>NC_062563.1:15931107-18677773 GCF_022837055.1 Prionailurus viverrinus | reverse complement strand
TTTCTCATTCAAATCATCAGGAAAGATCTTGATGGGTTGCTGGGGCATTACTGATACCATGGTGACTAAGTCTTGATTTACTGATGTAAGACTTTGACAAGGAGAGTGCTCCTCCAACAGGGAGGAGTCATCCCCTTGAACTCAGTGTCCCTACTGTCCTGGAGAGGCCAGATACCCTGTCTCTTTGCCTTAATTCATTGGCTCAGACTCTCAGCTGTACTGGAACCAGAAACCTCTCTGACTGGATGAGGCCCTCCAGCCATCCTCACCCTGACTAACATCAGGGCCAGCTCCAGCCACCTGCTCCTGCCCTGCTCCAGGCGGGTAGATACAGAGGCTACCCCACTTACTAACAGCTATCACAAACTCTTCTGTCACCGTAATCATCCTTCTTTTCTCTGGTCTCCCATTTAGTTTCACTTTGACCTTTTCAGGTCTCTGCTAGGCTGAGGTTGGAGGTTTGTGGTCTTTTCTTCCTTTCTGGACCTAGTGCACTGAGGGTCCAAAAGAACTGCCCTCAAATCCCAGCTCTGCATGAATGCGCTCAGCTGTGTGCCCTTGAGCAAGTTACTTAACCTTTCTGAGCCTGTTTGCTAATCCACAAAATGGATGCAATAAATCTACATTCCCGGATAGTTGTGGAGATTAATAAACAGGATGATATAAAGGATGGATCTAGCACGGTTACTGGCAATAGTAAGTGATAATCAATTATTAATTCCCCTTCTTTCTCTCCAGGTTTCTCTCTCTTGTTTCTTCCTGTGGCACAATGCAGTCTCCCTTTCTGTTTTCCACTTTTCTGTCTACCGAATATTATTTCTAGCCCTCATAAAAATAGCACTACATAAAACAAAATTGCACAGTATTTTTATATCCTCCAAATAACTCAATTCAATTATAGACTGGTCAATTTTAGTTATCTGAACATTACTAAGCCACCTGAAACTGGTAAAGTTCTATATTCAGTCAGAAAATAAAGAGCTAAATCAATACTTTAAAAAACACTAAAGGAAAGACATTTTCCTGGAGGCCTAAGGCCTCATATGGAATGTGTCAGCCTATTGCTGCTGCTTCTGGCTGGAAGACAATGCACAAGAAACCCTTTATATTTTAAATTTGACACAGCAGCCATGACGACAGTGGAAGAATGGATGCCCATATTTCCCGGGAAGAGGGATTTGGCAGGAGTTCCCTATGTGTCACCCACAGGGTGCTCCTATGTGTGAGTTAGTGCTGGAGATTTGAAAATTCAGAAAGAAATGAAGAAATTAGTGGAAAAAAAAGTTTATCAACTTATTTTTGGTGTAGTTAGTGGCATGATTAGGTAACAGTGAGGATCTCTAAGCTAAAGGGAGATTTCAAGACAGGATCATAATCCACTATTACAAACAGAAGCACAGAGGAAAGCAGATGGTCCCGAATTCAAACACTAGCAGCACTACCTTCTGACTTTGTAACTTTTTGTCAAGTTACTCTGTCTCTCTGCACCCCTTTTCCTTCACCTGTAAATTAGAAACTGTTTATATTATGTTGAAATGTAGCTGTTAAATAGTCCATTATACACACGAAGAAGAGTCCCAAGCACCTAAAAAGTACTTAATTATGGGGTAGGTATGATTATTAATTATTATCAGTTATTATCACCTCCACCACTTATTACTGAGAAAGATACTTGCATAGCCATGGAAATGCTGGGAATTATCTCCAAGAAAAAGTGGTGAGATTGACATTTCTCAAAAAGTTCTGGATGGAGGTGAGGTGCCTGGGTGGCTTGGTCGGTTAAGCATCTGACTCTTGACTTCAGCTCCAGTCACGATCTCATGGTTTATGGGTGCAAGTCCCGCATTGGGGTCCATGCTGATAGTATGGAGCCTGCTTGGGGTTCTCTCTCTCTCCTCTCTCTGCCTTCTCTCTCTCTCTCTCTCTCTGCCTCTCTCTCTCTCTCTCTCTCTTTCTCTCTCTCTCTCTCTCTCTCTCTCTTTCTCTCTCTAAAAATAAGTAAGTAAATAAAGTTAAAAAAAAGTTCTGGATATATTAGCACAACCCAGAGTCCAACTCTTGGACTTATATATAGCTTAGGAACCCAATTTTGTCAGCACTGAGATTAAGGCAGACTCACACTAACCAAACTCATTAGACCAATGTATAAACCAGATCACAGTCAATTAATCTTCAATGAGAAATGCAAGTTTGAGAAGACTAGAATACTCAAGTCTGTGTGATAAGTGCATTTTCTCTCTGGATTCACACCTATGTTGGAAGCCAAGTCTACATAGGAAGACTATATAATGAGAAAATTCCAGTCAGAACAGCGAGACATAAAAAATCTAAATGTAAAGTGGTTTCAGTCCATGCTACCGAAGCCAACAATCTCATATTAGGGACAGCCTCTCCCATGTTGTGTATTGTGAAACTTTATCCTCTTTGCCACACTAGAAAGTAAACATTCATTGATGATTTTGACCACTTATAGATTTTTAAACTTCTATACAGCCAAAATACCATAAACAAGTCAAAAGACAACAAACTAGAAAAGTATGTGTAACACATATGGCAAATAAAAAGTTAAAATTTAATATATAAATAGCCTTTATGAGCCAATAAGATAAAGAGAAACACTATAACAGAAAAATGGGCAAAAGGTATGAATAGGTAGTTTATATAAAAAGAATACAAGTGGTTTATAAACTGTGAATGGAAGCACATTGTGGTTATGAGTAAATAGTTTATAAACTTTGTTAACCTAAGTGGAAATGATATTTTATTACTGTTATCATTTGCCTTTTTTCCCCTTTGTTTCCATTTGCCTTTTTTGGTTAATGAAGTGTGTATGCATGGCTGTGTATTTGTGTGTATATGGTATTGTATTTGTAATAGCCATTACTGTAGCCATTTATTAATTGCTTCTATCTTATGCCTATTTTTCTATTGGAGTATCCTTTCTCTTATTGATTTAAAAGAGCTCTTGGGGCACCTGGGTGCTCAGTCAGTTGAGCATCTGACTTTTGATTTTGGCTCAGGTCATAATCTCACAGTCATGGGATCGAGCCTCCATGGAGCCCTGCATTGGGTTCTGTGCTGGGCATGGAGCCTATTTAAGATTCTCTCTCTCTGTCCCTCCTCTGCTTGTACACACACATGTGCATGCATGCTCTCTAAATAAATAAATAAATAAATAAATAAATAAATAAACTCTTTATATAGATACTCAGGTATCCCTTTATATGTGTTGAATAAAGCTTTCCCTCTTCCTTGGGTGTCTTGAGACAGGGTCATGGAGGAGAAGCAGAATACTCACTGTGTGCCAGATTCCTTCATACAAATTATCTCACTTACTCTCACAACAATCCTAGGAAATAGGTGCTACAATCCCTATTTCACAGCTGAGGACCCAATGACTCAGACAGACTGGGTAACTTACTCAAGAACACATAGCTAGTAATGATTATTTGAACCTCTTAGTCATGCAAGTGCCTTTTTAGAAGTGCCTCCTGGCTCTTCTGACCATCACCGAATCTCTAACCTGCTCCAATACCTGGGGACCCTGCTGCAAGGTTAGTCCCAGCTCATTCTTAAAGCAACACAAATTGGGCAGAAGTCATAGATAGACAAACATTAATCATATACTGTCCTTTTTCTAGCATGTTGTGTGTTTGGGGTTGAGTCCTGGACATCTGAGTGCCCACTGAGTTGCAATTTCCTTTCCTTGCTTGCCTTAGCTTCCCTGTTTCCCTGAGGCCAGGCCAAGTCAGACTCCTATGCTTCAAAGAAGAAAGGAACTCATACTAAACAGGGGCAGGCTATCACCCATTTCCTCTCCTTTAAGAGGAAGATTTGTAATTTGGTTGAGTCAGACATTAAAGCTATGGGGAGAGAATCCATATTACTAGTAGGTAGGATCACCAAAATCAGGAGCACAGCCCTATCTTCTGCCTCTCTTCAATATCTGCAACATTTCCTGCCACACTCTCATACACACCCAGTGTACCCGTCCCATCTAATGACCTGTAGCACCCAACAGGCTCAGCTGTGACATACTTCATGCCAGTACACAGGTTTCCCTTTTCCACCTAGTAAATACTTTTACATCCTTCAAATACGAACTCACCTCTACTGTGAAGGACCCCCAGACCTTCTCCTCCAGTGTGAAGGACCTTCCATTGTCTCCCCTTTACTATGAAGGACCCTCAGACCTTCCCCTCCATTTTTAAGGACACTCAGATTCTCCTTCCACTATGAAGGATCTCTAGACCCTCTTACCAAAGAGTCAGAGTTAGGTCCTCTTTTTCTGTGCTACACAGCACCTGTGCTGACCTTTGCCATAGCTTTGACGGAGTGTTACTATAGTTTGTTATGTGCCTCGCTTCCCCACCACATTCAAACAGGGCTTCCCTTTATGCCAGGAATCATGCTCAGTCATGTCTGCATCTTCAGTGTGCAGCACAGGGTGCGGAATGAATGACAGTGCTTCTGATCCTGAGGTCTCTCCCCTAAGCCAGCCTATGCCCAGACTCACAGGGCTGGTTCCTGCTTTAACTCTCTCTCTAGTTTGCTCCTTTGAGTAATTTGCTTCCTTCCTTCCCCAACATTCTGTGAAGATTATTTCCTGTCTCCATCTTACTGTGAGGGTCTGATATACCTCTTGCTTTGTATTATCTGCCAGCTAGACTCCCACCACTAATTCTGCCTGCTTGGTGGGAAAGTCTCAGAGCCTGGGCTTTAGTGAGAACCCTTAACCTGTTAAGTCCTTCCTGAACTGGCTGAGTACCCCCAGCCCTGCTCATACTCCCAGGGGAGGTTCAGGACCTGGTCCTAACCTTTCCGGCCCTCTCCATGGTCTTGTGGGCATGAGGCCAGGCCTTCTCATGACTATAAGGTTCAAAATGTGGTTCTAGCTTGACCCCCTACCATTCTGCTCCCCCCATACCACTTCAAGTATGTCAGAAGGCAAATCAGCTGAGTCACTCCCAGACTAGGAGTCCTGCAGCATCACGAGCGAATGCAACAGAGCGAGAAGAAATTAGCTCATTCCACAGAGAGGCACTTAAAGCAACCAGGCAGCCTACAGCCCCCGGCAGGCCAGGCAAAGGACCATCAAGACCACAACTGTGTTCTCTCAGCTCTTGCCACTCTCTGGAGAGAAGTGCTCTTGGGGTCAAGCCTTCAGATCCATTCACACTGAGAGCAGTCTTGGTACAGGGGGAGGACTGGAGGATCCCACCAGGCTACTGCCAGGACCCTCATTTCTGCACATCTCCTCAAGATGAACTGCTGGACCAGGGGATGGGGGACTGCATGTCCTGAGCTCTAGGGGAAGGATGTTTGAGGGTCATTGCTGAGCTGGTCTTGAATACTCGTGAACATCCACTCTGAGCAAGCCCCAAAGATCACTAAATCATCATTTCTTCCCATAAAGGTTCATAGTCCAGTAGATGAGGATGTTAAAGCATTCCAGATTGGGCTCTTGTAGAGAAAAGAAAATACGAGTAGAGACAGAGAAGTCCAAACAAAGCCCCCTTGTATGGAGTGTGGCTGAAAGGAAAGAGCATTGGCCAGAGGGTAGGAAGAGCTGAGTTCATCTCAAGAATTATGTACTGAGAAGTTCAGATGGCTGTGGTACAGAAAGAGTGAAGACAGATGAAGCTGGGGGACTGGGACAGAGGGAGGACTTCATTTTGAAGATCAGATCACTATAGCAAAACAGAATACTCACTGAGTTCCGGCACACGGAAGAAGCAATGAATAGGGAGTAAAGCTGACATGCTTAGGCTTGTACAATTTGAGTCTGAAATGTTGGGTCCAAGTGGAACCCATTAGTTCTGTCTGTTTGCCACATTTTAGCCCCCCTGAGCCAGGTGGCCACAGACCCAAGGCCTTGGGGGCAGGGCTCTCTATATAAGGAGTGATTAACAGATCTAATGACAGCTTCTTTGGGATGCTTGGATCTAAGAGACAAACCCAGAGAGCAGGGTGGCCTGCAGGTGGACAGAAACACAGAGAAGAGGCAGGGAGCAGAAGCAATGAGGTGGCAGTCTCTAGGCAGAACAGGCCACGGGGCAGACAGGGGTGCCTGGAATGAAGCTGTGACCCAGTGAGAGTTAATGCTTGGGAGGGGTAAGAGGGAGAAGCCATGAGATAGAAGTGGAGATAGAAAATCATTCAATCACAAGCATGGTGAAGTGACAAAGGTGGGAAGCCATGGTGCCCAATTCTAAGGGAACTACGGGATGCCTGGAAAGACAAGAAACATTTTCCGTTCATCCACAGCCGCTAGACTCCAGGGAGAGGTACAAGGCCCTCTGTCCCAGGCTCTGCCTCCAAGCAGGAGGCATGCCAGTATGGATGGGCCAAATGCAGGGTCACAGGGTGAAGGATGAATCGCCCTCCTTTATACTGGCAAGTTTTTGATAATTCACCTTCTCCTCCTCCCATGTGCCTGAGAAGAAAAGTGGCCTGGGTTTGTTCTGATTTAGGAACTGTGTTCCCAGCCCATCAAGGAAAGTCTGGAGTGAATGGATAAGTCGAGACGAGCTGTGGATCTTACGATCTCTTTCCGCTCAGTATACTCGTCTTTAGGCTTGCTATTTAAAACTCTCTCTCTCTCTCTCTCTCTCTCTCTCTCTAATGTTTATTTATTTTTGAGACAGAGAAAGAGATAGAAGAGATAGAGTGCAAGTGGGGGAGGGGCAGAGAGAGAGGGAGACACAGAATCCGAAGCAGGCTCCAGGTTCTGAGCTGTCAGCACAGAGCCCAACACGGGGGCTTGAACTCACGAACCCCGAGATCATGACCTGAGCCGAAGTTGGATGCTTAACCGACTGAGCCACCCAGGTGCCCCTAGGCTTGCTATTTGACACCAGTGGGGTGGGGAGTGAGGATGGGCTCCCTAGTGGGGCTACAATACAAAAGATATTAAAACATACAAGATTTCTGGTCTCTAACAGTAGAGACTCTACCCAGTGGTCCTAAAGAGAAAGGGATTTCCTGGAAGAATATCAAGTAGCTCATAGAACTGATAGGAAGGGTGGAAAATGCCTCAGAAAAGCCAGCTAGGATCCTACAGCGGGAACCATCCAATTCAGTCATTACTGCTGCTCCTGGACAAACACCTCCAATGTGCTGGGCTCTGGTGTCCTCCAAATAGCATGAACGCTCAGATACAGAGCAGCCCCAGAAAGGCACATGCCATCTTTTGAGGTTAGTTAAGTCTCCCTCCAGCCCAGGTCAAAGAAATCCTCCACATTGTTCAGTCGAGCACAATGAGAGCTCAGAGAAAGAAAGCGTGCATTTGTCTGGCCTTGTTCTCTGGGCACATAGTTCTTTATCACAGTCTCTGGGAAAAGGAATGAGCAGTAGTGGTTGTGGCAGGATAGGTTTCAGGTGTCGGGGAATCCTGGGAAGCCTCCAAATTCCATCATCCCCAACATGACTTAACTCATCACAGTTGGCAACCCTGGCCAAGGGAGTGCCAAGCCGAGACCTGAAGGATGAGTAGCTGTTGGCCAGGCAGAGGGATGGGGGGAAGGATGTGCCAGGATATGTGAAGGCTTGGTGCATTTAAGTAACTGAAATTGATCCTGCATGTCTGGGAAGACAGGCAAAGAAGACTGTGGGGTGAGATTTGCTAGAAGGCATAATAGAGAGTTTGAATTTTATACTGAGGGCAGTGGGATACCATTGATATTTTAAGTTGGAGACCGATGTGATATTTGTGCTTTAGGAAAGACAACTGACTTCTGTAAGAATGATAGTTCCATTGGGGTGCCTGGGTGTTTCAGTTGGTTAAGTGTCTGACTCTTGATTTCAGCTCAGGTCATGATCTCGTGGTTCATGAGTTCAAGCCCTGAGTCGGTCTCTGCACTGGCCGTGCGGAGCCTGCTTGGGATTCTCTCTCTCTCCCTCTCTCTCTGCCCCTCCCCTACCATCTCAAAATAAATAAACTTTAAAAAAGAACGGTAGTTCCATCGAGAAAGACTCTGTTTTGCTTACTACTGTATCACTAGCACCGAACACAGAGAAGGTGCCGACTACACACTTATGAAGTGAATGAGAGCATGACCACTCTGTTGAAGATCATGAGTCAGGAGGTGACGGTTAAATAATATTAAATATTACGTAACTTGTGGTGGTCTGAACTGTAGTGATGGGCGGGGAGGTGGAGAGAAGTGACCAGATCTTGGGATGTATGGGAAATAAGACGAATTGGATGCTGGTATGGGTGTGATGATGCTGATAGGGAGAGCAAGGTATCAGGGATGCCCTGGTTCCTTTATATACACAGATGAATGGCTGGGGGTACCATCACTGGAGACGGAAAAGATGGGAGGAATAGGTCTGGCACAGAGATGAACAAACTCATGTGTCAACACATTGTTTTACGCATGTCTGGAAGAGGGTCCAGGTGGAGAATTCCACTGGGAAGTTCATTCCAAGAGGTCCCCAGGGAAGCACATCTATATCCAGAGACACTACAGGTGGGGACGGAGCAATAATCCAGCAGTGCTAGGGTCTGTGCCAGCTGGGACACCTGAGCACAGGATGCTGGGGCCCTGGGAAGTCCCATGGCCCAGACCCTGGCCCTGTCTCTGCCCTTGACTCTGCCATTAAACATTTATGTGACAGACATCGAGGGCTCACTCTGTGGCCACGCTGATGTCTTCCCTTCCCTCCCCAGGCTCACCACTTCCTATGACTGCAGGGAGGACGGCCAGTTCTGCTCTTAGGGAGACTGAGCTTAAACACTGCCCCAGAACCTTTTTCTCAAAATTACGTAAGCTAGCTCAGAAAGCTAGAGGCTCAATTTAAGACAGCACAGGCTGATAAAACTGAGGGCTCACGTCACATGCTTGTATTGCTTTTATAGTTAAAATTGTAAAACTAAAACAAACCACCTAACAAAATGTTGCTACGTATTCTAATGGCTCCTTATATAAGGAGGAGGATCCTGTTTTGTCACTGTACTGCTGTTATGTCATTGTGCTACTCCCATTTCTCAGGGTTCAGATGTGAGGCCAGCCTGTCTCTCGTTCACACCGGGGGTGGGGGGGGTGGGGGGGATGAGCCCGGAGGAGGTGGGGGGTGGGGATTTGGGGACGGGGACTGAGTGATCTGTGTTACTCAGTCACCGGTGGACACTGCCCTGTTCTCTGGCTTTTCCATGAAAGAGGATTTCCACTGCCTCCGCTTTGACCTCCAACTTTCTAATTGATTAAGTTCTCCTTTCCGGCTTATCTCTTAACTCAGGCAAAAGACCCTGCAGGCAAAGCATCCCTGATGGGAACAGAAACTACCCCCTCAAGCAGTAAGGACTGCCCAGAGCCAGCAAGACCCTGCAGGACTGACCCCAGGACAATGATCCACCTGACCTTCACTGCCCCCCTGCGCGTACCCACAAACCTTTGTCCCACATTTGCCTTCTATAAACCTCGAAGTATTTTCGGCACTTTGCAGTCTTTGAGACATTAGTCCACTGTCTTCCTGGTGTCAGCCCCACTGAAATAAATTCCTTTCTTGTTTCACCTCCACTCATTTCTCAGCCTTTGGATTTTGTCATCGGCGGGGGGCTGAACCTGATCTGTTTGGGCCCCAAGAACCAGTGCTCTTGCACCCCTGTGTCCCGGCTACGTCCAGGACCTGAAGATGTGGGGATGCTGGGGGTTTGCTTCTGCCACTGATACTGCTATTGGGGGGTTACTGTATCCCTTTACTGTACAGAATTATGAGTCAAAGAAGTGTCATCCAATGAACAATGGATTATGTTGACAACATGGTCCAGATACAGAGATTTTTTCTAGGAGAGAAGATTTTCTTTTTTTTTTTTTTTTAATTAAAAACATTTTTTAGGGGCGCCTGGGTGGCGCAGTCGGTTAAGCGTCCGACTTCAGCCAGGTCACGATCTCGCGGTCCGTGAGTTCGAGCCCCGCGTCGGGCTCTGGGCTGATGGCTCAGAGCCTGGAGCCTGTTTCCGATTCTGTGTCTCCCTCTCTCTCTGCCCCTCCCCCGTTCATGCTCTGTCTCTCTCTGTCCCAAAAATAAATAAACATTGAAAAAAAAATTAAAAAAAAAAACAAACATTTTTTAAAATGTCTATTTATTTTTTAGAGAGAGAGAGACAGCCTCTGAGCAGGGGAGGGGCAGAGAGAGAGGGAGACACAGAATCTGAAGAAGCAGGCTCCAGGCTCTGAGCTGTCAGCACAGAGCCCAATGCAGGGCTCAAACCCATGAACTGTGAGATCATGACCTGAGCTAAAGTCGGACACTTAACAACCGAGCCACCCAGGCACCCCTAGAAGAGAAGATTTTCCTATTTTGTTCTGTGTGATAACTCAGCAAGAAATTAAAATAGTGCATACATTTTGAACCTTATATATTCATTAAGTGCTATTTAAATGCTAAATTCATTCAGTCTGAAAAATTAAATAATACTCTAACAAATGTAATATAAGTAATGAAGCATGTGCTGTCCAAGGTCTGTTCGCTCAGTTGCAACCTGCCCTTCCCCTGCTTTGCTCTGTGTCACGGCGGGGGGGGGGGGGGGTGTTGTGACCCCACAGGCTCCTCTATCAGCTGGGTTACAGCTAGGTTGAGCATGGGAGGCACTGGCAGCAGCCTGGAGAACAGGAGAAAAGGACATTTAGGCCACAGCAGGGGATGGAGAGGGGGCCATCCCTGTGGAATTCAGTAGGATTCTTTGGTAGCAAGCAGCAGACACAGACTTCAGCTAACTTCAGTATAAATAGCATTTATTGGGAGACTACAGGAAAAGTCAGAGAATTGTTAAAAAAAAAAAAAAGCCGAATAGTCAGTTTTTGGAAAGATCCACAGCTCTGAGATCTAGGGAGAAGGAATTAGTAATCTCTTTAGGAAGTTTGGAGGGCCTGGGTGGCTCAGTTAGTTGAGCGTTGGACTTCAGCTCAGGTCATGATCTCACAGTTCATGAGTTCGAGCCCTGCGTCGGACTCTGGGCTGACAGCTTAGAGCCTGGAGCCTGCTTTGGATTTAATGTCTCCCTCTCTCTCTGCCTCTCCCCAGCTCGTGCTCTGTCTCTCTCTCTCAAAGATAAATAAACATTAAAAAAAAAAAAAAAAAAAGGAAGCTTGGTTGGAGTAACTGTACTACATAATAATCACTTCTGTCCTTGGATCATTCTGCTGAAGACTCAAAATCCAGGAAGGAAGGGAAAGGGTCCAATCGGCTCAGCATGAGTTAAGTGCTCATCCTTGCCCAGGGAAAGCAAGACCCCAAGGCCAATGCAATGCAGGCAGAGAACTTTCCCCCCTCCAAAGTGAGAACAGGTAGAGAGTTGTGTTATTTGCACCCTGGGCCCACAGTAAAAATAAGATGTAAGTTAAAGCTAAAATTTAAATAAAAAAAAAAAAAAGTAGGGCATGAAAAAGTGGCCCCAAAAGGAAGCAAGAGAATCATCCTCTCTGGCCAAGATACTAACCAAAAACCAAAATGGAGGCCAATCCATTTGGAAGATGAAGTGGCTGCGGCTGGAAACACTGGCTGGGGAACTGATGATGCATTTGGACTTACTTCTTCCTTTGAGCCAAACACAGCTGCCTGCTTCCATGTAACTTGGGGCCTGTCAGGGGAATCCTCAAGCTAATCAATTCTGGGGTGGATGGGATGGGGGTGGGGCAGGGCAGGTTCCCAGACAAGAGGCCAAAGAATTGCGCAGGGATAGGGGCCACTTACTTTGTTCCTAGGGTGTGTGAGAACAGCTTTTGTTTGTACTCAGAGCTCATTAGCACAGAGTTATTTATCATGTGGTAGCATTGTCCCTGGAAGCCAAGCTCTGAAGAAGCACCCAAGGGCCCTGGTTAATGGAAGAAACATAACGTTACTCTTCAGGTGGAATCAATGGGTAAAGACACAGTTCCTGAAAGAGACTGCAAAGGATTCACTGGGATTAAGAGGGTAGCAAGGATGCTAGCCTAGTCTAAGCTGTCCCCACACATGGGGTGAAAACACAGTTGGTTATGTCTCTACGGAACTGCTGGGCTTGTCAACCAGATATCTTATAGGCATGAGGATATGAGGGGCTTCCCAGGAGAAAAATCTCCCTAAACCAGGAAGGAACCAGAGAAGATGACGTAGTGAATGAGGCCCTCATCCTAGGCAGTTCTGAGTTCGGACAGATGTATGTCCAATGAATACATATCTGAATCTTATGGCAGGGTGAGGCCAGAGAGAAATTCTAAACTCTGGAAAACGAGAAAAGTAGAATTGCTACCCTAGAGACCTTGTAAAGCCCTTTCCTCCTGTATAGTACAGCTGCTGGGCTTCTGTTGGTTCCCATGGCATGAACCTTGCTACCCTCGTGCATCTCAGCATCATGGGCAGTGACTGGAGGAAGCCATGTAACTGTACCCATGGGAGGGTAGCTGGAGCCAGAGAAGAATCTACCTGCAGATGTCTCAGGATAACCTCCCAGGCTTGGAAACAATGTGAGACACCCCAGGGCCCCTGAATGACCTGGTGTGAAATTCTTGCCTGGAGGTGGGAGTTTTGTGTTTGAAGCTAGGGTCAAGAGCCATCAAGATATAAATTATTGGATAAGGAACATTCAAAGCAGAGGGGGGAGTAAGGTATTTAGACAAAAATAAGCCAAGTGACTGTATCTTCCAGGACTGGCCCAATTGCTGTCACTTAAAAAACGTCTAGCCATCTTGAGCTCGGTGGTGAAAGTGCAGCAGAAATACCTTGGCTGCTACACACATTCATGATGAAGCAGCCCTGTTTCTTGAAGGCTGAGCACCAGTTCAGCCTGGGGGCTGGCTGGCCTCCCTTCCTCCCTCCCTCCCTCCCTCCCTCCTTCTTTCCTCTCTCTTCTTCCCAATGTCTCTTTCTTTCCCTCTTCAATCTTTTCCTCCAGATTTCTAGACCTTGTTGCAGCTACTTTCACAAAATCTGATGGCTTTATGCCTTCCAGGAGGGGAAGTTCAGGAACCGCAACAGAGTTGGGGTGTGTGTGTGTGTGTGTGTGTGTGTGTGTGTGTGTGTGTTTGCTTTTGTTTTTTGTTTTAAAGCTGAGCAGCAGGATCACAGAACCTGCAGATTTGCTGCCTGCTCTGCGGGACAAAGAGAGCAGAGAGAGGAGATGAAAGCCTAGCCGATCAGAAGAAAGGAAACTCAAAGGAAGCTCATTGAAAAGGAGGAGGAGACTTTGCTTAAGCCATTGGGGTGGGAGGTGGACGCTGCCCCAAGCTCGTGCTGTTTCCATTGTCCAGATGGTATCATTTGCCCTGCAAAACAAGTAACTGACATGATTTGGATGCTCAGAAATAAATGTGTGAGTCGTGTGGGAAATGATGCCTGCGGCCACTATACTTAAACAGAAGAGATGGAACCATATTTGAAAGCTACTACCCTGCCATCGCTGGCCTCCAGTTCATTTGAATTCTCTATTTACATTGTTACCAGCTATATTTGCACAACTAGAACTTCCACCTGCTTGTAATTTACCTAGGACACATATTGTATTTACATGGTATAGACGGGAGTGGGAAAACTGGTCATACCAGTTTGAGTGCTGGGAATAGTGGAAGCTCAAATGGAATGTTCATCTTGGTTTCCCCAGTTCCACTGTCCTTGCCACAAGTGCTGGCGTATAGTAAATACAATGTAGTAATAATAATAATTTCTGATAGAATGGGTTACTATGTGCTAGGCACTATTCTAGAGCTCACAACAGTCAAGTGAAGTATGTGCCATTATTATCCCTATTTTACAGATGAGGAAACTGAGATAAAAGAGTTTCCATCACTTACCCATCGTTAAGCAGCAAGTACATGGAAGAGCCAGGATGCTAACACCCACATTCAAACCCAGCTGGTCAGGATGCACATGCTTCAGTACCAGTTATTAATCAACATTAAGACTTCTGGTTCTGGGGCGCCTGGGTGGCTCAGTCAGTTGAGCGTCCGACTTCGTCTCAGGTCATGATCTCATGGTTCATGGGTCCGAGCCCCGCATCAGGCTCTGTGCTGACAGCTCAAAGCCTGGAGCCTGCTCCAGATTCTGTCTCCCTCTCTCTGCCCCTCCCCTGCTCATACTCTGTCTGTCTCTCTCTCTTTCTCTAAAATAAATAAACATAAAAAAAAAAGACTTCTGGTTCAAGATGGCAGATTGAACAGTGTGATTGATTACTAACCTTTCCCCAAACCCAACTAAAATAATAAGTGCAGGAATTTTGCAAAGGTTTAGGTCTACAAAGACAAAGAGGGTGGGAGAGGAGACAATATTCCCAAGCAGCAATAAAATTTTAGAAGCTGGAAATCAGATGAATGTATGGTGGCTACCTTAGGAGACCCAGAAAGCTGAATCCTAAACTGGTTGTGGGAAAAGCCAAGAAACAGCAACCTGTTTTCACAGCAGAAACCCCCAAAGCTCAGAGATTGGAGGCACCACTGGATGGGGCTAAAACAGGAAGGTTGGTTTAAAGTTTAAGATGAAGACCCCTGGTTCTTCTCTACGACCCCAGCAGAAGACTGTATGTCTATTCTCTGGATAAGGTAAAAGAGGGCTTCTGGATTTGGGGATACCAGGTACAATTGAGGGTAGGGGTCTTCTCTGCTGAAAGCAGAGGAGTTAGGTGTAAGCCGCACACTGAATGTTGAAACTCCCACCCTCTTCTTCTCTCACAGCAGCTAGAGTGCTGGTTGCCAGGATCATACCCTCCAAGCAAGAGTGGGCAACCCTTCTCTATGGGGGATCTTATCAGTTTAAGAAGAAGGATTTTAACGAAGAGATCCTGGGGGAACTCCTTATAATGATGTTCACAAACCACATGCTCAAGTCAAGTACAAAGAGCTTCTGAAAGGTTTTTTTGGTAGTTTACTCTTAAATATGATCAGACAATCTAAACTTCTACACCTAAAACTAATCAAAACATCCAAACAACCACTAAATGTCCCCAAACATTTGAGGAAAGCCTGCAATGTGAAAGAAAGAGACCCAAACTACCTACCTAACAGGTGCAATTTGAAGGAATTTGAGACAATAAATAGAGAAGACAAGATAGGAGTTGCCCCCTTGGAAAAGGACAAGGTGTGTTCTAAAAGGGGGATCAATTAGATCAAAAAGAGGTCTTGGAAATGAAAACAGCTACAGTGGAAAGGATGAAGTAATTTTTCTTGGATATTTAGAGGGTGTTGTTGCATAGTCTTCTATCTTCTACTGGAGAAGTCTGATGCCATTACAATTTTTGATATTTTCTATGCAAACTGTTTTTTATTATCTGGAAGCTTTTAGGATCTTCTCTTTGTCACCAGTAATCTGATACTTCCCAAAGATGTGACTTGGGGTAGAAATATTTACAGTGTTTGTTTTGACCCTTCTGTGGAACCTTTTTTTTTTTTAAGTGTATTTATTTATGAGAGAGAGAGAGAGAGAGAGAGAGAGAGAATGAGAGAGAGAGAGAGGATCTCAAGCAGGCTCTGCACTGTCAGCACAGAGCCCAATGCAGGGCTCCAACTCATGAACCATGAGATCATGAACTGAGCTGAAATTGAGTCAAACACTTGACTGAGCCACCCAGGTACCCCCTTTCTTTGGAATCTTTGAAGCTGGAAACTCATGCCTATCTTTTCCAGGATATTTCAATTATTTTCAACATATCCCTATTATGTCTTTGATAATTTCCTTCCATCTGTCCTTTATTTTTGGAATTCCTATTGTTCAATTGTTGTATCTTCTTATTGGTGCTCTGATTCTCTTATATTTTGTCTCCTATGATCCATCTCTTTATCTTTTTGTGCTTTAGAAAGATTTCCTCATTTCCATCTCATTTCTGGGCAGGTCCTGGGGATGGAGCCTCAAGAACCCTGGTTTGGAGAATCCAGGGAGGCAAGCCCTCCAGGGAGACTGTGATATCCCCTGACGTGGCATCCATTGCCGTGAAGTGTTTGAACTGCAGGTGTGGGGAGGTGGTGTTGGGGAAAAGCCTGTCTAGTTCTCTTGTTGCTGTAGTATGGGGATCCTGCTATACAACCCTCTTGTTCACTGCCCCTCTTCACCCTTCTGTCCTCCAATCCAAATCCAAATTCTGCCTTTACAATGGAATCTATGGATAGAAGTGGGAGGATTGGGGATATAAGATTATCTTCTGAACCTTGGTATATTAATGCATTCCTTTAATTTTTTAAAGTTTATTTATTTTGAGAGAGAGATAGAGAGTGCAAACAGGGGAGGAGCAGAGAGAGAGGGAGAGAGAGAATCCCAAGCAGGCTCCACGCTAATAGCACACAGCCCAACATGGGGCTCAAACTCATGAACCATGAGATCGTGACATGAGCTGAAATCAAGAGTCGAATGCTCAACCGATAAGCCACCCAGGCGTCCCTATGAATACATTCCCTTAAAAGTCACTCTTGGGGTGCCTGGGTGGCTCAGTCAGTTAAGCAGCTGACTTCAGCTCAGGTCATGATCTCACAGTCTGTGAGTTCGAGCCCTGCATTGGGCTCAGTGCTGGCAGCTCAGAGCCTGGAGCCTGCTTCCAATTCTGTGTCTCCCTCTCTCTTTGCCCCTCCCTTGCTTGCTGTCTGTCAATCTCTCTCTCTCAAGAATAATAAACATTAAAAAAAATTTTTTAAAGCCACTCTTAATACTGGCCACCCCCAAAAACTGGATTCCATGAATTCCAAACTCCAATTTGGACACTCCTTTCTAAGAGCCAGTGCATGTGTCAAAGGCAAGAATCAAGCTGGTAATCCCCTATAGCAGTAGGGACTCACAACTTGTCGGAAACATAGGACAGGAAGATTTTTGTTAGGCCTCAGGTAACACACCACTGCCTAGGCCTTGCTGCGTCCTGGGATGCCAGAGGACTTGTTTCCTTAGCAACGATAATCATGTGACAGGAGCACACAGAGATCGGGAGATGTTGCTTAGCAACTATGCTGCACCTGCTGGGGCTCTGGGCCGGCAGCTTGGGCCAGGGAGCCTGGCTTTGAACTTGCAAACTCCTATTGGGGCTGGCAAAATGAGGAAGACCTAACTGGGCAGGTCCAGTTTGGGCCCTGGGCTTTTGTAGGGATGACAGAGGCAAAAATGGAGAAGCCAAGGCAGATAGAACTCACTTTCCCATAGTAATGGGACGTGGGAACTAACGACAAATGTAGGAGGAGCAGGGCTGGGCAGGAGAAATGACTGTTGGACTGATGGGGAGAGCAGTTCCCTGAGTGGTCTACATGGAGAAAACTCTTAGAGAATGGGTCTCCAGAACCCTGAGGAGGGACGTTTCTGGCTCAGGACCCAACTCCACAGGGCTTATTAGGGGCTTGAATCAAGCCAGGGCACCTGGTCCCTGGAGTCAGTCCAAGGAGAATTTCCCTCTGTGAGAAAGCAGAGCTCTTCACAAAGGGTGGATGTTGGTGGTGGTCAGGAGTAACAATGAATCAGTCCCAGGAACCTGGCTATTAAACCATAGGGTCATGGGGAGCTGTCCATGGTTTGGGGTGGCCTTCCTACCAGCTCTCTCTGACCCTCTGCCAGGACCTGCCTGACTGGGAGTGGGACAGTAGAGACAAATTTCTCAGATTTTAATTCAGCTTCAAGAGCTGAATTAATTCTGTTCCAAGAGCAAGGAACTGAACTTGGTGTTTCAGTTTCTCTATCTGTACAATGGAAATGATAAGAATGACCATTTGATGGATCATCATCAGGATTAAATGAGCCAACCAACCCATATAAAAGTGATTATTACATTTTTGGCATACAGTAAGTGCTCAGTAAAACTATCATCATCACCCCCACCCCAACTCTAACGCCCAAGCAACTGACCCAGGAGGCAGACTCCCTGGCCAGGTCTTCTCCAATCCCTCTTGATATCCCCCAGAGCACATGGGGGTATACACTGGCAAGAATTTTAGACCTGCCGCTGTTGCAGATGAACTATCCCTTCCCCCGAGGAGATTGCTGAAGGTTTGAATATCCTTGATCAGCTGACTTAGTTTAATGAACCAAGTGCTCCTCCAACCCTTGCTGTCCCAAATACTCCAGTTCTTTCTTTTTCTTTCTTTCTTTCTTTCTTTCTTTCTTTCTTTCTTTCTTTCTTTCTTTTCTTCCTGAGAGAGAGAGTGAGAGGGTGCAAGTAGACGAGGGGCAGAGAAGGAGAGAGAATCCCATGAGGGGCAGAGAAAAAGAGAGAGAGTAGGGGGGCTCACCCAAGTCGGGGCTAGAGCTCACCCAATGAGGGACTTGAACTTATGAACCGTTAGATCGTGACCTGAGCAGAAGTCGGACGCTTAACCGACTGAGCCACCCAGGCACCCTCAAATACTCCAATTCTTCATCCTGATACTGCCCAGAATTTGCATATGTAGCATGTCACATTAAGAGACAGTGAGAGCGGGGTGCCTGGGTGGCTCGGTCAGTTAAGTGTCTGGCTCTCTTGATTTTGGCTTGGGTCATGATCACACAGTTTTGTGAATTTGAGCCCCTTGTCAGGCTCTTCGCTGATAGTGCAGAGTCTGCTTGGGATTTTGGGATTCTCCCTCTCTCTCTCTCTCTCAAAGTAAATAAATAAACTTAAAAATAGAGAATGAGAGAGAGAGAGAGAGAGAGAGAGAGAGAGAGAGAGAGAGAGATGGCAAGGGTGTGAATTTGGGAGTTGAGCTCAAATCCCAGCTTCTGCCATATCCTAACCATGAGATCCTGAACAAGTTGCATGGCCTCTCTGAGCCTCAGCTTTTTCATCTGTAGTACAGGACAGTCATTGTACCTCACCTCCTTGGTATGAGATATGCTTGGCTCCGGATCAACGTTAGCAATCTTAACACGCGTCAATAGCCAGAAACAGGACCTAAGAGTTCTCTCTGTGTGTGGCCTAACATCTTTATAAGCTGTCTCCCAGTGAGAATGTGAGGACCAAGGGGGTGAGAGACCTCATGGGTCCCTCAAAGGGAGAGAGGACACAGAGAAGTTTGTATTTCAAGTCCCCCCATTTCTTCCCCAAGGTGGTGCTGGCAGCTGCATTAGCAGCCTCGCCCTCCTGGGCCCATGCCCCTGATTCTGCTGCTCTCCTGTGCTGAGGGAATCCCAGCCAGCTTGCCTTAGGCACCCTTCCCCTTGCCTTCCACTCCAGCCAGTCCGGGGACCCTCTCCCCATCTCCCTCTGAGCCAAAGCAGAGAGGCTCCTGCTTGTGCTTCCTCCTTTCTCCACTGAGCTTGTTCCCCAGATGACCTACAGCTGCGTCTTTCTAAATTTAGCTGGATCCTGCACTTGACTCTGATAATTAATTACCCAAATGGAGAAAATTGAATAGTTAACTGGTTCACAGGAAGATAATTAGCTTTTCTGAGCCCCTGTTACAGGCAAATAAAGAGGAGGATTGTTTCTCAATTGCCTTCATTAAAGGGAGTCCCTCTCACCCAGAGGCCCTGGCCCAGAGGCCCTCGGGGCCCTGTAGGGTTCCTTAGGGCTCCTGGTGCTTCATCCCCAAACCGAGCAGCAGCTGGTACAGTGTAGCCAGTGCAAGCTTCTGACTCTAACAGGCTGGTGCTCGGGGCCCAGCTCCACCACTTGTTACCATGTTACCCTGGACAGTGATACAACCTCTCTGAGCCTCACTTTCCTCATCTGAAAATGGGGATAACAGTGTGTACCCCACAGGGGTATTCTAAGCATTAAATGATGTAATGTAAGTAAAATGTTTGGTTCTTTGTTCATTGATGGATTTGTTGCTGATAAAATTCTTCACTCAGTTCATTGTTCACTGATGAAGCGTTCATTGACTGGGAGCTGTTTGATCATATCACCATTATCGCTACCATCATGGTGCCATGCCCTTCCATCATGGAAACAGAACAGATTGTGTCAGCCAGTGAAACACACAGAAACCAAGGAACATTAAATCAAGCATTATATGCTGATTGATGCAGAGCTTACACAGAATGGGGAAGACATGAGGGGCTCTTCAGTTTACTCAACTTGTCCTGTGCTTCTGATATTGGCTCTTTTGGTCCTAAGCTCCCTGGGTCACCAAGGGGCCACCCCTCTCCCAGCACCAACTCCCCACCAATCCTCTCCTAAGCACAGCATTTCATCCCCACCTACCTGGCCACAGCCCCTTGCCCTTTCCAAAGTGTATTTCCTTCTCTCAAGCCCAGCCCCCTCTAGTGATTATTTCTGACATGTCTAATATGTATAGATATATAAATAGAATTCAAGAGCCTGGAGCCAGACTGCCTGAGTTTGAATTCAACTCAGGCATCTACTATATTACTTACCTTGTGCCTCAGTTTCCTCATTATGGAAGGGACTTAATAATAGTAGTACCTTCTGCGTAGCATTATTATGATTAAATACATGGGGGGTGCCTGGGTGGCTCAGTTGGTTAAGCATCCAACTTCAGCTCAGGTCATGATCTCACAGTTTGTGAGTTCGAGACCTGCATCTGGCTCTGTGCTAAACACATATGAAAAAAATTAATGACTAAATATATGTGAAGTGTTTAGAGCAGGTCTTGGACCTTGTAAGTACTCAAAAAGGGCTATCTATTCTTATTATCCAATTCTGATGCTGGATTATGGCCAGGAGAGGTCTACAGAGAGAGTGGAGAACAGCATGAACAGAGGTTTTCACCTGTCTGGACCATCTCTATTGGAAGATTAACTTCTGAGTATCATTTCTCACATTAGCTTAGGTAACTATGTCGTACTGTCTCATTTCTGCTTGAATCCCCCAAATTCCTCCTCCAGACTCACTCTCAGCTAACTTTCCTTCTATTTGCCCTGAGAATATACAAGTGATTGGAAAGGAGCTCCAACAAGCTCCTTTCCACATCTCCTCCCTCTCACGACTCTGTCCATATCTTCTGCTCTCCTCACCATTCCTGTAGATGAACTGCCTGTGTTCTTTTCTAAGGCGAACCTTTAGCTTATGGCTGGATCCCATCCATTCTTGCTTACTCAAGGACATCACTTCAGCAATTTGCCCTCTTTCCTGCATCATCAATTTTTTTTCTCTCTCCTGGAACATTCCCATCAGCATAAAACATGCTCTTCATGGTAAAACAAAACAAAACAAAAACCCAAAGTAAACCCTTTTAATCTCACAACCCTCCAGCTATTACCTTATTGCTTTGATTCCCTTTTCAGCAAAACTGATTGAAAGAAGTTGTTAGTAATGCTGTCTCCAATCCCTCCCCTACCATTTTCTCTTGCATCTACTCCCCACAGGCTTTCACACTCACCACTCTGCCAAGACTGGATTATCATGATCACTACTTGCTTCCATATTGCTAAATCCAATGGTCAATTCTCAGTTATCATCTTGCTTGACCATGAGGTAGAGAGGGGTATGCTATTCATCAAATCTCTCCTTTCCTCCTCTGGGGCATTTGATTTCTTAATTAGTAGTTAGATGTGGCCATATGATGGGGTTCTGACCAATGGAACGTGGATGGACGGGACGTACGCACCTTCTAAGCCTGACTCATAGAAACACCCCATGTTGGATATCCACTTCTTCAAATCTGCTCTTCACCTTTCTCTATCCTGCTCTGGGCCTTGGGGGCCTAGTCACTAGGGATTTTGCTAATGAGCCTTCTTGTTTCTGATTGGGTTGAATCATTGGGAACTACCTGCAAGAGATTGGAGGGAGGGATGGAGGAGGACAGGGAATTTGTTCCCCTGGGTTACTCCCTGCTTGCTTTGAGTTGCTGTCTGCCTCTACCAAAGCTTCAGTCAGGCATCTCTCCCACATAGTTCTTTCTGTCTCCTGATTCCACTAACCATTACTTTCTCTTGTCTTTTCAAGTCTAGGATGGTAATAGCTGCTATTATTAACCATCTCAGGGTTATGGAAATCCCTAGAGAGTTTTCTTGCCCCTGCTCTTACCTTTACAGGTAATCTCTTCATTAAACCTTTCCAGGGGTGCCTGGGTGGTTCAGTTGGTTAAGCGTCTGACTCTTGATTTTGGCTCAGGTCATAATCTTATGGTTCGTTGTTTCAAGCCCTGCATTGGTCTCTGTGCTGACAGTGCGAAGCCTGCTTGGGATTTTCTCTCTTTCCCTCTTTCTCTGTCCCTCTCCTGCTCATGTGCATGCACATGCTCTCTCTTCCCCCCCGCCTCTCAAAATAAATAAATAAACTGGGGTGCCTGGGTGGCTCAGTCAACTAAGTGTCTGACTTTGGCTCAGGTCATGATCTCATGGTTGGTGAGTTTGAGCTCTGCATCAAGCTCTGTGCTGGTGGTGCAGAAGCCTGCTTGGGATTCTCACTCTCTCCTCTCTCTCTGTCCCTTCCCTGCTTGCACTTTCTCTCTCTCTCTCAAAATAAATAAATTTTAGGGGCGCCTGGGTGGCTCAGTTGGTTAAGCATCTGACTTTGGCTCAGGTCATGATCTCATGGCTCATGAATTTGAGCCTCATGTCGGGCTCTGTGCTGACAGCTCAGCCTAAAACCTGCTTCGGATTCTGTGTCTCCCTCTCTCTCTGCTCCTCTCCCGCTCACACTCTCTCTCTTTCTCTCTCAAAAATAAATAAACATTAAAATAATAATAATAATAATAATAATAAATAAAATTTAAAAATAAACAAATAAATATATAAATTTTAAAAAGACCTTTATAAAATTACCTAATTTGAATGTGCCCTCTATTTCTTTCCAGGCTCTTACCATTACATTTTTTGTATACTATTTTAATCTCCGGCTGCCATTTACTGGCTGGATATTGATACCCTGAGTGCCCTTAAAAGCCACAAGTTGAAGATAATTCAACCTCTGTCAACATGGACCCTGAATATTTTCATGGAGCAAAGAGCTATTTCTCCCCTCTTTGTATCCCTCTCCTCTGCTGCGGAATATACTGTACATGAATGAAAAAGAACTTTATATTGCCCATGCCACTGAGATATGAGGATGTCTCTAATGTCTCTATTACAGTAGCTAGTTCTACTGGGACTAATAAACTTATCTACAGCATTTGGCAGTTGATGACTCTGTGCTCCTAGAAATACTTTCTGTGCTTAGCGTCCATGACACTGCATTTTTTTTTAGTGTTCCTTCTACTTCAATGACTGTTCTTTCTCAGTTTCCTTTGTTAGTTCTTCATCATCTCCCCATCTAAATGTTGGATTTCCTCAGGCTCAATCCTTGTTCCCCTCCTTGTTTCCACGTACTTCCTGGTCACCTCATCCAGGCTCATGGTTTTAAACACTCCCATATTTATATCTCCCATCCAGGCTTCTCCCAAGAACTCTTGGCTTGTATGTCCAACTACCTGCTTGATGTCCTCCTTTGGTGTCTGACAGCATCTCAAACATAACATATCCAACATTAAATTCTAGTCCTCTTCAAAACTTGCTCATCTATAGCTTCTTCCATGTCAATAAACAGCAACTTGATGTTTCCAGTTGCTCAGACTAAATACCTGAGAGTCATCCTGATCCATCCATCTCTTTCTTTCACCTACGTTCAATTTGTCAGCAAGTCTCATCAGCCCTGCTTCCAAACATATTCAGAATCTGACCAAGTCTCATTATTTCCATCTTGGTCTCAGGAGGTACCAGGCTTTGAGGAGAAAGGGAGGAAAATATGGAAAGAAAACAGTCCTGTCACCTAACTGTCACCATCATTATTACTGAATCCTAGTCTTGGACTGGTTTGACATGAAGTCTTCTAAGAAAAACTCTTCCCCAAACCTCATCAAAATCTTCCTGATTCCTGTCTCAGACACAGATCTACAGACCAGATGGTTTCCAGAGAACTCATCCTATCATCTCAGCAAACACGGAGACATCAGGACCTTCCATAGGGAACATTCATTTTAGCACCACTGAACTGGTTCCAGGGTGGGATAATAAACAATGCTGAGGAAATCTGCACTCAAAACCTCAAACGATGGTCACTGGGTCTTCATCAAGTTCTGTTTTCCTAGAGCAGAAACCGGCTTTCTCCCCAGGACTCCCAAGAATACATCATTCACTAGATTAAAATTCTACCAACAAAATGATGGATATTGATGCTCTTGGGAGCTCACCTGGGAAGGCTAGAAGCTACAGACGCCAGGATGGTGCTTCACTGATCCCAATAATGTATTTAAACATTTTTAACATTTTTATTCATTTTTTGAGAGAGAGAGAGAGAGAGAGAGAGAGAGAGAGAGAGAGACAGAGTATGAGTGGGGAGAGAGACAGAAAGAGAAGGAGACACAGAATCCAAAGCAGGCTCCAGGTTCTGAGCTGTCAGTACAGAGCCTGACGCAGGGACTGTGAGATCATGAACCCATGAACTGTGAGATCAGAGCCGAAGTCAGACACTTAACTGACTGAGCCACCAAGGCATCCCCTCAATGATGTATTTTAAGCAGAAGAATAACATGAGTAGATTTGTAATCTAGAAAAGATTAATCTGAAAAACAAGACAAAATGAAGGTACTGCCTTGGAAGCTGGTGTGAAGAATAGATAGAGGAATGACAAGACTGGATGGAAAGACCAGGAGCTTTGCTGCAGCAATCCACATGTGGGGAGGGGGATGGTGGGGGTGGGAAAGGGGATCCAATGAAAGGCAATGCAAATAAGGATGGAACAGAATGGGTGAATTCAGGAAATAGTGCTCTATTTTCTTTGGAAAGAGGGATTTTCTAAAAAACAACTCTAATGGTATGACTCTTCAGTTTAAATTCTTCCATAGCTACCCAGGGCCTCCAAGTCGAAGCACAAAGTCCTTAGCATTGCTTTTGCTCAGACCTCAGCTCTCCACGTGCACTATAGCTCCACCACTCTGAAATATTTTCAGTGTCCCATAAGCACTAGGGGAGCTTAGGCCCCCAAATGTTTGCACAAAAGGTTCCCTCAGGTCTTCCAACATTTCTGTCCTGTGGCTTCTGCTCTTTTCCACTAAAGTACTATCACTAAGTTCATCAATGAACTTGTTGTTAAACCTAAAATGCATTTTTGAATTCCATTTTATTTGATCTAGGAAGGGTAGAAGTACAGGAGCCCCAGCAATTTAAGGAGTAAAGACCCACGAAACTTGGTCTGTTATTATTTATCCTAATCTTGGAGGTCCTAGAAAATGCCAAAAAAGAAAATGAAATAACCTACAAAAGATATTATTTGACATGAAAATATAAGATATTCCAGTGATATATGTATATGTATACGAGTAAGATAATTTGTTATAAAATATCTTATTTAACATAAATATACAAAAAAACATAGCATTTTCCTATTTTACCAATAAATACCTAAAAATGGAAATGAGAAAATATTTTATTTATAATAGCTCCAAAAACTACAGAATATTTAAGAATAAATTTAACAAGAAAAGCATAGAAAAGTTATATAAGAAACTATAAAGTTTATTAAAAGACATAAAAGAACTAAACCAATAAAAGCTTTACCATGGGGTGCCTGGCTGGCTCCGTTGGTGGAGCATGTGACTCTTGATGGAAAGTGAAACTCGGGATTGTGAGTTTGAGCCCTATGTTGGGTGTAGAGATTACTTTAAAAAATAAAATCTTAAAAAAAAAACTTTAGCATGTCCTTGGATGGGAAGGCTGAATATAAAAGTTTTAATTTTCTCAAAATTTGTATATCAATTTGTTATATTATAATTCCATGTTTAATCCCATAGAGTTTTGTTTAAGTTGAATAAAGTGATCTTGTTGTGTGAAAGAACAAATGTCTGAAAACTATGAAAAGAAGGGATAGGAGTCTTACATTACCAGATATTGGTTACAGTCTAAGAAAAGCAAATTGATGTAACAACACTTTACATCCTCCAGACTGCTAAAAAATAAAAAAGAACTGTTGCTGGTGGGGATGTGGGGAAATGGTGCTCTCATACACTGCTGATGGAAATGCAAGTGTTTCAGGCTTCCTGGAAAGTAACCTAGAAGCATCTATGAAAATTTTAAATGCATACCCCTTCATCCTGCTGGCTTACTCCTAGGATTCTATCCCTTGGAAACAAGAGCATCAGTACACAAGAACATATGTTTATTATAGTACTTCATTGTTAATAGTGAGAGAAAAATCAGAAACAAAGCAAATGCCCAAGAATGAGAGGATGGGGGAGTAAATTTTGGTACTTTTCTGAAGCCATCAAAAAATACGTGTTAGAACTATACTAACTGAAGTGGATAAAATTTCTCAAGTGGTATTGATTGAGGAAAATAAGATGAAGAAAGTTGTTTTCTCCCTCAAAATGATGGCAGAAACCTACATAAAACTTGTGTGTGTGTCTTTATATAGGTCTGAATATAATTATATTAATTATATAAGCATGGGGAAAATATGAAAGGTTATTGTAATAGGGTTAGATTCGCCTGTGAACAAAGAAAAGCCAAAATAACAGCAGCTTAAATAAGATAGTTCTGTTCTCGTTCATGTTAAGTTCCAGACGTAGGCAATCTGGAACTGATGTGGTTTTTAAAACCTCTGGAAACCAGGTTCCTTCCAGCTTTCCGCTGTGCTGTTACTAGAATGTGACCTTCATTCTCAGGGTCCAGCCTATACATACTCCTCCTCATACATCATTTCCTAAGCAGCTGGATAGAGAAAGGGTTACAGAAGGGAAATGATGCATATAAGCTGTTTTTAAACAGGTTTCTGGATGTAGCAACAAACCACTTTCGTTGGTCGAAACTTGGTCATATGAACACATCAAGCTGCAAGGGAGAATGGGAAATGTAGTCTTTGTTCTGTGTGGCTAAGAGCCCATCCAAAATTTCTTGGCTTCAAGCATACCATCTTCCAGACAACGTTACAATCAATCTTTCAAGATCCAAAAATAATCCCATAGGGGTTTGAATTTAAATTGCATTAATTTCATACAATTCAGGGAAAACTAACATTTTATATCTTGAAATGTAGCATCTCCAACTTTTAAAGTTTTTTTTTCCCCTTTCAGAATATTTTATAGTTTTCTTCATATAAGTCATGTTTTTTTTTAATCATAGTCAGACACACACGTATTCTAAAGTTATTGTTGCAATTATGACTGCACTCTCCTTTTTCCCCCATTATATTTACTAGCTGGTTATTGTTAGTATATAAGAAAGTTGTAGATTTGTCTGTTTATTTCTTATATTAAGCCGTTTTATTGACATCTCTTATTAGCTCCTGTAACATTTTCAGTTGGTTTTTATGGATTTTCTAGGAAGAAAAGAATATAATCTGGAAATAAAGATACTTTGCCACTTAAAAAAATCGGTCCTTTTTATTTCTTTTTCTTCACTAATGGCATTGTTCTGAGACTTCAGAAACATTTTGATTAATAGCAATAACAGTGAGCATCTCATTTAATTGAAACACTCCCAATGTTTAATGTTTTGCAACTAAGTTTGCTGCTTGTGGCTTCGGATTAAAAAAGAAAGTATCCTTGGCCCATCTGTTCTTTGCTTACTAAGGTATTTATCATCATCATTATATCATTATCTGAAATAGATGTTGTACTTTAATTAATGTATCTTTGGCATATATTGAGGTGATCATATGCTTCTTTCCTTTCACCATCTGATGTATTATAGAATACTGGATTCAACACGGATTTCTTAATAATTCTTTCTGGAATCAATACTACTTGGTCACAGTGCGCAATTCTTTTAAATACACTGCTAGATTTAACTTACTAATATTTTATTTATTTTATTTAAGATTTTCATATCTGTAGGCACCTAGTCTTCTGTATTATAAAACACATTGCATTTTTGTATTATAAATTACATCTTTTCCTATGCTAGTTTAAATATCTACTGTAAGCAACATAGACATGGTAATTTATTTGTTTACTTACTTATTTAGAGAGCGTGAGTGGGGGAGGGGGCAGATGGAAAGAAAGAGAGAGAATCTTAAGCAGACTCCACGCTCAGCACAGAGCCTGACGTGGGAATTGATCTCATGGCTCTGGGATCATGACCTGAGCCGAAATCAAGAATTAGACACTCAACTGACTGAGACACCCAGGCACCCCTAGATGTGGTATTTTAAAATAAGATTTCCTAGAAGTCATTCATAAAAACCATCTGGGGCTCTGTTGCTTGGAGGCACTTTTCCATTTAATCAATGGGTTTTAGTAAATTCTGATATATGGGTTCATTAGAATCAATTTTAGGAACTTATATTTTCAAGGAAAACCATTTATGACAAATTTTCATGTATATTAACATAAAGTTTAACACAGAATTTTCTTATTTTTCCTTCTCCTCTAACATAGAATTTTCTAATACATTTTAGTTCTTTATATCTGGAAGTAAAGACTCTATTCCTTATACCTGGCATTGTGCTTCTCATGTTTGATCTCTTATCTTCTGCTTTGCATAGTTTTTTCTTTCCTTCTTCTTTTTCCCTCCTTGTGTTCAAAGAACCAGCTCCTAGTTTTATTTATCAAGGCTACTTTTTTTTTTTGCTTTCTAATTTATTAATTTCTGCTTCTAACTTTAATAATTCCTCCCTCCTAAAATATCCTTGTCCTCCCCTTACATCTGCTAATAGCTCTTCTGGGAGAGTTCTAATTCAAAAAATACTTTTTTCACAAAGAAATAAAAAAGTCATCATTCCATTATAATAACAATGAGATAAAATTATTCATATTAGCAATGCATAAAAATATCCAATGATGTCAAGTGCATGAAGTAGGGCTGCATATTGATATAAGCATTCTGACAGGCAATTTAGTGGTATGTATGAAAAGGTTAAGTGGGTATGCATTTAAACAAACTATTCTCCTTCTAGTAATTTATGCTTAGACAGCTAACTAGACCTGTGGGCATAATGTATTTGAAAGGATATCTTTAGAGTATTATTTCTAGTGGTGAAAATTAAGATATTGAATAAATGATGACATACCCATATAAGAAAATACAGTGCAGTGCAGCCATTAAAAAGGATGTGATAGGTTTATGTTTTGAGTTGATATAAAAAGCTGGTTAAATATAACAATATATGATTCTACTTACATAATTACATTGCATAGAATCTGGAAGGCTATTTATTTTTATTTATTTAAAAAAATTTTTTTAATTACATTTATTTATTTTTGAGAGACAGAGAGAGACAGAGCGTGAATGAGGGAGGAGCAGAGAGAGGGGGAGACACAGAATCCAAAGCAGGCTCCAGGCTCTGAGCTGTCAGCACAGAGCCCAACACGGGGCTCAAACCCACAAACTGTGAGATCATGACCTGAGCTGAAGTCAGACACTTAATCAACTGAGCCACCCAGGCACCCCAGGAAGGCTATTTTTTTAGTTTATTTATTTATTTTGAGAGAGAGAGTGTGAAAATGGGAGGGGCAGAGAGAGAGGAAGAGAAAGAGGATCCCAAGCAGGCTCCGCACTGCCAGTGCAGAGCTCAATGAAGGGCTCAAACCCACAAACCGTGAGATCATGACCTGAGCCAAAACCGAGTCAGATGCTTAACCAGCTGAGCTACCCAGGCACCCCTGGAAGGCTATTGATCAAAGTGTGAAGGTGGTTATTTCTGCTGGCATGCAGTGCATCTTTCATATTCATCATTTTATGACATTCTTTCCAGAAGTATGTCTTATCAGAAAAAAAATTTAGAAAAGAATTCCCACTTGTTTACACTTTTGGGGGTATAGACAATAAACACTTATTAGATGCTATGCTGGGCATGGGAGCTGGGCATGGGAGATGATGAGGAAAAGGAGAATTAGTGCAGTTCCTTACTTGGATAGTGGAGTGAAGTTCATTTTGGTTCCCTAGAGTGCACAGAGGGTTGACGGAAGGGGTATTCCCCCCCAGGAAGTACAGACTTGATGAGGCAAGGCAGGAATCCCCTGAAAATCCAACAGGGAGGGCAGACCTCTTACCTTGACAACTCTATTGAGATATTTTGGGTTTCCTCCCATCCTGAGATATAGGCTCCCTTCTTTCTCTCCAGACTCAGCCTCCTGCACACACTCAACATCTCTCACTAGTGTCCTGGGCTCCTGTCCTTCAAACTACCCACAATTCCCTAAGTGTGCCACATATCCTGTGTCTCCCTGTCTTTCTTGATGTGGTTCCTCTCTATGGAACACGAATTCCTTCCACTTCTCCCTAGAATGACATCCTTTGTTCTCCAAGATCCAGCTTGTGGTAGATTAGATGATTATTCAGCAAATATTTACAGTTTTTCACTATAGCTCCATGTAAGGAATGTACTTTATTATACCTTGACTTTGGACTTCTGTGATATGACCTACTTTGGCCAATGGGATATTAGTATACATGATGTGAGCAGAGGCTTAAAATGGACTTGCATGTTGGACTTTGTCTCTTGTATGTCTGTCTTTTGCCATGATAATGAAGTAGCAATTGGTCCAAGGAGGCCCAAAATGCATAGAATAGACTTGAACCAAATTCATGTCCTGGAGCCAAGCCCATAAAATCCCAGATAAGATCAAGGTCAACCTGAGTAAGAAATTTACAAGTATGTATTATTGTTTGACACTGAGATTATTGCAGTGTTTGTTATGCAGCAGTAGCTGACTGACACACAGTTAATAAGGTCTCTTGCTCTTGTTTGTTGCATTATGGACTTCTTCTCTAGGGTCCCCTCAAATTCTACCTCCCCTATGTATATCAGATAAACCTTTATCACACTGTATTATGATTTATACCTGGTTACATGAAATGTGAACTTCTAAGTGCACCTAAATGTTCTGTGACATTTTTAGTCAAATTTTCATTCAACTAAACATTCAAATAGTCAAATGAACATTCAACTAATAGCTAAAAATTGTGATTAGTGAGCAAGTTACACCAAGATCTGTGAGCATATATTGCAACAAATGTTAACATATAATGGATTGATATTTTCATGTACCCCCTGGAGGACAGTGAGAACAGCCCATTGAATCTGTCTCAAATGACTGAAAAGAATATGGGAAGGCACCATGAATTTGGCCCTAGGGGAGGAAATAAAAGGTCAAAACACCTCCCTCCTTTGAAGCAGTGTCTTAGTCTGTTGGGGCTACCATAACAGATTATAATAGATTAGGTAGGTGGCTTATAAACAACATAAATTTATTTCTCACCGTTCTGGAGGCTAGGAAGGCCAAGAGCAAAGTGCTGGCAGATTTGGTGTCCAGGGAGGATCACTTCTGGCTTCATAGGCTACCTTCTTTTCAGTGGGTCCTCACATGGTGGAAAGGGTGAAGGTACTCTCTGGGATCTCTTTTATAAGGGCACTAATCCCATTCATGAGGGCTCTACCCTCATGACCTAATCATCCCCCAAAGGCCCCACCTTCTAATAGCATCACAGTGGAGATTAGGTTTCAACATATGAATTTTGGGAGTGATACAAACATTCAGTTTATAGAAAGCAGTAATTGAAAATTATAGGGCATCCAAAGCTGTCTAGGTGTTTGAAAAAAAAGTAAGTCTTCACCAACAAAGACCGAAGGCAGTGTGGTGAAAGGTGTTTATTATTGTCTGGGTTGGGAATAGACGCATGCCAGAATGATCTATGACCACATTTTGCCTTGCATTGTGAGAAACTTCTCATCTTATTGTTGATTTGTAAAATGCCAAGGCCAAAATTGAGTCTAGTCTGAAGGAAGGAGTCACCCATGATTTTGGCAAGGCTGTAAATCACCAGAATCTAGTCCAGGGTCAATACCAGCACTTGGCACATGCTTTATATAGGTGTGTAATTGAACAAATCAACAGACAAATGAATATTTAAGTATGTAGAAAGGAGATTAGGCAGGTCCTCTACAAACCAATCAATCTGCAGAGATATTCCAGAATGTGAGTGTCTTCAGGAACCCTGGAAAAACGTGGGTGACCCCATCTTAAATCTGAGAATCAACTTAAAGAAGTCCAGTTATGTGGGCAGTATTGCTGAACAATTTTTTTTCCACATATATTACAAGCCTTAAAAATGTCAGTGCCCTTTGACCCAAAGTACTATACCTAGGGAGCTCTCCTGAAGGAATTAATCAGAGATGTAGATAAAGATCTAAAATCATGTTCATAACATGGTTATTTGTAATAGCAAAAGAACAGGCTTGTGAGCACAAACTGCTTTGTGACATGTCCGTTACTGTGGGTACTGTTGAATGTGCTGCATCATGTGGCTTCAGAGACATAGGCCAATTTAATTCAAAGAGACCAGCCTGGAAGAAGGGAGAGGGAGAGGGAAAGGGAGCCGGGTCGACACAGAGAGAGAGGAAAGGAGGAGGAGAGAGACAGGGATGGAATCAGGGAGAGAGAGAAACAAACAGAAAGACAGATGGGGACAGAACAAAGATAACAGTTCCTGGTGAGTAGCTTGTGGTGAATAAATGTTTGTGGAATAAAGACTTGAGGGAGAAAGAGTCAGAGATAGGAATGGACTCAGAGGCAGGTCCCCAGCTCCCTGACCACATTAGACCTCACTGACCCTGGAGCGCCCACTGTTAAGGTCCTGGCCATGTGGGAAGGAGGCTGGCAGCAGGGCCAGGAGAGGGAGAAGAGGGCTCTCTGCATGGGGCTGTGGAGGCCCTGGGTGAGCAGTGGAGGAGGAAGAAGTCCCAGGGCCGCCCTGGCTCTGTTATGGATTGGAGGCAACAGAGACCAGGCTCAGGTCATTCAAGGGAGGAGGATGCCATGTTCTAAGACCCCCACTGCCTTAGCTTGTGCTAATGTATCTCCCACCTTCCATGAACTCCTGTTTGCTGTGGGAGTCAATTTACTAATTTGATTTTTTTGTTTTCCTTCCTATACATTTTTAACAAATTTTACTTTTTAAAAATTTACTTCCAAATTAGTTAGCATATAGTGCAACAATGATTTCAGGAGTAGATTCCTTAGTGCCCCTTACCCATTTAGCCCATCCCCCCTCCCACAACCCCCCCAGTAACCCTCAGTTTGTTCTCCATATTTTTGAGTTTCTTCTGTCTTGTCCCCCTCCCTGTTTTTATATTATTTTTGTGTCCCTTCCCTTATGTTCATCTGTTTTGTCTCTTAAAGTCCTCATATGAGTGAAGCCATATGATTTTTGTCTTTCTCTGACTAATTTCACTTAGCATAATACCCTCCAGTTCTATCCACGTAGTTGCAAATGGCCAGATCTCATTCTTTTTGATTGCTGAGTAATACTCCATTGTATATATATACCACATCTTCTTTATCCATTCATCCATTGATGGACATTTGGGCCCTTTATGTACTTTGGCTATTGTTGATAGTGCTGCTATAAACATGGGGGTGCATGTGTCCCTTCGAAACAGCACACACACCTGTATCCCTTGGATAAATACCTAGTAGTGCAATTGCTGGGTCGTAGGGCAGTTCTATTTTTAGTTTTTTGAGGAACCTCCACACTGTTTTCCAGAGTGGCTGCACCAGCTTGCATTCCCACAATTTATGAATTTTAATTGAGAAATGCTGTTCTGATGTTGAAGATGCCTTTGTATATTCTTGGAATGATTTTAGAACTTATCCTTCAATTACTTCAAGTTGGTCATTTCATGCATTATTCAGATCTCAGAAGAGGGGGTATTTTCTCCTTTTCCACCTCTTGGTGGACTAGTGTGTGTACATGTATACACATGCAGATGCATGTGTGTGGGGGTGGGGTGGGTACACGTTTGATGGATTGTGTTTTCCTTAGTTCTTTGGCTCAGAGTTCCTGCTTCCACTGAAGGAGTTCAGCTTTGGGATCGTCTTGCCTTCCCATCCTGCTCTCTGGTCTGCAATGCAGCATCGCATCTCAAATAGCCTTTTCATTGGATCTCCCCTGCCTCCAACATCACACCCACACACTGTGTGTGTGTGAGTAGCAGTCCTTATGGAAGGCTTGGTGCAATAGAGAGGTTTCATACAAGCGGCTCAGCCGCTTCTCTGCCTCAAGCTCCCAGCTTCCCCCCCTTTTTGCCATGCCAGGCACCCTTCAGAAGACCGATTCTCTCCCTTCAACGTAAAGCAACAGTTTAAGTCTGCACCCTTTCCTCAGTCTCAAGGTTTACATTTCCACACCTGCAGCATCCTCACTGTGCTTTATAAACAAAAGACTACCCTGTCCTTCCATTTTTAGTAGCAAAGAGCCAGCAAGGACTCTGAAATATGAGGCTGTCTTAACTTGAGCTTCCAGAAGCTGACTTGGAGAAGAGGACTCACACGAAAATTATTTATTTAAGCATTCCCAGAACAAGAAAATGGGTGGGTGGGTGAGGTGGGGGGGGGAGGGTGGATGGGAACGTGGGACCTGGAAAGGAGGCCAAGCAAAGATGTGACAGCAAGCAGCATCCAAGGAGGGCGGCTTTGGCTCAGTCCCTCATGGGAACTCTGGGGACACCTTAAAACTGCCCCCACCAGGGAGCAACAGAGCTGGAGGACTATTCCCTTATGTTTGCCAGTCATTTGCTGGGGCTGGCCCTATGGGGGCAAACCTTCTCAGGGTGCAGGCATGGGGAGAGAAAGCACAGGAGGGCCAGCCAGTGTAAAACACAGCCCGGGGGCAAAGCACCGACAGAGGCTGCTGCCCAGCCTTTCATTCCCCTCCCTTACCCAACCACACAAAGGAAAGGGAATTGTGTGGAGAATAATTTCCTCACTGATGTGAGTCACGGCGCTCCATGGAAAGCAGAAACCCCTATCACTGAGGATGAGGTGTCGACCTGTGTGCTATGATAAAAAATCTATTTGGTTTCCATGCCCAGTTCCTCACACAGAGCTCCTAAAATTCTTGTAACTTCTTAATTGATAGGAATACCTTTCATTATTTATAACAAGCCCTTTCTTAAAATAAATTTTCTAAGTCTATCTATTTTGAGAGAGAGAGAATCCCAAGCAGGCTCTGTGCTGTCAGCACTGAGCCCAAAGTGGGGCTTGATCCCACGACCCTGGGATCACGATCTGAACCAAAATCAAGAGTCGGAGGCTCAATAGACTGAGCCACTTAGGTGTCCCCTATATCAGGCCCCTTTTAATCACAACTGAGTTTGTGTAAATAAGGTGACTTAGGATGGGGCCCCATGTAGACACCTAGTCACCAGAAGGATCAAGTAATTACAGGACTGGAATTTTCAGCTCCACCCACCGATGTAAGGAAAGTAGGCGCTGCAAATTAAGTTCCATAAAAACTCTTGAACAAGGAATCTGATGGGCTTCTGGGTTGGTGAACACATCCACGTGCCAGGAGGGTGTCAACCCCTTGATCCAGGGGGACAGGAGCTCCTGAGCTCAGGACGCTTGCTGATTTCACCCCGTGCACCTCTCTGTTTGGCTATGTACCTATATCCTTTGTAATATCCTTTATAATAAACTGGGAATTGTAAGTCAATATTTCCCTGAGCTTTGTGAGCCGTTCTAACAAATTAATCAAACCCGAGGACGAGGGGATTGTGGGAACCTCTGATTTATAGTTCAGTTGGTATCTGAACTGGTTTCTGAACAGGGGGCCGTCTTGTAGGACTGAGCCCTTAGCCTGTGGGATCTGCTGCTATCTCTAGGTAGACAGTGTCAGAACCCAGTTCAAGTGTGGGACACCTGGTTATGATTCAGTGAGAATCAGAGAACTGCTTGGTGGTGTTGGAAAAACAGTCCAGGGCATGAGCTATAGTCTTCCAGGCCCTTCTTCCATTTTCCCACCCCTTTTAGGGTTCTCTTCACTTCTTAGTATGACTGCAGGGCACTCATAACCAGAAGACAAGGGTGAGCATCCACACCAAGTCCCAGGATCCGCTCCTCAGAAGCTGCACAGGGAACTGCTCAGCAGCCCTCATAGATGGGGCATCTCAGGCTCTCTCTGAGACAATGCCGCCACCCCAGGCCACAGAGCCCTGGCCACACAGCTGACAACTGCTCTTTCAGATTCTGCCCTGTCCGACTCTGGTTGCTAGATGCAAGGGGCAGGCTAGCGTCCTGTCTGAGATGCAGCTGTCTTGTTTGTGGCTCTCTGTTTCACACTGGAAGCAAGGTGGCCAGTGTTGTTAACCAGGCCCTGGCCTTTGTGGGCTCTCTGACCAGCAATGAGAAATCTGCTGTTTTCCCACTTCAGGGATCCAGTCTCAGGTGCTGGAGTCACCTGCATCGACTCCTTGAGTCTGAGCAGGGGACTGCTAGTGGGCTCTGATCTCCTGGGCTGTTCCTCAGAGCACCCAGTATTGCCTCCCCTGGAATTAACTCTCCTAACAAGGAAAACAGGGTGGGTGGGATTCAGCCCGGATCTTGGCCATCAATATTTTTCCAGGGAACTTTTGCTCTAGCTGAGCCTGATTCTCTTCCCTCAGTTCAGCAGCACCTTTCTCTGCTGCTCTTTGCAGAAGTGTCTCTGGGCTGAACACACACATGGAGAATTCCTCTCTACGCACCACATAACTGAATATCGTGTTGGGCAGTCGGCCAGCCACAGAGAGGCCTCTGAAAACCAGAGTCGGCCGCAGACCCAAGAGGGGCCCTACAGACATTCTGTGGTTTTCTGTGCTCCTCCCCTCAGGTACTATATCCACACCATTGGGGGAGTGACATTGAAAACACACGCATTTATTTCCACCTCCTCCCCAGAGCTTCAAAATGCTAGTAGAGAAATTACAACTGAAAAAGCATATTGAAAAAAGAAACAGCATATATCCACAAAGACAAAGAATTGGAGAGGATACAGGAACAGATGACAGATGTCAAGAAAATTTTGGAAGCTAGAAAGTCACTGGTAGTTGATTTCAAAGAGCAGAGAAAGCTGAAATTTAAACCTGCAAGGGGAGGTCGTGTGTATAAGAAGCAGCAAGTGGATTCCTGGCTGCAGGATTCCAACTGGAACGTCCTTGAAGATGGGGATAAGAGGTGGGGCTGAAAACAGGAGGTACATCTTGGCTGTCTGTCTGAGGGGCAGTGAGACACCCAGATGTCTTCTCCCATCCGACACAACCTTCCCTCACAGCGAAGAAGTTGGAGAGTTCAAACCAAGAGGGTCTGGACTGAGAGTTACCAGACACAATTTAGAACAGGGAACTGTACTGAAAATGGGCAGTAAGTGAAAGTCTGTGAGTGGCAACCACCTTCCCCTGCCCCCCAATTCACTCAACTCAACTTCCCACCCAACAGTCGGAGCGATGGCAGACAGGCTTACATCATCTGGGAGGAAGAATGGAAGTTTCCTTTCTGGGGAAACAAACTAGGCCAAGAGAGAGAAAAGGCCTACTGACAGTTGTTACTGTCCCCGTGGAACAGCTGGGTCCCCGCCTGATCACCCTACTGTGAAGATCACTTGTGGATGAGCCCCACCCAGACACCCGGACTCTAAATCAGCATTTTGGTGCCTTTACACTTAAATCTAAGCAGATGGCCAAGCATCACGTGACTTTGGAGGGGAGCTTCTGACATGAAAGAGACACAAATCACCAATCATTCAACCAACCACAGCAGGGGGAAGCTGAGAATGCAGAAAGCAAAAGACAATTGCAAGTAAATCCTAAACCTCATAAGTCTAGTATCTAAGAAAATAGGAGAGGGGCGCCTGGGTGGCTCAGTCAATTAAGCGTTCATTTCTTGGTTTCGGCTCAGGTCATGGTCTCACAGCTTCGTGAATTCGAGCCCCACATTGGGCTCTGTGCTGGCAGTGAGGAGCCTGCTTAGGATTCTGTCTCTCTGCCCCTCCCCAACTTGCACTGTCTCTGTCTCTCTCAAAATAAATAAATAAACTTAAAAAAAAAAAAACCAAAAGGGTAAGCTATAAAAATAAACATGCAGAGAATAAGAACTCATAAAAATTCAAAATATGATAGAAATTTTAAAAGTTGAGTAGATGAATTTGGGTATAATTTGAGGAATTCTCTCAGACTGTAGAAGAAAATTACAAAGAAACAGAAGACAGGAAAGGAGAGGTAAAAATATTTAAGGGTCCGGGAACCTGGGTGGTTCAGTCACTTAAAATGTCCAACTTCAGCTCAGGTCATGATCCCATGGTTCATGAGTTCAAGCCCCATATCAGGCTCTCTGCTGTCAGCATGGGATCCTGCTTCAGATCCTCTGTCTCCCTCTCTCTGCCCCTCCCCCGTGTTCTCTCACTCTTTCTCAAAAACAAATAAACAATTCTTAAAAATATTTAAGGTTCAGTCCAGAAGATCCCACAACTAATGTAAATTTCAGAGAGAAATTGAGGGAAAGAAATGATCACACCAGTAGACATGATAGAAAATAAAAACAAGCACAAACAAACAAAAGGAAATAACCTAATGCCTATAACTGAGAGAACAGATAAATTGTGGTGTCTTCATGCAACAGAATGCTATACTACAATGTAAAGTTAACGAACAATAGCGATGTGCATAGATGACTCTTAGGAACAATATTGAAGGACATTCAAGCCACAGAAGAATGTAATTTCTGTGTGTGATGCCATTTCTATGGTGTTCAAAAGCAAGCTAAAGTAAACAAGCTATGGTTTCACGGCACATACACATGTAGTAAACAAGAAGAGTGAATTAGGGGTCCCTGTGAGGCTCAGTCAGTTAAGCATCTGACTCTTGACTTCGGCTCAGGTCATGATCTTGTGGTTTTGAGTCTCTCTCAAAGTAAATAAACTTAAAAAAAAAGAAAAGAAAAGAAAAGAAAAGAAAAGTGAATTGAAAAAAAAAATACCATGAGAGTGATTCTGTGGCTGGTGAAGAGTGAGAGCATGGGCTCAGTACAGGAAGGTAGGGTAGGGACTGGCATCAGAAAAGAACATATAGGGAAGTTCAAGGAATTGGGACTATCTCCTAAGTTGGATGGTGGGTTCATGGGCATTTGTTTTACTACTATGTTTCAGGATTTACATTACTCATATTCTTTTATATATGTTCTCTCTCATACACACACACGTTCTCATGTGCATGTGCATGCACACATGAGCTAAGAATTTTTCCCTTCGTTGAGGATGTGAGTTTCCCGATTAGAAGGCCCTAACAGTCCAATGCAACACAGGATATAATCTATACCAAAGCATACTTTTATAAAATTTTAGAGCATCAGAAGTGAAGAAACTATCATAAAAGCAGTAAGACAAAGGAAAAATACAAAAACCTGAGTATCAGGGGCGCCTGGGTGGCTCAGTCAGTTCAACGTCCGACTCTTGGTTTTGGCTCAGGTCATGATCTTGTGGCTTTGTGGGTTCAAGTCCCGCATCAGGCTCTGTGCTGGCAGCGTGGAGCCTGCTTGGGATTCTCTCTCCTCTCTCTCTCTCTCTCTCTCTCTCTCTCTCTCTCTCCCCCTACTCCACTTGTGCTGTCTCTGTCTCTTTCAAAATAAATAAATAAACTTAAATTATTAAAAAAAAACCCTGAGAATCAGAATAGTCTTGGTCTTCTCATCAGAAAGACTGGAAATAGAAGACTACATTCCTTCTAGATTCTGAAGGAAGACAATTCCTATCTCAAATTCTACACCTATCAACACAGCAAATGAGAGAGCAGAATTAAGATAAATTCAGACAAGTTAGGCCTCAAAAGTTTTATCTTCCATGTACCCCTTCTCTAAATGAAAGAATGTGCTCCACCAAAAGGAGCCAGTAAATCAAGAAAGAGGAAACCGTGGAAACCAGGGCACAGGGATTCAGATATAGAAGAGACAAAAAGAATATAAAGGGTTTTAGACCTCAAAACAGTTGGAAGCAGGCACAGAGGACAGGACAGTTTGGAGCAAGAGAACAAGAGAATTCCAGGAGAAAATTCTCTACAAAAAACATGCAACTGTTCAGTTACCTAGTATTTAAGTGAATGGAGAGATTTATAGTTTTATGCAATAGTTTCATGAAGAATTATTGATTGGCAATAGGAAAACTAAGGAAACTAAGGAAACTTAGGAAAATTAAGCCAAAACAAACATAAAGAGGCGATTTATTTACTCTAGGGAAAGTCGAAAGTTGTATAGGAAAGGATATGTAAATATAAGATTCTAAGTGGCTCATTAGTATGTAATATTTACATAATCCTGATAATGCTGAATATTGATTGAACCAAGAATTATAATTATGTAGGCAGAATGAGGGCAGTAGCAGTGTGTTTGCGGGTGAGAGTGTGTGGAATTTAAGAGACCTGAATCTGTGTCTTCTGTCGTTGTAAATAAATGTTTAATTTCCAAAATAAAAAGAATCAACCAAAATAGCAGGATAGGGAACACTCCCCAATTCAATTTGTGAGGCTATCTAACCCTGACCCAAAGCTAGACAAGGTCAGCAGAAGGTAGGGTTTTACAACCAGTTTTGCTCATAAGCATAGATGCGGAAGATTTAGTGAAAATGTTAGCATGCCGAATGCCAGCAGAACCAAGCTGGTTCTATCTTGGTAATGCAAAGTTGGTCCAATTTTTTAAAAAAAGTATTAATATAAATCATCACAATAACAGCTTAGAGGAGAAAATCTACATGATTATCTTGATAGGCACAGAAAAAGTATTTGATAGCATTTGGCACTCATTTATGTTAAACATAACCTTAGCCAACCAGTAGAAGGATATTTCTTTAATTTGATGAAACTCTCTAAAAATATTTTACGGCAAATAGAGTGCTTTTTCTTTTTTTGCAAATACACTACTTAAATGGTGAACTATTAGAAACATTCTCTTTAAAAGCAGGAAGATGAGGGCACCTGGCTGGCTCAGTCAGTGGAGCATGTGACTCTGGATCTCGGGGTTATGAATTCAAGACCCACGTTGGGTGTACAGATTACTTAAAAATCATTTAAAATCAGGAAGTGATAGGGGGGAGGTCCTAACACCTTTCTGTTCAACATTGTACCTGCGGAGCCTAGCCAGGCAGAACAGTAAGAAAAGAAAAATAAATAAATGATACAAAGATTGTAAAGGGAGAGAAAAAAAAACAAACCTCTGTCTTGTTCTGAGGAAACAAGATTCTGGCTCAGAATTCTAGAGCCACCAAAGTCACAAATGAGAGAACAGAATTAAAACAAGTTAGATTGGTCTCAAAAAATTCATCTTCTACGTGCCCTATGTTAGTTTCTCTATTGCCGTTGTAACAAATTGCCACAAATTTAGTCGCTTAGAATAACACACATTTATTCTCTTGCAATTCTGGAAGTCTGAAATTAGTTTTACAGGGGTTAAAATTAAAGTGTCAACAGGGCTGTGTTCCTCTGGGAAGCTCTAGAAAATCTGAGATTTCTCGTTTTTTCAGCTTCTAGGTGTCACCCATATTTTTTGGCCTGGGGCGCCTTCCTCTATCATGGAACCACACCACTGCAAAATTTGTTCCCACCATCACTTCGTCTCTCTCTGCTACTGTCATCACATAGCTTTCATTGCCTCTGACCCCTTCTGCCTCCCTCTCAAAAGGACCCTTGTGGATTGGACCCACCTGGGTAATCCAGGCAACTCTCCCATCTCAACGTCCTTAATTTAGTCACATCTACAAAGTCCATTTTATCATGTAAGGTAACATATTCATAGGTTTTGGGGGTTGGGATGTGAACATCTTTGGGGGTTCACTGTTTGGCATATCACTTCCATATCATCATTCACAGGTTATATGATTGTTTATACAAAAAAAACCAAGATAGGGGCACCTGGGTGGCTCAGTCAGTTAAGCGTCTGACTTCGGCTCAGGTCATGACCTCACAATTCATGGGTTCAAGCCCCACATCAGGCTCGGTTCTGACAGCTCAGAGCCTGGAGTCTGCTTCAGATTCTTGTCTCCCTCTCTCTCTGTCCCTCCCCTGCTCACACTCTGTCTCTCTCAAAAATGAATAAACATTAAAAAAAATTAAAAAAAATTAAAAACCAAGATAATTTACATACTATTATAATTAATATGAGAGTTTAGCAAGGCAACTCTTTTCCTATGGCTCAGACACACAGATTGGAAAGTATAATTTTTAAAAAGATGTTCACTTACAACGTTAAAAAAGAAATTATATTACACTTTAACAAATCTAGAAAAATATAAATTCTAAAAATAAAATTTAAAAGGATTCTCATTAAAAAAAGAAATTATAAAATACTTTGCAATAAATCTAACAAAAGATGCTTAAAACCTCTATGAAGACAATTATAAAAAATGATAGAAAAATGTTAAAGATGAATTAAACAGGGAAACATATTATGAACATAGGAAAAGTTAATATGATAAAGATGGATTCAAATCCAGAATATATAAATAACGAATAAGTCAATAATTTAAAAAAACTCAATAGAAAAAAGTAAAAAAATAAATAGGCAAATCATACAACAAGACACCAGAATGGCTAATATAAAAGATGCTCAACATCATCATTATTCAGAGAAATGCAAACTAAACTATCATGAAGTATCATTTTAAATCCATCAGATTGGGAAGTTAAAGTCTGATAGTTTCAAATGTTGCTGGTCATATGGAGAAACGGGAACTCTCCTACTCTGCTGAAGCAAGTGTGAGTTGGTACAAGCACTTCAGAGACCACACAGGCAATATTTACAGTTAAGATGCACAAGGATACATATGCCCTGTGACCCAGGATTTCAATTCATCAGTATATGAATCACAAAGGATGCCACGGGGGTATATACCCTAGGTCCTCACACTTGTGTATGAGGAGACATTTATAAGAACGTTCATTACAATACTGTAACAATAAAAATAGGAAACAATCCAGATATCTATCGAGAAGAGAATGGATAAATAAATTTAGCTAGGTATATTCAAATAATGAGATGCTGTACATCAGAAAAATTAGTGAACCACAGCTATACATATTATTGTGGATGATTCTCAAAAACACGTTAAGAAAAGAAGTTTTTAGGAAGTACTGTGCCATTTTTATAAAACTTGAAAACACGAAAAGACAATACATTTGGTAATATAGACATATCTAGTAAAAGTATAAAAAGACACATATGGGAATATTAGACACTGATAAAAAGCAAATATGGTTTTGCTTTGACAGGGGGAATGAAGTCAGGGAGGGTAACACAGAGCTTCCATGATAAATGGAATGCTTTATTTCTTAATAAATAAGAAATATTTATTTCTAGTGATGGGTATTCACCAGTATTTATCTCTCAGAATGAAATAGCACTGTATGCTTCTTGTTCAGAAACATGAAGGGAGAGGAGAGTGCAATTGAGGGGGAGGTGAAGGAAGGTACAGAAGATTCTTGCTTTTTAAAACCTTGCACTCCTGGTTGACCTTTTAAACTATACACAATTGTGGCTTCAATAAAAGTCAATATTATAAAAATAATAAAGGTTTGAGACTGGGAGTAATATGTGACATATTTCTGTAAGACCTTTATTTGTAGATGCTTTATCTCAGCACTCTTCAAATTTGGTCATTAGGCAAGTATGGGTTGATGATCCTGTCTGCCGTGAGCTAGATACAGAATCGAGCCTAAGTGTTTAGGAGCTTTTATAGCAATTTTAGACAGACTTTACGCATGCTAAATCTAATAATTAAAAATGGGGATTATATTTTGTATTTCATTATAATTTCACTTTTTTCTAGAAATAAACTCTTATTTAACAAAAGTATTACAGGGCAATGAATTGAAAACAAACAACTAGTCCTGATCCATTGCTCTTTAATGAAAATTGCTATCTACATGATTTCTATTTCTTTTTCTATAACACATAGGTTTTGTTCATTGGGGATCTTGTGCTCTACTCCTAAAATATTAATGTTCAGTGTGGGAGTCCAGAATTGTTTTGTTTGGTGCTGGATAAGCGTCTTGCATAAAAGGTGTGGCTATTCAATGCGTACATTTCCCCCATAGACACATGTAAATATAGTTGCAACTTCCTGTTAGTAAACACTAAGTCTTTAAATTTAGAATTAGGTGGCGAGGTTGACATGTAGAAGTGTAATAAACTGGATTGCTTTCAAAGCACTATCTTTTCTAGTTAATTGTTAACTCACCAGGTTGCTGCTTTTCTTAATTATATCAAATATCACATGGTATGTGAAAACACTACAGATATGGTTTAAGGTATTTCATGGACTTTTTGTATGATAAATGGACCTTATACTATAGAGAAATGAAAAACATACATTAATAAAATATTATCATCCTATGGAACCAGAAAAGACCCCGGATAGCCAAAGCAATCTTGAAAAAGAAAACCAAAGCAGGAGGCATCACAATCCCAGACTTCAAGCTGTATTACAAAGCTGTAATCATCAAGACAGTATGGTACTGGCACAAAAACAGACATTCAGATCAATGGAACAGAATAGAGAACCCAGAAACGGACCCACAAACGTATGGCCAACTAATCTTTGACAAAGCAAGAAAGCACATCCAATGGAATTAAAGACAGTCTCTTCAGCAAGTGGTGCTGGGAAAACTGGACAGCGACATGCAGAAGAATGATCCTGGACCACTTTCTTACACCATACACAAAAATAAACTCAAAATGGATGAAAGGCCTAAATGTAAGACAGGAAGCCATCAAAATCCTCGAGGCAAAAGCAGGCAAAAACCTCTTCAATCTTGGCCGCAGCAACTTCTTACTCAACATGTCTCCAGAGGCAAGGGAAACAAAAGCAAAAAATGAACTACTGGGACCTCATCAAAATAAAAAGCTTCTGCACAGCAAAGGAAACAATCAGCAAAATTAAAAGGCAACTGACAGAATGGGAGAAGATATTTGCAAATGACATATCAGATAAAGGGTTAGTATCCAAAATCTATAAAGAACTTATCAAACTCAACGCCCAAAAAACAAATAGTCTGAAGAAACGGGCAAAAGACATGAAGAGACACTTCTCCAAGGAAGACATCCAGATGGCCAACTGACACATGAAAACATGCTCAATATCACTCATCATCAGGGAAATACAAATCAAAACCACAATGAGATACCACCTCACACCTGTCAGAATGGCTAATATTAACAACTCAGGCAACAACAGATGTTGGCGAGGATGCGGAGAAAGAGGATCTCTTTTGCGTTGGTGGCAATGCAAGCTGGTGCAGCCACTCTGGAAAATGGTATGGAGGTTCCTCAAAAAACTAAAAATAGAACTACCCTACGACCCAGCAGGTGCACTACTAGGCACAGGATCCACCTGTATCCACAGGATACAGGTGTGCTGTTTCAAAGGGACACATGCACCCCCATGTTTATAGCAGCACTATCAACAATAGCCAAAGTATGGAAAGAGCCCAAATGTCCATTGATGGATGAATGGATAAAGAAAATATGGTACACACACACACACACACACACACACACACACACACACAATGGAGTATTACTCGGCAATCAAAAAGAATGAGATCTGGCCATTTGCAACTACATAGATGGAACTGGAGGGTATTATGCTAAGTGAAATTAGTCAGTCAGAGAAAGACAAAAATCCTATGACTTCACTCATACAGGATTTTAAGAGACAAAACAGATGAACATAAGAAAAGGGAAACAAAAATAATATAAAAACAGGGAGGGGGACAAAACAGAAGAGACTCATAAATATGGAGAACAAACTGAGGGTTGCTGGAGGGGGTGTGGGAGGGGGGATGGGCTAAATGGGTAAGGGGTACTAAGGAATCTACTCCTGAAATCATTGTTGCACTATATGCTAACTAATTTGGATGGAAATTTAAAAAAATAAACAATAAAATAAAATAACTATTATCATCCGAGGAGAACCAAACCAAATCTCCTCACCAGTGTTTGGCAGCATGACTTCCTGAGAAGTTTCAGGCTCTGCATGGCCTCCACCCTGGGATCCAAAATCTGCTTAAGGGCCCATGTGGCAGCTGGAACCAGCCTCCACGGGATTCTGCCTAAGATGCGGCACATCAGGGGCTTCTGAAATGTCCAAACATATCTGTTTTAGATCTTTTCCCCTGAAGACAAGACTCCTTTTTAAAAATTACTTTTTTTTGAAGCCAGAGTACTTACTGATTTCCAGGGTTCTCTTAGACCTGCCACTTACCAAGGGAATTTTTTTGATAAAAATCTTTTAATCTTTCTGGAAGGCTAACAAAACATTGCATATGCCCGGCTTCCTATCGGACTTTTTCTATAATCTTTTCTCATCATAATGCTTTTTTCATCATAATGCTTTCTAAAGGACTTTATCGTTTGCTCTCTGGGCTCATTTAGCTATTTTAACATACCAATTTAGCATCTTTGCTACATTTTCTTGTTATTTTTCATTTCGTTCTTTATACGCTACTTAACACTTCTGTTTGAGTATTGTTATCTTCCACTCTTATACCAACGTGCTATTCTCGCATTCCCGTAATGTTCCACTTTGCATTTCATTCTCGCACTCTTTTTTTTTTAAGTTTATTATTATTTTTTTAAGTAATTCTACACCAAAACTGGGGCTTGAACTCAGGACCCCAAGATCAAGAGTCCCCTGTTCTTCCGACTGAGCCAGCCAGGAGTCCCACTCAGGCTCTTTTAAAAGTAGGAATGTGAGGGGCGCCTGGGTGGCTCAGTCCGTTAAGCGTCCAACTTTGGCGCAGGTCATGATCTCTCAGTCTGTGAGTTCGAGCCCCGCGTGGGGCTCTGTGCTGACCGCTCAGAGCCCCTCCTCCGGCTCTGTGCTGACCGCTCAGAGCCCGGAGCCTGTTTCAGATTCTGTGTCTCCCTCTCTGCCCCTCCCCCGTTCATGCTCTGTCTCTCTCTGTCTCAAAAATAAACAAACGTTAAAAAAAAAATTAAAAAAAAAAATAAATAAAAGTAGGAATGTGAGTGGTGCCTGGGTGGCTCAGTCGGTTAAGCAACTGACTTCGGCTCAGGTCATGATCTCATGGTTCGTGGGTTCCAGCCCCGCATTGGGCTCTGTGCTGACAGCTCAGAGTCTGGAGCCTGCTTTGGATTCTGTGTCTCCCTCTCTCTCTGCCCGCCCCCCCACTTGTGCTCGCTTTTTCTCTCTCTCAAAAATAAATAAAATGTAAAAAAAAAAATTAAAAGTAGGAATGTGAGGTGGAAGCCTTTAGGAGGACAAACGTGGCATGGAAAGCAACAAAGATAGCCTTTCCAGAGCCTTGCACTCCTACCAGAGGTCTGGGCAGCTGACTCCCTGCCTCTGCTTTTTAAAAGCCTCCTCACCTCAGTGCCGTCCCAATCCACTGAGTTGAGGGTTTAGCTGAAGTCGGAGACCTTGATTCTAGTGTCACCAACGCATGATTAGGTCATGTTGTCCCACTACACCATGTTTCTGAGGCGACACAGGTGAGGACAAGGTGGTGGAGTGAGAACATATAGTGGAAAAGGTCCCCAAAGATGAGGCGATCCAATAACTGATTAATGGCTTAGTCCCTAAAGCTCTGAAGCAACTCGAGTGGCTCAGTCTGGCTGCTGCAGAAGCCAGGGTAGAAGAGGATGGTGAGGTCCTACAGAGCCTGCAAGTTGACACGAGGTCACGGAGAGCCACAAGCTTAAGTACAGGAAAACATGCGGACAGCGCCACGTCGGGCCAACAAGGCCAGCTCAGGGACTGAGGAGCCCAGATCCAGAAGTCGAATCCAGGGGCTGGCAACAGCTCCAACCCACAGTACGGAGCCAAGCGAGAGCGAAGCCGCAGGACAGCTGACTACAGAGGTCACGTGACACGCCCCAGCCCGGCTCTAATTGGCTACAAAAGCTCGGCCTCCCTGACGGGTCTTCCCGAAGTCTTTTTTGGAAACTACATTTCCCAGAAGGCTTTGCGGCGCTTAGTTTTCCTACCTGGGTAGATGGGGCGGTGCCCGGTGTCCCCAGAGTCGACGGGTCTTTGAGAGGCAGGGGAAGAAGGCGCCCCGGGGGAGCGAAACCTTCTGGATTAAAACAGCCCATACACTAGAGGCAGGGAAGAGAGCCGCCACTCTGTCGCCTTCCTTTGCGCAAAGACCTCTGGGGAATGTAGTGCCATGGAGGTCTTCGGAGCCCGTGGCGCTCACCTCTCGCTGGGGTCTCGGGGGTCGCGGATGGGGCCGAAACCAGTGGGGAAGAGGAGGGCCCAGAAGGGCCTTCCACACTGGCTCTCCCTTCTCCACCAGGTGGCGCCTAGCGCGAGCACGGACCCATTTGCCTCTTGGTTATCCCATGCTGGGAAAACATTCTACCCTATAGTCCTGAGAATTCAAGCTTAGATTTCCACTAAGAACTTTTTAGAGAGCTCTGCTGAGAAATGGGGAAACTATTTTAAACGAAACAAATGACAGCGGCCTTAAATTAGCCCCATCCTCTGCTGCTCGCGGGACCCTTTATGAGAGTACACTGAACCATGGCGCTGTGCATATGGGGGATCCATTTTACGTCTGGACCTCCACCGGCCAGTGACTTCCGCCCGCCGTGAGTGTCAGCTGTTCTTGCCGGTGTTCTCAACGCCAGGCTGGCCTCAGGGGCTACTTTACGACCCTCGGCCCAGGCCCAAGCCCAAGCCTTGTTTCTGCCTTGGAGGACATTCGTTCTGCCCAGCTGCAGGGGTGATGGTCTCATTTTACTCAGGGGAAAACCGAGGGTGTGGTGGGTAAGGCTGTGGACCTGTCCAGGCCATACAGCGAGCTGTGTAGTCAACTCAGCACGGTTGGAACGAATTCGAATTCTGGTCTCACACCTGTCCTGTCCACTTCGTGTGGTGTTAATCGTCTTTTCTCAGTTTTGCTGCTACTGCCTTAGGTTAAGTCATGATCATCCCGGCTATTCTAACCATCTCCTCCATCCAGTATTTACTGAGAGTGCCAGGTGCCAGGCAGTGTGCTTGGGTGCTGGGGACGCGGTGTTGAACGGGGCAGACATGACCGCACCCTCACGGAGTTTACAGTCTAATGGGGAAGACAGACTGATTACAGAACACAAATGAGAATAAAGTTTCAAATTGTGGTAAGTAGAAAAAAGAAACAGGATGCTACAAGAGAGAATAATGGAGGGAGCCATAAATGAGATTGGGGAAAGCAAGAAATGCTTGATCTGAGACCTGAAAGCTGAGAAAAGGGAAGCTCTGTGACAGCCAAGAAAGGATTAATCAAGGCAGAGGGAACAGCAAGTGCAAAGGGCCTGAGGTGGGAAAGAACTTGGTATTTTGTTATTCAAGGAACTGAGAAGGTCTTTGTGAGCTGGAGCCCAGTGAGGTAGGGAGCAAGTAGAGAAAATTGAAGCCAGCCTCTCGTCCCCCAGTTTTGCCTCTTTTAAGCTGTCACACACTGACAATATAGAAACATTTTCAAAACTCAAATATGATTTTACTCGCTTTTAGAGGCTTTGTGTTCCCTACAAGCCAAACTCCTTGGGCCAGTGCTCAAAGACACTCATAACTGGATTTACTTGCTTTCCAATCTCCCTTTCTTGCATGTGCTCCCTTTTTGCCGCTGCTTTGGTATGCCCTATTCCATGTGCTTGCTGAGCAGGCCAACTTTGATTCGCCCTTCCTATCTTGGCCATGATATCACCTGTGTGCTCTTCCTCCTGTGTACTCTCCACCCTAGTCATATAATCACTGGTTTGCCTACTAATCTCTCCCACCAGACAGTAAGCTTCTCCTCTCAGGAACTTGTTTTCTTTCTGTATATATCGTGCAGAACATGAGCCCAGGCAGTTGTTTTCATAACAGATGTCCATTGAGAGAATGAGTGGAACAGGTAGCCGTCACTAGCCTCCAGCTGGTACCTGACGAGAAGGTGGCATGGGGCTCCCATCCACATCAGACTAGAGAGTAGCATCCAAAAGGGTGAGAAGAGATGAGTAGGAAATCTGCATTTGTCATGGCCAGGCACCGTCTCATCCACTGTCTCATTTAACCCTCATAACAATTGTGGGTCTTAGATTCTTTTTGCAGGCAAGAAAACTGGTGTCCAAAGCCTTGCCCAAAGATCACCCACTGATAATGGGAAAGTTGGGATAGGAACCTAGATCTTTTTTTTTTTAATTATTTTTTAAGTTTATTTATTTATTTAGAGAGAGGGAGAGAGAGAGCGAGAGCAAGCATGCACGCAGGGGAGGGGCAGAGAGAGAGAGAGAGAGAGAGAGAGAGAGAGAGAGAGAGAGAATCCTAAGCAGGCTCCACACTGCCAGCATGGAGCCTGACACAGGGCTCGAACCCATGAACCATGAGATCTTGACCTGAGCTGAAACCAAGAGTCAGATGCTTGACTGACTGAGCCACCAGGCGCCCAGGAACTTGGATCTTTCTGACCTTAAAAATTGAGGCCCTTGATACTCCTTCTGCTCTGTTTGCCTCTATTCTGGCACCTTCTACCAGCACAGGAGCTATGCTGTGAATTAAGTTTAAGGAATTTAAAGGAAGTTTAAGGAACTGAACTCCAAGTGTCCTCTATCTCGTGTGGGTCATTTTGTACCTCTGAGGATATCAGATCTGGAACAACCATTGTACTGGGGCTCTGCCCCTTCCAGAAACCAGTGACTCCTATCTGTCTCTGCTTATATCTGTGTTTACAGGGCCTGGAGGAACTGGTAAAACTCACAAGCAGAAACCCCAGGAAAGGGCACTGTTGGCCACAGCTGCCCTATAGAATTCTCTGAGATGATCAAAGTGTTCTATAATGTGATAGAGTTCTTGCTTAGATAGTAGTGCCAGCCCTTCCCTCCCCTAGTAGTCTCTGACTCTAGGCTGTGTCCAAGACAGCTCAGTCTGAGACTACAGACCCCTGGACTAGATCTTCACGGGCCCCCCAGACCCCAGCTATACCTTAGCTGTAGCTCAAGCCGTGTCTGAGAACACACATCAGAGTTCAGACAGAGATGGCCAGTACATAGGCTGATCTAGCTAGTCCAGCATCCTGCAGGAGCCTGGCCCAGAGCAGATGTTAGGTTAACATTAGGTGAATGGATTTATCTTCTCTGCCCCAGGCTGGGGCTCCCTCAGCTACTGGGATTGGCTTCTAGAATCCCTCCTTATCATGTGGACTAAGGGCTTTTGCCATCCAGGGAAGGTGAATGAAACTAGTCCTTCATACCCATCTCCATCCTGACTTTTTTTGGGGTGCGCCAGGGTGCATCTGAAAACCAGTGAGTAATAATTCCTTGGAAACATGCTGGATCCAGCATTTTTATGTGACGATCTGAATTTTATTTTGAAACTGTGCAAAATGAAAACCCAAATAAGCATCTGCTATGTATGATTAGAGACAGTGTGGTTCTGGGGAAAGAGGACTGCTCTCGGGGTCACCCTGGACCTCTGGCTAACATGCTGTAATGGACAAGGTGCTCAGTGTCTTTGGGTCCCAGTTTTCTCATGAGTAAAACAAAAACATTAGACTCTAAGCTGCTTCCTACTGTTAATGTGAATGCTTAAAAAATGCCTGGTCACATCTGCAATCAACCCACATTAAGTACCTTTCAAGTCATCATTTGTCTGAATCGAGTCTATTTTCATTGTTTAGCTTTTCTAACACCTTTCACTTAACCCTTTCACCACCAGCGCCTTCTCCATTTGCAGGGTTTTCACTAGTTTTTGGCTTCTTTAGATTCCAATAAATCCTGTTGGATTCCAGCCACCAAATCACCTGTTCCTTTGCCCTGCCTGGAGTCTCTAAAATAGCCAGCAGCCTTAGTTCCCTGACAAAGCACAGAGAGAGGTCTCCGTCTCTCTCCTTTTCCATCCCTCCCATAACCTCTTAACAGAACGGAAAAATCCAGGTTTCTATTCTGGCAGTTAGCACTCTTGCCACTAGATGGCACGTGTGTGCAAGCCATCAGTCTTTGGACAAAAACTTAATTTTTAAAAAATGTATTAATATTCCACCTGGAACCATAAAAGCTTTGAGAGGAATTATACAAGTACAAAATATGCAAAAGGATAAAATGAAAAGTTAAAGGAATTGGAGACAATAGAGAACAAGTGGAAGAGGTAACTCTGGGATGGGTTCTCAGGGGGAGGACACTGAACAGTGAAGCAAACACCGGTGACGTCACTGGAGCTGTGTCTGTGAGTCCGTCTGTGCAAGCCTATGGTGTGATGCTAAGTGGGAAAACGCAGTTCTCTGGGGCTCCAGCACTGGGTTTCCAGGACAGGGTGAAGAGTGAAATTTGCACCCACCCCATCTCCCCCACTGAGGTTTGGGTGGAGTTTGGGACCAGGAAGCTCTCCTTGAGGCTGTGGTGACCAGTTTGTAAGGTAGCCCCCAATGACCCCCCTGCTTCCTGGTTTTCACACCCTGTGGAGTCCCCACTCACATATCAGGGGTAGTCTGTATGACCAGCAGAACATGAGATGAGTGACGACATGTCTTTTCTGAGGTCAGCTTCTAGAAGACACTGCAGCTTCTCTTTTGGTCTCTCTGTGTCTGTCTTTGTCTCTGTGTTTCTATCAGATCATTTGCTCTGGGGAAAGCTAGCTGCCATGTCATGAGGAACTCTCTGGAGAGACCCATGTAGCAAAGAATTAGGCCTGGCAAGAGCCAACATTAACTTGCTGGTCCATGTGTATGAGCCACCTTGGAAACAGGTCCTCCAGTCCATCTCGTACCTGGACTAAAACCCTATGAGAGACCTTGAGCCAGACCATCCAGCTAAGTCTGTCCTTAGCTCTGTGAGACAGTGTTTGTTATTTTCAACTGCTAAGTTTGGGTGGTAATTTGTTACACAGCAGTTGATAACTAATACAGAGGCCAGTGGAAACCCAAGGCTACTGTATCAGGTAATTTTGCATGGGTAGGTCAACTTGGTTTTAGACACCAAGGAAGTATTTAAGAAGCAATGTATGGGCTTTAAATCTGATGCATCTGGGTGCCAATTCAGGCTGTGTTTGTGGAAAAACAGAAGTAGAGGGTCCTATATAAAATGTCTGCGGGGGTGCCTGGGTGGCTCAGTTGGTTGTAAGCATCCGACTTTGACCCGGTCATGATCTCACAGCTTGTGAGTTTGAGACCTGCATCGGGCTCTGTACTGAAGCTCAGAGCCTGGAGCCTGCTTCAGATTCTGTGTCTCCCTGTCTCTCTGCCCCTCCCCTGCTCATGCTCTCTCTCTCTCTCAAAAATAAACATTAAAAAATAATAAATTAAAAAAATGAAATGTCTGCAAAGGAGGTGTCTTATGGGAGTAGGGTTCTTAGGTCACCATGACAAGTAATTTCTGATTACCATTTGTCCAATATGAGGACAAGTTTTGCTCAGGATACTGGGTTTATTTTGTGCAGTTTTGTTTCAGGGCCTGCCCTAAATTTTCTTCTTCTTTTTCCCCCCTTTCTTCTTCCTGAAATGGCTAACGCTAAGTAATAACAGTTCAGTTTCCCTGTGATGACAAGTATCGAGAGTCTATTTTCCCCTTTCATATTGACTTTGGTGCTGATTTTAACCAGATTTTACTGTAGTAGAAACGTTCTGGGGATGAAGGAGCATCAGAGTGATTTGCCTCAGACCTTTGTCCCCCACTTCCTGCCCCCCAAGTCTGTGAACACTCCTTTCTCCGAAAGCCAGCTCTGCACTACGTCTCCTCCCCCTCGTCCTCCACCACCACCATTATCACCACACAGCTATTATCTATTGAGTGCTTACCACATGCCCATCCTGTGTTATGCAGGTGCTACGTGCATTATTGAATCTGTGTTGGAGACTATGACTTGCCTTTGCAATTTTGTTAGCCCAGGTCCTTCAAGAAGCAGACACCAGGATGGGATTAATTGTGCAAGGGGTTTACTAGGGGGAAATGCCTGTTTCAAAGGAATTAGGAAGAGAGCTAGAGAAGTCCAGGAGGTCCATCAGACCCCAAGTGAAGGGGAGCGGAAGATACAGTTGGGTCCAAGTGTCCCAGAATGTCCTATATTTTAAGGAAAATACAGTCTAACGAAGGTTGGGCAAAGCTATCAGAGAGTCCTTGAGCCAAAGCCAATCAACAAAGGAGTCCTTTGTCTCTCGAACTGACTTTGTACCCAACCAAACTCAGTCATTGGTGGCGGGCGTGCAGCCAATGAATTTCAAAGCACAGCAGCTGGCGTCCTCAGCTCTGTGCAGTAGGAAGTCTGTGGAAGCACATTTCTGTGGCTGCCACACCAATGTTTGTTCTCCTAAGTAACAGAAACTTGATTTATTTGGGTGGCAAAGACCTGATGCTGAACTAAAACATTTCAGTTCCCTGCCTTCCTTGCAACTAGTTGTGACTCTATGATTATATATATGTCTTCTGGTCATGCAATATATGCAGAAGTATTATGAGGACCTACCAGTAATGCTCCTTAAGGGGATCTGACTCAGCTGGGAGGTGCATCCCTTCTTTCCTTCTCTCTGCCAGGACTAAAGACAAAATGGCTGTAACCTCAGCAGCCATTTTGCACCAAGAGGCAGTTTATTAATAATGAATGGGCAAACAGACATACAGTAAGGGTCTTATCTGAAGCAGGCTCTGCACTGACAGCAGTGAACCTTAAGGTTCACTTAAGCAGTGAGGCTTAAACTCACAAATCATGAGGTCATGACCTGAGCCAAAGTCAGACACTCAACTGACTGAGCCACTCAGGTGCCCCGGAGAGAAAAACCTTCTGTTCAAGCTATTGCTACTTTACGTTATAAGCAGGGAAATCTGGGGTGCCTGGGTGGCTCAGTTGGTTAAGCGTCCGTCTTCGGCTCAGGTCATGATCTCACAGCTTGTGAGTTCAAGCCCCACGTCGGGCTCTGTGCTGACAGCTCAGAGCCTGGAGTCTCTTCAGATTCTGTGTCTTTCTCTCTCTCTCTGCCCCTCCCCTGCTCACACTCTGTCTCTCTCTGTCTCTCAAAAATAAATAAACATTAAAAAAAATTAATAAAAAAAATAAGTGGGGAAATCTAATCCTAATCAGTATAGTGTCTAATCTTCACCATGGCTCTACCAAGCAGGTATATCTGTGCCCATTTTACAGATGAGGGAAATGAAGCTTAAAAGGATTAAGTGTTAGACCCTAAATTGGAGCCCAGGGTAGTGCTTAGGATACTTTCAGCTGTGAATAACGGAACAGTGTTTATCAGTCTTCCCTGAACATAAGAATTGCCTGGGAAGTTGCTAAATGTACAGATAGCCAGTCCTCTCCCCTGGAAATCCTCGTTCAGTAGGTTCAGGTTAGGGTCTGAGAAGCTCCTTTATCTCAAACATACAGTCCAGGCCATCGTTGTCCTCAGGAAAGAGTGTGAATCCCAGTGTGGGTGGAGACCACCAACAGGCAGCTCAAACAGTGAGGAGTTCAGTGCTTCCTATAAGAAGACTTCTGTGAGCATAAGAGTCGTTTGGGGAGCTTCGTAGAAGTACAGGTTCTGGCCTTTACCTTCATGGATTTGGAGTGAGTAGATATTTTATGGAACCTGGGGATTTGCCCTTTTCAGACACTCCCCGGGTGGTCCTGTGCCTGTGCTTCCTACAGTCCAGCTTGTGGGACCCTGGCTTCACCATGAGGAGCATGCTGTTGGTGTAGAACGAGCCTGGGTTTGAATTCTGATGCTGCCATGTGTTGGCTAGATGACCTATAGCAGGCTACATAAGCTGTGTATCATTGGTTTCATTGTTTGGGAATTGAAGAAAATAGTAAGGCCTGCTTCACAGAGTTGTTGTGAGGATTACATGAAATAATTTATGTAAAGCTCTTAGTTTTGCATGAATTAGTTTTCAGTAAATGGTGGCTGTTGTTACTATCGTAGCTCGTGCATACATCTTGCAAAGAGTATGGACATAGAGTTCTGTTACCATGGGTAAGTTACACCAATCCCCAGGGAACCAAGATTCAGCAGCGGCTGTACTGTACCTGGGACTCCCCCTTTCTCTCTCTAACTACATCTGGCCTTGGCAGTGACTGACCTGCCTGTGCATGAAGAAGTTGAGCAAAGGTCTTCTAGGACGTGCTCTTGTGCTCCCCCCAACTTCCCCCTCCCCCCGCTCCAAGAATCTGCCCAAGAATCATCTACACTCGATGGTGCCATTTTCTTCGTCTTGCTTCCTCCTCTGCCCACCACAGCCTAGATGCTGCTGGCGTCACTGCTTTGCTGATGTGACTCTCAGCGAGGTCTCCAGTGGCTTCTGTGTTGCCAAATCCAATGGATATTTTAAAGCCCTCATCTCATTTGGGTGCTCTTCTGCACGTGCTGCCATCAGGTACTTGTTTCTTCCTGGAGCTTTGTTTTCTTGGCATGTGGGACTCTTCTGCTCTATTTCTCCTTCAATTTCTTTGTCGGTTCCTCTAGCCTCTGCTGAACCCATGCCTCAGTCCTTGTCTTACACATTCTACCCTCTGCCCTTTTAATCCTTCCTTTGCCTCTAATTCTTTTCGTGGTTCCTTTTCTTTCTCTTATTAGAGCACACAGTCATTTAACTCTTCTAAGTTCCAGGTGAATCATCTCCCTTCATAGGACATCCTGGTCTAATGCAACCTTTTCCTTCCTTCCTCCATGGGATGGCTACTACAATCAGGCCCAGACAGTGTGCTTCAGACTCTCCTTCCCATGTCTTCTTAAAAGGCCTAGTAACATCCACGAAAATGGAAAATGAGACCCGGATTTCTTGCAAATCAGACCCCGGGTTGGGGGGACTTTGAGATACCCTTAATTGTTCCAACTTAACACTGGTATTGGAGACAGAGTCACTCTGCAGGCTGAGTATATATCCATTCATCCCCTTAGCTCAGACTCTGAGGTCTTCTGTCCAGGTCATTGCTCCTTTCAGAGGAATTGGACCCATTCCTACTTCTACCATTGACTTGTTTGACTTTGGACCTAGCTTTTACCTTTCTGGTTTCAGTTTTTCCCATCAGTGAAAGGCAAGAGTTGGACTAGTTATCTCTGAGTTCCATTCTAACCACTAGCACCATCACGATCAGCTTTTTCTCCTTGATTTCAACCTTGAGAATCTGTAACAGAAAAGCTCTTTCAAGTGCATAAAGATGTATGCATACAACAATACTTACTTGTAATAACCTAAGTGCCCAGCAAGAAGGGATTGGTTAAATAACTTATGGTGTACACACTCACTGATGGTGTTGCTCAAAGTAAACATTCTGTTTCTTATTGGTCTACTAGGAGAGAAGGAGCTTGAACTAGAATGTAAATCAAATCAGTGACTTTATCAAGAACAACAAATATATATATATAAATATACATGTACACATATTATATTTATATAATTACATATACATAATTAGATATAGAATTAATATACATATACATAAATATATATAAATATATATACAAATATATGTATAAATATATGTATATATATATTTGTATGAATGGTTTGCATTCTTGTACATGCTCTCCCTTATCTTTTCTCAAGCATGAACACATACTTCCTAGACTAGCACAGGTACACAGACCACACTTTGAATAGTCTTGGGGTGAAAAAAAAATTCCCTCAATTCTTCTAAGTTCTTTGGCTGGTCTAATAATTAAACTGGCATAGGACAGACTAACAGGAGAAAAATGAACAAAAATTTAATAACATGTACACCTCCTGTTATTCATCAGGAAAAACAGTAATTTGCTGAAATGCCTAAAGCCATCATCTTAAATACCATCTTCATTTAAAGACAAAAGAGGATGTTGGGGATGGGGAGTCAGATATGGCAGGTCACCAAGAAAAACAGAGTGGACAAGGGTAGAGTTGTTATAAAGATTTAAGTCCATGCCTTCTCCATTGATAATAGTGATTTAGAGTGATCCCCAACTTCCTGGTACATCAAAGGCCACACCCTTAGAAAGGGAGATTTCCCTTATACATGTGTATGTCTCTTACAAAAGGGTAACTTTGACTCTATTTTCAGAGCTTCTCTTGTGTCTGCAGTTTCCTTAAAAATAACCAGTTTAAGGGGTGCCTGGGTGGCTCACTCTGTTAAGTGTCCAATTCTTGATTTCAGTTCCGGTCATGAGCTCACAGTTTGTGAGACTGAGCCCTGCGTCCAGCTTGGCTCTCACAGTGCGGAGCCAGCTTGGGAGTCTCTCTCTGCCCCTACCCTGCTCATGCTCTTGCACCATCTCTCTCTCTAAAAATAAATAAAAAGAAAACTTAAAAAAATAACCAGCTTAAAATAATCAGGATGCCAAAGAGGCATACCTTGGGGTGGCAAAATTTTCTCCCTTTCAGCAGCATTGTTCAACCTTCACAAAAATGAGGTAACTCTACTTCTGCAGATGTAGAAAGATGTCTAAGATGCATTATTAAAAAAGTATGGGGGCGCCTGGGTGACTCAGTCAGTTAAGTGTCCAACTTTGGCTCAGGTCATGATCTCACAATTTGTGGGTTTGAGCCCCACGTCGGGCTCTGTGCTGACAGCTCAGAGCCTGGAGCCTGCTTCAGGTTCTGTGTCTCCCTTTCTCTCTGCCCCTCCCCTATTTGAGCTCTGTCTCTTTCTCAAAAATAAATAAACGTTAAAAAAAATTTTTTTTAAATAAAAGGAAAAAGTATGCTACAAAATAGTATGTTGTTTTCAAAAACAGGGACCTATACAAAAAAGGATACATAAGTGCACAGATATGCTGATAGACGTATAAAACATTTCTGGAACAAGTTTTTTGCTTTTAACTTTTTAAAAATGTGTATTTATTTTTGAAAGTGAGAGTATGGGCAGGGGAGGGGCAGAGGGGGCGGACAGAGGATCCAAAGCAGGCTCCATGCCTGATGTGGGGCTTGAACTCATGAACCGTGAGACCATGACCTGAGCCAAATATTGGGACACTCAACTGACTGAGCCGCCCAGGGGCCTCTCTGGAACAAGTCTTTTTTTTTTTTTTTTTTTAAATTTTTTTTTTTCAACGTTTATTCATTTTTGGGACAGAGAGAGACAGAGCATGAACGGGGGAGGGGCAGAGAGAGAGGAAGACACAGAATCGGAAACAGGCTCCAGGCTCTGAGCCATCAGCCCAGAGCCTGACGCGGGGCTCGAACTCATGAACCGCGAGATCGTGACCTGGCTGAAGTCGGACGCTTAACCGACTGCGCCACCCAGGCGCCCCTTCAAGTCTTAAGAAATTAACAGCACTTCTGGAGACTGGAGCTGGGATTCTGGGATGAAAATTTTCTTTTTTTTTTAATGTTTATTTATTTTGAAAGAGAGAGAGAGCATGCACGAGCAGGGGAGAGACAGAGAGAGAGAGGGAGAGAGAGAATCCCAAGCAGGCTCCATGCCATCAGTGCAGAGCCCGATGTGGGGCCTGATCCCATGAACTACAGGATCATGACCTGAGTTGAAATCAAGAGTTGGGTATCCAACCAACTGAGATGCCCAGGTGCCCCCCAGAATTTCTTTTCTGATGTATATCCAAACTGCTATTCAGTGGGTCTTCCCTAGTACCGTGTCTAGAATCTGTTCTGACTGGTCTGTGCCCTTCTTGACAGAGTTGTTAAACATGTTTTTGCTGTTGTTGTTGTTGTTGTTGTTGTTTAAGTAAACTCTACACCCATTGTGGGGCTCGACCGTGAAATCAAGAGACACATGGTCCACTGACTGAGCCATTCAGACATCTCAGTTATTAAACATTTTGGTGGTTTTTTTTTTTTTTTTATGTTTACTTCTGACAGAGAGAGGGAGAAAGAGAGAGAGAGAGAGAGAGAGAGAGAGAGAGAGAGAGAGAGAATGAGCTGGGGAGGGGTGAAGAGAGAGGGAGACACAGAATCTGAAGCAGGTTCCAGGCTCTGGGCTGTCAGCACAGAGCCTGACGAGGGGCTCAAACTCATGAACCGTGAGATCACGACCTGAGCCAAAGTCAGACGCTTAACCGACTGAGCCACCCAGGCACCCCTAAACATTTTGAATGTGATTCCTGCTGTACCCTTTTACTGTTTTTTTTTTAAACCGATGTTCATGTATCACTTTCATATTTTTAAAACAAACTAGTTACAGTACAAATATGGATGCTTCTAGAGCCTCTATTTGCTGGATAACAAGCCTCCCTTTTTTTCACTTTTTATGCACATTCCCTCTGTTCTCACAAGCTATATGAACGAGGCAGTTCTCTCTGTCCTGTGCCTTGGAGCTCTTCTCCTGCAGATACATTCACAGTAAGTCATTGTGGTTCACAGCCTAGTGATGAAGAAGGCCCAGGGGCCAGAGGACTGATTACAGTTCTAATTTACAATTATACAGTGATTTTTCACACTGCTCATGAAATTCTTACTTCCTCCTGTTTGAGTTGGATAGTTAGAAGGATCCGATTTGATTGAAGCAGTATAGGCTGTGATTATCCTAAGAATTTGGCATATTAAATTGAACTGGGGAGTTCTGGGCAACAAATGTAAATTATTTCCTCACTCCCATACAACTGTGTATTTACTGTTTGCAGCTGACCCTGTGCAGAAAAGTGAAATGACTTCTCTTAATGCCTTTGAAATGGGAACTGTTGAGACTTCTAAGTGGCCTCTTTAAACTCAAGATGCAAACAGATTGTGCTGCTGTAGGAGACTGAGTGGAACGGAGACAATGTCCCTGGAGTCTGATAGTTTTTGATTCAAATGCTCTAGGCCTATTTGCTGTGGTTCTTGATAGAAAAAAAAAAAGATTTGTTTTTAAGTATATTTTGTTTTATTTCTATGTTAAAAAGAATGTGGCTGGCCCTTGTCCCTGATCCCTAGGGATAACCTCTGAAATCCTTAGAATTTCCTGAGGAATAAGAGAGTCTTTGTTATCCATGGGCCCTGAGAATTTATACTGATGAAATGACTTAGACTGGGGATGGGCCAAGCCAGAAAGACCAATGCTGTGATTAGAGAGTTGGAGCTTTGAGTCATCTGATATCGGCTTGACTACTAGGGAGGAGGGGAGGGGTGTAGATATGTAATGAAACCTCAATAAAACTCTGGACGTTCAAGTTTGGGTGAACTTCCCTGGTTGGCAATACTCTGTGTATCGTCACACCTCTGTGTGTGAGAGGATACAGCTCCTGACTCCAGGGGGAGAGAAGAATGGGACCCTCCCAGAGCCCCCTTCGCCTGTATGTTTCATCTTTTTTGACTGGTTCTGACTTGCATCCTTTTGCTATATAAACAACTTGTAAGTATATCACTTTCCTGAGTTCTGTGGGATGTTCTAGTGAGTTACCAAATCCGAGGTGGTAGTGGGAGGTCCCGAATTTGTAGCCAGCTGGTCAGATGTGAGGGTGGCCTGAGGACCCCCAAACTCATGGCCAGTGTCTGAAGTGAAGGCAGTCTTATGAAGTGCTGTATCCTTGTAAACTCTGGCCCAACTCTGGGTCGTTGGCCTCAGAAGTCATTGCAAGTTCCCTATTTATTTGAAGACATATAAAAATTAAAATTTATAAGAGTAATGAGTATTTACAGTAAATGAGTATTTACAAATACTCATAAAACCTTCACTTAGACTCCCCATTTGTTAATATATTCCAAAATTTGCTTGTTTCTCTCTCTTCATATATATATATATATATATATATTTTTTTTTTTTTTTCTTCCTAAACAGTTGAAAGTTACAGACATAATATCCCTAAACACTATGTGGCATATACTTTCTGAGAACCAGGATATTTTCCCACATAACCCCACACCTAAGAAACTTAGCGTTGATATGATAAAAATTCTCTAATATACCATATTTATTTCCCTACTGTCCCCCAAATATCTTGTGATTCTTTTTCTTTATACTTCTATCTAGTCAATGATACATATTACATTTAATTGTCATTTTTCCCTCCTCCTTTAATCTAGATCCTGGATTTATTTTATTTTTTGCTTTTCATGACATTGATACTTTGGAAGGTGCCCCAGGCTACTTGTCTTGTATATTATCCTATGATCTGGATTTGTCTGATTGTTTCCTCACAATTCACTTCAGAATATATATCCTTGGCAAGAATACAAACTGATGCAGGCTGGCTGGGTCTGAGGACCCAGAGGGGGTCCCGCAGGATGAGCCAAGAGGGTCCTTGGCTTTGCAGAGGATAGAAATCAAACAGCCGAGAGGAAGTGAGAGAAGAGTTTATTGAAGATAGAGAGAGCAGATACAGACAAAGCATCTGAGAGACTCAGAAAGGATAGAAAAGTGAATCTCCTCTTTGCTTGGGGTCTGGGGTTTTTACTGAGGATGGTGGTCTGATATACATGTCCTCTCGGGCATCTTGGAACTGGTTAAAACAAAGACATGTGCTCAGATAGATGTCCTTCATAAGTCACTTATGCCCTGGAACCAGGGATCTTGGCCTAAGGGTGTCTGGAGTCAGGTCGTGGAAGACATTCATGACAACTTTGCCCAGTCACACCTAAGATGTTATCTATTATGCAGGAAGGCTCCAAAGAAATCATTAACTCCTTAACCTTTACAAGGAGGACATACATCATCAGTACCATAAGGCACATGTAAGGTGGGGGCGCAGGTCCTGATAAGCATAGAAGCAGGAAAAGGAGCAAAAAGTAGTCCCTTCAGTTTCCCTGTCTCAACTACACAGATGATGTGCTGATCAAAGGTTTGGGTTGGAAAAGGGACAAAGTACATCAGCAGTGCGGTACAGATAGGCTGCAAGTGGCATGAGGAAGAGCTGCGTGCGCCCAGGGTGGAGGGGATTTCAGAGCAGGAATGTTGGGATTTGCCTGAAGCTTCTGTCTTCTCACTCTCTGACAAGACCTCATCCTAACCCATCCCAAGGCGTGGAGGGCTCTCACCTGTCCATCTCCAGGGCAGACTGCTTCCCCAAACCCAGTCCTTGTTTTCTTCTCAAGACTGTCTCTAAGGTTCCTCATACCCAGCATGTCCAACACTGAACCTTGAGTCTGTACACCAGCCCCTTGCCTGGTGTGGTTCTCTTCTGGTCTCACCATCTCCGTGAAGGACAGCACCCCCTTCCGTTACGTGAGCTAGAAACCCAGGCATCATCCATGACGCTTGCGGCTCTTTCCCCTCCTGTAGCCAGTCCAGTGGCAACTCCTTCTGTTTTGACCACCTAAATTCCCGTCCATCCATCCATTGTCTCTCTTCTGAGCCACCACCTTAGTCCCCGCCCCCTTACTCCACGCCTCCTTAGTCCACGCCCCCTTACTCCACGCCTCCTTAGTTCACGCCCCCTTGCTCCACACCCCTCAGTCCATGCCCCTTTGTTAATTCCCCTTTAGTCCACGCCCCTTTGGTCTATGCCCCCTTAGTCCCACAGACCCCTAACCGCTCTTCAGGTTTCCACACAGGCTCCCTTCTGAATCTGCTCTCCACAGAGCAGCCCAAGTATCTTCTTAAAATGCAAATTTTCTGATGGCATCACCCCCCCCCCCCGCCCTTCTTAGAATCCTTCAATGTGTTAAAGAAAATTTCAACTGAGAGAATTCGAAGATGTAATTGGCTTTATTAAGCAATTCATGAATGGGCAGCATTCTTGCATCCAGCAAGTAGAGAGATGTTTCAAGGAGTTGTGCAAAACGCAAGGTTTTCCTAGATAGGGTGGGGCACGGAGGTTATTGGCAAAAGGGAAGAAAAGATTGTTTCAGGTCAGGACATCTTTTTGGGGGGAGAGGGAATGGCAGAGTTGTTTATCATGCAGATCTCACTGGTACTGATCAGGAAATTTCAGATTGACAGCTAAAAGGTCACATTCCCAGAATTGGTTGAAACTGCAATTAAGTCTTGGTTTGCTGTTGGGGGGTGGGGGGGGGGCAATGAACCCATTTGGGGCTTGTTTCTTTTTTGAAACAAATAGATACTCGTTGCTCTTTCAACAAAGACTAAAATCTTTGCTAACCCCCCTGGCCTCCGTGTGCATTGTTTCCCGTGCTCTCTGCAGCCACACTGTCCCTTTTCAATCTCTTAAACCCCAAACAACTTCTCTCCTGCTCGCCCCCAGCCCCAGGTTCCCCAGGATGCATGCACGTGTGTTCTCACGTGTGTTCTTCCCTTCACATCTTTGCTCATTAGTCTTTTTCCCTGGGGGAGGCTCCCCTGTTACACAATCTCAGAGCACTGTATTTTTTCCCCCTTAGCCTGTATGACAGATTGTATTTCTGCAGCCCTTCAGTGTTTCTTTAGGATCTGTCTTCCCCACCGCCGAGCCCCGAAGGGCGATGCCCACATCGGACTTCTTGGTAGCCCCAGCATGTGGTACACAGTGCCACCGTCAATAAACATCTGGGGGCGCACGACCTCGGCCTCCAGAGAATTCCAAAGGGTATGCGCGCTCATGCAAATGTGAGAGAATTCATTCCACGCTCTCTTACAGTCTTGGTAAGTTTGATAAAATATTATCTATTTTATCTGCTCAGTCTGACTTCAAAAGTCCATGGGGAAATTTTTATTTCAAAGCAGTTCCTATATTTAAACTTTGAAAAGGAAGAACGACCAGCATTTCTCCCATCTTCCCATTTCGTCTTGAGCCATCTAAGCTCGGAGGGTGGCCAAGGCAGCAAATGAAGTAAGAGGCCATTGATATGCAAATATGCCATTAAGATTGGAGGCCCCACCCCAGAACTCCATCTCAGTTCTTTCCAAGTCAAAGCCAATTTGCATTTAAAAAAATGAATCTCCCAAACTTGAAATTATTCTCCAAAGCTAAAATGCATAGAAATTAAACTATGGAAAATACTGAGGTTTCCATATGACACATTGCTGGTTTTTGGAGAGAGAAAGCTGGCTGTCCTTCAACACCTAGGTTCTGTTTTGCTTGTGAAGGGCTGCTGGGTTAAGGATGGACCCTCTTGACCTTGGACTGCCCGGTGTTTCCCTGAAGCATGGACACACCAAGTAGTTAAGGTAGATGCTTCTGGAGACATTGCTACCATTTTCAAGTTATGAAAACTGAGACTCAGAAGGATCAGTTGATGTGGTCAAGATTCAAACCCTCGTTTTCAGATTCCTCGTACAGAGCTCCTTTCTCAACACTTTTAAAACGGTTAAATCCCCCAAAGTGCTGTGATTCTCTTTAGTGATTCTCTTTAGAGCAGAGACCAGACCTGCCAATGCTGCTCGTGCCCACTCTGCCCAACAGATTTCACAGGAGCTTGGCATGTATTTCTAATCTCACAGAAAAGAAGCAAAGCAAATTCCTTCCAGGTAATAGCATGAGGGTGGGGAGCCCTTCATCTGTCCTGCTGCCTAAACCTGGTTTCACACAAAAGCCCCAAGGGGCTGTAAAATCACTCTGTGGCTGGATGCCAGGGTCAGAATTGATGATTTGAGAGGCAGAGGAGCAGAGCTGCTGTGTGATTTCAGAAGAATAGGATGTGGCTGATGGAGCCCAGAGCCCAGCTTCCTACAAACCTAATCCCTGGTTGTCAGCGCCTTCCCCCTACCGCTGATGGGTGATGGGCCAGGGGCTCCCTCACCTGTTGTCAGCTCCCATCTCTGCTTTGAGCCTGAAGCCATGTCACTCTGGGGACTAGAATGTTTTCTCTTAGGGCACCTCGGTGACTCAGTTGGTTAAGTGTCCGACTTCGGCTCAGGTCATGATCTCATGGTTCATGAGTTTGAGCCCCGAGCTGGGCTCTGTGCTGATAGCTCAGAGCCTGGAGCCTGCTTCGGATTGTGTGTCTCCCTCTCTCTCTGCCCCTCCCCTGCTCATGCTTTGTCTCTTTCTCTCTCTCAAAAATAAATAAGCATAAAAAACCAAAGTATGTTCTCTGATTCAAATGATTCCTGTCTTCTCTGTAACAGGGTCATGGTAGGAGCAATGTAGTGGGTGGGCTTGCAAACTCAGCTGTGCACCAGCTCTGGGGTCTTTAGCAAATGACTTCTCTGGCCCTCAGTTTCCCTAACTGTAATAACAGACCCTATCTCATAGGTTCCCATGAGAATCAAATGAGATACTGTAATGGGAAACACTTAGCTTGGTGTCTGGTGTCACAGATGAACAAAACTGGACACTGGTTAAAAGTGGAAAGGACCGATGTAAGCAGCAACATACTATTACAAGAGGGAAGGGTCCAGTGTGACCTGAACTCAACTTTGATTTGTACAGAGGTGACGGGGTGTTTTAAACGGAGAATGAAGGGTTAGGGAGGGGGGAGAGCAGGGGCTCAGTACCGTCAGGGCAGTGAAAATTTACCAAAAAGCAGGAGGGGTTTGGTCCATGTGAAACCCATCTGGGTTTGTTCCTCCTCTCCCACCCAGGCTGGAGACCTGAGCCCTGTCCTCAGCTGTCCTCCGGAAGAAACGGTCAGTTCTTTTGGAAGCCTTGCATTTTCTCAGGCAGGCAATTTAAGGGGAGGCTAGAGTCACCTTCGGGATGCAGCCTTGAGTAGGTTAGTGTTTGTTAAAGTCTTTTATTTTTATTTATTTATTTATTTATTTATTTATATTTAATTTTGAGAGACAGAGGGTGAGCGGGGGACAGGCAGAGAGAAAGGGAGACACAGAATCAAAAGCAGGCTCCAGGCTTGGAGGTGTCAGCACAGGGCCAGACACGGGGCTTGAACCCACCAGCTATGAGATCATGACCCGAGCTAAAGTTGGCTGCAAAACCGACTGAGCCACCCAAATGCCCCCAAGTCTTTTTTTTTAATGTTTATTTATTTTTGAGAGAGAGAGAGAGAGAGAGCACTCAAACGGGGGGGGGGGGGGGGCGGCGGGACAGATTCGAAGCAGGCTCTGTGCTGACAACAACGAGCCAGGTGCAGGGCTCAAATTCAGGGACCCCAAGATTATGACCTGAGCCAAAGTTGGATGCTCAACCGACTAAGCCACCCAGGCACCCCTCCCAGCTTCCATCTTTACCTGGCTTTCTCCCCTGACTCTGAGCCTCCTGTGAGCCTCTTACTAGGCTCTGTTGTGATTACACTGGGCCCACCCAGATAACCCGGAATGATCTCCCCATCTCAAGAGCTTTCACTTACTCACATGTGAAAAGTTCCTTTTGCCCTGTGAAGTAACATCCATAGGTTCCAGAGTTTAGGATGTGGACATAGTTGGGGGCCCTTATTCAGCCTACTGCACTAACTGTCTCCCTGGTGGGTCCTGCCATGCTGACAGGGTGGCCACACTGGGAAGAAATGTTCTCATTCAGCCTCCCCTCCTTGTGCCAGTGCCACGTGGTGGAGTGCACAGCAGCAGTGATGGCACTCAACGTAGACTACAAATCTGGAGTCTGGGCCACTGGTTGAAGGATAGGTGTTTCCCTGAGAGCCACCTGTTGGGGTGCAGCCGTAGGGCTCCATCTGCTGGAGTCACCTTGCCACATTCCCGGCACCTTTAGTTGAACCTCACACCTTTTCTGAGAGGCAGCTAGGGCTATGTGGGCGTGCAGACATGTTCAGATGGAACTGTTACTTCTGCGGAAGACTGACAGTAGGAACTTGGTCTCATGCTCCTTAGAGAAAAGGGGAGAAGGCAAGGAAGCAGGAGACAGGCCTTTCAAGGGAGCCAATGGCAGGGGCCCTGAAATGTCACATGAGCCAAAAGAAATCAATACTAATCCATTACAGGGGCGCCTGGGTGGCTCAGTCGGTTAAGCATCAACTCTTGATTTCGGCTCAGGTCCTGATTTCATGGTTCATGAGATGGAGCCCTGAGGCGGGCTCTGTGCTGACAGCAGGGAGCCTGCTTGGGATTCTCTCTCTGCCCCTCCCTTTCCCTCTCTCTTTCTCTCTCTGAAAATAAATAAGTAAATATTAAAAAAAAGTACTAATCCATTACAATAACACCACCAACAACAATACTGAACACTCTTGGTACTGAGCGATAAGCACTTTATTTACATTATTACTTATTTAATTGAAAATGATAAACATAAAATTGAAACAGTACAAGAAGATATGCCAGAAAATATAAGTCCCCCTCCCACCTGTTTCCCTCCTTAGAAGCAAACATTGCTTCTTATATATTCTTCTAGAATTTTTACATCCATGAACCACCATACATGGGCATGTCCTTCAAATAAAAGATGGTTGCATCTCATACATTTTGTATTGCTCCTTTGCCTTTTGCATGTTGCAATATATCTTGGCCATTTTTCCATTTTGGCCCAAATAGATTTATTTTATGTATTTATGTTTAGAGCTACACAGCATTCCATTTTATGGATGTGTCATAATTTCTTAAACCACTGTCCTTTTGAGGGATGTTTATGTTGTTCCCAGTCCTTTGTTCTTACAGAAAACAGGGCAGTAAAAATCTTTCTATGTATTTTTTTGTATACAAGTGTGAGTTTATCTGTAGAATAAATTCTTAAAAGTAAAATTGCTAGGTCTTATCTCTTTAGTCCTCACACAGCAACCCTGGGAAGCACGTGCTCTTATTATTTCCATTTAATATACAGGGAATCAGAGATACAGAGAGGCTAGGTAACTTGTCCAATAAATTACTAGTGGGGACTGAATTAAAACTAATTCTGTTGAGCACTGTAGAGACTACAAAAGTCTTCTACGCACTCTAGATGACGTCTCCTTCTCCTTCTTCCCCTTCTTCTTGTTCTCCTCCTTCTCATTCTTATTCTTCTTCAGGGAAACTCTACACCAAATGTTGCGCTTGAACTCACAACCTTGAGGTCAGGAGTTGCACGCTGTACTGACTGAGCCAGCCGTGTGCCCCTTGACCTGTTATTAGAAAGGGTTCCTTTTATTTATTTACTTTTTTTATGCTCAGGACCATATGAGAATCTGCATCTATAGCTGTGTTAATCATGGTAGGATAGGCTATGCTGCTGTAACAAATCAGTCCTCAAGTCTGAGTATTTTAATAAGAGAAAAAATAATTTTTTGCTCTTGCAGAGTCTTATGGAACCTGCGGATGCACTCCTCCATCTGGTGATTGAGGGATCCAGGCTCTCTGAGATGCTCCAACACATGATTGTCAGCTTCCCTCAGCAGGGAAAGAAACTAAGAGGTAGCAGGAGGCACACTAGCTCTTATATATAGGTTTCAAAGTGACACGGGTCACATTTGTTCACGTTCCATTTACTAAAACCAGTCATGTGGTCCTAACTTAACTGCAAAGGAAAGTGAGAAATAGTCTTCCCTTGTGTCCAGGAAGAAGAAAGGGTATGGTGAGCATTAATTCAGTCACATACGTACATATCCCTACCCAACTCGAGTAGGGAAATAGGGAATTTTAGGGAGCTTTGCTGTGCAATGTGTGTAAAACTCCCATCTCCATTTCTCTAAGGAAATTTCAGGAAAGATTCCTTTGTCTTTTCAGTGCCTTGGGAATCAGAACCATACTTTTTTCTGGTGTGATACTGGTCTGAGACTGGAACAAATGGCCCAGAATCATTTGAGTTTCATTAATAACATTAAAAGTATCAATATATTCAATGATTTACTTAAGTTAGAGCAGACTCAAGATTATTCCTATCATGCCTTTCTCACTCGATCCCACTGTGTTTTTGTAAGAGGGAAACAAAGGAGGCGGAGTAACTCCAGGAATCCTGGCTTACTTTGTGCATAATTCATTTCCATCTTATTTTTGCTACAATCACAGTAAATGAGTTGTTTACAGGCTCTTACTCAATAGCTATGAAAGTTACAAATTATTTTAGTATTTTAGTTCTCCAAAAATTGTTTGTTGTTATCATTTCAAGGCCCAGCCTTGGGGGCAGGTGGGGAATGTGCATGTCTCTAATCTTACACGTTGTCATGGCGGTGAGGGCAATGTAAATGGTCCCCAGGAAGTTGGGAATCTGGTTCTAGGAGGCCCCAAGCTGAGGGATGCAGTTTCTTCCAGTTGTGTTTGGCTGTCTGGATGGATGAGTGGAGAACGATGATAGTTGAACTCACTGAAGGTTGGGGTTCTCTTGGGTAGAAGAACAAAGAGGTAGATGTTGAGGTGTTAGCAAGAGTGCAGGAAGGGATGCTTTAGGCGGTTCAGGCTAAAGAGGGAACAAGATTAAGAGGTAATTTTATAAAAAAGGTAGGAGTCCTGGGGCCAAGGTGTATCAGTGAGGACAAAGAAGAAGTATCATGGGGTTAAGGAATGGAATGAGATAGGAACATGGGCAAATATCATCAAATAAGTCAAGGAGAACATGTAAGGTTTGATGGGTCTTCTATAAGAATGTTGAATTCTCCCAAGATTCTGGCAGGAGCACTAAAGATAACCCAATGGTAGAGGCATGAGGCTCAAAGCAGAGAGGGTATTTTTATTACTGTTTATGTACTTATTTTGAGAGAGAGAGAGAGTGTGCATGCACATGTATGTGAGAGTGTGTGTTGGGGAGGGGCAGAGAGAGGGGAGAGAGAGAATTCCAAGCAGGCTCAGCACCGTCAGCACAGAGCCTGGTGTGGGGCTCAATCTCACAAACCTTGAGATCATGACCTGAGCCAAAATCAAGAGTTGGACTCTTAAACGACTGAGCTACTCAGGTGCTCTGAAAGGGTGTTTTTGACATACTTGAAAATATAGTGATCTGCTAAACTGTTCACAGTGGTTATTTTGATGGGGAGAGAGATACCAGTGGCTATTTATTTATACACTTCTGTATTAATTGGCTTGTCATAATGACCAGAATTGCTTTTGTAGTCTGAAGGCAAATTTACTAAAGTCAAGAAAAAACAAAAACAAAAACTGAAGACAACTACAAAAACTAAAAAAGAAAACTGGTGGTCTGGAAGAAGTGCTTGCCACATAGTAAGCGCTCTATAATTGTTAATTATCAACATTGCCACTATTATCTTGGTTAATGGCAACACCCTTTAGGTCAGCATGCTAGAACAGACTCGTGCTGTCTCCTGATTGAATTCCTGCAGCTGCCTTTGTCCGTTTCCCGAATGCCATGCTGCTGATGGGTAACGAGACTCAACCCTACTGGCTCTCCCTCTCCATGCTTGCTTCATCGTGCTTCACACTGAGTTGTGTTCCTGCACCATGCAGTGATAAGATCCTGGTGCTTGGATTTGGTTTTGGGGAGAGAGAGAAGACCCTACTCAGGTCCCATAAACAGCTGTTCCACCTCTTCATTAGCAGACATTTATTGTCACCAGTAGATACCATTAGTTTTCTACCTTTCTAGCCTTTCACTGATTCTTCTCTGCTAACAGAGTCTTGATTTTGCTCAGGCAGCAATGTGCCCAGCGTCAGTCCCTCTTCCCTTTTGATAGCGATTGGTCTGGAAGTGGATGATGTGCCTCAGCTCTGGGGAATGAGATAAAGGGATGTCTGCTAGGGCTTCTGGGAAACTACCTTTCTGGGAAGACAGAGCAGCCGTTTAGCTGTGAGTCTGCTGGGTTCTTGCTTTGTGACTTATCCTGTGAGGATGGTGAGGATGTGTTGACTTGTTGGAGCCATCCTAATGTCATGAGAGCAGATTGGAGGATGGCAGGGTGGAAGGATTCCAGGAGCCTTGGTTCTTGGTAACATTGAATTACCCCTCCTCCAATCCACTTCTGAACTTCTCAAGGAAACAATAAATGTTCTCATGTTCAAGCCATTGTTGGTTGGGATTTCTGTTACCTGGAGCTGAGAACATTTCCTTGTGCTGGAGGCTGGGGGTTACAGCTGAATTGGATTCATCTCCTGCCCTCAGGGAGTTCACAGCCCAGTGGAGAATCACCCCCTTTTTTTTTTAAGTTTATTTATTTTGAGAGAGAGAGAGAACAAGCAGGGGAGGGGCAGAGAGAGATGAAGAGAAGAATCCCAAGCAGGCTCTGTGCAGTCAGCACAGACTCTGATGCAGGGCTCAAACTCAAGAACCAGGAGATCATGACCTGAGCCAAAACCAAGATGCTCAACTGCGCCACCCAGGTGCCCATCTGGGCCTGAGCAAAGTGCATGGACGGGGCTGAGCCGGACAGAGCATGGACGGAGTTGTGGTGATGCAGAAGGGTTGGGCACCTGGCCTATGGGACATTTGTGGGCTCACTCACCCTTATGTCCCATCATCTGTAGTCCCATCAGTCTCTCAGGACACAAGCTGTGATTGCCAGGAACTGGGTAGCTCTCTTTTTGAAGGCAGACGCATACTTTTCAGAGAAGCATTCAGATTACACTAGTGCTACAAATTAACACATTATTTTAGGCCATTTCTGGGCCGTAATTTTATCCTCCCCTTAGCTATTTACTGCATGCAAATTTTCCACTCTATGCAAATCACTCACTTTATGCAAATCTTTTACCGTATGTTACCAAGCCTCAGCACCTGCACCAGGCAGAATTGGATGATTCAGGCCTTGGAGCGTTAAAGTGCAAACACTTAACTCAAGTAATCTCTAGGGGGTGGGGAGATCGTTGAGCATTGGATGCTGGGGACAGCAGCCTTTGCAAACAGCCTGCTTCCCTTATAAGGGTGTGCTGAACTCTGCTGCCTTCCCCACCCCCTCTTCCTTAGTTACCTGCAAGCCCCTTCCAGGTGGTAATGACTATTTGGAGTAAATATTTTGATGTGAATGGAATGATTAAGTCCCGGCTGGCTCTGCACAGAACCTTAAGGCAATTAGGTTTTCCAATCAGTGCAGGCGAGTGCATCATTGTGCCCGGCTGGGCTCAGTGAGGTGCAACGGGGAGACTGTTTCTCTAAGGTAGGTCCCCGCGGGGGAGGGTGGGAAGCAGTGGCTGCCTAACCTTGGATGCACACTGCAATCACCTAGGGAGCTTGAAAAAATACTCATGCCTTGGTCCCATCCTCAAGTATTCTGATTGAATTGATCTAAGTTGTTATTATGCCTTAAGTTTGAGTATCTGTGGCCACATAATACAGGCCACAGGAAAGCCTCACCTAGGGCACTGTTGAGTTTCTCTTGTGTTCCTCGCTGCCCTCCAGTGGCCCCAGCATAGAGCCTTACAACATTGGCCTCTTCTGTGGGCACCACAGGAAAAACTCCAGAAACTGTTCTGTGTAACCTATAATTTATTCACTCCAACCCCTGTGGAAGATAGTTTCATTTTAATGATGAGGAAATTGGCTCAGAAAGGTGGGGGTGCCTGGATAGCTCAGTGGGTTAAGCATCTGACTTTTGATTTTGGCTCAGGTCATGAGCTCACAGTCAGGGCCGTGAGAAATGAGCCCTGCTTTGGGCTCCACCCTGAACGTGGAGCCTGCTTGGGATTCTCTCTCTCTCCCTCTGTCTCTGCCCCTCCCCTGCTCGCTCGCACACACTCTCTCTCAAAAAATTAAATTAAAATAAAATAAAATAAAATAAAATAAAATAAAATAAAATAAAATAAACATAAAAAAAAAGAGAGAAAGAAAATTGGCTCACCTAAGGTCTCCTAGCTAGAAAGTAGCAAACAGTCAGGATTCCTGCCTCTAATTGTACAGCCAGTCAGTCAGTCCTAAGATACTGCTCTTCCTAAGATTTGAACCCTGTGACAGCCACCTCACTTTTGGTCCTAGATTGGGGACTGTGCACATTTAAAATCCCACTTCTCAGGCTATTGCCCCTGACTCTCTGTAGATAGGAAATCTGGGGTTCCTCCTTCCATCCCTGGGGCCATCAGGAGGCCCAGCACAACCTGAGGGGCCAAGTCAAGGGGACAGGAAAGAGCCTTCCCATCAGTTCTGTGAACCATCTCTGCAAAGAACAGAGCTGCCTGTCAGAGGAAGGTACATGGCACCAAGTGGGCCTGTTATTGGGTGGGGGCTCTCTGAGTGGACGATTAACAAAGACAGCAGTGGAGGACGATGGATTTGGAACCCAACAGACCAGAGAGATCCAATCCAGGCTCTGCTCTTTGGCGCACGAACCTGGAGAAGTTTCTTTACTTCTTTGAGCTTCAGTTTCCTAATTTATATGACGAGGATTATGACCACATCTTCCTTTTGGGGTTGTGGTGAGGACAGCCTAAGATGATGGATGTAATGCCCCTGGAACAGTGCCTGGTGCATTGTAGGTGTTCACCTTATGTTCTTTCTTTTCCTCTTTCCCTTTTCCCTTGATTTCCTTTGGTACAGCTGACATAGATTGTAATTTTTAGAGAGCTTGTTACTATATAGCAAACAGGATACAAAGGACATAATCACAGAGATGCTGAAATGGGGACATTATTGATTTAATTCTTTAATGTTAAAAAAATTAAGCTTCTAAAAGAGCCTTTCAATCAAGCATATTGTGTGTTTCCGAAAACCTCAGCAGGATGAGCTTAGGGCCTGCTGTTCCATCCCACATCACAAATCTGCCTCTGCTGGGTTGTTACTAGGACAGTAGTGAACGGGCAGCTCAGGAAATCCGCAGCTGGGCATTGCCGCACACCCCGGAGGCCCCACAACTCTTTCCTCCTTGCCAGTCTTGCGGTGTGGCAGCTGAGCGTTCTGTGGCCATCTTGCTGGTGCCCCACTGTCCTATCAAAAGGCCTTTGCATGACTATTGGATCCAGGAATGAAGAAAGGAAGAAATGAGTGCTTCCCAGGTCTTGGAGCCAGAGGAGAGTTTCCTCACCTCCAGAGAGACTAGGGTCGCATGTGGCTTTCTGGGCACAGGGACTGGCAGGGCTGATAAGTTCTGTGTGGTCTGCAAAGGGCGGCTCCTCCCAGCCAGCCTGCGCTGGGGCCTTGTACATGGCAGCTGTTCTCAATCTTTGGCTCCTCCAGGTTCCTCTAGGCTGCAACCATTTCCCTGATCTTCTGGTCCTTAGTTTTAGGGGCCCCTGGTCCCCTACGTTCTCATTTTGGCTCCATACCTAGTTCTTTCAAGCTTCAGTCAGTTTCTTGAAGCTTGGCTTGGCCTCATTCTGTTTTTCTCGAGGACATGACTTCTAGCCTCTGTGCGAGCCACAGGTACCACTTCCTTCAGTGTCTCCTCACGCTTTGCCTTCCCCTCAGCCACGGGGGTCAGTGTTCTCCAGCTTGGGAGGCTGGTTGATTTGGATTTCGGTTCTAATTCCAGCATTTACAAGGTACGTGCACGTAGGCATGCTGTTTTGTCTGTCTGAGCTTTGGTGAAAGAAACTGAATCTCAGAAAAGGAAAGCCATCACCTGTGTTGAGTGAGAGGCAGAATCCCAGACCCTAAAGCCAACACAGACTTCACGTTCCCTACACGAGGATCCATTTCTTTCCACCTTAAATTGGAATTTTTTTTTCTGCCTCCCCTGACTCCCCACCTCTGCTTTCTCCTTCTTCAGACAAGGATGGGCCATTTCCAGGCATGGCTCTCAGCAAATGAAGTTTCTAGCAGTATGACCATGGGCAAGATACCTATACTCTGTATTTCTGTTTCATCTTCTGTAAAATGAGGGATTCTGTGGGATCCACCTCATACCATATAAGGTGACATTCGCAGGTTCTGGGGATGAGGATGTGGAGATCTTTGTGGGGGCCACTATAGGAGGCCTTGGGTCCTGCTTCCCTCTTCAGGTCTCTGCCATCCTTCCCCATCAGCTGGATGCCTGGCAGTTGACTCATCTCACCAAATCTCACTTGTATCTAGTTGAGTGGACAGAGGTCTTTTAGGGACCTGCTTCTGGCCCCCCTGGCCACCCAAATGGCCCAAGTGCCCCAAAGGCAGATATTTAAAAACTTTTTAATGTTTTCTTATTTATTTTTGAGACAGAGAGAGAGAGAGAGAGGGAGAGACAGAGGGCAATTAGGAGAGGGGCAGAGAAAGAGGGAGACACAGAATCCAAAGCAGGCTCCAGGCTCTGAGCTGTCCGTGCAGAGCCTGATGTGGGGGCTCAAACTCAAAGACCGCGAGATCACGACCTGAGCCCAAGTCAGACGCTTAACCAACTGAACCACCCAGGCGCCCCCCAAAGGCAGATCTTTAAATGACATTCTCCAGGTGCCTAGAAAACACATGCCTCACTCTGACTTAGGTTGCGAGGCCAGCCCCCGTCCCTTCTGATCTTTGCTTTCCTGTGTAGAGGGGACTGTCACTTTGGCTGCTTCTCTGAGGCTTTGGCATTTTCCAATGACTGGGAATTACCATCTGGGTTATAGTGTGGGCATGTAGCTGGGAATTGCTATAGCCTTTTGTCTCCATGAGGGCAACAGCCTCAAAATAACATACAGACATGGGCCTAGCCTAGGGGATTTGGAGGAATGCAGCCGAAGCAGTAGATGAAGCTGTCTCTGGAGCCCATCTCATCTCCCTTATACACGAGCTCCTGAATGTCCTTATTTAACAGGCCAGCTTGAGCTGTTTTTTCTGTTACATGCAGCTGAAAGCATTCTAAATGATACAATGTGGATGGACTTCTGGCTAAAGATGGTGGGTTTTTTTTTTTTTTTTAATTAAAAAAAAAACTTAGTTATTTTGAGAGAGAGAGAGAGAGCATGAGCAGGGGAGGGACAGAGAGAGAGGGAGACACAGAATCGGAAGCAGGCTCCAGGCTCTGAGCTGTCAGCACAGAGCCTGACGCGGGGCTTGAACTCAGGAGCAAGATCATGACCTGAGCTGAAGTCGGATGCTCAACCAACCAAACCAACCAGGCACCCCTGAAGATGGTGGGTTCTTGATATGTATTCATCTCTTTTCCCTTCTGGTGCCCCATTATAGAAATGAAAAAGGAAGAAAGGTCCAATGATTCAAAGAATGGGAGAAAGGCCATTCATTGGTGGGTAAGAGATTTTAAGAAAGTTCTAGTAGATGGGAGGCAGATGGTGGATGGTGCCTGTGGAAGCTGCTGCTTGAGTCCATGAGCCCTGAAGATGTCAGCTACAGCAGAGGGCGAGAAGGAGGCATGTGGCTGAAAATAGGAATCAAACAGAAGTTTTGTGTATAGGAACATCAATACCTCTCCCCCAACTCACATAGGCGAAGCAACAAAATATGTTCTTTTCTTGAAAAGTTGAATGGTCTCAGAGAGATGGCCCCTGGCATCTGGCACCTGGGTTGGGTGGACTTATCCACTAGGCATCGTGTCTAGGCCCATGATATTTTTAGGGGCTCCCTAAAATGTTTTAATTTGAATTTATTTTAAAAATCAGAAAAATATAATAGTAAATATAAAACAACAAATCCAGCCTGAATTTTTTCGTCTTTATGGCAACACAGTTATACATTTTTAAATACTATTTTATGGAAGAAGGGACCAGGAAGGCAAAAGTGCCTAAGGCCCATGAATATCATAATGTAAGCCTGATCTGGGATCCCCTGGCATGAGTTCCAGCTTCTAACCCATCTCTCCAAAATGAAGTCCCACTCAGATTTTTAATGATTCACTATTAAAAATTAAGTGAGATCAAAACCTAATCTGTTATTGCATCAGCTCAAACAGTACTAGAGATGGGCAAGGCTGTGTTCAAAATCTTTAAGACCTAGTCACTTCAGGATCCCCCTTGGGTGTGTGGAACGGACCAGAAAGCCACAGTCCCCTCGACCTCTAGGGTAGTTGTCAGGCTAGCACAGATGGCTTGAGTCAGAAACAACTCGCATGTTCATGCGAGTTTACTGAACTGGGACCCAGGGTTGAGTAAGAGAAGACTCCTGTCCTCTGGTGTGCCCCGTGATCTTAGGGGCCAGGAACCAACCTGATACTTACAATACTGTCACGAGTGCCCCAAGAAAGGTGTGTGCTGTGTCAGGGAACTCAGAGGCTTGACACCGAAGGACATATTTTCTATTTCTTAAAAATAGAATGAGAATATTTTTTTAAAAGTAACTATTGGTTATTTTTTAAAATTTAATTTTTTATTTTTAGAGAGAGAGTGCACATGAGTGGAGGAGAGGGACAGAGGGGAAGAGAGAGAGAAGAGAAGAGGAGAGAATCTTAAGCAGGCTCTATACCCAGCAGGGAGCCTGATCCCACAACCCTGGGATCATGACCCGAGTTGGAATCAATAGTCAGAGGATCAACCCACTGAGCCACCCAGGTGCCCCTAGAAAGAGACTTGACAGGCAGTCAGAGATAGGGGATTTTTAGGCATAAGGAACAGTATGAGTGGGTGCTCAGCAATGTGGAAGTCCACTGCATATTTAGAGAAACGTGGACAGCGTACTAGGGCTGCTGTGGCTGTACGGTTTAGTGGTTAAGTGTGTGGATTGTACATGCCTACTACCTGGCCTTTATCCTCACTTCTGCTATTTCTTACCTGTGTGACCTTTGGCACATTTCTTTTTTTTTTTTTCCCTCCTTTTTTTTTAAATTTAATTTTTTTAATTTGCATCCAAATTAGTTAGCATATGGTGCCACAATGATTTCCGGAGTAGGTTCCTTAATGCCCCTGACCCATTTAGCCCATCCCCCCCTGCCACACCCCTCTAGTAACCCTCTGTTTTCCACATTTGAGTCTCTTATGTGTTGTCCCCCTTCCTGTTTTATATTATTTTTGTTTTCCTTCCCTTATGTTCATCTGTTTTGTCTCTTAAAGTCCTCATATGAGTGAAGTCATATGATATTTGTCTTTCTCTGACTAATTTTGCTTAGCATGATACCTTCTAGTTCCATCCACGTAGTTGCAAATGGCAAGATTTCATTCTTTCTGATTGCCAAGTAATACTCCATCATATACATATACCACATCTTCTTTATCCTTTCATCCATCGATGGACATTTGGGCTCTTTCCATATTTTGGCTATTGCCGATAGCGCTGCTATAAACATTGGGGTGCATGTGCCCCTTGAAAACAGCACACCTGTGTCTCTTGGATAAATACCTACTAATGCAATTGCTGGGTCATAGGGTAGTTCTATTTTTAATTCTTTGAGGAACCTCCATACTGTTTTCCAGAGTGGCTGCACCAGTTTGCATTCCCACCAGCAGTGCAGAAGAGATCCTCTTTCTCCGCATCCTCACCAACATCTGTTGTTGCCTGAGTTGTTAATGTTAGCCATTCTGACAGGTGTGAGGTGGTATCTCATTGTGGTTTTGATTTGTATTTCCCTGATGAAGAGTGATGTTGAGCATTTTTGCATGTGTCGGTTGGCTATCTGTTTGTCTTCCTTGGAGAAATGTCTATTCATGTCTTTTGCCCATTTCTTCACTGGATTATTTATTTTTTGGGTGTTGAGTTTGATAAGTTCTTTATAGATTTTGGATACTAACCCTTTATCTGATATGTCATTTGCAAATATCTCTTCCAATTCTGTCGGTTGCCTTTTAGTTTTGCTGATTGTTTCCTTCGCTGTGCAGAAGCTTTTTATTTTGGTGAGGTCCCAATAGTTCATTTTTTGCTTTTGTTTCCCTTGATCTTTGGCACATTTCTTAATCTATTTTACAGCTTCCCCATAGGTTAGGTTAAGAGGATAATTAGGGTACCTACCTGAAAAGACTATTTTCGGGATTAATAAAATATACATCCTGGAATAAAGTAAGTGCTATATAAATGTTACCTGTCCTTATTACTTCCACCTGTTTGGACTATGGCAATTTCTTCTACCTCCACTGATGAGCTGTGAGCTCCTTAGCAGTAGGAACAATGCCTCTCTCACCTCTGTCTCTCTCAGGACCTTATACTATGTAGGCGCTCAATAAAGGCATATTGAATTGAACCAGCTTCTGGAAGAATGATACATATAATCAATTAGGCATTTTTTTTCTTGGTTCTGAGAGAAGGAAATTTAGAGTTTATCCCCCCCCGGTGATGTCTTCTGTGTTGCCCGAAATGCAGATGGGGCAAAGAAGGGCAGCGTGTATGGAGTATTACCGGGGCATGGTCCCCTGGCTAGGTGCATTCACATACCCAGCTTCATTTACTCCTCCCTACAACAGTGGGGCAGAGGTTTCCATACCCGTTCCTTAAAGGAGGAAATGGGCTCAGAGAAGTGGAGTGACTTGTGTGAGGTCACCGAGATAAGTGGTAGAATCAAAGTCTACCCAGGGAAAAATCAATTCAAAGTCTGGGCTTCTCTCTTCCAGAGCCTGCAGTGGCCTCTCTGGTGGGGGCCAGTATTCAAAGGTTACTGGTGTGTCCTCCTCTGGCTCTTCCTGTTTGCGCCATCTTTGCTCTAAAGGCACCATTTGGAGATGGTATCAGAGCTCATCAGCTCATCAGCTCTGGTCCTTCCTCAACCTGATGAGTAACCACTGTAATTCACATTTCTTTCTGTCATGTTTGCTGGGCCATCTATTTTCTCTCCACCGTGGCTTGGCTTGATTACTACAGACTGAAAGGGGAGCGGGGCCCTGGTTCTGTTTGTTGTTACATGTGGATGGAATGAGGCTTCCTGGGTTAGCTGAGTCTTCATGCCCACCCATAGTATGTTAGCCAAGAGCCTCTTGGGTTTGGATGGAGAGATTGTTGGGATTATTGGCTCTGGACATAGTTATTAAAAACGGAACAAATACAGAGACAGAGGCCACTACCCCTACCTGGAGAAGTGTCCTCAGGGAGCAGGGAACTTGGCTGGAGGCAAGACAAAGTCTCCAAACTAGGCTCAGGCTGTCAGCAGGATTAAAGACTAATTGCTAAAAGACTCCGAATGATGTCTGTTTAAAACATCTTGATTTCTTCCCTGTCAGTCCACCTAAGTTCCTTGGTATGGACCACTAAACAGAAAGAACCTGCTCACTCCTTTGGAAGGAGAGACAAAATTGCTCAGGCAGTTCCTGGAGGGAGACAGCTCCATCCCTTTGAAGGTGGCTGTTCTGTGGGGACGCTGCAATTTCTGGCTACGGCCACCAGATGGCAGCGTGGAGAGCAGAGCTGAGAGCAGAGCTGGTTCTACTCTGGATGGAATTTACCTGTAGAAGGGAAGAGGAAGCGCTTGGGCTTCCAGGGACGCTCTGTGGAGGTTACAAGCTGGCTTGGCCTGGAAGAGTGTGGGTTTCTCAAGGGGAGAGGAGCACTCCTTTGTTCCTAGGTCCTCAGATCAGGGACTTGCCTTGGAATTCCGGGGTTGGATTCTGGGAGACCAGCATCCCTGGAGATTTCGTGGCTCCTGGCTGCCCGCTGCCCTCCCCCACCACCACTGGGCTCGGTCCATTCATCAGGAACCACCAGGTGAAAAAGTAGAAGTTTATCTTTTAGATAAATGTGTCCATGTTGCTTGGAAACAACGATGTGGCTTCCTGTACTGGCATCTACCCTAAGGCTGGACTGTCCCTCCTCAGCCATCCACACTAGCTCATCACTGTGGGTCCCAATCAGCTGCTCCCTGATCACTCAGAGAAAGGTTTGGCAGCTTTCCGAAGATCAGAGCAACTAGACTATTTGCTTCTGTAATTTCATCAAATGAAAGGGCAGGGAATGCATTGCAACAAAATTCACTCTTTGCTTCATTCTTAGAATAATGTGTCTGGAAATGAATTAGAAGCTGATTTGACATGGATTTTAAAAGAAAAGGTCAAAGACACTGCAACTCAAAATATTCCTCTCTGTTTAGTCAGGCCTGACAGTCTGTGTCACAAGGGCAGCCCATCGAGAGGGGAGCAGACACTGGTGCTCATGGGTCAGGCAGGTGTTAAGTGCTTTCATCTATTTTTGTCTCTGTGAAGGAGGCATTATTATTATGATCGTTCCTATCTTACAGATGAGGAAAGTGAGGCTCAGAGAGTGTATTGGTTATCTATTGCTGTGTAACAAATTATCCCAAAACTTGGTGACTTAAAATAAACATTTATTATCTCATGCAATTTCTGAGCATCAGGAATCTGGTGGTGGCTTAGTTGGGTGGTTCCAACTTAGGGTCTCTCATGAGGTTGTAGTCAAGATGTTGGCTTGGACTGAAGTCATCTGAATGCTTGACTGGGGCTGGATAATCTGCTTTCAAGATGGCTCATCAAATGGCTGTTGGCAGGAAGCCTTAATTTCTTGTCATGCAATGTCAATGAGGCTCTGCAGAGGTCCTGAGTATTGGTTTAACATGGCAGTTGATTTCCACCAGGGCTAATGATCCAAGGAATAACAAGAGGAAGCTGCATTCCTTTTTCTGAACTAGTCTCAGACCACATATTATCACTTGTGGCATATTCTGTTGCTCACACAGGCCAACCAAGATACAGTGTGGAAGGGGACTCTACAGGGACATGAATACCAGTAGCTTGGGATCATTGGGAACCATTCTGTAGACTGGCTACCATAGAAAGCTTAAGTAACTTGGCCACTGAGTGAAGAGGCAGAACATTACTCAAGATATTCTAAGTTTCTTTCCAGTATGAACAGAGACCTTGGAGTGACATTCAGATAGGCTAAAGATTTAATAATTCATGTTTTTCCCATTCTACTGAAAAAGTTGAAAAATGCTAGTAGTTCTTATTTGTCAGAATATGGGGAAATGGTCACTTTCATTCACTGTTGGTGGAAAAATGATCAAAACTTAAACTTTTTTTTTTTTTTTTTTGAGAGAGAGAGAGAGAGAGAGAGCGCACATGTGTGCACAAGGAGGGGAGGGGCAGAGGGATAGAGAATCTTAAGCAGTCTCCAGGCTCAGTGTGGATCCCAAAGCGGGGTTCTATCCCACAACCATGGGATCATGACTTAAGCTGAAATCAAGAGTTAGATGCTTAACCAACTGACCTACCTAGGAGCCCCAAAAGTTAAACTTTTCTTACCCTTTGACTCAACCGTCCTCCTTCTAAGACTATTTTATATCTATCTATCTATCTATCTATCTATTACAGAAAATATATATGGCAGAATATGGCAGAAGTGATTATATAAATATAGTCACACACAACACACATGTTTTTATAAAAGTATCATTTATAATAGGGAAAATTGGAGACAAATCTGGGTTTGGTTACATTTTTTTTAATCATTTTAATGCAATGTTATGTAACTACCAATGTCTTTTTTTTGGTTTAGAATCCAGTCTAGGACACTATGCTGCATTTAGTTCTCATGTTTTCTTATTCTTCTTTAATCTGTGAGAGGGTGTTTTTTTGGTCTCTTATAACTTTGATACTTTTAAGAGTACTGGTCAGTTATTTTGTAGACTAGACCCTTAATTTGGGTTTGTCTGGTGTTCTCTCATGATTCAGTTGAAGTTCTGCTTTTCTGGCAAGAATACCAGACAAGTGATGTGCTCTCTTCTCAAGGTATCCTATCACTGATGTTGATATGTCTTATTACGTGTGGTATTAACCTGGGTCTGCCAGATTCCTTCACTGTAAAGTTACTATTTTCCTGTTTGTATTTAATAATTATCTTGTAGGGTAGATACTTTGAAGTTATGCAAATATACTCTTTCTGACTGTACTTTCCAATGGTACTTGCTTGTGACAATTATTACCATGAAGTTTGCCTACTGGTGATTTTCTATTTCCATCATTCCTTCTATATTTATTAACTGGTATTCTTATATGAGGAAGAGTTCTTTCCCCTAATTTATTTATTCAGTGATTTACTTATGGCAGTGTGGAAAATAAATTCTTGGGATGCTTGGCTGGCTTAGTCAGTAGAGCATGAGGGTCTTGATCTCAGAAACATGAGTTCAAGCCCCACGTTGGGCTCAGACCTCACTTATAAAAAAGATCTGTTCTTTACAACATTAGTACAAATTTAACATCTTGAATTTTGAATTTTTTTTTCTGAAAGAAATAATCAATAATATTTGGTAAAACAATCCTCTGTCATGCAGGGCAAGAGAGAGAGCAGTGGCTTTTGTGGGTAGGAGTCCAGCCTCATGGGCCAGAACAGAGCCTGTGCCTCCTTGCAGCATAGAGATTTGCAATTTCATTTTACAGATCTTGAAATGGCTCAGACAAGTTAATTTGGCAACTAGTGCTGGAGCCAGGGTTAGAATCCATGTCTGTCTGATCCCAAGACTCACACCCATTCCACCATCCTCCCGCAAACATCAGAAGAAGGGGAACCGGAAGGTCCCTGGATTTATGCACCTAGGAAGTCTCCCAGCTGTGTTAAGCTATAACCCCATCTTCTCTTCATAGGGGACTCAGGCTGGAGACTCACTGTCCTGGGGCAGCCTCAGTTCTGCTGACTCCCTTTGTCTTAACCTCAGAGATGAGGTTTTCTTTCAAAGAGCCTTACAGTTCTTCCACCTGAGCACAACTCCACCTGACTGCAGATCTCATCTGCACATAACATAATTCCTCTTCAACACAAGGAAATGATAAATCAGCCATGCATTGTGTGTGCAATTGCACGTGCATGTGTGTGTGTTGTGTGGTGGTGGTGGGGAGTGAAAGGGGACAGACTAAACACCCCCAATACCGGGGGGGGGGGGGAGGCAGGCAGTTCAAGTCCCATTGTTCCCGCAGCCATCTCCCTTCAGGCTTGTTGAAATCATGGCTTGAAAGCTCAAGTCCTCTCTGAGTTTCCTGGAAGACAAGGCAGACTTCAGTTCTCAGCTTGAGCGTTGTAGAGGAAGTCTCACTTGACTCCCTAGACTACATCACACTCCCACCTCATCACACTGGCTCATGGCACTGGTGTCCTCCTTCAGAGCACTGTCCCAGGCACTATTTCAGGAATTACTTGACTTCCGCCTGATATCCCTATTGGACAACACACATCATGGTGGACAACTACCATATTTCCTTTCATGAGCAAGAAAGGTGTACCTCCATAGATAGAGAATGGAAGACTTGAGAAGTATAGTCTTTCTGTAAATTGCACCTGAGAATTGCATGCCAGTTAGCTCAGTGAATGTGGATTTACTGTGGGAAGCTCTGAGTTTTCTGAAAACACAAAGGTTGCATGTCATTGAATCCACACTGAATTGGAGATTGGTTTTATGGGTTTTTTTTTTTTTGATATTTACAAAGGGTGACTAGCGGGTCAGATTGTTAAGTAGCAGGGCAGACGTCTTTATGAAGATATCCAAAGTTGTGAATTCTCAGAGACCATGTGCTTTACACACCCAGACAGGGGTGGGAACAGCCCAGTCGTATTCTCAAAAGAGCCACAAGATGGCATTGCTGCTGCTTCCCAGGCCTGACCATGGAGCCCCCAGTGAGGAGCGGCTGCAATAATTACTGTAAAAAGTAAGCAGTGATTGCCTAATGGAAACCCTGCTTGATTGGCCTGGAATTCTGACTAGTGATGGAGACTTCCTCACAACGAAGACTTTTGGAGGAGGCTTCAGTGAAAAGCTTGTCTTGGCTGTTTGCTAAAGGCTGGGTCTTTCCTAAGAGGAGATGTGGAGCTGCAGTGAGTCTTTTAGCATCAAAGCTCCCACTGGTTGTTCTCTCCAGCCCCAACCTGTGTCAGATGAGTTTGTCCCTCCCGGTCCCTTGCATCTTCTGCCACGGATCCAAGTTGCAAGTGAGGGGGTGTAACATGGAGCAGGGCCCCACTGGCGGTGTGAGTATCTGATCTAGTTGTCTGGAGTCGGCCGGTCAGCATCTGTTCATTCACTCAGCGTGCACTGAGTTCTTGCCGTGTGCCAGGCACCGTGCTAGACACCGGAATCACAGCTGCAAGTTGTGACTGCAAAAATCCCAGACAGGGATTTGGACTGAAGGTTCCCCTTGATTCAACCTGATTCTGGCCAGCCCTTGCTCATAGTGGAGACTCCTTTCCCTCTGCTCCAGTTTCCGGCTGGGGGGCGTGCTGAGCCCAAATGGCTGTCTTGCATTTGGTAGCTTTAATCTTGCCCTTGAGCTAATCCCCAGGACCCCTGCCCATCCTGAGGCACCTCATCTGGTGGACGAGGAAGCTGACCTGAGTTAGGGTGACAAAGTGACACACTTGCTTGGGACTGGGGGTACGTGTTCCAGGATGCAGAACTTTCATTTTATTTATTTATTTATTTATTTATTTATTTATTTATTGAGAGTGCATGTGCATGCAAGCAGGGGAGGGGCAGAGAGAGAGAGAGAGAGAGAACGAGAATCCCAAGCAGGTTCCATGCCCAGCGCAGAGTCGAATGAGGAGCTTGATCTCATGATCCTGAGATCATGACTTGAGTCAAAATCAAGTCAGACGCTCAACTGACTGAGCCACCCACCCAAGGTGCCCTTAGAACTTGCATTAAAAAAAATTTTTTTTTAAATGTTTATCAATTTTTGAGAGAAAGTGAGAGAGACAGAGTGCCATCAGGGGAGGGGCAGAGAGAAACAGAGACACAGAATCTGAAGCAGGCTCCAGGCACCAAGCTGTCAGCACAGAGCCTGATGCAGGGCTTGAACTCACAAGCTGTGAGATCGTGATCTGAGCCAAAGTCGGGCGTTCAACCAACTGAGCCTCCCAAGTGCCCCTAGAACTTTCATTTTAAAACAAGGACTGATGGGCTTCCTGGGATGTGGGACTTCTAGTGCAAAAACCTGAAAAGTCCTGGGTAAATCCTGATGAACTTGTCACTCTTGGCCATATCCCTGACAAGCCCATCCTCCTTTTCCTCCTACCACCTAGGGTTTCTCGTCCAGCTACTAGACTGGGAGAAGAGATCAGAGCACCGGAAAGAGCCAGTGGACTGTGGGAAGGCCCCTTGCTTCCCTGGGCTGCAGTTTCCCCACATGGGGGGAGGTCTGAGCGTGTGCCTTGTTGAGCATTGCTCCTGAGACTCTAGAACCCCCCTTGCTTCTGAGTCCTGTTCTTCCACATTTTTGATGCTGATTCCTGCTCCAGGACATGCTCCTGGGGTCAGGCCTGGAGACTGCGGTGGAGAGGAGGACAGCCCCAGCCATGGGGAGGGGCGGGGCTCACTCAGATACCCAGACACTCCAGATACAGTCAAGGGCTTGTGCCCAGTTCCTGGTGCTTCCTGACTGTTGGCACCAAACCCTGGCTGTGCCCTTACAACTGGTAGGACTGTCTCATATATCCTATACCCACTGGCCCATGAGATTCATGGCTTGTACTTAGTCTCCCCAATGCCTTCCCTGCTCTGACCTTGTTCCGCTCCCTCCACTTCCTCTTTCTTTCCATGACCCTGACTTGAGTGCAGACCAGGGGTGTACATTAGCCACCTCCAGTTTGAACCCCCAGATTCTGACTTCTTTTATTCCTCCTGCTATCTTGGATAGAACTTGCTGCTTAAGATCTGTCCTGGAAGATCCCCATTCCTGGTGGCTGGAGGTCACCCAGAACAACTGGTCTCATGTAAGGTATGTGTGTGGATGGGAGGGGCAATTGGGTGGGCACCATAGGTCTTAGGAGAAGCAGGATTGAGGCTGGGTCAGGTCAGTGTGAGGGGTCCTGGCATAGAGCCAAGCTGTAATTAATCTCTGAGTGTCATTCCGGGGAAGACTGGGATGGGGGAGGTCCTAGCAGGATTTACCCAACAGGATCACTCCAGGGCAGTCAGAAACTCCAAGTTTAGGATTTAGCCAAGTTAAGAAGCAGTGAAATGCCCGTCTGTAAAGGTGAAAGCAGGTGACTAGTTAAAGTGACACGCTGTGTGTGTGTGGAATTTTGTTAAATGCTTTATTGGTTCAACAGCATCTTTTCCCCTTGGACATGATGCTGGAGGGACAATGGATGGTGCCAATGCCAAAGTCCTACCTGACCCACCTGCAAGGAATTAATAGATGCCCTTGTTGTGTGAGCCTAATGAGAGAGCTGGAGCCTCACTGGGGAGAGGACCCACTGTAGCTGTAAGACAGAGCTCTCAGGTGCAGCTGAGTGAGGCCCCTGGCGGGGGGTAGCATCACTTTGAGATGAGACCAGGGATGACCAATGAGAAGAACTTGAGAACTTCCATCAGGGTCCTGCCAGGGAAAGGGAGGGATCCAGGGGCTGCTTGCCGCTAGTGAAAGAGAGAATGAATAACCACAGAGAGAAAGGATAGTGCTCTGTTCCCCCCGGAAGCACCACCTGCTAGCCAGGCCCACTTCCACTGGGGAGCCTGTGACCCCTACAGCTGGGCAGAGCCGCTGTAGACATATTTCTTTTGAACCACAGCTCTGCCCTTTCAGACACTGAATGTTATGCATCACCGGAAAAGGACAGAAGAGTGTGGGCCCCTTGGATTCCCACTGAGGAGGCTAATTAACCTCCGAGAGCCTCAAATTTTCTCGTCTGTAAAGTCCTTTTCTTTTTTTTTTAAATAACAATTTCCTTGCAAGTTTGCTCTGAGGTTTAAATGGGATAAACAGTTCTAAGAGGTCTGGCACAGTGTCTGGCTCACGGTGAGTGTCCCGATTCCAGACCCACTGAGCTCACAACTCCCAGATTTGTTTCATAAACCTTGGCCTTTCTTCCAGGCCCCAAGGTCACACTTGCATTGGCCTGCTGGGCAGAGTCAGCCTCGCTGTCCCTCTGGCCTGCCCTGCATAGCACCACAAATTCCGTCTCTAAACTCACAGGTATTTGAGAAGGTGTCAGTGCTAACAATAAATGGTAGTATTTCACACTGCTTTACAGTGTTTCCACATCTTTGATTTTAGCTTAAGTGGCATTAAATCTTTTCTAGAACAAAGATGGGGTATAAATGAACCTTAAAGCAAACACACTTTGAAGTGCTTGTGTGGCTCAGTCAATAGAGCATCTGACTTCTGCTCAGGTCGTGATCTCACGGTTGGTGAGTTTGAGCCCTGCATGGGGCTCTCTGCTGACAGCTCAGAGCCTGGAGCCTGCTTTAGATTGTGTATGTGTGTGTGTCTCTCTCTCTGCCCCTCCCCCGCTCATGCTCTCTCTCTCTCTCTCTCTCTCTCTCTCTCTCTCTCTCTCTCTCTCAAAAATAAACATTAAAGCAAAACCACTTATATAATCTTTTTATTTTTTAGTTTTTATTTTTTTGAGAGAGAGGGCGCAAGTGAGTGAGGGGGCAGAGAGAGAGAGAATCCCAGGAGAGGCAGAGGGAGAGAGAGAGAATGAGGGAGAGAAAGAGAAGTGGGGTTCACTCCATGCAGGGTTTGTGTTTATCTGATATGGGGTTTGAACTCACAAACTGTGAGACCATGACCTGAGCCGAAGTCAGATGCTTAATGACTGAGCTACCCAGGCATCCGGAAAAGGTGATTTTATTAAAGCAAGGGACAGGACCCATGAGCAGGAAGAGCTGCCCACGTGCATAATCTTTAGAATAACTGGATTTGATATTATCCTCATTTTATTTTATGTTTTTAAATATTTATTTTGAGAGAGTGCGTGAGTGAGGGAAATGGATAGAGAGAGAGGGAGAGAGAGAATCCCAGGCAGGCTCCATGCTGTCAGTGCAGAGCCTGATGAGGGGCTCAAACTCACAAACTGTGAGATCATGACCTGAGCCCAAATCAAGAGTCAGATGCTTAACCAACTGAGCCACCCAGGCACCCCTATCCTCATTTTATATATAATAAAACATTAACCCAGCTATAAGACTGGGTATGATCTTGTATATCCACCCCACCCCCCTTTAATTTCTCTCACTGAGAACCAGATTCTCTCCCCTCCTTGCCGCTGCTGGGTCAGTCCTCCTTGTCTCTTACTTGGAGTGTTTTGTATAGTCTCTGTTCTTTCTACTTCAAATTTCCCTCCCTCCATCCTACTGCCCAAGGCAGTTGCTCTAGAGTAAAAAGTAATCATGCTACTACTGTTTGAAAAGATAGAAACCAGTCCCAAATGTGCCTCTGGACAGAGTCCACATTCTTTAGTGTGACACACAACACTCTCCATGATCTGGCACCTGTCTACCTTCCCAGCATTATCTCTCATCACACCTTGCCTGGCTGCCTGCTGGTCCTTCATCCTATACGCCAAGGTAGACTTTGCACAGCCTGATAGCATACTGGTTTATCTATTTTATTATTAATGCCTTTTGAAATGTGAGCTCTTAGAGCTTTTAAAAAATAACTAGTTGAGCTCTTTTTCTGTTTTCAAATGAATTCACTCCTGTTATCTTTAGTTATTCCTCCAGTTCCCTCTAGTTAGGATTTCTTGGCTGTGTCTGCTCCCCGTTGTGCTCCCCACTTCAGGTGGGCTCGGTCTCCCTTGGCAACAGTGAGAGTGGGAAGAGCATCCCAGAAGTCTTCCCTGCTTGTTTTGATCTTAGAATTTGCCTCCCCCATGCACAGTTAATTCTGTGTAGCCACAACATCCAGTTGAACAGTCGCAGCAGTGTGTATGTGCATTTTTATATGCATTGCATTGACCATCGAAAGCCTGTAGGAGGAAGTCAGTCTGTAGTGTCCCCAACGTTCTGAATCCTACAAATTTGGCTTCACACATTTATAAAACCTGAAATCATCCTATTTTTTTCTCTATTCAGGTCCCTATTTGTTTCTCTGTTAGGGATCTTCCATTGCCACTTATCCTGAAACCATATTAGGCACACACTTCTTGTTTCTCTTATCATGCTATTTTTAAAATGGAGTTTGAGGTCCTAGACAGCATTATTTGTGGTCCTAGGCAACATTGTTTGGTACCTGTGGAATAATAATGAGAAAACTACAAATCCTACTTGTATAGGACTATAGAGTAGCAATAACTTGCACAAGCTGCAAAGATGAATGAGTAAAACTATTCATTGCAACAGTGTTTGTAATATCCGAAACTGGAAGCAACTGAAACATCAATCAATAGTTGACTTCTTAAATACATATGATTATACCCTGAACATATAGACTCACTGAGAGGAGCCTATATGCACTAATATGGAAAATGGTCATTTATATGGTTAAGTAAAAACAAAGAATTTTATGTCAAGTATGAAAGTATCATTCCATTTCAGTTAAAAGAAGATTATTATATACATATATACTCATGTTAATAGCCTAGAAAAAAGTTGAAGGAATGTTCAAACAGTAACATTAGTTATGAGAGTGAGAGGTGTGGTGGGGTGGAATTATACAAATAGAGGAGTTTCTCATCTAAGTTATACATTACGGAATGTTTACTTTTTTATTTACAAAAAATAATATGTTACTTTTATCATCAGGAAAAAAGCTTTATATGTCTTCTGGGATACAGCCAAAGCTATTATCAGTGGAAAATTCATTGCCTTTAATACTAGACTCATTAAGCAAAAGGAATGAAAACAAATTTCTAAATAAATAAATAATATATAAAAGTAGGATTCACTGAAGTTTAGAAATAAATGGACATAAGTAAAAGATAATAAAGAAAGTACAATTAAATGTATAAGGACAAATAAAAGGACCCAGGTTAGTCTCAACACCAAATGAATCCAGAATACCAAACAAGAAAGAAATCCAGCATCTAGCTAGTTATGCTTTTGGGCAAAAAAGTGGTTTGCAAAACACTTAAAAAGAACAACCAGGTCTTAGAATTTGTGGAGCTTATGGTCTAGCACAATTCAGTTTTGATTTCTGTTTGAGACAAAGATTGTTCAAGAGAGAGTTTATTTTGGGGCACCTGGGTGACTCAGTTGGTTGAGCATCTGACTCGATTTTGGATGGGATTGAGTCCTGCATTGGGCTTCACACTCAGCGTGGGATTCTCTCTCTCCCTCTACCCCTCCCCACCCCTCCACCCCCTGCATGCTCACTCTTTCTTGCTCTTTCTCTCCAAAAAAAAAAAAAAAAAAAAAAAAAGAAAGAAAGGAAAAGAAAAAAAAAGAGTTTATTTCCTAGTGATTTGGCTTTTTTCTTTTTTTTCTTTTTGCTTGTGTCAACTTTTGTGTTAGTGTTTATCATTAAGTTTGACTGTATTGTATTTGAAAAATGTGCCATGTGCAGTTTCTATTTTTGTGAATTTACTGAGGTTTTCTTTAGAATTCTATAAATGTCCCATGGGTACTTTAAAAGAATATGCTTTTTTGGAGGGTGTAGAGTTTGAAACTTACCTGTGGATCCATCTTATCAATCTGATTAATCAGGTCTTGTATAGTCCCACTTACCAGAGTTTCCTTGATCTATCTTGGGATAAACACTCTGTGTCCCCTTTATCCCCCCAGGTTCTCCTTGTATTTACAACAGTTTTTGCACTATGTATATGTATTTTTGCATTGCCTATTTTGATGACACATGCTACTTAGTACTTAAAAATTTTAAATGTCTCCATTTTCATTGCAGAATAAAACTTCCATTATATTTGGCCCCATTCTTCTAATTTCATATCTTTTTAGGTTGGATTAAATTTTGATCTTATTGTCAAGAACATTGATTTTTTTTAATATCACAGCTTCACCAAGATATTCTTCACAAACCATGCAATCTGCCCACATAAATCATACAGTTGTATGTTTAATGGGGTTTAGTGTATTTAGAGAGCTGTGTAATTATCACCACAAACAATTTTAGAATATCTTCATCACCCCAAAAAGAAACCCTGTAGCCTAATTAGCAGTCACTCTTCATTTCCCCCAAATCCTCTGAGCCTTAGGTACTCACTAATCTGATTTCTGTCTCTATAGATCTGCTCATTCTACACACTTCATATAAATGGAATGTTACAAGACAGGGTCTTTTTGTGACTGGCTTATTTTACTTAGGATCTTCTCAAGGTTAGTAACTCCATGTTGGATCCATGAAGTAACAATACTTTATTCACTTATTGCTGAACAATATTCCATTGTATGCAAATATCACATTTTATTTATAGACATTTGGGTTGTTTCCACTTTTTGGCTATTATAAACGATCCAACTAAGAGCATTTGTACAAGTTTTTGTGTAGACATATGTTTTCATATTCTTGGATATATATCTAGGGATGGAATTGCTAGGTCATGTGGTAACTCCTTTTTCTTTTGGTGGTGTTCATTTTTCTCCTTACTTTTGGGTAAGAGTTTTCTGTCTTTATGAGTAATGGTAACCTTTTGTCTGTAACATATGTTGAAAATATTTTCCTAAGTTTATTTATTGGTCAAACAGAAGGTTTACATTTTTATGTAGTACAATCTGCCAGTCTTTCCTGTTTGGTTTCTATTCTTGACTTGATGTTTAAAAAAAAAATGTCCTCACCGGCCTGGAGTCATAAAACTATTTACTTAAATGTTCTTCTGGTATTCTTCTGCATACCCTTTTAATGTTTACAACTTTGATTCATTTGGTTTCTATTTCAGTGTAAGGAGTGAGATTGGCATCCAGCTTAATTTTCTTTTCCCCAAAGGACTAGTCAGTTGGGAGAATTTTAGCAAGTCTGTTTTCCTTTATCTTTTCCTATGTCTTGGTTCTGTGATGGTAGCAGCTTTAGCTCATTTCTGGCTGCTCCTTCTTGCCTCCTGGGATCTGAGGAACCACCCTGGATGCAGATTTGTATGCACCAAAAGTCCACAGTCCCTAGCTGGGCAATGAACATAAGTTATCAAGGAGGGCGCACCAGGGTTTGGCGAACCCTCTAGGACACTTGGGTTTAATGGGGCAGGTGGCAGTGGGGCTACTGGCATCCTGCTTCCTCTCCACTTGCATCAAGATGAGATGGAACTGGGGGGCCCTTGTATTTCAAGGGGTAAGTTTCAGAGAGTTTTGTCAACACTTTGCTTTTTTGCTTCTTTTTATAGCAGTATTTTCCCCCTGCCTTCCACAATGCCACAGATTTCAGTATCACCTCCTTCCCCCACATCTTTCCTGACCTCTAGCAAGGCTTGCACGGCCTAATACCTGCTCCCTGCCTCAGACTATAGGGGGAGTGTTATACTGTTCAATACAATGAGGCTGGATAAGAGCCAGAGAGAGGGAGTGACTTAGCCACAGTCACTCAGCAAATGTATGGCAGAGCCAGGGCTACAGCTTAGATGCTTAAATCCCTGCCAGAGTGAGGGCTAACACTTGCGTGCTTCAGTGCTGAGATTGAGGGTTTCTTCTATCATTTTACACATCTACCATGTTATGAGGACACATTCTAGAACAAGTGTGCCTGAGTTCATATTCCAACTCTGTTGCTTATTAGCTGTGAGAATTTGAGTAAGTTACTTCAGTTTCTTGAGCCCCATTTCCTTATCTGTCCAATGAGGGTAAAATAGCACCTATAGTATCATTGTGAGGCTTATGAACTACATACATGTAAGGCACTTAGAACATTGCCTGTTCAAAGTGTTAGCTATTTTTATTATGTGGCTCTGGATACAGTGTCCACAGCAGTGGGAGATCTTATCTTTCTCCTGTCCATTGCTACGAGGTTTTGATGGTTTGAAGAGTTCCCTAATTAAAAATCGACAATTGTTTGTACAACCGTGAATGGCCTCAAACAAATAATAAAAATAAAAATAAAATAATAACAGTAGACACTGGCTCTCTCACGTGCCCATCTGGAAATATTGGGAACAAGAGATGTGGGTCTACACTGTGTCCTTGACTATAAATTGCAAAAGCCAAGAGAACTCATGAATAGATCCAATCAACACCACTCCTTGCTCAATTCTAAATGCAAATTGCAAAAAGAACTGGGTTGGAAAACCCTCAAGCATATGCTCAGATAATTTCCAAAGTTTGTTTTCAGTCTGCATCCTAGGGGACAGAACTTTGGCAAGAGAGCAAATACTTTCTACAGGGGTGGCAGTGGCGGGGGTGTGTCTGAGGGATTAGCGGTGACTATGTTTCCTTTTTTGCACACACTTGGCCTATTGATTGTTTAGTAATCAACTCTCCAATACACTTCCTACTGGCTTCCTTTCATTTTCAAGTTCCCTTAGTCGGTGCATGAACACATACTTCCCACCTCAAAGAACTGAATCTGTCACTATGCTATATTAATATCACACTGATGTTAAGACAGAGTTCATGCTTCTTACTATGGTGTAAGATCAGCTCAGGGAGAAGTCTAGTCTTCGCAGTATGTGAGAGGGTAATTCCAAGACAGTAAGTGTCTCTCTCCCAGTTGAGGCAGGAATGGATGTGGTGCAGTAGAGGCTGCCCCAGCCCGGGACTGGAGGTGCCTGTTGTAAATGAGCGGGGGGGGGGGGGGGGGGGGGGGGGGGGGGAGGGGGGAGGGGGGAGGGGGTCGGCATTTCCTTGCTAATGTGTGTTGTGGCTGTGTGAAGTGTAATATGTACTGTGAGTCCCCCAGAAGATGCTGTAAAGAGGCGTGATGTGAGCTGGAGGCTGGGAGGAGATGTGGGATGTGGTTTGTGTACAAATAAAGAGACAAGTTGATAAGCAGAGAAATGATAAAAGGAACAATAAAACAAAAGGCACGTAGGAAACCAAGGTTCTAGAAGATAGCCTACTTTGGATGAGTGGGGGTAGAGTACGGGGATGATGGGGCTCAAGGACCCCGTGTGGATATAGGTACAGGGGCAGCTTGGGTCAAGGGTGCTGACTTAGAACACTCTGCTTTCCTTCCTTCTCCAGGACCCAAGGAGGATAGGTACTGGTTCAATATGGGATTAGGGCAGGGGTTCTTTATTTTCTTTTCAAATTTCTATTTAGGTTCTCCTTAGTTAACATACAGTGCAGTATTGGTTTCAGGAGTAGACTTCAGTGATTCATCACTTACATACAACACCCAGTGTTCATGATAACAAGTGCCCTCCTTAATACCCTTTATACCCATCATTACTAAGGATTCTTAACTTGGAGTTCACCAAAAAGTCTTGGATAGAATTATGGGAGTCTGTGCACTTATAAGAGAAAATATATTTTTTTCACTAACATCTAATTAAAATTTACCATTTCCTTCATTTATTGAAGTAGGCAACAACTTTCACAGTGTTAGCACTATCTGTGACTTTGCTCCCAGCAAAAGTCATTGATATTTTAATTTTACTTCACATTGTAGTTGTTGCAGATATCTCAAACATTATTCATGCTCATCACTAGTTGGAAATTATGGAAGTTAGTAGATCCTCTGATAGATTTCGTTGTTTAATGCATTAATAAAGAAGCACATATGTTCCTATATCTGATTTTAAAAACATGTTGATAACTATATTTCAACATCTTCGATTTCTTCTGTTATTCACTGTGTTTTATTTTATGCATTTAAAGATATTATTCTGAGAAATAGTGTGTAGACTTCAACAGATTGCCAAAGTAGTCTTTGGACAGAAAAGATCAAGAAAGTGGGTTAGATGGTGCAGAAAGGGAGCAGATAGCTGGAGACACTCTTACCCTTGAGCCTAGGGGAAACGATTTTGGTCAGGGTGAAAAGTGAGAGGGTGCTCTGAGAGGTGCTGGGACCCACGTGTCTGCACATTTTACCACCTGTTACTGCTGAAGTCTGTTCCTGGATGGTCCTCAGGCCTATCCTGGTCCCTGGGGCAGAAGATGGGGCTGGAAGGAGATGGGTCCCAGGGGCTGTTGTTCAAGGCTGGTGGACCTAGGTCTGGGAGGATGAGCTGGGATGGGGATGCTGGCTCTCTCATTGGTCCCAGATTCTCCACTGATGAGTGAGTTGGCAGATCTGAGATCAGAGCCAGGCTTCACCCTGGACTCACTGCATCAGCTTAGACCAGCTGTGGAACTTCTGAGCCTTGGTTTCCTCGTCTATGAATTGCCACTCATTCAACTAATTTTGAATAAACTCTGTCTGAAAAGGGATATTCTCCTTGAAGAAGTGTTCCTAAACAGAATTGTCCATTTCTTTTTGTTCCTAGTCAAGTTGCTCTTTGAAGAGAAGAACCTTGCGTCCTACCCAAAAGGGTCCAGCCTTTGGAGTTTGCAGCCCTGCTGGCCGACCCTTCCAGTCCTTCTGATGATGCAGTGTAAAGTGTCAGGACCAAATTCCAGTGCTTTCTGCCAGATGAGACCAGGCTGCTGGATTCAATTAGAGCTGTCAGCCTGGCCAACAGGGTGTGCATTGTTATTTATGCACTGAAGTACCCTGATAATTAAACTCATTCAAAGTCACAATGATTGGTTACTTAAGAGGCCCCAGTAATCATAAGTGAGGACGGTAATTTGAATGTACGTCACACTGTTTGGCTTGGAAGTGCAGCACAGTTTGTTGCAAGAAGGGCAAAGGAAAAAAAATGTTCATGTGTAAGAGGCAGAGCAGGAAGTGGGGCAAACCCTTCTGTGATCCCAAAGGTACCCCGAGGCATATCCTGATGACATGTCCTACCTATCATTCTCTTGGTAGGACAAAGAGGGTGCACCAAGCCCTAAGAGCCCAGGTGGAGGCCTCCAGGAGACAAGATGCTAGGCCATTGCTGAAGATGTCAACCTTGGCTGGACCTCACCTTTTCCGTGGCCTACCTTCCAGCCCTGGCCACCAGCCCCACTGGCTGCAGAGACCACTGGATGTGATGCTCTGGCAGCAAGCTCTTCAAATCCCACCTCTTCCACTGACTAGCTGGGTCACCATTGGCTAGTTGCTTAGCCTCTTTGAGCCTCAGTTTCTTTATCTAAAAAAATGGGGATAACGGTGGCTATCCTATCAATTTTACTAAAAATTATGTGAGAGAGTGTTGATAAAGCACTGGCTTAGTACCAGGCCTATAGCAAATGCCAAACCCGTGTCATGGTTGTTGGTGTTATTGGAGGCTTGCTGTGGGTGGAAGCGAACTCATCGGTGCTCCCTGGTTGTGCTGCTGTCTCCTCCCCCTTGTCCTCTGACATCCTGTCTTCTGTACCGATTGGCTCCCTCCCTCCATTCATGGCAAAATTTGAGCTCATTTCTCTCTTGCCTTTCAGTTTAAAAACTTGGCTTGCATTCTTCCCAGGAACAGAACAAATGGGCCTGTGCTTATAGGGGCTACAGGATTCTGATAGGAAAGTTCCTCAGGATCTTGGGGCAAGATCAGGAAAGGTTGCCTTCTTATCTCAGTGCTTGGAAATTGGCATAAGCGAGAACAGGTGAGGGGAGGGACTTGGCCACTTTTTAAATGGAAGGGACAGTTGTTCCACTTGTGAGCGGTGAGTTCTTGGTAAAATGGTGTTAGCTTTCTGAGGCCTGGGCGGTTGTGGCTGAGGCAGCTCTTTGTCTTCCACAGACTCATTCTCTCCCTTCTGCCCTTCCCTGGTGAGAGGTGCCTGTATAGCCAGAAATCCCTCGTCCTGGCTGTACTTTGTTGAAATGCAGCCATATGACTCTCTCTAAAGGGATGTGAGTGGCAGTGATGTGTGCCACTTCTGAGCAGAGGCTCTCTCTTTCCATTGGCAGGAAACGAAGGACTCCCAGGTGCAGAGGGATGGCGGGACCACAAAAACGGAAGGTGCCTATTCAACATGTAGAGGAAAGCCACCTGTCAACTAGGAACACTTGTGTTGGCCTTGTAAGTGAGTGAGGAATATATTCCAATTGGGTAAAGAGAGTGAAAATGTGGGGTTTGTTGTAGCGGACAGTATTATTATAACTAATAAGGCCATCATATGTAAAGTGGTTGTACTGGGTTGAAGTGCTCCACAAATCCAGGCTGCAAATACCCCATTCATTGATTTATTCATCTGTCCATTTGTAAAAGCAAATATTTATTTATTAATTTAGAGTGTGTGTGTGTGTGTGTGTGCACCCGTGCACATGGGGGAGGGGCAGAGAGTGAGGGAGAGACAGAGAGAGTCCCAAGCAGGCTCTGAGCTGCCAGCACAGAGCCTGATGTGGGGCTCAAACTCATGAACCGTGAGACCTTGACCTGAGCTGAAATCAAGAGTCAGACGCTTGACCAACTGAGCTACCCAGGCAGCCCTGCAAATATTTATTGAGCACCTGTTCTTTTTTTTTTTTTTAATTTTTTAACATTTATTTATTTTTGAGACAGAGAGAGACAGAGCACGAATGGGGGAGGGTCAGAGAGAGGGAGACACAGAATCCGAAACAGGCTCCAGGCTCTGAGCTGTCAGCACAGAGCCCGACGCGGGGCTCGAACTCACGGACTGCGAGATCATGACCTGAGCCGAAGTCAGCTGCTTAACCGACTGAGCCACCCAGGCGCCCCATATTGAGCACCTGTTCTAAGGTCGTGTTCTGAGAGCTGGAAGTACTACAATGAACAAGACAGACAACAATGAGCAAGACAGACACATGCCATGCTCTTACGAGGAATTTATAGTTTGTTTGGAGAGAACGCAAACAAGTAAACTGATGACAAAAGTAACTTTAGAAAATGTTAAGGGCTACCAAGAAAGCCAAACAGGGTGAGGTGATGGGAAATGGTGATATTTTGGTAGGAGGGTTAGGAGAGTTCTCTCTGAGGAGGTGGCATGTGAGCTGGGACCTGGCTGGGGACAGTCATCATCTCCTTTCCTTCTTCCCGCATCTTTGATGCTTCATCCCTACCATTTTACTTGCCCTTCTAAGACCATGCACTTTCCTGCCCCCATGCTACCGAGCAGTCTTCTCATCCTGTGAACTGCTTCTCCTTGTAGACCCTGCCCCCAGGAGATGGATGCTTAGGCAGAAGCAACAGTTCCCTTCTATCCATGTGCCCGCCTCTCCAACAGCCAGCTGTGTTGTATTCTATTTGTTTTTTTTTGCATCAATTTCCCGCAGCAGCCTGTGACCTCTTGCTCATTCATCTTTGTATTTTAGACTATTGCACAGTGCTGGGCACACAGTGGGGGCTCACTGAATGTTTGTGGGTTTGATTTGAGTATAAAACCACCAGAAATGATTATTTAGTTCTGTCAGGAGCCTGCATAATGCATTGTGTTTTGAAAGCGGCTTTTGTTTAGTCTCGGTGTCTAGAACACCAGCCCCTTTAACTGTGTGCATATGGCGACTGAGCCAATTTCAATTAGTATGTGCATAAATACTCATATTTCTCAGACACAAGTCAGAATCTTTGTTTTCTTGTTTCTTTTCTTTTTCTGGTTGCAAAACACATCCTCTCTAGCTCTTGGTGAACCTGACAACACTTCCTCAGGTTGACAAAACAGTCCATTGGCTCCTTGATGAGGGGGGCATGAGGGTTTGGGGGTAGGGGTAGGATGAGGTGCATTTCCATCTGTGAAGGCCTAGACTTTGATGTTCCCTCTTCAAACTCTAGTCAGACTGGAGACCAGAGATGCATGGGTGAAGATAAAACCATATTTGGGGAATCTTCTCTTCTGTTTAAGATAAAGGTCATCCTGTTGTCATTTCCTGGGGGACCTGTTGCAGGAAGGTGGGGAGGAAGAGAAGAGAGCTCCTGTTTGGTGAGAACTCTGGTTCTAAAATGTCCTAGGTGTACAAAATGCCAACAAGACAGGTCAACACTGTGGTGTTATTTATGCTTCAGAGTCCCCCATGGATCAGGGCAGGGCTAGACTTGACCCCAAACCCCATCCTTACTGGGGTCTTCTCCTTCCTTCCTGCCTTACAGGCTTCTCCTGAGCACATCGCATCAATGCCTCCCATTTGTCTGAATCCTTGTCATAGGCTCTGCTTCCAGGGGCACTCACCCCCAGGTATCTATTCAGTGCCAGGTGCCACAGCTGGTCCTCACAACCAAGCCTTGAGGAAGGAATGACCCACACTGCCCCCTGGACACAGGCTTCCAAGCTTCTGTGAACCCATTTACTGCTTTGGGGACGCAACTGGCCAGAGCTTAATATTCACTGGGCTACATCTTGCTAGTGAGTGAGGTTACTGCATGCCAGTGAGCCAGGTGTCTGTTCTGCCTGCCACTGGGAGGTAGGGACTGGCTATCAAGGCCCACATGGCTGGTGGGGTCTGTTCTGAAGACCTGGTCATATCTTTCCTTCCATGGGGTAGCATGCTCATCCCAAGATACAAATCTGGGGGCAGGAGGTAGGGGGTCTCCCTCGGACTCCGGACTTGACTTGTCTGTGCTCTTCTGTACTGCCTTTCCTAGAGACCTTTGCACTCAGTCATTGTACATATGCCTGCCTATTCACGCAGCCAGGATTCTGTGTCTTATCTGTTTGTGGATCCTCAAGTGACGGGTTTCTCAGCAGAAACCTAGAGGGAGAAGAGGAATGAGTGGTAGAGTTTAAGCACCAAAACCCTATCCTGAACACCTGACAAAGCCTACAAAATCAGTATGATTTCCCATTGGATGACTAATTAAGCCTGACTAACTGAGGCTTAGGAAGTTTAGATGGCCTGAGGATGTAATTAATATTGTCTGAGCTGGGATTTGAACCTGGGATTGCCCGGTTCCAAAGCTCAGGTTTTTTCACCCACACTAGAGGTTGACAAACTACAGGTAAGATTCTGTGTTATTGGAACACAGCCATGCCTATCCATTATGCTATGTTATGGCTGCCCGTGTGCTACAGCAGCAGAGATAAGTGGGTACAACTGCGACCATATGACTCATAGAGCCTGGAGTATTTGCTATCTGGACCATTACAGATTGTCAACCCCTGGTTTACACTCTACTCCCTTAGGGAGTGTTCTTTCTATAATCCAAGAACCCCAAGACACTGAGGGGGTGGAAAGATACCTGATCTTAAAATCAGAAGATCTTGGGTACCATTCTGGCTGTGCAACCCTAGCCAGGTCTCGATCTTCTCCTAGCCTTGGTTTATTCATCTATAAAATGGAGATAAGAACAGCACAATATAGTTTCATTTTGCAGATCAAATAAAGTAACAATGGTAATTGATGATTTTAGTTATAGATTACTGAGTGCTTACTCTGTGCCAAGTATGTGCATACAGGCATGATCTCTCTGATCCTTACAAGTGTCCAGCACATAGTAGACATATAACAAGAAGTTGTTGAAGGGATAAGGGAGGTACTCTTATTCCCACTTCTCAGATAAGGAAACTGAGGCTCAGAGATGTGACATAACTTCCTCAGGGCTTGGCCGCCTGTAACAGTAGAAGCTGTTGGGTTCAGGGCAGGCACAAGGTGGGAAGGGTCACAAAGGGCAGTGTTGTCATGCTGGGGACAGGGTATTTCTCCTGCCAAGAAGACCCGTGATCTTTGGGGCTGGTCTCCACTGTGGGAAGGGAAGATTGTGTTCCTCTCAGCTTCGCCTCCTTGGTGGAAATTCTGCAATTTAATCAGATTCTATTCTGTCCTCTTCATTTCCCCCTGCATTTTCTAGTGACTAGGATTGTCAGCAAACCCATCATCTTCTTGTTGATGCGCGTCAGCAAAACAGAGATTAGCTGCTTCAGGAAAGTGAGCACTTGGGAGTCATAATTATGAGAATTGCTTTTAGTTTTGGGTCCATTTGAATGAGTTTGAACCACATGCGAGCCAGACTGCATGCTTGAAAACCTTTCTAGTTGTGGCACTGGTTATCTTGGTTGTGTGAGATGTGGAACAGTCACTCCACCTTCACAGGGCAGGTAAAGCCACCTCTATTCACCTGCTGCTCCTTATCCAGGTGCACACTTGGAGATGGATAAATAGAATTCCTGAGAACTGCTCAGTAATGTTGTGGCTTCACTGAGGAAAGCATTTTGGTTCTAGGAAAAGGGAAAGGAATTGAGTTGATTGAGGGAAAGATCATTGTCTTAGTTTGGGTTTCCCTGGAAGCAGACTCTGAGACACGGATTGGAACGTAAGGGCCCTACTTGGGACTGGATTCCAGGAAACACCATAAGAAACACTGAGAGGTGAGATGGGGGAGGGAAGGAAGTGTATACAGGATGTGTTCTCAAGCAGATTGCCACCACGGGCAAATGAAGATTAATTTCACTGGGAGCTCTGAGAGTCAGAGCAGTAACACGCTTCCAAGTTATCTTCTCAAAGGATGAGGGAGCTGGGTATTTGCAGACGAATTCCCATCGGTCGCTAGTTGAGGTCTGACATTATTAATTCCCTTTGTTGGAAGACCGCACAGATAGAAGTTGGTTGGCATGCCCTGAGATGGTATGGCTCAAGGGGATATGGTGGGGGCACGTACAGATTCTGCTACAGGCTCTGGCTCTGAAATCGGACTGCCTGAGTTCAGCCCTCAGGTTCTTCTTCCTATTTGCTGTGTGACCTTGGGCAAGTTACTTAACCTCTCTAGTCTTTATCTGCCAGATGAGAAATGTTCATTTAGTAGGTGATGGTGAAGATGAAAAGAGAGAAGCCATGCAAGACACTTACAGGGCCCCTGGCACAAGGTAAAAACTCAGGAGCTTTTAACTATTATTATTAATTAGTCTACTAAAATTGAACGGGGAACAGTCAGACATAGATGTTATGGGGTAAAAGGGACAAGGAGCGAAGAGTCAAGGCAGTTTCCAAGAGCTATGCGATGTAGAATAAAATAATTAATAAGGAAAGCCCTAGGGACCAGTCCTTAAAGTGGCCAGAAAGTGGGTTGTTTTGAGAATGGTGGACAGGAAGTAGCCATGGAAGAAAGGGTGTTGGAATCAGGCCACATTCAGCTCAAATATATTCTTTCTTCTGCCTAGAATCTGGAGATCTCGACACCCCCTTCTGCTGATAGGGATGTGGAGTCTCACTGCAGAACCCCACCTCCACAACCTCTTGTGTTGCGTGGAGCCACAGCAGTGATTGGGGACAGAATTATTTGCAGCAGCAACTGGAACACAGAAGTCATTTTACTCTAGAACTTCAAAGCTATGAAACTGAACTACAAAGATAACAACTTGTCTGCAGTAGATGGCATTGCATGTATAGTGTGGCTTGGGGCCACTGTGAACATGTAAACTCTTCAGCTACCTTTCAGGTCTTATCTTGCTTGTAGTAAGGTCTTCTGTACCGTTGGTGATGCCCATGTAGCTTGAATCAAAAGCTTCTGTACCCATGAACTTGTAGCAAACTGACCCGTATACTAGGGGATGACGTCCAGGATGATGGGAAACAGCTGGGATGCAGGTCATAACCATGGTAACAATGGGTAACATTTACTGAAAGTTTTCCATGTGCCCAGTCGTGTGCAAAATGCTTCCCCACTTTTTTCTTCTCCCAACAGTTGGAGGGAAGGGTCTCTGCTAGGACATCCTGCACACCTCCCTTCCATAGGGCATATTAAGATGACCTCTCTCTGTACCCAGTGGCTTTCTCGGGGGACTTTTCTCCCTCTGGCCTTTCTCACAAGCCCCGAGGAGCATTCTGAGTTGTTGGATTGGAGAGGGAGGAGGCATTCTCTTCACCCAGCTTTGTGTCCTGCTCTCTTTCCCAAAGAGTGCATGTGCTGCACTGGGGGAGAACCGCTGGCTCATTGTCCTGGGCAAAGCCTAGGCAGTCGGAGGACCATTTTGTCTCTGGGTTCAGCAACCCTCCTAGTGGTTAGCAGACAGCAGCATAATGGCCAGCCAGTGTGAAACTGTGCAAATTGCCTCATAAATAACTCGTAATGCACAAGCAACAGGGAGAGACTGTAGCGTATGGATAAATGACTCCCTGCCATTTCGGGGTATTAAACCAGGGCTAATCTGGACCTCTCCATGGGGATTCATTAACTGCTATGGGTTTCCTGCATGCAGACCTGCTGGGACGTGGGCACGTCACTTGGCACTTCTCTCGATGTTGTGGTGGGGGCAACATACTTCTGGGCAGGGCCACTAGGAGGGGAGAGTAATCAGTACCTTTAACAAACAAGCTGCGGTGGGGGAGCCGTGCGGGAGCAGTACATTTTCTCTGGAGAACTCACTTTCTGAGGAAGTCTCTTCTTTGTGGGGTAGAGAAAAACATAATAATAACAGCTAACATTTATTGGGTGCTTACTCTCTGCCAGACACTGTGCTAAGTTTTCTCATGCATCAGCTCATGTAATTCCTACAAAAATCCTTTTAAGCAGATCCTATTATTTGTCTATTTTTTATAATGGAAGGAACTAAGGCTCACAGAGGCTTTAGGTAATGTAGCCAGTATCTGCTGAGTGTGTTAGTTAGCTTTTGTTATGTTGTGTAACAAATGAACCTGAAATCTCAGTGGTTTAAAATAACGGGATTTTTTTTTTTTTTACTCCTATCTTATGCCACTCATGGATCACGTGCCCTACTCTATCCGTCTTTATTCCAGGATCCAGGCTGAAAGAGTAGCTCCTATTTGGGATGTGCTATGATTGCGGTAGAAGGAAGCAAGAGTAAGAAAATTGGTGGAGCCAGCCAGGGCTGTTAAAGCTTCTGCTCAGAATTGGGATACATCACTTCTCACATTTCATTGGCTAAAGAAGGTCACATGGCCAAGCCTTCTTTCAATGGGGCAAGGAAGTTTAGTCCTCTCACAGGGGGGTGCTGTTTAATGAAGTGGGGGGGGGATATTTAATTCTCTTACAGGAAGGCAGAGAATAGAAAATCATGTAATCCACACAGGTGATTGAACTCAGATCTTTGTATTTGTTCTGTTCTTTTAATCTCTGACTTCATGGATTTGGAGCTAGGAGACCTGTGTGTGGGTTGTGGCTCAGCACTGAGAAGCTATGTGACTAAAAGCAGATCTCCTTCCCTCTCTGGGCCTTAGTGTTCTTGTCTTAGCTAGATACCCTCAGAAGCAGGGCAGAGACAAAGATTTGAGTGCGAGTGGTTTATTTGGGAGGTGGCCCCAGGAAGCCCCAGTAAAGATGGGAAAGGAAGATAGAAGAAACGAAGTCAGTAAGGTGTGTGGTTATCAAGCAGGCTACCCACAGAGCAGCGGGGACCTAGTTCTGCTGAGAGACAAACCTGGTGGGTGGGTTGGGGGAATACACGCCCCAGAGTTATCTCACCTGAGGCGGGAGGGAGCTGGGCTATTTATGTACCAGCTCCCAGGCCTTCATTAGGTGAGGGCTATTTCTGGGGGCATTTTGAATCTCCTGCAGCCTTAAAAAAAGCCTTTGGGGAGAATTATGTGTTTGAAATAAGCATCCCTTTGTATGCAGAGGTGAGAGCTGAAGTCCCAGTCTATACAGAGAGCAGTGTTGACTAGGAAAGCTTTAAGGGCCCTTCTGCTTTTTGTCACCTGTGTCCATAGCCCTTGCCTGGCACTGGGCCAGGACCTCAGTAATGGGTTGAGTGAGGGGTGATGGGTATTTGCATTCCACCCCCCCCCCCCCCCCCCCGCCCCGCCCTCCTGTGCATTACCCTGACCCATTAGCAGCTCTCTTTCTTCCCTTTCCAATGCTTCCTCTCTGCTTTGCAGGATGCTCCGTCTGGCTCTGGCCCGGCAGCCCTTCCCCTTCGAGGCTCTGGCTACCCCTCTTTCTGGGCGCTGCAGCCCTACTGCTCAGCTTGAGCTGAGGGTGCTCTTCCCCCCACATCCCATGCTTTCCACAGTCACAGGGAGGCAGCAGCAATGATGTCCTCACTTCCCACTGCCACTTGCGAAGCAGGCTCTCCCATTCTATGCAAGATGCTCTTTTGCTCTGAAGCCCTTGCCCTGGCTCTCTCCCAGCCACTTTGCTCTCATCCTCCATTCGCCCCTCCCCTCACACCCCCTACCAAGCTGCATCTCCCTAAGGCTGGCTTCCAGCCTGCTTTCCCTGTCTGAGCCATCGTCCGGGGCCTCTCCCTTGTCTACAAGGTTGATGTGTTCCACACCTGAAGTTCTTGCCCTCACATCCCTGCCTAGCTCAGGCCGTCTACACCTCTCTCCAGGACCAGTAAGACAGCCTCCTCACCAGTCTCCTGCTACGCTCATCCCTGCCTCAATTTTTGCCTTCCTGTTCCTCCCTACTTTGGCTAAAGTGACCTCTCCAAAATATGAGTGGGTAGAGAAGTAACAAAAGTGTAGTGGTTGAGAATGGGGACTCCAGAGACAGACTGTCTGGATTTAAATCCTGTATCTGCCAGGATTAGGAACTGTGCAAGCTTGGGTAAGCCACTTACCCTCTCTGAGCCTCAGTTTCCTCATCCACCAGCTGGACCTACGTCATAGGATTGTTGCAGTGACAAGTGAGTTAACATCTGTTATGTGCTTAGAACACCACCGGGTGCATAATTCTTACTATGACTTTGCTAAATGAATCAAATCTGAGGATGATATCTTCTCCCTGCTTCTAAGCTTCCAGGCTCCCTCCCAGTCACCATAGGGCAGAGTCTGAGCTGACCAGTTTGGTACGTGGGGCCCTGGGTGAATTAGTCTCTTTTGTCAAAATCAGCCCCCTTGCTGCTTTCACCCCACATTTTATGATGAGACTTTGCACATGCTGTTCCCTTTCCTTGGTATGCTGATCCCTGCCTTGTCTACTTGCCTATTTCCTACTGACCTCTCAGGACTGGCTGAGCCAGGGCTGCAGCAGAGTGGAGGGAGGGGGATATACTTGAAGATGGAAGCTGAAGGGCCAGAGGGAGGGACTGAGGGGCTTCCCTGAGGCCCTCACTAGCTCAACCTCCAAGCTTCTTGAGCCTCTCTTCTCCAGGAGCTACTGCCTCTGGCAATTTGAAGTCCTGCCTCAGGCCGCTCCTTGTGGCCCTGGAGGCCTTGTGGGTGTCTCACTGAGCACGGGGTCTGATATTAGTTTCCTGACTTCCACATGCCGTGATTGCTGACTCACTCTTAATTCTCTGTCTGGCAAGGCGATACAGCTTAAGACTGTGGGCCTTCAAGCCCTGCTGCCCAGGTTCAAATTCCAGCACTGTCTCTTACAAGCCATATAGCATTAGGCAAGTGACTGAACCTCTCTGTGCTTTAGTTTCCCACTTGTAAAGTGAGCTCATACCTAGGTTGTTATGAGGATCACACTGGGCCGGAGTGTGTGAAGGCACAATGGTGCCTGCTCCAGTAAGTATGATATCAATGTTTTCCTCTTTCCCCTCCAGTTGGCTGGCCTGAGGCCCTGATGCGAGGCTGACAGTCGGGCACACGGAACCAGACTGAGCATCCGCTTCTTGTCAGGGAGCACTGTGTGGCTGCCGGCTACGTCTCTGGTGAGTGCGCCTGTCTCTGTTCTTTGAAGGGCTTGCTCTGCAGGAGAGATGTCCTTGGGCAAGAAGCAGGTCTGCTAACTCCATCCCCCTCCCCCCAACCCCCGTGCTTCTGCCCACCCTCTCCAAGGCTCTCTCAGAGACTTCACTCCTTGTTCGGCCTCATCAACGCTTTATTATCAAATCCTTTTCCAGCTCTCTGTCCAGAGTCATCATAATTATAATCACTACTGCAATCACATCCAACTTCTTAGCCCCCCACCGAAGCGTGAGAGCATCGGCACTGGCCTAAGAGGCCTGTCTGTCCCACCGCAGCACCCTGGGAACTGCGTGGCTGTCCCCTCCCCATCTGTCCGCCCATATAGTAGTGGTGGTGGGGCCTTGTCCTCACTTGTGGAGGTGCCTCCTTTATTCAAATACCCTGTCCCAGACCTCACCACTCTGGGAACAGTGTGCCCCCGGGACAGTGGTGGCCATGGGGCCTTGCCGCGCATCCTCAGAGAGGTCTCCTACATTTAGACTCTCCAATCCCAAGTGCACTGCTCCCTGGAGCCCCGTCTGCCCCTGGTGGACCTGCACCGAGGAATGTGGACCAGCGTCACACCAGGTGGGGGATGACAGTTTTTCTTGCGTCCTTCTGTGATGCTCTTTTGGCGTTTCTCCTGCTGTTCCTGACATGAGTGCTGTCTGAAAAGTGCTGAGTGAAAGGCAGATGGGGCTGCTGACAGGGGGTGGGGGCCTTCCTGGGGCCTGGGTGGAGGAGGTGAGATCCCTGGGGCAAGAGAACATGTGCTGCCTTCACGTGACAGAAGTGACAGAATCGGGCGTGCCAACATTTCACAGGGTCTCCAGAGAGCTCCAGGTCTCCAGGGTTTCCACACCGTGAAGTGCTTTGCCCTCTGTTAGAGGCTGAACTCTGTGCCCCCGCAAATTTATATGCTGAACTCTTGACCCCCAGGACCTCAGAATGTGGCTGTCTGGAGTAAAGGGCCTTTAAAGGGGTGATGATATTAAAAATGCTTCTTGAGGGTGGGTCCTCATCTAGTGACTGGTGTCCTTATAAGAAGAGGCAATTGGGACCCAGCACAGAGGGAAGGCCGTATGGAAACACCTGCAAGCCAGAGAGAAACCAGAAGTCAGACCTGCCCACACCTTGATCTCAGACTCCTGCTAAGCAATCCAACCCCCCCCCCCCCCCCTCCAGCCCCGGGTCTGTGGTACTTTGCTATGTATTCATCTGGCTAGCAGATGAATACACATGCCTTTTGTTCATTTCCTTTTGGGCATGTGGGGGGCTCGCATGAATCAGTCTCCTGAGATGGTCACTTAGGAGGCAGGGGCTAAGTGGATTAAGTGTTGGTTCAGGAGAGATTTTTCCAATAGCCAGAACACCCAGACCACTCAAGATGCCCTCTTGTGGTGGAGGGTATCTGGGAGGCAAAGCAGCAATTTCTTGCTTGTACAGCTAGGTAGCAATCATTCATTAACTGCATTCTCTGTGCGGGGCACTGTGCCCATCTCTTCATGAGCATTGTCTATTTTATCCTAATAGTAATCCAGTGAAGCAGGTTCTATATAGAGCCTCATTTTGTGGAGGAGGAAATTAAAGCTCAGAGAGGTCAAGTAACATGCCCAAGAGCACACAGCCCCGGAGTGGCAAGGCTGGTATGTGAACACAGCGTTGTGTCCTGATGCTCAGGGACTATGTCATCAGGACTTTGAGAAGTCCTAGAGGTCACTCCTGCTTCCCACAAAAAACCCCTTCAGATGTTCTGTCTGTATAACCTTGCTTTTCTTTCATGGGGCCCCCTGAAGGGGAAGCCTTACCTAAACCCCAGGAGATGCTGGGAGCAAGAGGAGGGTGTCCCAGGGGCCTGTGTATTGGCCTGTGGCCAGCGGTCAGGGTACAGCAGTCTTCCCTGTGTGTGGAAAAGTGCTATGCTGGTGACTTTAGCCCTGTGGAGCACTCTTCCATTGCCACATTGGCTGTGGCACAGTGTGGCTTCTAGGTGGAGGGCAGAGGTCAGTGTCAGTGGTTTGCCAGCCTTGGAAGTCTCTATAGCAGACCTGCCCTGCAGCTAGAGACAGAGCTGAGACAGGAGGTAGCTGAGATGACTGGTGTAATATCCTAGGTGGTGAGATTGTCACCCATTTTTATTCCCAGATTGCCATGGCCTGGAATTTGGGCAAATATTAGTAATGGTTGTAAAAGCAGCTCCTTGAGTGTTTGCTCTGTACTTAGCATGCCCCAGGCAATGCGTTAATGTTTCTGAGGTACTAAAACATTTAATCCTAACAACGCTTTGGGGGAGAGTTGTTATCAGCCTCCTTTCACAGTGGCTTCGAGAGGTTTAAGCAACTTGTACAAGGTCACTGACCCAGGAAGTGAGGAAATGTCCCAATAAAACCAATGTCTGTCTTGAAAGTTCATGTGTGTAACTGCCAGCTGAACCTGTTACTAGAAGCCTGCATGCTGGGTTCAGTGTGTGGGTGGGCTCAGGGGCTCTAATGATAGTAACGTACCTACTATGTGCCACATCATGCAGTTCACACGGTTCATTTAATGGTTATAACAAGGCTCACAAAGGCTGACAAGGTGCAGGTAGCAATTGCTTCATTTTTGCAGAGGAAGAAACTAAAACACAGAGAGGAGAAGCCACTTGCTCATTATTGACATGCTGGTGACTGGCTACAACTGGGATTCAGACTCAGGCTCTCTGACTCAAAAGTCCCCTCTCCTCTCTGCCTCGTGTTCGTGGAACCAGCAGGGAATCCATGGGGAGGTGTGCCATGAACACCCTCCCCTGCCCATCACCTGATTGATTTCAGCTGCTTTCCAAAAGACCCAAGCCAGGGTCTGGGCATCCTGCCTGTGCTGTGTGCAGAGGGCTTCCCATGGCGGCCCTGAGAGCGTACACCCAGCCCACACGTGGGAAGACTGAGCTGGTTCCCTCTCCACTTTATTGATGTGGAGTGAGTTGAAGGTTATTGCAATGAATAATAAATGAGCTATCATAGCGAAGCCGATTATTCCGAAGTGTTACCGATGTTTGTGCTGATAAAAATGAATAAATGGCTAAGTGTTTGCAGGGAATGGAAGAGAAAAGGCATAAAGAGGAAATTCATATGTGCCTCTGATAGTTAGAAACAATGAGTCTTGAAACAGAGGCAATCAAGGAATGGGATAAAGCAGCTTTGTGATTTGTTATGTAGGGGAAATAATGACAGAATCTTTCATCTTTGGCCATGTTGGCTGCAAAGAGGAAATAGACATTGGCTTTGAGCAGAGAAGATAAGAGACCAGGAGGAAAATAAAGTTCAGAACAGTGAATAGGAGAGCCAAATTGTAGCTTGGTTTTTCTCACAGACAGAAGGCATATAGAGGAAGGACATGGATACAGCCATGACTTCTTTGCAGATAGAAGAGAGGACCTTCCTGGCCCCAAACGTGAGGGAGGGTGACTCCCAGGATTGGGAGCCATGGTCAGATGCAGGAGGAGTATGAGAAGTCAAATTCAGTGGATGGGGTCCATCAGCCGTGGGGTAGCTCTTTATACTGATTACTCTCAATCAACTGTTTGCACCTTTTCCCTCTGTTAAGATACATCCCCAGGGTCATTCCCAACATGCTGGCCACAGCTCTTCCTCTTTTTTTACTGCTCAAAAAGGCATACCCGAATTCAAGAGAGTGAGGATGTCTGTGGTTCCCAAACTGTGTGCCACAGAGCCCCACAGCAAACTGAGGGGTGCCTCGGGATATTTTAATGTTTTCAGGGAAACTTCACCTCCTCCGGACATTGTGCTAACCACCAGCTGGAGGTGAGCCACAGTTTCAACATTAGATTGTGCTACCTTCCTTTTGATGATGTCATACCTTTGCAGAACTGGGTTTTCAGTTATTGCTGTGATAAGAATCAGGTCTGGTGGGTACATCAGTGTGGAGCACACAATGAGGGTGGTGGTGTCCAATCTAATTACAAGGTTTGAGAAGGCATGCAGTGCTCAACATTGCTAAGTAATGGTAGTTATTTGAGAGTGAAATAAAAATGTTTTCTTTCAATTTATGTGCATTATTAAAAAGATCACCTACTAATGTAGTTATGTTAGGATACAAATAGTTATTAAATTATTTAAACCTAACTACTCAGTAAACATAATTATTAGGTATTTCTGTTGGCCTGGTACTCTCATGGAAAAGATTGCAGAGACACTAAGGATTCTGTAGATAAAAACTTTGGGAACTTGCATGTTAAGAATCAGGCAGGGGGGTGCCTGGGTGGCTCAGTCAGTTAAGCTTCCGACTTTGGCCCAGGTCATGATCTCACGGTTTGTGGGTTTGAGCCCGGAGGTGGGCTCTATGCTGACAGCTCAGAGCCTGGAGCCTGCTTCAGATTCTGTATCTCCCTCTCTTTCTGCCCTTCCCCTACTTGTGCTCTCTCTCTCTCTCAAAAATAAATAAACATTAAAAAAAAAAAAAGAATCAGGCAGGTCATTGTGAGAAACTAATGGCACACTCCAACTGGGTAATTTGAGGAGAGTTTAAGAAAATAATTCTTTCCAAAGGTGTGGGCAGCATGTGGAGAAATCACAAGGAATAGGCAGTATCTTGGGATTAGTATTGGGAGGAAGATTTTGGGGTCAGTTAGGAGAAAGAAGGAGGGAGAAAGCGCTGCCTGAAAGGGTATATGAACTTCAGCCAAACAACACAGTCAGCTTCAGCTCTCTGCATGGAGGGATTGCCAAGGTGCTAGGTCTCACCAAATTCAACCTGTAATACTGACCCGGCAAAGCCACACGGCACCAATGGTTCTCAAACTATGCCCACAGGGAACCCTGAGTTATTCACATTCTTTCAACACTAAAATCATGTCTCAGGGGTCTTTACCAAACTCATCAATAACATCAAGGTCTCAGGATAGAACTTCCTCAATTTTAAGTTTTTCTCCCACGAATCTTCTTTAAACCGAGCCCAAAATGAATGAACAATAAATATTAATGAGAAATTTTAAAATGTGGTTTTTAAAAGGAGTGTTTTATGTATTGTTATTTTTTGACATGCAGAAACCTGCATGCATATAATATAGTCATATTTTCTGCCAGTAAAATTGTTCCTGACTCGTGTGACAGAATTAAGTACATCAATTTTTTTTCATGTGGTTATGCAGAAAGCATACTATCTTCCCAATGTCTGAATGAATTTGAAACTGTTTTGATAGAAAATTTGCATATGGTGTAAAATTTAAGTTCTAGAACATTGTGCATATCACTGTCATCATCATCATCATCGTTATCACCATCATCTCTCTACAAGGAAATCATAATGTGCCCTCTCCATATTCTTGACTACATTATCTTAAATAGTGTTTTTAAAAAAGTTTTATTTATTTATTTTGAAAGAGAGAGTGCTCATAAATGGGGGAGGGGCAGAGAGAGAGGGGGACAGAGAGAATCCCAAGCAGGCTCTGCACCAGCAGCACAGGGCCCAACATAAGGCTCGAACTCACAGACCGTGAGATCATGACCTGAGCCTAAATCAAGAGTTGGACGCTTAACCAACTGAGCCACCCAGGCACCTCTAAACGATGTTTTTTAAAGTGAGGCCATTGGACCAGGAGCATCAGCAAATGCAAAATTCCTAGCTTGTGAGCTATAAGAAAACAGGTGGCTGGCCAGATTTGGCCTGTAAGCTGTTGTTTGTTGACCTCTGTACTAGGCCATAAACTTCAGGAGGGCGAAGGGAATCTCTCTTGTTCACTATCATGCACTCAGCATTCAGCACAGTGCCTGATACATGGTGGCCAGCAAAAAAAAAAAAAAAAAAAAAAAATCTGTTGAATGATCGAATAAATGAATGAATGAATATGGTTCATTGTCCTTTGTTTCCTCTTCTCTAAACTTGTCCAAAAAATTCTGAGACAAGGGAGTTAAGAGGGAGTAAGCAGAAGGTATTCAATGCCTTCTCTTGTCTACATTTTAAGTAGGAACTTAATTTTAATTCTTCCTATTTCAGTGAAAGGAAAGATTAAATAGAAGTTTCCTGTAAGGATTTTATTGTCAATCTGGTACGAAGCTCCAAAATGCTAGACCCAGAGCTCAAATATGCCAGTGTTTTTTAAAACCTAAGAGTGAATCCAGAATTAGAAAATTGTTTTGTATTTAAACCCAGAAGGAATTTTAAGATTAGATTAAGCATGATTGTTTATAGTCGGAAAGTTAGTAAAAATGTGTTCATAATACTAAGAATTGTGTGCTTTTAAATGTTCTAAGTTGTGAATTACTTTTTAAATATATGGTAACTAGATATGAGTAATTGGTACTGGGGTGGGATTGGCAGTTTCTGTAAAATGTATTTCAGGCTGCGCAGTTGAGATGTAAAGGGAAATACTGACATTTCCTGTTAAGTACCAGCCGGGCTGGAGGCCACAGCTGAGCCTCTGCTGAGCATTCTGGGAGCGAGTGACATCAATGAGCTCTAACCAATGAAGCATCCTGGAGAAGCATATATGAGAAATTTAAAAAGAATGGGTTTCAAAGAGTGATTACACACATGGGAAGAATTAATAGGAAAGAGCCTCAAAGGTTGATCTCCTTCCTGGGATACGACGTGTGTCCTAACTCACCTATGTGAAGGGAACAGAAAAACTCTTGCACCTAGCACCAGGGTTGTGGGTACTTACAATAAATTTCTGCTAGTTGGAACTTCCCACTGCTCAGGACCATCCCTTCCTGGCTCATTTTTTTTTTTTAACATTTATTTATTTTTTAATTTATTTTTTAACGTTTATTTATTTTTGAGACAGAGACAGAGCATGAACGGGGGAGGTCACAGAGAGAGGGAGACACAGAATCCGAAACAGGCTCCAGGCTCTGAGCTGTCAGCACAGAGCCCGACGCTGGGCTCGAACTCATGGACCGTGAGATCATGACCTGAGCTGAAGTCGGATGCCCAACCGACTGAGCCACCCAGGCGCCCCCCTTCCTGGCTCATTCTTAACTATTATTATTATATTTTAATAATTCAGTGCAGAGTGTGTATAGAAAGAGCTTAACCCAGCAGAAGAAGACATTTGCTCTGTTTATGGGAATCCCTTCTGTTCAGATCGTTACTCCACAACCCAAGGGTAGTGGGAATCATTATTTTTTCCGTGTCTGCAGCATGGGCGTCCCCACTCCCTCAATTTAACTGAAGCTGCTTCCCACCCCCTGGACCAGGCAAGCACATTTTCCTGGCCTAGCCAATCAAAGCATTACACTGTCCTGGCCATAGCGATTGGTTCCAGGATGAGCATGTGACCAATGAGCACTGTTGCCAGGGCTTCTGCGAAGAGACGGATCAAGCGGTGCGTTCTCCTGCTGGGGTAGTTAAAGGACTTAGGCTGCTGGTAGGAAATGGCTGCACGTGGTCTTACCATGACGAGGGAAGGATCTCCTGAGAGGGGAGGCGCCATTGATGATGGCTATTGTCAATTCACTTTACCTCGTGGAACTTTTGCTTCCTAATCATTTTTTTTAATATGAAATTTATTGTCAAATTGGTTTCCATACAACACCTAGTGCTCATCCCAACAGGTGCCCTCCTCAACGCCCATCACCCACTTTCCCCTCCCTCCCACCCCCCCCATCAACCTTCAGTTTACTTTCAGTTTTTAAGAATCTCTTATGGTTTGCCTCCTTCCTTCTCTGTAACATTTTTTCCCCCTTCCCCTCCCCCATGGTCTTCTGTTAAGTTTCTCAGGATCCACATAAGAGTGAAAACATATGGTATCTGTCTTTCTCTGTATGGCTTATTTCACTTAGCATAACACTCTCCAGTTCTATCCACGTTGCTACAAAAGGCCATATTTCATTATTTCTCATTGCCAAGTAGTATTCCATTGTGTATATAAACCACAACTTCTTTATCCATTCATCAGTTGATGGACATTTAGGCTCTTTCCATAATTTGGCTATTGTTGAGAGAGTGCTGCTATAAACATTGGGGTACGAGTGCCCCTATGCATCAGTACTCCTGTATCCCTTGGGTAAATTCCCAGCAGTGCTATTGCTGGGTCATAGAGGTTAAGGGGACAGATCTTTGTTGACCATCAGGAAGAAGTTCCCTTTTTTTAAAAAAAAATTATTTTGAGAGAAAGCACAAGCGGAGGAGGAGCAGAGAGAGAGAGAGAATCCCAAGCAGTCTCTGTGTTGTGGAGCTGACATGGGGCTCAAACCCACAAACTCTGAGATCACCACTTACGCCAAACTGAAGAGTCAGATGCTTAACTCACTGAGCCATCCAGGTGCCCCCATAAGGAAGAAACTTCAACCCAGAGCTTTCCAATGAAAGCAAGGCCATCTTGGAGGGTGGTGAGTTTCCATTCCTGGAGGCATCCAGTCAAAGATGGATGGCCATCCATCAGGGATGCAACAGAGGGGACTTAAGTGCAGGGGGCAGTTTGGACTAAGTTTCCAAGATGGCTTCTGATTTGCAGACTATGGTGTATGATTTCCTCATCTAATGCTGGGACAAGGTACTCTGTTCAAGCTGGATTGAGAAAAATATGAGGTGGTAAAAGTATTATTTCCCTATGGCAGTGGTTTTCAAACCCTTCAGTGCATCAGAGTCATCTAGAAGACTTGTTAAAACACAAATTGTTGGACCATGACCCCAGAGTTTCTGGTTTAGCAACTCTGATATGGATCCCCAAATGTGAATTTGTAACAGGCTCCTTGGGATGTTGATACTGCTGGTCCAGGGACCATACTTTGAGAACTACTGTTCTGCGGGTTCGCTAATATTTGAATGAAAGCTGGTGTACTGTTGAAAAGCCCCAGGCTAGGAGATAGGAGACCTGAGTTCCTGCTACTCTGTGAATCTTTGTGCAAATCGCCTACTGTCTCTGGGCCTCATTTTACTCATCTCTGAAAAAGAGACATTTCATCACCTTTTCAACAGTGCACCTGCTTCAATAAGCTTTTCCTTTTTGTGGGTACTATATATTCACATATTGTTTTTCCCCCAGAAATATAATCTGTAATTAAATAACAGCATGGTTAACCTTTTTTTTTTTTTTGCAAATATCTAATTTTGGGGGGGCCTTTTTGACCAAAGACAGTAGTAGCTCAGGTACCTGTGTCCATAACCACTGAGTTAAATGACATTTAAGGTTTCTCCTCAGAGCTCAAATATGTGACATTCCAGAATATTCGGGACACAAAGCCAAATCTTGAGTTACCTTTTGGGAGGGCGGTGAGCCTTGCTCCTGCTGTTGGCCCACAGCTGGTTGAGGATATGGCTAGTAGCTTTCAGGCATCAAGGGGAAGTTTGAGTGGCTTCGAAAGCCTCTTCCTCAGCTCCCAGGCTGTGGTTTTAGGTCCCCATGACCTCTCCCAGGTCATCTTTTGGGGTCCCCCAATGAGAATTTGGGACGGGTACTGATGGAAAGACTTTTGGGGTTCATGAACCGGCATGTTCTCCAAGAAAGCCGCTAGTTTTCAAAAGAGATGAAAGAATTAAATGGGTTTAGAAGTTTCCTGTTAGAGTTGATTTAGATTCTTGTTCATCTGAATGAGTGCAGATGTGTCTTATGTTGATAAGTATATCACCGGTGCTTCACACCCCGAGAAGGGGTGGCTGCTGAAATGCGGGCCTCTGCTGGCTGCCACGAACCCTGACTCTGGTACTTGGTGACGCCTCCATACCCACATCTTTTCCAGCGAAGTGAACTGTTAGCTTATGCTACAAACACATGTGAGCTTGATAATTTACATGCAGTGCATGAAGCAGAACTGCTACTCTCCGTTGGTGGGGAGAGGGGGGCTTGCTGTTTTGAATATCTTTTTCTCCTTGGGAGCACATGAGGCCAAATGTGTCCATGAACTGGACTGATTTTTTGAGGCTTTCCTCGTATGCTTGAATTGATAAGATTTTTTTTGTGCAACTGTGTGTTTTTGTTTTTGTGGTTTTTTTTTTTTTTAAGAGAGAGAGAGAGTGAGCAAGTGGGGAAGGGAGCAGAGGGAGAGAAAGAAAATCTCAAGCAGCTCCATGCATCAGAGCTCCACACTGCACCCGATGTGGGGCTGGATCCCACCACCCTGGGATCACAACCTAAGCCAAAGTCAAGAGTCTGATGCTCAACTGACTGAGCCGCTCAGGCACCCCTTCGTGTGACTGTTTTCTAAGCACTAACTCCCGCCTAAGCTCCACGTGAGGTCCTGAGAAGATCCTGTCCCCTCCCTCACCCCACCCGGCCATTCCTCACAGTTGAGCAGGGCAGCTGGTCTCCAAACAGACATTAAGGGAAACAGAAGGCCAAGCGGGGACTGATGAAGAAGAACATGGCCCTGCTGGGGATCTCAGGAATGGCTGCTCTTCAGGTCAGCTGAGTAGCTAACTTGGAGGATGGTGCAAGCAAAGTAGAAGGTTGGCAAAATAAATCGATGCTTTAATGCTGCATCTTTGAAGGCGGTGGTGCTCACCAAGCAAAAGGGGGAGACTTCCCCAGCAAAGGGAATGGCATGTGCAAACTCACAGTCTCTTTTGGATGAGTCAGAGGGCTATGTAGTTGGGTACAGATGGAAGGCGGGGAGGTGGGAGTGGGATTGGGTGTCTGGAAGGTCAAGACTAGCGCCACATTTCTTTTGTGCCAGGCTATAGAGCAGTGGTTCTCAAACTTGAATGTGCATCAGAATCACCTAGAGGATGACATGCAGATTGATGGGCCCATCCTCGAGAGTTTCTGATTCTGTAGGTCTGGGTGGGGACTAGAAACTTGCATTTCTTTTTTTTTTTATTTAAAAATTTTTAAATTTAATTTTTAAAAAATTTACATCCAAGTTAGTTAGCATATAGTACAACAATGATTTCGGGAGTGGATTCCTTAATTCCCCTTACCCATTTAGCCCATCCCCCCCCCCCACACCCCTCTAGTAACCTTCTGTTTGTTTTCCATATTTAAGAGTCTCATATGTTTTGTTCCCCTCCCTGTTTTTATATTATTTTTGCTTCCCTTCCTTTATGTTCATCTGTTCTGTATCTTAAAGTCCTCATATGAGTGAAGTCATATGATATTTGTCTTTCTTTGACTGATTTCACTTAGCATAATACCCTCTAGTTCTGTCCACATAGTTGCAAATGGAAAGATTTCATTCTTTTTGATTGCCAGGTAATACTCCATTGTATATATATACCACATCTTCTTTATCCATTCATCCATTGATGGACATTTGGGCTCTTTCCATACTTTGGCTATTGTTGATAGTGCTGCTATAAACATGGGGGTGCATATGCCCCTTCGAAACAGCACACCTGTATCCCTTGGATAAATACCTAGTAGTGCAATTGCTGGGTCATAGGGTAGTTCTATTTTCAACTTTTTGAGGAACCTCCATACTGTTTTCCGGAGTGGTTGCACCAGCTTGCATTCCCACCAGTAGCACAAAAGAGATCCTCTTTCTCCACATCCTCATCAACATTTGTTGTTGCCTGAGTTGTTAATGTTAGCCATTCTGACAGTGTGAGGTGGTATCTCATTGTGGGTTTGATTTGTATTTCCCTGATGATGAGTGATATGGAGCATTTTTTCATGCATCGGTTGGTCATCTGGATGTCTTCTTTGGAGAAGTGTCTCTTCATGTCTTTTGCCCATTTCTTCACTGTGTTATTTGTTTTTTGGGTGTTTAGCTTGAAAAGTTCTTTATAGATTTTGGATAGTAACCCTTTATCTGATATATCATTTGCAAATATCTTTTCCCATTCCGTTGGTCGCCTTTTAGTTTTGCTGATTGTTTCCTTCGCTGTGCAGAAGCTTTTTATCTTGATGAGGTCCCAGTAGTTCATTTTTGCTTTTGTGGAAACTTGCATTTCTGACATGTGCCCGGGTGATACTGTTGGCCTAGGGGCTGCACTTTGAGAAATTCTGCTATTGAGTTTGCCTCTTTGAGTAAGTGGATGCATCTGAAAATGTTCTAAGGGGTGTGACAATATCAGACTTGCATTTTGGAAGGAGCATTCTGGCGGAAATTGTGGAGACCACGTTGGAGTAGGTAGTTAGAGGACAAAAAGATCAGTTAGGTGGTGGCCGAGGTAGTTGAAGCAACAGATGAAGGGGGAGGCCCAAGTAGGTGCATGTAAGGGGGTGGATATGTGGGAGGCCGAATAGGGCCTTCGGCCTGGATTCGCACTTCACATTATGAACCTCCTGCTGGCACCCAGTCTGGTCTTCCTTGCCTGATGAGTCATTCTGCAAGTGGGATCATCGAGGCTCTGAGTCCTGCACCAGGTCCTCCCAGGGCTGCATGAAGGGCACAATGTTGCCTCTCAATGACAGGGAATAGATATTATTTTTAGCTGAAATCTGCAGGATGATCTATTGCGGTTTTCATTCTCTCAGCACATTTTATTCAATTTTATTAGGTCATTTAACAAATAATTTTAATTTTCTGCCTAGATCAGAATTTCAGAAAGTAATGTACTGTTGTACTGTTAATGAGTCCCCTAATAAGCTCTAGGAGAATGCGATTTGCAAATCATTCCCAAATATAACTGTCACTCAGCCTGGTTGCCAATTAGCACAGTCCTCTGCCATTCTCCCTGAGAGGGCATAGAGATTTCTGGAAGATTCTTGTACCTGGCTGAACCTCCCATGGAGCCTCCCATGAAGCCTTGGTGGGAGGGGAAGCAGATAAGGGAGCCAGAGCTTACTTCGGTGCTGAGCTGTGGCACCTGCTGTATTCTTGTTCCCTCCCTGGGCACCTGGTTCATAATCTCAAAACTGAATGGTGCCCTGGGTTGTGTGGGTCAAGTAATTGTAACAACTTGGCAGGCTAACCATGAAGGCATTCTGGGATTTTAGCTGCAGGATACTGGTGGAAAAGGGGATAAGGCACAAAATTTATTGAACACTGTCTTATGCTGGGTGCTGGATTAGGACACTCCATTTATTAATATTATTTTGAATAAAAATAATGCATTGAAAGGTTTTTTTTTTGGTAAATGATTTTAGCAATAAACAATTCACTTTTCACTCTGCTAACAGAGTAAGAAGGACAAGGGTTGGCAAACTACAACCCATGGGCCAAATCTATCCTGCAAATTTTTTGTGTGTGAATAAAGTTTTATTGGAAGACAGCCACACCCTTCCAGTTATATATTGTCTATAGCAACTTTCATGCTGCAACGGTGAAGTTGAATAGTTGTGACAAAGACCGGATGGTCTACAAAGCTGAACATATTTGCTATCCGGTCCTTACAGAATTTTGCCAACTCCTGATTTAGATTATGGACTCTTTGCCTTTTTCTATTGATGTATATACTGGGCGTGTTCATAGCCTCTAATTGTGCACATGATTGAGGTTGTACCATAGGCATTGTTATTATACTTGACTTTTTTTCTTGATTATATATCTTGGGGATAATTTCATGGCAGAATATCATGCTATTGATTTATATTTTGTGGCTACATAATAACCCGTAATATAAATATCTTACAATTTATTTGTGCTTTCTTTTCTGGCATTTCAGTCAATTATCTTTGGAAGTTTTCTTAAATATACTTTTTATTTTGGAATCATTTTGGGTTTTACAGAAAAGTTGTGAGGATAATACAGAGACCACCTATATATTTGTCACCCAGTTTCTCCTAAGGTTAACACCTTATATTACCATGGTATATTTGTCAAAATAAGAAATCAACATTGGCACTTAAAAAAAATTTTTTTTTCACATTTTTACTTATTTTTAAGAGAGTGCAAGTGGGGAAGGGGCAGAGAGAGAGGGAGACCCAGAATCCAAAGGAGGCTTCAGGCTCTGTGCTCGGTCTGTCCTCAGCTCAGAGCCTGACACGAGTCTTGAACCCACCAACTGTGAGATCATGACCTGAGCCAAAGTCGGACGCCTAACCGACTAAGCCACCCAGGCACCCCGGTACTATTTTTTTTTTTTTAATTGAAGTGTAGTTGACACACAAGTTACATTAGTTCCTGGTGTATAACATAGTGATTCCACAACTATATGCTTAAAACTAGTCTCACCACAAGTATAGATACCGTCTGTCACCACACAACACTATTACAATACCAACATTACTAACATTTATTAATTTTTAGTTACACAGTGATGCATAAAAACCCTTCTCCCAGTAAAAATAAAACAGTGTAGGTTAGGGTAAAGTTCTCTTTGATCTTCTATCCTAATCTCAGGACCCTCACCCCAATTTCTGCTGCAACTCTGGTATTCATCTTTCAAGGCTTCTGTATGCGGTCATTGTTCACACAAACACGTGGGTAAGATTGGAAGTGCATTACTGTTTTGTGGCTTAAAAATATAAATTGTATCATGCCATGCTTATCATTCTTCCACCTTTACTTTCTCTAAAGTTCTTGAACAGCTGTTCATGGTCATGTACAGAGACTGGCCTCATTCTTTTACTGGCTGCATAGCCTCTCCATAATATGAACACGACATAGTCTGTTGAGCCATTTCCCTATTGATAGCCATTTAGGTTGTTTCTATTTTTTTTTTTTACTGTTATGAACAATGCTGCAATCAGCATCCTGTACATTCAGCTTTTTTTTTTTTGCACGTGTCTAATTCTTTTTTTTTTTTGAGGGATAGATTGCTGTAATTAAAATCACCGGGTCAGTGGGCATGTATGTACATTTTTCAGTAGATACTTTTACAAAACTGTCATTTGAAAAGCTTTATCATCATGTATCTCCCCCACAATGTGCCTTTTCCTAATAATTGCCACCATTGAAAATTTGTGTTTTTTTTCCAGGTTGAGTAGTGCTATATTAATAATATAGATAAAGTAGACTGCAGAATGAAGAAAATTACCAGATACAGAGAGGAACATTACAGAATGATAAAAGGGTCAATCCATGGAGAATACATAGCAGAGGGCACAGTTATGCTGTGTAGACATGGCCACAAAGATATATAAAGGACAACAGCAAGACTAAACATAGGCTGCCTCATGAGGCAGCAATTCCAGTCCTGGATACAGATGTCAGAGACGTGAGTGCATATGCCCCCTATACACCAATGGCTAAGACAAATGGGCATATGTTCATACAGCGTTATTCACAACAGCCAGAAAACAGAAAAACACACAGTGTCTGCCAACGTTGAATGGATATATAGACCGTAGAGTATTCATGCATTGGGATACTACACAGCAATGAAAAAGAATGAATACCATTACACACAATGACTCGATTGTTATGTTGATGAGAAAAGCTAGTACCAAAAGTACATACCAAAAAGTAATTTTGAACATATTTATATGATGTTCAAAACAAGGAGGGAATATTAATCTATGGTGTAGAAGTCAGTATAGTGGTTCCTTTGTGATAGGGAATGAGCACGAGAAACCTTCTGGGGTAGTGTACTACATCTAGAAATGTACTATATATTTTGATCTGAGTGGTGTTATGTGTATGTACCCATTGGGGAAAACTCACTGACCCTTAAGACTTGTGCCCTTCATGTGTATCTTTTTTTTTTTAATGTTTATTTATTTTTGAGAGAGAGAGAGAGAGACAGACAGAGCATGAGAAGGGGAGGGACACAGAGAGAGGGAGACACAGAATCTGAAACAGGCTCTAGGCTCTGAGCTGTCATCACAGAGCCCGATGCAGGGCTCACACCCATAAACCGTGAGATCATGACCTGAGCCGAAGTCAGACGCTTAATTGACTGAGCCACCCAGGCGCCCCATCTTCATGTGTATCTTAGTAAAAATGTAAACAGAAATATAATACATGACAGATTCTGGCTCGAGCAACATTGTTAATTATTTATGCCAGATACTCCCGAGCTGTGGTCATCTCCTGAGTTGCAGTCTTCCCTCATCCCTGGACACCTGCCTCAGTTTCTCTTCTGCATTCTAATTCCTTGCTGGATCTGAGTGTCTCTATGAACTTCAGTCACATGACTGGCCTCAGATACTCAGCCTCTGCGAGTCCTCCATCCTCAGGAGTGTCTATGAGTCTATACCTCCTGTCATTTGCTGGGCTTGATTCTTGGCAATGCTTCATAGATTTCCTGTTTGCTCTTGTTCGACCATGAATATTCCTTCTGTTTGAGAGGTTTGCTGCTGATTCCAGCCCAAGAAGTGGGTTTCTTATCAATCCATTAGCTTGCACAGAACACCTAGCACACTTGGCTTCATTGCTGAGGGTCGCCAACCCAGCTAATTGTTCCCACCATCTCTGCTCTCCACCTTCCCCTGCTTCTGGACCCTCCCTGCCCAGTCCCTGCACACACCATTGCGGGGTGCCCCTCTCAGTGGTCATAAACACCTGTGTGTGGTGCTTCACAGAGCTTCTGTCCCAGTCAACAGGCGTCAGCTTGATTACCGCTGAGAGCTGACATGGTCCCACTCATGTCCCCTCTAACTTCCCCTCTAATGAGCCTCCTGATTTTAGTGGTGCTACTTCCTGTGGGGCTAAAGGAAGATGAGATTTGTATCGAGGGATGTGCCTGAGCCTCATCGTTGCCGGTGAATCCACCCGGGAGTCTTTGCTGCAAATGTGCCTGTTTGTCATTTCATGCCTTGCTTGGAGCACCAGCTTTGCTGCCAGGAATGATCAAATCTCCTCTTGCAAAGCTGCTGCTGGAACAGATAGTTGGAAAGATGACCCCACTGACAGCCCATTACTATAAAAATTCAAAAATGATTCAGCAGTTTGGGGCTGAGAGCTCCATGGGGGCGCAAAGCATGCTCAGCCTTGGCTGTGGGTGGAAAGGGAACCACGGTCGTGGGCAGGCAATGCCAGGTGCTTTGTTCCTGAAACAAATGTGTCTGTGTGCCAGATGTCTAATAGAGTGCTAGCTGGACCCGTCTGTGGGCCAGCCCAGCAGTGTCTGGGCTGGTGGGCCCAGGTTCCTTGTGCCTAATTGCTCTTTTTCTTTGTTTTCTTTTTCTTTTTCTTTTCATATGGAAAGAATAAGGAGTAGTTTATTAGTCAGTTCACTTTGGCCAGTTCCCATTCCTTCACCAACCTGCAATAATTTATAGTATTTCTGGAACAAAAGCAGCAGAGGGCTCCCCTGGAGTTAATACTGGTGAATGAAATTCCAAAGCAGAATGGTTATCAGTTATGCAGGGTAGTAGGAAATATGCCTATATTTCTGTGCTGCAGGGCACTGGCTGTGCATAGCTGTCTTTGCGGGAGGGGGTGGCCAATAAGTGCCTATATCCTGGCAGTAATCTGCCACCAAGACACCAGGGTGCTGGGCCTGGCTGGAGGAAACCAGGGGACCATTTTCTAGCCTTTCGACCTCAGACAGGTCACAGAAAGACATGTTTATAGAGTTGGAATGGCTCAGCTATGGCTTGTCCCCTCTGCCTCAGCTTTGCTTGTCCATCTTTTATATCTATTTGGATGTTTCCAAGACTGGAGCACTTATTACCTCTTGAGAAGAGCCTAATTCAATAGCCGAAAAGTCTGAATACCACACATGGAATGGGAACTCATTCATTCCTCTGTTCATTGGATGTTGACTGTGTTTGCAACCATGTCTCAGGTTCACTGACATGAGTACACGAATAGTCACGTCTTGTCCATTACAGGAAGGTGGTCCCTGTGGAGTCCTCCTGGAGTTGTGACATGTCCATAAATAGACATGTTTGTGCATTTTTAGGAGAGGAGGAGGAGAGAATGCCTGAGAACATGAGGTGGGCATGAGATTTGAGCAGGGGGAGGGCTCACACTCCTGGTAGCTCCAGCCTCCCTTGTTCCCAGCAAAGGCAGCAGGTGGACCGATTGGCCAAGAGCAGTTCACTTTTCCTCTGTTCACATCTTCCCTCCAGAAACCACAATCTCCAAATCTGAGTCCAGGAAGAATAAAGCTCAAGTTCATCTCAAGAGATTGAAGAGATTGGCATCATGGAAGACGGGGCACAGGACCACACTGTGGGCATGGATGGGAGATTTTGGGGCTTGTTGACTCCACATAAGGAATTATACTCTGCTGGCCTCACGCCCCACTCCATTCCATCTTACTCCATTCTTCTTCACATTCCTATTGAAGTACAGGTTAAGACTCCCATAGGCACTGACCATAGGTGCTTGGTGCTGGGTTGGAAGGCTGTGGGACTTTTTCTGGGGAGTCCTGAAGCAGGGAGGCCAGAGAGAGAATCTGGAGGTTAGACAGAGAGGAAGGAAAGCCTGTGGCTGAGAGATGGGGTGCATATCAAGTGACCAGAATTTGGCAGAATTGAAGGCAGGTTGCACTGTGGCTTGCAGAGCTCATCAGGACAAGCAAGCCAGGACTGAGAACGACATAGAGGGCATGGATGTGTTGGAGGCCTCCTTTTGTGCTCTGTGGGTGGGAGTCTGGGTTGGCCTGAATGGTTATTGGAGCCATGTAGGAATAGACACTTTCATTTTGTTCCATGCCAATCAGTTGGGTTCGGTTCTGCCTGTTTCTTTCTTAAAAAAATTTTTTTTTGAAAATGTTTATTAAGTTTTGAGACAGAGAATGAGTGGGGGAGGGACAGAGAGAGGGAGACACAGAATCCGAAGCAGGCTTCAGGCTCTGAGCTGCCAGCACAGAGCCCCACTCGGAGCTCGGACTCATTAGCCACGAGATCCTGCCCTGAGCTGAAGTCAGATGCTCAACCCACTGAGCCACCCAGGTGCCCCCAGTTCTGCCTGTTTTTAAAGATCTGTTGGGCAGCCCCACGTGTACCTCCTAATAGTCACTTCTTACTTCTTTTCATCTCTTGCTAAGTCTGTTTTCCCACCTAAATATCCTTTGAAAACCGTCTCCTGCCCTCCCTGCTCTGTGTCAGCCGGTTCTAGTGTTTCTCCTCTGGGGCGAAACAACCTCCAAGATCCTTCAGTTTCTGCTTCCTCTCTTGCAAATCTGCCTCTTATTTGGTCACCTTTCTATGCCCAGACCTTAAGCATGTCACTTCCTCAGCCAGGATGAATCCTTGCTGCCTTCAGGGTAATGTCTAGACCTTGCATGACCCCTGACACCCTCCGTGAGTTGCTGAGGCATCTGACTCCATCTGGCTCCATCATCCCACAAGCACTCCTATTTTTCCTCATTGATAAAGTTTATGGAGCACTTATGACATGTTGGGTCCTGTGCTGAGAGCTCCACATACATTGTGTCATGGATTCCAAGAACATGCCCATCCGTAGGTCTTCCTGAGCCTTGACCACCACATGGCATGGCTTTCCTCTCTGTCTCTGACTTCTCCCAACAATCCATGTCTTTTGGAAAGCAATACATTTACATAGACTTTGTACTGAATCCTGACTTTTTCACTTAGAAGCTAGGTTACCGTGTGCATGCTATTTAACCTTCCAGTGCCTCAGTTTCCTCATTTGTATGATAGGGGTAATGATAGTCCTTCCTTGTAATAGAGCTGACTGCGTAGTGCCTTTGTGAGGACTGAAGGAGACTCCAAACTACAAAGTGCTTAGCACAAATGCCAGGTATGACTCTACGCGCTCTCTATACCCATTTTTCCTTCTGGAAGTGTCCTAGACCACCCGGACAGTCTGGCTCGCTCACTGCTCGTTCTTCAAACTCATCCTCCCCCCCCCCCCACCCCGAGGCCTTGTGCGATCCTCTCAGGTTGGGACAGGTACCCTCCTTAATGGTCTCAGAGTGTCCTGTGCTTACTTCTGACAGTACTGAACCCCACTGGGGCAGTTGTGGTTTTCTGGTTTCTGTGATGTTTGAGTCTCTCAAGGGCAGGGCCTGTCCTTGGTCATCTGTGTGCCAAGGGGCCAAGCACAGAGTGTGACTCAGAGCAGATCCTCGGTGAGTTCTTGCCAGTGGACGGAGGGAACAAGCGAGCTGTCTCGAGATCCCAGACAGAGGAGGCATGCCTTCCGCGTCAGCTGTTTCATTGAGTGCCCTGTCCGACAACATGATGTGTGACGGAACTTAGGAGGCTTGTCTCACCTCTGATCTTCTGACAAATTTAACATAGATTTGGGACTGTCTTTATCCTGGATCCCCCCTCACCCACCTCCTAGAAGTAGAGCCACATTTGCATACCGCAGCCATGATCAAGTTAAAAGAATAGTGGAGATGAAAGGAGCCAAAAGCCAGGTCTCTTGGGCAATTTCCCCCGTAATGCAGGAACAGAATTATCCAAGGAGTGATTGACAAATTAGAAGCACTTTGCACCTAATTTTAATGCATTTGGCTCCTTGAGAGGAGGAATATGTTAAACTTAAAATTATTCACCTTGCAGTAGCTTCTGTCTTTCAAATCAAAATCAATCTTCACGTGGGGTACTAAATCTTAAGGAAACAAATTGCTTTCTATGGTACATTGCACTCTTTAAATGGCTTTATTTGGAGGGCCAGCTGAACAAGTTAATTTCAGCGGCACAGCTGGCTTGCAATTGTGGAGTGGGCACACTCACATATCGTTGGAGAGAGCCTGGTCTGGTGCTCAATAACCACCCTTGGATTAAAGAAATAGAGTAATTGGCAAATGCACTGGACCATGGGGTGGAGGTTAAGATGGAGTTTCAAGACCCAAGTTGGAGTGTTGATATACAAGATTGTGAACTTGGTCCTCCTCGGAGCATCCTTTTTCTCTCCTGTTCTGTGGCTTCCAGATACGGGAGTTTTCATAGCTCAGGAACATATTATCTCCCTTGCCAATCACCATGGAAATCTATTCTTGGGAAAGGATCTTGTAGACTCATTCACATGAAGCTGATCATAACTGATAACAGCTTCAAGTATAGCTTTTTATCTCAAATGATAATTTAATATCAAAAGAAGATGACACCAAAGGAGTTAATCTCTAATTAGGGAATTTTTGGTAAGAATTGGTGAGCAGGGAACTGATGCCATCCTCTATAGGATTTCCTACTCTACAATCATTTTTGAGCTGGAAGGAAACATCAGGGTTTTTCTGGTCTCATTTCCCATAGAAGGGGGAGATTTAATTACAGAATACATTGATAGTTACCTATTTTTTGCTTGAATGTCTTCAGTGGTAGAGAACTCACTACAGCATAAGGCAGCCTGTTATGTTGTTGGGTAATTTTAATTTAAAAAAATTTCACCTCATTTTTAATTAAAATTGGTCTCCCCAAAGCTTCCACCTATTAGATCTAGTTCAGCATTCTGGACGAACTGTCTTCCAAATGATAGTCCTTCAAATGTTTGAGGGTGATTCCCATGTCCCCTGTTTGCCCCTCACGTGTCACCTCTCTGGGTTAAACACTCGCTGTTCCTTCAGCTGTCTCTCTCACTACACATCTCCCAGCTGTCTTTGAGTCCTGGCCCTTTTTCTTAGGACATATTCCAGTTTGTTCATGTCCTCCTTAAAATGCAGTTGATGTAATTTCTCTAACCGTAGCCTGGTTTTGGGGGAGATTATCTCATCCATGAAGCTCTGAAACTAAGCCTGTCCATTCTGGAGTGGTGCAGACAGGCTTTCATGGTCTCCCAGGCAGCCTGGACTTTGTCCTTAGACCTATTACATTTGATTTGGTCTGTTCTGGTCATCATTCTCTGCCGCCCTACATGCCTGCCATTCCCTTCAGCGACTTGCCATCCTCACAGTTGATGAGCTTTCTTCCTGCCAGTCTCTCTGATGAGATATGAAAGGCCCTTAAGAATAATTCACTTGGTAGTGGGAGGGAGTGGCAGCTGCTGTAGCAATTAAAAAAAACAACAGCCTTCTTTTAAAAGTCCTGTGTGTTTATTTAAAACATAAACACAAAGAAAATAACAATTATCTATAAAAAAGCAATTTTTTGTGCATGTCCTTTCATAACACATTTATCCAATGGGTTCATATATATTTTTGCTTTTTCACTTATTATGACTATTTTCCCATGTTGTTAAGCAATCTTCTATAAGACTATATATATATATATACATATATATATATATACACACATATATATATATATGTATATATATATATATATATTTTAGTGAGAGAGGGAGAGTGAGAGAGAGAGAGAGAGAGAAAGAGAGAGAGAACGTAGGGTAGGGGCACAGGGAGAAAGAGACAGAATCCCAAGCAGGCTCCATGCTGTCAGCTCAAGAGTCCGACACAGGGCTTGATCTCATGAACCATGAGATTGTGACCTGAGCCTAAATCAAGTTGGATGCTTAACTGACTGAGCCACCCAGGCACCCCTCTACAAGAACATTTTTAAAAAATGTTTATTATTTTTGAGAGAGAGAGAGAGATAGAGCACATGTGCCCACATGCTCACAAGTGGGGGGGAGGGGCATAGAGAGAAAAGGAGACAGGATCCAAAGCAGGCTCTGCGCTGACAGTAGAGAACCAAATGCAGGGCTCAAACTCATGAGCAAACTCATGAGCAAACTCATGATGAGTGAGATCATGACTTGAGCTGAATTTGGAGGCTTAAGTGACTGAACCACCCAGGTGTCCCTACAAGACCATTTTTTAATGCCCTCATTACATGGGTATACTACATTTTAATGAATCCTCTATTGTTGGGCATTTAGGTTGTTTTATAATTTTTCCTTCTTGGGAACTGTGCTGCTAGGTTCTTGCACTTGTCCAGGATAAATTCCTAGAAACAAAATCGTTGGGGGCAATGGGTGGCAAAATTTTTAATTTAGTTAAGTTAAATAATTAACTAATTTTTTAGAGAGAGAGAACACCTGAGTGTGGGAGAGGGGTAGAGAGAGAGAGGGAGAGAGAGAGAGAGAGAGAGAGAGAGAGAGAGAGAGAGGGAAAGAGAGAAAGAGAGAAAGAGAGAGAATCCCAAGCAGGGTCCGTGCTCAGTGTGGAGCCCAACGCAGGGTTCGATTCCATGACCCTGGGATCATGGTCTGAGCTGAAATCAAGAGTTGGAGACTCAACCAACAGAGCCACCCAGGTGCTCCAGAACTTTTGATGCTTGTTGCCAAATTGCACTTCAGAAAGGTTGTTTAAATGTACTATTTTCTGGGGCGCCTGGGTGGCGCAGTCGGTTAAGCGTCCGACTTCAGCCAGGTCACGATCTCGCGGTCCGTGAGTTCGAGCCCCGCGTCAGGCTCTGGGCTGATGGCTCGGAGCCTGGAGCCTGTTTCCGATTCTGTGTCTCCCTCTCTCTCTGCCCCTCCCCCGTTCATGCTCTGTCTCTCTCTGTCCCAAAAAAGTAAATAAAAATGTTGAAAAAAAAAATAAATGTACTATTTTCTTTTTTTTTTTTTAATTTTTTTTTTTAACGTTTTTATTTATTTTTGGGACAGAGAGAGACAGAGCATGAACGGGGGAGGGGCAGAGAGAGAGGGAGGCACAGAATCGGAAACAGGCTCCAGGCTCTGAGCCATCAGCCCAGAGCCCAACGCGGGGCTCGAACTCACGGACCGCGAGATCGTGACCTGGCTGAAGTCGGACGCTTAACCGACTGCGCCACCCAGGCGCCCCAAATGTACTATTTTCTATTTCAAGAAGGAGGAGCAGAACTAAATGCTCAACCTAAAATTCTTGCTTTAAATATATAAATACATGTATTTTTTACTTTGTTTTAGAATATCTTTAGCATTTTAGGCTGCCATTTTGGTAAAGTTTATTTCGTTAAAATAAAACAAGACCGTGGGGACTTTACAAACTGATGCCTGAAGATCCCTTCTGTCATTCAGGCCCCATGATGTGACTGGCAATGAGATATCAGTATTTCAGACTTCAGACCCCGGATCCTGGGGGTTTTGAGGAAAGTTATCTTGAAGATTCACTTTTTCTAAAACAAACCAAAATATTTGGTCAGTATTCCTCAAGACAGGTAGTACTGATTTCTGGTTATATTTGAACAGTATCAGTTTGGGCGGTTTTTGGACTCTTGACATACAGCATAGTTATGTGGATCTGCCAAACTGGAATCTGATTTTTTAAAATTATTTTTGCAAAAGATAGGGAATACACTGATTCCGAGTAAATATAGTAGGTCTCATCTTTCAAAGAATGAATGCAAGGCAATCAGACAGCTGCTGACTGTCAAAGGAGCTGATGTTTCTAAAGTTCCAAAACACGTTGCTAAAATGTAAATTGTTTCTTTACACACATGCGAAAACTATAAAATTCCACAGGGAGACAAACCTTTGTTTTAGCCAGAAAACTCAGAAGATGTTTCTAACTTGCTGTCCATCTGACCACAGAGGGGTTGTCTGGTAGCTGGGATTGCAGTTGGTTATGTGTGACAGATAGCTGGCCACGGTGGTGTACCAAGCTGGGGTTCCTTTTGTTCACATGACAAGAAGTCCAGAGCTGGGAAGCTGGCTGATGAGGTTGCCAGGAATCCAAACACCATCTAACTTCTTGGTCCACCATCTCTGGTATGAGACTTTTATCCTCTTGGTTGCAAGATGTCAGGAGGATGGAGAAAAGCTAAAACTGTGTGTGAGTGAATTCTGTCTCTCTTCATTAGAAAAATAATCTGTTTCCATCTTATTGCCTCCAACAGGGTCTACATGGCCACACCCTAGCTGCAAGGGAGTCTGGAAATGAAAAATGGGTCTCTCTCATGTTAGGTCCTTCTCTGCTTCTTTCTGCCCTTCCTTTCATATTTTTTCCCCTTCTCCTCAGCTCCTTCATTCAGTGACCATGTTAGGAAATTTAGAAACTGGTTTATTTTCTATGACTGGACACCAGACTTTTGTGTTTCTCATTATAAAATGAGATTGACTTGTTTTTAAATCTAAATATTTCAAACACAAACCCATTGCTTTCTTTCCTCTTCTACACCTAAGGTTGACTTTTATTTAAGTACAATTCTGAATCACTTTTTCTCTCTAGTGCTTTTTTTTTTAAATTTTTTTTTTCAACATTTATTTATTTTTGGGATAGAGAGAGACAGAGCATGAACGGGGGAGGGGCAGAGAGAGAGGGAGACACAGAATCGGAAACAGGCTCCAGGCTCCGAGCCATCAGCCCAGAGCCTGACGCGGGGCTCGAACTCACGGACCGCGAGATCGTGACCTGGCTGAAGTCGGACGCTTAACCGACTGCGCCACCCAGGCGCCCCTCTAGTGCTTTTTTTTTTTAATCATGAAGAACTTTTAATGATCAACAACTCAATTAAGTACTTTTTCAATCTTGTTGAAAGTATAGAATTGGATACTGTGACTTCCCCAAGGATTGGCTACCATCTCATTAGAGTCATTTGCTTTATTGTGGGTTTTTAAAATTGAACCTTTTATTTTGAGATGATTATAGATTCACATTCACTTGTAAGAAATAATATAGAGAAATACAGAGTTGTGGGAACAATACAGAGGTGACACCTTGCAAAACTATAGTACAATATGTTAACAAAGATACTGGTAATGGTGTATCCTTTTTTAAAACTATTTATTTATTTTGACAGAGAGAGAGAGAGAGAGAGAGAGAGAGAGAGAGAGAGAGAGAGCATGAGCAGGGGAGGGGCAGAGAGAGGGGGAGACAGAATCTGAAGCAGGCTCTAAGCTCTGTGCTGTCAGCGCAGAGCCTGATGCAGGGCTTAAACTCACAAAGTGGGAGGTCATGACCAGAGCTGAAGTCAGACACTTAACTGACTGATCCACCCAGGCATCCCAACAATGGCATGTCCTAATGCATTGAAAAATTTCAACCAGATATTTAAGATTTCACGGCATGGCTGGATATGAAGGGGATGGGTATGTTTTCCACTATTAAGGTTAAGGAAACAGTTATTGGGCCCAGAGGACATACCAGGGCCCCAGTCAATTCCTATATCTCTTTAAATCTGTCCCCACCTTTTCTCTTCCCAGCACTCCCACAGCTGGGTTCTTTCTTGTTTGAGTAGAATAAAAATTACAAGGAAGGTCTAATATCTTGCTCTTCAAAAACATGGTTTTTGAACTAGCAGCATGGGTGTCACCAGGGAGTTTGTGCAAAAAATGGAACCTTGAGCTCCACTTAGCTGATAGCGAATCAGAATTTGCACTGTAACAAAATTCCCCAAGGGATTTATACACACTTTAAAGTTTGAGAAGTTCTGATGTAACAGACTACTGGACAAGTTTTTAAGCTGGACACATTCTTCTCTTGGGCCTCTCTTAAGACGTCTACTTATACTCTGGTTTGTCTTCTGATTGTATAACTTTTTTGCCTTTTACTAAAGAGTCTACCTACAGTTTTGTTTTTGTTTTTGTTTTTTTTGTTTGTTTGTTTTTACAGTTCTAAATACTTCCCTGCCACCAGGAGCAATGACCAGTCCTATGGTGTCAGTAGGCCTAGATGACCACCATTTTCCCTCTGACTTCTTTCCCCTTACTGAGCCTCTAGAAGCTACAGGTAGAAGATTCCTTCCTTGGGTCCTATCCATATGCCACTAAGCCCAGGATTCTGTCTCTGAAGCAGTAATTAAGGCAGGAATCCCCACAGCCTGTGACAGTTCTCCTTCACAGCAACCTTAAAATCTGGAGACATTGTCTTCCTTCTTGCTTTGTTGTTGGTGACTTGATCAAGCTCTCCCAGCCCCATGAAGCTGACCCCTTTCTAGCTCTTATGAAGAGAAAGTGAAGGAGAATAAACAAACCTTTGATGGTTACCTGCTTTGGGTCAAGTACCAGCTGCTTAGTTTATGTGCTCTCATCTAAGCCTTACCTCCCATAGTGTAAGGTAAACCTCATCACACCCCTCTTATAGACTTGAAAAAAAGTGAAGCTCAAAAAATAAGCAACTTGCCAAAGATCATACTTAAATGAGAAGATAATTGTTCTGGCTGGTCGACCCTGAAAAAGTTCTCCCCCTGGGCAGAAAATAACTGACTCAAATAGTTTTTCCGGGTTCTGGTCATGATTTGTTGGTTTGTTTGTTTAATTTTGCACATGATTATTGCTACTGAGATTTCGCTAATGATCTCATCCATGACCACAATGCTTGGTTTAAACTAAGTACTCTCCATGTTTCATTTCATTTGATCTTCATAGAAACCCTGTGACATCGCTTTTAATACCCCATTTTACAGATGAGGAAACTGAGCTGTCAGAAGTGAAAGAAGTTACTGAAGATCTCATAGCAACTGTGTGGGGAGTGCCCAGCAGGACAGCTGTAATGAAAAGGACAGATAATAACAAGTGTTGAAGAGATTGTGGAGAAATTAGAACACTTGTGCTGGTGTGGATGTAAAATGGCACAACCATTTTGGGAAACAGTCTGGTGGTTCCTCACATGGTTATGCACAGTGTTATCTTATGACCCAGTGATTCCAGTCCTAGGTATATACCCAAGGAAATGAAATATAGGTGTATGTAATCGCTTTTAAGTGAATGCTCATAGCAGGATTATTCATAGTAGCCAAAAAATGGAAACAACCCAAATACCCACCAGCTGATGAATGGCTAAACAATATGGCATATCCATGCAGTGGAATGTTATTCAGCCATAAAAAATAAAATGCTGATCTATGCGACAACATGGATGAACCCTGAAAACATTTTGTGAAAGAATGAAGAAAGCCAACCGCTATTGGTTGATCACACATTGTATGATTCCATTTATAAGAAATGCCCATAGTAGGCAAATTTATAGATACAGAAATTGGATTAGTGGATGCCTAGGGCTTGAGGAGCATTGGGGAGAGTGAGGGAGGGTAAAAGCTAAGAGATGTAGGGTTTTTTTTGTGGGGGGGGGAGGTTATGGATAATGAAATGTTCCAAAATCAACTGTGGTGATGGTTGCATAGTAAAAGCCATTGAATTATACACTTTAAATGAGTGAATTTCATGGCAAGTAAATATCTCTATAAAACTAAAGCCAAACAAACAAAGCAAATTAAAACACCTATGTGTTTGGGCGCTTGGGTGGCTCAGTCGGTTCAGCATCTGACTTCGGCTCAGGTCATGATCTCATGAGTTTGAGCCCCACGTCTGGCTCTGTGCTGACAGCTCGGAGCCTGGAGTCTGCTTCAGATTCTGTGTCCTTCTCTCTCTCTCGGCCCCTCCCCTGATCCCATTCTGTCTCTTTCTTTCTCTGTCTCTTAAAAATGAACATAAAAAATCCCCCCACCTACGTGGTAGAGTCAATGGTCCAAACCAGGCATTCCCTGTCTAGGTCCTATAACCCTTCTGCCACACCCCACCAAACTATTAAATCAGTGGCTCTCACCACAGGCTCTTCACTGACATCCTGGTGCCCAGCACCCCTGGCCAGCTACATTTAGAAGCTCTGGAGTGGGACTGGGCATCAGTAGATTTTAAAGCTCCTGGGTGATTCCCAAAGTGCAGCCATGTTTTAGATGGGGGAACTTTCTCAGGCTTGGCTCCGTGGGCTGTGGTACCACGTGTCTCTGTTCACAGGCTGTGATCTACATGGAATCTAAAAGATTTGGCATGAAATTTTGATCAAAGCAATTACCTATATGCTTTTTCAGTGGAGGTTGTCTGAGGCGTAGCAGTCAGAGAAATTGAACTGTCAGAAACTAATATAAGGGTAATAAGGGAATATTTCTTCTTCATTGGACACCCAAGATGAATAGCAGGTAAAATAAAATTTTAAATTAAATTGAATATGTATATGACTTTACTTTTTTGTTAAAAGACTATAACATGAATAATGAACATGTTAAAAGGAGACGACCAGACCCTCGATTTCTTTCAATAATGTTAGTGTTGTATACCCTAGCTTGAATAAAACACATTTCATAAAACACCTACACAGTTCTGCAATGCATTATGGATGGCCTCTCTGGAGAAATCTTACATGCCTTTCAATTTTGACGTAGTGATATGGTAATAATAGAAGCCTTTGGCATGTAATTCTGCAGGCATTTTTATAATTTTTAGCTTTACTGATTGAAAGCCATGGCTTACCTCATCTGGATACTCACCTGCAGTAGTTTGGGAGAGGTGAATGGAGAAGAAATGACCCTCCTTGTTCCTGGTATTGGTAGTATTGTGGAGTCAAAAGCCAAATGGAAATGTATTTGAAATTGTATTTGTTGGCATAGAGTTTCAGCTGCTCTAAGAGAAACTCAAAATGGCAATGGCTTAAGAAATGAGAAGTTTATTTTTCTCTCACACAAAAGTCCAAGATGGTGTGGCCGCTCTGTCCTCTGCTAGGTGCTCAGGGATTCAGGCTACTTCAACACTTGTTGCTCCCTCGTTCCTAGGATATTGCCTGTCTCCATATGGTCCCATGCGGTGTGCCATCACCACACCCTGTCAGCTGAGGGAGGAGAGAGGGGACAGAGCAGAGCGTGCCTCTTACTTCTATGTAAGGACAGGAACTGGAAGTTGCATTCTGCTCAAATCCTATTGGTCGGAACTTAAGCATCTTAACCCTGTGACCGCATCTAGCTACAAGAGAGGCTGAGAATGGCAACATTTATTTTGGTTGGCCAATGATATGTCCAACTGCGTCTGCAGTTTCTGTTATTATAGAAAAAGGAGAAAATGGGAATTGGGGGCATAACTAACAGTTTCTGGTAAAGGGAGACTATAGGGCCTGAAATCATGGATATTATAAAGGCAATGTGAGTCATCTGGTATTGTGTCTCCTTTTGCTCCCGTAAAATAGTTGTTTTATCCATTTACCAATGAAGGGCAGGTGATGAACCCAAAGCCACACAGCTGACTGAGGTTCTATTTGGAGGGTCTAGACTAGGGAGTTCCTAACTCACTCTGAGGCAGGAAGGGGACTGGGAAGGGCTTTCCAGATGATAATGAGATGGATCTTTAAGGAGACCACACCTAGGGGGTAATGGGGTTCCAGAAGAGGTACTGAGAGTAGGGCTAGAAAGGCAGTAGAGCCAAAAGAACTTCCATAGGGCAGAAATTAGGGTGTGTGTGGGAGTGATAAGAGATGAAGCAGGACGTCTAGATGGCCTTTTAGAAGTCTGTTCTAGAGGCAAGGAGGCCAGCTGGAACCTGGAGAAAAAACTCAAGCAAGACATGAACTAATACCTTGACAGTGCAAATGGCAGCTTGGGGATAAAGTCAATAGATGTCAAAGAGGTAAAATTACAGCTCTGATCTAATGCAGGGGTGAGGAAGGAGGATAATTACAGGGAAATTAGTAGGATGACCCTAGTCTATGGTGTAGATGATTGGGTTGATGATGGTTCCATTCATGAAGAAACGCTTAACTAGTTTCTCTCCAACTGCTAGACTAATGGTTCCAAACATCCTCCTGGTAAGAGACTGTACAATTGGGAAATTCATGGAAAAAATAGGGTCGGGGACCAGGGCAGAGACAAACTTATGTAAACCCCTAGGAATACATTTTACCCTCACAAAATTAAGGCAATAATAGCACCCTGAATAAAGGTGTCGTCAATGACATTTTCCTCATCTTGAATTGGTGAAAGAGCGACAATAGGTACTGTACCGTTAACTCCCACTTACTATGGCTCTCTGGAAGTTTTCGGTATCGTCCTTCCCTATAGTTTCAACGGAATACGTGCACATCTGTTTTGCTCCATTGAAGATAATAAGCATATTCAGAGACATTTTCTTTTAGTGTCCAATCCTCCATTTCAATGCTTAATGCCTTTCTGATTTTATGATTTGGACTAAGTCACCCTATCTAAGTCATGACTCACAAGTAACTACTACTAAGTCATGTGCAAACTTGATCCAAAATTCTCACAGGTGCAGTAGAGGCCCAGAGAAAGAAGTCCATCCATATATGCCAGAATTTTGAGTAAGAGGAGGTTACTGCAGGGGAGGGATTGGCACCTTATGATGCTGGTTAGGAATACCCTGGCCCGTAAAGATGGGAATCATCCATTTGTTCCCCTCTGGTTTCTTGCACTTCATGCACCTCCTTCGGTCTCTTGGATTCCAGTTGCAGGCTCAGCCTTGGTGCAGTCCTTCAACAAGGTGCCACTGAGACCGACAGGGAGAGCAGAATGGCAGCCTAAGTCCCAGTTTTTAGAGTTTCAGCTCCAAATGCCATCATGGACAAGCTGGCCTTGACCTTACATTCAAGCCCTGATAATGGTTCATCTGCCTTATTCCTGAGAAGTAGACCTACACAGGGAGAGAGAAGAACTCTACCGTGTGCTCATTGTGTGACCCTGGGTAAGCTGCCCAACTGCTCAGTTTTTTGGGGGCTAATGGGAGATCCAGAGCTGCAGAATCTCTATGTAAGTCAGGGATGAAATCTGTTGGGAACTAGGGCAAGAGGGGCTGGTAGACTTGTCTTGGAGCTACATTTATGTGGTAAATTCTCCATCTTTAGTTTCCTTATATAGGAAACTATATAGCTTATAGTTTCTTATCTATAAGAGACAACTTATAGAAACTTACAGTGTGTAAGTTTCCTTAGAGAGGAAGATTATTTGTGGTCCAAAAAGGTTGGAAAACACCAGGTTAAGCAAAGATGAGTGAGTTTTATTTTCTGCAGGACCACAGATAAGTTTCCTTATATAGGAAACTTATACAGCTCAAATAAAAACACCAAAGTTTTCTAAAGGTTCATTTATTCACACTGCATAGGAGATTAAGGAAAGTGCATTTGTCTGTACCAAACTGTAAGGAAAATAATCATAGGAAATTATATCAGTAGACAATTCAGCAAAACAAGGATGTTCATCTTGGTTTTGTAATGGAATGATATATGGTAATAAATCCAATATATTTATCCTACCTTCAAAAGGTCCACAGAGGCTGAGGAGTTACAACAGTTGATTCTTCACTTATGGTTGGAAGCAAATGCTTCAATGATCCCAGGGCACGCTGTTCTCTCTTTTTGAATTTAAAACTACGTCGGTTTGTTCTGACATTACTACGGCTACTCTTTAAGAAAGTTTCTGATAGTCATAGGCAGAAAAAAATTGTTTCCCATACTACAGAAATAATTGGCAAAGTCATGCTTGATGCAACAGCCTGGCAGAAAGGAGGGGAGGGGAGGGGAGGTGGGGTGGGTGCAGGAGGGAATGCTCTCTAACCTATAGGGTTAATCCATTCCTCACTCATTCCCCAATTCACTGCTTACCCTTGTCTCTTACTGATAGAAGCAGGCATAACCAGGATCCCAAACCCCACATTCTTGGCTAATTTCTTAAGAAAACATGCTTCAGCTGCACTTTTGAGGATTAGCAATGCCTATCTGAATAATAAAGGCTCTGAGAAGTCCTGCAGAAAAGAAACTCATTGATCTTTGCTTAACCCAGTGTTTCCCCACCTTTTGGGACCACAAATCCATCTATCCTGCATTGTTTTGTGACAGATCACCAGTTCGCATTTTCTGGGATAAGATTCTATGGAACACTTGATGGCAAAATGATCATTTCACCATCAGAAGCTCATCAGTCTAGGGAATTCTAGGGAATGAGTCCCTGCAGACTTTTTAGGAGAAAAATTAGGTTCTCTTTTCTTCATCCATCAAATGAAGGTCGCTTGACTTTGTGAATAGCATTTTATGACAGATGAACTGGCACAGTCTGACTTGACTGATGTTACTGATTTCCGGCTCTGGAGGTCAAGAGGGAGGCAAGGTTGGCCAAACAGCAGGCTACGCATTGGTCTTGGCATTGCTTCGCAATCATCCTTAAATCATCCTTCACACCTGAGCAGAGCTCCAAGGTTCTCAGTGCCATTTACTCCAGCTCATCTTCCATGACCCTAACAATAGCCTTAGGGAGTAGGCAGGTGTTAAGGGCTAAATGTGTCTTCTCAACATTCATATGTTGAAGCCTTCACTTCCAGTTTTATGGTATTTGGAAGTGCGGCCTTTGGGAATTAGATGAGGTCGTCAGGGTGCAGCCCTCACAATGGGAGTGGTAACCTTATAAGAAGAGGAAGGCAGATCTTGCTGTCTCCATGTGTGTGCGCTGAGGTAAGGTCATGTGAGCACACAATGAGAAGGCATCCATCTACGAGTTAGGAGGAGAGCTTTTGCCAGGAACTGAATCTGCCAGCACCATGATCTTGACTTCCCAGGCTCCGGAACTGTGAGAAAGAATGTCTGTTTGAGCCACCTAGTCTATGGTATTTTGTTATAGCAGCCTGAGCTAAGATAGCAGAGTAGGAAATGATTGAACTCATTTTACGCCCAAGAAAACTGAGATGTCAGGAGGTGGAACTATATAAGGACAAAGAGCTAGAACTAAAACCTCAGCCCCCTGATTCAATTAAATTCAACATGCACTTATGAAATGCCTACTATGTGCCAGGTGCCATGCTAGGTTCTGGGAGTCTAGGGTGACAAAATCAGAGACTCTGCCGAGTTTAGAAGGGATAGGTATGAATGACAGCTACAATAGTGTGAAAAGCGCAATAGACCCAGAGGGGATCAGATGGTTAGGGGAGAACACAAAGAAAAAGGGGTTTATGAATTGGGTTTTGAAGGATAAATAAGAGTTTTCTGAGGGCAAAGGAAACTTTGCAGGAAAAGACCAAGGCTATTTCTATAATTTTGTTATAGAAAATTATAACTCCGTAGCAGGAGTCTGGGCCTTAGGTGATTTTGGGTGTGTGTGTATATGTGTGTGTTGAGTCTCCGAGATAACAGAATTCTGAGATTTCCCCTTCATTCCTTCCTACTTATTTTTTAACAAAATTGGAGGCATAAGTGTTTTGCAAGAGTCACGTCACATTAAAACATGATGATGGATGGGAGAAATTCATCAATGTTGGCTGAGAAATTCATCTATGAGGTTAAAGTTTAAAAACTTTAATAAATCAAATCTCTTAAATCTGGGATTGAAAAACCAGCAAAAGGGACAGCATTCTGGCTTTGGGTTACATGGGGTTCAACCTCATTTGCAGGGGGGCCTTTTCCTTGGGGCCGCTTTGTGGTGACTCCTGCAACGCTTCAGTCCAAAGTTCCCTTTCCTTGGTTCGTGTGATTTTCTGTGTTTTCTTGGTAACTCAGAACCAATAGGAAGCAGTGGTCTGGGAAAATACCCCCTACAGCTCCTTTTGATAGGGGCCTCAGTGGAACAGAACAACTAATTGTGGCTGGCACCCAGGGAGGCCACTTTTAACAGCAGCCTCGGCAGCAGCCACGGCGGCCTGATATCACCTCCACCTGGCCTTCTGACAGCATGGGAGGCTGTGTGGAGTCAGGGTTGTGGACCACACAGACCAAGATTGTCTTGGGTCAAAGTGACACTGCTTTTGTAAGCATGTGTGGAAAGGGTCCTATTTTATTTTAAAGATGCCTCCTGGCATCTGGGTGAAGCCAGACAAGGTCAAGGCACTGGGAAAATGATCAGTGCATCTGGGGATTAATAAAGGGTGATGTGTACAACCTCAAGTTGCTCCGGGATGTTTCTGTTTCTACCCTCAAGGGGGTGGGAGGGTGGGTAACAAGGGGGGCTGCAGGTAGCAGGTGGCAGTGGCTTTGCCACTCTGTGGGTGGAAGGTATTCTGTGACTTGGGGAGGCAGCCAGAGACCAAAGGACTGTTTGAAGTCCGGCAGCAGCCTGGGAAGGACTGCTTTTAATTAAAGCTCTTTCTGCTTCGTTGTAGTGGCTAAGAGGTCAGCTTCTAAGAATTCCGTCATGCAGCTTGTTAGGGCTCTCAGTCTTGGCTGGGTTTGAGGAATGTTTCCTTCCAAGCACATCTTCCTTTATGAACTTCGAAAGGGGGATTTATTCAGCTTTTGAAAGAAACTGGCTAAGATTTGGTCAGACTGTCCTAGCTCTATCAGCCAGCCTGGATGTGCTGGTTACCCCGTGTTTGGCTCTCTCCCCCCAATGCCCACCCTCAATCCATTTTGCACACATTTCCATCCTGCTCCGCGACATGTGGGGCTGTTCTATATGGATTGTGCTACCTGGCTTCTGCTTGGCTTTGGCCAATGAGAGGAGATCAGAGGGTGGTGAGACAGAGACCTGGGTCTTTAATCTCTCCCTTTCTGCATAGGTCCCATGTCTCTGACCTTAGCTGCCCCTTTCATGTCTACTGCTCACTGAGTGATCTCTCTACCATGGTTCTGTTTCTTCCTGGGCTTCACCACTGCTATACCTATACCCTCCCCTTGTTTCTTCAGGCCTAGGGTAGTGAGAGTTGCTGTGTTGCTGGTTTCTGAGTGTCCTTCTATCCTTTCCCCCCTCCTTAACATTTTGTTGACATGAAACTCACATAACATATAATTAACCATTTTAAAGTATACAAGCCAGTGGCTTTTAGTGCATTTGCAGTGTTGTGAAAACACCACCTCTCTCTAGTTTCAAAACCTTTTCATCACCAGAAAAATATCCATTAAATGATCTCTCCCTATTGTCTCTTTCCCCAGCTCCTGGTAACCATGAGTCTGCTTTTGGTGCCTATAGATTTTCCTATTGGATATTTCATATGAAAGGAATCTTACAGTATGTGACCTTTTATGTCATTTCTTTCCCTCAGCATAATGTTTTCAGGATCCATCTACATTGTAACATGGGTCAGCACTCGATTCATTTTTTACGGCTGAATAATATTCCATTGTATGGAAAGACCACAATCCCCTAATTCTTAGCTTTGTAAACTGGTGGTTCTCAAAAGGTAGTCTCCAGACTGGCAGCATCAGCATCCCCTAGGAACTTGTTGGAAACACAAATTCTTGGGCTACACCCCATCGGGGAAATAAGCAATCTAGTTCTTAATAAGCCCTCTAGGTGATTCTGATGCACTTCAAGTATGAGCCCCACAGCTGTAAGTATTCTCTTTACTAACGTCTTCATTTGAACCATCTGGGATGAATCCATGTCCTGGTGGGACCCTGACTCATACCCTCTACTCCTTCAGCTGGGGTCTCTGGCAGCGTTCTTTATGTGCTTGGTTCTGGGTACATCCTGAGCATGGCAATGAGGTCTCAACAATCTCAGTCTTAGAAGTAGAGTTGAGTCACCTGGATGTCTTTTTTCTGCCTGGTGTGCTCAGGGGGGCCCAGGGGCCTGTGCTTGGCCAAGACTGGCCCTTCCAGGTAGTAAGCTATAGGCATTGCTCTAGGGATTCACTCTTGCTTAAGACCAAGAAGCCCAAGCCAGAGCCAGTCATCCAATCAGAGGCTGGACTTGATACCCAGAGAGGAAAGACTCTCATTTCCAATTTAAAGAAAAACCACCTCATGTGATCCATACATTTTGGGTGACTGTGGGTCCAGCTGGATCAAAGCCGAGGCTGAAACAGACTTGCAGAAATCAGGAACTGAGAGCATTCTTCTTTTTCACTCCTTTGTACTCACATCCACTGATTTCATAGATGTCAGGAGTCTCCTGTGAAAGAAACTGAGCATGGTTCATCCTTGGGGTTCAAATACATCTGATGGTCTTGAGGCAGGCCCAACAGAGGCTGATTTTTTTAGGCAGGGGGATCTGAATGCCTGGGAGAGAATTTGTCATGGGAAGAGAAAGCACAGAGCGATTGTGTTCATCTTTACCAAAGGACAGGGAACTAGGGATCTCAGACACAATGTGACTCCGGTCCTCTCCCAATCATTCTGTGTGTATGTTTTCTGTCTGGAAGGGGAGAGGGCTATGCGTGTTAAAAAATACCTAAGGTTGGGGCGCCTGGGTGGCGCAGTCGGTTAAGCGTCCGACTTCAGCCAGGTCACGATCTCGCACTCTGTGAGTTCGAGCCCCGCGTCAGGCTCTGGGCTGATGGCTCAGAGCCTGGAGCCTGTTTCCGATTCTGTGTCTCCTTCTCTCTCTGCCCCTCCCCCGTTCATGCTCTGTCTCTCTCTGTCCCAAAAATAAATAAACGTTGAAAAAAAAAATTAAAAAAAAAATACCTAAGGATGCTAGACCCCCAGCTATCTCTGCTGTGGGATCCCCCTACAAGAGGAGGGGATAAAGAAAGAGAAGGGGTGTCTCTGCTGGCAGGGTGAAGTGCGTGCACAGAAGAAAGCCAAAACATCAAGGAAATCTGGGGTAGTGTCAGCAGCAGGTCAGATGTGACCTGAGGGTCATTCAGGTCAGTGCCTGGATTAGAGCCAGGGGAGGGAAGGGGCAGGTGGGGATGCAGGATGACATGGGACCTTTTGTGAGATACTTCTTGGGGAGGGTTAGAGAGGGATGTCATAGAGTGTGTGTGTATATGTATAAAGGTGAGGATGGGGACCTGATCTCATACAAGGGAGGGGCAGTGGAATTCTGATTTCACTGATACAATGACCACCTTTATATCCTCCCAAAGTAGAGGAGTGGAGGACATTTGAACTATACATGAAGTAATATATAACCTCCCTAGTAATCAGGGAAATTCAGGTTAAAGCAAGAGTGAGATGTTTGCCTATCAGTTTGGTAAATATTAAGAGAATAACGTGTTAATTAAAGTAACGTTACCTGCTGCAACAAACACACCAAAAATCCTTAATGGCTCAGAAATTAGTTTCAGTTCTGGGTTTCACAAAGTCCAAGATGGGCATTCCTAGTTCTTTAGCTGACCATTCAGGGGCTCAAGTCCCTGTCGTCTCGGGGTTCTTCCTTCTTCAACTTGTGGCTTCTGTGACCACCTGCAGTTACTTCCATTCCAGCCATCTGCAGAGGAGAAAGTGGAAAGAGATGAGCCAGTGAGAGGCTCAGTGAGAGGATTTCATGTGCTGAGTTGGAAATGATGCGTATCCCTCTTGCTCCCATTTCATGGGCCAGAATGCAGATGTGGAAGTGCCAGGGGATTAACACCTTTCAGGAGCACCTTCAGCCATGACTCATGGTCGCTAGATAAATATCCCAGTCCCTCGAACCTTGGGCAGGATAACTCTGTTATCTGCACATGTTCTAAGTTGGCTTCCAGAGTTCCCCAGTGGGATCGCGTTCCAGTTGCCTGGAACGGAAACTTGCCTTAAGACACACCCTTTGGGATACCTGGGTGGTTCAGTCGGTTAAGCATCTGACTCTTGGTTTTGGCTCAGGTCATGATCTCCCAGTTGATGAGTTTGAGCCCCATGTCGGGCTCTATGCTGACAGCCTGCTTGGGATTCTCTCTCTGTGCCCCTCCCCTTCTCTCTCTCTTTCTCTCAAAATAAATAAACATTAAAAACAAACAAAAAACCAAACAGACACACCCTTTATCGGCCCCCTTTCCTGTATTACTTCTTCGCTCCGCCCCACCCCCAACAAATTACTTGTACTTGAATCCTTATCTCAGGATCAGCTTCTGGGGGACTCCAACCAAGACATCACCTAAATTGGCCATCCTGAAAAGAATGGCCTTTGCAAATATGGGTAGGAGATCTTAGGAGTCAGATAACACTTTTGCTGTTGCAGCCCTGAAAGGATGGAAGAAGGTTGTCTTTGGAGTAAAGTGGGTTAACGATGGAATTTAATTCCATTAAGTAACGGTCTGCTCCTAGCTTCTTAGTGCAGGAAAGCACAGGGCCCTGTTTAGAATTCACCTTGAATGTGTGTCTAATTTTGCTTGTTCTGGGTTGCTACCATAGTAACAAGAGTAATTAACTTTAATTACTACATCTCTCTGTTTTTGCTCACCACTTCCTTCCACTCCAGTTCATTCTGAACTTGCTTTGAAGTATCTTAGTGAAGCAGTCAGAACTCCTCTACCTACCTTCACTGGCACATTGATAACATCCTCTTCCTGTTTTTTTTTCCAGGCTACATGTTCCTGTTGTATGTACATCCATTTCTTTGGTGCTAAAGCACATATTTATTATAGCCTAGGCCTTTAAACAGGGTTCACCAATTAGAAAACAGAAGCGATAGCACTTCTGGGGCAGTGTTTGGTCCCCTTTTGTCAACTCAGAACATCTGTTTGTCCAATGGGGGCACCTTGGTTTATTGCTGTCATTAGGAACTGTCAGCCAGAGGAACGGAGACCTGCATTTCCCACTGAGGTGTTGCATATTAAAAAACCTACATTTTCTACCAACAGTTCAGTCCTACTTCATATTTTTTTTAAAGAAGAAGGTTCTCATTTCTGTTCATAAATGTGTATTGATTTCTAGGAGTCATTCAATAGGCAAGTGATGGCCATTTTTGATAGGCACTTAAAAATTTTTTTAATGTGTATTTATTTTTGAGAGAGAGAGAGGGAGGTGGGGAAGGACAGAGAGAGAGGGAGACACAGAATCTGAAGCAGGCTCCAGGCTCTGAGCTGTCAGCACAGAGCCCGATGCGGGGCTTGAACTCACGAGCCATGAGATCATGACCTGAGCCAAAGTTGGATGTTTAACTGACTGAGCCACCCAGGTGCCCTGATAGACACTTTTTGCCAAAAATAAATAAAAATGATAAACATAGTAGGTTCTCATGAGACTCTTCTCATGCTGCACCCCCTCAGCCCACCTGATTTCAGAAGTGCTGGGGTTTCATGTTGCTACATCCATACCAGGGAATACAGTTCCGTGTTAGTACATCCATACAATGGAATATTATGCAACTTAAAAATATAGGTAGTCTGCTCATCCACTCAATAGCATCTGGCCATGTGATAGGCTCTGGGAAATAAAAATGAGTCAGACATTATGCCTCAGAGAGTGTAGTTCACAGTCTCTTGGGGGTTGATGAACACAGGAAAAGATAATTAAAATATACCCTGACAAGTTCAAGGATATATAGGAATTAAGGCATGTGGGGATGATGGGCACATTTTGGGCAGAAAGCCCAGATCACAGTATGTAAGTTGTGGCAAATATCATCAGAGACCAGACCTGCAGTGTTAAAAGATTCAGCCTCACAGGAGACAAATGAGCTGCCTGTTGTCCACGGGACTTGAGCATCATAGAACCTCGGATGTCACTGGTCCAACCTTTGCTTGCCTCGTTTGCGCAGAATCTTTGCAAGGTAATCATCCAGCTTGTGCTTGGCACTTCCTAGCACTACATCTGGTGCTGTCTGCACCCTGACTGGGGAGTACAGACAGGAGAAAGCACTTTCCTGCGACTTTGCCCATGCAGTCTGGTTTGTCCCCAAGTATTTCTGCTTCTTCTGCATAGCAACCCTGCATATTTGGGCTGGCACTTTGCGTATTCCCCTTCAGAATGAGTAAATCCTGGTTTCTTTAGCTGTTTATCACATGACATCTTGCAGTGCTATCAATTCTCCCTCCTAACTATCTCTTGAATCTGATTTCTTGTCTTCACTTCCATGGCTCATTAGCATAGATAATGAGACAAAAGCTATGTGGCTATTACTATCAGTTACTCTATTTTTTAAAAAATATTTTTGAGAGATAGAGAGCAGAGAGAGGGAGGAGAGAATCCCAAGCAGGCTCTGCACTGTCAGTGGAGAGCCCAACACGGGGCTTGAACCCACAAACTATGAGATTATGACCTGAGCTGAATGAAGTCGGACGCTTAACAAACTGAGCCATCCTGGCGCCCCTCAGTTATTCTGTTTTGGACCTCTTTCTTCTCTGGCCATGGACAAATGCAGCAGTGTCCTAGCTGACCTCCCAGCTTCCCTTTTGCCCCTTCCATCTTCGTTTTTACTGTGTGTGGAGCTATTCTTCCAAAATGTAACAGTACTCTACCATTTCCCTGTTTCAAACCAGTCAGTGGATTCCCATGCTCTTCACATAAAGGACCCAGATCCTTAACCTGCCTCTCAAGGTTGGCAATGTTGGTCCTCTCCAGTCATGGCTCTCTCTCAGTGCTCCCTTTGGCAGCAAACATACTAGTCATTTAGAAAGTATTTTAGCATCTTGATTGTGCCGTGACTTCTGTGGTCCCCCAGGATGCACATAAATGTATTGCTCTTCCTACAATGTGTTCCTTTGATCCTCCTGGATGGTTTCTGCTCATTTTTCACGTCTGAGTTTATTAGTAACTTCCTCTGGCAAACTTTCACTGAGAGGACCCTCTCTCCAGGTTAGGGGTCTATGGCAAATGCTTTTTCTTTTTTTAATTAAAGTAACTTGCATACACTTAAGTGAATTCAGTTTAAGTATATAGTCATTCAAGTAAAGATATAAAATGTCCCTAGCACCTCAAAGGCTAAGAAGACCCTCATGTTTCTTAGAAGATACTTCTCAAAAGCACCTGCTATTCTGACCTTGATCACCATAGATTAATGTTGCTTTCTTTTAAATTTCATATAAATGGAAGCATGCTATGTTCCCTTCTTGTATGTGGCTCCTTGCACTCATCTGTGTTGTTGAATGTGGCGATAGCTCATTCTTTTATTTTTTTCTGTGTGTTATTCCACTGTATGACCCATTGTATGAATATGCCATCAGTTTTGGATCTAGCCTACTGATTTTTATTTTTAAAAAACTTTTTAACTGTTTATTTATTTTTGAGAGAGAGAGACAGAGCACAAGTGGGGGAAGGGCAGAGAGAGAGAAAGGGAGACACAGAATCTGAAGCAGACTCCAGGCTTCAGAGCCTGACACAGAGCTTGAACCTGCGAATCGTGGGATCATGACCTGAGCCAAAGTCGGACGCTTAACTGACTGAGCCACCCAGCGCCCCAGATCTAGCCTACTCTTGATGGGCATTTCAGTTGTGTCCAGTTTTTATTAAGAATATTGCTGCCATCAGGGGCGCCTGGGTGGCGCAGTCGGTTAAGCGTCCGACTTCAGCCAGGTCACGATCTCGCGGTCCGGGAGTTCGAGCCCCGCGTCAGGCTCTGGGCTGATGGCTCAGAGCCTGGAGCCTGTTTCCGATTCTGTGTCTCCCTCTCTCTCTCTGCCCCTCCCCCGTTCATGCTCTGTCTCTCTCTGTCCCAAAAAAAATAAATAAACGTTGAAAAAAAATTAAAAAAAAAAAAAAAAGAATATTGCTGCCATCATCATTAGTATCTCTTGCTGAACATATACATTCATTTTTTCTTTATATCACATGTATTCTTATCCATTTCCTAAGTAAATATATATTCTTATACATTTCTTTTTTTTACTGATAGATTTTATTTATTATTTGTTTTTCTAAAATATTTGTTGCCTCTTCTTTCTGAGCTTTTCCCCTTTGGAACCATTCTTTTTTTTTTTTTTTAATAACGTTTATTTATTTTTGAGACAGAGAGAGACAGAGCATGAGCAGGGGAGGGGCAGAGAGAGAGAGAGGAAGACACAGAATCAGAAGTAGGCTCCAGGCTCCAAGCTGTCAGCACAGAGCCCGACACGGGGCTCGAACTCACGGACCTGATCATGACCTGAGCCGAAGTCGGATGGTCAACCGGATGAGTCATCCAGGCGTTCTTTGGACCCATTCTTGCAGGAGGGTTTTATTTTCCACCTTACTGTCACAACGGCTGGCCTTGTGACCTGCTCTGACCAATGAAATGTGACAGAATGCACGCCACTTCTGATTAGAAGCTTTAAGGACAATCGCATGGTTCTGCCATTGTGCTTTTCCCTCTAATATGAGATTGGCAGAGAGGCTAATCTTCCATTCTGGGTCCTAGAATGAAGAGCAGATAGAATAGAGAGCCATCTTGACCCACAATGGACATCAGTGAGAGCGAGAACTAAGCATTTCTGGTTATAAGCAGTTGGAACCTAGGAATTATTGTCACTACAGCTGAACATGGTCGAAGTTGACTGATACAATGCCTCTCCTTCTGCTCCCTTAGCACCTTCTAAATTAAAAATGGACCCTTCTGGTGAGGTGTTGTTTAACTTTCTCCCATTTGCTCCCTTCTTCCATACCCAGTCTGTAAGGGTGGAGACTGTACATGTCTTGATCATCATCCTAAACCCAGCACCTAGTACTCTGATGAACAAACAGTAGGTTTACCATACACATTTACTCAATGGGAATGGCTTTTAACCTTTTGTTGATGGGAAAGTATGTTTTCCTAGGTGTCCTCTTCATAGTGGGAGGCCTGAAACAGAGCACCATTTCCAAGTGTGGTCTGATTAGTGAGAAGATAATAGCTCCAACCTTCTTTCCTATGGACATGATACTCCTAGTGGTGCGGCTAAGGCTGTAGCCTGTTTGGCAGTGATATCCCACTGTTGGTTCACATGGACCTCACTGATGACTCCAACTCTGGAATTTTTCCTATGGCACTACTGCTAAGACAGTTTCCCCATCCTGGGTTTGGGCAGATACCCTTGATAAACTTATCGATCCTCACATCCCTCTGTCAATAAGCTTACTGTCTCATTTTTTCCTGGAGCCTGAGTTTACTTGTTTGTTTATTTATTTTAACCATGACTTTCTCACTGTTTTCTCACTTCCCATATCTGGTTGTTCTATCTTGCCCTGTCCTCCAGAAACACCAAATTACTCCATTTAAATCTTGATATTATCACAAACCTCTATCCACTTCTGATTGACATAGGCACTTATCAGCTTCCAGCAAACTGAGCTTTATTGTGCTATAGGGTGTAAAGGTGCCATAGTAAGAAATTGCTTGGTCAAAAATTAGCACCTGCAATTTGGGACACCTGCTATTGTAACTTTCGATTTAGGGATCATACTTGAACACTGTATTTTCTTATTGATTTGTAGATGTTCTTTACATACTCTGGGTATTAATTCTTGGTTGGCTGTGTGCATTACAAACAGGTGACCTCACTTTGTCTAGTCTTTTCATTTTCATTTTGTTCATAGTATCTTTTTTTTCCCTACAGAGAAGGCTTTAATTTTAATTTGTCCATCTTTCCTTTATGGTTTATACTTTTTTAATCTCTTGTTTAAGCAATTCTTCCCAACCGTGAGTTCACAAAGTGTACATTTTCTTTTAAAAATAATTTTTCACATGTAGGTCCCCAAACCATTTGCAATTTTAAAATTTATATGTGGCATGAAAGCAAAGGTATAATGTTTTGTTTTTGCATGCAGAAGTCAAATTGTTCCCAAACTGGTAATGGCTATATCGATATGCAATGTTCTCATATTCTTCATTCATATACATAGGTAGGTCTGCTTTTATGCTGTCTGTTCTGTTCCAGGGGACTATGGTTTTATTCCTGCACCAATACCATACTGCCCCAGTTATGATAAGTTCATCCTATCTTTCCAGATAAACCCCTCACCTCACTTTCTTCCTTTTCAGAATTGCCTTGGCTATTCTTAGGTTATTACTCTTATATGTGAATTTTGGAATTAGCACATGTTCCATGAAAAGCCCTATTTGGATTTTGCTTAGAATTGTATGGAATTTATGAACTAATTTGTGGAGCACTGGCATCCTTATGACATGTCTTCCTTCTTATTCATAATAGAACTTGTCATTTGGTCAGACCTTCAAAAAGTGTTTTAATATGTTTTGTAATTTTCTTCATAAAGTCTTACACTTTTCTGGTTAGATTTACTCCCAGTTACCTTATGATTTTTGACTAATGTGAATGCTGTTGTTTTTTTTTAATTCTATATACCTTTTATAATTTGGCTGTATTTGGTGTATAAAAATAACTGCTGGGATTTAAAAAACTTTGAATTTAAATTAAGCAACTGAACTCAAATACCCCGTGTGTTTTAGTAGTTTTTAGATTCTTGGGGATTTTCAGAGTAGCAATCAGATTGTAGGCAAATAATGACAAGAATGAAAATAATGACAAGAATGTAAATAATGACAAGAATGAAAATAATGACAACTTTTACTTTCCAATTCTTAAATTTTTAAAAAATGTTTATTTATTTTTGAGACAGAGACAGACAGGGTGTGATCAGGGGAGGGAGAGAGAGAGAGGGAGACACAGAATCCGAAGCAGGCTCCAGGCTCTGAGCTGTCAGCACAGAGCCTGATGCGGCGCTCGGACTCAGTGACCATGAGGTCATGACCTGAGCCAAAGTCGGACACTCAACCAACTGAGCCACCCAGGCGCCCCTTACTTTCCAGTTCTTGTATGACATATTTCTTCATCTTATTATCTTTAAATTTTATTTATTCAAATTTAAGTTAGTTAACATACATGGTAGTATTGGTTTCAGAAGTAGAACCCAGTGACTCATCACTTATATGTAACATCCAGTACTCATCCCAACAAATGTCCTCCTTAATGCCCATTACCCATTTAGCTCAGACCCCTCCCACCTCCCTTGATGCAACTCTCAGTTTGTTCACCTGTTTTGTTTCTTAAATTCCACATATGAATGAAACCATATGATATTTTTCTTTTTCTTACTGACTTATTTTTCTTAGCATAATATACTCTAGTTCCATCCAAGTTATTGCAAATGGCAAGATTTCCTTCTTTTTTAAAAATTTAAATCCAAGTTAGTTAACATATAGTGTAATAGTGGTTTCAGAAATAGAATTTAGTGATTCATCACTTACATATAACACCCAGTGCTCGCCCCAATAAGTCCCCTCCTTAATGCCCATTGCCCACTTAGCCCATCCCCCCACCCAACACCCCTCCAGGAACCCTCAGTTTGTCTCTGTATTTAAGAATCTCTTATGGTTTGTCTCCATCTCTGTTTTTATCTTATTTTTGCTTCCCTTCCCCTATGTTCATCCGTTTTGTTTCTTAAACTCCACATATGAGTGAAATCATATGATATTTGTTTTTCTCTGACTGACTTATATTGCTTAGCATAATACACTCTAGTTTCATCCACATTGCTGCAAATGGCAAGATTTCATTCTTTTTGATCGTTGAGTAATATTCCATTATATATATATTCCAATATATATATCCATTATATATACGTGTATATATATGTATGTATACATGACCATATATATACCACATATTCTTTATCATTCATCAGTCAGTGGGCATTTGGGCTCTTTCCATACTTTGGCTATTGTTAATAGTGCTGCTATAAACGTTGGGGTGCATGTGCCCCTTCATATCAGCATTATTGCTAGGTCGTAGGATAGTTCTATTTTTAATTTTTTGAGGTATCTCCACACTGTTTTCCAGAATGGCTGCACCAGTTTGCATTCCCACCAACAGTGCAAGAGGGTTCCTATTTCTCTGCATCCTCGCCAACATTTGTTGTTGCCTGAGTTGTTAATTTTAGCCATTCTGACAGGTGTGAGGTGGTATCTCATTGTGGTTTTGCTTTGTATTTCCCTGATGATGAGTGATGTTGAATATCTTTTCACGTGTCTGTTAGCTGTCTGGGTGTCTTCTTTGGAAAAATGTCTATTCATCTCTTGTGTCTGTTTCTTAACTGAATTATTTGTTTTAGGGTGTTGAGTTTGTTAAGTTCCTTATGGATTTTGGATACTAATGCTTTATCCAATATGTCATTTGCAAATATCTTCTCCCATTCTTTTGGTTGCCTGTTAGTTTTGTTGATTGTTTCCTTCACTGTGCAGAAGCTTTTTACCTTGATGAGGTCCCAATAGTTCATTTTTGCTTTTGTTTCCTTTGCCTCCAGAGACATGTCAAGTACGAAGCTGCTGTGGCTGAGGTCAAAGAGGTTGCTGCCTGTTTTCTCCTCTAGGATTCTGATGGCTTCCTGTTTTACATTTAGGCCTTTCATCCATTTCGAATTTATTTTTGTGTATAATGTAAATGGTCCAGTTTCATTCTTCTTCATGTCGCTGTCCAGTTCTCTCAGCACCATGTGCTGAAGAGACTGCCTTTTTTCCACTAGATATTCTTCCCTGCTTCGTCGAAAATTAGTTGGCCATACATTTGTGGGTCCATTTTTGGGTTCTCTATTCTGTTCCATTGATCTGTGTGTCTGTCAGTGCCAGTACCATACTGCCTTGATGATTACAGCTTTGTAATACAGCTTCAAGTTGGGGATTGTGATGCCTCCAGTTTTGGTTTTCTTTTTCAGCATCACTTTGGCTATTCTGGGTCTTTTCTGGTTCCATACAAATTTAGAAGTGTTTGTTCTAGCTCTGTGAAGAATGCTGGTTTTGCTTTGATAGGAATTGTATTGAATGTGTAGATGGCTTTGTGTAGTATGGACATTTTAACAATATTTGTTCTTCTAATCCATAAGAAACATAAGAATGTTTTTCCATTTCTTTGTGTTTTCTTCAGTTTCTTTTATTAGCTTTCTATAGCTTTCAGCATACAGATCTTTTACCTCTTTGGTTAGGTTTATTCCTAGGTGTCTTGTGTTTTTTGGCGCAATTGTAAATGGGATCAATTCATTGATTTCTCTTTATGCTGCTTCATTATTGGTGTATAGATTTCTGTACATTGATTTTATGTCCTATGACTGCTGAATTCATGTTCTAGTGGCTTTTTGGTGGAATCTTGGGTTTTCCACATAAAGTATCATGTCATCCACAAATAGTGAAAGTTTGACTTCTTCCTTACCAATTTATAGATCTCTTATTTGTTTTTGCTGTCTGATTTCTGAGGCTAGGACTTCCAGTAGTATGTTGAACAATGGTGAGTGGACATCCGTATAGTGTTCCTAACCTTAGGGGGAAAGCTCTCAGTTTTCCCTCATTGATGATGACATTAGCTGTGCGTCTTTTGCATATGGCCTTTATGATATTGAGATATATTCCATCTGTTCCTACTTTCTTGAGGGTTTTTATCAAGAAAGGATGCGGTATTTTGTCAAATGCTTTTTCTGCATCTATTGACAGGATCATATGGTACTTATCCTTCCTTTTATTAATGTGGTATCGCATGTTGGTTGATTTGCAAATATTGAACCACTTCTGCAGCCCAGGAATAAATCCCACTTGATCATGGTGAATAATTCTTTTAATGTACTGTTGAATTCGATTTGCTAGTGTCTTGTTGAGAATTTTTGCACCCAGGTTCATCAAGGATATTGGCCTGTAATTCTCCTTTTTAGTGGGGTCTTTGTCTGGTTTTGGAATCAAGTTAATACTGATTTCATAGTATGAGTTTGGAAGCTTTCCTTCCATTTTTATTTTTTGGAACAATTTGAGAAGAATAGGTATTAACTCTTCTTTAGATGTCTGATAGAATTCCCCTGGGAAACAATCTGGCCCTGGACTTTGTTTATAGGGAGACTTTTTATTACTGATTCAATTTCTTTGCTCGTTATAGGTCTGCTCAGATTTTCTATTTTTTCCTGTTTTGGTTTTGGTTGTTTGTATGTTTCTAGGGATTTGTTCATTTCTTGTAGATTGCCCAGTTTCTTGGCATATAATTTTTCTTAGCATTCTCTTATAATTGTTTGTATTTCTGTGTTGTTGGTTGTGATTGCTTCTCTTTCATTGTGATTTTATCTATTTGGGTCCTTTCTCTTCTCTTTTTAATAAGTCTGTCTAGGGATTTATCAACTTTTTAAATTCTTTCAAAGAACCAGCTCTTAGTTTTGTTGATCTGTTCTACTGTGGGTTTTTTTTTTCTGTTTGTTTCTATACCATTTATTTCTGCTCTAATCATTATCATTTCCCTATTCTGCTGGATTTAGGCTTTATTTCCTGTTCCTTTTCCTGCTCCTTTAGGTGTAAGGTTAGATTATGTATTTGGGACCTTTATTGCTTCTTGAGGTAGACTTACATTGCAATATATTTTGCTCCTAGGACTGCCTTTGCTGCATCGCGAAGGGTTTGGAGTGTTGTGTTTTTATTTTCATTGGCTTCCATGTATTTTTAATTTCTTCTTAATTTCCTGGTCAACCCATTCATTCTTTAGTAGGATGTTCTTTAACCACCCTGTATTTGAGGGCTTTCTAAATCTTTTCTTGTGGTTGACTTCAAGTTTTATAGCATTGTGATATGGAAATATGCATGGTATTATTTGGATCTTTTTGAAACTGTTGAGAGCTGATTTGTGACCAAGTATGTGATCTTTTCTGGAGAATGTTCCATGTGCACTCGAGAAGAATGTGTAAATGTTCTGAATATGTCTGTTAAGTCCATTCAGTCCAGTATGTCATTGAAAGCCATCATTTCCTTGTTGATTTTCTGCTTAGATGATCCATCCTTTGCTGTTAGTGGGGTATTAAAGTTCCTACTATTATTATACTATTATTAATGAGTTTCTGTATGTTTATTGATTTATATATTTGGGTGCTTCCAAGTCCGGGGCATTAAATATTTATAATTGTTAGACCTTGATGGGTAGACCCCTTAATTATGATATAACATCCTTCTTCATCTTTTGTTACAGTCTTTATTTTAAAATCTAGTTTGTCTGATATAAGTTTGGCTGCTCTGGCTTTCTTTTGACATCTTAGCATGATATATTGCTTTGCGTCCCTTCACTTTCAATCTGCAGGTATCTTTAGGTCTAAAATGAGTTTCTTGTAGGCAGCATATAGATGGATCTTGTTTTTTTATCCATTCTGACACCCTGTGTCTTTTGATTGGAACATTTAGTCCATTTATATTCAGAGTGATTATTGGAAGATATGAAATTAGAGCCTTTGTGTTACCTGTAGAGTTGGTGTTTCTGGCGATATTTTCGAGTCCTTTGTAGTCTTTGTTGCTTTGATCTTCTTTTTTCCCCCCTTCATTCAGAGAGTCCCCTTTAATATTTCTTGGAGGGCTGGTTTAGTGGTCACAAAATCTTTTTGTTTTTATTTGTCTGGAAAACTCCTTATCTCTCCTTCTGTTCTGAATGACAGCCTTGCTGGATAAAGAATTCTTGGGGCGCCTGGGTGGCTCAGTCGGTTAAGTGGCCGACTTCAGCTCAGGTCATGATCTCACGGTCCGTGAGTTCGAGCCCCGCGTCGGGCTCTGTGCTGACAGCTCAGAGCCTGGAGGCTGTTTCAGATTCTGTGTCTCCCTCTCTCTGACCCTCCCCCATTCATGCTCTGTCTCTCTGTCTCAAAAATAAATAAACTTTTTTTCTTTTTGTTTTTGTTTTTATTTTTGAGACAGAGAGAGACAGAGCATGAACGGGGGAGGGGCAGAGAGAGAGGGAGACACAGAATCAGAAACAGGCTCCAGGCTCTGAGCCATCAGCCCAGAGCCTGACGCGGGGCTCGAACTCCCGGACCGCGAGATCGTGACCTGGCTGAAGTCGGACGCTTAACCGACTGCGCTTTTTCCGTTTTTTTTTTGTTTTGTTTTTTTTGTTTTTGTTAAAAATAAATAAACGTTAAAAAAAAAAAAAGAATTCTTGGCTGCATATTTTTCCCATTCAGCACATTGAATATTTTCTGCCACTCTCCTCTGGCCTGGCAAGTTTCAGTACACAGGTCTGCTGCTATCCTTATGTGTCTACTCTTGTAGCTTGAGGACCTTTTGTCCCTAGCTGCTTTCAGAATTCTCTCTTTATCTTTGTAATTTGCAAATTTCACTATGATATGTTGTGGTGTTGACCTGTTTTTGTTGATTGTGAGAAGACTTCTCTGTGCCTTTTGGACTTGAATTCCTGTTTCCTTCCCCAGATTGGGGAAGTTCTCAGCTGTAATTTGTTCAACTAAACCTTCTACCTCCTTTCCCCTGCTCTTCTTCTTTTGGGACTCCTATGATATAGATTTTCTTTTATGGAATCACTAAGTTTTGGTTTTTTTTTTCCCAATGTTTTATTTATTTATTTATTTATTTATTTTTAAAATTTTTTTTTTCAACGTTTTTTTATTTATTTTTGGGACAGAGAGAGACAAAGCATGAACGGGGGAGGGGCAGAGAGAGAGGGAGACACAGAATCGGAAACAGGCTCCAGGCTCTGAGCCATCAGCCCAGAGCCCGACGCGGGGCTCGAACCCACGGACCGCGAGATCGTGACCTGGCTGAAGTCGGACGCTTAACCGACTGCGCCACCCAGGCGCCCCTTTTTTTTTTTTTTTTAATTTTTTTTTTTCAACGTTTTTTTATTTATTTTTGGGACAGAGAGAGACAAAGCATGAACGGGGGAGGGGCAGAGAGAGAGGGAGACACAGAATCGGAAACACCCAATGTTTATTTATTTCTGAGAGAGAGAGAGAGAGAGAGAGCTGGTAAGGGGCAGAGAGAAAGAGAGACACAGAATCTGAAGCAGGATCCATGCTCTGAGCTGTCAGCACAGAACCCGACATAGGGCTTGAACTCATGAACTGCAAGATCATGACCTGAGCCAAAGTTGGACACTCAACTGACTGAGCCACCCAGGTGCCCCTGGAATGACTAAGTTATTTAAATCTCTCCTCATGATCTTATAGTTTCCTTTTCTCTTCCTTTTCAGTTTCATAATTTTTCATAATTTTTTCTTTGTCACCTAGTCTCTCCTCTGCTTCTTCAATCCTCATTGTGATTGTGACCAGTTTTGCATCTCAGTTATAGCATGTTTATCTCAGCCTGACTAGTTTTTAGGTCTTTGGTCTCTGCAGCAAGTGTTTCTCTGCAGTTTCTATGCTTTTGTCAAGCCCAGCAAATAGTTTTATGACTGTTGTTCTAAATTCCTGTTTAGATATATTGCGTATATCGGTTTTGAACAAGTTCCTGGTGTGACTTCTTCTTGACCTTTCTTTTGGGGAGAATTCCTCCATCTTGTCATTTTTGCTAAGTTTCTATATTTTAAAAGCTTGGTATGTTTCCTGCACCTGAGAGTAATGCTATATTAAAAAGGGGTCATACACTGTCCAGCATCTGGCACTTCAGGAAGTGTTTCTGGTGTATGCTGTGTGCACTCTGTTGTTATGTTTTGGCTACTCTTCTCCACTGGTCTGTCCTCCTCAGAGCTCCTCCTTGCTTGCAGTGGGGAGTGTTTGGAACTTTAACTAGGTGTGCTTTGCTTTGCTTGTTAAAGTCTGGAAATAAGGGGAAAAAAACCCCGATTCCTCCCACCCGCACTGGCCCACCAAGAAAAATAAAAAGGAAAAGAAAAGAAAAGGAAAGGGAACAAAAAAACCCCACGGAGAATAAAAAAACTATAAGGCTGATTCCAAAGAAAAAGAAAGGAAAAAGAGAAGAAGAAAAGAAAAATGAAAGAAAAAAGAAGTCTGATCCAGAGAGAGAGAGAGAGAGAGAGAGGGAGAGAGAGAGAGAGGGAGAAGGAAATGAAAAAAACAAACAAACAGGAAACTATGAGCCTGATTCCAAAAGAGAAAAAGAAGAAAGAAAAAAAAGTAAGCCTGGTTCTATTTCTACCAGAACTGCAGACATTGTTTTGAAGCACTTGATTTTTAGTACACTTGGTGCATGGAGGGTGCTGGCTGTGCTGATGTGGAGGAGAAGCTGGCTATGCTGACTCAGTCTTGCTCCAGGCACAGGTGTGGGGGTGGGGCGGTGGGGAGGGCGGTGGGAAGTGGGGTTTGGTGTAAGCAGGTCCTGCCTCCACTGGGGGTCGCTGTGTTGACGTTGGGGGGAAAATGGTACCACCCCAATCTCTCGTCCCCCAATCGGAGATCTCAGCACCCCCCACCCCCCCCCCACCCCCCCACCCCCCACCCCCCCGCTGTTCAGGTGACCCTCACAGAGTAGCTAAGGCAGTCAGCTCATCCTGTGACAGTCTCCTGTGTTTTTTCTCGGGTGCACGACTGGGATTCAAAACCCGAAGTCTTAAAGGACCCAGCACTGCGTGGACCCACCCCCTTCCTCCATAGTAGAGTTTCTCCACACTGTGTCTGATGTCCTTGGTCCCTGAGAAACAGTCCCAGGCCTGTAGTTGGCAGAACCTCTGGTGTAGTACCACTAAAGGCAGCAAAAGTTACATTCTCTTTGGGCGTGCCTCTGTCCCCTGCTGATGAAAGGCCTTTTGCTGGTGCCTTGGGGAGGAAATATACCCTCTTCCAAAAGTACTCCAGGAAGGGGAATGTTCTCGCTCAGTGCTCCCTAGAGATCCCTACACCACCCTATGCACTCTGGGGCCAGCTCCCTCCTCCCAGGACCTCCGGCCATAGCTCCACTCTGTGGAAAGTCATGCATTTCCAAAACCCCAGAGTTTCAATTCTACACCCTGTTTGCAAAAAAACCCTGTGACACTCAGTACTTTTTGCTCCCCAGTCCATGGGCCCTCTTGTATGAACCCAATGCTGCAGTCTCTCCACCTCTTTCTTTTTCTCTCCATTTTGTCTCCCCACAGAAAGGGTTCCCTCCCCCTGTGGCACTGCCCTTTATCTCTCCCCTAATGTACTTTCACGCACCTTGCATCTGCCATGCTGTCTCCCTCCAACTGTGGAGATCCTTCTGGCAGTCCACAGATTGATTTCCTGGGTGTTCCAGGTGATTTGACCTTAATACAGCTGTGTAAGAGGGACAAGGAAAGTTCAGCGTCACCCTACTTCTCTGCCATCTTAATTTCTCCCTCCTCCCCCCTCCTCCTCCCCTACTCTCCTCCTCCTCCTCCTCTTCTTCTTCTTCTTCCTCTTCCTCTTCCTCTTATGTATTTATTTGCCTGCTGAAATGACTAAAACCTTGAGAAAGACAGAAGGAGAAATACCAGGCATTTGTGTGTTGTTTCTAATTTTAATGGAAATTTCCTTGAAATTTAACTATGAAGTATTATGTTTATTATGGACTTTATTATTATTATTTTAGGTACATATTTAGGTTTCCCTCCCCCCATTTCTCATTTGCTAGAATTGTAGGCATGTTGAGTTTTATTGAATATTTTTTCTGAGACTATTAAGATAATAATATATTTTTATCTCTTAACATGCCAGTGTGGTACATCCCATTGTCAAATTTTCTGACTTGTTACCATCCTTCTGTAAACCATCTGGCATAAGTTCTATTTGACCATGTTTTATAATAAAAAAAAATTGGATTCGGGGTGTCTGGGTGGCTCAGTCGGTTGAGCGTCTGACTTCGGCTCAGGTCATGATCTCGCAGTCTGTGAGTTCGAGCCCCGCATCGGGCTCTGTACTGACAGCTCAGAGCCTGGAGCCTGCTTCAGATTCTGTGTCTCCCTCTCTCTATGCCCCTCCCCCACTCATGCTCTGTCTCTCTCTCTCTCTCTCTCTGTCAAAAATAAACATTAAAAAATTTTTTTAAAAATTGGATTCAATTGACTATTTTAATATATGGAAATATTCATATTAATATTTATAAGTGAATTGGTCTATAATTTTCTTATACTATCTGTGGAGGATTGTGTTATTGTTAATCATTATTTGGCTCTACCTTTGCTGTAAGAAGATTACATATTTTCAGTATGACATGTATTGCCTCCCTGTTGCTAGACCTTCTCCCCAAATGAGTATGCTCCACATAGAGGACATCCCGTTAGCCTTTGCCCTTGAATGTGAAAATACATGGAACAGAGATGCAGCCTGGGGCATGGCCTTAGATGACCTATAGTTCACATGTAATATGAATGAGGAATAAATCTTTGTTTTTATAAGCCACAGAGAGTTTTGGATTGTCTCTGCAGTAGAGCTGACTGACTGGATAATTAATTATCCATACATATCTGGTTTTAGAATCAAGGTTAATCTAGCCTCATAAAATAGGCTAGTATCTTTTCTTTTCTCTTCTCAAAAAGAATTTGTATAATACAGAAATATCTTGTTCCTTCACTGCTGGTAAAATTGGATTATAAAATTGTCTGGGCCTGGTATTTTTTAAAAAAATTTTTTGGGGTGTAGAAGAATTTTGACAAATGATTCCATTTTAAAAATAGTCATTGATGTATTCAGGTTTTCTATTTTTTTCTTTGTGTCAATTTTGGTATTTTTAATTTTGTATAGAAAATTCCTCCTGTATCTATGTCTTGTGTCAACACAAAGCTGTTTGTGACAATTTCATGATTAAAAAACAAACTTTTTCTATATTTTAATTATGGTCTAATGAGAATATTATTTGTGCCTTTTTTTCTTGATTAATCTTGTAATAAGTTTGCCTACTAATTAATATTTTCAGAGAACCTACTTCTTCTTTGTCAAAACTTCTTGTCAAGTTTGTCAAAAACTTCTTGTCAAAACTATTTTTTTCGATTTCATTAATTTTTGCTCTTATTTTTATTTCCTTCTTTGTACTTTTTCTTTCTAGCTGTAAAAGTGAATGCATAATTCATTTATTCTCAATATTTCCTATGTTAGTTATCATTATAGCGTTGGCTGCAAACAGCAGAGACCCCAAATAACAGTAGCTTAAATAAGATGATAGTTTATTTTTCTCACACATGAAAATTTAGAAGGTAGGGAATTCAGGGCTTGCATGGTAACTGCTTTGCAGAAGCCTTAGGGACTCAGGAGCATTCTGTCTTGTTTGTAGGTCATTGCTCGTGTCCATCTGATGCAAGAGAATTCATCTCAATGCCTGTCTTCCAGCCAGCAGGAAGGAGGAAGGGGCTAAGAAAGGATTTTCTTTTTCTTCCACCCTAAAAGAAATTACCTGGAAATTATATACATCACTTGTGTTCATTCCCCATTGATAAGAATTTAGTCGTATGGCCACACAAGAGAGGCTGGAAAATTTGGATTTTCTGAGAAGCCATATGTCCAGCTAAAAAGCATGGGATTTATTACTACAGGAGAAAAAGATAATGGATACTAGGAACATCTGGCAGTCCATCCCTTTGTTACCCCCAAATCCATGTGTGCCCATCTTCCCAATGATCCCTACACCAAAAGGGATAATTCTAAAGCTCTCTGCACTTACTGAATCCAACTCAAATTCTAGGATCTCTAGGTAATGCACAGTCCTCTCTATCGGGTCTAGATGTGGCTCCTCCAGGTGCAGTGACTTAAAAAGTACAAGATAAATTATCAGCCTTTCACATGACCAATATACAATGATGAAGTAGGATCAGGAAAACAATACAAAAATCCCATTTGGACAGAGGAAAAGGTGAAACACACAATGGCGTATGTTCCCTAACCATGACTAAACCCTGCCACCCATCCAGCAGCCTCTGACTCTCTCTCTTGGAGGAATTTATTTCATCATCCTTGACATCTCCTGGTGTTGCCTTTTCGGATGTTCTTCCTTGTCCATTATTCTTCTTGGCCACATCTGAAGTGCGCTTTGCAGAACACTTTCTCCTTGTGGACTAAAAAGCTCTTGGAGCTCACCTCTTGCTGGTACGTGTCACGTCAGTTCCCTGACAAACATCTACAGCCAACTCTCTTATTTAGGAATAGATTTTTAAGCCTGAAAATTCTTGGTTGCTTTTAAAAACTTTTCTTTTGAAGGTGTCTTGCTCATTGCTCTATCCTTCGACGGAGTGGGAGCTAACTAGTTGCATCTAAAACAAACACTTGGGTGGGAAAGACAACTCCATTAATCTAACAGCTTCCTCCACGCCAGCTCCAATTTTATGGCAAAAACATCTTTTAAAAGAAGGTGTTGATAAAACTTTGGGGCTATGGTATTATCTCCTGCTAAGTCTGGCACTACAGAACTATCATTCTTAATAGCTTCAGTTTGGAGGTATAAAGGTAATTGGCCTTTTCAATCCTGAAAAGCCCCAAATGGCCAGAGTCCTGGTCAATGTAGATTGTAAACCACAGGCAGAGAGTGCTTCAGCACTGTATTTTCTTCCATTTTTGTTAGCACACTGGCTAGCTTTATCTTGGATATATACCTCTTCATTAGGATTTCTCTGAAATCCACAAGCAGCAGCAACACAGACTCATTCTTTCTATATCACGTATATATTCCCCTAGCACTATAGCCTCAGTGAACACATGGTCTGTCTTCCAAAGTAGAGCATTACTATTTTGCCAAGTATTTAATCACCGCATAACAAGGATTGCTAATTTTCCAACCTGTAATATCTGAGTCAGCAAAGCCTATCAGCCAGCCAGTAGTCTAAAGCCACATATATATTTGTTTCTGCTATATTCAGTGCTCCATTTAAAGGTACCAAAATTAGGTGAATCTGTGTTTACCAGAAATAGTGACTTTAACAAGATAAATGTTTATTTCTCATATAAAACACTAGAAGTAGGCAGTCGAGGCCTACATGGAGGAGGTTCTGCTCCATAAAATCCTTAGGGACTCAGGATCTTTCTGTCTTTTTCTCCACCAGTCTTTTAGGGTGTTGCCATTGTCCTTACAACTATAGAAGCACCACAACAGAGAGTGATCTGTCCTGGTTTTCCTGGGACTTTCCTGGTGTTAGCACTGCAATCCCGTGTTCTGGGAAATTCCTCAGTGCTGGGCAAACTGGTATAGTTGGTCATGCTACCTTATTTCCACTCCAGCTGGGTATATTGCAGTTTTATTCTGAGGCTAACCAGCCAGAGTTAGCATCAGATCTTACAACTTCATGGGTTCATTCTTTTAGGGCACCTAGGTGGCTCAGTTCGCTGAGCGTCTGACTCGATCTTGGCTCGGGTCACGATCCCAGTGTCATGGGATTGAGCCCCGTGTTGGGATCGAGTCCGTGTTGGGCTCTGCACTGAGCATGGAGCCTGCTTGAAATTTTCTCTCTCTTTCTCTCCCTCTCCAGCGCTCTCTAAAATTAAAAAAAAAAAAAAAAAAAAAGGCTTTCTTTCACAAGACTGCCTCTACTTCAAACTACAGGTAGTGTCCCCAGGCCACCTGAGTTTCTGACTAATTGGCTACCAGTCAAGGAGGGGCCCACAGTACCCCTCAGGTGTGATCATTCACTGTAATGATCCACAGAACTCAGTGAAAGTACTATGCTTACCATTACAGTTTTATCCTAAAGCATAAACACAGGAGAGAGTGGGAGGATCCTGAATGCAGAACTTCCAGGCCCTTTGCCTGTGGAGTTGGAGTGTACCCCCCACTCTGCACATCAGTGTGTACACCAGTCTGGAAGTTCCTCTGAGCTTTCCGTCCAGGGTTTTTATTGGGTCTAGATGACAAAAGTGTGATTGATTGGATCATTGGCCACACGATTAAAGTCAATATCCAGATCCCCCTCCTCTCCCCAGAAGTTAAGTGGCTAAAAATCCCAGCTTTATCGTTCTGGTGACCAGTGCCCCACCCCCATCCTGAAGTTATCTAGGGTCTTACCTAGAGCATCTCATTTGCATAAAAGAGATGATCTCTATTACTCAGGACATTCCCAGGGTTTTTGAAGCTCTGTGCTGAAAACCCTGGACAAAAACCAGACAAATTATTTACTGTCACAGCAAACCTACTGCTACCACATGTATATTTTGGTCAGCAGGAAGGTGAAAAGTATCAAGGAGTCAGGTTGAGGACATCATCAGAAAACTGTACATATTACTTTTTTTTCCCATAGCCCATTGGCCAGAACTTCAACATTGGCCATTCTAACTGTAAGAGAGGCTGGGAAATATGTTTGGGAAGATTCTGTAGCCATGTGCCAACCTGGAAACCAGAGGTTTATATTATAGGAAAGAGGGAGAATAGATATTGAGGTATAGTTACTAGTCTAAACCACATTTCTTTGATAATTTATTAACCTTCACATTTCCTTTGATGTCCTGCTTTGGCTCTACCCAGTAAGATTGGTATGCAGTATTTTCACCGCTTCTCAGTTCTAAATATTTTGTAATTTCCCTTGTGAAAACATGAACTTTCACCACTATGTTGATCAAAACCCTGTGTCTTTTTCCAAAAGAGTAGGATCATATTGCATGTATTATCTTGCAAATTTCTTTTTACAATGTAATAACGTCTCACAAAAATATTTCCATGTAAATATGTATGACTTGGTGCATATCCTTAATTATTTTGTTAAGGTAAATTCTATGTATGCATTGCTCCTTCAAAGATATTTTATTTAAAAATGAATGATTGCCATGATTGTCAGTGCACCCCCCCACCCCCCACCTCACAGGGTCCAAATCAACTTTTACTCCCTTCAGTCTTGTGGAACAGTGCCCATTTCTTGCACCATCTCAGCATTGTGTGTCATATTTTTATCTTTGCTGATGGTCAAACCATCTCCTTTTGCTTATCAGGACAGAGAAACTTGAAGATGTCCAGCAGGTGGCAAAATAAAGCTCCAGGAGTGGGTCCTGACTCTCATTTCCTGCTCAGGACAGAGGGTGGAAAAAAGACAAGATCCAGCTGTGCCTCTCTTTCACATCCAGAATTGTGAATTCTAAAATTCTTTTGCTCTGTCTAGCACCAACTGGGCTGAAATTTTGTGGAAAAGATGTCCTTCTCCCGAGGAACAAATTACCACTGCTAACATCTATGCTTGCCCAGGTCACAGAGCTTGACAAACACTCTTTAGCCAAGTGCGTTGTCTTAGCTGGAAGCTGGAGAACAATCAAGTCTCTCTTTTGCTGATGTGCAGCCCAGCTGGGTCCTCATAGCTCTGGTCTCTGCCCAAATGTTCTTATGACTTCCCTTCAGAAACTGGCAGCACCGGGGCCACCTACCTATCCCAGTTAGGGTTATTGGTCCTTTGGAAGCAGAGATATAGCCACTCACATGCAGAAACCAGAATAGCAATTGAACTTCTATACTTCTGATCCCATTTAAGCTTCACAGCACCCTGGGAGCGAGGAATGATTATTGTTTCCCTTTTATTGATGAGTTCACTGAGGGATAAAAAAGCCTAGGGAAATTTTGTTGATTTACACAGCTAGAAAGAGACCTTCTCTGACTTCCTTCACTGTGTAACCTGCTGTGCTCTGCCAGTCACTATCAATATTACTCTCTTTTAACATCACTGATCACAATGTGTATTTTTTTGTCTTTACTTGTTTACTTATCATGGTAGACAGTCTCTGAGATGGCACCCAATGATCCTCACCTCCCAGTATTTATGTCATTGTGTATCTCCTCCCACACTGAATCTTCCTGGTTTGTGTGATCGCTAGAGTCTAGCAGAAATGCTGTATGACTTTCAAGGTCATAAAGGGCATAGCTTTGCCCTGCTTAGGGAAGCCAGCTGCCTTGCCATAGCGATGCTTAAGCATCCCATGGAGAGGCCCCCAAGAACAATGACTGGGGCCTCCTACTAACAGCCAGCACCAACTTGCCAGCCACATGAACAAACCACCTTGGAAATGGATCTATCAACCCAGTCAAGCCATCAGCTGTCTGCAGCCCAGGTGATTTTAACTGCAATCTCACAGGGGACCTTCCACTAGAACTGCCCAGTCAAGTGGTTCCTGACCTGACGTCCTGACCCACGTGTGACCCCATTTGAGATATTGGAGTTGAAATGTGAGATATAATGAGTGTTTATTGTCATTTGAAGCAAGTCATGGGTAATTTATTATATGGCAATTGATAGCTAAGCCACTATTTACCTTTTTCTCCCGGTAGACGATAAACTCTGTGAGGGCAGGGCTCATGTCTCTCTGCTTCACTCACCCTCACACCTGGGACAATGCCAAGCACACAGCAGCAACTTCATATTTAGTGGATAAATGAATCCCTGAAAATGGTGGCAAGAGGATTAAAATCTTTATGCTCTCGCCTCACCTTCTGGCCTTTTCTCATGATACTTCTCTGTCGATTCATTCCTCATCAAGGTTGAGCCCCACAGCCCCACATGGCAGGATGGGTGGGCTTTTTCCTGTTGCCTACACAGCAATTCATAGTTAATTAAACCTTTGCATAAACAGAAGAAGGAAGGATGTAAAAGTAATGAGCTGACAGCCCAGTGTGTATTATGTGGGGCTGAGAAGAGAAGTTAATTTAGAGAAGAATTATGCACAGGCGGAAGAGAAGTCCATTAAAGCAAACCAACTGTCTGGAAAGAGATAAAGCAAAAATGGATTCTATATCCTGTGAAATAAATAGCAAAGCTGCACATTTAGGGCGCTTTGGAATCCTCAGAGCTGAGGCCCATGATGGGTGGGAAAGGGAAATACGGGGGTTAGGTAGGCGGGGTGCACAGGGAGCTCCTCCAGTTAGGTGTGGGTTGCAAGATGTATCTTGCTGGAGCATAGTTCTTGTTCTAGGATTGCTTTGCTCACAGCCCATTTGTCTTAGCATGGGGTTCCCCCAGAGCAGACTCTGAGCCAAGGACTAGAGCACAAGTACTTTATTGGGAGGTGTAAGGAATATGAATAGATGCAGAGGGAGGTAATCTAAGGAAGAAAAGGCAGCAAATAAAGAATGGGTTGTTAATCCAGCTGCCACAGTGGGCACCTGAAGATTAATCCCCTGGGGGAAACTTTGAGAGACCTCAAAACAAAAACAAAAACAAAAACAACCATACCTCAGATTTATCTCAAAGGGGGAGGCGGCTGGAATAGTTATACCCCAATACCCATCTTGGGGATGTTGACTTTGAGATACCAGGTAGATGGGCTCAATGGCAAAGCCTGAAGCCAGGCCTCTGACAGAGATGTAGGTGTAGCCACTGGAAGTGAGTTGGCATGCACAGAAATGGTAAGGGCATCTGGGGATTACGGTCAGAGCACTGAAGAGAATTGGCTACACCATTTCTAAATCCTGAAGAATCCTGCAAATTTTGCTCCTGAGTCCTCAGATGCCAAAGACCCCAAAGGCCTTCTTTGGCTTCTTTATTACCTACCTTTGTCCCAATATCAAACCAGTTACCGGGTGCTGGCATTTCCCTTGTCATTTTTCATATTCTCTCCATTTTCGTGATCTTAATTCATTTTACCTGGATCATTCATTCATTACACACAGAACTGATTTCCAGCCCACTGAGCTAGGTTCTGGGGACACAGTGAACAAACACGGATGTGGAGGTAACAGTTTGGACTCCACAATCCATAATGACTCTTTAACATGCTTCCAGAGGAAACACGTTGGACTACAGGATTCCTCAAACTGCTCAACTGCAAGCGTCTCCAGATTTATGCTATAGGCCCAGAACATTCCAGGAGAGCAGCAGCTCCTAAAAGAGACATTCTATCAGAGGTAGTGCAATAACCATGGTTTGGGTAAACTCCGTCTTCCTTTTCCTGATTTGTCTGCAGCCTGAGTCTTCTTCCTTCTCTAATCCTGAAGTATTTACTGCAAGGAGACACCACTATGCTATTATCTTTCCAGGAACTTTATGGGGCAGCTATCCAATTAGTACCTTAAAATAAAGCCCAATTCATAAGGATATCTGTTGCTGTTACAATGGCTTAAACATTTTTTAGGTTTCCAGACTTTGTGGAGGAGGAATAGAAGCATTTATGATATATGCTAAAGCTGAAAAGAAATAAAAAAAAAACATATTGAATTTTTTAGAGACAAATTAACTCCCAATTAAGCAGCACATATGTATCAGAGGAAGAAGACAATGTTACATTCATTCATTAATTCATTTAAGGAAGAAATATTCATTGCACACTTAATGTGCCAGGTGCTATACTAAGCTCCGAAAATTAGCAGTCTGTAAAGCAAGGTGACATTTGAAAGGTCAACAGGGCCCGATCACGCAGGCTGTAGTGAGGCACTTGGATTTTATTCCGTGTGAGATATTCTGTCTGATCATGTTAATGACCCCAGTTGTTCACTCCTCCTTATGGCCAGGATTGTTGCCATGTCACTTAGCACTGCCTTTCTATCTGATTCCGGGCTTGGCCATATTACTTGCTTTGACCAATGGCACATTAGCAAACAGGATTCAAGTGGAGGCGGCGCAAGAAACACTTGCATGGTTGGAATTACTTATTCTTGTTCCTCTGCCGTGGTCGTGAGAACTTGCCTGGGCTAGTCTGCTGGAGGATGGAACTGTGGAACAGTGCTGAGGCCATCCTAGATCAAACAATGTGCAGCTGGCCCTCTGGTATGTAGAGTGAGCCCAACCCAGAGCCTCTGAGCCCAGTCCAGCCAGCAGAAGCCCACATATTCGTGGTTACATGCTACTGTGGTTTTGTTGTTTGCTAGGCAGTATCTCTGCAGCAATAGATAATAGATACAGATGGGAAGTAATGGAGGGCTTGAAGCAGAAAGAGATATGGTCTTATCAATGTTTTCAACAGCGTCCCCTGGTAGCAGCGTAAATAATAAGTTATAAAGTAGCAAGGGCAGTTTCAAGAAATTTAAAATTATTCAAATATCAATGGCAATCCTTGGGCGGACTCATATACACATTGACTAGTTTCTCAACATTTTCACAAGGCAATAAAAATTTCTTTAGGGGATGTCCAAAACCTTGAAAAGAACACGATAGCGTATTGAACTTCCATTTTGACTGTAATCTGTCTTTTACCTGGAATAACTTTCTTGAACTGTTAAACACCATTTCTTTGAAGGGACCTTCCATGACACCCCCAGATTAGATTAGATCACCCTGTAATAAACGCTTCCCCCAGCATTTACCATAATTGGGATTAAAAGTCATAGAATTTTCTTGCTACCTACTATATCTCACTGAGAGTTCCCCGAGGGCAGAGACCACATTGAGTCTTCTTCAGTCCTATAAAGCTACCACAATGGCTGGCACACAGTCGGCACTCAATAAAGGTTTATGTTAATGATACATTGTGACAGCTTCCTGGAAAAAATAGTTACATATTAATTAGAGTAGGTGAAGCGGCAGTAACAGCCAAATATGTCATGGAGCACAATAGAATGTCTTTTTTTAATGTTTATTTATTTTGAGAGAGAAAGAGAGAGGGCATGAGTGAGGGAGGGGCAGAGAGAGAGAGAGTCCCAAGGAGGCTCCACACTGTCCGCCCAGAGCCCGACTGAGGGCTCCATCCCATCAACCGTGAGATCATGACCTGAGCTGAAATCAAGAGTCAGAGACTTAACTGACTGAGCCACAAAGGCACCCCTAGAATGTCTTTTTATTTAAAAAAATTTTTTAATGTTTATTTTATTTCTGAGGGAGAGAGAGACAGAGAATGACCGGGGGAGGGGCAGAGAGAGAGGGAGACACAGAATCTGAAACAGGCTCTAGGCTCTGAGCTGTCAGCACAGACTCGAACCCATGAACTGTGAGATCATGACCTGAGCCGAAGCCAGATGCTTAACTGACTGAGCCACCCAGGTGCCCCTAGAATCTCTTTTTAAAACAAATTTTATTTTAATTCCAGTGTAGTTAACATACTGTGTTTTATAATATAGTGATTCAACAATTTCATATATTACTCAGTGTTCCTCATGATAAATGTACTCTTGATCCCCTTCACCTGTTTCACCACCCCCCCCCCCACCCGCCCCTCCCCTCTGGTAACCATCTGTTTGTTCTCTATAGTTAAAAGTCTGGTTTTTGGTTTGTCTTTCCCCCCCTTTGTTCATTTGTTTTGTTTCTTAAATTCCACACGAGTCAAATCATATAGTATTTGTCTTTCTCTGACTGGCTTATTTTGCTCAGCATCATACTCTGTAGCTCCATCGATGTTGTTGCAAATGGCAAGATTTCATTAGTTTTTATGGCTGAATACTATTGTATATATAAAGTGTATTTATTGTATATAATTTTGTATATATATTTTGTATTATATATAATTATACATATTCTGTATTATATAATTGTATGTATTTTGTATTACATATAATTATATGTAATTTGTTGTATATAAATATTTTATATATTTACTACATCTTTTTATCCATTCATCAGTTGATGGATACTTGGGCTGCTTCCATAATTTGGCTATTGTACATAATGCTGCTATAAACATTGGGGTGCATATATCCCTTCGAATTAGTGTTTTCATATTCCTTGGATAAATATCCAGTAGTGTGATTACTGGATCATAGGGTAGTTCTATTTTTAATTTTTTTGAGGAACCTCCATACTGTCTTCCACAGTGGCTGCATCGGTTTGCATTCCCATCCACAGGGAAACAATGTTCCTTTTTCTCCACATCCTGGCCAACACCTGTTGTTTCTTGTGTTTTTGATTTCAGCCACAAATAGAATCTCTTTTAAAATTTGTAAAATAATTCAAGAGATCACAACCAACACAGCAGAAATAAAAACAATAAGAGAATATTATGAGCAATTATATGCCAATAGAATGGGCAATCTGGAAGAAATGGACAAATTCCTAGAAACATATACACTACCAAAACTGAAACAGGAAGAAATAGAAAATTTGAACAGACCCATAACCAGTAAGGAAATCGAATTAGTAATCAAAAATCTGCCAAAAAACAAGAGTCCAGGGACAGATGGCTTTCCAGGGGAATTCTACCAAACATTTAAGGAAGAGTTAACACCTATTCTCTTGAAACTGTTCCAAAAAATAGAAATGGAAAGAAAACTTCCAAACTCTTTCTATGAAGCCAGCATTACCTTGATTCCAAAACCAAAGACCCCACTAAAAAGGAGAACTATAGACCAATTTCCCTGATGAACATGGATGCAAAAATCCTCAACAAGATATTAGCCAACCGGATCCAACAATACATTAAAAAAATTATTCACCACGACCAACTGGGATTTATACCTGGGATGCAGGGCTGGTTCAATATCCGCAAAACAATTAACGTGATTCATCACATCAATAAAAGAAAGGACAAGAACCATATGATCCTCTCAATAGATACAGAGAAAGCATTTGACAAAATACAGCATCATTTCTTGATGAAAACCCTCAAGAAAGTAGGGATAGAAGGAGCATACCTTGAGATCATAAAAGCGATATATATGAACAACCCAACGCTAATATCATCCTCAATGGGGAAAAACTGAGAGCTTTCCCCCTAAGGTCAGGAACAAGACAGGGATGTCCACTCTTACCACTGTTATTCAACACAGTATTGGAAGTCTTAGCCTCTGCAATCAGACAACACAAAGAAATAAAAGGCATCCAAATCGGCCAGGGGGAGGTCAAACTTTCACTCTTCGCAGATGATATGATACTCTATATGGAAAACCCAAAAGGTTCCACCAAAAAACTGCTAGAATTGATTCATGAATTCAGCAAAGTTGCAGGATATAAAATTAATGCACAGAAGCCGGTTGCATTCCTATACACCGACAGTGAAGTGACAGAAAGAGAAATCAAGGAATAGATCCAATTTATAGTTGCACAAAAGACCATAAAATACCTAGAAATAATTCTAACCAAAGAGGTGAAAAATCTATACACTGAAAACTATAGAAAGCTTATGAAAGAAATTGAAGAAGACACGAAAAAATGGAAAAAGATTCCATGCTCCTGAATAGGAAGAACAAATATTGTTAAAACGTCAATACTACCCAAAGCAATCTACATATTCAATGCAATCCCTATCAAAGTAACACCAGCATTCTTTACAGAGCTGGAACAAATAATCCTAAAATTCGTATGGAACCAGGAAAGACTCAGAATAGCCAAAGCAATCTTGAAAAAGAAAACCGAAGCAGGAGGCATCACAATCCCAGACTTCAAGCTGTATTACAAAGCTATAATCATCAAGACAGTATGGTACTGGCACAAAAACAGACATTCAGATCAATGGAACAGAATAGAGAACCCAGAAATGGACCCACAAATGTATGGCCAACTAATCTTTGACAAAGCAGGAAAGAATATCCAGTGGAATAAAGACAGTCTCTTCAGCAAGTGGTGCTGGGAAAACTGGACAGTGACATGCAGGAGAATGAACCTGGATCACTTTCTTACACCACACAAAAAAATAAACTCAAAATGGATGAATGACCTCAAAGTAAGACAGGAAGCCATCAAAATCCTCGAGGCGAAAGCAGGCAAAAACCTCTTTGATCTTGGCCACAGCAACTTATTCAACATGTCTCCGGAGGCAAGGGAAACAAAAGCAAAAATGAACTACTGGGACCTCATCAAAATAAAAAGCTTCTACACAGCAAAGGAAAAAATCAGCAAAACTAAAAGGCAACCAACAGAATGGGAGAAGATATTTGTAAATGACATATCAGATAAAGGGTTAGTATCCAAAATCTATAAAGAATTTATCAAACTCAACACCCAAAAAACAAATAATCCAGTGAAGAAATGGGCAAAAGACATGAATAGACACTTCTCCAAGGAAGACATCCAGATGGCCAACCGACACATGAAAAAATGCTCCACATCACTCACCATCAGGGAAATACAAATCAAAACCACACTGAGATACCACCTCACACCTGTCAGAATGGCTAATATTAACAACTCAGGCAACAACAGATGTTGGCGAGGATGCGGAGAAAGAGGATCTCTTTTGCGTTGGTGGCAATGCAAGCTGGTGCAGCCACTCTGGAAAACAGTTTGGAGGTTCCGCAAAAAACTAAAAATAGAACTGCCCTACGACCCAGCAATTGCACTACTAGGCATTTATCCAAGGGATACAGGTGTGCTGTTTTGAAGGGACACATGCACCCCCATGTTATAGCAGCACTATCAACAATAGCCAAAGTATGGAAAGAGCCCAAATGTCTATCGATGGATGAATGGATAAAGAAGATGTGGTATATATATATATATATATACACATATATATATATATACACATATATTTTCAATATATATATATACACACACACACACACACACACACACACACACATACAATGGAGTATTACTCGGCAATCAAAAAGAATGAAATCTTGCCATTTACAACTACGTGGATGGAACTGGAGGGTATTATGCTGAATGAAATTAGTCAGAGAAAGGCAAAAATCATGTGACCTCACTCATATGAGGACTTTAAGAGACAAAACAGATGAACATAATGGAAGGGAAACAAAAATAATACGAAAACAGGGAGGGGGGCGAAACAGAAGAGACTCATAAATATGGAGAACAAACTGAGGGTTACTGGAGGGGTTGTGGGAAGGGGGATGGGCTAAATGGGTAAGGAGCATTAAGGAATCTACTTCTGAAATCATTGTTTCACTATATGCTAACTAATTTGGATGTAAATTTTAAAAAATAAAAAATAAAATTAAAAAATAAAATTTGTAAAATTCAAAATTTATAGAAAGTTTGAAAAAACTGAACAAATATTCCTGTATACTCGTAAGTCAAATTCTTCATTTATTGGCATTTTCCCATGTTTGTCTTATTATTTTTTCTGTGTCTGTCTCCCAGTGCTTTTTCTGAACCATTTGACAGTAAGCTGCAGATATGGCTCATTTCCTCTAAATACTTCAGTAGGTATTTTCCCCAAACAAAGACACTCTTTTACATAACCTCAGTACGACTATAAGTGAGGACATTAACACTGATACAAGAATACTGTCCAATCTACAGAGCCATTCATATCTTGCCGATTACCTCAGTAAATGTCTTGTATCATTAGGTCCTTGCTTTCTGTTCCAGAATTCATCCAGGATCCCACACTGCACTTTCTTACCACAACTCTTGAGTGCTCTTCAATCTGGAAAAGTGCCTCAGTTTTTCCATCCTGTGACTTTAGCATTTTTGAAAAGTATGGATCAGATACTTTCTAGAACGTTTCTCAGTTTGGCTTTGAGGTTTCTTCATGATTAAATCCTAGTGATAGTCATCTGTGTCCATTAACAACTGAATCCCCTGGCCCTGTGTCTCCAGTTCCAATCTAACTCCTTGCTGCCTCCCCTGCTCGGTTGTGCCTCCCTTTCCAACAGGAGAAACCTGGGTCCTCTTGTGCTCAACCTAACCTTGTCTTTTACAAATGCCTTACAATGGCCCAGCCAGGCCAGCTGGTAGACAATCTCCTGATTATGCAGATCAGCTCCTTGCCTTGACCCAGCCCCGCCCCCCCCGCACACTCGTCAGTCTCAGGACCACATCCTCCCCCATTTCCTTGAGGCCTTACTGGACAGCCCCCCACAGCTGCCCACAGCCCCTCAGGCATGGTGAGCCCAGACCCTAATTTCTCCGTGTCCGTGCAGGCTAAGAGAGCACCCTCCCGGACTCCAGGTCCCATTGCTGTTACTACTAGGTGTTCATTTTTTGTTCATGTAACAGTGGTGGGCATGTGAAGCTTTCTCTGGTGTGTAGGAGGAGGTCATCAAGGGAAGTGACTTGCCATTTGACCTCAGGGCAATTGGAGGCTCCTCCCCCTCCCCTGTTCTTGGAATATAGCTCCGCCCACCATTCCCGCAGTGGAAGTCATTTTCAAGGCTGTAGCTCTGAGAGAGCAAGGTGTTGCTGAGGCCAGAGGCATGGGATTAACCCTGTCAGTTAAGGCCGGTGTGTAAATTGTTAAGGTTCTGGCGGGTGGGCACTGAGATCTGCTGTCCTCCGGAGCCCAAGACAAGCCTCGTGTGCAAGCCCCCTTGCTTATTCCACCTGCCACCTGCTGATGGGGAGCGGCCTCGTTCCTTGGCCTCTCCCTGCTCTCCCTGTTCCCGCGGGTTTCAGATTCCACGTGCAGCTTAGATCTAACAGGTAAAACGACAGCATACCTATGTCCCTCCCCATCCTGAACTCTCCTGTGCACAGTATCATTCTGATGAGAGACTCTTCGCCTCCGTGAGACAGGTTTTAGGGTGGCCCCTGTCACTTTTCCTTGTAAACTTGCTACCTTTTCCCCTCCTGACTCCTTAAGCTGATGACTCCCCGGTGTTGGGTGGTTGCACACGGACTGTTGTCTTGAACTGCCTTTTTATTTGCTCTTCCAGATTCAGTGGAAGAGTATTAACGTGGGATCTGGAGTCAATTCTCGGTTCAAATTCCAGCAGCCCTGCTTCCTGGCTGTGTGACCTTGGGTGAGTAACTTCACTTTGCTGAACCTTGCTTCCTTCTCTGTAAAAGCAAAACAAAACAAAAAAACCAAGCCCTACTCTATCAGGTTGTAGTGAGGCATGGAGAGCATAGTACGTGTCGGGTGCTCAGTGCAGGGCTTGGCCCTGAGCACACGTTAACTGGTAGCACTTGTTATTCTCCTTCGGTCCACTTGTTCTAATAAGGATTTTGCAATGTGCTGTCTTCATAGTAGGCCTTTTTAAAAAAAATGTTTTTTAATGTTTATTTATTTTTGAGACCGACAGCATGAACGGGGGAGGGTCAGAGAGAGAGGGAGACACAGAATCTGAAACAGGCTCCAGGTTCTGAGCGGTCAGCACAGAGCCTGACGCGGGGCTCGAACTCACCGACCGTGAGATCGTGACCTGAGCCAAAGTTGGACGCTTAACCTACTGAGCCACCCAGGCACCCCCATAGTAGGCCTTTTAATATGTTGTTCAAATGCAGTGGATTGAAACTTACGCTGGAAGGCTTACCCTAACTATTCCCGGCTGGCAGTAAATGACCTGTTCACACCCTTGGCGCACGTGAGCATGCACTCACCTGAACACGGTGAGGATCGGCACCAGGCTTTCCTCCTCAACATCACGCCTGCCGGTATCATAGGCTTCAGCTGTGGAGCAGTGGAGCAGGTGTCGCTAGGGCTCCACGCAGCGCCCGTGATGAAGGGTCTTCTAACTGAGCCTCAGGCAATGAAGAGGCCCTTGTTGTTCGTGCACAGTGCTGGCTCATTATTAGGGAGACCATTGAGGAAGCATGAGAGGGCTCGGGCTGGGGCAGAGCCTTCCTATTGGGCAGACCACCATTGCCCAGCAGGACGAGGCTCTGGCAGGTCCCAAAGAGGTTGTCAAAACTCCCTCTGAAGTGGTGAATACAAGGAACACAGTGTTTCTTGACAGCCACACACCCATGTGGAGCTGCTGCTTGGAGCTCCTTGGAGCTGCTGCTTATGTCTTTCCTTCCTAAACAGGAAGGAAGCCCTCGACCCTTGACCCAGGGGTGGGGCTGAGAGAGAGGTGAGCACCAGCCCTGATGTAGTGTGTATCAGCATGTGCTGGCCCATACTGGAAGTCTCTATGCACCCTCGCATGCTGCCCATGACATTTTCAGAGATCATGGGCTGAGTAGCAGACCATACGCAATCTAACTGGGCGAGCTTCCTCAGGTGTGAGTGGGGAAACTCAGGATCACTGGATTTCATCCTGGGTTACCCATGTGGTTTGGGCTGACGACTTACCTTTTCTTCCATGCTGGGGGCTTCTGTGTTGAGAAAGCTGCAAATTAACCTCGTAGGCTGACCTAAAATTGCCTTGGCCACTGACAGTTATAATGGAGCTGACTGCAAAGGCAAGACCTTGTTGCCTTGTGAACCTGGCCATGTTGCTATGGGAACCAGAGTTCTGCTCTCCCTGTGGCTCTCTGGAGTAAGGAAGTGTCCCTTGGGAGTAGAGGGGCCAAGCCAGACAGGGGAATGGGTATGGAGGCAGAAAACCTGGGTTTTGGTAGGTGAGGTTAAGAAATAGGATGGGAAAATTCCCCCTTCCTCAGGTGGGGACTGGGTCCCCATTCTTAGCTGGGATCAGAACCGAGCCCCCAGGAACCCTTCCTTCTGGAAACACTCCTCCCCCCGGGGTTCAGAACAATATCTTGGTGTTCCCTTAGCTGAAATCATCAGTTCCACTTAGCTAAGGACACTTCTAGCAGAATGGGGTCCTGGCTGACTTCCACCCTCGAGGAAGCCTCTGGCAACACAGACCAACAGAAGGACTTGAATTGTACAAATTTGGACCTCTCTGTGCCCCACTTCCCACATTTTTCCCACATCTGTGAAAAATGGCATGAATGATGATGGTACTATTCCTGTTTGCCTATAAAGCTGTTGAGGAGGTGAAAATACCTTGCCACCTTCAGACCTAGGAGGCTTGGTGACTCTCCACTTTAGGAAACCCTGGTTAGTGGTGGCCCCACTCCAGCTGTGTATCTAGATGCCTAACCTGGAGACCCAAGCCTGGCCTGATGCCTCTCTTATTTCCATGTTTCTGTCTCTATCTCACTGTGTTACCATGGGCCAGCTTCCCTGCCCCCAACTAAACTCTCAGCTCTATCCAAGGAGGGGACCGTATCTCACACGTTTCTGCAGCTGGGTCTCATCCTATCCTGCTTTCCTGCCCTGTGCACTTTCTGGGCCAGCATAGAACTTGATCCCTACTAGGAATGCAATAATTATTACACATACAGCATTTTAAAATCTAACCCATAAATGGGGGCCTGGGTGGCTCAGTCAGTTAAGTGTCCGACTTTGGCTCAGGTCATGATCTAGTGGTTCATGAGTTCGAGCCCCATGTCCAGCTCTGTGGTGACAGCTTGGAAACTGGAGCCTGCTTTAGATTCTATCTCCATCTCTCTGCCCCTTCCCTGCTTGTGCTCCGTCTCTCTCTCTCTCTCTCTCTCTCTCTCTCTCTCTCAAATATAAAATGAAACATAAAAAATTTAAAATCTAACCAATATTTATCATCTCAATGTCTCTAGCTTTTGTCTGTTTTGAGGGATGTCTTTGGCTTTTTGTCTGTTTTGCCTCCCAGGAGAAGACCCGTAGACAAGGATTCCAGGGCAGGTGGTGTTTTTAGGGGGTGACCCTAGGAAGCACCAGTAGGGGAGGGGGAGTGAGTCAGGGAGGGGAAGGAAGGCAGTGAAAGATGCATGGTTGAGAAGGTTAGCATTATGGGAACTCTGGGGGGTGGTATAGAACATGCCTCATTATTTCCCTACCCAAGGAACAGGGGAGCCAGGTTCCTCTCTCAATACCCACTGATGTTGGAGGTCATCGAGAAGTTGTGAGCACTGGGGGGGTGGGGGGGGGGAGTGGGAGGCCAGAGCTGGACCCAGGTGATCAGAGGCTTTGTCCCCTCTCCATTCTTGGAATATATGTTCCACTCAACCTTTCCCACAGTGGGAGCCATTTTCAAGGATGTGGCCTTGAGGGGACAATGTGTTGTTGAGCCCCATTATGTTGGATGGCGTACGTGATTGAGCCCCATTAAGGCCTTTCTATAAACTATTAACATCCTGGAAGGCAGAGCTGGCCTTAAGGCTGCCCAAGACAAGCCTCCTATTCTGAACCTGCCACCTCCATGTCTGGAGTGGCCTCTCTGTCTCTCCCTGCTCTCTGCTTCTAGGGGCCAGTTTTAGGTTTCCTCTGGGAAGCTCCTGAGTTTTCAAACCAATAGTCAGGTTAAGGGCTGTTGGGGACATTAAGTCCCCTGGGTGGGGCTATAGCTCATGCACTTAAGGGACTGTCAGAAGCACTTAGTGGTGGTGCTGGTGGTGGGGAGTGTGCACTAAAAATGTGGACTCAGTCCTCCACTTGGAGGGTCTAGCTTGGTAGGCATTTTGGCCTAGGTGATTTAAAAATGGGGCTTACTAAATGTCCAAATCAAACATTAGATATTTCAAAACATCTAACTTTAAACACAATAACTTTGTAGGGAACCTTCTAAGATAAATTGGTTTCAAAATATGTAAATATGTTGACTTTTATCAGTTTGATTTTGCTGTGTAACAAACCACCCCGTATTTTAGTGTCTCAGATCAACCACTATTTACTTAGCTCGCAATGTGCAGGTGTGTAGGGCACAGTTGGGCATTTCTTCTGGTCTCTGCTGGGCTCTGTCCTGTGTATGTGGTGGATTCCTCGGTTGGCAGGGAGCTGGCTGAGGTAGAATGGCTTCAGTTGGGATGGCCTGTCTTATTTCATGGGGTTTCTCATCTACCAGCAGGCTAACCTAGGGTGTTCACACAGTGTCTGGGTAGGGTTCCAAAAAAAAGGAACTCTGAAGGTTTCTTAAGATTTTGGCTTAAGATTTTGGCAACATCTTTTTATTTGCTTTTTAAATTAAAATGTTTGTTTTGAGACCATTGTAGATTCACATGCAGTTATAAGAAATAATACGGAGAAATCCTGTGTACCCTTTACCCAGTTTCCTCTGGTGGTGATATTTTATGAAACTGTGGAACACCACAACCAGGATACTGGCACTGATCTAGTCAAGATGTAGAACGTGTCCATCACCACCAAGACCATCCATTTTAGAACCACATCCACTTCCCTCGTTTCTTCATCCCCTCCTCGACCCCTGACAACCACGAATCTGTTCTTGATTTCTACCATTTTGTCACTTTAAGAATGTTATATAAATGAGATAATAAATTTTGTATCTCTCTGGGATTGACTTTTCTTGCTCAGCATAAGTCTCCGGTGATTCAGCCGGGTTGTTGCCTGAATGAGTAGTTCCCCCATTATTGTTGAGTACTATTCCGTGGTATGGAGAGACCCCGGTTTGTGGAACTATTGGCCCATGGAAAGACACTTGGGTTGCTTCCAATTTTCGGCCATTAATGAGTAAAACCTCTATAAACATTTGTATGTAGATGTTTGTGTGAATGTAAGTTTTCGTTTCTCTTGGATAAATGCCCAGGAGCATAATTTCTGAGTTGTATGGCACTTTCATGTTTAGATTTCTAAAAAAAAAAAATTTTTTTTTCAATGTTTATTTTTTTGGGACAGAGAGAGACAGAGCATGAACGGGGGAGGGGTAGAGAGAGAGAGGGAGACACAGAATCGGAAACAGGCTCCAGGCTCCGAGCCATCAGCCCAGAGCCTGACGCGGGGCTCGAACTCACGGACCGCAAGATCGTGACCTGGCTGAAGTCGGACGCTTAACCGACTGTGCCACCCAGGCGCCCCATTAAAGACCATTAAAAAAAAAAAACTGCAGGTTTAGATCTTTTGCCGTTATTTGGAAAATTTACAACTTTTATTTCTTTAGTACTTTTTTCAGCCCTGCTCTTTCCCCTCTCCTTCCTGGACTCAATGAACACAAATGCTAGATCTTGTGTTAAAGCCCCCCAAATTCTTGGAGCCTCCATTTTTTCCCCAGATTATTTGTCTCTCTGTTGTCCAGATTGGGTAATTTCTGCTTTTATGTTTTTCAGTTCACTGATTCTTTTTATTCCTTTTATTCTGTGATTGAGACCATCTCATGAGTTTTTAAAATTTCAGTTATTGTATTTTTCAGTTCTAAATCCTCCATTTGGTTCATCGTTATTTCTTCTATTTTTTGCTGAGCCTTCTATTTTTCCACTTGTTTTGTATCTTTTCATAATTGCTTATAGGTGGTTGCTTTAAAATTCTTAGTGGATTAGGGCACCTGGGTGGATCAGTCGGTTAAGTGACCAACTTCGGCTCAGGCCATGTTCTCATGGTTTGTCATTTTGAGCCCTGCATTGGGCTCTGTGCTGATAGCTTGGAACCTGGAGCCTGCTTCAAATTTGTCTCCCTCTCTCTCTACCCCTCCCCTGCTCATGCTCAGTCTCTCTAAAAAAACAAAATCAATAAACATTAAAAAAAATAAAAAAATGAAGTTCTTATTGGATAGCTTTCTCATCTCATCATTGACATCTACCAATTATCTTTTTTTCATTCAGTTAGAGTCCTGGTTCTTGGTATGATGTTATTATGTATTAAAACTGGGACATTTTGGTTATTATAAGACTCTGGATCTTCTTGAACTCTGTTTTAGCTGCATTTTTCTGATACCATCAAGGGGAAGGGGCATGCTGCCTTATTAATAGTAGGTGGGGTTGACATCTAGGTTTCCACTTAGACTTTGTTGACACCTGAGTTTTTCTCCCACATTCTTTCAATCATGCAAGTTACAAAGCTGATAGAGATTCAAAGAGTAAAAAAATGGACTCCTCCTCCTCCTCTCCTCCTCCTTCCCCCCTCCTCCTTCTTTTAGAGAGAGAGCAGGGGAGAAGGGCAGAGAGAGAGAGACAGAGAGAGAGAGAGAGCACGCGTGTGAGAGAGAATCTTAAGAAGGCTCCATGCCCAGTATGGATCCTGATGTAGGGCTCAATCCCATGACACTGGGATCATGACCTGAGCCAAAATCAAGAGTCAGATGCTCAACCAACTGAGCCATTCAGGCACCCCAGAATGGGTTCTACTTCTTTTTAAAAAATGTTTATTTGTTTTGAGAGAGAGAGAGAGGGAGAGAGTGTGCACACGTGCGAGTGGGGGAGAGGCAAAGAGGGAGAGAGAGACTCCCAAGTAGGCTCCATGCTGTCAGTGTAGAGTCCCGAAGTGGGGCTCCATCTCACAAACCATGAGGTCATGACCTGAGCTGAAATCAGGAGTCAGATGCTTAACCAACTGAGCCACTCAGGTGCCCCTGGACTCTACTTCTTGATGAGCTTGAAAGTCAGATTGAAAAAGGACACGGACACAGGGTGGGAAATAATTGTCATTTGCTTTAATGATTATGGCTATTAGTAGGTAATATTGGGAGGCAGCTACCAGAAGAGCAGCTTTGGTTTGGGAATAGTTAATCTTAAGTTATTTCTTCTGTCAGTGATTTCATAGCAGGGACAGTTTTTACAATAAATACTTTTTTAGTGTGTGACAACAAAACCATGTTATCAATTTATAAGTGAATGTTTATCTTTCTTTTGCCCTCTGTAGCTGGTAGATATGTGTCTATCTTACCCAAAGGCATATTTGAATTACTCAAATACAAGTTAAAGAAAAAGATGGCTAGAACACTTCTTGTTTTGTTCCCCACTGAAAATTATAATCTTAGCTGTCAAGACTTTCTATTGACCCTGACTCCCACATGGTATTAGGGACTGATTCTACATGAGCTTAAATAACCAGAGATAAATACTGATTTTATGTAGCCCATGACCAGTTTCTGTCTACAGAAGAAAAAGGCAGTGAGATCCATAATTATGTGTTCTTTAAAAAATTTTTTTTTAATATTTATTTTTGAGAGAGAGGCAGAGAGAGAGGGAGACACAGATTCCAAAGCAGGCTCGAGGCTCTGAACTGTCAGCACAGAGCCGGACATGAGGCTTGAACCCATGAACCTCGAAATCATGACCTGAGCTGAAGTCAGATACTTAATCGACTAAGCTACCCAGGTGCCCCATTCATATGTTCTTTAACCAGATTTCTGTATGATGTGGAATACCAATCAATAGTGGAATAAATGGGCTTTCAGTGATTATGTCTCATAGAATATTGACTGCAAAGATGAATGGGGGCCCATCCCTGCAAGGATGGTAAAATTAAAGCAGATTGGTGAGAGTTAGATTTTCTACCCAAAGCAGTCTCAAATGGTTCTGGAAGTAAGAGATATTCCACAAGTATTTTTCAGAGTTTGAACTTTCAAATAAATTTTTTTATTTTTATTTTTTGAGAAGTTTCTGTTGCTTCCACAAAGGATTTTTTTAATATGAAATTTATTGTCAAATTGGTTTCCATACAACACCCAGTGCTCATCCCAACAGGTGCCCTCCTCAATACCCATCTCAACCCTCAGTTTATTCTCAGTTTTTAAGAGTCTCTTATGGTTTGGCTCCCTCCCTCTCTTTTTTTTTTTTTCCTTCCCCTACCCCATGGTCTTCTGTTAAGTTTCTCAGGATCCACATAAGAGTGAAAACATATGGTATCTGTCTTTCTCTGTATGACTTATTTCACTTAGCATAACACTCTCCAGTTCCACGTAATAAATTTTATTTTTGAAGGAATGTCATAAGGAGACAGAAAGAAGACCTGGGTCAAAAGTTCAAGGCACTTGACTTTGTTTTTAAAGAAAAACACGAGCCACTGTTTCAGCTTTCATGTCTCCTCGCATTGGAATCGTAACTTGGGTCACTGTGACCCATGTTCCTCACTGTAGGTCTTAGGGGCTCTTGACATCTTACCTTGTTTCTTCTCCAAGTGACCTTCTCTTCTCTGTACACATGCACTTCATGAATGTTTTCTTATACCATAGAATGTTCCTCCCCTACTTGTCCCCTTTACTGAATGTTACTCACTTTCAAGACTCAGGTCATGAGTCATACCCTGATGGAGCCTTACTAACCCGTTATGTAGAATTAACCCTCTAGTTCCGTGCATCCACCCACCTTGATTTTCCAGTTGCCACTAAAAGATTGTGTACTTTTCCAGTTCATTGCCCATGCACCCTTTTATAAAGTGAACATTTCTAAGGCAAGGATGCGGTCCTCTCCATATTCCTAACACAGTGATGCCCGCATGGTTATCAACTAGTCAAGGATCTCCTGGATAGAGTTTTCTCTGCATCAGATCTAGACCCTCTATTACATAACATCTGGGAACTGCTCACTGTAGTTCCTACTCCATCCTGGGCTTCATAACCAGCCTTCCTTCTCCACCCCAGTCTGTATTCCAAGAAGGGGCATGTGCCTTTCAACTTGGAGGAAAGGCTTGTACACATTCTTAATTACATTTTCCATCTCAATTCCTGGAAGTGGAATTACTGATTCAAAGTGTATGATGACTATTACAGCATTTGAAATGTATTGTCAAACTGCCCTCCAGAAAAGTTACTCCTTTCATTTCCTTGAACACTTGCTATCACTCAATGTTATCATTAAAAAACCTTTCCAATTTGGTAGGCAAAACAATGTTCTTTTATTTTTATGCACTAACTTTCCACTAATAGGTTTTCCCAGAGGACCGGCAGACATTTATGTAGATCCCTCCTACTGTCTTCCTGATTTTTTTCTGGACATCTCAGAGTTCCATGGGGCAGTTGAAGATTGGGTTTCACACCAACTGTGTGCCCAGTTCTGTTTTAACCCTCCAGTCAATCCCAACTTGTCATACGGTATTAGAGGGATCTCTTCCCCTATGTTCATGGTTTTCTAGATAGGGGTACTGGGATTTCCTTCATGTTCTGCAATCATCATCTACCCAGTCTGCTCTGGGCTGAGCTCTCTTGTCTTGTTTGGTATTAGGAGATTAGAAGTGGCCTCCATAGGTGGTGAACAGAGCAATAACTAGGAAAACAAGCGAGATCAATACCTAATCCTGTGCAGCCAGCCAACCTTTTCAAAGCCTCATCTGTATTGATTCCTGTAGGTGACACTTCCCTTTCTTGGATAATCAGGCCCTTTGCTCATCAGGTGAACAAGTGAGCAGTACTTATTTCTACTTTTGTAGAGCAAGAATGGCTGCTTAACTGTGAGCTGCTGGAGAGGAGGGAGGGAGGACCAGGGCAGCCTCTTATGGACTAAATTCTCTGTGCAGTGGCCTGGGTGACATGGGTCTTCATCTGGTCTCATCCTTGTTCTACACTGTAAGCTCACAAGTCCTGCAGGGGAGGGAGGTATGTCAGAGAGATGTGGCTTAGTAGGAACATAGTGGAGAAAAGGTCAGTAAGTTCAGTGGAAGAGAATGAACTTTATTAAATGCCCACTAGAGCTTCCAGTGAGATAAGTGTTATGACCTCCACTCTACAGATGAAGAGTGTGGTTCAGGGAAGATAAGTTACTTACCCCAAATAATACAACTGGAAGTGTCAAAATCGGAACCCACATTTGGAGGACACTTAAGTACACAGTGCTGTATCCTACACTCTTAATCTGAGGACCTAAAATCTAATGTCATGTGGTCAAAAACAATACCTGGATGAAAATCTTCTTTCTGGGGCATTGACCAGAAACTAGAGATTTTTAAGTTTGGGGAAAGGGGACATGTCATCAAGTATCCGAGGGACTGTGATATGAAGGAGAAGTTAGGTTTTTTTTGTTGTTGTTGTTGCTGCTGCTGCTTCAAATGCCAAAAGTAGGAGGAGAGAGTGGAATTTACAGGGAGGCATATGATGTCTCTGTAGAAGGAAACACTTTCTGAGCAGCTGTACATTTTAAAGTAATGGGTTGCCCTGAGAGCTTCCCTAACATGGAGGCATGTTTTTACATAACTCTGTACTTTTGACTATGATGTTTCTTTATCCTGGAGTGCTTGGTGAATTCCTACTCATCCTTTAAGGTTCAGTGCAAATGCCTGCCTGCTTACCTGCTTGCCATCCACCCATCCATCCATCCAAAAGTATTCATTGAATGCCTACTATGTGCCAGGGAATGTATTAGAAATTGGGGATCTATGATGGAGACAGACCCAGTCTCTGGCCTCATATAGTTTACGTTGGGCAGTAAATCTTGTCTCCGTGGCTCTGACATATGACTACTCAAGAGCTCTTATTTAAGCTTCCTCTGTTTTCACTTCCAACTGCCCGAGGCTTCCTCTGGCCACCAGAACCTGATTTGTTGACAAAGTTCAGCAGCTCAGAAGAGCCAGAGAATTAACCCCCTCTGGGAGCCCTCCTCAACTGGTGCCTAACGGAAGCTGGTATTATTAAATACTTGGGATCCCTCATCCTCCAGGTGGGACTATTGTAAGGTGTGTGTTCTACATTGATGCACAGAGTTCCCTAGTATGATTAAGATCCAGTTGTCCACCATGAAACAGGTTGATAATACACCCAGCATTGTCTTTTTACCCCTGCCTCACTTTGCCACTTGCTTATAGTTTTCTGAGATCACCTCCCAAATAAACTCCTTGCCTTTGAATCTTCTCAGTATCTGCTTCTTAGAAAACATAAACTAAGATACTGTTGATGGGCCATAGTGGTTAGGAAGAAAAATAATCACATTAGAATAATGATATTTACAGTCTAAGGCAGTGGTCATTGCATATAAGGCATGTATGTATGTGGCACAAGGTTTTGTAGAAGTGATGATGTATTTGGTATTTTAGTTTAGTTAGTAATAAAATGTGTGTGCGTTGATGATTTTCTTTTTCCTTGATACCATGAAGAAAGAGCAAGCCCACCCAAAGAGATGAAGGCAGACAGATCGGGGAATCAACATTTATGTTGCAGTCTGGCTGTCTCCTAGAATGTGAGCTCCGTGGGAGCAGTGATCATATTTTCTTCACTGCTATATAATTCATGGACCTGCAGAAGACCTTGATTCAGAACAGGCAGCAGCATTGTGGAATTGACTTGTAAATTCAAGCATTCTCTTTACGAGTTGCAATTTTCACCACCGTATTTAACAAGAACAACCACTGCAACCACCACCACAAAAATTTGTAGGTGATTTTTCATGGATGATGCACTGTGGTTGGTGCTCTGTATACATTTTCTCAGTTAATGCTTCCAGCCTCTCTGTGAGGTGGTTCTTGTAGCAGACACTGGTAACGCCCCATCCTACCTCCCCTTGGCTCACCTGAATTCACCTGCGGCTGTAATTCCTATCAGCACAACGGCTCCCTACCTCCTGTGCCCAAGGGCTTTATCTGGCATCACGGAGACTTGCCCTACTGCACATAGAAAAGCCTGAAAGTAGAAGTAAAGATCCCAGAGTGGGCGGGGTGTGTAGTTCTGAACCAGTGAGAGAGTGAAATGAGCAGATAATTTGTCTAAGCTTCTGACATATGTGAAGTTTCTGGGGGCACATTTTACACCATTTTTCCAGAGCTTCTTTGTGGGATTGAGTGCTAGTGGCCCACGGCAGTAACCTGCTCATGAACACATGCTCGGTTGGCTTTTCTCTCTTCTCGATCTCACTTTCTCACCCTCTGCAGAATCATCTGCTTCTAACTCCTTGTCTCATAGCCTACTTCAAGGAAGCCAAGCTAAGATAACCATCATTTTGCAATTAAGAACATTGATATTCAGAGAGGTCAAGAGGCTTGATCCTGGTTGCTCAGTTAATAAGTGGTAGACTCAAGATTCAAACTCCTAGATGTTTTCAAATATGATCATTCAGTTCTATGTCGTATCCCAAAATAAAGGCAAAAATTGTATTCAACCACAAAGGTAGGTTTCCTCCTTCATTCATAAGCACCTACTATGTGCCAGTCTCTCCGTTAGGTACTAGAAATAAAGAATGAATAGGAGCAGTGTCCAATTCCCAAGCAGATTAGAGTCTAGTAGGAGTGTGTTTTAGGCTATCTAACAAAATACTGTAGACTGGGGTGGCTTAAACAATAGACATTAGTTTCTCACAGTTCTGGAGGCGAGGAAGTCCAATATCGAGGTGTTGGCAAGTTTGGTTTCTGTTGAGGGCCCCCTTTCTAGTTCGCAGATGGCTGCCTTCTCGCTATGTGGTCACATGGTCTTTCCTCAGTGTGTGCAGAGAGAGAGAGAAAGAGGCAACACTCTCATGTCTCTTCCCCTTCTTGAAAGGGCAGAAATATTCCAGTTCAACAACTCAAGAGCACAGTGGAAAAGTCAATGATATGATTATTAATCATCTCTCTAAGAGCAATAACTTGGTAATTATATTTTCAGACATTCATTAAGCATTTAAACCTAATTCTTATACACAATGGGGCTATAACAAGGCAGTGTTAGTTGGTTCATTTTGTATTCAGTTTCCAGAGATGTTAACTGACATTTAATAGTTTGGTAATTGATCTATGTCATCTTAAATAATTGGTACAACCTTCAATGGAGAAAGAGAAAGTACTTCAGGAAGCCCAGTGCACCTTCAGTGTTTAATTTCTGTCACTTATGGGTAAAAATTAGGTCACTCTAAATTGTCATAAATAGTCTAGGTAAGTATATGCACCTTCACTTTTTCATGAAACAGTATCAAAGGTCTCGGGGTAGCTCAATGGTCCTTCACAATGGCTCTTTTATGACCGTATTTGTCATTTTCCTCCTTTCCTGTCTCCACTCGCTGTGATGTTTCCCATCATCACTGATGATGCCCAAAGATCATACACATCACGGCATCGGAGCCCTGCTTGCTGATGCCTGCTGATGTTTGTTGATGCTTAAACCTGGGGACCAAGGTGTAGACTACCAGTACCTTCTCCTATGGCTGTCATTGCAGCTCACAACTTAGTTGTACCCTCCACGTCCCTGTTTCTCCAGGGAGTCTTGTCTGCTTGCTCCTGACTGGCAAGGCAAACTTGCAAGGGAGGAGTACTTTTCTACTAGAAGAGTGAACCCCACATGTCTCTTCATTTGTGAAGTGGGGATAGGGGTAGGATGGACCTTTGGGCTGTAGCAGACACTCATTGTGTTCCACCCATATCTCTGTGGCTCATTTCTGTGCGTGTTGGCCTAACTTTTCATTGCCAGCACCTGCATTTCTTTTCCTGGGGGCTCTCTTTTGCCAAAGACTATTCTGCTTGCTAGCACGGCAGCTTGAAATGCCAAGGAGTTAATGTTCCTTGTGAATGGCTTTCAACCAACGAGTAAAGGGACTAATTGTACAAATATCCCAGCTCCATCACTCTTTGAATGGGTAACTGAAACACCTTATCTACGTAGTATCCCGGAGCTTGATGGTGGTAATGAAATCCAATTCCCCATGGTGGTGACTGCGTGTGACAGCACACCCTTTTCTGACTTAATTTCTCTCTGTCTCATTTCTCCACCCCCACCAGTGTTGCTTAAAATCACCTTTTTGCTAAACACAAACACTCAAATTTTTGCCTCGGGTTCTGCTTCTTCTGGAACCCAAACCAAGGCAGGAGGTTGTCATAAAGATTCAAGAACATATGCATGTATACCTTGTAGCACAGTAAATATTTTGTTGAATAAGTAAATGGATATATTCGACTCCTTGAAATCTTATGGTTTTATCTGTTATTATTTCTTTGAAACCCATGTCTGTACTTGTGTGTCTGCTAAGTTCAATCTCAACTTATTAAGAACAATTTCTATAGTTAAATAATTCAGAATCCACTTGTTACTGGTTTTCTTTTGATAAAAGTTTATGATTTCCAAAAGGCAATGTTCTATGGTTTATACAAAGTGACTATAACAGAAACATTCACACGTTTAAAATGGCATGAGCCCCAATTAATATATGGAATACATATCCCAGGAACACTTACTTTACATCTGCACTGAAGAAATGGCTTTGGGTCATCTCCTCAAGTCTGGCCTTGGCTCCTGTTTGCACAAGGACCCAATCAGGACATGGTTGTCCTGACTGTCTTGTCCTTAGGGTGACAAGCACATTGCCATGAGCCTTTAAATGCCTTACAACTGGACTTTTATCTTTAAGTATGTCATGAGTCCAAACTGATGATCCACAGGCTAACTCTGGATGGCAGATATATTCTGTTTTGGTATACAGAGTGTAATAAAAATGTATCCAGCCTTTAAAAAGTGAGATACTTCATTTAAAATTTGGATTTATGGCTTCTCTTGAAAATACGGAGAGGTCTAGTAAACTTGGGCCGAATTTCCACGTGGCAACAATCAGCTGGTGCTAAATAGGTACCATTTCTTCTCAGTGGGGCATCTGGGCATAGGCTCTTTAGTCTGCTACAGTCACTACCACCCTATGTCTTTCAGTTACATTAACTATCTTCATAGTCATCCTCCTCAGTGACAATGGCTTCTTAGGGATGAAAGAGAACAGAACTATTTACCCCCCGTATATTTTAAGGCTCAAAGAAAGAAAAAAAAGAAAAAAAGCCTACTTGTTAAAACAGAGCTACACATTTCTAGATCTTAAAAGAGAATAACATTAAACAAATTAACACTTTAGCACTCAAAGAATGGAATATAATTATGTTCTTTACAACCTAACTACAGAATTAATTGATGGTGCATTACAGGTGGGTGGGGTCTGATAAAGAGACGCAGGGTTAAAGCTGTATGATGAACATTTGTCAGTTTGCTCTGTGACTGGATGTACAAGAGTCAGTGGAAGAGAGTACAGAAGTCTGCTTGAGGCCTTTTGGAGATAGCAGGAGGCAGGGAAAAATGGCCCTCTTGCCCTGTCCCATAATAGTTCTTGTTTTAAACATCTGGTTTGCAGTCACTAATTTCGTGTCACTATTCTTTGCCTTTAATTCTGGAATACCTCCCACTCTCCTTGGTCCCTTGGATACATCTGGTATAGAAATTCCTTTGGGTAGAGTTATTGTTAACTGAGCAAAAAAGGGGAGGTATCTCTGAGTGTATCTGTTGGAAGATCACATGTTTCTGCTTTTTGGGTGGAAAGATGTTGTATGTAATTTTCCCTCCTAGCAGCTGCATTCTGAATAATGCACAGAGGTTTGGTCTAGTCAGGAATGTTAAACACTTGTTTATCTGTCTTTCTGTTCCCCACATCCACGGGGGATCGAGACAACAACAGATACTCTGCTTTAGGAAATTAAATCCACTCAGATTAGTGTAAAATTCTTGAATGTCAGGTGGTCTCAGTAAAACTGTATTTTCTCAATTTACCCATACCCTTTTCCAAACTGAAACTGATTCTAAAATAGACAATATTGATGATCTTTAAATGTAGTAGTTCTCAGCAAATGCCATTGTGTTCTGGGTGAAACCGATCAGATCCTGCACAAGGATTAGGTATGCCATGCTTCTCTCTCTTAATTTTACATTCCATGGAGCCAAATCATGGCACGCTGTCAGATTTAGTGACCTCATTTCTCATCCACGACAGCCTTAATGACACTCAAATATATCATTCACTTTTCCCCCATTCCAAAATATACCAACACTGTATACCATCATTCATGCAACTTGACTTAAAGCCTATTTTTAAAAATCATTCTTGTTCTGTCCAGACAAGGTTGATAATTCAACTGGAACTTACATCCACAGGAATTCAATAATTATCAAATTTGGATGAAATATTAATTCCCAACTTGGTCTTTTCCTATTTTAATGCTGGCCAGTTTTTTTTTTTTAATTTGTGACTTTAATTTTTTTTTGTTTTAAATACAGGATAGATTTTAGACCCAATTTAACTTTTTAATTTACCAACATACTGTTCAAAGGAAATGAATTTCCACATTTGAATTAATTCCTAATACACTGGAGTGTGAATTTAAACAGTGGGCAAATATAGCACTAATAAAAACAACAATTTTCCCTCTGCTCTATGCCTGTCTTTAGCTTTGTGAAGGGACTACAGATGTTGCCACTTGTTGCCTCATGTCTGGGTTAGCTGTATAAGAACAAGGGCGTTGGGGAGCCCCTGCAGTTCTGTGCACCCCTCCCAGCAAACTCCACTTCCTCCCCTTTTATCTCCAGTCTCTCTTTGAACCAAACTTCTGCATCTTCATTCTCTTTCCTTTACGGGGGGGGGGGGGGGGGGGGGGTGTTTCCATTCCTTCATGCTTTTTGTGAAAGCACCAAACAATACAGAAAAATAAGCACAGGAAAAAAAAATCAAATTCCTTTCTAACACTACTTCTCCCCTCCCTCACTTTTCTTGATAGAAGAAACCATGGTTAATAATTTTATATGTAAATTTCCAATCAAAGGGCATATCCTCCATCCTTGCTTATCCTGTTCCATTTAGATGTTGCTAATTCTTAGCAAGTTGGAAAGTGTTGCAGATATAAAAGTGGAAGGATGAATGGTTTGGTGTGTGTGTAACCAGTCCACTGTTGACCTGTTTTGAGATGATATGGATCCTACTTAAATGGAGTGTGCGTGTTGTTTTACCTCAAGGGATCCATATGCCTGCCACCACCATTCTGAATTCCTGTGCTCCTTTTGGGGCTCTCAGTCACAGTACTGCATTCCTCTGGACATCATAACTGATACCCAATTCAGGGCCAGTCAGAGCTCTTGTATGTGATTGACAGACGAATACTGGGGAAAGAGGATATCTTCATGTTAGACTATGGGCCATGTAGGGACAAGGTTTCCAGTGGTCATCTTTCCCACCATGAAGAAAGAAGGCAAAGCCCTGATGGTCTTGAACATAGGATGCCAGAACGACTTTCTGAGCTGCATGAGACAGTTCACTCACTTTATTTTAATGTAGGTCAGGTAGAGCTAGATTTTTGTCCCCTGCAATTGGAATTGTCCTGATGCTTGTGCTAAGTATGTCATGTTTCTTGCAAATATCTAGTTGTAGAAGCTACCCAGATATATGAATGAGCCTGAGTTGTCTGCACACAGAAATTTGGCTTTGTGTGTAGAGCTTCTGTAAAACATGAAGGAAACTGCTAAAATAAAGAGCTAATACACTGACAAATCTAATCAATGTTATTATGCTAGCAGATAGAAGAATATCTAACCCAGAGATGTTCTAGAAAAATTCCCTGGAGATGGGGAAAAATGAGAAGCTCCCTAGAGAAGGTAAAGTGGGGCCACATGGTGAGAGCCAGGTTTATGTTAGGCAGAACATGAGAGTTGGAGGATGTAGCAACATTTTTTATGGTTCAGATATGATTTATGGGGTGGAGATGGGAGGAATGGGATTTAGGGCAGCAGAGAGGAAGCAGAGAGCAGCATGGGAATACAAGTATACAAGAAGACAGCTAAAAGGAGGGACTGGCCAACATCACCAGACATGTGAGATATGGAGAAGGTCAGCTAGCCATGGGGTTTTAAAAATACTTAGTTTGGGGGGAGAGGGAGTGGTAGTTGGCTCAGTTTGTAGGCATTAAGGATACGTATGTGATTTGGGGACAATTAAGTGCTTATGTCTGAAGTCATAATCTATTGATCCCTGATCTCAGTCTGTCTGTCCATCCCTCCCTGCATCTGTCCATCCATTTTTGCTTGCTTGCTTGCTTCCTTCCTTCCTTCGTTCCATCCATCCATCCATCCATCCATCCATCCATCCATCCATCTATCTTTCAAACCATTATCCACCTGTTGCCAAACATTTATTCAGCTCCTGTTATGTGCCATGGCTTGTATTACTTGTGAAGGAGAAGGATGAAAAGACATTCTTATCTTTGGGGTACTTCAGTCTAGGGTGGGAAATAGATATATAAGCAGATCATTGCACCACTGTTTGCTAAGTGCAGTAATAAAGGCATTTGCAAAATGCCAAAGAAAGACATGTTGGTTGTGAAGATTAAATGAGATTACATGTGTGAAAAGCACTTTGTGAGCTATTTAAATATTAGTCATTATTATAATCTTTATAACAACTCTGGGAGAAAGGCTTGGATTATTATCCCCTGAAATTATTATTATTTTTTGTATCATAAAAGCTGCCTGAGCACTACAAGTTACAAAATAGAGAAAATAAGAACTCACCCACAATTTATTGCTTTAACACTGACATTGTTTTACATTTTGATAACTTTCATTAGTGTCTTTTCCTGGAATTTTCTTTTTCCACATAGCAATCATGCTATATATACCATGATACTGATTTTTCTCTTTAAGTTGTCTACATTTTTTCAGTTTCTAGGGTCACATCCATGGTGGGGGGAGTTGACATAGCCTGGCTCAGTTGTAGCCCAAACCCCATACTCCTACTTCCTTATGAGTTTCTGGGACTGCCTGCCTCCCCCCACCCCTAGAAGAATGGCCATATATGTTCCCTGTCCCTGCCATGCTCTTCCTGCCACTTCAGGCATGGATCTGTGCCTGATATGCATGTCATTTTCCTCTTTGGCTTCTTGCTGATGAGAAGCCTTTCCTTTGTCCTGAGCTCTATCACTATAGTGAAGAGGAAAGTGGCCTCTTCGTCTACCTAAGTCACTTTGGTGGACCAGTTTGTGACTGCAGTAGATACCTGAGTTTGAGGGATATCCATGCTCACCCCACTTCCTCTCCTTTTATTCTCTCGTAAAGCCAATCCTACTACAGGCTTTCATGCCCATCACATCACCAATACAGTTCTTTGTCAAGGTCATAAACAACCTCCATGTTTCCAAGTTGAATGCCCAGTTCTTAGCCATCATCTTGCTTGACTCATCAGCAACATTTGACACAGTTGATAATTTTTTCCTCCTTGAAGTGCTTTCTTCACTTAACTGCTAGGACACTACACTCCTGGTAGCTTCTTCTCCCTCCCCTTTGCTGGTTCCTCCTCATCTCCTTGACCTCTAAAGATTGGACTGCCCCAGAACTCAACCTATAGACATTTCTCTATCTCCATTCACTACTTAGGTGAACTCACCTATTCTAGTGGTTTTAAATACAGGCTGAAGACTCCCAAATTTATAATCCAAGTTGGATCTCTTTTCTGAACTACACACTCATATATTCAACTGACTAGTCAACATTTTCACTTGAATGTCTAATAGGCATCTCAAACATTGCTTGACCAAAATCCAACTCATGGTTTCCTCCTCCTCCAACCTGTCCCTCCTTTAGTGTTTCCCACTTTAGTAAGAGACATGTCTGTTTGTCCAGTGCTTTTGCTACAATCCTTGGAGTTGTCTTGACAGTCTTCTCTATACTGCATCTAATCCATCAACAAATCCTGTTGTCTCTCCTTCAAAATATATCCTGAATCCAACCACTTCCCACTACTTCTGCTTTTATCCCAATCTAAGCCACTAGCATCTGTCACTGGATCACTGTAGTAGGCTCTTAAATGATTTCGCTGCTTCAGACCTTGCCTCTCTGCACCCTATTTTCAACATGGCAGCTCAAGTGATTACTTTCCTTTTTTGCAGCCTAAGTCATATCTTGTCATTCCTCTCCCCCAAACCTTCCATTGGCTCTCATATCATTCAGGGTAAGAGCCAAAACTTTGCTGTGGCCTACAGGAGCCTATGCAATTTGGGCTACTGACCTCATCTCCTATTGTTCTCCCTCTAGGTCACTTCATTATACTGCCACTAACATCACTGTTGTTCTTCAAACACACTAGAACATTCTTGTTTTTTTGTTTTGTTTTGTTTTTGAGAGAGAGTGAAAGTGAGTGCGAGTGGGCAGTGGTGGGGCAGAGAGGGAGACACAGAATCCAAAGCAGGCTCCAGGCTCTGAGCTGTCAGCACAGAGCCTGACCTGGGGCTCGAACTCACGAACCATGAGATCATGACTTGAGCTGAAGTTGGACACTTAACCAACTGACCCACCCAGGCACCCCCAAAGAAGTCATTTCTGATCACTCTGTGTACCACAGCAACTCTGTCCCATGCCAGACATGCTGTATCCTTGATTTATCTTTCTTTTATTGTGCTAATCACCAGTTGACTGTGTGTGTGTGTGTGTGTGTGTGTGTGTGTGTGCGTGCGTGCACGCACGCACGCACATATATGTTTATTAACCATTCTTCTAACTCCTATGCCAGGAGATCAAGGGCTTGATCTCTGTGCCCATAGAATTTATAAAGTAGTATCTGGTCTGTTAGTTCATGCTGAGTAAATATATATATTTCCTGTTTGCCAGCTCTTTCTTATGACCTCCTCCTCCTGTGACATAGGAGTAGATTCTACTCAAGTGTTTCCTTTACTCCAGTGAGGGCAAATAATATAATGGCTAATTTACTCTATGATCCCAGTTTCCTTATCCATAAAATCTATCTGGCAATAGCACACCTTATAGGGTTGTTAGGAATAAATAAGGTATAGCAGTTAAAGTCCACAATACTGTGTCTGGCCCACAGAGTGGTTTTTAATGAAATTTTGAACACTCTAGAGTCACACAAGATAGGATTTAAATGACTTCTATGCAAAGCATTTAGAACAGTGCCTAGCACATAATAAATACTGTGTAAGTGTGAGGTCTGGCAATAATAATTATTTGATTTACTGTTAAGAGTTGTATAATCTAGGGTAGTGACTTCACTTCTAGTCTCAAGTCCTCATCTACTATGGGGATAAAGTAGCTGCTGTGGCAATTGAGTAGGTTATAATATATATAATATCCCTACAGTTAAGATGCTCTTTCTCTATTATGGGAGAATCAAGTTATTTCCCTTTTAAATTTTTTTTTAATGTTTATTTATTTTTGAGACAGAGAAAGAGCATGAATGGGGGAGGGTCAGAGAGAGAGGGAGACACAGAATCTGAAATAGGCTCCAGGCTCTGAGCAGTCAGCACAGAGCCCAACGCGGGGCTCGAACTCACGGACAGTGAGATCGTGACCTGAACTGAAGTCGGACGCTTAACCGACTGAGCCACCCAGGCGCCCCAAAATGTTTGCTTATTTTTGAGAGAAAATGCGAGTGGTGGGGTGGGTGGAGAGAGAGGGGGACAATGCAAGCCTGATGGGGCATTCGAACTCATGATCTGAACCGCAAGATCATGACCTGAGCCAAAGTCGGATGCTCAACTGACTGAGCCACCCAAGCGCCCCAAGTTACTTCATTTTTTAAATCATTAGACATGCTGTGATGAGCATCTTTGTGAATAATAGTTTTAACACATTTCATATTATTTCCTTACCTTGGAATTCCAGAATCAGCATTTTTAAATAGAAATATATATTTTCATGGTTCTTGTTACATGTGCCTGATGGATTTCTTATCCTCATTTTGCTGAGAGTACCTCTGAGCCTTCAGGTTATTTGCCTGGTAAGTGTTAGGATCAAGATCGGTGCTCAGAATATACTATGTTTTGCTGTCTTTCACTCAGACAATTCACGAGGCCACCTACTGCATAATGAATTACCCCATTCTTGATTCCTGTGGATCATGAATCTGGCAGTGGTTTAGCTGGGTGGTTCTGACATGGAGTCTATCAAGAGATTGCAATCATCGTGAGGCTGGAGAACCACTTTGCAAACTCACTCACATGGCTGTTGGCAGGGGGCTTCAGTTTCTCACCAAGCAGACCTATCCATAGGCTATCTGAGTGTCCCTGCACAGGGCAGCTGGCTTCCTCCAAAGCAAGTGATCTAAGGGAGAGAACGAGGGACTGAGACAGGAAACACAACAATTTTTTTTTTTTTTTTACCTTTGAGGTTATTTATTTTGAGATAGAGAAAGAGCAGGGGAGGGGCAGAGAGAGGGAGACAGAGAATCCCAAGCAGGCTCTGCTGTCAGTGCAGAGCCTGACGCAGAGCTAGAATCCACAAACTGCAAGATCATGACCTCAGCCAAAATCAAGAGCCGGATGCTTAACTGACTGGGCCACCCAGGAGACACAACCTTTTATAACTTAATCTCAGAAGTAACACACCATCATTCCTTCTGCATTGTGTTGGTCACAATAGCTCAGTCCTGGTAAATGTGGGAGGGTGGGGATCAACAGAGGGCATCGTGGAGGCTGGCTGCCACAGGAGTGGATTGTGGGATCACTGTTATACCATCTGTCTCTCTTTCCCTCTCTTACTCCTTAGTCACATTCTGCCTTGATTTTTAACCACCCTCTGACTTGACTGGACATTTAAGTACCCACTATGTGTCAGGCACTGGGCTAGTTCCTTTCACAGATCCATTTAGCCCTCACAACATCCAAGGTCAGGTGAATATTGCATCTTGCAGAGAGGAAAACTGAAGCACAGAGAGACAAAGTCCATTTGCCAAAATAAGATCACATGGCAAGCTAGATTAAGACTTGAGGTGCAAACTCAGGCCTGGGGCTGTAGCATCTGGTTCTTTCTGTGACACCAGGGGACCTTTTTGGCAGATGCTCATTCTCTCCTACCACCATTTGAGCTCATGGAAGCACTAAGAACTGACATCTGGGGAACAGTTGTGAAGCTGATTCCCCCTTGCCTGGAAACCACTAAGGCCTGGTCAGTAAGAATATAGCAAGGGAGAACAGACAGTGTCCCCGATCTGCTCATGGCTGGAATCCTGTCCAGCGAGATGTCCAACATCAATACCAAAGTGTGACTGGGAGAACAGCTCCAGCTCTTGATGCACACTGTATTGATCTCTAAAATCTCTTAATTCCTGTGTTTTGGGGGGTGGCTTTATTACCTGCGATTACCCGTGTTAAAGGCTATCTGTAACAGCTGCTTAGATTTAGCGAGGTGTCTAAGTCATTTCAGAATCAGGCTGGGATCCCAGGGCTCCTCTGCTTGTCAGTTTTGATGGGATTTTCTTATTCCCTTTTACCAGCTTTCTAAGAATTTTCTTTTAAATTTCTGTAGCTTTCTGAAGAAGCTACAAAAGGAAGGGATTATTATTGTTCTGCTAATTAAAAAAATCAAAGGAGTGTAGTTGTTATGGGAATGCACCTTTCAGATCCCCTGCCTCAGGGGGTGAAACTGATCTAAGGCTCCAACTGCTGCATTCTGTGCCCATCACTGAGTACATGCCAACTACAGCTGTTCTTCCTGTGGGCTGCTCTCAGCCCAGGACTGAGCACAGCAGAGGTCTAAGGCAGCCACATTCTGCAAGATGTAGGGCTTCTGTGATGAGTAACTTTGGCTCAAGGATTCCTGTGGCAGGCAGAATAACAGACTCCCAAAGATGCCCCATCCTCATCTCTGGAATCTGGGAGTATATCAATTTACACGACAAAAGGGAATTAAGGTTGCCAGTCAGCTGACCTCCAGATGGGGGAGAAGTGGGGATATCCAGGTGGACCCATTGAAATCACATGACACCATAAGAGACTCTTAAATACTGAGAACAAACTGAGGGTTGATGAGGGGTGGGGGAGAGGGGAAAGTGGGTGATGGGCATTGAGGAGGGCACCTGTTGGGATGAGCACTGGGTGTTGCATGGAAACCAATTTGACAATAAATTATATTTAATATAAAAAATGTAAATTAAGAATTAAAGAGCAAAAATAAATTTAAAAGAATTTAAAAAATGAAATCACATGACTCCTTAAAAGTGGAGAAACTTGGCCGGTTGTCATCAAAGAGAGATGCAGAGATGAAAAGAGAGCCAGAGAAATGGTATGTGGAATGGGGCCTGCAAAGGGCTTGACCTTCTGTGGCTGGCTTTGCGATGCAGGAAGGGACCAAGAACTGAGGAATGTTGATGCCCCAAGTATTAGGAAAAGGAAAGAAATAGATTCTCCTCTAGGGCATGCAGAAAGGAATGTAGCCCTGTCAACACCTTGATTTTAGCCTGGTGAGAGCTATGTCAGCCTGGGACCTAAAGAGTTGTAACGTAATGGATTCATGTTGTTTTAAGATATTACACTTGTGGTGGTTTGTTATAGCAGCAACAGAGACTAATACAGCTCCCCATCAGCTTTGCTACAACTCTCTTAGAAGTACACTGCTGTCTAAGACCCTGCCTGCCTGCCCACCCACCCCTTTTTCCTTCTCTCTGTTCCTTAGGGGCATCAGACCAGCTTTCCCTTCCTCCTCCAGCTCCTTCCCCATTTCCCTCCTACCTGTTTCTCCAATAAATATCTTGCATGTTTAATGCCTTTCAGCATCTCCTTCTCTGAAGATGCAAACTAATTGAAGTAATCAAGACCCAATAAAGTTTTAAAGTGAGTTCTAGATCTCTGCTGTCCAATATTGTCATTGCTAACAATCTTTTGCTGTTGAAATGGGGGCATGAGATTTAAATTCTTAAACTTTAAAGGGGTACTTGTTAAAATGTCAATACTACCCAAAGCAATCTACACATTCAATGAAATCCCAATCAAAATTGCACCAGCATTCTTCTCGAAGCTAGAACAAGCAATCCTAAAATTTGCATGGAACCATAAAAGACCCCAAATAGCCAAAGTAATATTGAAGAAGAAGACCAAAGCGGGAGGCATCACAATCCCAGACTTTAGCCTCTACTACAAAGCTGTAATCATCAAGACAGCATGGTATAGGCACAAAAACAGACACATAAACCAATGGAATAGAATAGAGACTCCAGAATTGGACCCACAAACGTATGGCCAACTAATCTTTGACAAAGCAGGAAAGAATATCCAATGGAAAAAAAGACAGTCTCTTTAACAAATGGTGCTGGGAGAACTGGACATGCAGAAGAATAAAACTAGACCACTTTCTCACACCATTCACAAAAATAAACTCAAAATGGATGAAGGACCTGAATGTGAGGCAAGAAACCATCAAAACCCTAGAGGAGAAAGCAGGAAAAGACCTCTCTGACCTCAGCCGTAGCAATTTCTTACTTGACACATCCCCAAAGGCAAGGGAATTAAAAGCAAAAATGAACTATTGGGACCTCATGAAGATAAAAACTTCTGCACTGCAAAGGAAACAATCAACAAAACTAAAAGGAAACCAATGCAATGGGAGAAGATATTTGCAAATGACGTATCGGACAAAGGGCTAGTATCCAAAATCTATAAAGAGCTCACCAAACTCCACACCTGAAAAACAAATAACCCAATGAAGAAATGGGCAGAAAACATGAATAGACACTTCTCTAAACATCCGTGAGTGGAAGACATCCAGATGGCCAACAGGCACATGAAAAGATGCTCAGCATCACTCCTCATCAGGGAAATACAAATCAAAACCACACTGAGGTATCACCTCACACCAGTCAGAGTGGCTAAAATGAACAAATCAGGAGACTATAGATGCTGGAGAGGATGTGGAGAAACGGGAACCCTCTTGCACTGTTGGTGGCAATGCAAACTGGTACAGCCGCTCTGGAAAACAGTGTGAAGGTTTCTCAAAATATTAAAAATAGATCTACCCTATGACCCAGCAATAGCACTGCTGGGAATTTACCCAAGAGATACAGGAATGCTGATGCATAGGGGCACTTGCACCCCAATGTTTATAGCAGTGCTTTCAACAATAGCCAAATTATGGAAAGAGCCTAAATGTCCATCAACTGATGAATGGTTAAGGAAATTGTGGTTTATATACACAATGGAATATTACTTGGCAATGAGAAAGAATGAAATCTGGCCTTTTGTAGCAACGTGGATAGAACTGCAGAGTGTTATGCTAAGTGAAATAAGTCATACAGAGAAAGACAGATACCATATGTTTTCACTCGTATGTGGATCCTGAGAAAGTTAACAGAAGACCATGTGGGGAGGGGAAGGAAAAAAAAAGGGAGGGAGCCAAACCATAAGAGACTCTTAAAAACTAGAATAAACTGAAGGTTGATGGGGGGTGGGAGGGAGGGGAAAGTGGGTGATGGGCATTGAGGAGGGCATCTGTTTGGATGAGCACTGGGTGTTGCATGGAAACCAATTTGACAATAAATTTCATATTAAAAAAAAAGGAATTCATTTGCTTGTTCCAAAAAAAAATAAATAAAGGGATACTCAATTCAGTTATTGGAAAACTTTCAACTATCTTTGGAAGATTTCGGGTGTGGGACTCTATTTTTTCCAATTGTATATTTTGTGAACTCTAAACACAGATCAAGTATTTTTTTTCTTTTATAATTTTTATTTAAATTCTGGCTAACATAAAGTGAATTATTGGTTTCAGGAGTATAATTTAGTGGTTCATCACTTATATACAACACCCAGTGCTCATCATAACAAGTGCCCTCCTTAATACTCACCACCCATCTAGTCCCTCCCCCACCCACCTGCCTCATCAACTTTGGGTTTATTCTGTATCATTAGGAATATCTTATGGTTTGCTTCCCTCTTTTTTCCTTCCCCCTTCCTATATGTTCATCTGTTTTGTTTCTTAAATTCCTCATGAGTGAAATCAAATGGTATTTTTTTTTCTGTGACTGACAGATTTCACTTAGCATAATGCACTCTAGCTCCATCCATGTCATTGCAAATGGCAATATTTCATTAAATTTTTTTTAACGTTTATTGTTGAGAGATAGAGACACACAGAATGTGAGCAGAGGAGGGTCAGAGAGAGAGGGAGACACAGAATCCGAAACAGGCTCCAGGCTCTAAGCTTTCAGCACAGAGCCCAATGCGGGGCTCAAACCCACAAACCATGAGATCATGACCTGAGCTGAAGTCAGACACCTAACCAAATGAGCCACCCAGGTGCCCCAACATTTCATTATTTTTGATGGCTGAGTAATATTTTGCTGTATGTGTTTATATTTATATTTATCACATCATCTTTATCCATTCATGAGTCGTTGGACATTTGGGCTTTTTCCATAGTTTGGCTATTGTTGATAAGGCTGCTATAAACATCGGGGTGCAGTGCCCCTTTGAATCAGTAGTTTTGTATCCTTTGGGTAAATATCTGGTAGTTGTCCTGAGTGGCTGCACTAGTTTGCATTCCCACCAACAGTGCAAGAGGGTTCTCCTTTCTCTACATCCTTGCCAACATTTGTTGTTGCCTGAGCTGTTAATTGTAGCCATTCTGACAGATGTGAGGTGGTATCTCATTGTGGGTTTGATTTGTATTTCCCCAATGATGAGTGATGTTGAGCATCTTTTCATGTGTCTGTTAGCCATCTGGAGGTCATCTTTTGAAAAATGTCTATTCATGTCTTGTATCCATTTCTTAACTGAATTATTTGTTTTTGGGTTGTTGAGTTTGGTAAGTTCCTTATAGATTTTGGGTACTAACCCTTTATCCGATACATCATTTGTAAATATCTTCCCCCATTCTATAGGCTGCCTTTTAGTTTTGTTGATAGTTTCTTTTGCTGTTGAGAAGCTTTTTATCATTTTTTTAAAGTTTATTTTTGAGAGAGAGGATCCCAAGCAGGCTCTACACTGTCAACACAGAACCTGATGTAGGGCTTGAACTCACGAATTATGAGATCATGACCGGAGCTGAAATTAAGAGTCAGATGCTTAACTGAGCCACCCACCCAGGTACCCCAGAAGCTTTTTATCTTAATGAAGGCCCAATAGTTCATGTTTGCTTTTGTTTCCCTTGCTTCTGGCAATATGTCTAGTAAGAAGTTGCACTGGCTGAGGTCAAAGAGGTTGCTGCCTGTGTTCTCCTAGGATTTTGATGGTTTCCTATTTCATGTTTAGGTTTTTCACCCATTTTAAATTTATTTTTGTGTACAGTGTAAGAAAGTGGTCCAGTTTCATTCTACATGTTACCATCCAGTTTTCCCAACGTCATTTGTTGAAGAGATTGTCTTTTTTCCATTGGATATTCTTTCCTGTTTTGTCGAAGATTAGTTGACTATATAGTTGTGGGTCCATTTCTGGGTTTTCTATTCCATTGCCCTAGGTGTCTCTTTTTGTGCCAGTACCATACTTTTTTGATAACTACAGTTTTGTAGTATAGCTTGAAGTCCAGAATCGTGATGCCTGCAACTTTGCTTTGCTTTTTCAGGATTTCTTGGTTATTTGGGGTCTTCTATGATTCCATACAAATTTTAGGATTGTTTGTTCTAAGCTCTGTGAAAAAAGCTCATGGTATTTTGATAGGGATTGTGTTGAATGTGTAGATTGTTTTGTAGTATAGATATTTTAATAATGTTTGTTCTTGCAATCCATGAGCATGGAATGTTTTTCCATTTCTTTGTGTCCTCTTTAATTTATTTAATAAATGTCCTCTATTTTTCAGAGTACAGATCTTTTAGCTTTTTAGCTAGGTTTATTCCTAGGTATCTTCTGGTTTTTGGTGCAATTGTAAATGGGGTTGGGTCCTTGATTTCTTTTTCTGTGCTTCATTATTGATGTATAGAAATACAACAGATTTCTGTTTTCTACCTAGAACATCATGTCGATTGCAAATAGTGAAAGTTTGACTTCTTCCTTGCTGATTTGGATGCCTTTTATTTGTTTTTGTTGTCTGAGTGTGGAGGCTGGGACTTCCAGTACTATATACTATATTGAGCAACAATGAGTAGACATCCCTGTCGTGTCCCTGAACTTAAGGGGAAAGCTCTCAGTTTTCTGTCATTAAGGATGATATTAGCTGTGGGTCTTTTGCATATGGCCTTTATGATGTTGAAGTACGTTCCATCTGTCCCTACTTTCTTGAGGGTTTTTATTCAAGAAACGGTGTTGTATTTTGTCAAATGCATTTTCTGCATCTATTGACAGGATCATGTGTTTCTTATCCTTTCTTTTATTAATGTGATGTCTCACATTGATTGATTTGTAAATATTGAACCTCCCCTGCAGCCCAGGAGTAAATCCCACTTGATCATGGTGAATAATTCTTTTAATGTACTGTTGAATTCGATTTGCTAGTAACTTGAGAATTTTTACACCCAGGTTCATCAAGGATATTGGCCTGGAATTCTCCTTTTTAGTGGGGTCTTTGTCTGGTTTTGGAATCAAGGTAATACAGGCTTCATAGTATGAGTTTGGAAGATTTCCTTCTATTTGTTTTTTTTGGAACAGTTTGAGAATAGATATTAACTCCTGTTTAATTTTTTTTTTATTTTTTAAGCTTATTTATTTATCTTGAGAAAGAGGAAGCAGGGGAGGAGCAGAGAGGGAGAGAGAGAGAGAAAGAGAGCGAGGAAGAGAGAGAATCCCAAGTCGGCTCTACACCATCAGCACAGAGCCCGATGTGGGGTTCAGACCTATGAACTGTGGGATCATGACTTGAGCTGAAACCAAGAGTCGGGCATTTAACCAACTGAGCCACGCAGGCACCACAGCTTTTATTTAAATGTCTGGTAGACTTCCTCTGGGAAGTCCTCTGGACCTGGACTTTTTTGTGTTGGAGGTTTTTGATTACTGATTCAATTTCTTTGCTGGTTATGGGTCTGTTCAAATCTACTTCTTTCTGCATCAGTTTTGGTAGTTTGTGTTTCTAGGAATTTTCCCATTTCTTGAAGATTTCCCAGTTTGTTGGCATATGTTTTTTAATAATATTATGATCATTTGTATTTCCTTGGTGTTGGTTGTGATTTTACTTATTTGGGGCTTTTTTTCTTTCTTTCTCTCTGTCTCTTTTATAAGTCTGCTTAGGGGTTTATCAATTTTGTTAATTCTTTGAAAGAACCAACTCTTAGAAACATACAAACAAAACAGATAAATGAAACTGTATCATTTATTTCCACTCTTATCTTCATTATTTCCCTTCTTCTGCTGGCTTTAGGCTTTGTTTGCTCTTCCTTTTGTAGCTCCTTTAGGTGTAAGGTTAGGTTGTACATTTGGGACCTTTCTTGCTTCTTGAGGTAGACCTGTATTGCAGTATACATCCCTCTTAAGATTGCCTTTGCTACTTTCCAACAGGTTTGGGCTATTGTGTTTTCATTTTCATTGGCTTCCATGTATGTATGTGTTCATTTCTTCTTTAATTTCCAGGTTAACCCATTCATTCTTTCACAGAATGTTGTTTAACCTTCATGTATTTGTGGTCTTTCCAAACTTTTCCTGTGGTTGACTGCAAGTTTCATAGTGTTGTGGTCTGAAAATCTGCATGGAATGATCTCAATCTTTTTGTACTTATCGAGGGCTGATTTGTGACCCACTATGTGCAGATCAAGTATTTTTATTGAAATTTAGTGTTCAAATTGAGATGTCTCCTAAGAGAAAAATACACACTGGATTTCAAACACTTAGAATGAAAAAAGGATGTAAAGGTAATTCACTAGCAATTTTTTATGTTGTTCACATGTTGAAATATTTTAGGTATACTCGGTGAATTAAATATATTATGAAAATCAATTTCTCCAGTTTCCTTTTTTAAAGTTTTGATTTTAATTCTAGTTAACATACAGTGTTATATTAGTTTTAGGTGTACAATATAATGACTCAACAATTCCATATATTGCCTGGTGCTCATCAGAAACATGCACTCCTTAATCCCCATCACCTGTTTCACCCATTCCTCCAACCACCTCCCTTCTCATAACCATCACTTTGTTTTCTGTAATTAAGTCCGTTTCTTGATTTGTTTCTCTCCCCTTTTTCCCCTTTATTTGTTTTGTTGCTTAAATTCTGTGTACACACACACACACACACACACACACACACACACACACATCTTCTTTATCCATTGATGGACACCTGGGCTGTATCCATAATATGGTTATTATAAATAATGCTGCTTATAAACATTGGGGAGCATATATCCCTTTGAATTTGTGCTTTTGTATTCTTTGGACAAATACTCAGTAGTGTGATTGCTGATTATGGTAGTTCTATTTTTACCTTTATGAAGAATCTCCATGCAGTTTTCCACAGTGGTAGCACCAGTTTGCATTCCCACCAACAGTTGAAGAGGATTATCTTTTCTCTGCATTCTCACTGACACCTGTTGTTACTTGTGCTGTTGATTTTATCCATCTGACAGGTGTGAAGTGATATCTCATTGTAGTTTTGATTTGCATTTCTCTGATGAGTGATGTTGACCATCTTTTCATGTATCTCTTTGCCATCTGGATGTCTTTGGAGAAATATCTGTTCATGTGTTCCTATTTTTGAATTGGATTATTTGGTTTTTGGGAGTTGAGTTTTACAAGTTTTTGTACACTAACCCCTTATCAGATATGTCATTTGCAAATATCTTCTCCCATTCTGTAGGTTGCATTTTAGTATTATTGATTGTTTCCTTTGCTGTGCAGAAGCTTTTTGTTTTTATATAGTCCCAATAGTTTCCTTTTCTTTTGTTTCCCTGTCTCAGGAGACCTATCTAGAAAGAAGTTGCTATGGCTGATGTCAAAGAGGTTACTGCCTGTGTTCTTTTCTCAATTTTTTATGGTTTCAGGTCTCACATTTAGGTCTTGAATCCATTTTTAATTTCTTTGTATGGTGTAAGAAAGTGATCCAGTTTCATTCTTCTGCATATTGCTGTCCAGTTTTTCCACCACCTTTTGTTGAAGAGACTGTCTTTTCCCATTGGATATTCTTTCCTGCTTTATTGAGGATTAATTGACCATATATTTGGGGGTTTATTTGGGGGTTTTCTATTCTGTTCCATTGATTTGTGTGTCTGTTTTTGTGCCACTACTATATACTTTTTTGATTACTACAGCTTTGTAATATAACTTGAAGTCCAGAATTGTGATGCCTCCAACTTTGCTCTTTTTTCCCCAAGATTGCTTTGGCTATTTGGGGTCTTTGTGGTTCCATACAAATTTTAGGATTGTTTGTTCTAGTTCTGTGAAAACTGATACTGGTGTTTGATAGGGATTGCATTAAATGTGTAGATTGCTTTGGGTAGTATAAACATTTTAATGATATTCTTCCAATCCATGAGCATGTAATGTCTTTTCATTTCTTGGTGACCTCTTCAGTTTCTTTCATCAGTGTTTTATAGTTGTCAGAGTGCAGGTCTTTTACCTCTTTCATTAGGTTCTTTCCTAGGTATCTTATTATTTTGGGTGCAATTTTAAATGGGATGTTGTTTTCTTAATTTCTTTTCCTGCCACTTCATTGTTGGTGTATATAAATGTAACATATTTCTATATATTGATTTTGTATCCTGTGACTTTATTCAATTACTTTATCAGTTCTAGCAATTTTTTGGTGGAGTCTATTGGGCTGTAAGTATCATATATATAGTATATCTATATTTAGTATCATGTCATTTGCAAATACTGAAAGCGACAGTTTGACTTCTTCCTTACTGATTTGGATGCCTTTTATTTTTTCTTGTCTGATTGCTTTGGCTAGGACTTCTAGTACTATGTTGAATAAATGTGGTGAGAGTAGACATACTTGTTCCTGACCTTAGGGGAAAAGCTCTCAGGTTTTCTTCATTGAGGATGATGTTAGCAGTGGGTTTTTAAAATATGGCCTTTATTATGTCGAGGTATGTTCCCTCTAAACCTAGTTTGCTGAGTTTTTAAAATCATGAATGATGTTATACTTTGTCAAATGCTTTTTCCACATCTATTGAAATGATCATATGGTTCTTATCCTTTCTCTTATTGATGTGATGTATCACGTTGATTGATTTGAATACTGAACCACCCTTGCACCCTGGGAATAAATGCCACTTGGTCATGGTGAATCATTTTTTAATGTATTGGTGGATTCAGTTTACTAGTATTTTGTTGAGGTTTTTTGCATCTATGTTAATCAGTGATATTGGCCTGTGGTGTTCTCTCTCTCTCTCTCTCTCTCTCTCTCTCTCTCTCTCTCTCTTTTTGTGGTGTCTTTATCTGGTTTTGGTATCAGGGTAATTCTAGCCTCAGAGAATGAATTTATAAGTTTTCCTTCCTTTTCTATTTTTTGGAATAGTTTGTGAAGAGTAGGTATTAATTCTTCTTTAAATGTTTGATAGAATTCACCTGTGAAGCCATCTGGTCCTAGGCTCTTGTTTGTTGGAACTATTTTGATTACTGATTCAATGTCTTTGCTGGTTATTGGTCTGTTCAACTTTTTTACTTCTTTCTGTGTCAGTTTTGGTAATTTATATGTTTCTAGGAATTTATCTGTTTCTTCTAGGTTGTGCAAGTTGTTGGCATATACTTTTTTTATGATATTCTCTTACCACTATAGTTCTGTGGTGTTGGTTGTTATTTCTCCTTTCTCATTTGTAATTGTATTTGAGTCCTTTCTCTTTTTTTCTTGATATGTTTGGCTAGAGGTTTATCACTTTGTAGATATTTTCTTTTTTTTTAATATTTTTTTAATCTTTATTTTTGAGAGAGAGCAAGAGAGAGCGAGCAGGGGAGGAACAGAAAGAGAGGGAGACACAGAATCTGAAGCAGGCTCCAGACTCTGAGCTGTCAACACAGGGCCCGATGTGGGGCTTGAACCCATGAACTGTGAGATCGTGACCTGAGCTGAAGTCAGATGCTTAACTGACTGAGCCACCTAGGCATCCCTGTGCAGTTCTTTTTTTTTTTTTAAAGTTTTACTTTCTCTTTTCTAATTGTTTTTTTCTGTTTTTTAAATTTTATTTTTTATTTTTTAAAATTTACATCCAAATTAGTATATAGTGCAACAATGATTTTAGGAGCAGATTCCTTAGTGCCCCTTACCCATTCAGCCCATCCCCCCTCTCACAAACCCTCCAGTAACCCTCAGTTTGTTCTCCATATTTATGAGTCTCTTCTATTTTGTCCCCCTCCCTGTTTTTATATTTTTGTTTCCCTTCCCTTATGTTCATCTGTTTTGTCTCTTAAAGTCCTCATATGAGTGAAGTCATATGATTTTTGTCTTTCTCTGACTTATTTCACTTAGCATAATACCCTCCAGTTCCATCCACGTAGTTGCAAATGGCCAGATTTCATTTTTGATTGCCAAGTAACACTCCATTGTATATGTATATATATACATACATGCCATATCTTCTTTATCCATTCATCCATCAGTGGACATTTGGGCTCTTACCATACTTTGGCTATTGTTGATAACGCTGCTATAAACATAGGGGTGCATGTGTCCCTTTGAAGCAGTATGCCTGTATCCCTTGGATAAGTGCCTAGTAGTGCAATTGCTGGGTCGTAGGGTAGTTCTATTTTTAACTTTTTGAGGAACCTCCACACTGTTTTCCAGAGCAGCTGCACCAGTTTGCATTCCCATCCATCCCCTCACTTTTAATCTTCAGGTATCTTTAGGTCTAAAATGAGTCCTTTGTAGGCAATCTATAGATGTGTCTTCTTTTTTTTTATCCGCTCTGTCACCCTGTGTCTTTTGAGTGGAGCATTTAGTCTATTTACACTCAAAGTAACTTTCGATAGATATGTATTTATTGTCATTTTATTATTTGTTTTATGATTGTTTCTGAAGATTTTCTCCAGTCCTTTCTTGTCTTTCTTTTTCATGTTTTGCCAATTTTCTTTAGTGATATATTTGGATTTATTTCTGTTTATTCTTTGCAGGTTTATTTGTGGTTTTTGATATATGGTTACATTAGCTTTGTATAAGCTCTTCTGCATATAATGATCTATATTAAAATGATGGTCGTTTAATTTTGGACCCATTCTTTACTCCTCCATACATTTTAGGTATATGTTATTATATTTTCTATCCTTTTACTTTTGAGTTCCTTGACTGTTTTTTTTTTTTTTACAGAAATATTCATTTTCACTACTTTTGTATTTCCTGCCTTTATGCTGTTACTTTTGGTCTCTCTTTTCAATTAAAAGAGTCCCCTTTAGTATGTCTTGCTGGGCTGGTTTAGTGGTCATGAACTCCTTTAGTTTTTGTTTTTTTTTTTAAATTTTTTTTCAATGTTTATTTATTTTTGGGACAGAGAGAGACAGAGCATGAACGGAGGAGGGGCAGAGAGAGAGGGAGACACAGAATCGGAAACAGCCTCCAGGCTCTGAGCCATCAGCCCAGAGCCTGACGCGGGGCTCGAACTCACGGACCGCGAGATCGTGACCTGGCTGAAGTCGGACGCTTAACCGACTGCGCCACCCAGGCGCCCCTAGTTTTTGTTTGAGAAAGTCTTTATCTCTTCCATTCTGAATGATAGCCTTGCTGGATAGAGTTCTTGGCTGCAGATTTTTATCATTCAGCTTTTTGAATATATTATGCCATTCCTTTCTGACTTACAAAGTTTCTGTTGAAAAGTCTCCTGCTAGCCTTATGGGTTTTCTCTTGTAAATTACTGTAGCCTTGTCTTGCTGCTTTGAACATTTTTTCTTGGGGTGCCTGAGTGGCTCAGTTGGTTAAGTGTCCAACTTTGGCTCAGGCCATTATCTCATGGTTGATGAGTTCAAGCCCTGCATGGGCTCTCTGCTGTCAGCACAGAGCTTGCTTTGGATCCTCTATCTTCTTTCTCTATTCTCCTCTCATGCTTGTGCTCTCTCTCTCTCTCTCTTTCTTTCAAAATCAAATAAACATTTAATAAGATCTTTTTTCTTTATCACTTTATTTTTCCAATTTAATTACAACATGTATTTATATGGGTCTGCTTTTGTTGATTTTGGTGGGAGTTCGCTATGCCTCCAGGATATGGATATCTGTTTCCTTCCCCAGATTAAGGAAGCTTTCAGTTATTATTTCTTTGAATAAATTTTCTGTCCCCTTTTCTCTTTCTCCTCCTTCTGCAACTCCTATGGTATTAATGTTACTATGTTTGATTTGAGTCACTGAGTTCCTTCAGTCTATTCTCCTGTTGCATAATTCTTTTTCCTCTTTTGTTCAGCATGATTATTTTCCATTACTCTGTCTTCTAGGTCACTAATTTGTTCCTCTGCTTCTTCCATCCTGCTGTTCATTCTATCAAGCATGTTACTCATTTCATTTATGGAGTGCTTTATCTCTGCCATGTTATTCCTTATTGATGTGTTAATGGTCTCACTCATGTCTTCTACTCTTTTCTCAAGTCCAGTGAGTATCCTTATGATAATTGCTTTACATTCTTCACCAGGCTGTTATTTATATCTGCTTTTCTTAGATCTCTAGCCATGGCCTTGTTCTGTTCTTCATTTGGGATAAATTTCTCTGTGTTCTCATTTTGTCTACCTCTCCATGTCTCTTTCTCTGTGTTAAGAAAGTCAGCAATGGGGGCACCTGGGTGGCTCAGTTGGTTGAGTGTCTGATTCCTAGGGTCATGGGATTGAGCCCCGGTGTCAGGGTCTGTGCTGAGTATGGAGCTTGCTTAAGAGTCAGTCTCTTTCTTTCTCCCTCTCTCTTTCCTCCTCTCCCCCCTCTCTCTCCCTCTCCCCCTCTCCTCAACCCATGTGTTCTCTCTCGCTAACAATAAAATCATAAAAAATAAACTCAGCTATGTCTTCTGTTCTTGAAAGTAGTGACTTCACAGAGAAGAGGCTCTGTAGTGCAGTGTCCCCTGTTCACCAAAACCTGGCACTTCAGGAGAGTATCTTATGTGTGTTCCTTACGCCTTGCTATTGTTACTGAGTCGCTTTCATCAGTGCAGTCATCTTAACTGTCTCTTTGCCTATTGGGTTGTGACTGTTCTCTGTGGTGTTAGGGGGACACAGGGAGGCCAGATCTGAGTGAGTGTGCCTGATGGGAACTTGGGAGTGGGGCAGTGGTGTTAGGAAAATTTATGCTGGGCCATTAGTCCTATGCTGGATCTCCCAGATGCACTGTGGTGTTTGGGGGCTGTCCACTGGCATGGCTGGGTGGGGAGATGCGGTGGTGGTGGCTCAGTGCCTAGCACACCTGGTGAGTGGGGTGTGTTTGCTGCTTTAACAAAATTTGCCCTGAGCCAAGGCCCAAGACCAGCAGGCTTGGAGTGGGCTTATCTGGAGGAGAACTTGTGGGAGTGCTGTACTGCTAGCTGGTGAGGCTAAGCAGGCTTAGTATCTGTGCAGTCCTACCTCCTGCAGGTAGCTCTGTGTTTAGGCTAGGGGATGGGGAGGAAAATGGTGCCTGCCAGCTCCCTCAATTTTGGAGAAGTACTCCAACACTCACTGAAATCATTATGAACAGATCTGTCTCCCGTTTGGCCTGATGTTGTATAAACTGCCATTTTTATGTGGTGTCTCTGGACAGGTGGCTGTCTCTTTAAGGGCAGTGACCCAGCTTTCATTTGCCCTCCTGGCTTTCCCAGTACTGAGTCAGCTGACTTTTAAAGCTCCAGGCTCCAAATCCCATTGGTTTTACAAACTTTTGAAATTTAGCCCCTCTAGTTTTCAAAGCCAAACATTATGGAAATGGTCTCCCCGGTGTGCAGACCCGTTTCTCTGCCTTCTCCATGCACCTAGTTCCCTCCCTCCTGTGGGCAGCCTCCCTCTGCCTTTCTGACCTTCCTAATCTTTCAGATGCATCTTCTTTATATTTAGTTGTAGAGTTTGTTCTGCCAGTCTTTAGGTTGCTCTCTGGTTTGTTGACTTAGATGTAGATGATATGTGGTTGTAAACGTGGGACAGGGCAAGCTCAGGCTCCTCCTACTCCCCCATCTTCCCAAGCTCCTTTCTCTCCAGTTTCTTTTCATTTTAAAATGTGGCTACTGAAAAATTAAAAGTGACCTGTGTTGTTGGCATAATATGGACTGTCCTGTTCTAGATGCCATAATTTCACAAGGTAAGTAACATGGATTGAATACTTACTATGTGCTAGCACATTGAAGAGTGTTTTCCATGGATTATTTACACTTCAAAACAACCCTGTTTTACAGAAAATTAAGGAAATAAAAAATTAGGTAACTTGCCCACAGTTATCTGAGATGTTCAAAGGCAGGTGCGCACTCAGACCACCCAATCTGAGAAAAAGTGGAAGAAAGTGGACGCACCCATGCCAGGCTTGAGGGAGACAGGAGAACTCATCTGAAATACTTCAAGAACTGTCATATGGGTGAGGAAAACATTGTAATGCAAATGACCTGAGAGAGAGAGACTTGATGACTCCCAAGGTGTTATTTCCTGCCAAAATTTCTCTTCTGAACACCAGAGTCGTAAATCTGTCTTCTGGACACATCCATTTACATGTCTCAAAGGCATTCTCAAACTTAACATAGCCAAAGCTCATTTTGGTTTCTTTTCTTCAAAACTTGTTTTGCCACTTGGGTTCCCAGACATAGTCAATGGCATCGACATGTATCTAGTTTCTCGCGATAGAACTTGGGTCTGTCTCCTTCACTTTGGACATCCAATTGGTCACTCTGAACTCATGTATTGTAAAACCATTCCTTGTTCATTTTTCTGTCTGTATCGGTTAGCTATGGCTGTTTAACAAAGCAGCTTAAAACAACAAACATTTATTGGGTCAGTTTCTGTGGAGAAAGATCCAGGAGTATTGGGTCCTCAGGCTCAGTGTCTCTCATGACATTTCAGTCAACATGTCAGCTGGAGCCGCTGACATCTCTAGACTCAACTGGAAGGAAATCGACTTCAAAGTTCACTCATGTGGTTGTTGGTTTGATTTAGTCATTTGCTGGGTATTGGCTGGGGGTCTCTCTAACTTCCTTGCCTTATGGGCTTATTAGGGCAGCTTATATCATGGCACCTGCCTGCCTTCAGAATGAGTGAGAACATAAGAGAAGACAGGGAAGATGGAAGATGGAGTCTTTATAACCTAATCTCAAAAGTGACATCCGATAATTTTTGCAGTAGTGTACTTACTAGAAATGAGTCATTAGATGGGGCGCCTGGGTGGCTCGGTTGGGCGTCTGACTTCAGCTCAGGTCATGATCTCATGGTTTGTGGGTTTGAGCCTTGCATCAGGCTCTGTGCTGACAGCTTGAAGCCTGGAGCCTGTCTTGGATTCTGTGTCTCCCTCTCTTTCTGCCCCTCCCCACTTGCACGTGCGCTCTCTCTCTCTCTCTCTCTCTCTCAAAAATAAACATTAAAAAAATTTTTTTAAAAAAGAAATGAGTCATTAGGTCCAGCCCACCTTCAAGTGGGGGAATTGCATGAATACCAAATGCCTAAATACCAGACAGCTAAGATCACTGTAAACATCTTAGAAGCTGCCTGCTACAACATCCTGACAATTACTCTGATCTGCATGCTGTTGGCCACTGCATTCCGTTCTCTCAGCTGTAATACCTTGGGCTCTTCCTATCCAGCTCTACTGCCCCTTTCCTGGTCCATTGTTATCTTTCACCTGGACAGTTGCAAAAGCCTCCCAGCTGTTTTTCCTACCTCTGCCTTCCTTCTCCCATCCTTGTCATATTTCTGGCTTTGTGAATGAGGCAAGAATGGTGGTGGTGGTGTGTGGCCGACAGTGTCTAGTTTTGGACCTGTCCTTAGGGTAGGAGGGGCTCAGATCGATTTTCAGAGTGTTTGCATTCCAGGTAAATAGTGAGCCTCAGAGGTTTGTTCTGGAGTGATGGCGGGGGGGCAGGCTGGAGCAATGAGAGCCCAAGCTTTGGTGAGGAGCCTACGGACCTTAGTTCCTGAAACAGGGCTTGGATTACAGTTTAGAAGCAGAAGGCAGGGCTCTGAATGTGGCTGCTGAATGATAGATGAGGGGTTTGGGCTGATAAGTATGTGGGGGGGGGGGGCTATAGCTCTGTTTTGAAAATGCCATTCATATGGCCATGCCTTGGAACCAGGTTTGGGCACCAGTTGTCACCCTGGGCACTACTTGCAGGCAGGCTGCCAGGGACCATTGAGTGACCACTTGATTCATTCCAGCCTCATGAACTATTGGCATTGGCATCACTTCCATGCTTTCTAACTGCAGAGCCAGAAGGATGTGCCGGGAGTGGGGTTCCCCCATAGCCTCCCTAGTGGCTACGAGAAACTTGCTTCTTTGCTGGGACATGTCCTGCAAGATACAGTTATTTGCAGTTTAAAGGATTTGCCCCATTTTTTTTAGAAAGCACAGAAGAACACTAGAGAGAACATAGGCTCGGGAGCAGGCAACTCTAAGACTGGATCCCAGCTCTACTGCTGATTAGCTGTGTATCCTTAGGGAATTACTTAACCTCTCTGAGTCTCAGTTTCTTGGTTTGTAAAATGGGGATATCATGGTTCATCTCATGAGATAAATATGTGGAAATATGCACAGATGCACACAGCACAATGCCTATCACACAGTAGGGACTCAAACCAAATTGGGATGAACAGTAGAGAGAACACACATGGGGACGCCAGCAGGACCCACCATGGAGGTGTTTCTTTACCCACACAGGTGTTGTGGATATGGTCCAGGTCATCAGTGATGAGTAGCAGGAATCTGGCCGGGAAAGCCACTGTCTACTCTTCATGGGTGTCTTTGGAGCAGTACATGGCATGGCTAATAACAGCTGAAATTGATTTCAGGCCTTTTTTGTATGAACTCAATTCTCACAATGATGTAGGAGGTAGGAATGATTATTGTCACCCCACCTTACAAGGAAACTGTGGAACCCAGAAGGGTTAAGTAACATACTCAAAGTCACTCAGCCATTCAGTAGCACTGGAGTCCACTTTGATCATTACATGCTACCTCTCAACAGCATGAACTCACCTCTTGTCACCCGTGGGTTTAGATCCTCAAATCCCTCTTCTGTCTTTATGGACCCAGAGTTAAACAGTCCCTTCAGACCTACCTGGACAGGATGGGGCCATTCATTCTATAGGGTTGAGAGTTCTGGAAGTTAGAATAAGCACCATCAGGGAAGCTGTTGTCTTGCTGGATTCCATATCAACAGGGCTTTTTCCCATCTGAGGGTACGGCATTATTCTAGATGATGAATGACACTGGCTAGATACTCCATCACTGTGGACTTAATGAGTTAACAAACATTGAGCACCCACTCTGTGTCAGAAAATGTGGTGATACTCAGTGGTGGGCAAAGAGATCCATGCCCTTTCTAGGTGCTGGGATGTTCCGAGTGTCTAGCTGAAAGACTGCTGTTTTAGGCAAACAGATTTTGATCCCACACAATGAAGTTTCCAAACTCCCAGAGCTTTCCTGAGAGGAAATAGCTTTCCTAGGGAGGGGGTGAGTTTCCTGTCCCAAGAGGTGTTCAAGTGAAGCCAGAATGGCCACTTGGTGGGGATGTTGTAGAGGGGATAAAACATCAGAGCGGTGCTTTCTAGAGAAGATGGTTAAGGTCCTTTCAGATTGCTAGGAATTAACATTTAAGAGAAACCTGGATGCAACAAAAATGACATAAAGACAGCGCCTGACTTGAAGCCTGTGGCTGTAAGTCAGTGTGAGGAGAAGGGAGGGGTCACTGGATTTCCAAGAGCAGGAGTTTGAAGGCACTGCTGTTGAGGATGGAGGTGGGGCTGCGGCTCACATTTGAAGGGCCCTCCTGCAGTGATAGAAATCACTCTTCGGAATAGACAAAGGACACATTGTAGGCATCCCGCAGTTCACAGCACCACTGGGGAAATCAGCATCCCAGGAATGGTTGTTACCCGCCACTTGGACAGGAAATGTCGCAGACAGAGCCTTGTTTTTCTGCTGTAGGAATTAAAGTTCAGAAGCAGCTGCAAGGAAATCAATACCGAGCTGCTAAACCCTTAATGAACGACAGCAAAAGGCTGATCGTGTTGCCTAAAACAGCTTTTTTCAAAGCTGCTTGTCTGAGGTGAGAGCGTTAACAAGAATTGATTGAGTTCCTACGAGATGTGGTTTTCAGAGTTGCAGCTACATGGTGTAGGGAAAAGCAGTTGCCATGGGTTCAAGACCTGTTTAGTGGCTGAGCCATCGGGTCTGTTGTGAGTGCTTTGGAGGTCTAGTTGTTAGGCCTGTAGTGCTACCATTCATCCCCTTCCCCCACCTCTGGCTCCCCTGGAAAAGGATCCATTGCTAGATGAGAAACAAAGTCCCAGCTTTAAAGGTGACTGAGTCCGTGCACGAAATCCCAACTCAAAAGTCCCGTGGGAGAAGCTTTGCTCTGGCTACTAGGCTTCTATAGGTTTCCATGCTGCTAGATACTTTTGCTTAAATCTGACTTTGGTTTTACAAGACAAACCTATAATTCTATAGAGACAATGAACAACTTGACAGAAGGGAGGGCATATTGCATGTCACCCATCAGTGAGATGTGGCCCCATGAAAGTCACACCCCAGTTGATACTGTTAGCCATTGCTCCTCCCAAGGGAGCTGAGAGTATGGGTACCAGTTTCCTTCTTTAGGGTCTGGGCAGAAACTTGAAGGGCTGTGGGAGAGGCTGTTGCCCACAGAGTCATTTAGCTTGTCTGACTTTACATTTCCCTATGTATCAAGTGGGCACACAATTTCTGCCCTATTTCCCATGCAGAGTAATTGTGAGAGTCCGATGAAATCCCATCCATAGAAGTGCTTGGTGAGCTGAACTGCATCCACCAATCAAATAGGATGTGATGCTTTTATTTGCAACCTGGGGAACAAGACCAAGTGACAGGATAGGAGTGGAACAGGAAACTGGCATTTTTGGACCACTTACTGTGTATGTTTCTGATTCTGAAGAAAACTTCAAATCCTCACAATGTCCCTGTAGGCAGATATTAACGCTCTTATGTTACAAATGAGGAAACTAAAGAGTGGTGCTTGCAGGAGACAGCTCATCCTGGTTTGCCCAAAGTGAGGGATTGCCTGAAACACAGGACTTTGAGCACTTAACCCCGCAAACCAAGATGAACTGTCACCCCAAACTCAAGTCCAGGAAGGTTGAGCAACTTTCCTGAAGCTCCATGGCTGGTCAGCAACAGGATCAGTTCAGAACGTGGGTCAGTTACCCTAGCACTCATGTTCTTAACTGTATCCCTTTTTGCTTACACCCTAGTTAGGCTGACAAAATGTGTAAATGTGAGTGGATTGCATACCAAGAAGTTGCAGTGATCAGTGTCATGCAGTTTAACAGGAAACAGAAGACTTTTGCTACAAAGGTATGTTCTTTGCCGTGATCCCTGAGATTTCAACCTTTTAAGGGATTTCTTAAGAGTATTCTATAAGTTGGGTATGGGTCAGGTACTGCTTTATAAGCCAAGTGGTGCATTGGCTGGCACCTTTATCAGACTTGTTTAATCATCTTCAGTGGCTCTTAAACTTTAAGAGTGGGGCACCTTATTAAAAAGGGAGTTTGTGGAGCATGTCATCAGATATCCTGATTCAGTGTGTCTTAGGACCCCCACCATTCCATCTGGGTGACCTGGTTAAATTATCCCTTCAGTCAGACCTCCTGGAACTATTGTAACAGCCACAGAGCCGGCATCATCTGCAAAATGTCCCTCAGTGACTTTCCATCAGCTTCTGAATCAACTCAGGCTCTTTAGCCTGGCTGACAAGGTCCTCCAGGGGCTGGCCCCAGGCTCCCTTATAGCCTCATCTCCTGCTGCACTTTGCCTGGACCCCAGCAACTCTGATCAGTGTATTATCTGGCTCATTGTGCTCTTTCGGCCTCCCACTGTCCCTGCTAATTCTCCAATTCTTTCTCCACGTCTTTAGGTGTTCACTTCCTCCAAGATTCAGTCCAGGCAGCCTCCCTTCCAGGAAGATGCCCCTGGCTTGCTTTCCACACCCCACCCACTTCAGGGGGCCTCCCTGGTACTGTTTGAATAACCCACCAAAGTCTGCCTTTCTCACTGGGCTGTGAGTCCCTGGGGTGCAGGGGCTGATGCTATTCTCCCATCATAAAGACTTCACAGGGGCTTGTTGAAACAGACCAGACTAGAGCAGGGACAGGGAGGTGTTGTTTACTTGGTGTTGGCTCTGTGAGCTCCCATAAGCTGTCTGTGACAGTGATTACCCACACTCTGAGCACAATAGATTGTGGAACAAGGAACTCGGCAATATTACAATCATCAGTTTCAATTGCCGTGGTGAGAAGGGATTAGGGAATAGCAAACTGACAACCTGGTTTATTCTGAGGGCTAAATTAGGAACAAGATTGGCATGCTGGTGGGAAAAAGAGCGAGTTTGAGAGGGGGTGTATCTGGTGCCGCTAAAAGTTAAAGTCAGAGGACTTCAGGTTCAGAAATTAACTCTTGCCAGAGAGGCCGCACAGCAGAATTAAACTCTTGTACAGCTCTTCTCTGAGTTTTTAAGTGTAATAAATTGGTAAATTTCATAATGGCAGGAGCGCGTTCACTGCTGTTATGTCATCAGTGTCTGGCATGTAGTAGTAGTTCAATAAGTATTTGTTGAAGGAACGAATGACACTCTAAAAACTACCTTCTGCCTCTACTTCTCACAGCTGATTTCTGTCTATTCTACCCTAACCCTTTAAGCCAGTCTGCCATTCTCCATCCCATGTCCTTGCTTGTCCAGGAAAGTGAGCCCTAGTTTCTGTTTACCTCGTCTTCTCTAACTTTCTTTGCTCCAGAACTTCTTGGGCTCCAGTTCATCTCTAGGATAACGACCTGGATCCTGACTCTGTCCCCAGATACTGGGCTTGATATATGTGTTGCTTGGTATCTAGACCTTGGCTTGCCTGTGTGCATGGGCTTGGCTGACTCCTCCGCTCCCATTGCTCACCATTATCCTGGGTCCAGTTCTGGCATTAGCACTGTGCCAAACTTGTACCTCTGTTAGTTCGTTGGTGGGTCCCTGGTTAGTTCAGCCCCAGCCCCGGTGAGAAGAGGACCATACCCTCTCGCAATGGCTGGCCTCACTGCTTCTTCACAGTGTACCTTCCATCTCTACCTGCCATCCACCACCATCTTTAAGATGTCAGAGTGGGCCAGACTCAGACTTACTTTTCCCCTAGGGCCCAATATGGCCCTCTTCTTTATCTGAGACTTGAAAAGTCCCCCATTTATACAAAAGTCTTGGCTTTCAGAGTAGGATATTGGTGTAAAACATAGACACATAGATCAATGGGGCAAAATAGCCTAGAAATAAATCCACGCATATATGGTCAATTAATTTTTGAAGACTGTGCCAAGAATGTACAACAGGAAAACAGTCTCTTCAATAAATGGTGCTGGGAAAGTTGGATATCCACATGCAAAAGAATGAAACTGGACCCTTATCTTACACAGTACACAGAAATAAACTCAAAATGGATTAAACACTTAAACATAGGACCTGAAACCATAAAATTCCTAGAAGAAAACATAGGGGAAAAGCTTCTTGACATTGGTCTTGACAATTATTTTTTGAATCTGATACCAAAAACAAAGGCAACAAAAGCAAAAATAAACAAATGGGGCTATATCAAACCAAAAAGTTTCTGCACATCAAAGGAAATAATAAAAAGGAAGAAGCCACCTAGGGAACGGGAGAAAATATTTGCAAATCATATATCCAATTAGGCATTAATATCCAAAATCTGTATGGAACTCTTACAACTCAATAGCAAAAACAAACAAACAAACAAAAACCAACCCAATTAAAAAAATGGGCAAAAGACCTGACTAGATAGACATTTTCCCAAGGGAGACATACAAATGGCCAACAGGTACATGAAAAGATGTTCAACATCACTCATCATCAGGGAAATGCAAATCAAAACCACTATGGGATATCACCTCACACCTGTCAGAATGACTATCATCAAAAAGACAAATAACAAGTATCTGTGAGGATGTGGAGAAAAGGGGACCCTGGTGCACTGTTGGTGGAATGTAAATTGGTGCAGCTATTAGGGAAAATAATCTGGAGGTTTTTCAAAAAATTAAAAATAGAGCTACCCTATGATCTAGCAATCCCTCTTTTGATTATCTATCCAGAGTGAGTGAAATAACTATCTTGAAGAGCTGTTTGCACCTCCATGTTTATTGCAGCATTATTCATAATAGCCAAGATACGGAAACAACCTAAGAGTTGACAAATGAATGGATAAAAAATGCAGAATATAAATATTCATATTATTCATATATATGAATATATGTGAATTCATATATATGAATATTCATGTATATGAGCTCATATGTATGAATATTCATATATGTGAAGTGCACTAGATGAAGACAAATACTGCATTGTATCACTTATATGTATAATCTAAAAAAGAACAGAAGGTAAGAGCCATAGAAACAGAGTATAATAGTGGTTTCCAGGAGCCAGGAAGTGGGAGAAATAGGAAGATGTTGGTTAGAGGGTATATACCTTCAGTTATAAGATGAGTAAGTACTGAGGATCTACTTACTATACAGCATGGTGACTATAGTTAGTAATACTGTATCGTGTCCTTGAAATTTGTTGAGAGTGGATCTGAAGTATTCACTCAAAAAGGTAAACTATGTGAGGTGATGAATATATTAATTAACTGGATTATATGTATCATGTCACAATGTGTACACATATCAAACCATCATGTTGTACAGTTTTAACATATTATAATTTTAGTTGTCAATTATACACCAGTAAAACTGGGAAGAGGCTTAGGTTTTATTTTTATTATTTATTTATTTATTTTGAGAGAGAGAGAGAGCATGAGCTGGGGAGGGGCAGAGAGAGAGGGAGGGAGAGAGAATCCCAAGCAGACGCCATGCTGTCGGTGCAGAGCCTGATGTGGGGCTCGATCCCATGAACTGAGATGATGACCTGAGCCAAGATCAAGAGTTGGATGCTTAACTGACTGAGCCACCCAGGTGCCCCGTGAGATTTTATTTTTATTTTGTTTATTGTTATTATTTTTAATGCTTATTTTTGAGAGAGAGAAAGAGCACAAGAAGGGGAGGGACAGAGAGAGGGAGACACAGAATCTGAGGCAGGCCTCAGGTTCCGAGCCGTCAGCACAGAGTCCGATGTGGGGCTTGAACCCACGAATGGTAAGATCATGACCTGAACTCAAGTCAGACGCTTAACCGACTGAGCCACACAGGTGCCCCGGGTTTTATTTTTAAAAAGGGCACAGAAATTAGGTTTCTAGGGGCCTTAGAAGGAAATAACCTCCTCTGATTTGGCAAGACCAGAGCTGCCCACTCGGGAGGAAGTACGGTCACACTGAATGCTCTGTGTCTGCATGTGCTGGTGTATGTGATGTGTTGGCCTGTGTGGGCATGTCTATATGATGTGTAAACATATGTGTGGCATGGATGTGTAGCATGTACATGGTATGTACATATACCCGTGTGGTATGTGTGCATAGTATTCATGGTGCACGTATACATGTGTGACCGGCACACACACACACGTGTGCACACATGTGTGGTATGTATGTGTGGAGTAAACATGGTGTGTATACATATGTGTGCTGTGTGTAAACATCGGTGTGTGTGGACATGTGGTATAAGTGTGTATATATGTGAATGGCATGTGTAGTTTGTGTATACACATACGTGGTGTGTGTGGGTGCCCATGGCATGTCTACACTTGTGTGCATGCGGTATACATGGAACATATACATGTGTGTGGGGTGTGTCTCAGGGTCCCAATGTCCAGGGAGGGTGAAGACAGATGCTGCTGAGAGCCATTTGAGCAGGAAATGACCTGAAGGACACATGTGAGCCGAAGTCTGTGGTCAAGGAGCTGCGTGGAAGCTCCAAATCCAGTAGTGCAAGGTCAGGAAAGAGCAGGAGGCCTGGTGAGACATGGCCCAGAGAAAGGCCATGGTCATGGGAGTGCTGGCACCTTCCTTCTCCTAATTATGCAGCTGGGTCAGCTGGCTTAAAAGGCAGCCTCTGGGAAGGAAGCTTGGTGGTGCATGCCTCTGTTGGCCATTGATGAAAAGCACTTATTAGTGTTTACACAGTGGCAGACCCTGTATGAGCTGTTGAAGATGTTGAGACCAATCAGCTGTGGCTCCTGGCTCCTAGAAAATAAATGTTAGGACTGAGATGCTAGGGGTGCCATGGTGGGTGAGGGAAAGGGATGGGGAGAGGAAAGGAGGGAGGGAACCATGGAGGGGATGGGTAGAGATGGCGGGACTTGGATGAGGCACACAGTCAGAGGCTACCCCTCTGCTTGGAATGAGGAAGGAGACTCCATTGGAATTATAAGCCTGGGTGCCTTTTGTTCTAACTCTCCCTCTAAAATATATACTGTATCATTGAGTGATTATTACTTTTTCACATATTTTATTTTTAATCTCTATTCCCTACATGGGGTTCAAACTCACAACCCCGAGATCAAGAGTCAAACACTCTACTGTCTGAGCCAGCCAGGTGTCCCTCTCTGAGTGATTATTAAATGAAGCTGGCATCCCCTCCTGGCTCTGCTGGGGTCCCAGCCCCCTTCCTACCCATATTTCCCACTACCTCTCAGAGACCCAGACCCCCAGAATCTGGCTGCTTCAGCCCCTGTCATCCTGATGACCAGCCTGCCCTCAAGCCCCAGCCTTCAGGGGAAGCTTTATTAGGTCATTTGGGAGACAAGAACCCCTCTCCGCCCATCACAACTCAGTTCCTGAAGTTTTGCCGTGTTAGCAAATTTGATGGATCATGGCAAACGCTTGAGGATAAAATATTGTAATCAAGACAGTGTCCCCTCCCCTCTCCCTCCTCCTCTGTCCCTGGATCTGGAACTCACTGGTTTCTGTGGACTCAGCAGATGGATGGATGGCTTTTGCTAATGCTTTGCTGGAGTGATAGAATGTGTGGCAGGAATAACCCTGCAGGCTCCCCAGAAAAAGAGGAACAGGAATAGCTCAGGAATGTAGAGGAGCTCAGTGGGAGAAAGGCACAGGTGTAAATCAGAGTGAACTGGACATTCTTCCTGGGCCCTGCCTGCAGTGTTCCATCAGACACCAGGTTCTTGCTAATGTGCCTGGTGGTCTGGTCCTTGTCACCCTGCCTTAAGCTGGACAATTGAAGTAGGCTCTTACTTGGTGTCCTCAGCTCTGGTCCAGATCCTCTGATCCCTCCATCCAGCACTCACCTGTAATGATCTCCTAAGGCACAAAACCCCATTGTGCTCCCTCACTCTCAAACTTTACATGTCTCCCTACCGTCCTTCGAGCCTCGTGCAAACCCTAGGGTCTAGCATCAGAGGCTTTCCATGACAGCATTCTGTTGGAGGAGGCCATCAGGAGGACATGATGGCTGGTTGATCTGCAAGCTGGACTCGGGCAATCAGAGGCTGCTTACCCCCACCCCTGTCGTTGCCAGTATACATTCTGCCACTATTTCCATAGCTAGAATCATTTCAAGGACACAATCTTGAGAGAGAAACATGTTGTTGAGACCATCTGCACCGTACATAGGACTGAGCCTCTTTAAAGCTTCTGTATAAACTGTCAGTGTTCTGGTGGGCAGATGCAGAGATCTATTTATCTTGCAGCTGCCCAAGACAAGCCTCCTATGTAAGTTCTCTTGCTTATTAACCCTGCCACCTCCTGATCTAGAGTGGCCTCTTTCTGCTGTCTTTCCCCACCCTCCATTTATGGGGCCAGCTTCAGATTTCACCTGGGGAGCTCCCAGGATTGTGAACCAACATATTCTGTCTCCTAGCACTCCATTTTGGATACCCTGTCCATTGGCTAGTTGTGCAAAAAGATATTCCTGAACTTGGCTTTCTGGCCTTTGTCTAATTGTTCTTGCTCAGATTTGTCTTTTTATCCTATTATTCCTTCTTAGCCTTTGAAAATCCCTTCTGACATTTAAGGCCCCATCTCAAGTGTCCTCTTTGCCATGTTGACTTCGTAAGGCCCACCACCAGATGCCATTTTGTGCCCCGTTACAGCATTTATTTTTCAAGGCCTTGGCTACTATTCCTCAAGTTCTGTCTCTGCCATTGACTGTGAACCGGTGAAGACTGAGTCAGACAATTTCTTCTGTCTCCATGGTGGTCTGTCCTGCTTCTTGTTTAATATATGTTCAGCCTAAGCAAGGAGTTGATATTTGTTGAGTCAAAGTAATTATATATAAAGTAATCTTACCTGATAAGGCAAGACGGATATTGGAGCAGTTTGGTTTAGAGTGCTCATTGGCAAAAAAACTGTTGGTGGAGAAGAGATGAGAATCTGTTCTGTAGTGGATTCTTGAGCACATTTTCAGAAGGCCTCTCCATCGCTGCTGTGGAGTGTATCAGACAGTTTTTGCTGTGTAACAGCTAACCTCAAAATTTCAGTGGCTTATAACAGACATTTATTGTTTGTAGTTCTGCAGGTCAGCTAAACCTGGCTCCAGACTAATCAACTGGTTTGGATTGAGTAGCATAGAAGACATTGCCATGGACCCAGGTGTCCATGACTTCTTTGTTCCTTCCAGTTTCTCCCTATGGGAATGTCTATCCTGTGTTCATTCCGCCATTGTATTTGGGAAGCAGATGACTTGTTTTTGGTCTCACAGGTCCAAAGATAGAGAGGAATTTTGCCCCAAGATGGACCATACAAATGCCTTATTTAGATGATGAGATTTGGGACTTTTTGAATTGATGATATTAGATGAACTTTGGGATTTTGAGTTGATATTGGGATGAGTTAAGACCTTGGGGGATGTTGGGATGAATGTATTTTACACATGGAGTAGATGTGAATTTGGGGGGCCAGAGGGAACACTGTAGTGGGACTGAATAGTGTTCCCTCCAAATTCATGTCTACCTAGAACCTCAGAACGTGACTTTATTTGAAAATAGGGTCTTTGCATATGTGGTTAAGGGTGGGGATCAAGAAGAGATCATAGTGGTTTAGGATGAGCCCTAAATCCAAAGAGAGTATCCTTATAAGAGACAGAAAGGGGGGTGCCTGGGTGGCTCAGTTGGTTAAGTGTCTGACTCTTGATTTTGTGTCAGGTCCTGATCTCATGGTTCATGACTTTGAACCCTGCATTGTGCTCTGCACTGACAGTGAGGACCTGTTTGGGATCCTTTCTCTCCTTCTCTCCCTGCCTCTCTCCAGCTTGTTCGTTCTCTCTCTCTCTCTCTCTCTCTCTCTCTCTCTCTCTCTCTCTCTCCTCTCTCTCCTCTTTCTCTCTCTCTCTCTCTCTCTCTCTCTCTCTCTCTCTCTCTCAAATAAATAAACTTAAAAAAATTGAGTGGGGTGCCTGGGTGCCTCAGTTGGTTGAGGTCCAACTTCAGCTCAGGTCATGATGTCACAGTCCATGGGTTCGAGCCCTGTGTTGGGCTCTGTGCTGACAGCTCAGAGCCTGGAGCCTGCTTCCGCTTCTCTCTCTCTCTCTCTCTCTCTCTCTCTCTCTCTCTCTCTCTCTTTCTCTCTCTGCTCTTCCCCACTCACACTCTATCTCTGTCTCTCAAAAATGAATAAATGTTAAAAAAAGGGGGGGGGACACACAAGGGATGAGATGATGTGAAGATGGAGAGTGAGAATGAAGTGATCCGTCTATCCTTCAAGGAACACTAGAAGCTAGATGAGACAAGAAAGGACACATCTAAGAGCCTTTGGAAGGCGCATAGTCCTGCCTGAACTTTCATTTTGGACTTGAGATCTCCAGAACTGTGAAGGAACACATTTCTGTTGTCCTAAGACAACAAATTTATAATTTGTTACCTTAGCCACAGAAAACGGATGCAGTTTGGTTCAGGACTCTGCTTTGTGTCTCCCCCTCCTTGGGCTGGTAGTTATCTGGGGCATGTTCATATCACGGAGGGTCCCAGAAGTACCAGAGGCCAAGCCAGACCCTACAAGCATATGGGTAGCTTCTGTTTGTGTTATTGCTGCAACCCCAGTGGCCCAAGCCAATCACGTGGCCAAGCCCAACATCAATGGGGTGAAGAAATGCGTTCTGCCTCTGCATGGTGGCCAATATGAAGGGCTCGGGATGCAATTCTAATACAGGGAGAGAGTGAAGAATCGGAGACAGCAATCCAGCCTACCTCAGGTGGAAACGATTTGTGGAATAAAACACTCCACAGAGTAGGTCCCAGAGCAGAGGTCTTACGGATAAGAACCGGGTTTAGGGGCCACAGTACGTGATTTGGAATGACAAGATTCTGTATTTGTATCCTTGATCAGACTGGAACTTCTTAATTATATGTTTGTGATTCAACCCCTGAAACTCTTCTGAATCTCATTTGCCTTAACCATGAAATGGAGGCAAAAGTACAATCGCTTACTGAGAGGATCAATTGTGGTCAAGCAGGTTAAAAGGCTTTGCCAGCTGAAATGTGGGACCTGTGTCCAGAGCAGCCAAATCTGGGGAAGAAGCTAACAGGAGCAGCTGTCCCTAGAGGTCAGTGAGGCAGACAAGGTGAGAGGGGACCATGGCAGCAGCACGTGGGGGCGCTGAGCCTGCTCTGTCTGGGCTGCCTGGCTGGTGTTGGGTTCTCCATCTGAGGCCAGGCTGGGGCCCTCCATTACGTAGCCTCATGCATGTAACCCCCATCGTCGGCTGCCCCTTCAAGGTGCCCATCCCCCTCTGTCCCAGTTCTGGCTGTCACCCAAAGCCGCATGACCCAGTAGGGATAAGACCACCTAGTGTGGTCATGGGGGTCTGTCACTAGAAAGCAGTGGCACAATGCTGGGCACATAATGCAGGCTCAATGCATGTTGGCAACAGTGACACACAAAATAATGCGTTTACCAAATGAGCAAGGGCTTATACACCATCTGTTTCAGAGGTTACCTTGCTCAACGCCATCCGTTTATCTCTTCCAGGCATCCACCGGGATGTGGAAGTGGCTTAGATTAATTTGTTAAACCCATCAGAATGGTATTTGTGAAAATGGGATTATGTGTTGACTGCATAAATATTCATAACTTCATGGCGGTGCCCAAGCACACACCATTGCTTCTGCTTCCCCTCCACTCTGTCAGCATGGAACATCATGTGACAACAAAATGGAGCCTGTTATTTGCCCGGCACTGTGTTGGGACCCCTCAGAGGGGGACTCTGCCAAGAAACGGTTTTTCTCACAGACTGCGGTGCAGCTGTGACCGCCTTCCCTGCTGGCCTCAGCAGAGCTAACCCTTGGCCTTCTTTCCCCACCCTTTCCAAGCACATCGAGTGCTGGCTTTATCCATCAAGCCTGTGTCCTTTCTTTGGGAGAAAGAAATCAATAGAAATTGATTTGAAAATGTCAAACCTTATCAACTGCCAGCTGTCACTCCAAGACAGATATTTCATGGATGGCATACATGTTTGATCTCACCAAGGCCCTTCTCCTGGCTCTGACAGTCTGTGGGGTCAACCAACCCACAGAGGTTCTCTGGGGGCCTATTAGAAAGGGAGATGGCATAGCACAGTGGCTAAATGTGTAGGCCCAGGAGCCAGACTGCCTGGGTTTACATCCTGGTTCCATGGTTTAATTGCTGTGTGACATTGGGAGAGTTGTTTAACTTCTCTGAGCCTCAGAGATCTCATTTTGCACCTTAGGATAATGAAAGGATATATAGCCCAGGCTGTGAGAATTGCATAATAACCCATGTAAACCACTTAGAAAATGTAGAGAATACTATAAGCACGTGTGGAACATTAACCAGTGTTTATTATTCACATATGCCATTTTGCTAGGCATTGAGACTCCTATTTAAGGCTAGTTGGAGGAGGCAGGATGTACACAAGGCAAACTGATAGATACGTGGGAAGATTAGAATCTCAGCTCTGCCTCATTAACTCCATGAGTCTGAGCAATGTCCCTGGAACTCCGTTTCACCTGTAGAATGGGGATAAAATCACAGTGATTAAGAAGCAAGCTTATTATGTGTGTTAGTGACAAAACCACTCTGAGACTCGAAATGCACAGCACATGGGCTGGTAATTTTTTGAGATCTATGAAAAGGTCATTCTGTGATAGTGAATGGTAAATGCTGAACACCAAATGTGTGGGACACAGACGTTCAGCATCAAGAGAGACACTTTGGGCAGGGATTGTCCCTAAAGGATCTGCCAAAAAGGGTGGGGTTGAACTGGGCTTTGCAAGGGAGTGGGGGCTTTGGAAAGTCTAGGGAAGACTGCCTGGCACACCTGGGCCTAACTCACTGCAAACCCAGCTATAAGCATTAATAGAGGCCTTGATGCAGTAAAAGGGAATCCTGCCATTTTTTTTTTTTTTTTTTTTTTTTTTTTTTTACACTTTGGAGACAATCTGGATTATTAAAGGCAGGTGTGTCACCTAATCTGGGGGTTAGTAACGACCTGGTTTCTGCAAGGAGTGTGGCTCAGAGGGGGCAGGAACACAAGGTAAGGCTAATGCAGTTGGCCAGAAATCTACGATGGCTCCGGCTGGGATGTTAGCAGTGGCAATGGAGAGCAGCGGACAGGTGCGAGGTCTTTTTGGAGGTAGAGCTGTCAGGACTTTTGCTGGTTTATTCATCAGTTCATTAATTCAACTGTTCAAGGCTCTGGGGATATAGCAGCACACAAAACAAGCAAAAATGTGCTTATATAGCTGAAGTATTGACGGGAAGTGGAATGCAGGGGAAGGACAAGGAGGGACGGTTTCCAGGTTCCTGTCTGAAGGGATGGTGTGCTGCTATTTGCTTTGTGAAGTGTTTTTGAGGCCCTTAGTCACAGGCTTCTGGGGTGCCTCAGCCTGCCTTGACGACCCCAGTTTCCCTCCTCCTCTGAAAGGCTCTGGAGCCTCTTCTGGAGGTCTAGTGCATTCTGTGTTCCACCAGCTGCGTCCTAGTGCAGGGGGCCAATGGCACTAATGGGAGGGACTTCTCAGTGTCTGCGTTAGTGTGCTTAAAGCTTGCTTTTCACATACAGGGTCTGTCCACTCAGCCTGTGCGTCTCCGTCTACACTGCAGGCTGCAAGGTGCTGGGGTTTAAGGAGCTTCCTTCTTTGTTGTCACACGCTGCAAGGTGCCGTTCACGACCCGTTTACCCGCGTGCTTTCTTGCAGCCATGGCAGGCCTTACATCCTGTCCTGCACTTAGTAGCATGTGGCAGCTTCCTAGTTGAATTTTTTTTAATGTATGTTTGAGAGAGAGAGAGAGAGAGAGAGAGAGAGAGAGAATGAGAAAAGGAGTGGGGGGAAGAGCAGAGAGAGAATCCCAAGCAGGCTCTGAGCTGTCAGCACAGAGCCCGACTGGAGGTTCGATCTCATGAAGTGTGAGATCATGACCTGAGCCAAAATCGAGAATCAGATGTGCAACCGACTAAGCCAACCCAGGCGCCCCTTTCCTGGTTGAATCTGATCTTCAGAAGGTCCCACCTGGACAGATGATGCAGCTTCCACGGCACTTTCCGTATGCCATAATCGAAGCACATCTACATTTTACTCTATGCCGGTGTCTTGCTGGCCAAGCAATGTTGGGTGCACTGAACTAAAAGGGGATAAAATTCCAGAGGAAAGGCACAGCAGGAACAAAGGTGAGGAGGCAGGAAGCTTTGGGTGGAATTTGGGTCCTGCCCAGTGAGGACAATCCATCCAGAGTCCATGCTTGGGATGTCCTGTGGACGATGGTGAGTGCTTTTTGAGTGTCTGACACCAGCTGGCGAGCCACCTTCACCTCCCTGCTGGGAGTAGATGTGGAGGAAGCCTCTCACTTAGAATTATAAATGATCCTAGTGAACATAATTTCAGCAATTACTGATGTTCAGTAATTATGCTAATGCTGATTCACAAAGGGCTGTTATTTTCTCAGCATGTTCTGTGCACATTATCTCCTTACCTGACTAACAGTGTTTTCGCAGTGCAGTTATGGTATTGCTTGTCACGTTAAGTGATGTTTGCATCTTTGAGCTTGTCAAGACACTAGGATTAGAGCTGAAGTTCTGTTCCCACCCCCTTCACAAGATTTTCTGGTGGGCTTCTTGATGACAAAGAAAAGGAAGGGGAAAAAGTAAAAAGAAAGCAGGGGGAAAAAGACACCCCCTCCCCCATTGACTAATGAGGAAATTAGAGTTCAGACGTGATGTGAGTTGCATAGGGACAGTGGGAGCTCAGATTTGTTGTCTTATCTTTCTGATTCCAGATATGACCTCTGAGATAGGGAAGTCAAAAGCCTGCCTGGTCTCCTTCTATATAACACAACCACAGTGCTTTTTGCAGCTTGAAATGGTCAAGTACCATTTCTAGTCTTTACTTCACATCGTCAGAGCACTTAGAGATCATCTAAGACAGAATACTCAAAGTCTGGTCTCCAAACCGGCAGCATCAGCATCAGCGGAGAATGTGTTAGAAAGACAGATTCTTGGTCCCCTCCCAGATCTATTGAATCACAAGGCATTCTGTGTTTTAACCCAACAATTTATGTTTGAACAGGTAAGAAAAAACAAAAAACAACAACAATAACAAGAAAGTAAACTCGAAACAGGTGATTCTGATGCATGCTGTAGTTTGAGAATTATTCTAGGCCCTTGATACTTGAAGTGTGGACCACAGATCAGCAGTAACAGCTGGGAAAGGCAACATCCGAGGCCACACCCAGACCCACTTAGTCAGCACCTGCATTTTAACAAGGTGCACATCAAAGTTTGAGTGTCATTGAGTCCAAATGCCCCCATTTACTGTTGACAGGAGGCAAAATGACATGGTGGATGTCCCACAAGTTGGTGACACATCTAGATTGCTCTAAATCCTACTCATTTTAATAGCTAACATTAATGCATGGTTTCTAAGGTCATTGCTTTGGAGGTACTATTGCCTCACTGTTCATACGCTCTATAGAAGGGCTTACTATGTGCTTGGCATGGGTCCCTGAATTTTCCCACTTGATCCGCACCTTTGAGGTAGGTCTGGGAGATAGCCTCTTCTTTAGAATGAGTCTCTGGCTGGATACTTGAAAAAGTCAATTAAGGCAGGAAATCATACAAAATAGACTCACATTAAACATTTGGTTTTTAACCCAAGCATGTACACCCATCTTTTGATGTGGGGGCTCAGTGCCTTTTCCTTGAGCACCAATCTTCCTTCTTTCTTGCTTTAAATTTCTTTATCTTTTGTGCTATCTTGTTTGGCTTTCTTTGAAGTGGTCAAGAATTTAAGGTATGCAGCAATCTGAGAGCAGAATCCTTCTAGAATTTACTTCTTCCCCAAACTCCTAATTCTGTAGAATTTTTAAAAAGTGATCTGGGGCGCCTGGGTGGCGCAGTCGGTTAAGCGTCCGACTTCAGCCAGGTCATGATCTCACGGTCCGTGAGTTCGAGCCCCGCGTCAGGCTCTGGGCTGATGGCTCAGAGCCTGGAGCCTGTTTCCGATTCTGTGTCTCCCTCTCTCTCTGCCCCTCCCCCGTTCATGCTCTGTCTCTCTCTGTCCCAAAAATAAATAAACGTTGAAAAAAAATTTTTTTAAAGTGATCTGCCTTGTGCAAAGTATTCCAACTCAGTTTTTATAGACACGTTGACTTTTATATAGGATATTTAATTCAATATCTGTAATTACGGTATCAGGTCTACCTAGCATCAGCCTGCTTGGAACCAACACAGAAGTAAACAGCCCAACTGTTAGAAACACAAGTGCAGGTGTGCTAGAGAGTAGCCTTCTAGCCCTGAACCTTGTAGTGCCATGGCCAGGCCATCATGTCTTACAGAGAGTGGAGAATGTCTGTTCAATAGCAAACAGTGGAGCTCTTATCCCCCTTCATGTTATTACCGCCATGTGGTTTTAGGATGGTGAGGGTTCTTCTCGAAGTCCTGAAGCTAGAATTGCCATGCAGACCCAGGCAGTATGAATGCAGGGCTAGATACTCAGTCGTTCTGTCTTAACAAACCACAAATACTTACATATAATTGTGCATCCTTTCCCAAATACACTCTGTGCTCCTTTCCCCCACCTCCCCCATTTCTGTACTTACTTTGGCAAGAGAACTTGGTGTTCCTGACAGGCGAGCGGGTTGAAATGGATGCATTAATTGATTTAAATGTCCAGGTGTCAGTATTTTCTGACAAAACATTGTCAGTGGACTGTCTTGTGGCAGAGGACCAGTGAGTGGAGAAAATAACTACAGGAGGGGGAATCAGTTATACTGAAATTTTAGTTGAACCTCTTGGAAAGGTGTCCAAGGGTAGCATGTATTCCTCTGTCCCCCCTGCCTCAGCCATTTCCCCATAGCACCCCGTACGTACTTTTTATTATGTAAAGTGTTACATAGTTAGTGAAATACTGTCCCCGATGGTCTTAGTTCTGGTATTATTTTTCTGCCTCATCTTTCTCTGTGTGACCTGTTCCAAGTTATGGGACTCCAGTGCCCTATCTGTAAGATGGGGGGTAACAATAGTACCTCTCTATTAGGTACTACAGAGGGCTGTTAGGGCTGCAGAGAGGTGTGGATGAGACATGCTTAGTATAATACCTGGCACTTGTAAATGCCCAATAAATGGTAGCTAATTGTTGACTGTTTTTCCAAACCCTCTTCCCCAGGGAAATGGGGAAAGGCATAATTAGATATAGATAAAGGCAAACATTCTGTTGTAGCTCATTTGGCCTTTTATAATCCTAGCTCAGTGCCTAGAACACAGTAAATGCTTGATAAATATTTGCAGAAAGTTGAATAAATGGATCTTGGGTCAGTTTTTTTCACTGCTTTGCTTCTATATCTCAAGACGGTCTACGTGATAAGGGTTTTCTTGTATCAAAGCCCTTCATACTCAGTGGTTTCAAAGAATTCTCGGTCTCTCCATCTGCAGCTGCTTACAGTCTTAATATTTTCAAGTACAGACTCTTTCTGAACTATGTTTTAAAAGGATCTCGTGTTCCTCCAATATTCTCAGCAAAATGCCTACAGACAGTTGTTTGCAAAAATGGCAAATGGCTCACATCATTTACTGCTGTTTTGTTTCTTGGGTCTAAGCACCCTGTGATCTGAGGCTGTTCTGTCTCTCGACTGTCCCCGAGTCCCCTGGCGCTTTGGCAGAAACAGTAACTTCTAGATCTGTCCGCAGCTGAAAAAGTCTCAGCCTGTCTGTGTAGGCAGCTTCATGCTATAGTAGAAGTAATGAAAATGTGATGGGTGGGAAAGAGAAGGAAGTCAGGGAGGTAACAAAGCAGAAGCAGGTGCATTGGCAAAAGCAGTCCCAGGACAGATAAAGGAGGCTGAGGCAGAGTACCCCTGTACCTAGGAAGTATGCTCTTGTGTCTTGATGGAGTTTTGACCTGGGGTTGTCTGGAAGGGGACTGGGGTGGAGGAACCCAGGTTAGATAAGTACGTGGGCCTGTGGGGATACCTGAAGCTCATCTTTTCTTAGGTGTTTATGTCTAATGCCTGCCAGGTGCCTCCCCACACCTAGATGCCTTCTTCATCCTCCTCCATCGTGTTCTTTTCCTGGGAGACTGTCTCTTAAGGGTCATGTCAGCAGGGTCTGTGCCCTCTGGCTTCAGCCAGGTGAGTCCTGCCCATGGGGACCCCTAGCAGGAGATCAGAAGTAGGGACGGAGGAGAGAGTGTGGTCAGGGCATTTGTTTCCCTGGTCGTACCTCCTGACTGGAGGTAAGTCTTCCTCCCAAGGTGGCCTCTTTTGTATGACGCTCCTTCAAGCCCTCTGGCATCTGCTCTCTCGCTTGCTCTTCTGAGCTGAAAAAGGGCAAAAACCACACTGTTTTACTCATTCCAGGGTACTGCTCTGTCCTTTGTAGTTTCCCTACAGCCTCCCCACACCTATGGAAATGGCCCTTTCATTGAACCCTCCTCAGATTATCCCAGCATGAGTATGCCCGCTGTTGCTTGTCAGAAGCCTCATTTCCAGTCTTAAGTTGCTCTGCTTCTACAGGAAGATGGTGGTACCTGGGAGGTAGGAGTCATTAAGAGATAAAAATAGTGCAGTTGGGTGTGTCCCAGAGGCAAGAGAAAACAGGGCTAATTTAAGCAGAATGGAAATTGTTGGTGGGATAGTGGGTAGCTCACAGAAAGAATTTGGAAGGGCTCAGAACCAGGCAGGCAGCTGGGCATCAGGGGCCGTGGGAATACTCTGGTCAGGATGTGGCTGCCCTGGGTTCTTAATGAGACCCCTGCTGCTGTGAATGCATTCTCAACTGTATCTGCACCTTTGCAATCCCTCAGGGTTTAGAATCCCAGTTACAGCATCTCCTCGGCTGATACTAGGTCACATACAGCATTCTAGTTGCAGGAAGGGGAAAAAGAAGTTCAAGCTTCTCTTTTCTCCCAGCTTATTCCTGTTTCAGGCTAGAAAAGTATAAGCAGGCAGGGAGGTGGTCTGTGGTTGGCTTCTTCCCTTCTTCTGTCCCTCACCCCACATCTCTGGCTTCTCTAGGGCTGGGACTGGGGGAGAGAAAAGACATATGGTGCAGGAATTATCTTCCTTGGCTGGTGCTGTGGTGACCTGGTGTTATGACTAGGGGGTGTGTGGCTGTTGGGCTGACTTGGCAGCTGCCCAAAGCTGAATCTGGCTCTCCTTGAGCAGATCTTTCTTCTGGCCATCTGGAATTCCATCCCTTCTGTTGGGGACCCATCCCTCTCCAGACATTCTTGGGAGAGATCCAAAATGACCCCAGTATGGCACCCCTCCAGGGGCTGCTTAAAACCCATTTTTTTTTACCTTCGCCTTTGTGGGAGTCCAGTGGGGTTTAATTTTAGCAGGCTTAGCGAGTTCTGGTTGGTGATATTGGAGACAAGTCACCTGCTTTAAAGGTGCAGGGTGGCTACAGAGCAAACTCTGAGAAACACCCAGAAGTTTGGCCCTTCTGGGTATCACTACATAGTGTCTGGACTACCCCAGAACCATCTGTCCAAGCTCCTAGACGTGAGCAAAGGAGGAGAGAGCCCAGAAGAAGAAAGAAATATTCCTTCATGATAGGTTTTCTTCCATAAAGGATTCTTGGAAGATGAGCACTTCTTGCTAATTCTTACCTTTTCCTAGAAGAATGAAGCCTTCTCCTGCCATCTCCTGATATTTAACACTTTTGAATTTCTGTTTGGCCAAGACCCATTGTGCCTCTGTCTGTCTGAATTGACCATGTTTTATTTTATGGTTGGTGAACCTTCATTCTGCTTCCGAGGCCTCATTTGCCATTTTGAAAATGCAAGGTTTCTGTGCTGTGTGGCAGGCCATGTGCTCAGGGCTGTTCATCTTAAATCTTTTTCTCAGTAAGAAACCTGGGTAGATGTGACCAGATGAACTCCGACAGCTTCTGTCAAACCAGAACCACAGAGTCTGGGACTCGGCTCCAGCCTGCCTGGAAGGGAGAAGGTCCTATCCCACCAGATGGTTGTTTGTTTGTTTGTTTGTTTTCCCAGTGCTGTGAAAGGGCAAGACACAGGTAGAAGAATGGAGATAATGAAGGCTTCACGAGATCATCTCCAAGAAACAGATTCAGATTTTCATCTCTCCCTGATACCACCTTTGAGGAGAGATTTCCAAGATGTTACAGGAGGATGAATATGTGAAATATTTATTTTTATTATGCAAATATAACTAAGGCGTCACATTCATTTTTGGAAACTTTGGGGGCCTCTGCTAACTGGGCGGGGTGTTTCATTTTCCATCTAGTTACTTGGGGTCACAGATTATGTGGACTATAAGCCAAAGAAATTCCTTGACTTTGAAACACAAGTTGTATCTCATTTCAAATCCTTATTATCTTTACCATTATCATGACCGTCACTAGCAGCTATAGCCTCATAAATCTTAGGCACATCTTTTATTATTTTCTTGGGATTGAATTTTGGAGGTAAATGGACTAGGTAAAAGCATGTGAACTTGAAAAAAATATTTTTTGTGAAAAATTTCAAACATGTTGCAGAAGTAGAGCGAATAGGGTGTGGAGATTTAAGAAGCTTCTGTACTTCAGTTGCCTTCCACAAAGTGTCCATTTGTGTGCCATCAGTGGTGTTTGAGAATGCCTGTATCTGGACATTCTGCACCATAGTGGACTTCAACTTTTTTTTTTTTTTTTTTTGTCAATTCACTGCAAGAGGAATGGTGTTACATTATTTTTTGAAGTTTCATTGATTTGACTACTAGGGAGGGTAAACACTTTTTCTATATATTTAGTGGTTATTTGTTTTGTTTCATGAAATTTCTAGCCACAGATTGCATTCAATTTTGTACTGCCCCCTTCCTCTTCTTCTCACTAATTTGTAAGGGGTCTTTAAATATTGAGGATATCAACCCTTTGTCTGGCACGCACCTTGCAATTATTTTCCTCATTTATCATTTGGCTTCCAATTTTCTTCATAGTATTTCTTGACGTACTGAAATATTACGTTTTTATATAGTTTAGATCAATCAAGTTTTTACTGATGGTTTTCCTTCCTTTGGTTGCTTGCTTAGAACTCAAGCTTCTATAAATCTCTACACATATATTATTTAACACTTAAGTAGTTTCATTTCCTACACCTAAAAATGTTTAATACATCTGGGATTTGTTTTGGTATGTGGATGGTACAGGTAATAGTCATTTTTTCCCCTTTTCAAATAGTTATATAACTGGAGCTTTTATCTATTGATTTAAAATGCTGTCATTATCATATACTAAATATTTATACTAAGGCTTTTTATTGTGTTCACTGATCTGTTTAATCTTGGACTCCACCCAAGTGGTTTTGTAATTGAAACTCTATATAATGTTTTTACCTTTTGGCAATTGCTCCTGTCTCCTATTCTTTCAGTATTTTCCCATTTTTCAAAAAAAAAAAAAAAAAATTTGGCTCCTTCCAGATGTTTATTCTGGCAGTTAAACTTTAGAGTAGTCCTTAGAATTTTATCAGTTGCTTCAAATTTATAATTGATTTGGGATCCTTTATATTTTATGTAGTTGAATCTTGCATCAGAAATATTCCATCATCTCCCTCTTGTGAGGGGAGTCGTCTTATTCTATGGCTTCTGTAGTTTGGATGTTTTCTTCATAAAAGTCTTACATGTTGCTAATTAAATTTATTTTTAGCTATTTTGTATTTTTGTTGTAATTATGAATGAGATTACTTCCTCTCTATTTTCTAACCAGTCCATGGCTTAGGTATGGGAAGGTACTTGTTTTTTTGTATTTATTTTTGTAAACACCAAATTTAATGAACTATTTTATTAGTTCTGATAATTTAAAGTTGATTCTTTTGGGTTTTCAAATAGAAACTGGCATTATGTGCTATAGCTATAATTAATTTTGTGAATTTTTCAATATTCTTTTCTCTTTCTCTCGCTCTCTGTCCCCTCCCCCCACCTTGTTCTTTCTCTTTTTCCTTCGCTTACCAGTACTTCTAGGATAATTTTAAATAATAATGAGCCTCCTTATTGTGTTCCTGAATAGAACTGTCTCTTATACTTTTCACCCTTTTAACTTAAATTGTATTTGATAATGTTTCATTAGTTATTTTGTAGCTATAGTCATAAGTGAAGTTGACCTGAGGTGTTCATTTTTTCCTCCACTTTTGGTATTCAGTTCTGCTAACTTGGAAAAATAGAGGAGGTGGTCTCTTTGCTTTTTCTTTGCTCTGGAAGAGTTTATGATGATAATTACCTGCTATTTGAACATTAAAAAAAACTTGCCTGCAAAACAGCTTGGGATTTTCTCCTTTCATGGAGGTAATTCATTCTGGGTGTATGATAGCTTTCCCTTTTCCAGAAGTGACAGCAGTATACACAGGTGGGCTCCCAGGGGCTGCAAATGTTCTTTGGGAGCCTCCCCCCCCCCCCCCCCCCCCCCCCCGGCCATAGCTAGTTGGGTCTTTTCTAGGATTTTTGATTTGGAAGTAGGAGAGTAGGGAGAGTCCCCTTTTGATTGTGAGAGCCTTAAGATGAAGAATCCAGAATTATAGCTCAACTGTATCCTTGACATTAAAGGACAGAATGAATTGAATACTCCGAGAAAAAAAATTAAAAATTGAGAGAGAGTACTGGTGACCCCATTATCTGGTTCCAGCTGTTTCTGACACTCAGCTCTAAGGGCTGTCTCTCACTTTGACAGTTACATGAGATGTCCCATTATCCTTCCAATAAATCCCTTTATGCCAAGATGAATTTGAATTGGATATCTGATACTTCTGATCATTAGAGTATAAGCTCTCTCTCTTTTTCAGAAATATTTTTTACCTGAATAATGGTTTGCTAGAGTATTCCAACTTCTTAAATATTTTTTAGGAAAATATAAGTTACCAAAATTTATTTTACTGAGGATTTCAAATTTATTAGCACAGGATTATACATAATACTTTCTTATGAGTAAAAAGGGATATGCCCGTTATTGTGAAAAATCCCATGCACATTTTCTGATTTCTTTTTACTAGCTTTTCTGGTAGAAAACAATCATACTATTAGAAACACTGAATTTCAAAGATTATATATGAAAAAATTTGTTTCAATGTGACACAAGAGGGTTAGAAGTCAGAGAATTTTAGACACACAATAAGTAATTTTTCTTATAGAAATGTCATAATAAAGGTTTACTTATTTTTATTTCCGCAGGCATATTTTGTTACTGCGAACTAAAAATGAGAAATTGATTTATCAGTACTGACAGAAACAAACCCAAATGTCTCCTTATTTGTCCTTACAGTCGCACAAGCTGAAGACTCCCATTCTCCTTGATTCACCCTTGAACTTGACCTTACACTTTTGCTTGTAGCACAATTACAGGAGTCAGCAGCAAAATAAACACATACCTTCCTATGATGATATTCAACCACTCAAACAAAAGACTGCTGGCTTTCCTATCTTCAGACTTCAGCTTGTCTAATTCTGAACCAATATCATCCCCATAATGTGTATTCGTCGGCCTTTTATGCATAACCAACCATTTCAAAATGCAGTACCTTAAAAAATCAACATGATTTTGTGGTTGGCAGTTTGGGCTGGGATCACTTGGGAGATTCTTCTGGTCTTAGATGAATGGTCAGCTGCCAGGCCACCTGGGGACTGGTTAACCAAGGGGTGACCTTAGTTTGGATGGCTTATCTCTACACCTGTTCTCCCATTTTCCAGAAGGCCAGCCTGGGCTTGCCCACATAATGATGGCAGGAGAGAGTTAAGGGGTAGTGTGTAGGCTTCTGGAGGCCTACGGTTGGAACCACACAGGGTCATATTCTATTGCTGAGTAGACTCCATCTCTAGAGGGCAAGTGATAAAAGGTCACATTGCAAAGGTCAGGGCTGTGGTGAGGGGTGGAGAATTCTGGACATTTTTCTAATCTACCACATAATGCAAATTGTGGCACTGTACATTGGAAAACAAATGGTGTGTCCATCAATCAACTGGTTACATCCTCTTTGATGCAGAATGCACCCTGAAGGGTATGTGGGTATGTGTATGAAACTTCATTTCTAAATGATTACTTATCATATGCATTTTTATAAATTTGTATGTGCTGACCAGATAGTAGGCCTTCAAGAGATTTGTGTTGAACAAATTATTGCATGGTATCTCAGATTTTCTAGAGTTTCTATTTTATAGTTAAGGTTTGAATTTTAGGTTTAGTGAATAATTTATATTCCTTATTGTTTGAAAGTAAAACCTTGAATTGTATGAATTTTCCCTTGAAAATTGGCTAGCATTGGCCACATCTACAAATTTTTTTAAATTTATTTTTATTTATAATTTTTATTTTTATAGTTAGATGATTTTTTTTTAAATTTTTTTTTCCAATGTTTATTTATTTTTGGGACAGAGAGAGACAGAGCATGAACGGGGGAGGGGCAGAGAGAGAGAGGGAGACACAGAATCAGAAACAGGCTCCAGTCTCTGAGCCATCAGCCCAGAGCCTGACGCGGGGCTGGAACTCATGGACCGCGAGATCGTGACCTGGCTGAAGTCAGACGCTTAACCGACTGTGCCACCCAGGCGCCCCTATAGTTAGATGATTTATTGGAAAGCAAACACCTAAGTATCTACCTTCCAGATAAAGAAGTAGATCATTGCTGGCATTCCAGAAGTTGCCTTTGTACCTCAGTTCAGTTGTTGCACCTCCTTCCCCATAAAGGTAACCACTATCCTGACTTTCTTGTTAATTAATTCCTTGCTTTTCTTTTACTACCACCCCCTACTCAGGTACCTCAACAGTATAGTTTTTCCTGTGTTCTGAACTTCATATAAACAGAATAATGCAGTTTATTCTTGTCTCACTGGCTTGTTTGGCTTCACATTATCTTTGTGAGACTCACTTTATGATGCGTAGCTGTAGTTCACTCATTTAATTGCTGCTTATTTCATTATATGAATATACTGCAATTTATTTGTTTATTCTAGTACATGAACATACGACCATTTATTCATCTGACTACCTACGGGTTGTCTTGGTTAATGGGTCTCTCCAGCGTTGGGGTTAATGAGTCGATAATGGATAAATCGTGAAATGGGGTTAAATGGTTTGTTTCCAGTTTTTGCCTTTTACGAATAGTGCTGTTATAAACATTCTTGTGTATGTTTCTTGGTGTATGTGAGCATGCATTGCTAGGAGTAAAATTGCTGGGTGAAGGGGGTCTGAGTGTCTTTAATGCCAAACTGTTTCAAAGGGGCCATACCCATACGTGTTTTTTCCAGTGGTGTAGGAGGATTTTTAATGAACCTATCCTTGCCAACAGCTTGGTTTGGCATGGTCAGAATTTTGATTTTTAGTCACTCTGATGAGTGGTATCTTGTTCTAGTTTTAATCTGCATTTCTCTGATGACTAGTAAGACAGAGATAGTTATCTTCTTATGGGGGCCCATTTGGATTGTGTCTTTTGGAAAGTACCTTTTCAAGTCTCCTGCCCATTTTTTAATTGGGTTGACTTATTGGTTTAAAGGAGTTCTTTAAATGTTCTGGTTATGAGTTCTTTGTTGGTTTTATGTTTAGCTATAACTTCTTCTCTGGACTTCTCTTTTCATGAATTTCTTAATGATGTTTTTTGATAAGGACAATTCTTCATTACAACATAGTGCGACTTACTACCCTTTGTTCTATTTGGGTCGCCGTTTCCATGTGTGGTTTCAGAAACCTTTTTCTACCGTAAGACACTCTATGATATTCTACTTTTTACTTTTACTACTTTTTACTCTTAACTTTCTTGTTTTCTTCCTTGTACTTATTTTTTTTTTTTCAGGTTTCATTTGCTCTTCTTTTCTCAAATTTTGAGATTGAATTCTTTGGTCATTGATTTTGTGCCTGTGTTTTTTCCCCCTAGTATATGCATGGCTTAGTGATAGCCCTCAAATTTTTATATATTTTCATTATGATTTAAGTAAAAATATTTTCTTATTTACTTAGTGATTTTTTTCTATGACTCATGGGTTGTTTAAAAGCATACATATATTTTTGTATTTCTAAACATATGGGAATTTCTTGTTATTATTTGTTCTTGATTTTCAGCTTAATTTTACTGTAGGTAGAGGCCTTAACTTTGCATGGTTTAAATCCTTTCAAATTTGTTGACTCTTGCTTTGGTCCAGGATATGGTCAGTCTTTGTAATCCATGCTATGTGTGTCCTTGAACTTAAGCCTTTGTTCCATGTTCTTCTGGAGAAATAGAGGCTAAGACATGACAATGGAATCTTCATTATGAAGCCTAGATTTTATCAGTATATGGCAATCTTTACCATCTTGTTTAATATGTGTCTGTGCCTTGAATTTACTTCATCTGATGTGAACGTTGTACTTAAACGCTTTGGAAATTTGCATTTGCCTAATACACACTTGCCCTTTTTATGTTTAATATAAAAAGACAGTTGCATTTGTGTCTTTTGAAAACTATAATTGGATTTTGTCTTTGACTTAATTTGAGAATTTTTGTCTTTTAATAGTGGAATTTAACACATTGGCATTTCCTGTTCAAGCCATTTTGTATTACTTCTTTAAGTTTGTTTTATACCTTTAAATTTTTTTTTTTAATTTTTTTTCAACGTTTATTTATTTTTGGGACAGAGAGAGACAGAGCATGAACGGGGGAGGGGCAGAGAGAGAGGGAGACACAGAATCGGAAACAGGCTCCAGGCTCCGAGCCATCAGCCCAGAGCCTGACGCGGGGCTCGAACTCACGGACCGGGAGATCGTGACCTGGCTGAAGTCGGACGCTCAACCGACTGCGCCACCCAGGCGCCCCAATATACCTTTAAATTTTATACCTCAATGTTGTTTGTCTTTGTATTGTTTTTTTTAGTGCAGAACTCTATTTACATTTTTAAATGTTATTTTGGAAGATGTATATTAGAGTAGTGGTTTTAAGTTTTTAAAAAAAAATTTTTTTAATGTGTATTTATTTTTGAGAAAGAGAGAGAGAGAGCGAGTGAGACAGCGAGCAGAGGAGGGGCAGAGAGGGGGAGAGACAGAATCTGAAGCAGGCTCCAGGCTCTAAGCCCAACATGGAGCTCGAACCTATGAACTGTGAGATCATGACCTGAGCCGAAGTCAGAGGCTTAACCAGTTGAGCCACCCAGGCACCCCTAAGTTTTCTTTTCTTTTTTTTTTTTTTTTTTTTTTTAAATTTTTTTTTTTCAACGTTTATTTATTTTTGGGACAGAGAGAGACAGAGCATGAACGGGGGAGGGGCAGAGAGAGAGGGAGACACAGAATCGGAAACAGGCTCCAGGCTCTGAGCCATCATCAGCCCAGAGCCCGACGCGGGGCTCGAACTCCCGGACCGCGAGATCGTGACCTGGCTGAAGTCGGACGCTCAACCGACTGCGCCACCCAGGCGCCCCACCCTAAGTTTTCAAAGGTCGTCTTTAATTGACGGTTTTCTAATTTTTAGAACTAAATATGAAAATGTATTCTTGAGTGTTTTCCACTTAATATACAGCATAAGCATGTTTTCTCTTACCCTTAACTTTTTTGGGGAGTTTATTAACATCATCTAGTGTCTTGTATCAGCTTATTCATATTTAGTAAGAATTTTTGGCATTTACATTGTTTTATAAACAGATTTGCAAGTATCATTTAGACATTTCTCCTTTTTAACTGGTTGCAAAACTCACCATTGTCCTTTTTATGCTTCGATTTCCCCAAAGTTGGGTTGTTTAGACCATATCTTGACTAGTTAGTGTTCATTTCAAGTTGCTTTTTTTTTTTTTAATGTTTATTTATTTTTGAGAGAGAGAGAGAGAGACAGAGTGCAAGCAGGGGAGGGTCAGAGAGGGAGACACAGAATGTCAAGCAAGCTCCAGGCTCTGAGATCAGCGCAGAGCTGATCTTGAACTCACGAACCATGAGATCATGACCTGAGCCGAAGCCACGCAGGCGTCCCTCAAGTTGGTTTTTACTGCCAGAAGGATACATGGTGGCACATTTTCTCAGTGTTTGGTTGGGAATGTTTTCCTATTGCCTCTATTCTAAAGAAAGGCAGCTTTTCTGGGTCTAAAATTCCTGGGTCACAAAATTTTCCAAATAGTTATCTCTTTCAACTGACTTTGAAGTCAGATGTAGGAAATGTAGATATCCCTGTAATGTTCTTACAGATTATTTGTCTAGTTTGGGAAAGCATTCTGTGCTTCTTTCTTACTGTTGTTTCTGTCCCACTCTGATTTGGAAATAAGTTATCCGTGTGTTGCATTGCCATTTTCTGTCCTTCGTTTCTATGATCTTTCTTAAAATTTTTATTGTTTTTTCGACCTATGTCCTAGGAAAGCTTCTAGTATTTTTTTTTTAAATCTGCATTATTGCATTTTTTTTGGTAAAAATTTTGTCTTTTTTTCCTTCATGAATAAAAATTTTATTGCAGTGTTTACTTTTTCCTTACTCAGACTTGCAACATTTTTGCCTGCCTGTGTCAGGAAAAAGTTTCACTGTTGAAAATGAGCCAGGAGTAGAGTGTCTCCTACAATGTTTTCAGAATCTCATGCACTCTGTCCCCAGATGGACCACTCTTTGGTGGGAGAGAGAATTCCAAACTCTGTGCCTTCAATCTGCTTGTATCTGCTTGGTACTTAGAAAAACTCTGTGGGAGATTCTGGTATTTATTCATTTAACACGTATTTATTGGATGTCAATTATGTTCCAGGCACTGTTTTAGGCACTTGAGAATCCATGAGTGAATGCATAGATGAAGACTCTTACTCTTTTAAAAATCACTTTTAATGGTGGTAAAATCTACATGACATTTACAATATTCACCATAAGAAAACCAAAGTTTACCCCCAGTGTCCTAATGAGGCTGCACTCCCTTTGCTCCGCACCTCAAAGCACCCTGGCTGCCTGCATTTCTCTGCAGATCGGCTCTTCTCCCCACAACTTCAGTGTTCACCTGCATGGCTCAAGCTTGGGTTTTGAATTCCTCTCATCTCTGGCTCATTTAGTTCAGATTCTCAGTAGTGGCCCTGATCACCTCATCTGATCTGTGGAACCGGATCCTCATGGCAGGATCCTGGGGGTGACAAATTGTGTCCGGAGAGGTATGTGGATGGGGCTCTCTATGTGGCAGCAAGAATGAGGGCAGGGCTAGAATGTCCTAGAAGAAGGTGAGGATGGGGAGACGATGCTGGGCATCTTGAGCTCAGCTTGGGCAGTGACTTGAATATCTCTAAGCCCCACTGTTCAAAACTGAAAAGTTTGATGACATGAGGGTGAGCAGAGTAGCTTAAATTAATTTCTGAGAGTTTTGATTATCAGATGAGATCATCTATAGATAAAATATCCTGCACAGTGCCTGGCAGATGAGAGACAGTCAGTGAAGGTTAGTTTCTCCCTGCCCTCTGCCCCTCTTTTCTTCTCTCTAAAAGAAAAAAAGTCTAGGTCCCTTGTCTTAGCATTTTAAATTGACAGGTCTTCCAACGTCATCCTCCTCCAGTTCTCTGTTGAATCTTATGCTTTGGCCAAACTATTCTTTTTAAATAATTCTGCAAGTGGTGAGAGATTTCTTATGATTTTTCCCATCACAGCACAAGCAATTTTCATATAGGAGTTTCTTGTTTTTTAATGTTTTTTAAATTTATTTTGAGAGAGAGAGGGATAGTATGTGAGCAAAAATGCAAGTGGGGGAGAGGCAGAGAGAGTCCTAAGCATGTTCTGCACTGCCAGCACAGAGCCGAACTCAGGGCTTGATCCCACAGACCATGAGATCATGACTTGAGCCAAAATCAAGAGTCAGACACTTACCCAACTAAACCACCCAGTCACCCCATTTAAAAAAAATGTATTTATTTTTGAGAGAGAGAGAGAGAGAGAGAGAGCGAGCAAGCAGGGGGAGGAGCAGAGAGAGAGGGAGACACAGAATCTGAAGCAGGCTCTAGGCTCCGAGCTTTGTGAGCACAGAGCCCAGCGCAGGGCTTGAATCCATGAACCGCGAGATCGTGACCTGAGCCAAAGTCGGACACTTAACCAACTGAGCCACCCAGATGCCCCATTTTTCATATAGGAGTTTGTAAATAAATATTTCTGGATGGATTGGTCAGTATGTCTGGAAGTCATACAGATCATGATTGCTCAGTCAGTCAGTGCTTGGGTAAGTCCTTCAATGGCTGCCCATTGCTTGGAGAATAAATTCACCTTCTTATCATATGCTGCAAGGCACATACAACCTGTGTCTGTCACCTCCCATCAGAGCTCAGTAAGCTGCGACCAGATTGTCCCTTTCCTTGTTTATGACATCCAGCTCCTTCTTCATAGAGACTTCATTCATGCTGTTCCCTATTTCTAAAATATTCTTCCTCTTACCACTTTACCTAGCTAATTTCTGATCTTTGTCTAAAGACCACTCCTCAGGGAGACCTTTGCTGACCCTCCTTCTAACACCAGACTATGTCAGGTTCCTAGTTATAGTTTCTCATGGCACCTGTACTTATTCTTCATCGTATTCATCGTAATGGCAACAATGCCAACTAGAGAGTATCTCTACCCTACCAGACTGGAGCATCGTAGTCCATTTGGGCTGCTATAACAAAAATGCCATAGCCTGGGTGGTTTAAACAGCACGTTTCTTTCTCATAGTCTGGAGGCTATAAAGTCTGAGATCAGGGTACTGGCAGATTTGGTGTGCAGTGAGGGTCCACTGCCTGGTTCTTAGCCAGTTGTGTTCTTGCTGTGTCCTCATGTGGTGCAAAGGGGGAGGGCACTAAACCCATTCGTGAGGGCTCCACCTTCATGACCTAATCACCCCAGAGACCCCACCTCCAAATACCATTACATTTGGGGATCAAGTGTCCACATAGGAATTTGAGTGGCGGGGGAGGGAGTGGCACAAACATTCAGTCCCTAACAGGAAGTAACTTGAAGGCAATGATGGTGTCTGTCGAATTCACAATGCACCTTTGATGTTTGTTATGGTACTCAGCTCAAAGTAAGCCCCAAGTCATTCATGTGAATGAACAGAAGCTGGTAGCTAACATTGTGATCTCATTAAATGAGAATGAATGAATGAATGCATGAATGCATGAATGTGCACAGTGTAAACTATTCTCCCGATACCAGCTTACTTTGCGGAGTTTGACAGCACTGTCTCAGGAACTGTCTGAGACCCTCTGAGTAGTGGAAGAAACGCTTGCTGTCATTGCGATTCTGAGTGAAAGAGGGTAAATTTGGTCCACCTCTTCTCCATATTTCATTCTGTGGTTTGCTCTGGTTATCTCTGACCCACAACACTATCTGATAGAAGATTCTCAGGGCCTGATCATTTTCAAATGTTTATTTGCCTCTGTGCTTCCTAAGCTGTTTATGCCTATTTATCACCTGAACTCAAGAACAGAGCTGGCTCACCAGTAAAGCTGACAGATGAGGTTGTGTAATGAGAAAATTAGAACTTCACAGCTCCCGTGCAAGCTTAGAGTCCACTGTAATAGCTTGGAGCTTGCTTCAGCTTCTGGGTGGATGCGAGACATGATTCCAAGAAGAAATATGATAATTGGAGGCCTGGGGGAGGCCAGACGGCTTTGGCCAAATAGGAAATTATCTTTGGTTGCTCTGTTACTGTAATTCAGCGATTCCAATTATCACAAGGTGATAAAGTATTTGACTGTGTTGTATAACACCTTTCCTCACACATGTCCGAACCTATTAAAGGAGCTGTAATGAAATCATTATCCTTATGATGCCTAATTATGGTTGATATTACTCCCATGATCGGTGTGGAGCTAGTGAAATATAAGGAATCACAGAACAGGCCAATTAATACAATATGTGAAAACACCTCCAGGCTGCTTCAGGTTTAGGGCAGGGACTGGGTGTTTGCATGGGGCAGAGAGAAACATAAATCAGAAAACAGCGTCTCTGGGAGGGGAGCAGGGGTAGGCACTCCTAGACTATAGAGCTGGTTCTTAAGCAAATAAATCTGATTCTGAGCTTTCCGGTTGCCATGGCAGATGAAGAAACGAAAAGTATGTCATGCTTATTTCTTGACAATAGGCAGCACACACATCTATCCACCAAAATGGCATTTTTCCCCCCTCCTGCAACTTAACTCAAATAGGAACCTAATTCCTTGGATTCTGGGAGCTTCTTCCTTCTTTTCATTATCTTCTCTTGTCCGCACCAACCTTCCTTCTCTTCTCTCCTTTAATCCATAGGAACAGGGAAGTTTGTCGAGCCTCAGTTTCCCAATCTGTGAAAATGAGGATGCCTCCCTCTAGTAGGGCTGCTTCCATTATAAGTGCTCATTCCACAAATGAGCACTGAGTGCTTTCTGTGTGCAGAGCTGTGCTGTGTCCTAGACACAGAGCATAGTGTGATACGCCTAGTGCTCTTGCCACATGGGCTTCCTGGGGGAGTTATGTGCTAGAAGCAGACACCCAATGGGAGATGCAAAATTGCTTTGTTAAGAGTGGAGATGGTGACTGATACCTCCTGATGCAGAATCTAGTTGAAGCTGGGCCTGTCCCCTTCACCGCGCGCGCGCGCACACACACACACACACACACATACACACACACACACACACACTCTTTAACACAGTGACCCTGTCTGTTAGCGCCCACATTCGATCCATGTCTTAGGGTTTGCTCAGTTAGGTTGGCGACACCTCTTCCCTTTAGGGGAGCTGGGGAAGAGGGTGGTGGGAGGAGGGCTTGTAGCATCTTCTCCCTGCGGGATTGCAGAAAGCAGCCTGGTCTTCGAGCAGTAACAGGGCCCCCACGCCTGCACGCAAGTCCTCCCCCTCCATCTATATAGCTGACTGTAGTCTGCAAGCCCCGGAGAGTCCACCTGGGTGCATCTGCACCAGCTTTAGCATCTAGTGTCCCTGATTCTCTGGGCACTATCTCTACAGACCTTTCCCTGCCAGGGGTCTGGCCTCTAGCCCTGTGAAGACAGCAGGTGCCTGGTGAGATGTGGTGTTCTTAGTGCCACTTCATGCCCCTTTCTTCCCCAGGCGTGGCACTGGAAAGTCCTGACTTTGGTGCTAGAGGGCAGACTGTCCTATGTTCTCTGCAAACGAAAGTATCTTACCTTGAAGAAGGATATACAGAACTGACTCAAAATGGATCTGTTAGACACTGACATCAAAGCCTTCTGGACCCTTGTATGCAGCCATTTCCTCACAAACTCTCTTCTGGTGTCTTCAGTGATGGGCTGTGTGTGTGTGTGTGTGTGTGTGTGTGTGTGTGTGTATGAATGAGAGATAGTTATGAATCAGCATCTTTTCTATCAAATTTATTTCATTTATTTAATGTTTATTGAGCATGTAGCAAATGCCAAGAACTATACATCCAAGCAAGAGGAGATAGAGGTGAGAGAAGTCTTGGCTTCTCTCTTCATGGATCTTAGACTCTCATAAGGGGACAGAGACCCCTCCCCCACCAAAAGAAGTAAGCATGCAAAATAATGACAAATACAGTACAAACCATAATCCTCTTATGCTTTACAAATGCAAGGTGTTTCCATTTACAAAGTTTTATTCCCATTTCTTGGAACAGTATGGGGTAGCTGACAGTGCAGCAATGCTTTCTAAGTCTTATTTTTTCCAACTGCAAATTGGAGATGCTAGCTTGAGCTAGCTCAAAAGTGAGCAATCTCCATGAAGGTGTGTTCTCAAAGACCGTGCCTAAGGTGAAAACCATACAGTCAAAATCTCTCCCTTGAAAAATCCCAAATCCCTTAAATCACCCACAAAATCCAACATGCATGGTTTTCTGTATAATAATGTATAATTCATAACAGGCAATTCACAAGCAATCACATATTGTATATGAGTTAATATGCAAAGTATAATTTTACTGTACTGTGTTTGTAAGTGTTCTCTTTTATAAAAGGTTAAACTACATGAAGTTGCCAATATTTGGACATTTTTAACACATAGAAATGGCAGTTTCTTGTGACTCAACCTAATAAGTCGCCATTTTTCTCTTTTGCTTTTATATGGCGTTAATGTTATGTATGGAACTCTAAACTCAGAGGACTGCTCTGGGATTCTCTTTTGTAGGTTGATGGAAATATTCTAAAATCAGATTGTGGCAATGGTTGCACAATTCTATAAGTCCACTAAAAATAATTAAATCATACATTTAGAATGAATGCATTTTGGGGGATGTAAATTATGTCTCAACGCACTGTCCCTTGCAGTGGGGTGTCTCACAGCATCCCTGTGAGGTGATTCAGGTCTAGCCTTCTCTGTAAGGAGAGTTCCAGAGGGGCGAGGTGCCTGGGTCACGGTCTCACAGCCGAGTATGCAGCAAAGCTGGGCTGGGAACACCACCTGGGGCCCCAGGCTGGTTCCTTCCATTCTCCCCCTCACTCTGGCTCCATGTGCTCTGAGCAGCCCTGAAACGGGACGGCGTGGAAAATGGATTTGCACAACCATCTTCCTGGGCAGCCCACTTTGGAAATCATTTGTGACCTGTAATTGACCGTGACGATACAAAAATTGGAACCTGAAAATCACAAACATGCTGGGTTATTAGATGGTGAAATTGCAGTTTCCTGTCAGCCTGCTGCTTCCCGACTTCTCATTTTTGCTTTTCAGGGCTCGAGCTTGGCACATCCCCACAGTATACCCCCTCCTCTGCCTGGGTGGGCTTGGGTGACCTGGTTCCTCTGCTGGGGGGTGGGGGTGGGTAGGGATGATGGTGGCCAGAGCCCTGGTCTCCAGCTGGGCCAGCCACTGTGGGGAAGAGACCAGCTCTCCCTTACCCCCTGGGTAACACGGCTTCCCTTTGAAGCTGCACATCTGATCCGAGCAGTGGCAAGGCTCCCGCAGTCTGGCATGGCCCACAGGAACCCCCGTTTCCTCTCCTTCCATCCCCCCTCTTGCTGCTCCAGCAGAACTGGAGCTATTTGTCGAACATCCTGGCACTCCTTGGCCTCCAGGTTTTTGTCCCAGCCATGCCCTCTGCCTAGAATGCTTGATCCCAGATGTCCTTATGGCCAACTCTTTCAAACCTTTGCCCAAAGGTCACCTTCTCAATGATGCCTTCCCTGACTGCCATATTTATTTGTTTGTTTTATTTATACTCTTAGAGGGCACAAGTGAGTGGGGGAGAGAGAGAGAGGAGAGATAAAGAGAGAAAAAGAGAAGTGGGACTCACCCGAAGTGGGGCTTGTGTTCATCCCAAGTGGGGCTGGAGCTCACCCCATGTGGGACTTGAACTCACAAACCATGAGATTGGGACCTGAGCCAAAGTCAAATGTTTAGCAGACTGAGCCACCAAGGCACCCCCCTGACTGCCACATTTAAAACGGTGGCTCTCCCTGCCACCCCAGATTCCTTACCTTCTCACTTTGTTCACAGCACCGGTCACCTTCCGTGACAATATATTTGATTTATAGCATTTACTGTCCTCTCTCCTCACCAGGATGGATGCTCCAAGAGGCAGTGCTATTGTCAGTTTGTTGATATTAGAACTTCATGTGACGTCTTTAAATAACAGCTTTATTGAGATATAAATCACGTACTGTACAGTTTACTTATTTAAAGTGTACAATTCAGTGTTTTTTTGTGTGTGTTTATCTTCTATTTTTATTTATTTTTTTAGAACAAGAGACACAAAGCGTGAGTGGGGGAGAGGGACAGAGGGAGAAAGAGAGAGAATCTTAAGCAGGATCCACGCTCAGTGTGGAGCCCAACATGGGGCTCGATCCCTGGAACGTGGGATCATGACCTGAGCTGAAATCAAGAGTGGGACACTCAACTGACTGAGCCACCCAGGAACCCCAGTATGTTTTTTTTTTTAATTTTTTTCAACGTTTATTTATTTTTGGGACAGAGAGAGACAGAGCATGAACAGGGGAGGGGCAGAGAGAGAGGGAGACACAGAATCGGAAACAGGCTCCAGGCTCTGAGCCATCAGCCCAGAGCCTGACGCGGGGCTCGAACTCACGGACTGCGAGATCATGACCTGGCTGAAGTTGGACGCTTAACCGACTGCGCCACCGAGGCGCCCCCTGTTTTTTTTTTTTTTAATACTCATTTTAATCATGCAACACATCTTCATATATTTGAACTGTATGAGGTTATTCTATATTCCAGCCAGAAACAAGATTTAGAACAAACCTTGCAGTAATTTCTGCTGTTTCTGTGTATATATATATCTGGACTTCTCTTATTTATTTTTATGAACATTTTCAAGTTTAAGTTTCAGTTAATATACAGTGCAGTATTGGTTTGAGGAGTGGAATTCAGTGATTCATCACTTACATACAACACCCAGTGGTCATCCCAACAAGTGCCCTCTGTCGTATATCCCTCATCCACCTTCCTCCACCAACCCTCAGTTTGTTCTCTATCATTAAGAGTCTCTCATGGTTTGTTTCCCTCTATTCTCTTCTCCTGTCGTCTATGTTCATCTGTTTTGTTTCTTAAATTCCACATATGAGTGAAATTATCATATTTATCTTTCTCTGACTTATTTCACTTAGCATAATACATTCTACCTCCATCAACATTATTGCAAATGGCAAGATTTCATTTTTTTCATAGCTGAGTAATATTCCATTGTATATACCACATCTTTAAAAAAATTTTTTTTGATGTTTATGTATTTTTGAGAGAGAGAGAGAGAGCGAGAGAGAGCATGAATGGGGAAGGGGCAGAGAGAGAGGGAGACACAGAATCCAAAGCAGGCTCCAGGCTCTGAGCTGTCAACACAGAGCTGGATGTGAGGCTCAAACTTACCAACTGCAAGATCATGAGCCGAGCTGAAGTTGGGCGCTTAACCAACTGAGCCACCCAGGCACCCCTCTTCTTTATGTTTTTAAAGCTGTGTAGCCATTGCCATGATCAGTTTTAGAATGTGTTCACCACGACCCAAGGAAATGCTTTGTCAGTTCATTGCCCCTCTTGCTCCCCCCAGCCTCTGGGGCAACCACAAATTTACTTTCTGACTCTGATAGGTCTATTCTGGAATTTCACGTACATGAACTCCTATAATATGTGCTCCTTTGTGATTGGCTTCTTGTACTTAAAGTTTTTGAAGCTTATTCATGATGTAGCATGTGTCAGTGGTTCATTCCTCTTTATTGCCAAGTAATAGTCTATTGCACGGATATGCCATATGTTATTTATTCTTGTATTAGTTGATAGGCCTTTTGGTTGTTTCCATTTTCAGGCTATTATAAGTATTGTTTTTATGAACATATACGGGATTTTTGTGTGGACTTGGGTTTTCATTTCTCTTGGGCGTATACTTAGGAGTGGAATTGCTGGGTCATGTGGTAATTCTATGCTTAACCTTTGTGACACTGTTTTCCAAAATGGCTCTACTATTTTATAATCCCACCAGCAGTTTTATGGGGGTCATGTTATGTATTTTAAAAGTTAAAAATCTCTTGGGGCACCTGGGTGGCTCAGTTGGTTGAGCGTCTGACTTCGGCCCAGGTCTTGATCTCACGGTTTGTGAGTTCGTGCCTTGCATTGGGCTCTGTGCTGGCAGCTCACAGCCTGGAGCCTGCTTCAGATTCTGTGTGTGTGTGTCTCTCTCTGCCCCTTCCCTGCTTGTGCTTTGTCTCTCTCCTCTCTCTCTCTCTCTCTCTCTCTCAAAAATAAACATTAAAAATTTTTTTTTAAAAAGTTAAAAATCTCATTTAGGGGCACCTGGATCACTCAGTTGGTTGAGTGACTCTTGATTTCAGCTCAGGTCATGATCGCATGGTTTCTGAGATCGAAACCCTGCGTTGGGCTCTGCACTGACACTACAGATCCTGCTTGGGATTCATTCTCTCTCTCTCTCTCTCTCTCTCTCTCTCTCTCTCTCTCTCTCTCTCTCTCTCTCTCCCCCCCCCCCCCCCGCCCCTTTATCTCTCTCTGCCCTTCTCCCATTCATGCTTTCTCTCAAAGGAAATAGACATAAAAAAAAAAGTCTTAACCAGGAGATGATAATATTCAAACACATGCCATCTGTGCCCCTTTAAAAGCCTTTACGAAAGTTCTAGTTCATGGCTACAGTTCCCTTCTCCGTGTGTTCAGGTCCCATCCTCTGCTTACCCTCAAGGCTCCAAGGTGGTCTGGGATGTTCTCAGGTATAAAAGGAAAGCTGAGGTTTGGATGTGTTAAGAAATTAGGGGGAGGTGGTCCTGGCCTCTGGTGGATGAGCACATCTGTTTTCTTCCTGGCATTCAGTCTGACAACTGCTGCTTGTAAATTTGGTGCATAGGACAGCACTGTGCACACAAATAGAAGTTTGCAGGTAACAGGTGTTCCAGGAACCTTTTGAAGGACCTGCTGAAGGAATCATGGCGGGAGTGCTTCCACACTTGGAGTGCCCTGAAGTCCATGTTGTTCCCCAAATCGGTGTTTTTCCTTTACAGCAGCTTTGAGGGTGGCTCAGACACTGGTGGTGCCATACACAGAGGTCCCCAGCCCACCCAGAGGCCACCCGCAGACGGTTCTGGTAGACGGTGGCAGCTTTGTGTCTCTGTGTGAGGGCAGTCTCTGGTCACAGAGGATATTTGGCCTGCCTGTGGGCCAGCCCTTATTTCTGGGGGAGGGGTGGAGTTGGTGATGAATACCTCAGCTTGCTGGCGCGTCTGGGGAGAAGTCCTTGGGTGTAATCAGAGGCTCCGGGGGTCTCCCGACTGCCCACGGTGGTTGCTCACACCCCTACCGGCTGTCTCCTTGCCTCACCCCCTCCCGAGCATGCTTGTGCCTGAATCCTTTTCTCGGTGTCTGCTCCTGGGGGAGTCCCACCCAAAGGGACCCTTAGGACTTAATGTCTCTGGATTGCCGGTCAGCAGGAGGTAGCTGCTGGTCAGCAGGATTCCCACGAAGCCCAGGGCAGCAGTGTGTGTGGGGGGTGGTGACCTGAGGCTTGGAGAAAGTGCTGTCCAGTGCCTTTTTCTAGAGAGCGTTTGTCACCAGGGATGATGTAGAGTGCCCCTGGTCAGGACTGTGGGAGGAAGGTGCAGACACATGCAGAGTCACCCCTGGGTGCAGGACTTGTATAACCTGTAGGGCCCTGGTGGGAAGATTGCTAAGACTTTCAGGATGGTGACAGCAGAACATTAAAGCAAGACTGGGACCCTCTGGGGGTGGCATAGGCCACACGCCCATGAAGCTGGCCCTGCCTGGATGCCTTAGTCCCCCTCATCCGTGTCCCTGCCACCTGTTTTCCCAGGGAGAACCCTCCCTGCTGGTCTGTCTGCCCTGGGCCTTCTGCCTCCTGGTCATACTGTGCCCAGAGTGATTGTTGTAAAATACAGCTGTGATCACTTTACGCCTCTGCTCAGAGGTCCTTAATACACCTCCCTCCCCCCACACGACTGTGGCTGTGGTTTTTAAATTGTGATCAGTAGGACCCCTCAGGGGGGACCCACTGGGGGTGAGAGATGTGCTGGATGCTTCTTATTCCCATTTCAAACACAGCAGACCCATTTTTATCTGTTTTGCATATATATTGGGCTTCCATACACGCTTTCCTTTGAGGACATGTTTCTATTCCTAAAATAAAGATACTGCTGGAAACTCCTGGCCACAGAATTAAATCCAAACTTCTTAGCTCAGTATTTAATACCTGTAATGCTGTAGCGTAGAGGTTGGCAAACTTGGGCCCATAGGCCAAATCCAGCCAACTGCTAAGAATAGCTTTTACATTTTTAAATGGTTACATTTTAAATGGTTATAGAAGTACCTGCACAGTATCCTCTATGGATACTTATGGCCTCTTGGTGCCCAGAGCTTAAATATGTACCATCTGGCTCTTTTAGAAAAAGTTTACTTGGGGTGCCTGGGTGACTCAGTTGGTTAAGGGTCTGACTTCAGCTCAGGTCATGATCTTGCAGTTTGTGAGTTTGAGCCCCGCGTTGGACTGTGGGCTGACAGCTCAGAGCCTAGAGTCTGCTTCAGATTCTGTGTCTCCCTCTGTCTGCCTCTTCTGTCTCAAAAATAAACATTAAAAAAAAAAGTTTGCTAATCCCTGATCTAGCTCCAGGGTTTCTCTCCTTGCTTACCTTCCAGCACTTGAGTACATTTACTGCGGAGTCTGGCTCAGTCTGTGGCTCATAAGGGAAGCTATATTTTATCAGATATAAAGCTAGGGTAACTGCATGCCCAGTTTGTTGTGCTGACATCATTATTCATATTAACAGAACCCTTTTCACCCTCCTAAGTGTCTTTTTGGGGCAGTAAATTATATGGCCGTCCTGTATAAAACTGACAAGTGAATTGAACGGAAGATAAAAAGCCACCAGCAAATTCTGTGATGAGTTATATTATCTTTGATACTAAGGACATCTCCTAAAGAGGCTCCAAGTTCTGGCTGTTTGAGCTAATACCCAGAAATGACAAGCATTATAAAAAAGAATGGCCTTAAAAATAATTACTCTGCTTCTGCTGTGTATGTGATGGGTTTCTAGAACTAACGGCATCTTTGCTTGCCTAATTTTCTTAAAAGGATTTAACCAATCTATCTGATTTTTAAAAGCAGCATGAGGTATGTTAACAGAAACCCATGTTGGGACACAAATGCAATCCCATGCTAAGTATTGGATATTTTGTTTAGAGAAAGGCTATATTTAGGGGATGGAGGAAAGAGTTGCCCTTTCATCAGATGTTTTAGGAAATGAACCATATTGCTAGTTTTTATGCTGGAGCCCAGCATGGGTGTTTATCTGTAATGGGTCCAACTTTTAGAAGATGCCGACTCCAAATGACCTGGATATTATCCAAATAAGTGCTTTTAAATTCCCAGTAATAACTAACCGACCATGAAGAATAACTCAATTTTGGATGAATCTAATTTTATTTGTAAACAAGTGCCTGCAGAAATCCTGAAGTTTTGACATGATTTACAAAGTTAAGGTATAGAAGCATACTTCCTTGTGGTCTCCCTCCTGTCTTGTTCTGTAAAACTTGTTCAGTCTAGGAAGCATATTTAGGGAGCATGGATGCTTCCGGACTCTGTGCTAGGCCCTGGGAAGGGTGCCCAGGAGGACTGCTCCGTCCATTCTGTGTCCTCCAGCCGTCTAGTACAGAGATTTAGTCCGTGCCCTCGGCAACAGGGCCACAGCACACTCTCCAGGCTGGGGCTCCAAAACCTTGAACAGGCATATTGTTTATTGTTGTGATAAATGGCTGGAGGAAAAATGAGGCAGAGTAAAGGAATAGAGAATGAAGGAAATGGTATTTTTATATACAGAGGTCTGGAAGGGTCTCTCTGGGGAGTGAAACCTGAGCAGACACCTGCAGGAAGTGAGTCCAAACGTCTTAACAGCCCTTCTCTTCATTCTTGATTTGTTGTGTCACCGTATCTGGTATAAGGTCCCGGAACTCCCTCAAGGAGCCTCAGGCCTCCTCATGTTCGAAGAGACCAGGTCTCTCTCAAAGCCCAAAGGAAGCAATTTCAAGAACTGCATGAGAAGCTTCGCCCCTTGTTAAATCTTTTGGTTTCCTTATGCTCTGTTCATAGACAGGGCCCTCTAAGTGACGAAGAGCGGTTGGGCCTTCAGCCTTTGGGAACAGGTGCAGTGGAAGAGGCTGAATAGACTCTGGACCGTCAAGGGCAACCTGTCGGGGCTGCTGTTGAGCTACGGTGGCTGCTCTTACTGGCAGATCACCTCTTTTGAGTATTTGCCTTGTGCCAGGCCCCAGGTTATGATCCTCCCACGCACAAGCTGAGTGAATCTCCCCGACACACCGGAGGTGGGAAGAGGTAGGAGAGGAGCTGAGCTGAGGAGCCCGGTAGGGTTGAGGAGGCAGAGACAGAAGGAATGGGTCCCTGGACTGTAAGCTTCCTGAGGGGGGAGACTGTATCTCTCTTGCTCGCTACTGGTTCCTCAGGACTAGCAGAGTGCTTGGCTGATTATTCGCGCACAGTTGGCGTGTGTTGCATGAATGGATGAATGAATGGAATAGCGTCAGCAAAAGCCTAGAGTGAGGAAACTCGTATCCCATCTGTCTGGAGGCTAGAGTCGGGTCTTCCTTCCCCGGTGGGGATGTCAGAGCAGAGGGTGCTGTGCATCACAGGCGAGGGAGGAAGTGTATGTGAGATAAAATTGGAAGGGCATGTTGGGATCTTGAGTCAAGAAAAGGGGATAAATATATGGTGTCTTTGTCATGGGACACAGAAAGCTCTATTTGCCAGTCTCCCTTGGGGTTAGGTTGGGGCCACGTGCCTGTTCCGACCAGTGGACTAGTGGGAGTGACCTGTGGGCTGAGGCACTTAAGAGCACATATGCCTTCTCCTGTTACCCTTCTGTTGCAGCGACACTGGAGGCCACGTGTGAAGACGGCAGAGCCACAGGATGTAACAGCTTGGATCTCTGAGTCACTGGGTGGGGCTGGCACCAGACTTTTTGTGAGGGGCAGATAAACCTTGGTTACATGAAGCCACTGCAGTTGGGGGCAGTATGTTACTGTAGCATCTTTTATTCTATTCTGGCTAATGCAGGACCAGATTGCCATGGGCCTTGAATGTCAGGCCCAGGACTTTCTGCTCTTAAAGCCCCATGCCTGTTGCCTCCCATATACTCATGCAGTGTAGAGCTGTGGGTGTGGGGAAGACTGAGTGCTCACTTCTGCACTTGTTACAGGTGATTCAGTGCCAAGAGGGCCTGGCCTCTATGTTCATTTGAAAGATGAGAACCAGGCAGATTCCTGCTGAGAAAAGCCTTGTCTTCTCCCCCACCCTCCCCGCCCCCACCAACCAGTGGTCTCTGTGGCTCTGTGGAGCAAGAATGTTAGCTGGACACTAGTCATTGTCCTGGCCAGGAGGCCTGATCAGAGAGACTAAGATACCTGGCCGGACTGGATGTGAAACTTATTGTGGGACCTTGAAAGTGGCTCAAACTATAGGAACTGTGCCAGTGCTGAGGATGGAGGGGAAAACAAAGTGGTTTCAATTTAATCTCCAAATAATTTTTTTTAAACAGATAGTGCACTTTACATGCAGCTATGCCATACTTGGCTATCTTCCTTCCATCTGTCCTTCCTTCCTTTCTACTGTATAACATATCATGGGCCTCCTTCCCCCTCATTCTCTTTAATGGCTGCTTAACATCTTACAGAAGGGTGTGCCACTTTTTTTCTAAGGCATTCCCCTGTTGATGGGCTAGTTGGTTTGTTTCTGATTTTCTGGTATTGTGAGTAAGGCTACAACGAACATCCTTGTATACCTCCCCTCGAGCACGGCCAAGTGTTTCTGTAGTGAAATGTCTGGGTCAGAGGGCATAAGTCTTTTTCATTTTGATGGGTCCTCTGCCAAATTGCCACCCTAAAGGGTTGTGGGAATTTACGCTCCAGGGGATGGTGATTTTTAATGGACTGAGTCCAGAGAAACTCAGCCCCTGCCTCGTAGTGGGTATGAGCTGGAGCCTCCAGACCTTTGGAACATGGGTTTGAGTCAGGTCCTTTGCAGGAGTCCAGTCCAACCCGCAGGTGCTCCCCTCCACAGAGCTCACATTTAAGCCCTAAAAAACAGGAGGACTTAATCCAGTCTCTATCAGATCTAAATCAGAACATTTTTCCCCTTTTGCCATTTTAAATTACCTCTCAGCTCAGCCCCAGACTGAGTAATTCAGAGTTAATGGGATATGAAAGTCATGGTCCATGGCATGATTGCGGGTACCTAGCCAGAGGCAAGCAAGATTTATTCTCTTGGAACCCAACTGGGTTGAAAAGGGTGATAAATCAGCATGGCTACTGCTAGCTCCCCTTCTGCTGCGAGATTCATTCCAGTTTATCAGAATAATCATCTTAGGCCTTGAGACTGGAGATAAACAGCCAAAGCCAGAGCCCCACTATGCGGTAAGAAGGAGAGATGTTTTTCTGCAGTCTTCCTAGATGTGTTTGGGCAGGCGTGGGTGGGGACTTGTTACTTTGTAACTACAGTCCAGCTAAAACCATCAATCAGCCAAGAAATAGGCTGGGATTTTGTGCTGAGGAATACCACTGGCCTGAGGCTGATGGTCTATCTGGGGGTGTTGCGTGAAAGAAGGCTTGGCATCATGTGCTGATTCGTGCTGTCCTGTCCACTGAAGCCACAGACACACTTCTCCCTGACTGGTTATCCCTGTGTCCACCATTCTGGCTTTTGGATCCTCCTGGGTTGCCTTTCTACTGGTATGGCAACCATTCTCTCATGTGGTTTTATGGTTATTTGTTAGACTTTCCCTTGACTGACCCCACTGGTGACCATAACTTGACACAGGGCAAAAGTCATGAATAGATCAGTACCAGTGGAATCTTAAAGGGGCCACAGTGTGCATGCATACGCACAGAATCACCTTGAGTGATAACCCAAAATGTTAAGTGCTAGCATTAACTGGGCATTCACTCAGGCTTAAATCAAACTGCTTTACAGGTATTACCCGATTTTGTCCCCCAAACCATTGTGTGAGGTTGGCCCTACTGTTATACCCATTTTACAAGTGTGGAAACAGCTTGGATGGGTTATTAATGATTTGCCCAAGATCACAGAACTCACAATAGTACCTACAGAGCTCACGTTTGCTGTTTCCACACACATATTTACACAAACATCCATGTGCATAAATACATATGCACACAGATACCTAAACATTCAGATACAGAAACACACACACACATGTACATACATAATCAAGGAGAATGTCCCACAAAGAATGAGTCTGAGGCTTATGATTGTGAGAACAATGGTCTGGGTCCCTAGCCACCTTCTCCTTGAAGCCTCCTCACATTGTTTACTGTAGAAACTTAAATAGAAAGAAAAGGCCATTGCTCAGATTGTTTGAATTTAGGGTGTTCGCTGGGGAAGGCAGGAGGGCGGTGTGTGGGGTCACTCAGAATAAGGTTAGTTTGGGGTTGGGACTTTGGCCATGCAGAGTGGGATCCTTATCTACTTCATTGTGAGGAACAGGACCATCTTTTGGGTAGATGCACATTAACTGGAGTTATGATATTGAGCTATGACCCTGGTGGTAAAAACTACCATTGTAGGAGTTTTCTCTCTAGGGCCAGATTCACATGGGAATGTACCAGAAGAGTCCACCCTCAGACCAGTGGGCCGACCAGGGGAGACGGTCTTGTGATTTTTAAGGGTACCAGGCTGAGATATCTCCATCTTATAATAGGGCTTGTCTGGCCAGTGGGACCAGAAGTCCTTGTAATCCACTGACCATGAGCCTCTTTCCTTGGACAGGGCTGGGACAGACCCCATCACCCCTGCTGCTGGGACAGCTTGATCTGTCCTTCTGTGTTTGACCAGTCCCCTTCCAACCCCACACCTGCTTTTTGAGAGACCTTGATAAATCTGATCAGATTATAGCCCTGACCCTCAGGCCTGGGGGCCTTCTTGTTTGTCTCACATGATTCTGCTCAGTTCTTTGATCTGGTTCCTACCAGTTTGCTAGATTGGATTCACATAAGGAGGCCTTCTTGAGGGATGCTTTGTTCTAGTCCCTAAGTATTGAACACAGTCATTGCAGGAGATGCCAATGATGTCCCACAGATATCCCATCAGCCAGCCCTGGAGGTAACCTGTGGACAGTTCCCATATACACCAAAGGCTTCCAGTAACTTCTTTGCCTGAAGGTGTTCTTCTGGCCAGGGTATTATGTTCAGCCCTCAAATAGGGCAGGCTGGCAATGCTGGAGGGTTAGTGTTCTGGGAATAGCCCTTGACAGTGAAATCACAAAGACAGCAGCTTCCTTGTTCTTCAGTGGGGCAGCTTTGATGTATGCTCCACACAATCTGCCAGAGGGTCCCCAGTGGTACTGAGCCCCAGTTGCCCACAGTGGTAGCCTGTACCTTTTATTGGCTTCCTTCTCTTCCCTGTCTCACTTTCCTGGTGCTTCCTGAGGTCACCTCCCAAATAAACTGCTTGCATCCAAATCCTTGTCTCAGGCTCTTCTTTTTATGGGAACCCAGGCTAAAGAGCTATATTCTGTTTACTCAGGAACAGTTTCCATTGATTCCCTTTTCCTCACATGACCCAGCCTTCTCTTCCTCTTTTCCGAGCGAGCCCCTTTGGACAACCTTCCGGGAGCACTTAATCCCAGAGCTAAGAGCACACCATTGAAGTCAGACAAATGTGAGGTCGAATCCTGGCTAGGTCACTTATTGACTATATGACCTTGGGAAAATTATTCTCTGAACCTCATTAATCTTTTAAACAATGTAGATAATGATATACAACTTTCAGAGTTGTCAGAAAGAATCAATGAGATAATGTATGCAAAGGGCTTAATGCAGTGCTTGGCAATTAGTAGGTGCTCAATAATGTCAGACAGGCTTTCATCTTTACTCTGAACAGAGGCTGGTTTCTTTCAGTTAAGGTGCAAGCAGATCTCACTCATTGACAGCTGATAGGCGTGTTTGGCCTGTGTGGACAGATGTGGGGGTGCGGCTGAGCCCTGAGCGGGGTGGGGGTGGGTCTGAGCATTCAGGAGGGGCACTAGTGAAATGATAGGCCCCCAAGTGCATTGGCAGACACTGCCTCTGTCTTCCTTTGATCCGCTACTCGGGCCAAGTCATTGGTTCCTAAAAAGGCCCTACATTTTCCTAGCTCTGCACTTTTGCTTATCCAGTTCCATCCGCCTGGTTTGCTTTATTTCGCCCAACCCACCTGTTGAAGTCCCATTCAAGCTCTTATAATAGGGCATAACTCAAGATACATACCAGAGTTTTTTCCAAACCTACATATTTGGGACTTGCCCCAGAGACTGATTAAGAGTATCTGCTGTGAGGTGTGGGCATGTGTATCCTGAAGAATTTCCTTACGTAGGATGATCTATATACCTCTAGGAAAGTACCACTGATATCATCCGTAGAGTCCAAGCGATGGACTCAAACAGACTTGACTACCTGTGTGCTGTTGGGAAACCTACTTAACTTCTCTGAGCCTCAATTTTCTCATCTGTAAAATGGGGGTAATAATAATACTTATTCCATATGTTGCTATATGGAGGAAATAAGATAGTAGAGGTGGTGCTCAGGAAAAATTAGTATCTGCGTTAAACCATCCCCAATTCCCAGCCAGAGGCAATCACTTCCTCAGTTTTCCCATCTGGCTGTCTGGACTTGTGTTACAGCACTTAGGGCAGCAATCCTCCTCTTAGAGGCCTGCAGTGTTAGTGGCTCCCTACCCCCACCCAGAACGTGAGCAGCTGAGGACTGGGGGCAAGCAGGGATTGTGTATTATCTTCCATGGGCTCTCACAGCACCTGGCATGATGTCTCACATGGAGCTTGTGCTCAATAAATTTTTGTTGAATTGAATATAAAACCATAAGAAACTAATGTATGTGGTTATGTTAGGTACCTGCATAATGCGTTTTTGAACAGGCTTTTGATTAGTCTTAGTGTCCGGGAGACAGTTTCCTACTGACAGTGCATTTGGAAATTGCCAGGAGGGCAATAAATATGCACATAAAATTCTGCTTTTCTTAGACCTGGACAGAATCCCTTTGTTTCCTGGGGCTTCTGGTTGCCAGGCACCCACAAGACACTGGGGCTGTCACTGGGCTACATTCTCACTCTGGACTTGTCAGGGACCCTCTTGGCTCCATTTGTAAGCCCAAGAGCCAGAACCCTCCAGAGAGCACAGGGATGGGGGTCCTGTTCTGTTTTCTAGACTGGAGGCTCATGAGCTCCTGGTCTGCATTTCGTGACTTGAACCTTAGTGTCCACGGCTCACAGCTGTCCCTGCAGGCTGGGGATCCTGCAGTGCCTTAATTAACTCCAGGGACTCTCTGCATTGTGCTGTCTCCTGGGGACCCAGGCTGCAAGTACAATACCTTCCCTCTAAGAACACAGGGGTCCCTCCACACAGTCCTGCAGGGGAGGGGTCTGGAGACACAAGGCAGCCCAGGGATCTCTCTAGGAGATGGGTCCTGTTGCAGGGCTGAGCCTGTGTCCTGGGCAAGCCAAGGGATGCTTGAACTCCAACCTCCAGCAGTCTTTAAGTTTCTCCTTTTTTTAATTTTAATTTTTTTTTTTTGAGAGTGAGAGAGCAAGTGTATGCGTGTGCGCAACGGGGAAGGGGCAGAGAGAGAGGGAGAGAGAATCTTTAAAAAAATTTTTTTTAATTTTTTTTATTTATTTCTGAGAGACAGAGGCAGATCGCGAGTAGGGGAGGACCAGAGAGAGGGGCACACAGAATCCGAAACAGGCTCCAGGCTCCAAGCTGTCAGCACAGAGCCCGACAGGGCTCAAACTCATAAACCATGAGATCATGACCTGAGCCGAAGTTGGATGCTTAACCAACCTAGCCACCCAGGTCCCCCAGGAGAAAGAGAATCTTAAGCAGGCTCTATGCCCAGTGCAGAGCCCAATGTGGGACTTCACTCACTCTTAATCCTCCCCCTGCGCCCCACTCCCACTGTGCCTGGACATCCCTCCCTCATCCTTACTCAGGGGCCTTCATGTAAAATGATGTGGCCTGTTAGACACCCCTCAGTAGCCTGCACTTTTCTGCCAGAACACTCAGGCTGTTTTTAGTCTCTTGTGCTGCTGCTAGGTGGTAAGACTTACGAGAATAGATCCTGACGAGCTTGGGTCTTCCACTCCCCTCTGTGTCAGGCCAGCAGAGGGCCCGTTGTAAGTATTTGTGAAGTAGAAGATTAAAATTCTGTTTTTTAAAAAAATTCACTTAACGGTATGTTGTGAGCATCTTTCCTTGTCGAGAAATGTATATTTACATTGTCATTTTTAATGGGATCATGGTATTCCATTGTATGGAGGTACCATAATTGAACTGATCTATTGCTGGACAAAACGTTGCCTCCCAATGTATTATAAACAGTGTTGTAGTTGGCATTTACGTGCGAACATGTAACTAATTTGCTCGATTACAAAGGTTATACCAATTTAAATGTTCAATAGCAATGCTTAGTGCCTTTCGCACACCCTCCTCAATACTAAGTATTGTTATTATGTGTGTTTTGCCACTTGTAGCCATAGTTTAAAGCTGCATTTCTCTGATAACCAGGGATATTTATTTTTTCATTTATTTTTTCATTCTACAGAGAGTTATTGAGGGCCACCTCCATGTTATTTGCAAAATGAACATACTCCAGCATCAGCACCACATTGTACCTTGGTGATACACTTAAAATGTGGTAGGACAAATCTCTTCTCACTTATTCTTTAAAATATCTTCTATGCATTTAAAATATCTATATGCATTTTTTGTGCTAGATAAATATTAGAGTTATTTTGTCAAATACCTTTAAAAGTCTTATTTTGTTATTTGGAGTGCCTGAAATTTACAGATTTAGAAAGGAATAAATCTTTGTTATATTGGGTTTTCTCACTCCAAAGCATGACATGGGTTTCCTTGCAAGTTTTAAAAAATGTCTCTTAAAAAACCCCTCAAATGGGGCACCTGGGTGGCGCAGTCGGTTAAGCGTCCGACTTCAGCCAGGTCACGATCTCGCGGTCTGTGAGTTCAAGCCCCGCGTCAGGCTCTGGGCTGATGGCTCAGAGCCTGGAGCCTGTTTCCGATTCTGTGTCTCCCTCTCTCTCTGCCCCTCCCCCGTTCATGCTCTGTCTCTCTCTGTCCCAAAAATAAATAAACGTTGAAAAAAAATTAAAAAAAAAAACCCTCAAATATGACCATCCAAAGACGTACACTATTGACATCTGTCCCAGTACCTTATCGGATTTTTGAAAGCATACACACTGACATAAATATATATTTATGAGGTGCACACACTGTTTTATAAACTAAAATAACTCAACATATTGTGAGCATCTTTCCATTTTCGTAAAACAATTCTACATCATCATTTTATAAACGGCTGTGGTAGTATTCCTTTGTATGGATGTATCATTTAACGAGTTCCTTGTTGACATTTAGTTTGTTTCAAAATTTTAATGAAACAATCAAGAATGAACACTTTTGCACAAATATCTTCATATCTTGTTATCTTTTTAGAGTAAATTCCTGTATTTGGAAAGTTTGGGTCATAAGGTGCATGTATTTTTATTTTTGTTTACTTTTATTTATTTTTAAGTTTTATTTATTTATTTTGAGAGAGTATGCATAAGAGCAGAGGAGGAGCAGAGAGAGAGGGAAAGAGAGAATCCCAAGCAAGCTCTGAACTGCCAGTGCAGAGCCCAACCTGGGGCTCAAACCCATGAACCATGAGATTAGGACCTAAGCCGAAATCAAGAATTGGATGCTTAATGGACTGAGTCGCCCAGGCACCCTCCCGTTAAGGTACATGTATTTTTAGATAAATAACCAAGCTGAACTTCAGAAAGTTTGTATCAGATTGTCTTCTGGCTGCAGCATACAAGAATGGTTATGTAAATCCAAACGGAAACTAGGAAAATAATTCCATTTGCAATTGCATCCAAAAGAATAAAATACTCAGCAATAAATTTTACCAAGGAGGTGAAATATTTGTACGCTGAAAAATACGAAATATTGTTGAAAGAAGTAAAAGCCTACCTGAATAAATCAACAGACATTCTGTGTTCATGAATTGGCCGGTGTAATATTACCTTAACATTATCAGATTCAGTGCAAACCCTATCAGAATTCCAAAGGAATTTTTTCAGGAATGGAAAAGCCAATCCTCATTCTCCTAGAGAATTTCAAGGGCCCCCGAAAAAACCAAAACAATCTTGAAAAAGAACAAAGTTGGAGGATTCAGACTTCTTATCCATAAAGATAAAACAGTGTGGCACTGGCATAAAGATAGACATATAGATCATTGGAATAGAATGGAGAGTTTAGAAATAAACCCATAGATCTAGAGCCGGTTGATTTCTGGCAAGGTTGCCAAGTCCATTCAATGGGAAGGAAATCTTCATCTTTAACAAATGATTCTGGGACAAGTGATAACCACACACAGAAGAATGAGTTTGGGTCACAAACTCATATCAGAGGAAAAAAAATAATTTAAAATGAGTCAACAACCTAAATATAAAAATTAAACCTGTAAAACTCTTAGAAGAAAACATAGGGATAAATCTTTGTGATCTTGGGTTTAGCGATGGACTTTTTGATACGATACCAAAAACATAAGTAACTAAAGAAAAACAGTAGATAAACTGGACTCTGTCAGAATTAAAAACTTTTACATCAAAGGATGTTATAAAGAAAGTGGGGGCACCTGGGTGGCTCAGTGGGTTAAGTGTCCAGCTCTTGATTTTGGCTCAGGTCTGGATCTCACGGTTTGTGGGTTTGAACCTCACGTCAGGCTCTGTGCTGACAGTGTGGAGCCTGCTTGGGATTCTCTCTCTCTCTCTCTCTCTCTCTCTGTCTCTCTCTCTCTCTCTGTCTCTCTCTCTGTCTCTCTGCCCCTCCCTCACTCCCACTGTCTCCATCTCTCTCAAAATAAACTTTAAAAATTTAAAAAGATTAATTTTATGTTATATGAATTTTACCTCAATTATTTTTTTTAAAAAAAGCAATGAAACAGATAATGCAACGTGTAACTTGTGATCAGGCATAAAAGGGAACCTCATAGACTGGAGCTGGCGTTCACTGTGACATCCTCGCTTCCAGAATGGTGGTCACATGACCCAAGAAAGAACCAGGAAAAGAGCAGCACACCAGGGGTTACCTGGCATTGGAAAACCAGGTCCCACAATGGCAGTGACTTGAGCCTGCTATTTTCTGCCAATAAAGGGACTATATACATTTGCTTTTGTGGAAAAAGAGAATGTTCATGTATCCTGTGTCTTTGCCTATGCCCTGGACACGGTGAATCTTTCAAAAGAGATGAAAAGGAGGTAGGAAGTGGAAATACTGGGGCTGTGTGAGCAGGGATATTCTAGGCAAAGGAGCATGTGCAAAGGCCCTGAGACAGGAGCATGTTTGACCTGTTTGGGGGCAGTGAAGGGAGGCTGGGCTGGCTGGGGCAGAGCTCAGGAGAAGGAGAGGCAGAAGGTCACAGTGCCCTGACTGGATAGAACCTCATGGCCACTGTGAAGACTGGCATTTACTTAGTGAAAAGGAAAGCCAGCCAAGAATTTGAGCTGAAGAATGACGTGACCTGATCTCATGATCTTACTTAGGTTTTAACAGGTGTGCAGTGATGGAGAATAGAATGTAGATGACTGTGTAAATGACTGATGCGTCACAAGTATGATGAGAATCCAGGGTGTTCAGAGGGTGTAAGACAGGAGACCCTGACTTGGTCTGGGGGGACAGGAGGGCTCATTTAGGGCTCCGGTAACATTTGGGCCTTAGGGTAAATGGAGGGCACTGGGGGGATTGAACAAGGGGTGGGGATTTTGGCCGTGACTGTAAGCAGATAAGATGGTGGTCACACTCCCTGCTGGGGGATGCTTTGGGAGATTTTCTCAGGTGGGAGCCTGAAGCATTCGGCTGGCCGTGGGCCTGGAGCAGGCTCACCATGCTTGTCTGGCCTCGTGGGAGGAGGAGAGGGCGGAAGGCAGACTGGCAAGCCTCAGGGCACAGCAGGACCTGCTCGCTTCACCGTCACTTGTGAGATACGTCAGGTATCCGAGGCCTCCCATGGCTCTAATTGAAATCCTCTCTGTCACTGATATGTCAGGGGAGAGCTGGCTCTGTCCCTGCATGAAGTCCTGGACGGAAGCCTGATGGCCCAGGTAGGAGGTGCTCTGGCAGTTTAAACACTCACTGCAGACGGAACTGGTGGTGACCTCCATGGCATCCTGGGTCTTCTGGCTGGGCCAGTGTATCCAGGAGAATCTGTGGTCCTAGGCCTTAAAGCTGGGGACACACATGTCTGGTAACTGTCCCCCAAACATGTCCATATCAGTGAGGGTCAGTGGGAAGCAGATGGCATGGTCCAATTCGGTTAATTCAAGGAGGAATTAATAAAAGGGCTATTTATTAAGAAGTGGGCACGGTGTAGGGAAATCAGATCAGGTAGTGCCATGCTGGGACTAGTCCCCTCCTTAGAGCCAAAGGGAGGGGGCAGGAGGAAGCACTAAGCATCGGAGCCTGGGTGGAGGGAGGCATGAGAGAAAGCTGGGAGGTAGGAGGTGCACCCCTCAGTGAGAGCCAGCCAGATCCAGGAAACCTTGCAGAGGCCTGGAGGCATAAATGCCCTGGCTTTGCTCTCCTCCTTTCCTCTGACCCCTACTAAGACTCCTCAATGGAGTTCTTGCTTCAGCAGCACGTATACTAAGACTGGGACTCCAGAAACAGAGGTCAAGGGAACCTGTCGATCTAGTCCATACAGGTAGAGAAGTGTAGTAAGTGGACCTGGAAGAACAAATGGAAGATGTCCATGTTCCTCTGGGCTAGGTCCTGCCCTGGACCCAGGGTCCGGTGCTAGATCAGCCATGGTCCCCGTTTCCAAGGAGCTCTCTGGGACGTGGCAGCGGGACAGGAGAGACACACAGTGGGATTAGTGCCGTGACAGAGGATAAGCAGATTGCATGGACTTTTAGTTGTTGGGATCATTAAACCAGGAGGAGGGGTGGGGGTGGGGAGGGGATGCTTGGCTGCTCTCCCCAGTTCACTGACGGGAGCATGTTCACAGAGCTTGTAGAGGTGACGTAGATGTGAGACTTTGCAGATAATACAGATAACGGTAACCATGCCGCCTCACAGGCGTGTTGAGGTTAGCTGAGACTCTGGTTGGAGACTTCCTAGCACACACTTAGCACCTTGCTAGTGAGCTGTGAACAGTAGTCCCGTTGTTCTCTGGCCTTAGGTAGTCCACTTAGTCTACCAAGTCACCAAGCAAGACAGGTGAGTCAGCTGGCATCTCTGCCCAGCTGTGATTCGTGTGGTTACCGTTAGTGAAGTGCTTGCCCCTCGTCATACACACGTTCTCTCCACCACTTCCATGGGGAGGGAGTAGGCAGACAATATTTATTCATTTACCCTTCCTCTTGTGCTTCCCATGATGCTTTAAAACCATGCCTGCACATTCTTTGATATTCCTCCTATTGAGGAGGGGGGGTGTCTATGTCCTCTGCCCTTGAATTTGAGCTGTTCTTACTGACTTACTTGTAACCAGTAGAATGCCATAGAATTGATGCTCCTTAGGAGGCTAGTCTGGGACGTGTTCCCTGAAAGCCAGGCACCAGGGAAGAAGTTCAGTTCCCCCGAGAAGGCTGTGCTGGGGAAGCCACATCTGGGCACTTTGGTCCACAGCCCAGCTGACTCCCAGCGGTAAGGGCCAGCCACGTGAGGTAGCCATCCTGCATGTCCAGCCCAGTTGAGCTTTCAGATGACGTCAGGTCCTGCTGCCACCTGTCTGCAGCCACAGCAAAGAGCCCAGCTGAGCCCTCCCCCAAATCCTGCCCAGTATAGTCACTAGTGAAATAAAGTGGCTGGTTTGGGGTACTAAGCTTTGGAGTACGTTTTATACACCAACAGCAACTGGAATGCCACTCTGATGCCTCCCTGTGGGTGGAATATTCTTCCCCACCTCACTGACTTTAGACCTGGTCACACGATTAATCTTAGCTGTTGGGAAATGAGTGGATGCAATGCACTCCACATTTGACCAAAAGCCTTAAACATGCTCAGGTAATTTGTCCAGCCCTCTTGCACTCCTGTGCCTGGCCATGGGACAATCATGTTCCAGATACCTGCTTCCCTTTATCCTAAAATGAAAGAGACCCAAACTTACCCTACAGCCTGAAGCAGAGCTGCCCTGCTGGCCTACAGGCCTGTGAGTGAGAATGAAATGCTTGTTGTGGCAAACCTCTGAGATGCTCCTTACTCCATATTTATCTCAGCGGCAGCTAAGACAAGACAGGTGGGCAACACTGTTATTCCCATTTCCCAGATGGTGAAACTGAAGCATAGAGAAGTTAAATGAATTGCTCAGATCATAGCTAGAAAGGGACAGAGTCTGCCTAGAAACTCACTTTTAACCATTGTCTCCAGAAAGGCACAGTCACTAGTCATTATTCATGGGCCCACATGTGTTTCCAGGGTCCCCACTCAGCCCTTGGCTTGGAGATATGCAGTAACTTCAGTTCCTGGAGGAGCTGAGGACACTATGAAATAAATAGCCAACAAAAGCCTGTTTTCCAGTATCTAAAGCCTCAACCTTGAAACCTCAGCTGTTATCATCTGTTATCCTTCACAGAGCATGGAACAAGCAGCCAGGTGCTTGGAAATCTATAAAAGCCATGCTGCAGCCTGAACACATAAGGAAAGCAGGCAGCTCTCTACTTCATTCTTCCTGCTTGGGTCTCCAAGGTGGGGCATCTTTCAAAGCATTATGAATTTATATGCATTCAGAGTTGGAGTAAAATCCGTTTAATTGTCCATCACTGTGTTTGGCTGTATGCCTGTGTGTATGTATGTGTGTGTATGCATGCTTGTGTGCGTTCCACCACGAAAGACCATAGTTGGGCTAATGAGGCTGGGCTTTGGAGTCAGACATCAGACATGATGCTCCCGTTGTGTGACCTTGGATGAGTTTTGCAACCCTTATGAGTCTTCTTTGTATAAATGGGGACAGTAAGAGTAAGGAATGGGATTGGTCTCCATGAACTAATGTATATAAAACACCTACCTTCTTGGAGGGGCTCGGTGAACATTTATATCCTTTTCCCCTCTGGTCATCTCTTATAAACAGTTACTGCAAATTATAGATGGCCCAACTTGAGGACTTTCTGTGAGCTCTGCTAGCATCTGGGGAGCTGTCCCCACTCTAGGGATAGAGCAGGAGAGAGCTCCTTTGTCAACTGGGCCCTGGGTCCTATAGCCCTGCATCCGTAAGTCTGAAGTCCTCTGCCTAAGCACCAAAAGGCATTGTGGTACATTGCAAAAGGGGCTTAAACTAGGAGATACTTGGGCCTGAGTTGAAACCTTGTCTTAATTATTTATCAGCCAGGTGACTTGGGTAATTACTTAAAGACTCTATGCTTTGTTTATTTTCCTTTCTGTGAAATGGGCATAATATCTGTATCCTGTTTACAAACATATTAGCAGGACTCAGTATGGTGTCCGTCAACTGGTAAGTGTCATGAGGATAGAATGGAGCAACACATCAATACTTGTCCCTGACATAGTAGGCGCTCAGTTAACACTGGCTCCCCTGGTACTACTGTTGGCATAAGGGCAGGACTTTTTAAGGCCGGGAAATCAATAAATTTTAACTGAATCTGAGTCATCACTGTATGGTTGACGCTTGAACAACACAGGCTTGAACTGAGAAGATCCACTTATGTGTGGATTTTTTTTCGATAAATACAATACTAAATGTATTTTCTGTAAGGTTTTTCTTAACATTTTCTTTTCTCTAGCTCCTTTGTTGTGAGATGTAGTAAGTAATACAACATACAAAATATATGTTAATTGACCACATGTTTAGGTTATCGGTATGTTATGTTCTGGTCAACAGTGACTATTTGTAGTTAAGTTTTGGGAGAGTCAGAAGTTGTATGCAAATACTTGACTGCATGGGGAATCAGTGCCCATAACCCCTACCTTGTTTAAGGATCAACTATAACAGCACACTCTTGGATCCGTTTTGGAGCTCTTTGATTACATTTTGAAGAAGCTTAGGATCCAGAGTCTATAAATTGGCATTTGCAGAGCCTGGCTCTGTCTGCTTTAAGAGACATGATTAGCAACTCCCCTTAGCGCTTCCTATCCTGCATGCTGACCATACTTGCAACCTGAGGGCATTTGCATATGGTGTTCCTATTGCTGTGGGCACAAAAGTCATCCTCGTTGTCACCATTGTCCTCTTCCTCCTCCTCATCAGTGTCATTACTACCACCATCATTCTCATAATGACCACCATCAATATCGTGATCATCAAGATCACCCCCATAATCACCACCACCACCCCCTTCATCATCATCATCCCCAGCAGCATCACTCCAATCAGCATCACACGGCTAAGGCAACTGTTACTGGTACTCCCACCATTTATGGAGCCCTTGCTCTGTACCGTACTCGCTACAGTCTTATTAACTCTTTGTAACAAATCTCTAAGGTAAATACAATTACTATCCCCATTTTCCATACGAAGCAACCAAGACATGCAAGGGTGAAATAATGTGCCCAAATGAACTACTGGTGAGGACGGGATTCAAATCCAGAGGAGATCGCCCCTAGGCTGACTCTTTTAACTAATACACGAAGCTGTTCCTCACCATTCACCTCATAATCCACCTTTCAGATCTCAGCTCAAATATCCCATTCTTGGAAGTCTTCCTTGACTGCCTCCATCACCACTGTCAGCACACAGAGCTCCCTTGAAGCTTGCTTTCTAGTGCTTATCACGATTTGTAATTTTACATTTACTTGTGTAATTGTTTGAGTAATAGCTGTCTCTTCCAGTTTCCATGAGGGCAGGGATATTAGGGACTGGGTTTCTTTTGTGTGCCATCTCATACCTTGTGCCTAGAGTGGAGACTGGCTCAGAGTAAGTAGTCTGCAGTATTGTGGAATTAATTAATTAATCAATCCTGCCTGTATCCTCAGCCCAGCTACGGTCCTGCTGCTTGGTTCTCTGATTTTTGCAGGTTTCTTTCTTTCCTAATCCGTCTTCTGGTGGGCTCTCTGGGTTCTAGCAGAAGCAAGGGTCATCCTCCTTGGGTCACCGTTAGCCCGGGAGGCTCTCCAAAACTGGCTCAGAAACAGGTCATTGAGAGTGGACAGTTTGGGGTGAGGAGAACCAGGAGGCACCCCTTTGTAGAAAGAAAGGCTTGGCAAAGAGGCCATGGATGAATGACCCTCAACAGCAGTGGTGGCAGTGGGGACCAGAGTCAAGGGCAAAGCTAAGAAGTGTTATAAGGCAGAAATGGCTGGGCCTGGTGTCTGGATATGGGGAGCAGATGGCCGTGAGGAGTCATCAGGTGCTCTCAGATTTCAACTCTGGAGGAGGAATCAAGCTTGGTGACATCGACAGCCTTGATGGATACCCCAGTGTTGTCTCCCGACACACAGTGGGCTCCTTTATGTGTCTTGTTTTTACATATGCTCTTTCTTCTGCCTGGGCTGCCCTCTCCTTCCCTTCTCCACTTGGAAGACCTCTACTTACCTTTCAAGGCTCAGCTCAAAGGACTTTCCTGCCATCCGTAGCAGAAGTTGTTGCTGGCTCTGCTGCCACATTTTGGTCAGATCTTTCCTAAACCACGTGCCATACTGGGTTGTCCTCACATATTTATGTGCCCATATGTCCCATTAGCTAGGAGCGCTTTAGGAGCAGGCTTTGCAATGTCCTTCTCCTTACCCTTCAGCCTGGACCTTCCCTCCCTCTCACTTTCCTTTCCTCCTACGGATCTATGCAAGTCCTGTAATGCTACAGTGTGACACGTGCTCTATTAATGACCAGACCCACAACAATGAGAGACAGGGACAGGGGAACGGGGGAGGTGGATGATGGCAATTTTAGCTGAGGTCAGGGCCTGCAGGAAGAGAGCAAACACCCCTTCCTGCTTGTGGTGAGACGAGGGCTTCTGCCTTGATCTTTTGATATAAACCATTTGATTTCCTGTCACACTGAAGTTGCCCTGTCTGAGGCTAGATTCAGGTCACCCATCACTCTGGTGGTGCAAGCGGACGGGAAAGTGGGTTTAAGAATAAAAGCACCCCTCCCTGTGGGTTTCTTGTTCTAAACTATGTTATCTGTAGCCAAAATGAGATCGGCAGCGGAAGGTATGTAGCTGACCGCCCCCCTCCCATCCCACACTCAGTCCTGTGCTGCAAACGTTCTCTGAGTGGAGGAATCTGTGGGGAGGTTGTTGCCAAAACCATGCATCTGCTCACGTGATCACTCTGGTGCTGTGGCTCAGGTGGACTTTTGGCATCGAGGTTGGTGATGGAAACGGGGGGCCTTCACATAGTCTGCAAAATGCTGCCTGATTTCAGCCCTGGGCTCTTTGATCATCTTGCCTCTTGGGACTCAGTGCTGGCACCCTGGGCACAGGCCCACTGGCCACCCAGCAACTTTCTTTACTTCCGGTTCTTATTTGCTCTTGGAGAAACCACTCAACTTCTGGGTGCCTTGTGTTCCTCCGCTGTTCAGCGTGGAGGGCGGCGATGCATGCCTCGCGAGATTGTGGTGAGTGTTCGGACTACCTGGAGCGGTGCCCGTCACACAAGTGTCGCAACAGCACTGGCAACCACTGCTACTCCACCACCATGGTAGTGTGGCCGCCATGGTCACCTTTGACACGGGGTCCTGACGTTGTTCTTCCAGTGAACTAGATCTCGGCGAGCCTGGCACCTTCTCCTTGTTCACGTGTTACGCCAATGCTGTGTTCTCAGAGAGGTCCTCTCTGACCCCCCAAACCCAAAGTAGTAGCCCCACTCTGCCACTCTCAAAACTGTCTATCCATTATAACATGGCTCTGTCTACACCACCCACTGCACTCTACCTTTGGATTGTCTGCTTGTTCATACTGCCTCCCCCATCCCGGAGTGGAAGCGTCTGTGCCTTCTTACCATGGTCTCCCAAGTGTTTGGCACAGCACCATGCACCCGGAAGGGGCTCAGTAATGATCCTATTATTCTCTCTCTTTTTTTTTTTTAAGTTTACTTATTTGAGAGAGGGGGGTGGGGAGAGAGAATCCCAAGCAGGCTCCACTCTGACAATGCAGAGCCGGACCCGGGGCTCGATCCCACAAACCGTGATATCATGATCTGAACCGAAATCAAGAGTTGGATGCTTGACCGACTGAGCCACCCAGCCTCCCCAATAATAATATTAGTGTTCGTTGAATGTCTTCATCTGACATCTGTGTTGTCAGATGTTGTCAGCGTGGCTCCAGCTGAGTCCCACAGGAGGGAGAAGTGGAGACTGGGTGAAATTGTTTTCATGTTCACTGCACTGCTTCCCCTCTACCTCTTGGTGGAGCCCTTGTAGCATCCTTCCAGTGCACCTAATCCTCTTACTGTCAGGACAGGACTGGAAATACATCATACTAAAGTGTGAATGATTGATAGAGACAAAACACCACCTTCTCCTAAGAGAGCAAAGCCTGACGTAATTCTGCTTCCCCTCCTTCCAGGGAAAAATGTGAAGATGGTGCAGGGCTGAGAGGGTGAAGGTGCTGATTCCAGTTCCTCTAATGAGCTGTGTGATCCCCAACAAGCCACTTAACCCCTCTGAGCCCTCGTGTCCTTCTTTTTAAAACACGCTGGCTCCCACACAGCGTTGTTGTGAGTGTCACATGCAATCCCTGTATCTGAAAATGCCTTGTCTCTTACAAAACACTCCCTGAGTAAGCTGTTGTCATTGCCTATCATCACACAAAACAAGGAATGATTGAAGTGAGGGACAAGTTGACTAGAAACTAGCAATATGCCTCAGGGATTCCTTGTCTCCCTGTCTCTTTATTCACCACTCAATGCTAACAATTGCCTTGGACGTGACCCCAGGGCATCCGCTTCTGGCTCCTCAGATCCTGTCCTTTGCCCTCACTCAGCAGGGCTTTGGCGAGGATCCCCAGGTCCCACATATTTAGGGAGACAAGGGATGTTGAGAGATTCAGCCATGCAGAATCTTAAGGTCAAGTCTCTCTTTAGTCCTGAGAGCCTCTTTGTAGGCACTGGAGTCCACCCAGCCTTTCTTCTGCCCACATGACTCCTCCCTGGGTTCCCAAGAAGCCGACATTCCTTTTCTAGTTCTTCTCCTTGCTGTCCTGGTCAAGCTCCTGAGTGTCCCTCATCCCCAGTCTAAAGTCTCTGCTGGTTGTCAACATCTACTGAAATTGTGGAAAGGCACAGAACAGACCAGGGACATGCAGAGTCGGGCCATGCTTTCTGACGAAGGCAGTATTACATGCGTTTGGGAGGATGTGTCCTGGAGCCTGATGCCTGGGTCTCCATCCTGGCTCTGGTGTTCTCTAGCTCTGTGACCTTGAACAAGCTACTTCCCCTTCACCTGCAAAATGAAGGCGATTTTTATGAGGATTAAAAAGGATTTATTCCTACAAAGCATTTAGAATGGTACCTACCTAACAGAGAGTGTTTGTACTTAACACTGTAAGTACAAACAAACAGTGAATGTTGGCTTTAAAAATTATTAATAAGGGCTCATTAATTATTAACAAGTCAACTGCTTCCTTATTGGCAATCTCTACTCAAAGGTGAGCTCACATTTGAGGTGGGCGGTCCATATAAGTTCCCTTTCTCCCTAAACCGTTCCTGAGAGAGGTGTGCACCTGAGAACGTGTGGTACTAATTCTTTATTCCTTCCTATAACCATGCCCTTTGCCAGGCAACTTTGTGGCTGCTCAACTAATGGCAGATGCAGGACCCTGCCCTTTGATATGGGACTCAGACATGTGACTCAGGGGAAGAAGTGGGCAGAAGCAGACCACTTCATATTGTGCTAGTTCTAAGCCTAGGTTATAAGGTGCCTTTGGTGTTTTGCTTGCTATCTTGTGCCTCTGTCATCATCATGGAAAGAACACATCTGGCTAGCCAGCTGGTCAGAGGAGGCTGAAAGACACTGGAAACGGTGACAACAGAACTACACCTGACCATCAGCCTAAAGCTACCCATCTATGCCTTTCCTAGCTCAGCCAAGCCAGGCCACGATCAGCAGAACCCCCAGCCAACCCACAGGTGCACAAAAAAAAAAATAACTGCTTATTGTTGAATGCTACTGAGATTTGTGGTTGTTTGTTAAGTGACAATAGCTGATTGATACACTGGAAAGTGGTGAAGAATCACCATGTTATTATTGACTACTCTTGGCTCTCCAAACCCAAAGGAGAAAAGGCTGATGAGCTGGGCTGGACCATGTCAGATTGAAGTGGGCTCTCACTGCTGTCCTTGTCCCCACTGTGTCCAAATCTGAGCCTTAGGTCTCTGTGTGCAGGGTTGCATGTAGGAAAGTGGCCAGAAGAGACCGGGAGGCGGTCAGACATGTTCTGGCAGAGCCAGCTCTGCCTGAGCAGAGTACCTTGCTGCTTAAGATGCATGAAAAAGAGAGAGAGAGAAGAGGCAGCCAGCCAGGTCTGCTCTGAAAGATGGCTCCTGGATGGCTAGCTGTTCCTGCAGCTGGGTAGAAGAGAAAGAAAAGAGAAAATACAACACCCATTGGAAAGTGAGGTGACACCCCCACCAGGCAGTGTCCTAGAGCGTAGCCCCTGTGGGTGAGCCAAGCCAGGGAAGGGGAGGGGAAGGCTAGGCTTTCGTGTATTTATTCCCCTGTCCCCACCTCTCTTTATAGCATACTGTATTCGCCTATTTTAGCACTTGTCTTTACCTGAAATTATGTATTTGTTAGTTTACTTGCTTGTCTCTGTTTCCCATTACCAGAGTGTGAGCTACATGAAGGCAGTGACCTGACTTATTTTTCCATGGCTGTATACCCTTTGCCTGAAATAGTAGCTGGCACAGGGTAGGTGATGAATGAATGTTTGCTGGATGGATGGATGGATGGATTCATGTAATGGCTTATGCTGTAACAGGTCAGCCTGGTCACTGTTTGCTCCTTGGCCCTTTATCTTCTCCTAGCATGTCCTTGCCCATGGTTGCAGGAACTAGAAGACCTTAATCAGGAGGCCCGTTCTTTGACTCAGAAATTGTTCCCGTCCTAGACACGCCTGGGGTCTGGTACCTGCTCTCTGTCTGCCCCTCTGAACCCTGTCTTGTTTGGTTTCACACCTGGATCACTTCATCTTGGTGATCTGATTTGGACTTTGCTCCTTTCTGGCCCTCCTCCACTTTTGGTTCTGCTGTCTTGAGAGCTAACCCAGAGCACAGCACTTCTGTCACAGCCAGGCTCCAGGACATGGGCCTCTGGGCAAAGTGTCTCATGCCCTCCTTGCTTGCCTGGTAGGGATATTGGCAATCTGCTTCCTTGGATACACCCATTGCAGAGATACGTCAGCATGCATGATGACAGTTCTTACAGTCTAGCCTCTTAAAAGTCTTCGCCAACTTATTTTTATTGTGTTAGCTTATTCTGTTCCCATTTGCTCCTGTAGTGATTCATGCAAATGCAGCTACTTCTATGCAAATGGACTCTGCTAAAACCGTTTGCAGAGATGCCTCTGTGAGCTGCCCAGGAACGCTGTCTTTCAGTGCTCCAGGAAGGACTGCTTGGCTCCAGGGTGCAGAACAAAACCAAAAAGTTTCCAGGTGGAGTGTTGGCTGAATTCCACGGCTGCTGCTTGTGTTCAGTCGACATCCTTCACCCGCAGCTGCTGAGGGAGGCTGGGATCCATCCTTTGCAATTTGACTCCTTCAATCTCACATACATTTGAGTTACACTTTGTAATTACTGCCTTTGACTTATTATTCTCAGCCTCTGGTTTCCTTTTGATTTATGGTTGGAGCCCCCAGGTCCCTCATCAGAGGCACGGCATACTTGCTCATTACCACATCTACGTATATTTGGCCAGAGTCACTGGCACATTCTCACGTGGGCATTTACTTGCAAACAATTCTCCTAGCTCATTGAGCCCTGAAGCTCACTAAATATGTGCAAGGGAGAATAATACTAATGATAATCACTAATAATATTTGATCTCTACCAGGCACTGTGTGAACCATTTACTATATTCATTTCTCATAGCATTCCGTTAAGGGATGCCCCATTCTTGTACCCATTCTGCTGAGGAGGAAACTGAGGCAGGGAGAGGTTCAGTCACTTGTTCTGGATCACACAGCTGGTGGAAGTAGAGCCAGGATTTGAATCTAGGTCAAAACCTCTGCTTATAACCACTGTGTCCTCTGAAGGCAGCAAGGGGGGAGGAGGAATCTTGAAGGGAGCTGAATCTTGAAGACAGTTGAACCTGTAACCACAGAGTGAGCCCTGAGCCCTTGGAAGGGGATTTTGGCAGGCAGGTCTTATCTAAGGGGACTCATGACTGCCTGGGTTCTGAAACCTGGACCCTACAACTGCTGCATCTGTTTCACTCTGGATCTTTCTGTGACTTTTGCCTCTCCTTGGGACTGAGAGGGTGGGTTTCTTCTGTATGCTCCTCTAGATGTGCTCTCTACCCCTTCCTACCCAGCTCTGTGCCTGGGAGGCTGACCTGTGTGGACTGCATCATCAGGCCTCCAGGTTCTGGTAATTGCTCTCTCCCCTTGTTCCTTCCAGTCTAGGGTGGGTGAGAGCAGCCTGTTCCTATCCCCAGGGTTCTGCACTCTTCTTTGTGGTTTTCCGACACCCTGCCCACACCTTTGTAAATGTCTCTTTACTCAAGTGTCCTTAAATTATCCAGTTGGAGCCTGCCATCTCATTCCCATCAGGACACTTACTGATATCCCTGGGCTTCAGTTCGAGCCATTTCTGATCTTTAGCTAACCAGCTATGGGCAGACCCCATGACTCTACTCCTACCTTAACCATTCACTCTGGTGCTCCTTCCTTGTTCTGGGGCATGCATTGAACTGTGGAAACAATGCTTTTCAGGTCAGGTCAACAGTTTTCCGGTCCGTGTTGGATTCAAAGCCTGGTACTGACACTCACTGTAGGGCTTCAGGCAAGTTACTTAACTTACCATGCTGTGAAATGGGGGACAACATGACTTCACCGTTTTTTTGTTTTTTTTTTTATGAAAATCAAACAGCACAATGTAGATCAAACCTTTAGCTCAGGGTCTGGCACATATAAACATTGGCTCCCCTGGTCTTTCCCTTTCTTGAGCTCTGACTCTGTGTTGGGCTCAGCCTCTTGTCCTTCTGTTGGACAGCTGGCTTTGGTTCTGTCCTGAGGCCTGGAAGGTAGAGCTACGGAGAGGAAAGAAACAACTCCTAGCTCCCCAGAGAAGGGAGACGTGGTGAGGGACTGAGAGAAGGGAAAAGAGACAATTTGAGGGTTTGAAACAATGACACATGGAGAAGCATGAATAATTGCAGAAAGCAAGCAAGGGGAGGGTTAACCAATGCTGGTCTTCATATACACCTCTATTTATTAGCCAGAAGTGCTAAAAGCTGATGTTTCTGATATTCTCAGCTAGAGGAAAGTTCCAACATAATATCCTGGTCCAATGGCCTGATGTCCATGGCTCCCACTAAAACCGATAAAGGAAGCTCTGCCTTATCTCCTTCCCAGCCTTCCCCCATGCCCCAGCAGACCTTTGTCTCCACCATGGAAAGACATCTAACTCTCTGTTTGGATTGAAATTTGGCTGCATTGGCTTCTAGCCTGTGGGATCTCCGAAAGGTCTTGACCACTCCAAACATCATTTCTCTCATTCTCACTATGCGGGTAATTATAATTATCCATTCATGCAGGAGTGCTGATGATTGAATCAGGAGCAGGTGAATGTGGAAGACATGGGTCTAATACAGAGCCAGAGAAGCATTCTACCCTGAGCCTGTGCTTATTTCTACTTCTTTTTCCTCTCCCTTTAGCAGAGCAGGTGCTCCTTTTCATTTCAGGGGAAACCTGAACATTTATTGTCTTGTGTTTCTTAAAACACATGAAAAACCTCTTGATTTTTATTATTCTTCTACAGCTTGAGGATGATGTACCTCTATCCCATCTCCTCACTCATCAGGAGTGCATTTTTTCCAGTTGTGCATTTTTGTCCAGTTGTCACTTTCAAGGATGCTTCCTGGTTCCCTGCAGCCTTGTCGCCCCTCAGCTTGGGCTCAAAGTATGGTTATTCTGACTCCTACAAGGGCCTCCGTTTTATTTTATGAATTTTCTTGGGTCCTTCTACCTTCTTATGTACCTTGCCCTTCAAAAGGATTTTGACTTGGGACTTAGACTTCACACTTGATCTGGGGACAGACCGGATATCGGGAGCAACAGCTGGAGATGCTGAAAGACCGTGTGGGAGGGCTAAGATTGATTTTTATCTATACCTTTTATTATTTACCACTTATTTTCCTTACTTTGCAACATGAAAAGAGAATGGCCCTTCATGCACTGAGGGCTTGCAGTTTTCACTGGTGAGGCACATGATGACTTCATGGGTGTGTGGTCTGATGTGTTCTTTTTTGCAAGCAGGGGTGAGTGGAGGCGTTTCGAGTTTGCCCTCCAGAATTGGGCGTGACTCCTAAAGTGCTCCTCTGGTCAGCAATCTGTCCTGCTCTGTCAACTTCATGTTTTAATTGTATTTGAATTAAGCTTTTAAAGCTCAAAGATATAATTAGTTACATTCCATTTCAACCATGATGATTCACACCTGCTGATGTGATTCTTGGCTATCAGGTGAACCAGTCTTGCCCGTCCCTGACTGCCTGTTCCCATCACCTGTGCTACTTTGAACAAACACAGATGCCAGGGCCCCCACTGCCTGGGGCTTTTTATCCATTCAGTCTGTTGTGAGCCTGGGAATCTGAATGTTTATCAAATGCCACAGGGAATTCTGATGTGTCACCAAGATTGAGTTGGACAGTGGAGGGGTGAAGTGGGTGAGTTGTTAGATACTACCCTACAGTTTTATTGCTGTTCTACTTGGAATATTTTGTATTTAACAAGACAATAAGGCAGATCCTATTCAAGGCAGCATTTAGCTAGAGGCTGATGTTGGGTATTTAGAAAATAAAGAACAAGAGACATCTGGTCCAGGCACATGTTTCTTGTCTCAAAGCAGTGTGATCTTGGGCAATCCACTCTCCTTCTCTGGGCCTCAGCTTTCCAATCTATAAAGTGGGAGGGCTGAATGAAATACTTTCTGTGGGTCATCTAGTGTTGGCATTCATTGATGCTGAGACTCTGTAGGAAAGATACTTCATTGTTAGATGGCGGAAGCCCAGTCCCTTCCTGCTACCCCAACGGGAAACAGACACCAGTAAGAGGAGGGAGAGGAGGTGTCTGGGGAGTTGTGGAGGAGTCTGGGCTGCAGAATTAGCCTTGGGGTTACTTTGGGATTGACCCATGGCTCTCAAATTTGTACTCCTTGCCTTTCGATAAGCTTCAAATGTCTTTGTGGGCACTTGATTCTTATGGGATGAGAGCACTGGGAATTCGAAATGTGGATAGAGTGGACAGTTGGCTTTGGGAGAAGAGGGCCCTCTCTCCTTAGATGAGATGATCCAGCATATAAATCAATAGAAGACAGAGAGTCCAGTGACCTGAGAACTAAATCATGGTTTGTATACTTTGATGCTGTGATATAAAAAAATGATTACTCTATTATTAAATCCCCACCCCCCTGCCGCTATATTAACTGGCTCAAGTTTTGGCCCCAGTTCCACCACTAATTGGCTGGGTGATCTCAGACAAGCCAAGCTCCTTCTCTGAGACATGATTGTTTCCCTTGCAAGGTAGGACAGTAGAACTGTACGATCATGTAAAGGCTTTTCCTGCCTTCATCCGATAAGTGTGATCAAAACGTTGAAATTAATAGTTGAACAGCCAGTAATCCGAGGCTCACCTTTCAAAAAGAAAAGGGCCAGCTGGAAAATGGCATAATTAGAAGAGAGAAAGAAGTCTCTCTCAAGAGGCTGCTATTTCACAAAAAGTCAGCCTGTCTGTGATAGTCTAAGCAGCATATTATGATGACAGGGAAACACAGTGGCTGTGCCGAAAGATGAGCAGCGAGTGGTAAGTGGGGGTGTTTGAAATAGAAAAGTCTATTTTAGAAGACCTCTAATAAAGCTGGAGGAGGCAGCCCATACAGAGATACTGAGCCGACATCCTGCCACCAAGACTCCAGTCCCTGCTGCTGAGTCCAGGGTCCTGGGACTGTCCTTGGCCCCAGCTTGTGGGGAGGAAGGCAGGGAGCCAAGGCTGCAGGGGGGCCAGGTTTGTCTGAGGAGAGGGGCATGTGGGCAGAGGCCCCAGGGAAGGGACAGAGGAGCATGGCACCCTTGCTGTGAGCCCCACAAGATCTGGGCATGGCACTTGGGCGGGGAGGGCCATTTCTCCAGGCTTGTACGGGGGCTACACGGGTGCTAGGAAGCAGCAAAAGCCCAGCAGCTAAGCGCAGAGACCCTGGAGCCAGACTGCCTGGGTTTGAATTCCAGCTCTTAATAGCTGGGAGACCTTAAGCAAGTCACTTACCCTCTCTGTGTTTCCTTGTTTGTGAAATTGAATAATACTAGCTAATCATTGGGTTGTAGTGAGCATGAGTTCATATTTGTAAAGCCCATGGAACAGAGCCTGGCTGCACAGTACCTATGAATATATGTACGTATGTGTATACTATATATGGAGAAAGAGAATGAATGTCAGTTAATGTATGTTAGAAATGTGTGTTAGAATGGGGGCTGGATGGGGCGCCTGGGTGGCTCAGTCGGTTAAGTGTCCAACTTCAGCTCAGGTCATGATCTCATGGTTCATGGGTTCAAGCCCCACATTGGGCTCTGTGCTCTCAGCTTGGAGCCTGGATCCTGGTTCAGATTCTGTGTCTCTGTCTCTCTCCGCCCCTCCCCCATTTTGCACTCTCTCTCTCTCAAAAATAAACATTTAACAATTAAAAAATAAAAAAAGAATGGTACCTGCAACACAGTATACATTGAATCAATGCTTTGGTTGTTATGATACCCAGGCGCTGTCCCTAATTCATGCATTCATTTGTTCATTCATTTATTCAGTCTTCTAGCAGACATTGGCAGAGGGATGCCCCAGACATTATATGTAAATACTGGTGGAGTGATGCCCCAAACATTACATATATAAATATGGGATATACATGTATGTGTGTTATAAATGCATATATGTCGTAAATTTATATATAAAAAATATAATGTGTGTATGTAAATAAATGTGGCCTATGAGATAAGTCTCACCTGCTTCTTGGGCTGAGGGCTGAGGCTAAATCACTGCCTTTGGTTTTCAGTTAAATAAGCCACTTTGAAAGCCAGCCTGTGCCAACACCCCCAGTACCCCAGCAGCCTCTCTCTGGTCTCCTCTGAGTATTGGGCAGATCTGTGGAGCCCCAGGCTTATATCCCAGCTACCCAATGAACATCTCTACTGGGATATCTGCAGGTAACTCTACTGGTCACACCCCCCACCCCCCACCCCTGGCCCAGTGCTGCTGGCCTTTTCCTTGGTTCCTTGTCTCCATGAACACCACTACCGTCCTCCTAAGAACGCAAGCCAGCAGCCCTCCTCCCTCCCTCTCCCTTGCCCTGCATCCCCTTCCTTGACAAGTCATGTCTGTTGTCACCTGGTTCCTGTCTCTACCTCCAGCAGCCTGGTGCATTACTGACCTTTTGCTGATGTCTGCTGGAAGACTGAATGAATGAATGAATGAATGAATGAATGATGATCTGTGCCTGAGTATCATAATAATGGTGACAGCTGAGCACTGACTGCGTGCATAGTATGTTTCAGGGAGTGTTTTAACTGCCTGCCAGGGATTAACCCTGTGGTCCTCATAGTACCCACCCACCACATATTTGTTGAATGAGTGCATTGCATGCATAAAGAAATCAGATTCTGGTGGAGCAGCTGGTTGTCCCTCAATCCACAGGGCAATGGAAACTTTCCAGTACATTCCAAGCTTCTAGAAAGAGCATCTGCATCCCCTCCAAAGTCAGTGGTACTTCTTAACCTCACAAAGCCATCTCAGAGCCAGGTCCTACGGTGCTGCATCTGGCCTGGTGCCACGCAGTTTCTGGGCCATTTCTCCCCCCTGCGTGGAAGATACAGAAGCCGTCACTTCCCCGAGACCCCTAATAGCTGGGCCTTATTTTCCCTGCCACCCCAGGGGCCCTTGCTCACCACGAGCTCACTCCTGTGAGCTCTGCACAACACATTGTAAAAGGCAAATGGTAATTAGAAGGAATGCTTGAGCAGGGGAACTTGTGTGCAAAAATACTTAAGCGAAGCAGTAGAGATTGCTGTCAGTGTTAGACACACACCCATCCAGCCGTCCTCCTTTTGAAAGGAAGGGGTGAGAAGACACACAGGGTGTGTTGTGCATCTGTGGGCTTGGGGTCAGGCTGGTTGCCCTAGGGGACTGACAACATTGGCTCTGTTCCCTTTGGCATCTCAACAGTCTGGGACCAAAAGCCCAGCCCAACTAGATGGAGTTTAACATAATTACTTCCACATCAGGACCTCCAGTTGTACTCTGAACAAGTGTACAAGGAGGAGATTGGGGAGCACACGGTAACAGTCCATGCAAGGACATCTCAGCTCCTGCTTACTTTCCCATAGTATGCATTACCATTGAAAGCTGTGCTGTTGTTTATTTGTGTGTTTATTGCTTTGTCCCCAGTTGGACTGGGAAGTCCATGGGTATAAGGATTTTGTCAGTCTGGTTTGCCTCTGTACTAGTGTGTTCAGAGCTTGGCACATTATGAGCCCTCTAGAACATTCCATGAGGGAAGATTCTTTGACTGCTCATTGCAGAATCCCAAGTGTCCTCAAAACTGCCTGGTGTATAGTTGGGCTTCTAGAACACAAGCTCTGAGAGCAGGGACTTTGTATCTCTGTTGTTGTACCTTGGGTGTTAACATTCTGGTGGGTGCTCTAGAATGGGTGTCAGGAACTTTCTGCAAAGGGACGGTTGGTCAGGAACTTTCTGTAAAGAGACAGTAAGCATTTTCAGCTTTGTGGGCCATACAATCTCAGTCACAGCCACTCAATTCTGATGTTGTAATGTGAAAACAGACCATTTGTAAACTAACAAATGGGCATGGCTCTGTTCCAATAAAACTTTATTTATAAGAACAGGAAGCAGGCCGGATTAGGAGTAGCTTGCTGACTCCTGCTCTAGAAGATAAGCTCTGTAAGAGCAGGGTTTAAACAAATTCTATGGACCTATACCCAGCATCTAGAAGAGTGCTTAGCACATGATAAGTAAGTGATAAATAGATATTGAATGAATAAACGAATGAGGGCATGAAAATGGTTTTGGTCAACAGTTTCCTGTGGGCCAGAGAGGAAGCAGAAACTGGAAGTCTCCTTTTCTCTGGGCTGGTTGGATCACACCTGGAATATCATTCCCAAAGTTGAGAATCTAGCGTCCATGAGGAAGACAGGCCTGGGTGGAACAGGGACAAATGACCTTGTCACATAGAGAAGGATGGAAAGGAACTGGAGAGATTGCACCCGGAGAAGAGTCGAGTCAGGGAGGAGACATGGTTTATATATTGAAAGACTTTCCTATGAGAAAACAATTAGGTCTCTTTAAGAAACAAGGGGTCTACTTCTAAACCTTTTTGAAAGTTAATAGTAGTCAGACCTGGCTGACCTGAATCAGCCTGGCAAGAGCAGAAGCTCTCAATCTACTGGGAGCATTTGAGGAGGGAAGGGATTCAGATACTGGATGGGGCAGGACTAGATGATGTCAGGTCCCTTGTGGTCTCAAGAGCTGTTCCCACATGGACGTCTGCCACATGGGCCCTTGGGTAACAGATGGTGATTGCCCTTCAGGTAAAACCAGACTCCCCAGCCTGGTACAAGAAGCCCCTCAAGAGTGCCCCCAGGCAACCCCTCCTGCCTCAGCTCCCCCATTCTCATCTGTATTCTGTTCCACTTCCACCAAACACTGGCATTCCCCAAATTGGCCACTTGCCTGCACACAAACAGTCCTGTGTTAAAGTAGGCGCCCCCATAAGGAGAACTTGAGGCAAAGTTTCAAGTGCAAGTAGTTTAAGAGCTGATCCCACCAAGCGCTGGAGAAGGAGTGGTGAAGAGACTGGGAAGGAAAGGCGAATGGTAGAAGGGGTGTCATCCAACCTGCGGTGGCTGGGGTTCAACCCACTGGGGAGGGTCCAGGAGCCAGTGCAGAACATGCCTCAGAGCTATCGCACAGGAAATGTGAGAGAACTGGGGTATTTACACACTGACCCCCCATCAAATGTTGGTTGAAGGCTACCTTGGGCATATGAAATCAGTGGGGGAGTATGGAGACTGAATGCCTAATGCCTCCTGGCTGGCTATTTTCATGGGCAAAAGTAAGCTTTTGTAGTGGGAGACAGCCCCCCAGGCAAAGAACTTCAAGGTGCTGGTGGGTGGAAGTCTATCACTGATGTAGTTAAGGATTAGGGGCACCCAGCAAAGAGGGCTAAAGCTTCCTTCTGCTTAGAACTCCAACTCCTTCTCTGATTTTGATTGTACTCCATGGTAGCACAGGTTGCTACCTGGGAATCCCTGGAGAGTCCTTGACATGGAAAGATGTGATGAGTCAAGAATGATTAGATCAGGGTTGAATGAAATTTTGGTTGGGCTAAAGGATTGTTCATGTGGGTGTAACCCTAGTTGCTGGGAAATGGATGGGGTTCGCTCATCTGAGCAACTCGTGTTGTATGTGTGTTGATAGACATTGATAACACGCACTGATCGCCAATGTGTGGGTGTGTGTTCACTGTGCACACAGGCATCCCTCTCTGGCCACTGAACCACTAGATCTTAGCCATTGCCACTCTGAAACCAATCTCCTACCTCCTTTGGGACCATCAACATGGACTCTTAGGAAGAGATAGTTGACAACCCCTTCAGACTATATGATTCTGGCCGCTGACCTCATGGGGCCAGATCATTAGGGCTGGTTGGGCTCCCCTAGACTCAGTCTTCCAGCTTCCTCCCCATTGGCTCCCAGCATGCCTTGTGGCATAGTGACAGAGTAGGGAGGTTAGAAAGTTCTACCCTTTCTGTGTATATCTTTCATTCATTTACTCATGCTATAAATGTTGAGTACCTCCGGTGAAAGAAATGCAAACAAAACAGGTGCCAGCCCTGTCTTCATGGAGTTCACAGCCTAGTAGGGAAGACAGCTTTCAGTCAAATAACCACACACATTCGTAATTACAAACTCCGTACTAAGTTGGCATGGAAATCTGTAGACTACCTGCTTCTTAACATTTTGGGAAGATGGCCTAGGACTTTAAAAATTCTTCTGTACAGCTTCAGGGTGAAAAACAATGTATGGTAGTGAGCAAAGGAGCCCAGTGAATGTGTTGATCTTCTGCTGGTCTGGTAACTCTAGCTGGTGCATTATTAATAAGCCAACACTCTGTCCCTGCCTCCCAGTTATGAACTGCAGCTTGGGTCAAATGCTGTTAAGCTTGAACCATGAGCCCTGAATGGGATGCTTTGTCGTCTTGTTTAATGAAAGGTTTTAGGAAATAGAGACCTGTTACCAGGGGGCATGCAATTATTTCTGAAATCAAGAGAGCTCACAGATCTTAGGAGGATGCTGGCTGGCAGTGGTGGTGTTGTGGTGTCTGACAGGGGTCTGAGGGGTGGGTGGTGGCCCAGCTCAGCTCCACAGTGGGTGGTGACAACAAGAGGGGTGGGGGAGAGAGAAAGACCTGTTGTTTACCCCCTGCTAGGAAGCCCAATTGAAAACATGAGGGATGGAGGAGCTGCTCCCTGGCTTCCTAACATCATCTGTTGCTTTTTTTTTCCTTGTCACTGTGAATTGCTTTCTAGTTCTCAAGAGCATAATGTAATATCAACCACTTTGACTAGGGCTTTCTCCTTGGGAGGCAGTTAGCACATTAACAAGAGGCAGTGTAAAGCCAGGAACAACAGCATTGACCCCTAAAGTCCATTATGCCCCAGGGGAAACTTCCTCACAGCTGCATTGCTGGGGCAGCATCTATACACAGTGACCCCTGGGCAGAGCTCTCCCTTGGACAGATAGAGAATGACCTTGGCAAATGCAGAAGCCATTTGGGTCCATTTGCAGACCATAAATTTGGGCTTGGGAGAAGCAGAATTAAAAATAAAAATACATCAGAAGTCTTACTCAAGTGAAAACAAGTTAAGATATCATTGGAACATGAAAATTGCACAGATTTTGTACTCAACTGTGTGACCTTGGATTTAAGGCAAAAATGTGATCTTGGGCAAGTTTCTTGACATCTCTGGGCCTAGGAATTTTCATATGTAGATGTATTTATTCAACAAATATTTAAGATGGGAAATAGTGTTGGGGGGTGTGGATAGCTGTAGTTTTAAGGGTCAGGTATGGAGATGGCGTTGGGGCAGAAGAGAGGTGCATGGAACCATGCTTCTTGGTAAGACACAGAAAGATGGTGAAAGAAATCTCTGCTTTGGGCAGTTGAAGCATCCTGAGCCCCATGGAGTATAGGTTCAAAGAGGCAGATTTGAAATGGCCACTATCCAAGAGGGTCACCACTGAGAACCATTAAATTTTTGGCCTTTGGGCAGCAAGGGGATGAAAGGGAGAAGGGACCTCATGTTTTCTGAACACCTACTGGGTGCCAAGAAGCAGCTACCCAGCTGGGGATATGTTATTACTCTCATTTTATAGATGACAAAATAGAGACTCTGAGAGCTGAGTCAATGTGCTTGAAGCCACACAACTAGTAAGTGGCAGAGCTGAAGTTTAACCAGGATTTAACTGCCTTCAAAATTCTCACATGTTTCTTCCACCAAGGAGATACGTAAGTTCCTCTCCAGATCTCCAGCCCCTCAAAGCCCTGGCTTGGGAGAGATGGACCTAAAGAACGGACTATTACAGGGGTTGAGATAGGACAGGCATGGATGGGTATGTGCATGCACCCTACTGCTCATATAGCTCTGGTACCTTCTCCATCCTCCTTTGGACAATCTCAGCCACAATTATGACTACTTCTACATGCAAGTGACCTCTAAATTTCAGCATTTATCATAGACCTCTCTGCTGATTCGAGACCCAAATATCTAAATACCTACTGGGCATCTGCAATTGGATGACCTATAGGTACCCCAACCCAGGGTCCATACCCAAGCTGATTATATACTTCCTTTTCTCTCACCTGCTCCTTCTCAATTGTTCTCTGATTCAATAAATATCACCTGTTCTGGTTGGTTCTCTACAACTCATTGGTCAATAAGCTCGACCTTTGCTCAGATTTCTCAGTCATGTCCCCTCCTAACTGCTTCCACCAGTGATCTTCCCTAGTTAGAGGGCTGACCCCCTCATGCCAGTAATATTGTCATATTTTTTTTCCTAAAGCCTCTTTCTGCCCTCAGCCTTTCTGTTCTCCAACCCATACTTTAATCTATTTTCAGTGTCTTGATGGAAGCTGTCCTGTTAGGACTGGGCAGTGAAAGGTGAGTAGAACTTTATCTGGTGGAAATTGGATGCTATTTTGGTTAGACTTTTATTAAATAATGTTTGGTCCATGGACCAGAAGCTTTACCAACATTTGGGAGCTTACTAGAAATGCCAAATCTCAGATCTCACCTCAGATCTAAGGAATCAGAATATGCATATTAATATGTCTAGGTAATTCATAGGCCCTATTAAAATTTGAGAAGCACCAACATCAAGTGAACAGGATGAGAAAGAACTGAGACTTTTCAGGGAAATATGAAGAGAATTATTTAGCCACATGGGAAGGGAAAGTAAAGATTTGAGAGCTAGAACTCTGTGCAAGGTCCAGGTCATTATTTTGTGCATGTTAACTTCTCATACCCTAGGAGGTGTTGTATTCCCTGAAGAACTAGGAGCACCTAGAAAGACATTATTATACCCATTTGAACATGGGAGAAACTGAGGCTTACAGAGATTAAATCATTTGCTCAAGATCCCATGGATAGGTGGAGGGATAGTAGGGTCAGGACTTGAACCCAGACTTCTAAACTGCATGGTTCCAGCTGCCTCAATTCAATGGATATAGCCCCTCTCCCAAACACCAAACTTTATACAGCCATGTTCTCAAACTTGAGTACATCAGAATTATCTGGAGGCCTGGTTAAAACCAGATAGCTAGGCTTTCCCTCTGGGGTTTCTGATTCACAGGATCTCAGGCTGAGGCTGAGAATTTGCATTTCTAACAAGTTTCCAGGTAATACGGTTGCTGCTCATCTGGGGGCCACCCTTTGAGAACTACTGATCCAGAGAACTTCCCTTCATGCTGCATGGACTAATCCAAGACTCCCTTGCAGCAGATCCAAGGCCTAGGGCTGGGTCAGCAGGCTCTCTCTCCGGAGGGATTAACAGTGATATCTGCAGCCAGTAGTCAAGGTGGGCATCATTAATGGGATGATTATTTCCACTCTAGTTGTAGCTCAGGGCGATGACCAAGCATGTTAGAGTTCCCTAGAGAAATAGCACCAATGGGATAGATAGATTTATTATAAGGAATTGGCTCACATGATTATGGAGGCTGAGAAGTCCTGAAGTCTGCACTCTGCACATTGGGGAGAGTTGGTGGGGTGGTATCATCCAGTCCAAAGGCCAGCAGACTGGATAGTCAAGAAGAGGCAGTGTTTCAGTTTGAGTCTCAAGGCAAGAAAAGACCAATGTCCCAGGTCAAGGTAGGCAGGCAGGAGGTATTTATTCTTATTTGAAGGGGAATCAGCCTACTCTATTCAAACTTTTGGCTGATTGGATGAGGCTCACCCACATTGGGGAGGGCAATTTGCTTTACTCAGTCTACTTGATTCAGATGTCAATCTCATTCAAAAACATCCTCACAGACACACACAAAGAATAATGTTTCAGCAAATATGTGGGTACCATATAGCCCCTTTAAGTTGGCATAGAAAATTCACTATCACATACAGAAACAAGGCCTCAAGCCAGAGCCAAGAGCATCATGCCTTGTAATTCAAGGCCCAGAGTGGGGCAGAACTTCTTACAAAGACCTTGGCTATGAGTTCAGCCATTCCCCAGGTGGCCTGAGATCTTTGCCCCATTTCTCAGAGGGGAATCTGGTGTGGCTACTTCTGTCTCAATGGAGAAGTTGTTAAATATGGTAACCCCAATATGGTAACACATTGGATCTTCTTGGTAATATTTCACTGGATTTGTGATTTGCCCAGTCCTGTCTTATGACCATAGACTCTAGAACCACAGCATGCTAGGGAATGGGGAGAAAAGGAATATACAGTTGTTGTTTGCTACCTGTCATTGGCCTGCTCATCTCAGTTCATGTAATCCTTAGAACTTTCCAGTATAGACAAGATCACTTCCCTTTTGCAAAGGATGCAAGATTCATTGTATTTTCTGGATTAACACATTCCCCGCACTAAAAGATAGGCCTACTGAAGCCCACGTGATGTGGATTTGGAGTGGTGGGGGTCCAGAGCCAATGGCCAAGAAAGAATTCTTCTTGAGACATCTTTGGTGCAAAAACGTGATTTTATTAAAGCATGGGGACAGGACCTGTGGGCAGAAGGGGCTGCACAGGGGGTTGTGAGAAGTGACTGGTTATATACTGTAGAGTTGGGGGAGGTAAGTTTCCAAAAGGACATTCATATGCTAAAGAGACTCAGAAGATACTGGAGGCCTAGCTGTTATCAAACTAAGGTTGTTTTCCAAGAGTAGGGTATTAGCATTAGGAAGGTAGGGAGTTCCTGGAGAAGTGTTATACTCTGTATTTGCCTCAAGTATTTGTCAATGGGCTGCAGGTTATGAAGAAATTTAATTTTACCTACCATTTCCTTTTTGCCTTTGTTCCCCCACATCACTGTGGAGGGGAGGGTGATGTTAGGGTTCCAGGAAACTGAGTCTATGGGTTTTGGTGGTTAGGCTATTGATAAGATTGCCTTTTTTTTGTTTTGTAAATCATTAAGGCAGTTGCAAACTGATGCAGACTCCTGTCCTACATGATTGTGATCTCTATCAGTTAAGTGTTGGTTTTTCCCTTCTTTGTTCTTGGGGAGCCAGGAGTGCCTGAGAAATGTCACACATAACCCACCTGGGGAGGGGGTGTGTAGGGGGTGTCAGCTTGCCTTATGTTCCCTCATCACCTATATAGCTCCAGCCCTAGGGTGTACTATCTCCAGTTGAGAGGCCCTCAAGGAACTTCTCACTCTATTTTCAGTTAACAGATGGTAGCAACAGAGGTCTGGAGAGCAAAAGTGTGCTGTCTGGAGTTGCATTTGGAGTGGAGGTAGAGCCAGCCAGAGAGCCATTTTTCTTGACTTGGGGTCTGGCCCTTGTCTGCTATATGAACTCCTGTGGACCCCCGTGGACTTTGGGGTCCCTAAATATTTACAAAGCAACATTTCTCAAGGACTTAGAAGTTTTTCAAGGCCACACATATTAACAGACTATAGCAATAAGAGCCAGTAATGATCGTGTACTTATGACGGGCACTGTTAAATCATGTGACTTGGAGGGACTCATCTAATCCTTGCAGCAGGGCTATTGGGTTGTCCTGTGCTGGCTCACTAGATGGATAGAGAGATCAGCTACAGTACTTGCTCTTCTGGGGTTCAAAGTGTAGTGGTGGTGTGGTGGAGCCCCTCCCTAAGGAATGTGGTAGAGGTCTTCTTAGAACAAAGGAAGGCAATGTGCAACATGGCCCAATCACCTCCTATACACATATGCATAACTGACATGATTCTGTAACTTGGACTGTGTCCAATCAGACTATATGTGTCACCCTATATGGGAGACAAAGAAGTAGAAATTGCATAAAAGGCTATGCCCTGCTGTGCTCAGGACTCAGCAGTTTTGGAGTCTTAGCCTGCTGAGTCCCTGCTGGCACGAATAAAGCTGCTTCCTGGAAAGAAGAGTCTCCATGTCCATCTCTCTGTGTGAGAATCCTGCTACACTGGAGACCCAGCAAGCACACAGAAGTCTATATTTAAATACAAGTAATACTAATAGGAAAACTTAGGTGAGGATTTGCTAACTTGTTGAATTGTCATTTGGATTATTTGATTTTTCACAGTCACATTATGACATAAGTAGTATTTTTTTTTTTTAACAAATGAGGAAACCCAAGCTTGAAAGAGCTGGTGTATCTTGGAAGGAGAAGGGTTTTCAAAGGAGCTGAGCACAAGTCATTGGGATTCCAGAGCTCTACTCTAAATCTCCTCTTCTATCATACTGTGTTATGTGTGAATGTGGGTGCCCACCTTGCACAAGCAGGAACATCCCTCTTGGTTTATGGTGAAAATAAAGGCCAAGGGCAAGAATGATATTAACCCAGTCTGAGAATGCTGTGGTCTTTCAAGTACATTGTTTCAAAAGATGCCAAGTTCAGTCTTGGATGGGCCACACTCTGATGTGCTCATTATAAATTAGCTTTTATCTGCTCATTAAAGCCGGGTCTGTTCTGGGCAGTCCTCTGTTAAATCCATTCCTGTTCCTTTATTCTCTTGCAAGCAGCACTGACAGCATTTCTTTTTAAAAATATTTTGTAAATCAGAGCCTTACACTGAACTGATTTAGCCATCACATCTCATTACATCTTAGACACCCTTGGTCTTCTTCCCATCCTTTCCTGTGGTTTCTGAGTGGGGGTATCCTCCTCCTCAATCAATGAACTCCTCTAGCTGGGCCCTATATCCCACGGATTACAGACGATTAAATGAGATAATGCATATGGCATGGCTTTAAAACCATAAAGGGCCGCACAGACGCGAAGGGTTATTATTATGAGCCTTTCCTGTTAATGAGTATTAACGAGCTAAGGCTGCAGATTCTTAATGCTACAGAGACCTAATATTAACCATATGGAAGCCTAATTTTCAAAGAGAATTAGAATGAACTGGGAGAAGAGGCAGAAAAAAAACTTGGATTCGATTCCTTCTGCTTGTTCTCAGTATCTTCACTGCAATCTGCATGGAACTAAACAGTTGTGTGTTTACATAATGGTTTGTCTTTGTTTTTACTAATTGCTTTAGGATATCTACCCCCACATTATTCTGCATTTTCATGGCCCTCTTGAAAGAGACCTGGGTTTTCTCTGACAGTTAAGTAGCATTTCTAATTTGAGCTTTGGGGTGCATGGATGCTGGAATTGAGAGGACACATCAGAACTCAGCCTACTGCAAGTTTTTGGAAGTCAAGGATCCCTTGGAGACCTCCAACTGAGCTGAGACTTGAGGTTCCATGTAACGTTCTTGCACAGAGCATGGCAAAAAAGCCAGCAGTTAAATGTTGAATTATCATCATTATCCATTTTGAGTCTCTGACAGACACATAGGCAGGGTTTCAGATCACAAAGAGACTCAAAGGGCATGTTCCAAATTCAGGTCATTTTTTTCTGGACAATAGGGAACCACCAAAGGTTCTTGAATAGAGAGCGCGTGTTGAGCATTTGGGGGGTTTTAAGTGGCAGCTGGTATACATAACTGGAGGGGGTATGTATGACAACTAGAGTCAGGAAACAGGAAGCAGTTCCAATAATCTAAGAGAGCACTGATAGATAGGGTCCTGAAGCAGGCAGGAGAAATGGACTGGAGAAGCAGGTTGAACCATGAGAGATTTTTATATAGTTAGACTGGACAGGACTTGATGATTCATCAGCTACAGGGGATGAAGGAGGCTGAGGGCTCTTTTTTTAAAAAAAATGTGTTTATTTTTAATATATATATAGAGAGAGACAGAGTGTGAGCGGGGGAGGGGCAGAGAGAGAGGGAGACACAGAATCCCAAACAGGCTCCAGGCTCTGAGCTATCAGCACAGAGCCTGATGTGGGGCTCGAACCCACGGACCAAGAAATCATGACCTGAGCCAAAGTCAGATGCTTAAGTGACTGAGCCACATACCCAGGGGTCACAGGAGAGTGAGGGCTCTTAAGAGTCTAGGTGATCCACAGGTTTCTGGTTTAGGTCACTGGGTAGATGGAGCCAATCAATATGGATACAGGAGGAAGGGCTATTTTGGAGGGGAAACGATGACTTATATATACAGAGCCAGAGCCTCCATTCCAGTGGTTGGCATGACTGTTGGGTTTCAGGACTATTTCAGGATAATTCTGCCTTATAGGTAATTGTAGCTAATTGTGCCCCAGAGACCCAAACAGAATATGACCAAGCAAAATGGAATTATAAAATTAGAAGAATCTCTTCTCCATGTTTTCCAGAAGTTAGACTTTGCCAATTTCTCCAACTGGGGAAAAATTTCAAGCTCTGAATATAACTTGTTTCCTTTTTAATGAGTCCCAGTGTAGACATATTGTGCATGAACACAGGCACCCGGAGAAGCAAGTGTATGGAGTGCGGAGGGAGGGTGGGGCACACAGGGAGCTTGAGCGCCTTGGAGGAGAAGGGGAGGGGAAGTAGGGCAGAAAGAGGGAAGTGTGGTGGGTGGGGAACAAGGCAGGTTACAAGTGCTGTGCTGGGGTACAGAGGGACCCTCAGAGGGCTCATTGAAGAGATTTTGAGGAAGGGGCAGGCCAACTGAGTGGAAACTAACAGGAGCTGGTTGAACACAGAAGGTCTTTAGTGGGAGCAGTTGCCAGTACCCAAGAGAGAGCTGTAGCTTTAGGAGAGGGCTATCTGCCAGGGGCTGTGGCCTTGAGTAAGAGAATACAGCCATGGCCCACTCTGGTCCAGCAGGGAGGGAACTGGAAAATGAGTACCTTGACTTTTCTTTACTTCTACCCTTCTGTCTCCTGCCTATGTCTCCCATTGTTCAAGCCCAGCCAAAACCAGAGAGAGAGTTTGGTGATAGAGTCCATAGAGATCATTCATTCTCTAGGGATTCATGGCAGAGTAGAGAGTTGGGGGCAGGGGTGGGTAAGCAGAGAATATCCCCCACAAGACCCAAGATCAGACCTCTTCCCTTACTTGATCTTCTTGGTCTTCTAAACCAAACTCTGAAAGCTTATCTTGTTTTTGAACACTTTTTGTAGCCCCAGCTCTTTGGGGCTTTAGATTCCCCATCCATTTTTACCAGTTAGTATCACCCTCATGCCAGCCACCCTTTGGTATATGCCAAGTTTTCATCTTTGCTTGACCTTCAAAAACCCACAGCCCCTGGGGAGATCCCTATCTACACATGTTCTGCCTCTCTCTCCAGGGCCGCAAATGATCAGACTGGGGCTCTGAGAACTGCCCATCTTCTCTGTCACAGCCTACGCCAATCTTTGTCTGGACTTTCTGAAAGCTTCTTTAACTTTTAGGGTATGTGTCCAACCTTTTCTTGGCCATTAGGAACTCTGAGCTGATATGGTCACTTTCCCTCAAGGCTCCTGTCACTTACACTTTGCCAACTGGTTCCTCTTTGCTGGTAATAATTAGGGCTGGAGAAGCAGGTCTCCTGGGAGGTGGGATAGTGAGAAAGAGAAGCCAAGAGCTTTTTCAATTCTCTGTTCTTAAATGAGATGTGAAGCAAGTTAAGCTTCTGTCACTTCTAGAGCTGGTCTGAACTGGCCCCTGCCTGAGCTCTGTTGCAGTCCCTGAAGTCCTGTCTTAATTTCAGCCAAACCACAGTACCTGCTCTCAGACTTCCTGAAAGCTATCACAACCTGTCCACCCATGTGCTCAAATCATAGGAACTCCCAATATTGCTTCTTTACAGCCCGTAGTCATTGTGAGAACCCAGACCAGTTCCAAACATCAACCACCTAACCACCATATCCTTAACCATTTCATTCAGGCTTGCTAATCCCTGGTGGACAGAGAATATGATATACCCCCACTCCCCAAGACATCCATGGCCTAATCCCTGGAATCTATGCATGTTACCTAACATACCAAAAAGGGACTTTATAGAGTGATTAAATTAAGGATCTTGAGACCAGGAGATAATCCTGGATTATCCAGATAGGCCCAATGTCATCACAAGGGTCTTTATAAAGGGAGGCAGGAGGATCACATTCAGAGAAGGTGATGTGATAATGGGAGCAGAGGCTGGAATGCTGGCATTGTTGGCAGAGCCTCAAGCCAAGGAATGTGAGCAGCCTCTAGAAGCTGGAAGAAGCAAAGGAAGGATACTTTCCTGGAGCTTCCAGAAATAGCAGAGTCTGGCTGACACCTTGATTTTAGTCCTGTAAGACTTTTGACATCCATTAACTGCTGTTGGAGATAGATTTTCAGACTTTTGACCACCATTAACTGTAGGAGATAGATTTATGTTGTACTACTAAATTTATGGTAATTTGTTATAGCAGCAATAGGAAACTAATACACATGACCACTCAAAGTGTGGTCTATGGCATCACCATCATCTGGGAGCTCTTCAGAAACAAAGAACCTCAGACCTACCAATCAGTATTTGCAGTTCAATATCAAATCCAGGTGATTTCAATGCATATTACTATGTATGCTGCAATCTTTTCCCGGGGTCCCTGCCTACAGATTTACCTCCGGTTGAAATCAGTCCAGATTTGGTAGGACCCAACCCAAGGGAAGGAAATAGGTTTGCTGAGAGACAGAAGCAAAAATGAGCCCATTCTCCCGCTTTATTGTCCAGATAAAAGCTTAGACTTTTGGGGCGCCTGGGTGGCGCAGTCGGTTAAGCATCCGACTTCAGCCAGGTCACGATCTCGTGGTCCGTGAGTTCGAGCCCCGCGTCAGGCTCTGGGCTGACGGCTCAGAGCCTGGAGCCTGTTTCTGATTCTGTGTCTCCCTCTCTCTCTGCCCCTCCCCTGTTCATGCTCTGTCTCTCTCTGTCCCAAAAATAAATAAAAAACGTTGAAAAAAATTAAAAAAAAAAAGCTTAGACTTTTATCTAAGTCTAGCCAATAGAGGACCTGAATTTTGAAAATCATTTTAACTTTTTAATTTATCTTTTAAATGTCTTACTCTTTTTTCATGGTTCTGAGGTTAGGGTAGAAGTAAATCTTTGATTCTGGAATTATTGCCATCAATCATTAACCTATCCTCAGTGCCTTTGTTAAGGGACCAGCTGTATTACCAGCCCTGACTAAACAATGAGCAAGAGGCAGCAGAATTTTACAGGAATGATAAAGTAGGACTTATTTCAGCTGTGAAAATTAGAACTGCTGGCTGCCCAGCTGGCCCCAGTGTGAATTCTGATTCCCACTCTGGCTGTGGTCTAGATAGGTAGATGGATCCAGATGCATCAATGGCTATGGAACAAAGGGGGAAAATACCCACACATTATGGGAGGCCAGTACCAGATCAGAATATGATATGCTTCCGTGGAATATCTGTGTGAAATGTAACAAATATCTCGCAAGACAAGAAGGTTGTTCTATTCGTTTTTTGGCAAGTATAAGAAGCTATCATCCTGCACAGTCTCGAAGGAAGGGTAGAGACCCTTCCATAGATAGTGGTTGGGAGTAATTTTCCTGCTTCCCCACTGAATGGGGGGATCTGGTTCCAGACCCAGCCCCTCCTAATTTTATTTCCATTTGCCTGTTGAACTTGGAACTCTTGTTCTTGGATTGCTAAGATATCCTGAATTCTCCACAGAAGTTCTCTTAAGAGGGAAACATTGATAAAAATCCTGGAGAACCATGAGTGTGAGTTCTCTTCTCCCCAAGATGTTGCTATAACAAGAGATCCCTGTTGATAGTCAGCATCACACTGGTTATCTTCTTGATCCTACATGGGAGGGAGAGCCTCAGCCCTTTGAGTGAGTCTCTGGGTTGAAACACGTTTCCATAATAATTAACACCAAATGAGCACATAGGCAGAGCTTTTTGTCTTTCAAATTTGAAACCCACATTAGGTAATTAATTCTAACTAGAGGCTGACAATTGCATGTATCACAGTGAGCATGTAATAAGTGGGATTTTCCCTTTGTGTCTTGATGAGTTAATTAACAAAAATGGGCCTGGGGACTTATTTCCAGGCCTACGACCCATCTAGGCACTAGAAAGTACTCCTTTCCTGGAAAATAATTTTGGTGTTGTGGGAAGCTTGAATGGTGGCCCTATAGGAAGTCCACCCATTGACAACTATGCCCTGATGTGTTATTCCACAAACATGTAGTAAACTCGTACATTGGCTAAGAATTGGCCTAGGTGCTCAAGGAGACACCATCCCCACTCTTTAGAATCTCAAAGTCTAGTTGGGGAAGTGCAAATAAACCAACAGAATCTAATGGCATCTTAGCCAAAGCAGTAAGACAAGAAAAAAGAAACATACAAATATTAGGAAGGTTCAAAATGTCATTATCTGTACAGATTAATTTTTTTAAAAATATAATTTATTATCAAATTGGTTTCCATACAACACCCAGTGCTCATCCCAACAAGTGCCCTCCTCCATGCCCATCACCCACTTTCCCCTCTCCCCCACCCCATCTACCCTTGGTTTGTTCTCAGTCCTTAAGAGTTTCTTATAGTTTGCCTCCCCCCCCTCTGTAACTTTTTTCCCCCCTTCCCCTCCCCCATGGTCTTCTGTTAAGTTTTTCAAGATCCACATATGAGTGAAAACATACAGTATCTGTCTTTCTCTGCCTGGCTTATTTCACTTGGCGTAATATCCTCCAGTTCCATCCATGTTGCTGCAAATGGCCAGATTTCATTCTTTCTCATTGCCAAGTAGTATTCCATTGTATATATAAACCACATCTTTTTTGTCCACTTGTCAGTTGATGGGCATTTAGGCTCTTTCCATAATTTGGCTATTGTTGAAAGTGCTGCTATAAACATTGGGGTACAAGTGCCCTTATGCCTCAGCACTCCTGTATCCTTTGGGTAGATTCCTAGCAGTGCTATTGCTGGGTCGTTGGGTAGTTCTATTTTTAATTTTTTGAGCAACCTCTGCACTGTTTTCCAGAGTGGCTGCACCAGTTTGCATTCCCATCAACAGTGAAAGAGGGTTCCCCTTTCTGTGTGGGTTAATTTATATGACATTTTGGAAAAGGCAAAATTACAACGATGGAGAACAGGTCACAGGTTGCCAGGAGTTGGGGATGGGAGGAAGTGTTAACTAAAAAGAGGCAGTACAAAAGAATTATTTGGAATTGCTCTGTAGCCTGACTGGTGTTGGTTATACAAATCTATATATGTGTTGAAACTCCTAGAACTGTGCACCAAAAAAGATCCAATTTTCCTGTATTGTTATTTTAAAAAAATACAATAAAAAATAGACTCTAGCTACATGTGCAACACTTATTTATCTTGCAGTGTTTAGGGAAAAAACAAATTTGTTTTATATTGTTTGAGTTTTCAGGCTATTTTGAAAAATGTCTTTAAAAAGTAATCTGTAGCTAAGTATGTGTATATATGTGTTTTTATAACATGAAGATTTTTTGAATTAATGCATAAAGTAATTGAAGCAAACCAACAAGGAAAGGATTGTACACTTTAATCCACTCAAAAATAAATTAACATGAAAATGCTGAATTTAAGTTCAGCATTAGAGACAGATGGAAGGACAGAATTCTCATGGATTTGAGACTCTGATTCTGCTTGTTCCTGAGCTCCTGGGCTTTGTGAGGTGCCTCGATATCCCTATCATAAATTTACCATGCTTGTTTAAACTCAAAGTCATGATTAATAGATGATGTGGCTTTCTTAGAAAATTCAAGAGATTCAGCTAAAAGCAGTTGATGCTAATAAGAGAGTTCGATAAGGTCCGGATACAGGATGAACATGAAGAAAAAATAGCATTCCTATTGATCAGAGACATGTAATTAGAAAATGTAATATATAAAAGGATCTCATTCATAATAGCACAATAACAAAAAAGATAAAACTCTTTGGGATTACTTAGAAATATGCCAGATTTATGTGAAGGCAATTATAAAACTTTACTGAAGGCCATGAAGAATGGCCAGAATCAGTGAAGAGACGTATTGTGCTCTTGAATGGGAAGAGTCAATCAATAGCTTAAGTCAGTCTTTCTCAGATTAATATGGACATTCAATGCAATATCAGTAAAAATCTGCATGAATAAAAGCAAGGATGATGTGAGAGTGGAATGCTTGGAACGTAAGCAATCTGGGTAGACTGTGGAGTTGGTGGTGAAGAGTAGTTAGATGTTTACCTGGGACCTGGGTTTACTTGGGAGCAGATCATGAAGACTCTTGGCTGTCAGACCAAAGACTGTGACCTTCATATGACAGCCAATGAGAAGCTCTTGAAGATTTTAATCAGGCCCCAGTAGGATCAGAACTTTGTTTGAAAAATATATCTTGGTTGATCTGGAGGACTGAAGGAAAGTGTGGACCCGAAGGCGAGGGACTCACTAGGAGACTACTAAAAGGATTGGTCTAAAATGACTACACCTTGGCCCAAAGGAGTTTCTCCATGAATGTTAGTGCCCTTCCTGCCCCTCCTATATCCTCCCCTTTCCCTGAAGCAGAAGTCCAGAGAAGGGATGAACTAGCACAGTTGTCCTGAGAGGGGCGGGATATTTCCTGTAAACCTGGCATCTGTAGCCTTGGTTTGGTCAATGGGAAGAGTTTTTAAGGAAGATGCCAAGGTTTGGAGTCTGGAAATCTGGGTGGACGATATTGATAAATGCTAATTTCCATTGAGCATTTACTCTCTGTGCGAGAAAAACTAGCATCATCCCCATTTTTTTCCCAAGGAGGTAACTGAGGCTCAGAGAGGCTGTATGCATAAGGAGCTGAGGCTAGATCTAACCTGTGTGTCCCCCACATCACTGCTGTCCACGCACCTGGCAGAGAGAGTTCAACAAATGTTTGCTGTATTAAGGCAAATTACCAGATGTTATTTCTCTGGGAATTTACTGGCTGTGGGTTGGCTGATGCCTCATCCTTATCAGTAAATCCTCTTCCCTCCCATAAATAAGTCCCTATTTGGCAAAGAGGAGCAGAGAAGGGTCTAGTAGAAAGGGTCGGGGGGATGGGAGCAGGAAGAAAGGGCCTGAGTAATGGTTCTCGATGTGTTTCTATAAATTAGGAACCACCCAGCTTGCCACTGACCCAGGCATCTTTATCAATTTGCTCCTCCATACCCTGCCAGCCTAGCACAATAAAGCTTCCTGTCCATTTCAGGCCTAATCACGCAGAACGTAAATCCCTCAGCAGAGAGGCAGCTGCGAGGGCTGGGGTGCCATCAGAGGACTGTTCATTTTTATCCTCTGGCACGTAATGAAATCAAGAATGCACGTCAGCTCACCAGAGTCGCTTTGGTCCAAATTGTTAAGTAAGCATCTCTCCTTTACTCTCATTAGGCTCACGAGGGCTTCTGATGAAAGACGATGCAAACGAACACTTATTGAATGATTCCAGTGTGCCAGATACTTTATATGCGATGCAATCTAAAAAGCCCTGTAACATAGGTAGTATTATTCTCATTTTACAGCTGAGGAAGCCGCGCTCAGAAAGGGGAGTCACCCAAGATGGCAGACAGAAGTGAGGGATGGGTCTTGAAGTGACACATATGGGCAATTTCAATCCTACACACCAAGCCTTGTTTTGTTTTGTTTTGTTTTGTTTTGTTTTGTTTTGTTTTGTTTTGTTTTGTTTGCAGTTACTAGGTACAGGATAACTTTTATATAACGTTTTTAGGGAAAGGGAATTTGTGGCAGAGGAATGAGAGGATGGAAGGTTATATTCCCTTCTGTAATTTATTTTGGTTGTGCACATTTAAACATTCATCAGTTGTCTATTTCACACTCACTCTGGCTGTTTTTTAAATATAGCTTGTTTAGGGGTGCCTGGGTGGCTCAGTCCGTTAAGTGTGGGACTTCAGGTCATGATCTCAGAGTTTGAGCCCCGCGTCAGGCTCTGTGCTGACAGCTTGGAGCCTGGAGCCTGCTTGGACTTTGTGTCTCCCTCTCTCTCTGCCCCTCCCCCGCTCATGTGTGTGCCCGTGCTCTCTACCTCTCTCTGAAAAATAAATAAGCATTAAAAATTTTTTTAAATATAGCTTGTTTGTCCACATTTCACATTTCAAGCTAAATAGGGACAATAGCTCCATCTTCCAGTTTCTGCTCCATTTTCTTAGATACCCTGGCTTATAGTGTAGTCCACAGTATCTGTCCTAAAATCTTCATTCTTGTTTCAGAAACTACACTTAGCTCCTCTTATTTTTATTTTTTATTTTTTAAAATTTACATCCAAATTAGCATATAGTGCAACAATGCTTTCGAGAGTAGATTCCTTAATGCCTTACCCATTTAGCCCATCCCCCCTCCCACCACCCCTCCAGCAACCCTCAGTTTGTTCTCCATATTTATGAGTCTCTTCTGTTCTGTCCCCCTCTGTTTTTATATTATTTTTGTTTCCCTTCCCTTATGTTCATCTGTTTTGTCTCTTAAAGTCCTCATATGAGTGAAGTCATATGATTTTTGCCTTTCTCTAACTAATTTCACTCAGCGTAATACCCTCCAGTTCCATCCATGTAGTTGCAAATGGCAAGATTTCATTCTCTTTGATTGCCGAGTAATACTCCATTGTATATTTATACCACACCTTCTTTATCCATTCATCCATCGATGGACATTTGGGCTGTTTCCATACTTTGGCTATTGTTTATAGTCACTTAGCTCCTCTTCTAGTATTACTCATTATCCTGACTCACCCAGTTCTTATTGTGCTTCTGTTCTATTTAGGGACACTTGTGTTTCCAGGTTAAGAGACGTAATAAATGCTAGTTTTGACTCTATGGGACCCAACGAATCAGTTTAGCTCCTAGCTTTTCCTTTGGGGGAGAATTGAACACTCAGTACTGTGGATGTAGTGATGAGTGAGACACCATTCTTGTCCTACATGAACATGGAGCCTAAGTGGAAGATGGATACACACCCAAGTCACGAAAAACATAAGTCAAAATTAAGTACGTGTTAAAGTACATAATGGCAATTTTAGGAGGCTGTCTGGTGAGGAGTAAAAAATAATGTGTTCTGTAGGTCATAATAAATTGCAAAATTTCTGCTCACATCCAATTCTTTGTTCCTATTGTTGTACGAACTCTTGGTTCCTGACATAGTAATTAGTTGAAACGGGAGTGTTATTTTAATATTTCTGTTTATTTTTTATCCAAATCTGGGTCAACATCACAGGATGCTGAATTAGCAGGCAACTCCACAACAGTCCCCTTGAGTACTAATGATATGTTGTGGGAACAGCCGCATAGAGAAATGGGAAGTGGGCTTGGGCGGACCCCATCCTCTGAAGGGCTGGGCTGGAAGAGGAGCCATGGGAAAAGGAGGCGTGAGGCCTCCAGACCTGGGGCAGTTTGATACTGACCTGTTACGTGGCAAGAGTACAGAGAGGGTAATGTCTTGATGTCCCCTTTGGATAGGGACACCATGGATCAGGCAGGAAAACCTGGAGAGGGGGAAGAAAATGTGTTTTTCTTTTTAAATGTTTATTTTTGAGAGAGAGAGAGAGAGAGAGAGAGAGAGAGAGAGAGTGAGCGAGCAGGAGAGGTGCAGAGACAGATGGAGACACAGAATCCAAAACAGGCTCCAGGCTCCAAGCTGTCAGCACAGAGCCCGACGCGACACTTGAACTCACAAACCATGACATCATGACCTGAGCCGAAGTCAGATGCTTAACTGAGCCACTCAGGTGCCCCAGGAGATGTTTTTTCAAAGAACATGGATGGGATTTCCAAATTGAGGTGGCGTCTACCTGTGTGGCACTTGGCTTCTCTTTTTCTTCCACCATCTTCCTCTGAAACTACTCAGGAAAACACCACTGCTTTTCAATGACAAGGATTCTAGACTTAGGGAGGAATTTTTGCTTTAGTAAAGCAAGGATGATACTCTTGGGTAAAAGAGTAGGAGACACATGAGAGGAGATGTTCAATTATTGCTTCTGTCTACTTCCCACCTCAAAGACACAGGGTCTCCTCTGAACAAAAAGGAGGGAAACTTCTACTTCTTACCCAAAAGTTGATTGGTTCTGAGGCCATTTGACCTCCACCACTCCTTATTATCCCCTCTGTGTATTTAGCCATCATGGGACTACAGTTCCTGAGAAATTAAAAAGATGGAAGGGATCATGGCAGAAGTCTGTAAAGCCGAAAGGACAAAGGAAGAGAGAGATCACTGGTTAGTGGAGAGATCTGTGTACTGCTTTCCCCGAGGAGGAGAGGGTTGCATAAAGTTATCCTGGAATCAATTCCCTTCTCCATGTTCAGAAGGCCAGGCTGTGAAGTCAGAGAATCTGTTCTGGTCCAGCATGCACACGAGACTCTTAGGAATTTAAGAGTCTGTACATATGAAGCAGCCCTTAGCTTAAGGTCTGGATGTGGATTCTGGTCGTCATCATATACTAATGATAAAGAAGATCCATCCAGACTCTCTGCTGGCACACACCTGAGTAGGTCTTTCCTTTATCAAGCACAAACAGTAAGAAAATCAAGAGATCTCTGAATATTTTCTGGGACATAAGATGGGGGATATTAGATTCAAAGGAATAACAAACCTTTGGGAAAAAAAATGGAAAAGTCACTAACACCATTTACTACAATGAGGCTTCTTGGTGCTCTCAGTAAATTTGAATGCTGAGATTCATGGAATGACAGATGAGACAGTAAGATTAAAAGAGTTGCTAGATGCAAGCAGAGATGATCTGAAATAAAAATTAAGAAATGGAAACTCAATAGCCTAATAAAGCTTGCATTAGAAGCAGTAAAGAAATAACACTGCAGAAGATAGGATTAGTGTTAAGGAGGGCAAAGTTAAGACACTGTTTCTGGATGCAGAGGAAAAGCCCAGAGAAAGGGGACAGTGACAAAAGGGAAGGAGATCTAGAGGTCAGAGTGGAGAGAGGGGTGGGGGGGATAGGCTGACTTCTTGTTCCTTCCGCTGCCCATGTCTCCCACTGGCCAAACGTAGCCTGGAGCCAGCCTATGAGAGCCACGGGAATATGCAGCCCGGCAGGGTCAGGACAAGGGCAAGGGATGGACGCGAGGACAAACAGGTATAGGACTGGCCCATAAAACTTGAAGGAAGCGTTTTATCACAAAAAGCTGATTAAGTTAAAAGCTGATTTGACTGATGTAAGTCAAAGCTATCAGTTACGTACGCGAGAGCCAAACATCAGTGACAGCAAATGGCGCTAGATTAGATTCCCCTATTCAGCGACAATTCCTCTCCGATTGGGTTCAAAACGCGCCAGAAGCCATTTACAGCTATTTGTCAAAGCTTCACCTAAAAGGGAGAGGGGGAGAAAACCATTAAAGTGAAACTGAGAATAGGAGTGGCAATATTAATACCAGGAAAAGAAAAATATAGTGGAAGGCAAATGCAGTTGTTAAGATGCAGGAAGTCATTTTATATTGGTAAAAGGTAGAATTCACAAGAATGCTATGATACTAATTTATGCTTAGTGATTCTCAGCACTAATGGTATAAAACATCTAAAAGATCGTATTAGAGTCTCTGCATAGTCTTTTTAAAACGCGCGCGCGCACACACACACACACACACACACACACACACACACCCCTGATATTCAGAGAGTGATCCCATTTCTACATGATCCTGAATCACTGTTGATGGGCATATATTGTATGCTTCAGCTGTTGGGGCAATAAACAGACACAAAACTCCCCCAAACCAAAACCTCAAACTCCTAATCCAAACAAAATAGGAAAACCATCACATAGTCTTTGGCAAAAAATAGAAAAGAACATAGGTGATTTAATCACATTGATTTCAATTTCACGGGTTTGGATTAAATTTTGTGTTCTGAAAATGGAGAGAAAAAAATAGTCATTGTTCATGGAGTATTTACCACAATCAACCTATGCTAGTTTATGAAAAAAAAAACCCTGCCAATCTGAATATCAGAAATGGTTATGATTAAATTCTCTGATAAGAATGAAATAAAATTAAACTTAGTATAAAATGTCAATGAAAAATTCTGAATCCTTGATAAAAGTATCTTCCATATATCTTTTAGGTCCAAGAAAACATCAAAACGACAATTAGGCATTATTTGAAAATTAGGAAAAGAGGAGTCCTAAATTTAAAAGCTCATAGAAAGTGGTCAGGGGTGTCTGGGTGGCTCAGTCAGTTAAGCATCTGACTCTCGATTTCAGCTCAGATCATGGTCTCATGTGACTTTGAGCCCCATGTCTGGCTTTGTGCTGAGTACACCCTGATCCTGCTTGGAATTCTCTCTGCTCCTCGGCCTCTGCTAGCACATGCACTTTCTCTCTCTCTCTCTCTCAAAATAAACTTAAAAAAAAAAAAAGAAAGTGGCTAAAGGTGTATTTGAAGGAAAGTTATGTTTTTAATATTTTATTTTTTTAAATTTTTTTTTATTTTTTAAAATTTACATCCAAATTAGTTAGCATATGGTGCAACAATGATTTCAGGAGTAGATTCCTTAGTGCCCCTTACCCATTTAGCCCACCGCCCCTCCCAAAACCCCTCCAGTAACCCTCAGTTTGTTCTCCATATTTATGAGTCACTTCGGTTTTGTCCCCCTCCCTGTTTTTATATTATTTTTGTTTCCCTTCCCTTATGTTCATCTGTTTTGTCTCTTAAATTCCTCATATGAGTGAAGCCATATGATTTTTGTCTTTCTCTGACTAATTTTACTTAGCATAATACCTTCCAGTTTCATCCACATAGTTGCGAATGGCAAGATTTCATTCTTCTTGATTGCTGAGTAATATTCCATTGTATATGTATACCATATCTTCTTTATCCATTCATCCATCAATGGACATTTGGGCTCTTTCCATACTTTGGCTATTGTTGATAGTGCTGCTATAGACATGGGGGTACATGTGTCCCTTCGAAACAGCACACCTGTATCCCTTGGATAAATGCCTAGTAGTAGTGCAATTGCTGGGTCTTAGGGTAGTTCTATTTTTAGTTTTTTGAGGAACCTCCATACTCTTTTCCAGAGTGGCTGCACCAGCTTGCATTCCCGATATTTTCTTTTTTTTAATGTTTATTTTATTTTTGAGAGAGAGAGTGTGTGCGCAAGCAGAGGAGGGGCAGAGAGAGAGAGGGAGACAGAGAATCTGAAGTGGGCTCTGCCCTGACAGCAGAGAGCCCCAAGTGGGGCTCGAATTCACCAACCTTGAGATCATGACCGGAGCTAAACTCAGACACTTAACCGACTGAGCCACCCAGGTACCCCTGTTTTAATATTTTCAACTTAAATAAGAGAGAATTCAAAACTAATTCAAATAAATCAGGGAAAGAAAGTAGTAAAGATAAAATCAGAAACTAATGAGAAAACAGGAAAAACATAAAAATGACGAGTAAGTCCAAGAGCTGTCTTTTCAAAATGACAGTAGAATTAATAAACTTCTGGCAATTATAAATGAGAGAAAGCTAGCATAAATGTATAAAATTAGGACTATACTAGAAGAGGAATAAGTGGACAGTGGGGGAGATTATATATTCTAAGAAAATATGAGAGACAATTGAATTCTAATATATCTCAAATTTTGTCAGAAATGCATGCTTTTGAGAGCAAATGTGAATTGCCAAAAATGAACAAAGGATTAGATCAGTTGAGATTTTCTTCATTTCAATAAATACATCATTGCTTAGTATATAAGAGGATTTATTTTAGTTTTAGACTTATCTTGTTTTGTCATTTACTGTGTAACCTTGGGCACACAACTTAACCTCTTCTGGCTTTGTTTTCCATATCCATAAAGTGGGAAGAGAAATTTTCCTTTCATGGTGTTTTTTGTGACCATGATATTAAATGATGCACGTGAAAGGCTTAGCTCTGTGCTGGCCCACAATTGTCCAATAAATGATGGCCATTGACATTGAACAGAAATTGGAAATAAGTCTTCAAACACTTTGTATCCAAACATATTTATGAATGCACTCTTTCATGCAATTTTCTGCATATATATTATAAAAATATAAGTGTATCCTTTCCAACTTTTAAGGCATAGTTTTCTTCCAAGTGATACAAATACACAGAAAATAAGATGTTTCCATTTGGCACACAGTGAGGAAGATCAAGGCAACAATTCTAAATCAAATGCCAGTGAATTAGATCCATGCATATATTAAATGAATGATATACCATGACCAAGTAGGATTCACTTTGGAAATGGTGGGTAATTGAACATCTATTGTGGGATCATCAGTGTGTTAGACATGTCATACAAGCAAGACTAATTAATTAGTGATTGTGGAACCTTATGAGTTGTTATCATTTTATAGCTAAAGGAACTAAGCAGGGAGAGGTTAGATAAATTGGTCAATGCCAAGGTGAACACTAGAACGGACATTTAACCCCGTGTCCAACTTAGTCCAAATTGTAAAGTATGTTTCATACATCAACCTGAGTCTGATTTAATAAATGCCTAAAGTTGCATTTGATAGTACTCAACCCCATCATTGATGGAAATTCTTCAGTTACTTAAGGGAGACACATTGTATATACCATGTTGAAAAATATATTAAACACTCAATTTCATGCTTAGTGGTAAAATACCAGAGTCATTTCCAATGATTTCTTTTATTTCTATTTAAAATTTTTATAGAGGTGCTAGTTGATATAATGAGTCATGGATCAGAAATAAAATGCATAACAATGGAAAAAAGGAGACATTATTTACAAGTGATGCAATTATTTGTACAGCTTACCCCAAATAATCATCTGAAATACTAATAGTACTAATAGGATAGATGTATAAGTTAACCAAATGTTTAAGAAATATTAAAAACAGCTTTTATATAGACTAACATTACCAAGTAGAAGATACGAGGGAAAACAACTCAGATTCCCATTAGCAATGACAATACAAAATACTAACTTTAATAACAATTGTAGAGGATTTACACAGACAAACTGACAGTGATCAATTGGGAAGAATAAAGGAAGACTTGAATAAATGGGAAAGCATACCATAGTACTGGTTACAAACACTCAATGTTATAAAGATGTCATTTTTTTTACCCAGATTAATTTATAGGTTTGAGTTAATTTTATTGTAAATTTTATTCACTGTAGGTGGGCAATGTCTTGGAATCCAATGAGGTAATTCTAGAATTCATGTGGATGAATACACAGGAAATATTTAATAGGATTTCAAGGGATTGGGATGGGAGGGGAAAAAAACCTTCACTAAATGTATTCATTGATTCTAAGACTTCGAAAAACATTAAATTGTGTATCTCAGAATGGAGGGACTATGATAATCAATCCATTCAAAATCTTCATGAATCCTTAAATTAAGACTTCTACTACAGCATATACTTTCCTCCCATAAACTGCAGTGAAATTTAACTGAATAATGCATGTTTTTCTTCAGAGCCTTAATGATTCTATAAATACATGACTATAGAAATGTATAAAGTAATTGGCTTTTTAAACCAGGAAACAGAGCTCTTAGCACTTCATAAGAGTTATTTTGAGGATAAAAAGGAACAGAAAATCACAAAGCCATGTTGAGAGGTGAATGCTGGTGGTCCCTGGGGCTTGGTTTGGCCTGCTGTTTAATGGCCCATCCATCTTCAAAAGGCAGGTGACTAGAACCCAGGTCTTAGCACAGTTAAAATGTTCTCAGTCATTAACCTGCAGTAGGTTTCTTGCAAAGCAGACTGTAGATGAGATTTCTTGAGCAGCAAGAAGTGGAGGGACAGCTCTAAGGAGGTGATAAAAGCAAGGCAGGGGAGGAAAGGAAGTCAAAGATGCCCTTTCAACTAAAGTGTACCTGCTTTTATAGGAAGCTTGAGCATAACAAGCTTTCTCTGCCTTGAGGGAGAGGCTGCCGAGCTTTTATAACTCAGCTGTAGTCAGTCTTTGGCTGGTGGGGTCCTGAAGCAGGTGAAACCTCCCAAGCATCTGGGTGGGGGCAGCTGTGAGCCATCAGCTAACACTCACGGCAAGTGGGGGATGGGTGGTCTGGTCTGTCGGGATGTGGGCTGCTCTTACCGCAGCCATGGCCCTTGGCTGTACTTGGCGGATTCCTCAAGACCTCAGGTGATTAAAGGGCACATGCCAAATATCTATCATAGATACAAAGAAAAACGGCCGAGAGGAAAACACAACATTTTGGTGATGATTATTGCCTAGTGATGGTAACTTTAATACCATTCTCATTCTTTAACATGCTGTCCACATTCTAAAAATAGGTCCAAAACATAAGAGACTCTTAAAAACTGAGAACAAACTGAGGGTTGATGGGGGGTGGGAGGGAGGTGAGGGTAGGTGATGGGTATTGAGGAGGGCACCTGTTGGGATGAGCACTGGGTGTTGTATGGAAACCAATTTGACAATAAATTTCATTTTTAAAAAAATAGAATATCATTTAGTAAAAAAAAAAAAATAGGTGCATGCATTGCTTTTTAAATCAGAAGAGAGAACAACAGATCTGGGCAGCAGATTTGACCAGATGGATCTGGGTTAGGGTTTGGCTTTGCCAGTTTCTAACATGTGACCTTGGGCAGGTTACCTAACCTGAGCCTCAGCTTTTTCCTCTGTAAAATTGGGTTCACAGATATGAAGTGCTATATTAGTTACTGGTGTTTGCCCAGATTCTGTCCCCACCCCCCCTTTTTTTCCCCTGATGTAGCACTTTCTGCTTGCTTTGGAGAACCACTCCTGTCTTAGCCCATGTGGCTCTGTGGGAATCCCAGTAACCCCCACATTCCTGTGCCCACAGTGGTGATGTGTAATGCAGATTCAGATAATCCCGCCCTCAGAACTACTCTCCAGATTTTTCTAAGTTGGAGAGCAAGTTCATTCTCTTTTCCTTGGATCGCAGGTTTTAAGACTGTGGTTCAGTCAGGACCTTGTACCACCTGCCTCACCTTGTTACATGGAGGCCCTCTGAATGGAGCACAACTAAGAAGATGGAGACAGAGTCCTGGTAGCCAAGTCTCCGGCTCTGTCCTGTGTCTTCAAGTCTGTGTCTCTGCAGCTGTTCTTTCAGCAAATCTCCCCCACCCCTTTTTCCCTCGAGCTGGTTTGAATTGGGGTCTTGGGACTTACCACTGAAAGAGCCCAACAAATACATGGGCTGTTGAGAAGGTATGGGCTGATGTCATTTCCCTTACCTGGAATACCCACCCTTCACCAAGTCCTGCCCATCCTGCTCCTCCAGCCCTTAGAGATCTGCCTTTCTTTCCACTGCCATGCTTTCCAGTGCCCAGTTTACCCCTTGCTTTATTATCTGTCACAGACTGTTAGATCATACAATAAACATCCCTTTGTTCACTTACATTACCTACAACACATAGTAGGTGCTCAAAGTGTTAAAAATCAGAACTTAAAGGGATCTTGCAAATCAAGTTAGAGAAAGAAATCACCAAGTTCATAAAATGAGGAAACTGAGGTCCAGGTTCACGCAGCTCCTTGCCCAGAGCAGAGACATGACCAGAAGCCAAGTTCTTTTCTTCAGTGTTCTTGACTCGTTGCAATGCCTGGACACCAAATAGCAAGACACAGTAAAAACCCACACCAGGGGGCGGATTATTTCTGTCTCAGCTGAGTTTTAGAGCTGACTGACAAGATAAAGGACGCTGAAGAATTTTGTGGTGGCTGCTGCTGCTGGTGGTTATCTTTCAGCTTTAGCTTTCTAACTGGATCTCTGATTTCCTTCCTAATGGTGCAGTTAGAATCACTGAAGCTCAGGTGGGAACTGGAGCCCATCTTGTCAGACCAGACTAAGGATCAGGGAGGCAGAGGAGACACTGGCCTGGAACTGGAGCTGTCCAAGCGGAACAGCTCCCACCCTTGAATCAAACCAGTGGTGATGTCCTTCCGCAGAATGCAGAGAGCTGCTCTCCAGGCCTGTAAAACCCAGCATCAACTCGAAAAAGGGCTCTTACCATGGAGAGGGTTCAGTGCTTGAGCCTTCTTGCTAGATGGGATGTATGAGGTCTTCACCTGGGGACCAAGAAGATATCTGTCCCCACCAAGAGAAAGTCCCTCCCTGAGATTAGCTTAAACCAATTGCTGCCAAGCCCTGAAGACTCCATCATTACTTCCATATTAGACCTGCAAATTACACCCAGACTTGTAGGCCCGATACTTGGACATTCATGATGTCTTATCCTTATTTTCGAAATCATGTCTAATTCTGGCAACGGGAAAAAAAAAAAGTTATCCACAACCCTTTGCAAACTGCTTGGGATCTGTTGCAGGACATAGGAAATGTACAAAGGGCTCATTTGAACCCTAAGAGGAAGTGTATAGTGTCCGGGAAGGGAAACCTTTGGAATCAGAGTGGGAATGCCAGAGAAGCCCTCCTGTGTGCCCCAGGGCAAGGCACTTGACCTCTCTGAGCCTGCTGTTCATCTCCTGTTGTTATTGTACTGTATAGAATAATAATGTTCCATGAAGTGGCAGGTTCTGCAATCTGACAATGCTGAAGTGCTGAACTTGACTGGTTTTAGACCCTGGCTAGCATGTTTGCTGGGAATAAAGACCACGATAAAAACAGTCGAGTTCAGCCCAAGTGGTAGCAACTGAAGAAGCATGCAGGTAATCAGACCCCGTCTTTTCCCAGGCAGAAAACCCTGCTCAGCTTTTCTTCTGAAGCCACTCAACACTCTCATCCTTCCACATCCTCTGGAAACCATAGCTTGCACTCTGTAACACCTCTTCTTGCTTAACCCATGACTTCTTTATCAGAATCTGCCTGCCAGGGAGCCCCTTACTGACCACCCTTAAAGATTCGCCAATTTCCTCACCCTTTCCTCTTCCTCCTTTCCTTGATGCCTCTCTGGGCTTCAAGTGCATTATTTTGAACTTTTAAGAAATATTTGAAATACACACAAATTAAAAAATTATATACATCCAGGTATAAGAGCATGTTTGTTTGTCTTTTTATTTTTTTGGTGAGGTATAAGAGTCTTATGTATTTTGCCATATTTGCTTCAGAATTTTTTTTTAAGAAAAGGCATATTGCCAAGATAGTTACCCTCCTCATTCCTTCCCTAATTGTCTCTTTTCAGAGGTAACCAGAACTCTGAAATTCCTCTGTATCTTTCCTCCCTTGGGTTTGTACTTCTGTTCATATGTTTGAATTCGTTAACAGTATAAACCGTTGGTGGTATTTCCAAAATGTACAGATTTGGTATCTACTGTACCTATCAGTTGTGACTTGCTCCCCTCCCCCACGCCCCCCCCCCCCCACGTCCCACACCCTGGGCTGTGTTCTTCAGGTTTATCCAAAAGCTAGCCCCTTTACTTTAAGTGTTGTGTGAATAAGCCAGTTTCTCTGAGAAATATTTAGGTGGTTTCCACCTTATGATATAAATGGCAGCATTGAACACTGAGTGCATCTCCGTGGGCACAGCTGTTGAGAGTAGTTCCTTAGTCCTGGGCTAGACACCCAAAAGGAGAAACGCTCTGACGTGTAGCTCTGAGCGCACTAAGCTTGCTACTCTGATCTCCAAAGGATGGGGCCAGTTTACACTCTCATCAGCAATTGTTTCTTTTTTATTTTTATTTAAAAAAATTTTTTTTAATGTTTTATTTATTTTTGAGACAGAGACAGAGCATGAACAGGGGAGGGTCAGCGAGAGGGAGACACAGAATCCGAAACAGGCTCCAGGCTCTGAGCTGTCAGCACAGAGCCCGACTCGGGGCTCGAACTCACGGACTGCGAGATCATGACCTGAGCCGAAGTCGGCTGCCCAACCGGCTGAGCCACCCAGGCACCCCTCTCATCAGCAATTGTAAACACTTCACATTTGCTCCTTCTTCACTGGTTATTTATACCATCAATCTTTTAAAATTACAAATCTAATGAATAGCAAATATACTCTTCCTTTCCAAATTTGCATTCCTCTCTTTACCAGCACGGGAGATGTTTTAATATACTTATTGACTCTTACGTTTCTGCTTCTGTGACTTGATTATTCATACCCTTTATCTAATTTTGTTATTCATTTGTCTTTCGTTTATTGATTCTGGATTCTAGTTCTCAGTTATCTGGGTTGCGAATACATTCACCCAGGGTTTTAGCTTTGTGGTGCCTTTTATGCATCTTGTTTTAGAATTTTGTTTTTGGTAGGAATTTTTCTTTTTACCATTTTTGTAAGGACTCTTTCTATTGTTAATGATTTTTACCTTAGAAATGATGTATCAGCTGTTCATACAGCCACACCAGTTTTCTTTTCCTTCGCAATTATTAGGGGTACCTTTTGCTATCCCTTTATTTTCAACCTTTCTGTGTCATTGTGTTTTGAGTGTATCATTTGTGATTATCTTGTAACAGGGTTTGTATTAAAATCCAATTTCAGATTCTCTGAATTTGAACCATCCCTTTTTCCCTATGAACACTTCCTATCCTTACTGATACATTTGCATTTCTTTCTGTCCCTTTGTGTCTACAGTTGACTGTGCTCCTTCTCCATTTTATTTCCCCCCCTCCCTTTGTCACAAGAATACAAGTGGTTGGTCTTCATTACTCTTTTGTACCTTAGTAGTTCCCCTTATTTTTTCTCCATTTAGTGGCTATTACCCTTAATATTTTAATATTTATTCTTGACTTACTAAGACTAAAGGTAATCAAAGTTTTACCTTCTGCTTTACTTTGATCATCCCTCCCATGTTGCAAGTAATTATTGTCTAAAATGTTGCACTTTTTCATACCTTCAAATTCATCACCATCATCATCATCATCACCACTACTATAATTATTTTATACATTCATTGGTTCTTTTGTTTTGCTGATCTGTTTTTATTTTTTTTTTTTTTTTTTTTTTTTTTTTTATATTTTTATTTTTTTATTTTTTTTTTTTTTTTTTTTTTTTTTATTTATTTATTTATTTTTTTTTTTTCTGAAATTTATTGACAAATTGGTTTCCATACAACACCCAGTGCTCATCCCAAAAGGTGCCCTCCTCAATACCCATCACCCACCCTCTCCTCCCTCCCACCCCCCATCAACCCTCAGTTTGTTCTCAGTTTTTAACAGTCTCTTATGCTTTGGCTCTCTCCCTTTCTAACCTCTTTTTTTTTTTTTTTCCTTCCCCTCCCCCATGGGTTCCTGTTAAGTTTCTCAGGATCCACATAAGAGTGAGACCATATGGTATCTGTCTTTCTCTGTATGGCTTATTTCACTTAGCATCACACTCTCCAGTTCCATCCACGTTGCTACAAAAGGCCATATTTCATTTTTTCTCATTGCCATGTAATATTCCATTGTGTATATAAACCACAATTTCTTTATCCATTCATCAGTTGATGGACATTTAGGCTCTTTCCATAATTTGGCTATTGTTGAGAGTGCTGCTATGAACATTGGGGTACAAGTGGCCCTATGCATCAGTGCTCCTGTATCCCTTGGATAAATTCCTAGCAGTGCTATTGCTGGGTCATAGGGTAGGTCTATTTTTAATTTTCTGAGGAACCTCCACACTGCTTTCCAGAGCGGCTGCACCAATTTGCATTCCCACCAACAGTGCAAGAGGGTTCCCGTTTCTCCACATCCTCTCCAGCATCTATAGTCTCCTGATTTGTTCATTTTGGCCACTCTGACTGGCGTGAGGTGATACCTGAGTGTGGTTTTGATTTGTATTTCCCTGATAAGGAGCGACGCTGAACATCTTTTCATGTGTCTGTTGGCCATCCGGATGTCTTCTTTAGAGAAGTGTCTATTCATGTTTTCTGCCCATTTCTTCACTGGGTTATTTGTTTTTCGGGTGTGGAGTTTGGTGAGCTCTTTATAGATTTTGGATACTAGCCCTTTGTCTGATATGTCATTTGCAAATATCTTTTCCCATTCCGTTGGTTGCCTTTTAGTTTTGTTGGTTGTTTCCTTTGCTGTGCAGAAGCTTTTTATCTTCATAAGGTCCCAGTAATTCACTTTTGCTTTTAATTCCCTTGCCTTTGGGGATGTGTCGAGTAAGAGATTGCTACGGCTGAGGTCAGAGAGGTCTTTTCCTGCTTTCTCCTCTAAGGTTTTGATGGTTTCCTGTCTCACATTTAGGTCCTTTATCCATTTTGAGTTTATTTTTGTGAATGGTGTGAGAAAGTGGTCTAGTTTCAACCTTCTGCATGTTGCTGTCCAGTTCTCCCAGCACCATTTGTTAAAGAGGCTGTCTTTTTTCCATTGGATGTTCTTTCCTGCTTTGTCAAAGATGAGTTGGCCATACGTTTGTGGGTCTAGTTCTGGGGTTTCTATTCTATTCCATTGGTCTATGTGTCTGTTTTGGTGCCAATACCATGCTGTCTTGATGATGACAGCTTTGTAGTAGAGGCTAAAGTCTGGGATTGTGATGCCTCCTGCTTTGGTCTTCTTCTTCAAAATTCCTTTGGCTATTCGGGGCCTTTTGTGGTTCCATATGAATTTTAGGATGGCTTGTTCTAGTTTCGAGAAGAATGCTGGTGCAATTTTGATTGGGATTGCATTGAATGTGTAGATAGCTTTGGGTAGTATTGACATTTTGACAATATTTATTTTTCCAATCCATGAGCAGGGAATGTCTTTCCATTTCTTTAAATCTTCTTCAATTTCCTTCAGAAGCTTTCTATAGTTTTCAGCATACAGATCCTTTACATCTTTGGTTAGATTTATTCCTAGGTATTTTATGCTTCTTGGTGCAATTGTGAATGGGATCAGTTTCTTTATTTGTCTTTCTGTTGCTTCATTGTTAGTGTATAAGAATGCAACTGATTTCTGTACATTGATTTTGTAGCCTGCAACTTTGCTGAATTCCTGTATCAGTTCTAGCAGACTTTTGGTGGAGTCTATCGGATTTTCCATGTATAATATCATGTCATCTGCAAAAAGCGAAAGCTTGACTTCATCTTTGCCAATTTTGATGCCTTTGATTTCCTTTTGTTGTCTGATTGCTGATGCTAGAACTTCCAGCACTATGTTAAACAGCAGCGGTGAGAGTGGGCATCCTTGTCGTGTTCCTGATCTCAGGGAAAAAGCTTTCAGTTTTTCCCCGTTGAGGATGATGTTAGCTGTGGGCTTTTCATAAATGGCTTTTATGATCTTTAAGTATGTTCCTTCTATCCCGACTTTCTCAAGGGTTTTTATTAAGAAAGGGTGCTGGATTTTGTCGAAGGCCTTTTCTGCATCGATTGACAGGATCATATGGTTCTTCTCTCTTTTTTTGTTAATGTGATGTATCACGTTGATTGATTTGCGAATGTTGAACCAGCCCTGCATCCCAGGAATGAATCCCACTTGATCATGGTGAATAATTCTTTTTATATGCCGTTGAATTCGATTTGCTAGTATCTTATTGAGAATTTTTGCATCCATATTCATCAGGGATATTGGCCTGTAGTTCTCTTTTTTTACTGGGTCTCTGTCTGGTTTAGGAATCAAAGTAATACTGGCTTCATAGAATGAGTCTGGAAGTTTTCCTTCCCTTTCTATTTCTTGGAATAGCTTGAGAAGGATAGGTATTATCTCTGCTTTAAACGTCTGGTAGAACTCCCCTGGGAAGCCATCTGGTCCTGGACTCTTATTTGTTGGGAGATTTTTGATAACCGATTCAATTTCTTCGCTGGTTATGGGTCTGTTCAAGCTTTCTATTTCCTCCTGATTGAGTTTTGGAAGCGTGTGGGTGTTCAGGAATTCGTCCATTTCTTCCAGGTTGTCCAATTTGTTGGCATATAAGTTTTCATAGTATTCCCTGATAATTGTTTGTATCTCTGAGGGATTGGTTGTAATAGTTCCATTTTCATTCATGATTTTATCTATTTGGGTCATCTCCCTTTTCTTTTTGAGAAGCCTGGCTAGAGGTTTGTCAATTTTGTTTATTTTTTCAAAAAACCAACTCTTGGTTTCGTTGATCTGCTCTACAGTTTTTTTAGTTTCTATATTGTTTATTTCTGCTCTGATCTTTATTATTTCTCTTCTTCTGCTGGGCTTAGGCTGCCTTTGCTGTTCTGCTTCTAGTTCCTTTAGGTGTGCTGTTAGATTTTGTATTTGGGATTTTTCTTGTTTCTTGAGATAGGCCTGGATTGCAATGTATTTTCCTCTCAGGACTGCCTTTGCTGCGTCCCAAAGCGTTTGGATTGTTGTATTTTCATTTTCGTTTGTTTCCATATATTTTTTAATTTCTTCTCTAATTGCCTGGTTGACCCACTCATTCGTTAGTAGGGTGTTCTTTAACCTCCATGCTTTTGGAGGTTTTCCAGACTTTTTCCTGTGGTTGATTTCAAGCTTCATGGCATTGTGGTCTGAAAGTAAGCATGGTATAATTTCAATTCTTGTAAACTTATGAAGGGCTGTTTTGTGACCCAGTATATGATCTATCTTGGAGAATGTTCCATGTGCACTCGAGAAGAAAGTATATTCTGTTGCTTTGGGATGCAGAGTTCTAAATATATCTGTCAAGTCCATCTCATCCAATGTCTCATTCAGGGCCCTTGTTTCTTTATTGACCGTGTGTCTAGTTGATCTATCCATTTCTGTAAGTGGGGTGTTAAAGTCCCCTGCAATTACCACATTCTTATCAATAAGGTTGCTTATGTTTATGAGTAATTGTTTTATATATTTGGGGGCTCCGTTATTCGGTGCATAGACATTGATAATTGTTAGCTCTTCCTGATGGATAGACCCTGTAACTATTATATAATGTCCTTCTTCATCTCTTGTTACAGCCTTTAATTTAAAGTCTAGTTTGTCTGATATAAGTATGGCTACTCCAGCTTTCTTTTGGCTTCCAGTCGCATGATAAATAGTTCTCCATCCCCTCACTCTCAATCTAAAGGTGTCCTCAGGTCTAAAATGCGTCTCTTGTAGACAGCAAATAGATGGGTCTTGTTTTTTTATCCATTCTGATACCCTATGTCTTTTGGTTGGCGCATTTAATTCATTTACATTCAGTGTTATTATAGAAAGATACGGGTTTAGAGTCATTGTGATGTCTGTATGTTTTATGCTTATAGTGATGTCTCTGGGACTTTGTCTCACAGGGTCCCCTTTAGGATCTCTTGTAGGGCTGGTTTAGTGGTGACAAATTCCTTCAGTTTTTGTTTGTTTGGGAAGACCTTTATCTCTCCTTCTATTCTAAATGACAGACTTGCTGGATAAAGGATTCTTGGCTGCATATTTTTTCTGTCTAGCACCCTGAAAATCTCGTGCCAATTCTTTCTGGCCTGCCAAGTTTCAAAAGAGAGATCAGTCACGAGTCTTATAGGTCTCCCTTTATATGTGAGGGCACGTTTACCCCTTGCTGCTTTCAGAATTTTCTCTTTATCCTTGTATTTTGCCAGTTTCACTATGATATGTCGTGCAGAAGATCGATTCAAGTTACGTCTGAAGGGAGTTCTCTGTTCCTCTTGGATTTCAATGCCTTTTTCCTTCCCCAGTTCAGGGAAGTTCTCAGCTATGATTTCTTCAAGTACCCCTTCAGCACCTTTCCCTCTCTCTTCCTCCTCTGGGATACCAATTATGCGTATATTATTTCTTTTTAGTGTATCACTTAATTCTCTAATTTTCCCCTCATACTCCTGGATTTTTTTATCTCTCTTTTTCTCAGCTTCCTCTTTTTCCATAACTTTATCTTCTAGTTCACCTATTCTCTCCTCTGCCTCTTCAAGCCGAGCTGTGGTGGTTTCCATTTTGTTATGCATTTCGTTTAAAGCGTTTTTCAGCTCCTCGTGACTGTTCCTTAGTCCCTTGATCTCTGTAGCAAGAGATTCTCTGCTGTCCTGTATACTGTTTTCAAGCCCAGCGATTAATTTTATGACTATTATTCTAAATTCACTTTCTGTTATATTATTTAAATCCTTTTTGATCAGCTCATTAGCTGTTGTTATTTCCTGGAGATTCTTCTGAGGGGAGTTCTTCCGCTTGGTCATTTTGGATAGTCCCTGGCGTGGTGAGGACCTGCAGGGCACTTCCCCTGTGCTGTGGTGTATACCTGGAGTTGGTGGGCGGGGCCGCAGTCAGACCTGATGTCTGCCCCCAGCCCACCGCTGGGGCCACAGTCAGACTGGTGTGTGCCTTCTCTTCCCCTCTCCTAGGGGCGGGATTCACTGTGGGGTGGTGTGGCTCGTCTGGGCTACTTGCACCCTGCCAGGCTTGTGATGCTGGGGATCTGGCGTATTAGCTGGGGTGGGTAGGCAAGGTGCTCGGGGGCAGGAGGGGCAGGCTTAGATCGCTTCTCCTTAGGTGATCCACTTCAGGAGGGGCCCTGTGGCAGCGGGAGGGAGTCAGATCCGCTGCCGGAGGTTTGGCTCCGCAGAAGCGCAGAGTTGGGTGTTTGCGCGGAGCGAGCAAGTTCCCTGGCAGGAACCGGTTCCCTTTGGGATTTCGGCTGGGGGATGGGCGGGGGAAATGGCGCTGGCGAGCGCCTTTGTTCCCCACCAAACTGAGCTCTGTTGTCAGGGGGCTCAGCAGCTCTCCCTCCCTTTGTCCTCCAGCCTTCCCGCTTTCCGAGCAGAGCTGTCAATTTCTGACCTCCCAGACGCTAAGTCGCGCTTGCTGTCGGAACACAGTCCGCCCGGCCCCTCCGCTTTTGCAAGCCCAACTCGGGGGCTCTGCTTGGCCGGCGAGCCGCCCCTCCGCCCCGGCTCCCTCCCGCCAGTCCGTGGAGCGCGCACCGCCTCGCCGCCCTTCCTACCCTCTTCCGTGGGCCTCTCGTCTGCGTTTGGCTCCGGCGACTCTGTTCTGCTAATCCTCTGGCGGTTTTCTGGGTTATTTAGGCAGGTGTAGATGGAATCTAAGTGATCAGCAGGACGTGCGGTGAGCCCAGCGTCCTCCTAAGCCGCCATCTTGCCGCAACCTCTCCCAGAAATATATTTTTAAAACCATATGGGGGCGCCTGGGTGGCTGAGTCGCTTAAGCGTCCAACTTCAGCTCAGGTCACGATCTCACGGTCCGTGAGTTCGAGCCCGCGTCGGGCTCTGGGCTGATCCTGATCTGTTTTTAGCAGTTTCCTTTTTCACTCTTGGCATCTTGCATTTCCTTTCTTTATCTTTGTTATAATTTTTTTTCCCTGATTGCATTTTTTTTTTGCTAGTTCCTTCAGTGTCCCATTCCCTGCATGAACATTAAATCTGAGCCCCCAGTGCATAGGACCTGTGTTGCAGCCCCTCTCCCTCCCAGTTCCTGCCCCTCCTGGTAGCTCAATGCCATCTCTCTTGCTTACAACTGGTCCATATTTCCTCCTTCAGTTCTGGCATCTGAAAAATTGCTTTTTCTTTCCTTTAAGCTCAGCTGTATATTTAAAATAGTTATACCTCACCTCTTTTGTGTGTGCAGGATGGGTGGAGGAGAGGGATGTTTAATGGACTCAGCAGGACAGCTCTAGGGATACTGATATGATTTTAGACTCTTACATCCAAAGAAGCAGGAAGTACAGATGTGTGTAGAATGATAATTCCATTCCACATGTGTAAAACATATCAACGACTTCCACCTAATATTCATTTCACCATAAAATGTAAACTATAGATTACTAAGTTTTTAATTTCTAAAGTTTGACTGCTGGTGAATTTATATATTGATTTATTCAATTTTCTTTATTTTATGTTAAGATAGTTCTGAGGCTCAATTTCCAATGCAAGTCTGTTGGGGGCAGTGGGGGCAGTTTCCTCCAAGTAATTGTGTGTATGTGTGTGTGTGTGTGTGTGTGTGTACACATGTATGTGTATGCACATGTGTGTGTGTGTGGTGGGGGGGGTTACCTCCAAGTAATTCTCCACACACCAGCTGGGTGTCCTACAGTGCAACTCAATTCAGATACTATGTACTTAGAGATAGCATCAATTTCACAGGTTGAGGGCTCAGTCCTGCAAGACTGTTCCCTGCCCCTGCTTCAGATGCCAGTTATAAGCCCAGCTGTTACTTGTGCTGCTGACCCACTGGCTACAAACTGGAGGTTCCAGCGACCCCTCTCCAGCTTAGGATGACACTTAGAAGTTCAGGTTTTTTCCTGTACTTCTGACTGACTGCCTATGAATCAGAGGACCCATGAGCTCCTCCCTAGCGTTGATGAATTTGCTAGAGGGGCCCACAGAACTCAGAGAAGTATGTTACTTACCAGATCACTGGTTGATAGAAGGTTTATTGTAGAACTCAGGAACAGCCAGATGGAAGGGATGTGCCAGGCAAGGTATGGGGAAGAGGCATGGAGCTTCTGTGCCCTCTCTGGGGGCCCCACTCACCAGGAAGTTCTCTGAACCCAGTCCTTTGGGTTTTTGTGGAGGCTTCATTAGCCATGATTAATGAAATAATTGATCATTCATCAATCTCATGGTTGCTTCTCCTGGCAACCAGTTCCCATCCTCAGGTGTAGTCCAAGTCACCTCATTCATATGACAAAAGACACCTTTAAAGCTCCCACCACTTAGGAAATTCCAAGAGTTGTAAGAGCTCTGTGCGAGAAATGGGGATGAAGACCAAACACATAGTTCTTCTTATAAATCGCAGCATCACATATGTTTTTTTTTTTTTTTAAATTACAGAGCACATGTTGGCTATATAAAGGGAACACTAATTATATCCCTGCCATTCTCCAAGCATTTCCTCTCTGCCAAGATAACCAGTGTTGCCAGCCTGGTGAATATCCCTTCTTGCAGTTCTCCTTGTGAGAAAACATACACAGGCATATCTATACAGATACAGAGAGTGTGTTTGTTTGTTTAACCAAAACAGAATGTGCAACTTGCTGTGTTCAGTTAGGAATACTTTATTATCCAGAATTCCTGAGAGTTGTGAGCTTGAAAGCTGTCAGATTATTTTCATCCATCATTTTTCAGGACCCCAACTCACCTGTTTGCTTTCCATCTTTACGGATTCCAATCTTGAGCCAATTTTCCCATTTTCAGCTTTACTCTTTAGCTTGAGCCTCAGTCCTGGTTTTCAGGTTAGTCCTTTATCATAATCCACAAAAAATTCAGGTTCAAAAATCCCCCCTTATAAACATAGGTCAAGGGAGAACTGATTTAGCATCTACTCTCATAGAAAAGGGCTGAGGCTCAGTGTGGTCACTACAGGCCCAACATGAGTCCACAATGTCACAAGGTTGCAAGGTGGTAGGCCTGGAAAAGATGTGATTCTGAAACCAGGTATGTTGTAGTTAAACTGTCTGTGATTGCTAAAACCCAGACGTGGGATCTGTTTGTCCAAAACTCAATCTAGCATAGTGATCCTCAAATTGTTTTGATGCTGTTGATGATTGATTCTTTGATGCTGAGCGTCAGAATCATTTGGGAAACTTCAAAAACACTTATTTCTAGACCCAATCCTTAGAGGTTCAGATTGAATTTGGATGGAGGCACAGGCATTGACATGAATCGAGTTTAGTATTTAGCCTGTGTTGAGACAGACAAGGCCAAGGATAGCAGGAGAGTCACATGGGAACTTACCTCCGTAGGACCACTGGTTCTCAGCCCAGCCCTTGGAGCCATCTAGATTTAGCTATGGCACAATGAAAATAGCTCTGGATGTGGAGTGAGACATTCTGGGGTCTAGCCCTAGTTTGTCACTTTTTTGTCATGTGACCTTGAACAAAACACGTCCCTCTCTCAATCTGTTTACTCATCTGTAAACGTGGAGATTATGGTCCATCTTTCACACAGTGATTGTTAGGATCAAAAGATAGAGTGTTCTTGCGAGTATTTTTTTTTTTTTTTGTATAAGTTGTAAGTTTCTATCAAAATGTTGAACATATGGTTTGTTTGGAGTCTAAGATTTTTTTTGGTTGTCTAAGTCATTGACCTTTTCCATCACATGGGCCTGTGAATCCAGTGGAAAAAAATATTGTTAAATATTCCTTGTGTTTTGATTTTCTGAAACAACTCCTTCAAAAGCTCTCCAAGGCTGGTAATTTAGGCCAGATTTAGCAGACTGACTTAAATAATGAAGGTAATTATCCGGGTCATTCTGGTCTTTGGGTTATTTTCCCTCAGAAATATCCAGATGATTTAATTCAAAAGCGGTTTTGAATTAAAATGATCTACACTGTTCCCCTGTCTCCTCTTTTCGGATACAAATCAGACATTTTAAAAGAGAATTTAGACCTTTGAATGTGGGTCCGTTTGAAGGGCCGTAAATACTGTAAGTAAACTTGCCTTTGCAAATGTTTTAGTCTCATAGTCAAAGTACTTCAATATTATGAAAGAGAGTAAAAAACCCATGAAAATTTAAATATCATTGAGAGAAGGCTCTATTTTGACATACCATATAATTTTAACACCCCAAATATTTTTTAGAGTAACAATTATATTCTTCACTCAGGCAGAAGATCACCAGAGTGTGCGCGTGGCCATTTCTCAAGAGCTAGTTGCTGTGGCATATTTGGTAGGGGAGTAGGCAGCACCTGGAAGGTGGTCATTTCAAAACTGGAAGTCGCCCAGCATTGTCAGTGACCTCTCAAGTGGAAGGAAATTACCAAGAACAAAGTCTGGTCTTTTCTCTGTTCTCACAAGGGAGGTTTCACTTTTGGCCCTCGTACATTTAGCTATGTAAATTTCTCTCACTATTTCCTTAAAAAAATAAAAATAAAAAAAATAATAGAGGTGGAGTGTTTTTCTTCCATTATAAATTGAGCCACAGTCCTAAATTGTCCAAGTGAGGTAAATGGACAAAGCTATCGTTTCATCCTTGTCTGAGGAGATAGGGTTACAGCATGAGGAGATCAGTCTCCCGCCTCCTCCCTCTGCCAGTGTTGTGTTGAACACTAACTCATGATGGAGGGAGCAACTGAGGAGAATTTTCTTCCTCAGATGAATGTAAAGGACGTGAAAGACGATCATCCAGAAAATAGCAGAATGGGTTTTCTTTTTTTCCATCTCTGTTGTCTCTATGCTATCATCCAGGGAGGAAACAAGTAATCTTGCAGCTCCTGCTGTGGCGCGTATTCACATTGTGCTGGGAGTTTACCTGGATCATTCTGTTAATCTTCACAGTTGTTCTGGGAGGTACGTGTTGCCATGTCTGTTTTGCTGAGGAGGGAACTGAGGTTTAGAGATGTCACATCACTTCACCAAAGCCAGCAGAAGAGTGGGTTTGTATGACTGTAGGGCCTGTGTTTTGCCCCTTACATGAAGCAAGGAGAGTGTGATTTGGGAGCCCAAAATACAGGTATGATTTTCCTTTGGCCAAAAGGGTATTTGTACCCTGTTGGATATTTGTAACAGAGGCTTCTCTAGCAATCCAGGAAGTAGGTGAGGTGTATTGAGCTCTGGTTTTATTTCCAAATTAAGAAGTCTTTGTCTTTGTCATCTGAGGCAGGCTGGGTGTTAAGACAGGTTCCGTCTGTTAAGTGCAGGGCAAATCTGACTGCAAAGGTGAATGTTCATGGAAACACCCAAGTAGCAATGAGGCAAATGTTATGACTTGCTCACAACTCAGATTTGATGGAGATGATTGATTATTTCCATTATTCATTCAACAAACATTTTCTAAGCATCTACCACGAGTCAGGTAATCTCAAAGGTGCTAGAGAGAGGGTGAGGAACAAGACAGAAATCTTTACATTTATTGAGGGCAGGACAGATGATGTGAGGATAAAAACACAATACCCATCCTCAAAGATTTTATAATAGGGTTCAAAAATCAAACAATGTATCAGTTACCTTGGGTCATAGCTGATAAAACTAAGAACTAGAGGCACAGGCAGATAGCTAGGGGAGTATGGAATAGGATGGTGAAAGTGGTGGTAAATTTTCACGGTAGAGATTTAAGAAATTCGTTGAGTCATACAGAGAAAGACAGATACCATATGTTTTCACTCTTATGTGGATCCTGAGAAACTTAACAGGAGACCATGGGGGAGGGGAAGGAAAAAAAAAGGGAGGGAGCCAAAATCATAAGAGACTCTTAAAAACTGAGAATAAACTGAGGGTTGATGGGGGTGGGAGGGAGGGGAAAGTGGGTGATGGGCATTGAGGAGGGCATCTGTTGGGATGAGCACTGGGTGTTGTATGGAAACCAATTTGACAATAAATTTCATAAAAAAAGAAATTCGTTGAGGCTAAGATACTTGAAGTGTGCCTTGAATCGTGGGAATGGTGAGACAGAAAGTTCTGGACGCTGCCACAAAATCCTGGAGACCCCTGAAAGTAGTTAGAAGGATAAATCCTAAATATATCCCAGGGTTCCAAATGGACCAGTCTTCATGGTGACATTCCCAGAAACACTCCAGGAACCAAAAATTAATTATGAGTACTTAAAGTCTACACTCAGTTTCTTAAGGAAATACCAAAGACAGAGGACATCCTTATTGCAGAGAAGACATGACCCAAGTTGCTGTCTACAGATGACTGCCTTTGTGCCCTCCCACCTTCTACCCAGACAGCAGACGCTCCTGCAAACCTTCCTTCTTACTCTAACATTCACTCTTAACTCTTAAGCTCTTTCTAATACCCAGCTCACATGGATTTCCTGGTTCTCTTCTGACCTTCCAGCTGTATTGTCTTGATTCTTTTTTATGTATGTTGTTTTAGCCCCTTTGACTTCTATTAATATGTTCTCTCACTGGCCTCTTATCCAGATTCCCCTCAACAAAGGACATCTTAGGGATATTCTCAGAAAGCAAGAATCATTTTTCCTTAGAATCTAGGGGGAGAACAGACAATGATGTATAGTTATATGATGATAATATTTTTTTTTTTTGTCCTTATTACATGGGCACGATGTGAAATGCTTTGTGATGGGTCATCTTTCAACAGAACCCCAGGAACTTGGGAATTTATGCAGAGCTGTCTTCTGGGAATTCTGCTCCTGGTAGAAGAGGCCTTAAGTCCTGTTGCTTTGCCACAGGTACCCCCAGCTCACAGGCCCAGTTTGTGTGAGATCTCTAAGGGCCCTAACTGGGGGGTGTAAATGGTTTCCTCAGCTGCCTTTCACCCACTCTAGGCTTCACTGAGGGTTAGAATAAAGTCACTTTCTATTTTAGTGTGGGTGACGCTAGCTGCCGTGACGAATATAAATATTTCAGTGACTTAGCATGGTGGAAGTTTATTTCTCACTTTGTCCAAAGTAGAGTTCTGGGTTGGCACATATCTTTCTTCCATGCAGTACTTCAAAGATCCAGGCTGTTGTAGGTTCTGTCATCATCAATAAGCGTCTTCCAAGGTGACCGACCCTCTCGGTCATTTCTGTTCCCATCAGCCTGAGAGAAAAGCGCATGGAGGAGCATAGGTGGGCTTTTGTGCAAGGCCAGGAAGTGCTCACTTTCTGCTGGCTTGAATGCAGAAACATGGTGCAGGGACGGGGTCCCCAGAAGCAGGCCCTGAGTGAGGACTGATGTGCAGGTGATTCTTTAGGAAGCATTCCCAGGAGAAGCCAGTAGAGAGGCAGGCAGGACTGCGAAAGGGGAAGAGGGTAAACATGGGTGTCATTTCAGACAAAGTCACCAAAGTTGGTATGATCGAGGAGGGAGGTCATGGGGTGGAAATGACCCCTTGGAGTAGGTTCCCATTTCAAGGCAAGGGGTCCAGGCTTTCGTACACTGGCTGAGGGCTACCCCGGGGACACGTGAGCTCCCGGGCATTTCTGGATTGACAAGTACAGCACTCCATTAGCCAAGGACAAGCTTCAGGAGAAAGTGGCAGGCGCAAGCACTTGGAATGAGAGCACTCTGAAACAGGAGGATGGACATGTGGGAATAGTAAATGGAACCCAAGGGGATTGGGCAAAGCACGGATAACATCTACTACGTGTGGCCACACTTAATGGCCAGGGGACCTGGGAAGTGCAACCTGGCTGTCTCCTCCGGAAGAAGAGAAACGTGGATCCAGGTAAAATGAAGCAGTGCCTCCCTCATGGGGGTAGGGAGGGTAGATGCCCCCGTTCTGGGTATAATAAAAACTGTACAACTTAGCTTCTGTCTAGGGTGGCAGAAACGTCAAAAAGAACTACAAGTACTTACTGTCTTTCTTCTGGTCTGCCATGCAAATCCCCCCACCCATTAACATGATGAGCTTGGGGAACTTTGTGGGCTGGGAGCACGGGCCCCGGGGAAGGGCTCCACAGCCAATGACACAAGGCCAGAACTCCTTGTTCTGGTTCCTGAGGAGCTCCGTGGCCTCACCTCCCACAGTCATCTCACTCCTAACATTCCAGCCACTCCCGAGCCTAGCTGGCTGCTCATTTAAAGGACCTCCTCCCTCTACCTGGAAAGCTGATTCCCTTCCTTGGGAACTCTTCATTCTTCAGAGCCCAGCTCATATGACCCTTCCTCTAAACGCACTCTCCCAAGTCTGCACAGATAACCACACTTTGAGTGTTTTGCAAACAGAAACAGTAATGATAGCTCCTCTTTAATAAGCATGTACTCTGCACTATTTATATACGCCATCTTACTTTGTTCACACACTGGAGAAGGGAGGGTTATCCTCCTTTCACAGAATGGTGGGAAGCAGGCTGAACAGTTAAAAAGGATGACGGTACTCTGCTCAGGAGTCATGGGCTGAGTAATCCAGAATATGATCAAATTGATCTTTTAAGGTATCATCAAGATGAGACTATATACATCTATGTGTGTATGTTTATGCAATATACATATAATATGCACACACACATCTCTCTCCCTTCCTACCCCCACCATCTCTTTCTCCCCCCCTCCCTCTCCATTTCTGTCTTCTCTCTTTTTCTCTTTCACTCCCCAAAGAAGTCAGAGAGTTTAGTTCAAGAATCACTTCCCTGGCACATCACCTCCCTCTCTTTTCTGCTATGCTAACCATCTTTCTGTACCTCTGTTTTCATTGCCTTTGTCTCCCTCCCCTTCTGATGCTTCCCTCCCTTCTCTACCTGTTCCTCTCTCTCCTTCTGTGGCCAGAAAGCCTGCATGTTCCTTCGGCCCACACAGCCTGTTCAAACTCCCAGCAAGGCAGGTCGTGTCATTGGCCCTGGATCCTGCAGAGAAACGGCTTGTTTAAATCTCTAGCCAGACTCTGTCCCCTTCCGTGGGCCAGGGTGATGGATGGAGGCAATTATGGCCAGCATGCTTCCATTAGGGCCTTACCAGCCCCAGGTACTGTGGACCCTCTGCGGGGCTGGCTAATTATGGTGTGGAGCAGTAATGGAAGGGCCCACAGCAGTGGGGCTGGGCAGCAGAACCTCCGAGGCTGGGCAGCAGGACTTGGCAGTGGCCCAGGTCCAGCATATTCTAGCTGGGCCTCCTTGGCTCGTCCCCTACTCTGGGGCCTTGCACCTCCAGAGCCATGCCCTGCCCTCTCTGGGGGACCTTGTGCCCAGGCTGCCTGGCTTCAGCTCCGGAGCCTGTCATTTGCTAGCTGGGTGAGTTTGGGCAGGGGCTGACTCTTCATGCTTCTGTTTCCTCATCTGTAAAATGGGGACAAAAATGGGACTGACCTCAGAGGGTTGTAAAGGTCAAATCATGATTCAGGAGAAGTACTTAGCAGGGTCGCTGGCACATAGTTAAGAGCTAAGGCAATGCAAACTATTATCGTGTCAGTAGACCACTTTGTTCAGCTCTCACATTAAAACTTGGCAGATGGAGGGGCGCCTGGGTGGTGCAGTCGGTTAGGCGTCCAACTTCAGCCAGGTCACGATCTCGCGGTCCGTGAGTTCGAGCCCCGCATCAGGCTCTGGGCTGATGGCTCAGAGCCTGGAGCCTGCTTTTGATTCTGTGTCTCCCTCTCTCTCTGCCCCTCCCCCATTCATGCTCTGTCTCTCTCTGTCCCAAAAATAAATAAACGTTGAAAAAAAAAAAACTTGGCAGATGGAAATAGAGTCCATTTTACAGTGGAGGAAACAGAGGCTCAGTCATATGAAATGACATTGGTGGAGGGTAGGAGAGCCAGGATGGGAGTTGAAGGATTTAAAATCTAAGCTCAGTGCTCCTTCCCCTGTCCTCTGTTGGGTACCTTCTGGTCACCCTAACCTTTCCCTCCTCATGCCAGGATTGCCACATTCTCCTTTGCCTCTGAACTTTTATTCAGAGCAGCCTGAAATCTCGCAGCCTATGGGAGCAGACTGGGCATGGCCAAATTCATGCCCAGTCATGAGGGTGGTGTCACAGGGGTGCCTGGCCTGGCACTTGGGACCCTTAACTTCTGCTCTCAGTTCTGCTTCTGGTGTTTTATGTAACCTAGAGAAACTTTTTCCCTCTCTGGGCTTCAGTTTCCCTAAATGGAAAACCACCTCCACAGTTCCCCTCCAAGGTGTGTGTTCATCCTGCAGAAATGCTGCGGTGCTGGTACAGAGCTGGAGGGACCAGCAGTGTTTACTGTAACATTGCTCCAGAGAGCAAAAAATTGGAAACAAGCTAATTATCTATCAAATGATTGTAACAAATAAAGACAATGGAGGGGGAGCTCTGTATACAGACATGGAAATAGATGAGAAAACATGGAAAGATACATTGTTTAATGCCAGAAGCAAGAGGTGGGATTGTGTATATATAGCACAATCCTATTTATTTAAATAAAGTTGCCCTTAAACTCTGCACAGGTGTATGGACATATAAAAAAGTGCATTAAAAAAAAAGTCTGGAAGGCTGCACAGAAGGCTTCTATTAATAGTTACTTTAGGGGGTGCCTGGGTGGCTCAGTGGGTTAAGCGTCTGACGTTGGCTCAGGTCATGATCTTGGCTCAGGTCATAATCTCATGGTTTGTGGGTTTGAGCCCCGTGGGTGCTCAGGTCATGATCTCACCTTTGTGGGTTCGAGCCCCGGGTCAGCTCTGTGCTGACAGAGCAGAACCTGGAGCCTGCTTCAGATTCTGTGTCTCCCCTTCTCTCTGCCCCTCCACTTGCACGCTCTCTCTCTCCCAAAAATAAGTAAAACATTTCAAAAAAATTAAAAAAGTGTTACTTTGGGGAGAAGAAAGCAATGGGGTCATGGATACTGAGCAGACTTTCAATCTTTATACATTTTGGCATTGCTTTAATTTTTGTGATATTGCATTAATATTTAACTTGTTACTTTTTGTTTTTGTTATTTTGGTAACAGAATATAGAGGCATGACCTCAGGTTTCTCTGAGCTTCAGCCATACCCTGCGGTTCAGAGTGGGGACTGAGTGCATGCACATCTTAGGTCAGGGAGGGTCTCGGGCTGTAAAGAGCCTCCCAGATGTTTGCCACTCCTGTCTCTTCTCAGGGGCCCAGGCTGGCTTGACAGACTGCCTCAGGGCTTAGGGAAGGAGTCTGAGGGACTGGGGAGCACGAGACGACTCTCAGGCTTTCATGCCATGGCCCTTTAAGCCTGGTGGATCCAGAACTGGTTCTGGCCAGTTGCATGCTGGTGGCCACGCTGACCACAGTCTGAGATGTCAGGCCAGATTTATTTATCTTCCCTGGTCCCCAGCAGTTCTTTCTGCTTATGTTTCATAGAGGGCTGCAAGGGCCTGAGCTCGGGGAGACAAAAACGCCTAAGGAAAAATTCGGAGGAGGATGCAGGTCTATCAGCCAGTGTGTCTGGTTATCTCTGTTCCCCAGGAAAACCTGCTGGATTTCAGAAAAATCCGTTGGTTTCTGCTCTGTTTCACTTCAATCACTTCTTAAGACCCGACTTGGTTGGAGTTGTTTTTGAGGTCCTAGAGCTTAAAAGGGCCTCCAGAGCAATGGGTCATTGACCTGGCCTTCCAGGAAGTATCTTGAATATGCAGTGAAATGATTTTCTAATAACACCTCAAATTAGTAAGCCAGGGAAAGTCTGGCTCTCTATTTAATCTCACCCAGCTCTCGTCCCGGGAATAGTTTTCTTCCTTGTAAGAGGTCCTGCTGTGTAATGGTCCTTTAAGGAACAAGGAGGTGGAAGAACACAGAATGGCTACTTGGCAGGCAGGAGGGGAAAAGGAGGAACAGGTGAAAGCCATAGCCAAGTGCAACTTCATCAGCCAAATTGAGCCTCTCTCTGCGATTTTAGTTTCCCAGCTCCCTCTTTCTGGTTCACTGCCTTTCCTTGCTTCCTGACCCTCCCACGTTTTCCCTCTTGACGTGGTTTCTCTCTCTTTCTCTCTGGGTCTTGTCTTTTTTCAACTAGGGCGGTCCGTCTGTCTGTCTCTTCTCTACTCTCTCAGACTCTTCCTCACGTTGTCTGCTTTGCAAACTTGCCTTTCGGTTTTACTCCTTTCATTTCCTCTATCTTAATTTGTCATAATTGGAAAATTAACTACATTTACATCCTTGCTGTATTTTTAGTATTTGGTGCTTTCTGCTCTGAATTTAAAGGCAGAGGAAACAGAGTGTATATTTCCTCCTCTCAGCCTGACAGAGAAAATTACAACCCAAACACCAGCCCTAAACTAAGACGCTTTCTCGTATGAGATCCCTGAGGGTTTTTTTGGGGAGGGTGGGTGGGGGGAAGGGGAACCTTTGATAAAGGGTGTTCCTATAACCTCCGGGAATGTTGAAGTTTTAATTCTGACTCTGATTTTAGACTTTGATTATTGATTATATATTAACTGCATTGCAGAAGTAGGAGTTCAGTTAGCAGATCTGACCCTTCCTTCTTTAGCAACCCAATAACTTGTGCTCTCTTCCTGTCAGAATGTTCTAGGGGGCACAACAAAGACAGAAGTGTCCTTAGAGTTGAGAAATCCAGGTGTGAACCTTTGATCAGCTGTTTCTCAGTTGTGTGACTCTGGGCAAGTCAGCCTCTCTGAGGCTTAATTTCCTCCTATGTAGAATGAAATCAATAAGGTTGCTACTTTGCAGGCTTGTGAGAATCAAGTAAGAAAAGTTATACAAAAATATATGATTCATCCTAGGGGCTTAATGAGTATGAGTTAATTGTCCTTCCTTCCAGACCCTTCTGTGCCTCTGTCATTCCATCTGGAACATGTGGAACTACATTGGGCTCTGGGGACTTGTGGTATTCTAGGCAAGAATCTGGGCAAACAAAAGAAACTAAAACCCAGACCATTCTCCAAGATTCGGTTTAAATGTCACCTCCTTCAGGAAGCTCTCCTTGACTTTTTACTTCCCAGGCTGGGTTGGGTGGGTTCTCTTTGTCCCTGAAGCACTCTATCCTTAGCCTGACTCAGTTTTCTGTGTCTGTCACAAGACTGTGCCTTCCCCTAGGCATGGGTGATGTCTCTTTCATTGCTGTTCAGTCCCCAGAGCAGAGCCCACTGGGAGCCCACAGGAAAAATGGAAACCTCTATCAAGCCTGGCACTGTGTTGAGCACTTTACATCTTTATGCATCCTACAATTTTGACCTCATAACTGTATGAAGTGGCCACTATTATTCTTGTTTACAAACAGGGAAACTGAGTCTCATAGGGATTAGGTAATTTACCAAGGATCACACCTCTGGCAATCAGCAGAGACAGTTTTGAACCCAGGCAATCTACTTCCAGAGCTCATGTGTGCCACCACTATCTCCTATGGCAGAAGAAATGAAAGAATTAATAAATAAAAGAATATATGCATGAGTCACATGGCCTTGTAGAACCACTCAGGGCTTAGTGATATAATTAACTTCAGTTTGAACTTGGTCATCGTGAAGTTATAGCAGCCTGAGAGACCAGATCCTTGAAACTTCCCTCCTCTCTAATAAGAGATTCGAATAGCCTGAAATCCCTTACCTGTCTTGATAAATACAAATACAAAGAAATAAATAATGCAGTAGCTTCCCCCCACCCCCCACAACTGAGACTTTGCAGTCATAACTCTGTTCCAAGCCAGCAAATTCAGGGAGGTGGGGAAGGGGTGGGGGGCTGAAGTGGCTTTGTAAGCAGTCCAAGATAAATTTCCCAGGATAATTACCAACCAGAGTAAATTCCATAAATTTGATTTAATTGGCATCAGGCAAATGAAACAGGAAAGGAAAACATGCATCTCCTTAAAGTTGTTGTGGGTATCTCAGAAGCAGCAGATGGGAACAGCAGGATAATGTAGAAGCTGACAGCAACCACCAGACCAACTTCACATTCAGGGTAAGGGAAGAAAGGGTCTCCATTTTCTGGCCTTCTCATATATGTCAGACATTGTACTCGAAGCTTAAATATTGTCTAATGTAATTTGTGTGACCAGCTTGAGAGGTAGGTATTATTAGCTATTGCATCTGTTAGCTATTACTGTGTAACAAGCCACCCCACAACCCATCGTCAGTAAACAATAGTTTGTTATCACTTACATATCTCTGGATTGGCTGGAGCTTGACTTGTTCAAGCCAAACTTGGCTGGGATAGTCTTGCTTCTTACTTCAAGTCTGTAGGTTGGCTAATGTGACTCTGGTCTACATATCTCTCTTCTTGTCCTATTATCAGCTAGCCAGACTATGTTCATCCCATGTTGATAGCATGTCCATTCATATATCATTGGCCAAGAAAATCACATAGCCAATATAAAAGCAAAGGACAGGGGAGTATACTCGACCCATGATGAGGCCATGGCCAGGGTGTGGATGCAGGAAAGGGTGTTGAATTGAGGATAGCAAGTCAATAATACAAGTATTATTACCTTCAGTGTGTGGATGGGGAATCTTGAGTTCAGAGAGATTGAACTATCTATCACACAGATAGTAAAGTATGGAAGTGAGATTCAAGTCCAGGGTTATTGGGCACAAAGGCCATGCTTTCCCTCTTGATTCTGATTCTTATAGAGAATTCTATGAATCCTAACTTCAGGGGGTCACTGAAACTCTCCCTGACATCAACCCATGTCCTCCTGTGGCCTAGAATTCATCTCTCAGGTGAGTGAGAAGTTGAACAAAGTCTAAGATTCATGTCCTATTTAGATCTCCCACCCTTTCCACTTCACTCACACTTGGACCTTTCTTGAACTCATTGCATGCAAAACCAAAGTCATTTACCACCTCTGCTACCCCTGCCCCTCACTCCACTGACCTTCAACTGGCAGATTCATCAGGTGAGGTCCCCCCTGGATCGCATCCTATTCTGGATGGTGATGCCTTCCTGGTGCCCTTTCTAGGCTCTGTGAGGGGTCCTGGAGCTGTCCAGCATCCTGAAACAACCCACCGTGCGCCCGGCTTAGTGAATCCAGCTGTAGGCAATTAAAGACTCATGCTTCACAGGCTTCATTTGGTTCAGGAAGCTTCTGTTCTGGCTTTCTGCCTCAGGTACACTTGGGAACATGAAATATGTGGGTAACTGTTAGCAACTGTAAGCAAACTCTCAAGGCTTGCAACATTTTGCTGTGTGCAATGTTGGAAGCAAGAGGTTGATGTGGCAATTCACAAAACTTCACAAGGGAAGTCACTAAGATTTTGGTATGGTATTTTGCAGTTGGTGAACTCCTTCCACACACACCATCTGCTCTGTGGTATTGTGCCCAGATCATTGTGCTCATCGTACAGATGATGAAACTGAGTCTCTGAAGACATTTCCTATTCCATGGTCATAGACTGGCACTAACAAAAGACGCAGAGCTTCTGGATTATCTGTCTTTCCCCTTCCATTTGTCCTCTCAACAAGTAGCTTTTGATTAACTGATTTAAAGTTCTTTGAGGGCACAGGGAGGGAAAAACATGTTAGTATACCTAGAAGATTGCAATTATGCATGTCTTTGGTGAGGGCAAGGTAGGTGAGTATACAAGTAGGGATAATGGAAGACAAAGTGTATCAGCTCTTAGCTTCATCCTTTCATTGATCCAACAAATATATATCAAATGCCTCCTATGTTCTGGGTACTCTGAGTAGCACAGGTTATATAAGAATAAATAAAGGAGATGTCATCCCTCTCTAGTCTAGGAAGGAACATAGTGTTTAGAGAAGCAAACAAGAGTGAAGCTCATAATCACAAATTTTGATAAGTGCTATTAAATCAGAAAATAAATAAATTCTTGAGATGGAGTAATGAGGACAAAGGGAGGGCCCTACCTAGGTAACATGATGAGAAAAGACTTCTCTGAAGATGTGACACTTAAGCTAAGACCTGAAGGCTGAAAAGTCACCTGGGCAAAGGGATGGGATAGGGTGTTCCAAGCAGACACAATAGCATGTGCAAAGAGCCTGTGGCCAGAAAGAGTTTGCCTTGTTGGGGGAACTGTGGAAGTGCACATGTGGCTGAAAAAAAATGTGAGTAGGGGAGTGATAGGAGGTGATATGATAAAGGTGGGCAGGAGCCAGACCATGCTGGACTTTGTGGGCTCACTATTTGGAATTTGTATTCCTTCTTTGTATTATTAGTTGCTTGGCAAAGAATCTGGCACAAAGTACATGGGCATAACTGGATGTCGTGGATTGGATACCCTAGAAGCAGACCCTGAGACAAGAAAGTGAGTGGTGGCAGTTTATTTGGGCCGCGATCCCAGGAAGCACCAGCACATGAGTGGGGAAAAGGGGGAAGAAAGGAACCAATAACAGTAAAACGTGGAACAATGGAACAGGTTACTGCTTTGGGCAAGTGGGGCTCCCCACGAAACTTCTAGGATACAGTGTCCAACATTGTTAGTTATTCTAACTGAGGGGCAGAGGAGCTGGGGTATTTATGCACCAACTGTCATCAGTCACTGGTTGAGGGCTGCTCCTGGGGACTCTTACTTCCAGCTTGCCTGAGGGCCGAGCAGGCAATGTCTTGGGTGTTTTCATTTGGAAATGTTCAAGTTTGTGCGTAGGAGCTGGCAGTGCTGAGTCACTATTGGTAGGGCATTTATGGTGTCTGCTACAGTGGGCATCCAGTATCTCTTCTAGAAACCACATATATGGGGGAGGGGTGAGGGCAGCAAGGACAAAGGAAGGAGGAAATGGCACAGATACTGGCAGAAAGGAGAAGAAAATCCCCACACTTCGGCAGACACCCTCCCCAGAGATGGCATTGGGGAGCAGCTGGCTCAGGGGCTCGCTGAGGCCAGAGGAGCGGGCCATATCCCCGAGGGTCACATTTTCACCTTCGTTGGAGTGGACTTTGCTTCTCTGCTCTCCTGCTGAGGTCGAGCACCAGAGGCTTCTCCTCTGTGAGGCTGAGGAGGGAGCCCCCAGCTCTGTTTCCTTTTAGCAATGAGGGCTCTTCTCAAGATCAGGCTGAAACATCCTATTCCACAGATGTCCCATGCCGGGCATTTGCATCCCATTCTAAGCGGATAGGTGGGATTTAGGGACCAGACCAGGGATGTTGGAAACACCTTCTGAAGAACATTGAAAATAAGAACTTGTGTTCTCTGCAGAATCTTAGGTGATTAATGAGGAAAATCATATACTCCTCCCTCGGCTATATAGGTAATAAAACCAACAGTACTGAACCTGTTTTTGTAGCTTGTGAAAAGGCTAGCTAATAAACGATCTCATTTGCTCCTACAACAACCTAGGGAGGCAAATAATACTGTTCGTCCCACTTAACAGATGAAGGAGCTGAGGTTCAAGAAGCATTAGTGCTTTGTCTTAAATCCCACAGGCAGTGAATAGCAGAGACACCCTGTGTTTTTCTTCTGGTGACAGCGAGCTCTTTACCTTAGGGACACCTCAACGTTTTTACTATGGCATGACAACTGATTCACTGTATATTGTTTATAATAGGGATATTGGAAATGAACTATGTGTACAATAATAGGGCATCAAATGCCATGGAGCCAGTAAATCTGAGCATTGAGGTCTGTGAACTTAGATGGATACATGTAAATAAAGGAAGCAGCTTATGCAACTGTACGGTGGGGCAGGGTCAGCAAATTTCTGTAAAGGGCCAGGTGGTAAATGTTTTAGACTGTGCAAACTGTACTGTCAGTCACAACTACTCAACTCTGCCTTTGTTTTTAGTACAAAAACAGCAACAGCAGCAGCAGCAGCAACAAAACAGCCATAGACAATTGTAAATGAATGGGTGGGGCTGTGTTATGATAACACTTTATTTACAAAGGCAGGCAGGGGACAGATTTGGCCTCCAGGTGTCGTTTGTACTGACCCCTGTTGTAGTGGACGTTTAAGAGACGGTGTTGTTATTTCCGGCACTAGATGGCGCCCTTCTATTAGTGAGGTGAAATGGAGGGATGGTTGGTGGCTTTACTTGGGAATTTGGGCAAGAGTGGATTATGCCAGGAATTACCCTAGGAGGGTAGGATCCAAGAGGAGTCTTAGAATAATTCGAATGACAGTGTGTGTGTGTGTGTGTGTGTGTGTGTGCACGCAGAATGTTTACTGTGTTCCAGGCACAGTTCTAGGCAATAGTGTACTGACAAATATTTTTCTCTGAAAAGGAAAAAAGAAAAAAAAAACATCCTTGATTTGTAGCTTTGTTGATTTCTGTAGTGAAATATTCACATCACTGTTGTTTTCAAGCTACTAACTTGCCATCAATCTGTTCACAAAGCTTCTAACGTTAAATAACATTAAATAACAGAGTCTGGGAGTCTCCCGAGTGGATACAAGCCAGCTTCAGCACACCTCTGGCACAAGGTCTTTTATTTTTGTTGTTTTTACACTCAACTGCTGAGGTAGGTAATACGTAATGATAACAGCAACCACTAACATTTGCGGAGCAGTTACACAATGCAGATGTTCTGCTATGTTTTTTACGTATATTATCTTATTTAGCAGTCCTCACAACTCTACATAGCTATAACGTCAGCCCATTTTCCAGATGAGAAAATTGAGTCTCAGAGAAATTCAATGATTGGCTCAAGGTGATATCACCAGGATTCACCTCTTGCAGTTTGACTCCTGAGGGCAAGTACTCAAGCACCCCTTACTGCATTGCCTCTGCTGTGGTCGGCAAGGTGTAGGTGTTTGTGTCTCTGTTTTATAGCTAAGGAAAGAGATTTAAAAAACTCATTTGCCTATCAGACAGCTAGGTGCTGGTCACATTAGGACTAGAACCCAGCTTCCTGACTTCAGTGTCTTATGGTTTTTTTTTTCCAAGTGCTAAGGAGCTAGAGAGTTAGCTGAGTTTAACCAGTTATTATTCCCAGGGAAGATGAGTGTGAGAAAGGATTTGAAGGAGGAGAGGAGCCCAGATGGACAGAGGAAGGGGAGACAGTATTTTAATGAGACAGATGCATACCCAAAGCGAAGGTGTAGAAAGAAGCAGAACTATATGCCATCTGGAGGGTTGTGTAAAGGTTTTCTTGGCTGCGTCAGAAAGGATGAGCTGGAGATGATGGGGAAATGAGAGAGGGGTCTGAGTTGCTAAATTACAGGTGGACATGTAATGCTCTTCCAAGTAGAACAAGTGTGGAAAGTTGGAGGCAGGGAGGCTGATGGGGAGCAGGACTCAGAGCTGACCACTGGGGATGCACCAAGCGATGAGGTCAAATGTCTAGTGTGGAAGAAGGTAAAGGGGAATGTGTAATGCTGTCCCTCCCTCCCGTCTGCCTGCATGTGGGAGATGGGATTTTCAGGCTCCTTACAATATTGCATGTAAAGGAAAAGGTATCAGACTTGAAATAAGAAATGCAGAGTTGACCTTCAGCTCTGTCCATTGCCAGCCACATGACCTTGGGCAATTTCACTAATTTCTCTGAGCTTCTGTTTATTCATCTTTAAAAAATGAATAATGAATGTTAAGACATCTAGCCCCAGTGCTTGGCACACAGTTGGAACTCTAGTAATCATTGCTCATTCATCTGTTCTCAAACACTGATATCTTTGGGCATGGTGTGGGGTGGGGCCACAGTGTTTCCATGGTTTTCGTAACACACACACACACACACACACACACACACACACACACACACACACACATGAGTGCTGGTCCAGGCTATGGTTGTTCCTGTTGTACTGAACTCTTCTGGAAGGGCTTGATTGAGCACAGAGTATGAGTGGAAATGAAGCCAGATTTTACCTTTCAAGCATTGACTGTGTTTAGAAGAGGCATAAAAAATAATATCAGTTATATATACAGACTTTTCACCTACAGAAGAAACACCCCTGAACATGGACATTGGGAAAGCTGACCTCACATTAACATGCCATTTATTCCATGCAAGAAGGGAGCTGAGGAGTGTTTGCAGGGCAGCAAAATTTGAAATGTCCTCATTTCCCTTAACTGTCCATCCTGGTGAGGTCATCTGGAATTTCACTTACCCAGGAGTCACTTGTTCAGCAACCTCAGTTATCCAGAATACAGCTCCGAACCGAGAAAGAAGCAAACGGTATCCACTCTGTTCCACCATCAACGCAGGCAGACAAACATATTTGTGGCAAAAGTAGACGCCATCAAATTCACAGACTCCTAATGGATCAGTCAACTTATTCATAGAACAGAACCTCAATTCTTCATTCAGAGCATATTTAGTCTTATGTTAATATAATTTTGATGAGAAGGGTTATCAGGTTTTCCATCCTAGAGGAGATTAGAAGCAATTGGTTAGAAGTGATTGTGGGTCTAAATTTCCTATAAGCAGATTCTTTGAGGGCAAGGAAAAAGGATCCACTGATACTTGATAGTGGAGTGAGAAGGCGACAAGGAGATTGCAGGAGTGGGATATTTGGAGCTGTTTGGTGCAGGAGGAAATAGTTCTCCACACTTTACTGGATTTGAGGGTATTGCTGTATCTGGGCACAGTCATTCATGTTTATCGCAAGCTCGTTCAAGTCACCCGGAAAAATTTAAATGGTGCTTAAGAAGGCAGGGCATTGGCCAATTCATTTTAGAAACACTTCTCTCTAGCATGCTTTTTCCCCCCCTAGTTGTCCTTCAAAGAAGTACATCTTGTCATATGGAAATTTTATATGCATGGAAAAATTCCTCTCCTGGTAGGGTCAGATGACTGGGGCATTGCCGTAACATCTTTAGTTCCTTCTGATTAGTCGTAAAAGGTGACAACCCTTGGTGTAAAGCAGGCCTTTTCTCATCTTCTCTAAAACACTCTCTTCTCCCTCTTTGGTTTGTGGGATTTGATGAGCAAATTCATTTCCACCCTCTCCCTTTATGAATTTGTGCACTTTGATTAGGACTCCTTTTAGTTGACCTCCTCACAGATTGAGGCAGTTTGATTTCTGAAATCTGTTCTTCCCTGTAGACCATTCCATCTAGTCACCCACTTCCTGCCCCTTTATTCCAGCCATGATGCCTCAACACTTTAACTGGGGGTCATGTCCTCTCCAGAGACTTCTTTGAGGTGCCATCATTTGTCCAAGTAAGTTAATGACTCATTCCTCTCTGCTACATGTGCCCCTTCTCATATTGTTTTCCTTGTTCACGATCTCCTTCCTTTAAGAGAAAGAAGGTTCTTCAAAGGGAATTGGTGAAACTTATGCAGGTCTGGGATTCTGGGATTTAGGAGTACCTGTGGCTGCCCTCTCCAGGAGAGCCTGTTGTAGGGCAACAGGCAGCCTCCTGGTTGTACTTTTGGACTCTCTCTGCCATCCAGGCCACAGTCAAGCTTCCCCTGGACTTCCTGCCCCAGACCAAACACTTCAAGAGTCTAGAACCACATCATTCTTGCCCCAAATGGAGCTCCTCCAGGGGACAACTTTTGCTTGGGTATTCTTCCTTCACCTGGATGGCACTGTCTCAGAAATGCATGTGATCTGATCTTTTCCTTCCTGATTCTTCCTTTCCTTTCCCACAGGTGTCAGACTTGCATCTCCTTCTGAGGACCCTCCCTTTATCCTTCAGACGCATTTCCCCAATAATATCTTGCACATCTAATCCCATGTTGTATCTGCTCCTCAGAGAACCCAAACCAAACTCGCAGAGTATCTGTTGCACAGTGGATACCAAAAAGTGTCAGTTGAGTTGAATTTATTTGGGTTTTACTTGGTCACCAGACATGGTCTTCAGATCATCCCTTCAGTATGGAGGTTGTATAGTTAACATGACTAATCATACAGCACCAGCCAATGCCTCCTAGACTGAACTATACTCTGGCACCTCAGTAGCATCACCATGGACATCTGTTGAACAAGTAGTGAACCCACTGATACTCTCAGATATCTACTGAGATGTTTAAGCCTGTTTATTCACATGTGAGTGGCCCCAGATAGCTGCACATTCAGTTACTGTGTCTGTTTTTTGGTAGTTTTAGTCTTCTGTCACTGCTTTGCTATCAACTTTTTAAAATACTGAAGCTGGGAGACACTTCAAAGATCATTCATAAGGAGCTCTTCAGAGCATATAATCACTAGGCACTAGTCAGGTTCTGGGGATTCAGGGTTAGATAAGAGACAATCATTTCCTTCAAGGTGGGAGCAAGTTCTAGTTCCTTATTTTACAGATGACAAACCAATTTAGCAACATATCTCAGCAGAGCCATTATGAAAAAGAACATACAGGAAGTCAATATATAATGACAGCAATGGATTTCTTCAAGATGGGCAGGTGTGGATCCAATCTGAACCTTTGTAGTGCCTTCTGGGCTCTGTGTCTGAGCCAATTCATGATGGTATAGAATCACCTGCATACCAGCCCTCACAGGCAGCTCAAGATTTCTGTGACTAATCAACATACTGAGAAAGATGTTACTGTGAGCTGACTCCATCAACAGGGACCTCATGCTGCTCATTTAATTGTTGATTTACCCTTACAAGAGAATAAGAAATGCAGTGACTTGAGAATGATGCCAGGCATTAGCTTGGAGGAGTATCGGCTTTCCTGCATGGTGCAGAGTAATTGGGGTCGAGACACCTGGGTCGACTCCCAGCTCTGTCACTAAGTCTCTGTGTGACCTTGGGCAGGACATTTAACCTCTTTATACTTCAGTTATCTGCAAAATTGGATAATAATAAATACTGCTTCATTGCAGTATTGTTCCTAATAAGGGTGAATCTCTATATGAAGGCATTTTGTAAATAATTCAGCACTATATAAGGATAAGAGGTAGTAATTATTAATTTTATCCCAGCACATCCTTTGGTAGGGTCACTTACTTGTTGGGCACACCCTTTTGTAATACTGTATGTCAGGCACTGTTCTAAGTATTTAATAAATCTTTCTGACAACATGAGATGTGTTATATGAGACATGTATGCTATCATCATTGCAATTTTATGGAGGAGGAAAGTGAGGAACAGAGAAATTAAGTAACTTGCCTAAGGTCACACATCTAGTAAATGGCAAACCTGGGATTCTAACCTAAGCAAGCCGATTCCATAGTCTATGGTAGTAACCATTACCCTGAAGGACAAAAGGTTTTGGCTTTCCTTAAAACTGGGAATTGGGAAACTGTATGAACAGACACAGTCTTCCCCCTTAAGGTACTTGTAGTCTGGTACCTGGGGGAAGAGAGGGAGAGAAATAAAAAAGTGTAACATCTTCCTCATGAGAAGTGATTATGTGCTAGGCAAGCTCTGAGATCCACTTCCAGTGATTCCTGTCTCTTGGTATTCATATCCTGGCGTAATCCCCTCTTTTTCAGTGTGGACTGGATTTACAGACTCACTTCTCATGAATAGAAAATGGCGGTAGTGATGGATGTCACATGTGACACGTCTCTCTCTCTCTCTCTCTCTCTCTCTCTCTCTCTCTCTCTCTCTCTCATATCACTTACATTGAAGGAGACAAGCTGCCATGTTGTGAGCAGTCCTAGACCCCTGAGGAGTAGTGAGGAAGTGAGGCCTTCTGTACCACAGCCCGTGAGGCAATGAAGTCTGTCAACAGCCACATGAGTAGGCTTAGAAGTGGATTGTTCAGCTCTAGTTGAGCCCTGAGAGAGCTGTAGATCCTGCTGACACCTCAATTGTAACCTCAAGAAAGATCTTTTGCCAGAAGCACTTTTCTAGAACCTGTGAGGTAATAAATAGTTGTTATTTTAAGCTGCCATCTGTGGGTTAATTTGTTACACAGCAATAGATAACTAATACATGGCAGGACAAAAGCTTTTCCAGAATAGCTTTATAGAGGAACATAGAGTCAAGTTGCAATTTAATGTTTATTTATTTTTGAGAGAGAGAGAGCCAGAGAGACAGAGCATGAGTGGGGGAGGGGCAGAGAAAGAGGGAGACACAGAATCTGAAGCAGGCTCCAGGCTCTGAGTTGTCAGCACAGAGACAGACACAGGGCTTGAACCCATGAACTGTGAGATCATGACCTGAGCCAAAGTCAGAAGCTTAACCAACTGAGCCATCCAGACACCCCCTTGTTAATTTTTTAAAAATGTTTATTTAAGTTGCGATTTAAAATGACAGATGTTTACCAAGTAGGGAAGAATATTCTAAATAATGGAACAGAGAGGCCAGAGGAAATAGCCAATGTTTGACCAACTGGAACACAGAGTGTGAGTTGGGGCAGAAATGGGAGATAAGGCCAGAGAAATTGTAACTGTATACACTAGGCTAAGGAGGCTTGATTATAAAGTCAGATTCCCCCTGTAGAATCACTCTCTAGGGATTTTTGTGGGTTATCTGAATGAACAAGTATAGGAAGGCCAAGAATCTGAAAAATCCTTGGAATATTGGACCCTGTAAGCCTATAAATTCAGCAGTCTTCACCGCAATTGATTTCAAGGCTACGGTTCTCTCCGCCTCAGGGGTTTTTATTTTATTCTTCTTCTAATCATTCTTTATTGTCATTAATGTTCTAATAAAATGCAATGCATGTAGCTTATTGCATGATTATGGGGCTCACTGAAGACTTACTGTGCTCCACCCCCCCAGTCTCAGGCACAAGTCTGGAAGGGTCCCTGTGGAACTGCTGCATTTGGCGTGGATGTGGAGACTGGAGTGTGGGGTGGGCCCTTGCCCTCATTCTCACAGCCAGTAGTGACCCTTGCCCTGTGTGCAGCCTGGTAAGGGTTATATATACTGCAGTGTTTAAGAGGGTAGGTTCTGAAGTCAGGCCCACGTTAAAATCCTGATTTCCAGCACTCTCTGTGTGAGCTTGGATAAATGACTCCACCTCTCTGAGTCTCAGTGCATTAGTCTGTAAGGCAGGGAGTGGAGCAGTGCCAGCATCCCAGGCTGTTGTGTGGATTAAATGAGATGGCCCGCAGGGTGTGCAAGCACAGGAGGTATTTACCGGCAGTATCGCTTGCTGTTGTTCGTGATGCCTCAAGTGCTGTTTCCCACTCAGATTCCTTTCCTCTGTCTTACATTTCCCCAGTTGCTGTTATGGAATGATTGCATGTATAAACCATGACCCTAAGTCTTCATTATGGTCCCAACACTTTGTCGGTACCAACCCATAAGAGCTATCTAAGTTTGTGTGTTATCGGAATCAATATATTGGGTTTGTTAGTTATCTATTGCTGTGTAACAGTTTACCCCAAAACTTAACGGCTTAAAACAGTGCACATTTGTTATCTCATAATTTCTGTGGGTCAGGAATGTGGGCCCAACCCAACTGGGTCCTTTGCTTTTGGGTCTCTCACAGTCTCATTTGAAGGACTGACTGCATAGGGACCCTCTTACCAGCTCACACGGCTGATGGCAGTATTCATTCCTTTGAAGACTGTTGAACTCATGGCTTCAGTTCCCTGCTGGCCCTTTACTGGAGGTCGCCCTCAGTTCCTTGCCACATGGGCGTCTCCAGTTTTCTTCATTGAGCAAGTACACAAGAGTCAGAGCAAGAGTGCCAATGAGAGGGAGGGAGGGAGGGAGGGGGAGAGAGAGAGAATGCGTGCGCCAGCCTGCCATTCATAGTCTTTTGTAACCTAACCTCAGAATCAATATCCCATCACTTTGCAAGTTACCAGATCCAGCCCACACTAATGGGAGGGGATTACACAAGTATGGAAATACCAGAGAATTGGGGCCACATCAGAAGCTGCCTACCACACCAAGGGGATCCTATTTGCATAAGTAAAACATACCGCCAGACTGGTAAGAGTAAAGTTGGCATCTACACTAATACCAGCCTGTTAGGATTTATGGGGGATAAAGGCTCACAGCCCTGTGATACTTGTTCCCCTGATGGAAACTCATGCTCTCTCTTAGTCTCTCTCCTCTCTGAGCAGAGACTCAGAGGCTCTGGACCTCATGTGACAAGAGTGTTTATGTAGGGTCCTCTCCACAGTGATGGCTTAGAGAGAGATGCCATGAGGGGATTATCTCAGCACTCACATGGGGGTTAAGCACCATGGCCTCCTACTCCAATGCCCACTCTCTCTTCCCACCACTGCCCAATTATGTGTGCACTGTGTGAGTTAATAGGAAAGATTGTTTCAGACAGATGATATGGTTTTGTACTGGGCGATCTTCTGTTGAAAACTTCTGTGAGAAGTTTAAGTTTAAATATTGGATGAAGCTACTTCTGTCTGGGTGGTTTCCACCCGTTATATCAGGACCAGTGGAGTGAATGCCATGAGGGTCACTGAAGATCTTAGACCCTTCTGGAGCTTTGACGCTGATCACTCTCTGTGTTTGGAATCTATGGTCACAGGCCCACATAGCCCAGCCTTGGGTCCTCGATTCCCACAGCCCAATCAGAGCTTTAGGACTTTGATGGGGGTCTCTCCAGAGCTGGCTCAGGGATGGGAGTTCATTGAGGGACTCATGGATAGGGGTTCATTGAGAAGCTGTGACCTTGGAATCCAAAACAGGTTTTGGAGGGCAAGTTGAATCCCTGCCACCCAGATGCCACATCCAGCATCCCTCTTGAATGCATCTCTCAAGAAGCCCATGCTCAGATTTTCACTCAGCATTTTCCTGCAGTGCCCACTGCTTTCTCAGGTCCTGGTCACTGTGTGTTGACAGAATTTATTTCGTCTCCTCTGCACGATAGCCAGGAGAGATATATATTGTTGACTTCGAGTTATTAAGTATGAAGGAACTGAGGCCAGATGGTTGAAGTGACCTAGGTGACAAGACACTGAGCCAGGACTGGAATTCAGGCCAGTGACACCCCGAATTTCAGGCTGTTTCCAACATACGGCTCAGTAGCAGCCCCTGGAAGCCAGAACTTCTGAGCAGTCCTTCCCATGGGGGAGGCAGCATTGACATTTGTCATCCTTGGCAGTGGCTTTCGTGGAGTCGCTAGGGTCTTTGCAACAGAGACCCACCAGCCTAGCACCCTCTCCTCCCACAGCCCAGCCAGTGCTTATCCACCCCCCAGGCTTCAGCATGGTAGTCCCATCTTATGACAGTGTCCATATCACAGTCTCTGCACAGGTTCCTGCTGCAGCTTTCAGCACGTTGAATTGTAAGCATTTCCTGCTTTCCCCAGGTCGGTGAGTTCTGGAGGATAGGAGCTGGGTACTATTGCTGGCACCTGGCAGAGTGCCTGGTAGCAAATAGGCACTCAGTAAAAGTTGATGGTTCTCGGGTATGACTGTAGCCATTTCCCAACGGGAGCTCCCAGGACTGGTTATTTTTATGCAGCCCTTAAACTGGAATAATGCCCTTAGTTCCATGCTCTCTCTATCTTCACGCAGACTGCACCAGCTTGCAATGGAATGTTCACTCATTTTCCCCTCAGTGGTTTGTGTTGTTTCCAAAGTAGATCTTGAAACAAGAGTTTGGGTGTGAGTAGTTTCTGTGGGAGGGGATAGCAGAGCAAACTGTGGTTGACAGAGGCAAGTAAGGAGGAGCAGGCTGTGGGCTCAATCCCACTGCAGCTTTCCAAGAGGTGGTGTGGAACAGACCTCAGGATGGTTCTGCTGGGGTGAGGGAGCTGGGAAAGTCATCCACCAACTCCTGTCCCTCAGTGATTGTCCTGCAGGCCCTGGTGCACACAGAAACTTGGCACAGATGCCCTCTGGGGTGGGATATGGGAAGGCACAAGTCAGGATGCCAAGAGCATCTACTCATCTCCTTGTTGGAGCAGCAAGGTCTTTAATGACACTCCTAGCCAAGGCTTATGGAGAACTTCTATGTACCTAGCATGTGTATGATCTTATGTAGTTTTCACAACCATGGGATGACCAGCATCAGCCCCATTTTATGGATGGGGAAACTGAGGTTCAGAGAAACTACCTAACTTGTCCAGGTTGGTGAGCGGCAGAGTCTGGCGTCCTCCGTGGGTATGTCTGATTCTTCAGGTGGTGGTCATTCTGCTCCATTGCACCTCTGATGGTGCTTTACAAATAAGATGATGAAGGGGGTTCAATGTCAATAAAAGCAGGAATCCCAGAGATCACTTAAAAGTGCAGCATGAGAAGATGCAGGCCTGGGCTAGCCACAGACTGGGTGAGAAAGAAAAAGCAAGGAAAGGGGAGAGTAGAAGCTCCAGGTGGCAGGTCCAGGTCAACGGCAGCAGCAGAGCCAGACAACGTTGTGGGTCCGGAGACGTGGGGAGTCTGCAGTGTGTTTCAGGGAGGGCAGAGAACACACTGCAGCTCCAGATACACCCCAAAGCACCTTGCAAATCAGCAGAAAGAGGTTTTGACAAAATGCACCAAATGGAAGAAGCAATAAAGAATCAGTGGGACCCCAAGATCTCCAGCTTGAATGAATCATTTGGGCGTTGCTCTGGTTTGCCAAACCTCTGGGATCACCCTTTTGTGACAACATGCCAGAGCTCAAAGGACCCTCCCTTGGAGATTATTTGGCCAGGTCTTCACTGTTCTGATGGGGAAACAGAGTGGCCAGGGGAAATGGCTCCTCCATGGCCACAGAGCAGAACCTGCTGGGCATCCCGGTTCTCACCCATGGATCAGTCATTGCCATTTACAAATTGACCCTTGCGCCTCCGAGTGAACTTACAAACTGGGGCAAGTCAATTACCCCAACCCCAGCCTCATCACCTTCTGTAGAGAGAAGCAAGATTCTGCCTCGCTATGTGGCTGTGAGCGTCACAGGAGGTTACAGAGATGAGTCCGCACTCCCTGCCCATCCCATGGCTGGTGCAGGTTCACGTGGTGCCCCCTAGCCCTGCCCAGCCCAGTCTGCAGGGGATGCTGGGCTCAGAGCTGGAGCCAGCACTGTGGGGGGGCCACAGTGGACCCCGGTACCACCTGCACTTCAACCAAGGACAGAAACCTGTCACATCAGACCCCTGTCCTCCTTGCCTTTTCTTTTCCTGGGAGAGGAGATGTAGTTGCTGTGTGATTCCAGGGGAGTTCCTTAGCCTCTCTGTGTGCTCCATCCCCATCTGTGAAGTGCACAGCTGAATAAGATGGGTAAATGTTCTGGTTTGAAGATAGATGATGGAAGGACATGGGAAGCATGTGTGTTTTATGACTGTGTCCCTGCAAGCTGGAGGTGTGTGGCTTGGAGGAGGGGTGAGATGGCTGTTTGTGGTTTGACTCCACTCATCTGCTGCACAGGCTTGAGGTTGGGCAAGGTGTAGATTTCTAAGGTGTGGGAGGTGTGGCCCTTCCTTCCAGGAGGAAGTGAGTGACTGTTCTAAACACCCTGAATGTGTTAACTAACTGCATCACTGCCACACCTCATAGGTGGATTCTATTCTTGTTCTCATTTTAAGAGCAGGAAACTCAGGCATGGAAAGGATGAGTAGCTTGTCCAAGGACACACGACTGGAAAGTTACTGAACCAGGGACTGAATTCGGATGATCTGGCTCCGGAGCCGGTCTCTTAAACCCTAGAGGATGGAGCTTCACTAACATTCACTGAATGACTTGTATACTTTCCTCTCCCCAGCAATTTGGAAAGTAGAGATGATAGTCCTCATTTTATAACAAGAGAGACAAACTCAGAGAGGGAAACTGGCTTTCCCAAGGCCACACAGCTCACATGTATGGGAAACCTGGATTGGAATATAGGTTGCTCTTACAAGTTCATGAGAAGAAAACAGCCCAGGTTATATTCCAGATCATTAGGAATCCCAGCAGGAATATCAGGTGTGATGTCCAGCTTGGGGGGATGGGGGAGGGAACTGTGGAGGAGGTGGGGTTTGAGTGAGGCCTGGAAAGATGGGTAAGGTGGGGTGGGGTGGAAGAGCATCTGCGTCAGGGCAGATGCACAGAGGCAGATGAGCGGGGCAAGTGGGTGCAGAAGGGTGAGTAAGCTAGGGCAAATGTGGAGAGCCTCGGGTTCCAGGGGAGGAGCCCTGACCTGATTCAGCAGCAGCCGACAGTGGTAGTATGGTAGTACGGGAACCATGGGTGGGAATTAGGGAGGCGCGTCCATAGCCCCCTGTGTGACAGCTTTTCCAGAGCAGCTCCTCCCTGACCCTTCCCATTCTCCGCCCTCCCCTGGGTATCAAGTCCTGCCTTGTTTGGGGAACTGGGGGGACTCTTGGGGGTTGGCTGACTGCTGAGACATCGTATGCCTGGGGTCAGTCACCTGGTGGTTCCCTTGGCCTCTCAGAGAATAGTCTTCCAGGAGCTTCTTTGCTGGTCGAGTTCACAGCACTTTATTCTTACCAGAGAGGCCGCCACAGAGCTGCCTTCAGACTAGTCATGGACCGGCTGTGCCAGCGGGTTCCTCCTCCTGCTGGTGGCCTTGGCAGATCCCACAGGATGTCTTCGTGTTCCACACACAGAGGATGAGTGGGATCTGTCGGCCGGCTTGGGGTCCGCTTAGGAGAATACGCTTAAATTGAGCAAAGACCCCACCCCCACCCCCGCCCTTGGCTTTCTCTGTGATCCCAAGCATTTCCTGCCCACGAAGGAGGCCCCTCCGTCTACAGGATGGCTGCAGGGATCTTGGCGTCTGTCGGGGCGCTCCGGGAATGCCCGCTTGTTTCCCTGTGGGTAGGAACACAGTCAGGGCTGGCTTCGTGGTTCACGTTGAGATGGCACCAAGATATTTTAAGAAAATGAGTGCAAAACAGTGTAAATTGAGAACTCAGTCTCTTAGCAATAACATGTATTTAGTGTGTTGGGAAAGAAAACAGCCTAAATTGTAGGAAAGTGTGATGAGCAAGATCTGACATAAATACATCAACAAAGATGAAATGCAGACCTGGAAGTTGGGAAAGCCTGCCTTGCGCACTGCAGGGGATGCTGCCTGGCAGAGATGCAGGGACACATCCTGTACCTGTCCTGGGCCTTATCTTGCTGGCAAAAGCCTGAATCTCTCTGATCTTTGGGCCTAGTGTCACCTGGAGGAGGGGTCTTCTGTGCCATGTTCTAAATGCCTGGCAAAGCCTTTGTGCCTGAAACTGGGTGGGGGGGGGGGGTGTCCAGTGGCTGGGGCTCTGCAGCTTTGGACAGACTGTCTGGGGCTGGTTCCTGTGTTCCTGGCTGTGCTCACAGAGATCCTCCAGATTCTGACACTCAGACATCCTTCATCCTTTCCGCATCTCCTGGTGACCTCTGTACTGGTCTGTGCTAACTTCCTGGCTGTAACCAAGACTGTCCGCTGCTCACCGATTGCCGGTACTGAAAAGGCCCAACCCAGTACTGACCCTCTGGGCTCCTCCTTTGTCTTCTCTGTCCAGGTCTGTGACTTTCTGGGCTTGGACGATGCCTCATCTGGTCCAGAGCGTTCCCAAGGATTGACTGGCTTTTATTTTTATTTTTGATCTGCCAAAGAGAAGTGCCTGGAACATTTGTTACCGAGAAGCAGGGCTGAGATGGTGGGTGTGGTTCCTGCACACCAGGGAGAGGGCCACGGGTTACGTGGGAATATCCAACCTGCAGTTGAAGTCCTTGATTCTTGGGTCGGTTTTCGATTTCCTTTGTTTTAATATCTTTTGTCTAGACATTCAGGAGCCTACTGATACATTGCATCGCTCAGCACTTTCAGCATTATTTAATAAAGTACTTTTACATTTATTAGAGAGCACTGGCTTAGAACGTAGACGTGGAAGCCTCGCTGTCTGAATTCAAGTCATGGCTCTGCTCCTGCAGGCTGTGTGACCTCGAGCAATGTGCTCTTCCCGGATTCTGTTTTCTCATCCATTCGGGGCAATCACATCTCTAAATCGTAAGTTGTGGGGATAGATAAGTTGATAAATACTACTACTGCACGTAGTAGGTCTACATAAGTGTTAGCTACTGTTGTTGTTGTTGTTGTCATTGTTAATACGTTTACTCTCATGGCCACCTGTGTAGGTTAGTGGTATAATCCAAGTTCCCCCATCCGAGCCCTGGGAGTTCACCTTGCCCCAAGTATTTGGAGAGCTCCCAAGTATTTGCTGTCTCACCTGCCTTTTAGCACCCAGCTCCCCTCCTCTGTAACAAGCTAACAGGCACAGTCTTCTGCTGGTCATTGCTGTCACTCTCACCCTGACCCTGGCACTGCTTCCTGGCTTCCCTGGGTGTTACTGCCTCTTCCTCGGCTAATGCGAGTCCAGCAGTTCTTCTAAGACCACTTGGAGGTTCCAGAGCCTCTCCTGCAGAGTGACCCAGAGTGAAACAGGGAGAATGGCTCATTGTCCTTTGATCTGCACCCCGGACATGGGACTCAGCCCTCCTGTCGGGTTGAGCTCCCTGTCCAAACCCAGAGAAAACCCACTCGGAAACATTAGTGAGCGATGGAGCTTTTACTGGAGGTTGGATCAAGGATATAGTTTCATTGCACACTATCCAGCAAAGCACATAGTGAACACTTTTCTAGCTTACTAGGATCCTCTGCCCATTACCCCGGACCCTCCTCCCTTTTCCCTCCTCCTTTCTTTGGTGGTCTGAATTTTTCTATCTTTTGCTGGATCCCTGGCATCTTGCTCACCTCAACCCCCAAGGTGCTGATCAGGGATACTTTTTAGCATGGAAGTCCTCTCCCTATCAATGAGCTCTCACACCAGCTGTTGAGAAGGTAAATGTTTCTTCATATGTCGCACAAGACAGGGTTACCACTCCTTCGGGTCATAACCTACCTTCACTGACCAGCCTTCCAGTGAATTTGTGTTTTCACTTCTACTCAATTCCAGATTCTTTCTTTTAATATGAAATTTATTATCAAATTGGTTTCCATACAACACCCAGTGCTCATCCCAACAGGTGCTCTCCTCAATGCCCATGACCCACTTTCCCTCCCTCCCACCCCCCCATCAACCCTCAGTTTATTCTCAGTTTTTAAGAGTCTCTTATGGTTTGCCTCCTTCCCTCTCTGTAACTTTTTTTCCCCTTCCCCTACCCCACAGTCTTCTGTTAAGTTTCTCAGGGTCCACATAAGAGTGAAAACATAAGGTATCTGTCTTTCTCTGTATGACTTATTTCACTTAGCATAACACTCTCCAGTTCCATCCACATTGCTACAAAAGGCCATATTTCATTCTTTCTCATTGCCAAGTAGTACTCCATTGTATATATAAACCACAACTTCTTTATTAATTCATCAGTTGATGGACATTTAGGCTCTTTCCATAATTTGGCTATTGTTGACAGTGCTGCTATAAACATTGGGGTACCAGTGTCCCTGTGCATCAGCACTCTATCCAGCAGTAAATTCCTAGCAGTGCTATCCCTTGGGTATCCCTTGGGTAAATTCCTAGTAGTGCTATTGCTGGGTCATAGGGTAGATCTATTTTTAATTTTTTGAGGAATCTCCACACTGTTTTCCAGAGCAGCTACACCAGTTTGCATTCCCACCAATAGTGCAAGAGGGTTCCCATTTCTCCACATCGTCTCCAGCATCTATAGTCTCCTGATTTGTTCATTTTGGCCACTCTGGTGTGAGGTGATATCTCAGTGTGGTTTTGATTTGTATTTCCTTGGTGAGGAGCGACATTGAGCATCTTTTCATGTGCCTGTTGGCCATCTGGATGTCTTCTTTAGAAAAGTGTCTATTCATGTTTTCTGCCCATTTCTTTACTGGATTATTTGTTTTTTGAGTGTGAAGTTTGGTGAGTTCTTTATAGATTTTGGATACCAGCCCTTTGTCTGATGTGTCATTTGCAAATATCTTTTCCCATTCCGTCGGTTGCCTTTTAGTTTTGTTGATTGTTTCCTTTGCAGTGCAGAAGCTTTTTATCTTGATGAGGTCCCAATAGTTCATTTTTTCTTTTAAATCCCTTGCCTTTGGAGATGTGTCAAGTAAGAAATTGCTGTAGCTGAGGTCAGAGAGGTTTTTCCTGATTTCTAGGGTTTTGGTGGTTTCCTGTTTCACATTCAGGTCTTTTATCCATTTTGAGTTCATTTTTGTGAATGGTGTGAGAAAGTATTCTAGTTTCATTCTTCTGCATGTTGCTGTCCAGTTCTCCTAGCACCATTTGTTAGAGACTGTCTTTTTTCCATTGGATATTCTTTCCCGTTTTGTCAAATATTAGTTGGCCATACTTTTGTGGGTCCAATTCTGGAGTCTCTATTCTATTCCATTGATCTATGTGCCTGTTTTTGTGCCAATACCATGCTGTATTGATGATTACAGTAGTAGATGATTATGTAGTAGAGGCTAAAGTCTGGGATTGTGATGCCTCCTGCTTTGGTCTTCTTCAATATTACTTTGGCTATTCGGGGTCTTTTGTGGTTCCATACAAATTTTAGTATTGCTTGTTCTAGCTTCAAGAAGAATGCTGGTAAAATTTTGATTGGGATTGCATTGAATGTGTAGATTGCTTTGGGTAGTATTGACATTTTAATAATATTTATTCTTTTTCAACTACACAAGCACATAGTGGAGAATTTGCTCCTTCCAATGCGGTAGCTCTCCTGACTTACAGAAATGCCAGAAGTGTGGTATCAGGCACCTCCCTAGGGCTGTGTGGCTTCATGTGGCTGCAGTTGGCTCTATAATAGGTTTTCCATGCCATAGGCTATCTTTACCCATTGGGAAGACCCAGTGAGAGCATGCTGTCTCTCCTTAAGACCAGTCCATCCAAGTCTGTGCCTTCATGAAGGTTACAAAAACTCACAGCCTTCAGAGAGTCTGTGACAGTGCATGACCTCAGAGAGTACTCAGGGGTAAGACCATATCTGGCACAGGCAGGGCCCAGCTATTAGATGGAAATGGCATATACGTCTGGATCCAGTTGTGAGACGTTGTTTTTCAGAATGTGCTCATCAACCACCTGCGTCTGAATTACCTGGCTAGTGTGCAACAAATACACATGCCTGGGCTTTCCTAAGACCTGCCGAATCAGAGCCTCAGGAGGAATGGATGAAGAATCTGAGTTTTTAACAAGGGCCCTGCTAATGCTTCTGCATCCTCAAATTTGAGAATCGCTGCTCTAAACTGTGAGCTCCATTCGGGCAGGGACCTCAATTTTATTCTTAAAGCAGACAATCTTGGCTCCCCTCTTCCTCCTCCTGGACACAAAGAAAGAGTCTGACTTCTAATTCCCTTGCAAATAGGTGAGACATGTAATCATTTCTAATTAATGGGCTGTAAGTAGAAATAAATTTTATTACTTTTGGGCCAAAGTATAGAAAAGCAGGAGGGTCCTGTCTTCTCTTTCTGTGGTGACCCAGGAGGCCAGGTTTTCCAGCTGGTACAGCTCCAAGATGGCAGGACCCCCATCCTCCTGGCTCCCTGAGTGGCTGTGTAGAGCAGAACCCTATAGCTGAGTTGATATTTCAGTATTAATTTATCACAGCATCACCTAGCATTATTCTTTCCTATATACAAGGTAAACTCAACCTCTTTCAGTGATGTTGGACAATTGATTTATGTGTCATTGAGAAGTTTAATGAGAGGTGCCTGGGTGGCTCAGGTCCCACTTCAGCTCAGGTCATGATCTCATGGTTCGTGAGTTCAAGCTCCATGTCGGGCTCTGTGCTGACAGCTAAGAGTCTGGAGCCTGTTTCGGATTCTGTGTCTCCCTCTCCCTCTGCCCCTCCCCTGCCTGTGCATGCTCTCGCTCTCTCTTTCTCTCTCTCTCTCTCAAAAATAAATAAACATTAAAAAATTAAACAAAAAAGAAGTTTAATGAGACTTGCTTCCCAATCTGGTAATAGTTGGGGGTGGAGTAGTATCTGCAGGGGACGGGGCTGGGGTGAGGTGTGACCAGTGAGGCATGTCGGGTATAAAATTGAAGGAGGTGCTCATTCTCAGGTCAGCCCCAGAGAATGGGCACCTCCTTCAGTTTTGCACCTGATGTGCCTCACTTGCCTCATCTGAGGCCTGGCACTGGCAATGGAAAAGGCCCAACCTGTTAAGCTAAGCAGAGCTGGGGAGAGCTCCTGCTTTTTAAAGGAGAAAACAAAAAATGATTTGTAATCTCAGCCCCTCCATCATGCAACAAAGACGTGCTGAGAACCACATTGCAGAGCCAGGCACTGGCCTGGCCCTCAAGGAGGTCATAGTGAAATAAGAAGGCAGATGATTGAGGACAACATGGGGTGGTTGGCTCCCAGGGAGGCGGGGAATGCACCAAGAGCCTGGGAACCCAGACGAGGCAAAAGCTTCGTCAGCCGGGGCTGGGAGGGCAGTTCGGCTTCCCTGGCAGATGACGATGTGGAAGATGCCAAGCAGAACAGTGCCTCGTGCTTGTGTTTGGAGAATGGGTGGTCATAGATGAGGACACTTGTTCAGACGCCCCAAGTGGTGATGATTTGCAACTGGGATCTTACAATAATGTGGACCCAGACTTGGTCTGGTTTTCCAGGGGAGGTGGTTCCAGATACTCACCAGTGGGGAGGGCATGTGCCAAGTGCTGGCCAAGGTGCCTGGCACGAGGCCCCCATCATAGGAAATGTTCAGGAAAGATCAGTTCTTCTCCTTCCTCCAACTCTCTTGGCTGGATTTGAGTTGTAGAAATGGTCAAAGAGAGGGAGAAGGCAAGGAGCTCTATAATGAAGAAGTTGATGACATTATAATCATCATAACGATATTAACTGAATACTTACGATGATGTTCCAGGCATCGGTCTAAGCACTCCACCTGGTAGAACTCACCTACTGCTCACATCCCAGTGAGGGAGGTACTGGTGTTCATCTCCTATGGCTGCTGTGATGAGTCTTCACGAACATCGTGGCTTAAAAATGACATGGTTTATTATCCTACAGTTCTGGAGGTCAGAAGTCCTTCTGGAAGCTTCAGGGAGAATCCATTTCCTTGCCTTTTTCAGCTTCCTAGAGGTCACCTGCATTTCCTGGCTCATGGCCCTTTCCATCTTCAGTGTTGCCTGAGCTCTACTGATGCTGCATCACTGCTTTCCTCCTACCTCTGTCTTCCCCTTTTAAAGATGCTTATGGTTACATTGGGTCCAACTGCATCATCCAGACCTATCTATTTATCTTCAGGTCAGCTGGCTAGCATCTGTAACTACAATTCTCCTTTGCTAGGTAATCTGACATGTTCATGAATCCTGGGGGTTAGGGCTTAGACATCTTTGGATGGGGGGCATTATTCTGTCTACCAGAGAGTACTGTTGGTGAAGGATGTGCTGTTCATGGAAAGACAAAGGCCACCATGGTGATTAGAAGAGTGAACACTGAGTTTACTTATTTACCAACCAAAGGGAGATGTGCTGGGGAAGAAATTCACTAGGTAACTCCTTGAAGGGAGGATGTCAGGAAATTTTATGTGCTAGGAAAGGAAGTTTCATTGTGATTATGCTGATTAAGAATAGCCATTTTCCCTCTAGATTGGGTGGAATGAGTCCATTTGTTCATATATGGTTGTTTAAAAGAAGTCTCACTGTATACTAGTTAAGAAAGAGTCTTCAGTTAGGTCTATGGAGGGTCTCCTGTCGTGGGTCACTCAAGTCTGTAGATATTTATTAGCTGCAGCTAATAAATAAAAGAGCCAGTGGGTGGGGCGCCTGGGTGGCTCAGTTGGTTAAGCGTCTGACTTCAGCTCAGGTCATGATCTCGCGGTCCGTGAGTTCGAGCCCCGCGTCGGGCTCTGTGCTGACAGCTCAGAGCCTGGAGCCTGTTTTGGATTCTGTGTCTCCCTCTCTCTCTGCCCCTTCCCTGTTCATGCTCTGTCTCTCTCTGTCTCAAAAATAAATAAACGTTAAAAAAAAATTAAAAAAAAAAATAAAAGAGCCAGTGGGTGAAACCCAGCACTCAGTGTTGCTTCAAGTGAAAAGGCCTTTTTTTTTTTTTTTTTTTTTTTTAAATCTATTTTCTCAGTTTACAAAGGAGGAAATTCTGGCTTGGAGAAGTCACATCCTCGTGAATAGTAGTGCCAAGATGTAAGCCTGAACAGTCGGATGCTAAGACCCCCTTCTTACCCATTGTACTCCAGGACCCCGGTGCCAGACCTGGCAGGCGCCCTCCCATATCCATCCAAGTGAGGAGAAGAGGCCACAAGTGGGAATTCAGCAATGGCACTTCCTGGAGGTTGAGAGGCTCAGATGGGAAAATCAATGCATATCTCTGCCAGGAGTTTTGGGATAATGCATTTCCTGAGTGAATGGGGACATTTGTAGATGAAACCCACCAACCATCAGGCAGTGCCTCTCACAGCAGAAAACATGATCAGCTTCTGACATTAACCCCAGGGCAGGAAGGAGCAGCTCATTAAACTCTGGCAGGGATGCTGACAGCCGCCGACATGCGACCATGTTTATAAACGACTTACAGTGGGGACCAGTGACACCTCATTACAGGCACCCATCAAGGGCCTGTTCTGCCCTCTTCATCTCCCACCATCAGTCTTCCAGTGCAGAGCTCGTAATTAGGACCTGTATTGACTCTTGATCAATTTGTTTTCTTAGGCCAAGGAAGAACACTGCTGGTTATGTGTACAGATTGAAAAGGTTGTCACATAAAGTGTGTGGGTGTGTTGGGGGTGGGAGGAGGTCGTGGTGGTACATCTGGATACCTGGCTCTTCCTGCAGCCACAGAAGTGTGCCTAAGGGACTCCTTTCTTCTGGGGCCTCCATGGCAGCTGGGGCCCAGCCTCTCTGAGGATGAGCTGGGACATCTGATACCATCACTCATGTATCACCTAGAATTGCCAACTGCTGTTTACCGAGTGCCTCCTGTGAGCTAGATACTGTGTTGTGCCATGTGAGTTCACTCTTGAATCAGCTCCACCAAGTGTCTGCAATGGAAACACGGAGGCTTCGTGTGAAAAAATAAGTTACCAGGGTCAAAGGAGCCCTACAATTATTTGGGAGGTCGCCTTAAATATGTAATGTCATTTAGACCAAAAGTGGGAAAAGATCTTTGGCACAGCCCAATGGGGGATACTGTCGTGTCTGAAGAAAGCTATCATCAACTGGGCAGGAGAAGGGGACTAGGATCTGTCCCAATACTAACAAACAAGGAACCCGGCTGAGGAGGTGTAACCCTCCAGAGTATTGCTGCCTAAGCTATCAGAGATCTTGTCTGTTCCTGAGAAAAGTACTTTCTTGAGAGGTAGACCATCAGGCCCTCTCCATCCAGCTTGTCAACATCCTGATCACATAGCTTCCTTGCTTTGAGCCCACAGTCACCTGACAACTGTCTCATGATGAATTGGCCTCCAGTGTAGATTCTCTGTGGATATATAACAGTTGATTTAGCCATTGCACTTCTCGTGGTGGATCTGGGTGTATACATCAGCTTCTTATAAGCTTGGTAAATGTGAGTCTAGCCCCAAGGGATGGCTGCACTGTTTAGTTCAGGGCAAGGCCAAGATCCTGAAATTTGGAGCTACAACTAAACAGCTATACTTGGTGAGTTCTTTTGAAAAATCTGCCACCTTTTCTGGGTGACACTGGGTCCTTGTAGTCTATCTAAAAACCCATGGTCATTGACTTTTAGTATTGAGGGAAGCAGGAATTGACAGTCTATCTGCTGACTCTGTATCCAGTGCTCTCTCTTGATTCCCAGCATCACCTTCCTCATCTTGGTCTCCTAGTGCAGACTTTCTGTAGCTAGGGTTCTGCCCTGGAGAAGTTGGGTGGAAACAGAGGTGGGGATGAGAGCTTTATCCCTCTCCCAGTTTGGGGTGCCTGGGCGGCTCAGTCGGTTGAGTGTCTGACTTCGGCTCAGTTCATGATCTCACGGTTTGTGAGTTTGAGCCCCACGTTGGGCTCTCTGCTGTCAATGCAGAGCCTGCTTTGGATCATCTCTCCCCCTCTGGCTGCCCCTCCTCCACCTGTTCTCTCTCTCAAAAATAAAATAAACATTAAAAAAAAAACTCTCCCAGTTTGGTGCAGGAGAGGAAAACAACAGAAGTTGGGCTCTCTGGTCTGCTCACTGGATTTCCTCTTTTGAAGCTCACTGAGTCCTAGTTTTTCTCTCCAAGGAGAATGTCAGAGGCTGGGGAGGGCCAGGAGTGTCTTCAGGTGTGAATACCAGAAGAAGGGAGGTGTGAAAAGGCCCAAGAGGATTCCCTGACTCCTATGGTTCATAATAAAACTCAGATGTGGTGTTTTTTTTCTTAAGGAAAAGTCAGTTTTTCCTGAATCTGCAGAGAAGCACAGATATAAAGTCAGAATTTGTGAATTTTACCGATGGTCCTCTTGTGGAAAGGTGGGGTCTGTGTCCCCTCTCTTTGAATTTGGTATTGCCTCAGTGACTAGATGACCAGTCAAGCAGGATGGAAGGAAGTGATGCTGTGTGGCTTCTAAGCATAGGTGATAAGAGGAGATACTGCTTCCTCCTGCTTCTCTCGGGACCCTGCCCATCCCATAAGAATATGGAACTGAAGCTGCATTGCTGTAAGGAAGCTTAGGACACACGCAGGGGCCACATGTAGGTGTTGTGGCTGACTTTCCCAGCTTAGCTCCCTACCAGCAGCCAGCATCAACCACCAGATATGCGAGAAAGAGCCTCCAGATGGTACCAGTCCCTAGCCATGAGTCACCCCCAGCCTTGGAATCTTTCCAGCTGAAGCCCCAGACATGGAGGACATACAAGCCACCCTCCCACTGCCCTGCCTAATTCCGGACCCCAGAGTACACGAGCATAATAAAATGGCTGCTTTATTTCACTAAGTTTTAGGGCAGTTGTTTATGCAGCAAATAGAACTGGAATGGTCACTGGTTCTGTGGCTTGGAATTACACCCTTATTTGAACCAAACACAGGACAATGATCTCCATTCCACGTGGTATGAATGCAACAATATATGTATATTGAAGCTGCTGGCACGCAGTAGGTGCTCAGGAAATTGTGGTTCTCTGACCTTCTAGAAAGCTCTTTCCATGTCTCCTGGCCTCCCCTTTGGGAAATAGGAGCGTTTATTGTCAAGTTAAAAGGAAAGTTTTACATGGGCTCCACTGCCTGTATCTAATTAAAATCATAAAAACCCTCTGTTAGCACCATAATAACTTCTGCCAGGCTGAAGGCAAGTTTCATAAACAGACTTCTTCAAGGGAATCTGAAGCTACTTCTGTAAAATAAAACTTTAAAAAAAAGTCAACCCTCAGGGCCTAAGCCACAAAAACAAAAAATAACAAAGTACCCTCATTCCTGAGATGGTGGCTCTCAAAGTGTGTTGGAATCTTGTGGGGAGCTGGCTGAATATGCAGATACTGGACCCCATAGAGTAAGCATTTTTGTGTAGCCCAGAAATCCAATTTTTTTTTTAAGGTAGGCTTCACACACAGTGCAGAGCCCAATGCAGGGCTTGAACTCACAACCCTGAGATCAAGACCTGAGCTGAGATCAAAAGCTGGATACATAACTGACTGAGCCACCCAGGTGCCCCCATTTATTTAGCGCATTCACGGAGCTGGGCACTGATCGTCACAATCAGAGAGCCTTGTCATCCAAAGAGAACCCCCATACACTTTGGAAGTCACCTCCCCCATTCCCCCCAACTCTCCCAACCCTTAGCAACCACTAATCCACTTTGTGCTTCTATAGATTTGCCTGTTCTGGACGTTTCATATGAACGGAATCATATGATAGGTGGTCTTTTGAAAGACTTCTTTCACTTAGCATAACGTCTTTGTGATTCTACATTGTAGCATTACTAGGACTTCATTACTTTTTATTGCCGAATAATATTCTGTTTTATGAATATACCATGTTTTATTCATTCATCAGTTGATGGTCATTTGGATTGTTTCTACTTTTTAGCTATTATGAATAATGTTGCTATGAACATTCATTCACGTACAAATTTTTATGTGAATGTGTGTTTGCATTTCTCCTGGGAATCTATTTCTAGGACTGGAATTGCTAAGTTCTCCTGTTACTCTGTGTTCAATTCTTTGAATAACTTTTGGACTATTTTACAAAGCGGCTGCACCATTTTACATCCATATCAACAATGTATGAGGGTTCTAGCTTTTCTACATTTTTGCCAATATTTGTTATTATCTGTCTTTTCAATTACAGTCATCCTGGTGAGTGTGAGGTGGTATCTCATGGTGGTTTTGATTTGTATTTCCTTGATGGCTAACGATGTTGAGCATCTTTTCATGTGCTTGTTGACTATTTTCCCATCCTTTTGGAATAAATATCTCTCCCGCCCCTTTTTTTATTGTAAAAACACTTACCATGAGATCTACCCTCTTAATAAATTTTGAAGTATAAAATACAGTATTGCTAACAATATGCATATTTTTGTACAGCATATCATTGTAGAATTTATTCATCTTAAATAACAGAACCTTTATACCCACTGAACAGCAATTCCCCATTTCCCCCTTCCCCAGCCTTGTCTATTTTAGATACTTCATAAAAGTAGATTCTTGCAGTAGTTGTCCTCTGTGACTAGCTTATTTCACATAGCATAATGTCCTCTAGGTTCATCCTTGTTTTTTCATATGGCAGGATTTCTTTTTTTTTTTAATGGCCAAATAATATTCCATTGTATTTATGTATTGTACTTTATTCATTCATCTGCTGATGGGCATTTGGGTTGTTTTCACATCTTGGCATTGTGAATAATGCTGCAATGAACATGGGAGTACTAATAAGACATAAATAAATGAAGTGACATCCCCTGTTCATGGATCAGAAGATGTAATATTGTTGAAATGTCCATACTATTCAAAGTGATCTAACAGATACAATGCAATCCCTATCAAAATCCTACTGGAATATTTTTGCAGAGATAGAAAACAATCGTGCAATTTATATAGAACCACAGTGGACCTTGAATAGCCAAATAATCTTGAGAAAGAAGAAAGCTGGAGATATCACACTTCCTGATTTCAAAATATATTACAAAACCACAATAATTAAATCAACAGGGTACTGGAATAAAGACAGACATACGAATCAACAGATAAGAATAGAGGTCCCAGAAATAAACCCATGCATATATGGACAACCAATTTTTTAAAAATGTTTATTTATTTGTATTTGAGCGAGAGAGGGTGAGCAGGTGGGGCAGAGAGAGAGAGAGAGAATCTGAAGCAGTCTCCAGGTGAGCTGTCAGTGCAGAGTCTGATGTGGGGCTTGAACCCACGAACTATGAGATTGTGACCTGAGTCAAAGATGGACGCTTAGCTGACTGAGCCACCCAGGCACTCCCTATGGATAACCAATTTTTTAAAATTATTTTTTAATGTTTATTTAAAAATTTTTTTCTTACATTTATTTATTTTTGAGAGACAGAGCATGAGCAGGGGAGGGGCAGAGGGAGAGGGAAACACAGAATCTGAAGCAGACTCCAGGCTCTGAGCTGTCAGCACAGAGCCTGAGCGTGATGTGGGGCTCGAACTCATAAACTGTGAGATCATGACCTGAGCTGAAGTTGGACACTGAACCAACTGAGACACCCAGGCATCCGAAATGTTTATTTACTTTTGACAGAGAGCGAGAGCGAGAGAGAGAATGGGGGGGAGAAAGAGAATCCGAGGCAGGTCCCAGGCTCTGAGCTGTCAGCATAGAGCCTGATGTGGGGCCTGAACTCATGAACTGTGAGATCATGACCTGAGCTGATGTCAGATGTTTAACCAACTGAGCCACCCAGGCGCCCCTGGACAACCAATTTTTGATAAGAAGCCAAGGATGTACAATGGGGAATGGACAGTCTCTTCAACAAATGCTGTTGGGAAAACTGGATGCAAAAGAATGAAGTTTGACCCTTATCTTACACAATACACAAAACCCAACTCAAAATGGATTGAAGACTTACATATAAGACTTGAAACTGAAAAACTCCCAGAAGAAAAGATAGGGGCAAAGCTCCAGGACATTGGTTTTGGCAGTAATTTCATTACTATGACACCAAAAGCACAGGTAACAAAAGCAAAATTGGACAAGTATGATTACATAAAACTGAAGAGCTGCACAGCAAAGGACACAGTCAACAGAGTGAAAAGGCAACCTATGAAATGGGAGAAACTGGTTGCAAGCCATGTATCTGATAAGAGCTTAATAGCCAAAGAATATAAGGGACTCCCACAATTCAACAACAAAACAACCAAACAAACCCCAAAACACGAAAAAACCAACCCAATTTACAAAGGGCAAAGTACTTGAATAGACACCTAAAGAAGATACACTAATGACCAAAGGGTATATGAAAAGATGCCCAACATCATTAAATCAGGGAAATGCAAATCAACCATAATCAGATATTATCTCATGGATTTCTTGAAAAATAATGGCTACTATTGAAAAAATAAAGGTAAGTTGTACATTATTTGTATGAATGTAAAATGGTGTAGCCATAATGGGAAACAGTATGGAAGTTCCTCAAAAAAATTAAGAATAGAAGCATCATATGATCCAGCAATCCTCTTGGGTATATATCCAAAAGAATTGAAAGCAACATCCTGAAGAAGTCTTTATGCCTCTATCACACTGAATTTTGAGACTCTCCATCCTTGGTTTCAGAGCTCAAGGGAACCTTTAGGAAGAGGAGGGCTGGCTCTGAGAGGGGATGAGGTCGTGATCCTTTCCTCTGGTATGTGAGTGGGGTCTGGCTGGTGTTCCAATGTGGTGCTCTGGTGTAGTTTCATTGTCATAGCTCAGATAGCTGGTGTCTCTCCAGTCTAAGGATGGGCAGCCTCCACATGGCAGAGCTCTGAACCCCCATCTGCACATGCACTAAGCATTTGGTCCTTCTGGAAATCCTTCTGCGAACTCCAGGGGTGCTTGTACTCACAGCCTGAATATTTTCACTACCAGTCTGTGAGTCTCAGTGATGTCTATTAGCAACTGTCCTCTGAGCAGGATGGACAGTTCCCTTTCCTGGTCTCTTGAGGATGTGGTTTCTTGCATATAAACAGAGTTGCTGCTTCATATCATTCTTTTTGTCTTGGTCGCTTGGCCTCCTTCAGAGGAGAGGGACATTTACTAATGATTATTATTGGCCAGGCCCTGTTTTAAGCACTTGACACAAACCCCCCATATTTGGATTCAAGTGCTGAGGCTCATAAAGGTTAAGTACCTTGCTCAGGGTCACAAAGCTTTTAAGGGGCAGAGCCTGGCTTTGAACTCAGGAAGTCTGGCCTGAGTATGCTCTCAACCACCCTGTCCCTCTGAGTGCTGAGCCCAGCACACAGTGTGTTGGGATGCCTCCCCCATCAGATCATGTGATCCCAGGGACATTTGCCTCGCTAAACTCTTTTCTGTATCCCCAACACTGCTGCCTAAGAGATATTCCTTGTGAAGGAATATGTGTGCCTCAAGGTGTGAGTAGCAGCAAGGCTTTAATTCTACAGGGAAACTTTTAGGGTACAGCCACAGGAGCACCAGCTGGAGCAGGAGGAGATGCTCATGTCCTGAGTCAGGGAGGAGAGTGAGGGGCAAAGTTCTCTGCTCTCTTGGCCTGTTTGGAGGGGTAGCAGTGTGGGCTGCGGTGCCTGTGACTGGGTCACTGTGCTCCTCAGGGGGACTGGCTGTTACTGACATGTTAAAAGTGGAGCCCAGAACTGTGGGTGATCCCAAAACACAAATTTATGAAAATAGCACTCCCTGTTGAGAAGCATCAGCTCAACTAGGAAGAGAAAAGCCAGCATCAATGCCACCTACCAAGAACTAAATGGGAGGAAGATGGCTCAGTAGCTGCTGTAAATGCATTACACAGGAGAGGCTCAGAGATTATCTGCAAGATGCTGGGGGGTGCACCGATATCCCAGCACCACCACAGAGAGACTGGGGCATGGGCTTGGGCCGTAGTCTGAGTCGTTGCCTCTCACTCTGGCCAGAGTACCAAAGATGTCCGTAGCCTGGATTCTTCCCCAAGCCCTAAAAGCGGATGGTGCCAGCAGGTTCATTTTGGTGGTCTGTACTAGGGGCCAGGAGTGGAAGGAGGACAGGGTCCCACACTCTCAGCTGGACTTCCATGGGAGTAGACTCAGACAAGGGATGGGTGCAGTGGTTGATTGCAGTGGCCCCAGAAGGCTTATGGGGAAACGGGGAAGTGAGACAGGAAAGGGACATAATTACGAGAATCCGTTCCTATCTTGCTTTGAGGAGTCTAGTCTTCCATCGACCATTGCCCCAGCCTCTTGCAGTGGATTAATGCGACAATGGACACCTGCAAAAGCCAGGTGGGTCCCTCAGTGAGGGTGGCTTGAGGGGCAAGGGATAGGCTGATACTCGCAGTCAGAATGGGTGTCAGATCTCATGGAAACTGGGGATAAACCCACTTCTGATGCTCGAGAGCAGGGGAGAAGTAAGCAAGAAATGAAGGCGCACTAAGCATTCAGATCACATTCTGGAGTTCTATCTACGCCCACCATTGGCACATATGCACAAACAAATGAACATAGGTCTTGACACTGACATCATGATGAAGTCACAGTTTTCTCTGGGACTAGGGCAGAATTGCAGAGAATTGTTTTCATGTCTGAAGGACCTGGTGGGAGGCCACATTTCCCAGCCTTTCTTGTGCGAGCAGCTATTTCTAGATACAACTCTCTGATTGTTTAGCTCCTGGTGGATCTGTTTGATCTGGAATTTCCCCAAGGCCTTGTTCCATTTGCCAGCTGAACAGATTACATTGATTGATGTGTGTGTTTCAAGTCATTTTTAAATAACTCAAATCTGCCTACACTCCCAGTACTGACAGCAGTGTGTTTCCCAACATCTGGGATGGTGTGCCTGGGTGGGCATAGAAGGACAGTGGAAGGCAGACCTGGCATGGGCAGCTTCATTGGAGAGGACTTCCAGTAGGAATAGTCTTGGGCTCATGCATGCCCAGCCAGGTGCTCTGGTATCCATGGGGCCCGGGGACCCTTGTGCTCTGAGTAGACCCTGCTGGCCCCTGTCTACTTCAGACCTGCTCTCCTGGGCTCCAGAGAGTTCCTGATAAGGCAGGTGGCTGGGGCGACAGTTGGCCTGGCTGGCCTCTTTCCCCTCAGAAATCCTGTGGGTCCCATGCTGTTCTGAGTTCAGTTATTTTGCCTGCTTATTTTTTGTGTTTTGGAGAATTTAGAGCCTTGAAGAGCTGCCCCCAGACTGCTTCCCTTTTTCCCCTCTCCCCTCCCACACTTTCTTTCATCTATCAGGCAAGCCTTGAACCGAAGAGCATGGCTATGGGAATTTAAAACCAAGGAGCTAAACTCAGTTCTGTGCACACTGTCCACACTCACCTCTCCAGGACTCAAGCTGCGGAGACCCAGAACTTGGTTCTCAGGTGGGCCTCATGCTCACCTTTAGCCCCCAGTTCCCATCTTGGAGGTGCCCTCCCCTCCCACTTGGCAGTGACAGCCTACATACCAAGGTGCTCCCCATGCAAGTCAGCCTCCGGGCTCCTGCAGCTTGGCACTCTCCTGCTTTCTCCTTGTGCAGTGGTCAGAAATAACGTGCTCTTCTCTAGTGAACACGGTGGGCCAGTGTCCGACACCTCATCCTAGTCACCCACCGGAAGCACCTGCAAATTACAGCAGCGTTTGGCGCACTTCTTTTGTAAAGGGCCAGACAGTAAATGCTTTAGGCTTTGTGGGTCACACAGTGTCTGTTGCAACTGCTCAACTTTGCCACGTAGTGTGAGAGCAGCCATAGGCGATATGTAAATGACAAGGCATGGCTGTGTTCCAGTAAGACATTATCTACAACAATAAGCAAGGGGCTGGATTTAGCTTACCGATTATATTTTGCTAATGCTGGGGAGCAAGAAAGAGGGAAGCAAGCAATGAAGTTACACTAAATACTGAGATCACCTTCTGGAGTCCGTCTAGGCCTGTCATTGGTACATATGTGCAAATAAATAGTTTTGCTACTCCTGAACTGGAGCTTAAGCTCTGAGAATAATTATGCTGGTTGCAATCATTTATTGAGTGCATGCTAAAAGCCCAGATTCTAGGTTCCTTATCCGGAGGTTCTGCATTGGTAGTTCTGGGGTGGGACCCATGAATGTGTATTTTTGAAAACTACATGGATAATTGTGCATCGCAGCTAGAAACGCAGTACAGCTCATCTCTTTCTGCTGGGACAATGACAGCAGCACAGTTGGATCCATGGCAAAGCTGAGAGCCAAGTTCTGGTCTTCCTCCCAGACCAGAATCCCTTATGTTTGTGCCAGTGCCTTCTACCCCAGGGACTTCTGGAAACCCTCCCTGGAAAACCAGAGGTGTGATGAGCTCAGCTGTGGGCATCAGTGGGCTCAGATGATGGGAGCATTTCTCACCTCATTAGTTTTCAATTGCCTGCCATTTAGCTCAGGACGAACTGCCCACTGCACAGTTAAGCATAGGGACAAGACTATTAATAAGTCACATGGAGAAGAGCTTGGAGCTTTCCAGAGTGGACATGAGAGATGGAGACTTTGAAAGCAAACCCCTCTCCTTGGCCCCATGTCTTTGAAAAATCAACCTGAGCCATAAACCTGAACCCACTTAACTCACTCACTCATTTATTCATTGAATTTTTCCTTCATGTATTTGGCTAGCATGTATTTAGCACCTATTTGGAGCCAGCTCCTGTTCTGGTATTCAGGAGGTATAGCTGAGTCAGACATTGTCTTTGTCTTCACTTCACTCTGATTCATGTGACCAAGGGAATACATTTAGGAGTGGCTGGGGAGAAGGGGAGTCAGTCTTGTATTAGAATCAGGAATCAGTTTGGGGCAGGGGTCTGGGCTACATCAGGAGTCATTCTGGGGCCCAGGATCAGGGATCAGTTTCTGGTCAGGAAACAGAGAAGGTCATAGAACACACAGGTCTATTTCTTTGAGCTTCATTGGCACAGAGAGGCCTTAGATATGGGTGGACATCCTGGGTGGTCTTTCTCATGGCCGGCAACATTGATCTCAGTCATGATAGATTTGTTCCCAGACAACAGGGCCATATGATCTTGAACAAGGTGAGGAAGAGACTTAGTAGGACCAGAGTATCTTCTTACCTTCTCATTAGAGTATTCTCTACTCATTGGGGTGAAGGTGGGGGAGCAGTCTGGTCAGAAAGACCGTGTTTGTAGAACCAGTTTTGGGATGAGAGCCATTGTAAGATTTAAAGATCAGCCCACCTTAAGGATGAATCATAATTCCAAAGCAGAAAGCTATTTTGCACTTTTGAGAGACAGTATTTTATTTCATAAAAAGGTATTGCTAAGCCACTGCCCAACTATGCCAGTGATTTTAGCTGAATATTTTTCCACGTTAAACCCACAATGTCAGAGCTGGAGGATTGTTCTGGTTAATTGTCTTTAAACTGTGCTCTCTGGACTTATCTGTTTCTCTGGCGGTGCCTGTGGAGACGCTGGGGTTGGAGTGTGAAGGGGTCTCTATATGATCTGACAGCAGGGTAGTCAGAAGAGCATGCTACTCTGTCTCCCCTGCCCCACCTTCCACCCCAGCCCTCTTCCACCTGGATTCATTCCCTCTCCCCCTTGGATTTAGCATTCCTGCCCATTCAGAGAAGACCTAACTGGACTCTTCACTGGTGTCCAGGTGTGTTCACTTGAGACAGGTGCATAAGAGGATATTCAGAACAGGTGCCCTTCCACTGCCCTTCAAGGCAGTGGCTATAGCATCTGTCTTATGGACAACTGGGCAATGAGGGACATAGACTGACAGAGATCTGGCACCTGGAGAAATGGTGTGGTCTTTTCATTTTCCAAAGACCTACACTGTGGGAAAAGAATTGTTTTAAAGAAGGTTCTGTCCACATGAGTTACATTGCTTTTCCCTAATATTTCAACGGGAACGTGTGCTTAAAGTGAATATATAGGTGAGACTCCAGCATTGACATGTTCTGTCCACCTTTTGTTTTTCCATGAAACAAGTAAAAGAACATTTCCAAATGGCACTTAAAATTTTGAAGGATTTTCTTCCAATTTTTGTGCTATCTCTTCCTTTAGGTAGGACCAAGAACTTGGTTTATCAACTCTTCTCATTCTTGTTTTTAAGTGTATTCATTCTTTTGATGTTTTAATTTTTTGCTAACTGTGCTAAGGGCTTGAAGCATGGATATTTAGGAAGATTGGATTTCTGTCTTGTCTTTAAGGTTCTGGGAGGTGAGGGAGGAGGCAAGGGAGGGAGAGAGGGAAAAAAAAGAGCCGTAGAGCTTCGGCAGTAGGCTAATGGAGCAAACTGGGATGCCTGAACTCTGGCGGGTGCCATTTACATAAACCACCATGTGAATGGCTCCCCCTGGAGGCAGGCAGTGCAGCCTGCCCTCACAAGTACTGTCCCTCCCTCTGGTCTTCCCCTGGCCACATTTGGGTTTCTTGCATGATTCCTGAAGATAGTGTCAGGGCTTGCAGAAAGAAATGGCTATAGGGAGCTGGGGAAAATGGAAGACCTCATAGAGGTATAGGAGAGAAAGAGGTGCAGAAAGAAGAAAAGAGCATTTGGAGCAGGAGGAACTGCTTTTGTGAAGGCCTGGCAGCTCACACTGGGCTGGAGCACATACCTTTTCTTGGTCCTCTGTGGAAACAGAAAGGGCAGAGAAGTGGGTGAGTGAATTTGAGGAGCCCAGTGATCTGTTCATCCATGTTTACTCTTCTCTGTAGACCAGCTGATGATTCTTGGTCAAAGCGTGGGTGGATTTGTGCTCCACATGCTTTATGCTGCCTTCCAGAATATTCTGCCCTTCCCTGTCCCCCTCCCAGTCCTCCAACAGTGCTGTTTATTGTCCCTTCGAGGTCCTGATGTTCCTGGAAGCTTGTTTCTCTCATTCTTATTGAAGTTCTAATTGTATTGAGAGGAATTTAGGTTGGTTTGACCTGAGATGGGCTTTTAGAAACCAATGAGGGTGTTTCTCTTCAGATATTTAGCGGTAATTGTCTTATGAAGTACTCTCAAGTCCACACTCAGAGAACAAGCCTATAATTTCTATTCAAATAGCCTCTAATGAGATGACGCTTTTGTCAATGTCTGAGGCCAAGTCAGGCCATGGAAAAAATATATTTCAGATCCCTTGGCCTCTGGACAAACTCAAAATGTGCACCAAATATGCTTTGGAGGCTTGCAGAAGCATGAGAAAAAGACAGCTGAGGTGAGGTGGAGGGCACCAGAGGTCTGGGAATTTTTAGAAGCCTTATCTCTGCGTGATTTGTTTACTTAATCAAAATACATCTGCCAAACAGTGACCATATGTGTATGTGCAGGACATACGCATGGTGGTGGGTGTCTGTGTGCATGTGTGCCTTTGTGTGACAGGCAGGCAGTGACATGGAGTCTGTGATGAAGTGTGACAAGAGCATCACTTATAGGGTGATCATACAATTTGTCATAGTCCAAATTCAGACACCTTTGGAACAAGTGCTAACCCCTGGACAAGCATGGACTGGGACTGTCCTAGGCACACCAAGACATATGGTCACTTTACATAATGCCTGGTACAGGGAAGGGCAGAGGACTTCCTGGAAAAATTCCCTCTGTACCCTCCAAGTGGCTTCTCCCCATCTATTCCTATCTGTCTCCAGTTACTGAGGTCCCAGCTCCATCATACTTCCCCAGGGAAGAGTTTCCAGGCTTGTCCCCACCTCACCAGATTTTCCTCATATACACTCCTAGCCCCATGGAGCTCCCCTGCCAAGCACTTCTCCCTGAGATGGCTGTATATGCATTTGTGTAACCAATGTGTATCTGCCTCCCTCACACCATGAAGATGGGACCATCCTAATGGTTTCCTTGATCATATATGGATGTTCAGTAAATACTGAAAGAGTGAGTGGTCTGAGCCTTGAAATGCTGTCCTACTTAGCCAGGTGACAGGGCACCTGAGGAAAGAAGGGGAAGACTAGGGCAGGCCCTGGAAGCATAGTATTTGGGCAGAGAGCCAGGGCAGGGTGGGGGAGAGCCTTGGTGCCAGGATGGTGTGCATGGGAGGTGAATCGAGCTCAGGGTGGCTGCATCACAGGGTTTGGGGGTATTGTGGAGAAGGGCCATGGGGAGGGCACACTGTAGACCCTGGTCTGTGGCCACCTCACCTTCCTTTCCCTCAGTGAAATTTGAGTAAATGAACTCTAAGGCATCTGCAAATAATCCTTCCTTGTCCTCCTTTCACTGATCTGGCTAATTGTATAAGGACATTTCTCCTAATTACCTCTACCTTTTTGTATTCCTCATCTGGATCAAGATTTCCCTCAGTTTTGCAGAAGATGAGCAACTAGGGAAACCCATAAGAGATGCTAGGGCTGACTGAAAACAAGATGGCGACTTTGGAAATGAGTTCACAGCCTCTCCCTCTTGCTGAACCCCCAGGACAGGGTTTCCTGTGATCTCTGGTACCTCAGGAAGTCTGCCTCTCTCCCATGTCAGCTACTAACTAGATGACCAATGAGCACTCTTGCTAGCCTGGAGAGTTCACGGGCTTATAAAATATGCATTAGACAGATGCCTCCTTCCATTTCTCTCCATCCACAGGTATTTTGGAAACGTGTGTGTGTTTCTTCTAATAAGGTTCTCTTAGCTCGAGATGTGACATAGCCATCCACTGAGGCCCTGGAGCCAGGGTGGCTCTAATAACACTCATTTGGCCCCAGAACACAATGTGTACAGATCCACAGACGCTAACCCAAGTCACTGTGTCCCAAAGCCAGGAAGCCATTTCCTTAAGTGTATGATTGGTTCCTCTGCCGTCTCAGCCACACTCCCATCTTCTGAGCCCCCCACCAGCACAGAAATTGCATCAGATAACAGCTCCCAAGTCACCTTCCTGCCGCCTCCCTCACCATCTCAGTTGACAGAGTCTGTAAAGGAAATGAGAACAGAGGCTCATTTCCAGCGGCAGCGACAAGAATTTGCTAATTAAAATGAAAAGCCTCAGTTCTCTGGATCAGCGAAGGAGGCCTCTGAGAGGCAGTGAGAGGAAATCTTTCTCCAAACGAAATGGCCTTCCAGCTGGGCCCTGATGGAGCCCAGACATCCTTCTAACGGCAGGGGGCGGGAAACTGGAGCTCAAGCAGACCTACTCCAAAGTCTAATGAGGCCTTGGACCCATTTCTAGGAGTGCCTGTCCCTTTGTGCTTTCCCAGTCCTGGAACCTCGAGCAGTTTCACACACTTCTTCAGAGATTTAGTAAATGTGAGAGTCATGGGGCCTTTGGATCATCCAGTCAAGTGGTTTTCAACCTGGCGACACACTGTGATCACCTGGTGAGGGTTTAAAAGATACTGTTATCAGACCTATGAAAAATGAACCACTGGGGGGGGGTCTGAGCGCCTGCATTTTGTAAAAGCTTCTCAAGTAATTCTGCTGCACAGTGAGGAGTAGGGGCTGCTGATCTCATCGCATAACCTTGTCTCCTGGTGATGAGGACCCTGAAGGCCAGAGAAGGAGATGAAGTTGCCTCAGGCCACACAGCAGGGCAAAGGCCAGGCCCTGGTTTCCTGACTTGCTGTCCCTTTCCACAACACAGGATTGCTCCCTGCTCTGCCTTCTTTGCTTGGCTGTGTGTGGATGCAGGAAAATGAAAAGGGGTTGGAAAGGTGTTTGGTCTGAGTGCCTGGCGGTGTGGTATCTAAGCATGCTTGGAGAAGAGCCAGGAGGAGTCTCTTTGCATAAAGACCAAGGAACTTCATGGGAAACGTTCACTCTAAGGGAAGAGGTGTGGGATGTATGAAGGTGGTCCAAGCACCAGGGTCAGGTCCAAGGATGGGGAGAGGCACTGGAAGTTCCTGACATGCAGCACCATATTCTACTATGAATCTGTGGTGTCTGTTCATTTTTGACCTACAGAAATGGCAGTTGCATATGATGGGACATCATAGTTCCAGCAGCACTGAAGAGGTAATGAGAAAAAGGAGACCCAGCGACCGCTACAGGCTCAGATCTGAACTTAGGTGTGCCTGGTTCAGAGCCTCAGAGCTGCAGTCTCCCACAGAAAGAAAGCAATTGGAAGCTTTCAGATCATAACCGTGAGAAAAGTAATGTCTAGGTAGCTAAAGGTTTGAGGTCCTAGTGCCTGGTTCTCTCACTGCCCCTTTGTTACTATCATTATTATTGTATTTATTAGGTAACATCCATAACTCAAGCAATTCTTTTTTATTCTTGGGCAACTTGCTAAGACTTCAGATTTCTCCAATGAAATGTGGGACATGATGTCAGAGGGACTTCCTGTCTCCTTGGTTCTGATGGTCTAATAAAAGTGATTATTTGCATTTGCAAAGCATTTTACAGCTTCCCAAAGCATCATGGCATGTATTGTTTGGTCTGAAGTTTCCACAACCTGGTGAGATGGAAATCATCATTCCTAAATTTCAGATGTAGCAACCGAGGCCCAGAAAGATGTTAGGCAACTGCTCAAGTTGTACAATGTTTTACTGTAGACTTGGAACTAGAATTCAGGTTTCCTGACTCCTGTGTGTGAGGGTCTTTCTGGGCACCAAAAAAGAGAAGGCCTGATTTGAAAGGCTGGTGTTTAGAATTGGTCTCCATGGGTCTGTGCTCCCTTTTCTTTGTCACACAGGGATTGGCAGGTTTATCCCATGGGGATGGGAAGAAGGGATTACCTTAGTTTACCTTTCTAGGGCTGCCCTGCCTCCTTACTCCCCTACTCTGATTCAACATCCTCAAATCTTCTGTAGAAGAAGGTCCATGGCCATCAAGTTCTTGAATTTTCCTTTGAGATACCTCTGTTGGTAGGAGCCAGCCTGGCATAGTGGTTAAGAACAAAGGCTGCCTGGATTTGAATCCCAGGTCTGCCACTTAACAAATATGAGACCTGAGAAAAGTTACTACACTTTTCTCTGCCTCTCCCCGCTTAATGGAGATAATGGTGTTGCCTATAAGATTATATGGAGGGTTAAATGAGCAAATTATAAGCACTTGTATTAGTCAAGATATGCTGTAGTAACAAACCTACAAAACTCAGTGGCTTAATCCAACAAAGGTTTGATTTTCGCTCATAGGGAGTCTGATGGGGGTTGGGTAAACCTCCAGGGCCCTCCGTGTTCGATTTAGTGATCTGGATTCCCTTCATTTTGTGAAATATCTTCACACATGGTTTCCAGAACCTCTCAAATAGTCCTACTGAAAACGATGCCTGTTATCACCCCTCAGCATCTACTGGTTGGAATTAGTCGTGTGGGCTCAAATATAGTTCTGAAGGATTCTGGGAAATGCAAGAACTGTTTGGTGACCACCCCTGTCTCTGCCAGTAATACATCAGTTTTGCTAAATATGAAATAAATGTTATTTTTAAAGAAGTCTCATTTTTATGTGTGTTGATAGTTTAATCTTACTGGAAGCCTGTATTTTATTCCTGTTGATTATTTCTTACTTTACTCTCAATTTAAAATTTTATCACTTCTTGTTCTTTTATGTTGTTCATTGATTTGGCTTTATCTTTATACAACCAATAAGTAGTTTGGCAAGGACAGGAGGAATGAGAAACCTGCCAATACCTGGGAAATCTAGGGGCCACCATCCTTCTCACTCCAGCTACTTCCTCCTTGGGTCCCTTTGGATAAGTAAGTCTTGTAGTTTTTTCCAAGGATCTCGCCCTGGGATGTTTATGGGATTCACAGTTCAGTCTCTCCAGGGCTTTGCTCTCCCCTGCAGCTGCACGCCTCACTTGTTGGAAAGGTATTACCACTGCCATTTCTTCTAGGTCTGATGCAAGGTATTGTATGTTTTAACTCCAGTCTCTGACACTTGTAATTTTGCCTTTTGAGTTAAACAAGCCATGCCAGTAGTAAGGCACAACCCAGGGGGCATGGCTAACAGAGGTCCTGTTCAGGGAGGTACCCCAGCCCAGGGTTGTGAAGAGCCAGATGGTGGTGACCTTTCCTACAGGTACCCACAGGTGGGTGGCACGACCCAACCCTTAAGACTTCCTCCTGAGTTACCCACTCCCCACAGCTGCAGGTGTTAGGATACCTTTTGCTGTGTGGGCCCCTAACTCCCTTCCTTTTATGGGAAGTATTAAGCAGAAGCCCTGCAAAGAGGGGCATATTCTGATTTTCTGAATGCAGTCAGCTGGGAGGTTAACTGCATTTGTCAGGAACATATAAGTCAATGTGGGTTGGCTAAGAATTCTAGAATCTGAAAAGAAGGGAATCTTATTCCACTGAAGACTAGGGGCCTGGAGTCCTCCTGGGAAAGCTCTTGGGGCATCAGGAAAAAAAATCAGGTTTGGGGTTCTCTGCTCTAGATTTGTCTGTCTAAAGGTTGATAGATGTCTTTCTGGGAAGCTTGGGGGGTGTTGTCTCTGCAGAGGGATTTTATCTGCTTGCAGAGAGAGACCATAATGACAGCCTGCCCTGCATCATTCAGATCTCCTCCTTCCCCCGTCTCCACTGAACTCTGAGAATGGTATTTCTGTCATACAAATGTGACCTCTGATCCCACAATTGCATGATCTCTTGCCCAGCCCGAGATAGAGGTCTCTGTCCTGTCTTTTCTTTCTTTTTTTAGTTTTAAAATTTTTATTTTTATCACAGGTGCTCTCCTTAATCCCTATCACCTGTTTCACTCATCTCTCTACTCCTTCCTCTCTGGTAACCATCAGAATGTTCTCTATAATTAAGAGTCTGTGTCATGCTTTCTCTCTGTCTCACTCTCTTGATTTTTCCCATTTTGTTTCTTAAATCTCACATATGAGTGAAATCATGTGGTATTTGTCTTGCTCTGACTGACTTATTTCACTTAGTAGTATATTGTTTTGCTTCATCCATGTCGATGCGAATGGCAAGATTTCATTCTTTTTTATGATTGAATAATATTCCTGTGTGTGTGTGTGTGTGTGTGTGTGTGTGTGTATGCAGGCTACATCTTCTTTTTTCTTTTTTAAATTAATGTTTGTTTATTTTTGACAGAGAGAGAGTGAGAGAGCAAATGAACATGAGTTGGGGAGGGACAGAGAGGGAGACACAGAATCTGAAGCAGGCTCTAGGCTCTGAGCTGTCAGCACATAGCCTGATGTGGGGCTCAAACTCATGGACTGCGAGATCATGACCTGAGCCAAAGTCGGACACTCAACTGACTGAGTCACCCAGGTGCCCCAGCATGCCACATCTTCTTTATCCACTCACCAATCAATAGACACTGGGCTGCTTCCATATCTTGGTTATTGTAAATAATTCTGCTATATGCATAGGGGTGCACGTATCCCTTTCATTTAGTGTATTTGTATTCTTTGGGTAAATACCTAGGAGTATGATTATTGGATCATAGGATAGTTCTATTTTTGCCTTTTTGAGGAAACTCCATTCTGTTTTCTATAGTGGCTGTACCAGTTTGCTTTCCTACCAACAGTGCAGGAGGGTTCCTTTTTTTCCACATGCTCGCCAGCACATGTTGTTTCTTGTGTTTTTTTATCTCAGCCATTCTGACAGGAGTGAGGTGATACATCATTGTAGTTTTGATTTGCCTGTCCCTAGTGATAGGTGATGATGAGCATCTTTTCGTATGTCTATTAGCCATCTGGATGTCTTCTTTGGGGAAAAGTCTATTCACATCTTCTGCCCATTTTTAAGTTGGGTTATTTGGGTTTGGGGTATTGAGTTTTGTAATTATTTGTGTATTTTGGATACTACCCTTTATCAGATATATCATTTGCAAATATCTTCTCCCATTCAGAAGGTTTCTTTTTAGTTTTGTTGAGTTTTTCCTTCACTGTGCAGACGCTTTGTATTTTGATGCAGTCCCAATAGCTTATTTTTACTTTTATTTCCCTTGCCTCGGGCCACCTATCTGGAAAAAAAAAGTTGCTATGACCAGTGTCAGACAAATTACCATCTGTGCTCTTTTCTAAGATTTTTATGGTTTCAGGTATCACATTTAGGTCTTTAATCCATTGTGAATTTATTTTTTTATGGTGTAAGAAATTGGTACAGTTTCATTCTTCTACATGTTGCTGTCCAGTTTTTCTGACACCATTTATTGAAGGTACTTCCTTTTTGCCATTGGATAGTCTTTCCTGCTTTGTTGAAGATTAATTGACCATGTAATGATGGGTCTATTTCTCGATTGTTCCATTGGTCAGTGTGTCTGTTTTTGTGCCAGTACCATACTGTTTTGATTAATAGAGCTTTGTAATATAACTTGAATCTGAAATTGTGATGCCTCCAGCTTTGTATTCTTTGTCAAGGTTGCTTTGGCTATCCAGGGTCTTTTGTGCTTCCATACAAATTTTAGGACTGTTTGTTCTAGTTCTGTGAAAACTGCTATTGCTATTTTGATAGAGATTGCATTAAATGTGTATAGTGCTTTGGATAGTATAGACATTTTAATAATATTTGTCCTTCCAATTGACAAGCATGGAATTTCTTTCCATTTCTTTATGTTTCTTCAATTTCTTACATGAGTGTTTTATGGTTTTCAGAGGAAGGTCTTTCGCCTCTTTGGTTAGGTTTATTCCTAGTTATCTTACTGTTTTGGGTGCAATTGTAAATGGGATAATTTTTTCTTAATCTTTCTGCTGTTTAATTGTTGGTGTATAGAAATGGAAGGCATTTAACCAAATGCTCAGTTGGATAAGCTTCCAACTCTTGATTTTGGCTCAGGTCATGATCTCATGGTTCATGAGACAGAACCCACATTGGGCTATCAGCACAGAGCCTGCTTGGAATTCTCTCTCTCCCTCTCTCTCTCCCCCCACCCCCAAATAAATAAACTTAAAAAATTCATGGTAAGACTTTGATCTTTTTGAATTTGTTGAGGCTTATGGGCTAGTATGTGATATATTCTGGAGAATGTTCCATGTGCACTTGAATAGAATGTGTATTCTGCTGTCTTAGGATGGAATGTTCTTTTTAAAAATTTTTTTAATGCTTATTTATTTTTGAGAAAAAGAGAGTGTGAGAAGAGGAGGACAGGGAGAGAGGGAGACACAGAATCCAAACCAGGCTCCAGGCTCTGAGCTGTTAGCATAGAGCCTGATGTGGGAACTCAAACTCATGAACTGCAAGTCATGCCTTGAGATGAAGTTGGACACTTTAACTGACTGAACCACTCAGGTACCTCAAGGATGGAATGTTCTGAATATATCTGTTAAATCCATCTGTTCCAGTGTGTCATTCAAAGCCATTGTTTCCTTGTGGATTTTCTGTTTAGATGATCTGTCCATTGGTGAAGTGGGGTGTTGAGGTCCCCTACTAATATTGTACTATTATCAATCAGTTCCTTTATATTTGTTATTAACTATTTTATGTATGTGGATGATTTCATGTTGGGTGCATAAATATTTACAGTTGTTACATTGTAATCTTCTTGTTAAATTGTCCCCTTTATAATTATATAGTGTCCTTTGTCTCTTGTTACAGTCTTTGTTTTAAAGTCTATTTTGTCCAATATAAGTATTGCTATTCTGGCTTTCTTTTGACATCCATTTGCATGAGAGATGTTTCTCCATTCCCTCACTTTCAATCTGCAGGTGTCTTCAGGTTTAAAATGAGTATCTTGTAGGTGGCATACAGATGGGTCTTGTTTTTAATCCATTCTGTCACACTGTGTCTTTTGAGTGTTTTGTCCATTTAGAGTCTAGGTACTTATTGATATGTATTTATTGCCTTTTAATTATTTGTTTTGTGGTTGTTTCTGAAGATTTTGTCTGATCCTTTCTTGTCTTACTCTTTTTCATGTGTTAAAAAGTTTTCTTTAGTGGTATTCTTGGATTCCTTTGTCTTTATTTTTTGGATATATATTACTGATTTTTTTATTTGTGTTTACCATTAGGTTTGTATATAACGTCTTCTGCGTATAGCAGTCTATATTAAGTTGATGGTCATTCAAGTTTGAACCCATTCTTTATTCCTCCCCACCTTTAGGTATATGATGTAATATTTTACATCCTTTTATTTTGTGAGTCCCTTGACTGATATTTTACAGAAATATTCATTTTCACTGATTCTGTGTTTCCTACCTTTATACTGTCACTTTTGGTCTCTCCTTTCCACTCAAAGTGTCCCCTTTAACATTTCTTGCAGGGTTGGTTTAGTCATCATGATCTCCTTTAGTTTTTGTTTGTCTGGGAAACTCTTTATCTCTCCTTCTATTCTGAATGATGGCCTTGTTGGATAGAGTGTTCTTGGCTGTGGGCTCTTTCCATTTAGCACTTTGAATATATCATGCTGCTCCTTTCTGGCTTGCAAAGTTTCTGCTGAAAAAAATCTGCTAGCCTGACGGGATTTCCTTTGTACATAACTGTCATCTTTTATCTTGCTGCTTTTAATATTTTTTCTTCATCACTCTATTTTGCCATTTGAATTGCAGTATGTCTTGGTGTAGATCTGCTTTTGTTGATTAAAAAATTTTTTTTAATGTTTATTTATTTTTGAGAAAGAGAGAGAGACAGAGTGTAAGCGGGGGAGGGGCAGACAGAGTTGGAGACACAGAATTCAAAGCTCCAGGCTCTGAGCTGTCAGCACAGAGCCTGATGCTGGGCTCAAACTCATGAACCATGAGATCATGACCTGAGCTGAAGTCAGATGCTTAACCAACTGAGCCACCCAGGCACCTCTGCTTTTGTTGATTTTGATGGGAGTTCCCTGAACCTCTGGATGAGGAAGTTTTCAGCTATTATTTCTTCAAAAAAAAAAATGTCTGCTGACTTTTCTCTCTCTTCTCCTTCTGGTACTCCTATGATATGAATGTTACTATGTTTGATGAAGTCACTGGGTTCCCTAAGTCTATTCCATTTTGCATAATTCTTTTTATTCTCTTTTGTTCAGCTTGATAACTTTCCATGACTTTGCCTTCTAGGTCACTGATTTGTTCCTCTGCTTCTTCCACCCTGCTGTTCATTCCATTAGGCATGTTTCTCATTTCACTTATTTAGCCCTTTATCTCTGCTGTTACTCCTTATCTCTATGTTAATGGTCTCACTGATGTCCTCCACTGTTTTCTCAAGTCTAGTGAGTATCCTTATGATCATTGCTTTAAATTCTCTATCAAGCATGTTACTTATATCTGCTTCACTTGGATCTCTGGCTGTGGCCTTGTCCTGTTCTTTCATTTGGGACAAATTCCTCTGTCTTCTCATCTTGTCTAAGTCTCTGTGCCTGTTTTTATGTGTAATGAAAGTCAGCTATCTCTCATATTCCTGAGGGTAATGGCCTTATGAAGAAGAGGTCCTGTAGTGCCCTGCAGTGTAGTGTCCCCTATTCTCCAGGGCCTGGCACTTCTGGGAGTGTCTCCATTATGTGCTGTATGTGCTCTGCTGTTGTGTCTTGGCTGTTTTATCCTTCAGGCTAGTCGTCTGCAGTGTTTGGTGCCTGGCCTGAATGTAGCATGTTTCAACTAGGTATGCTCTGGTTTACTTGTGAAATTAAGCCTGTCACTGTCACCACCAGAACCAAGGCCTTGCAAAACTCCCAGGTAGGGATATGTGGTTTTGGCAGGGGTTTGGACCAGTCTTTTAGGGGAGGGGGCCTGCTGTACTGCGACAGGCAAGTGTGATTAGGAAGGGTAGTTCCCGGGGGGGGGGGGGGGGGGCGTGGTGGAGTCTTGGTGTAAGCAAGTTAGGTAGTGAATGTCTGTGCTGTGCTTGTTTCCACAGGTAGCCCTGTGGTTATGCTTAGGGGCCAGGGAGGGAAATGGCACTGGCCAGTTCCTTTATTCCTGGAGCGGTCTCTCTCTGAATGCTCTCTCTCTCGGACATGCTCCGAGATGAACAGTTAATCTCCCCACTGTGTGCCCCATGTGCTCTTCAGATCACTGTATCCATGCTGTGTGTTGTGGGTTGTTTGTCTGCCTTCTGTCCAAGAGCAGCACAATGCCTCCAGGCTGTATCCCAGCCAAGCCTACTGACCTTTACAATTCCAGGCTTTAAGCTCCACTGGTTGCAAGAACTCAAGAAATTCAGGCCCTCTTGCTTTCCAAGCTACCTGCTATGGGAATTTGTTTTTGCCAATGAGCTCCCCTATGTGCTAGTCTGTCTCTCACCCTACTCTTGACAGTGGCTCCCTCCCCACCACAGTGGCCACAATCCATTTACCTTCCAAGCCGTGTCTCCACACTTCCTGCCTTCTTCAGTGTAACCTCTTCTCTACCTTTAGTTGTGGAATTTTTTTCTGCTAATCTTCAGATCGATTTCTGGGGGATTTAGGATGATTTGATAGTTAATCTAGTTGTAGTCATAGGATGAGGTGAGCCTAGGGCCTTCCTGCTCTGCCACCATCTTCCCCTCACCCTCCTCTCCTGTCTTTTATTGACAGAGAATCATAGACCCTCTTGCCTGTGCCTACACCACTGTTTCTGGGAATATTCTCTAGTTGGCTGATTGGCTGATTGTCCAGTACTCCTCTCTCCACTGTAAAAATCTACAGTTTCTTTACCTGCTTCAGGAACTGGTAAGCAATGCATGACTTTGGACCAGTTAGCTGGGCTTGTAAGAGTCTAGATGAAGTGCTTCTTGGGGACGTAGGACTTTTATAGGTAACAAGGCCTGCTTCTTCAGATGCAGTGAGCAATCTGGAATGTGGTCTTCAGAGACAGGGCATTTCTTCTGGACATATTTATAAAGGCATATATCCTGATGCTTTGGCTTTAAATGTAAGTTTTAAAATTATTTTTTTCCAAGAGGCCTGGAATTTAGAATATTCACCTGGTCACATTCATGGTTTCAGATATTATATTTCTCCAGTAGCGTAGATAATGGAAAATTGGCCAACATTTTTCTTTCTGTATATATTTTGTGGCTCTCTTTGGCTCTTGTGACCAGGACATTCTGTCTTTCTGGTTCTGACAAGCGGGACATGAATTGCCTTAGCACATTTCCCCTCTGAAGGCACCCACAGTCTGTTTGGACATATGGTGCCTCTCTGAGGATCTTTTAGCTTGCACTTATTCCATAACCCCAGGGCAAAATTCATTATCTCTGGGGAACTGGATGCCAGAACTGTGTCTGGGTATCCCTTGGGGCCCTACTTGGAGCCATTAGTGATGGCTGATTGCTCTCCAAGGCCAATCTTAAAAAGGCAGATGTATTCACCTCCAAGGAAAATTCCTCACCCAACTACTTAGTTTGCAAACAACGTGCTGGAGCTGAATTGTGGAATATGGCATAAACCCTGGGGGAAGCTTTGCCCATCATTCCTATCCGAGAGTCAGTATATTAAAATTGGTCCCTCTCTGCTTCTTTTTTCAAGTGGATGTTCTCAACCAGATAAAGCCATTTCTTTTCCGTGGAGTAGTGTCTTGATGCCCATTTTCCATCATGGTCTCCTGGAGATATTGCACCACAGGAGTAAGATGGACCAAAGGCTTTTCCTTTTCTATTGGGGAGGGGTTAGGGATTGGGGATGGTGGCCAAAGAGGGCCTAACTTCATCGGTAATGTTCTGATTATTTTACCGGGAGAATGTATTTGTGTTTTATTTGTGTAGTTAAAATTAAGCAAAGTAATAATGTGCACATTTTAGGTCTCATACATTAACATAAATGGATGTCCTGGATACAATAAAATGCATTGAGTTGAACTAAACCCAAAATACAACAACTCTGCTTTGGTGTTTTCTCAGAAAGGTTTCCCTCTCATTTTCTCTTGCCTTTGATCAATGGATATTTGATAATATCAAACCAGTTTTATTCAAATTGTATCTTAACAGATGTGAAACTTGTCTTCCTAATATCTAGTGTGATAAGAAGTCCCAAGGAATTGACTAGATGTATTCCTGCACTGGTAATACATAGTTTTAATTACTGTAGCTCATTTAAAATTGGCTATTCTTGTGTGTTAATTTTTTTTCAGATAAACTTTAATATGAATTTTTCAAGTTACCTACTAAAAGACTCATTTGGATTTTGATTGAAATTGAATTAATTTTTTTAATTTCTTTTTAATTTTGTTAGAATTGGCATTTTAACTATAATTATTCTTTCTCTCTCCTACATCTCTTCATTTATTATTGTCTTTTTTGAGGTCTTGAAATAGGATTCTGTAGTTTTATTTATGTGAATCCTCCAAATTTTAAAGTTGATTCCTAGATTTCTAATACTTTGTGCTGTTATTGTGAATATAATACTTCTTTCTCATTATGTTTCATAACACATAATTTATGCTATATCAATGAATAAATTCATTATTTCATTCTGCAAGTATGAATAGGGAAACCATTTACTCTGCAAACTTATTTTATAACCTCTACCTTTGCTGAATATCCTTATTATTCTTAGTAAGTTTGGGGTTACTAGGCATACATCATTGGTTGTGATGATTTTGAACCTTCATTTAGAAAGTAATTGTGTCAAATTAAAAACATGTATACAGATTACTTGAGACTCCCTTTATCAAGGAGATGATGTCCTCTCCCTTTGAATCAGGGGTTGACTTCACTGAATCCCTTACACCCAGTAGAATCCAACAGAAGTGGTTTGGTATAACTTTGAAGGCCAGGGCCAAAAAGGTCACTCAGTTTCCACCAGAAATCCTGGGACGCTCCTTTGTGTGAAAGCAGGGACCAGGTAATAAGTCTGACTGCCCTGAGACCACCATGCTGGAGAGGCCACATGTATACACCTTAGTTGATAACCCAACTGACCTCCCAGTCAGTAGCTGCTATCAACAGTAGCCATGTATGTGAGCCATCCAGAACATCCCACCCAGTCAAGGCTTAAAGATGACTATAGCTCTAACTGACATCTGATTGTACCCACAGAAGAAATCCTAAGCCAGAACTGGCCAGATGATCCCTCCCTGAATTCCTGACCCAGAAAATCATGAAAAAAATTAAAATGTGTGTGTGTGTGTGGGGGGGGAAGGTTGTATAGTAATGGTAACATTAATAGTAATCTCTCTTTTTTCTTGCCTAATGGCATTCACTGCATTGGCATTAGCCAAAAATATTAGATAATAGCAATGATGTAGGCCTTCATGATTTTAATAGAAATATACTTTTTCTCTATTACTAAATACATTGACTATTATTAGGCATTTTGTAGCCATACAGAACTCCAAACGCTCATTGGCTAAGTGCCACAAATCTCTGTGGATCCAGGTTACCCCCAGGAGAAACTGTACTCCTTGTGATGATTCAGTAATCCAGGCTGATGAGGGCTCCTCCATCCTACAGCTTCATCATCTGGAACCCAGGACCTCCTTGATAGATGGGGCAGGGAAAGGAAATGCTGTAGAGTCTCTTACCAGCAATTAACTACTTAGGCATAGAATTGACACACATCAGTTCTGCTCAAGTTTATTGGCCAGGACTTGTCACATAATCCTACTAATTTCAAGGAGGGTAGGAAGGTGTAATCTTCCTTTTGTGTCTGGATGGAAAGGAGAAGTAGATACAGGTAAATTCTAATAATGTCTTCCACTCATAATTTTAACTTCTTATGCTAATAAAGTATCTTATAATTACCAGCTTATGGAGACTATTGTATTTAATCAGAAATTGATACTAAATTTTGTTGAATGTGTTTTCAGTATTTATTAAGTTGATTATATGTCTTTCTCCTTTTATCTTTAGACTTCCTAATACTGAATTATTCTTGGAGTCCTGGTATATAGGCTACTTGAACATGGTATATATATATTTTTAAAAATCATCTAAATATAATTTGGTAAAAATGTTTGCATTTATAAATGTGACTTGTCTAAAAGCTTTGAGTGTGTGTGTGTGTGCGCGCTCTTTAATATTTGGTATCTATGCTGTTTTAGCTTCATAATATTCATAATATAAATTGGGAAGATTTCCCTTTTTGCATTGTTCTAGAATAGTACATACAGCATAAGAATTACATTTTTGTTTGAAAGTTTGACCAAGTACCCTTATAAAACTATTTGTTCTTGTATGTTTTAGGGAAAATTAACCACTTAAACATTTTTTTTTTCTGATAATTGGTCTACTCAGGTTTTCTATTTCTTGAGCCAATTTTGGTAACATTCATACTTTTCCAAAATGATCCACTTGATCAAGATTTTAAAATTACTCTCCAGGATTATTCATAATATCCTTATATAATGCTGTATAATTTTCTCTTTCACTATACTATCCCTTTTCTGTTTCCTAATTTTGAATATTTGTGTTTGATTTTGGTTAGAGTTGTCAGCAGTTTCTTTTGCTGGATACAACAACAAAAGAGTTCTTGGATTCAGTTATGAAATCTGGTGTTTTTCTGCATTTGGATTCATTGTAAAATGTCTTCCTTTCCCTGGCAGGGACTTGATTTCATGGGCAGGCACTTTCTCTGATTTCTCAAAGCGAACCTCAGCTTTGAACTCCTGCATCTTTTCATGTGTCTGGTGATGTTTTCCTGTTTGTTCATCTTATAAGTGGAGTTCTGAGCTTGCTCAGAGTTGGGAGTTGCCAGAGAACACGGGAAGGGAAGAAGAGGGAAGGGGAAGGGAGTGAGATTTGATTATTTTTCTCTGCCAATTCAGAAATCTGACAGACTGTGAGGGCAAGGGGCTTAGCCAGAGCTGGGGCTCTCAGTACAGGAGCTTCATTAGCCCTGAAGAGGCTTGTATCTATGCTTAGTGTCGGCTGGACACCCCTCCTCCCCACCTTTTCCTGGCACAATTTTCCCCCATTAGGAGCTGGCTGCCTACACAATTTGTCAGGAGCCATGTCCTGCCAAGGGCAGCCTGGGAGTAAGTGTTGCTTCAGGCTCCTGGTTCTGTAGGCAGAGGTTCTCCTGCTCCACCGGCCAACCGCCCCAATGTGCTAGTGCTCACAGTAGGGCTCCCATGGAGCCGCTTACAGTCCTCCTTGCTGTCTATTGGGCAGGCTTACTATTTTCAGCAAAGACATGGGAATGCAGGACTCCTGTTCCCAAATCTGAGTAGCAAATTAACATGACACATAGGATGAGCCTAGGATGTGACTATAGATTCTCCCATATGAATCACTTTACACCAAGTCCATTTTTGTCCCTGGATCAAAAGCTTTACTGGACAGCTGGAAGCCTTCTATGCGCATTGGCAGAATCCCATTTCAGATTAGCAGTTGGAGGATGGGATGCTGTGCCTAGCTTAGCCCAATTTCCCTGCTAGTACCTCCCTCAAAGCCAAGCCTGGGACAATGTTTTATTGGGAGATATGACTCCAAGAAGCAATGAGGGGAGGAGGTGTAAATAAGAGAAGGGGGGAGAGAGAGGCAATACAAGGTTGTGTTATGGAGTTGGCTGCTCCTACAAGGATCTGTTTGCTTGATGGAACTATTTGAAAAGTTACATAAAATGTAGCTCAGAACTGCTTTCAGAGGCAAGAAAGGAGAAAGCATTTGTTTACAGGCTCCAGTCTCCTGTTGGTCAAAGTTTGCCCCATGGTGATAGGGGGCAGGGTGGCTAACTCCCCCACTTTTCTGGGTGGCACACATGGGATTGCTAAGCGGGTTCCTTTGGGCAGCCTAGAGAACAGCATCAAGCTGAGGGGTGGGAAGCAAAAGGTCTCGGGGGAGGCGCATTGGCTGCCCCTCCATGGAATCTGCAGAAGGCTGCTTGGTCACCACCGCCACAGAGGAGATCAGAGGTGAGGCTGAGGATATTTGAAGTGCTTTACCCTGTCTCATGTATATTCACATGACAGCATGCTCCTTCCTCTCCCTGCTTCCCTCTGGGCTGCTCTGAACAGAAGGTGGGGGGGGCATGAAAGTGCACTTGCATTTCTGCAAGTTTCTCCCCATAATTCCCCCTCTCATAGAGGTTTTTATTAATGTCATTTCATCTCTGGGGGGATAGAAATGGACCAATGGCCAATTTTATGAGTGAAAGCAGACCATCTGGAGGGATGAACCACTTCATTTTCTTTGAGGTTCCTTCACATCATTTAGGGGGCAAACCATGAATCAGCACCAACCACTGATTATGATTCTTATTTCAGCCCCTTGTATCTTGTAATCAGGGGGAAATTCCTCCCAGGTTCACTTAGCAGCTTGGTAGCCCAGTGTCCAGCTTTTATGAATATCTAGGCATTTTAGAGGAAAGCAGGATCAGATGGAGTCAGCCATGGTCAGAACCTAGGATGAGAATGGCTTCTTGGTCCTGTCCCACCCCACCCCAGAGAGGGGTGAATCCACTTTCTGTTTGGGCACATACAGTTGTTTGGGTCCTCATCCTTCAGGAGATGGTAATACCTATACCTGGCTCAGGTTGACTTGCAGAGAACTGTGTAGCCGGGCACCTTCAATTTGGTCCCCCAGTAAGGAGCTTTCACTGAATCGTTCCATGGCAAGAGGCCACCAGCCTTCAGGGAGGGAAATGTTGCCTTCTGCTAAGGATGTTGTTGAAACCATTCTTTTTCTTAAGGGGAATCATGGAAAAAGATTACTTCTGGCTTTTGTAGCTGGAACACTTCTATTTATGCTGAGCAACTGGCTTATTTTCCCCTTTGGACATCGAGCCAATTGACTGTGTTCTCCTTCCTGGGTGGTTTGGCAGTGCCAAGGTTTTGAACCTCTTGACCCAGGTGTTGGTAAGTCTTTTGGGTCTGATCCCATTCCTGGCACCATCGTGTCTATCCTGCTTTCATTTTTCTATGTGCTGCTCCCCCTACCTTTTTATATAAGTGGTTTTTCTTTTTTTTTTTTTTAAATTTTTTAACGTTTATTTATTTTTGAGACAGAGACAGAGCATGAACGGGGGAGGGTCAGAGAGAGGGAGACACAGAATCCGAAGCAGGCTCCAGGCTCTGAGCTCTCAGCACAGAGCCCGACGCGGGGCTCGAACTCACAGACTGCGAAATCATAACCCCAGCAGAAGTCGGCCGCTTAACTGACTGAGCCACCCAGGCGCCCCTATAAGTGGTTTTTCAAGGCATGAGAGTAACCTCAAATTTAGAAAACATAGAACATATAAAGAACAAAAGTCACTCATATTCTCTGTGAAGAGAGATAATCACTATGGATATACTGATACAGTCATTCATTTGTATATTCAGTCTGTGTTCTCTGTACATCTGTATTTCTCTGTATGTTTCTCTATCTTTCCATGCACTTTGGATTCCTTGAACAATTAGTTCAGCTTTATTTCAATGCGTAATCCATGGATTGTGGAAACTGAAATCCTCCTTAGTTTTCTTCCAATCTCCATGGGTTTATTCCCATGCTCCAGCCTCTAGTTCTCAGTCTGTGGGGGTCGTCTCTGTGTCGGTGCTGTATCTCTACTGCATGCTAATGGAGATTTCAGGTTCAGTCCCTTTGCTAGTTTTCAAGAGAAAGCTACTTAGGCGAAGTCCTTGTGGAGTCAAGATTTTTCTAAAATTAACCAAGAATGGTTTCTTCTCCTTATCCCATCAGCTGCTTCTGCACTTCTCTTGGTTCCTTTCTCCTTACTATCCTAGACCCTGCCAGAGGAAATCAAATCCCTCTTCTCGCGTCTTGCATGGCATGTTGGTAACCTTGTGCTATGTCCTTAAGGGTCTGAGGGCTTTTAGATCCGCTGGAGTTCACATGGAAAGCTTAAACTCCTGGACTGGAGGAAGATCTTAGGCTGAACCAGAGCTACCCATCAGAGTCTCACCAAGGTGCTTTAAGGTTTGATGTGGACCCTCACTTCAGGTCCAGCCAGAAAGGAGGGCTAGGCTAGGACCCACCTGGGCAGCTAGTAGGTATGTAAGGAGAATTGTGCCTCTCTGGCCAGTCTCCAGGTTTGGAGCACACAGGGGTATGGTTCAAAGATATCACTGTGAGAGCACCTGAGTCTTGACATACTCAAACAGGTTACCCTCAGGTTGCAGAAGTACTGGGAGCGTGTCAAGAAAGATGATAGCTATCTAAGCATATGTGCATAGAAATATTACCACAGCATGATGTTAAGTGGTAAGGAGCCTATCAGCATGTATGTATATGTATATATGTTTATATACGCATAGAAAGGTCTGGAATGGCATAAAAATATTAACAAGTGCCTTTGAGAAGTGGTGACTTTTACCTTATGTCTCAAGCAATTTTATATTGAGTTCTTTCTTTTTTCTAAATTTAAATTCAAGTTAGTTAACATACAGTGTTGTCATGGCTTCAGTAGAACCCAGTGACCTCTTACATATGAAACCCAGTGCTCATCCCAAAAAGTGCCCTCCCCAACACCCATCACCCATCCAGCCCATCCCCCCCTCACCTCCTCTCCAGCAACCCCCCAGTTTGTTGTCTGTATTTAAGAGTCTCTTGTGGTTTGCCTCCCTCTGTGTTTTGATCTTATTTTTCCTTCCCTTCCCCTATGTTCATCTGTTGTGTCTTCTTTCAAATGAGTATATGCTACTTTTATAATAACTCTTAAAAAGTTATTTCCATTTTGGGGAAAAACAATATGCCCTAAAGTATTTTGGTTATTAGGAGATATGTGAGATTTTTTCCTTCTTTCTAATTTTATTTTTCCCAATGTCAACTATTACATTTGTGGCAAATGAATAAATATAGCAGGCAGAGTAAGTGAGATTAACATGACTAAGGACAGAGGGACAAGGATTACTAGCTGGCTGGCCACCAGGTTCCCCACTCAGGACCCAAGCTGGGAGGTATAGGTTCTCCAGGCTCTGTGGCTTTTGGGAGTGCAGGTGGGTTCTGGTGGGTCGTAAATATAGGTCTCTTAGGTTGAAGAACCCTGCCAGGGTTCCTAAAGCTGAATGAGAACAAGTGTACCCTGGGTTCTGACCCTATGGCTCATGCTTCTATCTGGATATGTACAGAAAACTTGGGAACCAGTAAACTCCAAATAATTAGTTCCAGCTGTTTCTTCTGCTTACCTGGAGAGAGCTTGTGCATCCAACTCAGAGACTGGCAGCCTCATACACTAGTTTGGGAACTGATTTGTCTCCCTGTCGGATTTGGCCCTCTGTAATAGCAACAGCATTTAGAACAGTGCTTGCACAATTCCAGCATGTATTACAATCACCTCGGGCACCTTGTTAAGCATGAAGATTCTGGGCACACATCCTGGACCAACTGAATTAGACTGTGCATGTTTAGAAGTTTCTCAGTTGAGCTGATGTAGATGATCTATGGGTCTGAGATGAGAGGGTTAAAGTCTGCATCTGGCATCACTGGTGTAGTGCCTAACGTCAGCATTTATTAGAACATTGAAAAGGAGGTTCTGTGTCAAGAAGTAGACTTCTATGCATCTTGATGCCGTGGAACCAGTCTTACCCAATGGGATGTTGCAGACCTGTTTCAAAGCAGCTGATGTGACTGGACATTTTTTGTCGTGCTCCTATCACCGTAAGAAGACCATGACTAGGCTAGCCTGCTGTCCCCAGGGGGGAGGATAACAGCTACAGGGAGCAAAGATGCCCTAGCCAAGGCATCCCAGGCAAGCCTGGCCTGGAGTAGAACCCATGAGTGGGCCAGCTGACCCAGCCTAGATCAGTCAGACCCCAGCTGAACACCAGAGAGGACTACTGTTTAAGTCACTGAGTTTTGGGGTGGTATATTATGCGGCAGTAGCTAACTTCTATATCCAGGAAGTTTGTTAGTATGCAGATCTTGAAACTGTGATTCTGTAGGGGCTTAAAAATTTGTCCGTTAACAAATTTCCTGAGTAATTGTGGTGCCAGGTCTCTATGGACCACACTTGGACGGGGCGGGGGGGGGGGACTGTTTTAGACTCTACCCTTTCAGTAGCTCAATGTAGAATCATGGAAAATCCCTTAATGTTTATGAACCTCAACTTTCTCATCTGCAAAGAGGGGATAATACACCCTTCCTGCATTATAGATGTGAGGATTAAACAAACATAAAGAAACCTAGAAGGTCATAGATTTTTCTCATCTTCCTTCTTCCACTTGTCTTCCCCTCACTCCCACCCAACCCCAGGAAGAAACCAGTGCGAATATCTTAGGAAAACATGAATCTCAGGATCACAGCTTTATTGTATAGATTTCAACACAGCCATATTACAAACATTGTCAGGGAACATTTACAAGAATAAATAAGATGGACTTGCAGGGTGTAAAAAGATTACACTTCACTGTAATGTACAGTCAAAAAATATATCTGATATTCATTGACCTGACATTATTTACCTTCTGGTTTTTTAAGCTAGAATCGGAAAGGAAAAGGAAAAAAAAAAGAACATTGACAGCACAGTGCTGGCTTTTTAAAAAAGTTGATTTATTTTGTTTTCTCTTCTCATACGTGCTTTATCTATCAAACACCCAAACTGTACAAGTGCAGGCCATTGGGATTCATGGAGGAGGCTGCAAACAGTGTGGAGACTTTGGTCTCATGCAATATCATATGCCCAGTGGATGTGAAAATGTCAGTCTCCCTCAAGTCATGTGGGAACCCCATGATGACCCTTAGAGGGCTGTGATGGTGTCCAGTAGCCAAGGCAATGGTAGAAGCCCCAACTCTGCCTTTTATTGGCTAGTTGATTTAGGGTGAAAAAGTGCTTCTGAGTATGATTGCCAACACGGGTTAGCCTGGATTAACTTGGGCTAGCCCAGGATCCACCTGGCAATGAAATGGATGCTTTGGGGATGATTACAATTATGTGCCAACAGAGTCACTGTGCTTTTACTTTATGCAGTCTGCTCCAACAGGCCTTGAGTGGGGAGTGGGGTAGAAGTAACCTCTGGAGACCATGTGTGTGGTAAGCAAAACCCTGCTCTGGGTCCTGCTTGGACCTTTACTAGTTCTGGCTACCACTGAAGGCTTTGTTGGCCAGTGGATCTGAAGTATGGTTGGTCTCATCACAGATCTTGGTGGGCATTGGGTCTGTGGCAAAGCAGCTATTCGCTCTGGACATTCTGGTGATAACCAGCCTGGATTAGTGCTGGCTATGGGGCCAGAGCAGCATCTTCGCCTGCATGGTGGGAAGACTTGGACAGGAGAGCAGGGAACTTCAACCTGCACAAACCAAACCCAGCCTTGGTTTTGTGCTCTGCAGGAATGAAGGAGTTCAAATATGGTCCCACCTGCATTAAATATCACTCATCTAGGGTGGAAGAAAGTTAAAGGTCATCTCAGCAATTCTCTTTCTTCCCTTTAAAGAGATATCTGGCTCTGCAGGACCACTGCTCATATGGGCAGCTTATCCTCTCTGGCATATAGCAAATTCTTCCTTATAGTCATCAAGCTTTACCTAGTGGTCCTAGTTCCACTCACAGGAGTGACCTGGGACTAGAGAACCATGCTTGAATTTGTCCAATGATCTACAGACCTATGGAGCATATGGGCACTAGCATTCTGCCTGACCCTTTGGAAGTCTGATTTGAACTGGGATGGCACTACTTGGTTCTCAGAGCCTCTGGACTGCCCTGGTGCTTTGACCCAAGGAACATCTTCAATCGTTAATCTTCCATGGGAGAGGTGGGGGCATAGTGAGTTTGTGAGACCATCTCACAGGAGGCCTACAGATTTGTATTCACAAGCTCAAATGCACTGAAGTGTGCTTACCCAGTTTTGCACTGCTGGCAGGTTACTTCACATTCCCTTTCCTCCCCCAAATCTAAGAATTCGACTCACCAAGGAACCATGAATTACATTAATTACCCTGAGCTCCAGGCTTTCACACCGATACCTTCCTGTCTAATGTTCTACTGCCCTCAGACGCTCATTCTCTGAACATGCCAACCAAGAATCAGGGTCCAAATCCCAACACCCAGAGAAGCTCTTGGATACAGAAGGAGATTACATGGTGATCCAGCCCCAAAGGGGTCTTACCTATAGCCTCTTTCATCTGGAGTCCTCTCACATTCCTTGTATGAGCCCCTATGGACCACCCCCAAGCTCTTACTTAGATAGCTAGGATGCCAAGCCTAGGGTCTACCATTGTGGGTGCTAATTACCCCAGAGATCTGGCCCAGAACAATCTGCTAGCACCCTGCTCCTCTTAGTCCTGGGCTTGTTCACGTTTCCCACAGCATTCCTCCTGACTTAGCTGGGTGCTGATGGCCTGTCTAGCCCAGCAGTGACCAGATGAAGGCAAAAGGAGGGTGGCTTTCTTCATTCTTTTCTAAGGTAGTGAGGTGGAGGGGAATTATCTCCTTCAGTGTCTCTGGGTCGGGGTTGGACAGTTACTCCTGCTGAGATGACATGGTGCCTGCATGGCTATCCTTCCCTGGGCCACCCTTCTGCTGTCTGAGCAGCCTAAGTAGACTGACACCTGTAGCACACAGCAGGATTCATGCCAGAGCTGAGGAAATGTGGACCCTGGTGAGGACACAGATTAGGAGCTGGTTTAGCAACAGCAAGCAGATGATGGATAGACATGATTTGGTTGGTCACAAGGAGAATTACAGCCTTTTTTCTGAGACAGTGAAACTTATTCTAAAGTGACACCCTTGCTCCCAGTGGTCCTGGCCAGGCTTCCCTGTCCCCTGTCCTGCTGGGCCACAGAAATGACCACTTTTCCCTGTAGTTCACGTGCATACTTGAGTGTTTCCGTTGGGTCCCAACTTCTTGGCCTTGCCTTCCTGTTTTCCTGCCCAAAGCTCTCCAAATCTGTGCCTTCTACCTTGGCCGAGGCTCCTCTTTTCACATCTTTTCCCATTAATTGGTTGGCCTAACATTCTACAGCTAAGAAATGGTCAGGATGTGATTTGAACCAAAGACTAAGCTCTTTCCACTGCCACCCCAATGCCTCACCACGGGATGAACTGTCCCATAATAACCTGTTGTTCCTGGCAGCACCCCTTCCAGGGCCCTGGCATGTGGCAGGAGCCAAGTATGTGTGATTGAAGTAAAGTAAGAAGCCTTCCAGACCCCCAGCCCCTCATGTGAAGCATGTCCTTAGATTTGCCCACATTAGCAACGATGTGACTCCACCTGGACAGAGTACATCACACCTTCTCCAAGTCCCAGCCTTCAGGAATCTGCTGAGAAAGCCTGTGTGCATCTTATCCTTTCCCTTTACAGTGTTGTGGGCTCACCCTTCACTATGCCAGATGGACACATCCTCATCATTCTAGGATATACCAGTGGGTTCTTTCCAGCATCTAACTGGAAGAAACGAGTTGAGATCAACCCATGAACAGTGAGGTCACGGTACCCCCACACCAAAGGATCTGCCTGGGGAAGCTGAGCTGGTCTTGAGCCTGAGTCTGGAATTGGCCTCAGGAGGAAGGAAGCAGCATGGCCAGACATGGTGCCTCTCAGACTGGGATATGATTCCCTAGGGTCTGTCATAGGGAGTTGAGGGGACCAAAGCCACATGAAGGACCAGGGCACATCATGTAAAAAATATAGTCCTATTAAATCAGGCAAATTAGAGTAGAAGGCAGGTATCACATGAATTGTTAAAGTAAAACAAGAAACTGTGGAGGAATTTTAAGCTTGTCTGATTTGGGCTTTACAAGATCCATTGGGTTATCTGTTCCACCCCAGGCTTTGCTATTATGGGTAGACCCGTAGGAAAACCTGAGACACAATGGAGGAAAAATATTGTCTTTGAAGTCAGAAGAATCAGTTTAATTCCTGGATCCCCTCTGTTCACTAACTGGGGAACTGTGGACAAGTGATTTCTCCTCTCTGAGCCTCAGTTTCCTCATCTGTAAGATGGTGACAGTTGCAAACACATCTTAGGGATGTTGGGAGAATTCTGTGAGCTCACTTGTTAAGAGTCCCCAGCACATGGTCTTCTGGTTCCATGTGAAGGCTCACAGTTGGCAGGCCACTGCTCAGGCCACACCCAAAGAGGAGGCCAGTACTAAAAGCAATCTGATCCCTCTGTTCCCACAAAGGGAGGCCTTCTGTGGTCATCTAGAGGCCCAGAAAGGGCGAAAGGACACAATGTTGAGGCACAGCTAAGATACTGCCTAAAGCCATCTAGGCCACAAATGCATGCAGCTTGGGGAGAGTTCCTGGCTTCTTCTGCACATCTCCAAACAGGGTCCATACCTAGGAGGTGGCCCTGAGGCTCTGTACTACTTGGGGGTACTTCCCTTGGCTCCCCAGAGACGAGAGGCTAGTCTTTGATGTGGAAACCCAGAGATTGATACTACTGATACGGTTTTCCTCTGAATTGTAAAAGGTAGCCCATCCTCTAAGTGGAATGGGGTGGGAAGATACCTTGGGGGAGGTGGTGTTTTCTCTTATTTCCCAGGCAATGGATCAAGTCCAAATTCCAGGGCATCAGTGCCCCCATCCCATCCATCATGCCCTGCTACATGCATGCCATGTGCAATCTTAGGGAAAATATTCCCATCATGAGCCTTAATTTCTTCCTCTGTAAACTGGCCTAAGACCTGTTCACTGCCATGCCTTCTTTGGAGAGTAGCTGCATTTTGAGGAAATGGGGGCGCTGAACTGGGGGAACCATCGCTGGGCCTTGTTGGGTCAATTACCCCACCATGGCCTGAATTTTTACAACTTCCCTTATCCCTAAAGTCAAAATTTAAATTCCTACCATTTGAAATGATAGAAGCCAGTGTCATTTTTATCTGCCAGCTCTGTCACCCCTTCCAGAGCAAAATAAATCCTAGGATTTGTGTTGGATAGCCCCCCTCCCCCATTCTGCATGGATGAGCCAGGGTCTGAGCAAAGAGCATTTGATTTTCTCTGCTACAGGCTCCTTGAAGGCTGTGTGAGGGCTGGCAGGAGCAGTGGACTGGAGCCAGGGGAAGCCAGCACGACCAGTGGGAGCTGGGGCCTGGGGACCTGCTCAAGTACACTGGGGAAAGGACCCATCAAAGGAGAAGAGTGAGTTCACTGGGGGGCTTCTTTGCCTTCCTTCCCTTTGAGATGCTTCCTTTTGAACCTGCAAAGTGACAGCCCTTCTGTGATCACGTCTGGTGTCCCTGGACTTCCAGACAGCTCCAGAGCCCACACCAATGGGAACAGTTTCTGTGGGCTCCTTTCATGTCCCATCCTCATGGGCCTGCAGTGGTCACCCTGCTCCACGGTAGAGCAGAGACCCTGAGTTTCTCACAAGAGTGGAGTCTCATGATCCACTGCATATTTTGTTCCAGCAACAAAATAATGAGCAGACAGACAAATAGATGTGATAGTAAAAAGCACACGCTTAAGGGAATGTTTTCACAGTGTCTGATGAAAGGAAAGGAGGCAGCCTCACTGGCCCCAGAGAGAGTCTTCTCTATCACTGAGCTGAGCACATCACTCAGATGCTCTCCTCGCTCTCTGTTGCCTGTAGGGGTAAGTCTGTGCTTTTGGTGGAACACTCTTCTCCCTGACCCTGGCTCATCTCCTGCCGCCCCTCCTGTCATGCTTTGCTCCAGCTGGGCTGACCTCTCACCTGCCTGCCTCCCATCCCAAGGAGTTTTCACACCTCTTTGCCACTATACATCCTGATCCCTTGGACTGATTTCCTTTTCCTCTTTTTTCTACCTGTTGAGACCCAGCTTGAATGGGCACTACTTCCTCTAGGAAGTCGTAGGCAGGCAGAGGGTCTCTTGCTCCCAGTTTCATATGATGTTCATATGCTGCACCACTCCCGTACTGGGGTTCAAGCTCCCCAGTATACAGGGAGCTCTTGGGGAGAAAAACTGTGCCTTATTGAATTCTGTGCTCCTTATCTCCTGTCTGGGGCCAGACCAGCCTCCACGTGGAGCTTCCTAGATCCCAGGCTGCCCTGAGGCTGCCAAATACTGTGCCTCAACACCTAGTAGAGGCCAAAGTAGAGCATGTCCCTGGCTTACAGACCTCACAGCCTGAGGAAACAGGCAACTGTTTTCATTGGCCAAGAAATCAGATGGGACTAGTTTTCCTGGGGAGCTGGGAATGACTTACTAAAATATATCTGAACTACTGGGCTTCCCAGAAGAACTTGCATCAGAAAGAAAGAACTCCATTGTGGAGTTCTCTGCTCAGAAGTTTCTGGCCTTATTTTCCCTCCATAAAATAAGTGCTTTGCTGAGAAAGATGAAGGAAACAGTACAAACGGGTCTTATCACCAATATCTGCCTTTCTGGAACCCAGGATTTCATCATTGAGGAAGATGCCTCAGTTTCCTCAATTGTAAAGTAGAGATGACAGGCTAGTAGTTCTCTCATGGGGGTTCTAGGACTGCGTGAGATGTCATAAGGAATGTGCCAAGCCCGACATACAGTAGATGCTTAGCAAATATTGCTTCCCTGTCACTGGGTCACCCATACTCTACTTTCAATAAGATCCTAGATCCCTGGTGTGATCTCCTTGGCCTATTTTAAACTAGAGCATAACTGGGCCCATGATGACCTTTTTCAAGATGTCAGCTAGGGGTTTCTCTAGGAAGGAATTCAAATTTGGGGATCCAAGATTATGCACAAAGCTAGTATCATCTGCCCCATCTGAAGGGACCATCTTCAGACTAGCCTGTCGCCCTTGCTCAATGGCATCACTGTCCTAGGGTGGGATCTTTTAAGGACATTGCCAGGAAAGATTACAGGCCCAAGAGATTTGTCTTATAGTTACATACCCAAACTTCTCTCCCCCTTTTATTTTGACGTAAGAGACTAAGATTTTACATGCCCAAATAAAGTTTTTTCCCTATACACTTCAGAAAATAACCAACTCTTTTCTCTCTCCTAAAGGAAGCCACCACCCAAGAGACACAAGGTCAGCCCTGCCCTCCAAGAGATGGTTCCTTTTCACAAAGAAAAGGAAGAGCAGCAACATTCCACACTCTCCCTCCCACTGATTACAAAAAAAGCAAAGAGAACCTTTATCAAAGGGCGTGGACACAGCGGACTGGCCAGTGAACAACAGGTCAAGGCCTAGGCTGGGGGAGGGGTTCAAAATGGTATCGGGCCAAACCCCATGCAGGTTATGTTTGAGAATGGGGACCTCTGCTGTGGTCTCAGGAGCATTCCGAGGTCACACTGATCCAGACCGGCAGGTGTCCAATGCCAGAGATCCCTGAAGGAGCCTACAGCAGGCAGCAGAGCAGGCCCCCCCCCCCTCCAAGAACCCCATCATTTCCATGACTGCATGGAGGAGTAGAACAGATATCTCCTCTACTCTCAAGGAAAAGTGAGGCAGGGAGGTGCTGCTGAGGCTGTCACTCCCCAACGCTCGCACAGTCGGCTTGCCATGAGATTCACAAACTTGAACAAAAGCAAGAGGTCTGGGAACCAAAAAATCCAGGGCCTCGCCATGGGTGCACGTGTGCATGGGCCCATGGCTGTGGCTGGTTGGGTGTGGAAGGGAAGTCTGGGCCTTTCAGAGCAGCATCCCCCACAGCTACAGGAGACCCTCAGAAGGTGCAGGCCCACCACGGAACATGGACCACCAGTCTTCTCCTTGGAGTTGGGCAGGGGGCCGCCTCTTAGCCCCTGAGCCCAGTCACTGCCATTCACAGAAAAGGGGGCTTGGCTGCAGCAGCCTCTGGGCTCCGGCAGATTCCCCATCCCATTGGGCTAAAAGGAGCTTAAATATTCCAGTGCCACCTCGTATACAAATTTATACTGTTCCTGAGAGGGGGAGAGGCAAAGAGGAAGCAGAGGAGGCAAGAGAAGGAAAAAAAAGGAAAGGAGAAATGCATTTAGGTTAGAGACACAGATTTTGGAAGAAACTTTATCTACATCCATACTAACAGTTGACTCAAAATTATCCATGTAATTATCTGTATCTGGACATTCCCCCCAAGTTGTGCCCCGGGCCTGTCCACACCCATGCTTTCCCAGATGCCCAATGGGATCATTCTCTTCCTTTTCCCTGTTTCGGACACTAGTGCTTCTCAGACTGAAAGATGCATATGAAGCACCCAAGAATCTTTCTAAAATGCAAACTCTGGGTAAATCTGGAGTGGCTTTAGATTCTGTGTTTCTTACAAGCACCTAGATGACGCTGACACTGCTGGTCTATGGATGAGAATCTAACTAGGACCATGCTTTTCTATCAAAGTTCCCTGTGTATGGTCTGTTTCCATCACTGCACCAGGCCTTATGATCTGGGCTCTGCCTGCTCACGTACTTTCCATCACTTTCTCCACAGTGTCCGAGCCCTGTGCTTACACTGTGCAATTCACATAGGTCAATTAGAATAGGACTGGACTGAATTGAAAATATAATTCACACTCCACTAATCCAGAATCCCTTCCCCTAAGCCTGAATTAGTGATATGAGGATTAGTGTGTCAGGATTAATATTTGGACTGCCCTGCAGGAGAAGGAAGTTTGTGTGGTTGGAAGGGATGCGAGCAGAGCAGATAACTGTGCAAAGGGTTTAGACTGTAAGGGCTCACTAAGCGCCCTGCTGTTGGGTGTTTTTCTATCTGATGCTATTTTCTCCAGGTCAGGGGAATTAGGGCCAGCCCCCAGACTGTGGAAAAAGGTTCTTGGGACACTCACCAGGGTCTCCACCATGTTGGACTTGTTGTTACGTAGTGTTTTCACAATGTGGAACACATCAATGATGTTTTGCTGCTGGATCATCTCACACACGCTGCAGATGGCACAGAAGGTTCCGCTGCGGCCGCCCCCATTTCTACACACAGAGTGAAGAGGTGAGCTATATTCCTAGGCACCCTCCCAGCACCTGCTCATCCTAAAGCCACATCAGCAGTAGTGGGGGAGTGGCTGCCCCAGCAAATGCAAGGTCAGGCTATGGTGAAAGCCTTAGCGGTGTCAGTCCCACTGGTGCCATGAGCCTGCTTTGACCTTGAACGAGCTGTTCCCTGTTCATATAATGGAGGAGCTGGACTAGATGCTCTTTGAGAATTCAGTTAGCTGATGTTTCTTTGGTTCTATGAGCATGTGAAAGTCATACATGGTACACTGACCCAAACAGTGTGACAGTGTGTCTCTGTACATGTGGTACCTGTATCCTTGTTCAAAAGGAGGATCTGGGTCCACCTACACATCCAGTGAACACAGGGGAAGGTTCCAGGTGGTTTTAATCCTAGTTCTTCCCCTCTACTAAGGATAGAAACTCCAGAGACATCACTGTTAGCCTCAGGTCAGCCAGTCTAGGTTTAGGGGTGGGGCTGGGTGGGTCTGAAATGCTCTATTTTGAGATGATAGGTCTCTGGACATCCTGGTTGAAGCAAGACCCTGTCGATCTGGAGAGTCGAGCTAGAGGGCTCCCGGCAGGGTCATCTCTCTGTCCCTCCTTTCTGGTGCTCCATAATTCATGTTCATGAAAATGCCCCTCCAACTATTTACAGAAAGTCCCTTTAGGAAACTACCTGATTCGGAAATCCCGGGCACGTTGCCAAGAGCAACTAATGATTTCATGTAATGGCCTGTGTCTAAAGAACATCTGGATGGAAACTAAGGCACTTGATTTCCCGGATGTTTTATGTATAGGACACCCAATGAGCAGATGTTTCAAGTACAGACAGTTGCCCTCCATTCACTGGCCATTGCATTTCGATGTCTCTTTGGTATCTCTGGCCTCCAAGGATGCCAAGGTCCCTGTTGATAGGAGAACATGCCTATGCTTTCCTTCAGTTCAAACTGCTGCTCACCTTGGCTAGGGGCGATATGGATAAAAAGGTACTCCTGCAAAAAAGCAGGCTGAAAAAAATCACATGGTAAAGAGTAGGAAGGGATTCCCCTAGAGGGAGTGTTCAGTACTTTCTGAAGCAAGAACAACAGAGTCCAAGAGAAAGAGGTAAGTGGGCACAGGAATCCAAGGGTCTGATGGAGTGAGACCCTGATGTGATGGTAATGACTCTGTGCTAAAGGTGAGGCCACCTGAGTCTGTGAGAGGGATGTGGAAGGGGCAGGGGTGAATTGGCAGGGAACCAGCTGCCAGTTTCTGGGATGTGGATAGAACTAGCTTGGTTTGGCTGATGTCACCCATCATGACACACCTCACAGCATCTTCCTGAACCCCAGTTTGTGATTTGCATCCTTTGAGAAAAAAAGGATTGTTATAGGTGGTGGTCTTAAGTCGTGTGTGTGTGTGTGTGTGTGTGTGTGTGTGTGTGTGTGTGTTTGTGTGTGTCTGGTTTTCCTGACATGTGCATACACCACCTATTTGAAAGAGGGGAACAATGAACAATAGCTGGTTTTGAAAAGACTGAACTCGATTCTGAGGTCAGTAAGGTGTTTTCAATGGGCTCCAGACATATTTACTCTAAAAAGGGAAAAGCTCACTCCCATCTCCTCTGACACATTTTAAGAGAGTTGAGTCCTCTCAGTCACTTTCCCCCAACCCTCCACGTTCTGAGCAGCAAAGGGAATGGTTGCCAGTCATATGTTCCACATATGGCTGTTACAGCTACAGAGGTGCTCTGGGTCCGAGATCTTTGCGGAATCCTTCTCGGAGGTCACTCTGTATTCTTAGGGTAGACTCCAACACAGGCTCTGAAGTAACTGTCTTTATAACATTTGCATATTTGCTACCATGATGTCATGAATCTGTATGTTGGAAGATAACTCGTGTTTGTTCTCTAAATATTTAACGACAAAGCACGATAGGGTCTTAAGATGACCTATTTTAACATATGCACTGGGCAGATGAGGTAACTGAAGCTCACTCAGTTAACTAACTTTCTTGATGACAGCCTGTCAGCCACAGTCCCCTAAGGGTCCTGAGCTCCACCTGGCATTATGACATCAAGGTCTATTTTGGAAACTCTGTGCCCCAGCTTTGCCCATTCTGAGATAGGTGGTAAAGGTTACAGTGTACCCCAGTAATGGACATATCACTACAGCTGTGAGCCCACTGTGCCATGGGAAACAGTGTTTCCAGGGCCCTTCACACCCATCGATCAACCCCTCAGGGGCATTGCCTTCCCTTCAGGCTCCCCGTGTCCCTGTGTTCCCAGTACGCCCATAGCAAGAGATGCCCCTGAAGGAGGACACGGCTGATGAGTCCTTTGGTTTACTCAGAGGCAGTGTGGGTTAACAGCATATTGACTTGCATGTCGGTGGATTCAGATCAAAGCTCCTCACTTAACTACCCAATCTCTCACCCCTTCTGTGCCTCAGTTTTTTCACTATAGCATGGTAATATCTACCTTGTAGATGGTATTTTAATTTTAAAATTCATTTAAAATATCTGGCATCAAACTCAATCAACACATGCCCTTTCTTTTCCTCCTTTAGGAAATAATTGGAGGATCTAGTCAGTGGAACCCACTCTGTTGTAGCTTTCTAGTGACTAAGAGGACACATCATGCCTCTTGTTGGGGGTTGGGGCTCCTCTCCCCATTAAGAGTGATATGGATGGGCACCTGGGTGGCTCAGTCGGTTAAGTGTCCGACTTCAACTCAGGTCATGATCTCGTGGTCTGTGAGTTGGAGCCCTACATTGGGCTCTGTGCTGACAGCTCAGAGCCTGGAGCCTGCTTCAGATTCTGTGTCTCCTCCTCTCTCTGTCCCTCCCATGCTCATGCTGTCTCTCTCTGTCTCTGTCTCTCAATAATAAATAAACATTAAAAAAATTAAAAAAGAATGATATGGAGTGGCCTGCCCACTCCCTATGTCTATGAAAGTTTACCAGGTTCTGTATCAATGACATGTCATATAATCTTAATTCAGGACAACAAACTGGCAACCCCAGTCCATGAAAGGTTATATTTCCTTGAACACCTGCCCCTTGGCCTTTGAGAGATGTTGAGAGGTGGTATGGCCAGGTGTGCCTATGGCTGGTGTTTGTGGGCAGTGGCATCCTCAAGGACAGACGCCCTGTCACCACCACCCTGCTGCCCCAGAGGCCCCACCACGGTACTCACAGGCAGTGGACCACGGTACGGCCCTCCCTCCCGTCATACTGCTCCTGCCACTTCTCCAGCCGGCGGACCACTTTGAGCAGAGAGCGCTTGGAGGGGGGTGTGTCGCGGTAGGCAGGCCAGCCAATGTACTGGAGGTGCTGGACTATGCGGTACCCATCCTGAGGCTGAAAGCGGAGAAGCTGTTAGGGCTGTGCTTCTGGGGATACAGACCCTTCAGCTACCCTGGGGGCTGCATCATTGCAGTGGAAGACAGACTAAATGGGCTGTATGCCACAGTCTGTCTCTCCCCATTCTCATCCTTACACCTTTGTGCACACTAATTCTCCTACCATGACTTCCCTGCATGTCCCTCTACCTGCAAAACTACTCAGTTTCCAAAACCCAATTCAAATGTCCCTTTCTATAGGAAAAGCCTTCCCTGACTCACTCCACTGGCCAGAATTTGTCTCTCTCCCTGAGGTTCACGTGCCAGAACATATCTCATGTTCCCACTGGACAGTGAACTGAGGAAGAGACACAGTTCTGTTCACCCCAGGGCCCCAGTAAAGACCAAAGTCTTCATTACCCATTTCATAGACTACTGATCTGCCCTTCCCACCTAATACTTCTCTACCTAGCCAGTGAATTTCCCCATGGAAGCAACTAATTATTTTTCATCTTGGTGTTCTTCAGGTCTAGCCCAAAGCCTACTGGATCCAATCAAAGGCTGCATCAACTCATGCCAACATAGTGCGACACAGCGGGGAAGCACTAATTCCTGAGAAGTTTTGACTACACGGCAGCAAGTGTGTCGGAAACAGGCAGATGGCAGGCTGGGTGTCTCCCCATGCATGTCTGAGTGCTGGAGCCATGGTTGGGTCTGGAGCCGGAATCGGCAGAGGTACCGCTTCCCCAAAGTTGGGATTATCAGGAGAGTACAGCACAGACTCCTGGCTGGTGTGTATCATCTTCTCCCACTAGCCCTCATCTGTTTTGGGGTGGGGGAGCAGCACAGGAAGTGATAGTGGACATCCATTTACCCGAGCCATGTTACAGATGCGGAATATTCTGTGGATGATGTCCTCATCGATGTCTGCAGACACGAACTCTACCTGGATGGGCCCATAGCATCCAGAGGTCTTCTCAGGCCAGTACTGCATACAGAGCTGGGGCAAAGGAGAGATCAGAGGGAGAGGTCAAGGAGGGGTGGGGGGGGTGCTGATCTCATTTACCACCAAGCCTTTCTTATTGCCTGCAGGAAACACTGGCTAGAAGTATTAGAGTATTAGGTGGGAAATGGTGATCCTGCCTGTGATCTTTCCTATTTTTCTGGAATTGAGTTAGAACCTACAGCTAAGAGCAAAAGGCAATGCAATGGTTGCCCTTTAACCAGACAGTGGCTTTCAGCCAGAAGTTGTTTTGTCAGCTAAGGGACATTTGGCAGTGTCTGGAGACACTTTTGATGGTCACACCTGGGGGTTGCTATGGGCATTTAGTGCATAGAGGCCAGGATGCTGCTAACCATCCTACAGTGTGCATGATTGTTCCTGAGTGCGATCTGGCCCCACATATCAATAGAGCAGAGATTGAGAAACCCTAGTCTGAGATCCTAAATTGTTCCCTATGTTTATAGTGCCATCAAGGAGAGACAGATAATTTATTCCCTGGTATCTGTGGAGCTGATACGTGACTTTAGTTGGGAAAAGAATATTCAGGTAGGTGGCGGGTATTGTGGCTCAGAGAGGCACAAAGCTTCCTCAAATCCCCAGTTTCTAAGGGGCATGGAGATGGACCCTGTCCAGGTCTACAGGCCCATGGTTGGGGCTCCGATGGAAGCTAAGATTGCAGCTGCAGGCTTGTTGGGGACCACCCCAGTGTGGACAAAGAGGTCATGTGTTAGACCATTGGCAAGGTATTGGAAAATGTACCCGAGGCTCATAAAGACCCACCATGTCTTCTGAGAGCAGGTTGGGATCAAGTCTTTCACCAGTGGGGTCTGCCACAGCCTACATCGAGCTTGTAGACAAGGAGCTAGATTGACAGGTGACCCATGGGACTCCGATGGCCCCCTACAGCCACCACGGATGCAGGATTTTCATAAAAACAATCCTTCTCCCTTTTATTGACAGAGAACAGCCAACTCTCCCTGGGCAGTCATGTGCAAAAACATCTTTTATTCTATTCTTCCTCCAGAACTAGAACCAGAATGGAAGAGCAGGGAGGAAGGAGGATGTAGGAGAGAGAAAAGAACCCAACCTCCAGATTGGGAATAACATGTTCAAATGATGGCCTACAGGCTAAACCTGGCCAGTTGGCTGAATATGTAAATACAGTTTTATTGAAACACATACATAATTACTAATTTACATATTGTCTATGGTTGTTGCCAAGCCACAATGGCAGATTTGAGTAGTTGAGAATACCCTGCATAACCTAAAATAGACTTCAAAACCTCAAATATTTCCTTTTTTGTCCTTTATAGAGAAAGTTTGCCAACTCTTGACCTTCATTGTTATTCTAAGGATAAAGGAGATGACATATGTAAAGAAAGCCCTCAGCACAGTGCCAGGCATGGAATAAGCATCTGCTAAATTCCAGTGATTTGCATTATTCCGGAACCTATCAGTATCCAGCAAACACAACCACCATAATAATAGCTAACCTATACGTTTGAAGTACTCTTTTTATCATTTCCTTTAAATAGCCAAGACTAGCAAGGCTAGGTTTCACAATGCAATGGTGCCTTGCTTTCCCATCCCCACTGCAGGTTAACTGAGCATATTCAGTGTGTGTGTGTGTGTGTGGGGGGGGGGTGGTGGAGGGGGCAGGACAGTTATCTGCTGAGCTGTGCAATAATGACAAATCCATAATTTGAACTTCATTTCTCTTTGCCATTGGCTCTTCTGGCTTGCAACCTTCACAGTAATGAGGGACTAGTAGAGATAAGTCGGTGGCTGGCCAAAGAAATCAGAATTAATCAGAACTGCCCATTAAAAAAAATAATAACCTTTATCACTTGCATTGAATTGAGTCTTGCCAGAGGTTGGCTGTGATCCTGACATGAGGTACATGGGTCCCAGGCTTCAGAGAAAGTCTATTACCCCCAATATTTTCAGTCCAGAGAGAAGGTGGAATGATTTGTCTCTTTTAATAAGATTTCCAGACCAATTTCTCAAGCTAATAGGTTCTACTGTGCCTCAAACAAGACTCCTATATTTTGGGACACCTCTCTACATTTGATTTTCCAGGTCACTTTCCCATAATGCCCAGAGGGCTGGGGAAGGTTGCAGGGTCCTTCTAATCCTAAATCGGAGCCATCCTGTCACTTAAGGTCCTTAATTCGTGAGACCACAGCAGCACCGTGACATCCAGCTGGGTGATGTGTGGGCACATGTGGTGTTTGAGCTGCCAAACATCATCAGGTCTCCCCACAGCCCAGGATGTCGCACATAATCCAGCCATGGGAAGCAGGAGAAAGAAGAGAGGAAGCCAATGTTCAGTTCCCAGTGACCTTTTAGGGCTCGGAAAGGATTCCACCAACAAGAATGTCCTCTTTTGTTTAGCTCAAGGCTGTCCTGGTGTCCAAGTGGTGGGATGGTGCCTCAGTACGGGTACTGCCATTTAGGTCTGTGTACGCTGTGTAGCAAAACGTAGTGGGGCTCCCACTTGAAGTGCTCTGGGTTCAAATCCCAGCCCTGATGCCTTCCAGCTGAGTAACTTGGCCAACTCTTTTAGCTTCTCTGGGTTATGAGTGGCTGGGAATCATAATGTGTTACTTATCATGGGATATTTAGTGAATATTCAACACATGTGAGCTATAGTTAGCAGGCAGTGTGTGTGTGTGGGGGGGTGGTTATTCAAAACAAGAGGTATGAACTGAGGGTTTTATTTCCCCCCTCTACTTAGTATCCTTTATGAAAATTTCGCCTTAGGATAATAGCCATACGACTGCCCTTGTGAAAATTCCTGCTCAGCCAGCTTGGGGTAGCAGTGGGGTGGGCAGTATCCTGGGCATGGGGACACTGCTCTGCATGTCAAAGGAGAGAGAGCTGTGGGTTGTTATTAAGAGGGACCTGGGAGATGACAAAGTTTGGGAGCATAGGAGAGCCAGTGAAAGGGTGGAAGGTGGATCACTGTTTCATGTAACCCCCCAAACTCCTAAGTATTCAGTAAATTGATAACATGTACAGTGCTCAATGCACATGGATTTCTTGTAGAAACCAGTGAAGAATTGAACTTTGCTCCCTGGGAAACATGGAAATGGAGTAGAGGCCACATATGTGAACTGAGGAACCTGAGCATGAGCACGTAAATTACATGAGCATGTAAATACCAGTGATTTACAGAACTCTTGGGGAGGGAGGCTTATGGTTTCTTTTTTTTCTTAAGCTAACAATTAGTATTTTATTATTTAAAAATTTTTTATTTTAATTAGCATTAGTTAACATAGTGTTCTGTGAGTTTCAGGTATACGGTATAGTGATTCTGCTCTTCTATCCATCACCCAGTGCTCATTATGACGAATGTACTCCTTAATCCCCATCACTTATTTCAACCATCCCTTCACCCTTCTGCCCTCTGGTGACCATCAGTTTGTTCTCTGTAGATAAGAGTCTGCTTCTTGATTTGTCTTTCTTCGTTTTTTCCTTTTGCTGGTGTGTTTTTCTTCTTAAATTCCACATGTGAGTGAAGTCATATGGCAATTGTTTTTCTCTTATTTCACTTAGCATAATACTCTGTAGCTCCATCCATGTTGTTGCAAATGGCAAGATTTCATTCTTTTTATGGCTGAATAATATTCCATTGTGTGTGTATGTGTGTGTGTGTGTACACACACCACATGCTTATCCATTCTTCAATCGATGGAAACATTATTGGCTATTGCAAATAATGCTGCTATAAACATAGGGGTGCATGTATCCTTCTGAATGGGTGTTTTTATAGTTTTGGGGTAAATACCCAGTAGTGTGATTGCTGGATCATAAGATAGTTCTATTTTTAAGTTTCTGAGGAAAATCCATACTGTTTCCCACAGTGGCTGCACCAGTATGTATTCCAACAGTGCAAGAGGGTTCTCCTTTCTCCACATTCTCAGCAACATCTGTTGTATCTTGAGTTCTTGATTTTTTCCATTCTGACGGGTGTGAGGTGTAGCTCATGGTAGTTTGGTTGGTATTTCTCTGATGATAAGTGATAACGAGTGTCTTTTCATGTATCTATTGGCCATCTGGATATCTTCTTTGGAGATATGTCTGTTCATGTCTTCTGCCCATTTTTAAATTGGATTATTGTTTTTGGGGGGTTGGGTTTTCTAAATTCTTTACATGTTTTAGATACTAATTCTTTATTGGATATGTAATTTGCATGTATCTTCTCTAATCCCATTGGTTGCCTTTTAGTTTTGTTGATTGTTTCCTTCCCTGTGCAGAAGCCTTTTATTTTGATGTAGCCCCAATAGTTAATTTTTGCTTTTGTTTCTCTTGCCTCAGGAGATACATCTAGAAAGAAGTTACAGTTGATGTCAAATAAGTTGTTTGTGTTCTCCCTTAAGATTTTTATGGTTTCCTGCCTCACATTTAGATATTTACTCCATTTTGAATTTATTTCTGTGTATGGTGTAAGAAAGTGGTCCAGTTTCATTCTTCTGCATGTTGCTGTCCAGTTTTCCCAACACCATTTGCCAAAGAGACTTTTTCCCATTGGATATTCTTTCCTGCTTTGTTGAAGATCAATAGACCATATAGTTGTGGGTTTATTTCTGGATAGTCTATTCTATTCCATTGGTCTGTGTATCTATTTTTATATAAGTTCCATACTGTTTTGATTATTACAGCTTTGTTTATAACTTAAAGTCCAGAGTTGTGATGTCCCCAGCTTTGCTTTGCTTTTTCAAGACTGCTTTGGCTATTTGGGTGGGGTCTTTTGTGGCTCCATACAAATTTTAGGATTGTTTGCTCTAGTTCTGTGAAAACTGCTGTTGGTATTTTGATAGGGATTGCATTAAATATGTACATTGCTTTGGATAATATAGATGTTTTAACAATAATTGTTTTTCCAATCCATGAGCATGGAATGTTTTTCCATTTCTTTGTGTCAGTTTCTTTCATGACTGCTTTATAGTTTTCAGAGTACAGCTCTTTCATTCAGCTCTTTGGTTAGATTCATTCCTAGGTATCTTATTGTTTTGGGTGCAATTGTAAATGGGATTGTTTTCTTAATTTTTTTCTGCTGCTCCATTATTGGCGTATAGTAATGCAAGGGATTTCTGTACATTGATTTTGTATCCTGTGATTTTACTGAATTTTTAAATCAGTTCTAGTAGTTTTTGGTGGGGTCTTTTGGGTTTTCTATATATCATATCATGTCATCTGCAAATAGTGTAAGTTTTCCTTCTTCCTTACTGATCTGAATGCCTTTTATTTCCTTTTGTTATCTGATTGCTGTCGCCAGGACTTACAGTCCTACACTGAATAAAAATGGTGAGAGTGGACCTCCTTGTGTTGTTCCTGGCCTTAGGGGAAAAGCTCTCAGGTTTTTCCCACTGAGGATGATGTTAGCTATGGGTTTTTCAAATAAGGCCTTTATGATGTTAAGGTATGTTCTCTCTAAACCTACTTTGTTGAGGGTTTTAATTATGAATGGACGTTATACTTATCAAATGCTTTTTCTGTGTCTATTGAAATGCTCAAATAAACTGAGGGTTGATGGGGGGTGAGAGGGAGAGGAAAGTCAGTGATGGGCAGTGAGGAGGGCACCTGTTGGGATGAGCACTGGGTGTTGTATGGAAATCAATTTGACAATAAATTTCATATTAAAAAAATGGTCATATGGTTCTCATCCTTTCTCTTATTGATCACATCAATTGATTTGTGAATATTATACCATGTTTGCAACCCGGGATTAAATCTTGCTTGATCGTGGTAAATGACTTTTTAATGTATTATCAGATGCAGTTTGCTAGTAGTATTTTGTTGAGGATTTTGGCATCTATGTTAATTAGGGATATTGGCCTGTAGTTCTCTTTTTTAGTGGAGTCTTTATCTGGTTTTGGTATCAGTTTGGTATCTGGTTTGGTATGAATTTGGAAGTTTTCCTTTCCTTTCTTTCTTTCCTATTTTTCTGAAAAGTTTAAGAAGAATAAGTACTCTCCTTTAAACATTTGGTAGAATTTGCCTATAATGCCATCTGGTTCTGGACTTGTGTTTGTTGGTAATGTTTTGATTACTGATTCAATTTCTTTGCTGGTCTGTTCAAATTTTCTATTTCTTCTTTCAGTTTTGGGTTTCTAGGAATTTATTCATTTCTTCTAGGTTGTCCAATTTGTTGGCATATAGTTTTTCATAATATTCTGAGTGTACGTCTGTCGTATGTATGTTTGTTATTTCTACTCTCATTTGTGATTTTATTTATTTGGGTCCTTTATTTCCCTTGATAAGTCTGGCTAGAGGTTTATTGATTTTATTGATTTTTTCAAAGAACTAGATCCTGGCTTCATTGATCTGTTCTATTGATTTTTTTTTTTTGGTTTTTTTTTTTTTAGTTTCTGTATCATTTATTTCTGCTGTAATCTTTATTATTTCCTTCCTTCTGATCTTTTAGGTTTCATTTGCTCTTTTTCTAGTTGCTTTAAGTGTGAATTTAACTTTTTGAGATTTTTCTTGCTTCTTGAGATAAGTCTAGCTTGCTATAAACTTCCCTCTTAGAACTGCTTTTGAAGTATCCCAAAGGTTTTGGGCCATTATGTTTTCGTTTTGTTTCAGTGTACTTTTTGATTTCTTCTTTGATTTGTTGGTTGATTCATTCATTGTTTTAGTAGTATGTTATTTGACCTCTATGTATTTGTGGTATTTCCAGATTTTTACTTGTGGTTGACCTGTAGTTTCATAGCATTGTGGTCAGAAAAGATGCATGGCAGGACTTTTACCTTCTTGAATTTTTTGAGTATGGTTTTGTGGGCTAATATGTGATCTATTCTGGAAATGTTCTACATGTATTTGAAAAGAATGTGTATTCTGCTGTTTTAGAATGGAATGTTCTGAATATATCTGTTAAATCCATCTGTTCTAGTATGTCATTCAAAGCTATTGTTTCCTTCTTGATGTTTGTTTAGATCTGTCCACTGATGTAAGTGGGAGATGTTAAAGTCCCCTACTATTATTTTATTATTATCAATTATTTCCTCTATATTTGTTATTAACTGTTTTATGTATCTGGGTGCTCCCACATTGAGCATGTATATTTATAATTGCTATATCTTCTTGTTAAATCGCCTCTTTTATTATTATATAGTGTTTCTTATTTGTCTCTTGTTATAGTCTTTGTGTTAATGTCCATATTGTCCAAAGTAAGTATTGCTACTCTGGCTTTCTTTTGACATCCACTTGCATGATAGATGTTTCTCCATCCCCTCACTTTGAATCTGCTGGTGTCTTTAGCTCTAAAATGAATCTCTTATAGGCACTTTTTATCCACTCTGTTACCTGTGTCTTTTGATTGGAGCATTTAGTCCATTTACATTCAAAGTAATTACTGATATGTATTTATTGCCATTTTATTACTTGTTTTGTGTTTTTTTCTGAAGATTTTCTCTGCTCTTTGTGTTTTGCTTATTTTCTTTAGTGACAATTTAGATTTCTTTCTCTACTCTTTATAGGTTTATTAGTGGTTTTTGATATGGTTACATTAGGTTTGTATACAGCTTCTGCATATAGCAGTCTGTATTAAGTTGATGGTCATTTAAGTTTGAATCCATTCTTTTCCTTCTTCCCCACGTTTTAGGTATATGGTATTATATTTTATATTCTTTTTTTGAGTTAGTTGACTTTTTTTTACAGAAATATTCATTTCACTGGCTTTGTGTTTCTTATGTTTATACTGTCATTTTTGGTCTCTCCTTTCCACTCAAAGAGTCCCCTGTAATATTTTTTGCATGGCTCCTTCAGTGGTCTCAAACACCTTTAGTTTTTGTTTGTCTGGGAAACTCTATCTCTCCTTCTGAGATAGATTCTGAATGATATCCTTGCTGGATAGGATATTCTTGGCTGCAGATTTTTCCCATTTAACACTTCAAATATATTATGTCTCTCCCTTCTGGCTTGCAAAGTTTCTGTGAAAAATCTCCTGCTAGCCTTATGGGTTTTCCTTTGTAAGTTACTGACTTTGTTGCTTAAAAATTTTTTCTTTATCACATTTTGCAAGTTTAATTACTTAGTGTGGATATGCTTTTGTTGATTTTTCATGGGAGTTCTCTGTGCCTCCTAGATCTGGATATCTGTTTCCTTCCCAGATTAGGGAAGTTTTCAACTGTTATTTCTTTAAATAAACTCTCTGCCCCTCTTCTCTCTCTCTCCTTCTTCTGGGACTCCCATAATATGAATATTATTATGTTTGATGAAGCCATCTCTCTAAGTCTATTTCTGTTTTGTGTAATTCTTTCTTTTGTTCAGCCTGATTACTTTCTAGTTGTCTTCTAAGTCTTTAATACGTTGCTCTCCTTCTTCCATCCTGTTGTTCATTCTATCAGGTGTGTTTCTCATTTCATTTATTTAGCCCTTTATCTTTGCCAAGTTATTTCTTATCTCTTTGTTAAGGGTCTCACTGATGTCCTCCACTCTTTTCTCAAATCAAGTGAGTATCCTTTTGTTCATTGCGTTAAATTTTCTATCAGCCATGTTACTTATATCTGTTTCACTTAGATCTCTGCCTGTGGCCTTGTCCTGTTATTTCACTGGGGATAAATTTCTATTTTCTCTACCGCTTTGTGCCTGTTTCTGTGTATTAAAGCCAACTGTGTCTTTTGCTCTTGAAAGTAGTGAATTTATGAAGAGGAGGTCCTGGAGTACCCTGTAGTACAGTGTCCCCTGTTCACTAAAAACTGGCACTTCAGCAACGAGGCACTACTTATACCTTACTGTTGTGTCTGAGTCACTTTTCCTTTCAGTGAAATTGTCTGCACTGACTCTGCCTGTTGTGGGCTGTGCTTGCTCTCTGTGGTGTTTGTGGGACCCAGGAAGGCCAGCTCCAAGGGGGCTTGCTGCTGGGGAAATTGGGAGCAGGATAGTGGTATTATCAAAGTTTTTCCTGGGCCACCAGTTCTATGCCAGGTCCACTGAAACACTGTCGGCTTGTGGCTGCATGCTGGGGCTGGTAGGGGCTGTGAGTCAGGGCTGCCAGGGGTGCGAGGCTGGGAGCAGCTGGGTCTGGTGCATGATGGTGGCTGTGGGTATGTGGCCAGGTGTGTCATGAAATGGCAGCTGGGGGCATGGCAGATGTGCGTGGTGCACTGAGGCAGCTGTGCACCCATTGGCTGCTTAGGGCACACGTGCAGCTTTAACAAAATTTGCCCTGAGCCCAAGGCAGAGGCTAGCAGTCTTGGAGTGGGTGAGTCTTCAGGAGAACTCATGGGTGTGGTTCATTGCCAAAGGGTCAGGCAGACGTTATCTGTGCATCCTTGCCTCTTGCAGGTGGCTCTGTATTTATGCTGGGAGGCAGGGGAGGAACATGGTGACTGCCAGCTCCCTTGCCTTCAGAGAATTCCAACAATACACTCTTAAATCAGTATGAACAGGCCTTCTGTTTGTCCTGGTGTTGTATAAACTGCTGCTTTTATGTTGCTTTTCTCTGTAGGCTGCTATTTCTTTAAGGGTGGTGACCCAGCTTTCATTCACTGTCCTGGCTTGCCCAGTGCTGAGTCAGTTGACTTTTAAAACTCTAGGCTCCAAGTAACCATTGCTTTGATAAACTCACAGAATTTAGCCCCTCTGGTTTTTAAAGCCAAACATTAGTCTTCCTCATGTGAACTCCCTGGTTCATGGGCTCATTTCTCTCCTCTGCACACATAGTTCATTCCCTCCTGTGGGCCACATCCCTTTACCTTTCTGACCTTTCTAACCTTTCAGATGCAGCTTCTTATCTATAGTTGTGGAGTTTGTTCTGCCAGTCTTTGTATCACTCTCTGGTTTGTTGACTTGGGATGTGAGTGATATCTAATTGAAATGTGGGATAGGGTGAGGTCAGGGTCCTCCTACTTTTTCATCTTCCCGAACTCCAAGGAGACATGTGGTTTCTTCCAAAGATTCCAGGAGGTCCTGGAAAATGGGGGGATTCAAGGAGGCCGACTTAGCTCTAAGAACATGAGAACACAGCTAACCTGGGGCTTCATGAACACTCAATGCAACTTTGGCATTTTTTTTTAATTCAGTTGAAAACCTTTTGAAGAGGCTTTTTCCAAGAATAGGTTTCAATCCTCTAGCCTAGAGTCTGGATCAATGGCCCTTTCCCACATCATGTCCTGGCCCCTCCCTCCTCCTTTTCTCACCCAACAGCCTGGGGAGGGATGGTTTAGAGGGGAGGGCTTCACTACTGCAAATACGCACAGTGTGTTGCTTATCACATCTGGAACAGGAAGCCAGTCCAGTTGCAGCATATGATTTAGAAATGCCCATGCTTCTTCCAGAAAAGCAGAGGGCCTTTTGCTATTTATTGTTAGAACAAGTTAAACCAAGCATGTGTGGACAGCCCTGGAGCAGCTGCCATACATTATTCCACCTAGTGATCTCCATAGCTGTTTGGGCCATGAAAAGATGTCCTTTGGGAGTGCAAGTTCACACGTGAAATATAACAAATGTGGAGGTACCCTCACTGTTGAACATCATTTTCTTGCTGATGGAATCAGAAAGCTAGTTAGTTGCTGGAATAAACACACTCTGATGAGTTGAATGAAAACTACCATATGGGCCTATTTTTGGAATAAACAATTTAAAAGCACATTGTAGTGCACCTTAGTTATGCCTTTTGTTAATTAAACAATACTTTGATAAAATGGAAAGGCCAGTAATATCACACAGCTTCAGAAATGAAAGATTCTACTTATCAAGCTTATCAAGGTTCACAGTAGGGGAAATCAATCCTGGGCCACTTGAAGATGTAGTTGAATTAGTATTTCTAAGAAATAATATGAAAGTCACCTGAATTAGTTATAAGATTCAGATCAGTGATTATAAAATTCCTTTAAAGAGATTCTATTAAGAACCAAAACATATAATTGGCCAGCTAAGGAAGAGAGAGGGTGAGGTGGCAGGTAAAAAGCAAGGGAGAGAGAAAGGCACATCGTTGGTGACCAAAGTGTATCTTTCTCAGTTCTGCCTCTCAACAGCCCCCAAGGGTGAATAATGTAATCCCCATGCAGTGGGGGAACTTTCTTATGACAGTTGCATCGGAATCTGTTCTCAGGGTAGGAGTTTAGGAGAATATGTACAGAGGATGGTAGAATGAGGGGATGTCAAAGGCTCAGGGCAGGCTTGAGAAAGAGGTATTAAAGAGAGCACTCAGGCAGGACTTATGGGGAAGATGTTGGAGTAGGAGGACCCTAAACTCACTTCATCCCATGGATACAACTAGATAACACAATAGTGAAAATAATGCAAAAAATAACCTGAAGACTGGAAGAACAGATTCCACAACTAAATGTAGAGAAGAGGCAACATTAAAGATGGTAGGAAGGGTGGAGCTGTGGTGGGGAGCTAAACCAACTCATGGGCCATCCTTGGGAGGGAGGGAGTTGTGGGTGAGGAGAGGGGAGGAAAAAAACTATCACAACAGAGCTTGCACAGGGAAGGTGAATCCCCATAACATTTGGCTTTGAAACCAAAGGGGGTGAATTTTGTGAGTTCTTACAACTAGGGGGACTTAGAGCCTGGAATTTTTTTTTTTAAATTTTTTTTTTTCAACGTTTATTTATTTTTGGGACAGAGAGAGACAGAGCATGAACGGGGGAGGGGCAGAGAGAGAGGGAGACACAGAATCAGAAACAAGCTCCAGGCTCTGAGCCTTCAGCCCAGAGCCCGACGCGGGGCTCGAACTCCCGGACCGCGAGATCGTGACCTGGCTGAAGTCGGACGCTTAACCGACTGCGCCACCTAGGCGCCCCGAGCCTGGAATTTTAAAATCAGCAGGCTTGGCTCTGGGAGAGTCAAGGAGGGCATTAGGAAGCAAAGTCTCCATGCTTAAAGAGATAGCATAACAGCCCACAGAGATCCATCCTAGAAGCAGCAGTTTGAAAAATGCCAGGGGCATATGGGTGGGAGAGTTATTTACTCATTTCAGAGGGTGTCCCAGAGGGGAGGATTCACAGGGAGACTCCTCCAGAAACAAAAGAGCTGGCAGGTGCCAATTTCCTCCCCTGCCCCCCAGCATAAACACACGGCTACCTGCGGGAACCAGCACAGCACCCACGTTAACTACCTACCTTGCTTACACCAAGCCCTGCTCTCCTTTGCTTTGGCGGATCTGTCCTTTCCAGTCATATTTGCCTGAGCCTTGATGCTTGGGCTGCTCCCTGAGAATACCTTGCAAAGCTTGCCAACACTATATCTTCTGACTGTGCACTTTGCAGGGACTCAGTCCTGGCAGTGATAGGGCAGCAGCTGGTAACCTCTCACAGAGGACACATGCACCTTGTTAAAACTGCATGCCTCACCCTGCATGCTTTGTGGGGTGGCCCCAGCCACCCTGGTCTCAGCAGTGGAGGCACATCTCCTCTCGCAAAGGACAGTGCCACCTTTTTAAAAGTGCTTGCCCCACCGCTACTTTCAAGAACAGGAGACACAGCTAACTTTCCTAACACACAGAAACACAGAGAGTTAGAAAAAATGAGAGGAATGTGTCCCAAATGAAAGAGCAGGACAAAACCACAACAAGAGACCTAAGTGAAATGGAGATAAGTAATATGCCTAAATAGAGAATTTGAAGCACTGAACTTCAGAAAAGAGTGGAGGACATCAGAGACACTTTAACAATGAGATAAAGAACCAGAGGTGATGAACACAATAAATGAAATTAAAAAAAAAACCATTAGATGGAATAAATAGCATGCAGGAAGAAGAATGAATTAGTGACCTGGAGGACAGAGTCATGGAAAGTAATCAAGCTAAGCAGGTGAGAGAAAAAAAAAATTATACGAAATGAAAAAAGACTTCAGGAACTCAGTTACTCCATCAAGCATAATAACAGGGACCTCAGAAGAGGGAGAAAATAGGGCAGAAAATTTATTTGAAGAAATAATAGCTGAAATTTTCCTAATCGGAGGAGAAAACAGATATCTAGACCCAGGAGGCACAGTGATCCCCCAACAAAATCAACCCAAGGGGGACTATACCAAGACACATAGTAATTAAAATGGCAAAAAGTAGTGATAAAGAAAAATCATTTTAAAGCAGCAAGACAAAAGTAGTCAGTAACTTACAAGGGAAAACCCATAAGTCTGGCAGGAGATTTTTCAACAGAAGCTCTGCAAGCATAATATATTCAAAATGCAGAATGGGAAAAATTTGCATCCTGGAATATTCTAACCAACAAGGCTATCATTCAGAATAGAAAGAGAAAGAGTTTCCCAGACAAACCAAAACTAAAGGAGTTCATGACCACTAAACCAGCCCTACAAGAAAATGTTAGAGTGGACTTATGTAGAAAGGAGAGACCATAAGTAAGAGTGAGTAGGAAGCACAAAAGCAGTGAAAATAAGTATATTGTAAAAATCAAAGGATTCACAAAATAAAAGGAAGTAAAGTATGATACCATATACCTAAAACATGGGGAGGAGAGGAGTAAAGAATGGGTTCAAATTTAAACAACCATCAACTTAATATAACTACTATATGTAGAAGATGTTATATACATAATGGTAACCACAAATCAAAAATAAAAAGTAATCTGCAAAAAACAGAAAGGAAGTCAAATACATTATGAAAGAAAGCCAATTTATAGTGAGAGAAGAGAGCGAGGGAAGAAAGGAACAGAGAAAATATACAAAGCCAACCACAAAACAAATACAAAATGTTAATAAATACATCTATATCAATAATTACTTTGAATGTAAATGGACTAAACACTCAAAGACACAGGGTGGTGGAAAGGATAAAAAACCTACTTATATGCTGCCTATAAGAGACTCGTTCTAGTCTTAAGACACCTGCAGATTGGGGGTCCTTGGGTGGCTCAGTCATTGGGCATCCAACTTCGGCTCAGGTCATGATCTCACCATTCATGAGTTTAAGCCCCACGTCGGGCTCTGTGCTGACAGCTCAGAGTCTGGAGCCTGATTCGGATTCTGTCTCCTTCTCTGTGCTCCTCCCCCACTTGCGTTTTGTCTCTCTCTCTCAAAAACAAATAAACATTAAAAAATATATTTAAAAGACACCCGCAGATTGAAAGTGAGGGGATGAAGAAATACCTATCATGCAAATGGATATCAAAATAAAGCTGGAATAGCAATACTTATGTTAGACAAAATAGACTTTAAAAGAGTCTGTGAAAAGAGAGAAAGAAGAACACTATATAATAAAGGGGACAATCCAACAAGATAACAGCAATTATATATATATATATATATATATATATATATATATATATATGTATATATATATATATATACATATATATGTGTGTGTGTGTGTGTGTGCGCACACACATGTATATACACCAAATATGGAAGCACCCAAATATATAATTCAGTAACAAACACAAAGGAACTAACTGATGATAATGCAATAACTCTATGGGACTTTAATACCTTACTTACATCAATGGACAGATCATCCAAATGAACATAAACAAGGAAATGGGCTTGAACGACACACTAGACCAGATGGATCTAACAGATGTATTCAGAATATTCAATTCCAAAACAGAATATACAAGTGAACATGGAACATTATCCAGAATAGATCACATATTAGCCCAGAGAAACATACACAACAGATTCAAAATGATCTAAGTCTCACTATGCATGTTTTCTGACCACCACGCTATAAAAGTAGAAATCAACCACAAGCAAAAATCTGGAAAGACCACAAGTACATGGAGGTTAAATAACATGCTACTAAACAATGAATGGGTCAACTGAGAAATCAAAGAAGAAATAAAAAAATACATGGAAACGTGTAAAAATGAAAACAGCCTAAAACCCTTGGAATCTAGCAAAAGCTGTTCTAAAAGGGAAGCTAGAGAAATCTCAAATAACTCAATCTCATAACCTCAAGGAGCTAGAAAAAGAAGGAAAAAACCCAAATCCAAAAACTAGCAGAAGGAAGGAAATGATAAAGATTAGTGGAAGTAAATTATATAGAAACTAAAAAAAAAAAAAAAAGCAGGAAAAGACCTCTCTGACCTCAGCCGCAGCAATTTCTTACTTGACACATCCCCAAAGGCAAGGGAGTTAAAAGCAAAAATGAACTACTGGGACCTCATGAAGGTAAAAAGCTTCTGCACAGCAAAGGAAACAATCAACAAAACTAAAAGGCAACCAACGGAATGGGAAAAGATATTTGCAAATGACATATCAGACAAAGGGCTAGTATCCAAAATCTATAAAGAGCTCACCAAACTCCACACCCAAAAAACAAATAATCCAGTGAAGAAATGGGCAGAAAACATGAATAGACACTTCTCTAAAGAAGACATCCAGATGGCCAACAGGCACATGAAAAGATGCTCAACATCGCTCCTCATCAGGGAAATACAATTCAAACCCACACTCAGATATCACCTCACGCTAGTCAGTGGCCAAAATGAACAAATCAGGAGACTATAGATGCTGGAGAGGATGTGGAGAAATGGGAACCCTCTTGCACTGTTGGTGGGAATGCAAACTGGTGCAGCCACTCTGGAAACAGTGTGGAGGTTCCTCAAAAAATTAAAAATAGACCTACCCTATGACCCAGCAGTAGCACTGCTAGGAATTTACCCAAGGGATACAGGAGTACTGATGCATAGGGGCACTTGTACCCCCAATATTTATAGCAGCACTATCAACGATAGCCAAACTGATGAATGGATAAAGAAATTGTGGTTTATATACACAATGGAGTACTACGTGGCAATGAGAAAGAATGAAATATGGCCCTTTGTAGTAACGTGGATGGAACTGGAGAGTGTGATGCTAAGTGAAATAAGCCATACAGAGAAAGAGAGATACCATATGTTTTCACTCTTATGTGGATCCTGAGAAACTTAACAGAAACCCATGGGGGAGGGGAAGGAAAAATAAGAAAAAAAAGAGGTTAGAGTGGGAGAGAGAGCCAAAGCATAAGAGACTCTTAAAAACTGAGAACTGAGGGTTGATGGGGGATGGGGGGGATGGGAGGGAGGGGAGGGTAGGTGATGGGCATTGAAGAGGGCATCTTTTGGGATGAGCACTGGGTGTTGTATGGAAACTAATTTGACAATAAATTTCATATAATCAAAAAAAATAAATTAAAAAAAAAGAAACTAAAAAAAAAAAAGAAACCAAGAGCTGGTTCTTTGAAAAGATCAACAAAATTGATAAACCTCTAGCCAGACTTATAAAGAAAAGGAAAAAAGAGGACTCAAACAAACTCAGAAATGAAGTGAAAGAGGAGAAATAACAAATGACACCACAGGAATACAAAGGATTATTAGAGAATATAATGAAAAATTATATGCCAACAAATTGAACAATGTAGAAGAAATGGATAAATTACTAGAAACATATAAACTGCCAAAACTGAAGCAGGAAGAAATAGAAAATTTGAACAGACCAGTTACCAGCCAGGAAATTGAAACAGTAATCAAAAACCTCCCAGCAAACAAAAGCCCAGGACTAGATGCCCTCACAGTGAATTGTACCAAATATTTAAAGCAGAGTTAATGTTTATTCTCAAACTATTCCAAAAAATAGAAAAGGAAGGAAAACTTCCAAATTCACTCTATGAGGCCAGCATTACCCTGATACCAAAACCAGATGAAGACACTACCAAAAAGACTATTACAGGCCAATATCCCTGATTAACATAGATGCAAAAATTCTTAACAAAATGCTAGCAAACCAAATTCAACAATACATTGAAAAATCATTCACAGGGGTGCCTGGGTGGCTCAGTCAGTTAAGCATCTGATCTCCACTCAGGTCGTGATCTCACGGTTCATGGTTTTGAGCCCTCTGTTGGGCTCTATGCTGATAATGGAGCCTGCTTGGAATCTCTCTCCCTCTCTCTGCCCCTACCCCACTTGTGCTCTTTCTCTCTCTCTCAAAATAAATAGACTTTAAAAAAAGCATTCACAAAGATCAAGTGGGATTTATTCCTGAGATGCAAAGGTGATTCAATATTTGCAAATCAATCAATGTGATACATCATACCAATAAGTGAAAGGAAGAAACATGACAATTTCAGTACACACAGAGAAAACATTTGACACAATACAACATTTATTCATGATAAAATCCCTCAACAAGGTTAGAGGGAACATACCTCAAAATAGTAAAGGTCTTATATGAAAACCCCACAGCTAACATCATCCTCAATGGGGAAAACCTAAGAGCTTTTCCCTTAAGATCAGGAACTAGACAAGGCTATCCATTCTTACCACTTTTATTCAACAAAGTACTGGAAGTCCTAGCCATAGCAATAAGACAAGAGAAAGGAATAAAATGGATCCAAATTGGTAAGGAAGAAGTAAAAATTTCACTATTTGCAGATGACATGATACTATATATAGAAAACCTGAAAGATTACACACACAAAAAAACAACCCCTACTAGAACTGATAACTGAATTCCACATGGTTGCAGGATACAAAATCAATGTACAGAAAGCCATTGCATTACCAAACATCAGTAGTGAAGCAGGAGAAAGAGAAATTAAGAAAACAATCCCACTTACAATGGCACCCAAAAATAAGATACCTAGGAATGAACCTAACCAAAGAGCTGAAAGACCTGTCATCTAAAAACCATAAAACACTCATGAAAGAAATTGATGATAACCCAAAGAAACAGAAAGACATTCCATGTGCATGTAAGAAGAACAAATATTGTTAAACTACACATTTAATGCAATCCCTATCAAAATACCAAAGCAGTTTTCACAGAAGTAGAATAATCCTAAAATTTGTATGGAACCACAAAAGACTCTGCCTGAATAGCCAAAGCCATCTTGAAAAAGCAAAGCAAAGCTGGAGATATCCTGTCTCTGGACTTCAAGTTATATTATAAAGCTGTAGTAATCAAAACAATGTGGTACTGGTTCAAAAACAGATGTATAGATCAATGTAACAATAGAAAATCTAGAAGTAAACCCACAATTATATGGATAATTGATCTTCAACAAAGCAGGAAAGAATATTTAATGGCAAAAAAGGCAGTCTCTTCAACAAATGGTGTTGGGAAAACTGGACAGTAACATGCAGAAGAATGAAACTAGACCACTTTCTTACACCATATACAAAAATAAATTCAAAATGGATTAAATATCTATACTTGATACTGGAAACCATAAAAATCCTAGAAAATAATATAGGAAATAATTTTCCTAACATTGGCCATAACAAAATCTTTCTAGATCTGTCTCTTGAGGCAAGGGAAACAAAAGCAAAAATAGACTGTTGGCACTATATCAAAATAAAAAGCTGCTGCACAGCGAGGGAAACAACCAATATCAAAACAACCAAAAGACAATCTGAATGGGAGAAGATATTTGCAAATATTGTATCTGATAAAGGGTTAGTATCCAAAATTTAGAACTTACAGAACTCAATACCAGAAACCAAATAATCAAATAAAAAATGGGCAGAAGACATGAACCAACATTTCCCCAAAGAAGACATCCAGCTGGCCAACAGACACATGAAAAGATGCTCAACATCACTCATTATCAGGGAAATGCAAATAAAAAGCACAGTGAGATACCATCTGTCAGAATAGCTAAAATCAAAAACTAAAGAAACAACAGGGTGTTGGTGAGGATGTGGCAAAGGGGAACCCTCATGCATTGTTGGTGCATATGCAAACTGGTGAAGTCACTCTGGAAAGCAGTATGGAGGTTCCTCAGAAAGTTAAAAATAGAACTACTCTACGATCCAGCAATTACACTACTAGGTATTTACTCAAAAGATACAAATATACAGATTTGAAGGGGTATAGGCACCCCGATGTTTATAGAAGTATTACCAATAATAGCCAAACTATGGAAAGAGCCCAAGTGTCTATCAGTAGATGCATGGATAAAGAGGTGGTATATGTAGGGAATATTATTTAGCCATTAAAAAAGAATGACATTTTTCCATTTGCAACAACATTGATGGATCTAGAGAGAATACTATGTGAAATACAGTCAGAAAAAGACAAATACCATATGATTTCACTCATATGTGAATTTAAAGGAACAAAACAAAGGAGCAATGGAGGGGGGAAAACCCCTTAACTGTAGAGAACAAAGTGATGGTTACCAGAGGGGAGGTGAGGAGAGGTTGGGTAAAATAGGTGAAGGGCATTGGGAGTGCACTTATATTGATGAGCGCTTTGTAAGGTACGGTATTGTTGAATGGCTATATTATACACCTGAAACTGATGCAGCAGTATATGTTCACTATATGTTAAAATAAAGAGTTCAATTATACAGCTGAAGAAAGGAACAACTTTTGGGTAGAAGGTGGCATTGCTTGGGGAGGTATGGGAGAAGAGGCCGAGGCAGGGGCTGTTTGGGCAACAGGGTGTTGGGGGGAGATGTGCTCCAAACCATGAGGATGAGGAGGCAGGGGGGTTTAAGAATGAGGATGTGCAATGTTCAACCTCTGGTCATGGGCATTACTGGGATTCAAACTCCACCTGGGTATATGGAGCAGGAAGTAGCATGAACTAGGAAGTGGCCATGCAAACAGGACTTCCTTGCAATTCCCAGAAATCTGTGGGGTGGATAACAGACTTGCCCACAGGATTGGGGAATAGGAAGCAGAGCCCATCTCAATTAAACCTTCAAAGACAGAGTGAACTTGGCTGACATCAGGGTTAAATGAATTTAATAGAGGATTGTGTTAAGACTTGGAGAAGTTATGAAACTGGCTTACGGCAACACACCAAGTTAAGTGGCAAGGCTAGAACTTGAACTCTGGTTTCACGGCCCCAGACTTCTTATTCTACTGTTACCCTCTCTGGAACAGAAGGACGGCTCCTTGCAAAGTCAGACCTGAGGCTCTTGGAGACATAGACTTGGGTGTTCTGTGGGTTTTGCTAGCATGTTAGGCTGTGTTTTCACAAACGGAGATAAAAATGGGGATATCAGTGCTTGCTATTTGCCCTGAAGGCACAATGACAAAAAAAAGACATCATGCTGCATTTCTCCTGGGAGAATGATGAGCTTGCCTGTCAACTTTTAGAAGCTCTGTGGAAATGCACTGTTCTTGGTCTCACCCTCCCTCACCTTTCTATCTGGCCTAGCATCACCTGAACTCTCAGACTTTCCATGGTGGGAGCCTCAGAACTGGGTGACTCAGCTTTTATATAGCTCTTGTTTGTTTTAAACCAGAAAATATTTCTTCCTGCTCCGTATACCCAGGTACCAGCCAGTGATTATCAGGCACCAGAGCCCTGGAAACGCTACTGTTTAAATGGCTACCAAAATCTTCAACCCTTGGAAGGGGACTTTCGGCCTAAGTCAGTGATGGGTTGTGGGGCTTTGGATAAATCTTGTAAAAAATTGTTTTTATGTTTATTTTTGAGACAGAGAGAGAGAGAGAGAGAGAGCTCAAGCAGGGGAGGGGCAGGCAGAGAGGAAGACACAGAATTGGAAGCAGGCTCCAGGCTCTGAGCTATCAGCCCAGAGCCAGATATAGGGCTCGAACTCACGAGCCTTCGAGCCAGCAATGAGATCATGAGCCGAAGTCGGCCACTTAACCAACTGAGCCACCCAGGTGCCTTTAAATCTTTTTTTTTTTTTCTTTCCTGGACCTCAGCTTCATGCCATGCAACATGAGGGGAAATAGACCCTGGTCAGATCAGTGGTTTCCAAAGTGGTGTCCGTAAATTTGGCAGGAGAAGCCAATAAGATATCCCCAAAGTGATTAAAAGCCAAATGCTATCAGGTTGTTGTCCTGGAGTGGAGGACACCGAATCTCTGGCTTTGGGCTGGAATTAGACCATTGTGTGTTAGCTCTGTATATGGTCTGCTGATCAGAAGTTCATTTGGGATAGTTATGTTCATGGAAAAACATACAAGTAAACAAATTATTAATTATTAAATACAGTTTGGGAAACAAAAGCTTCCAAAATAGCAGGTCTATGGAGGAAAGACCTAGGAAATATCAAAAGGTGTTTGGAGATCACTTAGATGATAAAATCGCTAAGATAAAAGCCAGATAAAGTGTACTCCCTAGAGTGACAAGTGAAATACTGAGAAACTCAGGGGACATTGTACGCCTGGTCAATATAATAAATGGGCAGAATATTCAAGGAATATTAAAGACCTACCACTTAATATGTGGAGACAACCAAAGAGATCCTGGGTCTCAATGACCCCAAACCTGATTACAGGCTGGTGGGGTGATATACGGTCCATCTCCTGCTGGATTCTTCCAGAGCTGACCACAGAGCTCAGGAGTGACATGCTGCCTGGACACTGGCTTTTCCATTCCTTCTGCTTCCTGGTCAGCTCCTTCCTGCCACTTGAGGGTCTTGGTTGAGATGGTTCCAGTTAAAGATGATTCCATCCTGTTTGATGCCAAAGGGAGTCTGGCAGGTAGATATTACTTCACTACAATGTCTGCTCCATGGGGACTGGCTTTTATTTTTTTTTGGTGCCTCTGTTGTCTTTTGCTATGTCTGGTCTGTGCCTAGTTCAGGGTAGTTTCTCAATCCATGCATGTTGATGACTGAATGCAACCCAGAAAATATGCACCTTAACTTTTAAAAGACCTCCTCTGGGTCAGCAAGAGTCCTGTGGAGGCAGGTCATCTGCCTTCTCCTTGGCTCTCCCCATCCTGTTCTCTCATGTTTCCTGATGGACTCTGATTCAGGCATGGATTTCTCTAGAATAAGCCACTTTCCAGTTCAACACTGGTGATTCTGGACGTTCCCATGATTTCAGTCTCACAACCTGCACTGATCCCTACAACTCTGAGTCTGAATTCCTGTTTTCAGTTGTATTGCCTGCAGTAGTTTTCTATGGCTAATGTAACAAACTACCACAGATGTGGTGGCTTAACCCAACACAAATGTATTATCTGGAGGTCAGAAATCTGCAATGAGTATTAAAGGATTAAAATAAAAGTGTCACTAGAGCTGTCTGTCTTCCTTTCTGGAGTCTGTAGGGGCCAAACTATTCCTCATCTCCCCAGGTTTTTAGAGGCGGCCAGCATTCCTTGACCTGTGGCTGTGTCACTCCACTTTCTGCTTCCATAATCCCATGGTCTGCTTCCATCACCACTGACTTTGATCTTCTTGCACCCCTCTGACTAGGAACCTAATATGGGGCCCAGCTGGATAACTCAGGACAATTTACATACCTCAACATCCTTAAATTTACCACATCTGTAAAGTCCCTTGTATGAGATAACATATTCATAGATTTAGAGACCAGGATGTGGACATCTTTTGGCGGGGGCATGATTCTGTCTACTGCACAGTTCCAACCCATGGCTGGCACAGAGGATTTCCTGAGTTGTCTAAACAATGTGGCAGGTGTGGCATGACCATGACGAGGGCTTCTTTTTGGGTCTGCTCCCCATGAGCTCTGGTCTATCTGTAGAGCCCACAAAGATGGAAGAGATCTTGGGTCAATGCTGTTGGGTGTGACTGGAAAGATTCTTTCTGATGTGCCCACTGGAAACCACACTGTCATTTGCTGGATGTTGTGGTTCTAGGATATTGCTCCACTAATCTGATCATAGGCCTTGGAGTCCCAAAGAGCTAAAAAAGAAAATCTCTAAGGTTGAATATGTAGTTGCCTTCAGAGTCTTTATCTCTAGCTCCCACTGCTTGTAATTATCTTTGAACTGAAGCCACTGTGGAGAAGGGAAAATATCTGTGGTTGGGGATAGCTGACTGAATGATGCAGTATAGGATTCCGAGCAGAGGCAGGCAGATTTGGCCAGCAGTGCAAGAAAATAAGTCACTAGAGATGTTTCCTCCTCTCCTCAACCTTATTTTGCTGCAACTTACAGGTAGTCCTGCCACAACCCTGCACACAAGCCCTTATGGTTGGCCTGTGGTCAAACCAGAGGATGTGGCATTCACTGGTCCTCTGATGATGCTCAGGACCTATGACAGACCCATCTGTGTTGCTGGGCTGGCCAGGAAGCTGTAGCTGTCCTGGCATGGGCATGCTGGCAGACAAATGCTGATGCCGCTTCAAAGAACCGCCCTTCCAGGTGCTGAGGGCAGCTTTTCTGCTGCTCACGCTGTGTCATTGTTTATTTTCGCAAGGCACCCAGCTGTTGCGGTGATGATATTTATATCAATAAGTGTTCTATTCATCTGTCGATTTTAGGGGATGCTTGCCAGCTGCATATGGCAGCCAACCTCATGGCCCTTCTAAACCTGATGTTTTTGCAGTTAATCAATTCTTAAAGGCTGTATCAACATCTGGGGCTGAGAAATCTTCATTCACCCAAGACACACCCTGGAAGGGGCAGTTATAGTCAATGACCTAGACCCCTGCTTCTCTACATGTCCCAAAGTGAGATTCTTTCACACTCCTCCTCCATGCCCAAGCTCTGGTTTTGCAAAAAGGGCTTCTGGAAAAGGGGGAACAGCAAACAGGCTTTCACAGGCTCTACTTCATTCATGGACTCAGTGAGCAGAGTTCAACATTTTAATTTCTCAGGCAAAGGAATAGGGTGGTGATGCCTTCTGAGTCTGGAACTCCACAGAAGTCTTTGTTTTATGGGAATCCATTTAATTTCATGGTTATCTTGGATTCCAGCCACATCTACTGATTGAGCCCCTTGGGGACTCACACACCATATTCAGTCTGTCAGGATATTTTGTTGGGTTTCCCTTCAGGAGATATCCAGAATCCACTCCACGGCTACCACTTAGGTTCAAGCTGCCATCACGTCCCTTAGCAAATACACTCTCCTTCCAAGACCATTAGTGTGTTCTCAACACAGTAGCTAGAGGGATGGTTTGTTTGTTTGTTTGTTTTTTAAAGGTCAAAGTATGTCACTCCTCTCCTCAAAACCTGTCAGTGGCTCCCTTCTTCTCTCAGAGTAAAACTCGAGTTCTTCCTAGGACCCCTAAGGGCCTCCATGACCTGGCCCTGCCATGTGTCTGTGTCACCTGCTGCTGCTGTTTCCATGTTCACTCTGTTCCAGTCACAATGGCCTCTGTGCTGTTCCTCAAATGTGCCAGGCATGTGCGCACCATAAGGTGTTGGTGTGGGTTGTCCTTTCTCCCTGCAATGCTCTTCCCATAGATGGTCACACGGCTCATTCTCTCCACCTCCTTCAAAAATACGCTTATATGTGACCTTCTCAATATAGCTTGCCTTGATCACTCTATCAATAGAGTGCCCCACACCTGCCTTCCAGTCTTCCTCTTAATTTTTTCCAAACACTCATCACCTTCTAACATATAATTGAGTACATTATAGGGACTTGGTTACATATTGTCTCCTTCACTTTAGAAGTTGCACCAGAGATGGGAATTTGTTGTTTTGCTTTCTGTGTCTTGTTCACGATGCATTCTAAGCACCTAGAATAGCTTCTGGAAGACAGCAGATACTCCACAAATATAGGTGAATGATGAGCAAATCTCTCGTGAACGTATTATGTTCACATCCCACCAGGCGCTCAATTTCATCCTGATGATCTGCTCCTCTCCCCGCCTCCCCCTGTCTTCCCTCATCTTGGTCGATGTGACCCCAGACGTCTAACTGCCTAGACTTGAGCTCCTGCCACCATCCACAACGTCTCCTTCTCATTCACCTCCCACATCCAACTGCTCCCCAAACCTGTAGATTTCCATCTGGGAACCAACTTTCACATCCAAGCCCGCCTCCTGATCACTACCTTTCTTTTCTGTACATCTGCAGAATCCGCTTCCCAGTCTCCTGGCTTCCAGGTTTCCCTCTAACTTTTTCTCCTCACTGGTCCCCAGACTCAACTTTCTATCAGGAACCAGCCACACCATGGCTTAAAATCTGCAGAATCCCTCCTCCCTGGATAGCAAATATTGTCTAACGGTGCTCCTTGGAAACCCGAGGCTTCACAAAAGCACCCAGAGTCCTGACTCTCCAAGAGACACTGGGGGGACCAGAAGACCAGTCTGGGTGGAGCTCAACTCCCACCCCAGGTGGTTTCACCACGAACATCTCTTGATCACACATGCTTGAGCAATACAGCGCTTACACAAAAGCTTTTATTCGAAGAGAGGGTTCTGTTGCTTACAAAGTAAGGGTCTGACACTATGCTGCAGGCCAAGGCTGAGATCTGAAGCCCACATGGGCAGCCCTCTGCAAGCAGGACGCTGCTACATTTTGCAGCCTCACCACCCTCTTCTGCTCCCGATAGACCCTGAGCCCCAGCTCCACTGCAACCCCAGCTGTTCTAAAGAGAAGCCACACACATTCATACTGCCTTGCCTTTGCCCCACTGTTCCCTCTGCTCCGAGTGCCTTTTCCCAGCTCGCTCAGCCCCACACACCCAAACTTCTGCTGCCTTCTTCAAGGCCAAAGTCACCTTCTTTTTGAAGTCTTCCCTCACCCTCTGGGCAGAATTAATTGCTCCCTGTTCCCGGCCAGCACAGCACTTTGCGTCTGACCTCTATTATAGCGCTGCCACACGAGGTTGGGACAATTTGCTCATCCGTCTCTGTAGCAAGACTGTGAGCTCCTGCAGGGCTGAGACCACAGCTCAGATCCATTTTATTTTATTCCCACACAAGGCCAGCACGCACACAGGAGTGCACTGAGTTTCTCTGAGTTTCTTTCAAGACAGTGAAAGGATCACTTTTCAAAAACCTGAAAGGACATTCTCACTTTTCCCACCCAGGAACGGCTCCCCTGCTATGGGGACCTGGGCTCCAGAAGCTGTCCCATGACAGGTGCTTTAGCACTCTTGGAGTCATCAGACCCCGGGGGGCTAAAGCATGAAGCCTGCCTGGACACCGGGGTCACCTGGGATGAAGCTGGGATCGTCGGGGTGGCTAGTGGGCAGAGGGTCTACAGTTCAAGCTCCAGGCTCTGTCAGTGCTGGGTGCATCTCCCAGGGGGCAGGCTGGGTGGGTGGGTGTGGCAAGGCATCAGAATATTCCGCAGGGCTGGAGACGCTCAGCAATGGGGAGGCTCTGTGAGCCTCTCAGCTCAGTGTGCTTGGTGTGATTTGGAGCAAAGCCCTAATCAGTGTGGTGGATGGAGCAGAATCTGGTTCTGCATAGGGAGGGAGGGCTGGACAAAGCCTACAAGCAGGGGGGAGTCACTGTTGGGAATGAGAGGGCTCAGGGGTGGCAGGGCCCAGGAAGAGACCTCCAGCTTCCACTGGCAGCAGGATGGGCTGGATCGGTGCTCAAAGCCAGACAGTGGCCATCAGCAGGCAGCTCGGTCGGGCAGGGGAAACACCATGCTGGCTCTCAGGCTCTCCCTCCAGCTCTTGGGCATGGCTTCCCGAATGCACCTGAGCACCTCGGGCAGTGGCTGGGCCCCTCCTACCTGGGCAGTGTCCATCTCATTCAGCATCACCACGGAGGAGCAGTTATAATCGAACACCAGCCTCCAGAAGTCTGCCACGGTGTTGGGTAGAGGGTGTTGGGTGACCACGAAGGCGGCGGGCTGCTTGTGGCTCTGACAAAGGAACGACATAGGCTTCGTAAAATACACATCCATCAGTGATGCTCTGATGGCGATGAGGCTTGGATGGCTGCCAGAGGCCCCCGAACCTGCCAAACAGATTGCACAAAACACCTACCTGTTCTGTTATCTCTGGGTGCCCAGGTGACAAAGGGGGCCTTCTCATAATGAACTCATTCTCCTCTAAACTAAGACATTTCATTAGGAAAGTGTCACTCGGCTGGGGATTATTCAAATAAATTATTTATGTTTTGGAGCTCAGCAAATAATCATCATTACAATATGAAATGAAAGATTCTGGCTGCAGATTTGCTGCTCTGCTGGCCAAAGCACCTCTTGGGACATTAGGGATATCTGTGGTCCTGTGCCCACAATGCTGGAGGAGGGGCTGGCTCAGCCCAAGGCAGAGAGCCTCCTGAAGGGGCTTCTATTGCAGGAGGCTCACTCCTGCCCCAAGGCCTGGCAGAAGATGGACACTGTGTGCTGTGAGACAATGGGCAGTGGAAGGTGCTCAGGTTTTAGGGTCAGGAAGGCCAGGGGTTCAAATCCACCATTCTTACTTGTAGGTTATTAGTCATGTATCAATCTGTCCATCTGCTCCTTCCTTCCTTCCTTCCATCCATCCATCCATCCATCCATCCATCCATCCATTCATCCATCCAGGCATCATTTGTAGAGTGCCTTTTTTTTTCTTTTTGGTGGTAAGCCCTGGCCAGTTATTAGATCTTTCCAAAGTCACGTTCTTCATTGGGAAGAGGGGAATCACAACTCCGAAGGGATACTGTCATATGGATTGAATGAGATTTGCACTTGAAAATACCAGCACCCAAGAAAAGACTGTGAGCCCACTGGCAGGGCAGAAACACAACTTGGTTCTTCATCCTTGGCCCTAATGCTGTGGCTAGCACATGAGACACCCAGTACAGGTCCAGCAAACAAATGCATACACTCAATCCCATGTTACAGATGGGGAAACTGAGGCCCCCAGAAATTAGCTTGTGATAGTCTGGGCTACATTGGAAGCTCTGACTGGGCCTCATTTATTACAGTATCTCGTGAGGGGTTTGGAAAGATTGAAGAGCTTCTCCTTTAGTGGTCTGTGAAACTGGAGATTACCCATAGCCTATGTTCTTAATAAGCTTTTTTGAGAGACAGGCCTTGTGACAGACACAGCTGTTTTCAGTAGAGTGTCCAGTCAGCAGGAAATGGGGGGGATAGAGGGGCTTGCCTGTCCAAACCAGGGGAACACCCAGGCAAAAGACCCTGCCAACCATATTACATAAAGCACCTGTCCATTCTGTTATCTCTTGATGCCCTGGACAAAAAAATGCCTAGCAACTGTGGATGTCACATAGGCACGAGGGTCCTGTCTTCCAAGGACCTTCTCCTGGTCAGTGGGATGGTCAAAGGGGGGAGTCTGGGAGGGCAGAATATTTAATTTCCCCAAAAGTGAAACTCTAGTTGCAGAGAGCAGGTCTTTGAGCCATTTCTAGACACAGAAAAGATCCTAGGTTTTAAAAGTCAAAAAACAGTATCCAGACCCTGGACTCCACCCTTCTGAGCTAGTTGACCTGGAGACAGTCATGCAAATACTCTGAGCCTCAGTATTTCATCTGGAAAATGGGGACAATAACACCCAAACACAGAATGAGTCAGGGTAAGTCCAGGGCCCGACATGGTACCTGCCCAACACTCGGTGAATGTTAGTTCTCTTTCCTTTTTCCCTGTCTCTGTGATAAATGCTCTATTAGGCCAGCATGCCTGACAAAGCCTTATCTGAAAATATGTTCAAGATCCGCGCTCCTGCTGGGTTTCAGGGATCAGCCGGCAATCCATTTCATGGATAACATCATCCTTTACCAGGGGAAACATTAAAAATTAACCCAGAGGACTTCATATTTTTCTGCTAGGAGCAAAGCTGCTATGGTTACCAGATAATGCACAGACTGAACTGGAATACAGATAAGGACTTTTTTTTTTTTTTTTAAGAAAGGCAAAGGCCCAGTGATGGCTCACAGGAGAAATGCCCTGTGGACAAAGAGAACATAATCAGCATCAGAGCTTGGCAGAAGACATTTGGCTCCAGGCAGCATCTAACCTACTAAGTAGAGGCCAGAAACATGTTTGATCCTTGCATAGATGAGGAAGCCAGTGGGGAGGGAGTTGGGACAAATGGGAGAAAAGCAATGGGGAACCTGGAAGTGTGAGTATACCCGCAGGCCCCTTCTCTTGCCACATGCGTGCACACACATGCATGCACACATACACATACGTGCACACATTGACCTTAGAGAGCTCTAAGGTAAAGGCCAGAGGTACTCCCTCCATCTTTAGCTATTTGATCTGACCAGGACAATGCTCCCTGCATCTGGACCCATAGCCAGGGTCTTCATGGAGGACTTGGGCACCCTGTGGGCCAAGGTCAGGGCAAGCCCTGACAGAGCTGATAAGCATTGACCTCCCATCACCTGCCTCCAACACTGACAGCCCTTGGGGAGAGTTTTAGGAGGGTCAGAGGTCAGAAGAGGAGTTGGCTTTGACCCGAGGACAGAGCACCCCACATCCTTGCCTGTTCCGGGTGAGACGGGAAGTCCACGTGGGCTGGATGGATGTAACCATGGACATGGGTTGGGGGTGGGGGCGGAATCTGAAGGGCTTATCCCCAATCAGGCAATGGTATTCTTGGTCCTGAGCCTCGGGATGTCTGTGTCCTAGTGGATTGCACAAACTGTGGGGAGGCCCAAGGAATGAATTCCAGGGTCTGAGTCCTGGCTTCTGGCTCTGCCAGTAGCTTTTGGGTGACCTTGAGCAAGTCTCTTCCTCTTTCTGGCCTCACTGTCCTTTGCTTAAAAGTACAAGGATGAGACCAGATAATCCATGGCTCATTCCTGCTGCAAATATCTCTACATCCAGGAGGTGGAGGAATGATCAGTGGAAGTAGCTGAAGGACCCAGGAGGAAAGCATATGAGTCAGGAACATGGACATGACCTTCTAATTAGGGTCATGACTCCTAAACAAGGTCAGGGTAGGAGTGCCCTTCTTAGATTTGCTGCCGAGAAAGCAGAAGAAAGTGCCTCTGATAGAACAGTCAGAAACATGGCCCATGCCCTTTGCTAAACCCATCACTTGTCCAGTTACTGAGCACCTACCATCTGCCAGCCTCATTCTTGCCTCTGCACATGAGTTCTGGGAGCCTGCCTGGGAGTTCCCCAAGGGCAGAACCTATGTCTGCACCATCCTGCATTCCCAAAGCTCAGGCCAGGGCCTGGCATAGAGAATGTTTCCTGAACTAAACTTAAGGCTGAGAGTTAGCTCTATGGGCAGCAGGAGGGTGTACTGGGAAGGCTTGTGCTGTGCCGTCATGGACCGATTTTATGCTTTTGGTCTATTCTTGACAGGAGTATGGGAGCAAAGAGCCAAGCACATGGCTTGTATATAGGTTTGGACCAGAGCCTTCAGGGGGAGCAAAGGTCCTTGTGGCCAGGAAGAGCAGAAGCAAAGAGAGGCTGGTTGGGGGTGGTGGTGTGGGGTGTCAGTGCCCTGGGCTCCAGCCATCTCCACCTTGAAGAAATTTCCCAGTGAGTGCCAGCCAGGGCTCAGCTTACGTCCATCAGTGCGGCATTGACGTAGTTGCTGGGTTCCCCATCCACCGAGATAAGGAAGGGCAGGCAGCGGTCCAGAGGCAGGACATCCATGCTCCGGTTCTTATCGTGGTTCCGGGGCAGGAGCCCGATGCTGCAGTCCTCGGGCCGGACGCGGGGAGTCACGATGTTGAGGGTCTGTAAGGCGCAAAGACAGATAGGTAGGCATTACTCAGGTGGTAGCCCCAAACAGAGGAGATAGCAAGGTTCAAAGCCAGCCTACCCCACCCTATCTGCATCCTGAAAGTTTGGCCCTCCGGTCCCTCCCCAGGACTTGTTCCTCTCCCATGTGATGTTCTGCCATCTCCCGTTAGCTGCTCCATGCAGGCTGAGAGCCCCTACCAGGGCTGTGAGACACCCCTATGATGCCAAGTATGTACAGACTGCATGCCCACACACAGAGCAGACACAGGCTCCCAACACCTGCCAACCATTTGAGCTAAGCTGCTCAGCTCTGTGAAGGGTGGGCGAGCCAGGAGGTCAGGGGGTAGGGGTGGGGGTGGGGAATCCCCCATGCATCCCTTGAAGTGCCAAGGAAGGAGGGAAAGGATTTCACCAATGCTCCTCTTAGAGAAAGCTGTTTTCAGAATGGAAGGGTGTCTGGATGAGCTTCCCAGGATAGGTGAGAGACCCCCAGGAAGCAAACTCTAGGAGTCTGGAAAATTTCAGGGTTGTGTCGTGCAGAGTGAGTCTTGCAAGTGTGGGGCCACAGCTGAATTGCCCAGCCAGGAGACCAGATGTTCTGTGCGCCCACGAGTGGGCTGTGGCCTCTGTCTTTCCCCTACTCAGTACTTGGTCTCCCCTCCCAATCAGTAAAGCTTCTGCTTGAGGGAGCATGGGGGCACTGGCCTGGCTGGGGTATATACCCATGGAACCAGGGGCTGGGTACTTTCCCCTCAATTCCTGGAGCTTCCTTGCTTCCCACTACCTGGTTCTCAGCACCTGTTGCCTAGGTAAGACCCTGGCACTGACCTCAGGACAAAGGGCTGGCCTCTTGGCCTACTCAGTGACTCACATCAAGGCCTCCACACCAAGGTGGCCACCATTCTGGCTACCTGGGTTACAAAGTACAGATGTGCTATGTCTGAGCTGAGCTCTGGGATGGTGCTTCCCAAAGTTCAATATGCAGATAAGTCACCCAGAGATCTTGTTAAACTCTACGTTCTTGTTCAGTAGCTGTGGGTGGGACCCAAGATACCACATTCCTGATGAACTCCCGGGTAAAGTTGATGGTGCTGGTCTCCAGACCCAACTCTGAGTAGTGAGGCTCTAGGACAGACACACTCCAATTGCACAGAAATGGTAAGAAAAAACCCGAGTCCCTCCAGGGACGGCAGAGCATGAAACTCACACCTGTGTTTATAAACCTGTCTCCACCCACAACTAGGATTGGACTAGAACAAAGTTAGTTCAAAAACATATGCAGAGTTAAAACAAGCGTTAGCAGTCACCAAGTGACTGGTTAACAGTTGCTCGTGGCTGTGTATTGTATGTGCAAGAATTCATTCTGCAGCTGTCTGGAGCTGCAGACACTGGAAACACCAGACTCATCAGTTCTCATGAGGAAAACCCCATGAACGTGCTCAGTGCTGAAGTTGGCTGGGTCCCTGAGCCTGGGATTTGCTCATACCTGAAATTCGTCTTTGATTTGGCTGGAGTTGGTCTGGGGGTCCAGCCTGCTGATGTTGTAATAGAGAGAGCGGAACTCACACACGGGGATGGCGGTATTGCCGCAGAGGCATGCTTCCAGGATGGCATCGTGCACAAACACGTACTGCTCCTGCCCAGCCAAGAAGAGAAGAGACAGGGTGCCGGGTAAGGACAGTGGCCTGGGAATTTGTGGTCCAAACTGAATCCCACGGCTGTGAAGTAGGGGCAGGATTCAGACTGCAGAATCACTGCTTCCTATCTGAAAACCTGAAGGACCAACTCTCCATGTTTCTCAGTGACCACCTGAGCAATGGTGAGTTTTGTCCCCAGCGTAAGACTGAGCTGTGTAGACATTGAGGAAAGTAAGAAACTTCTGAATGTGCTGCAGTAGGGCTCTTGGTACCTGCCTGTGTCCCCTGAGCTTTCACCTTTACTTTGAAGCCTACGTACTGCAAGCACGTGAGATTCATGCCGAGGGATTTCCTCTAGTCCCAGGAGCACACCTGGGCTGGGTGCAGGGCGAGCCAGCATGGCTGAAGAGCCAATGCTCTGGAAAGGAGCCCTCAAGCAGTGCCAGCTGGAGAGCTGGGGCATAAATACCTAAGTTTCCTTCTCTCTCAGGTAGGAGATTTGGAAGGGAACATTTCCTACGGCCTCAGAGCTCCCAGTAGGCTTGGCCTCCAGTTGTTCACAGGGTTAATTAAACACCTTTACAAAAGACCTTAACGCTTTCATAAAGCTTAGTGTCCTTTCCTTCTCTTTGCTTTCCAACTGGTGAGCCTTGGGATCACCTCTCAAATAAATCACTTGCCCTCAACTCCCTGTCTCAGGGTCTGCTCCTGCGCCCTGTGCCCCTTGGCCATCTCTGTTCTTTGCACCTGCTGTTCTCTTCTCCCTGAACCCCATTCCCCCTTTTCTATGGCCCCTATGCTTCATCCCCTCTGGACAGTCTTCTGCACACCCACCAGGTGGAAGCTGTTGCTGTTGTTGCTCCCAGGCCCTTAACAAACATTGAGTGCTCTCTTGCAGAACTTGGCCCTACATAAAACACTTATCCCGATGCATCACGATGATCTATTTGAATGTCTGTCTCCCCCACCAGACAGCAGGGGCCATGTGCCTGATGCCAGCCAGCAAGGCTGTCTTCCGCAAGCATGAACCTGGGAACAGATAAAGCAGCCTCTTGGCTTTACTGCAGCCTCACCAAGAAGTCCAGACACTAGCCTGTGGGAGTTAGCTCAGACCCCACAGCAGGGGCCTATGTTTTTAAGTGCCGGATTCTCTGCAGGGCCGGCAGTGACTGGCCATGCCCAAAGCCAAAACTTCCCTTTGCAAGATTGGTGATGGACATAGCTTCTTATCTGCCTTAGCTGACTGCCTGGGCACCCACAGCCTTCCCTAGAATCAGATGATGGGCTTTTATAATAACCAGCCATGGCTCTGAGGAGTAGGGTAGGCAGAAAAGACTGCCTAACAAGAGAGCATGGTTCAGGGGAAAGTGCTTGAGCCTTGGAGTCACACGGACCCAGCTTCTCAGTTTCTTTCTTTATGAAATGGGGATACCAGTAGGAGCTGCCTGGCAGGCTTGGTGTGAGTAGGAACAATACCCTGAATACAAAGGGCCCATCATGATGCTTGGCACATGGTAGATAGATGCTCAACACTAAAGATGGACTCCTCTCATTTCCCACGGGGCTTGGGCTCTTGACCTGAACAGAGGGGGGCTTGAAGGTCTGCTTTCCCCCTGAAGGCAAGGGCTATATGTTATCTCTCTTGGAATCCCTGGAACCCAGCCCAATTATTCAATAATTTTGTTGGTTAAGCCATTCTTGCGGGGACTGAAGCAATGCTTGGCACACAGCAGGCATTCCGCAAATGCCAATCCTTCCCTCTCTCTCTTCTTCCCCCAATGCAAGTAAACCATTCGAAGAATCCTTAGAAGTTCCCATTAAGCCCCTGCTCAGATACCCTCAGCACTGGGGAACTCCTTACCTTTCCTCATTGGAGGATGTCATTGCACCGAGGGGCCTCAGGGTGGGCAGTGGTGTCCTGGCTTCTACTGTGGTCTCCTCGCAGTCAGCCATGTATCCCCTTCCTCCATTTCTCCCGCCCCTGGGTCTCTTTCTCTAGGATGCCTTCACCCATGGGTGAGTGTTCTACCCTGCTTCTCCTTGGCCAGGGCTGCAGCTGGCTGGCCAGCTTGGTGCCCCAGGACTCACCTCTGTCTGCACCAGGTTGACCCTCTGGGCCCGGAGCTCACGCACACAGTTGAAGATGTCCACTACCCCTTCGTTCTCGGCCATGTCGAGCATGGTGTCGATAGCGATGAAGCAGCCGGTCCTCCCAGCCCCAGCGCTGGCAGAGAGGACAGTGTCTATGTTAGGGACCTTGGGACAGGACCAGCCCTGGGGAGGCCCCCCGCCCCCATTCAGCCCTGTCCCGAGGCATGCTGTAGAGGTCAGACATAAAAGCCTGAATCCCAGCACTGCGGGGAGACTCAGAGCAAGCAAGTGAACTTAGAGTCTCAGCTCTCTTCTGTAAAATGGGAGAGCAATGCTTGCCTTTGGGGCTGTTTTATCAAAACCTGCTTATATTTGTTGTACTCATTAGCAAGCACTTATTTCATGCTTACAAAGTGCCAGAAATTGTTCGAAGTGTGTTACAAATGTTACCTATTAACTCCCTTGTGAGGTTGTTTTCTTACCCCATTTACAGGTGAGAAAAGCAAGGCATGGAGGGCTGACCTTACTCAAGGTCACACAGCTGGCGTGCAGTGGAGGTGGGACTTTTTATCCCAGCAATCTAGCTCCAGGGCCTGTGTTCTTATACGTTCTTAGTAACAGCACGAAATGCACGCTTCAACAACACGTATGTCTGCCGTTGCCTCATCTGGTGGGTGCAGCCAATCCGTCTGTATCATGCAAGGCATGGTGCCTGGCACACTGGAGATGCCTAATAAACATGTCTTCCCTACCCCCCGTCCCCCTTCTGTTCCACTTTTTCCCTTCGTCAGCAAACAGGTTGACAGATGGCAGCAAGGACGGAGAGACGAGGGAGCAGAGGAAAGGGGAGAAGGCAGAAACCGGATCCTCTGAGCTGGCTCAAAGGCACAGAGTGAGTCCCAAGTCCCATGTCACAAGCCCGGGGCTTGGCTCTGCTTGCACCTGTTTGCCAGAAACATGATCCAGGAGCATCCTTAAACTGGAGCAGGTGATGGCTCCAAGACCCTGGTCTGGTATATATGCTCTGATTCTGATTCATACTCCATTCTGATCACTGGTGTTTCCTTCAGGAAAATCTCAGACCAAGTACAAAATAGCAGAAGAACTCAGCACGACCCCCATGGACCACGGCATGGGTCCCAGACCAGCACTGGTTCTGGTCAGGGCACTGAATCAGAGACAAACAGAACATTGACCTTGAATGCACGCAGTTTAGGAAGTGAAGGCCAGACCACCAAGGAGGCCCATGTTGGCTGCGTTTTCACATCTTGCTTCCCCTGGGGAAACCAGGGCTGGGGCAGGAAGGAGAGCAATGCTGGCCGACCGTAAGTCCAGGCAGGACAGGCCCGAGGGGACTGTCACCCACAATGATCTGGAAAACAAACCCCTGGGAAGCACTCTTTGTTCTTAGTAAAATTGCATGGTTTAAACTGAGTTAAATTTGACTTGTATTTGTACCCTTACACCTCCGGTCCAGATCCCTCAGAAGGGACTCGGTGGGCTGGACACCAGGGGCTAGGAGGCAGCACGAAGAGGCACTCATCCGTGTTTTCCTGACATCTCCTCCTCAGCCTGTTTTAGGGGACACAACCAGGATCCACCTTGGATCCCCCACCAGTGAGCAAGCTGCCTGGTGCCCGCGAGCCTCACATGTACAACGTGCCTCCTTGCAGTGTTCTCCTGAGCACCTGAGCTGTATTTATTTCTGCCTCACATAGCAACTGAGCTCATGATGTTTGGGGCCAGACCCCTGGAATCAAATCCTGGCTCAACTACTTACGAGCCGTGTGACGTTGGGTAAATGACTTAACCTCTCTGGGCTTCCATAACCTCAACCATAACACGAGGCTGATAATAATAAATAAGCCCACCATGTAGCATTAATTAATAGCACAGTACGTGTGAGTTGCATGACATTATGCTGAAAAAGCACAATGCATGGAAACTGCTTAGCCCTATGCCTGGGTACCTAGCAATTTCCCAATAAATGGTTGCTTGCTACTCACATTCAACAAATATTTATTGAGCACCTTGTATGCACTAGGTGCTGGGATTGGGAGTGGGGCTGATATTAGAAGCAGAGAACGGTGGTATTTTATATGTGCTTACTACATGGCAGGACTACTCTTAGGCACCTCATTTTGTTACCCAACACATTTAATCTTCAGAATAGACCCAGGAGTGGGGACCACTGTGCCTGGCGCATAAGGCTGACTTATTATGGGGGTAAGACCTAGAGCCATCATGTAAGGAGAGCCTGATGAATGTTTGCCATTGTTTTCCTTCCTCCCTATCCCTGCTCTGGCTGCTCTCTGGGGCACAGGACTGGGCGGGGAGTGAACATTCTCCCGTCCTTGAACTGTCATGTGGTGTAAAGCAGACCATGTATGCCAAATGCCTGGAGAGCCCAGAGGTGATGATGAGTATTCTCTCCTAACCCTCAGCGACCTCATCTGTGAAATGGGCTGGCTAATTCACACCTGCTTGTGGTGGGGGAGGGTAAATGGATGCTAAGTGAGAAGGGGCTGGCTCCCTGATGCTTGCAGTTTGTGGAGACCCTCCTTGGCTTGACTCAGCACCTCGACTGAGGTGGACACCACCAGGGCAAGGGTAAGATAACTTAACATGCAACTAAGAACACGCAGTGTCTGAAAAGCGGGGCTGGGCCCAGGGTCACATTGGAAAACGGAGGCACTGGGAGGAAGGAGTGTGCAGGCCAGCTGGCCTTCGGGTCTGGTCCAATTCTTAACGCCCTTGACATGACACTTCATCTCCATTTAGGAGGATTGGAAGATGTGCCAGTCATTCCCAGGGGACTTTCTAGGTCAGAGCTGAAAATATCTCTTTTCCATAATAAGGTGAAGCCTGGCGCTGTCCATTTACTCTCTATTAAGGACCCTGCAGGCCAGCAATTGATTTTTAAAATACAAGAACTGAAGAGAAGTGGGCTTCCACTGAGGCGCCCTGACGCCACGGCAAGGAGCTGAGGGCGAGCATCTGCGGCCATGGCTGTGAACTCCCGGCTCTGCCGTTTCACCCCTGTGGGCCCCGAGCAAAGTGTCCACCTTCTCAGTACCTCGGTATTTCTCATCTGTAAAATGGGATGGATGATAACGCCCACCCCTCCAGGCCGCGTGAGAAGTTGTGCAAAGTGCACATGGGGCAGAGGCTGTCGGTGCAAGGCCACGTCCCCAGGTGGCTTTACTATTTCAGGGCAACAGTAATGATACCAACTGGTACTGCTACTATTACTTTGTTATCAATATTGTCGTCGTCATCAGCCCTTGGGGCTGGGGCTGGGCTTGGGGACACAGGGCAGGGCAGTCTGGAAGGCGAAGAATAAAGGCCACTGGAAAAACAGTGTCTCTCTCCGCGAGAGCAAGGCTGCAGAAGCAGAAGCAGCCTTGTTTAGAGCTGGAGGACTTCACTTACCTACAGTGGACCACTATGGGCCCCGCCTCGGGGGGGTTGAGGAACTTCACTTGGCGCACAAAGCCCAGGAGGCCGGTGGCATAGCAGGGGACGCCGTGGTCAGGCCAGCTGGTGAAGTGGAAGAGGCGGAGTTCCCGGATCTCATGGTAGCCTTTCTGAGGAGAGAATGCGCCTCTGTTCCTCCAGCTGCTGCACCCACATGCCCCCTCCTGCCCCAAGCACCCGTGGGGAACACAGTTGCTGCACCGAGGAACCAGCCTCCCTGCCATCAGGGAGGACAGGACCCTACCAGCGTGAGCAGGGGTTGCCACACAGAGTGACTTCTGTCATCTGTTGCGCCTGGGGGCCATGGAAGTAGGTAATGTAGAGGTGGTGGCTTTGCTGCAGGACTTCTCAGAGACTTTCGTGGGCTCATGTACACTCTGCATCCCCAAGGGAGTGTTACAGCCTCCCACAGCGTTTGTCCAAGGGACCCTCTTTTGACAAAGTGTCATGGGTCTTCTATTCAGCAGAACAGAGTCAGAGAAAGGTTGGCCTTAAACAACAAGTTCAAGTCCTTGCCAGTACACTATATGGCTTTTTCTGTGACTGGGGTCTGTGTCCCTCAGTTCTCCAGTCCTATCATTGACTCCATGGCTTTTAAGTTTAAAAAAACGTGTCAGACTTCTTTAGTTATGAGATTCTTATTTAGAATGGTAAGATAGGAAACAAATAAAAGCTAGAGCTCCTCTGACAGACGGGGGCCTGGGCCTCCAGTTTCTTCCCCTCTCACCGCTCCTTACAGACACCCTCCGGGCTAAGGGCACTGCTCTGACCAGTCTCTGGTCAGGTGTCACCTGGAGCCTGAGCTTAGGCAGTGTCCTTGCCCACTCTTTCTTACCTTGCAATCTCCCGCAGGTGTGCAGGGAACACTGAATAGGAAGAGTGTTCATTCCTTCAGTTAAAGAATATTCACTGAGGTTATCTGTGCCTCGTGTTAGGCACTGCGAAGGCAGAAATAAAAGCTATGGCCCCCGTCCCTGGAACAGCTCATGGTCTAGCTGGGGAGGCAGACCCCTAAGTGGATAATTCTACTGAAGTATTTAAAGGAGTGTCAGGTAACCCCATCTGGGGAAGGAGAAATCAGAGAGGGCTTCCTAAAGGATGTGATGCATGGCCTGAGTCTTGAGACACAATAATAGCTAACATTTATTATTTTTTAATTATTTATTTTTTAATTTATTATTTTATTTTTTATTATTTTATAATTTTTTAAAGAAGTCTTTTTTAAAGATTTAAAATTTTTTTCAATGTTTATTTTTGGGAGAGAGCGAGAGCAAGCAAGCATATGTGTGTGAGTGGGAGAGAGGCATAGAGAGAGGCAGAGAATCCAAAGCAGGCTCCATGCTATCAGCACAAAGCCTGATGTGGAGATTGAACTCATGAACCACAAGATCTTGACCTGAGCTGAAGTTGGACGCTCAACCGACTGAGCCACCCAGGTGCCCCTATAGCTAATACTTATTAAACACAGACTCCATGCCTGTTACTCTTCTGAACATTTCAATGTATTAACTCATTTAATCCTCAGACCAGTCCTTATGTTGTTATCTCTGTTTTGTGGATGAGGAAATTGAGGCTAAGCAAGGTTACGTAACATAACTAGGTCACACAACTAGTAAGTTGTAACCCAGTCTGGACCCTGGCTGATGGACTTCGCATCTGCACTCCTAATCACTGTAAGACACTGATGTCCGAGTACTGCCCAGCGGAACAGATGGCGGGATTCCGTGGGAGACCGGCAGCCGGGGCATCCATGTGGGGACAGGGCTTACTTAGCACAGCTCGTGCACAGAATCACAAACGGGGCACCCCCAGAGGAAAGTAGAAGACGGGGCACGTGCTGGATCCCAGGAGGCCTTGTATCCCACACTGAGTCTTTACTGGGGAGCTCTGGGGAGGCTGCAGGGATGGGTGCACAGAAGGGGAAGCGCGTCATCAGACTTGCATTTTTAGGAGGACTATGCAGGCTGCTATGTGAAGCAGGGATCTGAGCGGGTGTGTTGGGGGGCAGTGCAGAGGGCGCTGACAGTGCCCTTCAGGTCCCCTTTCCTGGGCCAGAAACCCCATCCCCAGCTCCTCTGAGTCTTGGCTGATGCCCACAGCCACTTCCTCCTTCAGAGAATTGCTCAGCCAACCAGGAGCCACTTCCCCTGGGGGTGGGGGTGGGCAGCTGGCCTTCAGTGGCTGGAGAACAGCAGAGTGGGCAGCTGACTTGCTGAGACTGCCCAGGACTGAGCAGTTTCCCGGGACATGGGACTTTTGGTGCTAAAGCCAGGATGGCCCTGGGCACACCGGGACGTTGGGTTACCCTAATGGAGGAACAGAAGATCCCTTTGCCTTGAGACGGATTACCTGTCTCTAGAGCTCCCATGGGATCTGGCTGATGCTGGTCTCAGGCTGAAAGCATTCCCTTGCTTGGCTCCTTCCCCTGCCCCATCCCGCCTCCTCCTTCTCTTCTCTTCTCCTCAGAACAAGGGCACCCAAAGCTCTGCCTCAGGCTCGGCTCCCAGAAACCCAGACTAAGATGGGGTGAGACTAGAAGCAGAGAGGCCCCAGGAGGCTGGGGTAGGAGTCCAGGTGGGAGTGAACAAAGGCCCAGGCGAGGGCCCTGATGGATGAGCTCAAGTAGGAGAAAACAGCTTCAGGAATACTCAGTTTTTCATTCCATGCTCAGAGTCACCTCAGCTCGGGGAAGCCCTTGTTCGAGACCTCACTACCTCCACTGCGGTTATGTATCGGGGCCCTCTCTCCCAGTTGGGATTGTGCTCTCTTCAAGGGCAGATGCTGCTTCCTGTTTATTATTTCTGGCTCCCGGGCTTGGCTCAAGAACCAACTGTGAGCTAATGACCCAGATAGTTTGCTGAGCACCTGTGTACGGTTCTCCAAAGCCTCCCTGCTCAGGTGTGGGACCCAGGATGGGCCACTATGTCCCCACTGCTCATCTCACTCTCCACACTAACTGCTTATGTGCCAGGTGAGATGGGAGCCCCATCCAAGGACCTTTTTTGTGGCTTGTGTCCCCAGGACTCTCCACTGCAGGAGTGCTGACTGCGAGTGACTCCCCTTTTCTGGAGCGGTGCCCTCAGCCAACAAGAGCCAACTTGTGCTGGAGGTGACCTCTCAGTGGCTGGTCTACAGTCAGAGGGCAGACTGAGGCAAGGGGGCAAACTCTCTGGTGCAGGTCATGCTCTGGAAGCCCCCTGGAGCAGGCCTGGGCTAGACTTTGCGGAAGACTCTCTTGCCCAGGTCCTTCTCCTTCCCTCTCCCGCTTTCTGCCCTCTATTACAAGTTTCTCTTGAGAGTGGTCCCAGGGTGCACTATATGTACCTGAATCCTTGTCTTAGGCTCTGCTTCTAAGGAACCTGACCTAAGGCCACATCAATGCACCTGTTGTCTTCCTCCTCGTCAAGAAGAAGGGCCCTTCTCTCCTGGCTCTTCACCTGAGCCTACAGATGTAGGCTCCAAGCACGGGGCTTGGAGAGGGAACGGCCAGGAGGAGCATGTCCTGTACTCAACCACGTGTGCAGGCACCATACCGTGCATGTGCCTGCTTCGGTCCTCAAAAGTACTTGCACAAACCTCAACAGTACAGCTTTCACAGCAGTGAATGCCCAATGCTTCTGCATCCTCGGGTCTGGGGCCACCTGGTCCAGTAGTACAGGTGCTTTCAGAAAATGGCGTGTTGGAGTAGTGGAGGCACAGCGAGCCTCAGTCAAGGGCTGAGGTGGGAACGTGGTTCGGCCGGCTTATGGCCGGGCAACTCTGGACAGCTGATGTACGTGCACTGTGCCTAATTTTTGTCACCTCTAAAATGGGGGTAATAACAGTACCTCCATGAAGAGGTTGTTGGGAGGATTAAATGAGTTCATGTATACAAAGCACCGAGAAAAGCACCTGCTTTAGTAATTGCTCAATAAATGTTAGCTAGCATTATGAGACCAATTAAATTACTAATCTAATAATTATTTGGAATCTCATTCTTTTTTTTTTCATTTTAAGCTTTTCTCATTTTTTTTTTTTTTTTTATGAAATCTCATTCTTGCTTACTTGCACCCTAGCCTCGTTTCAATACCTAGACCAGCATCTCTCAACCCTGACCTCACCGACATTTGTGGTTGGGGGCTGGGGTGTCTTATGCATTGCAGGATGTTAGCGTCCTTGGCCTCCACCCATAGACGCCAGCAGCACCCCTCCTTCCTCAGGTTTGATAGCTAAAAATGTCCCTAGACATGGTCAAACGTCCCCTGTGGGACAAAATCACCACCAGTTGAGAACCACAGGCCTAGAACATGTTGAAATCCTCTTTCCCCTCAACTCTGCATGTTTCCTTCTCTCTGCCTAGCAGAGTATTCCTCCTGTTCTTCCCTCAGCTGGCTCCTTCTCATCCTTCATTATCTGCCTCAATACCTCCTCCTCTAGGAAGCCCTCTCTCACCACATCATCTTCCTGTCTCCACTCATGGCATGTTTTTTTTTTTTTTCCCATGGCTTTTGTCACCATATGGCATTAGTCCATTTACTTGTCTGTTGAATTCTGTTTGTCTCTCCTGCTAGAGGGGGGCATCTTCTGGAATGGGATTCACATCCAACCTGATTGCTGATTCGTCCCTGGTGCCAAACACAGGATGGGCACAGAGCAGACCCTTGCTCAGTGCATGCCCAGAATGAACAAACAAGCTTACCTTCTGGACTGTGAAGGTACGTATGACGTATTCTGCCAGGGGTTCTGTTTCAATCAGGGTGACTTTAATGTCTCCGTAGACCTCCGTGTCGTCCGGCCAGTATCGCACACACTTGACCTGTGAGAAAAGACAGAGACAAGGACGAATGAGTGGGTGGCTGAGTACGAGCAGCCGCCTCGTCTGGCCTTCCTGTTCAGATAAACCCAAGGGCGATTTGGGTGGAATTTCGGTCGAAGGGGTTCTCAGCTGGCCAGGGACTGGCAAACCGCACAGGGCCACGCTCTCTCCCCAAGGAACTGGAGCCGTTAGGGATAATGGTGGTACCTTCTTTTGCAGAGCTCCTTAAAATCTCCAAGTCCATCATCACCCTAAGTGATCGAATAGATCAAGGTGAGGTAGGCAGGTGGCGTTACCCCGTTTACAGATGAGAATAACGCTCGAGTATGGAGGTCTGGTGACTCTTCTGGGGTCACTTGGCCAGTTTCCTAGCTCTGGCTGAGCCCTCTCTGTGCGAGGTCAGGCTGGGGCAGCTGGGCAGTGTCAGCAGAGCAGAGATGAGAATAAAAGGTGGGCAACAGCAAGGGAGTGGAAGCAGAAGTGGTCGGGAGAGGGACATTACTATTAAGAGGTGGAAATTGGGGGCTGGAAGGAGAAAGGCTCTCATTTGGGAAAAGTATGGAAGGTGCTGGGCTCAGAGGGAGGACTCTGTGACCACTCTGTGCCCGGGCGGTGGGTGCAGGTGCTACAGACAAGCCAGTCCCACATCCTGACTCTGCGTCACACTCCGCGGGAGGAAGAAGAGATCATCATTGCTTTCCCCTAAAAAGAACAAAAGCATTACCATTCCGGGGGACGCCGCGCGGCCTACAGTGGCATTTCCCACAGTGTGTTCCGCTGGGCGCTAATAGGTGTTAGGTAAAACACAAGAAACAAAAAACAAACAAAAAAAAGGTTTTGTGGTCAAATGAGTTTGGGAAATGCTGGATTAAACAAAGTTAAACAGGCCGCTCTGCTACCAGACTCCTCAGCTCATCGAATGTGCTAACGCTACTGTATTTTCGACTCTCCAAGAGGGGCAAAGAGTGCACAGCATTTCCCAAACGTATTTAACCATGGAACCCTCTTCTCACTAGACATCCTGCAGGCTAGCATCCCGTGGAACCCACTTAGGGAAATGCTGGTACAGTGCAACAGGCTTTGGAGGCAAATGGATGCGTTGCTTGGTGCTAACGTTCAGTAGCTGTGTAGCTTCCAGAAAGTGCCGAAATCTGAGGCTCAACTTCTTATTAATAATGACAGCTAGGGGCGCCAGGGTGGCTCTGAGAGTTAAGCGTCTGACTCTTGCTTTCGGCTCAGGCCACGATCTCACGGTTCGTGAGCTGGAGTCCCGAGTCAGGCTCTGCCCTGTCAGCGCACAGCCTGCTGGGGATTCTCTCTCTCTCTGCCCCTCCCCAACTCGTGCTTTCTCTCTCTCTCCAAATAAATAAATAAACTTAAAAAAATGATAGCTAACACTTATTGACAACTTACTGTTTCTCACTGCTTACTAAGTGTTCTATGAATTCCTTCCATGTGTTATTTTAATAGCTTATCATTACAACCTCATACAGATATTATTATTACCCCATTTTACAGATGAGGAATAAGAAGCACTGAGAGGCTAAAAAAGTGTCCAATGTCAGTAACGGATGGAGCCAGGATGCAAAGCTAGGCCATCTGAATAATTACCAGAAACACCACCTGGGGCAGTTGTTGGGACTCCAAATGAAGTAATACACAGTAAGCATCTGGCACAGGGCTTGGCTCTTAGGAGTTTTGTCAAGAGAGTACTCCCCTGTTCCCTCCCCAAATCCAAATAAGACTCATGATCTGTCCATCAAGGGAGTCTGTCTCCAATATGGGATATGTTATAGAACAGACTGGAGTTTACCTCTGAATTCTTAAATCCTAGTTTTTTGTTTTTTTTTGTTTTTTTGTCCACAGCAGTTCCTCCCCCAGGCCTGGGTCCCTGGGGAGCAGTCATGAGTGGAGGGGCTTCGATACTAGCATGAGAGTCAAGAGTCAGTGGTCCTGGCAGGGCTCTGGCTAGGGGACTCCAGGGTAGTCACTCCACCCCTTTGGGCCTGTTTCCTCATCTGTAAAATTGGGGAAAGGACTAGGTAAGAGTGGGCTCGAGGATAAAGTCCCTCCTGGCCCTAGAGTTCTATGAGGCCGCGAGAGGTCCATAGCCTGGATTATGACAACAGCCCAGATTCTCTCTTTCCCGTTATCTTGGAGGCCAGGACTCTATTTTAATGGGTTATCTGGTTTTTGCCGAAACAAAAACTTACCTGCCCACTCTTCAGTTAGTTCATATGGTAAGTGGAGAGGCCCTCTTCATTCTAGGGTCTGTGCACCTTGCCTTTAAACCCAGCAGCCCGCCCACCCACATGCCACAGTTTACCAAGTTGGCAAAAGCAAGCTGGGGAATAACAGTCCCATTTCCAAGCCCTAGGAGTAGCTAAGGATGACGTAGGAGAGAGTCAAGATAGAGCAGAGTGGGAGACCGAGGCCTGAACCCTGAGGAATATCCAGGTTTAGAGGTAAGGGAGCAAAGGGTCGAATGCTCTGAGAGGCTGAGGTCAATGAGAAGAAAGTGGCTGTTCGTCCACATGAAGGATGCTGGTGATATTGACGGTGTCACTATGGGTGGGATGGAGGGAGGAGTTACGCTGGATGGGGGAGAAGAGAACGGGAGTGGAGAAGCAGAGTCTGTGTGTGTCTTTAGAGTCTGGCATAAAAGTACGGACAAGAGAATCCTTTTTGTTTGCCTGCTTTATATTTTTCAGGGGGAAGGTACTCAGGATGTTTTACGTTCAGGGGAATGATCTAGCAATGAGAAAAAGAGCTACTTTTCAAGTGAGCAGAGAAATGAAAAAAATATTGAATAGAATCTGTGATTTAAGGCACTGGGATTGCCTTTGAAAGGGCAAGAGTCACTTCCTCCTTGGTATGAGGCGGAACCATTAGAAACAGCAGATATTCTACCATTTGGGGTCAACAAAAATGGCCATTTTTTATGGATCCCCCTGATGAGAGAGGGGGAAGAATGAGAAGGTGGTTGTAGATGCGGGTAGGATTGTGGCTTTGCGTTGTGAAGATGAGAGTTCACGTCTGATGGCTTTAGTTTCCTCAAAGTGCATGAGATGACATCATCAACGGGGTGAGGGTGGAGAGAGGGATGATTTGAAGGGAAAGGCCAGTCCTCGAATGGGAAGCAGGAGTGAGGATGTCTCCCATGCAGGTTGCCGTGGGGCGAACTGTTGAACACTGTTGAGTGGGGGCACTTGGCACAAGGCCCAGAGCAGAGGAATGTTTGGAGGGCAGCACTAGCATCCTCTGTCCAGGTGGCTGCGGGAGGGGCTTACCCGGCCCACTTCCACGAGGTTTGTGACCATGACGATGCTGGCCGAGTTCTCCTGCCAGATCATTCTCCAAAAGTCCTTGACGGTCTCCTGCATTGGACCTGCCGACAGAGAAGGTGACAGGGTCAAGGAAGCAGCCAAGTGGCCGTCCCTCCTGCGTGGTCAGTCAAGGCTCGGCAGAGGTAAGCAAGAGCAAGGCCAGATGATCCTTGCTGGGACACCCAAGTCATCGAGACCAGGGCCAGAGTATGGGAAAGAAAAGCAGCTTTCCAACCAAGCAGAGCATGGACTATAGCATCCGCTGGACACGTCGACAGCTTCTTCTCTTCCCTCTACTCTCCCGCAGCCCCCATGTGTCCTGCACCCATTGCCCTTCCCTGGAGATGATTTTCTCGCTCAGAATTGGGCTCTAGAAGCTCAGTGAGAGACAGGGAGGAAATTGGGGTTGCAGGGAAGGGAGGAGAGACAGAGAGCTGCTGGGAGCCAGACGCTCACGGCACAAACAGAAGAGGCCCGATTGTGAGCTTGACAAACACAGGGAGCATTCGTCTGCAGCCCAAACAGCAGGGACGGAAAGAAACAGACAAGGCAAGAGAGATAGCATCTGAGAGTCCAAAGCAATTTCCTTGGAAATTTCTCTTTCAATGTCCTGGGCCTTCATCGCTTTCACAATTACTAAAGTAACACATGTGTTTTGTATCAAAATCCTAATAGCATTTTTCTGTATATGTATACACTTTTCTGTGTATGTACCCTTATTTCTATGTATGTATTTGCTATAATAAGCATCATCATTATATGCATTTTTGCACTCTCTTAAAAATTCTGACCAAGCATGAAATGCATTCACTGCATAATTTTCTAGAATATTGAAGTATCACACTTTATTTAACTCATCTACCAATGGTTGGGCATTTAAGACTTTTCACTTTTTTGCTATTGAAGATAATGCTGTGAAGAGTATCTTTATATATATCCCTGTCCGTATATGTAATTATCTACAGGATTTCCTCCCCCAACGGTTGGGGAGATAGGATCATTTTTAAGCCTCTGATGATGTACAGCCACGTTGTTTTCTACTTCCGTCTTCTAGGCATATACTCATCAAAGAGATAAGGCAGCATCAACTCCAGTTCCGGATGGTGGATCCTGAAGCCGATGCTTCTGGTCTGCCCTGCCTGACCGCTGCCTAGTGACATCTCCTTCATCTCTCGCTCATGTCCCTCCCCTAGAGCTGAACTTGGCACCTCTTTCCTTCACAAAAAACACAAATGGACGCTCCCAGGGACCCCTGGAGGCTCTCCAGCCCTACTCCTCTGCAGCTTCTTTGCTGGCAGACGCCCATCCCTCTCTTACAGTGAAGGGCGAGGACCCTTTCAAGGAAGAGGAGAGTACTTACCCTGAGTTGCAATGTAGTGCCGAGGTCGATGGTATCCCTGGACAACAGGACAGAAGCACAGTGAGGGCCTGCAGTCAAAGCTTGCAAACACCCTAATAGTAATAGTTCTCCTTTCCAAGACATGGTTTCCTCATAGGCAAAGTGGGAATAGCGTTAGATGTTTCCCAGAGAAGTGGCAAAGATTAAATCAGGTAATGCATGTAAAGAGCTTATTAAATCACTCAATTTATAATAGTTACTTGTGAGGGGCCCATATAGGCTTGCCCTGGAAGCAAGAACTGGGTGGACATTACTTATGCCCATGCACCCAGAAAGAGGTGGAGAAGGAATTTCGGGGTTTCTGGGGGGACATAAACCACCAAAAAGTCTTTCCTGAGCCATAACTGTGTGCAGAACACTGTATGAGTCCCTGTAGGCCACCCCCCAGAAGAAAGCCATTGAGTTGCCATTCAACTCAATTCAAGAGGCCATTCAAGCCTCTTGAATTAGTAACAATTAGAAAAAAAAATCGGTAAGAACGCCACAATGTGACCGTCTCTGTGCCACATGGCTGGGCTTGGGATTGGAAGTCCCACTCACCAGGGAGGGCCCCGTGCAGGTGTGACCCAGAGGCTGATAAAGCCACTTTCTGTTTCAGAGTCTAGTTCCTGATATTCCTGTCCATCTCAGAGTGTCCGAATAGGCCTTGCCATGCACGCTCTAGTGTGGGGTTACTCTGTGCCCCATAACCCTAATCATTGGGGAAGAGGTTGAAGATAACCTTCTCTTTGGCCTGGATATGGCCATACTGGAGGATCCCCTTTCTAATGCCAGAGAGGAATTATATCCTTCTGGGTAGAGTTTAAGTTTGGGGACAAAGATTTGCATTTAGTCCATAACACTGAATGTAATTAGTATTTAGTGAATGAACACACGAGTGAATGAGTGGATGGATGGATGGATAAAATTTCAAAATACAGATGCCAATTATGGAGCCTGCTGGTGGAGACATTATTATTGACAGTCCTGAAATCCCCTTTCCTTTATGGTTAACTATCTCAAAAGAAAACAAGCCCTAAAGTTTGATGAATATCTAGTTTCTCTTAAATGTTGGTGATCAGTCTTTCTTCCCTGCCGGGGTGGATGGGCTGCCTCCTCTTTCTCAGGAAATGAGCCAGAATTGCCACCTGTATGGCTTATGGTGAAACAGATGTGCTATCTCTGAAGTTCTGGATCCACTTTCTGATTCGAAGACTAGTTTTTGGGTCCCCTATATATTCCTCCACCTCAATCTTCCACCTGCTCCATAAATATTCAGTAGGTACCTTTTAACTGCTGGGCATACTCTAGAGATGCCGGAGTTCACTGTCAGCACCAACCCAGGCCACTGTCATGGCCTGAGCTATTATTGGGTTAACCACAGTGACTAGGAATCAATGGCCCCACCTAAGCTCTGTTTGAGCAGTCCTGTCTTTTTAGTGAGTTGTCAGCTTCTCGAGGACAAACACTGCCTCCTAAGTTTTAAACATATTTTCCATAGAGCCTAGTACAGTGTGAGACTCGGAGCAAGTGTCCAAGAACAAGTTGCTGAGAGGTCAGCTAAATACATTAAGGTAGGAAGAAGTTATGTGCACACACTCTGGACCCTGTTGCCTGGTTTTGAATCCCGGCCCTGACCCTTAAGAGCTGTGTGGTGGTCTGGGGCAAGTACTTAACCTCCCTGTGCCTCAATTGATTTTCTGCTGTTAAATGCGGGATTGCTGTTAGGGTTATATGACACTTACTGTGTCCCAGGCACTATCCTAAGATTTAACATATAGGACTTTATATTATTTTACTGGTTATCTGGAAAACATTTATTGGGTGCCTACCACGACTAAGAGTCTGTGTTGGCCACTTGGGAGATGGTGAGATCAGCAGCCCTTCCCTCCTCATTGCTCTGCCTGTTAATGTAAAACAGAGCTCTTCTCTGACACATGGGAAGTAGGAAGGAGGTGAGAGGTACCAGGAGGTAACTCTTCCTTCAAGTCAAAATGGACAAGGTTTCCTAGGCTCTAGGAGTTTTCTTGAGTAGGTCTGGGAACACAAAACAGTCCCCTAGAGTGTGGGAGGATGCGGTTTCTCATGCCCACTCCCCCACACCCTGCCATCATCTCTCCTAATTACAGCCCTCGTCTTCCCTGACCTGGGCCATAGCTCCGGCCTCTTGTTGGCCTCCCTGCATCCAGTCTGGTCCCATAGCTCATCTGCTTCCTGCCAGAACGAAGTCTCCAGTGCACATCTGATTGTTATTTCCCCCACCAAACAGCCTACCGTGGCCCCCCATTGTCTGCACAGTAATGTCCAAATGCCTCAGCTCAGGACTGCCAATCCATTTCCAGCCTCACTGCCAGCTGTCCCTCTGCACGCCCTCTTGTGTTCCCTAAGTCCCAGCCTCCCCGCGCTACCCCTCAGATGAGACCTCCCTCCTCCTGAGCAGTCCCACAGGCTTCTGCAGATGCCCAATGAGCATACTCACAACGTGAGCTGCAATACGATCTTTGTATTTTTCTCCTCGTGGGCCACAGCACGTGACACTCAGCTGGGTGCCGTTTTTAGCAAAGGCTGGCTGGTGGCATACATGCATGAATAGGTCACTGGGGTGAGGTTGGGGCACCTTAATGGTATCGCCACTCCATCCCTCCAGGAGCTTTCCTGTTCCGAATGCTCTTCCCCTGGCTCACTGGCTGTCTTTCTCTTCTTCAGAAACAGCAGTCGTGTTTCCATCTAGAGGCCTTTGCACTGGCCATTCCCTGTGCCTGCTACATGTGTCCCCCATTAACTCAGCGGTTTGCTCTCTCCCTCCATCTGGGCTACTGCTCTGTTACCCGTCACTTCTACAGAGAGCCTCCCCTGACCACCCTGCCAGCCCCTTTCAAGTTTCTGTGGTTTACTTTCCTTTGCACTTGTCACCAAATGGCACAGTGTTCTTTGTTTATGTACATGCTCACTGTTTCCCCAGTGGAATGGGAGGGCCAGCAGGGCAGGGCTGTATCCAGCTTGCTCATGGCTGTGTCCCCAGCACAGAGAAGTCTGCCTGGGCCACCAGCCTTGATACACATGTATCAAATTCACGCACACTGCAGGTGAGTAAAAAGGCCCTCTGGTCTCTAAGACCCTAGACAGTCCCCAAAGAGAAAACATTCTAACCACGAGACTCCTCAACAATGGAGATAAAAGGAACCGTATTGCTTAACTGGGGTCTTTGCTGGAGATTTGCCAGGAACTGGGACAGGAAACTTCCTAACCTTAAATGAACTCTGAGTTCACCGAAGTCCCACCTACACAGCAGAGACCCACTGCCGACCGGCCCCGGCTGCCTCCATCCGTCTGTGAGCAACGGGAAAGAGGCTTGCATCCAAAACACATTTATCTCACTCTGGACTCATGCATCTGTTACTTACTGGGGACCCAGATACGATATTTATTTCCAGGCTGGTAATTTATAACAGATTCAAGTGGCCAATACATTCTCGGGCGTGCAAACAAACCCGCCGGCGGGATGGTTCAGATGGTAGCAGAACCATGGCCTCTGGAGGCACCGACAGGGCTGGCCCCATCTAGCTCATTATCCAAATGGAGTTGTTTTAATGGATCGTCAAGATCCAATTGTGGATAAATGATTCTAGCATGGGCAGTTAGCTCTTCTGAGAGCCAGGATGATTTCAACTGGGCTGGAGACCAGGGCAAAAGGGTGAGGACCTAGAGAGCTGTCTAGGGTGTTTCTGGCTGGGAATCTCCAAAGAGACTAAGGCAGTTTAAGTTTGCTGCAGTACATAGTAGGTTCACAATTAATGCGCTTCCCCACCCGTCACTCCACCCTATATTGGTGACAGCGTGCTAGGAGGGGCTTGTGCTTGGTGTCTTCTCTGTCCCTCCAGGTTTCTACTTTTCCCTTCCATGCTCTGCCGTGTGCCATGGGATGCTGACCCATATGGACCACATCATGGGCTTCTGTGGCCTCCAGCTTCCAGTTGTGTTCAGCAAATGGGGGTCAGAAGCAGGGACTCAGAGACTGTGGGGAGGTTGGGTGTATGTTCTAGGTCTGCCCGCATCAGGCCACTGAGGTTAGCACTGACTCTCTGTCAGAGGCTACTACTCCTAGCCTGGGAATACTGCACCCCACCCTGTTGGTTTCCCTTAATCCTGCCCCCACCCTTGTTGAACTCTCCTCAGTTGAGTGAGCCTCTGTTTCCTAATGGGAGACTGAGAGGTACATCAGTTATCACATCCTGCTGGGGTAGCATTATTATCCCACTTTACAGATATGAGAACAAGTAAATAATTCACCCAGATCATAAGGCTGGTAAGCAGGACTGAATAAACCCAACAAGGGCTGAATTCATGACTTTGGTCTCACGAACCTTTGACTCTAACAAGTGATACTGACTCTAACCAATGAGATCCAGCAGAGGCCAGTGTCATATATTAAGACAGCATCTAGCAGAGGCTGTTTGGCCTGTGTGCACAATGTAGTACTTCTAGGGAGGGAAAGGGTGGTGGGGTGTCCTTAGTGTGCAGAGAACTGGATTCTAGCTATGTAACCTTGAGCAAGAATCTTAAGCCCAATCCCTGGCTTCTTATCCTCAAAGGCTTGCAGAATGCATTGTAACGATGGAAGCTGGTAGGCATGGGGGGGGGGGGGGGCGCGTCCTCAGTGTCGATGTTGGAGATCCACCTGCATCGTCAGCAATTTCATTTGTTGCCTGTAACACACCGGAGTGCATCTTGGCTCTGACTATGGCAAGATGCTCGTGCAACTTTGGATCGAGTGTCTATCTAGGGAAGTAAGTTTTGCTGGTGGCTACCACTTAGATGACAAACACCAGATACTTAGGCAACTTAGGCCGGCACACCTCATGTGGGCCACGGCCATCAGTGTTGCCACAAGCACTCAGCTGGAGACAAGGTCAAAAGGAAACTGGAAGGAACTAGTTCAGTCTGGTTAACTACATGCTAACTGAATCCCTACTGGGTGCTGGATGTGAGGTGCTGTCTGGGAGTGGATGGGGAGGGGCAGGAGGAAAGGCCCTGGGTTTGGAGTTATTCCAGTCTGGTTCCTAAGTTTGGTTCTGCTGCCGACCAGCTGCATGGCCTTAGTCAAGCTTCACAACCTCTTTAAACCTCAGCTTCCCTTTCTGAAAAGTGGGGAGGATTACTTGGAGGGCCACTGAGGGGTCTCCATAAACCGACTCCTTTAAAACCCTCCACCCATCACAGGGTGCAAAGAGGACTCATTTAGAGCCACTGGCTGTTGTCATTATAACTGTTATAACTGAAGCCAGCAGAACATGGTAGGGGAGTCACCCCAGATTCAGACTCATGCTCTCTCCCCCTCCACATCCTAGCAGTGTGAACCTAGATAAGTTACATAACTAATTGACAGCCTCAGCTAACCCATCTGGAAATGGGTAGCAATGGCATTTACTTCAGGAGAATGTGGTACTAGTTAAGGTAATGCTGATACAAAAGAGGTGATGTGAGGTTACAATCAATCCTTCTTGCCTGTCGGACTCTTACTCATTGGCTAAGGCGGCACTGTGTCACCTCCTCCAGGAAGGCTTCCTCGACTACCCACCTCTATACCTGAAGGCTTTGGTTTTCCTTTATGTTCCCATAGGCCCTGCTCTGAGGGTCTCTTTTCTTACCTGAGTCCCTCACCAGACCTGAGTCTCTTTTCAGGTCTGGGTTTCTAGCACACAGTGGAGGGCCTGCTCAGTGTTTGTGAAATGAATACTAGATGCATGAGGGAGAGGCCGGAGGTGTGAGGGGTGGATATTCCGAGTGCTTTCTCCAGGCTCAAGACAGATTACTCTGAACTGGCCATCTCCTTGTGAACTTTCCTGGGAGGGCCACAGGGACAGAGACTGTGTCTACCTTGACCTCCACTGAAACTCCAGCCCCTGTTCCTGACCACGTGTAGGCCCTTTGTAAGCCAGGGTCCAGGCAGGGACTAGAATCCACTGTGGGTGTTTCAGACACGGGGAATTCGGTATGGGGAGCTGGGGACCTATCAGTGTTAGAGGAGCTGGGATGCTAACCAGGGGACAGAGGGACTCCCAGAGGGAGGCTGTGACAGCCCCTGGAACTAGTGGGTGATGGAGACACAGAAGCGGCCGGACCCTGGAGCAGAGGAGTTGCCAGGCAGAGGCGGGAACTCCAGTGGGTCTGCCTGGGAGAAGCTGGCGCCACAGCTGGGATGCGGCCACTGCCAGAGTCAGCACCCAGGGAGGTGAGAGAGGAGGAAAATTACACCAGCCTTCCCCTTCCAATCTCCCATCAATGCCTTCCTTGTAGGCATCAGCTTGCTCTCCCTCCTGCCGCACACACACACACGCATACACACATGCACATACTCTCACACACACACACACTCTCATATACACACACACTCTCACATATAGTCTCACACACTCTCACATACATATATGCACTCACATGCACACAGTCTCACATACATACACACACACTCTCATATACACACACACACTCACATACACACACACTCTCACATACACACTCACACACACTCTCACACACACATATATATATATATATATGCACTCACATGCACACAGTCTCACATACGTATACACTCATACACACATGAACACACTCTCACACACACACTCTCATATACACACACACACTCACATACAGTCTCACACACTCACACTCTCACATACACACACACACTCTCACATACATATATGCACTCATATGCACACAGTCTCACATACATACACACACTCTCATATACACACACACACTCACAGTCTCACACACTCACATACACACTCACACTCACATACACACAGATACATGCACACACACTCTCACATACACACACACTCTCACATACACACACACTCTCACATACAGTCTCACACACTCTAACATACACACACACACTCTCATATACACACTCACACACACTCTCACATATATATAAGCACTCACATGCACACACTCTCACACTCATGCTCTCACATACATATATGCACTCACATGCACAGTCTCACATACATACACACACACACTCACATACAGTCTCACACACTCTTACACACACACACACACTCACATACACACAGATACATGCACACACACTCTCACATACCTACACACTCATACACACACACACTCTCACACACACACTCTCACACACACACGCTCTCACATACAGTCTCACACACACACACTCTCACATACACACTCACACACACTCTCACATATATATACGCACTCACATGCACACACTCTCACACTCATACTCTCACATACATATATGCACTCACATGCACAGTCTCACATACACACACATACTCTCACATACCTACACACTCATACACACATACACACGCACTTTCACATACACACTCTCATATACATACAGTCACACACACACTCCAATACACACACGCTCTCAACATGCTTTCACATTCACACTCACACACCCACATTCTCACATACATACAACCACCCTCACACACACACTCATATAAGCAATGCAAAGGAGAACGGGGAAGGATAAGAAAGAGATCTGAGAACAAACAGACAAATGACTACCGTAAGGCTCGGCTCAATAAATATTTGTTGAATCAATGAATCATCTGGATGAGCCTAGATTATGGGGAGTTTAAAAGCATACCACTGCACTTCACAGCTTGTCTGTAAAAGCACTTGGGCATCGGAGGCACCGAGGTGGATCTCTGAGCCATTCGTCAAGGCTCCCGGGCTCCTAGCGGACGGAGGTCCTGAGCAGGCTGTCTTACACTGGTTATAACAGCATGTCCGTCTGGCCCTTGTGGCCATGCTCCCCCTTCACAAAGTCTCTCAGTTCCATGGTGAAGCAGCCCCTTTCCTAACGGTGTTTGAATCCCAGACTCTCCTCCCTCAGAGCTATCTTACCCTTGGTGACAGAGAAATCATCCCTAGGCTCAGCTCTGAACTGGTCACCTCCATGATAGAGAACTTTCAGTAGCCCTCTCTTGTCTATAGAACCAAGTCCGGCTTTCTAAGTCTGATGGTAAACCACCAATGATCTAGCTAGCTCCAGCCTTACTGTCCGCTATTCCCGTGATGTAGCCTCAGCTCCCCTCAGCCTCAGCTGCACACACCCTCTGCTTCCAGCTGCGACATTTTGGCTTGTGCTTTTCTAACCAGAGGCCCATTTTCCCTCTTTAATTTTAAATTCTTCCCATGCTTGAAGTTTGGTTCACATCACATCTTGCATTCCTGATGGAAGAAGAGATTTTTTTTCCCCGTCCTCTGAATCCCTGCAGCATTTTATCTGAACATATGACACTTACCACTTTCCGTTTGCCCTGGAATTATTGATGTGCATAGCTTATCTTCCTGCTCAGGTTTTAAAGGGTAGAGACCATGGCACTTTTAGCTTTATGGTTCCCAGAGCATCTGGCACACAGCAGGCGCTTTTAAATTTGTGGTGCATAAATGGCTATACCTTCAAATGAATGAATGAATGGACAAACAGACACACATACAAATGAATTAATGGGTGAATGAACAAGATGGGCAGCTGTCCTGGGACCCCACAGAGTAGGCTACTCCAGCCATCCTGAAAGAGGATGCGATTTTAGATGGATCATCAACTTGGGTTATGCTAATTGCATCTGGACATGTTCTGGGAGGGCCACTTTGTGGGGGAGCGTCTGGGGGACAGCCATCCATCTTGAGCCTGCTGTAACCGGCCCCAGAGCCCAGCCGCCCAGCCCCATGAAGACTCTCACATCAATGTAGTTGGCGTTGATGTAGTCAGAATGCGGGTCTCCATCCAGCACCAGCAGCCTCACTCGGGAATGGTCATCTGCAGAGAGAGAGAGAGAGAGAGAGAGAGAGAGAGAGAGAGAGAGCGAGCAGAAAACAAGGGGGTGGGTGGTAAGAGGCCTGCCGGTGAGGGGCCCGCACTACCCTCCTGAAGAGCTGCCATGTATCAGCAATAGGGGCATCATACTGCTTTCTTACTCTCTCATTTGACCCCTGGTCCCACCTGCAGTTATTATACCCATTTACAGATGAGGCAGTTGAGGCTCAGGGAGATCACCGTGCCTTAAAAAGCACTACGTGCGCCTTCTCTTTGTTTCCGCCTGTCCTTCTGGTTCTGTCATTACCTATCTGGGTGAGTCACCTGCTCCTTTAAGTCTCAGTGATTTTGTCATTAATAGGGAGGTAGAAATACCTTCTTCATAGGACAGTGCAAGAGAGATCAAAACACTCAGGAAGTGAGAAGTGTTGGATCTGGACTAACATGCTCCGCTTTCCTGCTTTGCTGAAAAATGGCAACTTTACCTATTTTCCACATGTGCACAAATGCTGTTGTTTTGCCTCTTGGGGTATTGGTGCAAGTAAATTGTTGGCCACATACTGTTACCAATACAATCATTCAAGTGAAGATGGCTTACATCATTATAAGAGAGATCATCAATAACCAAAAGTCATGTTACAGAGAATACCCTTTCAAACCCAATCCAGGCATAAACAAGATTTGCAAGGTTTAGTCAATGGCATGCTTATTTCAAATAACATCAAATAAAAACTATGAAAAAACCCCTTGTACGGAAGAATCAGGCTAATCCTTTACAATTAACTAAAGTGCACTCTGCCATGCTAAGAGACACACAAAAACGAAACACCCTGGTTGGGTCTGGTTGGAGGAGGGGCTCAGCTTGCTGTCCAGGTGACTGTGTGCCCACCACTGTAAGTCACTGCATCCACGGTCCAGTCTAGGCCAGGGTTCCCAGCCAGTGGGTTGGAGTGCTCCCCACAAGCGTCCCCGGGGTCAGGGAGTGGGGTCAGCTTGTCCTGCTAAGACTCATGAAGCACTTTGCAGTTTTCATGCACATCTACTGCTACTAACCAGAAGCCCCTGAGAACAGGGACACTATTGCTCTGTTCCCTGTTCCATCCTCTGTGCCTTCAGAGCTCCACAAATCCTTGGTGAGCATACGAGTGGATCACTTCATGATCCTGTGAGACAAGCAGTGTAGCCCTCGCTACAAATGAGGAAACTGAGGCTCGGGACGACTGACTAGCCACATGGTCCATGGATGGTGGAACTTGAGCATGGGGTTCTCCTAACTCTGAGCTCAGACACTCCTGCTTCCGAAGCGGAGGTCTAAGCAGGGTTTTGGAAACTGCTTCAAGCGCACATGGCAGAGAGAATTAATGCCAGACAAGGGGTCACCTGGTGATGGAAGAGCTGACAGGGCAAATAGAGGCGGTGGTAACTCAGAGATCGGCACCAGCAAGGAGACACTGCCTCCCTAGGGATGGCGGCACGGAGAGAGGAGGCGAGGTTATCCGAGCTGGGGGCTACAGCCCCACCATGGAAGCTAGAGCCCGTGGGCCTCTCTGGAGGGGGCGGGGAGCTGGAGAAAAAGAGGAGCCTCACTCGCTGCTATAGGAGGTGTCTGCGATTGGGACAGAGGAGAAGAAGTACTCCGGCTTCTTCCTTTCCCTGCCTTCCAGTCTCTCACCAGTGCACGGCCTTGGTCAAACCCAGCTGGAGGCCAGCTGGCAAAGAGACTGAGAAATGAAGCCTGCAGGGGTTGAACAGGAGAAGGCCAGGAATGGGTCCTAGGATGGACAAACAGGCCCGGGAATGGACAGGACATTACTTCATATCCATTAATTAAATAATTAAAAATTATTAATTGAGCATGTGTCATTTGCCAGGCACTATGATAGACACAGAGATATACCAGATGCCACTTTTCTTACTCATCATGGGCAAGAGTTTCGGTGGAAGCAGCTAGAGGAAACAGGGGGGAGGTCTAACTCATCCCTTTGCTGGGGGGAGTGGGGTATAAAGTGCACCTTTATGGAGTTCATGCAGGTATCAGACTCTACACAAGTGATCTCACTCAACCCTTAATTCCTCAACGTAGCTCTGTAGATTACTACAGTAAGGCCATAATGATATGGTATTTTTTTCCTTCCCACTTCACGGATGAAGAAACAGGGGCTCAAAGAGGTTAAGTAAGTTGCCAATGTTATACAGCCCGTGAGTGGCAAAGCTGGGATTCTAGCTCAGGTCCCTCTCACCCTGAACCCGAGCTCTACCCGCACAAGGTGCTGTCCCTGGACTTCTGCTCCTGAAGTCTGTGCAAATGGCCGGTCCCAGCTCCTGCAGCATTCTAGCCCCTGGAAGTGGGGCTTCCAGGGGGACCCCCTGCTCCGGCAAGGACTCAGGAAAGGCCCAGCACCCGAGTCCCAGCTGGGGCTGGTAAGCCCTGTTACCAGTGGTTACAGAAACTGTAAGCCTTGGGGTGCCTGGGTGGCTCAGTCAGTTAAGCATCTGACTTCAGCTCAGGTCATGATCTCATAGTTTGTGAATTTGAACCTCACATTGGGCTTGCTGCTGTCAGCACAGAGCCTGCTTTGGCTCATTTGTCCCTCCCACTCCACCTCTCTGCCCCTCCCCCACTGGTTCTCTCTCTTCCTCTCTAAACAAACAAACAAACAAACAAACAAACTTAAAAAGAAACTGTAAGCCCTAAAAAAGTAAAAACACACATTGTGTTTTCACTCATTGGTCTCACTAATGACTTATTGATTCAAACATCTCCTTTATTTATTGAGTTATGACTGCCCCTGGGGTCTATAGCACTGGAAACAGAAATTCTGGTTTAAAACGTTGAGAAGAATTTTCTTAACCTAAAATGAAACTTAAAACCTGAAGGCAAAAACGATTTAAAAAATCAAAAAGAAACAAAATTTCAGTTATATATTCTCAAAGGTGAAAGGGGCCTCTATGCACCAGATGACGGTATTTGTCAATTTCTTCTCTTCATTCACTCACGAAGAACCTACTACGTACAGGCTGGCTGGCCTAAGGGAGTGCCACCAAAGTGATACACATGCTTAAGAAATCTGTCAGTGTGGTTCGGGAAGCAGACTGTACACAGAAGTAGAGCTTCAAAGTCTAGAAAGTGGAGACGGGAGGGCTTTGTGAAATACTATGTGAATTAAAAGTGGGTAAGGCTTGGGGTGCCTGGGTGGCTCAGCCGGCTGAGTGTCTGAGTCTTAAGTTCAGCTCAGGTCATGATCTCACGGTTATCCAACTATAACATCTGGCTCTATGCTGACAGTACAGAGCCTGCTTGGGATTCTCTCTCCCTCTCTGCCCCTCCCCCGCTCATGCACACACACACACACACACACACACACACACACACACACACACACTCTCTCTCTCTCTCTCTCTCTCTCTCTCTCTCTCTCTCAGATTAAAAAAGAGAAGTGGTCAAGCCTTGACCAGTGGACAATGAGAAAGAATCTTTTCATCAGAGGGAACAGCAAGAGTGAAGGCAGTACTCTTGAAAAAGCAAGCACTCAGGGAGGCTGAAAACCGCTTCCTGTCTTGTGGACACAGTGTGAGGAGACTAGCAACAGGAGAAGAGAGAGAGGAGGCAGGCAGGGGTTAGGTTACAGAGGGCTCTCCATGCCGTATAAAGGTACTCAGACACAAGTACCCATGCTGGGCTCTGCAAGGCATCCAAATACAGGGTAGCTCTATTTTCTGAGTCTACAAAAGGCCATTTTATTATGAAAGGACAAAAATTCGTTCCCGCATGTGCTAACCTGTGGCAAGTGGGATACACTGACGATGTGAGGTATGGAGCTGAGGGTCAGATCTGGGTTCACATCTTAGCCCTACCACTTAGTAAGTCAATTGATCTCTCTTAGCTTGGGTTCCTTAGCAAAGTAGAATCAATACTGTATAGCTCATGGAGTGCAGGGAGGATTACACGAGAAAATGCAGGCATGAAAAGTGTGACGGAATGAAGAGAATGAAAAGACAAGCCATGGACTGGGAGAAAATATTTGCACAAGACATATCAGATAAAGGATTCGTATCCACAATATACAAAGAACTCTCAAATTCAACAAGAAAATAACGTGTTAAAAGTTGGGCAAAAGATCTGAACAGACACCCCAGCAAAAAAGATACACAGATGGAAAGCAGGTGTATCAAAAGTGTTCAACATCATACATCATTAGGGAATTTCAAATGAAAACCATAATGAGATACCTCTACACGCCTACTACAATGGCCCAAATCCAGAACACGGACAACATCAAATGCTGGTGAGGATGCGGAGCAACAGGAACTCTTGTTCATTCATGGCAGGAATGCAAAATGGTACAGCCACTTTGGGAGACAGTTTGGCAGTTTCTTTCAAAACTAAAAATATTCTTATCATATGAGATCCCAGCAATTGCTGTCTCTGGTAGTCACCCAAATGAGTTGAAAACTTATGTCCACACAAAAACCTGCACACAAATGTTTATAGCAGCTTTACTCACAACTGCCAAAACTTAGAAAACAACCAAGATGTCCTTCAATATATAAATGGGTAAACAAATGTAGTATATCCATAGAGTGGAATATCATTCAGTGATATTTAGAGATAAATTATCAAGCCATGAGAAGACATGGAGGAAACTTAAATGCATACCGCTAAGTGAAACAAACCAGTCTGAAAAGGCTTCAGACTGTGTGATTCCAACTCTGGGACGTTCCAGTATGGACACAGGAAAAAGATCAGTGGTTGTCAGGGACTAGGTTGGGGGATGAACAGGTGGAGCACAGGGGAGTTTTAGGGCAGTGAAACTATTCTGTACGATACTGTGATCAATACCTGTCATTGTACATTTTCAAAATCCCTTCGAACTACATAACACAAAGAATAGACTCTAATGTAAACTGCGGGCTTTAGCCAATAATAATGGCTCATCAATTGTAACACATGTATCACATTCATGCACAGTGTTAATAATAGGGGAATCTGAATGTAGGTGGGAGGGAGGCAGTATATGGGAATTCTTGTATGTTCTGCTCCCTTCCTCTGAAACCTAAGACTGCTCTAAAAAAAACAGTGCTAGGGGGCGCCTGGGTGGCGCAGTCGGTTAAGCGTCCGACTTCAGCCAGGTCATGATCTCGCGGTCCGGGAGTTCGAGCCCCGCGTCGGGCTCTGGGCTGATGGCTCAGAGCCTGGAGCCTGTTTCCGATTCTGTGTCTCCCTCTCTCTCTGCCCCTCCCCCGTTCATGCTCTGTCTCTCTCTGTCCCAAAAATAAAATTAAAAAAAAACAAAAAACAAACAAAAAAAAAACAGTGCTAGGACAGTGCCTGGTATGAAGCAGATGATTAATAAACGGTGGCTCTGGGCTGGATATGAGGCAGGCTGTGAGCGGAGGGCTGAGATGCTTAGAAATGTAGTGTTCCCATTTGCCCTTCAGTACCAAATGAAAATTCATCTTCTGTGGAGGCAAGGAGCTACTGCACGTACACTTTAAAGGGCAGAAATCAGCCATAGGCTCCCCAGAAAGGGACTGCAAGGGGTAGCAGTGTCCTCATGGTTTATTTATTCCTTCTGGGAGATGCTAATATTATTCTGCATCCCCTTCTCCTTCTAACTTTATATAATTAGAAGGATAAAAAATTGTGTTTATCCACAGGCACATGGAGAAAGATGGGGCAGCGGGCGATGGGAAGGAGTTTATACAAGGTAATTTACAGGCAGCCCAGAATGTTCATTATGCTCTATCTACATTTCGCAAGCCTGAGAAACAGCTAATTTGGTACTCCTCGTTTGATATTCCAGACAAGGAGAGGAGTTGAGAAGAGTCATACAGAGGAGAAGCAGACCCCTCCGTGGTGAGGTGAGCAGAGGCTGGCCCCACCTGGTTCTCAGCTGAGGTGGGAGATGGGCAAGGATGGGCTTGTGGGGAGAAGACAACGGGTGGCAGCCAGAGAAGGGGAGACATAACTGCAATGACTCTATAGAGATCCAAAGAGCTCCCTCGAACACAACGCCAGGGGAACAGAAACACTGTCCCTCTGGAATCAATCTGTTCCTTGTCATTTTAAGACAAAGACCAGTGGTATGCTGCTAAATGTTTAACAAACAGCTCTCTGGAGGGAAAAAAAGGCCCTGATTGGTACAGTCTGCTGATTTCTGTGGTATAAATACTCCCACCACGACTAATTTCAAGCTACCAACATGGCATCAACTAGCTCACAAGATTCCTGAAAATTTAACAATCTGTTCTTGCAAGCTGGTATGAATCCGCTCAGGGCACCACTAACAAGGAACAAAGCCTTACCAGAGCCCATACTGCTTTGCATGATCTGATGGTTTGGGACCCACTTCCCAGTCCAGCCTCATATCTCCCTCCCTAAACGCTAAGCTGATAACTATGCTCTTTTTTCCGTTGCTCAAATGCACAATGTCTACTCTGACCACAGGGCCTTTGCACATGTAAAGGAACACCCCCAACCTACCTCCATAAGTCTGGGAACATCTCATTCTTCAGGTCTCAGTGCAGTGTTCCTTACTCAGGAAGTTTCCTATGATCTCTTTACTCCAGACTCTGAGAGCTCCCTGTACTTATCTTCAGAGCTCTTAGAACAGCTGTATTTCTGTGACGACCTGATTAACCTGTGGCTCCCCTCTTCACATCCTATTTAGGGAAGGGCACCCTATTTACTGAAGTCGTCTACAGTGTGTGGCACCCAGCAGGTACTCAATAATCATTATAATTGTGTCTGAGAGGCTGGGAACCAGAAAGGGGCAGGGCCCCTTACTCAAAAGCCATTCAGCTGATTTTAGGTAACCTGGCCTCCGGTGCAAGGCTCTTTCCTCTGCACAGAACTGGCAGAGTGTGCCTGGATCCTGGGCTCAAATTTCCGCCTCTCCCCAGAGCTGACCCTTTACCCCACCCGCAGATCCATTCTGCCCTGTGCCCAGGTTGGCGGCCAGCCCTGCCTTCCGCGGGAGAGACTAAGGGATCAGGTAGACTCTGGGGGCAGGCAGGAGCTCTGTCACAGACCAACCATATCACCTGGGGCATGTTCCTTACCTTCCCTGAGCCTCCATTTATCCAACTATAACATCAAAATCAAATCTTCCTTTGTAGATATATTGCAAGGATTAAAAGAGGTAAGATATGAAAGCACCTGGGGTGTTGTAAGAAATCAAAAACAAATATGTAAATTCGGTTTAATTATTATTCTAGATCAGCGGTCCTCAAAATGTAGTCTCTTGACCAACAGCTTCAGCAATGCCTGGGAGCTTGTTAGAAATGCAAATTCTTGAGTCCCAGCCCAGACCTGCTGAGCCAGAAACTACAGTGTGGGGCCCAGAAATACATAGTTTAACAAGCCCCCTAGGAGACGCTGATGCACCCTCACGTCTGGGTGTGCAGATTGGTGTCCAATTATGTAGCATCGAAGTGCCCTGGTTATTCACTTCAATCTGTCTTGGGAAAGACCAAACGATCTTACTGGAATTGGACCCTGAGACTGGACACCCAGCCTGTGTTGGGTTGTGAGGCAGAGGAACTTACCCATGGGCAATGAGTAGGATGTTCCTTCCAGGTACTATTTTAGAAGCTTATGGAGGCTCAGCTGCTTGATTCTCATAGTAACCCTGTGAAGTCTCTCTAAATATCATCACCCCACTTGATGGATGAGAAACTCAAGCCTCCAAGAAGTTTAACAACTCAGGAGAAGGTGTAGGATCGAGAGCTTTCTCATAGAGTGGTGGGATCCCTACTCCTCCTGGAACCCCAAGACCCACTGCCCCTATCTACCCCTTCCATGCCAGTTCCGGTCCCAACACTGCCCATCCCACTGTGTTGCCACACCCAGCCCGCAGGAGAGGGCTATTTCCTCCTGCATGCAGCTCTCACTCTGCAGACAAACCACAACCTCTCCTCCCCTCCTCCCCCACCAAAAGTAACCCAACAAATGGGTCTTCTTGAGTAGAATCCACTTAAAGAGAGAATCACTTGAGAGAGGTGGGGCTGGGGAGAGAATATCACTTGGATATATGATGTTCTTTCTTCCTGTCTTCCGGGCACTGAGGAAGGTAAAGAAAAGGTGTAATTTTTCAGAGAAAAGAGATTTGGCTCATTACGATGAACTGCGGAGCTGAAAAATCATTTCCTAGAAGGATTGGAAATGTTAATGCCATCATCTTGCACGAGTGGGTAGGGAGGAGGGAGACAATTCTGCTGAGACTGCCTGGGTACCTCATTGAAGCTAAAGGTCTGCACATTCAATCTTGATTGAATTACCATTATCAAGAGAGAGGGTGGCTGGGGAAGGGGAGGGAAACAGCCTGACGGTCTCCATACCTCCTTGTTCTGCCCATTCCGGGCTGGCTGGGTTGGGCGGCTCCCCTCTGCAGGGCCCTAGATGGAGCCTTTGGCAGGCAGAGGGGTCAGGCCTGGCGGGGCAGAGCGCCTGGAGAAGTCACAGGCACAGTGGCCTACCTGATGCACTTACTGCTTCATCCTAAGCAGGCTGTCCAGCCTTCACCCAGTCAATGAGGGAACTTTCTGGAGGGAAGGAGGAGGGTTTCTCATTCAGGTTCCTTTGGAAGCAGAAGCTGAGACAAGGATTTGAGCGCAAGTAGCTGGTATGGGAGGTGACGCTGGGAAGGGGAATGGGAAGGACACGGAGAAAGGAAGGCATCTGGTAAGGGATGTGTCTTCAAGCAAGCTGCCACCGCAGACAGCTGTGGCTTCGCCCTGCTGGAAGCTCCAGTGAGTCTTTCCGTCTGAGGGGACAGCGGCCAGTGTGGGAGCACCCGCTCCCTGTCAGTGGCTCGGGGCTGCTCCTGGGGATGGTTCGCGTCCTAGCACCTCCGGCCTGCCCTGCAAGCTGGCAGAGGGGGCTCCAGTGGCCAGAACAAGTCCTGTGATGAACAAGGGCACTGATGACTTCTGCCCTAGCACCCATTTGTGGGACCCAGGCAAGGGCCACCCTCAGAGACTGCAAAGGAGAAGAGGGGGCCAAGTGTTGGGAGCACTGAAAAAGGCACCCATTTTGTCATCCCAGTGCTGTCTCCCAGGAGTCAGCAGAGAAAAGCCTCTGGGTTTATTCCGAATCTGGGTTCCTCCCTGGAAGTGAGAATGGCCTCTCTGAATTGCTCATCCCAGCCTGACATTTTTCTGAGGTTAGAGCCCTTAGCATGTCCCATCTGCCCCCACCACCTGCACCAAGAACATGATGTATTTTGATGCAGAAGGACTCCTTGCCAGGGGCCATGTGGGACCCTGACAGCACGAGACCAGAGTGCTGGCTGTGGCTGTCCTGTACACTTGCTGTGTGACCTGGGCAGGGACTCTACATCTCTGGACCGCCGCTCCTTGCCTGTGAATTCAAAGAGGCTGGACTAAGTCTCAGCGGGGTTTAAAAGTCTCTGTATACCACATTTAGATTTGGTTTTCATTCATCTTAATTTGCCCTCTGTGCATGGAGAAACTGAGGGGCAGAGAGATGAAGTGACCTCGCTGAAGGTCACATGCAGAAGGTCAAGGGCTGAACTGAGAGCAGAACCCCACCTCTGCCTGAAGCCATGTCCAATATTCCAGTACACGGGGGCCCAGCGGATGAGGTCTGCAGATTCCCTTATTCTCTGGCTTTGGGTTGGGTGTGGCCAATGGCAAAGCACCTGCAGAAGACCGGATGAGCCGAGAACTCCATCAAGGTGCTCATTTCCTCAGCCCTGCTTGCTGGGGTCACCTGGGGCTGGCTGCAATGCCCCTGAGGGCCATGCCTCCGGCCAGGCCCTCTCTCTTTCTGGGGGTCCTGGCAGCTTCTCCTTGGGAGTATTTAGCCTCAAGCACTGCACTGTTCCTTGCCATCTCCTTAGAACTAGCTCCCACCTTTATACAAACAAGATTTGATTAAATTCTGTTCAAATCATCCTACTTGAGGGTCCCGTCTGTTTCCTGCTGGGACCCTGATGGATCCCAGAAGGGGAGCCTCATTTGATGACATTGGCAACCCCTGAGCTCACTTCCTGTCCTCAGTGTAACTTCTTTCCAGCAGTCCAGGAAGCCCCCACCAGAACTTCTGCATGGGAATGCTTTGGTATTCTAGAAATTTCCCCTTGTCCACACTCTCTGCCCAGAGCTGCTTGAGAGCAAAGAATTCTTTGTTCTGTTTCCCCATTCATTTCCTTCCCTTTCGCTTCCTTGCCGCTTTCACCCCTTGGAAGCCCCACTGTCTCTGTTACTAAATTCTGAACAGCCTCATTTGGAAGAAAGGGGTTATTTAGCCAGGGATTCTCTTTCATTGTTTCATTTGCAGGCAGTGCCCTCCCTCCTTCTCTCCCCCCTTTAATCTTTTCTGTCCTCCTGGCCTGGGCCTTTGTCCTCCACTCCAGCCTCCCGGAGCTCTGGGTTCCTTAAGATGCTAATCACACCCGGTTTTCTTCTTGTGCCAAGCATATTTCTATTTATCAAACCACGGCAGACTTTGCCTTAGGGAGGGACACATACAAGGGCAGGAACACTTCCTGTTCCTCCGGGCTGTTTCTCTTTTCACCTTTCTCGTTTCAATTCCAGGACTCTTTCTTTGCTCAGTTCCCCGGTATGTCTTCCAGGGCTTTTGAACACACTGGTTGCCTGATACTGTCTCCTTTTGTATTGAGCGCAGACCCACTCCGGCCACAGTATACTGTAGAATTACTGACCCTTGAGATTCAGGCTTGTTCCAGCCTGTCAAGGTGGTATCGTTAGGTGTCTGAATTCCCTCTGCCTCCTCTCGGTTTGCCCAGAAGTGGATGTGAGAAGAGGGTTCCAGGGCACATAGTTTGTAAAGGAGCAGGGGCAGCAGTGAGGAAGGGACAGTGAGATGGCTGAGGAGGTAGCCCCCATAAGGGGGAGTTTTCAAGCTCGTTCCTGTGGTGGACAGCTGCTGCCCAGTCCCTGTGGGGTCTGGAAAAAGTGGAGAACACAGCCTCCGTGGGATAGTGAGGAGCTGGGCTACTTCACCGGCCAGGGAGAGACTGCCTTGTGCACGGAGAGTCCTGCCCAGCTTTGCAGCAAGCCCTCAGGTGAAGAAAGGCAGACAGGGCAGCACGAGGGGGAACCGAGTGAGGCATCCAGGGCACACACCTCAAAGGGGCGCTCGCTCTCAGGTTCCTGCAGCTGAGGGTGGCATCTCCTTGAATGTTGCACTGTGGGTGCCTTGCCTGCTCACCCTAGTCTTGATCCAGAATGCCAGACCACCTGCTGGTGAGGCTGTGGGGTGTGGGTGGGACACGTGCTGATAGCATTTTCTGCACCCCCAGTGGTGGAGTTTAATCCCTTTCATTGTTTTTCCTTGCTACCTGGAATCCTGCGTCCAAGGTACAGCTCTCACAGAGGACAGGGCTGTTCTCTTTCTGCCCCTTCCTGTGTCCCGTGTCTCTGCCCCCACCCAGGCTCAGGACCGTCTTCCTTACCAGCATATCACCGTGCCCCACATTGTCCTATTCCAGTCTTTCTCCCTCCAACCTTCCTGCGTATTTTCTATTTTACTTGAGAAGCCAGAAGGGAGAGGGCCATGGCTCAAGCCCTTTGGGGTTTTGCAGAGCGTCTGCTTGCCAACATTAAGTTCCTATTTACTAAGTTCCAGTCATATGCCAGGTTTGGGGACACAGAAGTATAAGACAGTCATCCACCTGCTGTCACACAGCATCTATTTTTCAGTGAGGAAAACAGCCAGTCAACGGACAGTCATCCAAATGCCTCTCAAATCACAGTGATGATAAGACATACATTGTGCTCAAGGAGTGAATAATGAATAATGAGGTTTTGACCAAATGTGAAGGGTCAGAAGAATTCCCTGAGGAAGTGGTGACCAAGTAGGATCTGAAGAATAAGTAGACCTTAGCAGAGCAAAGAGAGGAGGGAAGGGCACTTTGATAGAACAGAATGTGCAAAGACCCTATGGCATGAATGAGCACAGAAAGCTCAAGGGACTGAATGAAGTATGGCTTAGCTGAGGAAACTGTGATGGAGAACACACAGTATGGAGTGGGAGTGGAGAGGTGGCTGAGGGCCTTTGGGTAGGAAGTGCATAGAATGGAAGGAAAGAGGGGCGCCTGGGTGGCTCAGTCGATTAAGCATCCGACTTCAGCTCAGGTCATGATCTCACAGCTCATCAGTTTGAGCCCCATGTTGGGCTCTGTGCTCTCAGCTCAGAGCCTGGAGCCTGTTTCAGATTCTGTGTCTCCCTCTCTCTCTGCCCCTCCCCTGCTTACACTCTGTCTCTCAAAAAATAAATGTTACATTTAAAAAAATGCCAAGTGGAAAAAAAATTAGAAATGAAGGAAAGGCAGTTGAAGGATTTTCAGTAGGAAAATGACAGGATCCAATTCACATTTTGAGGAGGTCCTGCTGGCTTCTGTCAGATACCAGATAGGTGGAAGGTGGGGGTCAGACTAGATGTGCATCATCAGGAAGAAGGCTTGGGCAGAGTTCAGTTGAGAGAGGACAATGGCACAGCCAAGGTACTGGGTGCTGAGGATGAGGAGGGAAGTCTGGAAGATATACAGCTTGGCTCGGCTTCTCATCCTTGGCCCCCACAGGCTTTCGCCTGGATGCCCGGCCCAGTCTGGATATTCTTGCCTCTCAGGGAGGCAGGGTCTGTCTCTTCACTACGTTCTAGTCATTTATCTTTTCTTGTCTGCACAACACCTTGGGAGGAAGACATTGTTGTATCCATTTTACAGAGAGAAGACTAAGGTTTGGCATAGTCACCTAAGGTTTCACAGCCTATAATTTAGTGAACCCTACCTAAACTCACAGTCTTATAGGGGGAACAGACAAGGGACCAGGTATTTTAGGACATGGTTTTTACGGTGCTGAAGCAGAGGATGGTCAGAGTGAGAAGCTACATGTGCCTGGAACGGGACCCTGGGAGCAGAGATTGAGGGCCCAGCACAGGGCTGGCTCAGAGGAAGCTCACGCATCACAGGTCTTAATAATACATTTCCTGATTGTTTGAGCATCTCTTTCCAACACTTCACTTGCAAGAAATCTTCCTGCCTGCATTACTATCTTCCAAGAGACAAATTATAAGTGTTTTCTGATTAGTTCTACCATTCATAGCCCATTCCTAAATCAGCACAGGAAACAGCTAAGCTAAAACTTCTGCCTCTTTCTTCCTTTGCAAGCTGCCTGTATCTTATGCCTTCTTCCTCCAAGTTTTTTTCTTAGGCAATGTCTAGACAGTTAAACAAAACAAAACACTGAACTATGCTAGAAATAATTTGTTATTCAGGGTCCTTTTTTCCCCTCCTTTTTTTTTTTTTTTTTTTTTTGCTAGGCTGGGTTATCCTGAGAGTTGAGACCAGAAATGCTATACACACAATTGGTGAGATGTTAAAAGATTCAGGTTGACTACATCATGGTGGACAAAGGCTGTTAGAGACTCTTGTTCTAGTCAGACCACGTGGTCAACATTTTGTATGAGGTAACTTTGTCCTCTCTGTATTTATGTTGCTTTGAAGGCTGTACAGACTGATATTTGGCAGGGATAATACTGTGTGTGACCTGTGCATGGTGTGAAGGTCCATTACAATATCTCCCTCCCTCACCTTCTAGCACTGAATATTAGGCACAGTCACATACAAGTACTGTCACTGTTCTTGTTCAGGCCTCATCATCCTTTGCTGGGACCACTGCAGTAGCCTCTCGACTGGTCCCTCTGCCTCCAATCTCTCCCAGTCAGATCCACCCTCCCGATCAGCTACCCTCATGATCTTTCCAAAATGGACATCCGATCATGCCCATCCCCCACCAACCTGGCTTACTCCATGTCCCCAGATGGGTATTCGGTGATTTCCGGTTAAAAGAAGGTGGAATAACTTATCCATGCTGCTCATGAGTGACCCTGAGAAACTAACTCTATGGCTAAGAGTAATGGTGCTAGGCACCGTGAAAGGGTTTATGTAACTTTTTAAAACAACCCTATCTTTATTATTTTTACCATCTCAAAGGTGAAGAAACTGAAGCTTCGAGAGGTGAGGTAATGTGTTCAGGGCACCACAGCTGGGGTAGAAGCCCAGGCAGTCTGACTCCAGGGGGGCTCTAACTGCTCTGCACCACTGCCTTCATCAAACTATGCATCAGAGGTGATTATAGAAATGTAAAAGCTCATTGTTGAGCAAAAGGCAAAGACCTTGCATGCCTCCCTACCTCTGCACAAAACATGCTCTCCTGCAGGCTCAGTGCCACTAAGGGTTTTGGCCCACACGGGCCCTGCTTGGTAGGTGCTCACCTTATAACACCTGCAGCCCTAGAAGTGGGGTCTGGCCAAAGTCATGATACCTCAAACTGTGCTTCCTGTGTGACCAGAGTAGCCTGGGGCCCCTTTGGGCCCCAAGCTGGCTGCTCCCCAAACCCTGAGGGCACTTACAGGATATGATGTTTCCATATCGATTCTTATTGCGGTTTTCATCCTCTTTGGCTGTGTCCCATGAAGCTGTCTGCCCCTCTGGCAAGGCCTAAAAGAGAAGGAGAGAGTGGTTAGAATGGCCTGCAATAAGGACTTTATCCATGTGCTGCTGAGCCAGGTGGAGAAAGAGACCCATTGGGATGGGTGACTCATTATAAAGGTTTCTGTGTTCTCAGATGTGACCTGGAGGGAACACAGACTTGGCCCCTCCATGGACTTAATCACTTGTTCATGACTCAAATGCCATTGATGTCTTGTGTGTGTCGTGGGCCCAAATCTGGCCCAGCAGGGGAGTCATTTGTTCATTAACCCATTTGTTCATTCGACAGATTTATTGAGTCCCTAATATGCATCTGGCACTGTTCTAGGTACTCAGGATACAGAGAAATAGACAAAGTCCCCCTCAAGCTTCCAGTCAACTGGAAGACATCACAAATGAAAGAGCAAACATATGGGATTTTAGATACCGGAAAGAGACAAGAAAAGAAAAAAGCAGGGAAAAGGACAGTGATGGAAGATGTAAATGTCTTCAGATGATACAGTCTTGGAAGGCTTCTCTGAGAAGGTAACAGGTAACTAACTTCTTAATGATGCAAAAAATCCAGTCATGCCAAAAGCAGAATGTGTCTTCCAGGCAGAGGGAATAGCAGGTGCAAAGGTGGTAACAAATGACCATATTCAAGGATGAGGCAGGGAGGGTGGTGATGGAAGCAACTGGACAGGCTGGGACAGTTCAGGTTATATAAGGCATTGTGGTCACCAGTAATGAGGTGGGTATTACTCTAAGTAAGATGGGAAGACCACTGAGAGATGTGAGTCGTGCAGTTGGCTGATCTGATTTATGTTTTACAAAGCATGCTCTGGCTCACATATGGGATACAGGCTCTAGGAGGCCGGGGGAGGAAGCAGAGAGATCAGTTAGGAAGTTGTTGCAATAGTCCAGGTAAGAGATGATGGTACCTTGGACCTTTTACCAGGATGGTGGCAGTGGACGTGGTTAGAAGTGATCATTGTCAGGACGTTCCACTGAATATTGCAGATTTTGGTTCCCTCAGAAACACACTGGGAAACAAGCATTTGAATATAAGATCTTATCTGGTAGGCAATCCTAAGGCCCATGGGTGGGAGACTGGGGGAAGTGAGGCAATCAAGGGAAGGAAGTTGGTCCAGGGTACCTCAATGAGCAGGTCACTGCTGTGTCCACCCAGGGTTTGATCTCACAGGCCCATCTCATGCTGGAGTATTTACCCATCAATTCCGATATACCATTGGTTGAGGACAACTCTTAGGAAATCCCTTGGCACTTCTGCTATGCTCTGCAGGCAAGGTGTGCATATTCTTTTGTGTTAAGGAAGTCCTTAGGCGAAAAGCCACAGGTGCTTCTGGAAGGCGGGCATTGAGTGAGCATGAGTAGGAACACTGAGAGTAGAGGGGAAACGGGCAGGCCACCAACACATCTGCTGTAGGTGTGGACTATGAGGGAAGGGGGTGTGAAGGCTGACTCTCAGACTGCTGGCCTGAAGAACTGAGTGGAGGGCCAGGCCATTTGTGGAGATGGAGAAGAAACAGATGGGGAGAAAAAGAGGTGGGGAGGCGGGAATTCTGTGCTGTGTTTTGGGTACACAAAGTGCTCAGAACAGTGGCTCGCCCTTGTCGAGGACAGTGTGCTTCTTGAGATGTTCTGGCAACAGCAGCCATGTTGAGGCTGATTACTTGACGTCCAAGCTGAGATGCTGAGAAGGAGGCTGGAGGCAGAGGTTCACAGTCACAGGGGGAGGGAAGGTATGGGAGTCATCAGTCCAAGAGGAGACAGACAAGTCAACCGCCACGTGGAGCAATCAACAGAGTTATGAGCCAAGCGTCACGGAGACACAGGGGAGGGGGCAGTCACTTATCATACAGGGAAGGAAGATGGGCATTTAAGGGAGCAGGAGCCACTTTAGGAAGTCTGCAGAAGCATGAAGGCCAGGCTACATTTTGATTTCTGTTCCCACCCTGCACCCTGTAGAGTGGGCTGAATGCCCTGCTCATGGGTGCCACACTGCTTCTGAGGCTGGATTTGCATTGCCCTCCATCTACACAGCACCCTGTCTGCAGTGCAGGGGAGCGGAGTGTCCACTCATCTTGTTGCACTGGCCTTGCCTTTGCTCATCCATCCCTTACCATGTTCAGCCAAGACAAGCAGTGTGTGAGCCGAGTGGTCAGAAATTCCACCAATCAGTGGGCTGTGTTTTATAGGCAAGCGGGACCACTGTCTGTTCAAAGCCCAGCCCATGCACGATACCCCCTTTCTTGCTTCCAGGCTCCCATGTGTTAATAAGCCAATCTGGGTGGGTCTTCTAGAGAAGAGGGTGGCAGACTTTCTGTAATGTCAGAGGGGGCAGCTTGGGCTTTGCAGACCACATTCTCTGTTGTAACCACTCATCCTCTACTGTTGCAGAGCAAATGCAGTCACAGACAAAATGCAAACACATGGGCGTGGCTTTGTTCTGATGAAGCTGTATTTACCATGGTGGGCGTTGGACTGGATGTAGCCTGTGGCTGTATGTTGCTGACCTTTTTTTTCTAGAAGCGTAACCATGATCCTCAACTACGCGGTGCCTGGGTAGGTAGAACTGGTGCTCATTCTCCTATCTGGCTATTCCAGGTGGAATGCAGACGGGGTGGGAGGCCCTTGCTGGGGCTGCCTGGCTAAGCTGTGTTCTCCGACTTAGCTCGCCCCAGGGTTTCAGACCGGGGCTCTCGAGTGTCTTCCCAGCCATTAATTGATCAGCATTTTGTTGTTTGTGTGGCCTAAACCCCCAGGCACCCTGGAGGAGAAGCTAAGCAGGTTCTAGGCTCTGGGCACCAGTCTGCCCCCTAAACGTGAGTGTGACAAAAGTACTATGGAGGTAAGAAAGTGCTCATTTTACAAATGGAGGGCCCGTCTCTCCTTTTTCTCCTCTCTCCTCCTCCTCTTACTCCTCACTACAAATGACCATCACCCCGTATCCCTCTTGCACCAGCACGGGACATCTCTAGACCTCATGTGGTTCTTGCTTTTGCATGTTAACTCCTGGAACAAAGGTTCCAGCCCTGGGCCTCCTCCCCCAGCCAGGTAGTGCCAGCTGTTTCAGACAAGCTGCCAAGCCTGTACATTCTTGACTCTCTGCAACGGTGAGCTGTGCTGTCTCACTGGCAATGTTGGGCTTCTCAAGGTTTGAGCTGATACTCTGGGGGTGGATTTTCTTTCTTTCTTTAAAAAATTTTTTCTTTAACATTTATTTATTTTTGAGACAGAGAGAGACAGAGCATGAACGGGGCAGGTTCAGAGAGAGGGAGACATGGAATCTGAAACAGGCTCCAGGCTCTGAGCTGTCAGCCCAGAGCCCGACGCAGGGCTCGAACTCACGGACCATGAGATCCTGACCTGAGCCGAAGTCGGCTGCTTCACCGACTGAGCCACCCAGGCGCCCCTCTTTCTTTTTTTAAAAAATGTTTATTTTGAGAGAGAGAGCGAGCGCAAGCAGGGGAGGGGCAGAGAGAAAGGGAGAGAATCCCCTTGGGGCTTGATCCCATGAATTATGAGATCATGACCTGAGCTGAAACCAAGAGTAAGATGCTTAACTGAGTGAGCCACCAAGAAGCCCATCTGGGGGTGGATTTTCTAATTTTTTAAGTGTTTTTTTTTTTTTTTTTTTTTTGAGAGAGAGACACAGAGTGAGTGGGGGAGAGACAGAGAGAGAGAGGGAGGCAGAGAATCTGAAGCAGGCTCCAGGCTCTGAGCTGTCAGCACAGAGCCCGATGTGGGGCTCAAACTCAGGAGCCTGGAGATCATGACCTGAGTGGAAGTCAGACGCTTAACCAGCTGAGCCACCCTGGCGCCTCCTAGGCGTGGATTTTCTACGCAAAACCCTCTGTGATAAAAGCCAATTGTTCATTCAATTATATCCACCTAAAAGTGGTCTGAAGCCAAGAACAGGACACTCCAAATAGTTTCATAATGATGTTTTTGGAAAAAATCTGTTGAGTACCTACTCTGTGCTACGATTTAGGTTACATACAGTTAGCTTAAGGTTTTGTTATGGCTGTACATTAGAACCATCTGGGGAAGCTTTAAAAAAAAAAAACTCCCAAAGCCACAGCCTATTAAATTCAATCAGACTCTCTGGGGATGGGACACAGGTATCAGCAGTGTTTAAACTCCCTGGGCGATTCTAATGAGCAGCCATGGTTCTTGCAAATAGCAAATTTACCTGGAGAGACACTTTCCCATGAGTCTCCTCACTGGTTTCTCTTGCTTTGGTTTTGTCCCCTCAAATCCATTCTTTACTATAATCAGGGAGATCTTTCTAAAATGCGGATAGGACCCAGTTACTCCCCTTGCCATTATCTTCAGCATACATTCCAAAGTCTTTAATACAGGGTCCTTAATGACTTCACCCCACATGCCCCTCCAGCCTCATTTCTTGTTCTTATATTAACGTTCCACAGATAAAGAACCAAATGTAATGCCACAGACAATTTCAGGTGTTTCAAACTTCTGAGACTGAATTTATATATGCTTTTCCCTCTGCTTAAAATTCTCTTCCACCTGAGTCTGTCTGGTAAACTCCTACATACCCTACAAAACCCAACTCAAAAATCTGTTTTGTGAAACCTTCCTTGCTCACTCTCCCATCACTCTGCTTCATTCCCAGCTAGTAAATCACTTCTATTATCAGATGGGCTCTTTTATATCTATTAATTTGAAAATCTTGTCTCTTAACTTGTTGATGGGCTATTCCAGAAAAAGCATCTTATTCATGTCTGAATACTGGCCTTGTACTTCATATGTGCCTGAATCCCCTTTGGAATAAATGAATAGATTGGGCAGATGGCTGAAAACATTAGTGGGTGGGATGGCTTCTGCACATTCTCTGGAATCTCAGAGGTGTAAGTGACTTTGAAAATCATTTGGTTGTGTTCCCTCCCCTAGTGGCCTTCTAGGCAGCTGATAAGCTGATGCATAGCATGTGCTACTTGGATACCCTCAGCAACAGAGAGCTCACTTCCCCATAATGCTTCCGGTCCCACTTTTGGACAGCTTGGACAGTGTTTTGTGTCCTCTGCCTCCATGTACTTTGCCCTGTTCCATGGGGGCCCCACGGCATAAGCATGTACCTTCTGTGCTGTGACACTGCAGAGATCTGATGAAGGTCCCTGTCCACCCGCAACGTCCTTAAATGGCAATTTGGGAGTCCTGTCAAATCTGCCATGGCCCTCAGGATGCACCCAGCATTCAGATACCATCTGGAAAACCTTAAGCTAAACAAAAGCAGTTGTGATGAGTGGCCCTACTCTGTGGGAAACCACATGGGCCTCTGCCACAGCTCTGGGAGCCTATGTCCCTTGGTGGGGCTGGGCTGGGGGAAGGTGTGAGCCCAAGGGCTGTGATGCTGTTGACCTAGGCAGAGGAGGCAAGGTCTAACAGAGCCTCCCAGGAGTGAGCTGTAATGACCCCCTTATTGGCTGACTTTGATCACACATCCATTTCCCTTTTTAGGGAGCTGCGGTGTAATAGGGGATAATCTCCTGAAGGAAAAAAAATAAGAGGGGGTAAAAGTATGAGGGAGACTTCTCTCCATCTTCAAAGGGAGCCAGCCAAGGGGCATTATTTTTACATTAGCAGCTAGTTACAGTAGATTGACCGGGGAATGGTGGCAGTCATTAGGAGCTAATCACATTCTTTTCAGACCAAAATTGCCATCTCATTATATTCATCCATTATCACTCTCGGCTTCCCTCTTCTCCTCTTCTCCTGAGGGTGTGGGCTCTATTTCACACTCTTCTCTGTGTGTGGATATGTTTCCTACACTTCGACAGTGTTGCTGTCCTAAGGCAATCATTTTCTTTCTTTCTTTCTTTCTTTCTTTCTTTCTTTCTTTCTTTCTTTCTTTCTTTCTTTCTTTCTTTCTTTCCCTTCCTTCCTTCCTTCCTTCCTTCCTTCCTTCCTTCCTTCCTTCCTTTTTCTTTTTTTTTTCGGTCCTGAAGGATGCATTTGGGGATGTCCTCATCCCTGGAGGTCTGAGCTGTGGTATTCATAGAATCCTCAAAAGTCAGACCTGGAAGGTTCTTTTGAAAAAACTATTGCCTCACTTTAGAGATCAGCCAAGTAAGGTCCAGAAACAGGAAATGACTTGACTAGGAATGCAAGCTGAGTGAATCTGTCCCTGCTGCCTCCTTCCCACCCTCCCTCTCTTCCTCCTTTCCGCGGTGACCATCTGGATGCTAGGTCCCAGAAATAGCGGCAATGGTCACAGCACACAAGATCTCATGAACTTTGCTCTAGTTGTGGGAAGGTGTGGACAATAAACAGACAAGATAATAACTGCTTAGAACCAGTGCTGTAAAGGCGATAAATAAGGGGCCGGGAGAGACAACAACTAGGAAGAAGAGACCATTCAGATTGAGTGGATTGTGCAGGACCTTTCAAAACAGAGACATTTGAGAAGGAAAGAAACAGCCCATGACTTCCAGCAGCTGGCCTGGCACTCAAAGCTGGACCTTGCTGTGTTACTGTTGTACATAAACAATTCTGCAAAACTGCAACACCAGACAAGGCTTCTCTGAGACCAGGATGGGGCAAGGCAAAAACATGACCACTGTGTAGTCATATCTAAACACAGAAACATATGAACATTGTCCAAACCATAAATAAATAAATAAATAAATAAATAAATAAATAAATAAATAAATAACATCCCCCTATCCTGGCTAATATAAGTTATGGCTGCTTCTCTGTCACTTATAGCTTTGGCTTCTGTCTGGTGTCCCTTTCTTAGAGTTAAGATCTATCAAGGTACCCAATTTTACCACTTCCTAACAACGTCCAATCCAGAACAAAGCCCCAAATCACCCGACATAGCCCACAGCCTGGGAGGCCTTTCTCACATCCTCTTCCTGAGATGTCCTGCAGGTTTTAAACCCGGCTTGTTCAACTCCAGGTGTATTCCTACTTGTCTCTTATGGACACCTTTGGGTTGAAAACTAAATGATGAGCAGCAGCCAGCCATGGCAAGAGCTGGGGGAAGAATGTTCCAGGGCTGAGGGAAGAGCAAGTGCAGAGGCCTTGAGATGGAATGAGCTTGGTGTGTTCTAGAACTTGAAGGGGCATTCTCTGGGGCCTGGAGGATGAGAGCAAGTGAGTGATGCAAAATGTGGATGGGGAGGGTATAGCTCGGAATGGCAGTCAGTGGATCAACACCAAGAATATGTTTTCTTCTAGGTTGATGAAAATGCTTTGAACATTTTTTAAGGTGAGGAGGCTGAGCCAGTACCAGCAGCATGATAAGCGGTAAGAGCTCTTGTGTCTCAAACCCTCCCTTCATCGTTGTTCACGGGCTTCACAGACTTTGGGATAAAATTATTTTCTGGTGCCTACTCCAGACTAACTCTCCCTGTGGCTGCAACCCACCTGCCCACCCATCCATCCTCGCTCCCAGCCATGGAACTCAGTAAGCCAGACACTCATTGTACCTATCGCGACCCCAGTAGGGGTCACGGGCTTCTTAGGCTCTGCTGTGCTGAATCAGTTCATAGGCTTGTTCAACCTACCTATTTCCCCACTTACTACTTCTGGTCCCTGCTCTAAGAATTGCCCCCTGATGCCTGGCTGGTTCCTTCTACCTATTGGTTTGGCCCTCCTGAGATATGAGGGTCCTTTCTGGAGCTTGCTATCCTTCTTTGGACACTCTTCGTTGTACCTACGCTTCTTTGAGTTATGCCCAAATAGTGAGACGTCAAAACACAGAGCTTCCAAGAGCAACTCACCTCCAATTCAAGGCTGAGAGTGTCCTGGTCCATTTCATTTACCTGTTCACTCACTATCCTCAGCAGATTCTGTCACTTATGATTCCCCTCTTCCTCCCTTTGGCTTGACTGTATTCCTGGAGATAATTGGATATGATACGCCCTGGGGTACAGCAAAACCAGGCCCAGAGAATGCTGACCAGGCAGTTCCTGGCTGATGCCTCGGGGCACAGCCGAGGGCCTCCTTCCTGCCTGAGCAGTCCAGCTGGCCAGGACTTCCCTGCATCCCTGCCCACCATGGCATTCTCTCAGCGGAGGGAAGACTCCAGAGAGTCTTTACCAAGGATGCACCATTTTACCTGGGTCTTTCATTCATTTATCTTGTCAAGAATACCTCTTGCCCACCCACTGTGCATATGAGTCAGGGGAAAGGCAGGGCTTTGCAAAAGGCACTAGAATGAATATTCCATCACTTCCAGTCTCAATAAACTTTTCTAAAAGTTGAGTCAATAGTACACCCTTCACAGCTCTGCCATGTTTCTGAGCCTGGCCTCCAGGCTGGGTGGCTCAGTGGGTGAGAACAGCTGCTCTGCTTTGCTGCACGTGTGACACTGGGGCAAAGAGAAAGTGGCTATTTCTATGCTCAGTGCTCAGAACAGTGACCACTAAGAATGATTTGTAGCCTAACAAGCCGGAAACAAAAAACACCCTTCCGGTTAGGGTGGGGGAAAGGTTTGACTATTTTTTTTGACCATGGAACTCTCATATATCCTGTTGTTTACATGACTCTGTGCATTTGTTAAAATTCATAGAGCGGTACACCTCCCTCCTTCCCCACAAAATGGATTTTATAGCATGCAAATTAAAAAAATGAAAAACAAATACACCCCATGGAGTTCTGTGATGATTAGAAACTACCCAAAATAGCTGGTGGGCTCCTAACACCATGCCTGGCACACAGTAGGTGTGGGAGACTCTTCCATCCCAGTCTTGCCCAAGAATGTGCTCTTGAGTGCCTGTGGCTGACTTCTGGAATTTACTCCCTGCCTCCCTTTGATCGGAAACATCCAGTTTACTGTCACAAGACCAAACATGGGGGCTCCTTACAACATCCATCCTGGTTTGCCTTGGACCACAGGGCTCCCCAAGATGTATGACTTTTGTTTTAAAACTGGGACCATCCTGGGCACCTGGGTGGCTCATTCAGTTAAGCATCTGATTCTTGATCTCGGCTGAGGTCGTGATCTCATGGTTCGTGAGTTCGAGCTCCATGTTAGGCTCTGGGTTGTCAGTGTGGAGCCTGCTTGGGATTTTCTCTCCCTCTCTCTCTACCCCATTTGTGTTCTCTCTCTTTCTCTCTCAAAATAAATAAATAAACTTAAAAAAATTAAAAAACACCTTGGACCATCCTGGACAAACCAGGACAAATCGTTCACCCTAGAAACAGGTAAGAGAGAGTATTCAGGAAGTGAGAAAGAGTTGTATGAGCTGTTCAGGAAGCCCAAGGTCTCATCTCAACTGAGGTCCATGAATTCGGTAAACACCCACACTTACTGAAGTCCAAGGTTAGCTGGTAGATGGCAAGGGCTGCCGTGGATGGCTGTACTGGTTGTGCACAAAGCAAGAGCGTCACATCTAAGGAAGCATGATACATCTGGTAGGCATGTAAATTTCTGGATATATTATGAACAGGCATCTTGAGACAGGTGAACCTTTCGCTATTTCACTCTAAGGAGCTGCATGAATTAGTGGTGGCCCTGGCAGAGGCTAAGCTCGCAATGAATGCTTCTTTCTGGGCTGAAAACCACATGCCTTTAGGGATTATAAATGTGGATAGAGAAGGCAGGAGAGGATGACTGATGATATCTACTCAGAGTGGCATCAGGAGAGCAAATATTATTGCGACCATGTCACTAAATAGACGGTAATTTATGAGTTCTGCTGGGGAAGCTGAGTAGAAAATCAGATGGCAGCAAGATGGGGTATTTGTCTGTGACAGGAGCTTTGATCAAGGTGGAATTGCTGAGTACACGTGTGTCCGTGTGCAGAGTCACAAAGCACCATTTAAAAAGTCCCCTGAAAAGCTACAAGGTCTCTTTTAAAAACAAATTTCAGGGCAGTGCTTCTCAAACTGGTAGTGATTCAAATCTCCTTACAGAATTTGGTTAAATGCAGAGGGCTGGGTCCTGTCCCGTGTCAATGATGGGACCTATGTCCTATCATTGTGTCCTAATGTTCTTTACTAACTCTCCAGGTGATTCTGACACCCATCACAGTTTGAGAGCCACTGTCTTCGGCAGTAAGGTAAACAGAAACAACACGTTCCTGGGGAAGAGTCAACTTAGATTTTAAGGCAGATACTCAGTGTACCTATAGAGACAGCGAGAGATGTGCGAGTCTTTCTACATTGGTATCTTTCTTTAAGCAATACTGCTTCCCATCCCCTGCCCCCTGCCCCGGATGGAACTATTCTTAATTACAAAGATTTCTGCCAGCACTCTGTAATTCCATTAAGTTAATAGTTAGTATTTATATACTATTTTGCAGATGCTTCAGAGAAGAGAGATGAGTAAGACCCGGTCCATGCCTTCATGAGGCCGATAGTCTAACAAAGAAGCTCACACTAGGGCCCCTCTTTTCCTCCCAGCTCTGAGACCATGATCTGGGGGATTCCTGCATCCCATTCTAGGCTACAGACTGTTGGACCCCTCCACATACTGTCTCTGTCTTCATGCACGAGCTTCTGCGTGGCTGTCTCTGGGCCAACAGCTCTCCCTGAAACAGAGTCAGCCAGAGTTGAGGGAGGGCTGTTAAACTACTGCCTTGTTAATTCTGTCCAGGAAAACAAGGCAAAGGGTGTGAATTCCCCACCTGGCTTCATTTTTATTTCTCTTTTTTCATGGGCAAACAACTATGTTTCCCTTCTAAGAAGTGGTTTGAAACACGTCAATGATTTTTTTCCAAGACCCTGAGCACAAGATTCCCTCTGCCACCCATCCTTTTCCTCTACCCAGCCTTCTTCTACTCTTCTTCAATGCAGTGTCTCATCTTTTGTCAAGATTCTGATTGATCTTGACAGTAATAACTGACAAAAAGCAAAAATAAACAATACTATCACCCTCCCACACACTCATCCTGGACTGCCCTTCCCCACGTGCTACAAAGCATTTTAACTAGAGTTTGTTATAGAAGTACATGGTGTACTAAGACCACGATCTTCCTTTAACGTAGGGTTTCTTATTTCCTTTGCTGAGCTTTCTAATGATATCTAGGTCTCCAAACAGTGTAAGGTAAGGTACACAGTAGGTACTCAGTAAGTGTTTCTGGCCAAATGAAGTGGAAGCTTCAGGAGTCCACTCCACACAGCCAAATATCTCACAGGAGAGAAGTGGGGACCCAGGGAGGGAGCAATCTTGTCCAAGACCACCCAGCATGTCAGAAACAGACTGAAAACCAAGTCTTGACTCTTAGTCAAGGGAATTTTTCTCTGGTACCATCTGAAAATTGCTTGCTTGGTTGGGGAGGGCTCTCATACCAAACACAGAAAATACTGTTTTTTGGGTTCCAAACAGAATTCTAAGTAGAAAAATAAAAATAAGCTCAAAGGAAAACACTGCATTAATAGTCTCTCCTACATGAGTTTTATTCCTGCTAGAAAATCTTTCAAGTCTGAACCCACGTGGGTTACTGATATCTTTGGGCCACCCTCCGGAAATGGCCCGTTTTCTCCTCGATTTAACCCATGAGGAGTGGAGTGATATGAGCAGGTGGAATCCAAGTCTTCCTATTTTGGTCATTATGAGTTCCCACAGTTGGAGAACAGCCATGGTTTTCCCTTTCATGCCCTGGGGCATCTGCTAACTCCCCAGGCCCCTCCCCAGAATCTCTCTTCTCACTCGTAAACTATTGAGGGGGTAGACCAGATCTCTCAGGAATCACCTGCAGTGGGATGCTCTGTGACTAACCTCATCAACCGAGGAGAGAAAAGTTGTGAAGGTCTATTCTGCCTCTGTTCAGGTGACTCCGAGCAGACAAGAGGGCACTGGGGCATCCTGAAGCATCCATCTTTATGGTTATGCCCCATCCGAAGGCTGCCTGCCAGTGTCACCCACAGACGACTAGCAGACACATGACAACACTGGCTTCACCCAACAGACGCCATGCACGCAGTGTGTCTGTCCAGAGCTGGAGAATGAACAAATGTTTGCTCTTCATTAGGCTGTATCCTATTCCTCACAGCTGTTCCTTGTTGCCTTAAATAGTCTTCACGGGGCTATAATAACCAGATACCTTCTGGTCACCCTACTGGGCTCATCATTCATTGCGATGACAGACTGGCTGGATTGAACTGGGATTAATAGGCTTCCCTTCTCCCCATGACAAAGTCACCCCTTCCTGTTGTTCCTCATCTTCCTTGAGCCTGCTGCTCTTCTGACCGCGATGATGTCTGGGCTTTAGGCAACTCTTCTCTCCAGCCAACATCTCTTAGCATTTGTTAGTGTGCTAAGACTTTTGTTTTGTAGCTGGGGAGGGTAGGAGAATCTGGGCTGGGAAAACAGGACAGGAAAGAGGGAAGAAGATTCTGCAGTCCAAGATCATGAGCAGAAGCCCCTTAGTTTCAACATGGCTGTGCTCTATCACCTCTGTGAGTGGCTATCACATGCCCCATGGCATCAGATGTGACTAGCAGCAAGGAGAGTAGTGAGGTGATAGGTCTGGGGGCACAGGCAGAGCATGCTCTGGGGACTCCAAGGAGTCTCCTTAGGCCAGCATCCCTCAACCTTGGAAGTAATTATAGTTATCCGGAGAGCTTAGAAAATATAGATCTCTGGATCCCACCTCTAGGAATTCTAATTAGTCTGAAGGACAGCCTAGGCATTGGCATTTTTAAAACTTCCTTAGGTAATTCTAATGTGTGGCCAAGACTGAAAACCTCCAAACTTCCTATTTGTATGGCAAGTGAGGTTAATTAGCCTTAGGTCTCCTTGAGTTCCTAGGAACCCAGGGCCCCTGGTCAACCACGGTTGCTGGGACTTGACATGTAACTATGGGGGTGGCAGCCCCAGAAAGGGGTCTAGCTGGACTATCAGTCCGGGACAATCAGTTCCTCCTTAGGCTCACAAAATATGCAGGACATAAGCATTGTTTGGATCACTCTGACCAACCCCTTTTTTCCTTTATTGCATAAATATGGAAATGGAGGCCCAGAGGAGGAGAATGACCTGCCCAAGGTCACCCAGATACTTAATTAAAGATATAGGACTTGAATCCAGGCATTTTGACTATTAACTCAGAACAACTCATATATGACTTCAAGTCATTGAACTTAAAATACATATTGAGAGACTCACGTTTACATGCCAAAGAGCACGAACTGATTCTATGTCTCTACAGGAGAGAACATGTGTGGGCTTATCTGGGCTCTGGGCCCAGTCTCCTGGTTTGAGCAATTCCATCTTTTCCTTCAATTACTGTCCCAGCCGCCTACCTGCCTCTGGTCTCCCTGCTCTGATCAATGCCAGACAGTTACATCTAGAATGTGAATTCAACTTTAAAAAATGCTACTCCGTTCCACGGCTCTGCATGACCTCTAGAATAGAATCCAAACTCCTTACTTAGCCTGAAAAATATCCCCTTGCTTCACCACCACAGCCCACTCCTACTGATAGTTCCAGCCCTATCTCCCTCCATGCTTTGTATGCCAAACATAGTTTTTGTACCAAACTGCTTCTGGTTCTCATAATTCAACCTGCTATGCATACCTCCATGCCACAGACTCTTCTAGTCCCTCTGCCCAGAACAGCCTTCCCTGCTTTCGAATTTGGTGATTCGTATTTCTCAAGCTTTGGTTTAGGCTTTATGTGTTCCAGAAAGCCAACAGCCATCCATCCCCAGGCTAGGTTTCATGCACACCACCCACAAGGGTTCCCACAGTACTCTATTGTGACTTTTTCTCAAGATACTGAAGTGATCAGTTCATATGTCTGTGTCTAAGAATAGGCTCTAAGTTCTCCCAGAAGGCAAGGGCTCTGTCTCCTCTCAGTTCCTAGAGCCTAGTACAACATCTGGCCTATGGAGAGTCCTCAAACATCTTTGAATTGACATTCCGCAAGGCTCATCCTTGGTTATCATCTCTGTCAATCAATGCTCACTTGCTTCGTGACCTTGAAGCAAGGGCTTGTGGCTTTAATATCATCTATATGACAGTAACTCCCAAAGTTTTCTCCTTAGCTCAGGCTTCTTTCCCAAATTCCAGACTCGTATGTCCAATTACCTACTTTCCATCTTCACTAACATGTCTAATGGACATCTCAAACTCAGTTCAAAATTGAACTCCTGATTGTTCCATTGGCCCTGAGTCTGTTCTCCCTGTAGCTTCCCTATATCTGGTAGTGGCAACTCCATCCTCCCAGTGGTTCAAGTAATAGCCCCGGAGTCACCCTTGAATCCTCTCTCTCTCTTTCACACACCATGCTAATGCATTAGGAAACCCTATTGGTTCTGTCTGGAAGCCTCTCTCTTTCACACACCATGCTAATGCATTAGGAAACCCTGTTGGTTCTGTCTGGAAGCTATGTTCAGAATCCAACCATTTCTCACCACCTCCACTGCCACACCTTGGTGGTGTCACCATTGCCTCTTGCCTGGGTTACTGCCATGGCTTCTTAACTGGTCTCCCTGCTTTGACCCTTGCCTACTTATGTCTCTTCTCAACACAGTAGCTGGAATGAACATTTCAAAGTAATGTGAAATAGTTTTTTGTTTTCTCAAACCTCTGCAGTGGCTTTCCATTTCATTCAGAGTAAAAGCCAAAGTCCTTAAAATGGCTTATGAGGCACTACATGGTCAGATTCCCCCTTTATTTCTCCAATGTCATCTTTTATTACTTTTACTCCTTGTTCACTCTACTCATACCACCTTTGACCTCCTCGTACTCCCTTGATCTGGACCTTTCTGCCTCTAGATTTCTTCCACCATGTATCTGCTCAAAACTTTTCTTTTAATTAAAGACTACCTTTCTACCCTATTTAATACTGGAACCCTGTTTACTCTACGTCCCTGGAATATACTATCTCCCTTCCTTGCTCTATCCTTTCTTTTTCCATGGTATTTGTGGCAGTGTGTATCATCCAAAGATTGTATTGTCCAGTATTTCCTGTTCTGCATTCTCTTGTAGAATCTTGCAATTGCCCCTCCATCTATCAAGAGAGGGAGTTTAATTCCCCTTCCCTAGAATATAGGCAGTTATTACTTGCTTATAACCAATACAATGAGGTAGTAGCGATGCTGTGTGATGCCCGAGTCTAGGTCACAAAGGATGATGTACTTTCTACTGTTAGCTAAGAGGCTCACCTTTGGACCTATGAGCTACTATGTATGAAGTCCAGCATCGTCAGGCTCCCGTGCTGTGAGGAAGTCCAGGCCACCTGAAGAGGCCGTGTGTAGGTGTTCCAGATGACAACCCTAGCTGAGACCCCAGGGGACAGCCTGCAGCAATCACTAGATATGAAAGCGAAGACACTTTCTGATGACTACAGCCCCAGCTTTAGAGGCTTCCACGTCAAGGTTTCCACACATCAAGGAGCAGAGGCAGACTCTGTTGTGCTATGTCCAATTTTCTGACCCACAGAATCAATGAGCACAGTAAATTGGTTGTTTCACGTCATTAAGATTTGGGATAGTGTGTAGCACAGCAAATAGTATGTTTCACTGTTGAACATATTATTTACTAACATATTAAGTGAATTGTTGTGAAATGACTTGTCTTTTTTGTCTGAATTCTCAATTATAATTATTTTTGTTTTATAGTTACACTATTCACAAGCCATTTCCCCTTATTTGTGAGGCATCAAGAAAGGTGAAACTAGCCTTTCACATCAATATGCATTTGTAAGACATTTCTCTGTCCTCTTGTTGAAAAACTAGAGAATATTACTGAAGTGTCAAAGGTACACACACTTCATCTGTTCCAACATTAGCTCAGGTCTAGATTGAAGAGCAGTAAATGTCTTCTCCAAGGCTTTTAATAAAATAACTTGTTTTTAAGTCTGTAATTGATTTCTTGTTTCTCTTGCTAGAACACAAGTTTCATGAGGGAATGAATCTTTGTCCAATTTGTTCAATTCTGTATCCAAATATGTAGAACGCTCCTTGGGAATGGTAAATACTCAGTGAATATTTATTGAACAAATTTATGTGACTGTACAGCTGAACTGAATTTTAGAAGACACAGTTTGCTATAGGTTAGAGGTCCCTTATATGTCAACTTGTCAAACCCACCCATTTGTATGAAAAAAGCTGAGCAGGAGTCATAGGCAAGAAAGAGCACAGAACATGTTGGTTTAAGAGTAGGAGTGGAGGCTCAGGATCCTTATGATTACAACAGGGCATGGTCTTCAAGCAAACCTGTGGCTCGTAGGCCCACTATGTAGATTCCAGACATCATGGGTGCTTTGATGATCAAAGCCATATCCACCTAATGTCTAGGAAAGGGGACTGGCAGATTGTGGGAAGATTCCCATTAAATAAGGCTGCTTCCCACTTTACCTCCTGCTAATCAGAAAATGTGTTAACTGGAAGCTAAACATTCAAGTTAACTGGTTAATATAATTTGAACGAAGTGAAGGCAGGATTAGTCCACTAAGTGATATTTCCGTTTGGGGTCTAAATGATGGAGCAAAATGTATTGTTATATTATAAAAACACATCATTTCCATTCCAGAAAGTTTGGGAAATGTAAAAAGGCAGAAAAATAAATTTAAAAAAATCAATCCAAATCATACCACACAGGGATGTACTTTCCAAAAAGATATTACCCTGGAAGGAAATGCACTAAAGTAGTCAAATGTATTTGTTTTTTTGTTTTCAAATTTTAGACCTCAGTTTCTTAGAACAGTGTTTCTCAGTCTTTGACTATTTCTTCCCCTTTCTGATAAGTCCCCAGTCTCCCTTCATGCTATTGGAACCTTAAATGAAATAGTATGACTAATGACTTATAAAGCATCATGACATTGAATATGCATTTACCAACAGCACACTGTCTCCTGTCATTCACTCACCAAAGATATGTACACAGGTGTGTATAAGCACATACCCATGTACGCCTCCACACTTTCAGGGACTGGGACCATTCAACAAACCCCCTAGGAAGTAAGGCCCAGGGATGAGCAGTGATGAGACCATTTCCTCCAAATATTACCCCGATTTCCTCCCCAAATTTGTGGATTGAGGATATGAAAAAATGCTATTTTACTGGGATCATATTTGAAATTAAGCGCAAGTTCTCCTGAGCTGGTAATTACTCACATCCATGGACATAAACGTTTTTGTTCTCATAAATGTGTCAAACATGCCCCTTGCCACTGTGTTTTATACTCTCGTAAAATTTTAGGACCAGAGAGGTCTTTAGACATCACCTTATCCAAACTCTCCATTCAACTAATAAAGAATTTAAAACTCAGGTAGCAAAATGATATGTTAATATCACACAGTTTATTGTACTGGAATCTGGCTGTCTGGACTCAGCAGCCCGCCCCTCCCCCCAAGTTTAGCACAATTTCATGAGCTCACATAGCTTCTGAAATACTGCTTTGTAAGCTCTTTCTCAGAATATAGTCTGAGAGATAAACTTAGTCTGCACTATCAAGAATTCCAAATATGTACAGTCTTAGTCAATGCGTTTGCACTGCATACAGTGTTACCGACCCTAGCATATTTGGGGAACATGGTGCATGTGAAAAAAAAAACCTACAAAAACTAGTACACATAACTCAGAGCCTGGCACACAGTAGACGCTCGAAAGATATTTTGGGAAGGAAGGAGGAGAGGGGGAGAAAGAGAGAGAGAGGAAAGGAAAAGTAAAGAAAGAAATGTTGTTTTCAAAGCTGGCTGCACAAGGAGGCTTGCAAAATTCTTCCTGGGGAGTGAGGTGGTGCTCTTTAGTTCAGGAAAACATCTTAATGAATTTTTCCTTCTATTTTATTTTCTTCTTTGTAAAAGGTGAGGCCTGAGGGGCAAGGTCTGAAGCAAAAGGAGGGAGACGGAGAAAGCTAAACTGTTTTGCATAAACAAATGAGTGTGGGGAGAGCGTGGGAATTCTTTTCCTGGATGCTGGGAAAAATTGAAAAAAAAAAGGAAAAATTTGAGGATACTACAAAGAACTTTGGGGACAGAGTGGACAGAGACCTGTCAGGAGGCCGGAACCTCAGAAGGACTTTTATTCAGGCACTTCCTGTACTTTGCTGCAATCCTTCTGTTATTCCCCAAACCTCAGTAACAGCCACTACTCACAAGTCCTCTGCACTGGAGTTGCCTTGGGGAGGGAGAGAAGGGATGTCCAAAGCCAGGGTGAGGAGAAGGTACAAAGAGAGAGAAGCAGATACCAGAGGTGAAAGTGACTCAGGGGGTGGGTGTTGAGAACACGGCAGAAGCAAGGTAATGGGCCCAGAGGGGACTACGAGCAAGCAAGTCTCCGGGAAATCACTGGCAGGGGAGACTGGCTGGCTTTTTTTTTTACAACAGGTGGGATATGGGACTTGATCCTTTCCATCTTCCTATTGAAGGAAGGCAGGAATCCAAACTGATTCAGTAGGTCTGAGTGGGGACTGGGATGGTGCCTTTCCAACACACTCCCAAGCGATGCTGTTGTTGCTGGCCTGGGAACCATCCTTTGAGTCGCAAGGATTCAGCACCCATGAAGCCTTTGTGCCCATCAGGAAGTTTCTCCACAGGGTGGTCTCTTACCTCATATTCCTCCTTGAACCCATAGCCCTGGCCTCTCTTCATCTGGGTGATGTGCTGCAGCAGGTCCGCCACCCGGATGGCAGGCTGGAACTGGTCCCGGGGATAGCTCATCTCCACAGGGTCGCAGGCCCGGTAGGGGTGAGTCTGGATCGTGAGGGTGGGCTGGGACAGCTCCCCACGGCTGCCATCTGCTTTAAAGAGAAGGGGGCAAAGCACATATCACCTATGAGAGTTTTGTCCTCTGTCCTCTCCACCACCCCCCAGGGCAGGGGAACTAACTCAGGACTCAAGTGATCAGGAAGCTGAGGACACTGCTTCCCTCGCATGGCTGTGGAGGCAGATTTAAAAATTAAAACAACAAACGAACCAATGAACACAATAACCCTGGGTGTGTTTCTATTTCAAGGGTGCTTATCGATGGAGCAGTGACCAAGTTCCAGGTTAGCTGCCATCCTCTGCCTGTCTCAGTCCTTCCTCCAGGCTTGAGAGGGTGGTCTTGGCCAATTAGGGCCGATCTCAGAGCCAGTGAGAAGCCAGACAGCAGTTTAGGAACTAGGATGCCTGGAAATCATCTCTGGTGCCTGCTTGCAAGTGAGGAGAGCCCAGGTCTCTGGAGACCAGAGCCATGTGTCTGCTCCTGCTCCATCTGCCTACATCCTTGGGAGGAACTGAAGCCAGTCTTGGACCCTGACCCCCTCAGCTGCTCTCTCCAGCTCTGGGCTCTGCAACGTGCTTGGCTTCTGTCTACTATCTAGTTTCCCCACCAGTTCACACTCTTGATCCAGGAGTGTCGCTGAACCTCTTCCTTCAGTCCTGCCAGCTACTTCTCCCAGGCCTGGGTCCTATGCCCCATCTCCTTTATCAAATCTCTCCTTGATATAAGATCTGTACTCTCCTTGATAATAATCTCTATACCCACTGAGTCATGCTAACTGCCCTCTGCTGGCTCACCTCCTGCCCCCCCCACCAACTGGAAATTGATGCATGCCGAGGGGAAATTTGAATTCCTCTGTTCCCCTCTGGCCAGGACAGCCACATGCTTGCCCTATGGACTCCCTGCCAGGCATACATTGTTGATCTTTCAGGGCCAGTTCACAACCATCTATGCTTGGTTTCCTCAACCTCCTCCCAAAGTCATGGACTGTCTATGCCCCAGAGCCTCCAGTTGTGGCATGTATGAGATCAGAACTGCCACAGATGATGATCCTGGTGTTTTCAGGCACATTAAGGTACCCACACAGACCCCATTAAGCCTATGCCACAGTCACTCCCAGGGAGGCTTCAGTGTATATTCCTGACTTTCTGCAACTTGTCTTTTCAAAGTCTGTGTTCCCTGTTAGCTTGTTTGTCGCTCATGTCATAATAATCCCTCAGACAATGCTTCTGTATGTGGAAGTGGAATCTCCTATGTGACAGCAAGAGCTAAACTGTTCCTAGTAAGGAAGGATTGCCAACAAAAAGACCTAGAGCGCAAAGGCTTATGTACAAGGAAGAAGGGCCTACGTGAGATGTTAGCACAGCTTCCTGGACTGCACAGAAGAAAAATCCTGCTTCCTTTCCCTCCTGTGACTGTAGGTAACATGTAGTACATCTTCAACGACATTGATTAAATGGAGAGCCTTGCAAATGTGGGGGCTGCTTTCACTCTCCAGCACACCCTTGTGATCAGGAGGCCAATTTACTGAGAATTCACTGTCAATGTGCCAGGGACTGTGGTAGGCACTGGCAATGCACACAACACAGACCGCACCCTCCAGACTTGACAGTCCAGTATGGCAGACAGACAAGAAGAACCACCTGAAGCACAAGAACAGAAGCCGAAGAAGGGAACCACACTGAGGGAAGAGAAGGAGGCCGAGAAGGGGCGGAGGAGATGGGTGGGCACGTGATGGGGGCAAAGCTCTCAGAGATGGTGTGAGGCAGGTCAAGAAGGCTGTGAACATGTGAGAATCTCCCAGCCAGAGGGAAGCTGTTGAAGGGTTTTAAGAAGAATTCCTTTCTTTAAGGACACACTAGTTCTTGCCGGTGCCCCAGCTGTCACAGATAGGGGGCACCCTTCCAGCGAGTATCACTCCTGTGACCCTATGGTGGGGTTGGGAATGGAGAAGGGGCATTTCTGTTTACTTCTCTGGATGCTGCACTTCATGACGCCCAGGAAAGCATGGGCCAGAGTCAGTGCCTGGAGCCCTGTGAGTGTCTCCCACCTAAACCGCCATCACACATGGGGACAGGTGTCTTCAGAGATCCATGGTCTTTCAAAGGACCTGGGGCACGGACTGCCTGGAAGACGGACTGACTGCCTGGCAGAGACAGGCTTCTTAGGAATGGGCACCTGGCAAATTTTGTGAGATGCCAAATGTTCCCCAAACCAATATGGATATTTTCCCTAAACACAGTGCTAGACAGATTGTAAACTTGGTGTCAGCAAAACCAACACTGGAATGGAAAGTAAATGCATTTGAAATTTAACAACTTTGTATTGCTGTAACATTCGTAATAATGTCAACGCTGGTGCTAATGATGCTGTAAAGGCTCAGAACCAAGGGGCTTTCAAGGTTTATTAATTCAACTAGTTGGACTCCCTTCTCCAATGTATCTTACCTCACCTATTTCCTTATTAACCTCCGATAATGCAGAAGTGATGCCTTTTATCACAGCCCATTTCACCAGACGCACTATACTTAATTTTCCATCATTAGGTTTAATGAAAACCCAATTTCACAACTCACTTCTCTCAGGAACCTACAAGTAATGCTACGTTTTTATCAGCCCCAATTAAAAAGCGTTATGATGTTCCTATTCGAGTGGGAGCCTTAAAACTAACGTGCGATTCCGCGGCTAATTCAACAAGGGCACTGGAATTCACATGCTGCTCATAAAATGTAACTCAAACCAGCTGGCCCTGGGAGAGAACGCTGCTCATTTTTCTCCTCACCAGACCCTTGGTTTTCATGCAATTTTGAATTCTCCTTAATGGGTTTTGCATGTTTATTTATCACATGATAATATTTTGGATTTCTTTTGCACTTTTTCTATAGCTGTTGCCTAAGCCTGGGAGTTCCCCTGCAACAACTTCTGTGGTTGCCTGTCAGGGGCTTTTGGGTAATGCATAGGAGATCCTGGGTCACCACAGTCCCTCTATTTCCTCTGTCCCTCTACTGGTTCTCCTTCCTTCTGGCCTTGACTTTTCTATTTTTTTTATCCCCGTTATAGATCTCCCTGTAGCTCCAGACACATATTTCCAATTACTTGGTAGGAATTGCCACTCTGACTGGTTAACAAATATTTACTGAGTACCTATATTGTATAAAGTTTGGTGTTAGATACCACATACATACAGGAGGGTGGAGGAAAGTGTGTTCAGAGGGAGATAAGCATGCCACAGCCCTTGCAAGAAAGAAAAAGAGATAAGGTGTGTATAAACAAGTCTAACAAAGGTGGGAAGGGACAGGTGCCTGGGAGATGGGAGGGGGATGTGCTGTGGAGCTGGGCACTCCAGAAATGTTTTTCAAGCTACAGGCATTCACACCCCACCTCTGTGGTTTTTTGCTATAAGTATGTACAGCCTATATCGGCTCTGTCTGATAGAACCTCCCATGATGATGGAAATGGTCTATATCTGTGCTGTGCAATATGGCAGTCACTAACCACGTGTGGCTCATGAGCATGTGAAATGCGGCTAATGTGACCAAGGAACTGAAGTTTAAGTTCTGTTTAATTTTAATTAATTTCAGTTTAACTATCCACATGGTGGCTTGTGGCTACTATATTGGGCAGCACAGATCTAGAGAAAAAGAAGAACAGAAATGGAGAATACTTGAGTTACATAATAGGGCAAAGAGGTCCAAGGAAATGTAATGCAAACCACATAAGTAATTTAAAATTTTCTTGTAGCAACATTAAATACGGCAAAGTGAATTAAGTCAAATTATTTTAAAAAATAAATTTTATTTGACTCAATTCACAAAATAATATTTCAACAGTCAGTATAAAATCATTAATGATATATTTTACACTCTTTATTTGTACTAGGGCTTTGAAATCCAAAGTACAAAATTTTTCACTTGCTTCAGTGTAAGCTTAAAATTTCTTTCAATGTTTATTTATTTTTGAGAGAGACACAGAGTGAGAGTGGGGAAGAAGCAGAGAGAGAAGGAGGCACAGAATCCAAAGCAGGCTCCAGGCTCTAAGCTGTCAGCACACAGCCTGATGTGGGGCTCAAATTCATGAACCACGAGATCATGACCTGAGCCAAAGTTGGACACTTAAGTGACGGAGCCACCCAGGTGCCCCGCTTCAGTGTAGTCTTATCTCACTTCAGACTAGCCATGTTTCCAGGGCTCAACAGCATAGGTGATTACTGGGCAATGCAGGTATACACAGACTTACCCAGAGCCAAGTCAAGTTCTAAAGAGAGCTGATTTAGAGTTATAGTGAACTTCAGAGACAACTGATCTAGTGTAAGACAGCTCTAGCCCATGGATGCAACATGCCATTTACTTTTAATGCTCACTACAATGTTTATATAACTTTTTAAGAAATGGCCTGACCGTGTCCCATGAGAAGAGCAGGACCCTGAGAAATGCTGTGAGTCTGGGTCCCAGAATCAGAGAGAATGGGGTTCGTATTTTTCATCACCCAGTTATGGGCTCGATGATCTTGGCCAAGCGACTACAGTTTCACAGCTCAGTATCTTCATCTATAATACAGGAAAGACAGGTGTTGTGAGGATTCAATGAAATAATGCCTGCAAGTGCCTGGTTTCAGGTGAACAGGGAAGAAACCATTGCTGTTCTGATGTTGTACAAGATGTGCTGTTTGGCACATGAGAATCACAGACTGGCGAGAGCATCTGGGGAGTCTTTTAGGGCTTCTCTCTTCTTTCCTTCAGGACACACTCCATGGCCATCTAAATATTTTACTCTATTCCTGCTGTTACTGTCCTAGTTTGAGTCCCCATGACAAGACTATTCCATCAGGTTCCCCAGGGGTCTTTCTGCCTTCACAGTTCTTTTTACACAGCTTTGATCAAGTCATTCTTCTGAGCAAAAGCCTCCACAGAGTCAAGACACAATTTCTTAACTAGCCAACCAAATTCCTATAGTTTCTATTTCTTATTTCATCTAAAATAATTCCTCTCAATCTGTGTACCCTTTAGGGCAGGAGAGCACAAAGAGGGGATGGGTAAATATCTGGAGACTGCTTGCTGAGAGGGGAGAGTCTGGGACCGGAGAGAAGGTTTGAGGTGGGGATGAGGCGGGCTCACCTGCTCAGAGTGGAGACGTGATTAGAACAAACACAGCGGGGGTGCTGTGGCAACAGCAGGTGTCAGGGTCAGAGTACAGAACCTGAAGACAAAATCTGGCTTCAGATACGAACCTCACAACTTTCTAGCTATGGGACTTCAGAAAGATTACTAAGATCTTTATTTGTAATTGGCATCAGAGATGGCGATGACCATTATCATCGTGGAAGAAGGTCGTTGTAACCTTAAATGGGATCCATTGGAAGACGTCTCGAGGTGACCCCTGGCTGCTAGCAGGCACTGCCTGATCCCCACCATTGCTACCAAATATCAGTAAAGCCTCAAGAAAATAAACTTATAATAGCATTAAAATGTAAGTCGGTGAACTAACCTAGCATCAGAATTTGGGAGGAATACCCATTAATTATGTCAGTATCACACTGCATATGTGTATGAAGATGGAGACTTCATTTTGTCACAGTTTTTAAAAAAATCTCTGAAATTGTATAAAATCACCTTTCACCTGATTCAACATAGGGCAATTTTCCCTCTTGGGTTGAAAAGGATTGCAATTTCTTTGGTGAAGCATAGATGAAGTAGTTGGCTTGAGTTCAGGAGCCATGTTGTAAGAAAATTGTGTTCCATATTTCCAAATTCTGGACTTCAACTAGTATAAGTGTACTGACTTGCACTTCTTGAGACACAGTAGATTCACACCTCCCCCCCCATCTCATATCTACTCAGGATATACTGCCTTTCAATGCAACGGCAGGTGAAATAACCTTCTCTCTCTCTTTTTCTTTGCATTCAGTACCCAATACTTCCTGGCCCTGGCATATGGCAACCATTACTCTGCTTTCTGTTGCAGTAGTTGCTTTCTCTGGAATGTCATATATATGCAATCATACTGCATACAGTGTTTTGTGGCTGGGCTTTTAAAAAAAATGTTTATTTACTTTTGAGAGAGAGAGAGACAGAGAGAGAGAGAGAGACAGAGACAGAGAGAGACAGAGAGAGAGACAGAGAGAGAGAGAGAGAACACTAGCAAGGGAGGAGCAGAGTGAGAGAGGGAGACACAGAATCCAAAGACAGGCTCCAGGCTCTGAGCTGTCAGCACAGAGCCCAACGTGGGGCTCGAGCTCATGAACTGTGAGATCATGACCTGAGCGGAAGTTGGATGCCCAACCCAGTGAGCCACCCAGGTGCTCCTATGTTTTCACTTAGCATGATGCTTTTGAGGTTCTTCCATGTTCTTGCTTATAGCTAGTTTGCTCCCATTGCTACACATCTTCACCAGCTCTTGTTTCACGGTTCTATTAATTTTAGGTAACTTTTATTAATTTTAGGCATTCTAGTGGTTGTACAGTAGGATCTCACTGTAATTTTAATTTGTATATTTTTATGTACCTATGTGACATTTGTTTTCCTTCTCTGGGTGAGGTGTCTGTTCAAATATTCGGCCCATTTTTTTAGAGGGTTATCTTATTATTGACTTGTAATCTGGATATAAGCCTTTTATCATATGTATGTTTTGGAAATACTTACTCCCAGTCTGAGGCTTACCCTTTTATTTTCTTAATAGTATCTTTTGAAAAGCATAAGTTTTAATTTTGATCAGGTTGAATTTATCAATTATCTTCCTTTATGGTTGGTTATTTTGTCTTGTGCAAGAAATCTCTAATTCAAGGCCACAAATATTGTCTATGTTTTCTTCTCCTTCTCCTTCTGAAGTCTGGCCAAATGGCGTAGGGTTGAACTTGTAACACTGGTAGTAAGTACAATGCCACCCTGCTGCGCCACACTTTACAGAGCTGAAATGGACATTGTATAACTGGCAACTGACACTGAGATTCTTTGTTACTTCAAGTAACACTAGCCTGAAGGATAGGAAAAAAAAATGCTTCACCTTCTTATTTCCTTCTCTGGGCTCTGATAATCAAAGATTAAGCGACCAAATATGGGAGGCTGGGTATTTCCAAGCCCTTTCTCCCCCTCAACTGCTTTCACTGGGGTTTCTAACATGGCAAAGGCCAAAGAATGTAGACAAAGACCTTTATACCCTAGGAAGCAGATTCAGTATTAGGAAAAAAAAAGGGGGGGACCGGAGTAGTCATGGGGAAGGTGACTTCTGGATTGACTTACTTCCTCTGATAAAGAGATCAATCCTCCTCTTTGTGGGCAGAACATAAATTCTTCCCTCCATAGCACTCAGATCAGATGGAGGGATGGTATCAGACACTCTGCAGAGGGATGGGGGCTGTCAACATCCCTTCCTCCTTCTGCTTAAGCCACAAGAAAAGGGTTCCCGCCAGTTGGGCAGTAAGGACAACAGTGAGAATCTTCCTGCTCTGTTTACAGCAAACACCAGTCCTGGAGAAATTTTCTCCTCCTTTTTTATAGTAAGTAAACAGAAATGAAACAACATGGTCTTAGAAAATTCTACCATATTAAAAATAAGGAAAATGATACTCTGAAGGCAGAGAAAAATATAAATTTCAAAAGTAAAAAAGCAGCCAGTGTTGACTTTTTACCCAACCATCATCCCCTACCTTTATCCTTTCTGGCAGAGCCCTCAAATTAGTTTAGGTGCCCACACATTTTCCTCGTGACTCAGGTAGATGACCCTATTCCTAGATATAGGGTCAAATTGGGATTTCCTTAAGCCAATCAGGAGCTCTTATCTTCTTTGCCAATTTTTCAAAAGTTTTTAGTGAGATAGGAGGGGGTTTCTGGGAAAGATTTCTCTATCTCTAAGAAGGCTGTTCCGGGGGCCTCTCTCTCCTATTGGGCATTACACCATTTGTGGGTTTGATGCTTGGAGCTGCTAAAGCAATCCTGCACCCATGAGGAGAACCAAGAAGAAGGCAATGCCAACATGAGCTGGTAAAGTGAAGAGCTTACCAGAATTTGGGTCCGTAATGATACTTCAACCAACCCTGGGAACTGCCCTAAACTCTGGACTTCCAGTTCTGTGAGCTGACATGTTAATATACTGTTTAAGCCAGTTTGATTTCTTTTTTTCTCCTGTTACTGGCATGTTAACCTAAACAACGGGAAATGGAAACGAATTCTAGATTGCGTGTATTTTCTTGGGAACAAAATTCAAGAAAACACAGAAGAATAAAGGAAGTGAAAGATTACTGAGAACATTTTTTTCAAATTGTGGGTCAAGAAGCAAATGGCAAGGGATGCCTGGGTGGCTCAGTCAGTTAAGTGTCTGACTTCTGCTCAGGTCATGATCTCAAGGTTTGTGAGTTGGAGCCCTGCGTCAGGCTCTGTGCTGACAGCTCAGAGCATGGAGCCTGCTTTGGATTCTGTCTCTCTGTCTCTCTCTTTCTCTGCCCCACTCTTGCTTGTGCTCTGTCTCTCAGAAATGAATAAACATTAAAAAAAATAAAATAACAAATGGAAAAAACTTCGCTGGGTGAGGAAAGGGGAGATTTTAAGGAAACCCAAACACAACAGTGGTATTAACGTGGACACTGGAGCCTGGAATGAGAATAAGCAACAGGCAGAAACTTGAGGACAACTAACCTGCAGGGGACTCTAGGTCCTCTGTCCCTACCTGCTCATGTGCGCTCATGAGTTCATGTGCTCAGACACCAGAAAGACATTTTCAGAGAACAGAAAACAGACACAGAAAAGACATAGTGGTGTTACTAAAGAAGAGAATAAATGACGCAGATGCAATAATAAAGGATATCTGTAAAAACAGCTCTTTGGCAGAATAAAAAATGCAACCTTCAAAAGCAAAAAGTTCTCCGTGTACAACTTTTTTTAAAAAATATTTTTTTGTGTGTTCTTTTTTTGTATGTGTCTCGAGTGCACATGGAACATTCTCCAAGATAGATCATATACTGGGTTACAAAACAGCCCTTCATAAGTATACAAGAATTGAAATTGTACCATGCATACTTTCAGACCACAATGCTACGAAGCCTGAAATAAACCACAGGAAAAAGTCTGGAAAACCTCCAAAAGCATGGAGGTTAAAGAACACCCTACTAAAGAATGAGTGGGTCAACCAGGCAATTAGAGAAGAAATTAAAAATATATAGAAACAAACAAAAATGAAAATACAACAATCCAAACGCTTTGGGATGCAGCGAAAGCAGTCCTGAGAGGAAAATACATTCCAATCCAGGCCTATCTCAAGAAACAAGAAAAATCCCCAAAACAACATCTAACAGCACACCTAAAGGAAATAGAAGCAGAACAGCAAAGGCAGCCTAAACCCAGCAGAAGAAGAGAAATAATAAAGATCAGAGCAGAAATAAACAATATAGAATCTAAAAAAACTGTAGAGCAGATCAACGAATTGGTTTTTTGAAAAAATAAACAAAATTGACAAACCTCTAGCCAGGCTTCTCAAAAAGAAAAGGGAGATGACCCAAATAGATAAAATCATGGATGAAAATGGAATTATTACAACCAATCCCTCAGAGATACAAACAATTATCAGGGAATACTATAAAAAATTATATGCCAACAAATTGGGCAACCTGGAAGAAATGGACAAATTCCTAAACACCCACACTCTTCCAAAACTCAATCAGGAGGAAATAGAAAGCTTGAACAGACCCATAACCAGCGAAGAAATTGAATCGGTTATCAAAAATCTCCCAACAAATAAGAGTCCAGGACCAGATGGCTTCCCAGGGGAGTTCTACCAGACGTTTAAAGCAGAGATAATACCTATCCTTCTCAAGCTATTCCAAGAAATAGAAGGGAAAGGAAAACTTCCAGACTCATTCTATGAAGCCAGTATTACTTTGATTCCTAAACCAGACAGAGGCCCAGTAAAAAAAGAGAACTACAGGCCAATATCCCTGATGAATATGGATGCAAAAATTCTCAATAAGATACTAGCAAATCGAATTCAACGGCATATAAAAAGAATTATTCACCATGACCAAGTGGGATTCATTCCTGGGATGCAGGGCTGGTTCAACATTTGCAAATCAATCAATGTGATACATCACATTAACAAAAAAAAGAGAAGAACCATATGATCCTGTCAATCGATGCAGAAAAGGCCTTTGACAAAATCCAGCACCCTTTCTTAATAAAAATCCTTGAGAAAGTCGGGATAGAAGGAACATACTTAAAGATCGTAAAATCCATTTATGAAAAGCCCACAGCTAACATCATCCTCAACGGGGAAAAACTGAGAGCTTTTTCCCTGAGATCAGGAACACGACAGGGATGCCCACTCTCACCGCTGTTGTTTAACATAGTGCTGGAAGTTCTAGCATCAGCAATCAGACAACAAAAGGAAATCAAAGGCATCAAAATTGGCAAAGATGAAGTCAAGCTTTCAATTTTTGCAGATGACATGATAATATACATGGAAAATCCGATAGACTCCACCAAAAGTCTGCTAGAACTGATACATGAATTCAGCAAAGTTGCAGGATACAAAATCAATGTACAGAAGTCAGTTGCATTCTATACACTAACAATGAAGCAACAGAAAGACAAATAAAGAAACTGATCCCATTCACAATTGCACCAAGAAGCATAAAACACCTAGGAATAAACCCAACCAAAGATGTAAAAGATCTGTATGCTGAAAACTATAGAAAGCTTATGAAGGTAATTGAAGAAGATATAAAGAAATGGAAAGACATTCCATGCTCATGGATTGGAAGAATAAATATTGTCAAAATGTCAATACTACCCAAAGCTATCTACACATTCAATGCAATCCCAATCAAAATTGCACCAGCATTCTTCTCGAAACTAGAACAAGCAATCCTAAAATTCATATGGAACCACAAAAGGCCCCGAATAGCCAAAGGAATTTTGAAGAAGAAGACCAAAGCAGGAGGCATCACAATCCCAGACTTTAGCCTCTACTACAAAGCTATAATCATCAGGACAGCATGGTATTGGCACAAAAACAGACACATAGACCAATGGAATAGAATAGAAACCCCAGAACTAGACCCACAAACGTATGGCCAACTCATCTTTGACAAAGCAGGAAAGAACATCCAATGGAAAAAAGACAGTCTCTTTAACAAATGGTGCTGGGAGAACTGGACAGCAACATGCAGAAGGCTGAAACTAGACCACTTTCTCACACTATTCACAAAAATAAACTCAGAATGGATAAAGGACCTGAATGTGAGACAGGAAACCATCAAAACCCTAGAGGAGAAAGCAGGAAAAGACCTCTCTGACCTCAGCCATAGCAATCTCTTACTCGACACATCCCCAAAGGCAAGGGAACTAAAAGCAAAAATGAATTACTGGGACCTTATGAAGATAAAAAGCTTCTGCACAGCAAAGGAAACAACCAACAAAACTAAAAGGCAACCAACGGAATGGGAAAAGATATTCGCAAATGACATATTGGACAAAGGGCTAGTATCCAAAATCTATAAAGAGCTCACCAAACTCCACACCCGAAAAACAAATAACCCAGTGAAGAAATGGGCAGAAAACATGAATAGACACTTTGCTAAAGAAGACATCTGGATGGCCAACAGGCACATGAAAAGATGTTCAGCGTCGCTCCTTATCAGGGAAATACAAATCAAAACCACACTCAGGTATCACCTCATGCCAGTCAGAGTGGCCAAAATGAACAAATCAAGAGACTATAGATGCTGGAGAGGATGTGGAGAAATGGGAACCCTCTTGCACTGTTGGTGGGAATGCAAATTGATGCAGCCACCCTGGAAAACAGTGTGGAGGTTCCTCAAAAAATTAAAAATAGACCTACCCTATGACCCAGCAATAGCACTGCTAGGAATTTACCCAAGGGATACAGGAGTACTGATGCATAGGGGCACTTGTACCCCAATGTTTATAGCAGCACTCTCAACAATAGCCAAATTATGGAAAGAGCCTAAATGTCCATCAACTGATGAATGGATAAAGAAATTGTGGTTTATAAACACAATGGAGTACTACATGGCAATGAGAAAGAATGAAATATGGCCCTTTGTAGCAACATGGATGGAACTGGAGAGTGTGATGCTAAGTGAAATAAGCCATACAGAGAAAGAGAGATACCATATGTTTTCACTCTTATGTGGATCCTGAGAAACTTAACAGAAACCCATGGGGGAGGGGAAGGAAAAAAAAAAGAGGTTAGAGTGGGAGAGAGCCAAAGCATAAGAGACTCTCAAAAACTGAGAACAAACTGAGGGTTGATGGGGGGTGGGAGGGAGGGGAGGGTGGGTGATGGGTGTTGAGGAGGGCACCTTTTGGGATGAGCACTGGGTGTTGTATGGAAACCAATTTGACAATAAATTTCATATATTAAAAAAATAATAATAAAAATATTTTGTGTGTGTTCTTTTTTGTATGTGTGTTCTTTTTTTTTTTTTATTTAAATTCCAGTCAGTTAACATCCAGTGTAGTGTTGGTTTCAGGAGTAGAACCCAGTGAGTCATCACTTACATATACATCCAGTGCTCATCGCAACAAGTGCCCTCCTTAATGCCTGTCACCCATTTAGCCCATCCCCCACCTGCCTCCCCTCTAGCAATCCTCAGTTTGTCCTCTGTATTTAAGAGTCTCTTATGGGTTGCTTCCCTCTCTGATTTTATCTTATTTTTCTTTCCCTTCCCCTATGTTTAAAATATTTTTAAAATGTTTATTTATTTATTTTGAGAAAGAGAGAGAGCAGGGAAGGGGCAGAGGGAGAGGGAGAAGTAGAGGGAGAGGGAGAGACAGAGACAGAGGGAGAGACAGAGGGAGAGACAGAGAGAATGAGAATGAGAATCCCAAGCAGGTTCCAAACTGTCAGGACAAAGCCCAATGTGTGGCTCAATCCCATGAACTGTGAGATCATGACCTGAGCTAAAACCAAGAGTCAGACGCTTAACCAACTGAGCCACCCAGGTGCCCTTCTCTGTGTACAACTTAAAGATAGAATAAGTCTCCAGATATAACTGCTTAAATACTATTAAATACTATTGATGAAAAAGCACTTAGATAAACATGTAGGCTGGAATAAATGGTTATCTATAAAGGAAGAGCAACAACACTAACTCTATTTTCCCTTGCCCAAATTTAAATGCCAGAAAGTGATGGAAGAAAGTTTTTGAGGGAAGAAGGCTGTGACCCCAAAATTATACAATGATGTAAGTTGTTTTTTCACTCGTGAGGTTCCAGGAAGATATTACCTGCTATACAAAGACTCAGAAATTATACTGGCTCGGATTCTTTTCCAGAGGCTTGGGGAGGTAGGGAAATAAGGGAAAAAATAAAAAGTAAAAACCCCAGGACGCTGGAGGAAATCATGTTATAAAAGAATTGATTTGTTCAACACCAAAGTTAGTTAAACATAGATAGGAGAATAAAAATCAAAACAAACATGAATAAAAGAGAAAAGAAAATGTATGTAAAAATATCTAAAATAACAATTCTTGGCTAAAATCTGAAATTTTACCAACAAAAAGATGTGGGTGACTGATGCATCACCAGAAATAAAAGCGTATCAACTCCTTCATCCTTCATAAATGGATAGTCAATCTATATTATTTCAATCTTGATCTTAGTTCAAGGATCTAATTTCAAGCATGGGTGTGCATATCTAAGTGTGTGTGTGTGTGTGCGCGTGTGTGTGTGTGTGTGTGTGTGTGAGTGTTTGTGAGCTGAAGGTATCAATTAGTAGAATAAAAACAAGGGTGGATAGCTTTCAAATAGAAGCAAAAACAGAACAAAAGAAACCCTGGACTTCTACCACACGTGGGTCTGGGGTCCATAGCTACTTGTGTGATGAACTGCAAACATAGAAAGCAACATACAAAACCCTCTGTCCTGACAGGCAAATGGGAAACCACCCTATGGAGGTATTTTCATAATCCAAGACACGTGAATTCCCCCAGAACAAAACTACTTCCACTAATGATAAATTCATAGTGGAAAACAAAACATAAAGAAAGACAAGCCGTGTGAAGAAGCTTATTCCTGTGAGGGAGAGTCGGCAGACGTGGTACACAGAGAAATGTGCCTCCCAAGAATTGAAAATAATAAAACAATCAAAGGGGCCATAAAATAAATACATGCAGATTGATTAAAGAGAAAATGAGGGGGGGGGGTGGATTATGAACCACGGCAATAATGCAGCACATCATGGAAAAAGGATGAGTCAATTTGAGAAGTACAAACTTAACTTCAAGAGATGAAAAATATAGTCATTTGAAGTAGAAAATAAGTAAATAAATATAAGAACAGATGTTAATGGAGCACAATAGAAGTTAAAGATAAACAGAGATGCTGAAGAAAAGCAAAAGCTGGCTGTTTCCTCTGAAAACACCAATAAATCTGACAAACTTCTGCCAAAAATGATGAAGAAAAAAAGACACAAATAAGCCACTTCACAATTGTTAGAAATTGGCAGGATGCTATTATCACATGCTCGATTATTGGCGAGTGAGTAGATGCCTGGGAAAACCATGAAGGACATCTGAAGACGGTGATGGATGTGACCAGAACCAGAAGTTCTACCTCAGCCCATCACCAGAGCACCAGCTCTTTTTAAACAAGAAGTTTTATTTTGAGAGGATTATAGATTCACGTGCAGCCATGAGAAATAATGCAGAGAGGTCCCTCATACCCTTCACGTGGTTTTCCCCAATGTTAGCATCTTGCGTAACCACAGCACAACATCACAATCAGGAAAATGACACAGACACATTCCACTGACTGCATTCAGATTCTACCAGGTTTAGAATAAACCTTTTGTGTGTGTGTGTGTGTGTGTGCACTTTTGTGTGTGTGTGTGTGTGTGTACACGTGTGTGTGTATTCGTGTGGGGGTGTGCTCATGTGTTTAGTTTCATACAACTGTATCACATATTCCTGTGGCCACTACCACAGCCAAAAGGCAGCAGCAGTTCCGGCATAAGGATCCTTCATGCAAGAGAACACTAGCCTTTGAGTTGCTCTCTTGTCTCTAAGCTGAGAGCTGGTTATTGGACCCTGGGTGACTATAGCAATAATGAAAAGAAATGCCTCTCTGTGAAACCCTAAGTCTGGAAGAGCCCCACCAGCTGGAGCCTCATCTTTCCTGATGCTCCTATGTTCCAGGGGCCCACAGGGCTGCCACAATGGCTGTGCATTCCATACACTGCTCAATGTTAAAGTGTCATTCATGTGATAGCCTTGCTCTTATGACCCATGTCCTGTTAATTAAAAGCCACCAGTATTTTCCTGTTCAAATGACTAGTGGTTGGGGTCATTATGTTCATTTTTTTGTAAAACATACAGTGGAAAGTTTCGCCTATGGGGTCTAGAGGGGAGGGAACGAGTGAATTCTTAGTCTGTGGCCTTGGTGTCCACACTGAGCCAGAGTTAGGAAGGGAGACCTCTGTTCAGAGTTTGCTGTGGGTCAGAGGATTGGATCCGTGACGAGTTTTGTGCATGTACGTGTGTGTGCATGTGCGAGCATGGCCTGGAAAGCCCATGGGTTTTCCCTCACCTTTTCTCTAATCAGAGCAAGATGGTTTTATATCTGTTTCATAAAACAGACTTCTGGGTATGACTGTTTCTGAAAAAAGGATTTTGCTATTTTAAAAAAAACTTTTAAAATCATTTTTTTTTGGTCACAATTTCAAGAAGATCTGTGGGAGAACAAGACAGCTAATGTGCTGATACCAGTATTCTACCACGTAGGTTTTATAAACCGAATTCAACAGAAATAAAAATGCAGATCACTGGGCGTTGCCAGAAGCAACATACCTACAGCAACAACAGGGTGCTTGGGGTCCTGTGTATTTAGTGATCAAACTAGGAAGTAAGGGGGTGTATGCGGGATCCTGGAAACATACTGTTGAAGCACAAAGGAGAAGGGATACAATTCTGGACTTTGAAAATGCTTTCTTTAGCTCCTGCAGACACAAGTCCTTTCCTGCAATATCTAATGCTTAATTATTCCATACCCACCATTTATTTGTACTTTCAGAGACAATGATGTTTCAAGGTTAATGGACTACCTGAACTTTGACTTACAGAAAAATACCCCATAAATAGACACTGAGATATGTATTTAAACAAATTTGTAAACTCATGACAAAGTGTAATAGAAAAACTGGCTGGGAAGAAATGGATTTCTAGGGAGTGTATTACTTATCAGATGAGAATGAAGTCTATAAAAGTAAGAGGAAACTTTGAGGTCACTTGTTAGGAAGATTAATATTATTGTGAAGTTCTTTAATATTATCAGCAAGAAGATCTGTATATGGCTATGCATGTTAATGTGAACAGAATATTCAAAAGAACTTCAAAGAACATATTTGGTCAGTTACTTGAAGTAGAAATAACAAAGACCAGTGAATTGTGTAGTTTTGATATTCTTCCAAACATAAAAAAGAGTGACAATGGGGTGGCTTTGGAGAGGAGTTTGAATAGAGGGAAACACTGAGATTGTATGAGGAAGGGTGTAAGACAGACATAGAGGGATTGGTTGAGCTGCAAGCATGAGAAAATTCAGGTGGCTCTTACATGTCAGTTCTGTGTTTGGCAGAGCGACAACCAGAATAAATAAAAATAAATAAAACCACCTATTGGTAGAGTCATGTTGGATCACCTGCCCCCATCCCAAAACCATCACTTAAAGAAAAATCTGGGCTACAGATGATGAGCTTGTCCTCAAAGTACACACAAGTTCGTTGGGATTGCTGGCACAGTCTTCTACCCTGAACATTCTGGAGTGGACGAGGAATCTAATATAATGAGGGAAGAATGATTCCAATTAGAAAGGCTGAGAAACTCCCATCACTCCCTGAAGACACAGAAGTGGTGAAAAGTGTATAGGCTTTGAACGTTAATACACCTGAGGGAGAACTGTGATACCACCGCTCGCTGGCTGTGTGACTTTGGGCAAGTTACTTAACCTCTTTGAACCATAGTTTTCCACAAAAGATTTCTGGATGCTATCACTGAAAAATGAAGTCAGAAAGGGAAAACCAAACACTGTGATTTTTAATTGTTAGAAGTGCAACATACCTGAGGTCAGTCCAATATAAGAAGGGATGGACACAGCCTGGACCCTCATATACGCTACCCCTCTCTCTTTCTCCATAAGAGCTGGAACAGTGTCTTCACATCTCCCTGAATCCCTTCTTGTTTCTCCATGTTCTGTTCTCTACAATGAGGCATGATAATTTTTCAGAAGTCCAAAGCTGAGCATGTCACCTCCCTGCTGAAGCCATTTATTGGCTGCTCACTGCCCTTTAGCTACATTCCTGATCATTAATATGGTTTCAAGGTTCTGGTCTAGCGTCTGCCTCATCTAGTGTCTGTCAGTCCTGTGCTTACTAGGCTGAAGCCACGCAAGTTCTTATCCACCTGAGAAACTGTACATGATGTGTTATTCTCCTGGAATTGTTAACCTTCCTGAACCTTCCAAGGCCAAGTGGATTCCTATTCATCCTTCAGAACTCAGCTCAAAAGCCACTACCGCTTCTGAAATAGACAAACAGATCCATGGTAGGAAAAAACAGCAGAACTGTGGTAACCTATTAGGCGGAGTGGGGGCAGGGTTTGATTGGGCACGGGCATGAGAGGTCTTCCTGGCTTGCCTGTATATTGTTAGGGGCTTGGGTTGTACAAGTGTATGCAACCGTTGAACACATGGAATCAAAAGCTTAAGATCCATGCTTTTCTTTGTAAATTTTACCTGAAAAGAAAAAACAGAACATTGAGCTTGCATTATTGATATGCAAGTGCAGTATTTGGGGGAAGGGAAGTATACTAATGTCTGAAATTTCCTTTGCAATGCACAAAAAATCAAGATGGATTGAGGGATGGATTGGTGGGAAATAGGTGATCAAATAAGTGCGGTAAAGTGTTAATAGTAGAATTTAGGTGATGAATAGTGGATGGGTGTTTATTAAAAAATCTATTAACTTTTATGAATATTTCAAGATATCAAGGAAAACATTCCTATCTGCCCCTATCCCCATCTGAAAGTATCATGTTAGAGCCTAACAATATCATCTTCGTGAACCACAATGTATCTTCCTGGACATAGATGTCATCTCCATGAATCACAATAGTGGTTGAACAATTAATAGTTAAGTTATTTAATGTCTAGTGTCCTTCTCTAGACTGTAGGCTCCATGAAGGCAGATGCCATATCTCTCTTGTTTACCAATACATCTCTAGGATCTAGTGGTTGTTCAGTAAATACTTGTTTATTTGGTAAGTACACCTGCCCCTCTGAAACCCATCTGCCATCTTGCTGATAGACATGATACCTGTTTTCAAGGTTCATCTCTCATGCCCTTTTATTTCTATGGTGAGAGTAGCAAGATCTTTATTTCCTGCCTCAGTTCCATTAGCCTTGATGGGTGTAGGGAGCAAGAAGCCACATTTACTCCAAATGCATTTCTTCCCCAGATGGGCTTGTGGTGATTTTAGTTATCACCAGATGCATTGTGCTTCTCTCATACTGAAGGTTGTCAGCTTAGGTTGGACATGAGACATTATCAGTGTCTCTAGGGTTGTGCTCATACTAAAAATGGCCAGCCCAGCATTTGTTACGTATGTATCGCTATACTCCAAGACCCCCATCCTCACAGGAAGATGTGTGATGAGAGGAAAAAACCTTAAATAATGCCCAACACTGAAAACATGGCTTATCTTATTTTCTCCCTCTCATTCATCAAAATCGTAATAAGACAAAGGTATGCAAAACAGTTGCAAAGTAATACTTAGCTAAACTAGAAAAACTCAATTTTGACAGATTTTACAACTTTCAGCCTGACAGGTGACTTTGTATTTCATTGATGTGTAAGAAACAGAAAATGAAATGGCTAAACTTGTCTCGGAGATGAAATTTAAATGTGCAACAGCTGTTTGAAATGAGTTTACCATTGTACTGGGTGGATAGCAGTCTGGTTTCCCCATTTCAAACTATGCCCTGGATACGTAAGCAGTTTGTGGATATAATAAACCACTAAGACAACAGAGCATTAACAGAATGGGAATAACACAGTTTTGAAGTTACAAGACCTGAGTTTTCATCCTGGTTTTGCCACTAAATTGTCTTGCACAACTATTTTCACCTTTGTGTATCTTAACCTTAAAGTTACAGAGTTGGATTAGACCAGTGCTTCTCAAACTTTAATGCACATCATTTGGAAATAGTTTAAAATGCAGATTCTGGCTCAGTGGGTCTGGAATGTGGCCCAAGAGTGCATTTGTAATGAGATCTCAGGTGATACTGATACTCCTGGTGCATGGACCTGTACTTTGAATAGCAATGGATTAGATGATCTCTCCGAGGCAATTTTGAGTTAAATACAATTTGTACATTAACAATCCTAGAGTCGCTCATAAGTAAAGCAAACACTGTCCTTTCTACTCTTAGTGAATGAATGAGGTACTACAGCTTAGTACTGTTCAAAACCAACCAAGGAAAAAAATTCAAGCACCCAAAGCTGATGACCTTTGTTTTGGGAAGAACACATGCCTAATAGTTCTCTTGTTAGAGCTAACAGAGCAATGTGTACCAAATATGTGAAGTAAACAATGCATAAGTAGCATGTGAACTAATAAAGCACATCACGGTTTAGCCTAGCAGCCCTAGCCTACAGCCCTGCTGTATTATACAAGTTGATCCATGAAATGGCAACTTTCTTTATTTGATATAGTGGATCCCTATCCTGGTACTATACAAGAGTCAGTCAGTGAACATATGAAATATAAATACCTTAGCTTCACATTCTGCACCTAATAATTCAATAGCTTTAGTTTGAGCCAGTCATGTTGAGGAACTAAAGTTATAACCATACAATGAGGGAGCAGGGCAGTGATTGGGGGCCAGAAAGGGAAATTTTGACTCAATTCCTGATAGAAACATGGCAAAGAAGAGTAGTTCCACAAGCAAGCTTTTCCAGAATCCCAATGACATCTCCAGGTAATGGAGGTGTGCAGGTCACAAGGGAACCACTGTTCTAGAAAAGCAGCCTCTTAACAGAAAAAAACTTTAAGGACCCCTGAAAATTGCAATGAGGTGTCTTCACTGTAGTTCATGTTCTTTTTTTGTCTACAGCAATGCATCAGAAGAGCTGAGGTTAAATGCTGGCTTTACTACTGATTAACCAAAAGGCTTTTGGTAAATTATTGTAACACTGCACATGCTAAACCATGTAGTAGCATGTAGCCATGCCACATAAGAAATGATTCCCAAACTTAGCAACTTAAAATAACAAACATCTACTGCCTCACAATGGATCATTCCTTACAACATGAATTTCTGGGGATCAGTGTAGCCTTTAACGGGTACTTCTGGTTCAAGCTCTTTCATGAGGTTGCATTCAGCTATCAGCTGTGACTATGGTCACATCTGAAGACTCAACTGTGGGAGAATCCATTTCCAAGTTCATTCATGTGATTTTGGAAGATTGATTTTCTCAGGGGATATTTGAGTTAAGGGACTCAGGTCCCTTCTGGATATTGCCTGGAGACCTCCCTCAGTTCCTTGCTCAGTGGGTCTCTTCATAGGGCAACCCCCAACGTGGCAATTGGCTTCCCACAGAGCAGGTTAATGCGAGAATGAGAGAAAGCATCAAATGGAAGCCATAGTATTTTTTATAACCTAATATTGAAAGTTAAACCCTAATACTTTGCCATATTTCATTCATTATAAGCCAGTCACTAGGGAAGGGATCCAAGGGAAGGGATTTTATAGGAAGGTGTAATAAGAGACAAGAATCACTGGGGCTGCCTTAGAGGCTGCCAACCATAAACTCTAGTGTCACTCTACAATGTTTTTGTGAGAGGCCCCCAAAATAATGTAAATCAAAGAGCATTACAGACATTTACAGCAATATACACATATAAGAGTATAATAATTTATTGAAATGAGTCCAATGAAAACTCTCCAGCCAGTTTTATTCAGCTTTGCCAAGTGTTCTGAGTCTTTCGGTTAATGAAGGTTCTTTAATTTTTGCAAGGTTCTAAACTACTCCCTCTACACTTTTCCAAAGATTTTCCCAACATCTGATTCTTCAAGGGAAATAAATGGTTTAATTTTCCTTACAACATGAATTGCCACTGACAACAGTCTTTAATCATTAAAGAGTTAACAGTGCACTTTGAATTGCCTTACCGAGATAAAAAATTCATTCCCTAAGTAAATGAATTAGCCACATAATTGACAGTCAATTCCAGTAATAAAACACTAATTAAGTGATTCTGCTAAGTAAAAAGTGCAATGTGATGAATTTGCTAAACAATGGCCTAACTAATAAATTTTCATGCTAAATAAATGACTTGGAATGGTGACTAAACACTCACCATGTCTAGGGTCAGTTGAAAAAGCAACTATGCTTTTAGAAAACAATGACAGAAGTGACTGTGCCAGCTAACATCCTTGACAGCATTACACTGGGCTCCATGCCAAGCAGGGACTAAGTGAGTAAGTCTGAATGGGGTAGATGTACTAGATTTGGGGGACAGGCAGGGAATCATTATGGGACTAGAGTGGTGAGTAGCTTAAATGAGAACTTGGAATAGTCCAGTATAGCTAGGTTGGAGTCATAGCAGAACCCAGTAATAGGCAAGCAGAAGGAGGAAGGACATTAAGGGGCTAAGATCAGAATCAGCACCAAGGAGAGATCCTGAAAGCAGTGGCTTCAGCTTCAGAAAGCTAGCATGGCAGTGGGACTCAGCCCTCATAAGGTATAAGGGTATTTGTTGTCCTTTAGAAGCATCTTGGGGCAATCCCATTTACACTGGTGCTTTCTGGAAGGATTTGGAATCAGAGAAGTCTGTGCTTCTCTTGGGGTCCACTGGTTTGGAATTGCAAATGCTATACAATGAAGAATAATGCAGACTTTTCATCATGAAAACCTTGTTATCTAGACCCTTGAGCTGGCATGGGGTCTTGGTTTCCTTGCTTTTCCTTGAATGCATCAGGCACCTGGCTTTGGGAGCCTTTAGCAGGAACATTCTTTTCCCATTTTCCCAGACATTGGGAAGATCCACAAGGGGATCACGTTGGAGGAGGGTAAACAGTGATTGGGGTGAGGGTGTGGAAAGAAAAATAACCTAGAAGCATAAAGGCCACTGGAAGAGAAAGAGAAGGTCATGAGGGTAGGGGCAAGCTGGGGTCACACAGCAGTTCTGAAGAGTGTTCCTTCTGTATTCCAGACCTGCACTGAATGGTGGAGTCCAAGGAAACCAGTTATTTGGTGATGAGACCTTTTTCATTAATGACGAGGACAAAGATACAAAGATTAGAACTTCCTAAGACATGGAATTACAAAGTGTACCCCATATATCTTTCTCAGACTAGTACAATGGTCTCCCTTCTGGTTTCCCTACCCCCACAATGGGATCAAAGCCCGAGTTATATTAGTCATCTCTATGCCTAAAGGTCCTTGCCTTTCCAGTAGCACGCAACAACTGGTCAAATACAGAATAGTTAAAAGCGAATCATTATGATCCATCTTGATCACAAAATTAACATAGTAATTCATTCAACAGATACTGACCAAGTATATGTTATATACCAAGCACTATACTAGTCTCCAGGTATACAGTGGTAGACAAAATAGGAGTGGCCTCTGCACTTGGACTTATAAGTTAGTGAAGAAGGCAGACATGAGCCAAATAAATCTTCAGTGAATAAACATTTGCATACATGATACTTGTGATACATGCTAAGAAGGAGTAGAACACAGGGCTAGTAGGAATAAATGGTCACTTATTTAGATTGGTGATTGGGAAGCCCTCAAAAGGTGACAGTTAATCACAGATCTGATGGATAAATAAGGGCTAAACCATGAATGACAGGAAGAATGTTCTGGGAAGAGGAATGTGAAACAGAATTGTGAAAGTCATGATGTTGGAAAATACTTAGCGTTTTCAAAGCACAGAAAGAAAATTAATATAATTGGATTATAGTGAGAAATCCAGAGAGTAGCCAGAGATGAGACCAAAGATATAGACAGGAATCAGATCATTCTGAATTGTGTAGCCCACGAGATGCATTTTAACTTCATCCTGGGAACAATGGGAAGCCTGTGTTAGGCTTTTGGCTGGGCAGTGGCATGGTAAAAATTTGCATTTTTAAATTGCAGAACAGGCTAGTCAAGTACTTATTTTATAAGTAAAGCATAATAATGATATTGAATTATTAGGCAAACCTTGGCTGATGATCAATTTGACATGAGAGTGATGGATAGAATAAGAAGGGTTATTAATAAGAGAGAGCCCAGGGACCAGATTTGCAAGTGCATACATTTGCTAGAGCACAGCTGGCTGAAGACTCAGTGGAGGACCACACAGGTCTTCACTGCAGCAGCGGCAGCAGAAGTGACTCTGCTAGTCTGGAATGACTGTCTTACTTTCTGAGTCTCTGTCACATCTATAGATCTGAGGGAATTTCATCTGACCTACATCAAAGACCTTGAAGATGAAAAGGGCTTTCACCTTGGAAAAACTGAACTGGCCCAATGAGACATTAGCTGAATAAGGACACTCATTTAAAACATCTGCAAGTATTTCCAGGCATCAAAGCATCAAAATATTGATTGATCAAGAAAATATGGAGCAAGCAGGGAGATCTAATCAATACTTCTGGATTTAACAACAGTCCCAAGAATGGAATGTCACAGAGTATCCTTTCTCTATCACCTGATTCATTACAAATAGTTGGTCCACTAGTTGGGTTTTAGTGAATGTTAATGCTCTAATCAGGTATGTGTGTATGTGTGGGTGTGGGTATGTGTGTACAATAAAATTTCCATGGACGCCACTATTTTGTGCTAAGTCACTTTCCCTGAATCTGATATATGCAGAGACAATACTGAATTTTACTAGCCTTATTAACCCTTACTCCAATAACATTCTCCTCACTGTCACTAGGATGATCTTTCCAAAATTAGGCTCATCCCTGCCCATCCACTTCTTAAGATCTGTGTTAGCTCCTTGCAGAAAACAATAAATTTCCAACTCACAGGTTTTTGAGACCCTTTAAAACATAGTCCTTGATTATTTTTCCAAGTTAATCTCCTACCACTTAACCTCATGCAACTAACACTCCAAAAGGTCAGAATATTCCTAATTACAAGTCCAAAGGAAGGGACTTTCTGAGAAAAGGGTCAGGGTGCTTGACTTCAAGGACAATCAGCACCTTGGACAAGGACCCGAAGCTCTATCTCTGCTCTTCACATTTTCTCTCAGGCCCTACAGAGAAGTTAACATCACTGACATATTTTGGACTCTGTATTTTAGGCAATGCACTTACACTTACAAGGAGTTACCAAAGGCTCTTTCTAGATGCTGAAAATCTTTAGAGACACTGTTGTACTGTGCTAGTAATCGAAGAATTATCAACCTAACTGGAATTCTAGAAAGTATTTCTATTTATTTATTCACTTTTCTAATTTTAGAGAGACAGAGTATGAGTGGGGAGAGGGACAGAAGGAAAGAGAGAGAGAGAATCTTAAGCAGGCTCCACACTAAGTGCATAGCCTGACCCAGGACTCAATCCAATGACCCTTGGATCATGACCTGAACTCAAATCAAGAGTCAGGTGCTAAACTAACTGAGCCACTCAGGCACCCCTGTTCTTGATTACAGGCAAGTAGACTTTCTTGTACCTCTATGCCTCTGTACATGTACTCTTCTCTTCCTTTAGAACAGTGTGGTAGTTCACCTCCAAGAGGACCACAATTGAGTCCTTCCCTTCCTGTAGGCATATGCCATTTCTCTTATTGAGAGGTGGAGCCTGTTTCTCCACTCTTAGGCTGGCTTGTCACTGGTTTTAATAATGATAAGCAAAAGAGATGATGTTAGCCAGTTCTGGCCAGCAGAGGTGATGCCTGGTTTTTAATAAGACTGGCATTCCTCCTGGCCTTCTTGGAACACTTGCTCTGGGGGGAGCCAACCATCATGCAAGAAGTATGATTGCCATAAGTCTGCCATGCTACAAAGAAGCCTAAGTTAGATGCATAGAGAAAGAACAATGCCAGCTAGCCCTGGTTGTTCTAGCAATTTCAACCAAGGGGTCAGATGTGCAAATAAAGGAGCATTTGGGCATTCCATCCCTAGCAGATGCCACTTAAGGAAGAACTGAGGCCCCAAACATATGGACCTTGAATAGCTGCCCCAGTCATTTCCAGCCATTGAAGTCATTCCAGCTGTCTCTTCATTTTCAAGCAGACACAAGATATCCCTGCTGTGCCTTGCCCAAACCCCTGACCCACAGAATTACAAACAAAATACAGTGACTGTTGATTTAGGCCATTAAATGTTGATATGGTATATTATAACAAGGCAAAGAACAGTGACATATTTCTTTCTTTCTGTCTTGACAAACTCATAACACTCATCCTTTAAAATTCAACTCCTCCATGTTTTCCTGGATCAACTTGACACAGCCTGAGGAGCCTAGTTCTATTTCCTACTGATACTCTATCAACTCATCTTAGCTTCTTCTCACCTAGTAAACCAACTCACTTCCTTTCTACTAGGTGAGTTTCAATAGCCAAAGAAATAGCTTCCAAGACAAATGGTATGAGGAAGCCAACTCTCTATGAGCACAGAAATTGGATCCATGTAATGAGTGCCCATTGTCTCCCAGAACCTTCCCAGACAACTGATGTTCCCATGGCCAGTTGTAAGGCTATCCAGCCAACAGAGAACCATAATCTGTTGTTATATCTGCTTCTTGTATTTAACTTTTTTTTCTTCTTCCACTGGCAAAGCCAAATAGCGGTCCACCTGAGTTTTTGCATGTATTTGTGATATAAAAACTATGAACTGTTTTCCTTTCTTGTTCCTATGAATGGAAGAATGATTGCATCACATTCCCAAACCAACCAATAGTAGAGCACTTGAGAATATTTTGAGTAGCAGTTCCCACTTTTGCAAAAACTATGAAAAGGAACTTATAAAATTCCCTTTGGTGCTGAAAGACTAGGGATTAGTGGCAGGAGGTAGGAGACATGCTAAAATCTGGATATCAACTGGTTGGTAAAAAAAAAACATTCTTTGATTTCTTGGTCTGTGTACACTCAATTCTGGATGCAGAAAAAAGGACAATAGAATATAATGTCAGCTGTACTAAGCATAGTCCTTTTTATTCTGACTTAGTATATAGGATTTCTTTGTCTGAGTCCTGTCTGTCTATACATCTATCCATTCATTTATCCATTCAATAAAACAAACATTTTTGGGTATCTTTTATGTGCCATACACCATGCTACATGCTGGGGATACAGTAGAATGCAAAACATAAGTGGTCCTCTCCTCTTGGAACCTGCCATCTGTCAGAAGGGTTGGGCCTTAAACAAACACATTTGGGAGATGAAATCAGTGCTGAGAAGTAAAGGGGAACAAAATTCTATGAAGCACCTAACAAAGAAATCCAATCTGGACTGGGGAGAAAAGGGTTAGGAATGTTATAAATCTGTGAATTTAGATCTAAAGGAGTCAGTTAGGAGGGGAATGTGGGTATAACCAGATGAGGAGTTGGAAAACATTTCTGTTAAGTGATAGTAAATAATTTAGACTTTGTGGGATAGACAGTCTCTGTAGCAATTACTAAACTCTCCTGATATAGCACAAAGGCAGCTATATATAGACAGTTTGTAAACAAATAAACATAGGTGTGTTCCAATAAAACTTTATTTACCATAACAAAGAGTGGGCTCTATGTGGCCTATGGGCTGTAGTTTGCGCAGTCTGCATGAGATAGAGCAATAGTGTAGGAAAAGGTCCTGTGGTAGAAGGAGTGTGGAAAAGGTGAACTACTAAGAGAAGAAGGTAGTATGGCTGGAGCTCACAGAGAAGGGTACAGTGATGTGAGAGAGTTTGAGAAAGGTGGAGAGGGAAAAACCTGTGTGGACTTTGGTTTGTAGCTTAAGAATAATGAGAAGCTATAGAACTGTTTCAAGCCAGGGAAGGATAAGCATGTTCCAAGTTGCCTTTAATACATCTCCTTAGTTGTTAAGAAGAACGTGGACTACAGAATCACAAGGATGAATATGATGATTATTTAGGGGTTACGGATCTTACGGAGGCAAGAGATGGCAGTTACTTGGACAAAGATGGAGATAGTGGGTGTGAATGGGTTCTAGTTATATGGAAGACAAAGAATAATCAAAATGTGAGGTGGAACTTGTAGAAAGTGAGGGAAAGGAACATGCCAAGATTAATTTGCACTGCATCTCTGCTGAATGTATCTTTATGATTACATCTAATGCATCTTCTCTTGCTGTGGTGCTAAGGACCTGAAATTTTATTTTCATTTCCAGGCTCCACATAATTAGGAAGTCAACTCACATGGTTGGTGAGGTGAAAAATAAATCACTTGAAGAGAAATGAAGCACATGGTTAATGGGCCAGGATAACTTCTCTTCACCAGACACCACTTTCCTTGCAGCTTCCCACACCTATCTCTACTGGAGGAATCATTCCAGATCACCGTTGTCTGCATTCCCTATCACATCACAGGCTTTTTAAGGGAGGAATTGCCTTTTTCTTGTTTATGTCACCAACACTTCATATTCTGATTGGGGGATCTCCTCATTTGAAATCTGTCTGCTGTAGATGCAGGTACGGGTTACAGATGTATTAGATGTGGTGTGGATAGTTCTCACAGCTGAGTCAAGAGCATCTCAGTGAAAGGCAGCCTAAGTAACTAAACTTCATGACACCCTCCTCCAGAAATATGTGGGGCACCACCCAGAGAATAAGGAGGGTGGTAATGCTGGGAACAGAGGGATTTTGCCTGTCTGTGGCCTTCTGATCTTTTCTTCCACTTCCTCAAATGCTACCTCTTAAAGATGTCCTCTTGGCAAATCTCTACTTCCTATCTTCACCTCATACCTGCTGCCCACCTCTGTGGGCAAAAATTTTACATGGGCTCCTCAAACTGTGTGATGGAGCCAACCCTATGACTACTCCTTCATGGACTTCCCAAGATATATAGATCCACTCCTGACCCATTAACATATAAATCAGACTTCAGGTTCTTCGAAATTTCTACTTCAAATCAGAAAATTTTGCTTTGAATACTGAGACTCTATCATATCCAGGCTGAGTAGACAGTCATGAGACCACCTAACCCATTAACTTCTTCACACACTTTGAGTTCCATCTCAGAATCCAGATGGACGACCAGAAGGTTCTGTTCTTGGATCACATTCACACAGTCCCTTTTAGAGTCCTGTGTTTTGCTCTCAGCTTTAACTGCTTTTCTATAGGCTCTCCTGATGTATAAGTCCTGGTTCAACATTCTGGCTCTTCCATTAACTTGCTAAGTGACCCAAGGCAATGTGTTTCATCTCAATGGGCCTCAGTTTCCTTATTCATGGCAAAGTCTTCAATCACCTTGTGTACACAAGGTAGCAAACATTTATATCTCCAGGCTGCGCTCCTTTGCTGAGCTCCAGGCCCACAGATCCAACTACCTACTTGACACCCCTTCAATGACTCAATAATATCTCCAACCTAACCTGTCAAGATGTGTAAACTCCCCCTCTTCCGCTCCAAATCTGGCCTCTTCCTGTGCTCATGATCTCATTTAATGTCATCACCACCCACTTATACTGAGTATGAGCAGAAAAGAGAAGATTCTGGACTAAGCCCTGGGATGCTTCAGTGGTTAGAGGTTGGGGATAAGAGGATTGATGAAGAATGAGAAGAAATGGCTGGGGAGGAAGGAGGAAAACCAGAAAAGGAAAAGTCAAGTGAAGAAAACTGGTTCAAGAAAGATGGGCTGCTGATAGGTCAATCATATAAACCCAGGTTCAAACTCAGATTTGATTTCTTGGTAGCTGGGTGTCCTTGAGCAAGTTACCTAAATTCTGAGTCTTAGTTTCCCTAATATGCCTCACAGAGTTGTTGAGAATATGAAATGATGCATGTAAAGTGCTTTGTCCAGTAATTACACATAAAATGTTAGTGAGGAGAATTACTATTTATGCTTTCAACTCATCAAGGCTGTAGCACTGAGCTGAGGGAAAACAAAAAAACAAAAAACCTGGTCTCTAAGTTTGGTTTATTCTGCTACCTAGCAACTACATATTTACATGTTCAACTTCACTTCTTTATCCCTGATTACTTTAACAAGCACTTTCTAAGTGCCCTGTTGTGATTCAGGACTGCTTGTGAGGTACAGAGCACAATCTATTTTCTTCTCAAGATGTAGTGACCCAGCATAAATTGTCAAAAGCAAATTTAGCTTTGTAGCTTTACTGAGATCTCTTTGAGAAGGAATGGCTGGGCCAGCTCATAATGAAAATAAAAGTCTGTGGCTGATACAATGCCATCCCTACTTAACTACAACGGAAAGTGAAATCTATACAAATCAAAGGGAATATGAGGCCAGGTTCCAATAACATGCAGAGGCAACTTCAACTAGGATCATTCTATTTTCCAAACAGGTAGCCCTTCCTGGAAAGTGAATTTAAGTAGGCTACAAATGTGACTCTTCTCGGGCAGGTTCCAGCTACTATTCCAGCCATATCTCTGGCCGTATCCTCTCAACACACACCACCTTATACTCCAAGCCCCCTTTTCTAAGCCTACCATGACCCTTGTCCAAGCCTTTGTCCCTTCCATCAGGGACAATCCTCCTCTTGCACCTCCTTCAAGTCAAAATCCATTCTCTCATGCAGTATCATCTGATGTAGAATCAATCACTTGCCAATCCTATGATCAGTGTTCCTAGGGCACTATACACACCTTTTCTTCATCACTTATCACATTTATTGAAACTAATCCACTTACAAGTCTCTTCTTGGAGGACAATAATATCCCTGAAGGCAAAGACCATGCCTTATTTATCTTCACAACCCCTACACTGCTTGGCATTATAGTTGGTATTCAATGAATATTTAAAGGAAAACGTTGGCTCCCATAACCAGGAGATGAAAAATATAATTCAATTTGAGAAGATTTTATTTGTGCAGAAATTGGATTGGGGTTCTAGAGAAGATAAATCATTACTGACCATATTTCATTCATCTGAAGGAGACTGGGGGACAAGAACTAGAGTGGTCACAGCCCCCAATACTAGCCCAGATTCTTCTGCTAGTGACTCAATGAGTGACCTTGAGGAAACTCTCTAGGACTCAACTCTTCTTCTTTAAGATGGAACGGTTGGATCAGGTGGTGTCTAAGGCAATGTTTAGTTTTGATGGTCTATCATGTCCCTTTTTGAGTCTAATATCTTTCTCTGAAACATGTGTTAATTTACCTCAGTGTTTGTGATAGACAGTCTGTCTACTTTTTCAAGGCCACTTAAATTTCTATTTTGCACTTCCAGAGAATAAATAATTCCATTCAACTTTGGATTGCCAGGAATCAAGTATGTCCTTTAATCTGTCAGCCAAGTGGATGATTACAAAATATTCAATAATCTCTGTAAAATATTCAATAAAACTGGAGGTGGCAAGCTTGTAACATTCAATTCTTCTTCTAGATTCAATTTAATCTTGGAGCAATGAGAAAATATAATTGTCCCTGCAAACAGAATTTTGTGCATTTTTTTTCTCTTCATGATATTCTGTTGAGGTCTTGGTTTCACTGTGTGACTCATGATTGCTTTTTCTTGTAAATTTCCACTCCTTCCATTCTGTTAGATTGTTTGCTGTTCAGATAAAAGGAGCGAAAGCTCCAGAGATAGTTGAGAAAGAATCCTGGGCTTGGGGATCCTCAAAGCTATAATGGGTTTTAGCAACCTTAAGGTCCAGTACCTCCAAAGGGCAATGCCTTCTTGGTGCCTCCACCCTGAGAAAGGGGCTATTAGCCTTTATCTCCCAGGGTGCTGTAACTCTACCATTATCAGAGACAACTTAGCACGTAAAGAGCAAAGGCTTTGGAGTCTGACAGTCCTGGGATTTAGCTGAAGCCAGTGATTCAAACTCAAACATGGATCAGCATCACCTGAAACCTTTGTTAGAAACCTTGAGAACTTTGGGTTCCTTAGGTCTGGGGTGGGGCCCAAGAAATTCCTTCCAAAGAATTCCCAGGTGATGCTGATGCTTCTCATTAGGGGACCACACTCTGAAAACCACTGCTTTGAGCAAATGACTCACTACTCAGTACCTGTGGACTTCAGTTTCCTTCTTTATAAAATGGGAATAACAACCCCTGTGGTTTAATGGAGTTGTCTTGGCTGAAGGCTTTGGTGTGTCGGATCCAGGGTTCAGTTCCAGCTCTGCTACTTAACGCTATGAGCCTTAGGAAAGTTCATTACTGTTTAAACCTCAGTTTCCTCACTTGTAAATCACCAGGGACAATTATAACACTTATTTAATCCTCCCAACATACCAATGAGATAAGATAATGCATATAAATGCATATAATTTCAGATGGAAATAGGCACATAATGAGCAACAGAGGATAGCTGGTATTATGAATATTAATAATCTAGTAATTATTACATTTTGAGGCTCCAAACTGGGAGGATTAAGTGAGCTCATTGGCTGACACAACAGAAATCAAAAATAATCTCAGTACGCTGAGATAACAGGGTCAAATCTAACACAAAGACAGCACAGATGATATATAAAGTCCTTCACTTGGGCCCCCCAAATCATCTTTACTTGGGCTGAATGAGAAAGTTTTAGTTGGAAGCCCTGAGCTCTGCATTAGGCAGATATGTGATGGATATTTGGGGGTTCATTCATACATGAGCAGTGTACTCTGAACCCAGGATTAGAATCTAGAGTGAGGGTGATAGTGGCTCTCTAAACTTCCAGCAATTCAACCTAATGCAGAGTCACATTCATCTTGGAGACCATGAACTCCATGAACATGGACCAAATGGAGACAGAGGTGCCAACTGAGACTTTGAGCTGACTGGAAAACAGAAATGTATCCTGAAGAAGGCTGATGGCTGATGTGGGCTACTCAGCCTGAAGGAACGACCTTCAGGGCACACACATGGCTGAAGTCCAACAGCAAGGGATGGGGGGGTGGGTACTGTAGGAAGAGAAAGACCGACTTTCCTACTTTATGTGACATCAGAGGGCAGCCAAGGGCCATCAATACACTTGACCAATACACTTGTGTGCAAAAACTGGAATAAATGGATGGAAGTTACGTAAAGCAGACTGCAGCTTAAAAGGAGAGAGAATTCACTACCAGAGGAGCTGGGACCAGATATGGGCATGGAGCTAGCAGATCTTCATTGAATTCCAGCTCATCACTGGTTCTCTCATTCATACATTTAAACAAATGCTCAGTGGGTATCAAATGGGCCAGAGAGCTGGGCAGTGGTCAGGGTACATTCTGGTCAGCTTAGGATTTTAGCCTACAAGGAGCCACTGAAGGGTTTTAAGCAAAAGAAAGGAAGGTCAAGTTGGAATAGTGCAAAGACAGGACAGCAGAAATGTATTTAATTTTGTTGAGTTTAGGTTTCCTTATTTATGACATCAGGATAATAATTCCTACCTGGTTGCAATGCTTTGAGAATTAGAGATAATATGTGAACAGCATCTAACAAAATGACTGCCCCAGCAGGTACCAAACAAAGGCGAGGCATCATTAGCAATCCTTAATATCACACATCATCAGGGGCATAGTTTCCCCAGGGAAGGACACAGCCCAACCAATTTTCCCAGAGACCCATTTCTCCAGCTGGCTCAACATCCTCCTGACAGGGTGCGGGAATCTTCCTGAAGGAGTTTACAGCAACCTCAGCCATTAAATTTTTAAAGTCAAACACTGTGTTTCCCATTTGAATTTCTTAATTTACATAATATGTTCTTAAAATCATCAGGTTAAAATTTTGCCTGGTGCTTCCCTCTGCCTGCCCCATCTCTGCCAAACCATCCTGCAGGATACCAAGCTTGGACATTCCCTGACATACCTGTGAGGACACCCTTTTAGGAGCTCTGTGGGGTGGAGATCAGAAAGGAATCAGGTTTCAGGACCAACCCTCTTCAGCAGCAGCAAACATCTCTGAGGCTACCACAAGCTCTGAGGCTACTGAATATGTTTTTGGTTGCGTTGGAGGCACAAAGTCAGGGGAAGAATCTTGAGGCTCTTTTTGTAGGAAGGCTGCTCCTGTAGCCCCTATAGGGCTGTGAAAAGATGCTTGTTGTTGGACTACTTGTCCCCCTCCCCAGCTGTGAGCTCTCTGTGTCTGGGGTCATCCCTTTTATCTAGGGCTTGGTCCAGATCAGGGATGCCTGAAGATGGGGCCATCTGGTCTACAGTCCCATCTCCTGTTAGAGCATCGACCGGACAGCTGTCTTCCTGCGGGAGGAGCTTCAGGCTCTCAAGCAGACAGACTTAATTCTGTCAAGTTAGACAGAACTAAGAGGAGGCACTGTCCTGCCAGCAGAATGGGCTATTCCCCTTAATCTCCTTTCTCTCCTTCACCTAGCTTTGTGGTGGGCAGAAAGCTAAAGGTTACAGGAAAGACAAAGATGTTCGGTTCTGAAAGGAGAACGTCTGGTTTGGAGTCCAGACCTCACTATTTACTCATCACGTGACTTGAGGAAGATCTTGCAATATCTCAGAACACCAGGTTCCTCAACTGTAAAATGGGTTTAGTAATAAACATACCACTATACAGGGTTCTGTGAGGACTGATGAAGATGCGTATCTGAGTGTGCTTATCACAGAGCCTGGCAGTTTGTGGGAATCTGATGGGCTCCCTGCCAGTGCCCAGGCCTGGGACAGGCCTCCATGTGGCACATGGCTATGGTAGTAGCTCCTGTCCACATGGGAGAAGAGCTGGCTGGCCATCAGGAGAGGAGTGGTGTTCTCCCTGTCTCCTGGCCATGAGTGGCCACCATTTAGACTGCTGAGTGTGGGCTACCATTCATGGTACAGGACAAGGGGCGCTGGTTCTGGAGTCAGATAACCCTATTTGGCTTCCAATCCCATCCCCACTCTGTGCGCATGTGATGTTGGGTTTACTTATTTTGATTCTCTGAAATTCAGTTCCCCCGTTTATGAAGTGGGAATAATATCTAATTTGTTGGGTTCCTAGGAGGCTTAAGAGTGGGATTTATATAGAGCATATGGCCTAATATGTAATGGGTGCCAATGAAAGTTACCTTCCTATTTGGGCTTTTGCTACTAGAAAGCTCAGAGCCAAACTGGAATATGAAAGTTACCAGTCTACATATTTAGATTGTTTTTTAACATAATAAATTACATTCTAATACAACCTGGTCTTGACCTTCTTGTCTTCATTTATGTGTTCCCGACATCTTGATCATTTATTTCTCTTATTATTGTTTTGCTGTAGGTACTGTTATTGAATATGTTCCTAAATTCTATACAGAGCTAGATGGATAGAAGCAAACTGATGTCAGAAGAAATAGACCCTTAACTCTGCAAATGGTTGTATGATTTGGGGCATAGGGTCTCTCTGAACCTCAGTTTCCTCATCTGTAGTATGGGGGTGATAATAAACATACAAGCTTTCTTTTGGTGCAGGAATAAGGATCTATGGCTCCAATATTCTGCAAAAGGACTTTTGTAAACTATGAAAAACTCAGTAGAAACACATTATATGCAAGACAATGCCCATTTTTATTCATCGGTATAATTATTCCCCTCCCCAAACTGTGCTCAGGACTCATGGCACAGGGACTGGCATGTACCAAGTGTTGGGCAAGTGGCCACTGAATCTCACCTCCAGGGCCTCAACCATGCCTACATCCTTACTTAGAGAGCAGAGAGCTTGATGGCCCAGCCTCTGATGCTGCTTAGAAACCAATTGCCTTCACATCCACCAGATATGCAGCCTTTCAGTACAATGGAAGCAAAGCAATGAAGACAGAGTTTACCAACAGCACCCAGAGGGCAAGTGAGTCTGTCAGATGCCAGCATGGGAAGCCTAGACAACTGAGCTCCACACTGAGATAGGGAAACTGAAGGACTCCACAAAAACCTGTTTTTATCCTTTGCTAGGACCTGCACCCCACTCTACACACGCCTCACAATGCAGTGTATGTCTTCCTTGTAAGGGACAAGGGGTTATTGGTTTCCTTAGAACAGAGAATGACCAGACCACCAGCACTAGACGTCTCCATGCCAATACCCACCCACTCCAAGTAATAACAGCTGGGCCCCTGGCTTTGTTCCAACCAGTTCCTGGATGCCCGAGGGGACATGTACACCAGACTATAATTGCCAATAAAAAAGCTCCAGGCCCCAAATAAAGATGAGACTCCTTCGCTGAGTCTCCCGGATACTCGGCACTTTCTTTACATGTTCGATAAACTCTGCTTTCACCTCCTGCTGGCCCGTGTTTGATTTCTATCCTGCGCACAGCCAGGGACCTTCTTGGCTGGTCCCGCAGGAACCCCTCTGGTCCTTGGACCTGGCCTGCCAGCAGGCATCACTAGCACAGAAATTCAACAGGGATTTGTTTTGAAGCACTTTGATTTGGACTGAAAATGAACACAGAGAAGATGATACCATGAACAACAGATATAAAGAAAAAGAGTTAAGCATGGGTGTAAAAAGACAGCACCAGAAGAAAGACTTGGAAAAATTATCCCAGTGAGTGAAAGATATTAAAAGAAAAAAATAAGTAAATAAATAACAATCAGGTACACAGGGCAATAAGATCAAAATGAGATTACTTAATAAAAGCCAGCCATTTCTTTAAACTGAAAACAATGCATGTTGTTTGTCCTTTAAATGTGACATGCACTCCTTTTTCAAGAATGCTGAAGCACTCCAAAGCAAAGGCCCACACCTGACAATGGCAAAGGCCCCATCACCCTTGCTTCCCAGAGGTCATTGCTCCTATACAAAATCTGGAAGCTTGACAGAATGGATGCTGTGGAACAGCAACAGTTATTTGGAATAGAAAACCCCTGAAAATCAACCTATGCAGGGAGATGCAGAATTTGAATCAGGCAGGAGCCCACCTGTTCAATAATGAAATAATTGCTCAGGGCACATTCTTCGTAATCTTTTCTGATGTGACATCTATTCTTGTACTCTGTCTTTCTCCTGCTTCCTTAACATTTGCAAATAATCTCAGGGCCTCCTAAAGCCGCTGCAGAAGCCAGACAGTCACTTCCCTAATGCCAAGAAAATAGATTCAATTTTACATACATCAGGGTGATTTCAGAAGCAATTTCTACATCTCTAGTGTAAGCATTACTTACATTTTTTTCCCCTCAAATCTCATCCCAGCGGTTCCACAGGGCATTTTAAAGGTACCTGATGCATTCCAGGGTATTAAAAAGAATCCCCAGAGCGTGTTTGTGGCTATAGCCTGAGGACACCAGATGCATAGATAGAGTACTAAAATATTCAGTGACTCAAACAAATGCAAAATTTCTTAATAATTGAGTATACTGTCAACTGAACTTTTTTTCAATTTCAATGTCTTTTTTTAAAAGCAACGCCATTAAAAGGTATGTGTGTGTGTATCTGTGTGTGTATGCATATAAAACAAACACACATATCAATCATTTGGAAATATTGTCTCTAGACTTGAAAATGTCTGATTAGATTCTACTAGATAGGATTTCTCCTCCTCTTTGGCTGGCTAATCTACCTTGGTCTTGGATGCTTTCCTCTTAAGAGTTTAAGTTTTAGCCCTGGGGAATACAGTGATGTTTCCCCCTTGAAATCCAAGAAATCAGTGTTACCCAGGTTTCCACTTGTGATCAGAAAACAAGATCAAATACCTAGAATTTCGAGGTCATGTATCTTTGACTATAATAGTTTTGGCACTCAGACTTCCCAGAAGTCTTTCCATTTTGACATTCAGCCTTCCCAGGCATTTTTACACATGGAAAAAGGTGTGCACAAGAATCTGGCCTATATAGGAAAGGTCTGGGGTGAATGGGTATCACTTGGCCAGGATTGTCTATCAGCTAGACTTGTTACTGACCTTCCTTTCTCCCAGGGAAAGCAGGAGAATCAGTGACAGATGAATATAGATAGAGACTCTCAGGGATCTTCAGATGGGCCTTTCTTTCAGGACACACCAAGTCCATTTCCTTGTCAACCCTTTTTGTGCCTCTCCTGGATGCCTATGTCACTATCGCCTTTTTCTGGGCCCAAGGGAATGTATGAATCCCAGCGATTCATCTGGGTTGAGAAAGGAAAAAGAGCTGGCTTCGTGGGTAGGCAGACTGCACACTTGCTCTGCTCTCTGAGGAAAATGCAAGTTAAATATTTGCTCATGAAATAATCAGTATGCGCTGTTAGACTTTGTCTTTAAAGCCATTACACGATCTTAAGAAGTGTGCAGACTTAGCATTGCCAATAACGGGCAAAATGATAGCATTTGTCTGTTGAGATGATGCAAAGGGAAGGACATGATGCCACCTATGTTGAATTTTTGCCAACATGTTAACCTGAGTGCAATCATGGTGAAGAAAATCAGATAAATCTGGATTGTGCCACATTCTAGGAGACAACTGGCTTAGACTTAAAATGTGTCGATGCCCTGAAAGAAAAAAAAAGGAGGGAGGGCTGGCTGTTCTAGATGAAAAGTGATGGAGAGACATGATGACCAAGTATAATGTGAGTACCTGAGTGGACCCTGGATTAAAGCAGCAGCAACAACAACAACAACAATAAATATTTTAGGACCAGTGAGGAAATTTAACTGTATGCTGGTATATTTGATACTGATATAAGGTTACATTTCTTGGGTCAGATAATTTTATAATGGTTACGTTGAAGAGTTTTCCTAGTTCTTAGGAATTCTCTGGAAGTAGAGTGTCATGATGTCTGCAACCTACTTCTAAATGGTTCTGAAAATTTTATAAAATTTTAATATAATTTTATATAATATAATTATATATATACAGGATATTTTTATATATGTATACATATATAATATATAGTATGGAGTGAGAGAGTGTGTGTGTACAAATATTGCAAATGTGAATAATTGGTGAGACTAGGTACAAGGTAAAGGAATATTCATTTTACTATTTTCTCAACCTTTTTATAGGTTTAAAACTAATCTCCTTCCCAAGGCGGCATGTCAATATTTGAAAATGGCTATTGCTTCCCTCAAAGTTCAGTGTTCTTAATCAGTGTGCCTGTAAGAACCGTCTAAGTGGCTTTTACAAAATCCACATCCCACCTTACCCCTCCCCTCATCTCCCTACCTCTCTTCCCTCAGGAGATTGTGATTTAGTCAGTAAGGTGTAGGGCCTACATATGTGTATTGTGAAAACTTTCTCAGAGGAGTTCTGTGCTATACTTAAGATGAGCAATCACGGGTCTGAGTTACCCTCAGAACATGGATCCATCAGGAATTAGCTATGCAACTCTGAGAAGGTCAGCCGCATGCACTGAACCTTGGCTACCTTACCTATAAAATGGGAACAATCATATGCAGTATCTCACGGGGCCATGGTGAGGACGAAGATGGTCTATAAATATTTGTTTCCTTTCTTTCTTCATTTTCTCATAGAACCCCCCCCCAACTGATCATATCTAAGTGATTTATACAAATTATGGTTTCTTCCATTTGCCACACACTGTGTGGAGGACATTCATTTGTCTACGCTCACGTTCCTTTAGATTTCCTGAATTCCCTAATTTGGAGCAGAGGCTGGGGAATCTAGCATTTCTATTAAATCTAGGAAAAAGAATTGTCTTAAAGAGAGATGAGAACAAAAGTTAGTTTTAGGTTACCAGTCTTGAGATTTTCCTTTGGATAAGGTTTAACTCTGAAATCTTAGACCCTGTATCAATTCTGCATGAGGGCTCAGGTGCTCTTGACTAAAGGCCCCTTGGAACACTGGCTATAATTTGGACCTGGCCAGGCTTGGGAGACATGGGTTCCAGGTTTGGATAGGTATACTCATCAGCCTTGGGACATTGCAGAAGTTGCTTTTCTGAGCCTCAGTTTCCTAAGCACTCAAAACAGAGATGGCAATTAGTGGCACACCTACCTAACATGGTTTATATGAAACACCGTTTTGAAAACTGTAAGACACTCATTTCAATGCGGCATGTTTTTCTCCTTATGGGCATAACTATGTCCTCTTTTTTTTTTAAACTACTATTAGTTTTAACCTGTATCTATTTATTTCCACAAGCAGTTAAGATGGCTTGCCCCATTTCCATTTGCTTTGGGGGAATATTCTTAAATCCTCCTTTTCCCTCAAGATGGGCTGCCCCAAGTCCTTGCCAGGGAGAACATTCATCCTTGGAACATCCAAGGAAGCATCCCGAACCCATACCCTACAGCATCTGACCACTGTGAGGGGTCCACAGCAGAGGTACCAGGGTCAAGCTGAACCATGGATGTTCCCTTCCCCTTAGCTGGGTCAACTTACTGAATCCATTAACATCCTGAGAGCTAGAGGAGAAGCCTTCATCGTTGTGACTGGCGCTGAGCTTGGTGGTGGGTTTGTCGGCTGAGGCCACAGGCCCCATCTCCCTCTGGGCTCCACTCTGTGTCTCCTTCTGCTTCTTGGCCAGCTTCCTTTGGGACATGTGCAAGGGGAAAAAATCACAGTCAGATGGTTCCAGCTGCATTAAAGCATTGGAAAGATCAGATTGTTCTTCCGCCCTACCCATCATCCTCAACCCCCAAACCTGGTTCATTCTCCAGGAACAGAGAGAGCCAAGATGGGTCCTCCAATGTCAAGGTGGAATAAGCCTAAATCCTCCTGAAACCATTAATGGCTTTCATTTACTCGGAAATATGAGGCTTATTCTGGATCATCTCCAACAACAGGTATGTTCTTTACTTGAGCTTAAAATCGGAAACCAATGAGACTTACATGATGCTTCCTTGCTCTCCTTTTGAAGTGGGGAAGAAGCTGAGTGGCCCTTTCTGTTCTCATGGCTCTGAATGAGATTCAAAATGGAGTCTGACCTTTCTCAGGGACTAAGCTAATAAAATAACACGCCAAACAATGGACAACTGAAGTAGAGACTTGTGGTTGGTGAAGGGTGAGGGTGAGAGTGAGGGTTAGTTAGTCCTGTAGCTTGAAAGGAGAAACTTTAAAGCTGAACTTGATGCCTGACGATCATTCATAGGAATGAAAGACCTTCAGAACCAGATGGGCATTTATAATAATACTAGTTTAAATCAGTGATTTCCAAAGTGTGATGGAAATTAGAATCATTTTGAGAGCGGATAAAAGCACGCAGAGGCCCCAGCTCATGGAGGTAGGGCAGGGTTAGGCCTGTGCATGGCCACCTAGTTCCCCAGGTCATCATGACACCATCTACTGGATGTTAAAACTATTGGTTTTGGCATCAGGAAGACCTGGGTTCATATACTATCTCCGCCACCTGCCAGCTGCATGACCCAGGGCCAGTTCTTTAACCTCTTTAAGTTCTGAACTCGTCCTCTGGGTACATCAGTCAACAATGGGACCAAGATCCTAGGCCTGTGATGATTAACTGAGATCATATGTGAAACGCATGGAATACAGCACCTGGCGCACAGTGAACATTCAACACGTGACAGCTGCATCCTTGTTTTTATATCATCCCTGCTGGTCCAACCACATTCTAATGTCCAAATCCCCCTTCAAGAGACCCACTGTGAAATCTCTGGATATCAAGTGGTAGAGATTTGGACGCCTCCCTAGGCAGCTGAAGGTTTAAAAAGTCCTTCATATGGATTTGAAACCTACTTCTCTTAAATTTTAACCGGTTATTCTTAGATCATTAGAAGTACAAAAATATTAGTAACCCCTCTTGCATATGACAATTTTTCAAACATTTCTAAAAAACCAATGCAGTCCCTCTGAGATTTCCCCACATTTCCAATTCTAAATATAGCTATTATGTTCCTGTGATACGGAAGGTGATGGACACATTAAATGTCTTGGGGGTAAATTATCCCAGGTCTCTTGCTCCATTTTCCATAGGACTTGGTTTCAACTTCAATCTTAATCACTCCTATATCAACATGGAAACAACAGATCTCCCAGAGGAGTCAAATTCAGGAAAAATTTTTCCAAAATTGAGCCTGCCTGGTCCTGAAATATGCAGTTTCAAGAGGAATGATCTCCCTATCAGAGGAGGTATGAAATGAAGATAAAACCTAGACACAGAAGTATTTTAGGTGAGTTCATCTAGGTTGAATTCTAGTTTGATAGTATGGGGAGTAACACCCTTCCCATGGATCCCTGGATCTAGATGTGGACTGCACGGAAGAATGACAGATGGCATACTCAAGTGAGAATGATTTGGGGAGACTTTATGTGCAAAAGGACTACTGACAAAAGTAAGAAGGGTGAAGGGGAACCTAAGGTCCACTATAGTGACCTGTGAGTTGTTGGCCACCCACGTGTCCAGAGGGACAAGCAGAGGAAGCAGTCACTGGCACCCTGAAGGAGAGAGTTGTGAAGATAAGACCACCGGCTCAGAAGCAGCAGCCTTCTCTCGAGGAACTCAGTTGATCCTCACATGGCAGGAACAAGAAGCATCAACACCCTGGCTACATCCTCTTCTCTCCCCCTGACCAATGAACAGTGGGTCTCATTTGCTCAACCCAACTGGAAGCCAGAGGCATGGAGTCCAGGTAGTGCTAGCTCTGGAAGCAGAGAGCTCAGTGGAGAACCAGGCAAAGGAATCTGGATCCAGGAAACCCCCGCCAAGAAGAGAATTTTATCTCCCCCATTTCGGCCACAATTTGAAGACAAATGCAGCCTAAAATGGAACACACGTACCCTCCCTCCCTCCTTCACTCTTTCCCTCCCTCCCTCCCTCCCTTCCTTCCCTCCCATCTTTCCTCCTTCCCTCTCCTCCTCCTCCTCTCCTTTCCTTCCCTTTCATTCCCTCCCTTCCTTCCCTTTCCTTATTTTCCTTCCTTTCTTTCCCTCTTTCCTTCCTTTCTTTCTTCTCTCCCTCCCTCCCTCCCTTTTTCCCTTTCTTTTCCGTTTTTCCTCCCATTGGCTTGAGAAAAGAGGGGTTCTTGGGAATAGGAATGCGTGTTTTGTATATAATGCTCTAGCCACAGGCATTCTGTTCCAGGAGTCAAACTATTCCTGGTAGACAGAAAAACAACCAGAAAGGAAGTACTGGACCAGTGTTGGCAGTCAGACAGGGGCCAGGGGGAGTGCCAACGAAGGAAAAATGAGTGGGTCTACTGCTGATGACATTTTGAAATTTTATTCTTCATTTATTATCAAAAAGGAGTGTGTTTAAAAATGTATATGTGACCTTCTTAATCATAAATTTGAAAAGATATACAGCAGATCCTTTGCCTCTATCTAAGCTCTGCTCACATTGCCCTGGCAGGAAATAAAAGGAAATCCAATAAGAAAGTTAACTTTAAAACTATAAGTGAGTGTGTACAAGAGGCTTTGATATTTCCGTAGGGGCATAACTCCCAACCAATCCCATTCCATTAGGGGTAAAATAATATGGAGAGAGTTGTCTTGGGCACAAGTCATTCATTTCCAAAGGAATAATAATAATAAAAAAAGGCCTTGCTGCATCTGTGAAAAATGGCCTTTTATAGAAATGTTTGGGTAGCTCTGAAAACCTGGACGAAAAATGAAAAATTGAACTTCTCTGAAACATAGATATTTAAAAACTCGACAACCAACTGAGTTGTAAAAACTAAGGAGTATGGCATCCTTAGTATTCAGCCCATGGTTGACACTATGTGTTCACGATGATGATGCTATATAATAATTTAAAAATGTACAGACAGGTGTTTTAGCAGCTGGAAAACACAGCTACAAAGTAGAAATAGAAGGAAGGGATGTGGAAAGAAAGAAACATAAAACTATAGTTTTGGGATCTATATTCTATCAGAATTCAAAATTTAAGAATTAAAAAACCATCTTGGTAAAACAGGAAAAATCATTTTATTCCTATAGCCATCGAGTTAACTCAGACCCCCCCTCCCTGTTTTTCCTTAAGAGAAGGGGGGAAATCCAAGTCTATGAGTAGGGCATGAAAGACCCGTAGGCTATGGCTCTAGGCTTCAACTCAGCCTTATCTTCCATACACACCTTCTCTTAGGGAACACCAGCCACCTCATCTTCACCCCCCAACCATTCCTCAATACTATACATTCCTTAATATGTCCCCATTCTTCTCCACTGGCCCCTCCTCTCCATCCTTCAAGGCTCAGTGTCATTCAAATGTCACATCTCCTTGAAGGTTTCTCTTGCTCCTCTACATAGATTTGTGATTTTCTCTTCTTGGTTGACTCATTCACTGAACAAATATTTATTGAGCACCTACATGTACCGGCTTCTGCTAGAGGTAAGATCACAGTGACAAAAGCCAGACATGACCCTGACCTTCACAGAGCACGGAGACTAACGGCAAAGACAGGTGCTAAACAGATAAACACAAACACAGCTATAAAATCACGAAAGTGATGAAAGCCAGGGAGAAGAAATGCATGGAGCTAAGAAACACCAATGGTTGGTCTGAACCTTCTCAGATCAAGGAAGGCCTCATTGCCATGCCAGCTAAGCACCTGTTTAGTTGAATTGCAGGGATCCAACTCTCCCACCCACTAGGGCAAGAGCCTCTTGGATGAAGGGTTTTTGACTTCTCACACCTACTCTGATTTCTTGCTGAGTGTCTGGCACACAGCCAGTGCTCAATAAATTTGTTGTACAAATTTATAATTAAAAGTCTACAATTTGAAGTGCAGAAGAGATTGCCATCCTACTCCGACTGCAAATTATAACCACTTTAAAAAAAGATACATACAAGGAAAGAGGAAGAAAAACTTGCACAAAATTAGTTTGTGACCTGAAATATTTCTACTTATGAATATTTCTGGCTGACAACTTAGCATTTTCTTCCGGTAGTTGTCACAGAATTCTTGGGATGTTTGCAGAATTAATGGAATGCTCACAGAAATCAGATTTTTTTCCCTCAAAGCCCACACTATAGCCATAGCTATAAAATGGTTTTTTTTAATCACATAAAATAGTTACATGATACATGGGAGAGTCACATAACTTATGGAATCTTCAGATCCTTCAAGATTCAAGTACTTGTGACTTATGAAACTTGGAATTTTTTTCTCTAGTTGTTCTGAGATTCTTGCCAACTGGGTCACACAATTTCACCAGTAGGGGGTACCAGAAGCTGGTAAAAAGAGAGCACTCATAAGCCTATCTATTCCTCTGCAGGGACATTTCTAGAGCCAAAGAACATTTTAAGACATAGCAATCCGAAGTTTACTGTTTCTGACAGGCGGGGACAATGTGATGTGACCATAGCTCTTGGCATTCTTTCTTCTAACAGATCACTCTGAGGTCTTTCTGACCTTTGCTTGTTAGCTGAGTGAGGGTAGGTGGCAGGGGATGTGCCCATGATGGACCGTGAGTCCTATGATTTATTCTGAGCACCACTCTTTATAAGGGATAGTGGCAGGTGGAATGACTCAAGGGAGAGGAATGCGGGGCTGTGAAGGGTTCTGAAATCATGCTCTGAGAGAAGAAATGTCTGAAACAATGGGGATTATTTTTCAAGGAGAAGGAATATTCAGGAATGCCCTCTTCACACATCTGACTCTCTGGCTCTGTTGTGGCCCCAGGGGCAGAATTAGAACCAGGTTGGCTTGAAACAAGGAAGAAAGAACAAAGTACAATTGCTTGGGTCTCTTTTGGAAGCACCTAATGCCTGACTGTCCTTCCCATTTTTAATTCTTTGGTAACCTTCTCTACACCTCTTAAGTCCCAACTCAAATGTCCCCTACTCGTCTCCTTCCCAAAGTTAGTAGTTTCTTCCTCTTTGCACATTAATTTGTTGGAAAAATATTTAATGAGCCCTTACTTTGTGCCAGTGGCTGTTAGAAAGAGATCATGATGTAAAAAGCCAGGCATGACCCTTGCCCTGTTTGGGCTTTTGGAAGTAACGCATTGCCTCTCATTGGCAAAGTTCCAGTAGAGACTGAGAAGCCACTTGGAATAGAGGTGGTAGGGAATTGACCATCTGGATCCTGAAAAACCCTTGAATCTTTTCTGTGCTGGGAACAGGAGGCTCCAGCCAATGGGGGGAGAGTGTTGGGGCCTCCACCTAGGATTTTTCCCTAAATGTGAAGAGCTATGCCCATGCTCCTGGGGAGGCATGGATAAGGCACTCTTTTTTTTCCACATAGGGCTCATCCTCTGTTGGTATCTCTAGACAGTTTCCTAGGAAGCCACAAAGATTAGATAGAACACTGGAGCCAGAGAGAAATCCTCAGCCCATAGGAGGTGGACAAAGAAAATACAGAGCTGAGACTCTACTCCTATTAAAAGGCAGCACTGTACCCTTTGAAGCCAGGATGCTTCTGTGCTGACATGATCAGATCTCTAATTAAAGTGATGCATCAGAACTGTAAGGGAAAAGTACCAGCCTCTCAATTTCTTCAAGAAGAAGCAGGCCTGGACAGGGGAGGGGCTTAGCCAAGGCACACAGCACAATGGCAGAAGCCACAGGACCCAAACCCTGCTTTCTACCTGCCAGTGCACCTGTTCCAACATTCCTCCACCTCTCTTTTCAAAATTTTTTTTGCAACGTTTTTTATTTATTTTTGGGACAGAGAGAGACAGAGCATGAACAGGGGAGGGGCAGAGAGAGAGAGGGAGACACAGAATCGGAAACAGGCTCCAGGCTCCGAGCCATCAGCCCAGACCCTGACGCGGGGCTCGAACTCACGGACCGCGAGATCATGACCTGGCTGAAGTCGGACGCTTAACCGACTGCGCCACCCAGGCGCCCCTCCACCTCTCTTTTCAGAATGAAATTAGAAGTGCAAATTCAGTCCATGGCACATATGATTTTAGTTCCTTATGAACGCAGCAAAACCTCATTAATCCAAACCTCACTAATCCAGAACTACTGTAACTGAGGCAGAGGCTGGGCTTTACCACATTAGAGTTGGTAGTATAAATGAGGATATGGGTATGTGCAGAATTCAAAGGAGAACACACCTCTTTCTCTTACATCAGGAGGCAGAATGGCAAAGCAGTTAACACACTGGCTTTGGTGCCAGACAGCCTGGCATCAAAACCTGGCGCCATCTCAGACTAGCTGTGTGAGCTCTTACAAGTACTCATCCGTCGGCATGTCAGTTTCCTCCAGTCTGAAAAGTAGGTAACAGTAGTACTTTCCCAGAAAGTGGCTGCAAAATTAAATCGTATGTGGCTAGCAAAGCATTTTTCCCAGAGAATCGTACACAGTAAGCACTCAATACATGTTCTCTGGTAATCTTTTAAATATAAGGAGTAGCCATGTTAATTTAAATGGCCTCATTATTTATGAAACATGAATCCTTTAGAGCAGATGCTCTGAAGAATGCCTTTTCTCTAAAAACGTTCTTTGATGTATTCTAGAGCAATGCTGCTCGACCTTGGCTGCACGAATCGTTTGGGGAGCTTCAAAAACTATTGGTGAGATTCTAGTTTAATTGGTCTGGGGTGCAGCCTGGGCGTGTGGGTTTTCAGAAGCTCTCCAGGTGATTATAAATGTGCCACCGAGCTTGAGCACCACTGATATAGAACAGGGTTGTCTCTGGACCAGCAGCATCAGCTTCACCTGGGAACATATTAGAAATGCAATTTCCCTGGCCCCACCCCTGACCTACTGACTCAGAAACTCTGGATGATTAATAATCTCTGCGGGCAGTTCTAACGCATGCTGAAGTTTAAAGACCCGGATGTTTGAGAACCCACTCCTTAGCTGGTCTGAATCAGTGAGGAGTCCCTATCATCCTTCACCTGTGGAAGTGGAGGAGCAGGAGGCAGGTGACTTGGCTGCCAGCCTCAGAGGTCCAAATATCTTCCTGTTACCAGAGACATGCCCTTTCCCCTTACTGGGTATTGATTTCTCTACGGGGGGTAGTTGGCATCTTAGAACCAAGGCAGTAACAGATGCTATTTAAATGACTGTTACTGGTTGCAGGGTGTCCCCCTAAAATATATGTTAAAGTCCTAACCTTTGATACCTGTGAATGACCTTACTTGGAAATGACGTCTTTAAAGATGTAATCAAGTTAAGATGAAGTCATCAGAGTGGGCTCTACTCCAACTGGTCTGGTATCCTTATAAGAAAAGGGAAATTTGGATGAAGACACACATGGAGAAGGCATGTGATGACAGAGGCAGAGAACAGAGTGAGGCAACTAGAAGCCAAGGATTTCCAGCAGCCACCAGAAACTTGGAAGAAGCAAGGAAGGATTCTACCCAGAGTTCCAGAGGGAGAATGACCCTGTGACATATGGATTTCAGACTTCTACCCTTTGGAACTGTGAGAGACTAAGTCTGTCTGTTTTCTTTTTTTTCCCCCCAGCCATCCAGTTGGTGGTATTTTGTTATGGAGCCCTAGGAAATGAATACAAGATCCATGAAATACTAAATCCCAAATCCATTTCATTTATTTAATAAACATGTAAACAGCACTTATTCCATGCTAGGCACTATTAAGGCTACTACAAACACAATGTGTTAGCTCCTTTAATTCTCCTAAATACTGTAGGAGATTGGTAAACACATCCCCATTTCACAGAGGAGAGGGAGAAGCAGAGAGCGTGGAAGAAATTCATGGAAAGTCACCCAGGCTTTAGGAGACAGAGCTGGGATTCAAACTCAGGCAGTCAGGCTTCTGAATGTTCTCTAAGATTCCTTGCTGTGTCATGCTTAGCCAAGGACCTATATGTATCCACCCTTGTCCCAAAGCTTTCTCAGCTGGGTCCCTTCCTTTCCAGGCAAAAACGCACTCACATACATAAGCACACACGTGCAGGCAGAAAGCTCACACTCACATCTGCTCACATCCTGCAGGCAATGCACATTGGGTCAGCCCATTACTTCTTTTGGGTACCAATTCTAGAACATAGCTGGTGGGTCCTTCCTCCTCCACCCCCATCACCCTAGCCTGGGGCTTCTATGTGTTTCCACTGGAATGGCGAAGTTATAGAAATAACCACAGCAGATGCCACCACAATTTGAAAGACTGAAGGATCCCAGCCACTGCCTGTCACCTCCATCTCTCCACTGTCTTGCTCTCCATGTGTATGACTCTACCTGTCTGCCTCTGCTTCCCTCTTCCTTGTGGCTGCCCCTCTCTCTTTCTTGCCCAGGTGGACTCTCCTATGTATTATGCTGTTTTCACAAAGGACAGAGTCAGATTTAGTCTGACCACTGTCTAGCAGGCTGGCAGGGGAACCAGTGCAGAAGAAGGCCTAAGACAGATGCTAGGCCCTCCTCCCACTGCCCACATGGCCACACTATCTCTTGGACCCTGCAGCAGAACCCAGAGGGAACAGCATGGGCTCTGGAGCCAAGAGTGCCTTGGTTCAAGTCCCAGCTCCAGTATTTACTAGCTATGTGGCCTTGGACAGTTTAGCTTCTTTACAACTCAGTTTCCTTATCTTTAAAATAGGGGGTACTTACAGTGAATGCTTATGACAACTGTTTGCAATAGCTACTAACTTACAAATACTAATGAACTTACGACAGGATGTGTCACCTACCAGATAAGCTCTGTGTTAAGTGTTTGTTAAATAATAAACAACGAGAAGGGAGTAACTGCCTCATAGGACAGTGAGGACAGAATCTTTGGCTGAGACAGTGCTGAGTTCCCGAAGTGCTTTCAGGCCACTGAGCTCTGAACCTCTGGGCAAAGTGAACAGCCCTCTGCTGTTGATTCTGTGGAAATGGACTGTGGCTCCAGGCTAACCTGATTCTAACAAGCTGCTGAATCCTACTTGCGTTTCCGCCTCTGAGACTATCAGACTCAGTTTCCTTCTCTATAAAATGGTATTTGATAGGCCCTTGTTCACAGAGTGACTACGATGATTAGAAATAGTAAGTGTACATTCCTGGCATGGTCTTTGGTACGTAAGAAACACTCCACAAATGCCAGTTCTTTTTCTCTCCCTTCTTCACACTGGCAGACCACATGCTTTTCCCCTGCTTTATTTTTACCTTAATTTTGTGTTTGATCTTCTCCCCGAGATGAACACTCCAGGGAACCAAAATGACTACTTTTTCTCCCCGCACCCTGCCCTACTCCATCCATACCTTGCTTACACAACCACAAACCAAGCCAGACTCTCGGGCAGATGTTTTGCTCCCGGTCCTGTTCTGACCCTCATTACAGGTTACAGAGTCTTGGATTCTCTGGGCTGGAATGGCCTTTGGGGCTCTCGAGACATTCTCCCACCATGGCTGGAAGGTCCCTTGCAACATCCCTCAACAAGTGGACATGCAGGTCCTGATTGTCAACTCCAGTGACAGGGACTTGTCATGTCTCCAGGCAGCCTCTTCCCAGAGAGGCGAGTCCCTAGATGGGGATGTTCTCCTCTGAGCTGAGGCTGAGCTGAACTATGTCTCCTGTCCATGCCCTCTTGGATGCCCTGGGTTGGGCTGCCTGTTCTACCCAACCAGCCTATACGTGGATGGATGGATGGATGGATGACCACAAAGCCTTCAGACTTTACTAAACTCTTCTAAACCATCTCTCCTCCTTCCTGAGGCTCTGCAGCTATTCCTTCCCTAGTTCACCGAACCACCTTTTGTACTCCACATCCCTGTGCCCACTCCTCTTCTCAGACCTTGACCCAGGGCCCTCTCTTTCTCCCCCTCCTCCCACCCCACTACAGGCCTTTGGCTCCCTCCAGAAACCACGATGGCCTGCTGGATGGCCAGCCCCCAGGGTCATCTCCCCTGCTAGACTGTGACCACACCAGCAGGGGCCATGCTGGCCTCGGGCGCTTCCCACTCCCCAGGGCCTCACGCAGTTGCTGGCACAAGCACCTGCTGAATTAACGTATAAACAGATCACAAGCCCTTTAAGTTCCATCTGGAGCACTATGTCTTCCAGGAGGCCTTTTCTGATCTCTCCCTGATGGGACATACTTTACCTACATTTCATCTCCTAGTCATCTTCCTGCTGTTCTCACCATCCTTCATTATAACGGCTTCCATAACATCCATTAGTTCACTTTTCCCTAGCACCTAGTTCAGCACTTGGCACAACGTTGTAAAAGCTTTAAAAATGTTTACTGACTAAATGAATGAATGAATGAGTAACACGTTTAATTCCTTTATTGTTGCTCTGTCCCATATTTGAGCATCCCCATGACTTAGACCTGACACTTTTAATCTATTTCTGCACCAAGTGTCTGTACTGGAACAGGTCCTTTTTATTATTCTACAGGAGGGCCTTTCTCTACGGATGGTGCACGATGGAGAGTCTCAAACCTGAGGGTGCGCCAGAATCACCTAGACAGCGTGTTGAAAACAGGGATGATTAGGCTCCACTCTCAGAGTTTCTGATTTGGTGAATCTGAGGTAGGATCTGAAAATCTGCATTTCCAAGTTCCTAGGAGATGCTGGAACTATACTTGGAGAACTGGTCTATGGAATGTCATCTCCGGCCCCACTGTGGAGCACATACTACTTACCTGCTCTCTATTCTCCATCAGTCACCTCAAACCTTATTCCCATCCCCAACCCCAGCTCATTTCTCCTAGAACTGCCTGTGAGCACAATATACTCTTTACTCAAGCATTTCCATTTTCTTGGGGCTTTATCCTAATGAAATAATAATAAAAATCCATGTATTACGTGGACATTGGACAACAGCTGTGTGTATGGCAGGGGTTCTTGATCTCAGCACGATTGACATGTGGGGCCAGAGAATTCTTTGCCGCATGGGCTGTCCTGTGAACGGCAGTATGTTTATCTGGTTCCGTGGCTTGTACCCACCACCTTCCAGGAATGCCTCTCATTCCCAGGTGTGACAAATAAAAAATGTCTTTAGGCACTGTCAAATGTCCCCAGGAGGGAGGCTGGGGAGGGCAGTACTGCCCCTGATCTACAACCACTGGTACAGACAGGTGAATATAACAGTGTAACATGTAGGAAATACCAGCATGTGCTCCATACCTTGAAAACACTTGTAACCCTCACAGCAGCATGACAAAGGAATGATTATTTCTTTTGTTTTATAGGTGAGGAGTCGGAGGCCCAGAGGTTAATCCCAAACTCATAAAACAGGTAAAGGGACCAGGAGGGAATGGAGCCCCGATTCTTTAGCCTGCAGAGTCCTGTTCTCCCCGTTAGCCTTTTCTGCAGCTTTTCTTCAATTGCAAACCTCATAAATGTCTACCGATAGGGGATTGCTTCAGTAAATGATGGTGCATCCCCCGGATGGAATATTATGCAGCTATTAAAATGATAGAGTGCCATTAAAAATGAAAACTATGTAACAACATTGAAGAATGCTAACTGGCTTACATTAAGTTAAAAAAAAAACCCAGAGAATGAAACTGTGTACCCTGTGATTACCACTGTGAGGAAGCGTGTCTATGCTAACGTGTTATATGGAGGGTATTAAGGATAATTTTCATTTCTTCTTTGATACCATTGTTATCAGAATGTCTTTGCCATCATTATTTTTAAGTAGAAGCAGGGTAATGAAATTCAGGATGTTAGGTTTTGTCATAGGTCTTCCTTGAACCTGAACTGGTGGAACTAAAGCTTCTCTAATCCTTTGAGTGTGGCAGGGGTTTGATACGCTATCACTTCTCCTCAGATAGCACAGTTGCATGTATGTTTCTGAGCCAGGACATCTCTCTTTGAACTGACCCACTTCCCCTAAGCACAGCAAGCTGGAAGCACAGAGGAAAACATTGCTGAAGGCATCAGTGTGGATCACTCGGGGAGCCAGGGCTGTGAGAAGCACGCGATGTGTCTGTCAGAGTGTACCGTGCACTGCACTGGTTTCATGCATTATGCATCAAGAGTGGCCTGGCACCCTGGCCTGGCCGTGCGGGAGAAGGCTTGCATAAGGCACATCTGATGAACTGATTGGAATGTCAAAATGTCATTAAGGATAAATTAATGGATGTGTTACTTTGGCTGTAAGAGGCAGAGCCAGCAAGACAACAGGCTGCCGGCGGGCTGTTCCGTAGCCCAAGACAGACGGCGTTTGCAATGGAGATTCATGGTCTTTATGTAACGTGAGGTGCTTTGCAGGGAGAAGAACAAACAGAAATGCTCCAGCACTTAAGCACCGTAAAATCACAAGCATGAGATAAATTAATTAGCGTACACTAGGAAGGCGGCTGGTCTGTCTGCACTCCTTGGGAAAGCCAGAATGGATGGCACTGGGCTGGAGAGGATGGGTCTCAACACCAGACTCCTAAGGAAAGCAATTGAATTTAATGTGCAATCATAAACTGCAGCTGATGGAAAGATAAGTCTGGTCTGTGTTCATTTTTTCGTGGATGCCATTTCTGTCTACTCCTCCAAGCTCTTGGTGTCTGTGGGTCAAATGTCTTAGGTGACCAGGGAGACTGGCACCACCACCGCCACTTGCTTCTGATGCCATGGGGGAATCAGTACTTTGACACAGGGGAAACTCTCTGGGAAGCCTGACTTCCCTTGGGACAGCCTAGATAACGGTGGTCCATTATTCTGTGATGGGAGGCTCACTACCCCACATTCAACCTAGTCTATTGTTGGACAAGCATTGTTAGAAAGGCCTTTCTTACTTAGGCTTCTCCAGCATCTTCCTCCTTGCAACATAACAACAACAACAACAACAAAGCAACAATGAGAGTAGCTAATGCTCACTGAGCATTTGCTAGGTGCCAGGAACTGTACTCTGGTAAAGTCAGCACCCTATCTTGGATCAATCATCCCCACTTTATAGTGTAGAAAACTGAAGAGCAGAGAGGGTGAGAGAGATACTCAAGAGCACACGGCTAGTGCATGGTAGAGCCAGGATCCAAACCCAGGTCTGCCTAAAACCAAGTCTTAACGTCTTAACCATCACATAATTCTAACTGCCATAACCTCCACTCATGGAATAGAGCCTGGCTTTCAGAGCAACACAGAATGTGAGAAGGCAACACGGATGGAACTAACATTTTGGGTATGTAGTGGGTACTTTGCTAAGTACCTGGCCTGGGTGAGCCTAATCAATCTTTTTTCTTTTCTTTTCTTTTCTTTTTCAATATATGAAGTTTATTGTCAAATTGGTTTCCATACAACTTTTTTCTGTTTTTAATTTGAGAACAGTTGACACACAATGTTACTTTGGTTTCAGGTGTACAACACAGTGATTCAACTTCTTTGTATATTACATACTATGCTCACCATAAGTGTAGCTACCATCTGTCACCATACGGCACTATTACAGTATCATTGACCATAATCTCTATTTTATTGTATTCCCGTGACTTATTCATTCCACAACTGGAAGCCTATATCTCCCACTCTCCACTCATTTTGTCCCTCCCTCCACTCCCTTCTCTCTGGTAGCCATCGGTTTATTCTCTGTATTTATAGGACTGATTTTTCTTTTTGTTTATTAGTCTGTTTTTTTTTTAAAGAATCCAAATGTGATGGAATCATATGGTATTTATCTTTCTCAGTCTGACTTACTTCACTTAGCGTAGTACTGTCTAGGTCTACCTATGTTGTTGCAAATGGCAAGATCTCATCCTTTTTTATGGCTGTGCAATGTTGCAGTGTGTCTGTGCACACACGCACACGTTTGTCCTTTCTTATCCATTTATCTTGTCTAATCCCTCTTTCACGCAATAGCCCTGTGTGCTTGAAACAAGTTACTATTTTATCCAACTGAAACCTTTTTGTCTTTGTTTTTTGTGTTACCAGGTGCAATAATTTTTAACATACGAGAGTTAGTTATATTTCCATATATGAACAATTAGATATGAAATTTAAAAAATGGTGCCATTTAAATAGCATGGAAAAATGAAACATTCAGGTATAAATCCACCAAAAGATGCAGGGATCCTGCATACTGAGAACAACACGTGGATGATAAAACAAATGAAAGTAGACCCATACAGACAGAGAGACAACCCCATATTCCTGGGCCAAAAGACTCAATACTGTTACGATGTTGATTTTCACCAAACTGATCTATAGATTCAACACAAGCCCAATCAAAACCAAGCAAGATTTCTTTCAGGTATCAACATCTGATTCTAAAATGCCATCGTACACTTATTTTTTTTTTATTTTTATTTTTTATTTATTTTTGAGAGAGAGAGAGACAGAGCATGAACGGGGGAGGGGCAGAGAGAGAGGGAGACACAGAATCGGAAGCAGGCTCCAGGCTCTGAGCCGTCAGCCCAGAGCCCGACGCGGGGCTCGAACTCATCGTATACTTATTTTTAAAGAAGGGGGGGAGGAAGCTTTCAAACCTTAACTGTCCAGAAAATGAAACCAGACACCTGTTGTCATGCTAAATATCATAATCATCTGGGTACATTTTTATATAATGTTATTCTTCTATGTCTGGCATAGCTGAATTTGAATAAAATCCTCTCCATAGCACAACTTTATTCGTAAGACATTATAAACAAAAACATGTTAAGAAACAAAAGTTTGCTCTAAAATATTAAAAGTGGAACTCAAAAAGCCCGTTTAAGAAATAACAAAAATCACCCCCGACCTTATCTTTCCTTTAATCTTTGTCCTTATTCTTCCAATTCAGATTATAAAATTTCTTACAGCTAGAAAAAGATGAATGACCTTTTTCCTGTTTGAGTCTTGTCCCATTTAGACAGTGAGTGTACTTAATGGAATAAGGGGGTGGGAACAGGTGTTTTTCTCTTCTTTTCTCCAATTATAATTTGGAACAATGGTTATATACTTTCAGGCAGTGACCGACACTGGACTTAGCTCATGGCATACTCCATCTGATCTCAGAGGGCATAGCTCCTCCCAGTTCTGCTGCCCGATCCCTGTCACAACCACCTCTCAATCCATCATGAGAGCACAGTACCAGTCACTGGTAACTCTGTTCCATGGATTTCTTTCTTCGAGTAGCCTGTGACCCTGTTCAGTTGGGTGAGACTTCATTTCCTTGCATTTAATGATACTTCCTCACTGGAGTGCCTTGAAAGTTAATAGGAGAGATCTGTATAAAAGCACTTTCTAAAGTGCAAAACACCAGTAGACATATAACATAAAATACAATAATAGCTGCAATGTACCAAGCACCAACCATGTACCAGATACAAAATTAGATGCTGTACACGTGTTGTATTATTTTATGTAATCCTTGGTAAATCCCCAAGACAACCCTCCAATTTTGGTATCATTGTCCTCCTTTGACAGATGAGGAAACACAGGCTCAGGTTAGCTTAGAAAGGGGCAGAGTCCAGGGTCACCTGGGTGGCTCAGTCAGTTGAGCGTCCGACTTCGACTCAGGTCATAATATCACAGTTCAGTTCCTGAGTTTGAGCCCCACACCAGGCAGGCCGCTGTCAGCATAGAGCCTGCGCTGGATCCTATGACTCCCTCTCACTCTCTGCCCCTCCCCCGCTCTCTCTCTAAAAAATAAATAAACATTTTTTAAAAAATGAAAGAAAGTGGCCAAGTGCAGGATTCAAACACCAATTCAGTCCATGCTCTTCTCTTTACAACATTGCTTCTAGGTACTGAGTATGGTTTTCCTCACCATTAAGAGCTAAGGCAAAAGTACTGTTTAATACCCTTAAGAGGTGAGAGATGAGATTATAAAAGTATAATTTATTGAGCAAATTGCTCCCAGCTTAGATTACTACACCTGCATAGTAATATAGTGGATGCATACACTTTGAGCCAGCCACTGATCTCCTGGAAAAACCTTACATCCCACATCTTCACAGTAGTTTTGCTGTAGAAAGCAAAGACAACACAAAAGAATAGAATGAGATCCCTTATTAAGTGTATCTGAATTTAGAGGTTTCACTAGAAGCTCTCTCTTCATCAGATGTCCAAGTCATAAATGATGTGGGAAGGCAGAATAAAGTAAAATGCAGACTATCTTAGCTTTTCTTCATTTCTAAAAACGTTCATTGTCGCTAAGCTATTTTTCAAAACAAAACAAGCCTTCTTTAATCTTAAGGCTCGATTTGGTTTATAACCTTATTAAACCACATTTTCACTCGTTACAAAGTCAAGTCTCCCCCTAAAAACTGGGTCTTTTAATACTTCTACTTAAAAACAAAAACAAAAACAAAAACAAAAACTGTGTGGTTGCCATATACCCAACAATCCCCACCCTTTTAGAATGTTTTGCCCAGTGGTTCAAAGCCATTGGAATTAAAAACTGCTCCAGAAAGAAGCTCAAACAATGTTTATTCTGATAAAAATCAGATTTCACAAGAAGTAGTACTGGGCTCCTTGAGGTTTCACTGATGAAGAGAAGGCTCATGAACCCCTATTTCCCAGGAGACAGATGATGGCTGAGGGGTCTTTACTCCTCACAGTGGTACCAACACCACTAAGAGGAATGATTGTTATGATAAATTAAATAATATTTTAAAATGTGCCTGGGTCATTTTTGCCATTTGTTAAATGGCATCTACACATTTGTGAATAGCATACAGATTGTCTACCTCAATATCTAAAGGAAGGAAACAGTGTTGGCAAATAGGGCTCTGTCTTCTTTGGACTCTGCCTTCCAAACTCGATTTCCATTAGCATAACCAAAGCTGTGTCTATTTGATGATACAGTGGGAACAAATTCCCAACTGAGGTTCTAGGTTAAGTGGCCAGAACAAGCCCTCGTGCTTATCTTCCAAATGATTATATTCCATGACCCTGGATTCTCAAGGTCTCTCAGTTGGATGGTTTTTAGCCATGGTTTCAGATTAGAGTAACCTGGTGAACTTTAAAATGTCTAGCCAACCCTTGAGACCAATGAAATCAGTTCTCCAGTCTTTATGAGTTGTGACTTATGGTACTCTCCCTACCTCGCTGCCCTCCTCAAACATACACTCTGAACTCTGTGGCCAGGAAGGAGGCGACATTCCTAATGTGACAATGGGACTGGTCACAACAGAGTGGCCCTTCTGCATTCTGAGACCTTTTCCACTTTTAAGGCAGGTTTTGGTAGTGACAGACCTGTTACTCTCCAGCTCCTATTTTAGAAATAACCACGGGTAGACCTTCTAACAACCCCAGCCTTTTTTCTGACCACTGGTCTACAAAGTCTTCTTGTGTTGAAATGATTTCGTCCACCTTCGTGACGCTGGCCAGAATCATTAACTGACTCTGACCTCTCTCACCGATATCCGCATGGACAGATGCTAGGAGGAGGCATGTCTTATCCGATTACTCAGGGAGACATTTTGTGAGTTTAAGAACCACTATCTACAATAGACCCTCTTCATTCTATTGGGCAAATTCTTCTTCCATTTAACTTACATTTGGAAGTTAGAACTTCTATCTTCCCCCAACACCCGACACCACCCACCACGGCTATGTCCCAGCTCAGCTCTGCCATTTAATAAAAGACAACCATTCCCCTGGCACAGACATTATATCATTTAATTTCTTAAGATAATCTCATGAAGTGAGCACTAAAATTCCCATTATACAGATAAGAAACAAACTCAGAACACTCAGGATTCACAGCTGCTAAGTAGTGGCACTGGGATTCACACTTTCTCCTTCCTCTTTTCTTTCCCTCTCTACTCTATTTCTTTGTTCCCAACTCATTCCCCAGCATGTAATCTATTTAGTCATACAATGTGTGCATGAGTGTGTGTGTGTGTGTGTGTGTGTGTGTGTGTGTGTGTGTATTTCTACACTTGATCTTAGCCAAAAGGCCGAGAAGCGATGTGTGTGTGTGTATTTCTAGACAGTGAGGCCAAAGAGAAATGTGGGTATCATTTCTTTGGTGAGGCACCCTCTTAAGTTGGTCCAGAGGTGTCTTTCCTCAAAGCAGATTCAGTGACTTCTTCCCTCTGCCATGTCTTCACTCTCCTCTTCCAAGTATATATAACATTATTTTATAACTTTTTAATATGTGAAAGTTGCCTTTTAAGCTGTGAGCTTCCTGAAAGAAGAGTATTTCTTTCTAAATACTTAACGCCTGGCTCGGTACTTAGCACAAAAGAACAACTGCTCAGTAAATGCTCATGAATGAAAGAATATGTCACGGAAACAGCAATGTAGATGTTATTACCCCCATTTTACAGACAAGACACTGAAGGTGGGACTCAGTCAAGTTCCTGAGGGTGCAGAGCCAGGATGCTGGGGCTCTTTCCTGCACGGCATAGGCATCCATCCAATAATACCTTGCTAAGTGCCTCCAAGCCCAACCAGACACCTAGGCACTAAGTGGGAAAGCACTTTGGAAGAGGTAAAGCTGTATATACAAACACGACATAATCATTATCATCATTATCAACACTGCAGAGCTTAACTAAAGCACTTCCTTCCATTAAAAGCACTACACTGAAACGTTTAGAAAGGCATTTTCCAGTTTGAGCCCCTCAGGATCCTATCTTTGCTACAGCCCTAGCTGAAAGCGTCGTTCCCACTCTGGGGATGCTTGCTAAAGGCAAGGGCTTTCAGAATTAAACCCATCCTGCCCTGGAGGGCCTTGAGGAGCATGGTGGTGGGCACTTCTGACCCTCGCTCTCTCCTCTGGCTGGTCCAGCAAAAGCTACAGTCACTTTTGTGATGCACAGTGAGCTCCCCCAGGCGAGAGCTATGCATGGTGATGCCCACAGCCCAAAGAAGAGCAAATGCCTGTGAATGAATGAGTGCCCAAGGATGAAGTTTTTAGAGTTTACTTATCATCAGCAGGCAACAAGTGGTGACCCCAATTAGTTGGTACACAGAGGGTCCACAGGCAATGATACGTGCACGTGCAGGGGAGGGGCATGCCACATACTCAAATCCACTTGTCTCCAGTGGACAAATGGAAGAGAAGCCAATGGAAATGTAGCAGACTGTGTTCCTTGAGAATTGGACTCTGAGACAGAGACTGACAGGCAGGAGATGAATTAGGAGGCGCTTCTGGGGTCAACATCTATGGGAGGGAAAGGAAAAGACAGGTGAGGGAAGGGAAGGGAAAGAGTGGGTGGAAGGGGAACTTGGTGATGCATGGGAAATGAAGACTTAAGGCAACCCCATGGGAAGCTCTGAAGCTGGGGTGACTCTCACACCCCTGTATTGAATAGCTACTGGACGACCTTGGATGAAGCAGCTCTGAAGGAAAAATGATCCCAAAAGGGGCTGTCAGCCAAGAGTTGTCTACCAGCAGTAATTCTGGTCACTAAGGGAGTAAGTCTTTCATTCTTTAAAAAACAATTTTTTTAATTAAAAATTGAAGTATATAGTATTATATTAGTTTCAGGTATGCAACATAATAATTCAACAATTCTATACATTTCTCACTGTTCACCAAGGTAAGTGTACTCTTAATCCCCTTTATCTATTTCATCCATCCCCACCACCACCTCGTCTCTGGTAACCAGTGGTTTGTTCTCTGTATTCAGGAAGTTTTTTTTGTTGGTGGTCTCTTTTTTTCTGTTTTGTTTCTTAAGTTTCACATGAGTGAAATCATATGGTATTTGTCTTTCTTCAGATAATTTATTTCACTTAGCATTACACCTTCTAGATCTATCCATGTTGTTGCAAATGGCAAGATCTCATTCTTTTTTATGGCTGAGTAATATTCCATTTTATATACATATACGTTTTATACCCTCCCCCCCACACACATACACTTCCACAACCTCTTTATCCATTTTTCCAAAGAAGACACACAGACACGTACAAAGATGCTCCACATCACTCATCATCAGGGAAATGCAAATCAAACCCACAATAAGGTATCACTTTACACCCGTCAGAATGGCTAAAATAAAAAACACAAGAAACAACAAGTGTTGGTGAGGATGTGGAGAAAAAGGAACCCTCGTGTATTATTGGTGGCAATGCGAACTCGGGCAGCCACTGTGGAAAACAGTATGGATGTGCCTCAAAAAATAAAAAAATAGAACTACCCTCTGCTCTTATAATCACACTACGGGATATCCACCCAAAGTCCTTCATTCGTGAAGGGAGCTGTGAGTAGCACATCGTAACTTTCTCCACGAGAACTTCTCTTTCCAACCACATTTTGGTATGTCACTGCTTTCTGTCAGCAGTATTCCCCATACTCCTGTTTACCTGCTTTACAAAGTTCAAATGCATTTACAGAACAGAAGCAGAATCACAGGCAGACCTTTCCAAGCCTCAAGGCATCACTAAAACCTAGTTGGGTTTTAAAACTTAAAGTATAAACTTAAAACTGAAGTATGCACATCTTCTATCTTCTTTGGAGGAGAAATGCTCATTTGTATCTTCCCTGATTAAGTTGACAGAGCCTCTGACTTATAGATTTGCTCTGTTTGGTATTTATGACTGATGTGTTTAGACTCTAATTCAATAGAGTGAACAATAAAGCATCCATTCAGTTGCAATCCCTATCCAAATCTATCTGTGCACATGATCTAGCCCACTGCATTTATATCTATCTTGTTGTGGCAGTATTCATTAATTTTATGCATTTATAATTGTGAAATGCAAGTACAACATTTCTAAACCTAAAACCAATATAAAATTACAAAAATACGTCTGATCCGAAAGACACCCCCCCCGTCACCATACGCCAAAAATGTATGAAGATGGATACTATCTTCACGAGAATGGAAAAGCATAATTCAATGGGAGAGAAAACAAAATGGGGGTAGCAACCTCACACATACACCCACCTGGGTGCACTCATTCAAGTAATCGACACAGTCTGATGATGTCTGATTTGTTCTGGGCTCCAAGTTAGTCATCAGGAAATGAAAGATGAGTAACACACAGTCCTTGTCAACAAGGAGACAGACGTGCAAATACACCACGGGCAGAATAACCTAAGAATTGTTCGTGAATGAGTGAGTCAGGGGACAAAGGAATGAAGGCTGGATGCAACAACAAAGGTGAGGACACGAATACGGTCTGCCTAAATACGAATGGCAATTTCCCCCTTCAGTTGGAATTTTCCAGGCACAGAGGGTGGCTAGGCATCCCAGGAAGAGGGCGAAGTGCAAAGGTGTGATACTGAGAAAGGGAAAGTTGTATCAGGGTGATGTAAGGGTGTCAGGAGAAAAGCTGCTCTCAAAGTAGGCATGCAAAATAAGAACTTGAGGTGTGTGCTAAGATGCAGATTCCCAGGCTGCACTTTCAAAGGGACTGAGCTGCTCCAGGGGGGTTGAGGGGGAGGAATCAGTTCTCACCAAAGTCCTCCCCTTGGCTGCACAGCAACATGGCTGCCATCTCTGCCTGGCCCTCATGGTGACACCTTCCCCTTCCGCTTGTCAACATGTCTGCTGTCAGCTTTTGGTAATTGATACTTATCATCTCTAAATTGTTTCCTTCAATTCCTATCTTTTCTTCATTTTTATTTGAAGTGGCTGATGAATTACATAAAAAGATTTTTGAGTATCTCTTGATATAATCATTTTAAATTCCTCTTTACATGTACTGAGGCAACAATACTTGATTTGCAACAGCCTATGATGTGAAAAAGTGTATGCACTGACCAACGGAGGTGATTTCTTACTTTGGTTGAAGATCTACTACATAATAAGCATTTTATTATGTCCTTGAATCCTTGAAAGATCTCTGCGAGGTACCCATTTTTAGTCCCCACTTTACATCTTAGTCAACTGAGACCCAGAGGCTGCACAGGAGCAGAGGTTGCCTTAAAGATAGAGAAGCAAGGAAGGGAAAGGGTCTGGAGGTAGCTAAAAATTGTTGCCATTTATTTTCTTTTTGAGAACAGACCATCTCCCTGTTGACTTCAGCTGTTATGGCTTTTAATATCATCTTGCTCTTCTCATTCACATGAGGAAAACCAGAAAGAACAAGAAATATTCTTAAGACACATTTGCCCCTTCCTGCCCATGATACCAAGTAATTACAGTGAGAGTTCAGAGAAAAGCACCATTCCCGTGGGTGGAGAGAATCAGGGAAGACTTCCTGTAGGAAGCACTGTTAGATCTGGACCTTGAAGGGTAGATGTAGGATTCAAATATGCTGGAATGGGGAAAGATGGGAAGGATATGGGAACTCAAGAGTTCCAGAGTCTCTGCAGACAAGGCCCAGCCCAGGTCACTGTTTTCTGTCTCCATGACACGTGTACAGGCATTTACCTAAGGCTAAGTGGAACAGTTAAGTGCTCTCTCTCTGCTGGAACAGTTGGTAAACAACTTAGTGCTTTTTCAAGAACTGCTACACTAAAATGTCTCTGTTTGAAACAATTACAGTGCCCATCACACACCTTGAGATAAATTAATCTGTGAACACATTCCAACTCTTAATATCCTTTTAAAAAGCAGACACTGAAGTGGTTGGGAGCTTCTTTACTATAGGGAAAAGCAAAAAGGCATTCTAGAGAGGCATTTCGGTTAGCTTGGAATGTAAGGAATCATAGCTGCTACTTTGTAGTAGCCACTCTACGTATACCCTCTCACCAGCCCTGGCAAAAACACAAAAACCTGGGGAGTTAACATTGTTATCACCACTTTGCAGATGAAGAAACTGAGGCTCAGAGTGGTTCCATGTATGTTCAAGGTCTGAACAGTCTGACATAGAATCGGGATCTAGGTCTGACAACAAAACTCACATTATCTCCCTATTTTTTAGCATGTGCTGGACAATGAAGGGCCCCATTATAGACTCTTCTCTGTCCTTAGGTCTCGGTTCCTTTGGTCTACAGCTCTGTTTATCCTGGTCATTATCAGCACTCTGTTGGTCCCTCTTCACTCTAATCCCCTGGCTACTTCTGATCTGGCAGCCCAGTGCTCTCAGCTCTGACCAGCTGGCAAATACCCAGGATGGCAAAGACAGAAGTGCCTCAAGGGTGTCCCTGTCAGCCAGGAATAGCTACCACTTCTTGTCCCTAGCAAGGTACTGATGTCCATGAACAGAACTGAGGTTCTCCAGGCAGGTTGAAAGCACCCACTTGGGGTCGACACCTAAGAATGGAGTTCTGAATCTGGAAATCACGGGTGTCAGCATTTCCTTTTTGTTCCCTTTTCTCCACCTACATTCATCTCTCCATCCTACAGTCTCACAGAACCTGTCGTGCCTCCCCTCTGAGGCTGCTCCCTATCCCCACTTTGCCTCCAGACCTTCCCTTCCAGACGTGCCCTCCCCCTAACCACCCACCCCCCACCAGCATCTTCAGCCTCTTCCTCTGCACAGACTCCTCTACTTCGTTGTATACAAGTGCCCAGGACTTTCTCACCCTTCAAGTAGCCACTCTCATGTTCCTCCTCTGCTTTAGGGTCTGGTGGTTAAAAAGAAGTATCCTCCTCCTCATGGGCTCTAGGCTGGCTTTGTCCCTCAACCCACCCCATGACCTGCACAAATGACTGCTGATGCTCAGATGTCTGGGACACGCTCACGTTCTCCACTGCCATCTCTCTGCATCTCTACTGTCAAATCTTCCTTCTGCAACGGACTTGGTTCTTAAAGCTTTGCTCCTACCTCTCTGTCTGCCTTTCCAGTTCTCCTCCTCTGAATCTTCAACCACGTTCAGTTCCCCAGCTGGCATGAGCTTCACACGCTAAGATCTGTAACTTAGGGGGCACCTGGGTGGCTCGGTCAGTCGAGTGTCTGACTGCACTCAGGTCATGATCTCATGGTTCGTGATTTGAGCCCCACATCAGGCTCATTACTGTCAGTGCGGAGCCCGCTTTGGGATCCTCTGTCCCCCTCTCTCTCTGCCACTCCCCTGCTCGTGTGCACTCTCTTGCTCTCTCTCTCTCTCTCAGAAATAAACATTAAATAAATCTGTGACTTAGAACTCTAAGTTTGCACAACTGCACAACTGTTTATCACTGCACCTCGAAGTACAAGTACTTGCTAGTCTGTCTCCTATACTCTTGCACTGTGCATCTTGGATTCTGCCACATTACCCAGCACAGTGCCTGGCATGAAGTGGGCATCCAAAGACAGTGCTATGCACACTGTCTAACAGACGGAGGAGGTGAGGTGCCCAGAGACAGGGACGGGTCATCGCATGCCTGTAACTACTGTGGAACACTGGTGCCAGAAGAACCTCTCGAAGGCCAGAGGAGCTCCCAGGGGCCACCACTACTTTCCTGACCCCTTATGGTTTCTACAAAAGGAAATAAAGAATACTAACATTTCATTAGTGCCAACTTTGTGCGAGGCACTTTATAAAATCCCTCATTCCCTGAGTTAGGCACTGTTACCCCCATTTTAGAGTTAAGAGAAATAAGGCTCCAGGAGTTCTGAGGATTTCCTCAAGGATTCATAACTGGTGTGTGACAAAGATGTGGCTTGAACCCAGAGCTGCATGATTCCTGAAGCTCATTCTCTTCACCACAGCAACAACACCTCATATCATTTTAACCCCTGTGCCTTTCCAGATGCGGTTCCCCTCTGTTTAGAATTCTTGTTTCTTCAGGAGTGGGCAAATCCATCTCTACAAACACTGGTAACTATCCCCTGCCCCATTAAAAAATTAGTCACCTGAGTAAATGCCTCTATAGGACAGTACATATAGGTGCGTCTCAGCCAACATTTCAAGCATTTGATTTTACACTAGTCCCCAGACAGGCTTGAACACTAGGAAGGTAGCGTTCAAAGTCCTGGCCATCTCTCCATCCACAGTGTCTGGAACATAATGAACATGTTCAATGCATGTTTGCCAGATGAGTGAATGAACAAACAAAACAGGTTCTCCGGTACTTTCAGTGTTGATGGTGGGGTCCATCGGTTCCTATAGAACATGATGGTGGTGGCACCAGAATCTTATTTACTCAGTGCCTAGCCTGTTGACCTTAGACCGAAACACTGAGCAGAGTGGGTGGGAGAGCCTTTTGCTGGCTAAATCTGCGTCTGTGAAGGCTTCAGCAGATGGTCACTAACAGGCATGGCCTCTCTCGTAAGGCGGGGTATGCCGGGGTAGAGCTAGACGTGGAATGATGGACAATACACTTTGCCAGAAGCCAGACATTCTGAGTTTTAATCCCACTGGATGTGTGATTTCACACACTTCTCTGGACCTCAATGTTCAAACACTGGAAATGCATATTAAGGATATGGGGTTACTTCAGTGGTTTTCTTAACTTTTCATACCAAGGATCTATTCGTGTAGTTTTTCTTTCTCTTTACCTTCATGTTTTCAAAATGTCTGATTTAATAATGAGAAAAATCATCATTTTTATTTAGAAAGTGCAAAAAAATTGACAGGCAACAGCCCACACATAACTACCAACAAAATGCATTGATAACAGGAGATAACTATTGCCAAACACCAGACTGAGATAATTCCAGCCCAAAGACCTCGGATGTTTCTGTCACCTATGAAGCTGGTTCTAGGTAAAGTCCCATTTCCCTGTAGACTTGATGAAATAGTGGAAACAGCCAATGAATTTCTCTCTAACCTTTGAGCCCCTTAAGGCGACACATTCCCCAAGTAGACATAAATGGGCTCTGAAGTTGCTGAGATCTGTGATTCTGTTTTATGTCTGCAAGTCCTGCAGGGGGATTAGGTTGACCTCTTCTTGAAATTTGGGGATTTCTAACTATAAAACGACACTGCCAAAGGAGAAACAGCCCTTCACAGCTCCAAACAAAGGCGGGGGGGACGGGGAGGGAGGAGTCCAAGATGGAAGAAACATAACAGACATCAACAATGCAACAATGACAGTGCATTTTCAAATGGAAAACATCTATGGGAAATAAAAACTTTGGGGCTACAGATGACTTAGACAGAAGTGAGTATGAGAAACCAACAGACACTTGGTTGGTGCAGGAAATGCATGCTACAGGTTCCCTTACAGGGCACGAAGCAAAGTTTCCCCGGGTCGATACTTACAAGTAATAGGAGTAGGAATAAGCATTTCTTCTATATATTGATGGGCAGTCAGATGAAGGAAATGTCCAAAAAAGGGGAAAAAGAAAAGACAAACAAACAAGAATTAGATTTATATGAAATCTTGATTCTTAGAAATGCACATAGTATTTCAGCATCCCAAAGTTCAAGGAGATGCAAGTTTCTCTTCTAATCATCTTTGCTGAGAATCAAATACTTCCAGTGGCAGAAGGAATGAGAGAGACCTCTCTTATGATGGAGAAACTCACTACTCATGCAGAGAAAGCCACATCTAATGTTGGCTGTTTTAATTGTTTATAAGTCCTTTTCTATAGTCAGTCAAAACTAGCCTCCTTGTAATTACGACTTTTTGGTCCTGGGTCATATTTCTGTGGCCTTCTAGAACTACTCTACCACTCTTCACATGACAGTTCCCTTAAGATCTAAGGAAAGCCATAATGACTTTATGTTCTCTGTTTCAGGTCAAACTGCATCAGAACCTATTTAAATAAGTCAGGTAAGGTCTTGCCAAAAGCAAGGTAATCAGGTAGCAGCATTCAAGATGGCTCCCCCCCCAAAAAAAAGATGGCTCCCCAATGATCCACGCTTCCCAGTATGCATGCCCATGTGTAGTTCTTTCCCACACTGAAGCAGGAATGGCCCTATGTGACCAAAAGAATGTGGTAAGAATTACATTCTGGGACTTTCTAGGATAGATGAGGAAGAAGACTTGTAGCTCTGCCTGGGTATTTTGAACTCTGAGTTCGAACTCTGACTCTCCATGTAAGAAGTCTAAGTATCTTGAGGTAGCCATGCTGAAAAGATCCTGTGGAGAGACCCTAAAACTGTATGAAGAGAGATATCCAGCTAGCCCTCACCAGTTGGATTATGTCGATTGAGACCCTTGGTATCATGGAACAAAACAAGTCATTCCTTTTAAGCCTTAACCAGACCATAGATTCATAAGAAATATAAGTCACTAAAATTCAAGTTTGTTACCTATCAGTAGATAACCGGAACAAAATTCAAACTTCATCATTAAAAAGCACTGGACGAAGAGAAAGGAATTCCAACTTTCAATCTAAATAGACTACAACCTTAAAAAATTCTCTGTGCCTTTATTTCCTTATCTGATCCTCAGATGAGCTGAACCAGACCATTAGTTTTAAAAACTGTGTGTGCAGGATCCTGGGGGCTCTATACAGTAGCCTCATTGAAATGGGATGGGGGAAACTGAGCAGGTAGGATTGCTTATCCATGAAAGCCAGCAAGCACTTCTTCTCCATTTTTACCTCTTTTATAAATTGGGAGTTTCATTTAAAATGTCACATGACTAAGAATTCCACTCTCCAAAAGAATGTTTGAAAAATCACTACCTGCAATCTCTTTCTGATGTCCCTTCTAGCTCTTGGCTTCTGAATAATAAAAATCTCAAACAAGTCCATGATATTCCCTTTGTTATAACTTTTTGTATTTTGTAGGAAAATAAATAGGAATGCTTTTATCTTACAGACTTAGCCGCACTGACAATAAGTGAAACATTTGTGGATTGAGAAAAATTGCTGATAATTAAGGTCCCCAAATATCCATCTGAATAGGCAAGAAAAGTTCCCTTCCCTCTTGAGTTATTTGGTTAATTGCAAGTGTTATCCGGTTTGCTTGGCACAGGAAGATACAGTTTTATATCTGCAGGGTGGGAACATGTCCTCAGAGCCTCAAATTTCTCCCTCTCAAGTTCGAAGTGGCCAAAGCCTCTAAGCAGGGTGACCTCTAGGCAGGCGATCTCTAGGCTTTCTCTTATTTATCAGGAGAGCCCAACTCCAGCTACAGAAGATAAGTGACTCTGAGAGCTAAGAAGTCATGGCAGAAAAGCAGCTCCATGCCTGCTTGTGAAGCTGGGCTGGGGAAAATGAGCCACATTGCAGCAAGATCTGTTCACTCATAAAACTGTTCAGTGTCTTGGGTCAGATGAACAGGGACCCTAGATGATGAAAGGGTTGAAGAATTCCCTGCCGTGATGGGTGGGAGTGGAAGAGCCCATGTAAGTCACCAAATCCCTCCCACCAACCATACAGGTTCATGCTGTAAGGAGATCATTCCTCTCCTTCATTGCTGGCTCTGTGGTCCCGTGACTGGAAATTTGATTCCTTGGGGAAGAAAGTGCAGGATCCATTTGATGAAGACTTCTAGACATGTATGTTCCCCATTCTGTCAAGAATAAGCAGGCTGAGAATCGAGAGCGCAGTGTTCTGATCCCAGAACTTTCACTTCCTCACTGTGACATTCTGGGCAATGTTCCTCCCCCTGGCCCTGTGTTTCCTGATCCATGTACCATGGTGAATGGCATGGATGACTGCCAGCCTAAACATCTTTGTGGAGTGGAAATGTGATGTCTTAGCATCCCAGCACCACCACTTGCTAACTACATGTCTTTGATAAGTCACTATTTAGGTATCTCTGAGTCTCAGTTTTTCCATGTCAAAGTTGGGAGTGATAATTACCTATTCCCAAAAGTGGGCATTAATATTAGATTAATCTAAATCATATTCAGATTATATATGATATATAATATATAAAGTATTTTAAGTAAATTATATTAAGCTAAACACCTGACATTATGAATGCTCAGTAAAGGGGAATTTATGCCCCCACCTTATCCATACATATAAGGTTTGCTGCTTCTCACTCCGGTAACCAGGAACAAAGTGTTCACCTCTTTAGGAATATTTAAAATAGTATTAAAAGAAGAGAAAATACTTACGTAGCACTTACTATGTGTCAGGCATTGTTCTAGGCTCTCAAATATTAACTCATGTATTCCTCACAACCACCATGACAGGTGGGTATTATTATCAGCCACAGATGAAGAAACTGAGGCAGAGAAGGTTAAGTAACATGCTTAAGATCTTGCAGCTAGTAACTGGACTTGATAGCAATGAGGCTCTAAAGCTGGACAACAACATGGGTCTAAGCCCACGTACTTGACCACCAGCCTATGCTGCCTATATGAAGGAAGAAACAGGTGTATGTTGAGCAGCACAGTGGGTCTGGCATTGATATGACACATGCCTTAAATCTTTTAATCCTCCCCATAACCCCATGGAGCAGGCATTATGTTTCTCATTTTTGGTTGAGGTATCTGAGGCTCTAAGGGGTCACTCCTCACTCATAGTGAGGATCCTACTGCTGTTGTGCAGTTTGGGGCCAATGGCAAGGCCTCCATCCTGAGCCAGATTTCCTCATCATCAGCAGCCCCAGGCTGTGCTCTTGGGCCCCAGGCTGCACTCAATATTCTGGACCTTCTGGGCTTCTCTGCTTCCAACCTTCAGGATTTACCTATGGTTGGGCCACCTCCTCAGGACAACACACTTCCCTATCTTCAAACCACCTCTTCAAAGTAGCTTTTCTGAGTTATCCTGGTTGTCATCAAAAGCCAGTGCTATCCCTGACCCAGCTTTAAGGCAACTCCAGATTAAGAGCAACTGACAAACTTCTATTAATTGAGTATCTTTTCCCAATTACATTGCAAAGTCTTCCAGGGCAAGGATTATAGTTCTTTTCTGTGTGGCCAAAACACAGTATACATGTGTGTTTTCTCTGAGGCTTGAAGAAGTTTTACTGAAGGTCTAAATTCACAAGGATACAGTGATATTGTAAGTAACAGATTGCCTGAGACCAAAAATCCTGAGCAGGAAGACAGCTGTGCTTAGGAAAAAAAAAAAAAAAAAACCAAAAACAACTCCAAACTTAATAAATCACATATTACACAATCTTCTTTTCAGCTGGCTGACAAAACTGATGCGAGGCACAACTTTCCTTTGTTCCATACTAAACAGGACCGAGCTGTCCATTTAACCATCCATTTGATCATCTACCTATCCATCTAGCTCATAAACCTACCCATCCACCCTTCTACCCATCCATGTATCCATCTATGCATGCATCCAACCACCCATCCCTCCACCCATCTAACCATCCATCCATCTACCCACTTAGCAATTTATCCACCCACTTATCCATCTAGCCCATAAACCCACACACTCATCTATTCATCCATCCACTCATCTTCCCTTTAATCCAACAATCCATCTATCATCTACTCGTCCATCTTTCCATCATCAACTCAGCAAAAACTTCTCAAGGGCCTACTACGTGTGCCTGCTCCCTGCTAAGTACCAGAGATAGAAAGACAAATGAGATCTTGATCCAGCCCAAATGTCTGATGAGAGAGCCAGATAAGGAGCTTATAAAACAAATAATAAGAGCTACCACTTAAACAGCAGGAGGTCACTTATGTGCCAGGTACTGATCTAGTACATTATGTGGACTATTTTATTTAATCCTCACTATGAAGCACTATTATCCTTGTTTTGAGGATGAGGAAAGTGAAGCTTAGATAACTTGCTCAAGTTTACATAGTTGAGTATGGGATGAGAATCCAAGCAGTCTGACTTTAGGAGCCTCCATTAATAACCACTAGGCTCTAGTGTCTTCTGGAGTGATAAATGGTATTATGGCAACACAGGGAGCAGTGGGACCATATTCAGGGGGGAAGGGTGGGGAGGGGGACAGATAAGGTGGCCTAGAGTCTATGATGCTTGAGTTATAAAGTCAAGGAGCATTTAGATGGAGTAGGAGGAAGGGTATTTCCAGGAAGATGGAACTGTTTATAGAATGGTTAGGTCAGTTAGCAAGGTGAGAATGTCAAAATGTTGGCAGGTCTTAGTTCCCAAAGAGCTTATGGAGCTCAGTCTCAACACCATTGGGCATAGGAAGTACCAGTGACCAAATATTTTTCTAGATGAATGATTCTGGCAGAACTGTGAGAATAAAGTTGTAGGGGAGAGGGACTGGGGTCATGAATGCTGCTGCAGAGGTCAAAGCAAGAGATGTTGGGGGCCTATCTCGTAATGGCCATGGGGAAGGAGATGTGAAAGTGAAAGTAGGTGATTAAATGTGAGCATACTGAAGAGGACCTCCAAGTTTCTGGCCTGAGTGGCTACGTAGGGAGTGCAAACAGAAGGATTCACTTTTCAGTGGATGGAGCAAGGAGCTGTTTAGAATGGGGTGGACAAAACAGCATGACATCCTTAATTTGGGCTGTTCATCCACTGCAACGAACCACTCAAAATCATGACTTACAGTTCAGCATCTCAGCAAGTCCTATTTTATATTTCATTCAGGCTAGACATTCAGGTGTTTAAGAGTGTCATATCCATTATCAGACGGGCCAAGTTTGAGACCCAGCTCTGCCACTTATTAGCTATGTGATTTGGGGTACTTTCCTTCAATTCCACATTTCAGCTTTGTGATCTGCAGCACACTATAATCTCATAGTGGTACAGTCTCTTTTGGCTGACCCACAAGTTCCCTTTCCCTATTGACTCACTCTTTTCCCCCCCCCCCCTTGATAGACAGTGTGTTCCCTGAAGGCTCAGATCATGCTATATCTTTCCTATGCTGCCCTTTTAGTCTTACGCCCTCACCACAGGACTGGACTTATTCTTGGTGCTCCATGTTGATATTTAGGTCTATGTCCTGAGTGAAGCTTTCCTGCCCAAGGGATGGAGTGTTAATTCTGGGCCCCATCTGTTCTAATTTCACCAGACTCCTCCATTCAACACGTTTTTAGGGAATCCCCAGTATCCACATGGCACATTTGTGATAAGGATGAATCAGAATAGACAGCTGATGGTTTAGTAAAGAAGATAAGACATGAATACAAATGACAAATATAACAGGATACAATATGGATCCTCACAGAGGGGATCCAGATGGTGAAGAGATTGTGTCTAGATTGGAGGTCAGGAAGGGTTTACTGGAGAAGGCAGCTTTTGAATTAGATCTTAAACAGGGGTAGAATGTGGTCACATGGAACTAAGGTACACAGGTATTGAATGAGGAGGAAGCTTCACAAGCAAGGGTATAACAGTAGAATAAGACTTTAGGAAATGTTCCAGAGTTACTGTGAGCAGGGGGACAGCGCAGCTTGACAAAATTCTCCAGATGTCCTAAAGCATGTGCTTCTTTTCTCATCTCTACCCCAGGAACTATTGTTATAAGGCAGGAGAAGCCATCAAGGGATTTTAGACAGCAGGTTTGGGAGTACAAGTTTCCTTTCTGAAATGTTACTTTGGCTGCATTGTGGAGGATGGGTTGGAGGGGCGGGGCTGGGGAGGAGACTCATACAATAGAGCTATGGGGGCCTCCACCAGGGAAGGGGCAGTGCAGGGAGTGAGGAGAGAGTGTGACCAAGAGAAGGTAAAGATGCGGGTTCAGAAGTATCAGGGCGAAGCAACCCTATCAGTTTGGCTGATGGAGTGAGAGGGAGTGCCTGCCACTGAGATGGGGACACAGGACTGTGAGCAGGTAGGTGGACAGGTGATGATTTGGGCTTTGACCATGAAAACCTTGAGGGGTTTTCAAGGCAGATGTCCAGAGGCAGATGATATAGGGTGAGAAAAGGCTAAAGCAGAAGATCCTGCCCTCTCAGGTCATTTTCACCTTGAGGCCAGCAAAATGACAACCACCACATGGCTAAATTCACACCTGAAGACCTGTGTACATGGTACAGTGGCTACATGCAGGGGAGTATCAATGCATCTTTCTGGGGTTGGGGGCTTGTGGGAAGACTCACGTTAGAGGTATTAGTTGGGAGTCCTACTTGGAAGAACTTGGGGCTGAGGGTTAGAGAGTGACAGGAAACTTGTAGGTGAACACAAACACCTGACATTTGATTCAGGGACACAATATGCATTACAGCAGAGAGCAGTAGAAAATGACCCCTGAACCTGGGTTGCCAGCTTCCTATTTCAGGATTCACTTACTTTCTACCAGTCTGCGTGGACTAATAGAATAGAAGGTAACAGCATTCAGTTAACTCTCTGGAGTCACAGAGCCTGGTTTTGTATTTCAACTGTACCCAAAACCTTGGGCAACTTATAAACCTTTTTGAACTTCAGTTTCCTCTTCTCAAACAAAGGTGTACCAATGTCCTATCCTACCATGATTATTTGTAGTATTAAAATCACAATATGGTGACAGTTTAAATGGAAAATAAACAAATTAGCTTAGATGATATGTACTGATTGCAGTACTGTTCTTCGCATATTAGCATAGGAGCTGGCTTGGTACAGGTGATGGTCATGTGTGAGATGAATGTCTCTGTTAATACTGTGCATTATAACCACTTAGGCAGGGATAGGAAATAAAGCCTGTCCAGACCATTAGCTCATTTGATCTTCAGAACAACCCCATAGGATTAGCCACATCTCACAGGTGAGAAAGGAAAGGCTGAGCTTTGTTGCGTCTCCAAGGCAAACAGCACATAAATGGGACCCAGTTTTTCTGCTTCCCAGTCCACAAAAACAAGATGTATGTACCCATGAGACTGGGAACTTCTGGGGCAGACTGAAGTCACAGAGAATCAAAGTACACCAAGAGATGCACATTTATCTCAAAGTAGACTCTCATATCTCAAACTCAAGATACTTCAAATTCATTCCTGGAAAAGTTACTATCTGGACAGACCTGGTTGGGAGAAAATTGAGGCTAGACCAGAAAGAGCTGGGCAGGGGGAGGAGGAGGGGAGAAGGAAGTGGCTAGAACCATGTGTGGGAACTGACTTCAAAAAGGTCTCCTAAAAGTTGCTCAGTTTCCATTTGAAAAGTAAAAAGGGAATGAAAAGTTAATAGAGGATCCAGACAAGGCTTGGGGTACAAATATACCAAAGAATCCTGCTTAAACTGCCTTCACTGTTTCCCCATGCAAAAGTAAATGGTTATGCCTTAAGCCTTGGAGGACCATGCTCAGACTTTAGGAAGTATGTCCCAAGGAATAAACTGGGACTATGGCAAGCTTGTGGGCATGAGCGCCTATGAGCATATCCCCCCAAACAAACATTAAAATGTAGAACTTCTCATATGTGAGTGGCTAATAAATACCTTCAAACATCAAGGTTAAAGCCTTAAGGCTTGAGCCTGCCACCTTAATTTTCATTGAAAGCTCCCAGAGCCCTAAGGTAGTAAGCCAAGGGACCACAGGGGTGGCCTAGCAACCCTTTGGCTGCACATTTCTTTGGGAGAGGATGTCCAGCAATTCTTTTTTTATTGTTTATTATTTTTGAGAGAGAGAGACACACACACACACACATACACAGACAGAGAGCAAGCAGGGAAGGGGAAGAAAGAGAGGAAGACACAGAATCAGAAGCAGGCGCCACGCTCTGAGCTCTCAGGACAGAGCCCAACACGGGGCTCAAACTCACAGACCGTGAGATCATGACCTGAGCTGTAGCTGGCCGCCCAACTGACTGAGCCACCCAGGTGCCCCAGATGTCTAGCAATTCTAAAGGGAGGAGGCCAGGGAAGAAGATGACCAGGACTGTAGTAATGAGTCTCTATTTCAAAACTCAACAGGGTGGTCATGAAAAGGAGGTATGTTCTATTACCTAGGTGCATACAGAAACCCATTCTAGACCATTCTGAGGTCCACATGTGATCAAGGGAACCAGGAGTAAAGGATGGAGCCAATCATCCAGCCAATATCCAATATCCTGGTAAGTAACTTGATATATCAGGGAGGGGCTTCAGGCTCCCTTCTTATAATGCTCCTGTAAACCTTTATATCTCCATGTAGTCCTGATTCTGCATTGGTCTGCATTCAAAGAAATCCTCTCCAAACAGCCAAAGGTACTACAAAAAAAAAAATACTTTAACTTGTATCTTTTGCAAACTGTAAGGGAATCCTGTTTGAATCATCCCCCAACAGGGGCTCCTGGGTGGCGCATTTGGTTGTGTGTGACTTCACCTAAGGTCATGCTCTCATGGGTCCCTGAGTTTTAGCCCCCTGCATCAGGCTCTGTGCTGACAGACAGCTCAGAGCCTGGAGCCCACTTTGGTTTCTGTGTCTCCCTCTCTCTCTGTACCTCCCCTGTTCTTACTTTGTCTCTCTCAAAAATAAATAAACGTTAAAAAAATTGAATCACCCCCCAACATTTCAGACCCCTTTCTGCAACCTTATATTTCTCAACATCCTCTCTATCCATTACAAAACAACCAAGCAACAAAACATCCCTCAGACTATGTCTCTACCCCTCTATTGCCCACCCCCACCTTTGGAATGTAAATTGTTTAGCTGCTTTCATTAAGTCCTTCCCTTGGTCCTCTGTATCTCTAGCCCATTCTCAGTTGGTTTTCTATTTTAGTATCACAAAAGAAAACACCTAAAAGCAAGAGAAAGACTCTCTTTAGGGAGTCACAAGGAAGCCCTATAAGGCCAATGATGATGAACTCTACAGAACAATCGAGGGACATCTCATGTGTACTGAAACCTTTTGTCTGAAGCTTTGGGGAAGTTTTCAAGCCAGCTGAATCCCTTAGTAGCAGAGAAAACAGGAAACCACTACTCCCATGTCTGTAGAGGTGAGGAAGAAGACCCAGCTCAAATCAGTGGAGAGGACGTAGCAGGCATTTGACTTCTGAGAGTTCCTGCAACCAGGAACGAACTCTAGGTCACACTGGGACACTGAAGAGACGCTGACACACCAGGGTCCTGAGTTGTGATGATCTGCCTATTATTTGGGGGTTTCTTTTTGTGTAATATCTCTTCTTTTTAGGTAGCTGTGGGCAGCATTCTGGCCAGCAGTAAGATAGTGACAGACTCAATTGAACAATGAAGTTTTCCCCATACTTCTACACAGGGCTGGAGTAAGAAGACCTAAGGGAGCTCACCAAATGCTCCACTGTCTTTTGGGGGCATCTCTAGACATCAGAAGACACTGTAGGTTAGAAAGTGTGTAGACCTACCTTTATGCTCTCTTTCTCCTCTCCTCTCCTTTCCTTGCCCTACACCTATCTGTAAATTATCACTATCAAGTAGGTCAGCAAAAGGTCTTCTTTTCTCCAAAAGATACTGTATATGCAAACACTGATCAACCTCCACCTCCACCCATCTGCCTCACTGCCAAAACATCTGAGTTTTGCTTCTCGGGACAAATGGTGGTCATGTGATGCCTGTTGGTTGGGTCTGATGGACAGTTTTGATAGAGGTGAGAGATGATGAAGACACGCAATAGAGGTTAAAGCCACACAAAGGGCTCTCTTTATACTTGTTCCCACCCTGGAAACAGAAAGCCCTTTCCTCCCTCCTGAGAAGTCACACATTGCAGAAATAGCTGTGGAGAAGGAAGTGAAATTTCTTCACAAGCTCACAGACGGTGGTGACGTGGGTTAAGCCAGGCTTTAGAAAGAGCAAAATTGGAAGAGCTTATCTGACTTACAAATCAGTGGCAAAGAATGAGAACATTTCAGGTCTATCAAAGAGGAATGAGATTCTATTAAATCAGTTACTTTTTCCAGGTAGACAATCCCCAGCTCACCTCTGCCTCTAATGCGTGTGTCTCTAAGAAACATGTCAGCAATCTTACATGTGACCATCGCCCCCAGAGAAATCAGACTTCATGTTTGACTTCATCTAATAGCTGACTTGTCACTGATACCTGCAATATGGTCATACGGTTGATGATGATATGACAATGCAATGCTGTCCTCAATGCTTTGGGAGCTCTTGCTCCCCAATATTAATGTAGTACCTACCCTTCCCCCTCTCCAACCAGAAAATCAGTAGCTGGATAAGAACCTTAACTCTCCAGTTATTCTGCTGAGAGCCTGAAGAAAGGAGTGGTTCTGTTAGACAAAAGATGTCAAGAAAAGGACAAGGTCCTACCAGTAAGATATCCTGGCCAGAGGGAGGACTGGCTGATTCAGAACAGAGTCATGAAAGACACAGGGATATTCTGGAGCCGAAATGGCTAAGAGAAGGCTGACTGCCATGTACAGCGGGAACCCCAGTATTTCTGACTCACTGATAATTGGAAAAGGGGATTTTTAAAAAAACTTTCCTTATACTCATGAGAGTCCTTAGATAGAAGCGGCACTTTGTCTTTAGGGCATTCTGTCCCTTTGTTTTCTGGTGAGACACAAATTTCACGAGCACTTTTCCTTCCACAGATGGAAGCAAGTCCCTGGTCCTTGTTACTGGGTTTGCTCTGAACTCTGTCAGTAACCAGACATCAGAGCTTCAGGCTGTGGCTTGTTTAATGATGTAAAAGTATCTTCAAGTTGGTGGCAGGGCGCACTGAAGCACATAATGTAATGTAGATAAAGGTTCTGTTTGCTTTGGCAGAGGAGGGGAGCAGGAAGGTGGAGACCAAGGTTGGGACCACGATGTTGAAATTGAGAAGACATGAGGGTGCGTAGTAGACATGGATACATGGGGGCAGTCCAGGGGCTAAGGAGAGGTGGGCCCCAGGACTTCCGGTTTGGAGGAATAACAGTGCATCCTGGGACAGTGACAGCTGATATTCATCAGCTTTCCTGGATGAATGGCTCCTTTCCCTCTCTGCAATTCCCCTGCGTTAGCCTCAAGCCTTGTGAATGTCTGAAAACAGAAGATGTCAGTGTGTTGAATCTTGGAGATAAGGAGGAGCCTGTACCTGGCTTTCATGAGCCATGCAACATGTGATAACTGTGTTAGTGGACCAGAGACGCCCAGGAAGACATCCGTTCAGAAAGAACAAGTAGCAACAATCCAGCTGGGAAGGCCTTATGGGACATGGAGTAGGAAGGAATCTTCCCTTGGGACTATCACCCCATGGGAGGCTTTATCTCTGCCATGCAGGGGGCAGTGTAGGATGCTGCTGGAGGACCAAAGAGAAATCAGGGTGAGTGAAAGCAAAAAGAATAAAGCATTACTTTCCTGCATCTGTATTTCTGGGGCTCCCTAGTAACCTTGATGAGACATGATCAATCACAACAGAGCAGCTAACTCTGAGAAGATTCACGACATGGAACCCCATGGCACACCAGGGTGGCCCAGCCATAGGGATCGATGGTTCCCTAAGAAACTGACCATCACAGGGCCACTTGCCAAGCAGGCAGCACACACCTTTCAGATGCCAACACAATGAGCCACAATTAGCTCAATTACTTCAGGACTTGAACACTCACAGAAGAAGGTGCTTGCTCCGGAGAGATCAGCAGAGCAAAGACCTGGCCACACGGCAGCGTTGGGCCAGCTGGGGTCAGCAGAGTCTGCAGGGCAGCACCAGACACTCACCTCCTTTTGATGGTGAGCATGACGCCCAGGAGAATGATGATGAACATGAGGAGGCCAGCGATCACACCAGCCATCTTCACGGTGTTGTCTACCTGCTTCTCTGGCTCCACGGTGTTAGAATTCTGAGTGGAGGCACCTTCAAGGGGAAAGAAGAAGAAAGATGTGGAAAAGGCTCACACATACGACCAGAAAACAATTATAATGACAATAGGTTCCACTTACTGAGCGCTGACTATGTGCCAGGCACTGTGTTAAGAGCATGACACATATTGTCCCTTGTACTCTTTTTGAGGATCAATCCTTTGTGATATTGGATTATACCTCCCCCTTTTTGAGGTGCAGAGAAATGAAGTGAAAGTCCCAAGTTTGCACAACTGCTGTGACAGGGAATCCCTATCCTCTGGTGAGGTCAAGTGGAGCGTTTCATCCCTCACACTGATTTGTCCCTCGAATCAAACCATGGATCTATTTACAGTTTTATTCTTGGGTTCATGAAATCATCCCAAACCCAACTTTATTCTTTCTGGTAAATGGTGAAAACAAGAGCTTTGTGTTAAGGTAACATGATTAAAATCACTCAAATTTTAAAGGTAAAAGCATAAAGTTTTTGTTTTGCCTTCTATGAAACAAACGGTGTGTCAGAAATTTGGTGCATTAAAGCTAATTTCCTGGGGTTCAGAAAACACTTCTATGTGACTAACTCCATTTCTGGAATTTAATGCCAATGTTATGTGCTCTGCCAGGTACAAACTCTCTGATTCGGTTCCAGGTAGCCAAAAAATACCTCAGCCTGGCCTCTTCAGGCAATGTGCCGGGGATCAGAGGCCACTTCTCATTGTAGACACCTACAGGAACACTTCTGGAGAGTGGTCCACGGGTTACCAGCACCCTGAGTGAATTCCTTCCTGCTGCCGTTCATATTCCCCAGCACCACATTTGTGTGCAGCAGGTTAAGTCCAAAGACTCCTCTGCCTGGCACATCCCTACTTCCCAGTTTCTGCCACTTCAGCACCAGCTCATCCTTCATCACCATCTGCGTCTCCTCTGGTTGCCTGTGCCCCTGGGAGAGTGCCTCTCTCTCTACTAAATCCTAACTCTCTGTAACACTTTGCACATACCTCAATATACTGATATTATTAGCTATTTGTTTCTCCATCTGTCTCCTCCAGTGCTCTGCCAGCACCTTGGGGGGGAGATTATGCCTCCTTTATCTTTGTTTCCTCATGGTAGTACCGAGCCTGGCTTGTACTAGGTGTTCTCTTAATGTTTGCGGTTGTTCGACGTTTAGCTGAAGGGAAGACACTGCTGCCCACACACATTTGTTCTCATGGAACCAAACTGAATTTCTCCTTTTTCAGCCACGTGCTCACAGAACTCAGCTGAACTGAAGGAAAGCTAATGCCCATAAGCTACGATTCTGATTCCCCAAGCCCACTGATGTTTAAGAACAGCCCTTCAGCACAAGGATGCATCCCCTCTTCTTGTTTAAGAGTGTCAAGTGTTTCCCCCATCAGAGCACATTCCCCAAACTCTCTTGTAACTGGGACAAGTCTCCCCCGTGGGAACGGCAAGTCTTCAAGAACAGGGAGTGTGGCTCTCAGCTCTCTAATGTCAGTGTCTCACACAGGCTGCCCTCCTCCTGTCGGCTTACACGTGACTGAAGGATATAAAGATGTTTGTTTGCTTCATTCATCTGCTACTGAGCACCCATGTACTGTGTGCCAAACAATGCTGTCTATGGGATGAGAGATCCTTCTCTTGGATGGACTTACGGGTCAGAGATTTTATTCAGTTCCCTTAATCAGCTAAAGGCAAGACCAGCTCATCAAATCCCAGGGCTGCCTGAGCAAGCTCTGCCTATCTCTGCCTCAGTGAGTTCATGGGGGAGTTAGCCAACCACCTCTTTGGCAGGGCTGGTCTCATATTCCAGCATGGGGGCTAGTTCCAAGGAACCATACATAGCCCCCATTTCCTAGTTTGGAGTCATGCTTTCTGAGATAAGGCTAGTCCACTGTGTACCAAACATCAAGGAAGCTGAACACCTCAGATGACAATTTCTTCAATTGTGTCAGTCTTTTTGTTTTGATTTGAAGGAAGGAAGTTGGCTCGGGAGCATTCACTGGCATAGCTGAACTTTATTTAGCACCTGCTGTGAGATCCTATTCTAGAGACTGGGGGTACAAAGGCAAAAGAGCCCTGGAGAGGATGTTATTACCCTAGGAACACTGTTACTGGCTTGGCTTAAAGAGATTCACACTTCATTCCTTCAGTAAATGATCACAAGCACAGGCATTCAGTGACACAGTGGTGAGTGAAACAGGCACAGTCCCTGCCCTCGAGGAGCCTACTGTGAGTGATGAGTGGGACTCAGGAGACGGAATTAATGAACTGAGAATCAATAATAGTAAGCTTGCAAATCTGTTAACAATGAGAAAAGAGAGGCACATGGCACTCGGGAAGCACACAATAGGGAAGTGAATCATTCCTGGGAAGACATGGGCAGAGAACACAAGAGGAGCAAGTGGGAGCTGTGGAAGGAACAGCACTGGCTGAGGCTGTGTGATGGGGCAAGGAGACTGGTGCACTTGAGAAATGAAAGAAATAGAGAATAATGTGGGCAAGAAAGCAAGGAGAGCATGATGAGAGGGAAGCTGAAGAGGCAGCAGGGGCCCATCCACACAGGGCATCAGAAGCTACAATAAAAGCTTTTGTTCTTTACCCCATAAAATGCAGGGAGCCATTTAAGTGTTGTTCATGCAGCAATAATATGGTCAGATTTACTTTTCCGACTGATCATTCCAGCTTCAGTGTGGAGCCAAAGTGACTTGGAGAGACAAATTTTGAAACCATTGCAGGCATCTATGTGGGAGATGATAGCTGTGTGGATTTAGGAGATGGTGATGGCAATAAAAGAGATAATTACTGAAATGCATATAAATAAAACCTGCTGCTGGGATGGATGCAGAGAGTGAGGGGCAAAGAACTGTGGAGGACGACTACAACTTTTTGGTTTTCATAAGAAGGTGGGTGATGGTGCTGTTTATGAGCTCAAGAAACAATGGGCAAAGTATAACTGTACAGAGAGAATGGGTGTGTTTGGGGCAATCTGAGCTGGAGATCTACTCTAGAAAAGGAGGCAGTTAAAAGTGCAGGTCTGGAGCTCTGGAAAGAAGTCTGAGCTGGAGGTAAAAATGTGTGATTTATGCATACAGATAGATGGTATCTGCAGCTCGGGGTTGATGGAGACACCCAGGGAAAGAATAAAGAGTAAAAGGAGAAGGAGGCTTAGAGAGAGAGTAGAGAGTCTACAGCACTTAGTGAGTGGGTAGACAATGATATGCCTGCACAGGAGGCAGAGGAGGAGTGGCCAGACAGTTAATAAAACAACCCAGGAGTGTAGAGTGCCCTAGAGCCAAGAGAAGAGTGTTTCAAGAAGGAAGGAATAATCAGCTGGGTCAAACACTGCTCCTAGGATAGAATCAAGCTCCATCCAAAGGAAAGTGAAGGTGTTGGATATGTGTTAGAAACCCTTTCCCAACTAAGTTCCAAGACGTCCCTAGATTTAAGTGGTGACCATGAACCAACAATGGAACATACTTGAACCAGGGAATCTATCTGGAAAGGCCAGCCAGTGGTTTAGAGAGATTTAGTGAGCTCAGCCGACAGGCATCAGGGCTGAAATCACAAACTCTATACAGGAAGTGATGAGGAGGAGTTATACTTGGCTGGCCCAACCAGACTCCAGGTACAGGGACAGGAACAAGCCCTGGGACATGGCCAACCCAATGTCCACTTTAGCACCCTTTCAAGGGCATTTGCTTGAGTCACTGTGGAACTGTACCTCTGTTGAAAAAGTAAGCATGCCAACAGCACTTAAAGGTGGGTGGTACAGGTACAGAGGAAATGTCTCTGGGACTGAAGGCCAGAGAGCATTCCCATGTGGCTCCTTCATCTGAGAGGAAGAAAAGAGGGACAGAGACAGAGCATGGGCTAGCCCTGAGCCTGGTGCAGAGTCAGACGAATCTACATGAGGCCTTACATATAAGTTCTCAACAGAGCAGATGAGCAGACGAGACTTATGGGGAAGCACATAAGGGTTGGCTCATGGTGGGGTCTCCTAGCAATACAATGGGCTGTCTCAGGCAGGCACTGAGCTCATCATCAAACAGAAGCTCAATTACTACTACTTAAAAAAAATCAACTTAAGGGGCACCTGGGTGACTCAGTCGGTTAAGCATCTGACTCTTGATTTTGGCTCAGATCATAATCTCACACCTTTGTGAGATGAAGCCCCGCATCGGGCTTTAAGCAGACAGCATGGAGCTTGCTTGAGATTCTCTCTCTCCCCCTTTCTCTTTGTCCCTCCCCTGCACATACTCTCTTTCTAAATAAATAAATAAGTAAATAAATAAATAAAATGTTAGCTTAAATGTACTGATCTATTACTGGGTGCCAAGTAATGTGCCCAACACTTTTCATACATGAAGTCATTGAAACTTCTAAAAACTCAGGAGGTACTAGTTTTGTTTCCCCTTTTATATAGATTAAGAAACTTCACAGAAGGGTTAAATGACTTGTCCAAGACCATATAACTAGTGAGTTTCAGAGATGGGACTTTGTGTACAGGGCTCACCCCCTTATCACTATAATGAACTGTCCTTGACAGAGGTGTAGTTAAGGACATGCCAGGACTGGGTCCACAAAGAAGTTTGGCCATCTGACTCACTGGCCAGAAATCCAGAGGAATTTTTCAGAGGAAGAACTGGAAGCAACATGGGAGGTGTGTTACTTTTGCTCTAAGCCACCCTTTTCATGAGAGTCAAACTTCATATTGTATCAGTCTCCCAGTCCCTTAAAAAGCCCTCTTTCTGGCCTTGGGTACTTTCTATCCACTAAGCAGGGACAAGCCTAGTAACTGAGAGAAGAGGGAGGGACTTGGATGTGTCCTCTTCATCTCTGCCATCCACTGGGAGCCAGCCTGAGAATAGTCCACGTAAATCAGAACCGGCAGCTATGCACCAGGTGGTAAATTTATCCAACTGGAGTAGCTTCAAGCCTCTACCTAAGTCCCTTGTGTGATGTAATCATCAAAAACAATCTTATGAACTCAGCCCACACTGACAGGAAACTACTGTCTCTACATGAGGTTGCATGCCCAACTTTATATCTTAGCCAACCGGGCCCTCTGAGCTCTGAACACTCCCAAAGGCCAAACCTGTCCTCTCAAAGATGTTGCTGCTGCCCTCTGTCCTCTGTCCATGAAATCACTGATGTCTTAGAATCCAGATTCCTCCCAGCTCCAGCTCAGAGTTCACATCTGGCTTTCAGTGTACTACCTACTCACTGCTGCATATGGAAACCTGGTGCCCAAGGAATAGCTCTTGGTCTCTTGAAGCCTTCCCCTCTCCCTCAGTATTTCCTCCATACATAGAGTCCAGTCACCATGCTCCATCTCCCTACCATCTCCTCCCATGCTGTCAAACAACCATCGCAGTTTATATTCCCCAAGGATTCCTGATATCCACCAAGGGCAATTAGCTTTGCTTAACACTGTACTAGTCAGTTCACTCTGGTGAGGCTTATCCAGTTGTTGACTCTACCCTTGGAGAGGGGGCTCCAGGGTAAAGACAGGTCAAGAGGCTTGCCATTCAAAGTGTGATCTAAAGACCAGAAGCATCAGTATCACTTGGGAGCTTATTACAAATGCAGAATCTCAGGCCCCATTCCAGATGTAATCAATCAGCACCTGTATTTTAACAAGGTATGTAGGTTATTCAAGTGCATACTAAAATCAGAGATCACTGACTTTGGAGGAATGGCAGTCAGAATAGGACTTCATGGCCTAGAGAGTGGAAGATTCACATGAGACTTAGTTCTTGCTTTCAAAATGTTGAAAAGCCACTGTGGATGACGGAATAATAGATTGATCCCTTTAATTTTAAAAATTGGAGCTAATATCACTGGGTAGAGTGATGGGGGTAAATTAGGGGCCAACACAAAGAAAGGTTTTTATGTGGAATCACTATCCAGCTGAGGCTCAAGCCTGTGATACAGTACTATAATGTAGAGAGGAGCATAAAAGCAGTCATAGTTCCCCAGTCCTATTCCAGAGTTGGCCCTCCTTTGTATCTGCCTACTTTGTCTCTACGTGTTCTCACCTCCCGGGCTTCTGGAATGCTTAACCAAGCCTTCAACACTTCACTGTCATAGGACAGTGACCTTTTTTCTTTGCTTATTGACCCTGCTTCCCACCTCAAGTCAGCATCCTTTGATTCCAGTGATACCCATGTCCTGGGTGAGAGACATTCTCCCTGTCATCTTTAGAGACATGAAACTCCCATGGGGTCAACCCCCAAGTCCCCAAGTTACCCACAAAAGCAGGAGAATGTGTCACCAACAATGAAAGACACTATCTGGAAACTTGGTATTCTCCCATCATGTAGAGGGCCTCTACAACCTCTTACAACCCTTCTGGGATTGAGATTCTATGGTTTTATGAGATCAGTCAAAAGCAATGGGTTTCAGATCAGAAATACATGAATTTGCATCCAGATTCCATCCTGATTGGTTGTGTGACCTTGACCAAACCTGTTAACCACCATGTGATTTGATATCCTCATTTGTAAAATACGGAGTAAATGCCAAGTTCACAGGGATTTTCAAAGAATCAAATGTAAGAACAGAGGTAAAAAAGTTTGACAAACTCTGAGGAACTGCTCACACATGGGGCAAAATGATGGCATGGCCTTGGAACTAGTTCCAGGGTTGGTAGGTGGGCGTTTCTATGTCTATAAACTGTGGGTGCACTATGGGTACTGGGGTGACGCTTCCTTGCAACCTGCTGCCTGAGTTCATCTAATCCTTAGGATGAAGGGAGGCAGAGACCCCCAGAGTGATTCACTTAACTCTCTTCCTATAGGCAAGGCCTGTATCAGGCTTACATCTGGATGACTTAATGGCAGCAATAACAAAATGTGGCAACAAGGGATTAACGATTCATTCTCAAAGTGCTCTCACTGGCTACAGGCCCAATTCTATAGCTTTATTTCAGAGAACTTCCCTGTAAAGATATGGAGCAAAAATAGAAGTCTCAGATAAAGAACGTCTAATTGCAATTGACAAAACCAAGTAAATCCCAGTGGATGCATAACCCATGCTGGTGATCATTGCTGATGGTAAAGAAAGGAAGTTGGCTCTCGGGAACACAATTCCTAATAGCCGCAGTCTTTAAAATACACAGTCGCCTCCTAGCTATCTAAGGGCATATTATCCCCAAATCTTACTGTGCTGGCAGTTCACCCCTGTCTACTTAATGACTTCTCTTGTTGGAGAGTTTTTCTGTCTTTACTCTGGCTTTGCACGCATCTGGCACCCAGGAGAGAAAACCTTTCAAACTCTGACTCTGAGCTGCTACCTCAATGCCAGTGAAGGTTTTAAGGATTGCAGACATCTCTGATTATGGGGGGTTTGCCAAGAGGAGGCAACAGGGAAAAGATGAGAAAGCTGGGCAACTTTCTGGCTCTTCTAAAGTCAGGTATGTACCATATCCCTTCTTGATTTTGCTGGAAGCGAATTCTCAGAATGGTAGGCTATTTTTAAGATGGAATTTAAGTCCAAGATAGGAAAAAAGTTGGTAGGAAAGCATCTGGATACTTCATTAGATTCAAGCCTCCAGACTTTACAAATTGCATCCCAAGGCATTGAGAGCATTTGTAATTGTGATCATGAACTACTTTGGCAGTCTTTGAGGATTGAAATTGTAGCAAACAGGAGGGGTGCGAGAAGCCTGGGGAGAAACAAATGCTGTTGTTGACTTTTTTTTTAATGGGAAAATGTGGATTCCAGATATTTCACAAGAGTAAAGTGTGATGTTGATACAGGAAAAAAAACACACAGACTGGATGATTAAATCACATTTTTTCCCTTACCATTTACTACAGGAAGGAAGAATCACTAGAAATCAGCACAGGCTCTGCATCCACCAGTATCCAACCAGGAAAAGGGAAACGACTCCAAACATTTAAAATGGAACATATTTACTAGAGAATTGACACACGGGGATCAGGAGAAGATGGTGAGGCAACCGAGACAATAGCAACACCAGGAGTCATTACCCAACCTAGACCGGAGACAAAAGGAGGTGGTGGTATCATCAGAGCCCAGAGGTTGGGGTCACCCAAAAGAAGTTAGGATTCTGGAAGATCGCCAGAAGTGGAGTCATGGAGGGGACATGGTCACTGCCAAAGAAGGCGCCTGAAGCCAAGAGGGAAAGGCTTCTCCTTCCTCTTCCTGTGTAATTAATGTCTCCTTACTGGCCAAACCCAGATACCAGTTGACATGCGGCCCAGGAAACACAGCCTGCAGGGGTCACCTGTACATCCCAGGCAGCAAGGGAAGAACAAAGGAGGGATGTGAGGCCAAACAGGCCAAGGGCCACCAAGGGCTTCCTATGAACAAGTGATGATATTCATCGCCACTTTGGAGAGATGTCTGGGCTTATAATCCAGGAGGAATGCCCAGGACCGTGTGTTAATTTCAGCAAGGTCAAGGCCAAGTTAGAGAAATTGTGGCTGGCTTTCGGGACAGCTAGGTGTTAAACTAGGTTGCTCAGCAGGTACTGCTTACTGGTATTTTGATCTAGAATATTATCTTGATCAGCTAGATTAAGACGCCTTTGTATATATGCCTGTCCCTGCTGAGTTTGCCACCTGCTGTATCACGCAGCTCCATTTTATACCTGCTTTTCTTGAAATTATCTCCCCTCATGCCCTCTTGCCAACATATCATATTCTAATATGGAAGGGATTGATGAACATGTCATGTGGATCTTGTTATATGGGTCAAATTATACAGACTTTGCTCAAATGATATTTAAACTTGACCTTTTTAACTTAAGTTCACTCATCCTTTTCACTTTCCTTGTATATCAACCACCATCTCTAAGCCCTTAACACACTGAGTTCAGTTTTATTATTAATCTCTGGGCTTTCCCTATAATTCCTTTCTTGATATTTAGCCACCACAGCATCTCATATAATTATACAGGGAGACAAGCCTAGATCAAGTTTAAGTAACTGTTGTCTACTTTATTCCTAATATTCTTTCTCTGGTCTCAAGATGATAATTTTTAAAAATTTCTGACTACCTTCCCCACACCTGGGAACGGTGCCTCCCTCACTAGGTCTGGTTGATAATGGAGCACTTGAGAAGGATTATTCCATCATTCTTCTAAGTGACATCACCTAGGATGTTTCTCAAGTAATAAATAAATTGCTTCAATTCATCATATGACAGTAATTGCTTTTAGCCAAGATTTAACTCTGAGTCAATGTCAAGGAGCTGGAAAACACTACAGAGACACGGGTTTTTCAAAGATAGCTTTAGCCTTGTTGGGGAAAACCATTTAATAAGTACTGAGTTAAGTGTAAAGAAGATACAGATTTCTAATATCCCAGCCTCCCTCAATATCACCCAGCTGGTTCTAAGAGGTTGGAATTGACTTCATCACAGCCTATACAACTAAAACTGCTAAATATTGCTGACAGAGGTTGCCTTCTTTTGCAGCTTTAAATGGAGGTTAGCACCTCATGAGATGGGAATAGCTTTAATTGATTGTTTGAAAGCACTCCGGCCACTCAAATAAATTGTTCCTCAAATGCTGATTCTGCTTGGTCCTATGCATCTCCTGAATCTGTTTCTGGGTGGACCTTGCTTTACACAGCAAATGCTCTGTGTAGGTCAAATTCTAATTCAGTCGTGTTACATACAGTAGAAAAGCTGGCTATGTAAAACCCTTATGGTTAATGTGTTCTGGGTGCAGGAGAATTGGTCTTCTGAATTTTTTTTTATGTGTTCATAATTCTGCATTATACTTATTTAAGAGGAGTCATGCCTGATTGATGCCAGACATTGTCATTATTGACACATCCCTTGTAAGGTATCCACGTTCCAGGGCTTCACCACTGGTGAGCTGAGAATCCCTTCATACTTCCCTATACCCTCAACTGTTCCTTCGTGTGCCCAGAAGCCCACAGTGTGAGTGCCAAGACCCTAGCCCGTGACCAGAGAAGGGCCACAAGCAATGGCTAGAGCTGGGTGCACTCTGTAGACTGCTACAGTTAAGGTTAAAGACCAAGATGTGGCTGAGGTAGGCATCAAATCTAAAGGAGGCATCAGGAGCCAGCCTGTGTGGGGTTTAGGGCTCTGCCTGTACCTACCCACAGTGAGAGGTCAGCCTATGCCTAGAGTTCTGACAGGACTTTGGCCAGCAGTGATACTTAGCCCATGTAATGGGACTGGATGGAGCCAAGTGACCTCCAAATGGACTAAACCCATTACCCTGATCTCATTAGCACCAACTCAACTCTTGGCCGCAGAGAAAAAGTCCTGGACACTGCCTGATGAGTGGTGTTAGGATTACAATGCTGACAGTGAGGACAGCAAGGTGCTGGGCATGTGAGGTAATTAAGAGACAGTCCTGCTGTCTAGGAGCTCATTACCTGGCAGGAGAGAGAAGTCTCCAAGCTGAAAATCAAAGCTATTACAGGTGTATACAGCAAAGGGCATGCATGACTGCTTAGCCAAAGCTAGATTACAAAGTTGGTTTTCACATGTCATCAGTGGTATGGGACATGTCATGGGCTTCCCTGAGACCATCCAGTGGCCTCCTCTCTCCCTTCCCCACCCTGGCTCCCTACGGTCCAGGCGAGGCTCGCCCTGCCAACAAGGAAGAAGATGCTGAGCCATCTCAGTGCCAGCAGGACTGGCTCCCTGCTTGTAGAAATCTGTGCACTGAGCCTGAGCCTGAGCCTGGGGGGCTCAAAGCTGCTTAGCTGTGGCAGAGAGGAGCACCCACAGTTTGCACTGGGGATTAAGGGTTTAGTCTGAAGCACAGATGTAAGAGAGGAGAACACACACTCATTGGTGTGCCCTGTGGCCAAGTAGATGGTCCTGTTAGACTTTCCAGGCAGCCGGTGTGAGACAGTGCATGGTCACCCTGAATAGATCGTAGTTCTTCCTGTGGAGTTCAGGGAAGTCTGGGGCAGCTGTGGAACAAGGGAAGCCTTCTCCTGAGCAGTCACTGTAGCGGTGGGCACAAAAGCCCACTGGGATGGTATTCAGGCCAAACAAGGTCAGGACACAGAGAATAGGTTACCACTGCCTGAATGGTGAGGCAGAGGTCAAGGCCAGGGTGTGACCAGCAGCAAATGCTAGGACTACTCAAAAGCAGGAGGAAGAACCAAAAAGGAGAGGGTCAGAGCCACAGAGCAGAGGCTGGCTGTGAGCCAAACACAGAATACAGCCAACATGGAGGCCCCACAGGTTGGCCAAATAAATTCTCTGGGATGGCAACTCTTGGCCCTGGTCTCATGGAGGTCTGTCCACTGTAAGGGAACAGCCTTGAGGGTGGACTCCTTCCCGTTGCCCAGTGCTCTGGATTCCTGCGTTTCCAAGTGTATTAGTTCTATAGGGCTGTCATGAGAAGTTACCACAATCTGAGTGGCTTAAAGCAACAGAAATGTACTCTCTCACAGTTCTAGAGGGCAGAAGTCCAAAATCAAGATGTCCAGGCTGCCCCTGAGACTGGGTAGAATCCTCCCTTGCCTCCTCTGAACTGCAGGTTTGCTAGGCAATTTCCTCGGCAGCCCACTCCACCTCCGTCACCACAGCATCCTCCAGGTGGGTCTGTCTTCACATGATGTTTCCTTCTTGTACGGACATCAGTCTCATTGAATTAGAGCCTGCCCTCATGACCCATCTTAACTAAGTACATTTGTGAATACCCTCTTTCTGAATAAGATCACTTTCACAGGAACTGGGGTTAGGCCTTCCACATATCTTTTGGGGGAAGACACTGAATCCACAACACCAGGCTAAGCTCGGGCATGTTCTAAGCAGTCTGGGAATGGGCTGGGAATAGGAGGGAGGTCTTAGCATTTAGCTGAGTAAAATGCAATCACTAATAGGGGTTAGGGCCAATTAGATATGGGAAGAGGATAGGACACCCCTGCTTGGTCATGGGCTGAGCAGCGCAGGAGGCTTCAGGAAGGCCACTATGACTGGCTTTATTTGTCTGAACAGTACAGCAGGGTGTGCTGGGTCAAGGTGTCCCCAAGGCTCTTACTCAGAAACAGAATTCAGTTCTTTCCAACCGACTCTGGCCAAGCTGATCTCTCACGGGATGACCACATTACCTGACCCAAAGGGGGAGGAAGGGGGAGGAAATGCTAAGATCTGCCCAGCCTAGGTAGCTTTGCCCAGATCTTGCCTCTGGAACATGCTGCCTACAGCAAGCCTTAGAGCCTGGAAAGGAGGGGAGGCGTGGAAGGGAACAAGAAATCTATAGGAAGGATTAGTGGAAGCACGAGCGGGATCAGAGGGAACGACCGGTAAACACGCAGCACAGAATTCAGATTAGTGCAACGAAACTGAGCAAGGGTAATAAAACCAGCAGTGGGAACAGCATCGATTGTTGAGATTCCAGGCAAATCCACCATGAACATGTTTTCTTTCTTCTAGCCTTTGCCCCTTGGCTCTTGGAAGCAGAAACACTGAATCACCGTGTTCTGTACTAAAAGCTGATCTACCCTTCTCCCCAAAGGATGGATGGAAAGCAGCTCTGTGTTAGAGGCTAGGAGTGAGGTCCAGAGCATTTGCAGCCATGGCTGTTGCTTCCAGGGGCATGCTCAGAGGACTGAGATGTCTGTCCGGAGGTGCCTATGCATTCTGCCTCTAAGCCTGACCTCTCCTGGGTCAGCACCAGGTGAGCCCAAGACAGCCTATGCAGGGATGAACCAGTAGATTTAGGGGACCTCTATCCAGAAACTCCAGAGAATCATCCTCTAGGAAGCTTGGCAGATGGGGCTGCACAGAGTTCAAATACTGGATAGACAACCAGTGCTCAGTGACTCACAGTGAGCCTAACCAAATGGCAGATGGTAAGTCAGGTGAGGTGAGGCAGAGGATGGGGTGGGGAGAGCACCCAATACTTGGCACATGATCTATTACTGTCAATCATCCACTCAACCCATAAGTCTGCTCATGCATGGGGTTGTGTAAATGACCACTGTATGTGTCTGGGCACAGGCTAAGAAGTGACAGAAACCACACAGCTCCAAGAAAGTGTGGTTGGGGTGTGAATGTGGCCATGTTGATGAGGCCCCTCACTCGGGGCTGACTCAGGGGATCCTCTGTATACACTGGCCTGGCCAGTTGAGCATCGCCGCTCAGTGTAGCCCGAGACAGTGGGGGTCAGGGAAGGTTTTGTATAGACTTGATCGTAACGGGTGAGTAAGGTAGACAACAGAGGGAGAGCATCACAGCAAAGGGAGGGGCTGTGAGAAGGCAGGCCCTGCTGATGTAATCAGTGTGAACATGGCACAGGATGCCATGGCACAGGTGAGCTTGGCTGCTTCCTCCTATTTGGACCTCAATTTCCTCATCTGTAAAATGGGTTTATGATAATAATAAAAGCAACAGCACAAGTTTAAGCACTCAAAATGTATTATCTCATTTATTCCTCTTAACAATAGTTATTATTAGTATCCCCATTTTGCCTATAAGGAAATAGGACAATTGTAACCTCTCTGCGGCTCAAAGTCCCAGGGCTAGTCATTATGTGGTTTTGAAGCACAGTCCTGAGCCCCTTTGCTATGGTATTTCCTGGTTCTTGGCCCATAATCGGTATCCACTAATGGTGACCATGGGCACACAGCATGGTGGGTAAGAGTACAGACTCTCCAGAGAAATCTAGGTTCAGTTCCTGGCTTTATCATTTCTGAGCTGTGTGATTTTCAATCATCAGAGCCTCAGTTTCCTCATCTGTAAATGAGGATGCTAATAGCACCCTATGGGGTAGAGTTGGTGGAAAGCTTAACTGCATTAATGATGTGAAGCCCTCTGCACATGCCACAGGATGAAGGAAGTCTGTAACACACCTGGCTTGTTTCATTGTTCTTTTCCTCATCTTGCTAGACATCCCTGAAGCTCCCTCCCCCCCGCCCCGCCTCCCCAAGAGCTGCTGCCTCTCTCCAGCCAATCTGGCAGGCTGTCTCAGCTGTGGGTCCACCAAGCACAGTCTGTCACTGTAGGTGCTTGGGTTTCAGCCTTTTCCAGAGCACTACATCTGGTCCTAATGCTTCCAGCTCCTGTTCTCATACCATCCCTCAATCCTTGCCAGGGGGCATAGCATCCCTGCGGGGGTCCCTGAGGCCCCAGGGTGTCCCAGTCTGCCTAAGCCACCAGGCACCGAGCGGAGCCCTCAGGAGGCTGCTGCGCTGCCTCCCCATCTGCTCTGGGCCCACACACTTTTGTCTCAAAGGCTCAAAGTCTACCTAGTCCAGAATTTATAAGCTGGCCCTGGGAAGGTGGCTTTAGAAGCAGTTGCAAAGCAATCTCAGAGAAGTGTTTTATGGCCTGAATCCTGTTACTGCGGCAAGGCTCTGATTTTAAAAACTGCCAGGAAAACAACAATAGAGGGTTTCAACATGAAGTGAACGGGAAAGAAAGGAACAATAGAGGGGAGGTGTATCTGACACCCCCTTAAGCAGGAGCCATGCTAGAAACGCATCCATTTTCTCTGATGACCATCGCCACGAGTCCCAGGGGTGGGACTCTTCCACATCATTTCATGGATGAGGACCTGGGATCAGCAAGGCTGAATGATTTGCCCAAGTTCCCCCAGTTTTAAGGAACAGAATCTCCATATGAGGGCTTGTCCCAAAGCCCTTCTCCTTGTGACAGACTGACAGTGGGCACTGGGAAGAGCCAAGGTAGTGAATTGGAGTCTGACAGGGGTTCGGCTCAGGCAGACAGTTAGTGCATCACTCCAGCCTCCAAATGGACCCAGCGGTTCAGACTGGAGGCATGGCTCAGTTACTGCAGGGGCAGAGAAGGGGCATTCTTTCTCTCATGGTGGACCTGTGACACCCCAAGTCCTTCAGGTGAAATGTGAGCTAGTCATCTGTCCACTGCAGCCTCAAGTCAACAACAGAAAGACATCCAACACTGGCCACGAGAGATTTTACCTTATTTTTTCAAGGCCAGCATCCCTGTTCTCTACCCTCAAACCCACTTGTGACAACCAAATGCATTTCCAGACATTGTCAAGTGTGTGTGTGTGTGTGTGTGTGTGAAATCTGAATCAAGTAATTGAACATTTCCTGAGCCACTACTCTGTGAATATACACTTCTGTTCAATGACTAGGCACAAAGATGATCAAGACATTTTTTTTACCTCTAGATCTGCACTGTCCAGAATGGTAGCCACTAAGCCACATGTGGTTACCAAGCATCTGAAATGTGGCTAGTGTGGCTGAGGAACTGAGTTTTTAAACTTATTTTATTACTTATTTTAACTAATTTAAATTTTAAAACTATGCTAGTTTAAAATATGTTTACTTGTTAAACACAATGTTTATCTTTTTAGGGTGATATTTCATTTTAACTGTTTGAAATGTAGCATCTGAATTGAGAAGTGCTCTAAGTGTAAAATGTATACCAGATTTCAAAGACTTAGGGCAAAAAGAACATAAAATACCTTTCACTAGTGATTTTAAAATAATAACTGCATGTTAAAATGATGTTTTATATGCATTGGATTAAACAATACCTAGTAAAATTAATTTCATCTGTTATTTTTTTCTTTTTTAATGTGACTCTAAAAAAATGTAAAATTATAGGGGTGTCTCGGTTCAGGTCATGATCCCATGGTTTATGAGTCCGAGCCCCATATCAGGCTCTCTGCTGTCAGCACAGAACCTACTTTGGATCCTCTGTCCCCGCCACCCCCCCCCTCCCCAACTGCCTCTCCCCTGCTCTTGCACGGGCTCGCTCTCTCTCTCTCTCTCTCTCTCTCTCTCTCTCTCTCTCTCAAAAATAAACACTTCTGTAAAAATGTAAAGTTACAGACATGGTTCAAGTTCTATGTTTATTGAACATTGCAGCTCTGAAGGATTTCAAGAGGGGGAGCTACTGTCCCTCAGGGGACCGGGGGGACTGTCTGGAGATATAGTTGGCTGTCATAATTGAGGGACGAAGTGCTACTGGCATCTAGTGGGTAGAAGCCGGAGGTGCCGCTGACCATCCTAACACGCACATGGCAGCCCCCCACCACAGAGAATTGCCCACCCCAAGTGTCCCTAGTGCCGAGGGTGACAAGCCCTGTCCCTGAACATAGATTCTCTGAAGGTGAGGTCAGGAAGTCAGAGACCTGAAGAGCTAGTCAGAGTTAGCTGAGCAAGGAAGCTAAGGCTGCTATCATATTTCGCTCTCCCCATTAACTATGGCCGGGTGCACTGCTATCCCCACTTGTCCGGAAAAGAAGGGAGCCCAGAGAAAAGAAACCGCTTGCCCACCATCGCCAGGCCAGAACTGGGGCAGAGCCGAGAGCTGAACACAGCCTCGACTCCAAATGCCGGCCTGTCCCTGACACACAACGTGGCTCCACAGTTCTCCGAGCTGCTGCTGATCTGAAATGAGGCAGCCTGCGCTCACGGTCTAAACTCCTCGTCATTCACATCCGACAGTTATTATTTACACCAGCCCTTATTGCTACCAGGGGAAGAGCATTAACAAAAACACCCTTTGAAAGGGACATTCTGCTCAAAGAGAAACACTCGCAGGCACCTCACCCATCAAATGAGGCCGAGAAACCAATGGAACACGATGAAATAAACCTGTCAGAGGAGGAACATTCAGACACCTCAGAGGCAGGAGGTAAGAACAAATGTGCCTGATACAGAATTGGCTCTGTTTAAAGAAAACATTATCAGGCTGCTCGACTTGAATAGATCCCAGAGAACAATGGCCCAGTGGAAATGGAGCTCCCTCACCTGCTCTGGAGAAGCACGGTTTCTCAGTAAAGTGGGTGTGGGCACGGGGGTGGAGTCACTGGCCCCTCACTCTGACCACACAGCCCTGGGGGTGAGAGTGAGGGTGAGGCTGGTGGGCCTATGATGGGGGGATAGTAGGAGACTGACATTTCCTGAAGGCCTACTATGTGCTGCTGTGGAGCAGGGCACTCTCCAGGGTCCCCTAATAGTCATCGGTAAAATGACTGTGAAGTGTGACAATTAGATTTGCAGGTGAAAAAAGCCAATGCAACTTGCTTAAAGTCACACAGGTAATGAGTGGCTAGGAGGACACTCCTGGGGCGTGGGCAGTGACACGCTGAGCTATGGAGGTGGCTATGGAGGAAAGCTGGGCCGGGCTGTAGCAAATGCTACATGGAGGGTCTGCCCAGATCTCCTCTCCAGGGCTGGTGCACCTCATCTCTATCTGCCAAGCGTGCTGGCTGCTAAAGGTTCACAGATACCTCCTTCTCGGCAGAAGTGCCGTAAGGCGGAGGTGAGCTGCCTCTCTAGGAGGCTGTGCACTCGCACAGGAGCCCGTGGCCAATGGCTGGCTGACACAGTGGCACAACTGCTGGCCCCTGACTTCAAGGTGGGGGCAGCGCCCACACTCCAGAGGCCCCTGTGGGCTCAGGCTGACACAGGCCTCCACATCCTCCCTTAGTTTCTTCCCTGCCCTACCCTGTCTTCCTCACTTTCTTCTGAGAATACTCCTCCATGAATGATTTGCACAAGAATCCCTATCTCAGGCTCTGTGTCTAGAGAACCCAGAGACATTCGTTAGCAGTGCTATTTCTTTTTTTTTTTAATGTTTATTTATCTTGAGAGAGTGCGTGTGTGTGTGTGTGTGTGTGTATGTGTGTGTGTGGAGAGGGAGGGAGGGAAGGAGGGAGAACATGAATGGGGGAGGAGCAGAGAGAGAGAGAGGGAGAGAGAGAATCCTAAGCAGGCTCTACGTTGTCAGCACAAAGCCTGACATGGGGCTTGAACTGAGGAACCATGAGATCACGATCTAAGCCAAAATCAGGAGTTGGATGCTTAAGCAACTGAGCCACCCAGGTGCCCCAGCAGTGATATTTCTGAATTTGGGAAAGGGGGTGGACAGTAGAGGATTGTGAGGTACTGGATGGCCAGACTCCTGTCATGACTGCCTGCCGCACCCCCTTTCCCCCTATGACAAACTAGCCAGTCAGGGACCAGTAGAGAGGAGGCCATTGTCTGAGCAACAACTGAGAGAGGTGACAGTAAAAGATTTGAAATCGCCAACGACTGTAATGACAAGAATGAGCCCCTGAGGTAGAATCTCTAGGTCAGCAGCATCCCTTGTCTATCAGGCCCTGAAATGGGCATTAGCCTCTGACACAGATGGGCTCTGCAGCCCAGTCTCTGAAGAGCAATGGATGTTTATGCGACATGAGATCAAACTGCAGTGTATTTGATAGAAGGGGCTGGTATTTACTTCAAACATATACCTACTCTGGACTGGGCACTCCCATACCAGCCCTTCTTACACTCGTCATCTTGTATGGTTTTGGAATACACCTCCAGAAGACGCTGCCTGTGCAGAGACTGCGAGAAAATGGCGCCCCCTAAGAGGTAACCATGATTACTCCTGCTTCACACATAGGAGAAGTTGAGATCATCACACTGAAAGGGGTTGTCCCAGGGGTGCCTGGGTGGCTCAGTCAGTTAAGCATCCAACTTTGGCTCAGGTCATGATCTCACGGTTTGTGGATTTGAGCCCTGCATCGGGTTCTACGCTGACAGCTCGGAGCTTGGAGCCTGGAGCCTGGAGCCTGGAGCCTGGGGCCCACTTCAGATTCTGTGTCTCCCTCTCTCTCTGCCCCTCCCCGACTTGTGTGCATGCATGCGTGCTTGCTCGCTCTCTCTCTCTCTCTCAAAAATAAATAAATAAACGTTAAAAAAAAATAAAGGGCCTGTCTGGGACAAATAGTAGGCCTGGGATCACAGCCTGATCTACTTACTTCCTAAGCACAGACGTAGTAGGTCAACTTCTTCCCTAACCTCAGACCACAGCTAAGTTGTCACTTCCTGGGGACACACTCCCTTTGCTCCAGGTATATGTGTTTGTCTATTTTGAACACCACATACCTCTCGTTTGTGGCACTACTCATGGTTACAGTTGTACATTGATTTGTGTGGCTCTTTCCCTTCCCAGAAAGTCACAGGAACATGTCTTTTTTGCCTCATCGTTGTATGCCTCAATGCCTGCAACAGCGCCTGGCACACAGCAGGTACTTAGTAGTAAGCATTAGAATGGATGAGTGGATAGATGCATATGAAAGGAGGGATGGAGAGATGGGTGGATGGGTGAATGGGTGGGTGGCTGGAAGAATAGGTGGGTAGATGGATGGGTGGGGTGGAGGGACTGCCAGTTCCTCTCTGGGGCACCTGGCCTGGAGGATGCCCTGAGCATGGGCCACTCTCAATCCCTTCCCACCCGCCCAGGGCTCTGATGGTCACCTGTGGTGAGGAGGCAGAGTGGAGTCCCCGGGGTCACCTGGGCGCTGCCCATTGGTGCTGACCACAAGGAAGCCAGTCCCCAGGCAGCATGCAGAAGAGAAGGAGAGAAAGAAACACACATGAAAACGTGTGGCACGGTGAACAAAACCATAGTTCTTGTGGCTCTGAAGAGCTCACACTAAACAGCAAAAGAACATCGTGATCTAACACAACAAGGCCCGAAAAAGATTTTTAAAAATGAAACGAGAATAAGATTCAGCATTTATCAAGGCCCCACGACATGCCAGGTGCCTCACACACAATGTTTCTGAGACTGAGAGCATCCCAGAAAGGTCGGTATTATTACAAATGAACGCATCATCTTTCCACTTGGTGTCTTCTCTCCCAGTCTCTGCTTTCTTAGTAAATGGTGGCCCCACCCACGTAGCGCCTCGGTCTAGCAATCTGGGAGTCATCCTTTACCCCTCCTTTTTACTGACCTCCCACTTCTAATTACTCAGCATGCCTTAGTTATTATATTCCAGGAAGGTTCTGGACGCCTCCTCCTCCTTCTCTCCAATTTCATTTCCTCTTGGTTGAAGCCACCCTCATATTTCACTGGGGATTACCTAAGCAGCCTCCTGTTGGTCTTCCTGTCTCCGGTCTTGCCCCCTATCAATCCACTCTCCACCCTTCAGCTGAAGGGCATGAGAAAGGTAAATGTCAAATCCCCTCCACCAGCTCACAGACCCTCAATGACAGATCCTTGCCTGTTGGTCCACGCTCTCTGCCCAAAGGGCAATGAAATCTTCTCTGTTATCAACAGCCCCCTACCTTCTTATCTGTAGGCCTTATCCAGCCTCATCACCTCGTGTGGAATGCACTCCCTTCCTGCCCCTTTACCTGGCTGGCAACTGTTCATCCTCCAGGAAATCAGTTTGGAATTCCTTTATTGGGAGTCTTGAGCATCTCACCATGTATGGAGAAGATGGCCCGCTCTGTTTTCCCATCACACCCTAGTCTTCCCTTTATACAGTGATAAACCTTCCCGTGTTATTAATGGCTGACTTCTCCTTGATTCTGTAAATTCCTTGAAGGTAGTCACAGCGTTCCATTTACTAGGCAATCTCGTACCCGGCATGTAGTAAGTACTCTGTGAATATTTGTTGGATAAATGGACAAGTGAATACATGAACCAGAGAACTACTGTAACTTGCTCAAGATCACACAACTAGCAACTGGCAGATGCAGTATTCCAACCCTGGTTTGCATGACTAATGCTCCTGCCCTCTGAGACCAACCACTTGTCTTTATAAAGAAAATGATACAAAAGGCAGTAAGGTGTCTTATGCTTGGTAAAAGGCTGCATGTTCCTCTACTGATTCATCAACAAAACCGTATAAAGCCCTTATGCAAATGGAGAGAGAGGTAGGGTGTTCCACACCAACTGGTAAATAGGAAATACATAATTTCAAAAATTCACACAAATACCAAGCTTGATCGAGGTCATGAAATACTATAAAATGTAACTACCACTTAGTTGTCATCATAATATTCCTCCCTTTAAGGTATGAAGAACTGTGCCATTTTCAAAGCACATACTAAGAGGTCAGTAAACTATGGCTCATGGGTCAAATCCAGCTTCCCACGGTTCCCTGTGTGGCCATGTGCTAGGAATGGTTTTTATATTTTTAAATGGTTGGGGGACAAAGAAACAAAAGGAAGAGTAATACTTTATGGTGTACAAAAATTATACAAAATCCACATTTCAATGTCCAGAAATAAAGTTTTATTGGAACATAGTCACACTCTCATTTTATATTTATTTCGCTGCTTTCTGTGCTGCAATGACAAAGCTACGTAGGTGTGACAGACACCACAGGCCTTGCAAAACTGAAAATACCTACTATCTGGCCCTTTACAGAAAGTCTGCCAACCCCTAGTCTAAGTGGCTATTTTTATTAATTTTCCCCCACCTTTGAGGTAGGCAGGATATGGCTTGCATGCATGTCAGAAAAAGAAACAGAAAGCTTGAGAAGACATGACTCAAATGTTCTCACTTGTCCCATTTCAGTGGCTTCTACCTGTTCTCCCATGCTCCCACCTTGTCTGTGCTCTGAAACCCCATCTCTGATCCATCTTCTAAGCTATAACTAGGGTGGCCTTCGGACAAAGGCAGTTTGCTTAAGCACCTCCAAGAGGGCTCCCACAGTCTCAGGACTATGTATATATATATATATATATATATATATATATATACACACACACACACATATATATATACATATACATACACACATATACATATATACATATATGTATATATATACACATATACATATATATGTGTGTGTATATATATATATGATATATATATATCACATATATTATGGGGCTATGCTGAGTCCTTGGTGTCCTGGCCTTGCTTGCCACTTCAGCCTCCACCTCTGTTCACTCCTGCCCTCTGGTCACACTGGCATCTGTCTGTTTGCTTTGACCCATTCAAGTTCAGTGGCATGCTTTCTTGCCTCCAAGATCTGCACATGCTACTTCCTCAACTCAGAAGACTTCCCTGCCTTACTCTCCAGCCTTGTTCAATATGATAACTGTCACTCTTTTAAAACTTGTCTCAGTAACCACGTACCTGAGAATGCACACCCTAAAGTGATTTATGTTTCCCTTCTCTGCTCCCACAGTATCCTGGATTTACCTTTATCACAGCCCTTATCATGCTATATTGATATAATTTATCTTTTTGTTGTTCCACTAGCTACCCATTGAGTGCTTATTATAAGCTTGGCATTGCACTAAGCACTTTATATGCATTAGCCCATTGAATTCTTACATTAGTCCCATAAAATAAGTGGTGCTATTGTCATGGTTTTACAGATGAGGAAAACAAGACACAGAGCAGTTAAGTGCCTCTTCTAGCCTAGAATCAAAGACTGTCCAAATCCAAAGACAAATTTCTTAACCTCTATGGGACAAGAGGCCACTGTCAATACTAAGTTGCACTCAATATATATCTATGGAAAATTAAATGAAGAAATGAAATTCTGGTTTAGTATTTACCTACTAGCTGTGTCATTTGGAAAATTACACTTATGAGTTTCAATTCCCTACCCATAAAATGGGAATACTAATAAGTATCTCATGAAGTTCTTTTAAGGATTAAATCAATTAAAAAAAAAGTTAAAGCCTTAGTTTGGTTGACAGGCCCAGAGGAGCCTCCCCACTCTACCACCTAGGGCTCCAACTCTGCTGGGTAGGAGTGCTTAGCTATGAAGGGCAGACACAGCTGCATAGGTGTTGGGATGGGAAGACGTCTCTCTAGTGGGTACAGTAGCAGAAGACGGGCGATGGATAATGGGTCTCAGCAGGACACAAAGGGAAGTGGAAACAGGAAAAGAGCTCATAATATTGTGTAGAGATGACTAGTGTTTACTTGTGCCTGGCCTATCACTCCTTCTTAGTCACACAGAAGAATCCAAGCCTCATCAGAGCCATGTAAGCAGAAGTGACTAGAGTCATTTCCAAGTGAGGTATTCAAGATCCAGGTTACTATCCCCATACTTTCTCTTCCCTAATATGGCATCTTTTGAGACCACATATATTCTATATGGCATAACAACAAAGAAAACTTTCTGATATTAAGCTACTGATACTTGGGTATTAATTTGTTATTGCAGCTAAGCCTGACCTATCCTAACTAATCCTGCAGAAGAAAAGGTAGTAATCCCTTGCTTTCTCTTCTGCCATCTGGTTCCCACATCATATGGATTTTCTGTTAGAGGATTCATGACCCTGCTCTCTCCATAGTTTCCAGCCCCCATTCATATATATTAATATTGATAAAAATATTAAGATTGTGCAAAGAAGAAGATCAGAATTATAAGTGCTTCAGACTTCTTTTCTGATTTTTGACTTCTATTTCCTTCTCAAGCAAAGAATGTTGAATAGAAAGAGATGCTGATGGACTAAAGATGACACTAGAATAGATAACCTTGAAGGCAAACTAATTTCTTGGTTTATTAGTTTCAATATATTATAGTAGTGTAAAAAGCTGAGGGCTCCTTGAGGCACCAGGTCTGCTACAGATCTCAGGACTTAGCCTGGACACCGCCAAAGAGAAACAAAAGACCCATCATGCTCTAAATATTCTATTATCGACTATTATTGGAATAGAGTCATGAGAAGGGGTTAACAAATAGGAGATAGGGGACTCTGACTCACAGAATCTCACACCGTCTATGTCATTGACAAGATTCAAAATGGTGTCATGGGAATGCCATGAGCTTTGGAGTTAGAACTCAGCTGCAATTCTGTGGAACCTTGTGTTCTTTATTCAACCCTTCTGGGATTATACTGCTTCATTTCTTGAGTAAGGGTAATAATGATGATCACTATTTATTTAGTGTGTAATACATGCCAGGCTTTGATTCTATCATCTCATTATAAACTCATGTCAACATACACAGCCTTATGACTGGTACACAGCACCATAGTACCATGACTGGTATCACAGATGGTTAATTTTTGCTAGCCCTCTTCACCCCCCCTTTCAACACTACATTGAAACCCCTTCAGAGAAAGCTCTAATAGAGCTTTATTCTCTTTATTTCTAACCCTGTCTCCAGAAACATTTTCCTCTTTCTCTGACTCATGATTTTAAAATTCCTCCTATCCCTTTGTGAGATACAGTTGCTCTGGAGCATCAGATTTGAGCTAAGGTCAACTCAGGTGTCTCAGGTCTTGGGTAGATAATTCTCATTTGTAGTTCATAGGGATGAACTGAGGCTTCCCGAGGACATGCTTGAAGGGCAAGTGTTGGTGTTGGTTTTGTTTTCCTGGACTCTATTGCTCCAGCTTTGTCTTCCTGAGTGGGGTGGGGGAAAAGGTGTGTATGTGTGTGTGTGTGTGTGTGAGAGAGAGAGAAGTATGAACAGTCTAGAGAGAAGGGATAGGGTAAGGACAAAAGAAGACTAGAGAGATGTGTCAGTGGTTGTAGAAAGAAAAATATTAACGTGAATGTCATCTTTGGGTTATTTTGGTCTACTTATGATATAATCTTCTTCTTCTATCTTGTCACAAAACCTTCAGGAAAAGCCAAATTATTCCTTTGGAATTTTAGGGCCTAGAAGACACTGGGTAAGAATAAAAGGGGCCAAGGGCCAAGGAGATCTGTTATACTCAAGCAATTCTGAGAACCCTCACTATGGAAAATTCACCTTATTGGGTTTGGCTAGAGAGAAACAGTACCACCCTACTCTAACCCCCAAGCACACACCCTGGACTTCTCCCTCTGAAATTCTGGCAGGATTTCTAAAGACTGAACAAGAGTCAAGAGTTTTCCAATAGACTGACTCACTATAGTTTGCCTCTCATAAGTGATCCCTCACTGGGGTCTCTACTTCAGCTACCACAGCTAGATTTGGGCATCCTGTGGTCCTGAGTCCCTCCTGAAATTGTTAGGTAGATCAGAAGGAAAGGAAAAGTGCTACAGTCAAAGGGCAGCAGGTGCATGAGCAAAATGCTATAGTCAATAAAAATACATGATTGCTATGTAGAATCTCATTTAAACATAACAACCTATTGATGAAGAGGTTAAATACCAAGAAGTGAGGCCAGCATCATTCCTGTGCCTGTTTCTGCACTTTGGATCTAGCCTGAGTGCATTTGATAAATGTGTGATTTGTGAAATTGTATGAGAAATGACAAGAGCCTGGGCTTTGGGTTTTCTTCCTTAGAGAACAGCAGAGAGAGAGGTGGGTCTCCAGGTCTCCTATCTGAGAAGGTTCAGAAGAATGAAGGAGGGAAGCTAAAGATGTTTATAATCTGTTATATTCCTGACCTTTTATGTGCATTACCTCAAATAATCATGAGAAAGAATGAATGATCTCCAGCCTAAAAGTGAAGTGATAGACTCATAAAGGTTGACTTACCCAAGGTCAAACAGTTAAGTTTAGGATGTGGGATTTAAATCCAGGTGACTCTGATTCCCCATTATTCCATGCAACCTCTCAAAGAAGCTTCATAAAGATAGAACCTTCTGCATAGAATTGGGTCAACAGAGGGGAGGGCAGGTGATGGGAATTTCCTATCTGATAGGAGACAATACCTACATCTTGCTTGGCTTCTCACACCACCTGTGGCATGTTATTCTTACAGATAAGGAATCTATGGACACATCATTCCCCTTCCTGGCTCCAGTCTTAGCATCTGCAAAATGAGGGCATCTCACTAGAGAATGGGTATTTATTGTCCTGCCACTCTCTGCAGGGGTGAGAATCCATTATGAAGAGAGAAGAGAAAATGCTGGATGAAATGCTCCACCTCAGGCTTAGCCATTATAAAAATAAACCACATTTACAAAAGACCATTGCCCACGTCTCTTGCCTACTGCCATTGGGACAATGGTTTTAGTCCATCACCACCACAGGGCAGCATGGATCTACTGGTGACATTGGCCCCTTATCTCATGCTTCATTATTCTGGAGTTCAGCTTTCAGCACCTACTCTGAGGGGGCTGTTTTAATGGGATCGTTAGAGAGTGTTTACTAGATTAAAACTGTGGCTGTCTTCTGCAAAGCAACTCTGCAAATGGCTTTATGGGTTTCCGGATTTATTTTGTCTCAATGACTAGGCTCAGTTTGCAAATCAAATCAAAGCTGATTTTTCTAACTGCCACTCGGGCGCACCCAGCGGGAGTCTGCAGAACCAGCTGTGTTCCCTCCCTGGCTTGTGCCAGAGATGGGAGTGCTGTTGTCTGCTGGTGGCCAGAGAGGTTCCAACAGGGAGAGGGCAGACAGGCAAGTAAGTACCTGCTTGACCCTAATTGGGGCGGAGGGACACAGAGAAAGCAAATTTTATTTTCTGGAGGGAGGAAAGGCAGACAGGATCTATGTGGCCTCAAAGACACATTGGCAGAAATAACGGGGAGCCAATATGGACTTATGATATTGAGGCTCCCTCCAAATGAAGTGTCCTCCCATGGTGGGAGGAACTCTTTGGGCCAGTAGTGAGGTCCCTGTTATAGCAAATACCCCAGCAGAGCCTGGCTGGCCTTTGTGAATGGGTACTGTAGATTACATAGTTGATCTCTACCTCATTCCTTTTTACTCCTACATTGAAAGAGAACAGTGCTGACAAATAGGTTGTATTTGAAAAAAAAAGAGGCCATGAAAGAATAACCTATTAGCCTCCATCCATCCATCCATCCATCCATCCATCTATCCATTAATCAATTGACCATCCATTGATTTATCCCTTTGTTCATTCAATATATTTTACTGAGCACGAAAGTATGCTAGAATCTGGGGACACAACAGTGCTCAAAATAGGCAAAATGCTTTTACTACACTTGGAATGTGGCTGGGATAGACACTAAACATGTAAGCAAACTAAAAAAAAATGTACATATTTGCAAGTCAAAATGAATGCTATGAAAAAAAGTACAGGGTATGATTTCAGGTGGAAAATGTTGGGGATATACATCAGATTGGAGGTCAGGATGATCTTTCTGAGGAAGTGTGTCTATGCTGCAGTTAGAAAGATATTTATCTGTTATACAGGCACATACAGTGGCTGGATAATTTTGGGCAGAGGGGGAAGGATGAGTAAAGGCCCTGAAGTTAGAAGGAACTTGGTAAGTCAGAAGAATATAGCAAGTATGAGGATAGAAGCTTGGGAGAGGCTGAAAGGTAGTAAGGGGCCAGGTCATGCAGACAAGTCTGGGGGAGGCAGGGAGTGTGGGCAAGAGAAAGTAGAGAAGTGAATGGAGGGGTGCATGGAGGAAAGCAAGGGAGAATAAGACAGGACAGGGAGTTGGGTGGAAATGGACATCAGTTTCTGGAAGAGAAACTGACTGGTATGGTTCTAGATCAGAAACCATTTTCCCCTTGGCCTGCTCTGAGTCAGAAAGGCACAAACAGATGCTCAGGTCCCTCCTTCAGCAGCTATAGCCTGGGGCACCTTCCACCACAGAAGATAATCATCTTCCACAGGAAAGGCAGTTCCCCACCCCCACACTCCCTCCAGCCTAAGCTTCAGAACCTTGGAAGTCTAAGGTTGCACTTTCATTGCAAATTTCTACATGCTCTATCTTCCCAAGAGTGGTCTCTGAGTATGTTCAGATTCCATTTTCGACCTGGTTCTGAAACTGAGCCCATCCCTCGTCTTCCAAATACGAGGTAAACCTTACTTAATGGGTCTAAATGTACCTCCCACATACTTGCTCTATCTCACAATTCCTGTTTTAACAACACAAATGAAGCCTCATTGTTATCTTCATACTGCCCTCCCTTCAGAGAATGAGTGATAATAATTCTCTGCTTCTAAACCAAAAATGTAATGCTTATTTACCCATTAGCTGAAGTTTTCTCTCTGCAGCTCTGAACAAATTCTCAGAGTAGAGTGTGCCAAGCACAGGACTTTCAGGATTTTCTTTTAGCTCTTGAAATTGAGGCAATTCCATGAGCTTTTTGCTATCCCTCAACCCGATGATGAAACACATCCTCTTTATAATAAGATCAGTGGTGCCACTGGTGCCACTCCCAGATCCCCTTTGCAGGTCAGTGTATCATACCCAACCTTTCCCCCACACCCCCGTGCCCCTGCTGCTGTGGGTATTAAGACTAAGGGCTCACACCTGTGACATTCTCCAGAGACTTTGGCCAAGGCTCTGGGATACCATTTCCCCTGGAGCCACCTGAGAAATTGAGGGGAGGGAGAAGGGTAAGGAAAGGGGAAAGTACCAAGGACTAATTGTTATGGGGGAGAGACACAGAAAACCTGGTCTTCTTGCTTCAAGGCAGAACTTTGGAGAATTTTATACTCCACTTGCATCTAGCCTAGGCTTGCATTTATCTGAGAACAGATTCTTGCTTTAACATTTTCTTTTTACCATCCCACTTCCCTCTTTGATTTATAGATTTCTTCCAAGCGCCCTCCATCAATACATTAAATGCACCCAAATCCCTGCTTCAGGCTCTGCTTCCAGGGAATCTGTCTTAAGACAGCTCCTATTTGCCTTTATCTACTCATCGATGAAATCCACTTCCCCACTATGGTTGAACTCACATTCTAATTCCTCTAAATCTCTAGCCAAAGTTAATAACAGGCAACCCCTGGCTGATCAACAAGATAAAAAAGAATGTGAATCTGGGGCAATGCCAACAAGACCCTTCCATCGATGAAAAAGACCGTTTTCAAGGCTTTTGAGGTGAGCCTATCCTGATGCTAGAATTACCCTTCTACTAGCAAATATCAAACTCCCACCCCACAGTCCCTTAGCTGGGCCTTCAATTTGTGGTTCTGCCCTCACTCTGTAGATAAATATTGCCCCCTGGTGATATGCAAATCCCTACCCTCTCAATCCTCTAAATACATACAGTCTTGACTCTTAACAGGGACTTTGGACCAGGGGTATGGCTCCTCTCACAATCTGAGATGCTGAGTCAGCTGGCCTTCCAATCCTACCCTTGGTCTGGGTATTGTGCAATTCCCAGTGTTTAGGTGAGAAGGGGTAGTGATGGAGGTAATAGAAGGGTTGTATCTCCCATACTGGACCAGTCCCAGAGAAACAGAACCCCAGATGAAGGCCCAGGAACATACATGCCATTACTGCATGGAGCTTTGGCCCCAACGGTACTTTAGCCCCCATTCAGTACATTTCACTTCCATTTGGAAGCATTGATCATAATCATAAGTCCACGATTATCTGTCAAAATCACTCATGCAAGGTCTGTTTCCACACTGGATCGTGAGCTCCTTGAGGACAGGCATCATGCCTGCTGATTCAGCACAAAACCCTAGTTCTTTTCAAGGTACCCAGCTCACAGATGCTGACTGAGCAGACTACACAAAGGAAATAACATTTATTGACAATATTTTTTGCCAAAACACCTCACAGTAAATACAACACTTAGATGTTTATTATATCGTCTGATCCTCTAACAAACTGGGTGGTAGAGGCCTTGGTGTGCTGGAGCTGGCTTGTATTAGCTTGCTAGACCCGGGTGTTAAACACTCTGGACTTTTTTGCAAGCCAGTTATTAAACCATTGGTAACTTGATATTGGACATGGTGGGGATATTTATACTTTGGAGATCAACAAAGACTACAAATAAGGGCTTTTCTTTTACAAAGAGCAGGTTTATCATGAAACCACTGGCAGTAGGTATGTTTAAAAAATGTTCTGTGAATGGATAGATGGGGATAACCTGAAACATGGCACCTTGGAGTTTGAGAGAGATCAACTGAGACTCTCAAGGTCTCTGACTCTTGCTGCAGTAAGATGCCGGCTTCAAATGCATTTATTCATTTCAGTGAGCATTTTTTGATTGCCAGGCATGTGCCAGGAACTTCTGCCATGGCAAAATGTGATGAGGAAGTTAGTGGTTAAGACCAAGGATCACCTCATCAGAGACCTTCCAAGTCAGCAGTGCTGGTGCCTGCCCCAGAAAGCAGGCTCTGCTCAGGGCCCTGAAACCTGACTAGATCAGGACCTGATGCTCCACCATCATGTAGGGTCTGAGTAGGGTCCTGCTGTCACAGACCCAGCCATTGGGTGTGTGCGGACCACCTACTGTATTTACCCGCTGCCCAGGGCTCCCTCCACAGAACCTGCAATTCCTCTGCCCAAAGCAGCCTAAACTTCCCAAGGGAACAGAAGTCCAATCTAGACCAGTCCACTGCCAGGGCCCCCCTCTGACAGGGCTGGTTCTTGCTCCTTGCACACCCTTAAAAGCCACTGGGATTATACTGTGAATAATGAGCAATCAGAGGCTCCAGTGGAAACCACATAGACACTGCCCCTAAATGCATGGGTCCTGTTATGCGTTGAACTATGCGTCCATCCCCCAGTTCATATGTTGAAATCCCAACACCCAGTGCCTCAGAAGGTGTCCTTATTTGGTAATAGCGTCCTTGTAGATGTAATTAGTTAATTTAGGATGAGGTCAACCTGGAACAGGGTGGGCTCCTAATCTAACAGTACCTAGTGTCCCTATAAAAAAGGGGAAACTTGGACACGAGATGCCCACAGGGAGAATGCCATGTGAAGATGCAAACTAAGGAACAATGAAGATTGCTAGAAGCTAGGGAGAGGCATGGATCACATCCTCCCCTCACAGTCCTCAAAGGAGCCAACCCTACTGACACCTTACCTCAGACTTCCAGCCTCCAGAATGTGAGACAAGAAATTTTGTTGTTAAGCCACTCAGCTGCTGGTACTCTGGTACAGCAGCCATAGAAAACTATTCTAGGTCCCTTGCTTTGCAACCCTCCAAACTGGGCAGTGCTGCATCAGAGTTCAAGTGACTAACAGGAATGCTGCAGACAGACAAGGGTTAGAGTGTCATGCTGGAGCCAGATGTGGAATCTAACAGAAGAGGCACTGGGCTTGGGGTCAGGTCAGAATGACCCTGCCTGAGTGCTGGAGATTGTTACATTCTCCCTGGGAGCCCTTCTATTCTGCAGGACTCACACAGGTGACCATGGACACCACCAGGAGTCACCAGAGTCAGGGATAAAACATCAGCAGAGCAGTGGCCTTAAGTTTGCACATGTGATCACACTCCAGGGGTTGGATGCCCACTGGAAGCCCCAAGAGGAAGGTGCCATGATGACAGAGAAGTGCCAAGTGCTTGGAGGGAGCCAGATGGCCAGTGCAATATGTCACTGGCACTTTAGATACTGCCAAAGCCTATGGGATTCCCAGTATCTTATTTTTCTCTATTAAAAGTAATAGTGTTTTCAGCAAACCCACAAAATGGGGAAATTTGATTCCAGAAAGAGATGGGCCAAATATTCATTCCTGGCCTTAGATCCTTGCTACAGAGTCCTCATGAAGAGTGCACGGAATTAGACAGGATTTGCCCTTAATCAACCCCAGGTGCTCCAAAGCTAATGTGAGGCACAGAGTAGACACCAAACAAACACAGGTCTGCTTTCCTTTGTCTTTTCCTGGCTTTTTTCTCACCAAGCAGCCTCTTATCTGAGGTGGCACTGAGAGGGGTAACTCCCCGGGACTCTGAGAGACTGGCATTCTCCACTGTCCAGCTCTCTGTCCTATTCAACGTGCTCCTAAAGCTCCGCTTGTCTGGGCTGAAGGGCTGGCCCTCGCAGACCTGGAAAGTGAGGGTGTCAGTGCTGGGAATCTATCTCTGACTCCTGACTCCTTCCTGCCCTGCCAGGGCTCAGCCATCTGAGAATCCAGATTCATTCACTTACTTGTTCCCATCCCTCCACACATCCACATGTTACATGTGCACACCCCCCTAAGGAAGACAGTATCCTACAAGTCAAATGTGAGGACAAATCCTTATGCTTAGAAGAGGTACATGTTTTCCTCTCTAGTTCTTTCAGGACCAGTGCAGCTGTACTGCAGGGAGAAGTGCTTCATGCTGGGTCTCTAGGACTATGAGGACAGTGGATCCTGAAGTTTCCCCAGAAGTAGAGTTTTAATTATTCTCTTGTAAAGTTCCCATATCTATCTCTTGTCCATCCAACCATGTGTTCCCAATTCTCAGTTTAGAAAACAGGATCCAACAAACTACCCTTTAGGGGGGCTTATGTCCCAGAGGGTATCCTTAGAATACCACATCCTCCTACCCCCGCCATGGAGGGCAGAGCAACCACATCAACCTCTCCCTTGTCTAGAGGTCAAAGCTGGAGGGGTGGGTGAAGGAGGTGTCCCTGTACGTTTCCTTCCTTCCCCCGGCTGCCCCTTTAAGCGGGATGCAGCAGACGCTCAGCTGTCCGGAGCTCTAATGCTATCTAATTGATGATGTTCTTCCTCTTGGATTATCTGTTTTCCTCAGTGGGAAAGCCTTCTAAGGCCTGTGATTTGTGTCACTTTTGTTTGCAGGCCATCAATTCTCCTTGCCTCACAAAGAGTAGTTTATCTCTGTCTGTCCAGTAGCCTGAGTTCCTGAAAGAGAACAAGTTAGGGACATGCTGGCCTCTCATGACTTATGTGAAATCAGAGGGGGTTCTTATCACAGTGAGTCCTTGGTGCTTCTGTCTTCTCCTTCCTCCTGTATCATCTTTCCTTCTCAGCCTACATATTGAGCTGGTTTTCTTCAAAGTTATGAAAGATATGAGTGATAGGTCTTGGTGCATATTTTGTGAAACAGCCATATTCTCCTCCTTCTCCTCTCTCTTCCCCTCCCTCATTTCTACCTCTTCCCACACATATGTATGTGTTTTCCTCTGTATGACTGTGCATGCGTGTATATACTCACATATGTACATACACACTTGGATCATCGTCTTTGTCTATGTTTTATATCTATGATTATATGCCTACTTATATTTATAATTGCCATCTCTGGGGAAGCATCCTATGTAACTATATACACTGTCAATAAATGCAAGGGACAACAGAATTGTCCAATTTTCATGTGGTTATATAGAGAGAATAGCTGTTAAAAATATCCATCCTATAACAAAAAGATAAACCTGATTTCTAACCATTCAACCTTGTAATAGGTTAAATGATAACAAACCATTCATTGATTTTTTCTTAAAGAGTAATAAACAGAAACATGTACCAATTGAAAGGGCCAGGCAATTCAATTATAATTAGGAAAACAAAAAGTGATGAGCCTGAACAATGCTGCCTTAGTTTTTGGGATAAGTATTGAAAATGCCAACTACATAACAATGCAGTGTTTGTTTTCTCATTATTAAAGGCACCGACACTATCACCTCATTTGTGAAAGCCAAACCCAGCTGAAAAAAGCACAAAACTCAGAAGACAGGTGTACCAGACATGCTAAAAAAATACCCACATAAGCACAAACCCAAATATAATGAAAATATATAGAAGAATATTTAAGAAAATTTATATTCATCACTCTACTGATTAATGTACCAGTCCATTCATCTATCTGTCAGTCCGTCTGTCTGTCTGCCCCACGATCCCCATCCATCTATCCATCCACTGATTCAACAAGTATTTTTTGAGCTCTTACTATGTTTTTGGCACTGTGTTATTAATATACACTGTAGGTATTTATTAACATATACTGTAGGTATAATGACTCCAATGAAAATAACAATTCTTTCTTTTATTTTTAGTAATTGTTGCCTAAACTTTCCCTGTGTGGCTAGATGGAGAAATCCTTAAATGGTTGAAGACAGACAAGGACATGCCAACATACCTTTTGTAGCCAGGCGAACACAGTTGATTTTGGTCTCCTGTGAACAACAAAAGTGAGGTTCCAGTTAATTAGTTGTGGGTTTGGTTTGTTATATAAAGAAAAGATGTACATATGTATACCTGTATATATGTCTATATATGTATTTTTAATTACAACCTGAAATGTGTCCTTTCCATTTCTTCCCCCATCGTAATCACCTTTTTTTTTTTTTTTTAAAGATTTTAAGTAATCCCTACCCTCAATGCAGGGCTTGAACCTATAACCCCGAGATCAAGAACCACATGCTCTACCAACAGAATTAGCCAGGCACACCAGGAATCAGTTTTTAATTCTATTTCTTCATTTATTTTCAGGCAAGGTGCATATTTTGTGCCTTTTAATTCCTGGCTCCCATCACCTCATAAGCTGCCTCCCAGACAGAACCACTTATAAACATCAAATACTATGACTGCCCAGCACAGGACAACTTTAATAATAACACTAGATGGGTACACTGTGGCATATGTTAGTAGATGGCACCAAGAGCATCTTTGGGAAACTATGTTGGTAAGTAAATAATAAGTAAAAAATGCATCTATCTGCACAGACTGAAACAGATACTAGACAAGATCCCAGGCAATATGAATGTGTAAGAATCAAACTGCAAAGTTCATGTTCAAGAAGTTACACTGGCCCTGAGATCTCTGGTGAACCTCACAGTTTTCATGGGTAATGTTGTGTGTGTGTATGTTTGCATGGCGATCGAATCTTTGGTGGGTAAACTATCTAGTTATTGTTGACTGTTCCCCAAATAGACAAGACCCATAAACTTGAGATATTACTGGGCCTGCAGTTGAGTTACAGAAGAGTGTGCTCAGGAAGATCATCACTTTAGTGTGCTTTCTTGGGATCATCTCTAAGGAGGCCCTAGAATCAGTTGAAAATTCCAGTTGACTAAGTAATACGCCCAGCAACAATCTGAATATAGTGTAGCAATGAAAATAAAAGGCAAAAAGGAATGCAAGTGTATGGGTCTCAAAAATCAAATGTGTGTCTTGCTAATGCTCACTCATAAGAAATTACTGCATCTTGAAAGCACTTGTGTTAGTCAGGTCTTTGAAGGTTCCTGGACCCAATTCTGTTTTGGGAGGGTGGTTCCTCCCCTTCCACAACATTAAGCAATCCTCAATTGCTTAATGTTGTCACAGAATTCAACTCAATTTTGATACTATCTACCTGGAGATAGTGTCAGATTCTACAGGTTAAGGGTTCAGTTCCACAAGACTGCTCCCTATCCCCCACTTCAAATGATGCCAGTTTCAAGACCCAGGCTGTTACCTGTGCTTCTGACTTACCAGCTACATTTTGGAGATTCCAATGACCTCCTCCTTAGGTTCAATTAATTTGCTAGAGCAGCTCACAGAACTCAGAGAAACAGGTTACTAAATCACCAGTTTGTTGTAAAAAGATATAACCCAGGAACAGCCCGATACAAGAGATGCATAGGGTGAAGTATGTGGGGAGGGGCGCAGAACCTTCATGCCTTCTCCAGAAGTGCTACTCTCCCCAAACTCCATGTGGTCACCTACCCAGAGGTCTCTGAACCCAGTCCTTCTGGGTTTTTATGGAAAGCTTCACTGCATAGTCATTATTGACTAAGTCACTGGCCATTGGCTGATTCAACCTCCAGCCCCTCCCCCCTCTCCAGAGGTCCAGTAGGTTGGGGTGGGGTGGGACTGTGGGACTAGAAGTTCCAACCCTCTAATCCAAAATTAATCCTCCTGGCAACTAGCATCCTCCTTGGGTGGGGTCCCAAAGTCACCTTCATTAACGTAACAAAAGACACCTTTATCACCATTGACACTTAGAAAAATCCTAAGGTTTGGGAAGCTGTGAACCAGAAACCATGAAGAAAGACCAAATACATATGAGAAATATATTTTGGTCATCTGAAAGACCAAAAATATATTTCTTATAAGAGATCACAATATTGCATCAGGGTTATGCAGAGATATAAAACCCACGAATTGCAGGGGCAAAAAACAGTAAAGGTATATTTCCCACTCAAACCAACATGTCCAATGTAGGTGCATGACGGTCTGAAGTGGGGTAGTAGTGGTGGTTGGGGGATACTATAACCACTGTAGTCACTCAGAGACCAAGGCTGATACCTCCATTTTAACACAAGGCTTCAGTGTTCACTGAGGCAGGAGAAGAGAATGCTGGAGTTGGGCACTGGCAATTAAATGCTTTGTATCAGAAACTACACTTGCTTGACTCAAGTTTCATTGATTAGAAGCAGTCATGTGGCCATACCTAACTTAAGTGAAGGAAGAAATGGTAATGTCTACAGCAGAGTCTATTTTCTCTAAGCATACCTCTGAATGCTAGAGACTGTCACTTTGATTAAACTGAAGTATGATTCCCTAGTGGTCTTGAGTCTGTTCCTCAGACCACAGAAAGTCTGCCCTTGGCTTGTGTAGCAGAGATGTCTGGATACTGAAAGATAGTTCTCACATCCACTAACATTCTTCTTCCTCAACAATTCCAATGATAAGAGTTCAAGTCCTTTGAACCAATACTGGTACTCATCCTAGGACATCCTCCAGTTTGTCCCTCTTAATGAGAAGGGACTAGAATATGAAACAGCAGTCTGCATGTGGTCTTGTCAGTATATGATTGTCTAGATTATCACTATATTCTATTTTCCTTAGTTATATTGGGCTTCTGTTAAACATAGCAAATATCCCAGTTTTTCAGTCATCATGATGAATGTGCCATCAAACTTACCCCCACAAAAAAATACCTGCCTGCTCCTACATACATAAATGTGGTTGTGTTTCTGGAATCCAAGTACAGAGTCATATACTGACTTCCACTGTTGACTTCCATCTTCTTTGATCTGATTGCTATTGCTTGTTCTCATATGCTTCACCATATGCAAGTTTTTGAAAATATTTTTTTTCTATATTTTTATTCAGATCGTTAGTATAAGTGATAACCTAGAAAATGGCACTGATAGAGCTCTATGACATGTACCAGAATCCATCTTCCGGGCTGGCATTTATTGCTCATCAGAATTTGTGGTGGTTATCTAACTGCTCATCTCTTCAATTGTTTATGCACTTGGATCCTACTGCTGTGTTTTTCCACAAAAATATTTTGAGAATAGGGTCAAATTCACTTCAGATACTCATGCTCTGTCTACTGCACTCCTGCAATTTATCAGCCTAAGAACTCTCTCAAAGAAAGAAGGTTGGGTTGACATGACTTGTTCTTTGGGACAAGTGTTTCCTTTACATTCTTTAATGCTGAAAAGTGCTCTTTTTTCAAATAAACAATTGCTTTATTAAAAAACTGGAAAATGCAGAAATGATGCAAATATATGAAGTATTCATTTGAGATGTTCATATGATATTTGAAGAATGCTACATTTCAAGAAAAATGTTTTTTTTTAATTTTTTTTAACATTTATTTATTTTTGAGACAGAGAGAGAGCATGAATGGGGGAGGGGCAGAGAGAGAGGGAGACACAGAATCGGAAGCAGGCTCCAGGCTCTGAGCCATCAGCCCAGAGCCCAACGCGGGGCTCAAACTCACGGACCGCGAGATTGTGACCTGAGCTGAAGTCGGACGCTCAACCGACTGAGCCACCCAGGCGCCCCAAGAAAAATGTTTTTTAAAAAGTACATCCAGAAGGCAGAAAGAAGGAAAAATTATGAATAAAAAATATGAAAATAAAGTAAAACTCTCTAAATGTGATGCCAAAGAAGCTTCAGTAACAAATGAGGTAAAACTTGAAAATGATGATAAAAGTGAGCCAACTAATTTTTTGTTTTCAAGCAAGCTTGGAGAAAGAGCAGATGTTCAACTCCTGCTGGCTTCCATTTCTGCTCTCTGGTTTAAAGGGTCAGTGAGCTGAAGCCTGAGATGGTTACAGAAAGCACAAGCTCCTGAGGACTGAAAGCTTTCTTCACATGGCTGTGCAACCACCGCAATGACCATCACCCAGAAACTGTGCAGGGTGGGAGCCGTACCAAGAGACTAGGAATGGTAAGAAGAATCTCCAACTTTGTATTAATACAATGAAAAAAGATTTTTACAAGTGCTATTATTAGGAAACTTGCCAATTGTGCAAGATTATTGCATACAGCAACGGGCAAGAGTTTGATGAGGTTTCACTGCTGGGGGTAATTGGTAAATATGGATCTCAACTTCAAAGAGAGTCAATCTAATCTTTTCACATCTAAGAATCTATTCTCAGGGAATAACCTGAAATGTTAGAAGGTTTATATCCTAAGATGTTGGTTCCAATGGTCTTTATAAAAGTTAAAGTGTAGCTCCACATACCGGTCTAACCCTACAGGCATGGTAAAGAAATTGTAGTCTATCCACACAGTGGAATATTATGAAGCTAACCAAAACTAATTGTGAGTACCATATAATAACATGGCATAGTACATGTAAGAATAGATTAAAGGAATAAAGCAAAGTACAATCTTTACTACAACATGCAAAGATAAACATTTAAAAATAATCTGTGAAAGAAATATACTTAAGAGGCATTACTTGGTTCATTTGAAGTACAACATACATAGAGACAAGTATACTAACTTTAACTACAATTTTCCAAGTGTTCTATCTTTAAGTTTTTATTTGAGAGAGAGAGAGAGAGAGAGCACACACACATAGGAGAAAGGGGCAGAGGGAGAAAAAGAATCTTTTTTAAAAAAAGTTTTATTTATTTTGAGAGAGAGAGAGTGTGTGTGATTGAGTGCATGTGCCTGTTAGCAGGGGAGGGGAAGAGAGAGAGGGAGAGAGAGAATCCCAAGCAGGCTCCTTGCTGTCAGTGTGGAGCCCAGCAGGGCTCAAACTCATGAAGTATGAGATCATGACCTGAGCCAAAAGCAAGAGTCACATGCTTAACTGACTGAGCCACCCAGGCACCCAAGTTTGCCAAGTTTTGCACAAAGTAAATATGCACCTATGGCTAGCACCCCAGATGAAAACACCAAATATTACCAGCACATCATGCTCCCTCTGGGTCACTTCATCCCTGCAGTAGTGAAAACACTAACCTGCCTTCTGTGGGAATGTTCTCTGTAAAATGGGTCATATTAAAGGGAATCTGGGTAGTTTCAATGGTTTCTTCTACTGCTTGCTTTCCTTCATTGGGTCATTTGTGACAATTTTCTGAGAATCTTCTTCCCTTCCATAGTTGCATGTGTGAAAGTGAGCCATTTCTGACACCACCTCCTCCACCTGGGTGGCGCAGTCGGTTAAGTGTCCGACTTCAGCCAGGTCACGATCTTGCGGTCTGTGAGTTCGAGCCCCGCGTCGGGCTCTGGGCTGATGGCTCAGAGCCTGGAGCCTGCTTCCGATTCTGTGTCTCCCTCTCTCTCTGCCCCTCCCCCGTTCATGCTCTGTCTCTCTCTGTCCCAAAAATAAATAAACGTTGAAAAAAAAAAAAGCTGTTTTCTATAATCTGGAGCACATGTCTCATTATACTTGACTCTCCCTGGCTCTCACAAACATGATGTTGACATGTCTGCTTTCTCCCAAATTCCTGACACCTCTAATTCCATAACCAATTTGTCTTTGTTGGTTAGAATTAGATACAGAATAACAAAGTCCTAAGTCACTCTCTTGCCCTTCTGCGTGATTGAATTGTTAGCAAGCAAGTTGGGAACATGCTAGACATTCTGCATCCCAACATATGGGAAGTCTGGCCAGTGTGCACATACCCAAAGTCCCCAATCCATTCAATAAACAGGAAATGAGTACTTTCTTTGTGCCAAGATTATATAAAGCTTTGGGGAAAGGAGAAACATTTGGTATACTTTCTGTTCTATCTCCATTAATTATATCCTACTTCTAGATGTGTCATATATTCTGGGACAGTACAATATAATTTCCTTTCCCTATCATTTTAACTTCACTCACAGCCCAGTCCCCACTCCAGACTGGCAAATCTGGACACAGGTATATATCACCTTAGAGTAGAATTTAATATCCTAACTGTTGTGATTCTGTTGAGACCTGCTTCTACTCAAGCTCTGCCAGTGCTGGGCAATATAAAGCAAGTCACTGCTGCTCTCTATGGTTCAATTTCCCCATGAATCAAATACAGAGACAGGGTTGGAAAAGGCCAATTTGGTAGAGTGGGCAGGGTATTCTAAGGTTGCTTCAAGTTCTCAAAATGCTGAGTCTGGTTTCAGCTACTGGCAGTATGCCTTTTCTTTCAGTACTCTGTTTTCTTGACATCACTCCATATCATACCACACCCCACAACACATAGCTCACTAAAAAAACCCAAATGCTTCATGTCTACAACTACTTACCTACTCATAGCCCCATTTCAAGAGTAGATCAAGTCTGTCTCATCTATACATCCATCCTTTCACCATCTGCTGAAATTATAGGATGTCTCTCTAATTCAGAGGCATAGTGTCCAAGGCATCAAGTATTTTAGTAGATGCTAATTATTATCCAGTTAGACTTAGGTTAAGTTGTGTCACTACCCTGACCAAGAAGCCCTAGGTACCTGAGTAGTACATACAATTCTTACTCTACTTCCATTAGACTGCCCTATGTATAGGATGGGGATTTGGTTCTCACCCTAGTTTTCACATAATTTTCCCACTTACCATAACTCATGCCTTTGTCTTCTCCAAGATTGAGATACCCTAGTAAATACAATGGGAATTAGCCCTGACACCATAGTCTAGTTTGCCAAGTTGCTTTGGCTCCTGCCTTAATATTCCTCTAAGACTTGGCTAGGGCCTCAACAGCCCACTTATTCCTTTATTTATTTATTCATTTGGTCAGCCAATCAACAGTTATTTATTGATGTGATCACTATTGATTATATGGATGATTACTGAATGATCACTATGTGCCAGGCATTGTGCTGGGTACTAGTGTTACAGGATGAGCAAAACAGACATGGTCCATGTCCTCATGGAGCATGTACACATTATTTTCCAATGTTTGTGACTAACATTAGATACCTATTCTCACAAGTAAGTATCTGATTACAAGTTGCAATAAACACTGTGAGGAAGAAGTACTAGGTGCTAAGTATGTGTAAGAAGAAGTATGTGTAAGAAGAAGTGTGGATGAGAAGGAAAAAGATACACTGCCTTGAGAAAAGACCATTTAACTTGTGACTTGGGAGATAAGTAGGAGTTAGATATATGAAGTATAAAAAAAAATGTGTCCTGGATTCAGGAACAAATGTGAAAAGACTTGGACGTGAGAAAATGCATGGTGTAGTGGAAGATATAAACAAGTCTGGAATGGTTACATTATAAAGAAGGACTTGGAGAATGATATGAGGTGAAGCTAGACACAGAAGCCTCGTAGAGCCTTTTAGACTGTACAGTTTTGGCCTATATTTTAAGAACAACTGGAAGCCATCAAAGATTTATTTGCAGAAACAATGAAGTTTTCATATTTACATTTAAAAAAAAATTTTTTTTAATGTTTATTTATTTTTGAGACAGAGAGAGACAGAGCATGAATGGGGGAGGGACAGAGAGAGAGGGAGACACAGAATTGGAAGCAGGCTCTAGGCTCTGAGCCATCAGCCCAGAGCCCAACGCGGGGCTCGAACTCACGGACCACGAGATCGTGACCTGAACTGAAGTCGGACGCTTAACCGACTGAGCCACCCAGGCACCCCTCAGATTTACATTTTTTTTAAATGTAAAGAATTTAGGGGTGCTTGGGTGGCTCAATTGGTTAAGCTTCTGACTCCTGATTTCAGCTCTGGTCATGATCTCACAGTTCCTGAGATCAGGCCCTGCATCAGGCTTGGTGCTGAAAGCAAGGAGCCTTCTTGGGATGCTCTCTCTCCCTCTCTTTCTGCCCAACCCCACTGTTTCTCTCTCTCCCTCTCTCAAAATAAATAAATAAACTTACAAAAATAAAATAATAGGGGCGCCTGGGTGGCGCAGTCGGTTAAGCGTCCGACTTCAGCCAGGTCACGATCTCGCGGTCCGTGAGTTCGAGCCCCGCGTCGGGCTCTGGGCTGATGGCTCAGAGCCTGGAGCCTGTTTCCGATTCTGTGTCTCCCTCTCTCTCTGCCCCTCCCCCGTTCATGCTCTGTCTCTCTCTGTCCCAAAAATAAATAAACATTGAAAAAAAAATTAAAAAAAAAATAAAATGTAGAGACTGTTATATACAGAACAGACTTATTGTATAAGAAAAACTAGTAAGTAGGAAGAATGTGGTGTAGTCTAGCCAAGAGATGGTGGTGGCCAAGACAGTGAGTGCAGGGATCCTGTTTCAACCTCCCCCATCCTTGGAAGGCATATTTTGGCTGTGCCTGATCCTAGAGACCTTCCAACACCTCACCCCACCCCATGCTTATGAATCAGTATTGGCTTCTGGTACGGACACCAACTGGGTCCTCAGTCTAGCCTCTCTGTACCCCAATTCTCCTTGACTCTCTTCCAAAAATCCACAAAGTACACAACATTAGCATCATTAAAATACAGAGAATGCTCAAAACTTCATAATCACTGTTAGGAAAAAAATTAAACACCACAAATGAATATTTTTAAGGTTTTCAGCACAAGCTTTTGTGGACAGCAAGGGCCATATGGAAAAGCAACATGAAAGAGAAGAGAGGTGAGCTAGTAGACGGTGTAAGATTGATCTAAAATGATCTTTAGGGGAGCATGAGTGGCTCTGTCAGTTGAGCATCTGACTCTTGACTTTGGCTCAGGTCATGATCTCAAGGTCATTGGATCAAGTACATATTGGGCTCTACACTGGGCATGGAGCCTGCTTAGGATTCTCTCTCCCTCTTCCTCTTCCCACCACCCCTGTCTATGTGCAGCTCTCTAAAAAATAATAATAAAATAATAATAATAATAATAATAATAATAATAATAATAAAAACGATCTCTAGCAAGACCAAGTTTGTATGTATAAAAAATCTGAAAATGTGTGAAAATGCTGATAGATTAAGACATTGAGTAGGGAAAGGACTTGAAGGCACACATAATTCAAGGTGGCAACCTTAAATAGATCGCTTATAGGGGAAAATAAGGTAAAAAGAAGGGAAATGTGCCCTTGGGGGATTTATTGAGGAAAAGGAAAAGAGGCAAGAGGCATTTTAAGATCCTGTGAGTCAAAAGAGAGAGAGAAAACAGCAGCAACATGAGTCCAAGAACACACATCCACCCATCCTCCATCAGAGACAAGACTTAGTCATCCATTAAAAAATCATATTTCACTCCCCTATCAGAATACTGTGTTTTTAAACTAAAATCTTGTAAGCCACCTTCAATCTACACTATGAATAAAAGGAAAGTGCCAAATAAAGCTACTCTATGAAGAAAACAGAAAATAAAAATAAAAACATCTGAAGTGATAAAAATAAACCCCCCTCAAATTAAGGGAAAAACAAAACAAAACCATCACAAACCAAAAAGAAAATTGTAACCACCACTCCAAATTGAATTAAATTTCCTCAAACAACTCTGAATTAGAAATGCAAAGATTAAAAACTGATATGTAGGGGCGCCGGGGTGGCGCAGTCGGTTAAGCGTCCGACTTCAGCCAGGTCACGATCTCGTGGTCCGTGAGTTCAAGCCCCGTGTTGGGCTCTGGGCTGATGGCTCAGAGCCTGGAGCCTGTTTCCGATTCTGTGTCTCCCGCTCTCTCTGCCCCTCCCCCGTTCATGCTCTGTCTCTCTCTGTCCCAAAAATAAATAAACGTTGAAAAATAAAAATAAAAATAAAAATAAAAAAACTGATATGTATAAAAAATCAGCAGAAAAAAAAAGAGTTGAGTGAACTTAGGAAAATAAGAAGAAAGGCAAAAGCACTTCAGAAATGATGTTTAAATAACAAGGTGTCCAAAGAAAAATTTTAATAAGTGGCACTGAAGAAAGGAAAAAGCAACCAAGAAAAAGAAAATAAAATAAAGAATAAAATAGCAAGGGTCAGTGAAAGGTGACTGAGAGGGAAGACAAAGAAGTTCCAGTATGTGTAGACTTGAAATTCCTGAGAAGACAGATGGAACGATTGGATAGGGAGAGATTTAGAACAATAATCAAAGGAAATTTCTGGAATTAAAAGACACCCTGAGCCTATATATTGAAAGGACCCAAAAACTCAAAAGATTGATTCCAAGATTCTAATAAAACAATTCAACTTAAAAAAAAAAAAGTTCTCAAAGACTCCAGGCAAAGAAATCACAAGGGCAAGAGATGTCATGAGATGTCTCCAAAGCAACATGAAAGTCCATGAAATAAGGGGCAGCATTTTCAAGAAACTCAAAGAATGAAATTATGAACCAAGAGTTTTACAGCAGCCAGGTGTCTTTTGAATATCAAAGCTATAGGAAAGTAGCTTTCAACATTCAACAGCTCAATGAATACCACTCCTGTGACTCTTTCTTGAGGAATGTATCAGAGGATAAATTTCATTCAACAAAGAGTGGACCAAGAAAATTTCAGCAAAAAGACTAACGGTAAGCATTTAATATATTTATTGTAAATATAAGACTAAAACAAGGTAGGGACATAATTGAGAGCAGAACACAGAAATGTTATATTTTCTGACAATGCAGGAGTAATGCAAGAAACAGTGAGAAAGAGAATAAACAGGGGAAAAGGAGAGTAGGACAAATTCATTGGTTGTTCACAGGCACTAGGTGAAAGTCGATGGATACCATCAAAAATTGACAAGCCAGTGATGTCTGCAAGATGGCAGAATAAGAATTTCCAGCACTCATCCTCCCACAGAAATGTAATTTTCTCCTCCCAGCTACAGAGGAGAGTACCTTTATGAGAGCTCAGAAGTCCAGCAGAGAGGTTGCAGTACCCCACTGGAGCAAAAAGTCTGAAAACAAATGCATCCAAGAGGGTAAGAAGAGCAATTTCATTTTACTTGTGTCACATGTCCCCCAAAGTGGCACAGCCCAGTGCCCAGAGAGACCCCCTCAGCCCACGATTTCTCTCCTGGGGGAATGTGAGAGCACAGTGAATGCCTGGCTTCCCCAGACAGGCAAGATGCTGCCCAAGAGACCCATTTCTTTGTTGCCCCAACTAGAACACTGAGGGGATCAGCATGGCTAAATAGTCTGAGGGATGTTTGGAGCAGGGAAAAGAAAAATGTGGTATATACAGAACTATGAACTATTGCGGAGCCTTAAGAAAGAAAGACATCCTGCCATTTGCAACAACATGGATGAACCTGGAGGACATTATGCAAAATGAAATAAACCAGACAAAGAAAAACAAATATGTGTGATCTCACAAAGTGGAATCTAAAAAAGTTGAAATCATAAAAGCAGAGAGGGGAACGGGTGGTTTTAAGGGGCTAGAGAGCAGGAGAAATGGGAAGATACTGGTCCAAGAGTTATGCAGGATTCATAAATTCTGCAGATCTGTAAAATATTGTTATCTTTTTTTTAATGTTTATTTATTTTTGAGAGAGAGAGCGAGGGGGGAGGGGCAGAGAGAGAGGGAGACACAGAGTCTGAAGCAGGCTCCAGGTTCTGAGCTGTCAGCACAGAGCCTGATGTGGGGTTCAAACTCACAGACTGTGAGATCATGAGCTGAGCCAAAGTCGCACACTTGCTGACTGAGCCACCCAGGTGCCCCTAAAACACTCTATGTTATACTTGAAACTTGCTAAGAGAGTAGGTCTTAAGTGTTCTCACCACACACAATGTGAGGTGATAGGTATGGTAATCAGCCTGATTATGGTAATCATTTCATAATGTACATGTGCATCAAAACATCACATTACAGCTTAAATATATACAATTATTACTTGTTAATTATACTTTAATAATTCTGGGAAAAAATGCTGACCAACCAGACAAGAAAAGGTTAGATATGAAAAGAGGATTAAAGAGTTACAAAGGTAAGTACCAGAACAAACGTACAAACCTTTCTAAATATCAGAAGATATTTTAGCACATATGAATAAGGAAAACACATATTAAATTAGGATATAAAGAATGGGTGCTAGAGTTGAGACCAAACATGTCAGTCATGTCAACACTTGTGAATGGGTTTAACTCACACAATTAAATGAAAGAGACTTCAAATTGCCTCATAAAGCAAGACCCAACTATCTGCTATGTATAAAGGTCACACCTAAAACAAAGTGATTCAGAAAGGCAACAATAAAGGAATGGGGAAAATTATACATAAAAAAAAACCCAGCAGAAATAGCAATCCTGATATCAGACACACCAGAATACAATTCAAAAAGCATTAAACACAACAAAGGACACTTTTTAAACCTACAATTAATGGGAAATATAACAGGTATGAATATCTACACACCAAACCCACAATAATCACTTTTATGAAGTAGAAACTAGAAGAGATGCAAGAATAATAGACTATTGTCAGAATAAGTCAGATCAAGTGAGTAGAGACAGGCACAGACCTAGAAAAGCTAAAATAACTAGGCAGATCCAGTGGATGTACATCAAACCCTACAGCCTGTTAACACACAGAAACCTCCCCCTTATGAGCTTATGAAACATTTACAAAAACTGAGCATGCATTAGCTAATTAAGAAAGCATCACTATGTTCCATAAAGTAGAATTATTATCAATATTCTATGATTACAGTGTAATAAAATTAGAAATTATTAAGAATATTAAAAAACCAAACAGGTCCTTCCTCCTGGAAAGTTCCAAAATAATTTCTTTTGACTTACTCCTGGCCGAATGTGGAGTTAAAACATAATGAAGATCCTACAGATCAGAATCTATGAAAAACAGAGCAGTGATAAAGTGAAAGAATGAAAAAAAATCAAATTTCTAGCACAAAAATCTAGAAAAGGAACAAAAAATGGGCCGAAAAGCATACAAGGGGGAATGATAAATGCAAAAGCAGAAACTACTGAAGAGAAAAATAGTAAGGAATAAAAAAGGTAAAAAGAGAGGAAGCACCATTATACAAATAAGAAATGACAAGGGGGAAATAACTATTGAAAAAGAAGAAATCTGTAAAAATGAGACTGCTCCTTAGATGTCTGGAAATAAATTCTGAAAAGCTAAATGAAATTGATAAATGCCTAGGGAAAATGGGTCCTAATAGAAATAAAAACTTACAGCACATTCCACAGAAGAAACAGAGAAAGATATCAAGGACTATGCAAACGGTGCCCAGATGTTTTCACAGGGAAACTGCAACCAGACTGTTGAAGACAAGATAGCACTAACATATATTGTTCTACAACATGGAAAATGAAGGAAGGCTTGCTCATTTCATTATGAAACCAGCCTAACACTGACACACAAACTTAGTAAAGATAATAACAACAACAAAAAAAGGGAAATTATAGATCAATTTTATGTTCGAATGTGTAAAACTCTTAAACATGTTAGTAAACAGAATTCAACACTTGCATTGAGAAAAGTTAAATGCTATGACCAAGAGGAATGTATTCTAGAAGTGGAAGGTTGGTTTGATGTGAAGAAATCCATTCATATGATACATACACACACACTGTATTAAGAGATCAAAGAAGAAAATCCTATCATTATATCTAACATAAAAAAAACACTTGATGCAATTCAATACTTATTTCTAATTTAAAAAGCCACTCAAGAAAATAGGAATTGATGAATACTTTCATAATATAATGAAAAAATATATTTTAGTCCTAAAATCAGCATCCTACTTAATGGGGATTTAGTAAAGGCATCCCCACTAACATCAAGATCAAGAGTAGAATATTCTCTGTCTCCACTACCCCTTTAGAAAATACTGGAAGTAGCAGCCAGTGCAACTTGTATAAAAGAAATCAAATAGAGGCATATAAATTGGAAAATAAACTTTAAAATATTTCTGTTTGCAAATGACATCATGGTATATCTAGAAATCCTTACAGAATTAATGATAAAAATTAGCAGGATATAAAATTAACATATAAAGTGGACAGTATCCATATATACAACTGATAGTCAGAGGATATGATGCCAGCAAATCCCATTTACAATGACAACTAAGCTTAAATACTTGGTAATAAACTTACCAAGAAGTGCAAAACCTTTATAAGGAAAATTTTACAACACCCCTGAAAAACATAATGGCAGACTGGAACAAAAAAAAGTTATGCTCTGTTCTCAGCTAGGACAATATAACATCTTAAAGATGTCAGTTCACCCTAATTAATGTATAAATGAGTGGTAATAGAAGTAAAATTACTAATAGGATTATTATGGAGCTGGACAAGTGATACTAAGACTTGCATGAAAAAATGAACATTCAAAAAGTAGGAAATCACTGAAAGAGAAAGTCCAGGCAGGACAACTTGCCCTAACACATATTAAAAACATAAAATCTCTGCAATTTTACCAGTGCGGTATTAGTGCATAAATAGGCCAATGGGCCAGGGGAACAGAATGCAAAATCCAGAGAAAGACCCAAGAACATATGAAAATCTAAAATATGAGAAAAGGGGCATCTCAAATTACTGGGGCAAAGATGGACTTATAAATAAATGTTGCTAGGACAACCAAACAGACATTTGGGGAAAAAAGACAAATTAAATCCATACTTCACACCATACACAAAAATAAACACCAAACATCAGAAATTTAAATGTAAAGAAATGAAACTATACAAGCAGTAGAAGCAAACATGTGTGAATTCCTTTATAAACTTGGTGTAAGATTTTTCACTCTGACTCAAAGTGTAGATGCAATAAAAAAAATTGATGCATTTCACTACCTTTTTTTTTTTTTTTTTTTGGTGTGGCAAAAACACTGATAAGCAGAGTCAAAAGACAACAAACTGGGAAAAATTGTAACATATAGCAGAGAGAAAGAGTTAATATCCTTTGGGGTGCCTGGGTGGCTCAATCAGTTGAGCGCCCAACTCTTGATTTTTGGCTTGGGGTATGATCTCAGGGTTCGTGAGTTTGAGCCCTCCATCAAGCCCTGCAATGACAGTGCAGAGCCTGCTTGGGATTCTTTCTCTCTCCCTCTCTCTGTTCCTCCCCAACTTGTGCTTTCTCTGTCTCTCAAAATAAATAAATTAAAAAAAAAACACTTTAAAGTAAAAAGAAAAGAGGGTCTGCCTGGGTGGCTCAGTCAGTTAAGCATCCAACTTCGGCTCAGGTCGTATCTCACAGTTCGTGAGTTCGAGCCCTCCGTCAGGGCTCTGTGCTGACATCTCAGAGCCTGGAGCCTGCTTTGGATTCTGTGTCTCCCTCTCTGCCATTCTCCCGCTCACACTCTGTTTGTCTCTCTCTAAAAAATAAACATTAAAAAAATTAAAAAGAGAAGAGCTAATATCCCTTCCTTATATATAAATAGACCTTAGAAATTGAGGGGAAAAGGTAAAAAGCCTGATAGAAAATCAGGCAAAAGACATAAGGAAAAGAGGCTGGCTCTGTCAGTAGAACAGGCAATTCTTGATCTCAGGATCATGAGTCTGAGCTCCACAATAGGGACAAAGTTTACTTAAAAATATACATATATAAAGCAGTAATTAAAAAATTAAATTAAAATGTCTCCTAAATATATGAACATATATTTTAAAATATATGACTTCACTTATAATAAGAGAAAGGAGATTAAAAACATTGAGATAAAACTTCTTTTAAAATTGAGGTATAATTGAAATACAATATTATATTAGTTTCATGTAGACAACACAGTGACTCAACATTTTTATACATTGTGAAATGATCACCACAACAAGTCTAGTTACCATCTGTCACCATACAAAGTTGATACAATATTATTGACTATATTCCCTATGGCATACATTGCTCCTGACCAATTTATTTTATTAAAGTTGGCATTCTTGTTCCCCTTCAATCATTTTGCTCTCCCCCAAGCCCCTCCCTTCTAGTAACCAACAATTTGTTCTCTGTATTTATGAGTATGAGTCTTGTTATATTTGTTTGCTTTGTTTTTTAGATTCCACATAGAAGTAAAGTCATGAAGTATTTGTCTTTCTCTGACTTATTTGCCTTAGCATAATCATATCCTCAAAGTCTGGCTAGCCATGCTGTCACAAATGGCAAGATTTCATTCTTTTTTTTTTTTTTAATGGCTGAGTAGTGTTCCACTGTGCACGTGTATATACACATCATATAAACATATATATGTACATACATGACACGTCTTCTTTATCCACTCACCCACTGATGAATACTTAGGTTGTTTCAATCAAAAAGATACATGCACCCCTACATTTGTTGCAGCATTATTTAATACCCAAGATAAAATTTCTTATGTATAACTTTGAAGACACCTCCCAAAATACAGAAATATATATTCATACATTCCTTTATTACAGTAGTGCTTGGAATTGAAAAATACTGGGAAAAATCTATATGTACATATAGGAGAATAATTGAGTAGACTAATATAGCTACATCATGAAATACTATGAAGCTATAAAAAAGAACGATCTCTATGAAATAATATAAAGTGATTTTCAGGCCTCTGTGGTATGTCACCTTTTTTATAAGAGGAAATAAAATATATGTGAACTTCTTAATTTTTTCCAATAATTTACAAGAAACCAATGACACTGATTTCCCACAGGGGATAGTGGGAATGGGGGGGAAAGAAATGGTATGTACCTTTCTGCATACACTTCTTTTGTATAGCTTACACTTTTGGAACCATGTTGCAATGTTTTACATATCCAAAAAAAAAGCAGTAAGAATGGGGAAAGGGGCAGGTACCTGGGTGGCTCAGTCGGTTAAGTGGCCAACTCTTGATTTCAGCTCAGGTCATGATCTCACACTTGTGAGATCAAGCCCCACATTGGGCGTGGAACCTGCCCAAGATTCTCTCCCTCCCTCTGCTCCTCCCCCCATCTCAAAAAATAAATGGGTAAAATGAACCCAAAATTAGTAACAAAGATAACCAAATAAACCTAACTACATTCCCAATAAACAACCATACCTTAGAGAAAGAAAAAAGAACCAACTAACTCTGAACACAATATTTTGTACAGACCATCTATAAGTCTATGTTGAATCCTAGTTAGTTGGTTTGTTTTACAAAGTGATATAGGTTAGTAATTCTGAAAATAATTTTTAGGTATTCCAGGGTTGAGTGAATAAGGAAATATGTTGAGAATAATTAAAATTTCTCACTGCCAGAGAAGTGAGCTGAAATATGGGAGGGGTGAAGAGTGAAATGAATCCTGTGATGTCGGATTGGAATGAGGGCTATAATTATAAACTCTTGATTTTTAATACAGAGATTATTATTAACTGGGTAGGCAGTCAGAGAGGCAGATAGATATAGGAAAGTATATAGGTACATGTATATCTTGTATTTGTTTTCACTGTGAGAGCCAGAAGCAATAATACCCATCAGCAACGATACTCAGCAGCTCTCAGATCTTGGTTTCTAAGTACCATTCTCTATTAAAAGGAATTGGAGTTGGTGCACAAAAAGCACAATAAATCGTACCAGAAAAATAAAAAAAAGTTTCCAAGAACTTATGGGGACATATCACAAGGACAAAGGTACTTCTCTGAAGGTATACTTCTTATATTTGCACGATCTGGACAGAGAGACAAATGAGAGCCACAAACTGCTTACTTAAATGCTTAAATCAATAGATCAAACTAATGACCTGTTAAATGAGATATACTCGTTCCATCCTACTTTGGCAAATGCATCTGTACATAAAAACAAAAATCAGAAGATACACGTATAGTTTTCACCTGGCTATAAGTCAGCAAAATACATCTTAAAAAAAAAAAAGAAAAAAAAGGGATATAGGAACTGACTAGAAGGGGCTCCCACTAAGACTGGGACAATCTGAGCATAAAAATAAATAATAATGGCAATATGTTATCATGGACTCAGTACAATCAGAATCTATGAGTTTTCACTAATAGAAATAAATAACACATTAAAAACAAGGGAGAAAGGAGAGCCCATCCTCACAATAGATGTTAACCAATACATAAATTATCATGGAATGAGAAAAAACATCCTTTGGCAAACATCTTATCAAGAATTGATTCAGACAAGAATCATCAACAAATGCTAAAGCTAAGGGAAGAAAGTTTGATGAAGAACAGGATGTTTACCTAGTCTAGAAATAAATCCTCACAAAATATGTATACATTAAAAAGAAACAGTAACTTTACAGTGAGGAAAACCTTGGTGGAGAACACTTTAAGGATCAACTTTAACATTACCTATAATGGCACACATGGATATAAAGTGCCTCCTGATATGATGCACTGGGAAGAATTCAATATCACTTTTGTAGTATTCCTGCCAAAAAAAGGCATAACTTTAATCCCGAGCAAACCCAACACGGGGACATTCTGCAAAATAACTGGCCTATCATAATTTTCAAGACTCAAGGTCAAGAGAGCCAAGGAAAGGCTGAGATATAACGAATCTAAAGAGACATGACAACTAAATGTAACAAGTGATCCTGGACCAGATTAAAAAAAAACCAAAAACAAAAAAATCTGACATAAAGGATATAATTGAGTCAAGTGGCAAAGCTGGGACTAATGGTATTACATCAACATTAATTTCCTGGTAATTGTATTGTACTGTATTGGAAATGCATGTTGAAGCATTTAGGTGTAAAGGGATGACAGATCACTGACTGACAGATTGATAGATAGACAGAGTTGGGGAGACAGACAGAGAGAGAGAGAACGGAATGGTAAAGCAAATATGGTAATCTGTAAGCAATTAGGGAGCTAGGGTGGTCTATGAAAGCTCTTTATGTTATTCTTGACACTTTCCTGTAAGTTTGAAATGACTTTGAAACAAGGAGTCAAAAATATTTGCCAGAGTAGAGGGAGTGAATTGGGGTAGATCAAAGAAGACTGGCAATGGGTTGATCATTGTTGAAATAAGGGGCATACAGAAATGAGTCTATGATACTCTTTATTTTTGTACAAGTTTGAAATTTTCCATATTAACAAATTTCTTAAAGGGAGAGAATATTTTTTTGCTACATCCTGAATATATTGTGTTCTCTTTGTCTCAGCTATTACCACCTTTCTCTACAGCCATTATCTCTTTCCTAAATGGCTGCAATAGCTTTCTGTCCACTCTACCTACAGCCTTTCTTGACCCTGATAATTCATGCCTCTCTGTAATCTTTTAACTGCCTAGGACAGATCCCACTAATCCCTATTTAAACTCTCCAATGGATTCCTGGTAGACTAAGGGTAAAACCCCAGCTCTTCCCCTTGATTGTTACTTCCCTGCATAAACCAACATTGCCATTTCTTCTTTTTACTACTTTCTCCCTCTAGGCAGATTGCTTTTGTTTACAATCCCTGAACCTACTCAATTCATTTCGTCCTCAGGGCCTTTACATTTGCTGTTCCCTCTGCCTGGAATCTCATAATCTTCATGTCCTGATCATTTGAGTTCTGTATCTGTCACTTCCTCAAGATGCCTTCCCTGATGGTTCCACTCAATTGCCACACTCTCCAGTCACCCTCTATCATAGATCATTCTTTTCTATTCTCACCCATCCTTACATGAAATTGTAATTTTTGTGAACTTTCCATGCTTCCCACCAGATATAAAGAAAGACCATGAAGGCAAGAGACTTGCTCATTCTTTTCACTGATGGCACAGTACCTGGCACATACGGATCATGCCATAAAAAATGGGGGATGTTAGACATTCAAATTCTAGTTTTGTTTTTCATTGGTTGAGTGAACTTGGGTAAATCCCTTGGGCAAATCCCTTGGGCAAATTCCTTAATCTTTCTGAATCACACTGTCCTCATCTATGGAATGGTAGCAATACCCAATGCACATCTCACTGGGTTAAACAAAATTTTGAACGCACATGTGCCTGAGAGATGCAAAGAAGTAGACGTGCATGGCTTTATTATTATAATGAATTGATACTGGGATTATTGACAAAATCATGTTCCCTGTCTAAAAGAGAATAAATTCTAAGCTTTTAACTATAGCCTGCTAAGTCCTCCCACCCCTCATTATCTGCTTCCTGTCTTTCTCTCTCTGGCCTTCTATCTATATCTCAGAATCAATCCTATCAAATCTTCCCAAATCATGGAATGATACAATTTGGGCCTCTGCTCAGATGCTTCCTTTATAGGACACGCTCAGTCCTCTGACCTATTGTCTGCATGAGAAATACCCACTTACCTTCAAAATTCAAATGAATTGTCATTTTTTTCTATGAAACTTTTCCTAAGTACCTTCTCATCCCCTCCATCTCCAGGCTTCCAGGGGTACAGTGGGTACTCCACCAATGAGACCCCTGATACGGTTTACAGTACACATTTGTTTTCATGACTGTCTTTCCCACTGTACTGTGGGTTCTCCAGGGCAGGAACTGTACCTTATTTACCTGTTTACCTGTGTATCTCCCCACCAGATCAGAGCAAGCCCTTAATAAATGACTGTTGGATTTTTGCTGCCACCACCACCACCATCAGCAGCAGCAGCAGCAGCATCTCCTTAGAGAGGAGAGAATGGCCAGTGATGACACAGTTTTGCAGAATAAACAAATGCAGATAAATGGGGGAGACTGGGTTCAAGTCATGGCTCTGACCTTGGGCAAATCACTTCCCCACTCTGGACAACAGTTTCTTTTTCTGTTGTAAGAAGGGCACCGTATAATCTATACACTCCCTTCTAAAACTACATTTCATGCTTCCCATTCCTCAACACCAGAATTATACTCTAACTGGGATGTCCAAAGTGTGGTTCCTGGGCCTCATGGAGAGAGCGTTAGACCTTCCACAAGGGACTGGGAACTCCCAGGTCTAAACCAACGGAAGCTAGAGCCGTCCTTCATGCCTCCCTGCACAGCTCTTATCTGACCTTAATGATCACGGCTCTCACGGCTCTCTGTGAGAGATCCTTTGAGCTGTAATTACTAATTGATGTTTGTAAAGTCTTTGAAATTCTCAGGTGACAGATGTAATCAAGGGCCAATTTATTATGATAATTGTTATTAGTACAGCTCCTCATTATTTGTTGATGTTAACGGCAGGGCCAGCAGGTGTTTCAAGATTAAGCAGGGGATTGAGGCTGGCCATATCTGGGCAGAGAAAGAGATAAATGTGATGTGTGGGGGATCTGAGGTCTTTTAGAGACCCTGCTGATTTCAGTCTAGTCAGATTCCACTTTGTGGGGTAATGAATCAGCATCAAGGCACTAAATGTATAAGGCTGCCTAATGGCATTTTTACATGTTCATGTTCAAACCCAGCTCGGTCTCTTGCTCCTGGAATGTGCTTCGGCACATCCTCAGTCTTGGCTTGCTCATCTGCTAAATGAAGATACATACAGTATGAATTTACACTTGCTTGAGGCAAGGAAGAGCTGATGTGGGAAGACCAGTTAGGAGGCTGTTGAGGTTTCCCAGGCACAAGATGATGATATTTAGGATGAGGATGGTGACACTGGAAATGAGAAGAATATGTAGATTGAAGAAAATTTGAGTGTTGAACCATTAGGATTTGGTGAGCAACTGGATACAGCAAGTGAGATGTCTTGGGCAACCCAGACTTCTAAGATAGGAAAGACTCAGGGATCTTTTTGGAGGGGAGGAATGAACAATTCAGTTTTTAAGAAGTCATTGCTTACTATCTCCACCAGTCTCATGTAGGTTTGGTTTCTGTGAATCTCATCAACTCTGCAGCCCAATAAATTGAGTTAATGGGAAAATCTGGGGGCCATGATGCAAAGGTTGGAACATGACCAACATTCAGTTTCCAGGAAGGGCTTGCAGAACTGCCCACTTGTTTCTCTGTAAGTACATTTCTAACCTCCCTTTGAAATCTCACTCTTCCTGTCTCCTCGATGTATCCAGTGTGCCAACTGGTGTCTTTGCACACTTTGGACTTCGATGATTTTGTTTCTCCTCCCTTAATTACCTCCTCCTGAATCCTATTCCCAGTCTATTCAAATTTGATTGACGGGTTTCAAAAGTCTGTGCACCCACTGATTTTTCGTGTCCTTTCCTTAGTACACCTCTATCCTCTGCCTCATATATATCACCTGTGATATTCTAATAATGATAACTGACACTAACTCAGTGTTTATTGCAAGCCAAGCACCATGATAAGCATTTTTAATGCATCTTATTTAATATTTACATTTTGATAAAGTTGATACTATGGGCATAAAAATTTTCCAAATGAGAACTTGATTCATAGAGTTTAAATCACTTTCCTAAGGTCACATGGATGGTCAGTGCCAACCTATGCAACAGACTCTGTACCAGGTATGTTCATCAACAATGCCTAGGGAAAAAAACTTTGAGATCCATTAATTTATTTAATGGAATTAATTGATGGCATTAATGCTATTATACAGCACAAGAAACAAAATCACTGAGTGTAAATGAGTCCATTAAATTTCAATTTAATATTGTATCACAATGTTGATTGGGTATGGTATTGGAGTAGAGATAGTGTTGAGTGTTGGAGTAGAGATAGTATGATATTGGCCAGTATCTCCTCAGAGCCCCTTATGTAAGAATATACATGATAAATCTCCCTTCTAGAGTCTCCCATGGAAAGTATGTATGCTTCTGTCCACGAAGAGAAGCTTTGCAAATCTGCCATACATTCCTTTTTGCCTTTGCTTCCAGGAAGCTCAGGAGGTACAGCTAATGTTCTATTTCATTAACCACCTATGTTAGGCCTCTAGTGTAATGACAACGTTTCTTCTCCTAAGATTCTTGAGCTAATTTTAAATTTATATTAAGTCAGTATGCATACGTATTCACGTATATACACACATAATTATATACACATGCTAAAATATTTATGTGTATTATGCATATATACACATATGCTGAATTTGCACATGTGTGCATGCACAAACACATACACGTATATGTGATATCTTCATTCAAAAGGTACTTAGGAATATGAATAAAGTTATCACAATCTATTATTTATTCCTTACAAAGACTCCGGGGAGCTTGGGAGGGCATATCTTGTCCCTACTTGACAGATGGGGAAACTGAAGTTTAGTAGGCAGGTATTCATTTCATGAAGCTGAAAAATAGCAGAGCCAGTTTTTAAAGTCATAGATCCAGTTTCCAAATTCAGTGGTATCCCAACTTTTTCACCATTTGGAGGCCAATTGGGCCAAACTTCATAAGGACCCTTGGTTTGCAAGGGGCCTGATAGAAGCAGAAACCCCTGCTAAATGGAAACTTAGGTTGCTATTTCCATGAGCCTTTTGAGGGCTGGGGGCTGGAGCCTCAACACCCAGACTGACAAGATTATCAGCTATCAACATTTGGGTAACCTCCATTTCCTTTTCCAAATGAGTCTAAAGTATCTTTGTGTTGAAAGGAAAATGTTCTTGGTCCCTCAGGTCTCATACCATGATAATAAAATCTGTAGGAACTAGGAGTGAGTGAAAAAATAAATTAGCAACCTGGGAGAGCTCGTTTTGGTATTTGTACAAGGTGACACTCAGGGAATTTCTCTCTCACTTAGTAAGAGAAGTTTGAGCCCCAACAGGGCTTCAATAGAAGTTCAGAACTTTTAATAGCAGGTGCTAAGGCTCACATGGTAGAATGGAGCTTAGAGGTAGGTATGCTCAGGAGGCTGGGTGATCCCCAGGATCTGAGGATTGGGAAGGAGGACTGGGCAGGTTGATGCGGCAGGCAAAGCAGGCTCCGGTGACAAAGCAGGACTTGGAGGGGCACTGACCAGGCCTAAGCTTTCCAAAGTGGTTATAGAAAGGTTTTGGTGATAACCCTGGCTTCCAAATGTCCAGTTCAGTCTCCCTCTCTACTTTCACTCAGCTGCAGCAGAGCTGATACAATCCAGAGACAAGTTCCTAACATAGGACTATGGTAACAAGTCAGTAAAATAATACGTGGAGGTCTTCAGTTCACAGTTTTCTGATACTTTGGCAGCAATTGATGGGTGGGAGAGATCTAAAGTTTTCTGAGGCCTCTCAACCATACTTCATGGTAGACTTGGAAGAACCACTGCCTTTCAAAGTGGAATAGTGTCAACAGGGAGTATTAGACATTTCTTTACCATGTATCGATGTAGATAAAATAAGAAAGCTGTTACTAAAATCCCTTCTTCAGTATGAAGTAACTGAGATTCTATGAGATTGTTGGATGCTCCTGGCAGTCTATTCATTCACTGATTTAAATGGAGTCGCTTTGTGAGACCAATTGGGAAGTAGCACAGGTGATAGCATCTTCTTAGTGTCTGGGATGCAGTAGGAGCACAATAATAGAAAGTTCTCAGGATCTGTAATAGGAAATGGACAGGTGCTTCAAGATTGAATGTATCATGGGAATTTTATGGAAAAGTTTCATTATGGGCAATAATAAGGAAGTGTGGTGGTCATTAAGGATGTTCTCAAATACCTTAAGTTCACATTCTTGGCACTTGGCTGGAATCAGCTGCCTCATTGTTTTTGAAGTTAAGCATGGCCGCATAAATAGCCTTGGCCAATGAAATGTCCAAGTGGTGGGTATCATTTTGTGTGGAAACTTTTTAGAATGAGCGCCCTTTTGCCACATTTCTCTTTCTCCGCCTTGGTGACTGCGTAAGCGTATGTCAAAATGGACTTTCCCTTAGCCTCAGCTCCCTGAGTGACTATGATGAACAGAGTCCTTCTGCTGACCCATTCTGGACATGCAGAAGGAATGAACAATATTTCTTTTTCTGATAATACATGGAGGTTTCATGGTTGTTTGCTACTATAGCATAAATTAGTTTGTCCTAACCAATACAGGGGTTTTCTTATAAATTCCCTGATTGGAATATCTAAAACCCAAGTCATGAGATAGCCCTGTATGATCTTAACCCTAACCCATCTGAGCTTGGGCCTCCCCTATCTTCTCATTCCATGGTCCACCTGAGCTTTCCTCACGTGACAAGTGAGAAGTCACTAAAGGAGACAAGTGAGAAGTCACTAAAGGAGAAATAGAATCAGGAAACGGGGTTGGGAGGGGCAAGATCACTCCCCAAAGACAAAATCAATTATGTCACAAGATTTAACAAGAACAGAGGTCAGACTTGGACCATGTGTGAAACATTAAACTAATAAAAATAAAGCCTGAAGTGAAGTTATGAAGCAATTAAATGATGGGTGAGTCAAGACAGTCAACAGCTTCCACATAGACATAGTTCCTGAGGTTAGATAAGGACGCTCCAACCTTCCCCTGCCTCAGGAGAGGAGCTGCAGGAAAGCAGCAAAAAGGAAAAGAACTTGGGCAGGGGGTGGGGGAGGTAGGTCATTCATCTTGAGACGTTAAGTAACAGCACAAGTTCACATCATTGGAAATAGCCCAAATTCAAAGCCAAGTCTGTCTGATGACTGACTACCTCTCAGTTCTTTCCACCCCACCATGCCTCAGAAAACCAATCCATGTGCAAACATTCTTTTAACAGTTTTTGGACACAACTAAATATAGCTCCTTCCAGTACATTCAGAGACACAGAACTCTCCATAACCACACTCTACCTAGATAATCCTCACTATTATAATGTGATTACACTGCAAACATGAGGACCCCTTCAAAATAGCATCTGGCTTCCAACTGCTCTCAAGAGGCAATTGAGTTCAGGAGCTGGAAGAGAAAGCGAGAGAATGAGAACAATCACCCTCTACTTCCCAATTCTCTTATTTAGATCACCATTTGGCAGAGGCATCATCCAGGTTAAATGTGCTCCTACATGATGAAAAAGATATGGCAAGGAAAGAGTTTTCCCTCTGCATAAATATAACATGCACAACAACCCTGCCCAAGAAAAGGTGGCTTCTGGTGGATATTTGCATGAATTTGCCACACTTGTTTTGCATCCAACCGTTAATTATGGTCCTTTCAACTTCACAATTATGGCTAATGGTGGTGGGGATGCAGAGAACAGTAGATTCAGCAGACCTCATTCTGGGAGGAGTGGGGGAGAAAACAATGCAAAACTGCACCCACCTGCTGTTTACAACTGAGACAGTTACTCTGGGTACCATTTGGAAGATTTGGAGGAAATCAAGGCTGCCCAGGAGCCTGGAGCTTGGGAAATGAGACAGCTGGGGAAAAGTCTTACTGCTACGATGGAAGGAAGGTCCTCCAGGGGCTCATCTGTCTATGGTGAAAATAGCTCAGAACCACATCTCTCATGCCACACAGAATGGAAATTCAGACTGCACTGACACTTACCCGGTATCTTTCAGAATTCAAGATCTTTTCTCATTTAATCTTCGAAATGACTGTGTGAGTTTTATATTACCATTTCGATTTCATAAGCAAGAAAACAGACTCACAAACAAGAAACAGTTCGAAACAGTTCATACTCTCATTCATTCACTCATGCAACAATCATCAAGTATCTACTATGTGTTAAATATTGTATTTAGTATGGAGAATACAGAGGCAAACAAAACAGAGCTGCTACCTCCAGTAGCTCTCAGTTTAAGGATGAAGGCATGCACTACGCAAAAATAAGTGCAATTAAAAGTGTGCTCAGTGTTATAAAAAAAAAAAAAGAACAGGTTAACATGTAAGTGAGTACTGGCATGGACAGCTCTTAGAAAATATAAATGCATGGGGCGCCTGGGTGGCGCAGTCGGTTAAGCGTCCGACTTCAGCCAGGTCACGATCTCTCGGTCCGTGAAGTTCGAGCCCCGCGTCAGGCTCTGGGCTGATGGCTCGGAGCCTGGAGCCTGTTTCCAATTCTGTGTCTCCCTCTCTCTCTGCCCCTCCCCTGTTCATGCTCTGTCTCTCTCTGTCCCAAAAATAAATAAACGTTGAAAAAAAAATTTTATAAAAAAGAAAATATAAATGCAAAGTTCTCAGAGGATGGGACATCGAAAAGGAGGCCTGGAAAATGAGAAGGTACTAGTTCTGCAAAGAATGAAGAGAAGAGACAGTCAGGTAGAATTACAGCTTGCATAACGGCCCCAAAGTGAGAAAAATATCTTGGAATGTTAGGGAAATAATGTTTTAGAAAATGGTAAGGCGAGGAGGGGTAGTGAACATGTAGCAGGCATGGTCTAACTATCTTTGAAGTACAATTCTAGGTTCTAGGCATCGTTTTGAAGGAGGGCATTGGAAAAAAAGGAGTATGTCTATGAAAGTACAGAATAAATAGGATTAAGAAGATAGAGAAAATCATTCCAAGTGAGAAACAGAAGTAACTGCATGTTAGACATCAATAAGATATAGCCTGGGTGACCAAACAAAGATGGTAATTGGTACGGTCTTATTTTCTCCAAGAGGCTGACATGGGAAGAAAGATTTGATTTGTTCAAATAAATACAAGTGCCCAAGAGTACAGAGTTAAGAAGACCAAATTTGGCTTTATAGAAGGAAGAAAGTTCTAATAATTTTACCTGCTCCACAAAGGAATCAACTCTTTCCCTCCAGAGAATTGCAGTGATCAAGCTGAGGTTCTATAATGCCCTGCCAAGAACACCTTATTGGAGATTTCTTTGTAGGCTGCTGGTCTGCATTAGATGACACTGCAAAATTACCCAGTTCTAAAATGATATAATAGATCTATGATATAGCCATATCCAAAATAAATGGTTACAATATGGTTTGATTCACAAGAAAGACTGGCACTGAGGAGTCAGAACCAAGGAGAGTGCTCTAACAGCCAACACTGCCTTTGTTCTCCATAAGAAAGCATCAATGGCTAAATGTGATATTACTAATCTGATCAGAATTCCCAGTAAAAGTGCCTGTCAACAATCCACACTTCAGGAAAATACCTGCAAGGTCTCTGAGCACCATGCCTCATGATGTACATCATACTTGGGCTCTCCCTTGTGTTTACAGAGATGGATTAAAATACTTCCACATTTATGTAGATTACTGTAGAATTTACAGAATATCCTTATCCTCATCCCATTAATATTCAACACAGATCTTATGTCAACATTTAATGAGTGAAGAAATGCCTTTTTTTGACGTTTGGTATGCACTTGCTAGAGGTTTACTTAATTAATTGATCAATCATATGTAACTATTTTTAATAGCTTACTTAAAATCAGAGTTATTAGGGTTTTGTGTGTAGGTAGTCTGATTGCACAGGCTGGATATTTATCCAGTCTGATGAACTGAAAAAAAAAACTCTATTTAATATCCAGAATAAATATACCTGGACCCTAAAATTTTCTTACCCCATTCTGATGAAACTTGCAGGTAGGGTTGGGAGCAATAAAATTGATTGACAGTAAGTTATTCAATCTGGCCAACGACTATCCTGCAACAAATGGCCATTTTTTGCTTTCCTTTAATTTGTTTTAATTTAATGTGACTTGGCCTCATCCTTTGTTTGGTTTTAATCTTCTAGTAATATGGAAATAGCTTGATCCAAGATATTTTTTCCTCTTTAAAGAGGGGAACAAAGAACCACTTAAAAGAATCAAACCTGGTACTTTTGTCTTCTGGCTTGCTTTATAGTTGCTGATTTTCATCACTTACAGTTTCATCACTTACAGTTTCCTTTGCTTCTCCCCATTTTCTTTGTAGATTGTTGTTTCCTGTTTTTTAAAGGTTAGATTGGAAATCTGCCTTTATGTTTAAAAAAATTTACTTTTCAAAAATTCTCAGTATCAAAAATAAAGTAGTTGCTATTTGTTCCATCCTGTCTAAATTGGGGAAATTGGCAGATTTTTATTTACACTCATCAATCCTCCAGCTCCTTCTCAGTTTCTGTTGACATAACAGCAGATTACAGACCTTGATTAGAATTGTTAATTCCTTACATGTTCTCTTTAATTACTTTTTTATATTAACCTTCTCTTTTGTAACATATTTATAGCAATTATTTAGCATTAACACTATGTTTAGTTAATTTCCAAGTTCAGTGTTGGTCTTTTCATTCTACATTTCTCTGTTCTTGATTTCTTTATTTTGATTCATTGCTTGGTCAATTGCTCTTTGAATGATTTATTAGAGGCAGAGCATGCGGGAGCCCCTGGATACTGAGAATGTCTTTCTGATGTATTTACACAAGAACAACAACTGGGCTGATAAAGAATTTGTGGGTTATAACATTTTCTCCTCAAAAATCCTCCAGGCTTAACTGCATTGTCTGCTGCCCTTTATGAGATGGAGAAATCTGAGAGGGGCCAGCAGAGATTTGTTAGACTGAGAATGGCTTTTCTGCTCCTATGACTCTTTAACTTAACTCTTTTCAGTATAACTTAATACTAAATACAGTAATTTGAAATAGTGTGTAGTTTTTTCCTTGTCAGAAAAATACAACATGCTGAGCATCCGGCTCCCACAGCTCTTCCTCTGCTCCTTTTTCTCTCTGTTTCCTCCTGTCCCTCTGTCCCTCTATGTTTCCCTCAAGACACCTGGCATAAGCACCCATCCAATTCCTTTCCTGCAAATCTTAGTTCCAAAATGGGAGCACACATGGTGTGGGATGGAAGGCATAAGTAATTAAATGGCCTTGTTCATCCGGAAGCAGAAGTAGAAACTACTTCCTGGATGAGGTAGCTTCAGAGTGGGGTGACTTCTTTCCCAATGGCAAGCCTCCTTCCTTGAGGAAGTAGTTTACTGTGTGAAGTTTGTAAAGCCAAACCTCCCACAGTTCTCTTGCCTCACCTGCTTGTTCCACTCAAGGCCAACCACACTTGGGTTGGGGAATTCCTCCTGGGGTCCATTTGTCTCTATAGACTCGGTCTCCAGCTGGGTTTCTATTAGAGTCATGGTAGGAATGTGATATAGAGTGAACTGAGTACAGCTGCTACTCTTCTTCACAGCATGGAAACCCAAACAGCACCTCTTGACATGTCGCCAAGAGCAGAGAAACCCACACCTTCTCAGAATTGTGCTCGACCAACAAACTGGCCAGTCTGGGATGCAGAGAAACAGAGACAAGATGAGCCCCCAGATGCTTTCTGCCCATCTTTATGTCTTCTTCCTCAATACATCAGAGTGTTTCATGCAGAGGAAATACCAGATGGACAGATGGAAGGCAGTCTGGCAGCTTCTCTTTGTAGTTTTAGACTCTGAGGAATGTTGCTTGGGCAAGTAATAAATGCAGAACTGAAATACCAGTGTGGAATTTAAATGGGTATGTGGACATTTAAAATGTTAATTAGTTCCTCAATCCAGGTTTCTCATAAGGTAATGACTGCCACTGACAGACTAAACTCTCTATCTCGGCCACCAGAGCCTACAGAGGCTATTCAGCACACACTTCACCAAATCTTGCTTTTGTTTCAGCTTTCCTTTTTCCAGTGAGTTTCTCACTTCTCCAGATACACCATGGAACATGGCACACACCAGACTCCCTTATGTTAAGAAAAAGTCTTGCAGGGGAGGGGAGGGTTGCGCATACTATGTAACCTTAATATGAACTATAGGGCTTAGCTTATGTCAGTGTTTGTTGTATATTTGTTGAGTGAAATATGGCAACCTGAGATATATGCACAAAAGCAAAATGGGAAATACTTGTGTCATAAGAGGAACTAAAGATATTTAGTTTGCAGAAAATAAGACCAGATGGGTGTATCTGAACAGAGGGGAAGTGGATGGTAGGAAAGATCTTATGTAACTGAAAGAATACCACCTAAGAAGGTGATTGCATTGGTTCTCTTGGGACCTAAGGGTATGGACCAAGAGCATTGGGTAGAACCTATAATAAGAAACATATTTTGGGGCACCTAGGTGGCTCAGTCGGTTAAGCGTCCGACTTCAGCTCATGTCATGATCTCACAGTCTGTGAGTTCGAGCCCCGTGTTGGGCTCTGTGCTGACCACTCAGAGCCTGGAGCCTGCTTCAGATTCTGTCTCCCTCTCTCCCTGCCCCTCCCCCACTCATGCTCTGTCTCTGTCTCAAAAATAAATAAAAACATTAAAAACATGAAAAAAAAATAAACATATTTCAGGCAGTACAATAGAAGGCTTTCTTAGAGCCACGGACACCCCAAAGATCAGTAAAATTACCACATAAAGAAGTTCTCGGTCATTAGAGATATTCAAGAATAAGCACGAATACCAGTTAACAACTGTGATGTTGTAATGTTGATTGTTTTATGTGTAGGGGGAGAGAGGTAGATATTTGGTGACCTTTCCCATCCTTTTCAGCCCCGTGATTTTGTGATGTTATGACTGGTATCCCATCTTGACCAAAGAAATATCTGACACTAAAAAAGTTTCCCTTGTCTTTGGGAGAAGAGAATATTTTCTAATGTGACTATTGCTAATAATAAAAGAGTTAGTATTCACTGATTAACTACAACATGCTTAGTGCATTCATAAGTAACAGATAGGTATTTTATGGATGAGGAAATTAATCCTTAGATGGGCATGCAATATTCCCAAAGGTGATTTGAAAGACCTTTTTTATCTTTTAATATTGAGGTCTGCAAATTTTTTCTGTAAAGGGTCATATAGTAAATATTTTAGGCTTTATGTGGCATAAAGTCTCTGTCTAAACTACTCAACTGTATTGGTGTAGCATCAAAAGCAGCCTTAGACCAAGTAAATGAAAAGGCATTGTTGTACTTAAAAAAAAAGTGTGCATGTGTGTGTGTGTGTGTGTGTATCAGTCATGGGGCTGGATTTGGTCCACAGGCCTTAGTTTGGCAACCTCTGCTCTAAAGCCATGCTACTTCTCATTTGAGAATAGGAAAATACAAACAAGGCAAGAAATGGCCTTCATGTGGCCATACTTACTCCATTGGCTTTGCTGAGTGCCTGGAAATAGATGCTGTAGCTTTTCAGAGGGGAAAGAGGAGGGTTCCAGTATCCATTGTATGTCTTGTTGTCACCCACTGTAAATGGCTGGGTAACAGGGAGGTTGGCAGGCTTCAATTCAGCAGCAAAGTAGTGTAGAGAATCAAGGCTGGAGGCATTCCTATAGCTCACAGGCACCGAAAAGCACTCAATGATATCAGCTGCCCTCCGTGATTTTTGAAGTCGCTCCTCCTTGACAACCAGCTGATAAACACTGAACAGGAAAGAGAAGCAGATGAGCAATGATCTGGAGGGATGCACTTGTTATTTATTACCATTTCTGTCTACAAGTGAACCTCCCTCCTGAGTTTTAGAATTATAAACCCACTGCTGTGTAGAAATAGATCTCCATTTAGATGTCCCAAGGCCAGCTCACACTGGATATATCCAAAATGTAACTTGGTCCCAACCCCTACAAAACTGCCTCTTCCTCCTTCTACCTTTCTTTCCTTAGTGAAGGGTAGCATTGACCATCAAGTGACCAGATATTGAGTCTGGGGCTCATTTTCAATTCCTACCTCCTTAGATCTCACTCTGCCCCTATAAACAAAAAGCCCAGTTGACATCAGCAATCTGCATCTGCCCCACCTCTTTTTCTTCCTTCATTGATAATGCTTAGGTTGGGCACTTCCCTACCTCTTCCCGGATTCAACTGGTCTCTTTACCTCTAACTTACCTGATAAACTAGTCAACTCATTGATCTTCCTAAACATATAAACACAGTCTCTCTTCAAACTCTTTCATAAGCTGTTATCCTAATGATATAATCTGAACTCCTCATCCTGGCACTGGGGACACTTGTGCCTGGCTTCCAGTCTGTCTTTCGGAAACTCTTAGTTTGGACCCCTCATTCCAGTGGATCCAGACAAACATCCTTGGGATTTCACTCCATCAGTTCATGCTTCCTCCACATGCAATGTCTTCTATCCACTTCTGTCTGGGGAAGACTTTCCCTAAAGGCTGAGTCTATCTTTCATCTCCTCAATGAAGCCTGTCTAGACCCTCTCACTCTGAATGAGTTTCCCCCCACCTTAGTTCCCCTACAACTCACTAATGGATATCTTCTTGGGATTGTAAGAATATGAGCACAGGACTGTTTCTCTGGTTAGACTGTTACCTTTTTGGACAGTGGGAGTTGTGGCTTAGTTATTTCTGCATCATTTACCCCAACCCCACATTGCCCACTAGGTTGCCTGATACCCATAAAGTCATCACTGAATGCTTGTTCAAGTAAACCAAATTAAATTAAAATTGAAAGTAGGCATGAAACTAAATGTGACTGGATACAGAATCCCTAATCAAAATAAACAGTGAATACTCTGAGCTCCTGTCTAGTGATCGTGTACCATTCCCTTCAACTTGGAAGGAAGTAAGAAGGTACCAGTCTGTGAAGAGAGATGACTGAGCCTTGAACACCAGCTGTAGGCCAAATATGTAGGCTCCTTTTATAAAAGTTATCCTAAACGTTGGTGGATCTGGATGGCATTTTATCATCTCTTTGAATGTCCACAGTTTGTATCTCTCTGTAAATACTTTTCTTTTAGAAGATCTTTCTTGCAGAGCTCTCTGGACTCATGACCTAAGACAAAAGATCAATTGCCCAAAGAGTGCCTCCAGGAAATTTTTGTGAATTAAAGGTGACTTCAGCAGTCACCCAAACCAATCTTCTAAAGATGGCATAGTGAGATAGCACATGGTTTATGAAAATGGAGCATGGTGAGCGCTACCATCCTTTAATCAAGCCGTCCATCTAAATACACTTGGTTAAGAAACATAACTTGGACAAAGACAGAGGCAGAGGACTATTTCACTAAAATAAAAGGGTATAGAGGGACTAACCCAAGGAAACATGATACAATATGGCAGGGCTTCTCCTGAATCTCCTTGAGCATGAGGATCGTCAACAATGCAGATGGAAAAAAAATACACCATGTGAATGTTTGCCACACTTGGAAGAGAGTGATACCTTGAGTGGAGGAGAGCAATAGCTCAGTGAGCATGTGTACTCTCTGATGGGCACAACTGGATGAGAACTCAGCAGCCCAGAGTGCAGGTGAGTGTCATGTGAGTGGATACGGCCACTTCTCTGGGAGGGCAGACTACATCTGAGTGTGAATAATGTCCAAATGAGCATCTGTAGGACCTGGGTGTCTAAAAACCGAGAGAACACATATACTCTTTGAATGAGTGTGACATTCAGATGAATGTGGGTGGACACCTAAATGTGTGTGACATGCGAGTGCGTCTAACATCCCAAAGTATATGTGTGTGTGACATCTATATGTGTTCATAAAACTGAAGTCTGGGGTGCCTGGGTGGCTCAGTCAGTTAAGCCTCCGAATCTTGATTTCGGCTCAGGTCATGATCTCTCAGTTTGTGAGTTCGAGCCCCACATCTGCACTGACAGTGCAGAGCCTGCTTGGGATTCTCTGTCTCCTTCTCTCTCTGACCCTCTCTTGCTTGTGCTCCCCTCTCTCAAAATAGATAAATAAATAAATAAATAACACTAAAAGTATGTATTTAAAAAATTGAAGCCAATAAATGCCTAAATTAAATCATGACTTCAGGGCACATTCCCTCCTCAACTCTGGGGTCCTTCTCAACAGTATAACCACTATGTTTATCAAGACAGCCAAGCTCAAAACAGTCTCTGAAAGACATCACCAAGACCCAAGACCCAAACCTAGAGGAGGGGTGTCTCTAAGAGTTTTCAGGACCTCCATTGCTTTACATATAACAGCAGTCTCAAGTAAAACTCTGAATCTTGCTAGAGTGCTCAGGACTGCTTGTTGAGGGTCTGACTCATGCAACTCTAATCTATGAGGAAAAGGGCAAAAGGCAATGAAGAGTGAAGGAGCAACAGTCTCTTGGGTCCATGTGTGGAGGCTTGCAGTAGGATCTAAAAGACTGAACTGGGCTTGGAGGCACTCAGCCTATCCAGCCTGCATGCTCTCCTGACTGGGTTGGAAGGCACTAACAGGCCCCATCTCTAGGAATGGGGTTTGCAAAGACCTGTGAGTCCTTGCTTTCCTCTGATGTCCAATCTATCCCTTACTATTCTTGGGTTAATCCTGTCCACATGAGAAGACCTCTGTCCTTGTTTCTAAGTTGAAAACTCTTGTGCCACCCCTGAGTCCTTTTGTTACCCTCTCCCTCTAAATTGAGAATCCAAAGCCTTGGAACTTCACTGGGGCCGGATCCCACTCCCGGACTCGCTTTCTGTTGTCCTTGGCCCTACTATGATGGGATGGATCACGCAGAGCCGCCAGGCTGGCCTGAGTACTGCACATGACTGGCATGAGATTCTGTGGTCATGGACAGCTAAGCAGTGGGTCTTCACTGGGCTCTAACACGTGAATGCTGCCAAAGGCTACAGAGGGAGGCAAGACATGTCTCCAGGGGCCAGCCCAGGATCCCGCCATGCCATCAATCTCACTACTGAGGACTCACTTGTCAATTCAACCAAACTCAGCAGCCAGATTACAGGTGAAGACACTGAGGCTGGCAGGCTGAGTGCCCTGTGTCAAACTGTGGCAAAAGCAAAAAGCTAGACTTTCATTCACAGTTCAGTATCCTTTTCTTTCTCCATCTCCCTTCTTTTTCCATAAGCCAACAACATGTGACAAAGGACCTTCAGAATAGTTTTTACTTGGCAGACTGAACTCCTTAGCTCTATCGGCTTCTTCTGAAATCATAAAGCCTGGCAAAGGATATCTGGGGAGGGGCGGGGTGGTGGTGGTTAAACCGTGTTGTCAACATACAGTTCACATACAATTGGGATTAATGTGCCTGAGTGCAGCCAGCAACACCCTCAGGCCTACTGTGCCTGCAGCTTCTCCATTCAGAGGCAAATGTGCAACCATGCCAGGAAGCCATAAACCATTTGGTAGTAAAAATCTTTTTTCCAGTGGACCCAGCCCCTCTTAAAGATCAGGGGACTCTGATTAAGGAGGAGAATGGCACGTGTAAGCTGTGTGAGTGTCCTTTCCTTGATATGCACACTTTAGGAAGCAGGGGTGGGGTGGGGGGACCAGACAGTTTCTTTTTGTTTCTTGCGATAACTTCATTCTCATTGTCCTTCTCTTAGGAACATAATTATCTAAGCTCTTTATGGCTTGTTGGTAATGATAAAATCATATCTAAATGAGAAGAACTCCTCCAAAGTCGTATCTCTAGTGCAAAAGAAGTGATTAAAACATATTCCGGAGCAGTTGTAAACAGAAAGGATTTTTTTTTAGTAGAAAAATCCTGATAGTATTAGAGAAGAATAACAAGATGCTCACCTCACCACATACAGCATTCACCCCCACATTTCCCCATCCTGTGACATCTCCTCTATTTCTTCCAGTGAGAAGATGGACATTTGAGGTCCCAAGACCTCAGCTCATAGAGGACAGGTGCTTCAGAAACCTTGAAGAGTAAGAGGTGCGGGAATTCCTCTGCAGGTATTAGAGGAGGACCCTGCCACTGGGGCCTCATGGCCCCTCTGATTCTTGAGTTGACAGTCTGGGTGATAACTCATGCTCCTCTATGAAGGACCAGGGGCCTATCAGAGCCATCCATCAATCACTAACACATCCTATGGCCCCCTTTTTATATCTGGGGAAGAGATCTCCAGCAAGGTGCTATTACCCATTCAGAATACTTAAGTCAGGTGACAGACAGGATGCTGTAGTTCACAGGTGAAGACTGCCCAGAATCAGAAAAGGGGACATTTAACACCCATGTTCTCCCATAAATAGGCTTCATAAATTTATATGATCAGTTCATACTGACACTGCCAATTCAAATCCATTAACACAAGACTCTTCCTCACCTTCCCCATCGTGAATTTGTTTCCTACAGTGAAAACCCTGGTTTTTAATATCACTATTTTTTACTCGTTTACTCTTTCACACAATACACACAAAAGCATTTCAGAATGAACTCATCAACACCAAAACCAGCCTCAAGACTTAAAAAGTAAAATTCAAGGTTTCTCTACTGCCCTGTTCCAGCTCCTTCCCGAACAATTCAGTCTTAAAGCCATTAGGCAGGGCAGAGCAAGGCAGGCAAACTTATGTGATGGGGAAAGCCGTGGTGGCCCTGTGTGGGGAGCAGAAACAACTTAGTGTCCCCGAGGCCATTCAGGTGATCTACAAGATCAAAAATATTTCAGAATACCATTAAGATATTATTTGCCTTTTGCACTTTTGGTGTCTCACAAGTGTACTGTGGAGTTCTTTTTTTTTATGTTTAAAATACATTTTTTTTTAATATATGAAATTTATTGTCAAATTGGTTTCCATACAATACCCAGTGCTCATCCCAACAGGTGCCCTCTTCAATACCCATCACCCACCCTCCCCTCCCTCCCACCCCCCATCAGCCCTCAGTTTGTTCTCAGTTTTTTTTTTTATTTTATTTTCAACGTTTTTATTTATTTTTGGGACAGAGAGAGACAGAGCATTAATGGGGGAGGGGCAGAGAGAGAGGGAGACACAGAATCGGAAACAGGCTCCAGGCTCCGAGCCATCAGCCCAGACCCTGACGCGGGGCTCGAACTCACGGACCGTGAGATCGTGACCTGGCTGAAGTCGGACGCTTAACCGACTGCGCCACCCAGGCGCCCCTGTTCTCAGTTTTTAAGAGTCTCTTATGCTTTGGTTCTCTCCCACTCTAACCTCTTTTTTTTTTTCCTTCCCCTTCCCCATGGGTTCCTGTTAAGTTTCTCAGGATCCACATAAGAGTGAACACATATGGTATCTGTCTTTCTCTCTATGGCTTATTTCACTTAGCATAACACTCTCCAGTTCCATCCTACTGTGGAGTTCTTAAAAAGCCACAGGACTTCAAAAACACATGAAGTTGGTAGTGTAGGTATCTCTTCGAGGTACTTATTTCATTTCCTTTGGATATATAACCAAAAGTGAGAATGCTGGATCATAGGTTAGCTGTATTTTTATTTTTATTTTTTTGAGAAACCTTCATACTGTTTTCCATAATGGCAGCATCAGTTTACATTTCTACCAACAGCGTACAAAATCCTCGTTTATTCATACCTTGCCAACACAGTATCTTTTGTGTTTCTGATAACAGTTGCTTTAATAGGTATGAAGTGATATCTCATTGTGGTTTTGATTTGCATTTCCCTGATGACTAGTGATGCTGAATACCTTTTCAGGTACCTATTGGCCAAATGAATACCTTTTTTTTAGAAACTGTCTATCCATGTCCTTTTTTCCACTCTTAGATTATTTCATTTTATTTTTTTTTTGCTGGTGAGTTATAGGATTTCCCTATGTATTTTGAATATTAGTCCCTTATCAGGTATGTGTTTTACAAATGTTATTTCCCATTTTGCAGTCTGCCTTTTCATTTTGTTGATTGCTTCTTTTGCAGTGAAAAGCTTTTTAGTTTGGGATGGAACTACTTGTTTATTTTTGCTTTTGTTGCTTGTGTTTTTGATGTCATTTCCATTAAATCATTGCCAACACCAAATTCAAGTAACTTTTCCCATTTTCGTGTAGGAGTTTATGTTTCAGGTCTTACATTAAGTCTTTAATCCATTTCAAGTTAATTTTTGTGAGTGATGCAAGACAGGAGTCCAGGTTCACTCACTTACACGTGAATAGTCAGTTTTCCCAATACCATTTATTAAAAAGATGATCTTTTCCCCATTGAGTATCCTTGGCTTCCTTGTCAAACATTAGTTTGAAATATATGCATATACATATATATCCGTATATGCATGGACTTATTTCTGGGCTCTCAATTCTGTTCCATCGGTTAATGTGTCTGTTTTTGTATCACTGCCATACTGTTTTGATTACTATAACTTTGTAATATAGTTTTAAAACAGGACGTGTGATGTTTCCAACTTTGTTCTTCTTTTTCAGTATTTCTTTGGCTATTTGAAACCTTTTGTGGTTCCATGTAAATTTTAGAATTGTTTTTTTCTATTTCTGTAAAAATGCCATTGGAATCTTGGTAAGGATTACAATGAATCTAGATGGCTTTGGGTAGTATGGACATTTTAACAATATTCATTCTTCTGATCCATAAACACAGGATATCTTTGTATTTAGTTGCATCTTCTTCAGTTTTTTTCATTAGTACCTTACAGTTTTCAGTGTACTGGTCTTTCATCTTGTTATTTAAATGTATTCCTAAGTATTTTATTCTTTTGACACTATTGTAAATGGGGATGTATTCTTTATTTCTCAGATAATTGTTAGCGTACAGAAATGCAACAATTTTTATATGTTGTTTTTTGTAGCTTTATCAAATTATCCTTTAACTTTTATTATAAAGCTATTATATTGCATAATATATATATAAAGTTATTGTTATATCAGTCATATATTACATACGATATTACACCTTATGTATGAGATCATGCCTTCTGCAAACAGATAATTTTGCTTCTTCCTTTCCAATTTGGATACCTTTTATTTCTTTTTATTGTCTGACTGCTCTGCCTAGAACTTCCAGTACTATGTTGAATGGGAGGTGTGAGAGTGGGCACCTTTGTTTTATTCCTGATTTTAGAAGAAAACCTTTTAATTTTTCACCACTGAATATGCTAGCTGTGGGCTTGTCATATTATTACGTTGAGGTATGTTCCTTCTATAGCCAGTTCACTGACATTTTTTAAAATCATGAATGGTTACTGCATTTTGTCCAATGCTTTTTCTGTATCTACTGAGATAAGCATATGATTTTCCCTATTCCTTCTATTAATGTGATGGATGCATCACATTTATTGATTTGTGTATGTTGAACCATCCTTGCACCCCAGAAATGAATTCTACTTGACCAACCATAATCCTTTTAATGAATTCAGTCAGCTAATATTTTGTTGAGACTGTCACTGATTTTTCCGGTGAGGGCAGATAACAGTCATCTCAGAGTCAGAAGTATGCTGCTGAAGATCAGGGGTTCCCAACTCTGGCTGTACATTTTAATTGTCCAGCAGACTTTTAAAAAAATGCTATTCCTTGGCCCCACCCTGGACCAACCTAATCAGAATCTCTAGGGGTAATCTTTAGGGGATCTCCAGATGATCCTAATGTGCGACTATGAAACCACAAACCTAGGTGAGTCTAATATTTATACCTTTGTCTTAGCAGGGACATCCCCCTCAAACATTCTTACTTTGTTTAAAATCATTACTTTGGGGGCACCTGAGTGGCTCAGTTGGTTAAGCGTCCAACTTCAGCTCAGGTCATGATCTCACGGTCTGTGAGTTCGAGCCCCGCATAGGGCTCTGTGCTGACAGCTCGGAGCCTGGAGCCTGCTTCTGCTTCTGTGTCTCCTTCTCTCTCTGCCCCTTCCCCACTTATGCTCTGTCTCTATCAAAAATAAGTACATGTAGAAAAAAATTTTTTTAATAAAAAAAATACATAAAAACAAAATCATTACTTTGGGTCATTCCAATCTACCTCAGCATTCCTTCATAATTATCAGTTTTTTTGAGTCACTGTCAATTACATCTGTTGATTTATTTCTTTGATAGCTTTCATCACGAGTAAAATAGGTCTTGTCTGATTATTCTGCCTGCTCCCTAATAGTCCGTGAATTTCATGAGGTCTGAGACCTCTTGCCTGGTTTGTTGTCTGAGATCTTATTGCCTGGTTTGCTGCTGCACCCCCAGCTTCTAATACCCTGCTAAACACATAACAGCTGTTCACTAAGTACTTATTAAATAAACGAAATTGGCAAAATTTAGAAAATGAATTTTAGATGCATGTTCATGTCAGTTCTTACTACATGCTTCAATGCTATTCTAGATGCTGTTCCATCTCCCCAAGATGCCTTTTTCCTTTTTCTGCATCTTGAGGATTCTTCATCCAATCTAGACCTGTATCAGATGTTACTCTTTCTGAAGAGACTTCTCTCTCTTGCAATCCAGAGCTAGTTTCTCCTTCCTCTGTTCCCATAGCTCTCTGTCCGTATTTCTACCATAGCTCCCATTGCAATGATTACCTCACCCAATAGAAAATGTTTAATGAGCACTTACTACCTACTAGACATCATGCTTACGCCCATTCAACACATTATTTAATTTGACCTTCATAATAACTCTTAAGAGACAGATACTATTACCTTATTGTGACAGAATAAGAGAAATAGAGCACAGAGAGGCTCAGAAACTTAAAGCCACACTGCTATTTGAACACTGAGGTTAATATTTGAATGCAGACAGTCTGACTCCTGAGCCCTTAGTCTTATCCATAAGGCTAAACATCTTTTTAGCACACCCTAAGTTGAACCATCATCTATAATTTACCCCACCAAATAATGTACTTCTTAAAAAAATTTGATCTTAAAGCTAACTCAGTTGTTTTAAACATAGTTTTAATATTATATACAAAAGGCTCCCCAGTAGCAAATATCTTTATTCCAGGAGGTCTAGTGACTTAGGAAACTTGTCAACTAAGAAGCTCTTAGTATTGGCACAATGAAAATAGTTAAAGGCATAAGGTCTTAACTCAAACATACTAATACTTACATGGTCTGCTAATACCTTTTCTTCCAAAGGACATTTGACTGAGTGGTCTATAGGAACATGTAGGTGTTGGGTGTTCATGGCCCTGACAATAATCTACAGGAACACTGTAAATGCACTCCTCACTGAGGTTAACTTTGTTCTCTCTTATGCATTCTCTGTACTTCCTTAGGTTAATGCAATTTCATTAAATAACTAAAGAAGGTGCTTAGTTTCTCTATTTTCCTAGATTACCAGAGGGCCTTCTGATGGCCAGAATGACTATGGGGAAAGGTCCCAGACAGCAGCAACTGGCATCAGGGTTGATGCATATATAGACAGTAAAGCCCTTAGTCATCAAAAAAAGTTTATCATTAGTAAATAAAACAAGGGCTGTATAATACACCTTTAGTGGATTTCTAATAACTTTGATTAAAGTATTAGCATGTATAAACCTGGTTTCTAGTGCAATACACATCCGTGTGACCTTGGGCAAGTAATTTAATCTCACAAGAGAGAACAGTTATTACATTTCTTAGTCATTCTTTCTGGTTCTGTGTCCACCAGCCAGCCTCTGTGTGCTCTGTTGCTAATGAGGGCACTGCGGACCTCTTCAGAGTTGTTCTGAAACTATTGGCACTTCCTCTCATGGTAAAGAGGGCTAGAAAATTTAAGTCCTGCTCTTCCCCAACCTTCACCTATATTTGGCCTTAGACTAGCATCTCCAGTGACTGTCTTGAACAGTAGTGAAAAAATCCTGTTCCTTTGCCTCAAGGGGCACTTATTCAAGGTGAAATTCACTCGCCAGAGCCCCCCACAGAACACACCCATGTTTGGCTTCTTAACCTTCTCTTTCCAGCTTCCCCTTCTCTTGAACTAGTTTTTACTGGGAGCATCCCCTCAATAAATCACTTGCCTCCAAATCCTTGGCCTATGAGTCAGTTTCTGAGAGAACCCAACCTAAAATAACCTCTATATGCCTCAACTTCCTCACATTTAAAATTGTGGTGTGGGCCTTCTTGAAATCGTGTTGTGAGGAGCTCAGCACAAAGATCTCTCTCCAAAGAGCAATGAATAAACTGAACAATACTGTCCACACTAATGATTTCAGGAGTGGGTGGAGAAAACTCACAATTGCAAACATGTATATGCAACATCTATAATAGAAAAGAAAAAAAAGTCTCAAATTAATAATCTACGTTTCCATTTTAAGGCAGTAGAATAATGAAAGCAAATTAAACTCCAAACAGAAAGAAGAATAAAGATTAAAGTACAAATCAATGTGATAGACAACATAAAAGTAAGAGTGAAAAATCAATGAAGCAAAAGTTGATTTTTTGAAAAGATCAACACAATTGGCAACTATATCTCCACTGGCCAAAAGGCAAAGAGATAACATAAATTACCAAAATCAAGAATGAAAAAGGAAACACCACTACGGACTCTACAGAAAATTTAAAAATTATAAATTAAAAATTATAAATTTAAAAATTAAAAAAACCTTTATGCCAAAAAAACTTAGACAGTTTAGATGAAATGGGCAAATTCCTACAAATACATAATTTATCAAAACTGAGTCATGAAAAAAAAGAAGATTTCAATGTACTCATAAGAAGTAATTGAATTAGTAATTAAAATTCTTCCCTCAAAAAAGCCCAGCCCATACAGCTTCACTGGTGAAGTCTACCAAATATTTAAGGAATAAATAATTCTGATTTTTCATAAACTTGCCCAGAAAATAGCAGAGGAGGTAATGCACCCTGACTCATTCTATGAAACCCTGATATCAAAACCAGAGAAATACATTATAATAAAATAAAACTAGAGCCTAAGCATTCATGAATATAGGCCCCAAAATATTTAACCAAATAATAGCCAACTAAATCTACCAACATATAAAAAAGATGATACATCATAACTGATTTATCCCAGGAATGCAAGGTTGATTTACTATCCAAAAATCAATTTATGCAATCTAGCATCTATTGAGAATAAATGGAAGAAATCACATGATAATTCCAACAGATTCAGAAAAAAAAGTGACAAAGTCAAATGCATATTTATGATAAAAAGTACTGATAAGCTAGAAATAGAGAGAAGCTTTCTAAATTTTATAAGGTCATCTATGAAACATGTTAAAGTTAACACTCAAGAGCAAAAGACAATGCTTTCCCTCTAAAAGCAGGAACAAGACAAAGATGTCTACTCATCACTGTACTATAGAGTCTAGGCAGTGAAATAAAACATTGTGCTAGAGATTCTAGCCAGTGAGCCTAGTTAATTAATTAAAGGCATTGGAGGGAAAGAAGTGAAACCTTTCATTTGCAGATGACATGATCCTACACAAAGAAAATCGTAAGAAATACACATAGACACAGAAACTGACACAGACACACACAGATACCCAACTATAATAAACAATTTCAACAAGATCACAGGACACAAAACTAATACATAAAAATCAACTGTATATTTATCATTAGTAAAAGACAATCTAAAAGTGAAATTAAGAGAAAATTCCATTCACAATAGTAACAAAAATAATAGTTATAAATAAGTCTGAACAAAAGAAGTGAAATACTTGTACATTAAATAGTACAAAACACCAATGAAAAAATTGAAGACCTAAATAAATGCAGAGACATAGTCAAGTGCATGTATTGGAACAGTCAATACTGTTAATATGGCAATTCTATGCAATCTCTATCAGAATCCCAGGAGACTTTCTACCAAAATTAATAAGCAGATACTAAAATATATACGGAAATGCAAATATCCATAATAGAACAATTTTACAAAATAAGAATAAAGGAGGATTTAAAGTTCCTGATTAACAATATGAAAATCAACACAGTGTGGTGCTGGCATAGGATAGACTTACAGATCAAGGGAGGAGAAATGAGGGTACAGAAATAACCCCCCACATTTGTGATCAATTGATTCTTGAGAATCCAAGAAAATGTGATGGTCAAAGAATAATCTTTTCAGCAAGTGATGCTAGGCCACCTGAATAGTCACATGCAAAAATATAAATTTAAATTCATACTATATACAAGAACTAACAGAAAATAGATCATAGTCCTAACTGTTAGAGCTAAAAGTATAGAACTTCTAGGAAAAAACACAGGAGATCTTCATGATGTTGGATTAGGAAAAGAGTGTAAAATACAACATCAAAAATATCCATTAATGGGGGAAAAATTATACACACACACGTGTAATATATAATACATATAATGACATCCAGCTCATATACATTAAATTTATATATGTTGAATATATACTATGTAATATATAGTATATATATTATATATATTCATATTGGACTTCAGAAGACACTATTAAGCAAATGACAAGACAAGCTACATGTTGAGAGAAAATATTTGAAAAATCATATGTATGGTAAGACTTCTCTGCAACATACATAAGGACCCATTACAACTTAATAACAAGAGGACAAACAACTCAATTAAAAATTGGCAAAATATTTGACTAGACATTTCACTAAAGATGAAATATAAGTGCCTAATAAGCTCATGAAAAGATGGTCAATCTCATTAGTCATTAGGCAAATGTGAATTAAAACCAGAATGAGAAACTACCCACCCACCAACCCACCCACCCACAAGAATGCCTATCACTAAACAGACAACAGCAAGTGTTGCCACAGGCATGAGAAAACCGGAACTGGCATACACTGCTGTTGGAAAGGTTAAAAAAAAATGGGGCAGCTACTTTGGAAAACAGTTTGGAAGTTCCTTAAAAAGGTAAATATAGGGGTGCCTGGGAGGCTCAGTCAGTTGAGCGTTCAACTCGATTTTGGCTAAGGTCATGATTTCATGGATCATGAAATTGAGCCTTAAAGTGGCTCCACGCTGACAGCATGAGGCCTGCTTGGGATTCTCTCTCTCACCCCCTCCTACACTCGTGCGCACCTATGTGTGTTCTCTCTCTCAAAATAAATAAAATTTTAAAAAAGGTAAATGTAAAACTACTATTCACCTAGCCAAAAAAATGAAAACATGTGTATACAAAAACTTGTATACAAATGCTAATAGCAGTATTATTCATAATTGGCAAAATATTAAAACAATCTAAATGTCTATCAACTGGTGAACAAATAAACAATATGTGGTATATCCATATAATAAAATATAATTCAGCAATAAAAGAAACAAATGACTGATATGTTCTACAATAGGCATTAAGCTCAAAAACACTGTATTAAATGAGAGAAGCCAGATGGAAAAGACTATTCATTGTATGATTCCATTCATCTGAAATGTCAAGAAAAGGCAAATTTATAGAGATAGAAATCAGATTAGTGATTGCCTGGGATTGGAGGTGGGAACAAGAATCAACTCCACTTGGGCACAGGGTATTTTATGGTGTGATGAAATGTTCTAAAATGGGATTGTGGTGATGGTTGCACAACCCTATAAATTTACTGAAAATCACTGAATTGTACACTTAAAATGGGTGGATTTTATGGTATGTAAATTATACCTCAATAAAGCTGTTAAAGAAACGAGGGAAATGGACTGAATAATCTTGGATGTTCTTCCTCCTCTCAAAAGTCTGTGCTTTAGCATTCAACTATGCACACATTTTAATACAAAAATGCTATGATAAACCTTTGGCATTATTGTACAAGTCGGGCTAAGAAACAAATGCGAGCTTTATAATCCCCGATAGAATCTAGCTTTGCAATTACATTCCCCACATTAAAGGTCACTCAGAACTAAGAAGCTGAAATTTACAATGATATGTCTTAGTTAGCCAACCTTTAATCCAAGGCTCTGGGAATTCCTGGTTTCCTTCTTCCCCTCACTGTTTGCCTTGCACAATAGCCCTTAGAGAAGGCAAGAAAATGGGATGAGGTAGACATTCACAGTTTGGCATGTGCACGTGTTATCTTCGCGTGGCTTCTGACTAGCTGTGTGACCTACTGCCCCCTCTGTCTTCCATGTACTTATTCATTTATTCATCTGATATTAATCAAGTGACTACAGTGCAGCAGGTGCAAATTTGAAAATAACATGCTCCCTGGTTGATGGGGACCCGAGATGCGGAGACAGATATTAACTGTTCAGCATAATTCAGGGAGGTAAGGGCACAACGAGGAGCTCCAACAGGGAAGGATTCTGAGGAGAGAGGCACATGCAGGATAGTGTGGGAACAAAATGAGATAATGTGTCTAGAGAGTGCTTTCCATAGAGTAGAGTGCTCTATACAAGTTGGCTGGAGCCAACACAATTGCTGCATGCATCATTATTACAGTGTTATCAATTAGACAACAAAAGTTTGCCTTGTTTTCCATTTGGACCCTTCTGTGATTGAACTGCATTTTGTAAATTTAGCGAAAGTGGATGCTGAGTAGAAATTTAGAGATATAAATATATTGTGTAAAGGGGCCATAACAATTCAACTGAAGGGTTCCAATTAAGTTTTACTTATCAGATGAAAGCAAAAGAAACCTTATGAGGAAAAACCAGACAACCATCAGATGATGGCTAGGGCCATACCCTCTTCTCCAACATACCCTCTTCTCCAACATTTCAAAGAAGCATAACTAGCTTTCACAGAGCATGCACTTACTTCCATTGAGATAGATTTTAAATCAAAATGCAGAAGATCTGGCGATGGCCCTTACATCCTTTCTTTTAGTCATGGGTCCTCTCTTGTTCATAATACCATACATAAGAACTACCATGGTTCTAATTTTAATAAATATCCAGAATCTGACCACTTCTAGGACCTCCACAGCTGATTGGATTAGTACAATAGCCTCTCAGCTGATCTCCCACCTTTCACTCTTGCTCCCTACAATCTATTCACACAACAGTGGCCAGAGTGACCCTTTAAAAACATGACTCAGGTTATGACACTCCTGTACTAAAAGCCTTCCTACTTAGAGTAAAAGGCAACAACTTTGCAACGTCTACAAGGCCCTCTCATACAAACTCTCGGATGTCATCTCTTCTAATGCTTCTCTAGTTATGTGGCCTTTTGGCTGCTCCTTGAAAACCCTAAGCATGCTCCTATCTCAAGGCCTTTGCATTTGATACTTTCTATGCCTGGAATGCTTTTTCCTCAGATATACGCAACCCTTGGAAGGCTTGCTTCTTCATCTCTGCCAGTGAAGTCTTACCTGACCACTTTATTTAAAATACAACCGCTCAGGGGCACCTGGGTGGCTCAGTCAGTTGAGCATCTGACTTCGACTCAGGTCATGATCTCGCAGTCTGAGTTCGAGCCCCACGTCAGGCTCTGTGCTGACAGCTCAGAGCCTGGAGCCTGCTTCGGATTCTGTGTCTCCCTCTCTCGCTGCCCCTCCCCCGCTCATGCTCTGTCTCTCTCAGTCTCTCAAAAATAAATAAACATTAAAAAATAAATAAAAAATAAAATACAACCCCAATCCTAACAAACCCTGTTACATTCTTCTGCCTAAAATTTTTTCTTCATGTCATTTATCATCATCATGCACACCGTGTGCATCTGTGCATGCATGCTTGTGCATGCACACCCATGCACCTGAAAGGTGAAGTCATTTTAAGGGAGGACTATAAGCAGTGAAAATGTCAACCTTCTTTCCAGGAAAAAGCAACTGGATAGATACAAGGCCAGTTAGCTGGTATTTGGATAGATGACCTTGATTTGGTAACCTTTTCTAAAGCAGCACTGAACTAAAACGCAAGGTAGGGGTTTCAGTGCTGGCTTTACCACTCCCCCGCTCTGTCTGACATGCTGAGTAAGTCACTTTGCCTCTAGAACTTGCATCTAAAATGGGATAAGTCTGGCCAATGCAGTAAGACACAAAACAGACAAGATATACATTTTAGAGAGGAAAGCAATTTATCATCATTTGTAGATAATATGATGGTGACCTAATATATCGAAGAGAATCAACTGAAAGGCTCCTGAAATTAATGAAAGAATTCAGTAAAGTGGTTTGATAGAAGATAGAGATAAATAAACTGCACAGCATGAAAACCAAGCTACAAGATGCAATAAAAAGTCCTTTTAGAATAGAGTCCTTTAAAAACAACTAAGGATCACACAACAAATAAGAAATGTACAGGACTGACATGGCAAGGAAAAATAAAGCTCTCTATTGAGTGAAATAAAAGAGTATCTCCAGCCCCTAGCATAGGGCTGAGCAGAGCTGGTGTTAAATAATTGTGCAGAACTGAAGACAAATAAAGGGACAGAAATGCTCAAGTCCTGGATGAAAGCATCACACACTGTAAAGATGTCAGTTCTGGCCCAACTGAGGCTTTTCCTTTGGGAAAAAGCAAACTGTATAAAACATGAGGCTAGTTAGGTGATCCCTGGGAGCCATGAAGACGTGCATGACCCTAATTTGAAAATTCTAATAATTTCAATGGGAGGTTTTTTTTTTTTGGTTTGTTTAAAATAAGAATTATAGTTAAGAACTTTTTTTAAATGAATGAATGAATGAATGAATAAATAAATGTGCAAAATCACTACTGGATATTAAAGCATATAATGAAGTTAAAACAATTAAATCATGGGTACTGGAGTATGATTAAAAGAAAATGGGGGGCGCCTGGGTGGCGCAGTCGGTTAAGCGTCCGACTTCAGCCAGGTCACGATCTCGCGGTCCGTGAGTTCGAGCCCCGCGTCGGGCTCTGGGCTGATGGCTCGGAGCCTGGAGCCTGTTTCCGATTCTGTGTCTCCCTCTCTCTCTGCCCCTCCCCCGTTCATGCTCTGTCTCTCTCTGTCCCAAAAATAAATAAAACGTTGAAAAAAAATTAAAAAAAAATAAAAGAAAATGGGATAAATTTGTGTGTGTGTGTGTGTGTGTGTGTGTGTGTGTGTGTGTGTGGTATGAATTTTACATACAGAAACAGAAGCCACACAAATCAATGGGAAAGAGAAAATTTTATCGATAAATAGTGCTGGGGAAAATTACATAATTATGAGGAAAAAAAAAACCACCAAATTTAAGGCATCACCCTATATGACAAACCACAGTACGCTCCACTGGCTCAAAAGAGAATTTATTTATTAAAAATTTTCAGGATGCCCTGGCAATCAAATGCAATGTAACGGGTTCATGACTGGATTTTAAGAAGCCTTAAAGGATAGTTAATTAATTGATACAACTGGGGAAACTGGAATATGAGCTACATATCAGATGCTACTATTGTATCAATTCTAAATTTCCTGAATGTGCTAACTGTATTGTGGCTGTAGAGAAGATTGACCTTTTTCTTAGGAAATACCCACCAGCCATTTGAAAGGTAAAAACAAATACGACAAAATGTTTACAACTGGTGGGTCAGGGGGGTGGGGAAGAATATATGGATGTTTACTGTTCTATCCTTGCAACATCCTGTAAGTTTGAAATTGACAAAAAACCCCAGATATTGAGTGGAAAAAATCTTTTTAAGAATTAACAATGGAGCTCACAAAAGTTAAAAGAAACAAGATGTAGCTATTGTAAATTTGAAATGTCGGATTATAAGAATAAAAAATAAAACAAAAAATCAGAAAAACTAGTCCCAGAAATTATGACAGAGATGGAAACAATATTTAACTTTTTTTTTTAATTTGAGAGAATGAGAGAGAGAGAGAGAGAGAGAGAGAGAGAGAGAGAGAGAGAAAATCCCAAGCAAGCTGCACGTCCAGCATGGAGCCCAACGAGGGATTTGATCCCACAATCCTGGGATCATGACCTGAGCTGAAATCAAGAGTTGGATGCCCAAACGACTGAGCCACCCAGGTGCCCCAAGGAAACAATATTTTAATATTTGAGATCATATTTGATATGCAGGATAAAAATAAGGGTACACACAAAAACCAATAACACCTCTGTATACAGAGGTATACACCATATTCTCTCTGTATAATGAGATAGAACTGGAAATTACTAAACCAAAATTCTAAGCAAATAAAAACTTCCAGCTGGGGAAAATAAGAACTTTCCTAAATAACTCTAATATCAAGTAGGAAATCAAAACCACAATTTCACACTCCTTAGAAACTATTATGCTGAGAACAATGATGTCTAATGCTTATGGGATAGGACCAAACCTGTTTTCAGAATCTGAAAAGCCTTTGTTATTAAACAAAAAAGAATGACAATAAATTAATTAAGCATTCCATAAAAAGAAAATTAGAATAAACAACACTGGAGCCAGATGGCTTTTCCAATGATTTTTTTTTCAATCTTTCAACAACTGATAATTCCCATGCTATCTAAACAATTACATAAGACAGAAACAGAGGGAAAGCATCTCAAATTGTTGCAAATTATTCCTCTAGAACACTATTAAACTGGTTCCCTATAAACAGGTCATTTAGCTCAGGTACACAAGATAGATTTAGTAATAGAAAAGTGATCATATGAATAGACACCAAAAAGACAAGATAAAATTTACCATCCATTTCTCATTTAAAAAGAGTCACCAATATAAGTGGAAAAATACAGGTAATTTTTCTTATCATGTTTTAAAAATATCTATTTTAAACCTACCACTAACATCACACATAGAGGTAATTTCCTGTAAGGCTAGTCTTTGAGGTTGGGGGTAACGCAAAAAGGTCAACCATCACTATTTGGCAACATTCCCCAGAAAGCTCTACCGAATGCAACAAAGTATAAAACCAAAAGAAAAGCTATCATAACTGGAAAGGGGGACTTAAAATTGTCATTATTCATAGGTGATGTGATTATTAGACTGGTAAACCGAGATAATAAAATTTAATTAAAGAAACTCACAAGACGTTTCAGCAAATGGAATGGATAAAACACACACACACACAGTCACACACGGTTTCCCTAAAGACCAGTGAAACCAGTTAGCAAACGTAATGGGAGAAAGACAGCATAAAATACCATAAACAGGGGCAGCTGGGTGGCTCGGTTGGTTAAGCCACCAACTTTGGCTCAGGACATGATCTCGCGGTTTGTGGGTTTGAGCCCCATGTCGGGCTCTGTGCTGACAGCTCGGAGCCTGGAGCCTGCTTCACTTTCTGCGTCTCCCTCTCTCTCTGCCTCACCCATGTTCGCTCTCTCTCTCTCTCAAAAAAAATTACCACAAACAATATTAGCAAGAAACAATTTTAACAAAATAGCTGTGGATGTCATCTACACGAAGGAATCTACTTAATTTTCCTGAGCAAGAGTAAAGCCTCAAATGGATAGGTTTGCCCTCTTTCAGGGTACAAAGTCTCATGATAATGTAACCATTTCAGATTAAGTAAGAGTCTTAATACAATTTAGGTCAATTCCACTGGGGACTATTTAGGCAACATGATAAAAAGATTTTAAAATGTATAGGGAAATGTAAGTGGGTGAAAACAGCGAAGGACAGTTGGAACAACAAGAATCATTAGGAAGACTAGATCCTAAAATAGTTGGGGAAGCTATAATTAAAATGGGTGGTATATGCACAGTGCTCGAAAGAGGCAGTTCTAACAGAACAGTGAAGGCAAACCAAGAACATAGTGGGATGTGCGCGTGCCCGCAACACACACACACACACACACACACACACACACACACACACACACACACAAAGCGTGCACACACACAGGCAAGATCACAAGTCAGCAGTACCACAGGGAATATTCAGTCAATACTGTGGAGGAAATCTGCTAACTACTAGGAAAGATAAAAGAATAAGTACCCAGTAAATATCATCAAAATGGTAACTGCTATTATGGTATGTGGCAAAAAGAGGATCCAACATTGTAAGGGAGTATCGCAATTAGGAACAAACTAAGTTTTTAATTTGATAAAGAAAAATGAAAAAAAAAACCCACCCAAAATGTTATTATTTTATGATGGATAAGAGATTGCTTTCTCCTTTTCATTTTTCTGTAATTTCTATATAAGCAAATATAATTTTTGTGATGAATCTAAATTAAACTTTATTCAAAATAAGGGTATATAAACGACCTCAGTGTTGTGATGAAAATCAAAATTAGGAACGTGAAAATACTCTAAAAATGATTATTTAATGTAACACGTTACAACTGGCTATAGTATATTTTTATTTTTTATTGTTGTTTTATAATCTTTATTTTTGAGAGAGAGAGAGAGAGAGAGAGAGAGAGAGAGAGAGAGAAGGAGGTATAGAGAGAGAGGGAGACATAGAATCCAAAGCAGGCTCCAGGCTCCAAGCTGTCAGCACAGAGCCCAAAGTGGGACTCGAACCCATGAACTGCAAGATCATGACCTAGGCCGAAGTCAGATGCTCAAATGACTGAGCCATCAGGCACCCCTGTAGTTTCATATTTTTAATTGATGGATGGATTTCTGTACTTGGGTGACATGGTATAATCCACGCCCAATACACCTCTAGCTTGATGAGTAATGTTGACTCTTGAATATATAGTCAATATACTCCACCCCTAAGGTACTTCGGGAGTGTTATCTTCCCAGCTCATGTTGAAAAGTCTCATTTCAGTCAATCAAGGATCCAGTAATGGATGAAGGAAAGTTTACTCCATTTACAATGGCCACTGACCTACAGCTCTGTTAGCTAATGACAATAGCTCATTTAAAAAATAACTTTAAAACAGTTTATGTCAACATAAGTAATAAAGAGTGCTTACAGCAACCAGTGCCAATCGACAAGGAGAAGCAGCATGCCATAGGGCTTTGCCACAGGGCGTTGAACCAGCAGTATCCTTATCATCTAGGAAGGTTCTGAAAATACAGAATCTTGGGCCCCATCCTCTAGCTACTGAGTCAGAAACTGTTTTTAAAAGATTGCAGGTAATTCATCTACACTTTAAACTCTGAAAAGCAAGAAAGAGAAATAGAACACTCCAGGGAACGAGAAATCTTCCTGTTTTGTTTTGTTTCTTTAACAAACATTTGGAAGCATTTTATGTCCCCCAGTGGAAAGCCAGCCTGTTTACCTCCCCCCAGGCTTCCTAGCATTGTCATCTTCTTCAGATGTCCTAGGAAGCAACCCCTTTACCCTCCTGCCAAGTTCTCAGCTGAAATGTCATTGTTCTTTCTAGAGTCCCTTTATGTTGTAAGAGGAACAAAATAAATAAATAAAGTTGAACAAGGCTAGCTTAAATAGGGATTCAGGCTCCAAACTTCATGATTCAAACCCATAGTGATGCTTCTGTAGAAGAAGATGTTACAGTGGCTGTTTTTAAGAGTAATCGATAGGGTGCCTTGGATGTCTCTACCTCCAACAAAGACATTTGCTTAAGGAAAGTGACACGTGAAAATACTCTGTGCACTTTTTTTATAAGACTATCTGAAATCAATTATCCTCAAAAAAGCCCTTCCAAGCTCTAAAAAGGTAGATGGAATGATTATTAATTAACCACTAAATTAATCATAATAATGGGCATATTAGTGCCAGATAGAGCAAATAAAAGCTATGGAAGAATTATTACACTAATGAAAACACTTTTCCCATGGGGAAATGTAACCCCACAGTGAACTTATTTGCAGGAGTGCAGTAAGCTGGAAATCACCTAAGTGTAGAGAACTGTAGGTGCCAGCTCTCCATCCAACAATAGAATTGCCTGTGAATTCCAGACCCCACTACAATCTCCGGATGTGGGGCTTGGAAATATGAACTTTGAACAAGCCTGCTGAAGTATTCTCATATATACCAAATTTCAGAGACCCTCCTGCAGAAACCTTGCCCTGATTTTGTGATGTAAATCAAAGAGATCCATGGGTATAGTATAATCACTTAATCTAGCAGCTTTCAACCAAGATCCTTTCTGTGATTCTGCAACATCAAAATTATTTTAATAGTATACTAAGACTCTATTTGCCTTTTCTCAGTGTGTTGATACTTGCACTGAGTACAAATGCGATGGTGGGCACAAAGTGCTTTATGTCTTGGCACAAAGCAAAGCAATGATACCCAACTGTTCTTGTCACTGAATTCTCCACTCACTATAAAAAAAAAAAGGCCAGTTTTACTTAAGAATGTCCTTGATGAAGGGCACCAGGATGGCTCAGTCGGTTAAACATCCAACTTCGGCTCAGGTCATGATCTCATGGTTCATGTGTTCGAGCCCCACATCAGGCTCTGTGCTGACAGCGCAGAGCCTGGAGCCTGCTTCAGATTCTGTGTCTCCTTCTCTCTCTGCCCCTCCCTACTCATGCTGTCTCTCTCTCTCTCAAAAATAAATAAACATTAAGAAAAATGAAATAAAAGAATGTCCTTGATGAAGCAGTAAAAAGTGTTAATTCCAACCCGTGAATACATGTCTTTTTAACATTCATGTGACCCAAGAGGAAGCTTTTTATCAATCATTTCTCCTGCTTACTGAAGTTCTTTTTTAAATCTTTATGTTTTTCTTTATTTTTGAGGGAAACAGAGAGACACAGAAACAGAGTGTGAGTGGGGGAGGGGCAGGAGAGAGGGAGACACACAATCTGAAGCAGGCTCCAGGCTCTGAGCTGTCAGCACAAAGCCCCATGTGGGGAATCAAACTCACAACCCGCAAGATCATGACCTGAGCCGAAGTCAGATGCTTAACTGACTGAGCCACCAGGGCGCCCTTCTACTGCTTATTGAAGTTCTACAGTTTCTTAAGGAAAAGTATTTCTGTGATCGAGTTGCATGCTAACATAGGCATATTTTAAATGAAGCACCATTTTTTTCTTAAAAGAGGGACTAACAAATTATGGTTATTCACATTTGGATATTTGGCATACATTTTCTCCAAAATAAATGAAATTTATCTGTCACTTAAGGAAAACTGACAGTATTTGTTCATAATTGAGTTTTCATGTGAAAGTTAGAATTTGGAAAACTTGGGAGGAGCCAAGATGGCAGAACAGCATGGAAGTTTTTTGTGTGTTTTGCATCCAGGAAATACAGCCAGACCAACATTAAACCATCCTACACACCTAGAAAAGTGATTGGAGGATTAACACAACAATCTGCACAACCTGAACCACAGAATTCAGCAAGTAAGCGGCAGAGAGAGGTGAACTTGGGGAGCGAGAAGCCGCGGAGGATAGGCAACTGCTTTTGTGGGTGGAGAGACGACCGACACTGGGGGTGGGGGAGAATATGGGAAAAGCACCCCTCCCCAAAAGCAGCTGGAGAGAAAGTGGAAAATTGGAAAGAGCCGCGGGGACTAAACTAAAAAAGGGAGAAAGGAGAAAGGAGTTTAAATTCCATTAAGACTATAAACAAGGGGAGCACAAAGGCTGCAACTCCGCAGCTCCATACCTGGCAGTGTTCTGGTGGGAAAAGTGAATCCCCAGCAGCAGAGTGGGGTCCGGGAGGCTCTCGGGCCACACGGGGAAAAGCGGTTCCACTGCTGGAAGGACATGTGGTAGAGACTGTTGAAGCCACCTGGTCCCAGCAGACCCCAGAGAACGGCCACATTCGCTGGTGCTGGAAAAGGTCGTTAAGTGTGAAGCCTGGTGCCAGATGTGGCTTGTGATTTCCCATAATCCCTGAAATGCTGCTGCTACACTGTCTCGTGAACTTTTTCTGGGGCGGGCTGGCACCTGGCCGCAGTCTCGGGGCACCGGCAGCAGCAGGGTCCAGCAAGCGTTTCTGGGTGCAGCCGACATTTGGCCATTGCTGGGTGAGACCCTCCTGCAGAGGGGCAGAACGGGTCAAAGCCACAGTCCTTCAGAACTAAGGGGCCGGGAAAAACAGCCACATCTGAGACAAAACTCAGGAGACAGGTACTGCCTGGGGCCTGGTCACGGAGAGTGAAAAAGCAGGGAGTGGACAGAAGCTGAAGACAGAGGTTGGGTGCGGGATTGCTGATCCAGGAGAACAGACTGGGCAGCTGGGTGGCACCATTTTCACCGCTCCCACACATGCGCATATGCACCTACGAGCACCTCAACATATCCACCCCAGTAGGCTAGCAGCGCCATCTAGTGGAGAACGGAGCCATTGCACTAAGCCCCTCCAAACTGGGCCAACCTCGCTCTTCAGGAACACAAGTCTCACCACCGGCTTAGTTTATGGACTAAAAAGTGCTACATAGACTCACTTCTAGGGGAAAACAAAGCAATTTCAGTCCTACTTCAATCTGTTAGCAGGTCCATCTATTCAATATCCTTCTTTTTTTTTCTTTTTCTCTTTTACACTTCTTTTGAATAAAGAGAAAAAAATCATTTTTATTTTCAATTTTTATTAAAAATATTTTTCTTTAAATTTTATTACTGTATTTTTTACTTTTGTGTAAATTTTTTCAAATTCTATTTTATTTCCATCACTTTATTTTAGTCTACCTCAGTGTATTCACCTTTTCAAATTTTCAAACAATTTCCTTTTTATTTTTTCTGTATTTTTTTCTTTTTCGTTTCTTTTCCTTTTCTTGAATGCAGAAAGAGAAAAACTTCATTTTTACTTTCAATTTCTATTAAAATATTTTTAATTTTTTACTATACTTTTGCTTTTATGTAAATTTTTTCAAATTCTATTTTACTTCCATCATTTTATTTTAGTCTACTACAGTGTACTCACTTTTTCAAATTTTCAAACAATTTCATTTTTTTTCTTTTTAAATATTTTTTCTTTTTCATTTCTTTTCTTTTTTCTTGAATATAGAAAAAGAAAAAAATTCATATTTATTTTTAATTTTTATTAAAAATACTTTTCTTTAATTTTTTCTACTATATTCTTTACTTTTGTGTACATTTTTTCAAATTCTATTTTACCCCCATCATCTCATTTTAGTCTACCTCAGTGTATTCATTTTTTTTAATTCTCAAATGATTTCCTTTTTTTTCCTTCCACCCCCCTTTTTTTCTCTAATCTGTCAAACTACTTTCAACACCCAGACCAAAACACACCTAGGATCTAGCATCATCTATTCGATTTGTGTGTGAGTGTTTTTAATTTTTAATTTTAATATTTTTTTAATTTTAATTTTTTTAATTTCAATTTTTCTACCTCATTACTTCCTTTTCTCCCTTCAAAAATGACAAAATGAAGGAATTCACCCCAAAAGAAAGAGCACAAAGAAACAACAGCCAGGGATTTAACTAACACAGATACAGGCAAGATGTCTGAACCAGAATTCAGAATCACGATAATAAGAATACTAGCTGGAGTCGAAAATAGATTGGAATCCCTTTCTGCAGAGATAAAAGAAGTAAAAAACAGCCAGAATGAAATTAAAAATGTTATAACTGAGCTGCAATCACGGATGGATGCAGTGGCAGCAAGGATGGATGAGGCAGAACAGAGAATTAGCAATATAGAGGACAAACTTATAGAGAATAATGAAGCAGAAAAAAAGAGGGAGATTAAGGCAAAAGAGCACGATTTAAGAATTAGAGAAATCAGTGACTCATTAAAAAGGAACAACATCAGAATCACAGGGGTCCCAGAAGAGGAAGAGAGAGAAATAGGGGTAGAAGGGTTATGTGAACAAATCATAGTGGAAAACGTTACTAACCTGGGGAAAGACACAGACACCAAAATCCAGGAAGCACAGAGGACCCCCATTAGATTCAACAAAAACAGATCATCAACAAGGCACATCATAGTCAAATTCACAAAATACTCAGGCAAGGAGAGAATCATGAAATCAGCAAGGGAAAAAAAGTCCCTAACATACAAGGGAAGACAGATCAGGTCTTCAGCAGACCTATCCACAGAAACTTGCAGGCCAGAAAGGAGTGGCAGGATATATTCAATGTGCTGAATCAGAAAAATATGCAGCCAAGAATTCTTTATCCAGCAAGGCTGTCATTCAAAATAGAAGGAGAGATAAAAAGTTTCCCAGACAAACAAAAATTAAAGGAGTTTGTGACCACTAAACCAGACCTGACAGAAATGTTAAGGGGGACTCTCTGAGGGGAGAAAAGATGAAAATGTGTATGTATGTGTGTATACACACACACACACACACACACACACACACACACCAAAAGCAACAAAGATTAGAAAGGACCAGGGAACACCACCAGAAACTCCAACTCTACATCATAATGGCAATAAATTCATATCTTTCAGTACTCACTCTAAATGTCAATGGACTCAATGCTCCAATCAAAAGACATAGAGTAACAGAATGGATAAGAAAACAAAATCCATCTATATGCTGTTTGCAAGAGACCCACCTTAGACCTAAAGATACCTTCAAATTGAAAATAGGGGGATGGAGAACCATCTATCATGCTAATGGTCAACAAAAGCAAGCTGGAGTAGCCATACTTATATCAGACAATCTAGACTTTAAAATAAAGACTGTATCAAGAGATTCAGAAGGGCATTATATCATAATCAAGGGGTCTATCCACCAAGAAGACCTAACAATTGTAAACATTTATGCACCAAATGTGAAGCACCTAAATATATAAATCAATTAATCACAAACATAAAGAAACTCATTGATAGTAATACCATAATAGTAGGAGACTTCAAGACCCCACTCACAACAATGGACAGATCATCTTATCAAAAAATCAACAAGGAAACAATGGCTTTGAATGACACACTGGACCAGATGGACTTAGCAGATATATTCAGAACATTTCATCCTAAAGCAGCAGAATATACATTCTTCTCCAGTACACATGGAACGTTCTCCAGAATAGACCATATACTGGGACACAAATCAGCCCTAAGTACAAAAAACTCGAGATCATACCGTGCATATTTTCAGACCACAATGCTATGAAACTCAAAATCAACCATAAGAAAAAGTTTGGAAAGGTAATAAATACTTGGAGACTGAAGAACATCCTACTAAAGAATGAATGGGCTAACCAAGCAGTTAAAGAGGAAATTAGAAAGTATATGAAAGTCAATGAAAGTGATAACACCACAACCCAAAACCTCTGGGATGCAGCAAAGGTGGTCATAGGAGGAAAGTATATAGCAATCCAGGCCTTCCTAAACAAGGAAGAAAGATCTCAGATACACAACCTAACCTTACACCTTAAGGAGCTGGAAAAAGAATAGCAAATAAAACCCAAAACCACCAGAAGACAGGAAATAATACAGATTAGAGAATAAATTAATGCTATTGAAACCAAAAAAAGAGTAGAACAGATCAATGAAACCAGAAGCTGGTTCTTTGAAAGAATTAACAAAATTGATAAACCACAGGCCAGTTTGATCAAAAAGGACCCAAATAAATAAAACCAAGAATGAAAGAGGAGAGATCACAACCAACACAACAGAAATAAAAACAATGATAAGAGGATATTATGAGCAATTATATGCCAACAAAATGGGCAATCTGGAAGAAATGGACAAATTCCTAGAAACATATACACTACCGAAACTGAAACAGGAAGAAATAGAAAATTTGAACAGACCCATAACCAGTAAGGAAATCAAATTAGTAATCAAAAATCTGCCAAAAAACAAGAGTCCAAGGACAGATGGCTTTCCAGGGGAATTCTACCAAACATTTAAGGAAGAGTTAGCACCTATTCTCTTGAAACTGTTCCAAAAAAATAGAAATGGAAGGAAAACTTCCAAACTCTTCCTATGAAGCCAGAATTACCTTGATTCCCAAACCAGACAAAGACCCCACTAGAAAGGAAAACTATAGACTAATTACCCTGATGAACATGGATGAAAAAATCCTCAACAAGATATTAGCCAACCAGATCCAACAATACATTAAAAAAATTATTCACACGACCAACCGGGATTTATACCTGGGATGCAGGGCTGGTTCAATATCCGCAAAACAATTAATGTGATTCATCACATCAATAAAAGAAAGGACAAGAACTATATCATCCTCTCAATAGATGCAGAGAAAGCATTTGACAAAATACAGCATCCTTTCTTGATAAAAACCCTCAAGAAAGTAGGGATAGAAGATGCATACCTCAAGATCATAAAAGCCATATATGAACGACCCACTGCTAATATCATCCTCAATGGGGAAAAACTGAGAGCTTTCCCCCTAAGGTCAGGAACAAGACAGGGATGTCCACTGTCGCCACTGTTATTCAACACAGTATTGGAAGTCTTAGCCTCTGCAATCAGACAACACAAAGAAATAAAAGGCATCTAATCGGCCAGGAGGAGGTCAAACTTTCACTCTTAGCCGATGAAATGATACTCTATATGGAAAACCCAAAAGATTCCACCAAAAAACTGCTAGAATTGATTCATGAATTCAGCAAACTTGCAGGATATAAAATCAACACACAGAAATTGGTTGCATTCCTATACACCAACAATGAAGCGACAGAAAGAGAAATCAAGTAATTGATCCCATTTATAGTTGCACAAAAGACCACAAAATACCTAGGAATAAATCTAACCAAAGAGGTGAAAAATCTATACACTGAAAACTATAGAAAGCTTATGAAAGAAATTGAAGAAGACACAAAAAATGGAAAAAGATTCCATGCTCCTGGATAGGAAGAACAAATATTGTTAAAATGTTGATACTACCCAAAGCAATCTACATATTCAATCCAATCCCTATCAAAGTAACACCATCATTCTTCACAGAGCTAGAACAATTAATCCTAAAATTTGTATGGAACCAGAAAAGACCCTGAATAGCCAAAGCGATCTTGAAAAAGAAAACCAAAGCAGGAGGCATCACAATCCCAGACTTCAAGCTATACTACAAAGTTGTAATCATCAAGACAGTATGGTACTGGCATAAGAACAGACACTCAGATCAATGGAAAAGAATACAGAACCCAGAAATGGACCCACAAACGAATGGCCAACTAATCTTTGACAAAACAGGAAAGAATATCCAATGGAATAAAGACAGTCTCTTTAGCAAGTGGTGCTGGGAAAACTGGACAGTGACATGCAGAAGAATAAAACTTTACCACTTTCTTACACCATACACAAAAATACACTCAAAATGGATGAAAGACTTCAAAGTAATACAGGAAGACATCAAAATCCTTGAAGAGAAAGCAGGCAAAAACCTCTTTGGTCTTGCCCACAGCAACTGCTTACTCAACACGTCTCCAGAGGCAAGGGAAACAAAAGCAAAAATGAGGGCCTCACCAAAATAAAAGCTTCTGCACGGCGAAGGAAACAATTAGCAAAACTAAAAGGCAACTGACAAAATGGGAGAAGATATTTGCAAATGACATATCAGATAAAGGTTAGTATCCAAAATCTATAAAGAACTTATCAAACTCAACACCCAAAAAACAAATAATCCAGTGAAGAAATGGGCAGAAGACATGAATAGACACTTCTCCAAGGAAGACATCCAGATGGCCAACCGACACATGAAAAAATGCTCCACATCACTCACCATCAGGGAAATACAAATCAAAACCACAATGAGATACCACCTTACACCTGTCAGAATGGCTAATATTAACAACTCAGGCAACAACAGATGTTGGCGAGGATGCGGAGAAAGAGGATCTCTTTTGCGTTGTTGGTGGCAATGCAAGCTGGTGCAGCCACTCTGGAAAACAGTATGGAGGTTCCTCAAAAAATTAAAAATAGAACTACCCTACAACCCAGCAATTACACTACTAGGCATTTGTCCAAGGGATACAGATGTGCTGTTTTGAAGGGACACATGCACCCCCATGTTTATAGTAGCACTATCAACAACAGCCAAAGTATGGAAAGAGCCCAAATTGTCCATCGATGGATGAATGGATAAAGAAAATGTCGTATATATATATATACAGTGGAGTATTACTCAGCAATCAAAAGAATGAAATCTTGTCATTTGCAACTACGTGGATAGAAATGGAGGGTATTATGCTAAGTGAAATTAGTGAGTCAGAGAAAGACAAAAACCATATGACTTCACTCATATGAGGACTTTAAGAGACAAAACAGATGAACATAAAGGAAGGGAAACAAAAATAATATAAAAACAGGGAAGGGAAGAAAACAGAAGTGACTCATAAATATGGAGAACAAACTGAGGGTTACTGGAGGGGTTGTGGGAGGGGGGGTGGGATAAATGGGTAAGGGGAATTAAGGAATCTACTCCTGAAATCATTGTTGCACTATATTCCAAAAAAAACAATTTGGAAAACTTGTTTTCTGTCACTATGAACTTGACAGATTCCCAATACTTAAAAACTTATGATGAGATCAGTGGTGATATTAGCAAATGTGATTATTTTGATACTGTATAATAAAATGTGTCAACATTTGGAAGATTTTTATAATTCAGTGAAATTTTTTCAAAGGACCAAAGCATAATGTTACAAAAATCAAGGAGAAAATATCAATGAGGATAAAATATCCATTCAAAGTGCAATGTAAAGGGATATATTTTAATGTAACAGACTATGAAAATTCACTGATACAGTTTCATTGCACTAAACTTGTGGAAACTACCATTCTCTGAGTTTTGGTGTATTATCAAAGAATATCCACAATTACCTTAACAGGCTATTGAACTAGTCTCACTTTTTCCAATTACACATCCATGTGAGGCTGGATTTCCTTTACATATTTCAACCAAATCAATTCATGACAACAGATTAAGTGCAGAAATAGATGGGATAATTTAATTATCTTCTACTAAGCCAGACATTAAAAATGTTTGTAAAAATGTTAAACACTGTACCTCTTCTCCCTAATTTTATTGCTCTGGAAAATATAACTTTATATTTATATAACATTTGTTATATTTATACATAATAATTTATATATACACAATTTATATAAAATTATATATAACACACATATATTTATATTATATTAATTTATTATATTAAGAGGTAGTGATTTTATTACTATTTTTGAATGATTTATAGTGTTCTTAAAATGTGGCTTTAATTTCTAATATAGCAAATATTGATAGACAAAACACACATGAACAAAAGGTATTTGGGACCTTTGTTATTATTATTATTTTTAACATTTATTTTATTTTTGAGGGACAGAGCGTGAGCAGGGGTGGGGGGCAGAGAGAGAAGGAGACACAGAATCTGAAGCAGGTTCCAGGCTCTGAGCTGTCAGCACAGAGCCCGATGCGGGGCTCGAACCCACGAACTGCAAGATCATGACCTGAGGCAAAGTCCGTCGCCCAACCGACTGAACCACCCAGGTGCCCCTTCATTATTTTTTTTAATAATGTAAAGGGGTGTTGAGACCAAGAAGATTGAGAAGCTTTGATCTATTCATAAATTTTCAAAAAAAAAAAAAAGAAAGGAAAAAAAAAGAAGGTGGTTATCAAGATCCTCCTAGGTCAGGGTTTCTCAGTGTTGGCACTACTGACATTTTGATTAAATGATGTTTGTTGTGGAGGCGGTCCTGTACACTGAGGGATATTTAGTAGGATCCTTGGTCTCTACTGACTAACTAGGTGCCAATAGCAGTCCCCACCCCCGAATTGTAACAACCAAAAATGTCTCAGTCATCGTCTCTGTGGAACAAATTAACTCTAGTTGAGAACCACTGCCATAGGTAAAAAGATGTTAAAAAGACAATTTACAAAAAGGAATGTCAATAGTATAAAAATACATGGGGAAAAAAAATTCTGCCTTGCCATTAAGCCAAGAAATGCAAATCAAGATGATAATATACTCCCATTTAAAGGCCATTATTATCAAAGTAAATGTAAATCATAACATGCCATCTCAGCACAGTTGTGTTGGAAATGGTAGGATTACAGAACTCCAGCAACACTGTAAATTGAATCATCAAATTGGGGAAATAATTTGGCAATGGATTTCAAAAGTCGCAAACAACTTTTATCACTGAGGAGTACAAAGAGCCTAGATGTTAAACTATGCCTTAAATTTGAATTTTGGCTCTGAAACTTACTAGCTCTGTGAACTTCCTTTAAATATTTAAAAGATATTTGAAAATCCGAAGACGGCAAATGATTATTGTGAGAACTGGATGAGATAATAATGTAAGTGAACTTCTAGCTGCAAGTGGAAGATTTAATGCACTCCATTTATCTTTCCTTTTTCCTGAAATTCCATTAAACGATGGGAAAAGATGAAAAAGCATATAAATCTACAAGGAAATAAAGAAGAAGAGAAGGGCCATTCGTGGTTGAGAAGTTTCAACAAAATTCTGGAAGACTAAACATGGCCAGAGAAGGGGTGTCTGGTGTGGGAAGATAAAGAAAGCCAAACTGTAAAGAGAAATGAACAAAGGGAGTTCATTTGCCAATGGATTTCAAGCAAGACTGATCTTGAAGCAGAAAGGTATAGGGGTGTGGAAGTGAAATGTGGAGCTGAAAACAGGGATGCTGATCCAAAGTCTGTAGATAAATCCATAAAACTCTTGAACTTGGGCCTCTACTTGTCTATCCTCACACCTTAGGCAGGAGAAAGAAGTTCCACCTCTGGAGAATCTGAACGTCTTCACTCCCCCAAACATGGCACTTCCAATCAAGTTCTACATTTTACTTTTACTTCTTTATTTTATGTCTTTTAGTTTTCTTCTAGACTTTTAACCATCATTTGTATACACTTTAAATACAGAATTAAAACTGTATTATATGTAATTTTACATGATACCTTTTTTCATTAACATTATGTTGTGAACATTTCTTTTACTCATTTAACCAGGAGGAAAATGGTACAACTTCTCCCTTCTGCCTTTCCAACTTGGGAGCTAGATAATCCTTTGTTAATTTTGATAGGTTTTCAAAGGAAACAGAAACACTAACTCAAAAAAGTATCTGCAACCCCCATGTTCATGGCATTACTTACAGTGGCCAAGACATGGAAACAACCTAAATGGCCATTGATGGGTGAATGGATAAAGAAACTGGTCTGTCCATACAATGGAATATTATACATGGATAATATATATTATCCATGGATAATGGATGGTCCTGGAAGGCATTTAGGCTCAATTAAGTCAGACAGAGAAAGACAAATACCATATGATCTTACTTATATGTAGAATCTAATAAGCAAACAAACAGACACCAAACTTCTAGAAAAAGAGACCATATTTGTGGCTAGCAGAGGCAGGCAGGTACAGAAGAGGAGGTATTGGAGAAAGGTGGTCAAAAAGTACAAACATACAGGGATGAAATGGACAACATAATGACTCCAGCTAACACTGCTATGTGACATATAGGAAAGTTGTTAAGAGAATAAATCCTAAGAGATCTCATTACAAGGAGGATTTTTTGTTCCTTTTATTATATATATGAGAAGATGAATGTTAGCTGAACCTATCGTGGTAATCATTTCACGATATAGTATATGTAAATCAAATCACCACACTGTACACCTTAAACTACAACAGTCATGTATGGCAATTATTTTTCTATAAAAGTGGAGAGAAGAAAATTCGACAGGTCTCCTAATAACCAAAGTTTTTCAAAATATAACATTCCAACTTTTCTTACAAAAAAAAAAAAAAGAAAAACACCTTGAAAATTAACTGACCTATTGTATAAATTAAACATTTACTTTGTAAAATAAAAAGTATTCTAAATATCATAAACAATTTACTCTTTATTTTTTACCAGGATTTTATTTCAAATCCTATAGTATTGGGGGCACCTTGTGGCTCAGTCAGTTAAGTGCCTGACTTCGGCTCAGGTCATGATCTCATGGTTGGGGAGTTCGAGCCATGTGTTGGGCTTTGTGCTAACAGCTCAGAGCCTGGAGACTACATCGGATTCTGTGTCTCCCTCTCTCTCTGCTCCTCCCCTGCTCACACACACTCTGTCTCTGCCTCTCAAAAATAAATAAACATATTTAAAAAAAATAAAAAAGAATGCTACAGTATTTGGAGATATTTGAATTTCCAAAGATAATTAAATTTTGGACTTTTTCACTTCTGAAAAACTATGGAAGAGGCACTGAGAATAGAAGGATAAAAATGAACACTATTGTTAAGCTATGAATGAGAAAACAAAAGGTAAATACAGATTGATATAACTAATAATGTGTCATTTAATGTTTTATTGTTACTGAAAGAAATCGCATTACCTCAAGCAGATTATAGACAGGGTAACCATATTTTCCAGTTTTCCCACAAGAGTCCAGGTTTATGCCCATGCTCCTGCAGTATTTATTTGATCCCCTTCATTCTCAAAGTGCTCCAATTTGGACAATCAATTATATGGTCATTAGAGTAATGAATTCATAAGAAAGCCTCCTGGCACAGACACTTAGTTGTGCACCATCTAAAAGGGGTAACACAGCAGGATACCATGTACATGGTATGTCTTAAAACGGTTACTTGTCACACACAATACATGGCGACTGGATTTTTTTTTTCACTGTGGTATAATAAACACACATTTTATTAGCTTCAGGTGTCTAACAATGATTCAGTATTTGCACACACTGTGAAATGATCACCACAATAAGTCTAGTTACCATGCATCACTATACAAAGTTATATATTTTTTTCCCTTGTGATGGGAAGTTTTAGGATTTACTCTCTTGGTTAACTTCACTACAATATTGACTACACTCACCATGCTGTACATTACATATCCATGACTTATTTATAATTGGAAATCTTTATTTCTTGACTCTCTTCACTCACTTTGCCCCCTTCCTGTCTAGTAACCATTGTTCTATTCTCTGGATCTATGAGTTTTGTATTGTTTGCTTTGTTTTCTAGATAAGTGAAATCATACAATATATGTGTTTCTCTGTTAGATTTTTTTTACTTACCATAATTCCCTCAAGGTCCATCCTTGATGCAAATGACAAAATTTAATTCTTTTTTACATACATATACAGTACCACATCTTTATCCATTCACTCATTGATAGACAATTAGGCTGCTTCTATATCTTGGCTATTATAAATAATAATGCAATGAACATAGGGGTGGATATATCTTTTTAAATTAGTATTTTTGTTTTCTCTGGATAAATACTCAGTAGTGGAATTGATGATCAGACAGTTCATTTTCAATTTTTTGAGGAATCTTCATACTGTTTTCCAAAGTGACTACACCAATTTACATTCCCACCAAAAGTTCAAAAAAGTTTTTATTTCTCCATATCTTTGCCAATACTTGTTATTTCTTATCTTTTTTTTTTTTGATAATAGCCATTGGTAACTCATTGTGATTTTGATTTGCATTTTCCTGATGATTAGTGATGCTGAGCATCTCTTCATGTGCCTGTTGGCCATTTGTATGTCTTCTTTGGAAAAATTTCTACTCAGGTCTTCTGCCCACTTTTTAATCTTGGCTATTGAGTTGTAGGAGTTCTTTATGTACTTTGGATATTAACCCCTTATTGGGTATACGATTTGCAAATATTTTCTCCCATTCAGTAGCATGCTTTTTTATTTTGCTGATGTTTTCCTTTGCTATGCAGAAGCATTTTAGTTTGATGTAGTCTCACGTGTTTATTTTTGCCTTTATTCTTGCCAAAAAATCATCTCCAAGACCAATGTCAAGAAGCTTGTCACCTATGTTTTCTTCTAGGAGTTTAATGGCTTCAGGTGGGGCGCCTGGGTGGCGCAGTCGGTTGAGCGTCCGACTTCAGCCAGGTCACGATCTCGCGGTCCGTGAGTTCGAGCCCTGCGTCGGGCTCTGGGCTGACGACTCGGAGCCTGGAGCCTGTTTCCGATTCTGTGTCTCCCTCTCTCTCTGCCCCTCCCCCGTTCATGCTCTGTCTCTCTCTGTCCCAAAAATAAATAAACGTTGAAAAAAAAATTTTAATGGCTTCAGGTATTATTTTCAAGTCTTTAATCTATTTTGAGTTAATTTTTGTGTATGGTATAAGCCATCAGTCTAGTACCATTCATTTGCATGTGGCTTTCCAGTTTTCCCAACACCATTTATTAAAAAGGTGGTCATCTCCTCATTGTATATTTTTGCCTCCTTTATTATAAATTAACTGACCATATAATTGTGGGTTTATTTCTAGGATCTCTGTTCTGTTCTCTTGATCTATATGCCTGCTTATGTCAGTATCTTACTGTTTTGATTACTATAGCTTTGTAATATGGTTTAAAATCAGGGAGTGTGATACCTCCATATTTGTTTTTCTTTCTCAAGATTGCTTTGGCTATTCAGGGTCTATTATGATTCCATACAAATGTTAATATTATTTCTTCTATTTCTGTGAAAAATGCCATTGGAAATTTGAAGGGATTGGACTGACTCTGTGAATTGTTTCCAGTAGTATGGGCATTTTAATGATATTAATTCTTCCAATCCATGAGTATGGAATATCTTTCTATTTGTTTGTGTCCTCTTCAATTTCTTCCATCAATGTCCTATTGTTTTCAGTATACAGGCATTTTACCTCCTTGGTTAAATTTATTCCTAGGTATTTTATGCTTTTTGGTGCAACTGCAAATGAAATTGCCTTCTTCATTTCTCTTTCTGATCACGATAGCTTACTTTTAAATACTGACTACAAGTCTTGTTGGTTAGGTGAGAAACGCACCAATATAAAAGAGAAGAGTCAATTCAAATGGAAAATAAAATGACTCAAGAGGAAATGGGGATGATACAGCAGTAAGCAAAGCCTCTCTCCCATAATCAAAATACTATCTTCAGAAAATTTGAGAAATGATTGCTTCTTTTTTCTTTTAAATATTTTTATTTACTTTTTTTTTTTTATTTTTAGAGAGAGAGAGAGCGTGAGCTGGTGAGAAGGGCAGAGGGAAAGAGAAACCAACCACGCTCTCACCCTCAGCACAGAGCCTTACACAGGGCTTCATCCCACAACCCTGGCATCATGACTTGAGCTGAAATCAAGAGTCAGATGCTCAACCTACTGAGCCACCCAGGCGCCCCGAGAAACAACTCCTTCTAGAAACAATAAGTGATGATGATATGAGAAAAATAAATTCAGAGAACCATATATAGCTCTTAAAAAATTATAATTGCTGAAATTTTAAACAACTGCTATACAAGGGTTATTTTTCTAGAAAATAGAACGGAAAGACCAAATATATATATATATATATATATATATATATATATATATATATATATATATATATATATATATAAAAGAAAAGAAAAGAAAAGAAAAGAAAGGAAAATTAGGGGTAAACCTGAAATGATGGGGCTCTGTGAGAAGAAAAACGTATGAATAGCATAATAAAGATATTACTTGAATAAAATAGAATAATTGTGTATTCTAGGATGAATTTTGAAAAAAACTGTACAAGACAGGAAGAGTAATGGCAGGTGGTATAGCATAGTGGTTGAGTTCAGACAGTGAAGCCAGACTATTGTGTTCAAATCCTAGATCAACAACATATTAACTGTGTGAACTTGGGCAAGTTATCTCATCTTTCAGTGCTTCAGTTTCCACATTTTAAAATGGGGTTCATGCTATTCTTACCTTAAAGGGTTTGGGTGAGAATTAACTGAGTTAATGTATGTAAAGAACTGAAAATAGTATCTCGTACATAGTAAGCTTTGAGCTAATTATACAATACTATAACAAAAATAGTATACCACTTGGCACTGAAGTGCCCTGCTTTTATAGAATTATAAAATTAGCCATTGTGTATTTATTTAACTAAAAATAGTGGTATAACTACATTGGGAAGCTTGAGGGGAAGTACTAGATGATTTAAAAAAGCCAAATTCTCATTTATAATAATAGGAAGTAAACAGATAATGTCTACGACCAATCATTTTAAAACAGCACATTATATGGGGCGCCTGGGTGGCTCAGTCGGTTAAGCCTCCGATTCTTGATTTCAGCTCAAGTCATGATCTCATGGTTCATGAGTTTGGGCCCCTCATCGGGCTCCATGCTGATAGAAAACACAAAGAAACAAAGGCTCCAGCACATTATGTAGTGACAATGCCAATTCCCAGAAGAAGTAAAGAATGACAATGCAGTTGCCTCTGGACACAGGAGTGGGTTTGAAAAGGTGGCTCAGGCGAATGGTCTTCGACTATCTGATTTCCTAACTATGTATACTTGTTACTTTGAGATTCTTTTTAATTAAAAAATGAAAAAAGTTAATATATATGAATTGGCTGTCAGTGCCTGGCATATAAGTGTAGGCATTCAATACATTTTAGTCCGATTTTATTCATGTCAGTAATTGAACTGAGAAATTTTTCCTATTTAAAGATGCAATACCAAAAGAAAAAATAAGTACTTTTTTTCCCCCGGGTTATTTATAACAATAAATAACTGGAAATGACCTAAATTTTCAACCATATGGGAATGGCTAAGTATTATGCAAAAATTTGGTAGAGTGCTATAGGCCAAGAACATAAGCTTATTGTTTCATATGGCTATGGGCTGGCTAAAACCTGCCCCCACACAAATACATTGAAAGAGAGAGACATTGTTGGGGGGGGGGGGTGGGGAGAGGGGGGGAAGAGAGAGAGAGAGAGAGAGAGAGAGAGAGAGAGAGAGACTGACTCTCTCTCTTATGTGTTTAGACTAGGAAACAGAAACCTGAGAAAACCAAGATGTCTGAACAGAGGAGACAGAGATGCGGTATGTCTTAGGGCAGCTTCCTCTGCCCTTAGAGTCTCTAATCTAGGACTTACAGCTGCTTGGGTCACTAGAGAAGGGGAATTACTTCCAAACCTCAAAAAGTTTCTTTGTGAGCTCTCGCCTTTTATGCTTAGAATTCACATCACTATTCAGGAGGGATGCATGCTAACAATCGATGCCCTTACTAGCAATTATTACAGACACTTAGGAGCCCCCTCCCTCATTCTAAAGTCAGACTCAGCATTAGCAAAGTCATGACTCACCTGGAATTCATTCTCAGTAGCGGCTCAGCCTTCAGCTCCACAATGTTCAGAAAACCCATTTATTAGCAAACTATTGATGAAACTAGGTGACAACAATGAAAAAGATGGACAACACAGTGCATGTGAGTCCCCATCTGAACCTAGAGACAAGGCCTATAGCTCTCAAAAATGCTACAGGCTGGGCAAGCCAGCTTTCTGGATCTTTATTTTCTCACCTGAGAAACGGGGTGAATTTTTCCTGCTTCAGTCTGATGCTCTGAATATCAAGTGAAATGTTGCTTGGGAAGTCACTAATCACCAGTTCTGATCCAGAGTAGGAGCTCAACAAAGCTCAGCTAGATGTGACATTGGCAGTCTGTGACTTGCTCTTTAGAACGGGGCTTCTCAAACTTTAGCATGCACCAGAATCTCCCAGAGACCTTGTTAAAACCCAGACTGCTCTACTCCCAGAGTTCCTGATTCAGTAGGTCAGGAGGCAGGGCCTGAACATCTGCATTTCTAACAGATTCCCAGATAATAGCACTGGTCCAGGACACAGCACAAAAATCACCCAAACCAACTGAGATAAAGGTTGAGGCTTTGGAGAGAGAAGAAAAAGGCAGGTGGAACAAGTTTTTCTATGGGTTCCTAACCTGTCCTTTGTCCTAATGCCCACTAGGTAGAACCTTGATTCGGCATCTTTACCAGTTCCGCCTCCTTCCAAAGCTCCCTTCCAAGGTTCTCCCACCAAACCAAACCTCCCTTGTCAACTTCTTGTACTGAAAGATGACAACCCCATCCCATCTGCCTGCAGCCTACGTGCTGATGCAAGAGGCCACCTTTTTAGGTTCCAAGAAATTATGCATTCGTTATGGAGGAAATTAACACCTCAAAGCAAACTATAATTAGGAATTCTTCAATTCAGTTTATGCTTTTTCAATTAGGCACTCTATAATTTTAATCATGGGAGCATTAACATGTTTCTGTAATTTATATACCTGTGGTATAATTAAGCCTGGGAAACACATTGCTCTAAACCTGAATAGAAGTGATTGTTTCCCTTCACACTTGCAGTATTACAGGTCCCTAATGGAGAGATGATGCCAGTTTCAAAGGAACCATTTCTGAGTTGCAGAGGCCAATGAGAGAACTCTTGGCTTTGGTAATGTGAAGGCTGCTGTGGACCATGTGATGTCTTTGAACATCTGGCTCATGTGTAGACATCTGCATCCCAAAGCTACAACTCCTATTGTGACTTTCAAAACGTTCCCGCCATTGGAAACTGCTTTGGACAACTATTCTTGGAAACTAACTTCAATTAAGCAGGAACAGGGTGTCCTGGCAGGGGAGATGTTATCTGAGAGCCGTGGGAAGCAGATGGCTTAGAATTGAAGAAACTGAACAATAGGCTAAAACTTAGCCTGGATTGGGACCAAACTCCTTTTTGTACAGTGATTCCTCTTCCCACTTCTCTAGTTCTGCTCCTCTCATAATTTCTGCTCTGCCTTTTAGCTACAAAGCAGGGCCTGAATCCTGTGTGCAAGGTAGTTCTCTTGGGATTCTGAGCAGTTCTGCAAATTCAAGGAATTCAGAGGCACACTGAAAGTTTTTGTGCTTATTCAGACTGAACCTCTGAACTTTCTGAAGGTTAAAAACGTTCATTTTTTTCTCTTCTTCCTATTCTCCCCACAATAGCAAATTCAGATTTGCTGACTGCAATAAAAGGAAAAAGAACATAATCAAAACTGGCCCGGGGGGACAATGCATACAGATTCCAACCCAGCTGAGTGACGCGCCCATATTGCTGTAACATTTTGGCATTCAATATATTTTGTCTGATCTAAGAAAATATGCAACTTTTTATAGAGTGAAAGTTGGAAATGGATTTGTTTCTCCCAGGCTGCTGGAGCCTTCCACAAAAGAATACAGATTTGTTCAGATCCTGACATTCCATCTCACCAAACATCCATCTTCTACCTAAGCCCCGTATCTGCACAGAAGTGGTATCTTCAGATGTGCTATCAGCATGTAACAACACAACATGAATTCTTTCACACGCCATTGTTGTCATCGCAGGAAAACAGGGGTGTGTTTTTGGCCCCCGTATGGACCTTACAAAGAGAAGTAAGCTGGCAGAGATCCTAGTTTGACTAAAATTCATTATCTTCATGCTGAAACATACACCAAAACAGACGCAAGTTCCAAAAGCTGTAAAACCAACAGGGGCAACCTCACAGTAACACATAAAACAATTACTTCCCCATGTCAGGAGAACAAGTAAGCATCGGTGCCACAGAAGAGAATACTTCCCTAAGAGCTCCTCTCCCCATATGGGAGTCCAGCTGTAAGCTAACCCAGTGGTGCTGGAGTTGTGGTTAAAGACCAGCATGACCATCATCTGGGAGCTTGTGCAAATACAGATTCTCAGGTCTGGTGCTGTTATCCCTGGGGATGGGCAAAAATCTACATTTTTACTAGCCCCCTAGGGGATTCTAATAGCCACTGTGATTTGATAACCCTGGGGTTAAATCATTTCCCAGATGCAGAGTGATGCAGTGGAGCTTGGGGAGCCTAGTTCAGTAGGTCAGGGTCTCAGCAGTAATGGGACCAGTCACAGGTCCCATTCTGGCTCTGGGGTCTTACACATTATGCCTGTGTCTAAGTCCTCATTAACAGCCCCTTGGAAGCCATATACAGAGCTTGACCTCTTTTTACCAGCCCCCTGAGGGCCTAGAGCCCTGCAGTAAAAACAGAATTTTCTGTGATGATGGAAATGCCGTTCAATATGGTAGTCACTAGCCACATATGGTTATTGTACTTGAAATGGGGACAATGTAATTAATGAAATAAAGTTTTAATTTAATTCATATTAATTTAAATCTAAATAGCCCCCATGGAGTCGTGGCTTCAGTACTGGACAGAGTAGGTTTAAAATCTTGCCCATGAATCCTTGTGTTATCGGTGCTACTATACCTCCTGCCCTGACCAGGAACACTTATTTTATACATTTATAATCTTTAGAAATTGCTTAGGGAACCTACATCCAAGTGAAAATGCACCAGTTAAACAGCAAATTGCAAGCAGTTATAGCCAGGCAAGAAAATGATGGGTTGCGTTGTGAAAGGGGATGAGTACAAATTTCTTCTGCCTCATGGCAGAGACTCTAACCTTTAAGTTGTGCTTGTCCTACCAAAAAGCCAGGGCTTTCAAGATCACCTCCCTCAATGCTGCTGAGAGGAGGCAACTCTCTGAGCAGCCGCAGGCAGCTGGAGTGAGCATTGTGCAGAATGCTTTTTGGATGAGAGTAAACCTCCTTGGAATCTAACATGGCACAGATCCATGTACCAGCTCAGAAGAACATCAATAGATTAGGCTATAGAAATGCACTTGATGGAGGCTGACTTGAAAGTCTGACCTTTGGGCAGTTGCAGACAGAAAGACTAAGAACCATCAGTTACAGCTGTGCAAGATCTGAGACAAAGCAGTGATGCAAGCTGTCACGGGGCCCAGAACACTGTGAGAAATACAAGTCAGCAGAATAAAAGTTGGAGTAAAACTGAGACTCAGGAGAAGGCACCCTGTAGAATCCCTGTTGCTCTTGCAAAGGGTTTCACCACCTCCCCGGGGTTGGGAGGATTAGCATGGTAAGGATTACATCTCCTTAGACAGGCTGCCCATGATAAGCCTGGCCTCTTTGGTCCTTGAAATACTTGGCTTCAATGACGTTTACCTTCAACCCATTACCATTCTTCCACTACCACTACCAACATGGTAACTCCTGGAGGCACATTATTCCATTGCGGGGTTCCATTACTAAAACCTTATCTTTGATCATTTATTCTCTGAATGCCACTTTGTCTGTACAGCCTCTCCCAACCTTGTACCCTCTGCACAGATTCCTCAACAGCATTGGGGTCACCTGGCCCTCAATATCTCTGTTATCTGCACAGCTAGCTCCATGGGCTTTTCAAATCAAGCCTGGACCATATGGCCCATTTTAAGCACTTTTGTTGGTATCATCATCTTCCTTTTCCTATGGTCCTTGATCAAGGTATGAGTCTCTCTTCTTTTCTACTGTAAGAGCTGCTGGGAGCTCTTAGAGAATTCTGAACAACAAAATTTCAACCATCTCCTGTTTAAAGCAGAAACAGAAACAAAAAACAATTAACAACAACCTTCTTTGGTTTTCATGTTTTAACTCTGCCCTGGTTTTTCTTCTACTTCTATGGCCAGCCCTTCTCCATCTCCTGTGTTGTTCCTTGACAGAGTTTCATAGAGCTGTCTTCTTCGTCTCTTCCTGTAGATCCTCTCCCTGGATAAGGTCACCTGCTCCTCCCGTGCTTCAAATACCACTTGAATGTTAATGGTTCTCAAATCTAAAACCCCTGATCTCATGCCTCTACAGCTCTCCAGCCTTCTGGAATTTAAATAGTCCCTATGGTAGGAGGTGAACATGACAACCACACTGTCTCTTTTCCCTCATGCCAGTGACAGTCTGTTTCCATCTCTCCAGATGGCAGACGGTCCAAAATAGAACACTCTTTCGTTCTTCATGTTCCAGCAACTGCTCCTCCTGCTCCATTTAAAATATTCTTTCTGAAACACCTGTTTTTCCTCCTTGGTTTGAACCTAAGGAATAAAATCCAGAATCCATCAACACCAGAACCAATTCTTGGTAAGATGGGTCACTGGGTTTTTTGGGGGGGTCGATAAAGGGAAACCTGCAATACAATTAGGGTGAGCTGAAGTGAATGCAAACTCACCTACATTATCTGGGGCCCACCTTTCCTCCATTTTGTTCTTCTGGGTGGTCTTCCTGATTGCACTCTGTGCCATACTCAACAGACTCATTCTCTCTTTGGGAAGTTTCACTGGTGGTTACATGTCCCTCTAATCACAGTTACACATGCCCTTAGTCGTCATATTTAGAGTAAGGGGCAGCCCCACTGGGAACAGCTCTGCAGTAGTATTTATCCCACTATGCCTCATTTCTGGTTGTTTCTTTTTGTATCTGGCTCCTCCTCTTCCCCAGTTGGTGTGATGAAATCCCGGCCAGCGTGTAGACTTGGCAACAAATGGTATTACTTTCAGAGCTAAATCTCACAGTCTATGTGGGAGTGCCTCTTGCCCATCCCTCCACCAAAGTGGGACACATAGCACTCCTCATCTTCAGGCCCCAGCAAAGGTATCCCAGAGAGTGGGGAGCTAAGTGAAATAAATGATGTTTCAAGAAAGAGTATCCAGTATAACTGTCATTTCTCATCCCTCCCAAAGTGGACATGGACTCAGAAACACCTCAGGCTACCTGCTAATAACTCCTCAAAATTTTCATTTTTCCTTCTTAACTGGACACCTTTTGTGCTCCTATCTTAGAATCAAATGGTAACGATGCCAATTTTGGTCACTGCACCTCCAAGGGACCAGCAAAAGCCTTCTGTGATTGTGTCTCATACTCCCCATCTGGGCTCCACAGTTACTAAAGGAATCCTGGAAGAAACTTGGCAATTTTTCCTTTTCTTTCCAATGAAGTTTTTTCTTTCTTTAAGAGTTGACTGGATCTTTGGGGCGCCTGCGTGGCTCAGTCGGTTAAGTATTGGACTTCGGCTCAGGTCATGATCTCATGGTTTGTGGGTTCAAGCCCTGCGTTGGGCTCTGTGCTGACAGCTCGGGGCCTGGAGCCTGCTTTGGATTCTGGGCGTCCCTCGCTCTCTGCCCCTCCCCAACTCATGCTCTGTCTCTCAAAAATGAATAAACATTAAAAAAAACTTAAAGAGTTGACTGCCTCTCCAATTTGTACTGCAGCTAGTCACTGTGCATTTCAAAGCCACCGTCTTAACTATCTGTACCTGTCAAATGCAAAGGATTGGGGTTCCTCATCAGGAGTGAAAAGAACTTACAGTTGTGTTAGAGACCATTCACCATGTTCTTCTGTCTCCCTGTACTCAGACTGTCATACTGTTGGCCTTCCAAACCAGAGCTGACCCCCTGTGTACTAGGCCTTAAGCATCCCATGAAAGCAGGTCACAAGTCCTACCTGACTTTGAAGGACATCCCTCAGAGCTCCCCAGGGAGCTCTCCTGGACCACACAACCTGTCCTTGCGCAGCTGGTTGCTAATCCCCAGTTAGGTGCCCAGGCCATGTTCACCACCAATGGTCTCTCCTGGATAATATGTCCTTGCAGACTCTTGCTGCCCTCAGTGCTCCTTGGCTCAGAGAAGGGCTCCATCCTCCAATCCATGAATAGGCCAAAATGTGGGAGTCACTCTGGACAATGTCTTTTCCTCCCCACCGACCTGCCTGCTCCTTAGAGAGAAGTCATCATCAAAGCTGCTGCCTAGTCAGCTCAAGGCCCTCTCTCTACCTTCACCACCACTAGACCCTGGGTGAATGTCCTTTCTCACCTGGACACCAATGTTCTGGCCCTTTCCCATCAAGCTTCATCAGGTGTCACTCTCCTTCACATTTCCTGCCCACTGCTGTCCTCCTGGCCTCGTTTTAGTCTTTCTAACTTCATCTCCTGCCTGGTCTGATTCCCTTTTAGGGAAAAAAAACAAAACAAAACACCAGTAAGGTTTGCATTGTTGAAATGGCTCCCACTGTGGGCAAGCAGGGCTGAATGAATCCTAATGGAGGTGTGTAGGGAACCATGTGGCACACACCTCCTCCAAAGGACAGGAGGCGGGGCACTGCTGGACTGCTGTCTCCTATTGGCATTAAATTCCATGTTTGTTTGTTTGTTTGTTTTTAAGTTTATTTATTTTGAGAGACAGAGAGAACAGAGGAGGGGCAGAGATAAAGGGAGAGAGAGAATCCTAGGCAGGTTCCATGCTGTCAGCGTGGAGCCCTTGTGGGGCTCAAACTCACGAACTGTGAGATCATGACCTGAGCCCAAACCAAGAGTCGGACACTTAACAGACTGAGCCACCCAGGTGTCCCAAATCCCGGGTGTCTGAGCTGTACCTGCCCGCTCAGACCAAACAAGGTCTGTGGGGTTTTGGAGAAAGTACAGAAGCAGAGACGAGAAAAGGAGGGGGTGCTGGTGTTAGAGGAGGGATCCTGTAACTTAGTACGCAGGGAACAGGCCAGCTCAGCCACAGCTGACATCAGAGGTGGGGTGGGGAGGTAGCACCAACCTAGTCAGAACCGGCGGCCACGGCTAACAGTCTGTGTTGTCAATGAGTGTCTGTGGCACCACGTGAACAGCGCTGTCTCTGCCATTAGGCTATCAGCCTCATGTGGGACCGTGTGCTCATTTCCGGATCTCCAGGGCTGCACAATGTCTGGCACGTGGTTGTTTGCTCCGATTCCAGTTAGGTATTTACTGACTGACTTAATGAATTGTGAACGGATAAACCTGGCTCACCTACTGGGATCTGCTCCCACCTTTCCTGCTTGGTTTTGATTTCAGGTACCTACTCTGGTTCCCCATATTTATAAGATCTCACTTCAGGAAGCTCACGTGGGTCCCCATGATCATTCCTGATGATGCTTTGGATCTGATTTACTTCGATTTCACAACACATATGGGCATCTCCTCCAAGCCGACGGCACTGCTCTCAGCCCTTGATTTGCTGGCCTTTAAGCAGTTGAGGTACCCTAACCCTGTCTGTTTCATTTAGTATTTCTGAAAATGTGCTGAAATTTGAGGATCTGTTTTTAAGGCATATTGTTTTGAGGATTTTGTGACACTCTTGGAGATAACTGCATGTTTCCTTATGAGCCACACACTTGTCAGCACCCTGCATGCAGATCTTCCCTGGTGTCAGAGCAGCAAAGGATGAATAGTCATAAGCTTACAGCAGGGCTCAGAGAATCACCTCTCCCATGGCTACTAGGGGAGGGAGCCACTCTTGGTCTCAACGGCTTGGCCAACCCAAGGAGGAAGTTGAACAAGTGTGCATTTGACACACTTTACCTCCTTTGATCTTCACAACAATCTGTGATGTGGGTACTTCCCATTTTTCTAACAAGCAGCTCTGAGATCAGAGGAGTTAAGTAACTGGCTCAAGGCCACTCATGAGTCAACTGCATGAGGCTGGGTATGACTGCAGAAGGCTTTGATTTTCTGGCGTATCCCACTGGGAAGTTAGCTACGGCAGGAGGACACTAAGATGTCATGGGCTGGTAGAGATTGAAACGACAAGTCCCTGACCGGGGACTGGCCAGGGCAGAGTGGGGGCCCCCAGGGGAGCCAATGTATCCTGCTGCACGGTGGGGAATGGCCCCAGGTGTAGCAGATTTGAACTGCACATTGGACAGGTAGAGAATGCCATGCTCAGCACAGAGAATGGCATAGACAAGGGCTGGAATGCTTACGGGAGAGCCAAGAGCTGCCAAATGTTCCCCATACTTCTCAGGACAAAGTCCAAACCCAAAACGATGATTCTTTACCGCGCCCCAGCCTGTTCCTTTGCCTCCCTGCTCCCCTCTGCCCAAGTGTGCTGAGGTCCCTGCCGCCTCTGAACACACCGTGCACCTTCTCTGCCTTGGCTCCTGTGTATGCTGCTCCCCCCTCCTTCACTAAGCAAATTCCCCGCAAGCTGGCAGGTCTCAGGTCAGGCAACACTGTCTCCAGGAAGCCCTCTCTGCACCTGAGCCCATCAGGCTAATGATGGGTGCCTCTGCCCTGAACCCTCATAGAAACCTCTGACCAAGCATTTTTTTTTTTTAGTTTTTCTGATTATCTTCCCGACAGAACTGCATTGTCCCAAATGGTAGCCGCGAGCTATGAATGACCCTGAAATTCTTTAAATTTAAATTAATTTAAGAAATAAACAAATTCAGTTCCTTAGTTACAGTGGTCATATTTCAAGTGCTCAATGATAGCCACATGTGGTTGGTGGCGACGACTGGACAGCACAGAGACTGGACATTTCCATCAGGGCAGAAAGTCAATGGGGCAGTAGCACTCTTCCAGATTTAGAAGCTGAAGGCAAGGCCTGTGAAGGGTACCTCCAGTCCCAGCACCTGCCATCTACCAGGTGCGCAAAACAGACGTGCGAAGTCACTTACTTACTTGTGTTTTGAGCACCTACTACATGCCGGACACTGTCCCAGGGAAAGGGAATCCATCAGTGTCAAGCCTCGGGTTTCCTGGGGCTCACAGTCTAGGGAGGGGAGGGCAAGAAACAAAACCAAAGGAAACATACTGGCAAGTGCATAACACAATTAAAGAAAGAATTATGAAGGAAGCCCCCTGGGCCCTGTTGAGTAAAAACTGGTAACGGGGCGGAGTGAAAGGGAATAAAACTAGAAAGGAAGGTTGCAGCCAGATTCTGATGGACCTGGCGTTCCATGTTAACAAGCTTGAACTCAACATAGTGGAAAGCCAATGAATGACCCATTTAAGAATTTTAAGGGAATCATGAGAATCTACCCCCCAAAACCAAGAGCACACTGTATATACACTGTATGTTATCTAACTTGACAATAAATTATACATATAAATTATATAAGAAGAATTTTAAGGGACACTCCAACAGCTCAGTGGAGGATGGACTGAAGGAAGAAAAATTGATGGGAGGCAAACCAGCAAGACCACCCGGGCAGGACAGGTGAAGCGTGGCAGAGGGGCAGAAGCAGCAGCTAATCCCGAAGTGATTCTAGACTGCACTGGACAGGTCCCTGTGACTGATGGGAGGGGAAGGAACACAGGGGAACGTCCCTGAAGAAGCCAACTGGGGCTCTGGGGCAGGATCTGCTACAGAATCTGGGGCTCTGCTTCAGGGACTGCATTTTGGGTGATAAATTCATGGCCAAGTTACTTTCTTATGAAGGTTACTACAGATACATCAGCGTGACAGGTGGGGCGTGGGGGAAGAAGGTTTGGCGGGTTCGAGTTGGAGCTGAATATTAGATTCTAGTCACTATTTGATTGATCTTTTAAGCAATTCTGGGATTCTGTCACTTAAAAACCAATAAATCTTTGAAGGCCTGAGGAAAGCAATGCAAAAGCAATAAATCTCCATTGTGGAGTATGAGAAAAATAGGCCAAGCTTCCGAGGTGGTTTGGATGGAGGGATGGGGGTGCAGGAGCCCCACACAACAATCTGCCCTTCTCCCCCTCGCCTCCCTGTGTGCCCAGTTCTACCAGGCAGAGTAGATTAGACCCATGGGGCTCCCCAGGGGCAGCAAGCAGCCAAGCAGGAGCTGGGGTCTGGCTAAGCCAGGACCAGAACGCTGCTGGCAGACGGAGGAAGAAAGCTACTTGGGTGGGGCCTGCAGCTGAGGCCCAGGGGTGAGGCTGCTGGAGAATGGGCTGCTCCACCCAGAGATGTGGGGTCCCGTTATGGGCTGGGCCTGCATAGTCCAGGGTTGGAGGTCCCCTGGGAAGGCATCTTGCCTGCCCCGGATTCTCTAGTTACTGGAAGCTCACTCCACAACAGCCCCACCGAAAAGTTACTGAGTCATCACTGAGCATCCCAGACACGGGGAACCCAGAACTTCTTGAGGGAGCAACGAACTCAGAAGCAGGAAGCAAGGTCCACACACAGACTTTGTGCAGAATGAGCTCCATGACCTTGGACCATTCAGTATCTTAGACTTCAGCTCCCTCCTGTGATACAGAGATGGTATGTCCCACCCAGCTCACTGAGTAATGATCACATGATACAGTGAAATTAAAGGAGCATTCAACTATAAAGTAGGAGTCCAGGCATCCGTGACCCAATCTATCTAGTGAGCTCATTGTGCCCTGTGGTTAGAGAGGAGCCTTCACTGTCTTCTCTATGCCCCCATGTCCCCCACCTGCGGGACTCTTCACTGGCCCACTTGCCAGGGGTGTGCTCATCTCTCTGGACAGTGCAGTTCTTCCATCAATATACTGTCCCCACAGGCTTCAAAGCATCTTGTTTTGCCACTTTCAGCTCAGTATTGTGTCTGCTCACCTGCTTGATGCCCCACCCCCCTTCCTGTTCACATGCACACTTGTCGAAAGTTAAGGCTCAAGAGGACAGGTGTGTATCTACCTTGTTTCCTGCTTAGCTCAGTTCCTGGGACATCTCAAGGGCTCAATAAATATGTGTTGAATGATATAATGGTCCACTGCCTCCCAGATGGGCATCCTAGTGCCTAGAGTTCAAGGTGAATGAGGGCTAAGGTAACTGAAATCTACTGGGATATTGCCACTACTGTCACTGCAGTTGACCTGGAAGTCATACTAACTGGCACTGGTTAATCTCCTTCCCTTCTTGGCAAATGCCCAAGCAACAGTCTGAAAATAATCCCAGAAACTGAGCCTATACCCACTCTCAATGATCCAGAGCCTTGGGAAGAAAAGCAGTCAGACATTTACAGACACCAAGCATTGCCCCTTTGAGCAGTGACATTTAATTTTTTTTTTTCCCAATGGAAATGTCACCAAAGTATGTCACGCACAACTTTCTCCTCGGGAGGTTGTGAGAAATGAGTGTTGGCTTAGGGTCAGCTGAACTGAGTTTAAGTTCTGTCTGTACCCCTTGCTTGTTTTGTGGCCTGAGTCAACTTACTTGGTTTCTATTTATCTCAGTTTCCATATCTGCAAAATGGGGGAGACGATTATCACAACGTTGTGAGGATACAGATAATTTATGTACAGGGACAGACATGCAGCAAGGGCTTACTTGTTAAATGGAAACCAGAAGCCTCTTTTAACTTGAAGACACAGAACCTAACGCTACATTTTTAGTTGAACCAGAACAGCTAATGAACACCCATGGCTGTGAGGGGCTATAGCACGTATGCCTCCCTGTTTGCTGAATCTCTGTGTCTGTTTTGTAGACCTGCCCTGTTTTTCTGCTGCTACTCACTGTCATTTCTCACTGCTACTGGGGCATTTCCATTCCCACCTCCTAATTTACTACAGTCTTAGGATGTATGAGCTTATTACAAAGATGTGCAAACTAAGAGCATGTAGGCTCAGAGGGAAAGTGTAAGGGGCACCTCTTTGGGGGAACTGGGAAAGCTTCCCCAGAAAAAAATAGTTTGGGCTGCTCAGAGGACCCCTTTTGGGAAGGGCTGGATGTAAATCTCATCTTTATCACTTGCTGACTATGTGAGCATGAACTTTAGTTTCCTCACTTCTAACAGGGATGTAATAATTCTAATAGGTTAGTCAAGGTTAAACTCTTGGAACGTAACAGTTGCTTACTTGCAATCCCACCCAGCAGCCAGTTGCCCAATAAAACATGGTGATAATTACTCCCATCTGTGTTCAGCTGGCTTCGATGAGTTTTCAGGGGTTCACAGACATATAATCTGATTCATCTTGAGGATGGGACCCTGAATCCTCTGTAGAAGAATTAACTTTATCCTGCCACTGGGCAAAACCAAGATTGCTTCTTTCTCAGTAAAATTTTTTTCTTTAAAAAGAAGTTTTTCTGAGACTTTGTGCTGGAAAGTAGTTAGGGGCTCCTAAGTAAAAAGCAACAGTCCTTCCTTCCCCATCATGGAATTAGGGTCTCAAAAGGCTTTGGAAATTTGAACAGGAAGGCAGTGGAGAACGCCGTGACCCTACAGAGAGGGTAGATTGTCAAACACTGTTTTGAAAGAACCTCCAAGTGCCACAGAGAAGAAGCAAAGCTAACAAATAACTCTCGAAGGTCTGCTCTGCTTTGGGTACTTCCGTATTTTGTGCTAAGCCTCTGCGAAATAGCTACCATCCATGCTTTCCAGATAAGGAAAACTGAGAGTCAGGGGGATTAAGTAACTCGCCCAAAGTCACACAGCAGTGTCAGAGCGGGATTTCAATCTACTGCTGGTCCGCTGCCACCAAAGTCAGGATGGAGAGGTCCATCGCCCCACCCAGCAGCCAGCACACTACAGTGAGCTACATGGAATCTGCACCTGCCGGGAAGCCACAGTGGGATTGCAAGTGATGAAGTCCCCTTGCTGATTTGTAGCCTTGCAGTAATGAAAGGGAGTACCTGGGTCTGCAATATAAAGGTCGTGGGCTTTTGGTCAGATCTGACCTATGCACCTGGGTCAGCAGCTAACTTGCTGTGTAAAGTGGGGCAAGCTGTTGCTTTTTTCTGGACCATACTTTCATCATCTGAGAAGCTTTCTAAGATTTTGAAGTGGTGACTGATGCTGCTGTATGAGAGGTAAGAGCTGGGAAAGGGAGCGAGGCACTGGTGGCCTGAACGGAACACATGATTTGGCACCTATAGGCCCTGCACTCAAGTTCAGCTTTCCTACTTTTTTGTGTGCCCTTGGGCACTTCTGAGCCTCAATTTCTTCATGTGAAAATGAGGACCATCACTTAGAGAATGTGTAAGAGAGTGAAATCTATGTACAGAGAGAATCAAATGAAAATGTTGCATGAGAGTAACAGGAAGAAAAGTAGTAACTCAAGTAATTATTCATATGACATAAGAGCCACCACCTGTTTTGGCTCATCACAGGTAGGACAGTCCTGGAACATATGTGGAGAACATAGTTCTCCTATGTGGAGAACATAAGGCGAGAGTTCTATAGCCAGGTGCTCCACAAACACCACACACACCCACTGCAAGGCCTGAAGGATTCACCTGACTTAGGGTAGAACACAGTCCAAAATCTTTAGAAGAGATGAGAACTTCCAAATTGCTGCAGTTGATTTCATTTGCTCCGCCACCTACAATTTCTGGGTAGAGCTGGATCTGGTTTGGAAAACAGATAACTAGACCATCTCAGTTGCCTCCATCCTGGCTGGTCTCCCAGTCTCTGGTGTCACAAGAGTGATATTGCATGTGGCTATCCAGTGGCTACCTGTGACCCCTCAAACAAACTGGAGATTCTCAAACATGGCCCCCATTCTCACCCGACCACTCCTGCCTTGACCTTTAGGCTAAAGTAAATTCCAGAGCCTTGGATTAACTACTACCCATGCATCAGGCTGCTTCTCTCCTTCATGCCTTCCTAATGCTCGACCCTCTTACTGCCTTGGCAACATCTTATATCACATTTAAGAGACAGCTCGGTGTCACCTGAGAATGTCAGCTGGGAATTTCTTCTCTATAAGCATACACTGTATTGCAATTATGTTTTCATGTTTCTTGTTTCCCAACTGAAGTTTAACTTTCCTTAGGAAATGACTTATTCACAGCTAGTTTGCTACTGTCTCCTAAGTGGTTAAACAGTGGCTGGCCCTGAGCAACTTGCTCAACAGGTGTTTCTTGAAGGAATGGATGAATAAATGAATCATTTGGGTCCCTTGTGCCCCACCATTCCTGGTAGATAAGATACTCAATGCATGCTTGTTTAACTGAACTGAGCCAAATTGAAAGCCACTGCCCTTGTGCAGAGTGCAGTTGTTTCCAAGAGATACCCACCTTCCTGGCAACCGTGAGCCTGGGGACTTGCACTGGCTCAGCTTAGCTACTGAACTACTTGCACTGCCTTGGCCAGAAGTATGCTCCTCAACTCCAACAACCTCTTGTGAAAGTCAGCAGTATGACCTTGCAAGTCCTCCTGAGGGACTCTAGTACCCCAAGGCCCTAACTGGACCAGCCTGGAGGTCTTGTCCCATTTACATGATTAGTTTGTTTGTAGAATTCAGCAAGTCGGTCCATGTGTCTGTTATGGCAGTCATATATGGAAAGGATATCCTTCCAGGAGATTCTGTTTCCATGCCTCCAACCCCACTAAATAAACTGACCATAGGTGTGTTCCAGGAAGTTCTCTCCCAGCCCTCCTCATGTCCCCATCAGCATGTTCCCTCTGAACCCGTCCTAATTCCTCACTGCTGGGGGAGAGACTCTTGGCCTAGTGGCACCCCCTGAACTGAGTTTGGGGCTGCTGATTCTCATTTTCCAGAAGCCTCACTTCTAGCCAGTCCTGTTCATGGGCACTGCACGGTGCAGAGAAGAAAAAGCACGAAGTCCAGGAGAAGAACCCTCCTCACCTGACAGGGGCTCCCCGTGACTGAGCAGGCTTCAGCATCACCGTGATGGTCGTGTCCGTTTCATTCAGTGGGGTGTCTGTGTCATATTCCGGCATCGATGGAGCTGGACAGAGAGAGGAGGGCACTCAGCACAGAACTCCTGCTAACTACCTCCCCTGCTGCCATTCCTAAAGACACCCAGGATGGCCAGAAGGAGGACACTGGGAAAGGGCTGGGCGAGAGTCACATGGCATCCCAGGTTTTCAGCACAGTTCTTCCAACCTGCCTGTGGGTCCCTTCAAGGTGCAGAAGATAGAGGGGAAGGATGGCAGTGATGTGGCCACTAGCCCTCAGCAATCAAAGAGTTCCACACCATAAACTGATGAATGCAGGAAGGGTAAGTACTTAACAAAGATGTAAAAGCAGAGTCGACCTCCTTAAACACATCTGAAATGCAAATTACAGCAGTGATGAACTAGTTCCTCTTATCTTTTCTCTCTCTCTTTTTCACGAGACCCTCCCTTCTCTTATCCCTGACTGATGGGAAGACAACGTAATCTAATCCCTTGGGAAGCTAATCTAGCCATCTGTATGATGAGCTATTAAAACCCATAGCCCTTTTAATTCAGTATTTCAATTTCTGGAATTTAATGCTGAAGTTATAATCCAAACCAAGGAATTAAACTGTATTCTGTAACATGTTTACTGAAGAGTTATTTTCTAAAAACATGCAACCACAGGGGAATGTTTAATTAAATTACGTCCATCCGCTTGACAGAACATTATCATGAAAGCAATGTACCAACATGTTAGATGCTTATGGTATAAAGATAAGTGAAAACATTAAGTTGCAAAAACCACTGTGGGTGTCTATGCAAAATACGTATGCATGCACGCCAGAGGTTTTGCAAAACTTGTAAATTTTAAAATGGGATCTGAGATAATTCCGTGTTGAATGTGTCTGGCAGTGGAGGGGACCCTACTGGTGACCAGGCGGGTGAAATCTCAGACATCCATGGCATTGGAACATCCATCCATCCATCCATCCATCCATCCATCCATCCATCCATCCAACATTTCATGAGAACCTTTGGCTGTGCCCTGTACTGCCAAAAGAATATTCTTGAAAAGAAATCATATTTTTACAAACGAATTTGTATGGGAAGAAGATGTCCTATTTAATGCAATTGTATGATAAATTATTTGGTGAATCACTTAGTGTTCCCTCTGGTCTAGTCTAATTAGTATGTTTTTTACACTTTAGGAGGTTTGTGGATTTGGTTTCTTCACGAACTACAGTGATACACGCCAGGGGATGCATCCTCTTACTTGCTCCAATACCATGAGGTGACAGCTGGCTCTGCCCTTTTTCACTCCCAGGAAAATTATGAATGGGGAAAAAACAGACCACCCTTCTTCCTTTCCCCTTTCTAAGACACATACCTGAAATTTTGGTGGCAATCCTAGTGGTGACAGGGGGCCCAAAGCCTTTTGCTGTGCTGGCCTTGATGGTGAAGGAGTAGGTGGTCCCCGGGTACAGACCCACAAAGAGGTGGTGGGTTTCATTCCGGAGCTTGAACACTTTCCCCCGCTGGCTGGAGAGGTCGGCACTCGGGTCCAGCGAGCCAACAGCCTTGTAGTTGATCTGTACAACAAGCCAGCAAACAAATAAATACCTCGCACGGGAAGCTAGATGGAGCTCATCCAGGGGAATGTCAGGAGAGCAAAGGAGAAGGAGGCATGTAAGTTTGAACAGCAAGTTCTGCTGGGATCGTCCATCTTACAGATGGTCCCAGCCTCGCAAGAAGAGCACTGTGGACATGCGCCAGAGTGCTGCTGCCCAACAGAAATAGAATGTGAGCCACACCTACGCTTTTCAATCATCTAGTGGGCACATGAAAAGAAAGTAAAAGAAGAAAGTAAAATTAATTTTCACATTTTGTTGAACCTGATATATGCAGAGTATTAGTATTTCAACCTGTAATCAACACAAACATTTAATGTGGTATTTTAGATTCTATTATGCATATTAAGTCTTAGACATCTAGTACGTAGTCTGTCCTTATGGCACATCTCCATTTGGACTAGCCAAGTTTCAAAAGCTCTGTAGCCCCGTGTGGCCAGCGGCTGCCACATTGGACAGCACAGCTGTAGAGCAGTGTTTATGTGTGACGTCTGACAAGAATGGCTTGGAAGGCCACTTAAGAATGCAGCCTCCTCACCCCTTCCTCCCCATGGTGCTCTCTGCTGCTTTCTCATGCGGTGTCTTGTTCCTCTTCCCTAAACCTCGGGGCATCAGGATATTTATCTCATTTAAATGTTGGAGAAATGGAGACTCAACTGAAAGTAACCTGCATTAAGTCAGCACTTTCCAAACTTTCTGTGGTGAAGGCCCAGTTTTGTGTTTCCCAATCCATTGCTGGCCCATAATGATCTGCAGACCCCATCGCGTGGGACTCATCATGTGAGTCTGGTAATAGCCACACCGGTCTGCACTCTGTGTAACCAGACACGCCCACTCCTCCCACACGGAGGCTGTGGCAATGTCAAGGGACCATGAGAGCTTCTAAGTGCTCACTCTCTATTTCTGCACTTACCCTGCTGTGAGAGTAACAAAAACCGTTGGCATCCCAGCACCAGCCCCCATAGATCACAATTTTGTGTGCCACATTTGCAGGTCACACAGTTGTTAAAGTGACAAACACAGGATTGTATGTTTATTTGTTTCATCTAGTTTGTCCTATTAAACATGTCTTATTAGGGGTCCCTGAGTGGCTCAGTCGGTTAAGCCTCGGACTTCGACTCAGGTCATGATCTCACGGTTTGTGAGTTCGAGCCCCGCATCGGGCTCTGGGCTGATAGCTCAGAGCCTGGAGCCTGACTTGGATTCTGTCTCCCTCTCCCTCTACCCCTCCCCTGCTTGCACACTGTCTCTCAAAAAGAAAAATAAACATTAAAAAAATGTCTTTAATTAGAGTATAACATACATACAGAAACTATACAGTCCAACGAATTTTTATTAACTGGACACATGCGTATCACTAGCACCCGGCTGAAAGAACATTACCAGAACCAAGATGTAGCCTGCGTGCCCCCTTCCAATCCCTCCCCACCACCCTTCAGCAAGGATAACCTCTATCCTGACTTACACACAGCACAGACTAGTGTTGCCTGCTCTTGTACTTTTTATCCGTGGAAGTATACAGGGCGGCTTCTTTCGCTCCACATTGCGGTTGTGAGAGGCGTGCGGGCTGTCATGTGTAGCTCTAGGCCATGCATCCTCATGGTTGTTCAGGGTTCTACCCTTGACGCACGACTAAACCCAGGTCTGTTGGATCTAAAAGCTGTGCTCCTTACTCTAGAAGTTGCTGCCCGGCCCGGAGACAACATCGCATTAACTAAAGGATGCATTCACTCATTGATTCACTTGTTCCTTCACAAACGTGTCCTGCATACGCCTGCACCCTGGGGCCTGCACTGCACAACTGTTGCATACACAGCCAATGTGAACACAAGCTTGACCCCGTGCCCAGGTGTCTTCCTTTCTGAGCAATGTAGGTCAACGACACACACACCTTCTATCACTTTGTCTTCGGTCAAGAATGTCTTCTATGTGCCAGGAAGGCCAAACCCAGACAGAAACAGGAACACACCAACTTTACCTCAAAAATAAGCCGTTTGCGTTTTCTGGCAAGGGCGCCACGTGTTTTAGAGAAAGAGGTAACTTCTCTGTCAAGCAGTAGCAATTGACGCTACATGCCGAGAAGGAGACAGACCGGACTCCTCAGAGCAGAGCAAGCCCCAGAGGAAAAACACACTGAGCTAAAGGATTTGGGCACATTGCAAGGAAAGCCTGGGCAGGAATACCTGTCCTGCAGGTCCTCAGTGAACCTGTCCCCAGCTTTCCCTCTGGTCACCCCCACCTGCTCCGCTTCTCAGAGAGAAACAAGGCAACCATCTGCCTCTCTGTGCTTGAGGGCTGTCCTGGGGGGGGGGGGGGGCACTCGCCTGCGCTGGGTAATTGGCGCCCCCAGCGGCTAGAATGATGGTAGTTGATGCACACAGTCCCTGGGCTCCCCCCATGTGACACTCCTGCAGCATCCCAGGGGACTTCCTGGAGGGATTCCACTCCGACTGCCTCCAACATAGCTGGCTGGGAAACACATCTATCACTGGCTACAGTCCCTTCCTTTCCCTTCCCCACTCCCACCTCTCGGTGTTTCAGGGTCACCAAACTAAGACAGTGTGCTCAGGGAGGTATCTCAGGGGAGAAGTGAGCTGATGGCAGAGGATAACACAGAGTCAGAGCAGCAGTGAAACATTCTAGGGTCTCGGCAGACGGAACCACCTGGGCAAAGGCCTGGGGTAGGAACAGTCTTGGGAGAACTGAGGAAAACCCAGTGTGACCGGCAGTGGTGAGCCAAGCAAATGGGGAGCTGAGTCCCCAGTGTGCAGCTGGATTCAGGTTTCCTGGTGACACAAGAACAGAGACACCCAGAGAGCTCTGACGGGTGGCAGCCAAGCCTAGGTTACCAGTGCTCATGCATCCTTTTGAAATTCTGTCCCCGTCCCCCTGCCTGGGCTGGTGGCAACCACACTGATATACAGACACTGGGAGGTAAAACTCATGCCTTATTTACTAGCCAATTCCTTTTCTGCACTCCAAATTCAATCCAAAAGCGACTCAATTTCCACCGAGCTGTCAATATAATATACCGCGCTCCCCTGCTCTCCTAACCTTTCCTGGTATTACAGGATCCTCACTTACTTGTAATGAAACACTATGAATAAATCAATGTATGTTAATATAGCGTGCCTTCAATTTTTTATGAAGGGCTTCACCAAATCTAATTCCCACTGCTTTGTCAGAAACAGTCTCTGAAAAATTTAACATGCAAGTTTTACGAAGTTAGTGGGGGGATGGACTGGGTAAGGAAAGCCAGAAGGTGAGAAAAATGGAATGGGATGGAGCTTGTGGCCGTAAAATGTGTAATGTAATGTGAATCTTTGGAAGCGGAGGAAGCGCAAGATTTGTTAGAACGGCAAACATAAAATAAAAAGTTTGTGGGGGAAAGGGTGCTGAGCTGCCTGTCAACCTGAGTCTCTTTTGATTGCTGTCAGTGAGATTCCTGGTCAGAAGCCAGAATGAGAACTTTGTAAGGAGAATCCAGTCACATTACCCCTTAGTATCAGAAAAGCAGTGGTTCCCCATTGCTCTTGGGATTAAGAGCAAGTCCTTATGCTGTGGTTTTCATCAGCTCTCTACATGAGCTGGCCTCCCCTCCCCTCCCTCCTGCATTCCAAGACTCTATTTCAATATCTGAAAAGAACTGCAGTCTCTTTGGCCACAGGACCCTTGCACCAACTATTCTGTCAGCTCAGAACACTTTTTCCCTTCCCATGCCTCCCTTTCACCCAATTAATGACTCCTTATCCTTACATCACACTTAAAATGTTTTAACAAACATGGTTACCAGAGGGGTGAGGGTGGGGGAATGGGTGAAACAGGGGAAGGGGATTATGAGTATATTTATCATGATAAGCACTGAGTAATGTATAGAACTGCTGAATAACTGGGGCATCTGGGTGGCTCAGTTGGTTAAGTATATAACTTCGGCTCAGGTCATGATCTCATGGTCCATGAGTTCAAGCCCCACATTGCACTCTATGCTGACAGCTCAGAGCCTAGAGTCTGCTTTGGATTCTGTCTCCCTCTCTCTCTGCCCCACTCCTGCTTGTACTCTGTCTCTCTTCCTCTCTGAAATAAACATTAAAAAAAAAAAGAATTGCTGAATAACTACATTGTACAGCTGAACCTATAATACCATAACATATAATACTGCATGTTAACTCTACTGAAATTAGAAAATAAATAAATTAAAGGCACCCTCCCCCCACAAATGTCACTTTTCATGAGTGCCTCCTCTGACTCTCCAGTCCACCTACTTTATGTTCCCCCAAATAACATCTCCCTCCTTTGAACAACTAATTTTGCACTTAACCATGCAATTGTTTCACTCAATGTTTCACTAGCCCAAGAGTTGAAAAAGTAAAGCCAGAAAGCCTTAACCATGCAATTGTTTCACTCAATGTTTCACTAGCCCAAGAGTTGAAAAAGTAAAGCCAGAAAGCCAAATGGGTCTCATCATCTGTTTCGGTAAGTAAAAGTGGATCGGAGCACAGCCACACCACTCGTTTATGTATCACCTCCAGCTGCTTATCCACTACCAGGGTGGGACTTGAGTCGTTGTGGCAGAGGGCCTACGGCTCACACTCTCTAAAATATTCACTCTCTGGTGCTTTATAGAAAGAGTCTGCTGAACCCTGTAGTAGACTCTAAGCTCCAAAATGGCAAGGATCTGAGGCAGATTTTGTTCCACACTTCCTCCCCTTGCACGCATGAATGAATGATCAACTAGCTGGGTGGCTTGAGCAATTTGCTTAACTTCCCTGAGGCTAGGGGTTCTTCAAGGGTTAAATCATAATCTTAACTTCAGTTTCCGTTTTTTTTTTCTTTTTTTTTTTAAGCCAGGCACCCCAAGTGCTATTGGCTTTTTTTTTTTTAATTTTTTTTTTCAACGTTTATTTATTTTTTGGGACAGAGAGAGACAGAGCATGAACGGGGGAGGGGCAGAGAGAGAGGGAGACACAGAATCGGAAACAGACTCCAGGCTCTGAGCCATCAGCCCAGAGCCCGACGCGGGGCTCGAACTCACGGACCGCGAGATCGTGACCTGGCTGAAGTCGGACGCTTAGCCGACTGCGCCACCCAGGCGCCCCCAGTTTCCGTTTTATATTGCAGAGCGACCCCTGCTTCTTTACTCCTGGAAAGCAGCTCCTCTGCTCAGAAGTAAGGCTCCAGGGGGTCCACGAATGACTTCTCTTGCCTTTGCATCAAGGCTCTGGCTGCAGCACACCAGAGGAACAAGCAGCCTTTCTACCCTGGGCTACAGAGGATGGGGCAAGAGAGGCAGGAGGAACAGAAGCAATGATTTTCCTCAAAGAGCCCCATCAGGAAGGGCCTGTTTCTTACTCACACTGAGACAGCGCCGTGCCACGCTCCGGGCACTGGCTGAGCACGGGGTGAGTTCAGATGGCAGAGCTGACAAGATTCTCGTCCTGAGAATGAGATGCTACATGAGGGTTGAGGGAAGATAGGAGATAAAGTAGGGATGAAGGAAGTGGCCAGAATGCAGAAGCGGGGGGGGGGGGGGGGGGGGAGGGTCAGAAGATGCAATCGGGACAAAAACACAACTTGGGGGCACTCACTCTGTGCCAGGCACTGTGAGGGGGCCTCACACAAACACCGTCTCATTTAATCCTCAAAAAGAAGATGTGGGCTCTTTATGGTCATTCCCATTTCTTAGCTGTGGAAACCGAGGCCAAGAGAGGTATCAAGTCAAAGCTGGCGTGAGGGAAGTGATGTGTGCCATCAGGTGGTATGCTACAAGGACAGATGGGAACCATGAAGCATTCTCTGCTGCCTCTACTTCACCTTGGTCTCATCTCTCAGCTCGTGTGTGTATGTGGGTGCCATTATGCGGCAAGAACTTGGACAAGTCTACTAGAATACCTCGAGATGCCCTGGGAGGACCAGAGGGCTGTTCAAAGAGCTCACTCAACAACAGATGACCCCAAGTGGAGGAAACCCCTAACAGCATCAGCTGGCAGTGGGGGTAGTATAAATTGCATCAAGACCAGCCCTCCTACAGCTTGATGCTCCAGAAGCATACTCTATAGCTTAGCACCTTCGTGCTATGCCCATGCTGTCTTCATCTTAAGCCCTGTGGGGGAGGGGGATGTCAGCACCCTGAAGTTATGCATCCCATCTACTCCCAACTTTCCCCCAATGGCTTCCAGCCCATACCCTGGAGGTCTCAACCTAGTCGAGTCTTAAGGCTACCAACACAGTCAGTTCATTTTATTTTATTTTTTTTTCAACGTTTATTTATTTTTGGGACAGAGAGAGACAGAGCATGAACGGGGGAGGGGCAGAGAGAGAGGGAGACACAGAATCGGAAACAGGCTCCAGACTCTGAGCCATCAGCCCAGAGCCTGACGCGGGGCTCGAACTCGCAGACCGCGAGATCGTGACCTGGCTGAAGTCGGACGCTTAACCGACTGTGCCACCCAGGCGCCCCTGTCAGTTCATTTTAAAAACAGTTACATTAACTTTATTTTTCTTTAAACTAAAAAAAAAAAAAAAACAATGGTTAAAATATTTTGTCCTTTTTTGGACCCACTATAAAAGTGTTACAGGCACGGTCTTAGCCATCTTGGTGACCTCCAAGGTAAACATACAAAAAGAGATCTATTCAAGGTAATCCCTTCTTGTTAGAAGTGTTAATGTTGTCTCTTGGTTTCCTGAAAATTAAAAAAATAAAATGCAAACATGTTCCTTCTGCAACAGCGTGAATGCACAGATGGCTGAAATGCACATGCCAGTGACTTCTTGGCCATGGGGCCCTTGTTTTTCCTTGAGAGCGGAGGACTGTAACAACAGCAGAGAAATGATAGTGAATGACACAAATACTGCTGCTCCCGGTGTTTCTAACACTGTTGAGCCAGCAAAAGAACGCATGGGTTTGCCACTTTGTGCACAGACAGCTACTGCTTTTGCCTCTGTTGAAACGGGGTCATTTTCTCAATCAACAAATGCTCACCGAGAACCTACTCTGTGCTAGACTCTGCTCCGGGCTCTGGAAAAAACATCGGTGAAGAAGACCCAGTTCCTGACTTTGGGGACAAGTGGAGGCATTAATGGATATTGCAGGAAACCGAGTCCTGGAGGAGCACAGATCTGGGAGTGACCAGTTCTGCCATAGAGAGTGAGGACAGGCATCCAGAGAAGCTGCCACAGTGTTGGGTTGGGCCCATGTTCCTCAGCCCAGACTCCAAAGCACAGAATGCCCTAGAGACCTTTTAAACAGTATATCAATGCCTGCACCCTACCCTGAACTAAGCGAATCAAACTCTTCTGGGTACAAAGGCCTTGACATTGGAACCATTTTCAATTTCTCCAGGAGATTTGATTGGGCAGCCAGGGATGACAGTGGTAGAAATGGACCCTTCACCATAAAGGGGATTAAGCAGAAGAATTACACAATGTGGCCTGTGCCAAGGAAACGTGCCCTCACATGGCATGCTTGAAGGAAGGAAACTGACCACGGGAGCACTACAGTGGTAACGGCTGCAGGCAGGGTTGTGGGTGAATGCTGGAGCTGGTGGACCACGCTGAGGAGGAATAAAATGTTTGCACAGCTTCATCTCCCCCAGAGTTACTAGCTGCTGTTGTGGCTTCAGCAGCAGAAAAAATTCTTTGGCACCCCTCCCCCCCTAGGAAGGGGAGCCTAATTCCTCTCTGGTTGAGGATGGACCTAGTGACTCACTTTATTTATTTTTAAATGTTTATTTATTTTTGAGAGTGGGGAGGGACAGAGAGGGAGGGAGAGAACCCCAAACAGGCTCCTCACTGTTACTGTGGAGCCCAATGTGGGGCTCGAACCCATGAACTGTCATAACCTGAGTTGAAGTCAAGAGTCAGATGCTTAACTGAAGCAGCCACCCAGGTGCCCTCCCCCTAGTGACTCACTTTAAATAGACCTAGGATAAAAGGGGAAAAAGACTAGCTTAAAGAGGAGAGACCCAGCTGACACTACCTTAACCAAGTGATCAAGGTCAACAATACCAATGAAAAGTCATTTTGAGCTCAAGAGCCCCCTCGTATGATGTGATGAGAAGGGTGCACACCTACTGTGGGCTTTTGCCCCAGAATCTCAGCCCATCAATAAAAACAACAACAACAACAACAACCACCACAACAATAACAACAAAAAAGACCAGGCACACCCAGAGTCAATACTGGTCAGGATTCTTAAAAACTGTCAAGGTCATCAAGACAAGAAAAGACTGAGATGCTATCACAGAGTGGAGGAGGAGGAGGAGGAGGAGGAGGAGGAGGAGGAGGAGGAGGAAACGTGACATCTAAATGCTATATGGGAACCTAGAAGGGAAAAAAGGACACCTGTGGAAAAACTCGGGAAATCTGAGAAAAAAGTCTGCACGCTAGTCAGCAGTAAAGCACTGATGTGAATTCTCAGAGTGGATAACTGTACCATGACTACATAAACATGAACATTCAGGGAAGTTGTGCACTATTTTTTTTCTGCACTATTTTTGCAACTTCTCTGTAAATTTAGAATTATTTCAAAATAAAATGTTTAAGCAACAACAACAAAAAGTGGCAGGCTGGGTTTTGGCACCGGTGAGGTCTTCGTGGCTGCAGAATAGAATCTACAACAGATATTCACTGAGCTCTTGCCTGGGGCCCATGCTGAGCCGTGGGGAGCCTTCGGAAGCTTACAGTCCGGTCAGGGAGATAGGCACACCCACAGGAAGGAGTGGCAAAGGCACAGGAGGATTACTGCTCTGAAGGAAGGGACAGTGCTTCTCGTGACAGAGAAGGTTTCCGGGGCCACAAAGTCTTCCCCACAGAGTGTGAAGGTGTTAACCAGGTAAAGGAGTGAGAGAAGCTGGGAGACAGAGGACAGTGGAGGAAGTGGAAGCTACAGAGATGCTCTTGGGAGGATGGCTGCCGGCCTGTGCAGTGCTTCTGTGCAAACTAGGAAAAGGCACCTCTCCAGGCAGATGCAGGCCCTCTCCATCCCAGCCTCCCCCCCCCCCCCATACATCAGTGAGCTGAGGGTGCCTCAGTGACAAGAAAAAGATATACCTTTCTTAATGCCTAATCATAGTCCTACGGGCAAATACAGCCCAGTGCTTTGCTGTGCTTAGTGGATTTCACCCTCTTGGTGGTGTGTCTTTGTGCAGTACATGAACTATGCAACAGAACGTGACAGTCCTGCTTTGAGGTTGGTCATGGAAAGCTTTTTAGGAATACTTAAGTGCTTCAATTTTACCTTGAGGATAATAGAGAGCCATTAAAGGAGATGGTAGGCTATTAAGAGAGATACAAGGTCATACCCTAGCGTAAGAACAATGCTACTGAAATTGTGGTCCATAGGCAAGATAAGATCAGCATCACCTAGGAGTTTGTTAGAGATGCAGATTCATGGGCCTATCCCAGACCTACTGATCAGAATGTCTGGCTGGTGAAGATCCCCACAAATGTGCGAGTAAGGAGGAGCCAACACTGGCACCAGGCCTGAAGGTGATGAGACTTCTAAGGCTGAACACCAATGGGAAGATCTGTGAATGTCCCCTGGCCTGGTCCTTCCGAGGCTGCCGACATTCAGGAACGGGAAGAGTGGGGGAGGGAAGACCACTGGATTTCTGTCTCGCAGAAACCTATGCTGAAACCCCAAACCACCACTTACTGAGAGTTGAGTGCCTAGGATCTATTTTGTAACCTCACCTGCCAAAGCGCTCTGCTAACACTTGCCAGGGCTTGCCAGCCTTCTGTGGTTCCCAGGGTCAGAGGCCCAGGCTGTGGGTTTGGTCTGCTGTGCCAGCACCTGCCTGGGCTGCGCTCCTTCCCTGGAGCTGCCAGCACAAGGCACGGTGCCTACAATGGCCGGGTCGGTCAGTCCTGCGGCCGCCCTGCAGGGAGCTCGTTCCAGACGTGTGTGCACACCCTCGGTTGCCAAGGATCAAAGAGGTGTTGTAGAAGGAAGCTGGCTTGTTTGCCCAACATGGCTTTTGCTGATTTCCAATCAATATCCCGTTCACTGACTTTGGCTGGTTTCCTGGTGGCTCTGGGATCAAACACTAGGAGAAAGCATGCTCAGAATCCAGTTGGCCCAGGGTCATTAATATTCACCACCCAGCAACCCAACCTGCAAAGTTTGGTCAGCAGGTGGTAATAACAGGAACTAACATTTATTGAGTGCTTACCTTGGGCACCTCACTCCCTTCCTTAAATCAACACCTTGCCCTTCAGCTCCTGGACAGACTGTTGGTGAGTATGTTCCTGTCAATACATGCCCCCCACCCCGCAGCCCCTTTAATCCTTATCCCTGGGCTACTCTCAGTGTCTGCCTCTCCCCTCCTCAGGGTCCTCACAAGGGAGGGATATTCTGATCATTTCACTCTGTCAAACTGCTCTGAATTTCAAAGACACAGTCAGATTCCCATAACAGAGCCACCAGAAACTCTGATGGCTCTAAAATCTTTCTTCCTAAACTGTCATAATGCAGCTTAATAATAGGAAGCTTGAACTTGCTTTCAGCTTTTAATCTCATGCTGGGGTGCCCTGGGTGCTATGATTTTGTCATTTTCACAGAAACCTTCTTGCTTAATGAGTCTGTCTAGTGATATTCCCAGTTGTTTCTAGTCTGCATTGCAATACTTCTTGGGTTTCTAAATGTAAGCCGCTTGCCTTCCAACTTCACACTCAGCTGATTTCCGTTCTGCTGAGTTTAACCTGGTTAAGTTGCTAAATTGTGTGACCAATTCCTCTCCAGTTGGCTTTGGGCGCAGAGATGTGAGAGAAGTTGAATAATCCCTTGACCCTGCTCCCTGGAAGCTTACAGTGCCACCCACAGGCCTTGCTGGCAGAGACAGCCTGGGGGGGCCGGGGGAATCCTTCACGGAGGACAAGGTCTGGTTTCTATTCGTTTACTGCTGTGATGGCCAGCACCCAGCTTGGCACAGGACAGGAGTCAATGAGGTTTACTGAATAAATGAGGATTAAGGATGGAAATGTAACAAACACAGAATGTGGTACAGTTGAGTTTGAACTGAAGTCATTGTGATGCCAAAGTCCAGCATTTTTCACTCTGCCCTGCACCTCGAGTCTTGGGCCCTCTGCGCACATCCGTGTGTGACCAGTTGCCAGAGGGGGGAAATGCCTGTGCAATGGTGAGACCACAAGGCTTTGTGGTGGGTCTGTGTGGGCCTGCCACCCCATGGAGGGGCTTGGTGAACATCCCTGGCAGCTGGGTCCATACCTGTCTGGTACATAGTTGGCCCTCGATTAAATTACATGTTTGGTAATTAAGAGGCCCAAGTTGGTGAAGCTCTTGCCCTCTTGGGGCTGAGTTGCCAAACCTGTATAAGTAGAAAGATCCTTCAGTGCTTTCCCATGTTTTGGTGGATTTTTAAAAATGGCCAGCATGCTTTGACACTCATCCCCTCAAGACATGGGGCTTATGTCCCGCTTCTTGAGTCTGGGATCACTTGTGAATGATTTCACAAATAGGATGCAGGGGAAAGGATGCTGTGTGACTCCAGAGGCTGGGTCATAAAGGCAATGAATGCAGCTTCTGACCTGTCCGCAGGAGGACACTTGGGTCTATAGCATCTACGCTGCCGTATCAGAGGTGGCCAAGCAGTGAGGATGTGTGGGGCACAGAAAGGGGCCGTGTGTAGATGCTGAATCCAGGCTATCTCGGCACCAGACTGGTAGGTGAGCAAGCCTTCAGTGGATTCCACTTCTCTGTCTGGTCACCCCTTGTCATTTGAGTCTTGGTCGAGTCCCTAGACATCATGGGGCTGAGACAAGCCATCTCTGTCATGCCCTTTTGAATTCCTGACCCCCAGAATCTGTGAGCAGAATAAAGGTGTTGCTCTCCGCCACTAAATTCTGGCATGGTTTGTTATAGCCAATAGTAGCTAGGACACCATGTGTCCATCAGACTTGAGAGTTTCTTGGGAGCATGGGTAACATTTTATTCACTTTTATATCCCGAAAAAGGAAACACAATAAATGCCTGCTACTTTCCTAACCACGTGATCAAACTTAGCAACTCCAGTAATGAGAAATATGGACGTTGGATGCCTCCTGATAAGATGGCATAGACAAAGGCATACCCCTTGTGTGGTATTTTCGCCCAAAATGTGCACAACACATTGATTGGCTAATCTGGAATTGTGGGAACCACAGGTCAGAAGGCTCAACCCTCTGCCTCCCAGAGGGTTGTAGAAATTTGTAGAAATTTCTTGTAGAAATTCATTACAATAATAATGATAGGAGTTAATATTTATTGCCACTCAACATCTGCCAGGAGCCATGCCAACCACTTTCCACACATTACTCACTTAAATCATCACAAGTTTAGGAGGGCCAGTGCCATTATGAGCCCCATTTTACAGATGAGGAAATTGAGGCTTAAGGAGAAGAAGTCGCTTTCCAGGGTTCTCAAAGCTAGTGAGAGGCAGAGCAGGCTTGGAACCCAGGCAGTGTGGGTCTAGACTCCAGCTGCTTCGCCTCAGGGCTCTGCTGTCCTCATGAAGACGGGCCCGTCTTGTTTCCAGACGCTGGGACACCAGAAACTCTATTGTGGGAACCTGTTTGCTGAAGGTTTAGCTGAAGTGAGAGGGCATGGCTGGAATGTGGAGGTATGGGGAGAGCTCAGGTTAGAGAGCTGGGGATTATGGAAACCAAAGTCCAGGAGGACTGGGGTGGAATAAATTTGGAGAATGGGGGGGGGGGGGGAGCAGGGTGATAGGGGACCTGCCACCAGACTGCAATTCCAGAGCGCCCCAGAGGGTCTCTCCTTCCCATCTGGAGCTTCCTGCCTCCCCCTTAGAAGGCTGAGGCAGGGGTAGATTCCAGAGGGCTTTCTGAGGACAGCTTCACTGATCACATAATAACACATTCTGGGGCAGCAGGGAGCTGAAGGCTCAAGTTTCACGCTACTGCATTTTCCTCTCATTCGGCATCTTCCTCATGAAACTAAAATAGAATTGATTTTATGACCCCCTCCCCCTCAAGTTAGGCATTAGGAAAGGAATACAAGGGTGGGCATATTGGAGACCTGAACATCAATCCACTCCAAGAGAGCACGTATGTAAAATGTTTTATGAGTCCCTATTGGCAGGGGAAGGTTTTGTGAAAGCCTTTTTGGTTCTGTCTCCTCCTGCTCACAAGAAATGGAAGCTTTTGTTTTTTGGTTCTCCCTTCTTGGGTAAAATGGTCATTTATTCTAAGCCTTTCTTTGCTGGTCTTGGGTTGGAAGTTTTCCCTTCTTCTAATCTTGCCCATGTGGTTTTTTCCCAGAAGCAGACGCACAGCAGGAAGCACTGCTATTTAGGGAGGTGTCATTTCTGGTGAAACAGGTCATCAGGGAGCCCACACCCTCCTACCTGTGGTGACCCCAGGCCCTCAGCTGGATCCACAGTGGAACCTCACAGCTGGAGGGAACTTTTTCATTTTCAAAGCACTCAGGAGAAACCAAGGCTCAGACCGGCTAAGGGGAATGCCTAAAGTCACACAGTAGGCGGATCTTCTCTGAGGAGCCAGCTGTGGGATAACAAGACAGCCCGGGAGGGAGTCAGAAAACTCAGGTACAAATCCTGGCAGAAAGTTGTCTGCAGCAGCACTAGAAACAGGATGTGAGGGGCGTCTGGGTGGCTCAGTCGGTTGAGCGACCGACTTCGGCTCAGGTCATGGTCCCACGGTTCGTGAGTTCGAGCCCCGCGTTGGGCTCTGTGCTGACAGCTCAGAGCCCGGAGCCTGCCTCACATTCTGTGTCTCCCCGTCTCTTGGCCCCTCCCCTGCTCATGCTCTGTCTCTCTCGGTCTCAGAAATAAATATAAAAAAATTAAAAAAATTAAAAAAATTAAAAAAATTTTTTAAAATTAAAAAAAAAAGAAACAGAATGTGAGCCACATTTGTAATTTTAGGTTTTCTAGGAGCCACGTGAAAAGTAAAAGAAACTGATGGAATTAATTTTTAATGATCACCCACGATATTCACAATGTTATTGTTTTACCATATAATCCTCACAAAATGATCAATGAGGTATTTTACATCCTGGTTTTCCTCCTAAGTGTTTGAAATCTGGTACGTGTAATTTGACACTTCACACAGCATCTTCATCCGGACTAGCCACATTTCAGGTGATCGACAGTCACACAGAACTAGTGGCTAGATAGTGCTGGTCTAGACCAGGGTTTCTCAACCCTTGTTCCCTTGCCATGATCACCTCCTAAGAAGCCCATTTAGTCATTTCCCCCCTCAATCTCCCTCATGAAGTTTTAACTCTACAGGTACGCTGGATAGCTGTATATGGACTCTTTACGTATCTGTATGGCTGCTTGTGTACTGTATGCTTTATTATGCATCTGAATACAAGAGGAAGGTTTTTGAGCATCCTGGTCCCTGCAAGAGCCAATTTTCATCTCTTGTGGGTGGTAACACTGTGTTAAGAACATACGGTCTAGAACAAGCAGTGGCAGCCTCGAGCTTTCTTATCTGTAAAACAAGGACTCGTGAGTGGACAGAACAGTTTTTTGGAGAAGCATCTGGCAGTGCCGAGCACGGCACCGATGTTACAACCCGGTGGGGCTGGTGTTTCCAGCATGTGGTTCCCTCCCACACCGCTGGTGGTGCCAGGAGTTAGGACTGCCTCCCCCATCTGCAGGCTACTCCTGGGCCATGTGCTAACTGCCCATGTCCTCACTCGGCCATCACAGGGAGGGACCAGGGCCGCTGTCCTTCAGCCTGGCCGCAGCTCAGCAAAGAACACCAAAACCTTGTACATCACTGCTTCAATGCCTTCTCTCTCCTGCTGGACACTGATTTGATGCCAGATGGCTAGGAGGCACCCCTGAGGGGCAACCCAGGTCTCCTGATACCGGACCAAGCTTTTCTTCTTCCCCCAAGTGCCCACTGGCAGAGGGGTGGCCCCAGGCTTATTATCTCTGCAGGGACACATGACATGTATTCCATCCAACACCTTCTCCCCCCACAGAATATCAGAATTCAGAGGGTGCAAACTGTGGGCTAACATGGTTTCTCCCTAAAAAGCCCATGCCCTCTAGAGATGAAGATATAGATGTGATGCCCTAGCTCCTCGTTGATTCTAGCACCTTCTTCCCTTCCCATCCCAATCCTTCATGGAGGCCAGTGACATCCATCTCTGCACCTGTGGTCCCCAAGGAGTTCTAACTTATCATCAACAACTCTGCCGACTCTATTCAGTTCCTCCTTCTGTCCCACCTAAGTGAGACACCCTCAGAGGCGATGCCGGGGATCATTGGGGAATCACGCAGAATACCTCTGGAGACAGGGACCTCGGTTCCTCCTGCTCTGTGGCTCTGCCTGTGGACAGCGCTGTGAGAACGTGGGTGCTGGGGTCAGACAAGGCTGGCTGGCTTCCATGCACAGCACTTCCAACGACTCTACATGGCACATGTGAGCGGGCTTGCTGCAAAGGCAATGACGGAGTCCTGAGCTGGGGAAGGCAGAGTAAAACCCATGCAGTGAACAGTCTGACTGCCTGGTCTTCCAGAGCCATGCCTCATTAGGCACCCACTGTAGGGGGAAGCCACGCTGTAGACTGGAAAGGAAATTGGCTTTGGGATTTTGCCTTTTTTTTTTTTCCTTTTGCCTCATAGTAAAGTATACTTCTTGGATTCTTGTGCTTCTTTTTAGATATAAACCTTCTCCTACCTTTTACTTGAGAAGGGGTTCGAAAGATACTGAATCTTATCAGTTTGGAGTCTCATCAGTAAAGATTCAAAGAGAACACAAGGCTGAACTTTGACTTCTGAAAGACTTAAATTAACAGTGTGCATGTGATCTTGGGGGCCTGGGGTTGGTTTGTGGCCATGATGCTTAGCAGCTGGGGGATCTTCAGGCAGACTCTTTCATCATTAAGAGAAAAGGCTTGCTGTGAGGCTAAAATGTGTCCATATGTGTATGAACCCTGGGAAATGCCTAGGGCTTGGTAGGATACCAAGCAGGTCAGTCAGACCTCAGTTTGCAACATTAGAGGGTCTTTGAGGGGATTTGGGGTAAACCACAGATTTGTTCAACTTGAGTGAGCAATTATTTACACAGCTAATACAAACTAGTCAGTATTTTAGGCACTAGAGATATGCCAGTGAAGAGAGTGATAAAACCCCTGCCCTCTTGGAGCTCACCTTCCACTAGCCAGGGCAGGAGGGGAGGGGAGAGAGGTATACAGGACATAATGCGTCTGTTATTTAGTATGTTAGCGGATGGTAAGTGCCATAGAAAAGAAAGAAAAAGAACTCAGGAGAACAGAGCAAGAGGCACAGGAGTGCTGGGGAAGACCCATGCAGGCTACACGAGGAACTGGGTTGTGCAGGCTGAATCGAGAAAGTGAGGTGAGTGAGGACTTCAGGAAGGGGAGTCAGCTAAGTGGGTATCTGAGAGAAGAGCATGATCCCTGAACTGGGATCATGTCTGGTTGACTGGATAAACAGCAAGAAAGCTTGTGTGGCAAGGGGCCAGTGAACAAAGGAGGGGAGATGGGGTGAGAGGGGTGAATGGGGTCCCTGTAAGGTTTAGGCTTCTGCTCTGGATGGAATGGGGGCCCCTGAAAGTCATGAGTAGCATCAGACTGAGAATCAGCCCCTGAGACAGACCTGGTGTCTGGACTGACTGGAAGGACTGAAACTCTTTGACCTAAAAGGTGATTAATGACTGCTTCAACTCAGGCCAGGGATGTAGAGGCCCATGAGCTCCTGGAACTCCAACGAGGCCCTGGGACCTGGGTAACTGGGAGGACAGACTGGTACACTGGGCCACTTCCATGCCCTCCAAGCAGACCAGCTTTTGGATCTTGTGTCCCTGCCAGCTGCCCTGTGCAACAACATCCCCCCCGTTTCCTTTGAGGGTCCCTGCTGGGTGAGTCAGGGGTGAACGAGGAACATGGTCTAGACCCCCGGCAGGAGAAGTGAACATAAATCAGGATGTTGAGGAGATGTCTAGGAAGATGACCACCCAGCATGGCCTCCCCAAGCTGGACCTCAAGGGGAGCAGCTGATTTGAGGAGGCCAAAGGCTATTATTTTATTGATTGATTGAGAGAGAGACCAACCATATGCAAACAAGAGGTAGAGAGAGAGGGACAGAGAGAATCCCCAGCAGGCCTTGCACTGCCAGGGTGCAGCCCAATGTGGGGGGTCAAACCCACAAACCATGAAGTCATGACCTGATTCGAAGTCAGATGTTTATCTGGCTGAGCCACCGGCTGTGCCCCATTCAAAGGCTATTAACAGCAGGGCTCTCTGAAGTGGGAGACCCCAGAGCTTTGGCTGGTGTGGCTTTTAGTGTTAGCCTCCCATGAAGCCTGAGACCTTGAAACTCACTGCTCTTTAAGTAGAGAAATTAGGGCTGGGGCCTCAGCAGAGCCTCAGATTCAAGGTATACTGATGGGCTAGTATGTAAAGTACACAATGTCTTTCTGGGGTCCACTCCTGGGATTCCAGCCTCCTATCAAGACGCAGGACTCACAAATTCCTCAAATGCAAAGAAGGCAACATGTACAAGGTATGCATCTGGAAGGCACTGGGTGCTTCATGTGGGAGGTGGAGTCATTCCATTGATTCGGATGAAAGCTTCTTCATTGAAAAATATCAAAATTTGCATGAAAGACGTTTGCTAAAGTAATAGCAATTGAAATGTTCTTTGAACTGCTCTGAATATAAATATAGAAATACTCCCATGGAGACCTGTCTGGACTGGCTTCTCATCTTACCGCTATATTACTGGGTTCATTGTCAGCCTTGGATATGGTGATGGGAGTGGCCACACACTGCCTTGGGCTGCCTAACCTGCTGTAGGGTTGGGGGCAGTCCTCCATCAGTTACTGCCTCTCTGGGTCTGGTTCTTTCCCTCATTGACAAACCTAGGGCCCAGATTTTGCCTCCAAAGAGAGAATTCAGGAGCTATAAGAGTATTCCAACAACAAATGGGACTTTCACAGGAGGGGGTGTGCTATCTGTCTTCAAATCTGGGTATCCTTGAAGAGGTTTAATTGTATCTCCTACCCTTTCCATCCTGAATCTGTGTGTTGAAAACTACCTTCCCTATTCCCTGAACCACAATTGCCATTTCTTTCTTTTTAAATATTTTTTAAGCTTATTTATTGAAAATAAAGCTTATCTTAAGCTTATTTTGAAAGACACACAAACACACACACACACAAACACACACGAGAGAGAGAGAGAGAGAGAGAGAGAGAGAGAGAGAGAGAGAGAAGCGCAAGCAGCAGAGGGGCAGAGAGAGAGAGGGAGAGAGAGAATCCCAAGCAGGCTCTGCACTGTCTGCACAGAGCCTGAGCCTGATGCAGGGCTCTATCTCATGAACCAAAAGATTATGACCTGAGCCAAAACCAAGAGTTGTATGCTTAACCGACTGAGCCACCCAGGCGCCCCCATAGTTGCCTTTTCTGAGTCAATTGAGTCCACGGTGTCATGGACACACTTGCCTACTTGTCTTCAATTGCTCTGAGGACAGAGACCGCGCTCAGCCCAAAGGGCAGCTCAAAGGCCCAGCATTAGTGGAGGCCAGAGTTATCCCACTGCAGGCTGAAGATGAACGTTCTTTGAAGCAGGTGGCACAGAAATCAACAACCAGGCCAAGAATAAAGTCAGTGTGCAGAAAGGAAGATGGGGCAGACAGACCAAAGGAAACAGGAAGTAAGGACAACAGGGAAGAGAAAGAGAGAAACCTGGGTATTCAACTTTCCGATTGTATGGCCATGACACCAAATCATTTTTCATCCATTGCCTAGGATTGTCTGTAAAGCAATCTGAACTATTTTGAGAAACTCTGGTTTCTTAAAAAGTATATTTCCCTGATGAGAACATCTCATCTACATAATCACCTCATTTGGATCGTCAATCTATTCTTACTTTTTCCTCAGCAGACAGACAAAAGTCACTGGCTCCCCTAGCTCTGTAGTTGCCTCCATGGCCCCTCCTCTGTGTCCACAGTCCTTTCTTCCCTATCCCAAGGCTCACGCCCACCTGCCATGAGGCATGGATTCACCCAAGTGCACACTTCAAGCCACATTAATTCAAGTGGGCACGTGGTGCTCCCCATGGCTGCACAGTTTGTGCAGCAAGCAGAACTGAATGTGGATGCCTTCATTTTGCTGCCATGTAACTCCCTGGGGAAACAGCCCAGGAAGCAGCTGTGTGGGCTGATAAGGGCTTTTCTGCCTTGTCAGAGTCCTCAGCACCAGCTCCGGATAAGGGCCAGTGATGGGGTCTAGCACCTGTCCCAGATATCAAGTGGTCTCCTTAGGCCACACGTATACACAGCACCCCACCCTGCTTGACCATATCCATGGCAGAGGGGTGGGTATTCCCTCAGGAGACAGATTGGGGTTCTCCTGCTATACCACAAAATAACATAAGTCTCTACTCACTCCCTAGAACCAGGAGGCAGCCTTCTGTACTGGTTAAGAACTAGCTGTGAGTCTCTGGACAAGCTGCTTATCTTCCCAGTACCTCAATTTCCTCACCTGCTAAATGGAGGTAATGATATCCTTGTCTTATAGATGTGAGTGAGTAAATTATTGGGAGAATACTGGTAAAGACCTTAGAACAGCTCCTGGAAAACAGTAAGCCCTCAATAAATGCACCTACCATTATTACTGCAAAAACACTGAAGTCCTTTAATGGTTCTTTATTGCTCGTAAGATAAAACCACTATCTACACTGTGGCCCACAGATCCTGAATGATCTGGCCCCTGCTGTCACTTCCATGCCATCTCAGTGACCACGTATGTTCCCTTGATCTTACACTTGGACACACTAGCCTTTTCTCTACACCTTGTACTAGCCCTGCATCCCCCACCATAAAGGCTTATGGCACACTGTTCCCTCTGCACAGCACACTCTTCCATCCCCTCTTTGTTTGGTTAACATCTTCCTTCAGGTTTCCATTCTACTGTCATGCTCCCAGGCAAACCTTCCCTGCCCAAGTCCAGTGTGCCATGATTGCCTCTGAAGGGCCAGGATCACTGTGTACAACTCTAGGGAGCATTAATCATATTATATCCACGTGGATGGTGCCCCCTAGAGTTGTACAAAGCTGCAGCCCAAGCAGGGTAGGGGGTTGGGCTAGAGACAGGGATGGGCTGATGGGGGTGTCCGTGGGGGAGCTGCACCATTGGAAGGTAAAGGAATAAGGACATCAAAAAGACACCGCCATTTGTCAACAGTTTCTTTGTGACTTAGGGTCTGAGCACTGATGGCTCAGTCTTATGTCTCACGTGGCTTTTCTACTATAGTCTCACCACTTTTCCACTTTCAGCCAACGTACCACTTTCAGAGAGTACATGAAGAAAAGCCAACTGATACCCCACTTCAGATCCCCTGCTACAGTGACCATGGAAGGGGATCCTCACACCTATCTTAAATATGCAATTTCACATTTGTTTGCCTCTCTGATTAATACCTGCCACTCCAATCAGACTAAATAACATGGGAACAGGGCACATCTGGAGCATTCATGGTACTCACTCCAGCAGCTAGGGCAAAGGGTAAACCCTCAATCGATATTTGTTGAATGAATGAATAAGCTTCAGTTTCAATACCCAGGGCTGTCTTCTAGCCCAAAATTATCAAGCCCAGTCCTCAGTTCAAGGGCAAGAGAGTTAGAGGCCTCAATCACATGGACTAGTATGTTTGAGAATCAGTCCTTTTGTTAAGGGAAGAATTGACAGTTGTGTCTAGATGAGCTGCTGAGTTTGAGTTTTCCTACCTCTTCCTATGTGAACCCAGGGGGCAAGACTGGGATCAACTTAGAAGGATCATAAGGGGGGTGGTCCCAGGCTGAGGCTCCAGGTAAGCAGGTTGAGAATGCAGGCAGGGTACCAGCATTTTTCCCAAGCCTCTCCTCCTCCTGGGACTTTGATACCGTTTGTCTTCCAACTGTTGGTGGAAGGGAAGATGGCTGAGAGACCTTGAACCAAGGGGCTTCAAAGGTCCTTTGCTTCCCTAAGAACCCAGGGTGTAGTGCAGGAGCAGAGGGTCCACCCATCAAAGATGAGAAGCCCCTTTAGACCTTGGCTATGTTCCCAATTGAAGAAGGGCAACTAAAGACAGGTTAGCAAGAGAGTTGGGTCAGGAAATAGGAATTCTGCATTGAAGGGAAATAGGAATTCTAGAATTTTGGTAAAAAGAAGACAAGGTCTGCTCAATTTTGATAATGGGTCCTTAATTCAATTCAGAGGACATGCAAATAAAGTATTAAGAAGACATGGAGACTCATGTGGAAGCAATGTAAGCATCCATCGACAGGCAGATAAATAAAATGTGGTCTATACATATCATGGAACACCATTACCCTTAAAGAGGAAAGAGATTTTTTTTTTTTTTTGTTTTTTTGGCTTTTTTTGAGAGAGAGACAGACAGACAGACAGAGACAGACAGACAGACAGCATGAGCCGGGACGGGCAGAGAGAGGGAGACAAAGAATCCAAAGCAGGTTCCAGGTTCTGAGTTGTGCCAGCACAGAGACCGACGTGGGGCTCAAACCCATGAACAGTGAGATCATGACCTGAGCAGAAGTTGGATGCTTAACTGACTGAGCCACCCAGGCACCCCAAGAGGAAGGCAATTCTGACCCAGGTTCCAACATGAATGAACTCTGAGGACACTATGCTCCATGAAGTAAGCCAGTCATAAAAAGGCAAGTATGTACGATTCTACTTCTAGGAGGTTCCTGGAATAGTCCAGCTCACAGAGATGGAAAGTAGAATGGTGGGTGCAGGGGGGAACACATAGTTACCCTTTAATGGGTACAGAGTTCCAGTTTCACAAGATGAAAAGAATTCTGGGGATGGATGTTGAACATCGTGAGTGTATTTATTTTATTTTTTTTTTAAATTTTTTTTTTTCAACTTTTATTTATTTTTGGGACAGAGAGAGACAGAGCATGAGCAGGGGAGGGGCAGAGAGAGAGGGAGACACAGAATCGGAAACAGGCTCCAGGCTCTGAGCCATCAGCCCAGAGCCTGATGCGGGGCTCGAACTCCCGGACCGCGAGATCGTGACCTGGCTGAAGTCGGACGCTTAACCGACTGCGCCACCCAGGCGCCCCTCGTGAGTGTATTTAACCACTGAACTGCACCTTTAAAAATGGCTAAGATGGGAAATTTTATATCATGTGTATTTTACCACAATAAAAACAAAACTGAAAAACAAAACAAGGCCCTGAGACTTCTGTCACATTCTGGCCAGAAAGAATGACAGAGATGCCAGCCAAGGCAGGGCACATGGAGGGCACTCACCATTATGGAGCAATTACTGTGTGCCTGGCACTTTGCTAGGCTCCCCAGTATCCACTGTATTATTTGATTGGCTGAATAACACTATGAGTTAAGTATTAACTCTTTCAATTTCCTGCTGAGGAGACAGGCTCAGAGAGGGTGAGTGACTTCATCTAGGTCATACACATAGTGAGGTACACTGCCCAGCTGGGCTCTGACTTCGAGCCAAAGACAGGGTGACAACAGGCTTGTGCGTGTCACCAGATGAAGCATTTGAAGACAGAATTACAGAACTATCAGTTCATAAATATTCATTTTTAATCCTTATTCTCAGGCAGGGGCTTAGGGTTTTTAAATATTTAGATTTTTATTTGTAAACTGACAGGATTCTGCCGTTGACAAGAACTCTCAGAGGGAACAGAATTCACTCCTTTTTGATGGTCACATCCCCAAAGGACCTTTCTGCTGTATCGATGCTTCCAACAGCCTTGATGTAAGGCGGCCAGAGGCAGCAGGCCCTGATGTGAAACGAACCCATTGATGCCAATATTAATTTGTAGCGGCAGTAATGAAAATCACGGACATATGTGTTGGGCTTTGTCATTTGCAAAGTACAGACTCAACTTGACCCTGGCCACAGCTCTGAGTGGTGGGCAGAAGAGGTGTGGCCCCATATTACAGAGTGTGGGGAAGAGAAGAAAGCCAGAGGTGTGCCACAACCAGAAAATGAGAGATTGGGTCTGAGCGCATCACCCCATGGCAGGCTCTGTGCTCCCTGCACTGCAGAACCCTACTTCTATGATAACAGCAGAAGCAGCAGGCCAGGGATGACCCTGAGACCACCTCACAGCATGAGTTACACAGGACCAGGGGTCTCTGGTACCAGAGGAGTAGGGAGGAGCCAAGGGCCTTATTTGGGGAGCTGCCCTCCCCCACCCTAGAGGCATGGTGGGGCAGGGGTGGGGAGGGCTGTGGAAATGAGCAAGCAACAGCCAGGAGCCAAACTCAACGTGGCTCTTGTAAGTCTGCATCCAAGAGGGAGGGCCTCCTTAATTAAACTCTGTGCCCTGGGCGCCTTGCTAGCCTTCCCAGTCCCTGACATCTGCATAAGAAGGTGGTGACCCTATTCAAGGCTGACCACATTCAATTTCTGCATTGCCTCAGGGAAATCCCTCAGCCTCCCTCAGGAGGGAGCCTCCCTGCAGTCCCTCCCCCTCTGTCTCACTCAACAGGGGTTTATTTTCTTTCATAAACCTTATCAAGGCTGTGTCTAAGGTTTAAGGAGAACATCAGGTGTGAGCAAGGAGAAACCTCCCTCCATTAAGTGGTCAAATGTAAAAATACATGAAATTGTAAAGTAAGAGAAATAAAGGTGCCCAGTTGTTTGATCTCTGGCCTGGACATTTTACACGTGCAAATAAATGAAGAAAGTATACCTTAAAAAAATGATAGCGTTTAAAGTCAAGTTTTAAAAAATGTCAAAATCTAGGGGTGCCTGGGTGGCTCAGTCCTTTAAATGTCCAACTTTGGCTCAGGTCATGATCTCGTAGTTTCTGGGTTTGAGCCCCGCATCAGGCTCTGCTGACAGCTCAGAGCCTGGAGCCTGCTTCAGATTGTGTGTCTGTCTCTCTCTCTCTGCCCCTGGCCCACTCACATTCTGTCTGTCTCTCTCTCTCAAAAATAAACATTAAAAAAATTGTCAAAATCTACCATCAATGCTGCTAAAAAGTAAACAAAATGGAAACTGAAACAAGAGATATAAAAATACATATGGCAGAGACAGTCAAATCCTTAATATAAAATAAGTTCTTGCAAGTCAATAAAAAAAGACAAACATGCAAATGGAGAAAAAATGATGAATGCCACGAACAGGAAATTCACAAAGATACACACATTTGTCAGTGGGGAGAAAAGAGACTCAACCTCACTGGAATCCAAGTACGTACAAATTGAAGTTATATATCTAGGTTTGCTTTTCTAAATAGTAAAGTGAATTTAAAATAACAGAGCTTTGCCAGAGAGGGCAGTTTCATGCATTGCTGGTAGGATGGGACATCTCATTCTGGGGGCCAATCTCATGGCTAGAAGCCTCCCACAAGAAGTTAGTAACACCAGAGCCTGATGCAGAGAGGAGGACCATAACCAAATAACCAATTTAAAAAAAATAATATAGTACTGCCAATAAGAATTTATTTCAGGAAACTGAAGGATTATTGGGGTGCCTGGGTGGCTCAGTCGGTTAGGCATTTGACTTTGGCTCAGGTCATGATCTCACGGTTTGTGAGTTTGAGCCCTGCGCCAGACTCTGTGCTAACAGCTCAGAGCCTGGAGCCTGCTTCAAATTCTGTGTCTCCCCCTCTCTCTGCCCCTCTCATGTTCATGCTCTGTCTCTCTCTGTCTCTCAATAATAAATAAACATTAAAAAATTAAAAAAAAACAAAATAAGCATTAAAAAATTTAGAGAAACTAAAGGATTATTACAATTAAGACTCTCCTAAAATAATGAATCTTATCCACAGGCTGAAGTGGATTCCAAAATATGTCAATGCATTTGACAAAACTCCCATCAATTTCTGAAGCAAAGGCAATGTATGTGTAAATCTAGGAAAGAAAGAAGGCTTTCTTCATGGGAGGGAAAGATCATATACTGTATCCCCATTTATCGACTGAGTAACCACCATGTCAGGAGATAAAATGGGAACAAGACAAGCTCCCACCCCCTTGGAGGTTACTTCTAGGTGCGGGAGACAGGTGGTAACCAAGTAAACAGGTAAATAAAACCATTTTTTAAAAAACAAGCAAGTGACAGGTGCTATAAAGTCAGGAAGAGCGTGATTAACAGTTAACTTCACATTTAGTGGAGAAAGAGTCAGGACAGTCCCATAAAAGTCAGACACGCGGAAGAGGAGCCTGGTCAGACTGTGATGGTTCAAGTTTGCTATCAAAATGCAGGCACTTGGAATTAAACAAACAAACAAACAAACAAACAGCAGCAGCTGTAAACAGAGCAGTGTGTGAGGGTGTAAAGATCGTATAACTCTTTGGAGAAAAGGGTGTGAAAGCTATACAAATTAAAATATCTCCAGAAGCCAAAGACTGGATTTTGCCAACAGCAAACTATCACAATGGATGGGGAAAACCGCATCCCCAATTACGCTAGAAAGCTGTCATGAGCAGGGCTGAAGAGATGAGATCGCCAGACAGAAGATGGAAATGCTCTCACCCTGCAGGGGAGAAAGAGCAATCCCAAGTTCCAAGAGCAGAAGGAGAGACATTTTTAAGTTGATTCAGTGCAAAACTGTCTCTGAAATGTCATCAGGGAAAGAATCTCCCTCACACTGACTAACTCTCACCATACTCATAAGAGCCTCACATCAACAAATACTCTTTCCCCAGGAAAACTTCTCCTGAAAAATGCATCCTCTCCAGGCCACAGCTGGTTGCACGTTGTGACAGTGATCAATGGCTCCATTATGTAGATTTGTTTTTTGCTCCATTTCGTCCACCAGACAGTCCAGCTGCCTGTCTGGAACACACACGCCAGGGCGCTCCTGTCCAAAATCATGGCGGCCTCTCTGGGAGAAGTTCACACCAAACCCTAACCCTCACCCCGGAGAACCCTGTTTTGCTAGCCCCTTCTGTGAGGGAAGTTTCAGGAGGTACAATGGTTTAAGAACCCAGATTTTTGTTGTTAGACAGACACGGGCACTGCTTATGGCATGAAATGGGGAGTAAGGAGCTTCAGAGCAGATTGGGGCAAAGAATTTCAGACAGAAGGAAGAGCCTGAGGAAAGATCCCAAGTCACAAAAGCCTGGGGGGGGGGGAGGGGGTCTGAAGAATGGTGAGAAATTCTGTGTAGTGGAGTATCTGGTGGGGGAGATGAGCCAGAGGGGTGAGCTGGGGTCAGATAAGTAAAGGCCTTAAAAGGCACGATAAAGGGTTCAGGCTTTGTGACAAAGCTGTAGGAAGCCGACTCTGGAATTAAACCAGAGTGATGTTATCGTATTTTCCTCTTTAAAGAAAGAACACAGGGGTGATAGTTTGAATCCGTGTAAAAAGAAGATACATAGCAAGAGGGAGTGAGGCTGTCAGCTGCTTGTCTCTGAGTTTGTTTTGCAATTACCGCCTTTCTTTGATAACTTGGACAAATGCCATTTTTACTACTGTGTTTCCTTCAACAAAGCCATTTCACTGTGTGTGAGGCCACGGAGGGAGGACTTCCAGGGCACTAAACATCTCTCACCTTTGCTTGATCAGTCTTCACTGGAAATGCTCACAGGCCACAGCAGTCAGGCATAGGGTAGAGTTACATGGGGAGGAGTAGAAAGCCAGAGACCTGTCGGTGAGCCCAGGAGTCATGGCACAATGCCAGAAGTCCTCAAGCAGGGGGCCCCCCATGCAATTCCAGGCTAGTGTTCCCAGGGGGAAGTGTTCCCAGGTTGTAGTCCTTCTGGTTAGATGGTGGTCTAACTGACCCTCATTTTTTGCCCCAACACACACACACACACGCACGCACTCATTCTACCCCCTACCAAGTTATTTATAACATCAACAAATATTCTTCCAGAAGTTCATGTACAAAGGTAACTGCAAAGGCAATGAATCCAGATTCACCTCTGACACCCATCTGGCTGGCTGCCCTCAAGTCCCTTCAGTCTCCTGACTCTCACATCTTTAGTGACCCCCCACAGAAAGGGAGTTACTGTACTAGCTTGCCGTTCACTCCTGGTTCTGAACCACTCGGGTGACTCAAGTGGGAATAGCACCGTCTGCTCTGTTTCTTTACTGGATTTTAAGGATTAAATGTGAGAGGATGAATCTATGGGCATTTTCAGTGCTTGGCCCACTTTCACATGTAATCAAACCGGACTCCAATTCGGCAGGCCTGGGGTGGGGTCTGGGATTTTGCATTTCTAACATTCCCCGGTGACCCTTGGACCTACATCTCTTGGCATAGAGAGGTTCCAAGTACTAATCGGCTCTCAGCTACAAGTTCTTTGTATCAATCTGAAAATTCCGTGGGGCTTGAAATAAATGACCGAGAACTAAAATCCCGTGCTGCCACTGGTCAACCTCATCCCCATACAGGAGACATTTCTTAGCTTGGAGCCTCAATTCCCCATCTGTGAATAATGTCTGTAGAAGGCATGGCAGACTATCTGGGACTGGGGCAATAAACATGGGGGGGGGGGGTTGGAGAAGAGGAAGGAAGAAATGGAGGAGGACAGGGAGGAAGGCAGTAGGTAGCGGGGGTGCTGTGATTTGCAATAATGACACCGTAGACAGAAGTGTAGTGATAGCATTACAAACCTCACAGCAGCATCAGAGAAGCAGCAGGAAAAAAAAAAATAGTATCATTATCATTAATAGTACAGCAGTAGAACAAGGGGTCCTGCTCATAGCAACAGGGATAGTGTCAGCAGCAGGGCTGGGGGCAGAACAGGGGTAGCAGATGCAGTATATCCCACCGCCTAAGAATCCAGACTCCAGCCTGAATTTAAACACACAGTCTTTTACTTACTAACTGTGTGACCTTGGGAAAGTTGTTTCATGTTTCCCTGCCTCAGCGTCTTTGTCTGTATAATGGCACTTGTCTTTTAGATTCGTTGCGAAGATTGCGTGAAGATTACACACTACATCTGAAGATTACAAGGACAGGGTGTAGGAGAACAGGTCAGGCTTAGAGATAGGATATGAGTTATCTAGATCCAAAGAAGGCTGCTAAACTGTCTATGGTGCCTTGCTACACCCGACAGTAGGAATTATATCTAGAGGAATCCTTTTTTGTCCACCTTGGCAGGCTGCCCTATGGAGTCTCGGGGTTTGAGACCTCAGCAGGGTATCTGGGAAGCTGCAGGTTCAGCCAGAGCCCATACTGCCCCTTGCCCCGGCTGAGCAGAAGAGAAGAAAAGCCATTACATATAAGGGCAAATCTTTGATGCATTAACTAATATCTTTTCACTTTTCTGGGGTCTCCCCTTTCTCTGCTTCCCTATTCAAGAGAGATAAACTCTGTATGTGTTGATTGCCTAAAAGCAATAGTGCAGCAGGGTAGAAACCATCGTATTTTATACAGTCATTAATAGATTCCCTCCTTGGGAAGTCGGAGAAAGGCCTAAATCCTTTATCTTTATTTTCCCCAATGTTCTGCTCTTGGCAGGGGAATCTGGGCTATCGTAAGAAGGAAATACTCTTGTTGGGATTTTCTGGCCATGAGCTGAGCACAGGAGAAAAACAAAGGTGGAGGGCATCTTTTAGTAGAACCGACAACTGATGGAAAAAAAGTGTGTCTTGCAAAGCGTCAGGTATCCAGGCAGCACATGGTGGGGGAGAGAATGTAAGATCCATGAGGGGAGGGGCCGTGGCTGTCTTGTTCTGGTGCCTAGAACAGAGTAGGCACCGGATAAATAGCTACTGAATCTATTAGGAGTCTTGGATTCTTTTGTCAACCCTGTTGTCAATCTATTGTATGACGGAGATTACTCTCCTTTTCGTGGTTTTGATTCTTTGGCCCGGCACTGAAGATCCTTTCAAGCTCTGCTATTTTCTCTCCTCATGGTCTATTTTACTTTTTCTTTGCAACCTGATATTCTCTTTTGCATTAACTGGTTTACTGATTTTCTGTCCCCCCAGTAGACTGGAGGCTCCATGTGAAGATGCAGCTTGCCATCTTGTTCAGCCCTGTCTTCCCAATACTCAGCACAACTATGCCTGTTGCATATCTCATTCAGTGGATATCTGCTGAATGAAGGAAGGAATAGAAAAGCTCTATTTTCATCACTGGAGGTATCATGGTACAGCAATTAGGATATGGGCTCTAGGTTCAGACTCCTATGTTAGGACCTCCATTCTACCACTGGCTCTGTGACATTCTGCAAAGTGACAAACTCCTTAAGGCTTAGTTTCCTCATCTGTACGATGGGGATACTAATGGTATTCACCTCATGGGATTGTGAAAAGATTAAATAAGATACCCGTGCAAAATTCTTAGAAAGGTCCTGAAATATAATAAGCACTCACCACTTACCAGCTATTATAATAGGACTGTCATGACTTAATAACGATCTAGGTAACTGGAAGGAAAAAGAAATTCCTTGTGAATTCCAGACATGAGTTGACAGATGTGACATTAAGTCAAGTAGCTCTAGCAAGGCTCCAAGGGGACCACTCCACAGTTTGTGCTTCTGCTGTGCTATCCACATCTCCATTTTTATACCTGTGATCCCATATTTCATTTTTAATGCACGTGCTTCTTCTTCTGCCTTTAGACTCTGATCTCTTCATTGTGCTGGGCCCTCCTAGTCTCCTCTCCACCATTTGCTCCCTCCCTCTTCCTGTTGTAGTCAAGTGCCTCTGGGCCTTGGCATGTGAAGTCCCTCCTATCTGTAATGGACTTCCCACTTTCCTCCAACTGAGTAGCCCCTGGTCACTGTTTAAGACCCTGGGCAGGTTCCTTGACTGCAGGAAGATTTCTCTGAATCTCTAGGCTGGTGAAACACATGACTAAGTTGTATTCACTTCCCGGCAGCTATACTAAACTCCCCAATATTTCATCAAGACAGAAAATGAAAGCAAAGAAAAACCAGTGGGAGTACCTTGGTATATCAATTGACTAGGACATCCCAATCACACCATCCTGTGGGGAGGCCTAGAACTCCTGGACCCAAGTTCAAAGCACCCACACACACCCATTTTCCTAATCCTAGAGAGTCTGAGCCTGCATGGGACCCCTGGATCTTGCTCTCTCACTTCACCTCATTTTCATGTTCTTAAAGCAGAGTTAATATGTCAAGTACTACCCGCCCTGGCTGGGTGATTGGGGAAATGAAACAGACTGGCCAAGGTTTGATGCCCCTAAATTGTAATTTCAAGGTAATTTGAGCTCCTTTCCTCCTGGGGATGGATAGAAAAGCTAAAGTCTCCTCACATCAGTGTATGGAATTCAACAAAGAATTAAGGTGCCCCTTTTGCCTTGCTCCAAAGTCTGTGAGAGACCGGCAGGATAATCAGTTTCACAATTCCGTAAAGCTGATTGGAACGTGATTACAAAGTTAGCCAGGGCATTCTCTCTGGGCTCTAAAGAGGCATGTTGCACAGGAATATAAAGTGTATGATGTCTGGCTATCTACGGTACATCCACCATAGCCAATGACTCCCTTCACTTCCTAAGGTTTAATCCCTTGCTCCCCCAACCTCAGAGCCAATCCTGCCCATGGCCTATACGGTGTGTGTGTGGTGGGGAAGTTCTCGAAGAACTTACATTCAACTTTAGCAGATAGGTTTGGAGCCCAACTGCTCCTGTCACCTGATTAAGGAAAACCTTATGCTTCAGTATTGCTCTCTGCTGAGTTCTTGCCTCAGTTTCCCCATCCCACTCTCCACTCTCCCACTACCCTTGTGGGGTCTGAATCCCTGCTCTAAGTTGCTCTACTGCCCCCTTCAGGTGAAAGAGTCCTATCCTTTGAAATGACTGACTTCCTGGCACCAGGATGCAACAACAGGCACTCACCAGTAGGTTATGAAGCAATCAGGTTAACCCACACCCACCTTCCATGATCCTGAAGTTAGACACGGCCAAATGACTGACTTCAGGCCATACTGCCTGAATGTGGGCCTTCCCTTCCTGAGCCTCAGGCCTGTCTAGGCTGGCTGGTCTCAGATAGTTCCCTTTCTAATAAGCCCCTGGATCATGGGTCTATGACACTGAAGACAGGTACCTGGAGAAGTGGGTCAAAGGATGAGTTTCCCTCCTGGACACAAGATCCCAATAAGAAAGAGGAAGATGGTCATACAACCAGCTGCAGCGAAGCTCCAGGGGAAGGCTGGAGCCCACTTGGTCCCAGGGCTCCCAGTACAGCCTTGTACCCCATTTACCAAGCTCTGGCTTTCTGGTTCTCCCACTAGATTCTGAGCTCCTTGAGAAAGGTCTGTTTCTATTTTTTTAATATTTTTGAATGTTTACTTATTATTGAGAGACAGAGAGAGACAGAGCATGAGCAGGGGAGGGGCAGAGAAAGGAGGAGACACAGAATCCGAAGCAGGCTCCAGGCTCCAAGCTGTCAGCCCAGAGCCTGACACGGGGCTCAAACTCACCAGCTGTGAGATCATGACCTGAGCCAAAGTCAGACACTTACCGACTGAGCCACCAGGGCGCCCTGAGAAAGGTCTGTTTCTAATTCACTGTGATACCATGGATTGTTACTGCATTGCTTGGCTCATGGGAAGGGCCTTTTGGAATCACTATATGATGATACTTCCATGATCCTGAAGTTAGGCATGGCCAAATGACTGACTTTGGGCAATGAAATGTAAGTAGAAGTGACCCATGTGTTCAGGTAGACACTCTTCTTTTTTACCTAAGTTCTATGTCCAAGATGGGGCTTGAACTCATGACCCCGAGATCAAGAGTCACATGCTCTACCAACTGAATCAGCCAGGCACCCTTCAGGTAGATGTTTGAAGAGCCAGATCCCACTTTGCTACTTTGTCTTTTTCCTCTGACAGGATGACTGGCAATGTTCAGCATGGTGGCTGTGCCGTCAGCCTGGATCCTGGAGTGACTTTGCTGCCCTACTGACCCCCAGTGAACATGCAGTACAGATGACAGATAAACTTTTCATGTTTTATCATTCAGGAGAGGTAACCTAACCTAACCTGACTGATCAACGGCTCAATAAATACTTCAGGGAGAGAGGATGGAGAGAGTGGTAGAAAGGAAGGAGGGAGGGGAAGAGAAAGACAGGAGGAACAAAGAAGGGAGGAAGGGAGGAAGAAGGAAATGACTACACTAGTCTTCAACTCTTTGGGGTTCAGCTGCCAACTTAGGTGAGAACTAGGGTTAATCTACTTTGCCCCTTCATCTCCAAACATCCTCAGAACCTGAGAGACTCAGACACAAAATCCATGCAAAATTTTATTTTCCCACATGGAAAACACCACATAGCAATATTTATAGAGAAAGGTGGCAGAGAAATGAGGCAGAAAACAAAGCAATTGTAACTTTTTGGGTAATATATCCAAGCCATAAAGATTTCATTCGATTCCCTAATAGATCGCTAATGAAAAATAAGACCCTTTCCTATTTTACCTACTTCCTGAACATTAGAATCAACTTGGCTTTCCAAGCTTTGCACCCCATTTACATTAATTAGAAAGTTCCATATTAAGGGAGGCTTTTAATGGGCTGTTATTGCAGATTATTTTACTGGTGAGCTGCATTGTTCTGTTTAATAGCACATAAAATGGCATCATAGGGGAGACTCTGAGAAAATTGAAGTTTTGATGGACTCTGGGACTGAGATGGCCTTTGCTGGGGGGTGGGGCTGGGGTTCAGGGAGATTTTCCTCTTAGGAGAAATGGCTCTTCTGTCTCCTTGGAGTAGAGCTTGTTCTAAAGCATTCGAATGTTTCTTGCTCCAGAAGTCCATAATGCCTCCTGCCTGGGTACATTATCGGCAGACTATTTCCAGATCCCTGCACAACACTAGGCGGTATCTTTCATGGGTCCTTGTGGACAAGATGTAGCAGTCTTGGAACTGGATATAAAGAATGGATTTCAGAAGGACAGATTTCCAGGGCAGGTGGAGGGTATCATGGGAGTGGGTGCCAAGTCTGTCCAGGAAAATAGGGGAGCCAGGATTTGAACACATCTAGGGGCAAAGGTAAGGGGATAAAATGTTTGTAGTGCTTAGAAAGAAAATACAAAGGGGGGAGAAGTCAGAATAAAAGAATCCTCACACAATGGCAATCAATTATACAGAAAAAAAAAGTCTGGTGGTTGAACTGTGACACCCTCACAACTGGAGTATCAGGGTGGCTATAAGGGGAGCCAGAGGGTGCTGGCAGGGCACCAAGATGGTATCCTACTGGACAGCAATGGCTATTCCAGTGGTCTTTGTCCCCACTTGTGCCATACATAAATGGTCTCATCCACAGATGTTCTTGAAGGCTTTCCTTGCTCCAGGCTTCTAGATGCATATTGCCCATGGGATCCCCACCTAGCCCTATGGTATGAGAATAAACTGATTCAGGAGGCCATAGGTTATGGAGTGTAGGAGTCAGGGCACTGGAGTTATATCTGGGTTCAAATCCTAACTCTCCTAGCTGCTAAACAATAGTCCTATGTTTTGAGCCCAGTCAGATAAGCTCTCTGCATCTATTTCCTCAATTGAAAAATCTGTCTGATTTAGGTTAGTTGAAAAGACTCAGCAAGGATATAAATGTGAAAAGTTAACTGCAATTCCTGATATCTAAAATGTGTTCAAGACATGAGAGTGATTATAAGTATAATTAAATAGCTTTGGGTACTTTAAAATCCTAGCTAACTGGGGGCGTCTGGATGGCTCAGTTGGTTAAGTGTGCGACTTCAGACCAGGTCATGATCTCACAGTCTGTGAGTTCTAGTTCCCTATCAGCTCAGAGCCTGAGGCCTGCCTCGGATTCTGGTTTCACTCTCTCTCTGCCCCTTCCCCGCTCATGCTCATGCTCTGTTTCTCTTTCTCTCACTCACTCTCTCAAAAATAAATAAACATTAAAAATTTTAATAAATAAAATCCTAGCAATTTTGACAGAGGGTGGAACATCTGAAATTGGAACCATTTTGAAAACCAAATAGTGAAGAAATGGAATATGGGGTCTTTGATTTGAAAGAGCCTTGAATGATGTCCTCAGCAGTGATTTTTGAGGTTGTACAATCTGGCTTCCTGGGTGCCTTGACAAGATGCTATAAACTGTGGCTCAAGTGACTATGAGCACCATGGGCTCATGCAACTTCGTTCTTGCCAGGTTGGCAGAAGGATGCATCTAAGCAGAGATCAGAGATCGACAAACAATCCTTTTGTTTGGTCTACCCTGGTGGATAACCATGATGCAATGTCTCAACAGGGAGCTTCTGGTGTATGTGGGAGGTCAGGAAGACGGTTCAGCAGTGGAGTTCGGGGACTACAGAGAGAGTAACTAGTTTTGGGACTGCTCCTCCTATAGTGTTTGGTATGCGCTAAGGACTCAACAATGTTAGCTACTATTACTCGTGTTATAGAAAAACATAGGAATAAATGCAAGCATGTTTTATTTTCTCCTCTTCTTATCACAGTATCATTTTCAGGACGAAGACCCTCCATGCTGTCAGAATCTATCCAGCATCCTGGGTTCAGGTCTAGCCATGGTACTGGTGATCCACAACAGATCCCAATCAGGGAGATAAGGTGATAAGGGACCTGAACTTCACGTTACATGAGGAGTAAGTGGAAGAATTCTCCAACAAGAGAAGATTTTGTTGCTGCATGATGTCAGCAGCATTCCAAGAGTCAAATGGCAGCCACATTGAGGACTATATGTATTATTTCTAAGTAGAATCAATGGGCAGGAGGAGTTGAGAAGTAGATATGACAATAAAGATGCAACACGAATCAGTCTGGGTTTGACATGGGACACACGGTCAAAATCAGGTTGCTGTCCTGAATGCTACAAGTTCACATCCCTATGGGGATTCAAGCTGAATTTGGGTTCATTTGTCAAATGCTTATGAAACATGGACCAGTATGGAGTCAGTGTAAATAGCTGGGAACACAAAGCTTTAGTAAGATCTAGTTCTTGCATCCTAGTAATTCACTCTCAAGTAGAGAAGACAGACCATAAATAAATACTTAAGTCAATAAGGCATGAAGTATGTCAGTGTGGGAATATGAACAAGGTTGTGTCAGAGCAAACCGGTGATGAAGTGGGGAGGGAGGCCAGTGGGAGGTCAGAAGATGCTTTGGTGGTTGATTGGTCCTTGAGGATTAATCTGGTGGGTGGACAAGGGTCAGAGAGGGATGAATCTCTACCCATAGAAATGTCTGAAATGGCTTGAGAATATGAAACAGATTGTAGGACTCCATCACAAAGGACATTACTAGAGCACAGGATCAAAGGTGAGGTGCATAAAAGAGCTAAGTCTGGACAGGTAAGACATAATCAATTTTGGACCCTGTGGGACAATGAGAGGTAATACTTAGGGGCTGACATAGTTAGATTTTAAAATCTGTGGCTACCGTCAAATTGGAAAACCATTGCAAGTATCCAAAAAATAAATCATGGCAGCCCAAATAAAACACAGAGGTGAACTTGAGGGAATTTGATAATCTTCTGGATGTAGAGAGTGAGGGAAGAGCTGAGGACAGACTAGCTCCCAGATTTTGAGGGGATCATCTCTTGAGGATGCTTAAGAGGAATATGAACTGGATCATCTGGAGGAAAGAGGGACATTTCATTTACTGGACATCTATTGTTATGTCAGACATTGCTATGATCTTATATATCTTTATAACAACGCTGTGAAATAAGAATTATTATCTTCATTACATATGAGGAAATTGAAGCTATTTTATGCGTCCAAGATCATAGAGCCAAGGCAAAATCTGACCCAGAAGTGTCTGCATTCCAAATGCCATGCTTTTCCCATAAGATTCTCTAAGTTCTCTTTTCACTCAAGATTTCAGGATTCTAAGCACACAAGCTAATTCTTGTCTGTTCAAAATTCAAATAAGGCAAGTCTTGGTGGAAGTAATCTGGCTTTATACCTGGCCTGGTTATATACTCTATCCACATTAAATATATTCATATAGGATATAAGCAGCACCTATAAATATCTTTCCAATAAAAGTGAGGCCATGTATTTCTCAGTGATAATACCCTGCTTCGGGCAGTGATATAAACCAGCAGGCTGAAGGCCAAACAACTTTAGCCAGCCCAGAGATTCAATAAGTTAAAATACGTTTTGGAAGAGAGCTTCAGGCCAGACCTGTTTTTTCCTTAGCAATTATATGGAGACACCTTATTCAGCACAAGCGGACTGGCTACAGAGTGTGAATTTCTGTTTAAAGGGGCGCCAACAAGTTATCTGGGCAAGCGTCTGATCTGAATTTAAACTTGAGAATCAGAATTAGGTAACTGGGTTGTGTTTTTGTTTTTGTTTGGGCCTTATTATTTGAAACTATCTGTCAACGAAAATCTCACTAACATAGTCTTTCCTCTTCCTGAAATGCCCCATCCCCTAACACTTTTCATTTGGAAATTTCCTACAGAGCAGTGGTCCTTAATTGGGGGATATTTTGTGCCTGGGGAATATAGGGAAATACTTGGAGACATTTCTGGTTGTCACAACTTAAGGAGGGATGAAGGCATCTAGTAGATAGAGGCCAGGATGCTGTCAATATCCTACAATGCACAGGACAATGCCCAGAACAAAGAATGTTCAGTTGTTCTCAGGTCAAGACATCCTGCTATGGGACTATCCCTGATTTTCAAACTAAGTTAGACCCCCCATAATACACATTTTCATAGCACATAAGCTCTCATTTCAAAGGACTCATCACATTTTGTGGTGATATATCAATGTGTGTGATTACTCATCTAATAATTTTCTCCCCTCCTCAATCGACAACTCTAGGAAGGTAGGGACAACATTCATTTTCCCTCTCATTGTATCCAGGCAACTAGTACTATGCCCAGCACGTGGTAGATGATCAACGAAGAGTTAATGAATGAACCAGCAAAAGATGGAACACAATTAATTGGTGGGTTGTGTCTCTGAAATTATCCATATTTCTAATTGGAAAAATGTCCATCTCTGGCTGGAAAAATTAATGGAAAATATAAATGGATTAATTCATTAAAAGAAGTATAAACCAGGAAATCATTTTTCACCCTGGAACTGCAGACACACATGGTAGTAAAATCAACTAAAGTAAATGCCCTGTGCAAGCCAGCTTCTAAGCTGGTCCCCAGTGATCCCTGTCTCCTGGTAATAACATCCATGTGTGGTCCCCTTCCACCTCCAAGGCTGGGTCATAAAACATACTGTGATTTCTCTCTCCCTTTTTTGTATCATTCATTTTGGCAGAAACCATCTGGCACGTCATAAAAGCGGCCCATGTTGTGAGACACTGAGGCTTTCTGCTAACAGTCCTGTGAATGTGCCATCCTGGAAGCAGATCCTCCCGCCCTAGTCAAACCTTCAGATGATACACCCTCAGCTAACAACTGGACCCTGAGCTAAAACCACTCAGCTCAGTCATTCTCAGATTCCTGACCCTCATAAACTGTGTAAGGTAATAAATGTTTGATGCTTTACATGGGGAAAAAATGAACCAGGCAGCAAGGGCTATCTTCTTAAGTACTGATCGGGAAGATACCATTTAGGAGTAAGAAACTAGGTTGTGGAGTCAGGCTTGAGGTTGAAACTTCTTTTATTTAGATTTACTCCTGCATATAATTGACCCTGAATAATTGCTTAGCTCTTTCCATTGCTTTTAAAATAATAATAACACCCACTTTTAAGGGCCCCAGTTAGAAACAAATTGATAATATGTAGTAAGTGCCTGATGGATAAATTAAAGAGGTATGTAGATTTTTTGGAGGAAGAAGAAAAGGAGGTTATTATGAACTCTTTAAAATAATAATTAAAAGCAATTGTCCTTTTAAGTGTGAGTTCTGAGCTCCTTCAACACAGGGAGGAATTTCTATTTAATACCCTTCAACTCCACCTCGCAGAGGGAGGAGGAGACTTTTGTGTTGCAGCAAGAACATGAGAGAGGTATGGCTTGACCCTAAATACAAGCATAGCAGTGTGGAAGGCTGCAGCAGGATTATCTTACTTGCAAAGACACAGACATGTTAGAATGGAGACATTCTGAGCACCAAGCCCTGGTCAATATCCTGTTTGCTGAGCTTGATAAGATGGGACTGACCACCACCAGCAAAGGTTCCAGAGCACCTTGGGCCTGAACAACTCACAGCTCAGAGGCAACCCAAAGAGCCAAAGTTAAGAGGCCCTTCTTGGACCTTCCTGTAGTGAGTGGGTCAGCCTGCAGTTCTATTATGTTCCCAAAGGATACGAGGGGGAGAGGGTGCGACAATAATTGGGCTTGGATGAGCTGCCAGGCCCACTAGTGGAAGATGAGATGTTTCATTTGATCCATAAAGCAGAAGAAAGCTGATGTGTCTTGCCCCTGAGTATCACTGTGCAAGTCCTACATGTTGAAAAGAGAATTTAAATGTGCTTAATTTTAATGTGTAGAAGCATGTTAATCATCGTGGATACAGCTGACACTCTTCCCAATAGAAGAGTTTATCACTGTCTGATGTCCTGCATGTGTCAACAAGATTGCCAAGGGCTCCACTGGGCTCCAACTTGCTGCCACACTGCGCGATGGCCAGGGCAGGGCGCACTGCCCTCACCGCCTCTCTGTGTCCCGCTCAGCCCATGTCCTCTCCTGCTTCCCAGTGGCTCTTAAAGGGTTCTATCCCACACTTACACCTGGTGCCACCTCTCCACCCTCATGGTTAATTTGTTCCCAAAGGGCACTCCGTTTCCCCTCACATCTCGCTTCTATTTTGGCTAATTCCAATGGAGGCGATCTTACTTAAAGTCATTTAGTTCTAACACAGACATTTCTTCCCCACCCTTTTCTCAGACCTTGCATGAAATGTGTTTGTTCCCTCCCTCTGTTCTAGCTGTGAGTCAACTAAGGACCTGAAAGGTAAGAGGGCTGTTCGCATATACCAAGCAAAAGGAAAAAAGGTAAAATTATATGTTTTTGTTAAGAAAACAGAGGTTGACATTTTCTTCTGGTGGAGAGCATTTACTTTACTAATCTTTCTTCTGATGCTTTTTCAAAAAAAATCCACTTCATTTTTTTTTTTTACCTCAACCTACATATTTACCTTAAAAAAAAAAACAAAACATTTTTCAGTGACCCACAGTCACTTGGCTTGGCATAGGAAGAAGAGAGGGGCTACAGAGTCAGACAGAACTAAGTCTGGATTCTAGAAAAGCAACTGGTGTGTTCTCTCCATATCCCCAGAGATTTGGGGCTTCACAATACAATGATGGGAAAAGCCTGCATGGGCCCTGGAAACTTTTAAAGGGGTACAAGAACTTTGAAGATTTTCCATGAGGTTGGATGCAGACAGAGCAGGACTGAAGGAGACAAAGATGGCAAGCTCAGGAAAGTCAGTTCTGCTATGACATTTATTTTGAAAATGCAGGCTTGTCTATTAGGGAATAATTTGAACATAACACAGGTTTTGATTACATGTCATTTCATACAGGAAAAACACAGGTGATGCAGAAAACTGCACCCAACTGCACTGAATCATGCAGGAATACACAAAATACACAACACACACACACACACACACGCCTCAAACATCTGCCTGCTCCCTCAGTTCACTATGTGTTATCAGCCACATCTGGTGTTCCAACTTTCCCTCCCATTTCAGACTAACTTCCTCCCATCCATTCATAATAACTCATAAGCTTCAACCTCATGTTCTCTTCCACATGCAAACTTCAAGTCTTTTTCAAAATAAAGACCATGTTATTAAAGACCTAAACATGAGACCTGGAACCATAAAAATCCTAGAAAACAGTACAAACAGTAATTTCTCTGACATGACCTATCTTTTTCTAGATAGGTCCCCTGAAGTGAAGGAAACAAAAGCAAAAATAAACTATTGGGAATACATCAAAATCAAAAGCTTCTGCACGGTGAAGGAAATAATTAGTAAAACTAAAAGGCAACCTATGGAATGGGAGAAGATATTTACAAATAATATGTCTGATAAAGGTTTAGTATCCAAATATATAAAGAACTTATAAAACTCAACACCCAAAAGACATATAATCCAATTAAAATGGGCAGAAGACATGAACAGACATTTCTCCAAATGTCAACACACACATGAAAAGGTGATCATAACTTATCATCAGGGAAATGCAAATCAAAACTACTATATCATCTCACACTTGTCAGAATGCCTAAAATCAATGACACAAGAAACAACAAATGTTGGTGAGGATCTGGAGAAAGGGGAACCCTCTTGCACTGTTGGTGGAGAGGCAAACTTGTACAGCCACTCTGGAAAACAGTATAGAGGTTCCTCAAAAAGTAGAAAACAGAACTACCCTGTGATCCAGCAATCGCGCTTTTGGGTATTTACCCAAAGCATAAAAAGCGCTATTCAAAGGGACATATGCACCCCTATGTTTATAGCAGCATTATCTACAATAACCAAGATATGGAAGCAGCCCGAGTGTCCGTGAATTGATGAATGGAGAAAGAAGACATGGTGTGTGTGTGTATATATATATATGTATACATATACACATACACAAACAGTGGAATATTAGCCACAAAAAAGAATGAAATCTTGCCATTTGCAATGACATGGAGGAGCTAGAGAGTATAGTGCTAAGTGAAATAAGTCAGTCAGAGATAGAATACCATATTATTTCACTCATATGTGGAATTTAAGAAACAGAGCAAAGAAGCAAAGGAAAAAAAATAGGGGAGAGACAAATCAAGGTACAGACTCTTAATTGTAGAGAACTGATGGTTACCAGAAGGGAGGTGGGTGGGGTTGGGTTAAATAGATGATGGCAATTAAGGAGTGCACTTGTGATGAGTACTGGGGCACTAAAACAAAAACTTAAAAATAAAGACTATTTATGGTAGTATTCATGTATTTGTAACCATTTAACATGTAAACTTGTGCTACCATTTTTAGTAGGTTCCTATGTTCTTTTTGTCGTTGTTGCTGTTACTGATAAAGTTTTTTAGTATGTTGCTGATCCCATTTTCCCATTAATCCCTTCAGTTTTTACTGTGCAATTTTGCAAAGTATGGTGATTTTTAGGAATGCATAAGCCATTTTTGGTCTGAACTGACTGTATTCCCAAGTTCCCAGATACATAAAGGGGAGTAAAAATCAACAGATTCCCACATGAAGGTAAATGCAAATGATTAGGAAAATGGAAGAAAATTAGTGAAATATTCTTCCTTTTTTTATTACATTGGCAAAAATAATTAAGCAATACTATCCCTAAAACGTGCTAACAAAAATGATCATTTATGGGTGGGAAGACTGATGTGCAAGGACTTTCATCACAGCATTACTTACAACAGTAGAAAAATATCCAGTAACGGGAACTGGCTAAATAAATTATGCACATCTTAACAATGGTGTATTATATAGTCATTAAAATCATATAAAATATTATTTATGAGATACAAAAATGATGAGTGCATTATTATATGAAAAATGCAGGTTATCTAATAGCATGTACAGTAGAATCTCAATTGTGCATCAAATAGAATAAAAACACTGTATATGTCTCCGGTTAAATATCAAAATTCTGGAAGAATGCAAGCTTTACTACAGATAGATCATATGTGATGCTTTCAATTTTGCATGCAGGTTTTTTTTTGTATATAAAGACATAGTACTGAATCAGATACTTATTGGTATTTCAACATTTAGTGGCTTAAAACAGCAATGAGTTGTTATTGCCATAACTCTGTATGTTAGCACTCTGGACTGTTTTTCCTGCTGAGCTTGCTTGGGATCACTTATGTAGCTGTATTCCCTCATCTGAAGGCTAAACTGGGGCTGGAGGTTCCAAGATGGCCTCATTCATATGTCTAGTTGATTATGGGTTAGAATACTTTGATGCTTCTCATTTGATTTCTTATTTTCCAGAAGACCAGATTGGACTTCTCCACAGAATGGTAGCCTTAGGGGGTGAGAATGGGACTTTTAAAGTTAAGTCCTTTAAAGACCTAGTGTCCATACTTACACATCATTGTTCCTGCCCCAGTCTATTGATCAAAGAAAATTACATGGTCAGCACAGATGTGGAAAGGCAGAGAAACTAGATCCCATCTCTTGTTGGGAAGAGTGACAATGTCACACAAGAAGGCACAAGAAGGTATGATTCATTGAGAACCATTATTATAATACTCTAAGAAATCTAACAGATAAACTCTAACAAATTATTTACTTTTCCCCCAACTCAACAGGCCTTCTCAGGATTCTCTCTTGAACCCAATTTAGGTTCATCTTTGGATTAGGTTGGCTGAGTTTGGTGAGGGCTTTGTTATGCACAAAAGGCATAGTGGGCTCATCACTGTAGCTTATTATAATAAGAAAGACAGTCATTGCAACGACGTAATATCCAGTGATCATGGGTTAGTGTCTGGGGAGGAGTTACCCATTCAGTGTCTTATAATCAGATTGTCCTAGGAGCTCAGGCCTGAGTCCTAAGATAAGAAGGATACGGGAGAAAAGGAGCTATAAGTTATTTTTAATGAATCCCATGATTCTGATAATGTTTTTGGTCTTTGTAGCATCAATGGTCTGTGTTCAGGCTCTCGGTTATCCCCTTTAGCAAGGATGGAAGAGCTTGCCCCTGTGAGCATCAGCAGTGCTGGTCCAGACACCAGGATGAGCTTAGTGTCAGTGCTTTCAAAGGATATCCAAGTTCATCTTTTGTCAGTAGGAACTATGGTACCCTCAGACGTCATTACCCACATAACTACCACCTTGACCTTGGGCAGCAATATGAGAAGCCACCTCCCAGTACCAAAGCAGGGGAAGAAAAAAAAATGCAGTGCTATCCAGGAAACCTAGATAGCAATTCACAAATAATACCAGGATCACCTGGGAGCTTTAAAAATAGGTATATTTTCCTGGAGCCCACTAGAGATTCTGATTTTAATGAGACAGGTCTAAAGTTGAACCAATGAATCTTTAATCCTTCCCAGGTAATCCAGATGCTGAACCAGATTTTGAAACCTCTGGACTAAACACAGTATATCCTGAGTTAGTTTTGGGGAATACTGGAAAGCTCGTGGGTGCACAGCCAGACTGCTCTGAGACTTGCTGTAACCCAGAAGACATGGGATTTACCAACTTATCTTGCATAAGCACTGCAACAATATAGATTAAATACAATTCTGTAGGTTCCAGCTACCATTTATATCACTCTTCACCCCGGAAAATGTTGTGTGCTTTTCACATATCTGACTTATGAAATGACTTTGGCAATATCACCTTTTCTAAATTGAAGATGGCCTATAACTTGGTTGCCTTAGCAACAAATTGGATTGAACATTAACATTTGAATCCAGATGGTATTCCAGTAAGACAAGAAATAGCCTCAGTCCACTTTGGAATGCACCCATCAGCACGGCCCACGTCAACATTTGACATGGTCCTAAGATATCTCATGTTGTCTTTAACCCATGTCAGAGCCATGCACATTTCCAAGGTTAGATTATGTTTTCTTGCTTTATTAAAGAGACAGCAATGTGCAATAAAACTGATTGTTGACTTTGAAGGCAAAACTCTTCCAGTGCCTGATTCAGACCCTCTTAGAATCACAGGGTCACAGGGAGCTGGCTTCAATACAGTTTCTTTTCCTCTAAGGAAACATGACTTTACATGGACACAGCTGATTGATTAATGTATTCAAATAATTTTTATTGAGTCATCTTTTGCCAGGCCCTGTGCTAGGTCCTGGGGATATAAGCAAGGCTATTGTAATTTTTGCCCTTAAGGAGTTCAAGTCTAGAGAGGAGCTGGTATTTAAATCGCTGCTGTGTGTTATCAGAAGTGACAATGTGAATATATTTGCAAAGCTGGGGGAGCTGAGAGCAGGCCAGATAAGGACAGGACTATCCCCCTCTCTCACTGCATATGGAAAGATACCTTCAAGAAGTCACAACTTGTTGGATAAAGAAGACTGTACAATGCAGAGAGAGGATGCAGGAGCATCTCTGCAGAAAGAACTGTCCCTGTAAAGGCTGGAGTTGGAAGGTGATGGTATATTCAGGGTATGCCAAGCACTCTGATGTGTTCAGGCAAGAGAAGAGAAAGGCAGGGCCCTGTAAGTCAAACTAAGTGCCTGGGCTTTAGAGAATGGGAACCACTGAGGGGCTCTGAGCAGGTGAAGCGACACACTCAAATGCACATCTTAGAAAACTGGTAGCAATCCTGAGGATGAACTACAAACAACAAAACAGTGGGGCTCTTTGGGGATGAATGGGGTTTTAAGTGCTTTTAACTGAAGAAACTATACTGAAGGAATAGGTATTTTGGTGGACAGTTGGATGTGGGGTTCGAGAAAGAGGGTAGAGTCCAAGATGCCCTCAGGTCTCTGGCTTATGGGTGGTGGGTCTACTTTCTACCAAGACAGAAATACAGGAGCATAAGCAGTTTTGATAATTCAGATTTCAATTTGGAATAGCTAAAAATGTCAACATAGTTAAACACACACACACACACACACACACACACACACACACACACACACACACACATACCAACCTTTAAAAAAAACCCTAACAAAACTCAAGCAGGGTTGACATCTTAATGCATTGCAGGCTTAATATCTCAGAAGTTTATTATTGTCTTAGTCTCCTTTCCCCCTGCTCTGCCCATCATTCCTTATAAACATCCCCTAACAAAACAACATACAAGGGAAGTTATACTGAATCAAGCCATCACTTAATATAAACCTCGACAGAATGGTAAGTGGCTAGGTAAGTGGATAAAGAGATCATAATAATATTTACATCATATTCTGTAGTTTCCAAAATGCTTCTACCCATATTAGTGTAATAACAAGCCTATAAGAAAAATATGAGTATTATTTTTTTAACCATCATTTTCAGATGACACATACCATATATACATACACAGTAACACAAAGGCAGGCGTGGAACATTGGAGGAAGACTGGACTGAGTCAGAGCTGGATTCAAACACCATTTCTGCAGATGATGCACGTGTGGGGGCTTGGATGTGTCACCATTCTCTGCAAGTCCCAAGCCCTGCCCTATGAAATGGGGTTAGTCGTATTGTGAGTATCACCTGCTACAATGGATCTTCCTAGCTTAACGAAAGGACGTTCAAAGCCCAGTCATTATCACTGTCACAGTCAGTCACAGAAACAAGCCCAAAACCACTGGAACACACTCTCTTAGTGCTACATTTTAGGATATTTAAAATATTTTGTGATTTCTGAACTTCACTGTCTAGGCGGTAGGGATGTCTTTGCTACCCAGAGCTTCCTATCTACCTCACCAGTCACAGTTGGTGGACAACTGGCCTATCCATCAGGCCCTTTGTCCCAAGAATCTTGAATTAGGTCACTCTGATTCGAATCAAGCTTAGAACTGTCATAAGGGGCTAGAATGGAATATTCTGCCATGTGAAGCCACTATGAGAGAGCAGAGAAAGGTGATCAATGGAGATAATGAACAGGTTAACAGAGAAAGCAGACGGGTGGAGAGAGAAAGATGAGGACAGACAGAGCCAGCTGCTGCCTCAGTTTCTGTTGACGATTTTGGTTCCCCAAAGCTTTGCTGACTTGAGATTTGTGAGTTATCCCTGTACCTTTCCAGCAAATCTTCCTCTCATGATTAAGCCAGGTGGAGTAGGTTTCTATTATTTGCAACTAACCAAGCCTGGGCTAAGACAAATGAGGGTCTATTTTCAGATAATTGAGCCCAAGAGACTGGAGGCAAGCACACAACCAAGATGTTTGTGAAAAATGCAAAGAAATTTACATGTTCATTCTCAGAAAGATGCCCTATTTGCTCGTGGAGAATGGAGTAGGAAAAAGGGAAATGTTGGCAACAGTGTGGAGACAGTTCTGAATGGGTGTCAGGTTGACCCCATGACCTATATTCAATAATATGCAGCCTTTATAAGAGAGGGAGAGAGGGTGAGAGGGAGTGAACAGGTGAGAGAAAGAAAGGGAAGGGGGAGTGAGAAGGAGAAAGAGGAGAGAGACAGAAAGAGAGAGAGAGGAGAACAGTAGAAAGGAGGAATCAAGAATCTGGTTTCCAAAAAAGTAGAAGAGATAATAATGCAGTGTGCTTTATACAGCATTTAATCTTGAAGAACTTGCAGGGTTTGCAAGAACATCTGCTGCTTCTCATGCTGTCTTGGGGTCCTGACCCTCTCAGGAAGACTGCGCAAGAGTGTGCACACGCTTACATGTGCTCATGTGCGAAAGTGTGGGTGTAACAAGGAGCACAGTAGTCTTTGACTCTCTGAACAGCTAAAACAGGAAGCTCCAACCATGACACAATTTTAAAGATATTTCCTTATTCTAAATGTAATACTTATGGTGTTCGGAAATACATAAAAGAAGACTGGGATCTTTTGTCTCCATCATATAGGAGTCCATCTTCTTGGACCCTTCTTGGACCCTTCTTGGACCTCCTCTAGGCTTTTGCCCCAGTTTCCAACAAAAGCTCCTGTCCTCCAGACTCAGTTTGGAGCCTCATTCTGATGCCCAGATCCAGAGGCCCTGGGCTCAACCTAGCTTCTTTCCCCACATCCACATTCAGGGCTCTTCTCCAGCCAAGGATGTGATGTGGTAGCAACTAAATCGATGTCCACTGAACTCCCTTCTTTTCCTGGCCACACAGCTACACAAAGCTATGCACTTAGCTGGGGCCATATGCCTGGGTTCTGGCAATGGAAAGAGGGTGGAAGTGACGTATGTTGCTTCTAGGTCTGCTCATAAAAACTCATGTGGAATCCATCCCTTCCTCTCTTTTCCCTTGTCTGCCAGTCAGATCCAGAAGATAATCAAATGCCCTAGGGGATGATGGAGATACCAAATAAGAAGAACCTGGGACACTGAGTGAAGAACTCACACCCACATACTCCTCATCATTTATTAACTCATCCTTCTAAGACCAATAACTATTTATGTTTGGTCATCATTTCCATTTTCACCTGTATCAGATCATCTAGTCTTGTAGTTTCATACAGAAGCAATTTGGTCATAGGACACTTGGAGGATGAAGTATGGTAGAAAGAGCTCAGATTCACCAGATTTACTATGTGGCTTTAGACAAGGCCTCTCTCCTTTCTTGATCTCGGTTTCCCTATTAGTAGAACTGAGAGGCTATTCTATGACACGCCTAAGAATTTTTCAGTGCTAACATTTTACTCATTTGAAAAATAACAAGTGACACAAAACTTTTAATGTAAAAGTTTAAAAAAAAATCTGAATTTGACACTTTGAAAAATAAAAAGGATAATAGTCATAAACAACATAGAAGCCAAACATAGAATCCCTTAAATCAATTGATAAGTGTGTATACACACACACACACACACACACACACACACACACACACACACACATATATACTTGGCTAAAAAGAAGAGCATAATAAATTCTATTACAGGTGCAATTTTTTACAGATCATATTTCTAGCTACAACCTAATCAAATTAAAATAAAAACCTAATTTTCTGGAGGTTAAGAAATTTCATCCTCAATACCCAAACCTCAGATCAAGCACAAGATCCAAATGAAAATTATGAACTATCTAAAAAATAATGAACAAAAAAGATAGAGACTGTTTCATGTGAAATGATGTGGCAGCAGCTAAAGCTATACTCTGAGTAAAGTGATCCAAGAATTTCAACTTTATGAACTAGAAAAAAATAACAAAATAAACCAAAGGAAATTAGTAGACTATGAGAAACTGAAAATAATAATATAAAAAGGGAAAATACGTATGTAAATAAAACCTAAAGCTGGCCCTGTGAAAAACATATGCACATTTGCTGAAGCAAATAAAGATAAAGGAAGTAGAATATCAAGTACTAGAAAAGAGAAATGTGATGTAACCATGAATAGGAAAGAGATTAAATGAATTTAAAATTTTAAGAAATTATTATCTATAACTCTATGGCAACAAATTTTAAAATCTAGAAACTAATGCTATTTCTGGGGAAAAAATGAAATTCAATAAAGGAGTAAAAATTATGGAACAGTTGAAGAAGTTATTTAAACATTTGTTATAAAAACCATATCAACTCTAGATCCTTTTTCCAGTTGTTTTTTTTAATCTGGCCTTGATAAAAGATAATTCTAACGACACTTAAATTATTTCAGTCCATATAAAAATGAAGAAAACTTTCCCATTAATATTTGGTACCAAACATAATCTTAGCACCAAAACATGATACAAGTAAGGCCAAAAATAAAACCAGGGATCAGTTTTACTTACAAAGTGCAGATGGAAAATTATAAACAAATGGAACCAATCAGTGCATCAAAAGCATAAACCATGACTCAATAAGGATTATCCTAAGGATGGTTCATCATCAGCAAATATATCAAGACAATGTATTGCTACCAGAAATTAATGGGGGCAAGCCATATGGTAGAGTCAATAGATGCTAAAGTGACATCTGTTATTGTGTTATGTAGTACTTGTTTTCTCTTATGCTGGGAAGTAAAACCAAAGCTTTGTCTTGGGGATGCACTTACTCCTCTCCTCTCAGCAGATGAGTATTGGATGGGTCTCTACCCAGTTCAAGGGTGAAGCTTGTGCTCTACATCTAAGCAAAGGAGCATATCACATTACCCTGGTTATAATGATTCTCTGATTCAGGGGAAGCTTAAGGCCCTTCCAAAACCAGTGAGATGAAATAAGACATCTTATGGAATTCTAGGAATACCTATCACCCCCCCCCCCATTACTGCACTTGAGCTAAATGCATGGATTTTAGAGTTGCTACAGCATATCAAGTGGCCACAAGGGGAGAGTCTGTAAGGAATGCCAGATCCTGGTGATACAGTTTGAGCCTTTACGTCAAGCTGGTTTCAAGTCAGCTTTATCTGTATGTTTTTAGTTATTAAAGCCAATGCATTCACTTTTTGCTTAAACCAATTTGAGTTAAGATTTCCTGGCACTTGTCATAGAGGCAGTCTTCATTTATATACATGCCAAAAGACATTCGATAAAATCCAATAAATATCCTAATGAAAACTTTAACTAAAATAGGAATTGATGGGCAGTACTTAAATGTAAGGACTCTTAAAAAAAAAAAAAAAAGAGCTGGGGCACCTGAGTGGCTCAGTTAAGCATTCCACTTCAGCTCAGGTTATGATCTCACAGTTCGTGGGTTCAAGCCTCACGTTGGGCTCTGTGCTGACAGCTCAGAGCCTGGAGCCTGCTTCAGATTCTGTGTCTCTCTCTGCCCCTCCCCTGCTCATACTCTGTCTCTCTCTAAAATAAACAAACATTAAAAAAATTAAAAAATTGAAAAAAAACACCCCAGTAAACCTCACATTAAAGAGTAAAATACTGAATCTCTTTCCTTCAAAATCATGAACAAGACACACATATTTACCAACTCCATTTCTCTTTAATATTGTTTTGGTGGCTTAAGCCAATGCACTTAGTCAAGAAATGAAATACTCAAGAAAGATATTGAAAACGAAGTGACAAAACTCAATCTATTTGCAAATTATGAGATAGTAAACTTAGAAAACTTGAGAGACTATTTAAAAAAATTTTTTTAAACATTTATTTATTATTAAGACACAGAGAGACACAGAGTGAGAGCAGGGGAGGGGTAGAGAGAGGGGGAGACATAGAATCTGAAGTAGGCTCTAGGCTCTGAGCTGTCAGCACAGAGCCCGACACAGGGCTGGAACTCACAAACTGTGAGATCGTGACCTGAGATGAAGTCGGTCGCTTAAGCAACTGAGCCACCCAGACACCTCTTGAGAGACCACTTTCAAAGCTTATAATTTCTACAGGTGTTGCTCATTTGGCTAGAATTAACCTAAATACATACAAAGCAATAGCAAAAAATCAAAAACAAAAAACCCATTCATAATTGGAAACCAGAATAATATGGGACAAGTAAGAATACATTTGACAAGAATGGTTCTGGACTTACGTTTTAAAAGAACAGATAAACAATAAACTTTACTGAAGACATAAACATGTCCTGAACAAAGAGAGATACCATATGTACAAATGAGAAAACTCCATAACTAAATTAGTCAGTCCTTCCAAAGCCAGTACATTAATGGAACCTAATGTCATTTGGAGTCTTTATGACTTTAATTCATAAAATTAAGTTCCAATTTATTTTAAAATTTATATGGAAAACTGCATTCCAAGAAACAAAGAAATAGAGACTAGAAATGCAAAAGAAAAATATCAATGAAACTGAGAACTGTTTTTTTTACAGATAAAATTGACAAACTTTTTTAGCTAGACAAACTAAAAAAGCAGAGGAGACTCAAATATAATAAGAAATGAAAGAGGAGACATTACAACTGACAGCACAGAAATACTGAGGATCATAAGAAACAATTATGAACAATTTATGCCAACAAATTAGATAAGCTATAAGAAATGGATACATTCCTAGAAACATACAAGACTTCTAAGACTGAATCATGAAAAAATAAAGAATCTGAACAGACTAATTACTAGTAAGGAGATTAAGTAAGTAATCAAAAACCTCTGAACAAAGAAAAGCCCAGGACCAGATGGTTTCACTGGAAAATTCTATTAAACATGTAAAGAAGAATTAATACCATTCTCAAACTCTTCCAAAAAATTAAAGAGGAAAGAACATTTCCAATTTTATTTTAGTAGGCTAGAACTACCCTGGTTCTGAAGCCAGACAAAGACACTACAATAAGATAAATTTATAGGCCAATACACCTCATGAATACAAATGCACAAATCCTCAACAAAATATTAGCAAACTGAATTCAACCGAACTTTAAAGGGATTATTACACCATGACCAAGTAGGATTTACTTCTTGGCTGCAAGGATGGTTCAACATACACAAATCAATAAAAGTGATACACCACATTAACAAAATGAAGAATAAAAATTATATAATCATCTTAATATATGCAGAAAAAACGTTTGACAAAAAACATGACAAATAACATCCTTTTATGATTAAAAACTCTCAACAAATTAGGTGCAGATAGAGTCCCTCAACATAATAAAAACCATGTATGACAAGCTTCACAGCTAACATCATATTCAACAGTAAAAAGCTGAAAGCTTTTCCTCTAAGATCAGGAAAAAGATAAGGATGTTCACACTCACCACATTTAATTAACACAGTACTGGAAGTCCAGCCAGAGTTATTGGGCAAGAAAAATACCGGAAAGGCATCCAAATCGAAAGGAAGAAGTAACATTATCTCTGTTTGCAAATGACAGGAACTTATATATAGAAAACCTAAAGACTCTACCAAAACAGTCAGAACTAATAAATGAAAACTTCAGTAAAGGTGTAAAATACAAAATCAAATATACAAAACTCAGTTGCATTTCTATATGCTAAGAACAAAATACTGGAAAGAGAAATTAAGAAAACATTTATAATAAGCATCAAAAGCATATACTTAGGAATGAATTTAACCAAGAAGATGAAAGAACTGTACATTGGAAAATATAACATGTTGATAAAAAAAACGTAAGAAGAAACAAAAAAAAAAAACTGACAAAGGCACAGAGAAGTGGAAAGATATTCCATGTTCATGGATTACAAGAATTAATATTGTTTAAAATGTCCATACTACCAAAGCTATCTACAGATTCAATGCAATCTCTAGCAAAATCCCAATGGTGTTTGCCACTGATAGAGAAAACACAATCATGAAATTCATATGGAGCCACAAAAGACCCCAAATAGCTCATGCAATTCTGAGAAAGAAGAATAAAGCTTGAAGCATCACACTTCTGATTTCAAATTATATTACAAAGCTATGGTAATCAAAGCAGTGTGGTATTGGCATAAAAACCAGACACATACATCAATGGAACAGACCAGAGAGCCCAGCGGTAAACCCATGCATATACAGTCAATTAATTTTTGACAAGTCTTCCAAAAGTACACCATGGGGAAAGAATAATCTCTTCAATAAACAATATTAGAAAAAAACTGGACATCTCCATTCAAAAGAATGAACTGGATACTTATTCTATCATACACAAAAATCAAGTCAAAATAGATTCAAGAATTAAATGTAAAACCTGAATATATAAAAGTCCTAGAAGAAAACATGAGAGGTAATCTCCTTGACATTGGTCTTGACAATGATTTTTTGAATTTGACACTAAAAGCAAAGGCGACAAAAGCAAAAATAATTAAGTGGGACTACACCAAACTGAAAAACTTTTATACAGTATAGGAAACCAACATCAAAATGAAAATGCAATCTGTTAAATGGGAGAAAATATTTGGAAACTATATATATGATAAGGGATTAAGATCCAAAATATACAAGGAATTCACACAACTCAATAGCAAAAAAAAAAAAAAAAAAAAAAAAAAAAAAAAAAAAAAAAAAAAAAGCAAAGAACTTGAACATTTTTCCAAGAAGACATACAGATGGTCAACAAGTACATGAATAGGTGCTCAACATCACTAATTACCAGGGAAAGACAAACCAAAACCTATCACCTCATACCTGTTAGGATGTCTTTCATCAAGAAGGCTGGTGAAGATATGGAGACAAAGGAACCCTTTCACACTGTTGGTAGGAAAGCAAACTTGTAGAGCTGCTACGGAAAATAATATGGTGGTTTCTCAAGATATTAAAAATAGAACTACTACCATATGATCCAGCAATCTCACTTCTGGGTATACATTCAAAGAATATGAAATCAGTATCTTGAAGAAATACCCATCCATACCACCATGTTCATTACAGCATTGTCTGAAATAGCTAAGGTATGGCAACAGCCTAGGTTTCTGTTCACAGATAAATGGATGGATAAAGAAAGTGTGTGTGTGTGTGTGTGTGTGTGTGTGTGTGTGTATACACCTATATCTATACCTATCTATATCTACCTATCTATAGTAGAATATTACTCAGTCTTTAAAAAGAAAAAAACATCACTCCAACTGTGACAACATCACTCCAATTGTGACAACATGGATGAATCTGGAGGGCATTGTGTTAAGTGAAATAAGCCAGACAGAGAAAGAAAAGTACTGCATGGTATCACTAAAGAAAAAAAAAACACTATAACAAAAAAAGTGGAACCACCATTTCCTTTCACTAAGCTTACAACAAAGTTACTATAAATAATACATCATTTACCCACAGACAGATAATAATTCAGTGGAACAGAATGGAGGTGGACCTAACTTTATATGAGTACATAAGTGACAAAGGTTGAATTTTAATTCAGGGAGGCATAAATGTATTTCCCTTGAAGGAGTTTGGTTATCATGCAAGATATGGTTCTCATGATAAACTTAAGGAAATGTATTCTACTGGCAACAAACTGTGGAAATACATTTAGAGAATCTGGAAGATAGATCAAAAATTCTCTCTCCAAATGGGAACCCTCTTGCACTGTTGGTGGGAATGCAAACTGGTGCAGCCGCTCTGGAAAACAGTGTGGAGGTTCCTCAAAAAATTAAAAATAGATCTACTCTATGACCTAGCAATAGCACTCCTAGGAATTTACCCAAGGGATACAGGATTGCTGATACAGAGGGGCACTTGTACCCCAATGTTTACAGCAGCACTTTCAACAATAGCCAAATTATGGAAAGAGCCTAACTGTCCATCAACTGATGAATGGATAAAGAAGATGTGGTTTATATATACAATGGAATACTACTTGGCAATGAGAAAGAATGAAATCTGTCCATTTTTGGCAACGTGGATGGAACTGGAGAGTATTATGCTAAGTGAAATAAGTCAGGCAGAGAAAGACAGATATCATATGTTTTCACTAGTATGTGGTTCCTGAGAAACTTACCAGAAGACTAGGGGGAGGAGAAGGGGGAAAAGTTACAGAGAGGGAAGGAAGCAAACCCTAAGAAACTCTTAAATACTGACAGCTGAGGGCTGATGGAGGGTGGGGGAGAGGGGAAAGTGGGTGATGGGCATTGAGGAGGGCACCTGTTGGGATGAGCACTGGGTGTTGTATGGAAACCAATTTGACAATAAATTATATATACATATATAAAATGATCTCTGCAAAAGAACTAACCCCTTCCTTAAATAGGAAACTGTACCCTTTGTGTTAAACCTAGCATTAATTTCTTTCTTATTAAGAGAAAATTATTTGCTGCCTACACATGGGTAACCAGAGAGTTAGATCTGATAACAGAATCATTTATCATGTAATATAATAATGAAATTATAGAGAAAAAGATGATAATTGATAGATCTACTAAATCTAAGTCGTTCTAAGATGTAGTTATAATACTGTATTAAAATTGGAACTAAATCAGGAGTAATGTCAAAATGAATGCAGTATTTGTACAAACTCGTGAATTAATTTCTCAAGTTATAAAAGTACCAATAGGTGGTTGGAAGGCAAAATGTTTGAAAGATGAAGCATCCTCAAATAATTTGTGACTGTATTTTGTTTTCTTTTCTGATTTAGGTTCAGAAGTAAATGTTAAAGGAAATATAAGAACTAACACAACACAAATTAATGTTTTATTGGTCCCTTCGGGACAGCATTTGGCACAGCCCATGGGCCAAACCCTGCCTTCTCTCTCTTTTTGTAAATAAAGTTTTACTGGAAAATAGTCACACGGGTTTGTTACCTCATGTCGTGACTGCTTTCATACAACCTACCTACTTGGGTTAAAAGAAAACTTTAGAAGCAGAGATGACTAAGTCTCTGACAACTTGGAAAGAAATTACAAGTAGGAACAAAGAAACAAAAACTCAAATCATTTGGGAATTTTAGAAAGTCTAATCAGATTTAATTTAAAAAAGTCAAAAGCACAATTTGTCCCAGAAATTTTAGAAAGGAGCAGTAACTATTATGCTTCCTATAAAAACTTGGGGAATGCTGCCAAAACTGCCTATTTTATTACATACAAAAGAGTGAAAATAAATTGACAGTCTTTAATTCAAAAAGAAAAAAAACACATTGAAAATGAAAAAAAAAAAAAACAACACAACACCTTCATGAAAATCCAAGGTAAAGAGAAGGAGGAACTAATAAAATGAAAAGTAACAAAAAAGTGGGGGTGCTTGGTTGGGTCAGTCCATTAAGCCTCCAACTCTTGGTTTCAGCTCAGGTCATGATTTCAGTTTCGTGGTTTTGCTGGCAGTGCAAAGCCTGCTTGGGATTCTCTCTTTCTCCCTTTCTCTCTGCCCCTCCCCCACTTGGTGTCTCTGTCTCACTCAAAATAAATAAATAAGCTGAAAAAAAAAAAGGTAACAAACAAGTAGATTCAAAGTTATATTCAATAAAGAATGGTTGGGGGCACCTGGCTGGCTCAGTAGGTTAAGCGTCTGACTCTTGATTTTGGCTCACGTCATGATCTGACACTTACTTTGTGAGTTCAAGCCCCATGTGGGACTCCAGGCTACAATGCAGAGTGTGCTTAGGATTCTCTCTCTCTTTCTTCCTCTCTCTCTCTCTCTCTCTCAAAATAAATAAACTTAAAAAAATAAAACAGAATCGGTTGGAAAGCAAACAGATAACAGATAAGCCAACAGCTAATAAAATCAATAAAAAAATAGAAATATAAAAATATTTAAAATGTGCCTAATAACATTAGGGCTACATGAAACAAAACAAAAATATACCCAACAACAAAAATACATGAAACAAAAGCTGATAGACCTGAAAAGAGAAATATACAAATCCATAATTAAGTTAGAAACCTCAATACTGCTCCCAGCAACTGACAGAACAGTACACAATCATTGCACCTAGAGAAAGCCTGAGAAAAACTATAAACCACCTTGACCTAATTAGCATTTATAGCACCCCACACCTAATGACAGCAAAACACGTATTCTTTTGGCACGTGTTCATCTGGCACACTCACCACAATAAGCCATATACTGGGTTATAAAATAAACCTCAGCAAATATAAAAGAAAGTGCAATCACAGAAAATGTGTTTTCCAAACACAGTGGATTTAAACTAAAATTCAATTCCAAAGCCATATCTGGAAGGTCCCCCAATATTTGTTAAAATCACACAAAACACGTCAAATGACCTATAGGTCAAAAAATAAATCATGAGGGAAACTAAAGTATTTCAAATTGATTGAAAATGTAAACATAGTATGTTCAACTAGTGGGATCGTGGGGGGCAGCTAAAGCCATACTTACACAGAACTTCATGGCATTAAAAGGCCTGCATTAGAAAATAAGAACGTTTTCATATCAATAATGTCAGTTGCATATTAAAAAACCAGAAAAGGGAAGATTAAATATAAAGGAAGCACAGAAAAGGAAATAATAAAGTGTAGAAATCAGTGAAATTGAAAACAGAAAAACAATGAAGAAAAATGATAAAATCAAAAGCTGATTCTTTGAAAAGATCAATAAATAGACAAAATTCTGGCCAGAAAGATTCTGAAAGAAAACCATACAAATCATTAATATCAAGGATGAGAGCAGGGACATCATTACCCATCTTGAGACATTAAAAGGAAAAAATGGGAATGTGATGAGCAACTTAATGCTAATAAAATTTGATAGCATATATTAAATAAACTATATGAAAGACACAAACTATCAAAGCTCAATTAGATTACCCAATTATCCCCATATCTATTAAATAAGCTGAAGGTGTAATATATTGACCTTTCTTATAAGAAAGATCCAAACCCACATGGTTTCATTGGGGAATTCTACTAAAACTTTAAGGAAATAAATCACACTAGAGGAAGGGTAGTATTTTTAATAAATGGTGCAAGAACTGGCAACCACATGTAAGAAAATGAATCTTCAACCATCCTCCACACTAGGTACAATAATCAAAACAAAACATAGGAGAAATATTTTGTGACCTTGGGCGAGGTCTACATTTTCAGACATCACCTAAGAAGCATGAAACCAAACACTCCGATTAGCTGGAGTTCACCAAAACTAGAAACTTCTACTCTTCAGGGCACATGGGTGGCTCAGTCAGTTAAGGGTCAGACTTTGGCTCAGGTCATGAACTCGTGGTTCATGAGTTTGAGCCCCATGTCGGGCTCTCTGCTAACTCAGAGCCTGGAGTCTGCTTTGGATTCAGTGTCTCCCTCTCTCTCTGTTCCTCCCCTGCTTGCACTCTGTTTCTCTCTCTTTCAAAAATAAATAAACATTAAAAAAAAAAAAGAAGAAGAAAAAATGTCTACTCTTCAAAGGACACTGTTAAGGAAATAAAAAGAGATGTCCCAGACAAAACCAAAATATGTATAACACACAAATCTAACAAAGGGCTTCTATCCTGAATAAAGAGTTATTAAAGCTCAAAAATATGAGATACTCCCAATTTTTTAAATGGGCAAGTGATCTGAACAAACACTTCACCAAAGAAGATTTATAGAAAGCAGCAACACATGAAAAATGTTCAAGACTATTAGAGAAACCCAAATTAAAACCACAATGAGATCTCACCCCTTACTCACTTACCTATTTATATGGCCAAAGAGTAAAGGGGGAAAGAGGACTGAAAGTCCTGACAATGACTGACAAGTCACAAAATGACTAGGACTTTTATATACTGCTGTTGGGAATGCAAAATGGATAGAACAGCCACTTTAGAAAACATAATGGTGGTTTCCTATAAAGTTAAACATATACTTTATATATGACCCAGCAAACCCAATCCTGAAGATTTACCCAAGAAAGATAAAAATATATGTCTATGCAAAGACTTGTACACAAATATTCAGAGTAGACAAAGCTGTGAACAACCTAAATTTCCATCCACAAATGGATAAATGGTGATATATTCATACAATGAAGCATTACTCAGCAAATGGGAAAGAAATTGATGGATGTAAGCTAAACTTATTGTGGTAATCACTGTGCAGTATGTACATATATCAAATCATTGCGTTGCACACCTTAAACTAATACAATGTTATATGTCAATTATATGCCAATAAAAATGGCAACAAAAAGAAACAAACTACTGACACAGACATTAAAGTGGGTGGACCTTGAAAGCACTGTGCTTCATGAAAGAAATAAGACTCAAAAGCTACATCCCATGAGATTTTATTTATATGATACTGTATTTATATGAAACAGTTCTATAGTGACAAAAATCAGACCACTGGTTTCAGGGTCTGGGAAGAAGGAGAAATTGATTACAAGGGGCATGGGGAAACTCCGTGGGGTTAAAGAAATATTCTGTATTTTGATAGTGGTAGTAGTTACTCAACTGCACACATTTGTCAAAATTCATTACATTGTCCTGCTAACAGGGCATTTTTTATTAAATGTAAATAACACTTGGAAGAAACCTTAATTAAATTAATACACACACAATTACTTATGAGAAAAGGCAAATAATCATGGACAAAGATAAAATTAAAATGATATGGTACAATATTTTTCCCAACCCTACCACTATCCTACTTGAAAACCTGGATAAATTTCCAAGCAATCGGATACTAACAAATTTGACTGAAAAAAAGAAGAAGAAAAAAAGGAAAATCTAAATAAATCCATAAGCATAAAATAAACTAAACCACATAAGAATGTCTGGGTGAGTTGTGTTCCCTTCCTACACCCAAAGTCTCGTCTAGGGTCTTTGTTTTGTTTTTTGAGAGAGCGAGAGAGAGCGAGAGCAAGAGAGAGAGAGAGAGCATACACATGCTTGAGTTGGGGGCGGGGGTGCAGAGAGAGAGAATCTTTAGCAGGCTCCACTCCAACAGAGCCCAATGCAGGGCTCAATCTCGCAACCCGGGGATCATGACCTGAGTTGAAATCAAGAGCTGGATGCTTAATCAACTGAGCCACCAAGGTGCCCTTGGGACATCTAGTTCTATGAGAGAATACTTTCAGTCCTTTAAGAAGCAAATAATTCCTGCATCAATGAAATGGTACTAAGCAAAAGGAAAAGGAAAGAGAACTTAAGAATTCCTATTTTTAAGCCAGTCTAATGTACAAAACAAAACTTGACAAAGAATGTCTTAAAAATCCCCAGGACAAACTTATGAATATGAATGCAAAAATCTGAAATTAAACACTGTCAAACTAGCAGCCCATTAAAATAACTCTACGCTGTGATGAAAGGAGATCTACTTTGGCTGTACCCGATGACTCAACATTAAGAAATGTGCTTTCATTCATTAACACACTGAGAGGTCAAAGACGAGGTCACTGATCATTTTGGATTGCACGGCTTGATTTCTTTCTGAAGATCTCACACAGCTCACCCACCAATGAATTCAGGTCTCTGTTTAAATGATACCTCCTCAGAGTTGCCTTCTCAGACTAATTCTCTGAAATTCCAACCTCCCCTCCAGCCCAGCACCATCTCTCTCCATAAGGGTAGAGACTACTTACTGCCTACAGCATTGTCTGCCACTACTCAATAAATACTTGTGGCATGGAAGTCAATAGCTACCTATACGGCTTTTAAAGAAATTCAACATCCACCGCTGGTAAGAGTTGGTGAAATAGAAATAAATGGCTGCATTTTTAAAAAGTTTATTTATTTTGCACATGTACAGGAAGGGGCAGAGAGAGGGAAAGAGAGAGAATTACAAGCAGGCTCCCCCCACTGGCAGCACGGAGCCTGATGTGGGGCTCGAACCCATCAACTGTGAGATCTTTACCTGAGCAGAAATCAAGAGCTAACCAACTTAGCCACCCAGGCGCCCTACAAATAAATGGCTACTTTTTAACATGATAAAAATTAGAAGGTATCTCGTATCCAAATCTTGCTTCACGTTTAATGTTGAAATAACCCAAAGATTTCCATTAGGTTCAGAACAAATGACGATGTCTCTGTTCCAGATATAATTTCCAAAGCAATTAAGAGGTTGAAATAAAAGGTATAGCCTTGACAAATCAGCTGACAAACATATTAGAAAGGACTAGAAAAATTTACAAAGGTAGCTGGTTGCAAAATTAATATAAAAAAGCTAATAGCTTCATAATGTGTAACAAACAGAAAATATAACAAAAGTAATAATCAGTTTTGAAAACGTAATGCAAGAAAAATTCTACACATGAAAGTCAGAAAAAAAAATCTAGGAACAAGCTTAACTAGAAATGAAGTGCTTAAATGAATAAAGCTACAAAATCCTTTCAGAAACATGAAAGATTTTATGGAGTCATACTAGCTGTTAGATAAGAAATTCAATATTGTAAAGGTATCAATTCTTCCTAAATTAATATAAATTCAATGCAAGTACGATATAAATCCAATAGGGTTTATATTGCAACTTAATAAAATTCTCTACCATTTATCTGGAAAAATAAATAGATGAAAGTAAGAAACTTTTAAAAATGGGAAGTGGGGAATAAGCCTGTCAAATATTAGCAATGTGCTATAAAAGAACAAAGTTAAAACCATATGACAATCGGGGCACCTGGGTGGCGCAGTCGGTTAAGCGTCCGACTTCAGCCAGGTCACGATCTCGCGGTCCATGAGTTCGAGCCCCACGTCGGGCTCTGGGCTGATGGCTCAGAGCCTGGAGCCTGTTTCCAATTTTGTGTCTCCCTCTCTCTCTGCCCCTCCCCCGTTCATGCTCTGTCTCTCTCTGTCCCAAAAATAAATAAAAAAAAAAAAACGTTGAAAAAAAAAATAAAAAAAAATAAAAAAAAACATATGGCAATCAATTACAACAGGGTATTGTCTAAAAATAGAACAGAAAATATATATGTGTATATGTGTGTGTGTCTATAATATACACGCACACACGCACACATATACACACACACATATATATTCAGTGTAAAAGTCAACTGCAGAGGTTAGTGGTTAAATGGCTGGGCACTGGGTTCTAATCTCAGCTATGCCTCTTTTAGCTGTGGGACCACAGGCAAACTGATTAACCTTTCTGGAAAGCATTCTTCCGTGTAGAAGAGGAAAATTAGGATAACAACAGTAACTATGTCAGATGTTTTTGATATAATTAAATGAAATCATATATAGAAATGCCACCACAGGGCCTGACATTTGACATTTAGTAAATATTCAATATTAGTATATACACATATGTATTATATATGTCTATATATACATACATAATTAAGCTTATAGAAAAGAGATATTTGATTAATTCTATTAAGACGACTAATTAGATATGTTGGACAAAGTATACACACGGTAGTAATCTATGCATGAGGATGTTCATCTCTGCCATTATTTATACTGATGAAACATTATTAATCCACGGAATTAAAAAAAAATGAGGTAAGAGTATGTAACAGTGAAACGCATGCTATGCTGTACTCAGCAGTCAATAAAAATGAACCCAGGAGATCCTCTATACGCGGGTAGGGAAAGATGTTTCTAATATATTGTAAGGATAAGCAGATTATAGGCTAACATGTATGAAACAGGAATCTGCAAATTCTAACTGTATTCATGAATCTAAATGCCTTCTCTTCCTATAGTGGGTTGAATGGTGACCCCTTAAAAGTATGTCCACTGGGAAGATGGCACTCTGACCTGATTGGGAAATTGGATCTTTGCAGATGTTATTAAGTTAAGGATTTCAAGATGAGAGAGAGCCCGATTAGAGTGTGCCCTAAATGCAACAGAGTGTCCTTATAAAAGAAGAGAGCAGTAGAAGGCACACTAAGGAGGAGCCCATGTGAGGATGGAGACAGTCACCTGGTGACTGATCCTGGTGACTGCCCGTGAGCTACCGGAAGCTAGGAGAGAGGCATGGAGCAGATTCTCCCTCAGAGCCTCCAGAAGGAACTGACCCTGTCAGGACCTTGATTTTGGACTTCTGGGTCTGGAACTGAGGGAATACATTTCTTCCCCGCTCCCCAGGACCCTCTAGCCTATTTGCTGCCCTCAAGTTAAAGACAGGAAACCACTTGTAACCTGACCCTATGCAAAATTCATGGATGACTCTGACTGTATCTGCTGTGTCAGCTTTTGATCCACTGGTTATAGAGATAATGGCATTATCTGTATTAGAGTAGCAGTGTCCAGTAACAGGGGAATGGATAAGTAAATTAGAGTCCATCAATTTGATGAAATATTACATAGTCACCGAATAAGATAATGACAAAGACTAGCAACATGGAGGAAAAAAGGTTTTTGACATAATACTAAGCGGTAGAAAGTATGTTATTGTATCTACACTATCACAGTAACTATGAAAAAAAAATCTTCCTAGATGTGGGTAAGAAGTTGAAACAGTTTCAGTTTTGGGTCTGTGGGATCGATTGTGGGTGTGTTTCTTTTTCCCTTCATTTAGAGTCTTAGGGATGTAATGGAGTTTCTGCTAGAGTAAAAGAGAAAAGTTGCCAAGGCCTACAGTTTACGTGAGGGTATCACAGAAGCTGCAGAGGGAGAAAGGATGGTAAAACATCACCCACTGAAGGGCCAGGAATAGATACTCCAGCAAACTTTGTCCTGAAGGAGAACTGGGTATCTCATACAACAATATAGAGTCTTGTGTTTCTGAATGAAACTCAAATTCCAAATGGCAAACTCCAGGTGAATCTTACCTATCCCTGGGTATGCCACAACACACAGACAACCCCATTCTCCAGGCCTTCTGTGATCTGGCCTTCTTGGATATTAACCACCACAAACACCTATGTTCTTCCTTTTGAAGAGTCCTCCTTAGTTCTTGGGCATCCCCTGTTTTTTATTTTTTTCTTGCCTGCATGCACACAGAAAAAGGTGTGTCCTTCTCCCATTTGCGAACAAACAAACCATCTAGTCCCTCTTCAAGGCTCTGAGTCTTTGTGGATTTCCCTGGTCAGGCTAATCCCTGTTTTGGCTTGTGCAGATGAGGACAACAAATCCTGGAGCTCTAGGGATGCACCAGTCCCAGGAGGCCACATGCAGCTCAGAGTCTTGGAGACTGACCAGCTTCCCTGGTCATTCATTTCTAACATCCAGGCCAGGGGCACAGCTCCTTAGGACAGACAGGCTTTCAGGCTACTGCATTTGGGGACGTAAAGGTCAGGGCAGACTCCAAGAGCACAGTATAAATTCATGATAGAGTATAAAGTTGAAGCAGAGTGGGCTAAGGAGTGGATGGGAAGGACAGACAGTAGTTCATTGAAAGTGTATTAGTTTCTTTGGGCTGCTATAACAAATGACCCTAAAGTGGGCGGCTTCCACAACAGGTATTTATTTCCTGACATTTCTAGATTCTAGAAGTCTGAAATCAAGATGTGGGTGGGGCCATGCTATCTCTGAAGGCCCTGGGGAAGGATCCTTCCGTGCCTCTTCCTAGCTTCTGGTGGTTGCCATTCCTTGACTTGTAGACACATCACTCCACAATCTCTGCCTCTGTTGCCAAATGGTCTTCTCTCTGTGCTTCTGTGCCCAAATTTCCTTCCTTTTTAAAAATTTTATTGTTTATTTGTTCAAATTTACATCCAAATTAGTTAGCATATACCAAATTTCCTTCTTATGAGAACAGTAGTTATTGCCTTAGGCCCACCGTTGTCCAGTATGATTTCATCTTTTAAAAAAAAAATTTGTTTAATGTTTATTTTTGAGAGAGAGTCAAAGCACGAGTGAGGGAGGGGCAGAGAGAGAGAGGAAGACACAGAATCCAAAGCAGGCTCCAGGTTCCACGCTGTGAACACAGAGCCTGACACAAGGCTTGAACTCACAAACCACGAGGATCATGACTTGAGCCGAAGTCGGACACTTTAACCAACTGAGCCACCCAGGCGCCCCAAGTATGATTTCATCTTAATGACATTTCCAATGACCCTACTTCCAAATAAAGTCACATTCATAGGTACTGAGGATTAAGACTTTAACATATCTTTTGGCGGGGGCAGGGTGGTGGTGGGGGATGCAATTTCACCCCCAACAGAGAGTAATCTTCCTGGAAATTTTAGGGATAAAATCAAAACGAAAAATAACAGTTGGAGAAAAGTAACAAAATAGCACAAAATAAGGGACAAATTAATATCTATTATATTTCAAAAGTTCATTTATAGTTTGAGGCAAACATTAACTCTTGTCCAACACACTCAAAATGGATGAATGATATGAAGGTGAGGAAAGCCTGACATTTATTGATCCCCGACAATGTCCCAGGAGTTCCCACACAGAAATCCATTTTGTTCTCACAGTGACACCGAACAGGTATTCATATGACCACTGTACAAATGACAAAACTGAAATTTGGCTATTGAACACTTGAAATGTAGTTAGAATGGACCAAAACATGCTGTTAGTGGAAAATATACACTGTATCTGAAAGTCTGAGTATGAAGAAAAGAATGTAAAATATCTCAATACTTTTATATTAATTACAAGCTACAACGATGCTAATTTGGATACACTGGGTGAAGTAAATATGTTAGTAAAATTAAACTATATTTTCCTGTTTCTTTTTAGCTTTTTAAATGCAGCTACTAGAAAATTTTACATTACACCCATGGCTCACATTATATTTCTATTGGAAGGTGTTGTTCTATAATGTCAGAACTGAGCAGTACAAAAGTCTGGATTAGACCCAGGAGTAGGACTCCAAAACAGACCATGTGCTTAGGTCTTTGCCTCTGCAGTGAAGACCACGAGTTAGAAAAAAAATTGTTTTAGGGGTGCCTGGGTGGCTCAGTCAGTTAAGCATCTGACTCGATTTCAGCTCAGGTCATGAGCTCACGGTTCGTGAGTTCGAGCCCCGTGTTGGGCTCTGCACTGACAATGTGGAGCCTGCTTGGGATTCTCTCTCTCTGCCCCTCCCCTGCTTGCACTCACTCTCTCTCTCTCAAAATAAAGAAAATTAAAAGAATATATTGTAGACATATTGTACAAATGGTTAACATGGGGAAGGGGAAAAAGCTCAGCCAGCGATATTTCATGTGTGGTTTGTAACTGATAAATGAAAGGTAAGAAGAATGTGGCCATCAGATTGCCCTCAGAGTCAACGTGCAGCTCAGATCAGAACAGAGAGATGCAAATTACGTGCACATGGAAGAGGCACTTCTAGATTATCAGGAGTGTTCTGGGTTGAGAGAGAGAATCTGCTGCTCGGTCAGGGAGAGGAATCTGCCAGCCAGGCGTCACTGGGCAAGGCCAAGTCATGGAAGTCCCTGCCACAGCACATACCCCAGCCCCATCCATGGGAGAGAGGCCCTCCAGGCTGGAGGAGGCCTCCATTGTGGTCCTGGAGTAAGCAGAGGCCATTAAAAGCCCTAATCTGCCTCCTCTGGCTTTTGACAAAGGCTTGTCAAGTCTTTGTAAAGGCTGCCCCCTCTTATAACCAAAACATCAGCTCCAGGAGCAGAAAGATTTGTGTCTATTTGGCCCACTGATGTATCATACCAACCATCTAGAACAGTTCCGGACACACGGTTAAGTGCTCAATGAATACTGAATAAATGAATGAGCCAGTGAATGAATTTGACTCCCATGGTACACGGCCTATAGGGAGAGTCTGTGACGGCTATAACAAGACCGGTTTTTGCTGGGAGCACACGTGAGTGTGTATGTTGTGTATGGTGCCATGCCTTCCTAGGTTTCCGTGTTACAACTGTACATGTGGGTCTATCCTATCCAGTATGCGACACAGCCAGAGATTGAGCCTGGGCCCCCGAAGTCTGGTTGCATGTGCACAGGGTTTACCTGAGCACAAGAGACACTCAGCAAATAAGTGGAGTAGGCAGGAGCTCTGAGGTGCCCACGAGTATAGGGACAGAAAGAAAGGGCCAGATCTGGGGGGTAAAAGTGTGTGTCTGTGACTTCTCCTGTTGGCGCATCTCTCTGCTTTAGACGCTCTCCTCACAGAGCTTGGCCTCACCCCAAGACAGCCCCTCATCTCAGCCCCTGGCACGTGGTTTGGATGTTAATGCTGGGGACCCTGGAGCTGGAGGCTTGAGCTCCTCTGCCCCATGCCTCTCTATGCCATCTTCCTCCCCTCCAGGTCCCCCACTCCCTGCCCAGATCTGGCCACTTCACTCTCTGACTCCTCTTCTTTTTTTTTTTTTTTTAAATATATGAAATTTATTGTCAAATTGGTTTCCATACAACACCCAGTGCTCATCCCAAAAGGTGCCCTCCTCAATACCCATCACCCACCCACCCCCCTCCCACCCCCCATCAGCCCTCAGTTTGTTCTCAGTTTTTAAGAGTCTCTTATGCTTTGGCTCTCTTCCACTCTAACCTCTTTTTTTTTTCCTTCCCCTCCCCCATGGGTTTCTGTTAAGTTTCTCAGGATCCACCTAAGAGTGAAACCATATGGTATCTGTCTTTCTCTGTATGGCTTATTTCACTTAGCATTACACTCTCCAGTTCCATCCACATTGCTACAAAGGGCCATATTTCATTCTTTCTCATTGCCATGTAGTACTCCATTGTGTATATAAACCACAATTTCTTTATCCATTCATCAGTTGATGGACATTTAGGTTCTTTCCATAATTTGGCCATTGTTGAAAGTGCTGCTATAAACATTGGGGTACAAGTGCCCCTCTGCATCAGCACTCCTGTATCCCTTGGGTAAATTCCCAGAAGTGCTACTGCTGGGTCATAGGGTAGGTCTATTTTTAATTTTTTGAGGAACCTCCACACTGTTGTCCACCAACAGTGCAAGAGGGTTCCTGTTTCTCCACATCCTCTCCAGCATCTATAGTCTCCTGATTTGTTCATTTTGGCCACTCTGACTGGCGTGAGGTGATATCTGAGTGTGGTTTTGATTTGTATTTCCCTGACGAGGAGTGATGTTGAGCATCTTTTCATGTTCTGCCTCCTCTTCTGGAAGTGGAGGGTCAGGAGAGGACCAACCGGGCAGAGCAGGTGGGCTGGGATCTAAACTGGGGCAGTTGGGCAGATTGGTAAAGAATTCTTTCTTTCTCTCTGCCCTCCTAAGGGGAAGGGGCGGCTTTGCCTGGGACAGAACCAGATGCTGGCTGTTCCCCTGCTGCCTACACAAGGGGAGTGTGTGCAGTTTTGAAGGGTAATTGGCCATGCAAATCCAAGTGTGGCTGTGCAAAATGTAATCATGACCCTGTCGCTGGTGGGTGGGGCTCGCTTCCCGGTGTCACTGAGGGAGAAGCTGGAACTACCGTGTGCTGGTAATGGGCTGTGTGTGGGAGGAAGGAGGGTCTGAGGCAAAGACAGTTGTCTCCAGGAAGTGTATACATAGTCTGGTGAGGCAGGCCTCAGTGGGAGCCTGGAACATAGAACTAGGCTTAGTTGGCTTGCTGTGGGTGGAACTGTGTATCCCCAAAAAGAAATGTTGAAGTCCAAACACCCTCTACCTGTGAATATGAATTTGTGACCTTGTTTGGGAATAAGATCTTTGCAAGTATAATCAAGTTAAAATGAGATCATTAAGGTGGGCCCTAATCCGGGGTGACCGGTGTCCATATAAGAAGAAGAGAAAAGACACAGACACACTGGGAGAAGAGCAGAGAAATTCAGCAACAGGCCCAGGAATGCCAAGTGGGGCTGACGACACCTGAAGTTAAGAACTTCAGAGGTTCCCCTTGAACCTTCAGAGACAGTGCGGCCCTGTGCCTTGATTTTGGAATTCGAGTCTCTAGAACTGTGAGCAAATAAATTGCTGTTGTTTAAGCCTGCCTAGTTTGTGGTACTTTGCTATGGCAGCCCCAGGAAATTAATAAGGGGTGTTGTTGGTTAGTATGGTGTGTGTGTGTCCAAGATATAACAGGTGACGGGTTACCAACAAGCATAATTTTGATGAGAAAAAGTGAGCCATCACATGAATACATGTATGTGAGGGTCTGAACATGACTGTCCAAACCCTTTCATCTCCCAAGTTTGGAGTTATCATGACCATGGGAAGCGGGCTAGTTTCCACTTAGATAAACGTCTGAGCTCTTGTGCACTATTCTGTCATGTTCCCGCTATCCCCCCCACCGCCCTGCCACTCTGCTGCTCCATGTAAATACAGTTTTTGTTCTGATTACAAACTAAATGAACGCTTGTTAGAAACAGCAGATAACCCAGAGAGAAAGAGAGAGCAAACAGAGCAGAATGGAAAAATAATTATTCTCTATTCTCCCCATCCTTGGCTAATCACTGTTGATGTTATGTTCTCTTTCTCTTTCCCCATTAGGTTATTTCATAAAGGGCTTCAGCTAGCCTTGCAGTCCAGCCACCTGCCCGTGAACCTGAGCCAGTGGACTTGATTAAGATGCCCAAGGCACTGAGGTATCTGTTTTCAGGGGGTTATGGTCTATCTTGGTCTGTCCCCAGAGTATGAAGTTCCCCAGGAGACTGAAAGCAGTCTGGCAGTGTCTAGGACCTCCTAGCCTTATGACGTTTGGGGCCATTTGGGGAAACGTTGTCTGGAGTGGGGTTGGGTGGTTGCTGAAACAAATGGGAGCAGCTGTGGAGGAGGCCTCTGGAAAAGGCCGAGGTGACCTGAGAAGGTGGTTTCTAGATCTTGATTAGGGAAGTGATTCCTTCCTCAGGGAGTACTACTCTGTTGCTTTTTTTTTGAGTTTGAACCATTCAATCTTGCCCAAGGTCATACCTAGCTCCCCCAAAGTAGGGTCAGAGTTAGCCTAGGGATCTGTTCCCGGTGGATACAGAATTGCTCTTTATTTTCTGCTTCTCCTTGGAGCCAGGTAGACCCCATACAAATCCTCAAAAAGTGAAGGGACTGATTATATCCTGTTTTTTTTTTTTAATTTTTACTTTTGAGAGAGGCAGAGAGTACACATGTGAGAGAGGGAGAGTAGGGGCAGAGAGAGAGGGAGACAGAGGATCCAAAGCAGGCTCTGCACTGACAGCAGACAGCCAGATGTGGGGCTGAACTCAACAAACCGTGAGATCATGACCTAAGCCGAGGTCGGTTGTTTAACTGACTGAGCCACCCAGGCACCCCAATTATACCCTATTTTTCTGAAAACTGACCTGAAGCCTGCCTTTCTCTTCTAGGGACATCCTACATTGCACTTTCTCAGAGGATTTGTCATCTGTAGTGGTTTGAATAGTGAGCCTCCAAAAGATAAGACTATCTGGCACCTGTGACTGTAACATTATTAGGAAAAAGGGTCTTTGCAGACATAATTAAGTAAGGATCTCAAGATGAGGTCATTCTGGATTAGGGTGGGCCCCAAATACAATGGTAGGTGTCCTTTTTGAGGAAGTTAGAGGGAGAATTGAGACATGAAGAGAAGAAGGCCATGTGAAGACTGAGGCAGAGCTGGAGGTATGCAGCCCCAAACCCACAAATACCAAGGGCTGCCAAGCATTACTGGCAACCCACCAGAAGCCAGGAGAGAGGCAATAGATTCTTCCTCAGAGTCTCCAGAAGGAACCAACCCTGCCGTCATCCACCATCTTGATTTTGGACTTCTGGCTTCCAGAACTGTAAGGTAATAAATCTCTCTCTTTTTCAGACACCTCGCTTGTGACAGTTTGTTATGGCAGCCCTAGCAAATTAAGACACAGTCACTGAGACCATTTTCTGGTCCCTTCATCCTTCCTAAGAGGAATCATGTTTAATGTCCAGAAGATACCCTGCATGCAAGAACTTGATCCAACTGTGTAGGACATTACATCTCTACCCTACTGGATTCATGAAGAAGGGCCAGAAACTCTTGGATTCACCTGGGTTTGGTCAAGTTGTTGGTGTGTTTTCAACAAGACTACAAACAAATCCCATGTGTGTTGGAGGGTTTTGGGGGGGTAATGGCGTGCTGATGCTACCATCATTTCCTTTGATGGGTTGGAGGCATGAGAATGACGTGAACAACCTGGTATTTTAAAAACACTGGTTGCTCCATGTCAAATGGACTATGGTGGATGTGGGCCAAGCATGGAAGTAAGGAGAACAGCTGGGTTGTTATTGCAGTTGGGGCAAGAGACGCTGGTGGTCACAATTAGGGTGGGAAGAGCAAAGGCAGAGAAGAGGGTAGGTGTCAGGCACAAGTTGGAGGCAGCATTGTAAAGACTGCTGGTAGGCTGTGTACGTGTATTTGCAGGAGAGGAGCACAGGACAAAAAGCAATCAGGGGTGAGCCTATTTCATACCAGGGTCCTCCTCTCCCCATCACACATCACAGTCAGTGATTTGGTTACCAACTGGCTGGAGTCATCATTATTCTCCCCACTCACAATGAAGGTATCAGGCCCCAAGAACGGCCCACACAACAACCACCCAGGGGCAGACTGGATCTATCTTTTCTCACGTGGTTCGAAGTCCCCCATCCTTTCCCATCACACCCCCATCCATCCTAACCTTTGGAACTCATCCTGTGCCACATACCTCACTGGCCTCGGCCTCCATCCAGCTAAGTCTCTGTGCTCACAGCCCTTTAGCTCAGATGGGGGCTGATGCGATGCACCATGAAAGGTAAAGGTCAAGAGGCTATGTTCTTTGACATCACAATCGTAACTCTGGGAAGTTATCTAAAGGAAATAATCTGAAGATGGGAAGAAAGCAAATGCATGAAGATGTTCACTGAGGCCTCATTTATAAAGGAGGAATACTGGAGACTGTCAGATAGGGTGGTTACATAAATTGTGGTAGTACCACCTGATGGGACATCGTGCAGCCATTAAAATGCTAATAATGTCGTAACTATGACATATTTTTAAGTGAGATAAAAGCATTTAAAATCATAGAGGTGCAATAATTACAACTGCATAAAAATTCATATGCATATAGACAGGGGCTAGCAGGAAACCTAGAAAAAGAAAAATGTGAGATTCTGAGTAATTGAAATTATCTTCTTTTTCTATTACTATTATCACGTTTTATAAATACAAACTAACTTTTTATAACAAGTCTAAAGTTTGTGCTAAACTCCAACTTAACAGGTCCCTATGGATCTCTATTCCTTTGGCATCTGCTGAACTACCCAAATGTTATCTGGATGTGGGAAGGACCAATCTCAAAGGGTGTGCGTGTGTGTGTGTGTGTGTGTGTGTGTGTGTGTGTGTGTGTATTTTGCCCCCAAATCATTTTTGCCGCTGCCAAATCAGTGGCTCTGGATACTCAGGCTTTTCCAAACCTCAACAGAGAAAACCCTGCTTTCCTCTGCCGGAATGCAATGTCACAGGTATACTTTCTCTCGTGCAAACAAAAACTCTCAATTTACTGATAGAGACTAGACAGAGCCAGGATTGCAGCTTTCAAGGTTATACCAAAGGCAATGCTGCCCCAGGACTCCCATAGGTCAGGATATGTGTTTCCCATCAATGGATCCCTGAGCCCCTGGCAAAAAGCACCAGGGTTGGTAACTGACAGTTCACATCTCCTGCTCTCTTCACCTGAACAATAGTGGTCTGATGGAATTTGCAGGTTGGTAGAAGGGGAATGCTGTGTCTCAAAAGCCTCAAACAGCAAGCAAGATGACCTGATGAAGGCCTAATCTGAGAATGTTTTTCTCCTTTGCACGTGTGATTGAAGTTCTGGCATGATGAACTGGTGTCACTGGATTCAGGGTCTATGGGGATGATGTAGCAGCCACTGGACCACGCCAAGTGCAGAGCAATTACAGCAAATTGCAGTGCTCCTGGGCAGGGCAAAATAGACTTTGTCAGCGCAGCCACAGGAATACTTTTTTCAGGTGAGAACACAAATATAAAACAATCCTTGGCAACATCTTTCTTCCCAAGACATGAATGCAGGAGGGAATCTAGGATAGCATCAAGATGTATAGGGAGAGGGTTCTAGTAAAAATCCTAAGCTAAAGAAAGGTATGTATCTGTGATACGTGCAGAGAGAAACAGATAAGGACTAGAAGACAAGGGCTAGTGAGGCATTTTTTTTTTCTTTGCCATATTTCTGATCTTAATTAACTTACTGCTTCAGCTAAGACTATATAGATCAATTTTGGGAGAAAAAGAGAGGCCAAATAAAGTCATGCACTTGTCAAACATTCCTTGGGCATCCTCTGTGTGCTTAGCACTGTTCTAGATGTTGGGGAAACCTTGGTGAATAGGACGAAGTCCTTGCCTTGAGATCTAGTGACACACACCCGCATGGACCCGGACACATATACACTATAATGCAATGACAAATACACCCCAGAATATTGCATGAGTTGCACAAAAACCAGTTGGAGGAGGTAAGGGGCAATCTTCCTGAAAAGAGGTAATGATTGGGATGACTGAGAAGCAGGCATTACACCCAGCAAATGGGAAGTGGGTGAGGCAGAGGGGCCTTGAAGACAAAGTATTCAACGTCCACAAAGGTACAGAAGCAAAGGACAGCTTCTGAAAGATGCTGCTAGAATATAGACAGAGAAGCAGGAGATATCCAGACAGGAGACTAAAGAGACTGTGAAGGTCGAGGAGAACATTAAAGAGTTCACACTGTGTTCTGCTGGTAAAAGGCTATCCATGTTTGCTGGCCTGTGTGTTTGATGGGTTACTGTGGAGTTCATGGGGAGGGTGGATCTTGGTAAGATGACCAAGCACAGGAAGACCTAGCAGGTGATGGAGGCAGGAGTCTTGGAGAAGCTGAGGCCCCAGCCAGAGCTGAGGTGGGGGGGATGGGAGGCAGTCCAGAAAGAGTTCAGCAGCTCTCAAACCTGGCTGTACAAGGGACTCCTTTGGGGGAAGGGCTTCAGTTCTAAGTACTGTCTGGCCCCACCCCTGAAACTTCTCATTCAGTAGCTTTTTGTTTTTCAAGTTCGTTCATTCTCTGTGAGAAAGTACAAGTCGGGGAGGGGCAGAGAGGGAGAGACAGAATCCCAAGCAGGCTCTGCAAATCAGTGTAGAGCCCGATATGGGGCTCAAACCCATGAAATGTGAGCCAAATTTGGATGCTTAACTGACTGAGCCACCCAGGTGCCCTGATTCAATAGCTTTAAGGAGGACCCAGAAGTCCCTGTCTTTGCAAAACTTTAGGGATTGAAAGCTCATCCAGGTCTGAAAGCAGCTGATTTGGCTGGTCAGTTCTGCTCTCTCCCCTGTCTCTCCTTTCCCCTTCCTTCCTTTCTAGAACTATCTATTAACCACTTACTATAAAGCAAGAATGTATTCAGGTTTTAAAGTACCCCAGAAGCTGAGGACTGAAGGAAAAGGCCTTTCATCCTGTTATGCTTCTGGAACAGAAAAACCTGTACATCCCCAAGCACCAATGTGCAGACAGTCCATGCCGCAGGATTCCAGAGACTCTAGTTAGAGGAGCACTGCTGTGAGCGCCAACAACCATCGCTTCGGGGCTGGACTTGCTCCACAGAAAGTGCAAATTGAACATGGTCACTGGGCTCTCCTGTCAGCATGGATTAGAGAAGGCGTCATCTCATGGCCCCGGATAGGCTTCCCTTGTTACTTAAAGACAATAATTGGTTTGAAGGCGTGAAACTTCAGGAGCTGCCATGGGGAACTCTGCCCATTTTGACACTGCTCTGCAGACGTTTGAAAAGGTTTCATCTTGTTTTTGTTTTCAAAACTGATTTGGAATGGGCAACTTTTCTCCACTATTGAGAAATATTATGCCAATCTGCTTTCTGCAACTTTCCTTTGGTATTGACATACCAGACAGTGCATATTTGTGTCAGAAATTCATGTCAGAACCCTCCCAAAGCCATCGGGGCATGCACACCATTCAGATGCATATGACAGGGGAGGGCCAGGGCTTTGCATACTTCTGTTCAGCTGCAAAAATGTTCAGGCTGAATGGGATCTGCAAATAGGATCCTGATGGTGAAGTCCCCTCTGCTGAGGGTCATGAAGCCTCCTGCTCCCAATCTGGCCGCACCTGCTTTCTCCCATCCACCGCCTTGGGCCAGTCCTTGTCCTGACTGAGTGCCACTCCTCAAGGATTTGATGGTTCTAGATGGGAAGTCACAATGCAGGCTGGAAGATGGTTTCAGGCCCATGATGGTTCCAGACCTCAGTCTCCCATTTTGTCCCAAGGCTGCCTCTTTAACCGCCCCCCCCCCCCCCCCCCCGCCATCTGCAAGCACATGGCCATCCCACTGAGGTGGACTGATCATGACTGGGAGATGTGGATTAATCCCATGATTATTTATTGAGTGCCTTGGGAGAAAGCAAGACGACTGACGAGTTAGGTGAATGGATTTGTAATCCAGCAGGGTAGGAATCTAGGCTTGGTTTAGCAGTTGTGTGATCTTAGGCAAGTTACATCCCTTCTCTAAGCCTCAGTATTGAACGGAGATAATGATCCTCACTTTGAAGGGTTTAAGGCTTGAGGTCAATAACATGATGAGAAGCACTCTGAGTGGTACAGGGCACTGGTAACAAGGGTCTCAATGGGGTCCCAGCAGGAAACAGATAGGTAATTCAAGGACAGTTTAATAAAGGAACGATTTACACTGTAGGTGGGGTGAAGGAAACCAGGTATAGTGCAGAAGGGGGAATTTAGCAAGGGAGCAGGGGTAGAGGAGAGAGCAGTTTCCAGAACACGGAAGGTAACCTTGAGAGGAGTTGCGACGTTCCCCGAGGGAGATGGAACAGAGATGACCTATCCCTCCCCCTCTCCCCTCCTTCCTCTATCTGCTGCAGAGCACTCCTTTGTTGAACACAAGGTAAGAAGACAAGGCAGCTCAGTGATGTCTGAGATTCAATCTCCTGAGAGCAGGCAGAGAAGGCTGGAGAGACCAGGAGCAAGACCTACCATATGCCAGGTTCTGGGAGCTCAACAGGGAACAAAATGTGTCCTTGGAGTCTAAGAATTCTGAGCCTGGTTGTAAACAGATACAGAAATAAACAATCACAGTGCAGGGCAATAAGTGTTAGAGTAACATAACAAGCAGGAACCTCTCATTCAGGTGGTTCAGAGGAACAAAGTGTCCCCGGAAGGATCCTTGAGTCCTTGAAAGTGCTGAAGTATGCACAGGCTTCCACTGGGCGAAAGAAGGCTTGGGAAGGAGCCTCCAGATACAGGGAAGGCGGGGACATGGAGAGTGTGGTGTGGCAGTTAAATAAAGCCTGTGGACTTGGGAAAGTGGGTACAGAAACAGGACAGGATGCCAGGGAGGCCAGCAAGGGGTGTCATTCATAGAGGGACCTGTTGGTCAAGTTAAAGAGGAGTTCAGAAACTATCTTGAGAGCTGCTGAGATTTACAGCTGGACTTTAAACAACAGAGTGACTAATAAGATCTGTTTTTTAGAAAAATGCCTTTGGTCACTTCAGGGGAGAAAGTATTGGTTGTGATGATCCAGACCCATAGGGAGTGGCTTCTGGGCAGGGGAGCAATCTCACTGCATGGTAGGGAAATCCAGACATAGTACAGGCACGGTGCAGGGAAAGCATGTTTCTAAAAAATGAGGCTCCCAGCAAGTGTTCCTAGCATGACAGAAAATCCTGGCCAGAAGATAATTCAGTGCTGTACTTGTCAAACTTTAATGTGCATTGTAATCACTTGGGGTCTTATAACAATGCAGACCCTGACTCCGCAGATCTGGGATGGAGCCTGAGATGACACATTGACCAAGAGCTCCCATATGATGCTGATGACAGAGGCCACACTTTGAGTGGCGAAGCCTTCGGGGCCAACAAAGTGCTCTTCTACAGATTAGCTGATTGAGGCCCTGGGAGGGCATGACTAGTGGTGTACAGAGTAAGTTGGTGGCAGAGCCTAGAGCAACCTAGCTTTGAGTCCTCCAGTTTTGAGTTCTTATGGGGCCCCCAGCACCTTCTGGGAGACTGTCAGAGGCCAGGCACTTTACTTGTTACTCAAGGGCAAAGGGGAGAGGGAGCCAACAATGAGTCGATGAAGGAAGAGTGTTTCTGGCACGTCCTTGGAGAGTGCAAATGGATCTGCCAACATGTGTGATGAGCTCTTCACACATCAGCCTGCTCTGAGGGTATCATGAAAGCTGACATAAATCTCTGGTGGGCTGCCAAAGGCCTGTTTCTCAGACAGAGTGATTGGCATAAAAGCACAAGACTCAAAACACAGGCTCACACTGGTGCAATCCATTTGGAGAACAATATGGTAAGACATATCAAGAATTACACAAGTGTTCATTCTATTCAACCCTGTAGTTTCATGTGGGGGAATGTCTAAGACAGAAATACATGGAATAGAGGAGGAAGAAAACCAGCCACGACACTGAATGGTTACTGGGTAGCTATGACGGCAACAAATATCTAATTCTTACAATAGTCCTGATTGTAGGCTTGAATACCGCTTCTTCTATATGCATTAAAATTTTTTTTAAGAACATAACTCAATTTCAGAGAAGTTAATTTGCCCAAAAGTCTTCAATCTAACAGGTTATATTCAAACCAGGATTTGAATCCAGGTCAATCTGATCTGAAAGCCATGTTCTTTCTACCATCACACAACACCATCATGTGAATGAGATTCATCACCATGTTATCAGAAATACAGATGACAGGAGTGGAATGGGTAAGTAAATTAGGGTGTATACACTCAATGGGAAATTATGCAGTCATTAAAAAAGATAAGCTGTTTCTATGATGCTATAAAAGCATCATGATTGTGATAAAACGCTTAATGAAAAATTATGATAGCGAATTTTATGTAATTATACAGTTAGGTAAAAGATGTATGCATATTAAAGATAAAATACAAGGAAAAATAATTGTTGTGCTAGGGGAAGAGATTGTATGTGATATTTTTCTCTCATACCCAAACTTCCTGTCATACTGTTAAAAGAACTGGCTGGGAACGGTAAGATTATGGAATACATGTGTTGGTGAGGACTTCCAAGGGCAGGTTATACACATAATGTCCTTAAGGGAAGTTCCAAATAGTCTTGAAACCACCATGCATGCTCCTGTCTTCCTGTGGCCCTGTGTTTTAGTGAGAATCTTGAAAACACTCCAGATGAGTCACTGAGTGTTGAGTTTCTCCCCTCTGGCATCTTCCTCAGGAAGGAAGTCACAGTACAGGTGCCTTATCCCAAGCAGCAGCGCCATCATTAAAAAGAACTGCCTTCCACAATTGCAGACAGTACATTCACACAGTGGGTGGGAAAGGACAAACAGGACCATTAAGCATCACAGATGACATGATGCCAACCACCTAGAGCACTATAAGGGAGGGATCCTGAGGCCATGTTAAGGTTCAAGGGAAGAGTGTGGCCTGATTGATTACTGATGTCTGCCATGGGAGGCGTGGGGGCACACACATGCCCCATATTCACCCCCATTTGTTAGGAAATAAGCAAACAGAGACTTAAATTTGAAAACAAGAAAGCAAATAGGACTACCCCTTCCAACTTCAGGTTTACAGACTTCCACCCCAACTTGTACATATTGTTCTACTCTCCTCCCTTAGATTCATTCTTACTGAATGAAGAGAGCTATCATTTTGAGCGTATTTCTATAATCAATGGAAGGCATGTGAATGGCTCTGCTTGTTACGGACAGATCTACTGAGAAGGAAAAGGAAGCAGAAGTTCAAACTTTGCTAACCAGCTGTTTAAAGAGATCCAGGTCATTTTTAGCATATGCCTCAAATCCTGTCTTACATTCTAGGGAGATCAGTTAACACACCCCACAATAGACTGTAAAATATGGTCTCTGTACTCAGGGGATCAGAAAGCCATTAAATGGGATAGTTAAGTAGATTACATTGAAATTGGAAAAATATTTGACATAGTGAAAACCCAAATTTTGCAGTGTAGTCATAATTGTCCAAAAGATGTAATTGCACAAAGAAAGAAAGAAAGAAATTAAGAAAGAAAGAAAGAAAGAAAGAAAGAAAGAAAGAAAGAAAGAAGGAAAGAAGGAAAGAAAGAAAGAAAGCCCATGTGAAATGGTTGGTGTGTGAAGGCATGGGAATGGGGTTACTTTCCTCTGTCTCCCTAACACCATGCAATGTTGTTATATATAATGTAATTAACATTAACGAAGAACAAACTCTTTTTAAAAAATCAAGTTCATCACAAAGTTTTTAAATATTTATTACAGATGCTGTCTTCACTTTGATTCAAGTTTGGAATACAGTTTTTTTTCATTCAACAAATACTTACAGAGTGCCTACTTTATGCCAGGTTAGATCCCTAACCTTGACAAATTTACCTAGTGAAAGTGGAGTTCTACATGTTAAATGTAAACTCACTGGTCACTGGAACCTCATGTAGTCTACTAAAGGTTATTATAGGACTTAGGACATAATCTTACGATTTTGTATGGTCATATTAGGTTATATCTGTGAGTCACCTGATGTCAAGAGATAGTTCTACCACCATTATACCTTAGCCATCGAAGGGAACCTTTCCAATTTTCACTCATTAAAAAAAAAAAAGTTTTGAGCACCTACTGTTTTCCAAGCACTGCATAAGGCACTGAGTTCTCCAGTGCTGAGTAATATAGATGTGATTTCTGCCTTCGGGGCACTTACAATACAGGAAGACACATTCATAAATAAATATACAACACTTCTGAGTTGTGATGTATGTTTTCAGAACAGGAAAGCAGTGCTAGAGAATAATGGTGAGTGGGTGGAGTCCTACTTTAAGACTGTTAGGGAGGGCCTTTCTGAGGAGGTAGCACACGTTGATTCCTATCATGTGAGAATGGGTTAGCCATGGGAAAGGAGGTGGAAGAGCTCTCTGCTGACTGAGAACTCCATATGCACGGAGCCTGAAGCAGGAGGGAACCCAGCATGTCAGAGGACATAAAAGCCAGTGAGATGGGAGAGAGAAAGAAAATGCAAGATGCAAGGTCTTGGAGACCTAAGCTGGTAGTTTAGATTTTACGTGGAACACATTATTCTCTGTAGGTAAAATAATAAAACCTTGGGAGACATTAAAGGAAACTTAAATATGGAGAGATTTAATATTGTAAACATATCAATTACCACCCATGACGTTCTATTGTTCACTGCAATTCTGATCAAAACTATCACAGAGGTTTTCATCAAATTTGGTAAGTGGATTTTAAGATGAAAAAGCCAAGGGCAGGAATAACCAAGATGTTTCTGAAATGAGATGAGGAGGAGACAGTTCTGTCAGAGATCAAGATTAAGTGTGAACTATCATAATTATGATTGTGTGTGGATGAGATGCATGGTGGCCCATGGGACAGAGAGCTCAGGAAAAAATTAATGCATGTAAGAAATTCTGGTCAATGTTAGATATGGCCGGGAGGATCAAGAAGGAGGCAGGGCTATTCTCAAAAGACGTGGGAAAAGTGTTTATCTATACAGAAAAAAATGAACTTTGCACCCCATCTCACACCATACATAAGAATTAACTACAGATAGACCAAAGACTTAAATTCAGAATGCAAAACTAAACCCTGTTTGGTTCCTATTATTAGGAACATAGCGAGGGAATAATCTTTATCACCTTTGTTTAGGGAAGAGCTTCTGAAGGACACAGAATGTGCTAACTAAATATGTAAAGACTGACAAAATTGACTCTATTATATAATTAAGGGCTTCTGTTATCAAAAGATACTTTATAGGAAGTAAAAAACATCAAGTTACATATGTAACTGACAAAATTGCATCAACAACATATAAAGGACTACTACATACCAATAATAAAAAAGATAATCCAGTAAAAAATGGGCCAAAGACATGAATAGGTATCCCATAGAAAAGGAAATACAAACAAATGATAACAAATATACAAAAATATATTCAACTATTTTAATAATTGAGGGAATACAAAGCAATGCAGTGAGATGCCATTTTATATCTATTTAACCAGCCAAAATTTATAATCCTGACAATACCAAATACTGGACAGGATCTGGAATATAGGAACCCCTATACTTCGCTGACATGAGTATAAGTTGGTAAGACTAGTTTGGATATAAACTCAAGAGAAAACCTTGCACATTTGCAATAGGAGATATGCACAAGGCTGCTTATCACCACTGTTGACAAAGGCAACATCCTGGAAGCAATCCCAAATGCCTACCAGAGACTAATGGATAAATGCACTGTAATATCTTCACACACTGCAATATTAGACAGCAGTCCAGATGAAAGTGCTATGGCTGAACCCATCAATAGAGATGACTGTTAACAACATAATAGGGAGTTAAAATGTTTCCAAAGATTATATAAAACTTAAAATCTTTTATTATAGTTAAGACACCAATAAAATAAAATAATGTGCCTTTATGGAATGCATAGAAGTAGTAAGGCTATGTTAAAAGGAATCATGGGGGCGCCTGGGTCGCTCAGACGATTGAGCATCTGACTCTTGACCTCAGCTCAGATCTTGAACTCGGGGCTGTGAGTCCAAGCCCCGCATTGGGCTCTATGCTGGACGTGGAGCCTATTTACATACATAAAAAAGGAATTATATACAAGATTCAGGATAGCCAGGGGAGTCAGGAGGCTGAAATGAGAGGAGCTCATAAGTAGATATAAGATACTGTCAAAGTTCGGGATGCCCTGGTAGCTGGTAAGTTATTACAAAAATGAAATCACGAATAAGTACAAAAGAGGGTCACACGGAGACCAGTGAGGAAAGTGTTTCATGAAACTACGAGTAAGAAGAATTCAAGTTTGGGCACCCAAGTGTTAGGTCAGAGCAGGAAGGATCCTTTGAATCTATCTGGTCCAATTCTCCCAGGTCTTAGATGTAGAAGCCAAGGGCCAGGTAGGGAAAGGTGCTCACTAAAAATACCTTATTCGGCCATGGCAAACTAAAAGTCAATCTTAAATTTCCTAATTGCATGATTCACTATTTGACTTGAAATGAAACAGACATGCTAAAATTATGCATAAAATAAAAAGAAGCCCAAGAAAGCAATGACCATTTTTACGACCTACGTTTTGAAGGGCTCTGAAGGAGACCGTGTATGTATGTGTGCATGTGGGCTTGCTTGCATGCAAGTATGTGTGGGTGCTGTACGTATGCCTGCGTGTATGGAGTCCATAATGATGTAGGCCAAGGCTCTGTCCTTGGGTGTTAGATTTTAAGAAACTACTTTTCTCCTAATGAAGAATGAAGCGAAAGTAGTCAAAGAAAAGGGGTCCTTAGCTCAGATGAAGGGAGGAAAGCAGAGGCCCTCTCCTGAGGCCAACGAAAGCATAGTCTTTGCATCACAGATCTGAATTCCAGCCTGCAGAGATTTCAGAAGGCAGGCTCCAATGTCCTGATGATAGATGAGAACTTGCAATCACCCTTCATTTGCGTTCCAAACACAGGGCTGCTCTGACCAAAACAGAAATGAAAGAGCCGGCCAGTTAAAAGCAGCAAGCCCATGATGTGCTGCCCAGTCCAGGTGGAATTGCAACAGGAAGAACAAGGTAAAACACGCGAGATGAAAAGAGAACAGCTTAGGATGTTTAAAGAGACACTTGGCAGCTTAGACACCGCCTCTGGGCACAGCTTACTGAAAGGACCATGGAGCCAAAGAGAGGGTTCCATCTCTAGCTGCGTGGCTGTGTGTGCAGCTGTTCCTCTACAAGGTCCTGTGGGCACACAGTGCATCAAAACACAGCTTCCCTGCCAGGTAAGGAACACATAAGGAGAGCGTGTGCTGTGCCAAATGCGGAGCTACCCGGTCACTGCCTTCCTTCCACTCTCCTAGGACAACAGTAAGTACTAGAAATTAAGTTTGACCTGCGGATCATTTTTTAACTCAAAATTTTCCTTAAGAGAGGAATTATGGCAGAATGGTGTGAGAAATGGCTGGGAGCCTACTGAAATAAGAGGGAGTTTCTCCCATGACGTTCCTATGGCATGGATATGAGGTGACCTGGGAGAAAACAGACCGAGCCCTGTGTCTCTGGTGTCTCCCACAGTTAACTCTCCAAAGAGACAGAGCAATTCCGAGAATGCAGCTGAGAATATGGGTAGAGCCTCACAGAGACATGCAGACAAACGCATAAGTATATACGTGAGTACACGTGCCAACGTATAACCACATAAACACACACATACATGCTCCTACGCACACACACCAAGACAAATATACCCCCAGATGCACACTGCGGGAACATTTTCCCTGCAGAAACTTCAGTTTTCTTAGAGCTAAACGGAATGATCAATGTTTATTGTAAAAGCCTTCCTGCTTGCCAGGAGAACATGCGTTGCCGTTCTGTAGGTAACAAGCGCTATGCATCTGTTGATTTCCCCACTGTCACGTTACCTGGCTCCATCACAAACACCCAAGTTGTAACAGAAAAAAGAAAGACCCTGAGGCAACAATACAGGCACTCCTGATATTCCACGAGCGGATGACAGGCAGCTCTAATGGTCTCACTTACATAAATGTAACTTACTCACGTCAGAACACAACTTCCTTTCCTTCCAGACTCTGAGTGCCAGAAATCATTCTTTTCAACCCACAGCCATTTCTGTTGAGACACCTGTCGACCTGCCTGTCAGCCCAGCAGACCTGTGTATGGCATCTACCCAGGGACGCCTGCATTATTCAAGTCTCTGGAAGAGAAACACCCTATGGAGGGTGAGTGATGGGCTGAGGGTTAGGAAAGATGGCTCCTAGAATCCCAGGGCCCTGATTTTTAAGATTTAGAAGAAGCCCCATTGGCAAAGCTGAGTTTTGTGTGTGTGCGTGTCTCTTATTAATCTCATAAATAAACAAAAGAACTAATTTCTCCCATATAGGGGAGGGGGAAATATTCACAGGGTAAGGTGTGTGCTTGACTGCACCATTAGAGTTGCAAGATGCCATTGGTAAGATGCAACGGAATATGGACAGACTGGTACAGCCCACTGTACCTTCAGTTATCCAACGAACTGTTTAGCAACCTTGAGGAAAAAAGGCCAATGCATCTTGAATTTGAGCCTTATCTGGCACCAGCCTGTGCATGATCGACTTGGCTATAATATAACACCAGATAATGCTGGATTCTGGCAGAGAGGAATGAAGACAGGGGAAGGCCAGAGTTGAGACTGTGTTTATTTAGCTGGTATTTGGCTAGGATACCATCTCAGAGTGAATTTACTGGATTCATTTTATGCAGTGTTTTTCCCCAACCCTGAATGTATGTTAGAATTTCCCAAGGAACTTTAAAAAAAATCCACATGGATAAAGACTCCTCCCCAGAGACTCTGATTTATATGGATTGCAGTGAGACCCAGACATACATCCATCCACCATCCATCCATTTATACAGCTACCTACCTATTTATTTATCCATGTTTTTGGGCTCTCAAGGCATGATTCTAATCTTCAGCTAAGCTTGAAAACCACTAAACTTATTAGGCAAAACTTTCACCATTACCCCTTGTTAAGATAAAGCACAAAGCCACACATCTACCCAAGGAGTAGATATACTATGTGCAAACGTCTCTTTTAGGTCCTGAATACACACTGAAAAGCAAAAACAAATATGACCAAAAGCAGATCAAGACCAAAGGCTGTCAGCCTGGAAACAAGGGAAGAGCCATCAACACAGTTCAATTCTGAAGGTCATATGCAGGCAAAATTCCATCTAGCTCAGGAGAGCTCAGTTTTTTGTTCCATTCAGTTCTTCGACTGATTAGATGAGGCCCACAAACACACTATCGAAGGCATCTGCTTTATTCAAATTCCACTGACTTAAGTGTTAACCTTATCCAAAAAACACTCTCATAAAACTATCCAGAATCATGTTTGACCTGATATCTGGGCACCATGGCTTAGCCAAGTTGACACGTTAAATAACCATCACAGGGCCCATGCCCTTATGAGCCTCCAAGTCCCATGGGTGATGATAAAGCACAAACAACTTAAGTTCAGATTGTGAAAATGGTATGAAAGAAACAAGCAGGCTCCTGGATAAAGTGGATGGTGGAGGGGAAAAGCCTCTTAGAGGTGAATAATAGGAAGGAGATAGTCATGAGAACTATAAAGTGACACATGCTACAGGCAGAAGAAATGACATCCACAAAGCCACATGAGCCACAGAGAACTGGGTGGGTTTGAGAAAATGCTAGAAGGCTAGAGGGACTGGTACACAGAAAGCAATGGAGACAGGGGCAGGAGATGAAGTTAGAGGCAGGCAGGCAGGCAGGCAGGGGCCAGACTATTCAGGGTCCCAAAGTTAAGACGAAGCCAAAGCAAGAAAGGTACGCAGTTGGATTTACCTGTTGAGATGTTCTGTGTGGCAGTGGAATACAGTGGAATAGTGAGAGTGTGGGTAGGGAGGTCCTGAAATGTTCCAGGCATCAGATGAGTGCTCAGAGCAGGGTGTTGTTGGAGATTGGGCCACGTGCCCTAACCTGTGTCTGTTTTGACAGGAGAAGCCATCACACTTTCTAGAGCATCGGATGTGTGGCTGGTGGGGAAGAATGAATGATTCCCACATTTCTGGCTTAAACAATTCAAAAGAAACAAGAGTTTTTTTTTCCCAGTTAGAGCCTGGCTCAAGTTATACCCAATAAACGCCTGCCTTATGCAAATTGTGTATCCTAATTAACGTAGCTCCAGCCTGAATTATGCAAATTCTTGTTTTGGGCTGTGTTAGTCACTTCCTCCTATACCACCTCCTGCCCATCAGGACCACATTCCATCACCCTACTGCCTCTCTGTGGACCAGAGCCACTGGACTGTCTGGGGAGAGTGAACCCTAAAAAGTCATTGTGGCCAAGCCAAAGGACAGAAGAAGGTGTGCCGGCACATCCAAACTGAGCCTCCTACGGGCCTCCCCCTCTGAGAGCCCACTCAAGAGCTCATGCAAGCGTCTGGCCCCCTCTCCCCATCCACGTGCACCCACTCCGATTGCCTGAACACTTCCCCAGTCTCAGCCTTCCTGAAATGTGCTCTGATGGAATGTGGATTTCTGGGGCCCGTGCTTTTTGCTCAGATCAAATCCAACCATCTGTATGCTGGAAAAATATTGACGACCCTCTGGCCTATTGTACCATTTAAAGGAGCTCCCGCATGGGAATGCCGCTTTGTTTTATTGGGGCGAAGTCTGTGTTTTATTTAACTCTGAACGCCAGGCGCCTAGAATAGCTTGCAAGATAAATGTCAATCAACTCTAGCATAATCAAGACACCCATTCCTGCCTCATTAGGGTCCTCTCGTTCTCTTTAAGCTTCTCAGATTTATACACTGTAATTAGAAACTTGGTGATTCTGACTGCTCTTACTGGGAAGCTTCACGTGTCTGAATTTTAAATATTTTCACACTTCGTTAACCCAGTTGCTAGTGTAACATCTTCTGGCCCAATTCCCACACTGCAGTTTTTATTTTTGGACAGAGACGAGAACAATTAATAGAATTGAAACACGTATTGATTACTGTTTTTCATGAACTCTGAACAGCTTGTCTCTGAATGATTTTATTGAGGAGCTTTTAAACAACTGGCTGGATTGTTTCCTCCATGACCCCGTTCTGGCTGTAAGTCCCTGTCTGCAGCTGTGATGGTCTGTTTTGGGTGAGCTGTGTTGTTCATGAGAGTTCAGTGACAGTGGGAGAGGCCACATTAACCCTCATGTCCAGGCCCTGGACTTGGGAACCCTGATATCTTGGTCAGACCCAAGCAGGGCTCTGGAAGAGGCTATGGGAATGGCTTGATCTCCATATTCCTGGTGAAAATATTCAGCCCTCAGGTCCCATGTGAGCAGGAATATTACTCAGTTCATTCAGTGGCCATGTTCTTCCTCCAAGGAGAGCTTCCTGGGTCTAGGCTGTGAACTTGTGAAGTGTCTCTTAGAACAATGCTTCTCATATGTTAACATGGGCACCAATCATCTAGAGATCTTGTTCAAACACTGACTGTGATTTAGTGGGTCTGGGCTGGGGCCCGAGATTCTGCATGTCTGATATTGATCTGCTGGTTTGTAGATGTGAGGCCTTTGACATTACTTAACTTTGGGCACTGTCACTCTGTTAGGAAACTGATCACAGACGCATACTCTGTACATCCCACTACAGTACAAATCCCCAAACATATGAGGCCATGGTCTAATTCATCCTAATACCTCCTGCCACAGTGAAGGGGAGGCTGGCTTCAGTGGGCTCCAATGACCACTGGGAGCCCCCACTTAGCAGGCAGGGAGACAGGTCATGACTGCTGGAAAAACAGGCTGTGCCATAGCCCTGGAATAGCATTAGGGTAAGGGCTAGACTCCCATTCCTTGGGGGAGGCACAGGGTCTCAAGGTCCATGGCTTCAGGGAGCCCACCAAGACATGAATTCCCGACTGAAAGAAAGGTGTCAAAGTCCAGGTTAGCAGCAGCAGAGAGGCAGATGTGACAAAGCATTCCGATCTTCCACCTGGCTAGCTGAGTCCTCATTGAAAAATCATAGGTGATGGAAATGTCCTTGCCTCTGGCACATTTTCCAGATGTCTACAAGATGCCTGTGTACCTACAGCCCACTAGTCACACAAAATCCAGGTGCTTTTGTAAAGAATGTAAATCTGATTCTTTTAGTCCTCTGCTTAAAATCCTCCCAGGGCTTTCTATTTCTCTCAGGATAAAGCACGAACTCTAGGAGCCCTGCACAACCCGACCCTGCCCACACACTTTCCATATGCTCTCATCATCATGATCCCCCTGCTCATGAAGCTTCAGTCACTCTGACCTTCCTATTTGTTAAACATCCCAAAGTCATTCCTACCCCAGGGCCTTTCCACTAGCTATTTTTCCTTCAAGTGTCATCACTGCATTATGTTCAAAGACTCCAGTCATAGGCAGTTTCATATTGGAGAGAAACTCCAAAATGAGGTATAAACCTTCGATTTTGTGGGTTTGACATAGATTTATTTTTCTCTTGATTCTTACCCATTGAAGCCCAGAATAAACTGACACCTTCGTATTATAAGAGGGGACTTAAGCCCAGAGACGGAATGAGACATAATCAAAGCCACTCAGATTTGGGGCGCAGAACTGTCCAAGGATAGACCCAGAGGTTGTGACTCAGACTCATGGGAAAAGAAATTTAATTATTTAAACTTACTTGAACCTACTACACTGAATAATATTTCCAGTGTTTACATAGCCATAACCCTCCTTTACTGCACCCACTGCTCCCTTTTTGGCTTTTGACTTTGTCAAGTCCAAGGTTGTATACAGGAACATACAGAGAATCCTAGACTTCTCTTCTATTTGTGTTATCCTATTTTCCTTTGTCAAAAAATACACTTTTTGAGACCAGAGGAGGGTGAGTTATAATTTATGGGTTCCTCTCTAGAAATTACAACCAGAACCTAATTTTAAAAATCAAATTGGTTTCATCTAATTAGATTTGGAAATTGCCTCATAAACACATACTCTGTTATAAATGTCTTGGAAAGCAAGGTCTCCTGCTTACTATCTGGGATGGGAATGGGTTGAACCCAGCGTGGAAGGGCCTCCCTGTCTCTCTCTGCTTAGGAGGACATACTCGCTCATCAATTGCTGAAATTTTCTCAAGAGTAGTGTGGTCTAGAGCAGTGCTTCTCAAACTCTCACGCCCATGTGAATCACCCAGAAAATCTTGTTACCAGGAGACTCTGACCAAGGTGGTCTGCTGGGGCCTGAAAGCTGCATTTCTCACCAGCTCCCAGGTTATGCCAATGCTGCCGGTCCACCGACCACACTGAGTAAGGGGCAAGGCGTCGGCACTTGAACTCAAGACCCACAAATCTGCCATCTCAGCTATGACCTTGGTCTTCACACCTCAACTCTCTGGGTTTCAATTTCTTCATTTTTATGTACTGTGAGAGCTAACATTCATTGATGCTATTTCTAAATGCCAAACACAGCATTGAACATATATGTATGTGTACAAATGAATATAAATGAGAAGCTCCTTGCTGTACCCACGGTTACAATGGCAGAGCTAGAGTTCAGAATGAAGCTGTCTGATCTCAAAAGCCAACATTCTTACCTTCGGAGGTCCCACTAGCCTCTGATGCACATGGTCACAGCCATGTTTATGCTCAAAATACAATGACCTCAGCCCATGAACTCCTTCGCTCCCTTCATCGCATCATCTAAGATATTTAGCATATTCCCAAAAGATGACCTCCAGAGCTCACGGAAAAGTCAGATAGCTGCAGCCTTCCATCTCTCGCTCTCTGTAATCACAGCACAGGAAGCAGCTGAGAAGCCAACTGAAGGTGTCTCTCCAGAGCTGTGTCCAGGAGAGCCCATCACAGAAATGCCAGCATCCCCGGTGACTGGTCTTTGGAAATCGACAAGGTACAGGACTCACACACAACTGAGAAGGGTGCCCTGTACTGATCTGTGCCCACCATCGAGCCCAGAGCTCCAGAGGTCTCATATGCTGAGACCTCAACTTCATGGAGCTGCTGCTTGAACAGGGTGTATCACTCACAGCTGGGACCGCTCCCTTGCGCTCTCTCCACCCCATCGTCTCTTCTTCTCACACAACAGCATGAGCGAGTTTCCTAACCCATTCCATGCACACATCAGAGGAGGCAGGATACTTCCCAAGTAAGAAATTGGTCCGTGCAGGGATATGACGTCCCCTGCAACATGGCCCAGCCCAGTGGTTTCCAAGTGCAGCTGGGTACAAAGACTATAGGGCCTTTTCAGGACAAAGTTGTCCTCAATTCAAGGCAAAAAGAAAAAATAAGGAGACTCATGAGTTATTCATAAAGCTAAATTTATTCAATTTGAAGGACTGCCTTTTATTCTGAAATTATGTCCTTTCTGTATTTTTGAAGTTATGTCTTTTATGAAATGATGTTAATAAAAAATGGTAAAGAACTGGATGTTGGTCCTCCAAGCCTTTCGAAATGTTACTGGCCTGTGAATTCCAAAAATCTTGAACATCTGGCATAGAGAGCCATTTACATAACAGCACCAAGTGAGCGTGTGTGTGTGTGTGTGTGTGTGTGTGTGTGTGTGTGTGTATGCGTATGCGCATGCGATGGCAGCTTCCACTTCACAAAGAATGGCAGGTAGCTCTGAACTGATGAGGCTTTGTTTCAGCTGAGTTTTTGGTCCCTCTCTCCCCCGCAACGAGGCACTTCTAAACATGTCCTGGGCAAGGTCGATATGGTACCTCCCCGCCCCTAGCAGCTTCCCGCAGGAAGGAAGCTTCTCCCAACCATGTGGGCCCAAAATGGAATATGATACAGCTCTTCTTTTGAGGAAGCTGGGATTTGCTGAGTGAAGGCATTTTCTGAAGGTGTTACACCTTGTACATGATGGATGGTTTTCTCCTTCCTCAGAGAGCTCTGAGGTCCTTCCAGGTCTCTCTAGAGAGCTTCTGTGTCCATTCAATTCATCCTAAATATTTCTCCATCACCAATACTCTTTGATTTCCCTCCCTTACGTGGGGATATTCTTTCACAGCTCACTCTCAATACCTCAATACCTCTCAGTACCTTTCTGCATGAGCTCTCAGGGGCTGCACTGCATTTCAGCCTGGGGATGCTTGTAACCTTTCCCACCTCAAACCCTCTACAGGAACCCTAATGCAGCCATTACCACTCTCATCTTAGAGGGGAGCAGCAGGCCTGGAGAGAGGAAGACCCTGAAAAAGGTCATGAGAGACCACAGCGGTGCTACTGGGATGCTGGGGGCCATCATGCAATACCACAGAAGGGCTACTGGGATGCTGGGCTCCATCACATGAGACTCTGGCATGTGGGACTTCATCACGTGAGACCCTGGCATGCAGGGCTCCATCACTGCAGCTTTGGCTTCCATACCCTTCCTTCTGCACTGCTGTGGTCTCTACTGCAGCCCGTACCACAGTCTCCCAGCATCTCAGAAGATTCAGGGTGGGAGGATAGTCAACCTTGACCACATCTCAGTACTTGAGTTCAGCTATATCAGCCTCACTGAAGTTTCACTGTTTTTGTTTTGCAATAGACTTCTATACAGTTTGTTCTAAGTTTGAAAGTTTTCAGGAAGCCACATTGTGTTGGCTTGATGGGTACCTTACTGTCTGAGGAGGTTCTGCTCCATCTCTGATATGATGTCATATCTCTGATAGGATAAGGCCCTGCTAATGCTGGGAGGGGAGCTTCTGATACCATCACCTGAGTAACAATAAAATATGCTGTGGCCAAAGAGCAACATTAAAACTTAAGAATCACGCACCCCCAGGGCAGAGAATGACTTCGGGATTTTTTTCTGGAAGCCCAGAAACTAACAGGTGTAGGATGAGCATCATCTGGGTGTTGTGGTTTTCCACATAAAGTGAACTATAACTACTGTGTGCTAGGCCTGGGTCTTCTGGGCTCTGCTGGGACAGTCTGCCTCCCTGAGTCCCTACTACTTTCTAAAGAGATAAATAACCACTTCAATGTGTGGTGTGTCCAGTCTTCTGGGTCACTGGGGCTGTCAAGCTGCTCATCTGTATGACCTTGTGTTGTCTTCTCACTGTATTGTCTGAAACCTTTGGGTAAGATGTGTCTTACTCACCTTCATGCCCTCACTGGAGCCCTGCACCCAGCAGAAATTTTCCAACTTCAGGCTGAAGTCAATTGAATGAAGCCAAACCAAGAGGTATAGCAAAGGGGTCTTCTTACCTCATACAGTGTGATGACCCCGTTGGTCTCATTGGGAGGTTTCCACTGGATGTAGATCTTCTCCTCAAAGGGCCCTCCTTGGATAGATTCTAGGGGAACAGCTCCTGGAACTACAGAAGGGAAAAGGAACTTGATGGCACCTACCATCTCATTTCCCCAGCCCCACTGAATTAGAACAGCAGTTGGCCAAGCTTTCCTGTAAAGAGTCAGATGATACTTTAGGCTTTGTGGACCTTACAGTACCTGCTGTAATAGTTCAGCTTTGTGCTTGTAGCACAAAACAGCCGCAGACAATCCATATACAAATGGGCATGGCTGTGTTCCCATAAAACTTTATTTGAAAGAAAAAGACACTAGACTGGAGTCGACCCCTGGGCCATAGTTTGCTATCCCCCCTCCCCCAGGTGACCAAATGGCTTTTTATCTGCAGACTAAGAAAGTCTTTGTTTGAATTAAACCTGAGCAGTGTAGGGAGGACATCAAGAGGCCCCAGCCCTGCCATCCGGTAGGATTCTAGAATTAGACTCTTGCCTTAGGACTGGTAACCGAGGAATGCAAAGTGAGCATCACTACCATCTTCCTGGACCTACCAAAGAGTCTCCAACTATTCCTCAGTTTCCGAATTGCTGAACCCAACAGGATCTATGTGTCTTGAAACCACACCAATTAGAAAAGTCTGTTTCACTCCCAGAAGGCAGCTAGTTTGTCTCACTGCTGAGTCTCTGATGCCTGGCACATAGTAGATGCTTAATAATCATTGTTGGTTGGTCAAGCAGGTGAATCGATGACCAATGCCAGCATTTTGCCCAAATGAGCAAAACCTTTCCTGGGAGGCTTTTGAACCCAGCTCAGTCTTCCTGCCAGCACCTTCCTGCTGGATTCCAGCATCATTACGATGGTCCAGAAGATGCTGAGCCATAAAATAAATGATTCTCCAAACTTCCAGTTATAACCCCCCAGGGAATCATGAATTCATGTAAATCATTACTGGATCTATTTATATTTTGGCATTATAAAAGCAGGTACTTTTACTAAGCACTTACTCTTTGATCAGAATTTTACATACATTATTTCATTTAAGCCACAAAACAGCTCTGCCCAGGATGTATTATCTCCGTTGTGCTGATAAGGGAACTGAGGCTAAGAGAATTAAATAACTTGCTCAAGGTCATCCAGCTCTTAAGTTGTAAAGAGGGAACTGAACACCTGTCTATGAGCTTCAAAGCATATACTCTTAATCATCATGGTACGCCTCTCTCGATATAGCCTTGGCCATATGTTGCAATCAGTTCCCTATTGTTAAATTAAAATATATTTAGTTTTTCTCATTACGGACACGATACACAGAATTTGTTGAATATTAAGAATATACAAAAAGGGTAAAAAAAAAAAAAGAAGGAACAAAATCACTCATAATCCCCATATCTGGAGATATTTTTCCCGTATTTTTATGCCTATGCAAATACATATGTTATTTTTAAAAATTAAACTCCTATCATGCATATTGTGCTATGACCTTCTTTTATCACTAAACAAATCACGGGTTTAAAAAAAATCCTTAAATGTTCTCTGGGGCTATGCATTTTAATGCCCCATTAGAGTCACATTATTGGGTATTAAACTTGGTCTGAGGGGTACAGGGGTGACTCAGTCAGTTCAGCATCCAACTCTGTATTTCAGCTCAGGTCATGATCCCAGGGTCATAGGATTGAGCTCTGAGTCAGGCTCCAAGCTGGACGTGGAATGTGTTTAAGATTCTCTCTCCCTCTCCCTTTGCCCCTTTACCACATGTGCATGTACACACATGTAGGTGTGTGAGTGCTTTGTCAAAAACAAAAAAAGTTGGTTTGAATTTTTTATAGGTAACACTGCAATGAAAATTCTTATAAATAAGTATTTTCATGAAACTCTGCAGATCTCCCTAAGATACATTCTTAGAAATTAATCTATTGGGCCAAAGTGGTTGAACTATTTTATTTTTAAGGCTTTTGACACATATTGCCAGATTGCCTTCCACAGAGTTTGTACCATTCTGGGTTCCCCCAAAAGAAGAACACGACTACTCCCAATCCATGCCAACACTATTTAAAAAATTAAGTGTATGTGTGTGTATCCTTTTTAGAAAACTGGAGAATGTCGTTTTTTTTTTTTTTTTTCAGTTTAATTGGCCATTTGCATTGACTCTTTTATGAACACGCTCTTTATAACCTGCTCTCATTTTCCTCTATGGCTCTTCATTTTTGTCCATCGTTGTCTTATGGGTTTGTAATTACAATCTGTTTTTAAGGATATAAGCTTCTTTTTGCATGAGTTACAAATATTTTTGTCAGTTTTTCATTTGCTTCTTGAATCTTTTAGGTAAGTAGAAGCTTCTAAATCATCAGATCTCTGATTGCTTTCCCTATCTATTCATCCTTGCCACAAACATCAGGACTTTGAGGTAAGGGCACAAAGTACTGGGAGAATTACAAGCAGAGAAATCTAGTCTAGCAAGTCAGGATATGAAGAGGAAAATAAAAGTTGGTGGATTAGAAGTTCCTAGGACAAAATTGGGGGCGGGGGTTAGCTGTTGGGAGTGTGGTGCGTTGGCTCTGTGAGGGCCACAGTGGAAGGAGCAAGGTCCTCCTGGGGAGAAAGGATGGTAATGGTAGTATAGAAAAGAAGCTTATGGTGCAGGAGATTTGCAGCTGCTGAGCAAATGTGATTTGGTTGATGGTTAAGGGTGAAACATGGAAGCAATGTGTCAAGGATAGACCCCAGCTTGTCTGTTTTAGACACCTGGAGTGGGTCACAGTGCTGTTCACAGAAAAAGAGTCTTACAAGAGGGCTAGTTTAGGAAAGGGAGCTGGTGAGTTTTGCGATGTTTCATTTGAAGTGTATGCAGAGCACCCAAATGGCAACGTTGAGTAGCAGCTGGATATACAAGATTAAGCAACTGTGTATAAGGGAACCAACAAAACAGGTCCAGGACTAAGCCAAGAGGAAAACTACCATGTTAACAATCAGGAGGAAACAAAGAAACTGAGAAACTGGGAGGCTACGTTCAGAGAGGCAAGAGGCAAACCAGGAAGGTGGGCTGTCAGGGGAGCAGCCAAAGGGGGATCCAGAAGGGTCGGGTTCACAACGACAGAGATGACTGAGTAGTCAAGGAAACTACAAACTTAAATTTGCCCACTGAACTTAGTGTCTTCAAGGTTACCTGTGACCTAAGCAAGAGTAATCTAGAGGGGAATGCTGGCCTCACAGCCTCCTGCCATGGGCAGAGGAGAGCGCAGAAGGTGAGAGACCCTGCCCAGACAAGCCAGTGATTTTGGCCTCCAGGGGACTGATGCAGCAAGAGCGGGGATGGGAAAAGGAGCACAGCAGCGCCCCCTTCCAAAGGCTGGAGAGGTTTTGGCAGGATCACAGGCAACCGGTAAAAATCCAAAATTGAAGTAAGCGGTGGGGTCCAGTCCTGAAAGGCAGCAATGGGGGTGGGTGGAGAGGAAGCACCTTTCCCCTCGTGAGAGAAGACAAGATGGGAAAATGTGCAGCTGCTTTGGAATGGAGAGCTGAGGTGTCCTCGTGGCTCCATTTTCTTGAGAAGTGAGGGTGAAACCATCTACCAACAGTCAGGGATTGGGAGAAGATTTAAGAGCTGCAAAGTGAGCTGAACGGAGAAATGGAGATGCTACTCTTAGCAAGCGTCTATCCAGGGGAGGTTAAGACTGTGAGTATCAAGCAGCTGGCATTCAGGCCACCTGGTCTCCTCTAGTATTTCCAGTTTAGAGCAAATTCCCGTTCTCACCCCGGATCAGAACAAGAGTCATGTGTATTGTCTTCTGCTTGATTTCTTCCCACTTTCTTTTTGAACCTAATTTGTTGATCCGTCTGGAATGTATTTTATATATTGCACGAAATAGAAATCTCACTGTTGTTCTTTACGGTTTTCTTAGAACAATTAGTTGACCAGTCAGAACTTTCCCCAGTGATTTACAATATCACTTTCCTAGCATGTTCAATTATTTTATATCCTGGCACATGCTGAGCGGCTCCCCACTCTATTTCCGAGTCACAGCCTCTTATTCTGACAGTATCTCTCTGTTGTGTTCATGTAACATGTTTTAATAGTTGACAGAACAAGTCCCTTTCTTTTACTATTCTTCTTTTGCGAGGTTTTCTGGGCTTTCACTACCCTGTTGTTTTTCCAGAACACTAGAAAAAGTTTAAAAAACTTCAAAAATGTTCCATCAGAATTTTTATTCCAGTTGTATTCTTCACTTCTCTGAGGGACAAATGACACCTCTTTATAATGAGCCCTCCCATCAGTAATGCTGTACAAATCGTCATTTATTAATGCTTCCTTTTATGTCCCTTAGTCAGAAATATGTTTTTAAAATTCCTTACACATTACATTTCTAGGACTTTATTGCTTTTCGTCATATTATTTTTGACTCTATTAAAAAGTATCTCTTATGAAATCTATCACAGACAAAAGTACAGGTAGTGAACGAATAGTTTATAAAATAATTACGAAATGAACACACATGTACCAACTATCCCCTCTAAGAAACAAAACATCACTGCATCACTGAAGTACCCTGTGTGTTCCATACTGCTGACTTCTCTCTCCCCATCAAAACAAAAACAAAACAAAAAATATCCAAACAAACAAACAAAAAACACCCAGTCAGGTACTAGCCAGGTTTTATGCTAATCATTCTATTTTTATTTGGAGTTATAAATATATGCATCTATCCCAAGATATCATTTTGCTTCCTCCGGCTTCATGACATACATATGAAAGTAAGTCTTTGTATTAAATGATTTGCATTTGTCACTCAATATTGTTTTGATATTCATATCAGTTGATACAGGTAGTTGTATTTCATTCATCTTATGAATATAGTCTTATTTATTTTGTCATTCTGTAGATGGTGAGATGTCCTGTAGATGGATGATAGGGCTTTTTCTCAGAAGAGCTATCTTATGACACAGTGCCTATGAATATTTTTGTATGTTCAGTTGAACATTTTTAAGAGTTCACTCAGGTATACCCAGGAGTAGGATAGATAGACTAAGGGTATAAATGTCTTCAGCTTTACTGAGTGAAGTCAAATTGTTTTCCAAAGGGGCAGTAGAGATTTATATTCTCTCCAGCAATGTTTTGAAAGGCCCTCCTTCTCTAAATCCTTACTAACACTTAGTACTGCCAGATTTTAAAATTCTAGACCATCTAGCAAACATGAAATAATACTTCATTGAGCATTTATTTGCTTTTAGCTATTTACTAAAGAGGCTGAGCACCCTTAATGCTTATTGACCATTACTGTCCTTTTCTTATTGATTTGTAGAGGTTCTTTGTATATTCTTGTTACTGATCCTTTTATTGGATACATGTGTTATAAAAATCCTCTCTTGGTTTGTCTGTTTTCCATTTCTCTTTATGTTACCCTTGGATAAAAATTAGTTCTTAGTTTTAATGTAGTCAATTTTATCAGATCTTTTCTGAAGAAAAGACTTAGTAACTTAATTGTAGCAATAATTTCACAATGTGTACATATATATATGTTGTTGTACATCTTGAATATATACAATTTTACTTATCAAATATAACTCGATAAAGCTGGGAAAAAAAGACAGACTTAGATGCTGTTGGTGCCACACCCATACAGGAATGCTTACTGCAAAATGTTTGTTACTCTACTTGAAGGCTGTGAAAGCAAACTTGTCTCCACATAGGGCAAGCGAGAACTCTCAGAGAGTTAATGCCCCTAAAACAATCTTCAAGCAATGGAAGATACGAAATTCATAGATGAATATCATAGTGTCCTCACTACTTGACTGGATTAACTCTGAGACATATTCTATTAATACTTTCCAAACTACCTCCAATGAAAGTGATTATTATTGTGTTGTCGTAGTTGTTTCCAACCCACAGTGGACCAGTATTACCATGAAATACAAAACCACAAAAGAATAGCAAAATTAAAAAGTAAAGGTAAAATTTAAAAACAGAAAAATGGAAGCCTCTCCTTTTAAAATACTTAACCTCTATTTCTGTAATTATCTTGTCACGGACCAGGAAGAGTTTCTAATTCACTGCTGGTCCCTGGACCACACTTGGAGTGGCACTATTCTAAAACCCAGTTATTCACAAGGTAATTTTTTTAAGTTTATTTTTTAATATAATTTATTGTCAAATTGGCTTACATACGACACCCAGTGCTCATCCCAACAAGTGCCCTCCTCAATGCCCATCACCTATTTTCCCTCTCACTCTCTGCTCCCATCCACCTTCAGTTTGTTCTCTGTATTTAAGGTCTCTTGTGGTTTGCCCCCCCTCTCTGTTTGTAACTACTTTTCCCCGTTCCCTTCCCCCATGGTCTTCTGTTAAGTTTCTCAAGATCCACATATGAGTGAAAACATAAGATATCTGTCCTTCTCTAACTGACTTATTTCACTCAGCACAATACCTTCCAGTTCCATCCACATTGCTGCAAATGGCAGGATTTCATTCTTTCTCATTGAGAAGTAGTATTCCATTGAATATAAAACCACATCTTCTTTATCCATTCATCAGTTGGTGGACATTTAGACTCTTTCCATAATTTGGCTATTGTTGAAAGTGCTGCTATAAACACTGGGCTACATGCATCAGCACTCCTGTATCCCTTGGGTAAATTCCTAGCAGTGCTATTGCTGAGTTGTAGGGTAGTTCTATTTTTAATTTTTTGAGGAACCTCCACACTGTCTTCCAAAGTGGCTACACCAGTTTGGATTCCCACCAACAGTGCAAGAGTGTTTCCATTTCTCCACATCTTCACCAGCATCTGTAGTGTCCTGATTTGTTCATTTTATCCACTCTGATCGATGTGAGGTGGTTTCTCAGTGTGGCTTTGATTTGTATTTTCCTGATAATGAGTGACATTGAGCATCTTTTCATGTGTTGCTTGGCCATCTGGATTTCTTCTTTGGAAAAGTGTCTATTCATGTCTTCTGTCCATCTCTTCACTGGATTATTTGTTTTTCAGGTGTTGAGTGGCCAACTAATCTTTAACAAAGCAGGAAAGAGCATCCAATGGAAAAAAGACAGTCTCTTTAACAAATGGTGCTGGGAGAACTGGACAGCAACATGCAGAATGAAACTAGATCACTTGCTTACACCATACACAAAAATAAACTCAAAATGGATGAAAGACCTAAACGTGAGACAGGAAACCATCAAAACTTTAGAGGAGAAAGAAGGCAACAGCCTTTTTGGCCTCAACCGCAGCAATTTCTTGCTCGACACATCTCCAAAGGCAAGGAAATTAAAAGCAAAAATGAACTACTGGGACATCATCAAGATAAAAAGCTTCTGCACTGCAAAGGAAACAATCAACAAAACTAAAAGGCAATCGACAGAATGGGAAAAGATATTTGCAAACGACCTATTGGATAAAGGGTTAGTATCCAAAATCTATAAAGAACTTACAAGGTACTTTTCTTGATAACACACCAATACTGGCTTCCTTCCCTTCCCTTCCCTTCCTCTCTTTGTTACCAGTGTGTCCTGAACACACTGCATTTGAATCATTATCCTAAGGCCAGGTAAACCTGAACAAAAAAAATAAACTCTAACAAAAGAAATCTTCTTTAAGAAATACTTTCTCTTAGGTCATAGCAATATTTTTTTAAATTATCCTCAAATAATTTTAAAGTTAGGCCTTTTGTAAAATGTCTTCAACTCTTTGTAATTGTGTTTTCATGTATAGTGTGAGGCAGGGATCCAATTTCAATTCTTCTCCCTATTCTACCATGACTTAATGAAAAAGAAAATTTTTTTTTTTACTCAACTGATCTGCCATACTCCCTTTGCCTTCCATCAAATTTTCACATAGATATAAGTTCTGTTTTGTTCAGCTGTTCTCTTAGACTATACCTGTATCAATACCACATCTTCTCAATTAAGCAAAGATTTGTGTATCTTGATACCTAGTAGAGCAAGGCCTGCAACTTTGTACTTCGTGTTCAGGACTGTCTTAGTCAATCTTGGCTTTTCTCTGCCATACACATTTTAGGATGACCTTGTACATTTTTGAAAAATGTCTTATTTCTGTAGTGGAACTGCATGAATTACAGATCAATTGGGAAATAAATGATGTCTTTCCAGGTCATGTCTTGATAATGGGTTTTCCCATCTATGAACATGCCATCTCTCTCATTTAAGTCTTCTTTGATATCTTCCAGTTCTTTATACATTTATATATACTCCATGTCTTGAAATCTTACATTAGGTTTATTCCTAAACACCCTGTATTTTTATTGCTATTATAAGTAGTATCTTTAAAAGCATACCACATACTTATTGGGTAAATAGAAACACAATTGACTTTCTAATGTCAACTTCTTTGTCAAACATGTTACATTCTCTTCTTAATTCTAATAATTTGTGTACAAATTTCTTTGGGTTATCTATATAAATAATCATAGCATTGCAGTCAATAATAGTTTTGTTCTTTTACAATATTTTAACTCTATTTAATTTTCTTGTCTTCAGCCAGAGCCATCAATATAATACTTAATGGAGAGACTGGTAAGTATTTGTGTGCTTTTCAACATTAAAGAGAATGGTTTTATTATTTTATCCTCAAGTATGGTGTTTGTAGGTTTCTTAGTTTCCCTTTATCAGGGTAAGAAGATCCTTTTCGTTCCTGGTATACAAGGATATTTCCTTTTTATATCCTGCTGAGCTTTAACTGATGCTTTTCTGTATCTATTATAGTAATGACACATTTTTTGTACCTCTTAGTTAATGTAGTGAATTACATTAATGGATCTACAAATGTTGAACCAATATTGATTTCTTAAAATAAAACTAATATTTTCCTAGTCGTATACAGCAATGGATCGTTTGCTAATATTCTGTTTGGGGTATGTGCACTTAATTTTCCTTTTTCTCATAAGCTTGTGTGGTTTAGATACCAAGGTTACACTAGTAGCAAGAAAAAGAAGAGGAAAGTGTTACTTCTTTTTTTTTTTTTTTTGCTCTTTGAAAGTGTATATATAAGATTGGAGATACCGGTGCCTTGAGTATTTGATTGCAATTGCAAGACCATTCGGTACTGGTGTTTTCTTTGCTGGAAAAGTTTAAACTATTGATTCTATTTCTCCATTTGCTGTAAAATTATATAAGTTTTGTGTGTGTCTTGAGTCAAAATTTGAAGTTCATATTTTGTCAAGAATTTTTCCATACCCCACAAATGGTAAAATTTATCAGTATAAAAGGGTATTTATATTTAGTATCCTCATTTTATCCTTTTGTGAAACAGCCACTACACAAATGTATAAAACAAATATTCATCTCATTAACTTACTAATAATCAATTTCATACCCTCAATAGGTAACCTTCTTAACTTCATAACAATAATGAATCTTGTTTTTCATTATAATTTTTATTTCTTAAACATGTATCCCTAAGCACTATACGGTTTATTATTAAATTAAAATACTAAATATAATAAGTAGTCTTAAACTCTTTTACAAAAATCAGTCTGGGAGACCTAACCTCTTTACATGATTGATTCAATTCCATGTGCATGTTCTAGCCCAGCATTTATTTATACATTCTGGCGAGAATGTGGATTAGTGTTTTATTCTGTTTTTAAATCTTGCTTCTTGCCATAATTCTCAGGGGATATTTGCTTTGAATTATCAGATCAGTCCCTTTTAATAAGAATGAAAGCATCTGTCCAATAATCTTTCTTTATGCAACCTTACAAGAGGTGGATTGAGATGGTTTGGTTTGGTGGGTCAAGATATGTTCTGCTAGTGGGGTGTCTGAGTAGTTCAGTTGGTTAAGCGTCCGACCTCGGTTCAGGTCATGATCTCGCAGTCCGTGAGTTCGAGTCCCATGTCGGGCTCTGTCCTGACAGCTCAGAGCCTGGAGCCTGTTTCAGATTCTGTGTCTCCCTCTTTCTCTGACCCTCCCCTGTTCATGCTCTGTCTCTGTCTCAAAACTAAGTAAATGTTAAAAAAAAAAAATTTAAAAAAAATGTGTTCTGCTAGTGATTATATGAGTACTGGTTTTAAATATTTCTAACCTGGAGGGAAAGGGAAGAATTTAGATACATCCATCTATCATTTGGCTAGCTAGGAGGTCTACCTGGTTGAAGGTGGGAAGGGGAAGGTTTGAGAAGGAAAATAACCAGGCCATAGAACATCTTTTCAGAGAGAGAGATAACTTTTTTGGTATTTTTAACGGCAGCTTTAAGTCATCTAGGACACTGCCCCTTCCTTGAACTGGAGCATCTCTTCCCAAAGCTAGCCTTTCATTAAATCCCCCTCTTTTCCTTATTCACCACATGCAGGCTTGGAGTGAGAGCTCTCATTCTCTGCAGTGTAGACTGGCATATGAAGAGGCCATCTCCTGCTCTCCAATCCCTCACTCCATCCACCAGCTCCATAGCCCAGCCTTGCCTTCAGCCTGGTCAGCCAGAGTTTGAGGATATTAATGTAGGTTGGACCTGTAAGTCTATCCCCTTGGGCCCCCAAGGGTGAGGAAGGGGTTTCTTTCGATGGTTACAGCTCAGTCATCTTTTCCCTATTTACACCCGCTTCTTCCAACAGTGCGTTCATTCCTTCCTTCCAACATGGGTATGGCATCATCTTCTAGTTCTCAGGGCAGGTTTATTTTTTTTCCCTTCGATATTTTTTATTTGGATATTTAAGTAGTACACTTACAACTCTAAGAGAGTTAAGGGGGCTTCCTTGTGATTCTCAAAACCAACTATACATCTCAGGGCAGGTTTAAAGGTGTTCTTCTCCAACAGAAAGACAAATAAAGAAACTGATCCCATTCACAATTGCACCAAGAAGTATAAAATACCTAGGAATAAATCTAACCAAAGATGTAAAAGATCTGTATGCTGAAAACTATAGAAAGCTTATCAAGGAAATTGAAGAAGATATAAAGAAATGGAAAAACATTCCATGCTCATGGATTGGAAGAATAAATATTGTCAAAATGTCAATACTACCCAAAGCTATCTACACATTCAATGCAATTCCAATCAAAATCGCACCAGCATTCTTCTTGAAACTAGAACAAGCAATCCTAAAATTCATATGGAACCACAAAAGGCCCCAAATAGCCAAAGTAATTTTGAAGAAGAAGACCAAAGCAGGAGGCATCACAATCCCAGACTTTAGCCTCTACTACAAAGCTGTAATCATCAAGACAGCATGGTATTGGCACAAAAACAGACACACAGACCAATGGACAGAATAGAGAACCCAGAAATGGACCCACAAACGTATGGCCAACTCATCTTTGACAAAGCAGGAAAGAACATCCAATGGAAAAAAGACAGTCTCTTTAACAAATGGTGCTGGGAGAACTGGACAGCAACATGCAGAAGATTGAAACTAGACCGCTTTCTCACACCATTCACAAAAATAAACTCAAAATGGATAAAGGACCTGAATGTGAGACAGGAAACCATCAAAACCCTAGAGGAGAAAGCAGGAAAAGACCTCTCTGACCTCAGCTGTAGCAATTTCTTACTTGACACATCCCCAAAGGCAAGGGAATTAAAAGCAAAAATGAACTACTGGGACCTTATGAAGATAAAAAGCTTGGGCACAGCAAAGGAAACAACCAACAAAACTAAAAGGCAACCAACGGAATGGGAAAAAATATTTGCAAATCACATATCGGACAAAGGGCTAGTATCCAAAATCTATAAAGAGCTCACCAAACTCCACACCTGAAAAACAAATAACCCAGTGAAGAAATGGGCAGAAAACATGAATAGACACTTCGCTAAAGAAGACATCCGGATGGCCAACAGGCACATGAAAAGATGCTCAATGTCGCTCCTCATCAGGGAAATACAAATCAAAACCACACTCAGATATCACCTCATGCCAGTCAGAGTGGCCAAAATGAACAAATCAGGAGACTATAGATGCTGGAGAGGATGTGGAGAAATGGGAACCCTCTTGCACTGTTGGTGGGAATGCAAATTGATGCAGCCACTCTGGAAAACAGTGTGGAGGTTCCTCAGAAAATTAAAAATAGACCTACCCTATGACCCAGCAATAGCACTGCTAGGAATTTACCCAAGGGATACAGGAGTACTGATGCATAGGGGCACTTGTACCCCAATGTTTATAGCAGCACTTTCAACAATAGCCAAATTATGGAAAGAGCCTAAATGTCCATCAACTGATGAATGGATAAAGAAATTGTGGTTTATATACACAATGGAGTACTACGTGGCAATGAGAAAGAATGAAATATGGCCCTTTGTAGCAATGTAGATGGAACTGGAGAGTGTGATGCTAAGTGAAATAAGCCATACAGAGAAAGACAGATACCATATGTTTTCACTCTTATGTGGATCCTGAGAAACTTAACAGAAACCCATGGGGGAGGGGAAGGAAAAAAAAGAAAAAAGAGGTTAGAGTGGAAGAGAGCCAAAGCATAAGAGACTCTTAAAAACTGAGAACTGAGGGTTGATGGGGGGTGGGAGGGAGGGGAAGGTGGGTGATGGGTATTGAGGAGGGCACCTTTTGGGATGAGCACTGGGTGTTGTATGGAAGCCAATTTGACAATAAACTTCATATATTGAAAAAAAAATAATAAAGTTTACTAACTGTAAAAAAAATAAATAAAGGTGTTCTTCTCCATTTCTTTGGGAAGGTAGTTTAAGAATCAGACCACCACCTTTAATGGAAACTCTCACTTTCGTCCTGTAGACCCAAAAAGCAGCATCACATCATGGCGAAGGCCGTAGGCTGAGCCAGACTGCCCCAGTTTGTGTCCTGTTCTTGCCATTTCTGGCTGTGTAACCTGGGGCAAGTTGCTTAACCTCTTTGCGGCTCAGTTTCCTTACTTTAAAGTAGGGATAAAATAGTACCTGCTTCATGGGTGTTGTGGCACTTGAAAATATTCACACAGGTAAAGTGCTGAGCAAAGTGGCTGGCACAAAGGTAGTATTACTCTGTGTTTGCTCCTCCCCTGGTCCCTCACATCCTGGAGAACACCAATTTGCTTTTCTGCAGAATCAGGATTATTACTATTTTCCTTGGTGTTTTTGCCTCCATTCTTCCCGAATGGTGTTACACAGCTAGTCATAAAAGCCGTATCTTCCCATAACTTACTGAGTATATTAAATAGCTTTCGACAAGCACCTTCTGATTTCTATGGTAATTTAAAAATCTATCTTGTCCCTGAGGACTCGGGATTCATTCATCCAATAACTTATTTATTGCATGGCTATTCTCTACCTGGCACTGTTCTAGGTGCTTGAAAATACCCAGAAAACAGAAAAAAAAAAAACCAAAAACCAAAAAACAACAAAAAAACCCAGACTCCTCAGTGTGCATTCTAGTGAGAGAAGCCAGATACTCAAGTGTATAGTGAAATATGTAGTATGTTAAATGATAAATGCTAACGAGATACATGAAGCAGAGAAGAGGGACAGAGTGTGGTGCAGGAGGCTTCCAGTTGTTCATAGAATAGTCAAGCAGGATCTCCCTGAAAAGAGACGTTGACTTGAAACAGGTGAAGGAAGCAGCCCTGTTTGTTTAGGGGAAGATCATTCTAACGAGAAGAAACAGCACCTACAAAGGTGCTGAGGGTGGGACACAGCTGGTATATTTGAGAACAATGACTGGATCTGTGTAGTAAGGCCGAGGTAGAAGGAGATGGGGTCTGAGAGGTGGCCAGAAGTAGAAGTTGTGGCCACGTGGGGCCCTGTGAGCCACTGCAAGGACGTGGACTTTTAATCTCAGTGATGTGAGAAACCGATGGAGGGTTCTGAGCAGAGGGGTGAGGATATGATTTGCCTGGTGGTTTACCAAGACCACTCTGTCTGCTAAGCTGAGAAAAGAGTGTAGGGGCTAGAGGGGAAGCTGAAAGATCATTGAAGGACTATTGCAATAGCCCAAGTTGGAGATCACAGTGGCTTGGAACACAGACCTAGCAGTAGAGACTGTAAGCAATGGTCAAGTTCATGCTATTTACTGAAGGATGAGCCAAGAGAACGTGCTGATAGATGGGATGTGGGGAGTAAGCAGGGCTGCTGCTTTGCACAAAGCGAAGGGGTGCCAACCACAGAGAATCCAGGCTGAAAGGTATTTAGGGCCTCAGGTGTGATAAAAGTGAACAATCAAAGCTTTTGACTCAAGCCACTAATAAAAGGCAGTTGCCATTAACTGAGATGAAGAAGACTGTGGGAAGAATGAGTTTGGGGGTGGATGAGGGATGATCTGGGGGTCAGCTCTAGACGTGTTTAATTCCAGAGACCGATTAGCAATCCAGCTGGACAGGCTGAACAGGCAGTTGTTAAATGACTCTGGAGGGCAGAGGAGAGGTACCGGAGATACCGATGGGGGAAATCAGTGTGTCGTCGGATTGTAAAGTCAAGATAATAGAGAAAACAGGGGGGAATCAGTGGGGATCAAGGGTCAACAAACTATGGCTATAGCCAAATGCAACCAGCTGCTTGTTTTATAAGTAAAATTTTACTGGAACACTGGCGCACACATATTCATCTCTACTGTCAGAGTGAGAAATCTGGGATGGAGGTTATAGAGGGAATACAGGTGATTCTAAAACGGGCCCCTGCCCATGACTAACAGAAATTTTGCAAAGATTCCCCGCTTTGGTTTTCTTCTAGTTAACTCCCTCGATTAAAAATCCGCCCGCCATGTCTGATATTGGCCACACACCACCGAGTCTGTACTCTCGGCAGAAAGTCCGGTGCTTTACATACAGACCTTCACATAGAACACCCTAAAGGGATTGATGGTATTACCACCCCCAATCCACGGACAGGGACACTGCAGTGCCCAATATGAAAGGAATTTAAGCAGAGCTGGGTAACAAAGTAGTGAATAGAGCCTGGATGTAGCCCGGATCCTTCTGGCTGGAAAGTATTTTCTGAATCAGCCTTTTTTTCCTTATTCTGGTAGATGTGGGTTCAGAACTGCTGAAAGGCAATCTCACTGCCTGTGAGTAGCAAAGCCAGGTCATCTCAGCCCCACACTAAAGCTTTTTTTTTTTTTTTTTCCACACCACACCACTGCTCCACAGGTCACGATGTCCTTCCAATGAAGCGGACTTACTTTCTTTGGATTCAGCTGCGTCTCCCCTCCCGCCCCCACCACTCTCTCTCATCATGAAAAGACTTCTTGGAGAAAGATTCTTTTTCCGTCTTATCTTCTAATTCTGTGTTACTTTAGTCTTCTTTTTTCTTTATAATTCTTTAATGAGTCCACATATTCCCTTCCCACAATTTCATTTCTTCTTGTATCTAACAGCAAAGAACTTTCCATCCTTCTGACAGAGTTCTACAACAAAGGTTAATTACTTTATAATTTCATTCCCTTAAAAAAAACACACTAAAATTGCTAATTTTAACTGTGCTTCTTGTCAGTAAGTTCATGTAAATTCACTGTAATTAAACCAGATGTTTTCTTGTGCCTAAAAGTCAGGTGGTAATTTAAAGGAAATTTTCATTTCAACATAAAGGGGGACAGAGTGTAATCAAGGAAAGTTTTATACCCTCCTCTCCTCTTCTCCTTTCTTCTCCCCATTTTTCTATCTGGAAAGTGGGGCTGATAATTGTGAACTCTGTGGGTAGCCGTGTAAACAAATCATATAAGAGCTCCGAGCCCTGAAGAGTCAACAGAGGTTTCCTGTCCTGTTTACCTTATCTAGGTCTTTTATTTGTTTTGGGGGGGGGGCGGGGCTCTCCATTCCAGGTGCCAAATTTGTTGGTTAATTGGTTCATAAAGAGACTCAGAACTTAAGAAAAATCAAAATAATTTGAAAATGGTTTGAAGGCCACCAGAATCTGTTAAGTGCATCTGATGGAGACAAGACAGATTTCCTAGTCTTGGTGAAGGAAAGATATTTTTTTTGTGGGTAAATGTTTACATGTTGTCAAATATATCTTTTTAATGGAACTATACAGTGGTATGTTAGTAAATGTTTCACAACCAACTTTCCAAGAAAAATAAAAACACCAACAGGTCTGCCAATATCCATGGTGCACATTCCCCGCCGTGACCAATTTGGAGCAATGAATATGATATCACAGAACTAGGAGGTGGAGACAGAGGCTAATGATTAGCTCTAGCAAGCCACTATGAGTTGGTTTTGAATACAGATAAAATACGTCACATATATCCTCTCCTTCTTAAACAGTGTATATAAACAAGATCCTGTGATATGGGGAAGAGGCATGGACTTTGATGTCAAATATTTATTCACTCACCAGACAGTCAATGAGCAACTTACTAGCTGTTTGGCAGGCAACAAACGTGTGTGTGTGTGTGTGTGTGTGTGTGTGTGTGTGTGTACACACACATATGTGAACACACACAGTATTTCAGATGATGATGAATGGCACAGAAAAAAATTAAGCACAGAGAGTGTTGGGGAGGTTTTGGTTAGGTTACAGGATTATCTAATAGATGGTCAGAGAAAAAATTACGGGTAAGATTTTGGGATGCATTTATTTGTTCTGCTACTTGTTGTGTGGTAACCTCAGACAGGTTCCTTGAACTCCCTGAACCATGATCATATCAATAAACACCTTCATCACAGGATTCGGCAACTCACTGTAGGAATGAAGGATATCAGCACAACACCTAGGTCAACACGAGCATTCAAAAACCACAATTGCATTTCTCCTTACCTTTTATACTATCTCAAGGCCATCTTTGTAAAACTCTAAAATGTACTGAGCTCTAATTAAACAATGTGTTCAGACTTGCTAAGATGTGCATAGCTTTACACCCTTCCACTAAATGACTCTGGACTGTTATTTATTGCCTTGCTGTTATTGCCTTTTATCCTTTTGTCACTTCCCTCTTCTTGATTTCATGTGCTGCATGTTGTTACTATACATGCACCTGTCCCTAGCAACATACAGCGTCCTTCTAGTTTCCGATGACCTGAGGAATGAGATAATAAGACGTCTACAAATGCACACAAAATACAGGCACTCATTCCCAAGACATGTCAGTCTTTCCTATAATGCAAGTACATTTACCATATTATATGAAATAATATATGTATTATATGTGATTAATCATATATAGATATTAATATAGTATGTACATGTTAATTATAATCAACTATATTTTATACACTTATTATAAATTATATGGGAGCCTACAATTCCTTACTGCAAAGTAGGAGAAATAATACTGTTTGCTTGCTTTCTCACATTTGGTGTTAAGAGAAATGCATCTACATTGCTAGCGAAAATGTAAAACAATACAACTTCTGAGGAGGAGTATCCGTCAACATCTAACAAAACTGCGTGTTTTTTTACCCTTTGACTCCAGAAAACCCACTTGCAGGAATTTACCATGAAAATACAACTCCACAGATACCAAAGTAAGTGGAAGGCTATTTGCTGTAGTATTACTTTTCATAGCAAGTAATGGGAATAACCTAAGTGTCCATAGGATGCTGCTTGAACAAACCATGTCATATGCACATAAAAGAGTCTCCTACAGCTATCAAAAAGAATAACACAAATCTGTACAAACAAATATGGAGTGATTTCCAGAGTATACTAAGTGAACAAAGCCATATGATGTGGAGCGCATCTGTTTTGCTATCTTTTATATAAAAATAAGAGAGGAATAATTTTTACCTTTTGTGCAAAATGAACTATAAGAAAACTATATCTGAAATGAATAAAAATGGTGGCCTTGGGGGTGTGGACATGAACAGTGTGAGAGAGAGATGGTGGCACTATCTCTGAGCATACACTTCTGCAGTTTTGACTTTTGAACCACGTGACTATTTTGACTTTAAAAAATAAAATTAAATATAAAGGATGGGGGGAAGCGAGCCTTAAAATGGAAACAAATGAGCCTAAATGGGCCTCAAATTGATAATATAACCACAAAGAGAAAAGACGAAGCCTTTGAACACTGCATTTTGGCTGCTGAAGGAGAGAAAAGCTGAAAAGAAAATCTTTAACCTAATAAAGTTGCTTTCTTGTTTTTAGGGGGATTGGTACCGTACTTCTGAAACTGTTTTATATGTACTGTAGGAAGAAACAAATGAAGAAATGTGTGGATGTTGGGAACCAGAGTTCTCACAGTGGGAGGAAGGAGAGATCTGTATAGAATGAGGGTGAACACAGAGGAATGAATCCTGAGGTGATATGAATCAGTATGACTTTGTGATTTAAAACAGATAAATTATATTCCTCAGTTCTACCTACTTGAAAAGTCTAGAGGCGGTAACACCCCATCGATCACAGCTAAGATGTATATCTTAGTGCCAAAATACCACTCCCCACTGAAAGCAACCAGAAATCCTTAGATAAGTGGTTGACTTCAGGTCTGGGGCAGAGATATTACAAGGGTGGTCTAGAATATTTTGTTATGCCAGAAGCAAGGAAGACTAATGAGAACATGTCAAAAGAACCTAGGAGCCAATCTGAAGGGACTCCCACTAGCCACAGATGAGATAACGTGAGCACCAAAGAGAATTATAAGTAGTGCTGGACTTTAATACAGAGTCAAAAAAAAAAAATGGGGGGGGGGAATCTCTGAGTCAGTAGGGATACTAAAAATGGGGAGGGAGATGGGGAGAGAAAACCCTTCTATAACAAAGAATGCTAATTAATACATGTAGAGGGAAGGACAGATTTAAAATTCACTCTTTTGGAAATACTAATGTAGTAACTGATTCAGGCGAGGATTGTCAGGGAGGCTAAGACCGCTGGGTGAAAAGCGTGTGGGGAACTGGGTAGTCAACAGACCTCACAGGGCCACTACACAGATTGGCTGATTTACAAAGGGACAAGGACCACACTTAGAGTAGAGGGACCTATGTATGTGAGCAAATGCAGCATGTCAGGGGCTTTCTGACATTATGTAAGTCTTGATATGATACAGTGAAAAGTATGCATCACCAACTCATGGGGCATTTTTGCCAAAAATGTCTCATTTTCTGACTTTGTCACATAAAATCATGCTTAGCATTATTGGAAATGTGAATATGGATTATTTGTTTACTTGATTATTTTTAAATTAATGCTAAATTTCTAAGATGTCCTATAGTGTTGTGGCTATGTAGGAAAATGTCCTTACCCTTAGGTAATGTATGCTCTCAAACAGTCGAGAGATAAGATGTTGGGACTTCTGCAATTTACTTTTCTTTATTTTTTAATTTTTATTATTACTTAAATGTACTTATTTTTGAGAGTTCATGAGCAGGGGAGGTACAGAGAGAGAGAGAGAGAGAGAGAGAGAGAGAGAGAGAGAGAGAGAGGAGACAGAGGATCCAAAGCAGGCTCTGTACTGACAGCAGTGAGCCCAATGAGGGGTTTGAATCCACGAACCATGAGATCATGACCTAAGCTGAGGTCGGACGCTCAACCAGCTGAGCCACCCAGACACCCCTGCAATTTACTTTTAAATACTTAAAAATATTATGTATTTTTATGTGTGATATCTCCATGTCAAACATACCATACATACATATGAATAAGAAAATGTAGCACAGTGTTAACAAATACTAGATCTAGGCAAAGGGTTCACAGGTCTTCTTTGTCCTACTCTTAATTTTTCTATAGCCTTGAAACACTGCAAAATAAAATCTCAGGTGTAAGTCACCACGCACAATACACCTATTAGTGCCTAGCACAGGGTAGGTACTCAATAAATGGTAACCAAAGTGAGGCCATCATCAAACCGATTTTATCTTTAAAGGCCTCATATATTCCATTTCATAATTGCAACTACGGTCTGGGGAAAGGCAGAGAAGCAAACATTAAACAAGCGAGCCACGGTTTTATCTGAGTCATCTGTGGAAACAGGGAAAGTGAAGAACCCATTTGGTCTCCTACCTACTTCCTAACTGATGCAACAGAGCTCAGCAGCCACGGCTTCTTTCACAGCCGCGGATCACTTCATAGGCCCTCAAAGGCACTGGGGGGCTGAAATTACAAATTCTGCAAATTCCCCGGAAGACAATTTTGAAGCACAGACAAAAGCAGCACGAATCCAGTCAGCTCAATCCGAGACGCTGCTCTTTGCCTCTGTGAGAGGGGTTTCACTTAATCAACCAGAGCCATGATCTATCCGGTTTGTCCTTGAGGTGAATGAGCTCCCAGCAACGGAAAGGGTGCTTCTTTCCTCCTGAGGAGGAAGGGAACCTGATTCTGGCACATAGAGGGGCCTACTATCTTCTGAGGTCTTCCTTCAGCACAGTGGTTCCTGAGGTGGGGCCTCAGGATGGCTCTAAGACTGAGGACCAAGACTTGGGTGTTGGTGTTTTTAATATGATAATGTCCACACGTCTCTGTAGAACAGGAATTGATGTTTTATTAATGGTGCTTAATTAAAGTTTAATTTCAAAGCATTGCTGCTCTCGAGTTATTTTGATAAAGGCTTTGTGATATTTTCCCCCACCCCTGGTGACAGGAAGGAGAAAGGGAGAGGTTGAGGCATGGCTTAAAGATGGGACTTGGGATTTCCTGTTGTAGATGTAGGTAATCCTCCAAAAGCAGCCTGAGGCAATGAAGAGCATCCTGGAAAACATACCCTGAGCTGCTCCTGGGCCAAACCCTCTCATCCAGGTTGAGTCTTGAATTTTCAAGCTGAGTTTCAACGGTGGTGGCTCCCCCTTAACAACAACTTGCTCCTGAACCTCCCTTCTTGCCCTGGTTCTGCTTTTCAGATCAGGCACTGACCAGATCACCACTCCTTGAGAGTCTAGGTCATATTTTCACCAACCAACTGGGAGTGCGTGTCGAGAGTTCTAGAGAGGATTCCTAGGGCAGATTAATGGTCTCTTGGTTGCTTGTGCTTTGGGATCTTTTGTCAGACATATTGTTTTTTTTCTGTGACTTAATCCAAATGTGGCAGCCACCTTCATTGGAAACCTACAATGTGCTGGACATTATTCCAGTTTCTTTATGTACCACTCCTTTCAATGAGCATAAAAAGCCATCAGGTGGCCACTACTTCGATCTCCATCTAACAGGTGAGGAAACCAAGGCACTGAGAGGGTAAGCAGCTCATCCCAGGGGTGATCCTCCAGAGCTCACCTTCTGTTGCAGCTCATCCTTGTACCTGCTGGAGGAGGGGCTGTGCGTTTCTGAAACAACAGAGCCATCCAGGAAAGGGCCAGCAGCCTCACCTGGAGCCCAACCCAAGGCCACAGATCCTGAGCTGCAGACAGAAGCCCAGAGGAGACGCCCATCCCTCCACTGGGGGTTGCATGAGAACGGGTTGACAGGAAACACACACTCAGGTCACCGGACAAGGTTGGTCCAGGGGAGACTGTGTCCACAGTGGACTGAGGTTCAATGCAAGGCAGGAAGGTGGGGGCAAGGCAACAGAGGCTGGGTCTCCGCCGCAGCTACTACCCAGAAAAGCAGTCTGCTGGAGTTGCAAAGAGTCGTTGTGATGATGAGTTTAAAAGGGGGGTCACAAAGGGTTTGCAAGTAGGTGGACTGTGTAAAACGTCCAGTTGTAAGATGGGACTTGGGGAAAGGAGAATTGGGGAACAAGATGTGCAGAGGCTGGCAGTTTCCTCTGTGTCTTTAGGGGACACTGCAGCTGAGGATGTGAGTCTGGACCCCAGCAGGGGCCACCACTCTGGGTCCTTGGCCTTGCTTATGTGAAACAAGAGTGCCAAGTGGGACTGCATGCAAGAGGCTCTGCCTAGAGGTCCTGAGGCCCACCTGGGTCAAGTGGAGGTAGCTACCTCATGTGGCTGACAATGACAGGGCTCTGATCCCACTCCTTCTGACCCCTTTGTACCATCTTTCTGCCCATGGCCTTCTGTCTGCATGTGAAGACTGCCAATACTTCCTGAGATTTCCTTCCCAGTCGTCCCTCTGCATTCCAGCCCCAACCATGCTGGCTGCTCCCTTCCCTGATCAGGGGCAAGAGTGATGCATGACCTGCCCTGCAGACGAGGTCACAGTCCCCTTTGTTGGATGTGGCTTAAAGCTCTATCAAGTGTGATTCCAAGGAACTAACTAAAGATCCCCCACAAGGCCAGAGACAGCTTGGCTGGAAGGAAAACTGAAACACAGCTGTTGAAAAGTGCTTTTTAGAGAAGTCCTAGAAGCAGCAAGTTCTGTACTCCCCTAAGTAAGGTAACTGTTGCAGTGGAGTTACATGCAAAATGCAGGGTTGGGGGGGGGGGTCAGGGAAGGAACACCCAAGTCAGCTTGGGGCAGTCAGGGAAAGCTTCCTGGAGGAAGGAGCATGTTGAAGATAAACAGAGCCTGTCCCACAGACATGGAGGGATGGGACAGGACAGGACGGAACGACAGAGGGTGGGAAAAGTGCTGTGTTCTAGGAGTTACACGCGGCTCTGTGTTCCTGGAGTCTTGAGGTAAGAGGCATGCGGGGAGAGAAATCACACAGACTCATTAGAACCGTGTGTGTGTGTGTGTGTGTGTGTGTGTGTGTGTGTGTGTGTGTGTGGCGGGGGGGGGGGGGTGGGAGTGATGGGGGGTGAAATGGAGGCTCCCAGGCTGACTTCGGGTCTTTATTTTGACTTACTGGATGTAGTTCACTGAGATGAGGAACACAGAGTGAGAAATCAATACAGAAGGGGAGATTGGTTCATTTTCGGATACTTTGAATTTGTGATGCCTGTAGGACATCCGGGTGAGTACTTGGGTCTGGGTGCATCCAATGTGTGTGCTAAGTAACTTATATGCATTATTATTATTATTATTTTTTGTAACTCTTGGAGATTCTAGAGTTGTCTGACTCCCAGATTCAACGCACTTAATACGACTCAACAATGCCTCTCTGGAGGCACCGGTGTGGTTAAACACTGGACCTAGAAGGTGCCGTAAAGTGAGAAGAGGGATGGGGGTGTTGAAGGGTCAAAGCTGAGTGCACAGCTGTGTCTATGGAAACAGCACGCCCTGGAGTTGTGCAATGCACAGCCTATGTGGGTCTTCATGGAAGACCTTGGAGAAGAGGCAGACATAGAGGAGGAAATTAAAGGGAAAACGAACAGGAAAACAAGCACCTCATCACTGATAGGCGTGGCCCCGTGACAGGTTCTGCACACCCCGCTCCCAAGGAGGCAGCCGCCCTCACTCACCGTCCTCCTCTGTTTGCACCACCAGCTCCTCACTCTCCACCCGGCCCTCGGGGTTGGACAGCAGGAGCCGCAGGCGGATGGTCATGAAGGGGCGCAGGCCTCGCAGGGTATAGTGGGACGAGGTCTGGATGACCTCTTCAGCCTCGTACTGCTGCTGGTTGAACACATACTGGTACTGCACCGTGAGGTTGTAGCTGTGACAGCGGGTCACCGCGTAGCCAAAGGGTTCCCACTGCAGGGTCAGCTGCCGGGCGCGGATGTCCACAATCTCCACGTTCTGCGGGCCGTGCACAGGGTCTGCAAGACACGCGTGCAAGACACAAGGGTTTTGAGAGTGTCAGGAAGCGGGCAGTGGGTGTCGTGCTCAAACGGGGGAATAGCCCTCCAAACTTATCTCAGCCACTGCCTACATGATTTTCGCCACAGAGCGTGCAGTTTAACATTTTTCTGTCAATCAAACTCTTTTTCTCTTACTTAAATGCATGCATCTAAAAGATAACACTTGCCATACAGAATCGTTAACCGTCAAAAATAAAAAAAACACCACAAAATTGTTACATTCTTGAAGGTTCATCAGGGTACTCCCGAAAACCACCCTGGGTACCATCAACGGCACACACAACGCTCCAGGGATGCACTAATTTAGACGGTTGCTGGAGTTCTGATCTGCCTTATATTTAATCCAGCCACATCCTCTCCCCTTGGGAAATCAGTCCCCTCTCTCCGGTTAACTGCACTGAGATGTACAGGCTGGAGATCCAGCCACATGCTCGGCACGCAGCACTCAATCTGTCCACATGGTCACAGGTACTGCTGACTTCTTGCCATTTCCCCTCTTTCCACTGACAACACAACTCATTATTTCCTAGGTTCCTATGACAGCCCTCGACCTCCTTTCTCTCCTCTCTACTTCTTTCCAAACAGGCCCCTCCAGAGACATCATTCTGCAAGCAAATACGGTCATGACTTCACACACTAATGCTGTGTCCCACGCCATCCTTCCCCATATGGTCCCAGACCCCCATATATAACATTCGCTGTCATATTTTATTACAAATATTCTGTTTACACTTCATGCAGGCATTTTTGGAAAAAACGGTTTATAACAAATGAAACACTTAAAAAAATCCCCACATGTGCAGCTCATTCTATAAAGCTTAGGCATTTCTTACAACAGAAACATAACTTCTTTTGTGATGAGCATCCCCATAAGTTCTTGTGTTGAATATCTTAGCTGGAAGTAGTTAAGCACAGACTAGAGATTTATTCAGTATCTTCCCTCCACACTACTTTAGGACCTGACCAAATTCTGTAATTTCTTTGGGTCCATTTTTTATTTCATTTATAAAATGGTGATAGTAACAAGTAGCCACCCTTGCTGGTGGCTAGCGGGGGGCTAAATGAAATGTTGCTTGCAGAGCAGTTAGAATTGTACCTGGAACTTAATAACCACTCAAAATATGGTGGTTTTTCTTTTGCGGCGATAGGAACAGTGGGAAAAGAAAAAATAATAAGGATGCGTATGCTGTCTCTACTCTGAAAGTCTTCTAAGTGGTAGTGCTGGGCAGCATCCTTCTCCAAAAATGATGGATTCTATCATCCCTCTGGTCCTCTCAGAGCACTTAGGGGTAAGGTTGCCCCTGTGCCAATGTAGCAGTAAGAAAGAAGGCAGGACTCACTGAAAGCTGATTTCCTGGATCTGTCCCTGTGGGGAAAATGTCCTGTGACTTGTATCAGAGCCTTGCCAAGGAACATACTTCAAAGCAGTCTTCTTTTAAAAAGGATGCCCAGAAATGTCAGGGAGCCGGGAAAACCGGTCCGGACCTGCTCACGCACTGCTGGGGACAGTGAGCAGCCTGGCTCTGGAAAGACTGAGGAGTTCACGGTCACTCATGCAGCCCAATTATTCATGTTCACAGGTCCTTTGTGTAAAAGAGAGCCAGCGTTCCAAAAGCAAACGGGTGACTTTCAAAATGTGACATTGAACAAGCTGTTGCTAAGGGTCCATTGTGCTGAGCCCACACAGAATAGAAGGTGAAAGTGTGGTCCCCATAGTGCGGGGGGGGGGCAGTTATGATCTGGTTTGGTCGCCTGGTTTAACAAGTCCTGACGGCGTGAGAACCAATGTACAGGCACAGGGTGGGCAAAAAGCTACTTGCCGGGGAGGTCTGTGCATTCCCACCAGCCTGGCCCAGCCAGAGCCTTTCTGTAAGTCCAGATCCTGGAACTCTCCTGGCAGGGAGGCCCCCCAACCCTGCTTAGGACCCCATGACACTCCTCCTCTGGGTGTGCCTTCAAAACGGATGCCACACCCCAGTCAGGTAATCGCTCTCACAGCTCTCTTACCTCATCTTAGAAGGAGTACAGGGATATTTAAGACCCTTTTAAATCCAAGACTCGTCCATTTTGTTAAACAACTTTAAATGTACCACAGCCCACGTTAAATATTTTTTGGAATCTCCAGTGTGCCCCTGCAGCACAAATGAGACAATAAAAACAAAACACCTACTTGATGGCCAGCAGCCATGGTGCTGGGTTCTATCACCTGCATCATCTTGTGACTCTGGAAGGGAGGGGCTGACTGCTAGCCCCACTTTACAGTGGAATAAACTGAGGCCAGAGAGGTCTAGGAATGTGTGCAGAGCAGCAACAAGACCGGCAAGTGGCAACGTGGGGTTGTGAACTTGTGTCTATCTGACCACATGCCTAGTGTGCAAAGTCAGAAGACGTGCATGACCAGGGGGGTCTGGAAAGAGAGCACAGGTGCTTTGTGTGCCCCCAAGGGAAATGGACCCTGCCTTTCCCACCTCTCTGGCTCTGAGGGTCGTCTTCCCCTCCCTGCTGGAGTTGGGCAATAGTCTCTCCTGCTTTCGCTCCCTGTTCACTTTGCCTCCTCTGTGAAGACGTCCTTGCTGAGTCCCTGGGCAGAGTACAGTGCCTGTGTCTTTCTCATCCTATTAACTGTTCCCTTCCATACTCATCATTTTCCACTGTGGGAGCTTTCCACTAGAAAGTAAGCCCCGTGAGAGCATCGAGGTCTGCTGGCCCCTGCAGCCCAAGCCCCGCCCAGAGACGCACTCGGGAGGGCCCCAGGGAGTCTCAGGCCAATGGACGCTGCATTCTGTAGACCCCATGGCCATCAGTGAGGAAAGCATCTCTAGTCTCGTCTGTGAGGAAAACAAGCTCCGTGAGTGGAAGTGACTGAAAAGCCGCATAGCGAGTGCACAGCTGAGGTTTGAAGCCCCTGAGGGTCCAGTGCCTCCACGTGTGCTGCACCGGGATACCACGGGGCACTGAGACCAGGGAAAGGTATCAACGTGGGCACCCCACAGTCAGCAGGGACCTGGGGAGGATGCTGGGAGGAGGCCAAGAACTGTAAGGCAGAAATGCTGGGCCCTCAGGAGCCGGGACCCGCTGGAGAGGGTGGGGCGGGACTCCATCACACTCAGAGCTGAGTTGCCCACTGGCCTGTCTTTGCACCTCTGCTCTCCAGCTTCTCCAGAATCCTCCCCACAGCTCACCTGTGCAGGTAGGCGCTCAAAGCACCTTTCTGCTCCTCTTAAAGGAAGGAGCCGGCAGAGGCGCCTTTTCAAAGAGGGCAAGGGATGGTGCGAGCCTGACACACAGCAGAGACTCCCTCCAGAGCGGGAAGGTCAGGGCGCTGGGAAAGTCACTTGCCTCCTCTGAAGCACATGCCACTGTCACCAGACAGGCTGCGGGGAACAGTGGAGCGGGCAGAGCACGGCGTGAAGCCAGACTCTGGTGCTCACTAGCTGTGTGACCTTGGGCAAGGGCACTTCATCTCTGAGCCTCTGTTTCCTCTTCTATAAAGTGGAAATTATTGCGCGAATCTCAGAGGGCCGTTAATGAGTATAAAATGAGCTGTAAAGGGAGAGAGAAAATTGCCTCTGTCTAACAGTGGGCATTCCTCTTAGAGAAAATGGCCTTTCTTCCAGAAATGCCTTAAGAAGTGTATTTGAAGCAGAAGCTGGAGGGGCGCCTGGGTGGCGCAGTTGGTTAAGCGTCCGACTTCAGCCAGGTCACGATCTCGCGGTCCGTGAGTTCGAGCCCCGCGTCGGGCTCTGGGCTGATGGCTCAGAGCCTGGAGCCTGTTTCTGATTCTGTGTCTCCCTCTCTCTCTGCCCCTCCCCCGTTCATGCTCTGTCTCTCTCTGTCCCAAAAATAAATAAACGTTGAAGCAGAAGCTGGAGTCCCAGGGCCGTGGGATCAGCTGGGCTCAGCCTTCAGAGGAAGAGAAAAAATGACTCCACTTGTTGCTGGCATTGAACAGGAAAGGATGTGGGCGAACAAGACGGCAGAATGACACCTGGAGCCCAGTGTGACAGTTCCCCGTGTGACTCCTAGCTCAACAAGGTCCTCAAAATCCACAGAAAGGGCTGAGATCTCCATGCCTCCCTTGGACCAATGAAACACCACTTGGGAACAAACACAGGGAGCAGAGACAGAGGGGACTTGGGAAATATGGTCACGTGTGTTACTGGTACCCTGAGGTCCCCAGAGCACAGAATCTCAAGGAAAGCTCAGCTCCTGTGCGCAAGGCAAGAGGACCTCTGGCAGACGTGTGGGTGAAAGAGTTTTGTAAGTTCAAGAACTACCATTCTAGAAAGGGAAAGACAGTGGCTCCTGATCATATAGTAACTCTGGGCTAGGTACCTGCAACTCTCTGGCATAGAAAATCCAGGTCAACAAAGGGATGTGCCTTACCCAGGGCCACACAGCCAAGTCCCCAGCTCTGGGCTCGTACAGCACTTCGCACAGGTGTCCAGCCCACTCAGCATTTGCCATGTTTTCTAGGAACTGCTTGTTCATTTATCTGTCACTCCTCCCAGGCTGCCAGGGACCACATTCTGTTTGTCCAGTAACCCCAACACATGGTAGAGGGGCTGTCGAGGGGCCAGTTCATGTTTATTAAACTGAGATGAACAGATGGTGACCTGTTCTTGGGAACTGAACTCGGACCCAGTTCTTGGGAACTGACTCCGCGGTCCCAGTTTCGTCCCCTCTGCGACGTCCCTGAGTCTTTAAGGTGGACGTGTTTATTTTTGCATTCAAGCAAAAGAACGTCCTGAAATCCGACACAAGGAAAACTAGTTTTCAAAATGTATGATAGAAGCATTCATGCCTTCAATCCGACCCCTCCCCCGCCAAACCTCAGCCTCCAAACCCAGCTTCTGCTCTGATAATTGCCTGTAGCAGGGACAGTCTTGGGTTTACACTCAATTCGGTGCAAACAAGTTGGAAATTGCTGAGAAAGCCTTGCGTGTGCAGTGGAGATTGCTTTGTTGAATTTACATCCCCCGTGTAAATATGTCCAAGCGTAGAGGCCTAGGGTTTCTGCCACCAAAAACCACACCCATATGACCTTCTTAAGTAACAGCTTCCAGGCCTACGGGAAGACAAATAGTGGGGAGAGAATGTGGTTTGTCTGAGAAGCTGGGACATCTTCCTCTGATGAAAAATCAAAGTGGCTTGGCCTCTGGGTACTCTGTCTCTCTGCTTTTAGACCTGGCAACAGGAGCCCTGTCCTGAACCCTGCGCATTAAGGAGGCCACGCTGGCGTCTTCGGCATGTGCCCTCCCTGACGCAGGAGTCAGGGGGTCAAAGCATCCACCTGGTGCCTGTGCTTCCTATTTTGGACAAGGCTCCAGGAACCCAGAATTCCCTGCCCCAAACTCACTTCCAGGGCCTGCGGAAACCTCCTGGTTCCGCCTTTCCAGAATCAGACCATATCCCGTGTGTGTGCATCCCTAGGCCCAAGGGGTAACCAAAGAATGGCTGTTTGGGGGAGGGTAGTGGGCAGAATTTGGACATGAGGAATAAAGTCTCCATCCATGGTGCATGAGGCTCTTTGGGGGAGGGACAGAGTAAGAGGAAAGGGGAGGAAGAGGACCACAAGGTTCTATTTGTTCTTGCTCCAGACTCATTTGTGTTCTTGCATAGGTTAGGGCCGGGGTGTATGTGTGTGCGTGAGTCTGTGTGTGACTGACTCATGCCTACAGAAGCTTTCTCACTCCTGTAGCTGCCTCTGGAAGGCACGCTGGTCCTCCTGACCTCTGATCACTTCTCCCCGTTTGCACGCTAGATCTTACTCAAGTTCTATTTCTTCAAGTATCATTTTCTCCCTAATACCTGAGCCCGAGCTGCAACCTGTACCCTCCCACCTCCAAATTCCTCTCCTCACTTCCCACTGCTCACTCCCTACATTGTGCTGGGAAAGGCGAGTACCACATCCTGAATCCTCTCATCCCTCCCTGCTCTTGCCCATGCTCTTCCCTCTGCGTGGGGGGCCACTGGCAAATCCCTAGCCAATACACTCAAGGCCCAGCTCCAGTACCAGCCTTTCCTTGTAACTTCCTCCTGGCCCAGGCACAATGAATACCCCCATCATGTTTCCTTTAGCATATTAGCACATGTCCTCCATAGCCCTTATCAAACAGCAGGTGAGTCGTTTATAGCTTTGGTTCATGTTCACCTCATCTGCTAACTTGTGAGCCCCGAGATCTCTTCATTTTCATAACTGGGACACACGGCTGCTTAATAAATAAATTAAGGAATGAGTAAATACACAGAGGAAGTGATGACTGAAGACCTCCACACTGCGGGGGGGTGGGGGGAGCGGGGAAGAGGTGAAGGGGTGAATCAGGGCTCTCTTTACACTCCACTCGCGAAGGGTAGTCATGCGGGTAAGTCAGAATTTCAGGCTTTTTTTTGTTCTAGGCGGGCCTGGCTTCCACTCCTGCTGTCAAAGGCAATAGCTGTAGACTCTCCTAATGACCTTAATCAAGGCAGAACATCTTATTAAAAAAAGAGCAGCAAAGCAGATTTCCAAATCATGAATTTTCTATGTATTCATCTTAGCCTGTGGAGTTGGCTGTAACATATGTACCGTTCAAAGTTGAACCTACATTGAGATAATTTGGGGCATGGGGCTGAAAATGTGGAGGTGGATAGCTTGTATGTAAAATTAATTTTTTATCCATTTGGAGATGCAATTCGAGTTCCTTTCAAATTAAATTGCAACGAAGTCCTAGGCAGCTGGAAACATTATTGCTGGCATAATTTGATGCTAGAAGAGCAGTAATACGTTGACAGATATTTCGATGTGACCATTAATTTGCAATTTCTGCATGGAAATGATACACAGAGGGAGAAAAAGGTAAAAGGAACAAAATTAAAATCCATCTTCCTCCCGGCATTATCCAAACCCACTCTCTTGCTTACTTTCTACCACTTCCTTTAATTTATTGCTGATGTTTGGTGGACAAGAATTTGTTGACTTATTACCACAGACATCTTGCAAAAGGAAGCAAGGACAGGAAGCCAGAGGCTTCACTGGAGAACGCTGGTGCCCTCACAATTGAGGGTCACTGGGTCCTACCTATCCTGATAAATAGAATCCCGCACCACTGGAATAGGTTACCAGTGAGAAGGTGATTCAGTTGCTATCCTCTTGTAGCGATGAAATAAAGAAGGTAATTCATTTATGTGTTCACTGGCTCATTAATTAATGAAAAACTACTCGAGCACTGGAGACTCTACGGCATAATGAAAACAACACTGGCTCTGCTAACACCTGGACCTAAAGCAAATCACTGTCTCATCTGCATCCATGCTGCAGTTTTTCATGTGTAAAACATGGGTGATACTCTGCCTTTCAGAGAAGGGGAACTAAGGAGACAGCCTCCACCAAGCTCTTGGATGGTACTTGACACGGCTGTATTCCCTCAAAGGCAGCTCCCACCGCCAGAAGGGAGGCAGGTAGAGGAGGCATGGAGATAGGAGTTCTGTAGGTTACTGGCCTAGTTCCCATGGCTTCATGCTTTTAACTGTGGTTTGGAGCTGCCAAGCTCCCATTAATGCATGTCCAGATGCTGCTGTATCTATTCCTTATTTCTGCAACACATATGGAACCTTTGCGATGGGACAGGTGTGAGGGATGCATGAGAGTAAGACAGGTACTTTCCCATGAGACTCATGCTCTAAAAGGAGATGCAGACCCAAGTGTGAGGAATGGAATGACGAAGACTGAAGCACCCTTTTTTTGAGAGAGAGAAAGGGCGGGGGAGGGGGGACTTTAAGCAGTTTCCATGCCCAGCACAGACCCCAACGCGGGGTTCAATCCCCTGACCTTGAGATCATGACCTGAGACAAAACCAAGAGGTGGACACTTGAGCGACTGAGCCACCCAGGCACCTCTTGGATCACCTTCTTGCAGGGGAAGTGCTGCTTTCCAGGTAGCACAAGGCAGAAAGACACAGCCTCATACTAGAAACTCATCTGAGCCTATTTAATCATGATTCGTGCACAACCCTTACATCCTTTCTCATAGACACCAGAAACCACCAAAGAAATGTGAGGTGAGTGAAGGTTAATGATTCTCCCCGCAACTGCATTATTAGGTTATAATAAAAGCAAGCCTCAGGCCAAATTCTACTATGTCAATGACCACTTATTACACAAATGTTTATTAGCAAGCAGACACAGAACAGGTCAAACCATCTATTCTGTAAAGTGCAACGAAGTCTCAGAAATCTGTCCTTGCAGAAGTTGGCAAACATTTTTCAGGCAGACAGACCATACGCATACAGATGGGCGTGGCTGTTTCAATAAAAGTTTATTTGCAAAAACAGCCAACACCAGAGCTCTAGTTTGCCTGCTTCTGTTCCAGGGGCAAAATTAATTACCATTACAGTCACATTAGGAAACCCGGAATCCTCTTTATCCAATGGGTAACCAGGACTGGTTAGGAATCAATCATCCCTAAGGTTAAAGGCTAGAAGTCTTACTGGGTGCTTCTTCATTATGTATGTCTGGAAAGAGCTTTAAAAATATTTTGGCCAACTCACATATTTTGAATACCTTCAATTTCAGCAATTAGAGTCCACTCATAATATTATTAAGCTAGGCAACAGGTCTCTGATTTTAACCACAACGAGCAATTTCTGACATTTCATAGGCTCATTAACAAAATGAGAGTTGATGATCAAGCTATGGTATCAGAAACACCTGGGCAATGTAGCATGGTCTCTGAAGTAGCAGCTTCTTGACAGGGAAACCAGCAGACCTTCCATGGCCCGCTGACTGGAAGGCTGAAAGCCCCGGGTTTGACTTGTAACTATAGTTTAATGCAGAACTCACCCACAACATTCCACTGTTAGATATTTGAGACTAAATCACCAACAATGTAACATACAGTCTAGAAGCCAAGAAGGTTGTCTTGAAAGAGGGAGCCTTGGGCAAATGAGGAAGACAATTTAACCAGGTAAAGGTTCAAGGTATGGGGGGATGGGGGAGGGGGGCTACAGAGAGAGAAGATTAAACCCCAGGCAAAGGAGGCAGCGCATTTAAAGTTCAGGAGACAAGAACAAAGGAGAAAACGGTCATGAGGATGAGAACAGTGATCCCCCCGCCATCCCGCACACATGCACACCCCTACACAGTGATGAGTTAGGCCAGTCTAGATGTTAAGCATTGTAACAGTCCCTCATACCATTCCTAAGAAGTGAGAGTAACAACTGAGGCAGCTGTAACAGCGTGATAGGAGTATTCTTTGCCAAAAGTAAAGCAATGGGCAAACTCATTCTTTTAATAAACATTTCTGAGCTCCTACCATGTACAAGGCATTGTACATGATGTAAGAGTGAGCTAAACAGACAAAAATCCTCTCTGCCCTTAAGGGGATTATGTTCTAGTGCGGGGGAGTGAGGGGGTGGTTATAAAACATGTGAGATCATCATAAAATTATACAGAATGTCAGCTAGCAGTAAGTGCTCTAGAGGAAAAGCAAGTGGGGAAGGGAGACTGGGGGGTGCAGGAAGACTTGTGCCTAACACGTGACTTTGATTTCGGGTCCCGCTAGCCGCTCCTTGATCTCTCCATTTACACTAAAGTCTTTGTAGACACAATTTAGCTTACAATACTTATGGAGCACCTATGGGGTGGCACACAGCCGTGACAAAAATAGACACAGTCCCTGCCTCTCCTGAGCTTAATATCACTAGGAGAGACAGACGGATACGACCACACGGGCAGTCAGACGTGTGGGCTGACAAAAGTGCACACCGTAGTTAAGTGTTTTAAAGGGAACGGAGGAGGGGCAGCCTGGTGAAAATGGCAGTCAGGGAAACAGGGTTCTAAAGAGCTGACCGGTGACTGAAGGTTGTCACTCCTCCCTCCTCTCTCTACTCCTACTGTTCTCCCAGCTTCCACGGATTGTCCAGGCCTCACTGTTCTGGGAAAACTTGCTCTCAAACGCTTATCTCACCCACAGGTGGATGAGGGGTGCTGCTTCATGTCCTCCCACGGAAAGACCCAGTGAACAAGACCAGGATGGAAAACAGGGTGAGACGAGGGCTCCTCCAAAGGCCCTATGCTGTCAGTCCTACAGCTAAGCAGCTTGGGGCATGGATGGGGAACTGGAGCTTCCAGGAGGACCTCAGGCCCAGAGTGAGCATGGCAGCTGCAACCCCAGAACACTGGGCTGTGTCCTGAGCGAGTGTCCCTTGCTCCCAACACTCCTATACTGTTTGGTGCTGCTGGGGATAGGATCTCTGCTTCCCCATTTGGCTGCATGCCCCATAGGGGGCGACAGAGGGAGACGGTGAGGCTGGGGAAGGGAGAGCAGGCTGGCTCCTTCACCCCATCCACCCCACCCCCACCCTCCTGGGAGTGAAGTGTGTTGCAGGGGTTAGGGTGGTTTACAGCTTCTCCAGCAATTAAAGAGCCAGCCTCACTGCAATACCTCAGAGATGCCAGCACGTGCCAAAAAATGCTCTGTCTTCCCGTCTTTTAGATGGTTATGATTCCAGCCCATTCTCTTGGTTCTGTCCAGCCTAGCAGTGCCTACTTCCCACCATTGCTCCTACACTGGTATAATACCTTCATGTTCCCTTTGTACCTTTTCACTGTTCTGGCCACTTCTTCATATACCGTTAACCAGAGGTTTCTAAACCTGCTCGGTTCACAGTGCTCTTGCGGTTTTGACAATTTTTCAAAGAGCTCCTCACCAAAGAAACACCTCACAGTTTTATTTATTCGTCCATGCAACTTCATAAGTATTTATATCCTAACTTAATAGCAGTTTGAGAAAACAGTACACACAAATCAAAAGACAAAAAATATTGTAATGTCACTCTTAACCACAATTACTTACTAATGGGATGCATGCATCTGTTGAACACTGAACAAGCCACTCTTGTTTCCTGCTCCAGGGTGACTTGTGCAATACTTGCTTCTCATCATACCAGCTACTGGAAGCCGAGCTTTGCAAAGATACAACAGCATCAAAAGGAGTGTAGCTCAGTCTAATGCTGAAACTTTGGATCACCTCTGCTTAATAGTTTGTGCAGTGTCAGACAAACGATGCTGTGTTTCATGTGAAATAAGTCAGTCAGAGAAAGATAAATATCATGATTTCACTCATATGTGGAAGTTAAGAAACAAAACAGGTGAACATAGGGGAATGGAAAGAAAAGTAAGATAAAAACAGAGAGGGAGGCAAACCATAAGAGACTCTTAAATACCACGAAGAAACTGAAGGTTGCTAGAGGGGTGATGGGTGGGTGCATGGGCTAGATGGGTGATGGGCATTAAGGAGGGCACTTGTTGGGATGAGCACTGGGTGTTGTTAGATGTAAGTGATGACTCACTAAACTCTACTCCTGAAACCAATTCTATACTATATGTTAATTAACTCGAATTCAAAGAAATAAAATAAAAATTAAAAAAAATTAAAAATACATTTTAAAAATAAAAAGAGTAAATTGAGTTCTCTAACATCTTCCAATAGTGACCAATTAGTTTAAAATTTTAAAGCATCATTATGCACTTGTGGGTGTAAATAAATTCGATATATTTTAACCCCCCCATAAAAAAAAGATTAAAATCTAAATGTCCTCATGTGATACCTTTCTGAGTTCACTGTGGTGTCCCAGGCTGCCCTCAGCACAGTTTGAGAACCATGAGAGAGAACAATTCCTTACAAGCAGTCCTCTCTGTTAAAATCAGCGGTGTAATTTACGTGCTAACTAGGCCTTGACAGATTGCAGGGCCCTACTGCCTAGACTTCATGAACATTCCATGTCCTCATCCCATCTCCCCCAGTGCTCCATTCTGCCTGGGTACCGCCTGACCACAACCTGATGTCCTAGCTGGTGGCACTGTACTTCCCAGCAGTGGCCCAGAGCCCGGCCGTCCCTTGGGGCCCCATCCAGATGCAGCCACCCGGACTGCTGGCTAAACCTGGGGGCAGGGTGCTGCACCGTGACCGCTCAGGTGCTCAGGCACCAGGAAGAATTAAATGGACACAGGCACATGATTGCAGCCTGAAAACAAAAGCTTCAGAATGTTTAAAAATTACTTTTGTGGCAGAGGAAATCGGGTTGGAAAGAGAGAAGCAATTTCTAAATTACATGGTTTTGGTTTCCAGAGAGGAAAAGAGTTTCAGGGTGGGAGGGAGGAGACAGTGAGCCTATAATGTCTTCTGGGCTTCACTTCAGTTCACACTGAATTCATGGCAAGTCTACCTGGTCTATTTACAAAAATAAATAAATAAAATTAAAAAAAAATAAGGGAGGAAATACTAGGAAAAGCTGGAGAAAGATGGAAATCTGAAGCATCTCTGAGGGTCAAAAGCCACTGAGTGCTGGGTCCAGGTGAGGCATTCAACATTCTGAACACTGCACATCTCCTTTTCTCCTTGGCGAGCAGCGCGGCTATGAATGAAATGGGCACTGGAATTAGGAAACAGTCTTCCCTGCAGCTAATATGCCATTGCGTGATGCTGATACATGTAAATCAAATTGTTTCTAGGATAGGTAAAACAAATCAACAAAAGCAGTATCTCCTGAATGCACTGTTAGTCCCTCTCTCCCAGAACTACCACCTTTCTTTGCAGTTGGACAGGTTGACTTTTTCTATTCAGATTTGGGACTTTTCAAAAAGCCAAGGCTGCTCCCAGCTGAGAAACCCCCACCCCAGGACATTCTTGATCTCCTACGGAATAGCATTAATCTATAGACACTACTCAGGGCTGCTGGGCCTTGAAGAGGCCTGCTGTGTCAGCAGGCCCAGAAATGCCTACCAAGCTTTTTTTATGATGTCCAAGGCTTTATTCTTTGAAATGTACAAGAGGAGAATTAAATTGAAGGAAAATTTTCAAACAAAAACCACTGTCAGTTGAAGGAGGTTCATTCTCTGTCGGGTCTCATTTGGGACTTACGTAGGCATTGAGAAAGGGCATACGACAAAGCAAAAGCTGTCTATTCCAATCACTTTGGAGCAAAGCACCACCAAGAAAACCCTAGTAGAAGAGGGAGCACGACGGGGCAGTAGCTGGAAGACCCATTTACCTGGCTGGCTGCCTGCCTCCCTCACTGGTGGAGCACCCCCACTCACTGAGAGCACCTCTCGGCAAAGATGCTGGCCTACCGGGCACAGTCCGTATTTCCTGGCTGACCGCTGTAACAGAGGTGGCCCATGGCCATGACACTGTAAGCCACACTCCAAGCACAGGCTCTCACACAGCCAGCAAAGGATTATCCTTCCCATCAGAACTGTGAGGAGGTCACTATCCCTCCCCTTGACTTTCAACTTTGACTTACCCTTCAAGGCCGCCCTCTGCAAAATGTGATGGGCAGGGTCACCAGTCACCAGCCCCTCTCCACTTCACATCTCTCCTCCAACTGCAAAGAGCTTTGCTCACGTGCCTGATGTTTCACACTTTCTCTCTCCTGGCCACCACAATTTGTTTACAAACTGTGTGACTTTGAACAAATAATTTGAACCCTTTCTGAACCTGGTTTTATAATATGTAAAGTGGAGCTCAGGACACCTACCTCTTAGGAGTCATCTGCGGTTGGGAAAAAACTATAGTGCTCATATGTTAATAGGGTATTGCTGTGTAACAAATGGCCCCCAGAGTCACTGGCTGACAACAAGCATTTGTCCATGACCTCATGCATCTGCCTGTTTGATCCAGGCTGGGCTCAGCCAGGCGGCTGGGCTCAGCCAGGCGGCTGGGCTCCAGGCTGTGCCTTGTGCTCAGATCTGCCTCCTGTGTGTTTATTCTAGGGCCCAAGATGAAGCGACAGCAGCTGCTCAAGGTATGTTGTTTCCCTGATGGATGCATCAGAGCCAAGACAGGCCATGCAAGAGCTGGTAAGGCCTCCCTCATGTCACATCCACTAATTCTATATTGGCCAAAGCAAGTCACATGGGCAAGCCCAAGAACAGTGTGCCAGGCCTCCTACAGTAGGAAAGTGGGGGTGGGGGGAAATGATAACCCAATATCACAGATCAGTATCAGTTTATGTTCCGATTCACATGAGGACCAGTCAGCACTTGTTCACATCACACAGGCTTGGTCCCCTGATGGGAGGACAGTCTAATTTTGAGTCAGGTCTCAGGGCAGCCAGACGATTCTGCTGAGACCACAAGGGGTGGGTACTTGCCTGCTCTACCTGGTTTTGGGCTATTATATGCTGTGTCCCTGGGAAAGAGGGGTAGAAGTCTCACAGGGACTTCATCTGAAGTTCTTCTCAATCTCAATATGAACTTTCTGATCTAACAACTACTCTGGCCAGATCAGTCACTCCTGCCCTCACCTCCCCAGTGTTGGTTCAGAGCACAGCCCTCCACACACCCTGCTCTCCTATGCGCCAAACCCAAACTGCTGTGACATGCAAGATAATTCCCTTCTCCCCAAAGATGTCCATGTCCTAATACCTGGAACCTGGGAATATATTATTTTTCATGGCAAAGGAAACAGTTGTGGATGCAATTAAATTAAGGATTTTGAAATTAAGGAAGGTTATCATGGATTTTCTGAGTGGCCTCCATGAACTCACAAGGGTATATAAAAGAGAGAAGCAGGTCAGAGAGGAGGATGGGTAATGCTATCTTGTTGCCTTTGAAAATAGAGGAGGGGTTCACAAGGCAAGGAATGCAGAAAGCCTCTAGAAATCAGAAAAGGGAAGGGAGCAGCTTCTCCTCCAAAAACTACAGAAGGAACACAGACCTACAGAACTACTTTAAATATTTTTTTTATTCATTTATTTTGAGAGAGAGAGAGAGAGTGAGCCAGGGAGGGGCGGAGGGAGACAGGGAGGGAGACAGGGGAGAGGGGGAGAGAGGGGGGGAGAGGGAGGAGAGGGGAGAGAGGGGGAGGGGGGAGAGGGGGGGAGAGGGGGGAGAGGGGGAGGGGGGAGAGGGGGGGAGAGGGGGAGAGAGGGGGGGAGAGGGGGAGAGAGGGGGAGAGAGGGGGAGAGAGAGAGAGAGAGAGAGAGAATATCCCAAGCAGGCTTTGTGCAAAGCCCGATGCAGAGCTCAAACTCATGAACCCTGAGATCATGACCTGAGCCCAAACCAAGCATCAGCTGCTTAAGTGACTGAGCCACTCAGGTGCTTCTAGACCTAGTTCAGACTTCTGACCTCTGGGATAATAAATACGTGTTGGTTTAAGCAATTGACTCTGTGTTGATTTGTTAAAGCAGCAATAAGAAATACAACCCTCAACTACTGTTCTGCTCATTTTTATATTTTGTTCTCCATACTCCTCACTCTCCGTGCCTTTCTCCATAAGCACACACTGCAGGCTTCACATGTTCCTTTGCTTGAATGAACTCTTACAAAATGCATGTAATGCTTATATACGCATGCACAACAGTTACATATGCTGGAACGTGTTCTACCTTTGCATCACTCAGTACACTGCTTCAGACCCGTTCGCGTGGCTGTGTCTGTTGGTCCCAACCATACACTGTGCCCATGCTTCACAGTCTATCCATTTACTCCTCACTGACAGACACACAGTTGGTTTCTAATTCATCCCGATCAGAGACTGTGCTACAGCAGACATCCTCAGACATATCCCCTTCCAGATCTGTTTATATTTCTTCAGGGGATACATTCTTAGGAACAGGAGCACTGACTTATAGGGTATATGTAAACTTAATTCAACAAAGCCCTCCCATTGCTTCCAGAATAGCTACTCCAAATTTAGCTGTGTGGAAAGGTTCCTGTGGACTCACATCCATGGCAACATTTAGCCTTACCCAGTTAAAAAAAAAAAACTTTGCCAATATGAGGGGTACCAAGTATTTTTTCCATTATTATTTTAATTTACATTTCTCTAATACTAATGGGCTTGGTCATTTCTTCATATAGTCATTAGCCTTAGTTTTCACCTTTGTAAACTCCCTTTCATATCCTTTGCTCAATTATATACTCATTTGGAGGACTTTTCATATTTTGGGTTTTTTCCCCTGTTAATTCTGTTCACGGTGATCTGTGATAAATAAAAACTCTTTATTTTTGATGCGCTGAAATCAACAAAAATTTTAAATAATTTTATTTAAAAATTTTCTCCCAAATGAAGGACATAGCATCTACCATATCTCCCACATCCCAGGCATACACTCAGGTTACACTTTGCAGTTTCTTTCAAGTTAGGTGTGTCCACAGGACTTATTTTGCCCAGGGATACGTGAGAAGAAAATGTCACTTTCAGGGTATCCTTTTTTAAAATTTTTTTTTAACGTTTATTTATTTTTGAGACAGAGAGAGACAGAGCATGAACGGAGGAGGGTCAGAGAGAGGGAGACACAGAATCTGAAACAGGCTCCAGGCTCTGAGCGGTCAGCACAGAGCCCGACGCAGGGCTCGAACTCACAGACCGCGAGATCATGACCTGAGCCGAAGTCGGAGGCTTAACCAACTGAGCCACCCAGGCGCCCCTTCGGGGTATCCTTAAACCCCACGTGTGATTGGTCTGTCTCACTTTCTCCTACATCAAAGCACCTATTGCAGTGAAGCCTCTTTCAACCTGGGATCCTGAAATCTTGAGGGAGGAGTCACCCTCTGGTCATCCCCATGGTCAGAGAGGGAGAGAGAGGGAGAGAGGGAGAAGAGGAGAAAGAGCGGGAGAAGGGGAGTGGGAGAAGGGGAGTGGGAGAAGGGGAGAGGGAGAGGGAAAGAGGGTGAAAAGGAGAGGGAGAGAGGGAGAAGAGGAAAGGGAGGGGGAGGGGGAGAGGTGGAGAGGGGAAATGGGGTGGGGAGAAGAGGAAGGGAAGAAAGAAGGAGGTGCAGGGGGGGTGGGGAGGAAGGAGAGTGAGGGAGAGGAGGAAGAGAGGGAGGAAGGAGGGAGACAGAGAGAGGGGCATGCACTTCTGTTTGGGGTTAAGCCACTGAGAATTTTGGGTTGTTACTTGAGCACACCCAGCCAGCCTATCCTGACTTTGTTTCCTTATTCCCTTTCCTCCCCATTCCCCACTCCTCTACCACAGCCAGTCTAATGTGTTTACTTTGTCTTCTTAGAAAACGTATAGGGTTGCCTGTGCCGCTTTCATTTAAATACATGGTACTGTGTTAGCTCAGTGTGTGGTACTTCACCCAGCATGGTTGTCAGGCACCGCCCAGCTGCTGCACGGGCTGGGACTCTGCTTGGCTGCTGGGGGGCATGGCACGCAGCACGGGTCTCCCTGTCCTCCACTCCCTTCCCAGGGAAAGTCAGGATCTGGAGAAGTCCTTGCGCAAAGCTGGGTTACAAAGTGTTCTTCAATCTTCTAACTTTATAGATTTCTCTCTCGCACGGACATCTTTGGTCTTCTGGGCTCCACTATCTTGGTGTGAGGTATTAGGTTGAGATTCAGTTTCATTTTCTACCACATAGTGAAAAAATTCTTCTCCGAAGCATTTACCAAATAGTCTGTTCAGCTGATCTATAGCGCTGCCTTTATCAGGCCTGAAGTTGCTGTACACACACGGGTTGATTCCTGAACTCACACTTGTGTTTTATCGGCCCATGTGCCTGTTATAGCTCGGATACCACAGTGTTTTCACAAAATGGCTTTAGAGTATATACCATGTATTTATACCTGATAGGGCAAGTCCTCTCTTTTAATACCTCAGTGCTGACTGCTGTGGATTTTTATTCCTCTATACACATTTTACAGAAAGTTTATCAAGTCCCTTAAAAATCCAACAGGTTATTTTTATTGACACTGCGTTAAATTTATGGGTAAATTTGGGAAGAAATTCCATTTGTGTAATAGTATCATCCCATCCATGAGCATGGACTGTTTCTCCATTTATTCAGATCTTCTTTCAGGTCTTTTATTAGTTTTCAATTTTTCTCCATTGAGATTTTTGTAGTTCTTGGGCTAGCTAAATCCTAAATATTTGATAATTTGTATTACAACTGCTTCAAATTAGATTTTCTAATTCATTAATGCTGGTATAGAGTCTTGCTATAAATTTTTGTAAGTTGATCGTTTATCTAGCAACCTTGGTGAAATCTCTTATTTCTCACTGTACACACACACACACACACACACACACACACACACACACACACACACTGATTTCTGGGAGGATTACCATATCAACTACAAATCATGAGTTTTATTCCTTCCTTTACAATCCTTACATGTCTTATTTCTTTTTCTTTCCTTAAACTGTGGGCCAACAACTCCAGCATTATGTTAAATAGCAGCTGTGATAGTGGACATTTTTGTCTTCCTGATCTGGAAAGGACTGCACCATATTAAATATAATGTTTGCTGTAGGATTTGGGCTTGTAAACTCTGGCAGTTTAAAAATGTCTCCCTTTCCTACTTTGCTCAGTTTAAACAAAATCATCACAAATTGGTAGCAACTTTATTAAATTCCGTGTCTCACAGACCGAAACCATCATGTGATTTTTATCCTTTAGTATATTAATGTAGTAAATTACACTAATATTGGGAAAAGTTCACTCCTGGGATAAGCCCCATATGAATCTGATTATTATTTCTGTAAAACAGTCTTGGGTTCATTAGCTAATATGTGTTAGGAGACAATTTCTATATATTTATGTATGAAATGAGCCGATACTTTTCTTTACTTATATTCTTATCTTATTTTGGTGTCCAGAGTCCAGTAACTTCACAAAAGGAGCCACACATTATTTTATCTTCAAAAATAAACAGCACAAATTAAAGTATTCTTTAAAGGTCTGGTAGAACTCACTCTTTAACCATGCAGGCCTGGCTTTTTTGAGGAGGAAGGCCTTGATGAGCATTCCATTTTCTTTCATCTTATTGGTCGATATCAACGTCCTCTTTCGCCTCATGACAATTTTGTCCTTTTATGTCTTTCTCTAATTTTATCTATACAACATAAAGTTTCAAATTTAATAGCACATAGTTCATTATATTCTTTTGCTAGAAAAATATTTGTGTTTATTGCATGTTTCTTATTCGTCTGCTTTGTTTTTTTAGTATTCTTTTCAAAGAATCATCATCCATTCTTTTAATCTCCTCTCCATTCAATTAATATTGATCCTTATTTTATCAATTTCCTTCTTCTTATTTTTTTTTCCTGGTATTAAGTTGAATGTTTAGCTCATTTTTTAACATTTAAAATAATTATAGACTCACAAGAACTTGCAAAGAAATGCCTGGAAAGTCCTATGTACCCTTCATCTTGCCATTCCTAAATTAACAACTCATGTGACTCTAGTACAATATCATAAATAGGAAATGGATGTTGGCAAAATCCAGAGTTTATTCAGACTTGTAAATGCACTCATCCATGAGTGTGTGTGATTTTATGCCATTTTATCAAGTGTGTGGCTTCATGTAAAAACCACTGCAATTAAGGTACGGAACTGTTCCAGCATAAGGCTCCCTCCTGCTACCCCTTTCTCGACAGATCGCCTTCTCCTCCCCATCGCCTGAAACCCCCGGCAGCCACCAATGTGTTTCTACCAGTTTACGATTTCAAGACTGGTGTATCAATGAAACTATCCAGTATGTAACATTTTGTGATTTCCTTTTTCACTCAGTATAATTCCCTTGACTACATCCCATTTGTCGCCTCTCTCAATAGTTTGTTCTTCTTTGTTGTCAGATGGTATTTCGTGGTCTGGGTGGCCCATGGTTTGCTTAATTATTCACCCACTGAAGGACATGTGGGTAGTTTCCAATTTGGGGTTATTAGGAATAAATCTGCTATGGGCATTCACGGGCAAATTTCTGTGCCGATACGTTTTCACTTCTCTGGGATAAATGCCCATGAGTGCAATTGCCAGATCATACGGTAAGCTCATCTGTAGTTTTACAAACGGACAAAGTATTTTCTACAGCAGGTAGACGGTTTCATATTCCCACGAGTCGCGTAGGAGAGATCCGGCTTCTTCACCTTCTCACCAGCCTTTGGTGCTCTCACTACTGTTCAGATGAGCCATTCGGAAAGGTGTGCGGTGATGTCTCATGGTTTTCATTTGCATTTCCCTCATGGCTAATGATGCTGAACATCTTTTCATGGATTTTTTTTTTCCATCTGTATATCCAGCTCATTTGTTTTTAACTTTGGTTTTCCAGCAAATGAATTGAAAGCTCCAGACTTTCTATTAAGTGTTGTTTTAGGTCTGGGCGCCTGGGTGGCTCAGTCAGTTGAGCGTTGGACTTCAGCTCAGATCATGATCTCAGTGTTCGTGGGTTCGAGCCCCGTGTTGGGCTCTGGGCTCACAGCTCAGAGCCTGGAGCCTGTTTTGGATTCTGTGTCTCCCTTTCTCTCTGCCCCTCCCCTGCTCACACTCTGTCTCTCTCTCTCTCAAAAATAAACAAACATTTAAAAAAAGTGTTGTTTTAGCTCTGTTCTAGAACAGAGACACGCCCTGCTTTCATTATTATTCACTTCATGATTCTTCACGATTTCCTTTTTAACCCATACTATTTAGTAATATGTTACTTAGTTGTCAAACTCACATGGTTTTAAAAGCTGTTCTTTAGTTATTATGTTGGATTTTATTATAGAACAGGCGGGGGACATAGTCTGTATTGATACAGATTCTTTAGAATTTAACTGGGCTTCTTTTATGACCTACTACAATCTATTTTTACAATTATTTTTCATGCACTCAAAAATGTGTTTTCTGTTTTTGGGTGCACAGTTCTACATATTCAAATTACTTAATATTAATTTGCCAATAAGCTTGGAGTTTATCAATTATATTTTTCAGATCTTCACCATCTCTGCTTTTAGCCTACCTGATGCCATTCTGCTTAAATTTTTTTAATGTTTGTTTATTTTTAGGAGGGAGAGAGACAGACAGACAGACCGTGAGCAGGGGAGTGGCACAGAGAGAGGGAGACACAAAATCCAAAGTAGGCTCCAGGCTCTAAGCTCTCAGCACAGAGCCCGATGCGGGGCTCGAACTCACGAACCATGAGATCTGGACCTGAGCTGAAGTCGGACACTTAACTGACTGAGCCACCCAGGAGCCCCAATACTATTCTGCTTAAATAGATGAATCTCCTAATTTGGTAATTCACTAGCTTCCACCCAGAATGATGGTCACGGCCACCATGACAACCATAATTTGTGAATGCTCATCCATTTCCCATAAAGTTTTAAATTCTGCATATCAGGCACTTGACAAAGCACTTGGCTTAAATCACATTTACTGCTCACAGTTACAAGTCTCAATGTCCCCTTGTATAGAGGAAAGCACCGAGAGCCTAGAAGCAGTAACCACATCATGTACCCAGCAAAATGGCAGAGCTGACATTTAAATGCAGATTTGTCAACTAAGTCTATGCTTTTTTTAGTGACTCTACTCTAGGACTTGGTTGGCTCATTTGCAAAAGGAAGAGGTTAGGAGAATTTTTAGGGTTGCCATGTAAGCTCTAGGTTCTGTACTAAGCACTGTATCTGAATCATCTCATTTCATCCTCACAGCCGCCCTATAAGGTAGGTATTAAAATGCTAATGTTACAGATGAGGAGACAAGTGCTCAGAGAGGGTTCTCAGCTAGGATATGAAATCAGTGGTGTTGACTCCAGGGCCTATGTTTTTCTTTTTTGTTTGTTTGTTTGTTCTTAATTAAAAAAAATTTTAATGTTTATTTTTGAGAGAGAGAGGGGGGGAAGGGAGGGAGGGAGAGGGGGAGAGGGAGACAGAGCACAAGCAGGGGAGGGGCAGAGAGAGAGGGTGACACAGGCTGAAGCAGGCTCCAGGCTCCAAGCTGTCAGCACAGGGCCAGATGCGGGGTTCGAACTCACGAACTCCAAGATCACGACCTAAGCCCAAGTCAACCTAAGCCCTACTGAGACTCCCAGGTGCCCCTGGGGCCTATGTTTCTAATTGCAATGCTAGACCCTGGTCTTTCTCACTGAACTAGAGGTTTTATATACAATGTTTCACGTAGCCCACAAGAGTCTTAAGAGAGAGAAGTAGTGTGCTTCCTGAACTCATCTATCCAACAGTCCTCTGGTTAACTCGGGGACTCCTGGAGGAAGACTCTCTTACTCAACGGGATTATCCCTTTCAATTGCTTGGAATCTAAAGCAGGGCAGCCTTTCCTGATTCTCCCAAGGTGCAAACACTCCTAAAGGCAGCACCTGGTCTTCAAACATTAGCTTCTTTCCTCCTCTTCACCGCCCCCCCATCTCATTTCCCCATTTTGTAGGGAGGCACACAGTCCCCCTATGGTGCTGATCCTCTCCTGCTTTCTCCCAGAAAAGTCCCATCTTAAAATGGACTGCCAAGCCAGATAGAATTTATAGTTTCTTCTAATGAGGAGATGTGGGCTTTTCTCACTCATCCCTACCCCTTTATGTACCTGCTTTTTCTCCCTCCCTGGGGTCCCCCGGAGTAAGGGCAGAAAAGCAGTGAGTTATTACCATGTTAAGCTGCACTAAATGGCTTTATATTATGGTTAGAGACCTCTGGAGACATAACGATGAGATCACTACATCTTTTGTTCTCAGAAAAATAATGTGGCAAAAAGGCACCTCTAATCCCCGGTTTTAATTTGTTTTTATTGATCTCTTTCAAAATTAGGGAAACAAGTTTTCTCACTGCACACGTTATGACAATGCATGGGGAGGTCCCAGTTATAAAGAGTAATGAAGTGGGGGCTGCGAAGAAGCATCTTTTCAAAAGGCGGGGGGGTGTGAGGAGTGGTGGGTGAGCAAAAAGCATCCACGAAAGGAAATATGCAGAGAAAGGAAACCCACCAGGAATTAGTGGCTAATGCTGAGCGGTGGGTTCATGAGTGAGGTCTCATCAAAAAGGCCTCCCACGACCACAACCCAACCCCCTCCCCAACCACCACGTCGCCACCACAACCACCTTTACTTTCCTGGCACTTGTCACCTGCAGAAATTATCTCATGGAATTTATGGGATTCTTTACTTCCCTGACTTCACTCACCCTGGCCTGAAAAATGAATCGCACAAGAAAAAGAACTTTGCGTATTTGTTTTTCTGCGATCTCTCCGGTGCCTAGAAAGACAGTCTGCACATAAGAGGTAGTCAAATCGTTGGATGGCTGGATGGCAGGATGGATATGTGGAATAAATGTTTTTCCTTGCTTTCAACCTTCTGTGATTTCTAAATTTCCTATAACGAGCAAAAATTGCTTCTCTAATTAGAAAAATTAGAAAATAGAAAAAAAATAGGTTAAATGTAGTATCGTCTCTTCCTACAAACCTCCTGTTTCCTCAGACAGGAGTGGATCTTCCTCTTCTGATCTCCCAAGAGTGTTGGACCTCTCAATGGATACCTGGCTTTGTCATCCTAACTAACAGTCTAAATATTTCTGTCCATCTCCTGTCTTCCCCAAGGGATTCTGAGGATCCTGAGTGTTAGATTCATAAACTGTCAGAGCAGGAAAGATCTTTAAAGATCAAAGGGTGAACTTACTCTCTTGGAGATGAGGGCAGTGACACTCAGCAACGTGATCTATCCAAATTCAAAAGCAAAAGATAATCAGAAAATATAAGTAAATGCTACATTCTCCACGTCCTGTTTTCTTGGTTCAAGTTGTTCTATGTCATTGGGTAAGTTTGTAGCAGGTCTAGCACTTTCACAGGGAACCGAGACCTATTGCCTCCGTTTGCTAGGTCACAGGGCCATGCCTTTGGCATCTGCACATTCTGATTTCCTGTTTCAGGGCAGAGACTCAGCTCCTGAAAGGACAAGCAGGAACAGGCAAGGGGAAGCACGGAGCCTACGCCTTCTCTCCTCATTTTGCACATCCTTGCATGCACCATGGGAGAAGAAAACCATTCCCTGGCAGCTCTCAGGAGACACGGAGACCATTCACAAAGGGTCTTCTGATAAATAGGGGCTGAGCCTCTTTCAGCTTGGCTGTCAGTCACAGTGCTCCAGTAAGGAAGGAGGAGCTCAGCTCCCAAAGGAATTGTAGAATGAAGGATTTACCACACGTGGAGCAGTGTAAGTTGAAATACAATATACACCCCCAAATCCTGGCACCTTAGACACTCCACGCAGCCACTCAGGTTTCCTTTCTACACGTATGCATCTAAGAATTCCAGAGCACACAGGCTTAAAGACTATATGATTGGGGCACCCAGGTGGCTCAGTCAGATGACTGTCTGACTTTAGCTCAGGTCATGATCTCCTGGTTCCAGAGGTAGAGCCCCGCATCGTGCTTGCGCTGTCAGCTTGGAGCCCACTTCCAATCTTCTGTCCTCCCTCCCCTTTCTGCCCCTCTCTCACTCATGCTCTCTCTCTTAAAAATGAATAAACATTGGGGCGCCTGGGTGGCTCAGTCGGTTAAGTGTCCCACTTCGGCTCAGGTCATGATCCCGCGATTCAGGAGTTTGAGCCCCATGTCAGGCTCCATGCTGACAGCTCAGAGCCTGGAGCCTGCTTCAGATTCTGGGTCTCCCTCCCTCTCTATGCCGCTCCCCCATGCGTGCATGTGCTCTCACTCTCTCTCTCTCCCTGTTTCTCAAAAATAAAAACGTTAAAAAAATGAACATTAAAAAAATAAAAACTATATTATTGCTAAAAAAAAAAAACCCACCCTATACTAATGGCATTACCTATGTCTCCTTTTGCAGCTTCTATCATTTTAGTAAATGACTTTTATACTGGTCTGATATCTAACAACATTGATGTAACACTTCATTATTTATAATTTGCTACAATTACAGACCTGTGAATTTATACTGTAATATTTATTCTCTCTAGACAATCATGGTACATGCGAGTGGCCATTTTTTTTCCCCTTCCTTTCCAGTAATTATACTTTTTTTTCTTTAAAAAGAATTCCCTGACCATACTGGCTGCCTCTAACACCATGCTAAATAGAAACAGCATTGGTGCATTTGTTCCTCAGTTTTTCCTGGTATTAAAGGTAACATTTATAAATTTCATCATTTATTCTGATGCTTGTTGTCTGATTTTTGGAGATGCCCCTTATCAGATTAAGAAAGTTAATTTCTATTCATAGATTTATGAGATTTTTTTTAGTTTATTATCAGTGGGTTTTTAATTCTAGCAAATGACTTAATGCATCTATTCAGCTTTGAGTCTTCTATTTGGGTTGATTAATGTGGTAATTACATTAACATATTTCCCAATGTGAGATAGTCCTGACATTTTCTCAATGAATCTAACTTTGATTTCACCTATATACTCTTTCTTACTTTTTAAATTTAAACTTTTAACTGATATATACATGCAGAAAAATACATTAAAAAAATAAGCCTCTTGGTAAATTTCTACCAAACAAGTGTTTCCATGTAATCAACACCAACACTTACAAACCAAAACATTGCTAGCACTTTGGAAGCCCCACTATGCTCCCTCCCAATAACTTATCCCCCCGCCCAAGGATATCCAATATCCTAACTGGTAATATATTAGACAGTGTTTGTCTTTGAACTTTTATATGGACAGGATCATAAATATGTACTTGTGTGTCTATTTTTTTCATCCTTACATTTGTGAGACTCTACCATAGTGTGTACATGTAACATCATTTCATTTGTTCTCATTGCTATATAATATTTTACTGTATGACTATTCTACAATTTACTCATTCTATTGCTGACAGGCACTGTGTTTTTTCCAAGTAGTTAGCTATAAGAATAGTGTTGTTATGCTAACATCATATACAATGGTGAAAAACAGAATTTTTCCCCTAAAATCAGGAACAAGACAAGATGTCCACTGTCACCACCTTTATTCACCATAGCACTAGAAATCCTAGCCACAGTAATCAGACAAGAAAAAAAAATTGTCATCCAAGTTGGCAAGAAATTAAAAAAAAAAAACCTTAAGCTATAGGAAGGTGACATGATACAGTATATAGAAAAGCCTAAAGACGTCACCAAAAAACTATTAGAACTAATAAATGAATTCACTAAGGTCACAGGATACAAAATCAATGTACAATGTACTGTTGTATTTCTAAATACTAATAAAGAAGCAGCAGAAAGAAAAATTAAGAAAGCAACTCCACTGGGGCACCACCTGGCTAGCTCAGATGGTTAAGCATCTGATCTTGATTTTGGCTCAGGTCAGGATTTTGGCTCAGGTCACAGTTCATGAGTTCGAGCCCCACATTGGGCTCTGCACTGACATGGTGGAGCCTGCTTGGATTTTCTCTCTCTCCTCCTCTCTCTGCCCCTCCCTTGCTCATGTGCACGTTCTCTCTCAAAATAAATAAATAAACTTAAAAGAAAACAACCCCACTTACAATTGCACCAAAAATAATAAAATACCTAGGAATAAACTTAACCAAGGAGGTAAAAGACCTGAGACCTGTACTCTGAAACTATAAAACACTGATGACAGAAATTGAAGATGACAGAAATAGAAAGATATTTCCTGCTCATGGATTGGAAGAACAAATATTATTAAAACGTCCAAACTACTCAAGGCAATCTACACATTTAATGCAATCCCTGTCAAAACAACAACAGTTTTCACAGCACTATAACAAAAATACTAAAACTAGCATGGATCCATAAAAGACCTCAGACAGCCAAACAATCTTAAAAAAAAAAGAGCAAAGCTGGAGGCATCACAATTTCAGATTCAAGTTGTATTACAAAGCTATAAGAATCAAAACTATATAGTACTGGCACAAAAATAGACACATGTCAATGGAGCAGAATAAAAACCCAGATAAAATCCCACAGTTAGGTGGTAAATTAATCTTTGACAAAGGAGGAAAGAATATGCAATGGGAAAAAAGACTTCGATAAATGGTGTTGGGAACACTGGACAACAACGTGCAAAAGAATGAAACTGGGCCACTTTCTTTTTCCTTTTTTAAGTTTTTTAAAAAATGTTTACTTCTGAGAGAGACCGAGTATGAGTGGGGGAGGGGCAGAGAAAGAGACACAGAATCTGAAGCAGGCTCTAGGCTCTGAGCTGTCAGCGCAGAGCTGTGCGTGGGGCTTGAACTCACTAGCCATGAGATCATGTCCTGAGCTAAAGTCAGATGTCCAACCGAGTCACCCAGGCGCCCCATAACCAGACCAGTTTCTTATACCATACACAAAAAATAAATAAAAAAGTGGATTAAAGACCTAAATGTGAGACCTGAAACCATAAAAATTCCAGAAGAGAACACAGGCAGGAATTTCTCAGACGGTAGCTGTAACCATTTTTTTTTTAATTTTTTTTTCAACGTTTATTTATTTTTGGGACAGAGAGAGACAGAGCATGAATGGGGGAGGGGCAGAGAGAGAGGGAGACACAGAATCGGAAACAGGCTCCAGGCTCTGAGCCATCAGCCCAGAGCCCGACGCGGGGCTCGAACTCACGGACCGCGAGATCGTGACCTGGCTGAAGTCGGACGCTTAACCGACTGCGCCACCCAGGCGCCCCAGTAACCATTTTTCTAGATATGTCTACTGAGGCAAGGTAAATAAAAGCAAAAATAAACTATTGGGACTACACCAAAATAAAAAGCTTTCTGCACAGCAAAAGAAACAATAAAACTAAAAGGCAACATACAGAATGGGAGATGATGTTTGCAAATGACATATCAACTACCCTATGATCCAGTAATCACAGTACTGAGAATTTACTCAAAGAGTACAGGAATACTAATTCAAAGGGATACATGCATCCCATGTTTATAATAGCATTATCTACAATAACCAAATTATGGAAGCAGCCCAGGTGTCCATCAATGATGAATGGATAAAGAAAATATGGCATATATGTACAATGGAATATTATTCAGCCATAAAAAAGAATGAAATCTTGTCATGTGCAACAACATGAATGAAGCTAGAGAGTATAATGCTAAGTGAAATAAGTAAAAAAAAAAAAACAAATACCATATGATTTCACTAATATGTGAAACTTAAGAACCAAAAGAAAGAAAGAAAGAAAGAAAAAACAAGAAATCGAGTCTCAACTATAGAGAACAAACTGATGGGTACCAGAGGGGAGGTGGGGGCCGGGGGGGGGCAGAGAGTGTGAAACAGGTGAAGGGGATTAAGTGTACCCTTATTTGGATGAGTACTGAGTAAACTATGTAACTGCTGAATCACCATATTGTATACCTGAAACTAATATAACACTGTATGTTAACTCTACTGGTATTAAAACACAAATTAAAAAAAAAAAAAAAAAGAATGGGGCACCTGGGTGGCTCAGCCAGTTGAGCATCTGACTTCAGCTCAGGTCAGGATCTCACAGTTCACGAGTTCAAGCCCCACGTCAGGCTCTGTGCTGATAGCTCAGAGCCTGGAGCCTGCTTTGAATTCTGTGTCTCCCTCTCCCTCTCCCTCTCCCCCCCCCTCAAAATAAAATAAACAGTAAAAAAAAAAAGAATAGTGCTGTTAAGAGCATTCCTTTAAAAATATTTTGGTGAGCATATATATGTATTTCTGTTGGGAATATACCTAGAAGTGAACTTCTGGAGCACAGGGTAGTATACATGTAGCTTCTATATATACCAAGGATCTGCAAACTATAGCCCATAAGCCAAATTCAGCCTATCACCTGCTTTTGTAAAGTTTTACTGGAGCACAGCTACATTCATTTTTTTTTTAATGTATTGTCTATGACTTTTCTTGCAACTGCAGAGTTGTATAGTTGTGACAAAGATAGTATGACCTATAGTATTTAAAATATTTATTACCTGGTTCTTAAGAGAGAAAGTTTGCTGTTTCCTTCTGCATACTTTCAATTTTTTAAAGTGGTTGTACCAATTTATACACCTACTTTTTAACATTCCTCACTGAATGTAGTCCCATTTACAGGTTAATACTACATTATAATTTCCCTTTGATTTTTTTTTTGTCCTAGTGTGGATTTGTTCTCAAGGTATCCTAGCCTTGTGAAATAAATAGGGAATGTTCCTTTAATTTCCATTCTCTGGGAGAGCTTGTGTGTGTGTGTGTGTGTGTGTGTGTGTGTGTGTGTGTATTGACTATATTGTATATATTATTTCCTTGAATGATTGAGTTAAACTACTGACTATTTTTCATTTTTCTTTAAGTTTTTTTTTTTGAGAGAGAGAGACACACAGAGTATGAGCAGGGGAGGGGCAGAGAGAAAGGGAGACACAGAATCGGAAGCAGGCTCCAGGCTCTGAGCTGTCAGTATAGAGCACAGTGCAGGACTCGAGCCCACAAACTGTGAGATCATGACCCAAGCCAAAGTCAGAAACTTAACTGACTGGGCCACTCACGCACCCCTGATTGAATAGTTTTTAAATTTGATTTCTTCTTGGGTCAGTCTTGAAAGTTTTCTTTTTCAAGGAAATTATATGCTTTGACTTAGTTTCACTTATTGACAAAATGTTACTTATGGTATTTTTCATCACAAATATTTTAATAAAAATATACCATTTATAGAAAAAGCATTTAAAATGTGTATGTGGAGAAAAATAAGCTTCACCCCTATGTATGCAACATGTATTAAGAAAGAGAACATTAGCAATATATATAGAATCTATTGTATCCCCTCCCTCTACCTCTTGCCTCTGGGAGGTGACCACTATTCTCAGTTTTTATAGATATACACATGTATACACAAACCAGATACTGTGTGGTTTTGCATGCTTTTGTGGTATATATAAAAGGATATGAGTATGTATTATTCTTTGTCTTACATTTTTCACTCAAATATCATGTTTGTAACAGTCATCCATATTGGATAACTCATCTTTGTGTTGGTTCACTCATTTTTACTGTCCTAGAAGATGAAATTTTATGAATGGGTAGAAACTAAAATTTACTCATCAATTCTCCAGACATAAACATTTACGTTAGTGCCCAACTCTTTGGCTCTTGTGAACAAAGATGCTTAGAAAGTTCACGTACTTATCTCCTGAGATTATGTGTGTAAGAGCTTCTACAGACTCTATGTGTTTCATAGCACATCTTTAATTTAATAGATAATGGCAAATGACATTCTCCTCAGGAGTGTTAAAAAAGTTGCTGTTGTAGGGTGCCCAGGTGGCTCAGTTGGGTAAGCACCCAACTCTTGATTTAAGCTTGCTCACATCATGATCTCAGGGTTCGTGAGACTGAACCTTGCGAAGATTTGTACTGTCTGTGCAGAGTCTGCTTGGGATTCTCTCTCTTTGCCCCTCCCCCACACGTGTGCACCCCTTCTCCCACACATGTGCACCCCCTCCCCAAATAAAAATTTTAAAAAAGTTGCTGTTCTTCTAAATAGTTACCAATACTTGCCACTTCAGGCTGTTTGATATTGCCAATAATATAAGTGTTTTCTTATTTTTAATATCAGCTGTAGTTTTGGATATCCTCTTTTATTCCTAATATTGTTTGTTTATGCCAACTTTTTTTCTTGAAGGAAAAAAGATGGAAGCTGGTATATTTTTTATATACGTCAAAAGAGTTTTAGCTTTGTTGATATACTTTGTTGTAGCTTTTGTTCCTTTTTTACTACCTGTTTTAATATTTATTATTTCTTACTTTCTATTAGATTTAGTTTTAACATATTGCCCTTTTCTTACCCTTTTAAGATGGATGCTTAAGTCATTAAATTTTTGGATATTATTTATTATTATACACACTTCAAAGCTATAAATTTCCCTCAATATGAGTTTAGCCAAATTCCACAAGTTTTATTTGTATTATTTTCATTATCTTTTAATTCTAAGTAGTTTACATAATTTCCTTTATTATATCTTCATTGACCTATATATTCTGTAGGAATGCTTTTAAATTTCCAAATGTAGAGATTTTTAGAAATGTAATTTTTATTTTTGTTTTTTTTTTACTACTAGCTTAATTTCACTGTGATCAGATGATGTAATTTGTGTGATACTGACTCAAAGATTTTGTTTTATTGGCTGATTATCAATTTTTATAACTGTATTATGTGTTCTAGAGAAGAAGGTATATTCTCTAATTTTTAGATGAACATTTTATATTTTTCAATTGGATCAGTCTTATTAGGTCACACAAATCTTTTATTTCTTTATTATTTGCCTGCTTGGTCTATCAGTTATAGAAGGATGTGCATCTGATACCATCTCCAGGAACTCTTTCATGCACTCTGTTCACACTAGCATCTTTGTTGTTCTTAGAACAGTTCAAGAACTCCTCCTTAGAGCCTTTATACTTGTTGATTCCCCTACTTGAAATGCTTTTATCCAATCTAGGTACCTCCCTTTCTCCCTCACTTCATTCCGGTTATCTTATGAAAAAGTTCTATTTTCATCACCATGTATACAACAACCCCCTTATTCTGCCATCTTCTGTCCCCTTATTTCTGTCCCCTCTCATTTACTTTTTTCTTATAATACTTATCAACTGCTGACATATTAAATATATTTATTATCTTTTCCATCCAGGAGAATGTGTACTTCATAAAAAGCAGAAATTTAGACATATTCATTCTCAGCAGTTAGAAGGAATCCTGAAATAAAATAGATGCTCAGCAAACATTTGTTGAATGAATGAATGAATGAATGAATGGTAAATATCTCCCATTAATATATCTGAAATTTTCTCTTTGTATTTTTGTCAAATTTGACTTTACACATTTTGAGATCATGTTATTAGGTGCATAGAAATTTAGAGTCATTGGAACTCAGAGAATAAACGTATCTTTCATAATTGAGACGTACATCAAATTCTCTTTTTAATACAGTACTAATTTATTATTTTACTTTGTCTATTTTATCTCTTTAATATGGTTTAACCAGATTTTTCCTATTACTGTTTTTCTGATATATTTTCCCCATATTTGACTTTAAATCTCTCTGTATCCTTATCTTTTAGGTGTGTCTCTTTGAAAATTATATAATTTGGGTTTTGTATTCTAATAAAATAAAACAATTTTATGTTTAAACTAGAGAGTTTAGTCCATTTACATTTGTTGAGAATACTGTTCAATTAAAAATTATTTTACTATCATATGTTGTCTTGCTTTTTCTATGCTTTTTTCTTCCTTTTTGCCTTCAAATTTATTGAGTTTTTAATTTTTTTTTTATTGTAAGTCTAGCTTTGAACCTCCAAATACTTTACTAGACTCTCCAAGTCATCAGGAATAAATTATGCAGACATGTCTCTGAAATGTATGGATTCAAACAGTATGCATTCAACATGTCCTACATTCTGAAAGCTGGGCAGGGAGTATTTGCAATATACTATCTCATGAAATTCAAATACCAACTGCCCCTCTCCCCCATCAAGGAAGTCACCTTCAAGTTCCTACTGAAGGGGATTCCTCTCTTCCTGTCTCCTTATTTTACATCCAAACAACTGGGTCGCCAAGCATACTGCTGGTCTGTATCAAGGGATTCTCAAGTTTCAAAAATATGCTTAGTCGAGTTCATTACTTTATTATTTTAAACAGCAATGTGACACTCGACTCTTTAGTTATTTACTGAGATGACAGATTTTTAGGGTCCTATGTGGAGACTGGGTTTCATATGAGCAACAGAAACTATTGCTTTAAATATGTAAATTAACACTTGTCTGCATATCAACAAGATGTGCCCAACTTTCTGCTTGGTCTCCAAGGGACACAGATGGCTCACAACCCTGTGTGACATTGGAAAGAGAAAAGAATATGAGTTATATTTGCCCTTTGACTGTTTTCCATTGGAATGTGATTAAAGAATATTTTACTTTGTTCACTGTCCTTTGTGAAACATTCAGCTCAATGAAAGGTTGAGTCAAAATAAGCAACTGAAAAGCTTCCCTATGTTCCTTCCCCATGGGTTCTGTAACTGGTAGCAACAAAGTCACTTCCAGGCTGAAAGATACAAAGCTACTGACTCAGTAGTGGGTCACTATATCCCAACCTATGCTCAACCATCTGTTGGAGGGTGTGGAAAGATCATATTACATCATGCATTTCTGTTTATTCATCCCTTTAAAATCTCCCCTTCGATATGTGTTTAATGTACAAAGTATATATAATGTACATAATAAGCTACTCTAGTAATGTACATGTACATGATTGGTAAGTATATGCATGTATGAGAAAATGTGCTCAGAAATATTTTACTGATAATGTTTTGCAATTTTAAAAAATGAGTCCACTGGTTTGTGAAACACATCTGGAAGCCTTATTGTCCATCCACACTATTTTGCAAACAGATAGCCCCACAGACCCATTAATCATATATAATCTCAGCTAATATTTTGGGCTTTCTTTATTGACTTAATTCCTTATGGAGACACCGATGCCTTCAATTCAATCTATTCTCAGAGTCCTTTCCTCCTAACCTTCTTTTCCTTCCTATACTCTTTGTCCAAGACCCAGATTATTGCCACTCAATTCCAGGTACTTCTGGAATGTTTTACTACTCAAAGCAGTAAACATTGTACAGTATCTTGTGAAATCTCTGACTTGAGAAAAAACAAGGATCTCTTTTAGTATCAGACTTCAAAGAGGCCATGGATATTAATGCTTTGGTGGTATCATTCCCAATATATATGTGGAAAACTGAAATTAGATGATTTTAGTGTAAGGTTACAAAACAAGTCAAAACATTTTAACCTGACCTTGAGGTTCTGAGTCCTATATTTTCCTTTGCTGGGATCCTCAGTGGGTCTGTGGAAGGATTCTAACCAGGGGCTATGTGTGTGCCTCTTCCTTGTACTTCCTATGGTGAGGGTAGTATGGGATACTGTCTTCCTCGATCCTAGGATTGGGCTGTGCCTCATTAAAAGAGTTTGGGGCAGGGGTGCCTAGGTGGCTCAGCTGGTTAAACACTGGATTTCGGCTCAGGTCCTGATCTCACAGCTTGTGGGTTTGAGCTCCGCATCAAGCTCTGCTTTGACAACTGTCAAAGGAGTTTGGGGCAGTAGAAAGAAAAACGTCTTTGAAAGAAGACAGACCAGGGAGCACCTGGGTGGCTCAGTCAGTTGAGTGTCCAACTCTGGTTCAGGTCATGATCTCGCGGTTCGTGAGTTTGAGCCCCGTGTGGGGCTCTGTGTTGACAGTGCTGAGTGTGGAGCCCGCTTCAAGTTTTATGTCTCCCTCTCTCTCTGTCCCTTCCCCACTCATGCTCTCTCTCTCTCTCAAAATGAATAAACGTTAAAAAATAATTAAGTAAAAACAGGAAAGAAGACAGACTGCATTCAAATCTTAGCTCCCAGATCCACCCAAGTTGTGAGACCTTGAGACACTGGGGTGTATTAATTAGGCCCAGGCCAAGCTATGTTGTAGTAAAAACAAGTCCCAAATCTTAGTGGCATGAAAACAAATATTTATTTCTCATTCCCGGTATATATTCATGAGCAGGGTTAGAAGTAAGCTCTGCTCATCCTAATTATACGTGGGTCCAAACCAATGAAGTGGGTGTCAGAGAAAGAGCACATGGTGAACTCTTTAAGCTTCCAGCAAAATGAGATACATGTCACTTACACTCACATAAATACACCTAATCCAAGATGGCAGAGAAGGGTAATCATGTCATATATCCAGAAGGAGAACAAAAAATATTTGAGAAGTCCACTAATGATTACCACACCAAATTATTTAACATCCCCAAGCTCTGTTAAAACAAGATAGCGATAAGGATACAGATAAGCTAAATTAGAACTGTGTCTCAATACAGGAAGTGACCAATGCAATGCCTGGACAAGACAAATATTAGTCCCCTCCTGGCTGCCTCTTGTCCTCTTCCCTCCAGACCTGAGAGTAGAGGAAATTGGTAGGAGAATCCAATTCCACTAAGAAAAGAATGAAAATGAGCTGTCAGAGCAGCCAGGGGGCAGGAGGCCAGGGTAGTCAGCCAGGCCCCAGTGTTCAGATAGAATTTCATTATCCAGAGGATTTTTTTTTTTTTTAGCATAAAATAACTAATCCTCTAAAAAAACCCAGATGAAGAGAAAGTTCACACAGGGATCAAAAAGATAGCCCAACCTCTCCGAGGCCAACGTGGGACGTGCATCTTGATACAGCCTGGCACTTTCATTAACATATTTAATCACGCTTTTATCTTTAATCATCACATGGCTTAATAGCGTGCATTGTATTCCCAGGCCCAAAATAACAATGGTTATGTGGTTCTGTGATAGATGTTTTTAATAAAATCAGTAATTACCCTTGTGTGTGTGCGTGCGTGTGTGTGTGTGTGTGTGTGTGTGTGTGTGTGTGTGTGTGTGTATTATCTTTTGGTTTCCTTTTTAATTTTGGCTTTAAGGTATGTCAAAATACAAGACTAAGGTGGAACATCAAAATACCCTTTTTGCTTATTTTGTTTGAGTGCCTGCCAAGCAAAGGGAAGGGTATTCCAGGCGTGGGTTCTAAAGAAAGATTCTTGTAGACATAGCCAGGAATGGGGGTGGATCCCGGCTTCATGCCAAGCCTCCTGGGTTTGCATCCCAGCAGTTTGAGGGAGGGTTGGTCACATGACCACACTGTGCTGAATTTCCCAATCTGTAAAATGGCATACAAGTATTCCCCATAAAGTCTCTGTGAAGGAACACAAAGATGCTTTATAAGTTTTATTAACAAGCACTTAAACTGCCTTTACTATGCACTGGGAGGTATTCTAAGTGATTTAAAATATTAACTCATTTAATCCTCAATGCAACCTTACCAACATAAGTACTTTGAACGTCCCTATTATAAAATAGTTGAGTGCACTAAGGGACAGAGAAGTTAAGCAACCTGACCATGGTTCCACAGCAAGTAAGTGGCAGAGCTGGAATTAGAAGCTAGACATTTGTCTCCAGGGTCTGTGATCTAAACAAGCCAGCTGTTACTGTTCCTGTTATGGGTCCCCTAAGCCCATTTTGACTTAACAGACCTGGCTTTTGGGCCAGACACAGGCTACTGTATGTTCAACTTGTTTCCTCTCACATGTTATCCTAACATCCTTTGCCTTAATATATGTTTCTAGTCAAACTGCCTTCTGGTGTAAGGTGTAACACAAATTCATTTCTCAGTGCCCAGTACGGAACAGACCTTTATTTATACTCACTGTATCTTGCTCCGCCAAATAGTTCAGGATATTTTAAAAAAACAATCTGACTCTAATTATATTGCTGAAGGTGAATCACTCTGAAACTTAGTTCCTCTCTCTATAAAATGAGGCTGTCCTACTATTTCATTAACCAAAGGGACTGGAAAATACTATCAGCTCTCATTTATTTAGCAAATGTGTTGAGCATCCATTTACGATTGGCTCTTCAAGGATAACCAATACTGTCCCCACTGTGGCTTCCGACTACTCCTTTCTGGGTGGGGAAGGGTTTTGGTAGTTTTAACCTTGACACAGCAGTCCTAGGGCCCTCCACCTGTAGCAGGACATGTTACCACATTTTCTGAGCCACATCTATAAATCAGGGTTGCCCTTAAAAAAAAAGAATTTAAGAATGTGAACACACACAGGAAAGTGCTGGGCACAGAGAAGAAACGAGGAGGGAGGTTGTCTGTTTCTATGCACAAGAGACAAGGACCTTAAAGGCATATGTGGTATGTGCTGTGTGGAAGAACACCATTCCTTGCATAAGCGTAGGACCACATTGTTTCCAGTACTCATCCCTTTACGTGGTTCATATGACCATAACGGTGCCAGAAGTCTGCAGGATGGTGCATTCCTGGGGTCCTTCCCTACTTAGAATGGTAGTTTGTAGCCTACATTCTTCTTGAGTAATCTGGGTCATTTCTCTTAAAATGTATTCCCAAGACTTTGTTGAGTTTAAAATTCACCTCAAGTTTTAGCTTCCACATGCATGAATTCACACCCATAAAGTGTTAACAACAAAACAAAACAAAACAAAACAAAAACAAGAACTTAGAGCAAAGAGACATACACAGTAGGAGGGAAGGTGCTTACTGGTTATGCAAGAAGTGCTATGTTGAACACACAGGAGCAAAGATCCACAAAAAGCAAGCTATTTTTCCAGTCCAAATGGATGAAGTACAACAACCTTCCCCATGATCTCCTTGGCAAGAAATCAAGACAAAGGGTCCTTGGCAAGAAATCAAGACAAAGGGGCAGAACCTAGGGGCAGCTGGCAAGAGAATGAAGACAAATCCCTCCAAATGCAAGTCACAAAGCTGTGGGTCTTGCAGGCACATGGGAAAGCCATTTTACTCTATTCATTTCCATTCCTCAGCTGGAGCACTGATAAAAATTCAGAATTTAAAATAATTCTTGAGCAAAAGCATTAATAAAGATCTTGCCCGCTCCACAAATAATAAGAAAGGTCTTGATACAGCAGAATCATCCTAGCAGAGACCAGCATGAGGCAAGAACAGGAACAAGTCTATGGGAAGCCAGACTTAAACACTGAAGGGCAAGAGAAGTTTGAATGGTACCAGGACAGAGACTTTTGTCTTATTCGGAGAGGACTAAAGGTTTTCACCAATTTCTTTGTATAGACAGCTCATTGTTCGTAGTTTTGTTGACATGATAATTATGGTCTAAAAGTTGAAGAGTGAAATGTGTTAGTTCTCAGTTGAGAATCTGAAACCATTATTCCAGTTATGTCCCTTAACAGGGGACTACAAAAATGTATTTGGAGATCAGGATTGGATAATTCTAACTTGATGATTACTGCTGTGATTTTGGTGGTCAGACCAAAAATGGTCAGACACTGGTATAGAGCTTATTTTTAGAGACCAATGTCTCAGCAAGGTCTACCTAGTGCCTTCACAGATCTGACCCTTGTTTTCTCAATCTTTGGCAAGGTCCTACCAATAACAGAAAATCACCTCCATTTTCCATAGTAACTTCCAGTCTTCCATTTGGAACAAAATTTAATTTTGTACAGTATTTACATGACCATTCAAAGTTTGAGTATCATGCATGAACATGAGACAAACTTTAGAAGGTACAAAGAGCAAACAGGAAAAGGCTCTATTCCTCCCTTCTCCCTGAGCTGAGCCATCTGTCCTGTTTCTCTCCCAGGAAGTGATTAGTCTCAGCACTGGGGGTGCAACCTTCCAGAGATATTCTGTACATAGGCCTCTAAATGTATACATGTAACCACTTTAAATTATCATACAAAAATGTTTATTTTGGTGGGTTACAGATCTATAAATTTTAAGATAGATATATCAATCTTGTGTATCTGCTACCACTCTCAGGATCCAGAATAGTTTCACCACCCTCCCAAAACTCACTTACACCATCCCTTCATAGTTTCGATGTCTCTAACATCCTCTCCCCCATTCTTAACCCCTGGCAACCACTAGTCTCTTCTCTATCACCATAGTGTTGTCTTTTCAGGAATACCACATAACTGGAATCATACAATATGATTGTATGACTGTAACCCTCTGAGATTGTCTTCTTCAGTCAGCATAATGCCTTTCAGATTTACTCCCCGTCCACTGTGTTAATAGTTTGTTCCATGTTATTGCTGAGCAATATTCCAATGGGGGTGTGTCACATTTCGTTTATCCATTAATCTGTTGATGTTATCGGTTTTTGGTAATTACAAATAGAGCTGATAAAAACTTCCATGTACATGTTTTTGTGTCAACATAACTTTTCATTTCTCTAGGATAAATACGTACTTGGGTTACAGGTCATATGATGGCATATGTCTAATTTAATGACATATAACTGAGAAACTATTTTCACATATTTTTTTAACCCAAATGGAAATGACTGTACACATAATTCAGCATTTTGATTTTTTTTCATTACCAGTGCATCCTATGGTTCATTCTGGATATGTCAGGATACTCAGATCTATCCCATTCTTTTTTTTTTTTTTTTTAAGTTTTAGTTATTTTGAGAGTGCATGCATGCGTGAGTGGGGGAGGAGCAGAGAGACAGGAAGAGAGAATCCTAAGCCGGCTCTATGCTGTCAGCGCAGAGTGCAACATGGGGCTTGATCTCCCAAATTGTGAAATTGTGATGAAGATCAAGTGGTGGATGCTCAACCAACCAAGCCACCCGGGCACCCCCATCCAATTCTTTTAATTTTGCTGTTGTGTTATTGTTGCTGTTGCTATGGTGTTTTTCTTGCATCCTCCATTGATTCTTCAGTGTTTTCTAGGAACAAGCTCAATCACTGCCCCAATTACTCCTTAGGCTCTTGAAGAAACCATTTATTTTTCCTGTTTTATTAATTTCTGGATACTTTATTTTCTTTATTCTATTTCCTTTGGCTTATTTTGTTGAAAAATTCTAATCTCTTGAGTTAGCTCCTTAATTTTTACACACATTAAACATGAAAGAGTATATACTGGGCTTGAAAAAACAACAAAACATCAAAGAGTACAAAGTAAGCCCATGAGTGTACCACATTAGCTGTATCCTATCAGTTCTGATGTGCACTGTTTTCATTGTCATTTTCTGGGTATTTTGTAATTTTAGTATTGATTTCTTTTACTTGAGAGATCTGTGAGAAGATTCTTTCATTACTGCCATTTCTTTTAAATTTCCAGGTGCCAGGACATACACCATATACATAATTTTTTTTTAAGAATAGTAAAAAGGACACTCATAACCAAAGTTTAAGAAACAGAACATTATCAGTGCTTCTGAAGTCTTCTTTGCCTTCCTTCCCTAATTGATACTTTTATACTCCTAGAAGCAAACAGTATTGTAAATTTTGTGCTAATCTTTCAACTGTTTACCTACATAAATAAGCAAAATGATGATTTTTACCTTTATGCCAATGAAGTCATCATGATGAAAATGCCCTTTTCACTGTAATCTGCATTTTTCTCTCAATAATGTGTTGGCAATTCACCCATTTTGATATTTATAGCTATTGTCTGTTCGTTTTCACCACCATATAATATCCCACGGAGTGTAAATACCACAATTTATTCATTTTACTACTGATGGGCCATTGGGTCATTTCCAATTTGTAGGTTTTACATACATATTTGCTAAAAATATTCATTGCATGGTCCATGACATATGTGAATGAGAGTCTGTCTAGGTCAGCCAGCTCAGGATGAACTTGCTAGGATGGAGGAGATATCTATCCATCTTTAGTTTGATAATAAAATGCCAAATCATATGGAAAGTGCTTTTACCAACTTCCACCTCCCTCCAGCCGGTGTACCAGCATCTCTATCACTCCTGCTCCACGTCCCTGCTCAGGTTTGACAATGTCAGACTTTTGAATTTTTTTTATATGTAGGATGTGTAATCGTATCACATGGTACTTTCAATACGTATTTTCATGATGTTAACAGAATTGAGTGCTTTATCAATTCTTCGTGGTCATTCCCAATTTATAAAATGTCTTCTCTTTGTTCACTCTTTCTTTTCTTTGTAAATGCCTTAATTGTATTAATTCACTGAGATCCATTATATTATTTCAGAGGCTCATTTGTAGTTGGCTTTGTATGTTGCAAATATTTTCTCCTGGTGCGTGGCTCATCTTTTAAATTCATTTGGGCTGCTTTTCGGGAACAAAAATTCAAGGTTTTAGTATATTTGAATTTATCAACATTACTATTTGCATAATATTTAGGAAATCATTTCCTAACCCACAGTCATATTTTTCTGCACATTTTTCTTAAAATGTGAAAGTTTCCTTTTGATATGTGAATCCTTAATTCATCAGAAATTGATTCTCTGCATGGTGAGAGATAGTATCCAGATCAATTTTTCTACATGGATAATCAATTATCTCACTGCTATATATTGGATTGTTTGCTACGAATTTAGAAACCAGTTCCCTATGTGTATGTCCCCATCTACGGACTTTCACTCCTTTTCCATTTATCTATCTCTGTATTAATATCACACTTTTCTTCATTTTTGTAACTTATAGAATATCTTCATTATCAGGAGGGCAATTTACTTCTTTGGACACCCTATTCTCTTCTCTCTGTCTCTCTCTGTCTCTGTCTCTCTCACACACACACACCATATACATATATATATATATATATATCCACATATCTATATATCAGACAATGTACTTGACAATCCACTTGTCAAGCTGCATTAGGATTTTTATTTTAATTGTCCCTGGATCTATAGATTAGCTTGGGAAAAACTAACATCTTAAACATACTGAGTCTTTTTATCCAATAATATATTTATTTAGGTCATGTTCAATGACTTTCAATGAAATGCTATAATTTTCTTCATAAGGAGAGCGTATGAATGTTTGATCTGAAACAGGTATTTTTTCATTATATTTATCATTTAAAAAAATATATTTTCTGTTTGCAGCTGGGGTATAGAAATATAATTGATTTTTAGGAGATTTTTATTCAAGTGTAATATACAGAAATGTGCACAAGTCCAAGGAGTACAGCTTTATTAATTTTCAAAGAGCACATACATGTAGCCGGCACCCAGGCTAAGAATCCAAACATTACGATGACATGAGAGCTATCCCCCAACCAGTGACTGCCCCCATTTAAAGGTAACCACTATGCTGACCTCTTTTACCGTAAACCAGTTTTGTATCTTTTAACACTCATGGAACCAAAGAGAATGTATTCTTTTCTAACTTTTTTTTCTCATATTCTGCTTTTAAGATGCATCTGTGTTGAGCGTGGTTATAGTTTATTCATTCTCTTTGCTGTATAGATTTACATTTTGTAAACAGACTACAATTTATGCATCCTAATGTTGGTAGATATTTAAATAGCTTCCAGTTTGAGGGGATATGGCTGCCAAGAACGTTTTTGAGTAAGTCTTTTTGTGTACTTATGCTCTCATTTCTGTTAATTTGTTCCCAAGAGTAGAACTGCTGGTTATGCATATCTTTAGCTTTGTTAGATCTTGCCATGTGATTTTTGTTTTCCAAAGTGGTTTTAGCAATTCACTTACAGTACATAAGGATTCCAGTCAGAATACAACCTGTTCTTCACGTTGTAATGTTTCTTATTTATAGAAACAGTGGTAAACTCTCATATTAAAATGAACTCACCTTAGTCATCAAGTTATTTTGTATATATGGTTGGCTCTAACGAGTTTTTGCTAATAAATTTTTGGTTTCTGAATGTTTGTGACAGAATTAAGCTATAATTTCCTGTCTCATGCTGATCTTATCTATGGGCACAAAATTTATATTTGCCATGTAAAATCAATCAGGGGAAGTTTCCGATATTCCTCTTCTCTGTAAGATTTTATTTAAGATTAGAATTTCCTATTCCTTTGATGTTTGGTAAAGCTTGCTTATTAAACCATTTGAACCTGACATTTTCTTTGTGGGGATATTAGCTACTGATTATCAAGCAAATTCTTTAATTTCAGATTTTTCAGGACTGTTTAGATTTTCTATTTTTTCTTTAGTCAGTTTTTATATTTCTCTAAGATGTGTTCATTTCACCTAATCTTTCAGATTAATTTGCCTGAAAATGATATTATCTTTTATATCACTGATACATTTATTACTTTCTTCTTTAATATGGGTTATTTGTACTATCTTCCCCTCCCTTAATCTTGGCAGAGGTTTGTCAATTATTTCAGCTTTTATTAAGGAACTTTCACTTTGTTGATCTTTTCTATTGTACATTTGTACTCCATTTAATTAAGTTCTGCTTTTACTCTACTTCTTTTCTATAGTCTTTGTTTAGTCTAACTTTGAAGTCAGATGCTTAGTCTATTAAATTTCAACTTGAAGTCTTTGCTAATATAAACACTGTATTGTCTAAATTTCTCTCCAAATATTGCTTTAACTGCATTTCATGCATTTTGATGTATTTTCATTATTACACAGTTCTAAATATTTTCCAATTCTTACTGTGATTTCTTCTTTGAACCCTGAGTAATTTAGGAGGGACTAAATTCCCATGTAGATTTTTATAAAATTATCTTTTTATTGGTTTTATGTTAATTATTTTATAATCTGTGCAAAGTGAAATAAAATGGAGTCAGTTATGTCTAGGGGTTGTAAGAAGGGGCTGAGAGGCCATTAAGGAGGTAGGCTTTATGCCCACTGGATAGAACCACAAACTTCTACATTAGGCCAAACCCCAATCATCCAAGGACTCCGCAGAAAACACCTGCAATTTGCTAAGGTTAACAGACTTGCTTAGTGATGGCTGTAGCGACCGATTATGTTTAGCCAAGATTAATTTTCTATCACCAACACCAATCAAAATTCTTAGTATACAATATATTTAAGCATTCCATTTTTTCTTTCAGAACCCCTGATTTTTGTTCCACAGTAGGACACAATTTGGGTTGCTACCCAAATCCATGCTGTGTGAATTGCAATTCTGAGATCCCAAATAAATGCTTTTTTTAAAAAAAGTTTAGCTCTCTTTTCTCCATCCACAAATTAAATACCACAGTATTTGTGGTATCTGTGTGATACAAATTGTGTTGAGAACCGATTCATGTCTAATACATGGTCACTTTAATTAAATTCCTATGAATGCTTGAAAAACCCATGTCATCTCCAGTTACTGAGTGCTTTGTAATTGTGTTGCTCGAATATCCATACTAATAATGCTTTTATTCTGATTAAGATAGCACTAACTGAGAGAGGATACGTTGACATTGCCCACAATGATGGTGTATTTGCCACATTGTCCTTGAAACCCTAACAACATCCACTTTGCAGCTGAAAGCTATGTTAATAGTGCCATACTCAGTTTAGAATGGGTTATACCTCCAAGATGAATGGAGTATCTGTCAGTATATAATGGGTACATTTACCTCTGGTCATGTACATAACATAAGCTTTTGTTTTTGTGTGTGTCCTGACATACCATTTTCCACTAATTTATCCAGGATATTTATCTTCTGTTTAAGCTCTGTCATATTTGCAGGTTAACCATTGTTTCCCTTCACTGTGTGTGTGTGGTGTGTCTTCCTGCTTTTCCTTTTGACTTTGTTCATCTTCTTTATGGTATATTTTTCTATTTTATTAATTTCTATTCCTGTGTCATTAGCTCCATTCTTTTACTTTGCGTTTATTTAATAGTTTATTTTTTCACTTATTAGTTTGAAAGACTAGTTTACTAATTTTCAGCCTTTTTGAAGATAAGGATTAAAGGCTATAAATCTTGCTTTTGCCATATTCACATGCTTTCATCTGCAGTTTAAAATGGATTTTCTATTAATTTTTAAAATTTTGAGATAATTATAGATTTATATGCAGTTCTAAGAAACAGTTACAGAAAGACCCTATGTACCCTTTATCCGTGCCCCCCCACCATTTTACCATCTTGCACAACTACAATAGGAGATCAGAATCAGTTTATTGACATTGATACTGTCAAATCCAGGACATTTCTGTCACAAGGACCACTCATGTTGCCCTTCTACCGTGACACCTACTTTCCAACCACACTCATCCTCTTTTTCTTAAAACTTAAATTTTTTTTTTTTTTTACTTTTTGAGAGACAGAAAGAGAGTGCAAGCACGGGAAGTGGGGGGAATGAATGAATGAATGAATGAATGAATGAATCTTAAGCAGGCTCCACGATCAGCACAGAGCCAGATGTGGGGCTCGATCCTACAATCCTGGGATCATGACTTGAGCCAAAACCAAGTGTCAAATGCTCAACTGACTGAGTCATCAAGGCACGCCCCCCTCTTCTTAATACTGGCAGCCACTAATCTCACCATTTCAGAAACTTGATTGTTTCAAGAACATTATACAAATGGAATCATACAGTATGTAACCTTCTGGGATTGGGTTTTTTCACTCAGCCTGACTCCCTGGGGATTCCTTTAGGTTGCTGTATGTATCCACAGTTCATTTTCTTTTATTGCTGAGCAGTATTCCAGGGTATGCAAGTACCACAATGTGTTTTAACTGTTCACTCTCTGAAGGGCATCTGGGATGTTTTCAGTGTTTGGTTGTTACAAGTGAAGATGTAATAAACATTCATTCATATTCAAGTTTCTGCATGAACACTGTTTACACAAGAACCTGTACACAAATGTTTATAGTTTTATAGTAGGTGACTATATCTTCATTTAATATAATTTGTTAATACATGAATCATTATTTGGAATTCCAAAAAATATTTATGTAGCTACAAGTATACAGGATTATTTTGTTGACTTCTCTCTCCTCCCTGTCTCTCCCAATGGATCTCAGGAGACCACTGGATAGAAAGAGAGACAGACGTCTTTATGTGGGTTTGTATTCAGGCTTTAAAATTTGTTGAGTCCTTATTTGATCAATTTTATGAGCTTTCAAAGTCTGCTTGACAAGAATACATCTTCCCATTTCTAAATGTAAGATTCTTTATATTTCTGGGTGATCTTATTTTCCTACTCAAATCTTTTAAATCCCCATTAATGGTTTATATGCTTAATGTATCAGTTGCTGAGACATGTGTAAAATCTTCTCCTATGAGGGCACATTTGAACATTTTCCTCACTAGTACAGTCCGCCTTCTTGCATATGTTTTAACCTCCTTTATTTGGTGCATACAAGTTTAGAATTATATCTGCCTAGTGAATTTATCCTATCATCATAGTTTCCTTTTTTTTTCCTCAATAATTTTTTTTTGCCGTAAGGTCTTTTTTGTCTGATATTACTATAGCTGCACTGGCTGTCTTTTGGATAGTTTTTGCCCATTATGTCTTACTCTATTTCAACAACAAAAAATAATGTGTTCATTTTCTCATCTCTTTACTTCCAGGCTCTTTGCATCCTTATGTTTGGGATGTGTCTCTTAAAGCACATGCAGCTTCAACAAACAGAATAAATATTTCTGTTGTAAAATGTAGTACAAATAAAGAAAATTGAATAAAACAAATATAGAGCAAAATAAATGTTTATGAAGCAAATATCCTTGATATCAAGTCTCAGGTCAACAAATAAAACTTTTCCAGCCACCTCAGAAGCCCTGTCCCAGTTACAAACCCTCTTTCTTTTCCTGAAAAACAACCAGTATCCTGACTCCTATGATAATCCCTCTATAGTTTTATGTCCCAAATGTTCATCCTCAAACACTACAGTTTAGCCCCCCATCCCCCTTTTTGATTGTTTGCTTGTTCTAGAAGATATGCCTTAAAGTTTTTTCTGGTCTGTAGGTTCCTTTTCATCCCACTTACTTTTTTTTTTTTTTTTTTTTTTGCCAGTGCAATTTATTTGTTAAAATACTGGGTCATTGGATCTACAGACTTGTGGTTTCATCTTTCATTTTCTCTACTCTAGCTCTGAAATCAACTACTTGTTTAAGGAGGCCTGGCTCCTTTTATGGGAGGATGGTATTTAGAAGCCAAGATCTGAGTGTTAGCTGAGTTCGCTGTTACTGGGGTATCTATCACTGCTTTTAGGTCTTCTCGGTAGACAGTGCTTGGAACCCATGTGTACACACAACTATACATGCTTCTTATCTATCATCGTATCTATCATCTATCATCTTATCATCTATCATCTATCATTTATCTATCTATCTATCATTTATCTATCACTATAATCTTGCCATCATTTATGTATGTATGTATCTATCATTTATCCATCATCTATCTACCTACCTGTCTATCTTTCTATCTAGTCTGTAAGCCAATTCATTCTGTTACCTCTGACCCCAACTAACAGTATTCTTTCTTGTATTACAAATTCTGGCCATTTCACATGAAACCAAGATAAAATATCTCTTAGATTCATAACAATGCTTTTTTAATGTAATCAAAAATCTTTTTAGTATTTCTGTATTTTGAGAGAGAGAGAGAGAGAGAGAGAGAGAGAGAGAGAGAGAGAGAGAGAGAGGGTGAGCACACACGAGCAGGGGAGGGGCATAGAGAGGGAGACACAGAATCTGAAACAGGATCCAGGCTCTGAGCTGTCAGCACAGAGCCTGACATGGGGCTCGAACTCACAAACTGCAAGATCATGACCTAAGCCAAAGTCAGATACTTAAGTGACTGAGCCACCCAGGCACCCCATAATAACATTTCTGATTTGAAGTCAGGACTACAGGTTTTTACTTTATCTCTCCCACCTTACATGTGTATTGCCTTTGCTCTCCAAGAATCCTGGTTCTTAGGAAGATAAAAGTAAAACAGAATTAGGGTGTCATATAACCACTCATGCGCTTTATTCCATATTGTATGTTTGACAGTCTCAAGATAACAGTGTGATACCACTACTAGCTGCACTGATTACTGAAATAGTGAAATTTTCTCATAGATCCTCTTCCTGTATCTCTGTATTCTTCATAATTGTACTGAATTCATAAAGGACACAGCCATTTAATGTTATATTTTTTCCATTAAAAATATTTAACGTTCACCACCAGCCCTCTTGTTGCTGTCTCTCTAATCATCTTGGTTAAGCTTTTCTTGACAAGATTCTTCAGGAAGAACCCAGGAGAACATTTTCTTATTTCTTGCATGTTGATACCAATTGGTGTGTAATCTTTATGCTGAAAGTCTGTGTGGCTGTATATAAAGTTCTTGGCTCATTGGCTTGCATTTTCTTGAGTATCATAATATAAATATGTTGCTCCATTTTCTTCTGGCATAAAGTTTTGCTGTCAAAAAGTGTCCTAATAACCTGATTTTCTTTCCTTTACATATGACTTAGTCATTTTGCCTGGAAGCACAAATTTTTTTTGTTTTTAAGTAAAAATCAAGTTACTAAAATACGTCTCAGTGTTGGTCATTCCAAGTCAATTTTCTTAAGTGCATGGGCCCTTTCAGTATGCAATTTTTTGTTGTTTCTATTGAATTGTTGTTTAACTGTTTTTTCTTGAATTGTAATTTTGGGTACTTGGACCCTTGCTTTGGGTTTCTTCTTTGGGTACTCTACTAGAGCAATGATGATCTTATCCTGTCTTATAAATTTCTCTTTTTCTCTTCAACCCATTTAACTCTTTTGTAAGTTTCTTCCTTTAACCTGTTTTTCTTTAGGCATGATCTGTTGTGTTGATTTACTCTTCAGTTACTCATTTAGTCTTTATTTCTAAAATACTTTTTCTTAAATTTCTAATTATTTTCTGAGTCCTGTAATCTCATTCTGGGTTTTTCTAATTCTGATTTTTAAGAATTGTTTTAATATTTATTTTTGAGAAAAAGAGAGACAGAGCATGAGCAGGGGAGGGGCAGAGAGAGAAGGAGACACAGAATCTGAAGCAGGCTCCGAGCTGTAAGCACAGAGCCTGATGCGTGGCTTGAACCCACAAACCTGAGATCGGGACCTGAGACAAAGTCAGACACTTGACCGACTGAGTCACCCGGGTGCCCCTCTAATTCTGATTTTTATAGTTCCATCATATCTTCTATCATTTTCTTAGTGTCTTTAGCTTCTTTGAAATAGTGTATTATAATTTTCATGTGACTTGGAGCCACATTTCTCTGGCATGCTTTTATTATCTGGAGGCTGGTGATTCTGTTTCATGATACTAACTTTGCATGTGTTTTGAATCCAAGCATTTTCTGTCCTCTTTTTTATGTGAAGTTAGTTTTCCTAAATATGCAGAAGAGAATGCAGTTGAACATTTAGTTTCTAACTCCACAGAGCTCTCTTGTGCTGTTTTTGTAACATGTTAGAAGGTAGGCTGGTTGACTTTCTGAGTTGCCCCAACTCTGTTTTTCTCACTTTTTTTTTTTTCCAACGTTTATTTATTTTGGGGACAGAGAGAGACAGAGCATGAACGGGGGAGGGGCAGAGAGAGAGGGAGACACAGAATCGGAAACAGGCTCCAGGCTCCGAGCCATCAGCCCAGAGCCTGACGCGGGGCTCGAACTCCCGGACCGCGAGATCGTGACCTGGCTGAAGTCGGACGCTTAACCGACTACGCCACCCAGGCGCCCCTCTCACTTTCTTTTATCTGGCCTTCAATTTCCTGTCAGTATTGTCTCTGTGGTACCCAATTTTGATTTTTTAATCCCACTTTTTATTCCTGGGAGGGGGCTCTGGTTGGCTACTTTTGAGAGTTCACAGGGTCCAGACTGTTCCAGATGCTTCACGCTTTCCTGCTGACCCTATGTTTTTATCTGCTATTGCACACAGTATTCAGCAACTATTCTCATTTTGATTTTCAAGCTTTCCAGTGGTTATCTGTTGGTTGGTTTTGATCCTGAGGTTCATACAATGACTCACTGCTTTCCTCTCCTGCTCCCCGCACAGTCCTGACACCATGCAGGTTTTGTAACTGTCAGTCTGATAATAACCTGATACTCTTTCCTTTATGTAAGTGATTTAGTCTTTTTGTTGTTGTTGTTGTTGCCTGCAAGCACAAGAATTCATTTTTCTTTCTTTTTTTTTCAATATATGAAATTTATTGTCAAATTGGTTTCCATATAACACCCAGTGCTCATCCCAAAAGGTGCCCTCCTCAATACCCATCACCCACTCTCCCCTCCCTCCCACCCCCCATCAACCCTCAGTTTATTCTCAGTTTTTAAGAGTCTCTCATTTTTCTTTTAAAGTCCAGAAATTTTATTGGAATATATCTCGATGTTGGCCAAGCCAGTTGTCACTGGTTTGACCCTCCTCACTCACAATTTGTAATTCATGAGGATAGCTTGTCACCTAGGTATTTTGTAGGGATTACCCATGGATTGTTGTTTTGTTCTTTGAATTTCTTTGTCTGTTTATATGGTGGAATTTGGGAAGATTCAAAAACTAAGGCACCAATGTCATTTTCCAGCATGTAGTTTTTGTGTCCTTTTTCAACAACTTAATCTGACAATGTCTCTCTTATTAGGTGAGTTGAGTACATTGACATATGTTATGGTTAGTAATAAATTTGGCATTAATTCATCTTATTTTGCATTTTTGCTTTGTTTGGAAATTTCTAAATGGTTTTTTAACCCTCTTTAAATTCAATTTTCTCTCTACTGTTTTGGAAATTAATCTATACCTTTTAAAGTTTTGTTATGCATATTTCATTTAAAGTCTCAATATTATCAGTACTCCACTTCCAAAATAACTCAAGGATGTTAAAACACTTAATGTCCATCAACTCCTTCCCACTTTATATACTATTATTGCCCAATAGTTTAGTTCTGTTGTATTTTCTGCACAGGTACACACCAAATTGAGCATTATTATTTTTCATAAAGTCAATGTTTATTTAAATTGCCCACTCTGTTTACCCATTTCTTTGCTCATCTTTCTCTCTTACATTTTAGGCCTTTCTTCCAGGGTGGATTGATTTTCCCTTTCCAGAACTCCAACCTCTTGACTTTCCTATAGTGAGATTTCATGGGTGGCCAATTCTTGGTCTTTGTTTATCAGAGTATCTTTCTCTCACCTGTATTTTCAATTAAGTACGCAATTCAAGGTCGAATTTTTTCTCCCTCTGTCAGCACTCCACAGAGGTTTCATTGTTTTCTGGCTTCCATTGCTGCTGTTGGTTAGTCATTTCTTGGTAAGGTCATCTACCTATTTTTTTCCAGCCTTCTCTGAACCCTGTTTTAGTGCTCTACAATTTTCAATAGTAAGTCTAGATATCCTTGTATCATTTTTTAAAAATCATTCTGCTGAGGATTCCCTGGACTTCCGGAAACTGAGAATTGTCTTTCATCCATTCTAAAATGTCTTGAGCCCTCTCTCTTCTGATATCGCCCCCTCCCCCTAACTCCACTTACAGAACGTGTATGTGGGACTCTCTCATCCTGGTCTCATGACTCCTCACGCCTCTTTCTTGTTTGCCTTTTTCGTCTGAGTACATTTTGGGTAGTTTGCTATTTCTATCTTCCAAGTCATTACTTCTCTTCTCATGTATGTCTCATTTCCTTCCTAACATGTCCATTGAGTTTGTAATTTCATATCTAAATTATATTTGATTCTTTTTATAATATGCCTCATCAACAGTTGGTGCTTTTTTGATCCATTATCCCATCTTTCATTTCTTTAAATGCTTTAAATATTTTTTTTCCTCTATATTTGGCTTGTCACTGAGGGTACACTATTTCAAGTGCATGAGCTTTACTGAGAGTGGGATTTACTTCTAACTCACCCTATGGCTATTAAAATCTAGGCTCTGGGTTCTTTCTACTGACAAACTCACCTAGGGCAAGCAGTGCTTTCCACTGACTTATCACTCTGGTTCCTGGCTCTCTTTTCATTTTTGTCCCTGAATATTTCCTTTAATTACAAAAGCATAATTACTCATGTAAAAGCACACTTGTGATTTTCCAACAAATAGGTAATTGCTATAGGAGGATATTTTGAGAATACCTTATTTTCAATATTGGTCATAATGGAAGTCAGTTGGGTAATTTCCACATTTCCATTTCTGTAATTTTAATTCCAAGAGTTGTGGGTTTTTTTTTGAATGGAGAAGCTACAGCAAAAAAGGCTAGGCAGAGAACACTGAATTCATTTATCTGTTTGCTGAAGTTTATCTTCTAATAATTTAACAAGAAATGTTAATGGGAACTGTGCTCCTGGAATTGTGGTGTCTTCAATAATGTCTGTCTCTTGCATTTATATGTAAATAGAAGTTTGGCTAGTTACAGAATTTGAGGGCCAAACTTTATTTCTCTGAAGTTTCTAAAGATGTTATCCTATTGTCATCTAGTTTTAATGTTTCTATGGAAAACCTTTTTTTAAAAAAATAGGTCACCTGATACGTTCACTTTTTCAACAAATGACTCCTTGTTTAGAATGTAAATCTATTAATTTCACAATGATATGTATTTGTTTGGATATTGTGAATGTTTTCTGAGAATTTAGTGTGACCTTCCATTCTTTAGATGTAAGTCTCCTTTAATTTCTGGAGCATATTCTTGTTTTCTATCCTTGAATTTTTTTTCAATTATATTTCTTTAGTTTTCTTCTTTGGCACCCCTAATTATGTGTATATTGAACTCCTTCCAGGCTTACTATTTCTCTTTAATGCTTTTTATTTTTATTTTTTTGAATATTAAATTTATTGTCAAATTCGTTTCGATGCAATGCCCAGTGCTCATCCCAACAAGTGCCCTCCCCATCACCCACCCTCCCCTCCCCCCCCACCCCCCATCAACCCTCAGTCTGTTCTCAGTTTTTTAGAGTCTCTTATGTCTTTAATGCTTTTTAATGCTTTGTTGATTTCCATTTTGTTTTCCCCACTGTTAGTGAGGCCATTTAATATTTTTAGGGCTGTTCATTCACCCTTTTAATGCTTCGGGTGTGGCTCTTTCATTTCTGTGATGGTTTTCTTTTGTGGAACCACTTCATTTCTCATGAAAGCAAGATTGTGCTTTGTCCCCTGCTTGATTTTTCTGTGTTTTGATATGAAGAGGTAATCACCTAATTTTCTTTCAAGTTTTTGATGCTATATTTGGCCCAATTTTCATTTTATCTGTGGTAGTACCTTCCATCAGTGTGTGTGCATGCATGTGTGTGTTTACTTGCCTTTTACTCCATTCCTTTCCTTAATTTCTCGTATTGTCTTTCTGTAGAACCCATACTAGTTCCTTTCGACACAAGTATTATTACCAATCTCTGAGTTTTACTTGCATTAGCTTTTTATACAAGGTTTCATTGGAAGTGAGGCAGGGCCATCCTCTAAGTGAGCAGGAATTCTACCAAATTCACAGTAAAAACTATTTATGGTGCAGTGTTGGGTATGTTCATTGATTATTTTACCCAGGAAAAGGTCAATGTCTCTGCTACCCTGATGCCCTAAAACAAACTGCTTCTTTCTTTCTTTCTTTTTTTAATTTTTTAACGTTATTTTTGAGAGAGAGTGTGTGCATGAGAGAGTGCAAGCAGGGGAGGGGCAGAGAGAGAGAGAGGGACACAGGATCTGAAGCAGGCTCCAGGCTCTGAGCTGTCAACACAGAGACTGACATGGGGCTTGAACTCACAAACTGCGAGATCATGACCTGAGCTGAAGTTGGACACTTAACCGACTGAGCCACCCAGGTGCCTCAGACTGTATCTGTGTTTCTTATTCAGTCCTTCCTTCAGTGCTTCTCTGTAGTGCCAAAATGTACCCCGGGGACTGCCCTGCCCCACCCCCTATGTACTCTATTCCTGACACAGATGCCAAAAGGACTATTGGTTTTGTCTCTGAGGTTACACTACCAATCTCACAAGCTGTTCTACTGACATTGTTTGATGTCTGCAGGCACAAGTGTCTTCTCTCAGCACCTGGCCACATGCTTGATCTACATCCTGTAGCCCTTCCTCATAGTTACTGTCCAGCATGATAGAGTCTTCTCAGTTTTACCACAGCACTTGCATTTCCTTTTCTTCTGATTTTTCTTTTTATGGAGGGGTAATTTCTCAGAGAAGAAGGGGGCAGAAGGATGTTTACTCTGCTATCTTAAAACCAAATGTCTGGGGGCGCCTGGGTGGCGCAGTCGGTTAAGCGTCCGACTTCAGCCAGGTCACGATCTCGCGGTCCGTGAGTTCGAGCCCCGCATCGGGCTCTGGGCTGATGGCTCAGAGCCTGGAGCCTGTTTCCGATTCTGTGTCTCCTTCTCTCTCTGCCCCTCCCCCGTACATGCTCTGTCTCTCTCTGTCCCAAAAATAAATAAACGTTGAAAAAAAAAAAAAACCCAAATGTCTGTTACTCACCTTTCTTAACAACCTTTGATATGGAACATGTTGGAGGCTTTTCACAAGTCTAAACAGATTATAGGCTGCCCTCCCCACCAAAGTGTCATTTGTAAATAGGTTGCCTGGAATTTGGAATCTTTTTTTTTTTTTTAATAGAAACCAAGTTATAAACCAAGTTGGCAACCAAGGTCAGCTTTTCAATAGGCTGGTTAGCTGGATACATTGTGCTAATAACATTATTTCGGCTTCACAGAACTACTATTAAGTTACTCTATAGAAAAATGAATTCCAAGTTCTAGCTAATAGAATATAGCATGTTTTAAAATGTAAAGTTATGTCACTCTCTTGCTTAAAATCTCCCAGTGGTTTCTCATCATTCTTAGGCTAGAGACAACATTCTTAACATGGTCTGGTAGGCCTATGATCTGATTCTGTTGGCCCCTCTGATTTTGAACTATTACTCAAACTGGCCTTCTCACTGTTAAAGGAATGTGTCTTGCTTCTGCCAGCCCTGAAGTCTTTGCAAATTTACTTCCTTTTGCCTAGAATATCTTTTCCTTACCGGTCAGCCTACTCCACCCTTCAGACACAGTTCAACCCAAATTCCATTTATTTGGGTAACCTTCATAGATCTTGAAATGGGACAAATCACCCTTCTATATACATTCTAATAGCATCTGGTTGTCTTTATGTTTGCTACTATATGCCCTGCACTCCTCACAGTGATATTCCAATAAGCAAGTGTTAGATAAACAAATAATTACATGTTTTCTGTCAAAGACAGCGCTCTTAGACTCAAAGCCACTTGCCTGGAGCCAATGACATTTTTTATCTCCTAAACCACTTCCTATGTCATTGGCCTCAGTGGATCATGTGCATGTTACATAGAACTCCAAGTTTCATCCTTATGATGACCAATGCTATAAGCAGTCCTTATTACAATTATGTGAAAACTCTGAAAAGTCGTTAAAAATAGCTTATTATCTGATTCCACATAGGATCACAGTTTTAAATACCTAAAACATAAACACATGATATAAAATCAATTGCATGTAATGGTTATATATCCCTAGATGTCTCCACTTCAATATTACAGAACTGCAAATTTTCTGGGATAGTCTCTCTCTCGCCTTTTTTTTTTTTTTTTTTAACAATTGGGCTCTTACTCTTTGACAGTGCATCTCACCTGTCGGCTTTGTGCCCTAATTTCTTTTTCCATAAAACCTGGCCACTATCCATTTATGGTCCTGTCACTCATTGGTTTGTCACAACTGTCTTTTTGAATCCTCTTATGTTTCCTGCCAGGCTTTGCTCTTGTGGAAAGAAGTTAGATAAGTTTGCAGCCCTCTATGTGAATCAGAAATGACCGTTTTTATTCTAAATTTACTTGCTCCAGTTTCTATGCATAGACTTGATCCAGTTCTCTCACCTATGAAGGGGACTTAGTGGCCAGCAGTGTTCACGGCCCTTGTAGGTCCACTTTGTAGGAATGTCATTGTTGAACTGAGAAGGGGAAGGGTGAAACCTTAGGAACTGAGAAGGGGAAGGAAGGATGCTCATTAAAGGATCTGTCTGGTCAAGCTAAGGAAGGACATCTTAAGGCTGGTGAACCCTAGTGAATTAATCATGTGGATGAAAGGGGCCTGAGACAGCCATTGCCTGACGAATGGTCTGATGCCTGGGAAACAAGAATGGCCCCAACTCTGGAGTAAAGAATGGGGTTTGGTGGGGTGGGGGGGGGCAGACCCAGCTGTTGATGGTTTAGAAACACCCTCTAGGATGAAATTTAACTAAAAGTACATTAAAAATCTTGACGAAATTGTATTTATTTCTGAACAACTTGTTAAGGTCAAAACATGACTTAATGGGTTTGTCATTTGGACAAGGAATGGATTTTTTATTTAAATATTAATAACTGAGCTACTATGAAATGGGCTTAGCTTCACCCCTGCCTCTTTTCTGTACTTTCTTGTCCTTCCATTATTTCTTTATCCAATGTTGGCTAGAAAAGGCTGCTAGAAGACTTCAAAGTCCATGAGCTAATTAAGCCTGTTTGTTAACTTGAGCTATGTTAATATGGATGAGTTTATAAGGCTGTGGACGTGCTGTTTGCTTCTAGCTATTAACTGATTTCATCTATCCTGAGAAACAAAAGGGCTTGGACATAGACTGATGAGGTAGTTTCCAAAGATTTGTGGAGAAATTAGAAATGGTTCACTGTAACAAGACCTGATAAAGAATTTTGGAGGGGGACCACACTTTCTAGGATCACCTTCTTTCACAGAATGTGCGGACAAACTAAGCACTCTTATGAACCCTTGCTAACTCACCCAGCCATGCATTCCTGTCACTTTGTGCCTGCTGCAAGCCAGACACTGTGCACCATGGCTCCCCTCCATAAGGAGCACAGAGCCTCAGAGGAGAGACAGACACAGATCATCTCAACACGATATCCCTTCAAGGAGGCATAAGCTCTTGTGTGAGCTTTGAAGAGGGTGCAGTTAGCTTAGCCTGGAGATCTGGGGGCAGGCTTTGAAGATGAGACAACTTTGGGGATCAGAGTTACAGGGAGAAGAGGAGTTAACCAGGTCAATTTGGGAAAGAGAAACAGATGCCTTGAGCACAGCGTGGTCTGGTCTTTGCCTTCATGTATGTAGAATGCCTGCACTTTCCCTGTGGACCAAGGCTTCTTTCTGTCCCACTGGTCTGTGCCATTATCATACCAAGCTATTACCTGAGGCCAGATAGAAAGGGAACAGAGGGATTAAGGCATTCAAGTTAGCAGTAACACAAGTCATTCATCCACAATCAAGGCGTCTGACATGGTAGGGCTAGGGTGGGGCCCAAGTAAGTGCTTTCTAAACAAGCACACAAATTAAATGTGAAACCTCAGATCCCTGGAACACATTTAGACAAACATGGCCCTAGAATCATCCCTGTGACACAGTATTCAGCACAGGGACCCACACATTCAAACTCAACCCAAAACACAGGAAATGTATGTGATATACAGGAGCAAACAACTTAATCACTACAATTAAAATGATCAAGCATAACTTCTTGCCAACTGTTGGTGGCACATAGCTTTGACCCACCTTTGGTTTGGAAGCACATTTTTGGGAATCTAGGAAAGTTGGTAACAAATCTGAAAGTTAGGGAGGCATTAATATGTGCTGAAGCACCAACAATGGTTTCTTTAGGGGTAAAACTTTCTCTGTTTAAGCTAAGCTGTGATGTTCTGACATGTTATTAGTATTTTGCAATGAGCATATCTTCTTTGTATTCAGAACAGAACAAAAATAATAGCAAATTGAAAATCTACCTAAGAGCAGGGGTAGACAAAGAACAGTCTATATATTTTGTTAAAACGAGTTATAACTAGTGAAAAGGGCATCACCAAAAATTGGGAAAGAAGGGAAGCCTCTATAAATTGATTCCCATCTTATTTATTATAGTGTTTACTTTGGGACAGTAGATGTGCCCTACTCACCAGGGCATGTGAACCTGGACCACTTTCTTACACCACACACAAAAATAAACTCAAAGTGGATGAAAGACCTCAACATAAGACAGGAAGCCACCAAAATCCTAAAGGAAAAAACAGGCAACAACCTCTCTGACCTTGGCTGCAGCAACTTCTTACTTCACATGTCTCCAGAGGCAACAGCGAACTACTGGGACCTCATCAAGATAAAAATCTTCTGTACAGCAAAGGAAACAATCAGCAAAACTAAAAGGCAACTGATGGAATGGGAGAAGGTATTTGCAAATGACATATCAGATAAAGGGGTATTATCCAAAATCTAAAAGAACTTAACAAACTCAACACCCAAAAAACAAATAATACAGGGAAGAAATAGGCAAAAGACATGAACAGAGACTTTTCCAAAGAAGACTTCCAGATGGCTAACAGACACATGAAAAGATGCTCACCATAACTCATCATCAGGGAAATACAAATCAAAACCACAATGAGATACCACCTCACACCTGTCAGAGTGGCTAAAATTAACAACTCAGGAAACAACCAATGTTGGCGAGGATGCAGAGAAAGAGGAACCCTTTTACAATGCTGGTGGGAATGCAAACTGGTGCAGCCACTCTGGAAAACAGTATGGAGGTTCCTCAAAAAATTAAAAATAGAACTATGCTATGACCCAGCAATTGCATTACTAGGTATTTATCCAAAGAATACAGGCATGCTGATTCGAAGGGGCACATACATCCCAATGTTTATGGCAGCACTATCGACAATAGCCAAAGTATGGAAAGAGCCCAAATGTCCATTGACCAATGAATGGATAAAGATGTAGTATATATATACAATGGAATATTACTCAGCTACCAAAAAGAATGAAATCTTGCCATTTGCAACAACGTGGATGGAACTAGAGTGTATCATGCTAAGTGAAATAAGTCAGTCAGAGAGAGACAAATATCTGGAATTTAATTTGCAACACAGGTGGAATTTAATATGCAACACAGGTGGAATTTAATATGTAACTCACAGTTGGAATTTAACATGCAGCACAGATGTACATAAGGGAAGGGAAGAAAAATAATATAAAAACAGGGAGATAAACCATAAGAGATTTTTAAATACAGAGAACAAACTGAGGGTTGATGGAGGGCTGTTGGGTGGGGGGTGGGCTAAATGGGCAATGGGCATTAAGGAGGCCACTTGTTGGGATGAGCACTTGGTGTTATATGTAAGTGAAAAATCACTAAATTCGATTCCTGAAATCATTATTACACTCTATGTTAACTAGCTTGGATTTAAATTAAAAAAAAAAAAGTCAACAGCCATTCTTAGGCAATCATTCAGCAAATAGGTACTGAATGCCTCTTGACTACCAGGCCCTCTTGATTCCTAATCCTAGCACTTTCATTTTGGAGTGTAGCCAGCCATGACAACAAGAAGCTGTCAAGAGAATCCAGACTACGAGTAGAAGCTCATGCGAGAAGCTCATGCCACATGCAAGAGAACAAGTGCAGAGGCAAGAGTTCCTAGTACCCCAGGGTGAGCAGACACTCACTCGAAGAAGACGGTCTTCACTTTGGATAGATGCTGGCTATCTTATAACAGCCCTATGAATGCACGGCTTCATAGCACATCAGAGATGGAGGGGACCCCAGACCTCACATGGTCTTACCCTCTCGTTTTAGTGAAAGGAAAACTGAAACACAGAACAAGGAGACTTGGCCAAGCGTGGGTTCTCGGAGCAGCAGTGCTTTTGTCTGTCTGCCAGATGCTGGAGCTAGAAAGAGCATGGCCCCTCCAGGACGTCCAGGACAGATGCCCAAACTAACAATTTCACAATGGTGTGGTATGTGGCGATAGAGTTGCAGGATACATAACTTAGTTTGGGGATAGGCAAGGTTACAGGAAAGAGGAGGCTGGGCTGTGTGACCCTTTGTCTGCCTCATGCTTGGGATGGGAATGGAGGCCCCTAGATACTGACCAATGGAGAAGTGTATAACTTGGGGTGCAGGGTCAGCCACTATGGGCTCACAGGTTCACGTCCCAAGTGTGTTAAGTTCTTTGAGCCTCAGCTTCCTTTCTGTGGTCTCTACCTCATAGGATTGCTTTTGAGGCTAATATAATGGGTACACAAGTGCTCAATGCATAGGTGCTCAGTAGACGGCATAAGTCTGGAGTCCTTCGGGTACTCATTCATAAACTTCTGTGAAAGGGTATACCCACTGTGGTCCACTCCATTTTAAATGATGGAGAAGGCCCTGAGAAAGTGTATTTGCTGCTTTAGGTCCCAGACCATCTCTCCAAATCTGAGATCACTCTTCTAGTTTCTGTTCTGAGGCCCTTGGAGGTGCTAATGTTGGCCAGCCATGGGCTCCAGGTACAGACACCAATCCTTTCTACACTCACTTCTCCTCCTTCCCAGAGTAGACCTCCAGCTCTAAGGGGAGAGGCTCCCAGCACCTCCTGCAAAAGGAAGATGTCCCACTGAGCCCCAGAGCTGGCTATGAAAGTCATTTAACAGAAGCCTCCCAAACATCCTTCTTAAAGCTGGGAGAGGTGTGGGAGCCCCAGTAGCTCTCTTTAATGCAGCTGGATTAATTGCCTGCTCGGAAAACAGCTCGATTCTAAATGATCCTAAAAGGCCTCTAATACCTGTAATCTTCCCTCCACCACGTTGCCCTGCTGCATGACTAAAGCAGGCCTGGTTTCAGGAGCTGGTGTGCTCAGTAAACAGCAGGCAGCGTTGCGGGAGGCCAAGGAAATCAGGCTCAGTTCCAAGGGAAGGCTGAGAAATTGATGAAAATGCCACTGGCCTATTCACTGGCCTAATTTGATTCCAGAAAATCAAGCCGTGGAATGTGGACTGGCCTGTTCCACAAGTGTGGGGTTCCTTTGCAGGGCTAGGTACTCAACCCTTGGGCACACCACTGGCTCTTAACCCCAGGTCCTTCCTGGCTGCATAGTGGGTGTCCCTCTCAAGGATCTTGTTTTTCTTTCTGAAAGCCACAGAGAGAGGTGACAAGGCACCTGATACTTTCAGTCAATCACCTATCTGGGGACAAGGCACCTGATACTTTTAGTCAATCCACTATCTGGGACACGAATGGCTGGACTGGGGTGCGCATCCACCTGGAACATAAGTGAGCATCACAATGAAGAGAATGGACTCCGGTTGGTGTCCCAGCTCTATCACTCCTACCTATATAACCTTGGGCAAGTTACCTCTTGGTACCTTGGTTTTGTCATCTATGAGATGGGGATGATTATAAATAATAGTATTGGCTCAAGGGGTCATTATGACGGTTAAATGCCTTGATAGATAGAAGGTGCCTCAAGAGCACCTGGGTCACGGAAAATGCTATATCTGTGTCTGATTTCGTTGTCCCAGCTTCCCTGCTTACGTGTGGCCAGGTACGTGGTCTTCCTCAGACTCACCTCCCTTCTCTGAGGTGGATGGCAAGTGTGTGGCCAACAGGGAGCATGGGGTATGGCACTGAGCTATCCTGAGTGTTAGCCACCTTCCTCTCCTACTGGTCAAATGCTGGAAGCTTGGCCACCTTCTCATGAAGCTGCCAACCTTGTGAATACTCCATCTAGCTGGCTGCCCTCTCTGACCTTATCTGTAGTTTCCATGGAGACCCACATAGAACACTGAGAGAAGAAAAGGGCACCTGGGCTGGGATGCAGGTCAGGAGAGGGGAGGCTAGCCCCACTGGGAAACAGAAGGTGAGCAGACAGGGTCTCTATCCCTTCCCTTCCAGCCAGTGATGTTAAGGGTCAGGGAAAGAAATCAAATACGCTGTGTTTGCTTGAATTTCTCAATATTTGAGCCTGCCACTGTATTTCCTGTCCCCTTCACCACACTGATGTCCAGCTTTGAGAGTTGTTGTGAGTTCTTGGCAAACAGATACCAGCAGAGGCTGTGTGTGGATCTTCACAAGGACAGCATCTTGCATGACAAAGACATCAAGGACAAGACACAGAGCTGCAGGTCTAGACACCACACCCAAACAACACTGTCCACTTCTTAAGCAACATTATTTCTAGTGGCTTAGATGCCCGAAGCCTGGCTTGTCCTCACTCTGCAGCCACCAGACCTCGTGTAGATGCCTATTTCTCTACTTACTGGTTGCTCTGTAATTGCTCTGCCTCAATTGCTTCTGCTGTAAAATGGGGCTAACCATCAGGCCTACAATGTAAGGGGATGTGGAGATGGAAGGCGTGTATCAACAATGGTCAATGTTTGATGAAAGCCCACAATGCAACCAGTTCTGTGCTCAATACCTCAAGTGCACTGTCTTACTGAGTCTTCCTATGACCCATGAGAAGCCAGCCCTGCTAGCAATCCGCACTGTACAGATCAGAAAACAGAGGAGGAATGAGGCTAATGAACTTACCCAAAAGTCATGCAGCTATTGTGAATGAGGAGCTATTCACAAAGTCCCTGGCACATAGTAAGCACATGATAAAAATGCACCTGTCCTGGCAGCTCCCGTGAGTGCTACACTTTGACAGGGAAGGTGGTCCATGGCCTAAGGAAGGCACAAAATCAGAGTGGGGGGCTGATGGGACTAGGCAATCATACCTGGTAAGGTCCTGCAAGTGACAATGTCCTGCCTGAAGTGACTGAGGGCATCTGTTTCGAGTCCCCATGACAGGGGAAGTTTTGAAGTGCCCTTGATTCAGATAGGGCTGGGAACACGAGACCCAGTGCTCTCTCCAACACTACCAGAAGTAGCTGGCACAGAGAAGGGACCCCACACAGACAGCAGGGGCTGTCAGCAGTCACTTCATCACCTTGAGTCTCCGTGATCCCATCTGTAAATGGGACATGCTGGTGTGTACCCTGTCTAGCAACAGGAGGCTACAGGATCTTGCTAAGATTAGCCATTCTGCTTCTTTCTTACCATCTCTCACAGAAGAAAGAATGACTTTTGGAGTTTAGGGCAAAAACAAATGCTCTGGAAGGCAAAGCCCAAAAGCTCTGGTGGGAGCAGGCATCGGAGAGTGTCAACATTTAACTGTTCCATAAGCCACAGCTTCCCATGTGCTGGCCAAAAAAAAAATTTTTTTTTCAAATGGGAAGAGAAACTACTGTTTCTCAAAAGCCACCTATGCCCTACCTGTTCTCTTTAATCCTCACAGCAATCATATGAGATTCACATTATTCTGATTTTACAGAAGTTAACGCCGATATTCCTAATCGGGTAAATGGCTCACCCTGTGGGCCCACAGCTGGTGACCAGAGAACCCCAGGTTGGAACCAAAAGCTTGGTAGTTCCAACATTCTTATCAATGATTTTTATTCCACTCTCAGCTCCTAACTCTCCTTTACTCTGTCTCAGGACACCTGTCAGGAGACATCTGCTCTCCTGTGTATGAACACGTGCCACTTTTAACATTGTGGGCTATGGGGATGTTATGAGTGACCGTTTGTTGCACATTTATTTTTTTTTAATGTTTGTTTATTTTTGAGACAGAGAGAGACAAAGCATGAACGGGGAAGGGTCAGAGAGAGAGAAGGAGACACAGAATCTGAAACAGGTTCCAGGCTCTGAGCTGTCAGCACAGAGCCCGATGCAGGACTTGAACTCACGAACTGCGAGATCATGACCTGAGCCGAACTCGGACGCTTAACCGACTGAGCCACCCAGGCGCCCCTGTTGCACATTTATATAATGAAGGCACTAAGAGTTCACTCACTGGGTCACCTCAAGGTTAAATATGCCCACAGAGCATCTATCACAACACATGAGAAAGTGCTCAACTTCTGAATTAGTTGGGTGATGTGATACCATTTCGGGGCAATTTGATTGGCAGAAATGAAACTATTCCTATCATATCAAGTATTGACAAAGTTGAGGAGAAACAGTCTTATTCCACTAGTACCAGAGTGAATGGATAGAGCCACTTAGGAGGACAACTTGGCAAAACTTAGTAAAATCTAGAACACTATTTCTGTATAGCCTCCCAAAGGCAACACCCTGTGCCTCAAGACATGATATGGTGGAAGTTATGAGAGCATTTATTTTGGTAATGGCGAATGAAGTATAGCCAACCTGAATGTCTACTGATGGATTAATGACTGAATAACTATGTTATATCCTTATGTGGAAGAAGTAGGGATAAGTGGGGGGGAAAGTTCTATACTATAAGCAAATATCATTTGAGTTTTTAAAAAACATGCCCTCAAACATGACAATAAGTTTTGAAGATACATATGTATGTATGAAATGCATTGGATTAAGCCTCTTCCATGGATAAGCATCATGCCTAGGAAGCCCATGAGGGAGGGCCACAGGCCTAGGGACTTGGTGTTATCTGATCTGTTCTCATTTTTTAGAAGGTGAATACATGTTCACATATGACTTGGGTGCTTACTTACAAAGGCAAATATAATAATAATAATATTATTATAATGATAATATATTGGGTGTTAACTCTGAGTATTCATTTTCTTCCAAAATAAATCAGTTAATAAGTTTGTATTTTTATACACACACACACACACACACACACACACACACACACACACACACTCTACTTAGTAAACTTTTATACACCATCTTTTTTCTTCTTAACTGAAATAGGAATGATTATTTTCATTTTGCTAATCATGAAAGTGAAGTTCAGCTTAGGTAACTTGCCCAGGAAGTAAGGGGAAATTTCAGGATTGAAAACCGACTGTTTCTGTTTAGGGCACTTAGGTGGCTCAGCCGTTTGAGTGTCTGACTCTTGGTTTCAACACATGTCATGATCCCATGGTTCATGGGTTTGAGACCTATGTTGGGCTCTGTGCAGATTCTTTCTCTTGCCCTCTCTCTCTCTCTGCCCCTTGCCTACGTGCAAGCACACACACACACACTCTCTCTCTCTCTCATAATAAATAAATAAATTAAATAAATAAATAAATAAATAAATAAATAAATAAATAAATAAATAAATAAAACATTTTTAAAAAAAGAACACTGACTTTTCTTTCCATCTTTTCGTTCATTCAACATGACTTCTGAGCCCTGCCCACATCCCAGGTGGCATGCGAGGGCCTGGGAATGCAGCAGGGGAGAAGACAGTTGTGCTGTTTGTTTTCACTGCATCACAGTCCAGTGAGGAAAGTGGACAGATCTGCATGCATTTACAGCACAGCGCGCCATGGTCGAAATTCACGGGTGAAGACTTGCTCTTTACTGACATCTGACAAATCAGGGAGCACAACTAGATTTGGGTCTGGCTCACCGCCATTAAGTTCACCACCAGCATGGCCTGTTTCTCACTTCTCCCAACAGATTCCTGAATCAGTAATAATGACGATGGTGAGTGAGCGCTAACTAGCCACCAGGCATCATTCCAGCATTAAATCCGCATTTAATTCTTACAATATCCCTATGAAGTTGAGTACCATTACAATTTATTTTACAGATGAGTAAAGTGAGGCACAGAGATGAAACAAAACAGTAAGACAAATAAAAGCTTGCTTGAGATTACACACCCGGTAAATTCTGGAGCCAGTTTCAACGCAAGGCTGTCTAGCTTGATATCCCCATGTTCCGCAGAAATCCCAGAGAAACACTCCAAGGTACCCAACAAAACACACCTATACCAAGTTTCCTTCTCCAAGTCTTCTGTGCAATTCGAGCAATATTAAGTAAGTATCAGATGCTCTCTCCTATTTTAAGAGCCATTGGTGGTCAGAGAGAGGGTGAAGGGGTGGGTTCTTTTGGGCTAAATCTCATGTCCCCTGTTGGCAGAAATTAACAGGCTATGCAAAGAGGGGACTTATTTTTCAGCAAATGCAAGTATGTAAGAGCCTCTTGACCACAGCCCCCTAATCAGAGAAGCATCCTGCTAATTGTCACTAATGTGATTAGCAGAATTAATTGGCCACTCAAAAATATTACACATCAAGCCACATGGGGACTAACCTGTGCCATTATCGGGAACATTATTGCTCAGTACTGAGAGGGCAAGACAATTGGCCTCCATAGGGACATTGTGATGTTCTCATTTATCCCTCCCATGAGTGGTGAGTATGCTGTGTATTAGACAAAGACAGACAGATATTACTAACTGTTCATCTGGGCTGCTTCACTGATAGTAATCTGTCACTTCCAGTGCCATGGGCCACTTCCTGCCCACCCCCTACGTCAGACGTTTTCATACTTCTATCCCATTATCTATGCCATTTGCTTTCCGGAAATCTCCTTCTACTTGTGGTGTCTGGTAAATCCCTATTCACTTTCCAATAAATGGTCTAAATGTTGCCAATCCATGGAGTTCTCTCTAACCTTCCTCCTCTAGTATTTCACAGTGATGTGTACAAACTTCTGTTTTACCCACACTATGAATCAGTCTCCTCCACTGGCAACAGGAGCTCAGGATCAGGTACTGTGCCATTCTCACTGCTGTATCCTCAGATCCTAATTACAGGGCTTGGCATTCAGGAAGGCTCAAAACTTGCTGACTGCCTCTGGATCTCCAGACGAGGCCTGGGGATGGGTGCACACTTAATGTGGCTCTGGGCTCGAGGCTGTGGATTTAGGGAATGTGGACATTGCACTGCCAGGAAACTATGTGAAAATAACACATAATCAAGATTGGTTATACTTATTAAACTTTTTACTAGGTGAAAAAAAAAAGCCACATGCCACAGGAAACCCAAACCTATGGTCTCCCGTGCTAGACAGTTTCCTCCAACTCTGTTATTCCTACTATGTGTTTCTGACCTTGGTGAATCCAAAAACGAGAGAGTCATGGTCCCCTTCTTATCTTCCCCTGCTTAACTCAGTGATCAACCTCAATATACCTATTTCTTTAATTCCTGTCTGATCAACGCCTTCTCCACCAGACTTGCCTTAGCCTAAATCTCAACATTTTTCACCAAATTCAGATATATGGGGAAAGTATCCAGCAGAGAGAGATAAAGATCAAAACAAACAAGCAAAACAAAGAAATCTGGACGAAATAGACTCTTTGGAGGTGAAGACAAATTAAACCAAAAATAAAAACTACACTATTATTAACACTCCCAGAGCGGTAAGACAACATATTGTGAAATGTTGACCAAAATGTTAGAAGAGAAAGGAACTTTCAGAAGAGCTCTTGAAAATTAAAAATATAGTATTACATATTAAAACTCAGTAGAAGGGTTCTAAGATGGAGCTGAGAAGTCTCTTGAAAAGTACAGCAAACAAACAAAACAACAAAAACCACTAGAAACAAAACAAAAACAAAAAACCCAAAACCCAAAGATTCAGAAAACATCAAACAGCCGCAGCAGAGGACCAACCCAGCAGTTCCAAGATCCAAATAGTAAGGTTCCGGAAAACGAAAGAACAGAAAATGAAGGGAAGGGATAATCAGCAAAAGACTTCAAGAACATTTTCCTAGAAGTAAAAGATGTATATTGTCAGAATGAAACAGCCCACCATGTGCCCAACCAAATAAATGGATAAAAATTGGTCTGCATTCAGACATATAATTGTGGAATTTTAGAGTGATGAGCCATTGATAGCATCCTACATGTCTGGGCAGGAGGTGGGAAGCAGGTCATAATCAGTAACCAGAATGGTTTCCGCCTTCCCAAAAGCAACACAGGGCACTGGAGCATAATAGAATAAAGTGTTCGAAGTCATGAAGGAAATTATTTACAGTCAAAGTACTAACCTAGTGTAAGGGCTGACTGTGGAAGGCATTCACATATTGATCTCCTGAATATACCTCCTTAAGAAGCTGTTGAAGGAAGTGTTCCTCCAAGATAAATCAGTAAAGTAAGAAAGAGGGAGCCTGAGACAATGAGAGTACAGGACAGAAAATCATGGGGTAGACGGGGAAGGAAGATTCCAGGACAACAGCTGAGCACCAGACAGAGAAAGTGAAACACCAGACCAGAACTGGCCAGAGGCTCTGGGAGAGCATTCTGTAGGAGGATGAAGTTGAAAAAGTAACTGAAGCATCTCAATATCTTAAGAAGAACTTCGGATAATTGCCAAAGAGTTTGGGCTGAATTAGTAATAAAAACATAAAAATGAAGCAAGCAAACCATAAACAAGGCAAATATTAGCTTCAGGGAAAATATAATAGTTGTGCAGGGAAAATAATCATAATTTACTGCATGGCTCACTGTGAATGGTATTTACATAGCCTAAATACTGTAAACACTGAATGCCAATCTAACTAAAATGAGGATATAAGTTTACTGGAAGGATGAAGAAGGTAGGTGGGAAGGATGCCTATGTGTGTACTAGGTCAGATAAGCAGGGAGAGCTAAATCATCTTCCTCAGGAGAAGTGAGTAGATTATGATAAAGTGGAAAAATCACAAATATCAATAGAAGTGGCTAATTTAGAAGTATGGATTTAACATAATCATGAGCAGGTGAAAAGTGATGGCTACTGGTTGAGGAGAGATGGGGGTCTACACTTATTTTTAACATACACTAAAGAACAAGACTGTGCATATAGGACGCGTATAAAAAATTGATAATATAAAGAAAATTTCACAATGTGATATCAACACTCCCTAGATTAATGAAAATGTAATGCTATCCCAATAAAAATACCGAGAAAATGATACCAAATTTCATAAGAAAAATTAATAACCAACAGTATCCAACAACTCTGAAAAAGAAGAACATTATGTGGGGGGAGAGGGGTGGGAGGGGTTGATTCACTCTCTAAGACATTAAAGCATATTTTAAATTTCAGCACATAAAGCTGCATGATGTTGGTACACAGTGGGCCAAAAAAAAAAATACACTGAAAAATACAGAAGGAGGGGCGCCTGGGTGGCTTGGTCGGTTGAGCGTCTGACTTCGGCTCAGGTCATGATCTCATAGTTCGTGGGTTCGAGCTCCGCATTGGGCTCTGTGCTGACAGCTTAGAGCCTGGAGCCTGCTTTAAATTCTATGTCTCCCTCTCTCTCTGCTCCTCCCCCGCTCATTCTCTGTCTCTCTCTCCTTCAAAAGTAAATAAAAACGTTGAAAAAAAATTTTTTTAAATAAAAAACACAGAAGGAGATAAAATACAGCATAGATCTAGCATATAATAAAGGTGAAACAGATATCAGTGGGAAAAGCTATACATTACCTAGTAAAAAGTGCTGGGTGGCCACTGAGGGGAAATAATGCAATTGGATCCATACCTCACACAAAGGTAAGCTTCAGATGGGCTCCCCCAGAAATGCAAAAGATCAAAGTATGAAAGTAACAGAAGAGACTTTTGTTCATTGATAATCTTGGAGTGGGAGACAGCCAGGTATGACACAAAGTCCAGAAGCCAGAAGAGGAAAGACTGATATAAGGACATTAAAAAAATAATAACATAAATCATCAGCATGGCTAAAACCACTAGGAAGCAGAGTTGAAAGACTTTAAGTTGGAATAAATTATAACTCACCTTTCCTGATACAGAAAGAACTACTACAAATCAATAAATTAAGGAAAAACAACCCAACAGAAAAATGAGTACAAGAGATAGTTCCTGGGGAAGAAAAATATAAATGACTCATATATTTGAAAAGATGCTCAAATTAATTTATAATTCCACCAAAGAAAATGACATTTTACTGAGGTACAATTTTCACATATCATATTGGAGAAGTAAAAAAATGTGTATAATATACTTTGGCTGTGAGAACATACAGAGAACACACGCTCTTTAGTATTTCTGTAATAACTGAAACATTATGCAATCTCTATGGAGAAGATAATTTGGCAAATCTATGAAAATTACATCTGCAACCACCTTGGGATCAACAATTCTACTTCAGAGAATTTTTACGACTAATATACTCACACATACATGAAACAATGTTTATAAGAACAAGTGACTACAAACTACTTATATATCTATTAGTAGGGCATTCCTAATCCATGAAGTTACATCTATATTATGAAATACTAAACAGCCACTAAAAATGCTCTGTATATAACTGAATGATAGCCAAGCTATACTGATAAATGAATAAAGCAATGTGCCCAACAGTAGGTCCATTAACATCTTTGTTCAAAAAAAAGTGTTGAGAGGTGACACACACATATTTGCTTACACATGCATAAATACTTCTATACCTATCAATTCTGTGCACCTATTAAGCACAGGAAGGGGGGAACTGGGCAGCGGAGGAACACAGACTGGAGGGAGAGTTACTTTGTACTGTTACCGTTTGGTGCTTTGTGAATTCTGAGCCTCAGAAATGTATTATGTAGTTTAAAAAACTACAAATGTGCCAAATTAATTTAAAACTTTTTAATATATGTCCTGTTAGATGCGTGGAGTAAGCATGAAGTTTGGGAAAGCATTGAATGTTTTCCTGATATGGATGCCAACAAACAATAAAATCAATTCTGACTCATACTATGTACTTATATTCACACTTTATACCCTTCCTTAATCAACAGCAGTGATGTAAGTTTGCCATGTGCATGTGGTAGAAACACTGTAGAATACCCACCAACAGTGCAAGAGGGTTCCCGTTTCTCCACATCCTCGCCAGCATCTATAGTCTCCTGATTTGTTCATTTTAGCCACTCTGACTGGCGTGAGGTGGTATCTGAGTGTGGTTTTGATTTGTATTTCCCTGATGAGGAGCGACGTTGAGCATCTTTTCATGTGCCTGCTGGCCATCTGGATGTCTTCTTTAGAGAAGTGTCTATTCGTGTTTTCTGCCCATTTCTTCACTGGATTGTTTTTCGGGTGTGGAGTTTGGTGAGTTCTTTGTAGATTTTGGATACTAGCCCTTTGTCCAATATGTCATTTGCAAATATCTTTTCCCATTCCGTTGGTTGCCTTTTAGTTTTGTTGATTGTTTCCTTTGCAGTGCAGAAGCTTTTTATCTTCATGAGGTCCCTCCCAATAGTTCATTTTTGCTTTTACTTCCCTTGCCTTTGGAAAACAGTGTGGAGGGAAACAGTGTGGAGGATAAGAGTGTGGAGGTTCCTCAAAAAATTAAAAATAGATCTACCCTATGACCCAGCAGTAGCACTGCTAGGAATTTACCCAAGGGATACAGGAGTGCTGATGCATAGGGGCACTTGTACCCCAATATTTATAGCAGCACTTTCAACAATAGCCAAATTATGGAAAGAGCCTAAATGTCCATCAACTGATGAATGGATAAAGAAATTGTGGTTTATAAACACAACGTAATACTACGTGGCAATGAGAAAGAATGAAATATGGCCTTTTGTAGCAACATGGATGGAACTGGAAAGTGTTATGCTAAGTGAAATAAGTCATACAGAGAAAGACAAATACCATATGTTTTCACTCCTATGTGGATCCTGAGAAACTTAACAGAAGACCATGGGGGAGGGGAAGGAAAAAAATATATCAGATAGGGAGGGAGCCAAACCATAGGAGAGTCTTAAAAACTGAGAACAAACTGAGGGTTGATGGGGGGTGGGAGGGAGGGGAAGGTAGGTGATGGGTATTGAGGAGGGCACCTGTTGGGATGAACACTGAGTGTTGTATGGAAACCAATTTGACAATATATTTCATAAAAAAATAAAAGTAAAGAAACACTGTAGAATTAAAGAATTAAAAATACATGCTTAAAGACTTTATATTCATAGCAGGTAAAAGACTTTTCATTTTACACATAAGGAAATAGGTATGTAATTTGAACTAACAGAAAACCAGGTAGAGTCTCAGGAGGAAAAAAAATCACATCATTAATAAATAAAAAGAGAAAAATCACAAAATTATTCCAGACAGAAAAACTGATAAAACTAAATTTCTACTTGTGATTAAAATCTCTAAGCAAACTAAGAATATATACCTAGAGATATATACACCCCAATCCTATAATTAACTCTCTTTGAGAGAGTTTAGTAACATTCCTTTTAAGATTGGGAACAAGAAAAGATACCCACTATCAATTTTTCTGTTTATCAAAGAAGAAAGAAAGGAATGGACTGAGGGGCAAATATTAGAAAGGAAGAGATATAATTGTCATTATTTGCAGACCATAAATCATAAGCACAGAAAATGTAACACAATAAACAAATATGAGAATCAATAAAAGTTTTACTAGGTAGCCAGATACAGCATCAACTCTGAAAAATCATTAGCAGTTTTCAACACCATCAATAACTAAAAAACAGAATAAAAAAGGATATCATCCACTATGGCAATGAAAGCCATAATACATTTAAGAATCAACTTAACCAAGAATTCACAAGACTGATATGAAGACAATTTTTAAATATCTAGTAACAGACATTGGGGCGCCTGGGTGGGTCAGTCGGTTAAGCATCTGACTTTGGCTCAGGTCATGATCTTGAGGTTTGTGAGTTCAAGCCCTATGTTGGGCTCTGTGCTGACAGCTCAGAGCCTGGAGCCTGCTTTGGATTCTGTGTCTCCCTCTGTCTCTCTGCCCCTCCCCCTCTCACACTCTGTCTGTCTCTCTCTCTCTCAAAAAATAAATAAACATTAAAAAAAAATCTAACAGACATGGCAAAACTGAACAAACCCAGTCATTCCAAGTTCTTGAATAGGATGAAATGATATAACAAGCATGCCAGGTTTTCATTAATCTATCAACTCAATGCAATTTCATAAAGCCTCTAATGGGGTTCTTCTGAGAACCAGACAAACTTAGTTTAAAATTTATAAGAAAGAACCAAAGTCCATGACTACCTGAAGTGGGGCATGGGGACTTGCCCTATCCAATCCTGAGACAGATTCAAAAGGCGTAGTTATATTGCAACTGAACAGCAAGCTCAAAGGCACACCACTGAAAACATAAAATGTATGATACAATAAAGGTTAAATTGCACACAAATGAATAAACAAGGGGGCAAATTAATAGATGTGCTGAAAATACTGGATCGCCTTATGGAAAACAAAACATACAAAAATGGATTCCAAATGGATCAAACACCAAAACATGAGAAGTGAAAGAGTAAAGTTAACAGAGCAAAATACAGACAATTTTTGTGATTTAAGAATGGAAAGACTTCTACTAACTTTAAAGGCACACACACACACACACACACACACACACACACACACAGACACACAAATGAGGAACTTTATTATATAAAATTATGGATTTATGTTCAGTAAAGATGACAGAACACAGATTGGAATGAGATACTTGGCAAAATCGACAACTGAATAATATCTGAAGTACAAATTCAACTCATGAAAATTTAATAGAAAAGATAAGAATCCTTCTTCTGAACACATGGGCAGAAGTTCTATGAATAGACAATTAATAGAGAAGAGGAAACCTAAAATGTTAATAAGCATTGGGTTAATGCTCAAACTCATTAGTAATCAGAGAAATGAAAATTAAAACAATGTACTGGCATTTCAACTTAATAAGGCTGGCAAACACGTAGGAGAGAGAGTTCATCCTAAGTGAAGCCAGAGCGGTGTGGGAGGTAGGAACACTAAACCACAACTCAGACTGGCCCTGTTGGAAAACAATCTGGGTTCTTAGAGCACCCAGGACAATCTATGATCCAGAAATTCAGGCCCTGAGTTATATTATGAGAACTTCTTGCAGAGCTGTATGAATGAACATGTATCAGGATGTCAGATGCAGTGGGTGTGACTTGAAGGCAATCTGGGCCCATTCTGGGAGAGTGGATAAGGAAAGTGTAGAAAATAACAAGGGTTAGAAGTCGTGGGTGAAATGTACATATACTAACCCAGATGGGACTTAAAACATACAGTGGATTGAAAAAAAGGGTGAAAAAGAATGAGTTATAAATGATTCATTTGTGTAAATTTAAAAAACTCAATTAAGTACATCTTTCCAGAACACAAAGAAATGTAAATTAAATGCATTAAGAAGACAGAGGAAGTGGTGTTGGAAATGGGAGATGGGAACAGGAATATTAAGGAATAACTAAGTAAATGAAACCAGAGAGGGGTCCATGGAAGAACAATGTGATTAGATGTCATAAATGAAGACATAACATTCACTCAACTACCTTTAGTAGAGGTCAAAAGGGAAGTCAGTTTCATTTTACCTCTATGCAATAAAAATTGAAAAAACATTGTAAAATTATCCATGTGAAGAAGTATCTGCGTATTCATTTGCCTAGAATCCTGTATAAGACACTTCCTCCAGTAACAGTCCCTCACCACAGCTGCAGAACAGGAGGGGAAGGTTGTCATTTATATTATGTACAATTCTAGTGGCTAGCTATGACCCACTGCCTTCTCTCCCACTGATCAGACATACATAGGGTATCTCAACAGCACTGCGGAAAACTGTGATATCAGGTCAGGATATTCTCAAGGGCAGAGATCCTCCCTGATGCATTTCTATCTCAAGGACCTATCTCAATAATTCTTGAATAATTTTGAACTTAATCCAAATCACTTAGAGAAAGACTAAACTACTTCCAATTAAAAATGAGAATGAAATGGGGGCACCTGGGTGGCTCAGCCAGTTAAGCTTCTGACTTCAGCTCAGGTCATGATCTCGCAGTTTGTAGGTTCAAGCCCCATGTTGGGCTCTGTGCTGACAGCTCAAAGCTTGGAGCCTGCTTCACATTCTGTGTCCCCCAATCTCTCCCTGCCCCTCCCCTGCTCACACTCTGTCGCTCTCTCTCAAAAATAAAAAATATTAAAAATTTTTAAAAAATGGCAAAGAACTGTGAATAGTGTGAGATTGTATAATTTTGGGGAAACTACAGGCTGGTTCAAAATAAAAAATCATGGGAGCCATTTATTGACTATGTGTCAAGCACTCCCCGTTTATTATCCATTACCTTCACAACGAAACTTGTAAGCCCATTTTGTGGATGAAGAAATGATGGTTCCATAATGAATAATTATCTATTGTTTTGTCTTCTGTATACCCTCACTTTTGTGAACTGTCACTATCCTTCTCTGTGTTACCCTAATAGGCTGCTAAATACCTGCCCAACTTTGTTGTGACCTCAATAAGGGCAGTAAGACTCTGTCATAAAAGACTGCAGGTATCTCCAGAGCACCTTTCCAATTTTTGGAAGGGAGTCCCTGGTAAATGAAAATAGCAAAGAGAAAAGCAATGACGTGAATGAGAAGGGAAAAGGAAGAGAGGGCGAAGGAGAAAACAGAAGAGAGACATCAGCAAATCCTACCCTAATCTTTTTAGGGTAGGATCAAGTTACTTGATCAAGTTAGCCATCAAGTTACTCTTTTGGTTAAGGTTTTTTGAGTAAGGTTTCTATCCAGTGAATTGAAGGAACAGATGGCCTGCCCAAGACCTCACAGCCAGGAAATGGCAGAGCCAGTTGTTTTCCTGATACAAAGCCATGTCACTTCCTACAGAGCCATGTGGTCTCTTGCCTAGGCACAAATTCAGACTGGTTCAAAGGGGCCACCTCAGCTCCCAGCATGTTGGACATTCCACTTTGGAACTGCTTTAATGTGGAGCCAAGTTTCATCCGTTAAGATAGGTTCCATTTTTAGAAATTACCCAAGAGTGGGTTTATGGAATGAAAGAGGAAGATCCAGAAAATATTCTTTTTCAAAATTTTGGTGGGACTGGAACAAAGAAGAAGGACACAGGTAGGTCAAACACCTGGGTTCTGAAAGCTCTTCTCGGTGAGTCCAATCTGCTTTGAGAAGTGGCCTCCTAACTAGTAAGTTATCTACCACCCAGAAAGGCTTCTTTGAAGAGACAGAGCCCACAGAGTGTGGGCACTGGAATCAGACTCAGTTCCTCTCTGTTGGGCATGTCAGTTGGTCACTTATTTGACCTCTCTATGCTTCAGGAACTTCGTCTGTAAATTGGGGATGATACCTTCTTCACTGGGCTACAGATGAAAGCTATTCACATACATAAAGCATCTGGAAGAATTCTTGTATGTTGCTGACCCTCAATAAATTACATATCTTTCTCTATAAGGTATATGTTATTTGTATTTATGCATATTAGACTTTTTAAGGCATTAATCCTGAAGTGTTGATTAAAACATCTGCCTTGTTACTCTATCATCATACCCTGCAAAGAGCAGGGCCACTCCCATTTCATACACTTCCCAGTGGTCTCATTCTTTTAGAAATAGTCATCAGGCACACACAAAAAGCAATTTAAATGGTTCATCTTTCCTCTTTTCATCCATAGACAAATTTCAATAATTATCTTAGTCAACCCATTAATTAGTCTAAATTTGCCCAAGCATAATTGATGCTGCCTACACAATTTTCTATAAAAATTTGAAATGGATGGCTAAACAGAGACTTTTTTTTTGTTTGTTTGACTAAGTGCATTTTCCCCTTATGCAAAATGTGTTAGTCAATGCTTATTTAGTGTAATAAGCTAGCTTGGTGTTCTTGTCTGCATCTGTGATAGAAAGAAGTTTGAATCTCAGAGTTCAAATTATGCATTGGCCATTTCTAACTTGCTGACCTATGATCTGTTCTTCAAACTGGGAAAAGCTCCCATTGCCTTACTTGTTGACTGGGGATCTGGTAGCCTTAGGTCTGCCCTCTGGAAACCCTCTCTTGCCTTGGCTTTCTGAGATGAACACTGCTCCAACTTCTACACCCTACCTTGAATACTTCTTGTTTTTCTGGGCCTTGCAGACACTTACTTGTTGGGTTGCCCAAGGTTCCACTCTTATTTCTCTTCTATGACTTGTTAGCTCTCCATTCCTGGGTAATTTGGTCTCAAACCTTCATTTCCACATGTACATGAGGGGAATGCCCCTTCTACATCAATATCCATCTATAACTCCAGCATTGCTGTGCCTGATTTTTTCCAGTCTCTGGACCATTCTTTCCAACAGTGTCTCTTCCTCATGGAAGTTATTAAGGAAATAAATATGGGGAAACCTGCAACATCATAAAAGCTTCAAGGCATTTTGCTGGATTCATTAAGACAAGACCATAATGGAAGAAGAAAGGAAAAGAACTTTCAAATGAGCTTCTTTAGGAATTTCAGACGCCCTAGGAATCAGATATAGGAGAACAATACCTCCTTAGCCCTCATTGTTTAAAAATATATGTATTTTAAGCTTATTTATTTTTGAGACAGACAGAGTGTGAGTGGAGGAGGGGCAGAGAGAGACAGACAGACACACACATACACACACACACACACAGAACCTGAAGCAGGCTCCAGGCTTCAAGCTATCAGCACACAGTCAGACACGGGGCTCAAACTCACGAACCAGGAGATCATGACCGTAACCAAAATTGGACGCTTAACTGACTGAGCCACCCAAGTGCCCCTTCCTTAGCCCTCACTGAGAGGGGTGATGGTTATAGCTATAGAAGAAACATATATAGAGTACAATGTAACATGCAAACACAATCACAAATATAAATAAAAACTCAGAATCTAAAGGAGGCATTTCAAAGCAACAAAACAATGTTGTCATATTTTGCTGAATATAAGAAAAATATCTTACCTGACCCCCAAACAAATGCCAGATGGAATAAAACTCAAAGCCAGCAAAAAATGACACAATTTAGATATTTATGAAATAGGTTTACACTGGAAGCTTGCAAAGACAAACCATTAACAATGAATAAATTTAATCACATAACAGATAGTATTTTCTCATCAAAGACTACTAACACACTCAAAAGTACATGTATAAATGGTAAAATATTTTCCAGGCACAGAACCAGCCAAGGCTGATGCTGCTAATACATAAAGAGTTCTCAAAAATCAATAAGAAAAAAGATGGGTGCCTCCAAAGAAAAATGTTCAAGGGAGGTGAATTTGTAACTTGGGAAAGAAAAACTCTAAGTAGCCAGCAAACATGAAAAAACTGTTACACTTCAAGTGTCAAAGAATTAAAAATTAAAACACTAAGATTTTTTTTTTCAACGTTTATTTATTTTTGGGACAGAGAGAGACAGAGCATGAACGGGTGAGGGGCAGAGAGAGAGGGAGACACAGAATCGGAAACAGGCTCCAGGCTCCGAGCCATCAGCCCAGAGCCCGATGCGGGGCTCGAACTCACGGACCGCGAGATCGTGACCTGGCTGAAGTCGGATGCTTAACCGACTGCGCCACCCAGGCGCCCCAAGATTTTTGACATATAATATTGCTATGAATTAAAATGAAAAATATCAGCAGGCATTGGTGAGAGGGCGGGTCAATAAAGAACTCCCTTTACTAGTAGTACAGTCAGTTTTAGAGGGCAGACTGACTATCCACAGTCTATATCCATAGAACCTCAAAAATGTGAATAATTTTTCACAGCAACTCTATTTCTAGTAATTTATCTGAAAGAATCATATGCATCTGCACCGATGCATGTGTAACAATGCTCTCTGAAATGGTATAAGAAGAAAATTGGAAGTAACATAAAATTCAATGATAGCCTAGCTTAAAAGAGAATCTCTTCTCAAAAGAGTTCCTTAAACTCATTTCCACTTCCTCAAATCTACATCTGATCCCTAAGTCCTAATGAACTCACAAAGTCACCAATGGCCTCAGTCACTACATTCAAGTAAGTTTTTTGATCCTTAGTTCACCTGCTACCCCAGCAGCATTTTACATAAATGGCCCCTTCTTTCCTGAAACACTCTGTTTCCAAGCCAATTACTGCCAGTGACCTTTCCTTGCTACTTCTCCTTTATCTTCTTATTTAATGTTGGCATTCCTTAGGCCTTTTCCTGTTCTTTTTCCATACTGGTGCTTCTTACAGCAAGGCCCCAGACCAGCAGCATCAGCATCTGGGAACTTGTTAAAAATGCAAAATCTTGGGCTCCTGCTCCAGACCTACTGAATCAAAAACTCTGGGGGTGGGGCCAAACAGTCTGTATTCTAACAAGTCCTCCAGAAGACTGCGATATGCACATTAATATTTGAGACCCACTATATTAAATTACCCTGTGCTAGTGAGAGGAGCCAGGACAGCACAGAAGTCTCATGCAAGGGCATGGGAGACAGACCGTCTGGGTTCTATACTCTTCTCTGCACTTATCATGACCTGCAACTTATTATTTAACCTGTCTGTGCCTCAGTGTCTTCGCTCAAAAAATGGGACAGTATCTATGCCCGTCTCCTAAGCTTGTTGTGAGGATGAAAATGAGATATCCCATGTCAAGGTCCTGGACTAGTACCTTGCACAAAGTGCCCACTAAATACAAGCTGTCCCCACTCACAAGTTGATGTCATTAGACTGGACCTCTTCTTTGAGTTCCTCATCTATAGCCTCAGTGCTGGCCTAGTCTCTACTTTGGTGTCCCACAGACGCGTGTCCCAGAATAGACCCCCCAGCTTCTCACCAAATTGTACACCTATGGTACTTACACCTCAGCCATGACCACCATCAACCTCTCAGCTTCTCACAGAAGAAACTCCAGAGCCATCACTGATTCTATATTCCGTCTTGCGGCAGCCAGCCTAATGCCCGCTCCTGAAAACCCCTGGAATGCGTCACACACGTCTTCCTCTGCTTAAGCTTCCTCACTCGCCTCCCCACTTCTGCTCTGCTCATCTCCACCAAACTGTTCTCCCCAGAGAAGCCAGAGTGACTGCTCAAACACAAAAGCCCCATCAGATCACTTCCCTGCTTCAAATACTCCCAATACTATCTACTGTATTTGGAAAAAATCCAAACTCATCACCATGGCCTGGAGCCTTTCCAGGACCAAGCATCTGTCAGTATCTCCCTCCTCATCTCATGCCTTCTTTTCTTTCCTCACTGATGAGGCACCCAGTTTTCCTTCAGGCCCTTGGATGCACAGAGCCTACCCCCCACCTTAGCGCACACTTGCACCTCCCCAGTCTGGTCAGTGCTTGTTCTTCAGGCTCCAGGTAACACACTCATCACTTCCATGATGGTTAATTTTATATATCAACCTGACTGGGCCACAGGGTGCCCAGACACTCGAGCCAACATGGTACTGGGCATTTGTGTGACAATGTCTTTGAATGGGATTAACATTTAACATTTAAACGAACAGACCCAGTAAAGCAGATGGCTCTCCCTACTGAAGGCAGGACTCAATGACCGGCTGAAGGCTTGGGTAGAATAAAAACCCTGATTTTGATCTGAAAGAGAGTTCCTCCAGCCTGATTGCCTTCCAGATGATAAACTGGTTTTATCCTGCCTTCAGCCTGGAACTTAAACATCAGCTCTTCCTGGGTCCAGACTAGGGCCTGTGCATGGTCAGGCTGGAACCACACCATCGCCTCTCCTCAATCTCCAACTTGTCAACTGCAGACCTTGAGATTTGTCAGTCTCCATAAATGTGGGTCAGTTCCTTATAATAAAAAAATCTATATCTACTCTGTGTTTATATCTGTATCTACTTTTATTACATTTCTCTGGAGAACCGAATACACCTTCACATAGCTTTCTTGGACTCCCAAGACCATTTCAGTTGGCCTTTTACACACCCACTCCACAGGCTGTAGGTCTCCTTTCCAACATCTAGCTTTCCAGAAACTCCTTGTCCAGACGACAGAATATGGCTGATTTTGTTCATAGCTGTATCCCCAGTAGTGAGCACCAGCGCTTGGCAATTACTGGACTCTAATATTTGTGAAATACAGATCTATATGGACTACCCTGTTCAGTTACAAAATAATTATCATAAAAGATTTGCTATCATAATAAAATTGTGACATACATTTATATGAAAAAAGCTACAGAAATGTGTATCTTATATAATAACATTTTTCATATGATAGAAAATACTGAGTACAAGACAAAATTGCTTAGCTCTGGTTGGGTTTTCTGCCTTTCCTGCTTTTCTAGTTCTTTCTCAGTTCTTTGGCTTGAAGATGCATTTCCTTTTGTGATTAGAATAGTAAGTAATAAACATTATGATCAAATTCTGCATGTTTAAGACACAATCCACATTAAAGGAAAATTAAAAGTAAGAACACTACCTATAACATAAGAAATACCATGATTCTACTTTATGTAAAGATCTCTACAAATCAACAAGTAAAAGACAATCAGGGAAGTTTTTAAAAGTGGGCAAAGGACAGAAATGGATTGTTTACATTTATAAAAGACATTCAGATGACTGATGGCCTATAGGCACCATCACTTTTAGCTAAGAAAGTACAACTATGAACAAAAGATGTATTTTGCTCTTGTTCTTGGCCAAGATTTTTTAAAAAAAGATAAAATGGTGGCTTTCATATAATTTGACTCAATAATCCAATTTCTTGTATTTTATCCTAAATAAGAAGTTGATGTAAGATGTAGATGCCTCTCCTCACACAGTTAATGGTAGTGAAAATTTTGGAAAAATCCTAAAAAAAAAAAAAAAACCCAACAACAACAACAACAACAACAACAAAAGTAACAAAACCAAAAAAAACAAAACAAAACCTTTGGGAATTATTTAGAGCAATTACATGCTATCCATAAACGAGAATGCTATTCCAACTAAATATGATGTTCCAGAGTATTCACAATATGAAAACTATTTTGATCTATTTTAACTATAAAAAGAGTGCACTGAGAGTGTCCGCAATTTTGGAGGGAAATACATATATTGTAGAAAACCATGTAGGAAATACAATGAATTATTATCAGGATTAACCCTGAGTGGGATAACTGCTCATTTGTTTTGCTTTGTTAAAGCTTTCCCAATTATCCCACAGAAAATGTCTTCCTTTTATAAACCCAGAAGAAATTACACTGTGGTTAAAGAACAAAAAAGACAGGTCAGAAGTGGTGAGCATGGGGGAGTAGAGTGTGTTAGAAGCCTGTGTCTATGCTAAGAACAAGGGGGTAGTTGCCATAAAAGATGGAAGGGATGGTACAGATGAAAGTAATCCAAGACAGATCCAGAAGGAACCAAGAGAATATAACCAACAAAAGGGCATGTCTACAGTCAGATGTCTCTGCCAGTCATGTTTTGAACAAACAGGAATTAAGACTACAATAGGGACAGTAGGTAGGACAATGCTTGGTTTTTGGAGAAAGCCAAGGGATGTGTAAGTACTTTGGCAATATTCCAGGGATAGTCCAGAATCTCTTACTGTGTATATACGCAGGGGCCATGTAGTAATTCTGTTTTCCTTATTCCCAGTACTGAGCTGGCCTACGGGAAAGTCCTTAGAAACTTATCTCAAAGGTATAAATGACGCAGTGGGAGAGCTCCTGACTTGACTTGGGAATGATTTGAAGTGGACTATTTGAACATTACCATGCACAAACCAAGGATAAATCACACACACACACACACACACACACACACACACACACACACACATCATTCTATTCTACTTATAGAAACCTTACTCATAAGACCACAAAACTTTTTTTATTCAATCTAGCTCTTCTTGAAAAATACAGTCTCAAGGATTGACATGGCTTGAAACACTGAATATTCTTTTTCTTGAGAAAAATGATAGTGCATTAGATTTATGTAATACATTCTATTTGGGCATTCATTAGTAAGTCCAGTTTGATAGAGTTTCTTTCTGTGGCCTATGTTTAAATACCACACTTCTGCTTTGACATTTGCATTTGCTCTCTTGTCCCTGAAGAATAATGACTTGCCCTGACATCCCACCTCCAGTCTGAAGCCAATGTATAAGCAACACAAGACAAACTGAAGATAACATGTAGAGAAGCCCTTCACGTGTTTATTTACGTATCTCTGCTGATGTCAGTGTCTATAAGCACTCCTGCCCATACTTCAACTGATGTTCTGTCTAAACACAAAGCTTAATTGGGCCAAGGGTTAAATAGAAACCTAACTGGTGTTTCCTGCCAAAGCAATGGGGGCCAAGAGTCAAACTTGGTTAGGCTGGTGTCATCCTTCTGTTTTCCTACAGGAAAACTCATCTTGGTAGCTTCCAACAACTTGCGTTTCCTTAACTATGAGAGTGGGAAAGGTACTAACTAGTTCTAGTGGTGGGGACTAGTATCACGGAAGGGACTCATTTCAAAATAACGTTCCCCTCCCCAGTACCCAAATCATCAACTGTGGTGGCTTGAGATTCCACCTGCCAGGATACTGGTCTGAACAGAGCCTCTGCAGGCCGCACTCCAGGTGCACAGGGATGGTGTGTCTGACACGGCACCAATCAGGTCTCCTATTTCTGAGAAATGATGAGATCCAGAGCAGGCTGAACAGGAGACCTGCTGGCTTGCTGACACTGGGGCAAGGGGCACCAGGTCCACGTGATCCCGGAGACCACGTCCATCTGTCTCTCTCACCTTTTCCCTTTCCCACTCGCCCCCCTCCCTCCTCTCCTCTTTCCACAATTTCTCTCAACTTTTCATGTTTACTTTCTCTTTCCCTCCCTGACTCACTTTTACTTTTTCCCCTCTCCCTCCACCCGGCCTTCCTTTCCCTCTCTCTCCCGCCCACACTTCGCTTTCTCCTCTCCACTCGCTTTTATTTTCTCGTTCCCCACACTCTCTCTCCTTCCTCACGCCACTTCTGCTTGCTCTCTCTCCCCTCCCACATGCTCACTTGCTCTCCCTCGCTTCCACTTTTACTTTGCTACACACTTTTCTCCCCACCCTCCCCCCGCCCCCGGCCCAAATGACATCCACTTACTTTCTTTCTCTAACCCACAGAATTTTAAGTAGAGAGTGAAGTGGCCAGATTAGGATTTTCTAGAAAAACGTGAAGCCAGGACCAGATTGAGACCTCAGGCAGGAAGGCTGTTGCAATACTCCAGGATAGAGCTGAGTTCTCTGGACTCAGCGGCAGCAGGGGGAAGTGGTGGGTGCAGGAGGCATTACAGATAAACTCAATGGGCCTGAGTAACTGCTCGGATGTGGAGTGAACCAAGGGCATAATCTAGAGTGAGGCCAGGGTTTCTGGCTGGGGTCACTGACCAGGATATGTCATCAAGAACCATGAAAATTGATAGAAGCAGCAGGCCTGGGCTTCCCATGATCCTAGAGCCACTTTATCTAAAAGAAATACTTGTGGCATTTCAGACAGGAAAGAAAGTTCTTGGAAGGAGAGAAAGTAATTCATAATTACACACAGTCACTCCTTGAAATTTGTTCAACTTTTTTCTAATGTTTATTTATTATTTGAGACAGACAGACAGACAGACAGAGACAGAGCACAAGTGGGGTTTGGGGCAGAGACAGAGGGAGACAGAATCCAAAGCAGGCTCTAGGCTCTGAGCCGTCAGCACAGAGCCTGATGTGGGGCTCAAACCCACAAACTGCAAGATCATGACCTGAGCAGAAGTCGGACGCTTAACTGTCTGAGATACCCAGGTGCCCGTTTGTTCAATTTTTGAACAATTCTCCCTTTTGTGTATTATTCAGGGACATCCTTAAAACACATTTTCTCTGCAAAGCTTGAACTTTGTGCACTAACGGGTGAAAAAAATAGAGTAGCTTTTGCCATTCACCAGTTAAATTCTGGCTGTATCACGTCTTTGCAGGATATTATTGATGCAAATATCTACCCAGAGGGTCTGCAAACACCCTGAGGGTAGGGAGATTGCTCTCTGCTCACCACCAGGTCTCAACTGCCTATCGGTGTCACAGGCTGTTAGTAGGTGCTCAGGAAACAGATTCGGAATAATTTTTTAAATCTTCTATCAATGCTGTCATTGGCTATTATTCTGTGAAAACAGAATACTGTAACGAAAATACGGAAGCATGTACATTTGTGATGAGAAATGCACTTCTCTAGCCCCTAGGCAATGATGGGAATCATTAAGCATCATTGAACTTGGTAAATCTTTAGCTGTAATTGGATGCTCACTGGTCTTACACTGGTCAAATTTATGTTTATTTGTCAATGAAAAGAAAAAGTCAAATGAAAAGAACACAAAAGAATGCAGGAAATAAGGCACTGAAGATTTTATGTGAAAGGTGAGGATAGTTTGGGGATCATTCTTATTCTTAGACTCCTCACTCCTACCAAAAATACAAGAAGAAAAAAAAATATGTTAACTATTCTAATATTGGACATCTGACTTTTAATTTTGTTTTCAGAGAAGTACTGAGTGGTAGATGTTTGACCCCACAGCTTTACCCTAGTATGTTATGTTACAGAGGGAGGAGAGTACTTGTCAGCAGACCATACTGCGGTGTCCCGATGATAGGCCACCTTCTCAAGAGTACCTTTCAGAATACGTCGAGGCACTCCTACTAGGGCACCTGGGCCCAGATGTCAAACTAATGGGTATACTGGGTGTTCTGTGTAATTTAGATAGTTTTTAAATTGTCCACCTCTCTGTGTCTGAGATATACTGGGCCTGTAAGAGAGGACCCAATGCTCAGGGAGGCATTTGGAATATGTTCTTTTTTTAACAATCTTTATTTATTTTAATAGAGAGAGAGAGACAATGTGTGTGTGTGCGTATGCACACACGTGAGTGGATGAGGGACAAGGGAGGGGAGAGAGAGAGAGAGGGAGAAAGAGAGAGAGACAGAGAGAGAGACAGACAGAGAGAGAGAGAGAGAGAGAGAGAGAGAGAGAGAGAGAGAATCCCAAGCAGACTCCACGCTATCAGCACAGAGCCCAACACGGAGCTTGATCCCAAGAACCATGAGATCACAATCTGAGCTGAAATTAAGGGTTGGACTCTTAGCCAACTGAGCTACCCAGGTGCCCCTCAGGGAATCAATTGGTACACGTCATCCAATGTTATTGTCAAATAACAGATGGGAGTAATGAATCAGCTCAAGGTATTTATGCTACTGTCCCAGGATCTGAGGATATGTGCCTAAAAACACAGACAAAAATGCCTGTCCCCATGGAGTTGACATTAGAGAGTGATCAGACAGAGAGATGGACAATTTAAAAACTGTCTAAATTACACAGAAAGATGACAATGCAGGATAAAGCATAAAAATAAAACAAGACAGGGGCACCTGGGTGGCTCAGTTGGTTAAGCATCCGACTTTGGCTCAGGTCGTGATCTCAGAGTTTGTGGGTTTGAGCCCCGCATCAGGCTCTGCAATGACAATGGTGAGCCTGCATGAGATTCTCTCTCTCTCCCCTCTCTCTCTCTGCTTCTCCCCCACTTGCATGTGCACACACTCTCTCTCTCTCTCTCAAAAATAAATAAACAAAACTTAAAAGGTAAATAAAATAAAGTGAGACCGGGGCAAGCATGCTGGTGTTAGAAGCAATTGCAACTTCAAATGGGGTAGTCAGGGAAGTTGGGGCATGTTGTGTTACTGTTCAGAATCGATTACTTCCTCTCCTCCAAGGAGATTCTACATCCTGCCCCGGCCACGGGACTTGTACTTCTTCCCTGCCTCGAGACAAGACCCTTGTCACAGGACTTGTTTTGGCCAGTGCAACGTGAGCAGATGTGACAGGTACCATATCCAATAGTAAGCTCTGAGTGCACTTTGTGTGTTTAGCTCAGTCTCTTGTTTCTGCCTTCCACCATGGAAACCAAATGTCTGGGCGAGGGCTGGTCCTTCTGCCTGGGTTCTAGAATGAGAAAGTACATGGAACAGAACCACAGCCTCCAGCAGGCCCATATCCGTGGGGAATGTGAGCAAGGAAAAAATGTTTCTCCAGTAAGCCAATGATCTATATATTTTTTGTTATCACAATAAAGCCAATGAATACCACAAGGCTTTCTGAGAAGGTGACATTCCAGTGAAGAACAGAAAGAGAGGAGATGATAAAAGTGAGCCCAGAGAAGTGATATCACTCTCTTAAGCCACTTATCTATGCGGTGATATCAACCATACCATTTTGGAAGCCCTCTATCTGGGCTGCTTCACACCAGCCTCTCAGGCAGGGACCTGCCCGGGTCCACAGTCACACTGGCACAACGCCTCTCCATCCTGGTCAGCCACACATCCTGTCTCTCTGAACAAGATCCGATAGCAGCAGGTCCCCAACAGTCAAACCAGCCCTAATTACTTGGGGCATGGGTTCCTCTCCTGCAACTGAAGGCAAGTGTGACCAACTCTGCAGCTGAATTTTTCCGTCGCCTCATCAGTTATCTCTCACCCAAGTCCTGCAGTGAGCCTGTGACACAAGGCAGGACAATAATTATCATCACCTCCTGTTTACAGATGAGGAGTCTGAGGCTCAGAGCTGAGCAGCTTCCTGAAAATCATGCAGAAGATGAACATTGATGATGTGCGCCTGGCTTTTCTGAATCTGGGAATGACATTACGTTGCCAGAACTTGTGCATATTTTATTTGTTTGGGTTTGTGTGTGTGTGTGTGTGTGTGTGTGTGTGTGTGTGTGTGTGTCAACTTGTACATATTTGATTGGTCAAGCCTCCATAGAGTGAAGTGAGGTTGTTTGTTATTCCTATTATAGAGGTGAGGAAATTGAAATGCAGAGATGTGAGGCAACTCTCCAAGGTCTCACAACTTAGAGGAACAAGGTCCAAACCAAGAATTTTTCGCCCACCCAGAATATGTGTGCGGCATGGAGGCTTGCCCCCTGTATAGGTGTCTATGAACTATAGAACTCTGGCTGTTGGCTACGAACACACTGCACATTGTGGTTAAAGAAAGTCAATGTATGTTGCTACTTCATCAATTCATCCCTCAATCGATGACAAGAAAGCAGCTGCTGACGCCCAGGGAGAGGCCAGACTCAATGTGCATGAGGAAACCCCATGTTATGCTGAACTCCATTCAGATAGGACTACTCCTCACGAGGGTCTGGCCTGAGACCACAGAAGCCACATGACAAGGAATGTGTGTCTGTCCCCTGCACTTCTGCCCTGCTGGGCACTTTTCTCAATTGGGAACTATTAGTGTCCTGTCAACATGAAAGGCAACCGAGGGTGATAGAGACAGGAAAGTTGGGACTGGAAGCTCAGCTCTTCTTCCATGGAAAAGCTATATGGTCGTGAGCAATGGCTTCAAAGGTTTGCTTTAAGTATTCATCTCAGCACTCATCCAGGGGTTCCTTCATTCATTTTAATTGTATATGGAATGCCAACTATATACCAGTTATTGTGCTAGGCCTTGGGAATACAGCAGTGAACAAATAGAGAGTCCCTATTCTCACTTGATCTTAGCCAAAAGGCCGAAAAGCGATGAGAGTCCCTATTCTCCAAACATCCATAAATGCTCATCACTGTCTCATTTTTAACACACAGAATGCAAGTTCTGCCCTTACCCTTTGCTCTGCAAAGAGGGCCTCTATACCAGCAAAATAATCCACCAGATCACAGGAAGTCCCAAAGCCAAGGAGAGGTGGTAGGGATAGAGTATCCTCCTAGAGTCTCCATCCCTCTGTCAATACATACCGCCACCAGTCCTGGACAACCCTGATGCCAGAGGTCAAACCACCAGCCAATCTGTTTGTTACTGGAAGAGTAGATGGGTTCAGACAGTCAAATAGCTAAGGCACAGGAGAATCATTTTAAACAGCAACTTTTGTTGTATAAAATTGTTTTTTTTTAAAGTCATACAAGGAAAATGGTTGAGCTGCCATAGTGGAGAACCAGAAACTTCTGCTTCACCTTGTTTCTTCTACTGAACCAGCTCTCATCCCAGAATGCCTAGACAAGAGTGCTTAGGAAAGCTGGAACAGTCATTCATCTGACCCATAAGTTCTTGCCTGTGGCCAACACATTTAGCAGTTACAGGTAGGAATACTCATTTGGTTAAATAAATCATGTATTTAATGTAAAGGTGGTTAGTACTGTCACTGTCAGTCTTGACAACCCCATCATGAGGGAAATAAACCTCCATGGCACAGAGGGGAGGGACTGAGATCCATTCTATAGCTTCTGGGAAGGCAGGCAAGAAGTTCAACTCCAGGCAGTAGTAACTAACACACTTTGGATTCCCAAATAGGGCTGGGCATCTGCTAATGTCAAACCCACCTCATCTTCATGGATTTACTGACATTCTTAACACTAATTAATGGAAGTGACTCTCCTTATGAATTATGACTTGATATAACCACCTGCAACCTAGCCATATCCTTTTATGGCTATTATTTAGCGCCAGTTATGATTGATGCAAAGCTAACTGGACACAAATAGGATCCTTGGGATTCATGTCAACTAAGGCTCAGCGTCCCCAAGACTCTGGGCATTATCTTTGGTGTGAATGAGTTAGGAGCACCATGGCTAAGATGGAGGATGTCAAGTGATGCCTGATGGTCCACATCAAGGATGCATGAGTTTGCTGGGTAAGCTCTATCACGGCAAGTACCTCCAGAATGAGGACAAAAGTCAGATGTTCATGTATGGTCCTTACACTGTCCTTGGAGTATCCTCAGTGCTTACCTTGAACTGTGGGTTGCTATGTTGATGGCACAGAAATGCAGAGGGATGGGAGAAATTATTGGAATGTACAAAGGAACCTGATCTATATCAATCTTTGCAAAATCCTTCTCTTTGAGCAGGGCTTAATTTTAGTTCCACACTGCCTGCTTTGTGATGTGTTCAGGAATTCCAAACTATCTAAGTCCCCTGGGAAAGCCACCTTGCATCTTGTCCTTACCACTTTCCTTTTTGTGACTCCAGAGGCCACAGCTACAGTGAAGTGAGGGTGGGTGATGGAAGCTCTGTTTCTGGAAACAGAGATAGTTCATTAAAGCACTCAGCAGAGTTCCTGGCTCCCAGTAGGTGAACAACAAACTTACGTTCTCTTGCCCCCATATGTCATTCTTTTTTTCCAGGGAGTTCACTTAATAGATGTCCAGCTTACTCGTATTTTCTGCCCCATGGTGTCTAAAGACATGCAGCTATTATTAAGGGAGGGGTAGTATGTGCCCAAGAAGAGAACGGAATGCCAAGGCTGGAGGGCATGGCCTGTCCTTACAGCACCTTCCACTGATGCTCTTTGACCCTTAACTTGAAGAAGCTGGACCCTGAGAAGACAGAACGACTTGATCTCCAAAAATCCCTGCCGATGCTATTCTAAATGCAAGGAAATGTCAAAGCTGAAATAACCATAATGCAATTGTACTGAGCCTGTTTACTGAAATATCAGTCATTGCTTTGCACGGCAATTCCATTTTTAAAGTTCATTGTGCTAGAAAAATGTTGCAGCTCCTTAATTCTTCCTTTCTCATCCAAGCCGGGTAGGAGGTGAGAAGTTTTTGAACTGTATGAAAATCCACATGAGACATTTCAGCTGCATCTCAGAGCTCTCTTCCAGCATCCTGCACACTCTTTCTTCCCTGAATTTTGAGAAAAATCCCACCCTCAAGGCCTGCCCTCATTCTGACAGCAAACATTAAAAGAACATCAGCACAAGTAAAGACAGAAAAGAGGACAGTACAGGGACACTGAGCACCTGTGGGTGCTTATGGGTTGAGTCTATCCCTTTGCACTCTTGCCTTACAGGGGATATTGGCATCAACAACCAGTGTTGAGGAAATTAAGTCCTATGGATTGCCCCACAGGGCTCTCCCCGTCTCTGGCATCTGATTGAGTTCAGCCAACAGGAAGGGTGGATAAGAGATGACAGGACAGGGACAAGCAGGGATATTCTCTCCCTGCCTCTTCCTGGTTTGGGAAGTGACTACCTTCTTTTATAGCAGGGTTGCTTTACCTCAGTTCTACTGGCATTTGGGGCTGAAATATTTATTGTGAGGGGTCGTTTTGTGTATTGCTGGCTGTTTCACAGCTTGTCTGGCCTCTATATGATATAGGACAGCAGCACCTTTCCTAAGTTGTGATGAAAATGTGTCCAAAAATGTCGGCAGACACAGCCAGTATTCTCTGGAGGCAAAACTGCCCCCATTTGAGATCATAGCCTTCATCTTGGTAGCCAGCCCTTCATAGAACTCCCTTTACTAACCCACTGAGCATGCCATCTGCCCACAGCTGGGACCCTGTGACATGTACATATACCAGCACAAGCACACCTCAATCTGGATTCTCCTTGTAAGCCACTGAGAGTATGCTGTGTCCCTCAGTAGCGTGTGATCTTCTGGAGGACAGGGACCAGAGCCCACACATTTAGGGCATCTCCACCCAGGACTGTTCCCAGGTATCTAACTGGAACCCGATGTCTGTTGTGAAAGCCTCTCTCCTGGCTTCCTCCTCAGTGGAAGCAGAACACAGACACACTGCTCCACCCACTCTCTAGTTTCTTTTTATAAAGACTCTTCAAGATTGTGGGCAATTTTCTCCCAGGGACTGAAAGGTCTAGGAGGCTTCTGAGGTGGCACCAGTGCCCTGTGGTTAACCCATGGCTGGGAGCAAATGCGGCCGGTCCTCAGGATGCGACTATCACCTCTAAGGCAGGTCTGCCTTTGCCTTTGGTTAAGGACTGTAACAATTGCTTGTTCTTTCTTGGAAATACAACCTTGGAGATGAACCACTCTTGAATCAGTCAACGTGTGTGCTAGTTTCCTTTGAGTTCCACGAGGAGGTTCTGGCCTCCTCCTACAAACTCCAGAGGAAAGCAGAGGCATGCAGTCACTGCCTGTGCTCCTATGTCCCTGCAGACGACTGAGGCGGTGGGCTGCAGGACAGCTTGAGCTCCCAGCAGGAAGGTGCACTCAGTCTGACTTGCTTCTGGACTGCAAGTATCATCAGTGAATATTTAATAACTGCAGGGCTATCCCAGTGGCATTGTCACTGTTGCATGCATGCCTTGGGGACATCTTAAGACAAAAATTGGCATGAATGATTTCACGGGATGTACCTGTGAAGCTAGGTGTAAAGTTCCTCCAGAGTATATTTAGACCCTTTTATGGCTTCTCCAGTTCTGGAACTATATATACTTCTACTTATCTTTCAGCAAAAACTCGTTTCTCTGGATGTGGGGGATGGGGGTGGGCTGAGAATGCTGGTATCCACACTTCATCATGCTTCCTGCTTTTGTCAAGCTAGATGTGTGAGGGAGCCGGGAACCCCAATATGCATAGACTTCCAGCTCATGGCGACAGGGACTCGCGCCTAACACGCCAGATTCCTGTTGGGATTGCAGCCTCACGGGCTCTGATGCTAACGCTGGCTGTGGGCTCCCACCCTGGGGACCTCTCAGGGCCGGATCCTAGGATGCATTCCATTCTACCACTGATCAAAGTAATCACAATTCTATCAGCACCTGGCTCCAGCCTTGAAATGAGGCAACTCTGTTCTGAAACATCAACTCAGAGCAAATCACATCACCTCTGTGGGATTCAGTTGCTTCATCTGTAAATTGAAGTCGAACATTTTTTTATGCATTCCCAGAATTTTTTTCTTTTGAATAATTATAATTTGCATTCAGTAACATACACAAATTTTAAGCACGCAGCCTGGTAAATTTCTATGTATGTGTATGTAGAAGCCAGGGGCAGGCTACCCTAAAATGCGTGCCACTTTGACATATTGATTATTTTAAATAAAAGTTACTTAAGAGACAGCTGGCATAAGACCCTCCTCTGCTGCCCCAAAGGCAGGATATACATCTCCCACGTGAAAAGTACCCTCCCTGGACCTGGTCCCCTTAGTACCAGAGAGCCAAGGAGGCTGAATAAACAACTCTGGCTCCTTTTTACTAATTTACTCCCCCAGCCCAAATTCTGTATAGAATTCCTTACTAATTGAAGCTCCCAAAGGTAAGTTTTCTTTTTCCTGTCAATGCCTCACAGATTTATTGTCTCTTCATCTAAAAAGTGTAAAATCTACTTGTCTTGGTCATTTCCTTAGATCTCAATTTGAATATTGGGTCTCCACACACATGTAATAAAACTCTGGGCTTTTTTCTCCCCCTCTGTTACTCTGTCTCATGTCAACTTAATTCTTAGTCCAGCGGGAAAACCTGGAAGGGCAGAGGAAGAATTTCTCCTTCCCTACATACACATCCACCTAAACTGATATGAGAACATTTATTCCTATCACCCCAGAAGTACCCTCCACACCCCCAGAGAGAACTGCTATTCTGACTTTAATCAGCATGAGGGCAGTTTTGCCTATTCTTGGCAGTCATATAAATGTATGCATTCTTTTGTTTAGCTTTCTTTGTTCAACATAAGGTTTTGAGATTGCTTTACTGAACGTGCCAACAGCTTCTGCCTTTGTATTGCTGAGTAGTATTCCACTGTATGGACATAATATCCCAATATGTGTAACCATTCCCCTGTTCATGGCCATTTGGACTGTCTCCAGTTTGGGGCTATAAAGCTATTCTAAACATTCTTATGTGGACACAGGCACTCATCCCTCTTGAGTCCACTCCAAGGTCCAGCCCCAGAGAGTTAAGGATGCACTGCAACCCACACCGAAGTTCCCACTATCATATCTGGATGTCCCAAAGGCCCCTGGAGTCAGCGTGCTGTACACGATGCCCATCACCCTCAGCAACTGCCTTAACGATCCCACCAGCCTTGGTGTGACTCATCCTCTTCCAGTGCTACAGGCCAGCCATCCCAAACTTCTTTTAGTGTTTTGAACATGTCTGGTTCTATCTCCCTTCTTGGCCTTTAGAGTTAGTCAAAGCCAGATGACAACATCAACTTGATATGAAAATACATTTTATGCACCAGCATTCTTCTCGAAACTAGAACAAGCAATCCTAAAATTCATATGGAACCACAAAAGGCCCCGAATAGCCAAAGGAATTTTGAAGAAGAAGACCAAAGCAGGAGGCATCACAATCCCAGACTTTAGCCTCTACTACAAAGCTGTCATCATCAAGACAGCATGGTATTGGCACAAAAACAGACACATAGACCAAAGGAATAGAATAGAAACCCCAGAACTAGACCCACAAACGTATGGCCAACTCATCTTTGACAAAGCAGGAAAGAACATCCAATGGAAAAAAGACAGCCTCTTTAACAAATGGTGCTGGGAGAACTGGACAGCAACATGCAGAAGGTTGAAACTAGACCACTTTCTCACACCATTCACAAAAATAAACTCAAAATGGATAAAGGACCTAAATGTGAGACAGGAAACCATCAAAACCTTAGAGGAGAAAGCAGGAAAAGACCTCTCTGACCTCAGCCGTAGCAATCTCTTACTCGACACATCCCCAAAGGCAAGGGAATTAAAAGCAAAAGTGAATTACTGGGACCTTATGAAGATAAAAAGCTTCTGCACAGCAAAGGAAACAACCAACAAAACTAAAAGGCAACCAACGGAATGGGAAAAGATATTCGCAAATGACATATCGGACAAAGGGCTAGTATCCAAAATCTATAAAGATCTCACCAAACTCCACACCCGAAAAACAAATAACCCAGTGAAGAAATGGGCAGAAAACATGAATAGACACTTCTCTAAAGAAGACATCCGGATGGCCAACAGGCACATGAAAAGATGTTCAGCGTCGCTCCTTATCAGGGAAATACAAATCAAAACCACACTCAGGTATCACCTCACGCCAGTCAGAGTGGCCAAAATGAACAAATCAGGAGACTATAGATGCTGGAGAGGATGTGGAGAAACGGGAACCCTCTTGCACTGTTGGTGGGAATGCAAATTGGTGCAGCCGCTCTGGAAAGCAGTGTGGAGGTTCCTCAGAAAATTAAAAATAGACCTACCCTATGACCCAGCAATAGCACTGCTAGGAATTTATCCAAGGGATACAGGAGTACTGATGCATAGGGCCACTTGTACCCCAATGTTCATAGCAGCACTCTCAACAATAGCCAAATTATGGAAAGAGCCTAAATGTCCATCAACTGATGAATGGATAAAGAAATTGTGGTTTATATACACAATGGAATATTACATGGCAATGAGAAAAAATGAAATATGGCCTTTTGTAGCAACGTGGATGGAACTGGAGAGTGTGATGCTAAGTGAAATAAGCCATACAGAGAAAGACAGATACCATATGGTTTCACTCTTATGTGGATCCTGAGAAACTTAACAGGAACCCATGGGGGAGGGGAAGGAAAAAAAAAAAAAGAGGTTAGAATGGGAGAGAGCCAAAGCATAAGAGACTGTTAAAAACTGAGAACAAACTGAGGGTTGATGGGGGGTGGGAGGGAGGAGAGGGTGGGTGATGGGTATTGAGGAGGGCACCTTTTGGGATGAGCACTGGGTGTTGTATGGAAACCAATTTGTCAATAAATTTCATTAAAAAAAAGAAAATAAAAGATATACAGAAAAAAAAAGAAAATACATTTTAGAAAGATCAAAGGCTTACAAAGGCCTTTGATAAATCATAAAAATGCTAGAAAATCTATACAATATTTTCATATTCTGGCCTTAGTTTCCCAGGAAAATAATAATGCTGAAAGGTGCCTGGGTGGCTCAGTCAGTTGAGCATTTGAATTTGGCTCAGGTCATGATCTCGCAGTTCACAAGCTCGAGCCCTGCATCGGGTTCTGGGCTGATAGCTCAGAGCCTGGAGCCTGCTTCACATTCTGATCTCCCTCTCTCTCTGCCCCTCCCCTGCTCACGCTCGGTCTCTCTCTCTCCCTCAAAAATAAGTAAACATTAAAAAAAATTTAAAAATAATGCTGAAAGCAATTAAGAAAAACTGAAATAATTAAAAACTTCTTTATAGAAGGAATAGAAAGAACATAAATATGCCAAGAACTAAATAAACTTGAAAGACATATTAGTAACTCATTATGTCTAACATGTAAAGAGCTCGTACAAAATAATAATAAATGTGTGAAACCCCAACAGAAAAAAAATGCTTAAAAAAGAGGCAACTCATAATAAGGTCTGATAAACAAGAAAAAGTTTCTGAACATTATCAATAAACAAAGAACAACATATTAAAACAAACTGTTTTTCACTTATAAATAAGCTTAGGGGCACCTGGGTGGCTCAGTTGGTTAAGCATCTGACTTCGGCTCAGGTCATGATCTCACAGCTTGTGAGTTCGAGCCCTGCATCGGGCTCTGTGCTGACAGCTCAGAGCCTGGAGCTTCTTCAGATTCTGTGTCTTTCTCTCTCTCTCTCTCTCTCTCTGCCCCTCCTCCGCTCACACTCTCTCTCAAAAATAAATAAACATTTAAAAAAATTAAAAAAAATAAGCTTAGTATTCAGATAGTTGATGGTTTTGGGAAAGTGGATCTCTCATATATTCCTAACAGAGTGCCTCTTTTCCAAAAAGATATTCCTATGATGAGAAAAAATGATTTAAATGTAATCCAGTAATTCAGTTTCTAGGAATGTGTCCTAAGCAAATGGTTGGATATGTGCACAAAGACATATATCATCCAGTTCATAATAAAGTATTTACAAAATTTAAAAACTGGAAACAACCTAAATGTCCAGGAACAAGGGAGTAGTTCAATTAATTATTGCACATCCATATAATATAAAGTCTATATAAAGTGTTTGGGTAAATGTATCTTTACCTTGGATGTTCACATCACTTTTGAGAGGCTAAAGCAGGTTGCAAAAAATAATTAAAGATAGGACTCCATCATTGTATGTGTAAGTGGGTGTATATATGCAGGCACAGACACCCAGTGTTTGGCAGCTGTTTTATTCAGGCCAGGATAACATATGTACCCTCAGAGACTCAACACAAGAACTTCTTTTCTTCCTATCATGGTCCAGTATAGATCTGTGTGGGGAGGCCTTGCTCGGTCACTGAGGAGTCCAGGTTCCTCCTGGGGCTGAAGGAACCCCAGAGTGCTGACGTCCTCCTCTTGGTCCTCTGCATCTTGCCATCATTAGAGGGAAGGGACAGTTGGGGCGGGCCTTATAAAGGGCAGGTGTGGGGGTGATGCAGCTCACATGCTCCTGGCACAATGCAGCCACAACTGCTCACGCTAACTGCAAGGTGGGGGCTGAGCAGGCAGCCTGGCTCTTTCCCATGAGGAAACAGACACAGAACAAAAACCCAAAGTGGTCAGGTCTGGCTAGAAACATTTAGAATCAACTTTGGCTTCTCTCTCTCTTTTTTGAGAAAGAGAGAGAGCACGTGCAAGGTGGAAGGAGGGCATGGGGGGGCAGAGAGAGAGAGGGAGAGAGGGAGAGAGGGAGGGAGAGAGGGAGGGAGAGGGAGAGGGAGAGGGAGAGGGGGAGGGAGAGAGGGAGGGAGAGGGAGAGGGAGAGGGAGAGGGAGAGGGAATGAATATCTGAAACAGGCTCTAGGCTCAGCATGGAGCTTGATGCAGGGCTCGATCCCACAACCCAGGGATCATGACCTGAGCAGAAATTGAGTCAGATGCTTAACCAACTGAGCCACCCAGGCACCCTGGTTTCTCTTTTCACTCTTCTGCGTTGTCTGAATCTTCCCTAAATGACCTGTATTATTTTTAAGGTAAGGAAGAAAAAGCCCAATAAAGCATTGCCACTCTGATGGCCACACGGAGGAATCAGAGCCCTCCACTGTGGCTCAGGCTGTACCTTGTATCCTGGTGCCCTGGGTCCCTCATGTCAGGGCTGCATGTGGCCGTTCACTAGAGCATTGCTTGCTTCCCCTCATGCCCCCCAAACCACAGACACTAGACCCGAAGCAGTTTGGAGCCCCATGCCTGGGCGGGGCGGGGGGCGGTGCTCACACTGAGAGGCAAACTCCCAGTGCCTGATCACGGGATCTGTTTTTGTCAGTCTAGGTGCGCAAGCCCAGCCTGTCACTCAGAGGAGTAGACTCCCCACACCACCACTTGTCACTGTCAGCCTAGGGAGCAATTATATTTCATCCAGCCAGAAATAAACAGACACTGGCATCACATGTGAGATGACAGGCAGACACACTGTCTCCAATGTGTCGCCATCCCCATCATGCCCAGCCATGATGGAGCCTCTGGGCGCAGATGCAGCCTGGAGCCTGGTGGGAAAAGTGAATCAGTCTGGAGCTCTTTGGGTGCCTCTCTCATCCCTTGCTCTTTTGGGGGAGAATGAAGGAATCTGGGGAAAAGCCTTGTCCCTACATCGAACAATTGTAAAACTTGAGATAAAGCGTCCTTACAGAAATGTAGGAGATAGAAGCACATCCCTGTGGCTCATCTGGCCCATCAGGCTGCTGTCCTGAAGGCCTTCTGAGCACAGGCTGGTTCCGTGCCAAGGCAGACCTGGGGTTGCGTTCCTGCAGCGGCACTCACCAGCTGCGCCCCAGGTGAGCCCTGTAACCTTCTGGCCGGTACAGTGTGCACGACAACATTTGCCCTTTCTCTACTTTAATTAATGCAATGTCTTCTGCTTCCAATGCACTCCTGTATCTTCCTGGGCACAGACACCCAACTCCACCAAAGTCATTCTCTCCCCTTTCACAGCATATACAGCTGTGGCTGGGAAACAGCTATTCTGCCTGAGAATATATTTTCCACCCACGTTCTATGGGTGGTCTTGTGATTTTCCACCCACGTTCTATGGGTGGTCTTGTGTTTGTTTTTTTTTTTAACAGGCTTTATTTTCTAGAGCAATTTTAGGTTTATGGCAAAATTGAGCAGAAGGTACAGAACCTTGTGTCCTGGTGCAGAAGCTCAAGGTACAGAATCTCAAGACTGACTCGCACCGATGAAATATGAGAAGTGACAGCTAGGACTTCCCTCTGCCCCCAAGTGCCTCACATGCACCCCTCCATGCTCTTCCTTGCTGGCAGTGTGCTGGGGCCCAGATGACCAGGACAACCTCAGAAGCCACATGCTGAGGATGTCAGGGCCTCTGTGCACCCAGGTCCCTGAGTGATGGAGTGGTCAGAAGACTGCTCATTCTATCCATCCAGAGTGAGCAAAATGCAAACTTCAGTAAATGCACTATGGGATCCTAGACTACATCCTGGAATGGAAAAAGTACATAAATGAAAAAAAAAAACCTGGTGAAATCCAAATAAAATCTGTTCGTTTGTTTTTTTAAAGTTTACTTATTTGGGGAGAAAGAGAGAGCACGCGCGCGTGTGTACGTGAGAGAGTGCTCATGTGCAGGGGAGAGACAGGGAGAGAAAGAATCCCAAGCAGACTCTGAGCTGTCATTGCAGAGCCCAACATGGGGCTCAATCCCACAAACCGGGAGATCATGACCTGAGCCGAAATCAAGAGTTGGACACTAACTGACTGAGCTACCCAGGTGCCCCCAAATCTGGTGTTTTTTAAATATCAACCTACCAATGTCTTACTTTTGACAAATGTACCGTGGAAATTTGAATGGTGAACATTAGGGGAGACTGGGTGGAGAGTAGATGAGAACTCTCTATATCATCTTGGCAACTTGTCTCTAAATTTAAAATATTCCAAAATTTAAAGCTTATTAAAAATAACTAAAAAACATTTTGAGTGCATTGAGCCTTTATATATTTGGGTATATTTGGTGCTATAGTCTGGCCTTCCCTGACTAATGCAGTCCTCTTATCTATGAAGCTCCAGTCAATTTCAAGACTCAGAATTGGCGTCTTGTCCACTGAGAAGCTTTCTGTGACTCCTGGTGGGGTGAGATGCCCTTCCACTGCACACTTTCTTCTTCTATCACACTCAAGAGCAGCAACTAAGACACCTGCCCATTTCAAACCTCCACTTTGAGTCAGGAGCCTCATCTCCGTCAAGGCTACAACAGGACGCATGGTGCTCAGAGAAGACTGTCCAATGAGTTAATGCCAACCTCACCTATTTGTTATGAACGTTTACTACCCCAACCACTGTAAAATTGCTTCATTAACTCTGAAGTACTGCATGATGTAGGGGATGATTAATCAATTGCAAAGTAGTTATTGAACACCAGGCCTGCTTTACAGTTGTGATGTATTTTTCTGGTGGCCTACAGTGTCTGCATTGATAGATGGTACTTGGTCTCATTATTGTGATTGTCTTAATTAGTATTGATGCAGCAAAATAGCTGGAATAATCAATTCAATGCCTTCTATTGAACACCTGAAGACATTAAAGGTTGGAGCTTCCATTCACGGAGTGCCTACTGGGTGCCAGCAAGCATGTGCCAGAGAATTTCACTCCCATTATTTCCCTGAATCCCAGAAGAGCCCTCCGAGGTTGGTATCATTATCCCCACATTACGAGTGAGAAAATTGAGGAGCAGGGAGAATAAGTGATGCGTTTACCATAGCACACTTTGTAAATGGAGCCTGGTCTCCAAAGTCCGCCTATAACCTGCTTCCTTTCAAAACAGCATCTTGACATTTGATTGATTGCCAGTCTCCACTAAGAACTGTCATAAAAATAAATCCAATTTCTTCCATGCCTCTCTGGGTTGAACCTCAAATAAAAGCTGAACACCAGAACTCAAACCAACCGCCGTAAATGGAAGTCCAGTTGTTGGAATTGGCGCTTGAGGTCAGAAGGGCCCCACCCAGCCCACAGAGAGCAGTCTGAATCTCTAAATCCAGGATCCTTCAACAGTCCTGGAATCATCTGGGAATAAGGATGATATTTCAGCTCTTACTACATGTAGCTGGGAGCTTCACACAGAAATAACTCAATGAACCCTGACAACAACCTTAGGAGGAGACATTGTTATGGCAACTTCAGAGATGAGGAAACTGAGCCTCAGATATGTAAGATACAACTGCTGTGAATAAATCATTCACCATGAAATCAGCTGTCCAATGCTTCCTTTCCCAATGGACTGCAAGCCGTGAGAGGGCAGCGACAGCCCCTGCCTGGTTCACCATTATATCTAAAATACATATCACTGTCCTGCACACAATGGGTGCTCAATAAACAGTTGCTGAATAAAGGCACGGGATGATCAAGATCACAGGAAATCTGGGGAATGACAGCATCTTTGGGAGGCCCTAAATGGAAGACCTAATGATTTATGCTATCACATGAGTATCAGTCAAATGCCTAAACTTGCACCCTATCTACCAACCCACTTCTGCCTGCTCCTCCTGCCCAGCCTTGTCTCTACTGTGCTCCCCTAGAGCAGCCAGAAGGGTAGATCTTCCTGAGGCCAACAGTAGTGAGTTCTCTACAGGCCCCCCAGTGTTCTTCCACACATTATCACTTGCCCTTGAGTTAACATGTCTTATATGCAAGGTCACAAAGTCCCCTGTGAAGACAGTTACCATGATCCAGAAGATACTGCCCAGAGCCCCTCTTCTTTTCTCCATCTCCTCTGTGTCCCTTTAGACATCCTCCTCTCCTCCCCCTTGTAGGACTCTTTGTCCTACATGTGCGTCAATTCATGCTGTCAGATGCCTGGGAAGGCGGGACACAAGATGACCAGTTCAGCAGAACACTTAGACTCTGAATTCCAGTTTGGGCTCATGTGGGACACAAGATACCCTGTCCACTGTGAGCTTTCTATAAACGGTATGCCATAAACTCGGGGAGCTGTTTGGGGCTGGGGAAGAAGGACACTGCCTTTTCCTGTGGGGCTGCCTCACAGACAAACACCAGCATGCAAAGCTTGGTGAGCAGAGCACATGCCCAACTCCCACCTTGGCTGCTTTATACCATGCACATACTCGTAGCTGTCCGCAATGACCCGGTTTTACCGAATGCCTACCATGTTCCAGGTACTCTGCTCAAGACTGTATCTTGGGGCCCCTTATTAGAAGTCCCTATTAGCATCCTTTACATTCCCTTTGTGATATTTACAACTGTCAGAAATTAACTTTTGTGCAACATACAGGGTTATCTGTTTCATGTTGGACAGGCTCACTGAGCTCTAAATTGCACAAAGGTGCCTTGTTCAAAATTCTATACAACGTGACCTTCTCCCCCACAAAAAGCAGAGGTTACACTATTAGTTCACAAATGCTACCCTCTCTTTATCAGGGTCCTTTGCCCAGTGACTTTCCAGTTCTTTTAACTGAAGGAATGGCCCAGTCTTTGGGCCTGGCCTTGTGACTTGCTTTGACTGACAGAACGAGGCAGCAGCGATGATGTGCCGGTTTTAACACTAGTCCTCAGAGGACTCTCGTGTTCCATTCACCCTCTGTGCCTCCACCATGAGATGATGAAGTCCTGACTAGCTCACTGGTTCCAAGAAAAGGGAGACTCAAGAACAGATGCAGATCAACAGAACTACATAAAGAATAGAGCCAGCCCAGCCACCTAGACCAGCTGACCCCCAACCTGCAGATGTGTAAACAGACAGTTGGGATCATTCAACCCACACACACATAAGCTAAATAAATGCTCACTGTTGTATGCCCCTGATACTCTGCGCTTGATTTCTTGCACAGTAGTAGCTGACTAATATGCCGGTGCTGCAGAAGAGGAAACTGAGGATCAGTGAGATGAAGTAACGGTGTGCAATAAGGGCGGAAGCTACTATTTAAATTTAGAGCTCTCTGTCTCTAAACACTGATGTGCTTGTCCTACCCCACATTGTCTTCCTTCATCCTTTGGAAGGCTTGTTTACATCTGGTGGGACATCCCAGGTGTGTCAACAGTGTCTGGGGCATCTCTCCCCTCTGTACCTCCCAAAAGTAGCACAGAGGTGACCCCTGGGCAGACGCCAAAATGAGTCGGGATACTACACCTGGAAACCCTGCTTGTCCTTGCTGAGTAACTACCCTGGACTCCAGAGCTCTCTCAGCACGTATATATATTCCTCACTGTAATGTGTAAATGCCATCCCAAATAAGCAACCAAATCCACCAGGTAGGGGAGCTCCAGGTGATTAATGCATCTCTCAGGTGGTGAAAACCACTTAATCCTCAGCTGCAAGTTTCTGACTCCACCAAACACAGCTCTAATCACCCACAAATGCACTGCCTGATGGGACTTTATTGCTTAATTACCAAGGTGAGAGGCTTGTAATTAATACACCATTTATTCCTACATTTAGATGTTTTCAGGAAATGCAGGCAAAGGTTTTCCAAGGAAATTCACATTATCTGTCATCTTACTCCGTGTATCTCCTACTCCCTGTGTTCATCAGTGGGTCACCTATCTCAGTGGCTCCCCAACTTTTCTGCCCACAGCTAACTTGAACAGGCCAAGTGAAAGAGGCCGCAGCTATCCCCTCGTCCCTGTCCTACTTTCTGACAATGAACTTGGTGATTCTATTAAAAGTGAATTATAAAAACCGTAATGACTGACAGAATTATCAAAATCGTAACAAGGCAGCAACATCACAGGAACGAAAGTAAAACTTACCAGTAATTTTGGAGATACATTAATGCAAGAAAAAGAGCTACTGCAAGTTACAGTTGTTCACGACCACACTTAGGACGTATAACAAAACGCCCTTTCCAAAAATCGTGGAGATTCCTACTACTTGTAAGTGTGTAGATTCGCTGGTACCTCTTTAAGTTGTCGAGGCATTGGCAATGGCAGACAGCCAGGGCTTTTAGGACAGTAATGAAGTAGATCCTCAAAGCTCTCCTAATGAACTAATTTTAGTTCAAGAACACAAAGTTTCATTTCCCTTACACACCAAGGGATTCTGTGGGTTACAAATGAGTAGCTTTCACTGCATGTACAAAGCAAGCGCGACGTGGCTGAGTTGCTATAGTATTTGCTATACTAACAGTGCAGCACATTCCTAAAGATGTCCATTTGGACCCACTGCTTAGTACCCATCCTTGCTTGGAACCACTAAGTGAGGCTGTATGTGCTGGGTGGATATACAGGCTGTCATCAGGAAGCTCCCACTACAGGGTCTTAGACCACACTTCCAGAAACATGAGTAGCCTTGGGTAGCAAGTGGACCGTCGTAACTAAGGAACACCAGCATCTCCACGAGGGAAGAAAATTAAACAATGTCTTTCGATGATCACACTCACCCCCATCCCCCTCACTGACCTCAACAGGAGAAGGGGGAGTTAAGAACTTTTGGATCACTGAGTCAACAGCCTATTTTCGGTCCAGAGAATCTTTAGAATCTTGGCCTGGTTCTTTCCAATCTCTGCTAATTCCAGGCTGGCTGGCTTCCCCTCTCTCCCTCCATGCCAATGCTGGTAGATTCATTTTTTAAAAATCAATGTATTTATTATAGAAAATAAGGGAAACACACAAAGTTAGAAACTAACACACACACGATTCAACTGCCAGGTAGTACAAATGTGAACCACTAGTTTCTCGCAATCCTATTTGTTCACAATTGTTCAACGTGTTAGCACATCATGCAAAGCACAGTACTTCTTCAAACTGCACAGTTTCCTACCACATATGATGGCATCAGCCAGGGCCATGTCATAGGCAGTTCTTCACAAACACTGTAATGCGGCAGAGGTGAGGAGGAGGAAGAGATTATTTAACTATTTTCTTCTAAAGGATGCCTCAGGTGTTTCTAACCTGCCTCCACGACAGCAACATGGGGATGACAATGTGGTGGATAGAAAAACACCCTCTCCAAATGTCAACATCCACATCCTAATCTCAGGATTTGTGAATACGGTACCTTACCCGGCCAAAGGGTTTTTGTAGATTAAGTTAACTAGTTAAGTTAATTAAGTTACTAAGTTAATTAGGGATCTTGAAATGGGGAGATTAGGCTGTATTATCCCAGTGGACTCAATGTAATCAGGAAGCTCTTTATAAGTGAAGGATAGGGGAAGGGGGTAGGGGAGAAAAATCAAGTGGAGGGCAGGAGGAGATGGAGAGGAGAAGGAAAGAAGGGGGGAAGGTCGAAAATGCTACCGAGATGGCTTGGGAGACAGAGAATGAGACTGCAAACCAAGCAATTACAAGAGGCCTCCAGAAGCTGGAAAAAGCAAGGAAATGGATTCTCCCCTAGAGCCTCTCTAAGGAATGCACCCCTTCTGATATCCTGATTTTAGGCCTGTAGGGCACATTTCAGACTTCTGACCTCCAGAACTGCAAGGTAGTATACCTGTGCATTGTTTTAAGCCACTTAGTGGGTGGTAATTTGTTACAGCAGCCATAGAAAACCAATAAAAACTTCCTTGTAAATGAAACTGTTTATAAAGCTTAGTTTTCTATTCGGACAGATTTCTAAAAGTTAGAATTACTGGGTCAAAGGGTGTCACTATTGTGAGAGCTCTACACTGCTACACTGCTTTCCAAGAGGACTGCAGGGCATCGTTGGTAGATGCTCCAGACAGAGGACCCCAAGCCCTGGGAGGCTGTATGCATCTTTACATCTTCTTTCCCTCCTTGCCCAGGCTGCCCTCTCCTCCCCTTGGAAGTATGCCCGACCCCTTGGCTAGTCTCCCTGCTGCCCTTCTTGCCAGCCACAGCCCATCCCCCACACAGGAGCCAAGAAGATTCCATTAGCACATGAATCAGAAAAAAAGCATCCCTCCTGACTTGCACCCTTCTATGACTTCCCATGCAGGCTGTTGACAGAAAGAGAAAGGCCCTATTCGGGCCCCAAGGTTCGGCCTTTCTGCCTGCCCACCCTTGGACATCATTTCCCAAAGGTACCCCTTGCCCTTTGTGTTTTCTGCTGTAGCCGCACAGGTGTTCCCTCAGGTTCTGCTAAAAGTCCATACCCCTGCCTACCTCAGGGCCTTTGCCCATGCTGGCTCTTCTGCCTGAATGTGCTGCCTTCCCCTATGAGCCTAGATCACTCCCTCTTGTCCTACAGAGCCCATATCAAGTGGCCTGCCACTTTCCCAGGAACGCCACTCCCGTCCTCCACCTTGACATCTGGGCAGATGATCCACTTATACATTCTCATACTCTGCTCTCCTTCTCCGTAACACTCACCATGATTACAATTAATTAACTTTCTAATTAGTTATTTAACTTTTAATCAAAGTTTAATATCCATACAAAAACGTGCACATAACATCATCCCTACGAATTTTCACAAACTAAACACATCTATGCAAACAGCACCTAAGTCAAGAAATAGAACGTTCTCTACCTTCTACCACTTCCCCATGCCCCTTTCAGTCACTAACCCTCCCCGCAAAGGTAATGTCTACCTTGACTCTAATGGTAGAGATTAGTTTTTTTACATAAACAAAATCTGCTGTTATTACATTTTTAATATTTTTTTAATGTTTATTTATTTTTGAGAGAGAGAAAGAGTGTGAGCAAGGGAGAGCAGAGAGACTGAGGGAGACACAGAATGTGAAGCAGGCTCCAGGCTCTGAGCTGTCAGCACAGAGCCTGATTTGGGCTCAAACTCACAAACTGTGAGATCATGACCTGAGCCAAAGTCGGACGCTTAACCTACTGAGCCATGCAGGCGCCCCTGCTGTTATTATTTTTCATATTGGCCTCCTGCATTAGAATCTAAGCTCCTTGAGGGAAGGGCCCACATCTGTCTTATTTGCCAGCACATCTCCAGTACCCAGCATCTCTGCTGGACAAATGTCTGTCACATTAAAGAACACGTTATTTAAAATTAGCAGTGATGGGGCACCTGGGTGGCTCAGTCGGGTAAGCGTCCGACTTCGGCTTAGGTCACGATCTCGCGGTCCGTGAGTTCGAGCCCCGCGTCGGGCTCTGGGCTGACTGCTCAGAGCCTGGAGCCTGTTTCCGATTCTGTGTCTCCCTCTCTCTCTGCCCCTCCCCTGTTCATGCTCTGTCTCTCTCTGTCTCAAAAATAATAAATTAAACATTAAAAAAAATTAAAAAAAAATAAAATTAGCCATGAATGCTGCAGAATCTGGGCAGTAAGACACAGGGTGCAGGAGGTACCCTGGCAAGGTGCCCACAATAAAATGCACACAAGAGAAATGAGGTGTTGTTCTGATGGACGACACCCCTCAGAAGGAGGAGACAGAGGCGTCCGGGCTGCACTGGAGCTGGATGTGGGATGTCTCCTCTCAGGAGGACAGCAAGTGTCTGGCTAAGGAGTGGCTGGCAGGGACAGAGGGGTGGGAACTAAGGAACAACCTGGGCAGTACAAGCCCGGCCTGCCCTGGGCCAGGCAGGCACTGCAGCAGCTAGGAGGGCCTTGCCACTGGTGACAGGAGCACCCACACCGGCCCTGCCCATGATGGTCTCCATGCAGTATCTTCCCTTAGCAAGAACAGGCTTTTCTAGAAGAAGGACACAAAATGCTGGGCCTCAAAGAGGAGTCTCAACTGAGTGGCAGCACTGTGGTAGGAATTAAGCCAGCATCTGTCAGTCTCAGACTGGGAGAAATTGTGGCCTGTAGCCCAGGGGCAGAGTCGGGGGCATTTACCCTCACCCCCATTCAAGTTCTGTTATCACCAGACCCTGCTTGCCTGCTCGCTTGCTTCCTCCCTTCCATTCGAACTTCCATCTACAGAGGTATCACTCCTGCTTGGGGTGCTGGGGGACCAAAGGCTCCTGTGATCAGCATGATGGTCTCACTGTAGAGCAGATGGGCTCCTCCCGCCCCTCTGACCAGGTGGTGGAGGCTGCAAAGCCAGGAGGCTCCAAGTCTGCAGCTGTGGGCAGGGGCTGCGGAGCCTCCAGAACACTGCAGGCTGGGCCTCTGACACTCCCAGCCAGTCAGAGGGCCGTGGCAGCAGGTATTTTATTTAAGACACTCAGGGTTTACAGTTAAAAAACCTGTAAGTCTGAACAAATTCTTTAACTGGCAATTCCCTGCAAAGGGCTCTGCAGTTCGTAGCGTTACCATCGTGCACTCAATCAGGGGATATTGGGGACATAACTGTACATTATCACTATTGACATTTTCCAGCTTGCTTCACTTTAGTTAAAAAGTGGGCGCCCAAAGATGCCGCTTAATAACTTTGGGCATCATGAAAATGTCACTTTGACAAGCAGAAAAGTGGATTTACACACCCACCAAAAGTGACCTGCTTAGAAAGAGACAGCAGGGGTTGTTCCCTGGTTTCAAAGAAAGACAGTCCCAGCCCAGGGCCCTGCAGGTGACCAGTGCTGGAGCAGAGGGGAGGAGACAGAGCCCAAATGGCACCTGCAGCCCCCGTGGTTCTTGGTTCCCTGAGGCACAGGCTCAGGGGCACTGACAGGCTGCTGGGGCTGCAACAACACAGCTGGAGGTGGCGGGAGGAGGTAAGGGGGTAGGGACTGTGTGGCCCAGGGCTGGGAAAACAACTGGATCTAGTCTGGTCCTAGATGGGTTACAAGAAAGACCCAGGAAGGTGGGCACTGGCCTGGAGGCTCAGTTCTTTGTGCAGGCTGGATGGGGCAGCAGGTATCCTGTGGTCAGATGAATCCAACGTCACAGCTTTGGAAGAACATTCAAATCCCAGCAGAGTTCCAGCTAGACAGAGAAGGAAGGGCAGGGCCAGTTTCCCTGGGGAGGAGGCTAGGGAGAGCCAGGCAAAATATCAGGATCCAGTTAAGGATCAAGGCTGATGCATGGCTGAGACACCAGGACAGTCCCTTCCCCACCTCTTGGGTTTCTGTCTCAACAGCAGGCATACTCAAATCCCTCCCCTCCCCTACCTCCCCCAGTGCCTTGTGTCTAACCCAGGGTTGACAAATATTTTCTGTAAAAGACCAAATGGTAAACATTTTAGACTTTGCAGGCCACAGGGTCTCTGTCACGACTACTCAACTCTGCCGCTGTAGTGTGAACATGAGCTGATAAAAGGTCACAAAGCCAGGCCCTAGGCCAGATTTGGTCTATAGGCTATTGTTTTTGAACCCCTGATCTAACAAATTGCCAAGACCTATCAATTTTACCTTCTAAAAATCTCTCCAATCTGCCCACTTTTCTCCAGTCCCGTCACCTGCTTGATAGGCAGATAGGTCCAGCCACAATCCTATCTTGCCTGAACAACCACAAAGCTGCCTCCTTGGACATTCTGATGTCACTTCTGTCCCCTATAACCTTCCACCCAGTAGCCAGAATAAGCATCCCCAAATGTAGTTCTGATTATGTTATCTCTCTGCTTAAAACTCATCAGGGGCTCCCCAATGCTTTTGCAATGAGATCTATACTCTGGCTGGCCAACAAGCCTCTTGAGAAACCAGCTCCTATCCACCCCTCCACTCTTCATGCTCTATAATTCAGTCGGGGTAAGCATCTTGGGGCATCAGTTGATTTCTGTCCTCTGGACCTCTGCACCTGGATCATCCAGCGTGGACCTGCTTTGTGTCTCCATCACACTATTCCCCTTTATCTCCTCACTAGATTTGTCCTACACCTCCCACATCACTTATTCTAGGCAGTCCTCCCTATGTCCTGAGTTAGTGTTGACTGCCTGCTCTGGACCCTCAGTTTACTTGTCTGCTAAATTGTGAGCATGCAGAACGGAGTTATATGCATTGCAGCCACGCCTTGCAGCACACCTATCCCAAAGCCAGTGCTCAGGAAACATCTTCTGATTAGCTGGGTCTATCAGTGAGTCAATTAACTAACCCAGGATGGCAAGATGAAGTCAGAGACTATCCAGGTACCCACCATTCCCCAGGGACCTGAAGATGAAGTGCATGAGGTCCTGTGGCCCTTCATGCTGTGGTCACCATGGCTTTATAGCTTGGTGTGATCTGGAACTTACAGATCTGGAGTTTTCCTGGTCAGGAAAATAACCTAACTTCCAGAACTCTCTGTGCTTCGTAAGATGGATGAGGGTCCAGGGAGACATAAAGGCATGAACATGTTTACATATTTTAGAACTCTTAAAAGATAAACTGAGGCATGTTAAAGTTTTCAAGTTTATCTGAGCATAAATCAGTTTGAATCGGGCAGCACCAAACCAGAAGTTAGGAGTGCACGCTAACAGGAGCCAGGGAAAGACTTGCATGTAGAAATGACGGAAGCAAAGGAAGGAAATTATTTGAGTGGCTATAGCTTAAAGCCTAGTTGGCTATTTGTGACCGACTACCCTTAGGGTTTTGATTTTGTAACCTTGAGGCATTTAATAGACTGGGATTTGGGGGCTTACGTAGGTTGCCACAGTATTAGAGATCTACAGAAGTCTGATGGCCCCCTTGTTTAACAACTGGTAGGAGTAAATCTACCACCATCTTTTCCTGTGGATGATTATTAATTTATTAATTCCCTCACCTAATCATTCATCATTCCCTGAGCTCCCATTCCTGAACTGGTTGCTGCACCCAGAGAGATGGCCAATTCCCAACTCCTGCTTCACTGCCCAGTGGGGGAAGGCAGGCCATTTTGATAGACTGTGGTAAAATGCTATGATAAATGCGGGGCGCCTGAGTGGCTCAGTCGGTTGAGCGTCCGACTTCGGCTCAGGTCATGATCTCGCACTCGGTGAGTTCCAGCCCCGCGTCGGGCTCTGTGCTGACAGCTCAGAGCCTGGAGATTGCTTCGGAATCTGTGTCTCCCTCTCTCTCTGACCCTCCAGCATTCATGCTCTGTCTCTCTCTGTCTCAAAAAATAAATAAACATTAAAAAAAAATCTTTAAAAAAAATGCTATGATAAATGGATGGTCAGGGATGATGCCAGGGAGTAAAATGAGGAAGGAGAAAACTGACAATAAAGTATACTAGAATGTTCAGCTCAAGTAGCATTTTCAAAATGAATAGACTTAATAGTGTGAAGAAAAACAGGCCAGTACCAAGAAAGAGGACCAATATAGAGAGAGTTTAAAAAAAAAAAAAAAGCTAGATCGGTCAATTTACCACCAACAGTTGTGATAACAGAAAGGAAACATCAGACTTTTTTCAAAATTGGATCACAGAAGCATAATGCAGTTTGCAAGGAAAGCAACTAGTTTTAAAATAATTGACTCCCCCAAAAAGAGCCATACAAGAGCTATCAGGGGGTCACCACCTCCCAGGAGGAGGTGAATGAGTAAGTCTAATGGGATTCATGGAAGGAAGAAGCCTAGATGGACAACCTAGGTGGTGGTGTAGGTACCCCCAAGGGAGGAGAGAAGGCACATGGAGGGATAGCCAAGCATGCAGATCTTAGGACACTGGAAACAAACTTGTTTCCTGACCTGAACACCTTTCAGTGTAAATAAGATGGTGTTCCAGATTTGTGATGTTTACCTCCTCTCTTTATTAGAACTACTGAAAAGAGGTGATGGGTTCATCCCCTTGGCAGTGACTGTGGTTATACCAAATAGACTGCCAAATGGCTGTCTGGTGTGGCCATCAGCAAGGACCAGGCTGCCGGACTATGGGCCACAGAGGAAGGAGATCTATAGCAAAGAGATCTGTGTGCCTCCAATCAAAAAGGGCTTGGCCAGATGCAGTCATTGACATGCCCAGGGAGACGGGATCTGTCCAAACAGAAGAAAATCTGCAGGGCTGCTCTGGGCTAGGCTGAGTATATGTGCATGTCTCTGTGTACATGCATACACATATGCATGTTAACCCCCAGGGTGAGGCAGGATACTGGCAAGTTGGAAGGCAGAGCCCCTCCAACCCAAAGTCCTCACATTCATGCAACCTTAGTGCCAAGGCAAGCCTGAAAGGTTATTCCTGTCAACTTTCATCTTACAGAGGAGGAACCTGAAGCCAGAGTTGGAGAAGGGAGTTCCTGGAGAGCCCATGAGCTAAGAGTAGATTCAATCCCTGATGTTTCTGGAAATATACTAAGCTGTAGACTCACCTCTACAGCTAACTTTGCTTCCATGACACACCCACTCCATTACTGTATCTTCATCTCAATCTCCAGTATATACAGAGAGAATTGTCTCCATTGTAGGAGCATAAAATCTGAGACTCAGAGACATTAGTACTTTTCTGAAGGTCACGGAGCTACCCAGTGGCAGAAGTCTGATTTCAAATAAGGCCTGTTTGACTCTGAAGGTATCTTTTACGCAGCTTCATGTTGTCTAGTAGATAGATATCTGGGGGAGATTCCAAACTTCACATGCCTACAACTAAACTGATGGTCTTCCCCCAATGAACCTGCTCTGTCCGCATTCTTCTCCATCTGTGTTGGCAACAATTCCAGCCTTCCAGAAGCCCAGGCCTAACTCTCCTCTTGTTCTCTCCCTTCTGCCACGGATCCACCAACCCATCTGTTGGCTGGATGTTTACCGTCCTCTCGATCCTAGATTTGCAGTGACCTTCTACAGTCTGTTCACAAATCTGTAGCCAGAGCAATCCTTTTTACTTTGCAAGCAAACCACCTTCTTCTTCTGTTCAACACCAGTCAACTGCTCCCATTTCATGCAGAACAAAAACCTAAATCCTTTTAATGGGCTTCAAGGCCTTGCATGATCCAGTCTCCAGTTACCCCCCCCTGCCTTCATCTCCTTGCACTCTGCCCCTCACATACTTGGCCCCTGGTCCCCCTGTGTTCTTTGAACACAAAAAACATACTCTTGCCTCGGGGTCTTTGCAGTGGCTGTCCCTATTCTGGAAAGTCTTCTCTCCTCCCTTCTCCCCAACCCTTAAAGATTTGACTAAATCTTTCTTATCTCCTTCAAGTCTGTTAATACATAACACCTTCAATAAGGCCTAGATTAGCCACTCTCTTTAAAATTATAAATCACTTCTACCACAAGCATTCTCAATCTCCCTTATTTTGCTGCACGCTTCCTTAAAGTACTTAAGGCCATCTAGTACATCATAAAATTTATTCATTGATTATGCCTATTGGTTGTTTTCTGTGTCCCTTACAAAATATAAGAACCATGAAGGCAAGGATTTGTCTGTCTATCAATGTATTTCCAACCACCTAGAATGGTGGCAGACATCTACTAGGTGCTCAAAAAATGTTTACAGAATTGAATGGTCCTTCTAATTGGTGACTGAAGAAGAGAGAGGCCTAAAGTCACAGGAAGGGAAAATGTGTTAAATCACAAAGCCATATCCAATCAGTACCTCATCCCCAATTCAACACGAAGGGCTGAATATGTAGCCTTAACAAAGGAATTTGAATAGAGAAGGAATTCATACTTGAAAAAAGAATATAGGGGTGCCTGGGTGGGTCAGTTGGTTAAGCATCTGACTCTTGATTTCAGCTCAGGTCATGATCTTACAGTTTGTGAGTTCAAGCCCCACATCAGGCTCTGCACTGACAGTGGGATTCTCTGTCTCTCTCTCTCTCAGCCCTTCTCCTGCTTGTGCTTTCTTTCTCTCTCTCAAAATAAAGAAATAAATATTTAAAAAATTAAAAAATAGAAAAAATATAAAAGGAGCTCTTGGGTAGAGACAATTGTATTGCCTTTAAATGGATAAAACATCAAAAATTTAATAATATGTGAAACTATAACAGCAATTTACCCTAATATGTGAGAGGGGGAAAAAAAGTAAAAGAGTAAACTATATGAATTCTATTGAAGTTAAGTTGTTATCAGCTTCAAATAGGTTGTTATAATTTTAAAACCCATTGTGTAAGCCTCACAATAGAAAATCTTATAGTAATTACACAAAAGAACCTGGTAAGAAGTCAAGGCTTACTGAAACCAAAAGAAATCAAAGCACACAAAAGATAAGAGGATAAGAAACAAGGAACAGTGAATCTACAAAATGACCAGAAAACAATTAGCAAAATGACAACAGTTGAGTCCTGACCTAACAATTACTTTAAACGTAAATGGATTATATTCTCCAATCAAAAGACCCAGAATGGCTGAATTGATAATAAAACAAGATCCAACAATATGCTGCCTCCAAGAGACTCACTTTAGTCTTAAATATACACAGAGATTGAGAGTGAAGGCATAGAAAAAGACATTTCAAGCAAATACTAACAAAAAAAAAAAGGCAAGGAGGGTAAGTATACTTATATAAGACAAAATAGACTTTAAACTTCTTTAAACTTAATGATAAAAAGAAACAAACAAGGTCATTATGTATGATAAAGGGGTCAATATATCAAGAAGATATAACAACTGTAAATATTTATGTGCCCAACATGAGAGGACCTAATATATAAAGCAAAAACAAAGATAAAGGAGAAATAAACAGTAACACAGTAATAGTTGGGGACTTTAATACCCTACTCTCAATAATGGATGGATCATCTAGAGAATCAATCAACAGCACATAGTGTTGAACAACACTAGACTAAATGGACTTTACAGACACATACAGAACATTCTTCTCAAGCACACATGGGACAGTTTCTGGATAAATGATATGTTAGGCCACAAAACATGTCTTAGTAAATTCAAGAAAACTGAAATCAAACCAAGTATCTTCACTGATCACAATGACATGAAACTAGGAATCAATAATATTGGAAAATTCACAAACACATGGAAATATAGACTCTCCTGAATAATGGATCAAAGAAGAAATTAAAGAGGAAATAAAAGTGTTTCTGTTTTTTAAAGTTTTTAATGTTTGTTTGTTTATTTTGAGAGCACCAGTGCACAAGCGGGGAAGGAGAGGGGGGCAGAGGAGCCAAAGCAGGCTCTATGCTGACAGCAATGAGCCCGATATGGAGCTTCAACTCACAAACTGCTAGACCATGACCTGAGCTGAAGTTGGATGCTCAACTGACTGACCACCCAGGCACCCCTAAAATTATTTCTTGAGATAAAATGGAGGCACAACATAGCAGAACTTATGGAATGCAGCAAAATCAGTTATAAGAAGGAAATTCATAGCAATAAATACCTGTATTATGAAGAAATATCCCAAAGAAACAACCTAACTCTATACTTTAAGGAACTAGAAAAGGAATAAACTGACCCCAAAGTTAGCAGAAGAAAAATGAATAATAAATATTAGAGCAAAGATAAATGATACAGAGAACAGAAAAAAACAATAGAAATAAATGACTGACCAAACTGAGAGTTGGTTTTCTGAAAAGATGAGCAAAACTGATAAACTCTTAGCTATACTAACAAAGATAAAATGAAAAAGGATCCAAACCAACAAGATCGTAACTGAAAAAGAAGCCATTTCAAAGGATACCACAGAAACTCAAAGGCTCAAAAGAGATTACTCTGAACAACTATATGCCAAAATACCGTTCAACCTGAAGAAACAGAGAAATTAATATAAACATACAACTTACCAAGACTGAATCATGAAGAAATAGAAAATTTGAATATACCAATTACTAATACGGAGATTGAGTCAGTAATCAAAAATCTCCCAATAAAGAAAAGCCCAGGACCAGATGACTTCACTGGTGAATTTCACCACACATTTATGGAAAAATAAGCCCCAATTCTTTTTAAACTCTTCTAAAAAATCAAAGAGGACAGAACACTCCAAAAGTCATTCTATAAGGTCAGCTATACTGATGCCAAAACCAGAAAACGATGCTACTAGAAAAGAAAAATTCAGGCTAATATTCCCTGATAAATAAAGATGAAACATTCTCAGGTAATTCTAGCAAAACAAAGTCAGCAGCACATTAAAAAGCTCATGCATCAGGATCACATGGGATTTATCCCTAGGATAAAAGGATGGTTCTAGATACACAAGTCAATCAATGTGATACATCACATCAATATAATAAAAGAATCAGATGATCATCTCAATAGAGGCAGAAAAAATCATTCAACAAAATTCAGCTTTCCTTCATTATAAAAACCCTGAACAAATTAGGCAAAGAAGGAACATATCTCAACATAGTAAAGGTTACATATGACAACCCCACAGCCAGCATCATATTCAATGGTGACAAGTGGAAAGCTTTTCCTTTGAGATCAGGAACAAGTGTGCCCACTCTCATTCCTATTCAGCTAATACTGAAAATCCTATCTAGAGCAACAGGCAAGGAAAACAGAGAAAGGTATTAGAATTGGAAAGGAAGAAGTATAATTATCTCTATTTGCACATGACATGATTTTATATATAGAAAATCCTAAAGACTCAACAACAACAAAACACTGATCTAATCAACAAATTCACTAAAGTTGCAAAATACAAGATTAACATACAAAAATCAGTATGTTTCTGATGAGCTAACAATGAAATTTCTAACAAAGAAATAAATCTCATTTATAATAAAATCAAAAGCAATAAAATACTTAGGAATAAATTTAACTAAGGAAGTGAAAGATCTCTGCTGAAAACTACAAAACAATGTTGAAAGACATAGAAGACAAATAAATGGATAGGTATCCCACATTCATGAATTGAAAGAATATTTTTAGATGTGTTAACTAAAGCCATTTATAGATTCAGTAAAATCCCTACTAAGATTCCAATGGCATTTTTATACAAGTAGAAAAAACACTGCTAAAATTTATATGGAGCCACACAAGACCTCAAACAGCCAAAAAAAAAAAAAAACACCCCAACAACAACAAAACAAAAAACAAAACAAGACAAACCTGAGGAAAAAAAACAAAGCAGGAAGTATCACACTTTCTGATTTCAAGCTATACTATAAAGCTATAGTATCAAAACAGTATGGTACTAGCATACAGACAGAGACCAATGGAACAGAATCAAGAGCTCAGAAATAAACCTAAGAATATATGGTCAACTAATATTTGTCAAGGGAACCAAGACTACTCAAAAGAGAAAAGATAGTCTCTTCAATAAATGGTGCTGGGAAAATTGGGTATTCACATGTAAAAGAATGAAACAGGACCCATATCTTATGCCACTCACAAAAACTAACTTGAAATGGATTAAATACTTAAATGAAAGACCTGAATCCATGAAATTCCTAGAAGAAAACACAGGAACAAAACTCCTTGACATAGGTCTTGGCAATCATTTGTTTGGATAGGACATCTAAAGCACCATCAGTAAAATAAAAAAAAATAATCAGGACTATAACAATCTGACAAGCTTCTTCACAGCAAAGGAAACAAACAACAAAGTGCAAAGACAATCTATAGGATGGGAAAAAAATGTGCAAATCACATATCTAATAAGGGACTAATATATCCAAAACATATACAGAATTCATACAATTCAACAGCAAAAAATTCAAATAACCTCACTAAAAAATAGGCAAAGGACCTGAACAGACATTTCTCCAAAGAAGACATACAAAAGGCTAACAAGTACAGGTAAAGATGCTCAAGGTCATTTGTCTTTAAGGAAATGCAAATTAAAACCACCATGAGATATCACCTCACACCTATCAGAATGGCCATCACCAAAAGACAAAAGAACACTGGTACTGATTTGGAGAAAGGGAACCCATGTGCACTGGTGATGGGACTGTAAATTAGTACAGCCACTCCAGAAAACAGTATGGAAAAATTAAAAATGGAACTACCATATGATCCAGAAATTCCACTTCTGGAAATATAACTAAACATAACAAAACACTGACTCGAAAAGAATATGCAACCCATATTCCTATCAACATTATCTACAACAGCCAAGACATGGAAACAACCTAAGTATTTGTCGATGGATGATGGATAAAGAAGTTGTGATACACACACACACACACACACAAGAATATTATTCAGCCAAAAAAATAAGTAACAACAACAAAAATAGGAAATCCTACCATTTGTGACAACATGATAAACCTTGAAGGCATTTATGCTAAGTGAAATAAGGCAGACAAATACAAATGTTGTGTGATCTCATTTATATGTGGAATCTAAAAATGAATGAATGAATGAATGAATGAATGAATGAATGAACGAATGAGAAAATTTTGTAAAAACCAAACTCATAAAGAAATCAGACTTACAGATACCAGAGGTGGGGGTGGGAGTACAAACTTCCAGTTACAAGATAAATAAAACCTAGGGATGTAATGGACAACATGAGGACTATGGCTAACACTGCTGTATGATATACAGGAAAGTTAAGAGAGGAGATCCTAAGAGTTCTCATCACAAAAAGAAGTTTTTTCCCTTTCTTCTTATCTTTTTATTGTATCTATAGAAGATGGGTGTTAACTGAACCTATAGTGGTAATCATTTCATAATATATGTAAATCAAAGTACCATGCTGTACACCTTAAACTTATATGGTAAAGTGTGTCCGTTCTTTCTTAATAAAACTGGAAAAGAAAGTGACATCTAAAAGCAAAGATGCTTATCACCACTCTAGCTGCTACTACACTGTAACTGAGAGGCTGAGGGGCTGCTGCTAGGTGGGGTAGAATTCTTACTGCTCTCTGGCTCCTGCCTGGAGCATTACTGGTCAATTTACCACCCAAATCAATAAACAGCTTAAATTCTGCTATAAAGGAATAACTGAAATGCATGTTCAACAGCACAGAACAAAGGGGCCAGGATCCTGACTTTGATTCTCCCAAGTGGACCCAGAACTTGGGGTTACTTGCCAAGTACCAAGGGATGAGCACAATAATAATGGTGGTTTTGCTGGGAGAGTGTCAGCTCAGCCCTCCCTCCCTAGTCCCCATAGATGCATCTGAATCTGGTCTCTTCTGCAGAGAGAAGGGAGGAGAGGAGGCACCTGTCTCGGTCCTGTCTGCAGTTCCCCTTTGCCAGGGTGTGGAGAGCCTTTTTCAGATTTTTTGGGGAGGGCTGGACCTGAAGGCAAGGTCAGGGGTGCACACTTTCAGGGATAAAAAAAGAAAACGAACCTCAAACACACGTCTGCCAAATGGAGCCCTGAGGTTACAGGTGGAATGAGTGGCTGAACCATGTTGCCCAGAGCAAAGATGGGTAGACACAGGATCAGAGCAGGTTACACAAATGACCTAGAAGGATCCAAGGCACCTGGGCTGCCATCTATGATTGTACAGTACATAAAGCCATAAGTCAAGGGGACCAATGGGGCTAGAATTAAATTAGGCTGGGACCCATTATCCTCCTATGGAATGGGTTAGACTGGAAAGAGAGGCATCTTTTGCAATTTGTTCATCAAGAGGGGTTGACTTTTAAAGTTTTCAGAGAGACCCCCCCCCCAAAAAATGCTGGTAACTGTGGATGTTTGTGATTACCCTTTGTTTAATGGTCTGCCTAACTACCCTTTGATGGTTTAATGTATAGAATTAGCAGTGCTAGCTTGCTCAAAGAGCTGGACATACACACAGATGAAAAGCTTTTGAAACTTTCCAGACTTCATTTTCAGAATCCTGATTTGAACTACACAGTTGATTCCCCACCCTCCCAAATTCATACCAAAATGGTTCTGGTATCTATTCACCTAAGTATTCATAGGGTTACCACAAAATACCGGTCTTGGATACAGGCCAGAAAAACAGAGATGACAGAGCTGGTTCCATAGCAAACTCTTTATGAACGAAGAACCTATCTCATCCATCTCTACAACCTGGGGCTTAGTAGAGTATCTAGCACATAGAGCTTACCTCTCCCTACCTTGCCCTGGCACGGGCATATGGTACCACTTCAGTCATATGGTACCACTGATGGTCTGGACGAATGGATGATAAGACTATTTGTGAGTTCCCTGACTACCAGGTCCACAGAGATGATCTTGAGTCGGATTTTGACAATGGAAACATTTCCTTAGAGACCCAGTCATCTCTTAATAGAGCTTCAAACACAGTGGTTATAAAATCAAATACACCCTGGGTTTAAGGTCATGACAATGGCATCCAGTCTGTTTAGTCATTTGAGCAATGGCTTGCTTGCCTCCTGTAATCCATAGTTCCTGTTTAATGGTTAGTGGAAAGACTTTGAAGGGACTCACATTGAGGAGAACTCTGTCCCATGCAAGAGGGTAATAGACACCTTGATCACTACTGAAAGAGTGATACACCTGACTCTTGTCATGGCTGAACATTGACCCTCCCCAGCCTGAAAGTTTTTCAAGAAGTGTGTATATGGACACACATACATACACATGTAGGCATGCCCTATCAACAGATACTTGTAAATGAATGAATCAATGAATACATGTCCTTGTATAGAAATCTTTTTATGCATTTCTGATTATTCCTCAAAATACCTTCCTATGAGTTAAACTGCTGAGTTACAGGAATCACCCATTTAAAAATTTTTTTAGCACTTATTGACAAAATTCCTGACAGACTGCTCTGAACTAGTTTCTACTCACATTATGAAGGTCTAAGAGGGCCAATGTCCTTGCATCATCACTGAGATATGATAATTCAAAAATATTTGCTGAGTACATAAAAAATGATTCACTCTTTGTTCAACTTTGCATTTGATTCTTTTTGAACTGGACTCCTTGTTCATGTATTTATTGACTCTTACGACGTACGTTCCTTGTGAGCAGGGGCTTATTTCCACCCACTACTGTACCCCAACTTCCTGGAGAGCCAGTGGATACCAGGAACATGGTAAATATTTGCTGAAAGAATGAATTCATATGAATGTCTTCTTTTGTGATTGGCCTATTGAAATCCTGGTTCCTATGTCCTTTGAGAAATCTACTTCTTTTCTCTTATTGGAATAACTACACATAGAGAAAGTTTTATTCTCATTGATTTGGAACAACTACACATATAGAATATTTACCCATTTTTTTCTGTCATCTGGGTTGAGTTTTAATGTGCCATTTGCATTTTGTTTTGTGTATGCTATTTTTTGACATTTGGAAATTCTACAATTTCAGAGTCATATCTATCATTTTAGTTCCTTTATTTGAGATGTTTAGAAACAGATACAATAGTTAATACTTATATAGCGCTTACCACGTTCCAGGCACTTTCCTAAAGACTTCTATTACTCATATCACATTACATTACATAGATTACTCATTTGATTCCCACAGAAAGCCTTTAAGAAAGATACTTATTATTTCATTATATAGATGAATAAACTAAGGCAAGGAATTATAAATAACTTCCTATATGAGATTTTTTATATATGTACCCATACATTATTCAAATTGTTTTATGATTTCAGTTTTAATATTTAAGAGTAACCCCTGGAGAAATTTTTTTTTTTGGGAGTTTGGTGTGAGGTGAGGATATAATCAATTTTCCCCCAAAGAGTTGCCAAGTCCTCCAACACAGCTTATTGACTAATTTATCCCTCCCCCACCAAAAGAAAATCAAACTTCATTTTATTTGAGAGAGAGTGAGTGAGAGATACAGAACAGGCAGGGGAGAGTAGAGGGAGACAGAGAATCCCAAGCAGGCTGCATGCTCAGTGTGGACCCTGATGTGGGGCTCAATCCCACAACACTGGGATCATGACCTGAGCCAATATCAAGAGTCAGACACTCACCAACTGAGCCACTCAGGGGTCCCCAAAATTATATTTTTACTCTATCTGTAACATATTACAATACATACACACACAACACACATGCACACATACAACCACACACACATACAGAATGTCTATTGGTATTTAGTTCAATTGTACTGTCAATCTTTTTAGTTCAGTAATTTTTGTGGTAGGTGCAGCGAAGCAAGTTTATAATACAGAAATATAAAGAAGAAACATAAAGGGATTACCAGTGATTCCTTACAAATCCTGATTAAATACACATTCAATGTTGTGCTCATGCAATATGTATCTGTCAAATAAAAACATAAGCGTTCCTAAACTGCATTATAAATGCACAATACTTTTTGGAAACAGTTTGCTTTAGACTTTTGGCAGACACAACAACAGCACACACAAGCCTCTTCTACCCCAGAGGAATTATGTGCACTGAATGGACGTTTAGTTCTATCACTGTTCACTGCTTCGGGTTTCTTGAAAAATCATTTCGATTTTAGTTCAAACTAATAAAAAGCAAGCAGTTTAATGGTCAGGTCCACAAAGCTTGCTGTGGGGAGGAGACCACAAAGAGATAGCAACCAGTAGGTGAGGATTTACTTGGCTCTCAAAGGTAGGGCTCCTTCACCTGATCTTCCTCCCCCACTCCTAGCCACACTCAGATGACCATGTGGCCCCTTGAGACCTAAGTGGCAGGAATGAAGACCCATAGCCCTCCAGTGTGAGGAGAAGCATCAGTTTTTGGGGTGGCTTGGTCCCTGAACTGAGCTCAGCTCTTTGTTAAAAAGACCCTCCTTGGCAACCTCTAGGTAATAACTTTTATTAGTATCACATGCATCCTTGGGCACTTACATTTTTATTTCCATGTTTCCTTACACAAAGAGAACATACTATACACCCTGTTTCCACTTTGCTTTTGTCCTCGCGATATATTTGAAAATTACTCCCCATTCATTTCTCCAGCTGGATAATATTTCACTGGATAGCTATACCATCGTTTATTTAACCTGTGCCAGAGGTGACCCCTTGTGGCCCACTGTCTGTTATCTGACTCATTTTAACAAACACAACCTTCTGGGACCCTGCTGGTGGTGCTGCCCACTCAGCTCAGTCCTTAGGAGCAAATGGCATGCCAAGCCCTGGGCTGTCCCAGTGCCCTGATTCAGCCCATAAGCCAGCTGCACTGGCTGGCACCCCATGAGATCCGCCTGCCCTTCCTGCTTCTCACCTCACCACAACCACTCCATGCCACACAGCTACTAGAATCTTCTTTCATAGATCCTGGTCCCATCCAACATAGACATGGTGGAGGCAGCAGGCCACCGTGTGCCTTTAACATTCCCCAGGGAAGTTACGGCTTCTCCTGAGACCCTCACCTTCACTGCAGCTGTGTCCCTAAACTAGCATTTGCATCGCTTCCCAGTTTTCTACTCCTACAACTAGGCAGGTGAGAGACAACGGCCTGGCTTTTCCCAAGGCACTGCCAGGCCAGGTGTCTGGTGTACAGGATTGACCTTAAAGGTTGAACTCCTGTGAGTTTGCCGCATGTACCACGCTGCCCCTTGGCCAGGAAATGAACTTAGACCTTGACCCAAAGTGGAGCCCTGACCTCTGCCTTGGGTCAAACTTTGACCTGGCCCAGATCAAGTTCTGATCCTGGTCACAGACTCAGTTCTTGTTCACATACTAAACCCAGATCCCAGCCTTACAGAGAGTCATGACCTAGGTCACAGACACAGCCCCCAAATCTGGATTTATCCTGAGCACTGACCTGGGACCCAGACTCAGTCCTCGGCCTGTTTGTGACCAAGCCCAGCTGGCTCTCCTCAAATGTGTCACAAAGAAGGCTCGGCGCACATTACAAATGTTTCTGTGAGAGCCCTGCCTTGGCTTTGGATGCCACTCATGTATCACTACCAGAAAGTCAAGCCTCTAGTTACCACCTCACCCCAGGAAGGAGACTCCATCTCACAGACCTACTTTCAAGTACCGTTTCTGTCTAGCTGGGTCACTCTGGGTAAATTAGTTATCCTATTTTACCCTATCTATAAAATGGACAAAGTATCTGCTGGCAAGATGGTCATGATTCAATTACATGGTACGTGTAAAGTGCCTGACGCATAGTAAGTACTCATTGCCCTAGTAGGCATTTTGTCAGCTGCTGCTCAATTTATGCCGTAAACCTCAGAGCTTTGTTGTCCAATATGGTGGCCACCAAGGACATGGGGCCACCGAGCCCCTGAAATATGACCAGTCAAAACAGAGATGTGCTACAGGAACACATCATATGAGAAACCAAAGACTTAGCCTGAACAAAGGAATGTATAATACCTCAATAATTTTATATTGATTATACAATGCAATGACAATACTTGGGGTATATTGGGTTAAATAAAATATTAAAACTAACTTCACCTTTTTCGTTTTTTTTAAATGTGGCTACTAGCAAAGTTAAAATTACATATATGGTTTACAGGTCTAGAGGTCTGGGGAGAGCAGTTTATGAGTAACAAAGACAATGAGAAGAATGACAGTAACAGGGAAAATGAGAGCTAACATTTACTAAGTGCTTGTTATGTACTGGGCACTGTTCTAAACACCTTACTTAAGTCCTCATAACACCTACATGTAGGTACCATTATTATCTCTGTTACTGAGCTGGGACAATTAAGGCACTGAGAAGTCAAGTCACCTGCTCCAGACTGCAGTGTTAGTAAATGGTAGAACCAGGACTTGAACCCACAACATCTGAATCCAGACCCTACGTTCTATGACAACCGTCACATTTATTAAAGGTGGTCTCAGCAGAGGCCTTCTTACAGGTGGGTCATCTGACAGGGCAGAAGGTTGTACTGGATGGTTAAATGCTGTCCCTGAGACACAAATAGCAGTGACACCCATTCCTCCCAGCTCCCGTCCACCCCCAATACTAGGGATCTGGGACCATCAGACAGACCCAGCAGGGTCCTCCCTGGGGAGTGGGGAGTTCTCTCCTCTCATCTTGTGCCTTTCTCTACCTGCTCAATTATCTTTACCTGGTAGAACCAAGGGGAACAGCTTCCTCAAACCCTTTTAGTGTTCTCTATTAGTGAGAGGTGGCTCTGAGAGCAAAATGATAAACCTGAGTGTTCACACAAGTTCAGTTTTCAATTTGTGAACCAGTCATAAACACAGAACCTTCCATTTGAGCAGAAACCCCACATTTCAGCAGAAATACTTAATGTGTCATTTCTCCTACACCCATCTTCTTCAAAGCACTTACTTCAGAAAGTAGAGCAGGAAAAACAAACTAATAACCCAGTACTTTGAATGGGGGAGAGGAAGTTTATGATCAAGAACTCAAAATGTTTTATCTACATGACTACGCATTCACATGCAGCTCCTGAAACTGCTCCCCGACTGGGAAGACCACCCAGCGATTTGGCTGCGTACCCAACCCAGGTGGAAGCAGGGAGCACACTCACCTCAGGCACCTGTTCTCTTCCTAATCAATCAGAAGTCCTAGCTCAAATTTGAGCCTGGAATGTAACCATCCCAGTGACCTCAAATCATGTATTTACAAATAATTGAGCACTGTGGCAGATTATATTTTTCAAAGATGGCAATTACCGTATCACTTCTCCCACATATTCAGCAATGTGACCTTGCCACTCCCCATGAGTGGGGTTTATGTCCTCTCCTCTTGAAATTGGATGGATCTTTGAGACTGCCTCTATCAAGAAAGTATGATGGGCATGCTTCAATGTGACTTCTGAAGCCAAGTCATAAAAGGTGATACAGGTTTCATCAGGCTTTCTTGCTCCTGAAAAGCACAGCCACCATGCTGTGAGGAAGCACAGACCACACAAAGAGGCCATAGGTAGTAGGTGTTCCAGCCAAGAGCCCCAGCTGAGGCCCCCACTGGACAGCCAGTATGAACCACCAGGCTTGTGAGTGAAGAAGCCTTAGCCATGGCTCCTGGCTAAGAGCCACTGTCTGGAGGAACCACACCAGGGACCCCAAAAGTAGAGCCACCTAGCTGAGCCCCATCACAGTTCACAAAAACAGTAAGAGATAATAAAAATAAACATTATTGTCTTATGTCTTCAAGTTGCAGGTAGTTGATTACCTATCAGTAGATGAGTGGATCAAAGCTACCATGAAATAGGCACTGTGCTCTCTGCTAAAAAGATCCAACAGTGTGGCTGACCAGGAGCCGCCCTCAAGGAGAGCACAGCCCAGTGGAGGAGACAGAAAAGTAGCCAATCACAAGCCTGTGCCATATGAACAGGTGACAGAGGGATACACAGGGTACTCTGGAAACAAACCAGGGTTGGGAGAACCTAACAAAGTCTGAGGACTCAGTCTGAGTCTGAGCCTCTGGGAAGGCTCCCCAGAGGAGGTTTTTTTTTTTTTTTTTTTTCAGTTGAGTCTAGAGAATGAATCTGTGCCAATCAGATAAAAAGACAGCTTTTTATTCATTTTAAGGCATTTTGGGAAAAGAGAGTAGCAAGAATAGATAGAAAAAAAAGCTATGGGAAAACCTTCCCAATTTTTTAAATTAATACCTTAAATGGGAGTAATGCATACAAAAAGCCAATAATTAAATCCTCAACAATCAGGCACCTGGGTGGCTCAGTGGGTTGAGCATCCAACTTCAGCTCAGGTCATGATCTCAAGGTTTGTGAGTTTGAGCCCACATGAGGCTCTTTGCTGTCAGTCTGCCAGCACACAGCCCACTTCCAATCCTCTGTCCCCCTCTCTCATGCCCTCCCCCATTTGCAGTCTCCCAAAAATAAATAAATATTTTAAAAAATGAAAAAATAAAGCCTCAACAATCAATTGTCATACCAGCAGACCAACTGACCAGTGGAACATTAGACAATCCACAAGCAGGTCCAAGTGCCACAAGGATTTAGTATAATAAAAATCCCAAAGGAGGATTTTCTAGAAATGCATCACATTGCATATTTGTATACCAAGATCAAATTGATCAAAATTCAAAAGCAAAAATCAATCCATTGAAATCCTAAAAGAAAATACATGGACATTCTTTCATAAACTTAGGGCATCTAAAGCCTTTTTATTTCTTTACTCAAAAGCAAGAAACACTAAGCAAAAGATTAATACACCTAACTATGTAACAAAAGAATTATGAAATGCCAAAAGAAAGACGGACGGAAAGTTGGAGTGTGCATATTAAACAAGCTAAGTCTAAAATCAGAGTTCTATCCAAGTATAAGAGGAATACAATGTTAACCTGAGAACTGCAGCCTCTCCTCAGCAAAGCTAAGGTATGTATAGCTTCCTCCACCCATCAGAGGGCCTGGCAGAGAGTAGATGTTTAATAAGACATGTCGGATGGTGCTGTTTACAGAGATCTGGATTAAAATGAAAGTTCTGGTTGAGTCTAGTTATGTGACCTAAGACACAAACAAATAGGTGTTGTGTGTGTGTGTGTGTGTGTGTGTGTGTGTGTGTTTCTTGGGTTGGGGGACGCAGGGAAGTCCAATGCTTCCCCACTGCCCCCTACCTGATCCTGGAAAACCCTGTCACTATTTTCCAGGTACGCTGACACCACGGTCATCAAGATTGCCACACAAAACCATGAAAGCAAGCCCACAGATCAGGAAAACAGCTCAAATATGGTATCGCTTCTATGGATTTCATCCTGTTCCATTGAATCTAGGCTCACTTCTCCAATATTTAGAACCTAGGTGCTTCGGGCAGAACCTCAGCTTTCTTGTTGGTAAAACAGAAGCGTGCTTCAGACAGCACGTGGGTTTCAGTGGGAGTGACGCACTGCAAAGCCAAGCACAGGGGACCCCTGGGTGGCTCGGTCAGTGGGTTGAGGGGCCCACTTTGGCCTAGGTCGTGATCTTGCAGTTCGTGAGCTTGAGGACCACATCGGGCTCTGGGCCGTCACCCCATCAGCACAGAGCCTGCTTCGGATCCTGTGTCTCCCTTTCCCTGCCCCTCCCTGACTTGTGCTCTCCCAAAAATAAATTTAAATAAATTAAAAAAAAAAAAAAAGCCAAGCTGCATATGCAGGCAACCATTGCTGTCAGGACTTCCAGGGCTTCCATCCTGACCAACTGCTGTCCAGGTCCTGACAGGCTTAGTAAGCAATCTCCACCCGCGTGTCTCTGCCCAAAGGAAAGGCCTTTTCTTCCTCCTCTTTGCTTCCACCTTTACAGCACATTGCGTAGATGGATGGAGCTATTACCACTGATGCATGGAAACAAAAAGCAGGCACACCAAGTCACTCCTCAGGACGTTCAGTCACAGGCCACACTCCTGTGATTTCAGGCCAAGCGACAGAACCACTAAATGCCCGTACTTCTGTGTCTCGCTCCTCCCTTAATCTGGCAAAGCTGGGGATTCCTTAAGCAGGCATTTTAAGAACAAGGTGGAAAAAACAAGGTGTGGAGGTGCGTCCTGCTCAGAAGACAAAAATCCACCCACTCTGAAGGTCCTGTCCATTTCCTGGGAGTTTACCCTTTGCGCTGACCTTACAACATTAGCATCTGGGGTTCCTACCATTCAGCTCAGCTCCCTAGTTTCCATCTTGAGGCTTCTGAGGACTCCACCTAACCATGCCTTTAGTCCCTGACACTTTAATTTTTTTTTCTTTTTCAACGTTTTATTTATTTTTGAGACAGAGAGAGACAGAGCATGAACGGGGGAGGGGCAGAGAGAGAGGGAGACACAGAATCGGAAACAGGCTCCAGGCTCTGAGCCATCAGCCCAGAGCCCGACGCGGGGCTCGACCTCACGGACCGCGAGATCGTGACCTGGCTGAAGTCGACGCTTAACCGACTGCGCCACCCAGGCGCCCCAGTCCCTGACACTTTAAATCAAGGATTTGAAAGGCAGCTTCGAGTTCTCTGTGTCTTTGAAAACGAAAATGACACTGAGGAATACCCCAAATGTTTCTTCCATTTCCAGTGGAGTGAAATGGTCGGTGAATTTCCTGCATACGAACAACTCAGCCACCGGAATATTACAGGGTCAATGAGGCCATTAACGGATAGAACCAAACAGCGGGGGAGTCTTGGATTAAGTAACATGGCAGTGAAAACATGGGAAGGCAGGGCAGAATCAGAGCCTCAGTACCCCGCCGAGGAGTCTCTGCACGGCCCAGGCCTCGGGAGGACTGTGGGATTTCAGAATCACCAGAGGAGTGAGATCCTGGAGACGTGCTTACCTTGCCACTGCTGGAGGGAGACATCCCCTGCCCACCCTCCTCGCCTACTGGTCCTCCAGCCTCTGACAACCTCCGGGCTGGAAGCTCTACTCTGAAAGTATCAGGAAGGGAGGTGTGCTCTTCATTTAGACTCCTGTGTCACCTCCTCAGAGAAGCCTGCCCTGTCCACCCTCCCTGTCACTGTCCAGTACCTCACCCTACTTTGCCTTCTTCATAGTTGTCCTGGGTCCTGTGCTACACGCTGGGGTCACACACCTATGTAATGCCGTGTAGCTGAGAGCCATTCGGGAGAGCCGGGGAGCTTGTCTATCTAGTCTGTGAAAACTCGGTTTGGAGGACTTGCTGACACACTTAAGCTCTTGTGAGGAGTGGGAAGTTGCTGTTTAGACTCACGTCAAGGTGAAAGTGACAACAGAGAGTGACAGGTGCAAAGATGACAACCATGCTGCTCATAATGGCAGTAGTGACTGTATGAAGGATCTGGTAGTCTCCTCAGCAGAACATTGAAGGGGCACATTTTAAGCTACTCTGAGACTGTTTGCTAACCTATGGGGGAGAGAGAAGTCATACACCAGTCCAGGTTCTTGACACTGGATGGACAGGGAATGGCATTTTGTTGGAAGCAGCAGTTACTGGGAGGAGATGTGTTTTCATCTCACTGGCCAGCAGGTCTATGGCTCAGGGAGAGACTGAGGCTAGAGACACGGGTTCAGGAGCTCTCTGTAGACTCAGTGGGCTGAGGCCTTGAGTATTAATGAAATTGCCGTAACAGGCAGGAGTTGACCGGAGTGCGGGAAGAGTCCTAGACAACAAGCCAACATAGAAACAGATCAGCCAAAGCAGGAATATCGGGAGACTGATTTTAAGGGAGGGGAGTGAGAGACAGGAGGTGGCTTCTGCCAAGGGGGATTAAGAAGACGAGGATGAGAACCCTCTCGGGATTTTGGGCTGGAGACAGTACCTCCATGCAAATCCTATTTGCTGCTGTCAGTCCAGATTCTGTCCCCCAGGCACCATTTCTGAGAAACAGATTCGAGACACACAAAAAACATTTTTTTCTGTCAAATTGGCTCACAGGAACAGAACGCAGGCATCGGTATCCTTTGTGAGTGACAGTTTAGGGCCAATATTTATTCCTTGTAATGTTTGTTCTTTACCTCTTGGGACAGAAAAAAAAATGCTGCCAACATTTAAAAAACAACAACAACACCTTGTTCCATGAGGAATCTCTTTTTAAAAAATCCTTAACATGTAGTAGAGAACACACCTGTTGACATGTAAATGTAGGGAAGTGATATCAGGCTTGAGATGCAGATAGCACTTAATGCTAATTTATTTCGGTTTCACCTGGTCTCTGGATTGTTTTAGAGGAACACCGTCCCAGGACTTGAGGATCCAAACAGTCTGTTCTGACTCATGTATAGACTGTCCAGCTTCTGCAAAGATATATTGAATATTTATCTACTTCCAGAATTTCAAAACTCCAGCCTCCTCCCTCCTCCCACAGCTGACCTCGTCTGACAGACGCAGTGCTTCAATCTGGCAAAGTGAATGGATCACCAGAATCAAAGTTGATGTCAGTACTTCTGTGGGTTGGCAGAGGACGTGGGAACCCTGCCAGACGGTAGTGAATGTTTATAAATGTCAGACTTGGAGCTTGAGAGGAAAGATCCTGCTTTCTTTACAAATGGATTTGCTTGTTCATCTATCCTCTCCAGCTGCAGGATGAGCAGAATTGCCTGGGGCCAGGATCCTGGGGGTGTTGAGTCCTCATTCTCACCCCATCCTCAGCACCAACAAGGCCAAGCAGTACCCAGAAGAGACCCCAGGGAAAAATGTAAAGGATTGGGGGAGGTCAGCTGTTCACAGGGTTTCTCAACCTCAGCACAAGTGGCATTTGGGGCCAGATAATTCTTTGTTGTAGGGGACTGTCCTGTGCATTGTGGATGTTTAGAAGCATCCCTGGCCTGTACCCACTAGATGCCAATAGCAGCCTCGCAGTTGTGACAACTTCAACGTCTCCAGATACTGTCAAACATCCCCTGGGTGGGCAGGGGCAAAATGGCCCTCGGTGGAGAACCTCTGCATTAAACGAACCGAGGGACCAATTGAGGGTTTGAGCTCAGTAGTGTCAGAAGGCTTTCAGGACCTCAGCTTTGTTACCCTGGTGTCTCCCCTCTACTCCCACCAGTGGGAGACCCCAAGCATGCTTCAACCCTCTCTCAGACAGATCTTCATTTCTGCCATTACAGAATTTATTTTGGATGGTGTGAGGAATCTTCTAGAGTCTAGAAATAGATGAGTCTACCTTCTCTGTTCCTGCCAGCAAATTTTCATGTGATGTCTAACATCTCACTGAAGTTTGTTCCCTGCAAGGCTGAACACTCTCCTCCCACCTGCCCCCACCCCTGCCTGGAGACAAGGCTGCCCAAGGTGTTGAAGGCAAAATCTATCCTGTGCCAGGCATGTCCAAGGAGATCCTTGTTTGAGCAAACATCCCTGCCAATCTGCTTAGCTTCAAAACCACAAGTCTGTCTGGTGACAGGGATTCAAAGAAAACACACCAAAGAGTGAAGTTTTCATTTCTTAGGGAGGGAAGAAGAGCCTCCAGGAATGATTTATTCATCCACCCACTGGAAATAAAGGCAGGGCTGTGATCACAGGAGGTATGTGCTGCTTGGTCTCAGGGGATTTGCCTCTGGTGGTATAGATTTGAGGTGGAGAAACTTCCTCAGTGAACTTTGTATCCACCGATGCAGGCAGGACCATGCATCACTTACTTTATCTAGAAGTCTCTATTCCCAATCCATAAAAAAGTCAGTTCTGAATACACCAAACTTTACGAATTTCATTTCCAAAATATCTCTGAACTGAGATCTTTTTTTTTTTCATCTCTACAATACCTGAGGCAGTTCAGGCTTCATCTTCATTAACTCACCTGAACCAATGTGACTGCCTCCTCACTTTTCTCTCTCCGTCAATCCATCTTCCACACAGACCACTAGAACAGCCTTTCTAACACTCAAAATGATACAACATTCAAATCCCTCCTCACCAGGGTGCCTAGGTGGCTCAGTTGGTTCATCATCCAACTCTTGATTTCAGCTTGGATCATGATCTCAGGGTCCTGAAATCAAGCCCTACATTGGGCTTCACTCTGGGAGCAGAGCTGCATAGGATTCTCTCTCTCCTTCTCCCTCTGCCCCTCCCCACACTTGCATGTGCACCACACTCTCTTTCCCTGTCTAAAAATAAAGAGAAGAGAAGAGAAGAGAAGAGAAGAGAAGAGAAGAGAAGAGAAGAGAAGAGAAAAGAGAAGGAAACAAAAGAAAAAAGGAAAAGACAAATACCATACTCCTCACCAAATACCATAAACAACATCTGAAATAAAAACAAAATTGTCAAGCTGGAAAAATAAAATGTACTTGCAACATTTGTAACAGATAAAACAAGATCTGTATTTCTCTGCATATGTAAAGAACTCTCACAAACCAATAAAATTGTTTTCAAAAATAGGCAAAGGAGGGGCGCCTGGGTGGCGCAGTCGATTAAGCGTCCGACTTCAGCCAGGTCACGATCTCGCGGTCCGTGAGGTCGAGCCCCGCGTCGGGCTCTGGGCTGATGGCTCAGAGCCTGGAGCCTGTTTCCGATTCTGTGTCTCCCTCTCTCTCTGCCCCTCCCCCGTTCATGCTCTGTCTCTCTCTGTCCCAAAAATTAAAAAAAAAAAAAAAAAAACTAAAAAAAAAAAATAGGCAAAGGATACAATGAGGCAATATATTAAAAATGAGTTTTAAAATAAAAGTATGGAAAATATGCAAACCTTATTTGCAACTGAGGGTCACAAATAAAACTATTTTTTTAAATCTTAGATTAGCAAAGATTTAAAAGGTTGTGAATACACAGTGTTGGCAAAAAGTCTTGGAAATGGGAGCTCTCATACTGGTTGGGAGGGTAAGTTTGTCTACAATTTGTCAGAGGCATTTTTCCTATACTGTATTAGTTTTCTACTGCAACATAATTAGTCACCAAAAATTTATCAGCTTAAAACAGCACGTATTAACAGGCATTTATTACCTTATAGATGCAGTAGGTTAGAAGTTCAGGGAGGGCTTAGTTTCTCTACTCTGCTCAGGGTCTCCCAAGGCTACAAGTGAAAGTGTATACCAGGGCTGGGATCTCATCTGAGGCTAAGGGTCCTTGACAAGCTCATATGATTATTGACAAAATTCCTTTCATTGGAGCTATAGACTCAAGGTAGCTTAATTCTTTAAGGCCAGCAGGACAGACAGCCTCTGAATTCTACTCCCTCTATAAAAGGTCTCACCTGATTGGGTCAAGGTCACTCAATAATCTCTCTTTTGATTAACTTAAAGTAAATTAATTAGATATCTTCATTATAGCTGCAAAATTCCCTCACTTGTGCCATACAATGTAACATCACAGGAACGAAACCCCATCATCACCTTTGCCACACTCTACTGGTTAGAAGCGATCACAGGTCCCACCCACACTCAAGGGAAGTTAATTAGATAGAGACATAGGTCATCATGTGATAATTCTGTCAACCACATATACAGACCCAAAAGTAAAATGTTCACATTTTTTGTCATAGCAATGTCACTTTGGAACTTTATACCAAAGAAATAAGTGGACTGTAGCACATATATGCTCAGACAAACCTTTTCATCATTCTGCTGAAGTTAAAATATCCATAAATATGAGATTAGCCATATAATTTAGTATGCATCTATGTGGGATATCACTCAAAGGAACTTCCCTTTGGATTAATTTAGGGTCATACAGATGTTATAATACACGGTTATATCCTATAGATATTAAAAAATAACACAGTATTCAAAACACATTTAAATTTTTTTTTTCAACTTTTTTATTTATTTTTGGGACAGAGAGAGACAGAGCATGAACGGGGGAGGGGCAGAGAGAGAGGGAGACACAGAATCGGAAACAGGCTCCAGGCTCTGAGCCATCAGCCCAGAGCCCGACGCGGGGCTCGAACTCCCGGACCGTGAGATCGTGACCTGGCTGAAGTCGGACGCTTAACCGACTGCGCCACCCAGGCGCCCCAAAACACATTTAAATAAAAAGAGAGCTATAAGGTATTAAGTGGGCAAAGTAGGTTAAAGACATATGGGGGGTGTATAATACCCCCCCACACACCACACATATATTTATACTTATATCTAACTGTCTATATGAACATAAACTTCTAAAAGAACATACACACAACTGTTAGTAGAAGGCATCTATCTCTAGGTTATGGGAGTAGTAGGTGGTCTTTGTTTTACACTGGTTTTCATCTTTTAAAATTGTGTGAAATAGCTATGTATTCCTTTTAGCAAGAAAGAACAAGAGAGCTGTTTTTTTCTTTTCTTTTCTTTCTTTCTTCTTTTTTTTTTAACAGTTCTGTTGTTCTTTCTAATGCTATGGTACCCTTCGGTAAAGAAGAGTTGTGTACAAGGGGCTCCTGGGTGGCTCAGTTGGTTGAGCGTCCAACTTCAGCTTGGGTCATGATCTCGTGGTTCGTGGGTTCGAGCCCCGTGTCAGGCTTTGTGCCGACAGCTCAGAGCCTGGAGCCTGCTTCAGATTCTGTGTGTCTACCTCTCTCTCTGCCCTTCCCCTGCTCAGGCTCTCAGTACTAAAATAAACATTAAAAAAAAAAGTGTGTACAAAATAGTATAGCCAAGGGCGTTTCAAGTTTTGTAAGCCATAACTGTGAAGAAGAAAACTTGTTACGGAAGACACAAAATCGTAATAGTAGCTGGACAGAGGTTGAGACTATAGGAAACCTTTAGGCTTCTATTTTAGCTCTGTTTTCTGCATTTTCAATGTAACAAATAATATTTTCATAGTTTTTCAAATGAATCCCTGGTGAGAAAGGAACTATAGGCAGGGAAAAGAATAAGGCAAAAGGCCCTCTCTCACTTTTCTGCTGGTCCTGGTCAGGGCTTGCCTCTACCCTTTAAGCCCCACAGCATAGAACACAAAATTCCTTTAGCGGTTCAACACTGCCCTTTACTAAGGCTGCCTCCTCCATCAGCACCTTGTCTCAGTGACCTCTGTACCCATCACAGGGCCTGCCACACAAAGGGTACCAGGCTGTGCAGTCTGTTGGGTGTGGGACATGAGGACCCAGCACCAGGACAATGGCAAGACAGATACACAGGATGCAGAATGGACATAATTGGGGGAATATGGGGCTGGGGGTTCAAGGCAGGCAAGCACCGAAGGCAACTAACTCTGAAGGTCTGACTTGGGCATGGTGGCGATATCAGCCTTAATAAGGAGCAAACGTTTTTGAGGGAAAAGCAATGATGAATTCAAGTTTGGACACATTGGGTTTGAGGTCTATGAGTGACATCCAGGTGGAGACATTCCTGGAGTTGTCACAAAGGGCCTCTTATGTCACTCTCCTAGCTGTCACATACACATGGCTGACACTGCAAATCACAGGAACTTAACAGATGCAGGCCTCATGCATAAAATCCATCTATCCCTGCTCAAAGATGAAGTCCCGCCCCCCCCCCAAACCCCCTGCAGGATTCTATTACTCCCCAGAACCTGGAGGAAAAAAATGGCATGATAGAAGGGCTGGGTCACAACACGAGGCACCCCATGAGCTGAGTAACTTCCTGGGAAGCAAGAGCCAGCTTTTCTGCTTCCAGGGGGATGCTCACCTACATGGTTCCCCATCACAGTGTGCATGTTCTCCACCTGGCCTCCCAGGATTGTGCATCCTATCTGCACTCCCACCCTGGAAACCTTCCATGCAGAACTGGCTGCACACTTCACAAAGCTGTCCGTGACCTCCAAGACAGGCTATGATAGGAGACGACTAATCCCAACTAAAAATTACAATCGTCATTGAAGGATCCTAATAAGATGCCACCAAGCATTCATCCCAAGATGGCTCCCACAAACACCATCCCCTCGCCAAGCTCAAGTTCTGCCTGGTGTTCAACTTATTTGTAAAATGGCTGCCACCACCAGGTCCACCTGTAGTCCAGGACTCTCGTTGAGGCCACAGCCTGTTTCTGGAACTTGCCACATCATTCTTTGTGTTGTCTTCTCAGCCTCAAGCACCCTTCCTAGTGTAACCCAACTGGTCAAAGCCTCCATAGCCTTCAGGACTCCCCCTGAGTCATCATCTCTCCTGGGAAGCCATCTCTAACACGGTGGGTTTGGGGTCCCTCTGGCAAGGCACTACAGTGTACCTTTCTGTTTACAATTCTGCGTCTCCTGCAAAACTTTGGGTTCACAGAAGGCTGTGCCAGGTCTCCATGTGTTCCATCATCACAGGTGTCACAAAGTTAGAAAGAGCAAGTGGTAGTCGCTGCCCAGTTGAATGAGTTGCTCCCCGTAGTGGACTCTTTTCTTACTTACTCTAAACAGCACAAAGGGCCACCCCTTAGAATAAAGGACTGGGAGTCACCTCTGGCTCTTCCCTGCCCATTCCCCAACATGCAACCTGCCCTCCACAACGGTCCCTTTCATTTTCCCATTATATTATTCCAGTGGCCGCAATTCTCTGCTTGCAAATTATCATCCCTTCAGTACAAAAGCATCATCTACAAATTGCTTTATAGGCCATCAAGCATCAGCACGTGTCATGATTATGTGGGTGCTCATAAAATCCTAGTGCAATTCACAGGCCAGACACCATCTTCCCTATTTTCCCAGCGAGGAACTGAAGCTCAATCACCCCAGTTCAGATGAAAAGTGGTGGTTTCGACTGGAACTCGAGCCTTGAAATTCTCAGGCCTCAGCTCCTTGCAAGTTAACCTCCATTAAACAGACTTTTGTAGGTGTTAATTGCATATGCTTTACTCAGAAAGACAGAACCCTCTCAACTTTCTCCAGCATCTAGCTTGGGCCCTTGCAAACTTGTTCCATAAATCCCTGCTGAAATAATGAATAAATAAATGTCCCTTTTCATCATGGCTTTAGTTTTCTCATCTGTGAATGAGCATGTATAGGTGAGACAGTTCCCAAGGACCTCTCCAGAATACCCTTTCTGTAACTAGACCAGTTGTCGGGCCAATGTATGCGCTAGATTCAGTGCAGGGAGCAAGGACATCAGCCGTACCAGTTGTGACTAAGAAGCAACAACAAAAAAAAAATGAGTTGAGACCACTTATGAAAAGAATAATAAAAGCACACTTTCCTTGATGCTAGAAATAATAGAGGGCTCCCAGCTCCTTACCAGCTCTGCTTCTTGATGTCTTTGCCACCCCAGCGTCATTCATTCCTGCTTTGTCTGCAGCTCTTTTCTTGCGCAGAAATGTAATTTAGTGGGTGGCTTTTCCCACAACTCTGTGTCACTAACTCATCCATTTTCTTCTCTGCTTTTAAAGTTTATGTTCCTTTGACACACTTGCACATTACCACTCTCCTCCAAAGTCACATAGAATGGAGAGATTGCTTCTCAAAGCCCCCACAGGTCTTGAGAGAGAGAGAGAGAGAGAGAGAGACAGACAGACAGACAGACAGACAGACAGACAGAGGCAGACAGACAGACTGTGGGGTTTCCAAACAGACCTGTGCGCTACCAGATTGTTCTTAAGAATCCCAAGGAAGATTCTGCAACCTGCTGGGCGAGCTGCGGAATGATGATATTTACGATCAGAGTAGTCAACTCTTCTGATACAGCACTTACCCATGCCAGACACTGGTCTAACGGCTTTCATTTTACCTTCTTGACAACGCTGGGAGGGAGTTACTATTCATATTTCCATTTTACAGATGGAGGAACCAAGTCACAGAGAGGTTAAGAAATTTGGTACAGCACAAAGTTAAGAGAGGGTACAGCGAGGCTTGGAACCCAGCCAGGGTGGTCCCAGAGTACATATTTTTCCTACTGTGCTATTCCTTTCTCCTAGAGTTACTTATGTTCCTCTTCCAGGCAGCCTTCCTGGCCACCTCCTAAACACCACCACTTATTAGATGATGATAGAGCAAGGAGTTTTAAAATTGGCTAGAACTGGTCTCCATCCCCAGCTGTCCCGAGATTACTCATTACGTGATCATAGGCAGATGGAGCAACATCTTTAAAGCCTTAACTTCTCCATTTGTGAAATGGAACAGATACTTATTTCTTGGCACCTTGGCAAACATTTAAGACCTGAGAGACAATAAATGTCCTGCACATGCTGAATGTGAAGGGACCCAAGGCAGAGCTGGAGAACAGCACGCTTGTGTCTGTTGTACATTTACACGACAACTCTTTATTGGGGGCCGGTCACATGCCATGCACTGTTGCAAGGGGCACTGCAGAAGTTCTTGTTCTTATGGGGTTTACTGTCTAATGATGTGTTATAGAAGATTAAAAAGTAAAGGCCACAAATGACACATACACAGTTTCAAGAGATCGGTGCAATGAAGAAAATAAACAGGATACACCAGAGAGATGGTAACGGGGAATGGCAGAAGGAAGAATGTTTTAGTCTGGCCTGGGAGATGGTATCTGAGCGGAGACCACAATGAGGATGCATCAGCCAGCCAACTGAAGATCTGGAGTGGGGAGAACATTCTACACAGAGAAACACAAATGCAATCAGGAGCACCTTGAAGAGTCTGAGGAAAAGAAATAAGGCCAGTCCAGCTGGAGCATAGTGCAAGACAAGGAGATGGGTTTTGAGAGGCAGGTGCAGCTAAATCATACTAGGCCCTGTGGGCCACCATCAGTGAGGGGTTGGGATTTTCTCCTAACGCAGTAAGAATTCCTATGAGATTTTAAGCAGGGGAGTGACATGATCTGGTTTATGCTTCAGAGCTTGTTCTGGATCAGATGCAGGGACTGGATAAAAGGGGAGTTGAGCAGGATACACTTAAAGGCAGAACCTAGAGATTGACGTAACTGTTAGATTTCAAACCTTTACTCACTAGGTGGAGAAGAATGGCAATTCTGGAGGAGTTTCCCAAGATGCCTTAGAGAGAGGAAACTGGAGCCAATGGTGAGTAATCACTCCCCACCCACCTTCCAGACCCCCTCCTCCATGGGTATCCAGCTCTTCTCAGCCCAGAGCTCCTAAGGGGAGTCCAGACTCAACAACTGCCACAGAACCAACATCTCCTTCCTTCTTCCTTCGTCTAACTGTAAAAACATACTTGCAAAAGCAAATCAAACAATAAGGGATTGCCATATAAATAAACCAAAAAGTAAGGAAACAGGACCCAAGTGTGTGTAAGCAATGCTTAGCTATCCAACACAAGGGATGCCTGGGCTGCAGGTGGCCTCAGGTGCACGTGGGGCCGAGTCAGTACTTCCTGCTGAAAATTGGATGGCCATGAGTCAACAACGTTGTAGTTGATCTGTCTCCCCCATTCTCCTCCCGCCTCTGCATTTTCTGGTCTTTTAAACAGTCATCTGGTGAGAACCCACACATTTTTATAATATTGTGTCTTCCCCTTTATCCTAGTTAATATGCAGGGTATGCCCAATTTTGATAGTCATCTGTTATTTTGATAACATCATTAATGTTGGGCCTGAAATGGAGAGGCTAAGCCACCCTTCTGAAAGTGGGGAATCTGGTTCATCTGGATCCTCAAAATAGTATGATTTAGGTTTAAATCTCATAAAAAATGAGTCGATAATATTCCAGGAGAATGCCTTAGTAGCAGGCTTCTTTCTCTTTCATCTCCTGAGAATGTTCTTTTCAAGCCACCACCAATGTGGGTGGTTACAGTGGTGGAACGGTAGGACTTGGGAGAACATGCTGGAAGGAGGTTCTCTCATTCTCATGCTTGTCTTATGCATACATCCACTAGGAGGAAGGTGGAGACGTTCGAGCCCCCAGTCCTCTGGGTCTAGGCACCCATCAGGGCCAGTGAACTCTCCTAAGGTCCTGAAAGCCAGACCATTTCTCTTCCTCATATGACTCACAAACACCAAAGTTTCCCAGCCACCAAAGAGGGGTAGAAGGGTACCCACAAACCAAGGTTGCTGCAGAAAATTTAAGATGCACTGAGTGAAAAACAAAACCCTGACAAGCAAATACACAGAAACTGAACTCCACCTCCCGTCTGCCCGTGTTTTCCCTTAGCTGGTGTCTTACAACATACCCCTTCTCCTCTTCCACCTGCAAGGTCTGGTCTGCCCGCACCCCTACTCGAGCCGCCGGTTTGGAAAAACGTCTGCAGCACACACATGCTATAAAGGATCCCATATGCTCAGAGTCACAAGGACACATAAAGGTCACAAAGTCCAGTCTCCCAGATGAAGCCCTCCAGGAAACAGCAGCTCCTCTTCTCGACATGTGAGAAGGAAAAGGAGGTGAGGAAGAGGCTGGGAGGGACACGAGGGCTCCACCCTTCTTTTTCTCCCAGGAATGCTTAGCTGAGTGGCTGTGACTAAACCTCCTTTAATACCATCACGTCACAGAGCTCCCTAACTGCATCATGAGTTGCCTGCCATGCCTGCACTGCTGTGGCTGGGGGAATGACATGGCAGTTCACCTAGGCTCCTCCTGAGGGTCAGCGAGCACTGAGAAGGAAGCTGCCACTTCAGGCACCCTAGACCAGGGGTTTGTGCTGTTCATAACAGGCAACCTCTCAGCAGGGGTGTCAGACACCAGCTATGGGGCTCCTGGCCGGCTGGAAGACAGTCAAGGTCAAGGAAGAAAGAGCATCTTAGAGCACCTGGCACTGAGGCTCATGTAAGGCATAGGTCTAGACAGAGGCCTAAGGAGTCCATTAAGAATCCAGTTATGAACTCATGGAACTCAGTAGCAAATTACCCACATAACCCAATTAAAGGATGGGCACAGGATCTGAACAGGCATTTTTCCAAAGAAGATATACAAATGGCCAATAGGTACATGAAAAGGCATTCGACATCACTAATCATCGAGGAAATGAAAATCAAAACCACAATGAGAGATGATCTCACACCTACTAGAATGGCTATTATCAAAATGACAACACTTAGCAAAGGATGGGGAAAAGGGAACCCTCTTGCACTATTGATAGGTTTATAAATTGGTACAGCCACTACAGAAAATATTATGGAGTTTCTCTAAGAAGTTAAAAAAGAACTACCATACAAGCTACAAATCCCACTTCTGGAAATACATCAAAGGAAATGAAATCATTGTCTCAAAGAAATATCTGTATTCTCATTTCATTGCAGTATTCGCGATAGCCAACAAATGGAAACAACCTAAGTGTCTGTAGACAGGTAGAATGGATAAAGAAAATATGAGAGAGATACATAATGGAATAATTATTCAGCCTTAATAAAGAAGGAAATGCTGCCATTTGCAACAACGTGGGTGGAGCTGGAGGATATTATGCTAAGTGAAAGAAGCCAGACAAAGAAAAACAACTACTACATGAACTCACTTATAAATGGGACTTTAAAAAAAATTTGTTTTTAATTAGAAAGTTGAACTCATAGAAACAGAGAGTAGAAATGGGTATGGTCAGGGGCTGGGGGAAAATAGGGAGAGGTTGGTAAAAGATACAAACTTTCAGTTGTAAAATAAAGCCTGAGGATCTAACTCAAACCACAGTAACTGTTGTTGGTAAAGCTGTATTGTGTGATTGAAATTTGCTTGGAGAGTAAAATTTAAGTGCTCTCACCAAAATAATTTTAAAAAGTAAATATGAGAGGGCCGCCTGGGTGGCTCAGTCGGTTAAGCGTCTGACTTTGGCTCAGGTCACGATCTCACAGTTCATGGGTTCAAGCCCCACATGGGTCTCTGTGCTGACAGCTCAGAGCCTGGAGCCTGCTTCGGATTCTGTGTCTCCCTCTCTCTCTCTCTGTTCCTCCCCACCTCATGCTCTGTCTCTCTCTCTCTCCTTCAAAAATAAATAAAAGCATTAAAAAAAATTTTTAAGTAAATATGTGAGATGATACATTAGATTATCTCAGAGACAATTCTTTCACAGTGTACGTATATCAAAACATCGTAATGAACACTTTAAATATATTATAATTTATTTGTCAATTATACCTCAATGAAGCTGGAAAAAAAAAAAAAGAATCCCTTTCCACCTGCTCTGGAGCCAGTGGTCAGAGCTAGGCCCCAGGGCTGAATCTGTTCTTGGGGTGGGGCTCCAGCCACTTTCCGCCTCAGGCCAAGGCTGACCCTCAGGACACAGCCTGCAGTGGGGGCAGGCAAAGAGAATCCAAGCCCAGGTGAGACCTAAGGACAGCTGACCTCCCAGGCCCAGTTCTGCTCATCAGGCTCTTGTCACTGCCGCACCCCCCCCTACCTTCCCCCCCGCCCTCCCTGCCAAAACACACTGGTATTAATTTACTCACTTCTCAGATATCTCTGCAGAAAGGTCAAGGGCTAGATGAGTAATCATGGTTGCACTAAACCCTGAGCCCAAACCATCGATTCTCAACCTCCGTTTTTGCAAATGTCTCACTGTCTTATCCAAATATGCTTCAGACCTTAGAGCAAAGAGTGTTCCAGGTAAGGTTTGTGAAGATTGACATAAAGGGTTGAGGCTTTCAGAAACTGGCACAAAGGAGTGGAGCAAACACTGACTTTGACTTCCCGGTCAGGAAGCACCCACGGAGGAGCTGTTCTGGGGAGGTGCGTGGACTCCAGGAAAGGGGTCTCTCCCCTCCTCTAGGCGCTCAGCACCTCCTGTATCAGTCCAGGGATCAGGAGTTCTCAGGCTCCAGGATGAATGAGAATAAACTGGAAAACATGCTCATTGTCCAGGTCCTGAGGCCCTGGTCCCCAGGAGTCTGATTCTATAGATGTGGTCCAAGAGTCACGAATCTCCACATGACCCAGATCCCCAGTGTAAGTGGGTCCTCAGATGCCTGTCATTCAACGTGTGGTTGGTAGGCTACCCACAACTGCAGCAAAGCATTAGGAATGCAGAGTTCAGGCTCACCCCAGACCTACAGGATCAGTCTATACTGAACAGGCTCCACAGGGTTCTCTGAGCACACTGAAGTTTGACAAGGGCTGACTCAGACCGCAATGTGAGTCACCTTGGCTCTTCTCTGGCACCTGATTTTCCCTGACTCTGTGACCCTCCCCCCCCCCCATACCGCTACCTCTGAGGGACCCCTTCCACCCAGTGATAAATACAGCTATCCCACTAGATCCAATCTCAGACTACCAGCACTGACATGATTGGGATGTGTCCCTGCAGAGTGGGGACCTCAGCACAGTCAATTGAAGAGCAAGAGAATCAGGATGGAAAAAAAAACGGAGGCTTCAGGCTTGCTGTCTTTCAGCAAAGGAAACAAACAATTCGATAATCATTTACCCAGCCAACATTTACTGAGCACCTGCTATGTGCCAGGCCCTGGGGAAATGAGGGAGCCATACACATTATGCCTTCTGGTTGATACATCTGTGATATAGAAAGCACGACCCCCAAATTACAAGTGATGAAAAAGAGGAGCCAAAAAGCTAAGGAACTGGCCCAAAGTTAAGAAATTCGAGCTGGGATTCCCCACCAGGTCTGCCTGATTTCAGATGCAGGGTCAGTACGGTGATGCTTGGACACAGGAAGGCAGTTAGAAGGGAGAATGTCAAACATTCATAGATCTATGTTGATTTTGCCATAAAGAAAGTTCAAGTAGCTCAGAAGAGGATGATCCCCAGGGGTGCCAGAACCCTCCAACACACAGGATGTTCATGAGCTTGTGATCCCTCCAGCTACCAAGTGTATGAGCCATCTGTCCAGCAGAACTGCATGTAATGATGGGCATCTTCTAGACCTGGGCTGCCCCATACTGTAACCAGCAGTCACATAAAGCTACTCAGTCCTTGAAATGTGCCCCTATGACTTGGAACTGAAGATTTAGTTTTATTTCACGCTGATTTGAATTGGAGTGGCCACTGGCTACCATAGTGGACAACACTGGATGGCAGGTCGCTAAGCTATCGCTTTTTGTTCTACTCCATCTAACAGGATTAACAGGAATGTGTAGAAAAGGAGTTGACGGGAGCAGCAGAGCTTCTGGAGGAACCCGAGGGTGGCTGCTTCTCTTCCCAACCCCCGAGTAGGGCAGTCAGTTGAACAGACCGTGTTTCCAGTGGGAATGAGTGCCCCTAAAAGGGCGAAGATGGGCTCCTGGGGGTGAAAAAAATCTTACTCTTTCTATATGTGAAGTGCAGATACATATAACAGCATACTAATATTGATAGGGAATCAAGGAAAAAAAATTTTAAAGGTTCCCAGCAGAAGGGAGTCAATGCTCTTAATAAGATTGAGAAACACCAAAGCATGAAAGCCAAGTGTCATCACAGCACAAAAAGAGGCTTTCTGCTCTCACACCCAACGTGATCAGCTTGTCTGCTGCACATGGTCACTGAACACGACCCGGGGGGTGGTTTCCATGTTTTCTCCCGTGCAGTGTCCTCCATGGAGAAGCTGTGTTTGGTTGGCACCGCATTTCCATCAGATGGCGCCAGTCACTCTGAATTAAAAGTGGTCCAGGGCACACCCAGGTTCATAGCGTCATCCGGAGAGAGGAACCTGAGTGTTGATAATGAATGATAAGCAAATGTGGTATACCCATACCGTGGAATATTATTTGGCCTTAAAAAAGGAAGGAAAATTGTGACACAGGCTACGATATGGAGAAACCACGAGGGCATTAAGTCAAACAAGCTCGTTAGAAAAGAATGAACAGTGCAGTGTGCTGCTTGTGTGAAGTCCCCAGAACAGGAAAATTCACAGAAGCAGACAGTAGAAGGGAAGCAGAATGAGGAGTTGTTGTTTACAGACCACAGAGTTTCAGTTTTGCAAAACGACAAGAGTTTTGCAGATGGAGGAGTAACAATATCAATGGAGTTAACGGTGCTGAACTCTACATTTAAAAGCAGCGAATACAGTAAATTTTATGTTATATGTATTTTACCCAAAATTTTTTTTTTAAATGGGAAGGGGGAAAAAAAAAGTAGCTCTGAGCAGCCTTTATGTAAAAGTCAGATCTCGGAATTGAAGGTTATAACTGAGCCACCAACCACGGGTGGGATGAATGTCCAGACTGTACAGACATATATTGTTTTGTCTGCCTATGCTGAGACTCGATCTGAGCAGAACTTTGAGAGAGGCCACCTTGAACCGTGGATTTTTTTTTTACCACTCGTTAATGACAACTCTTACACTTGGAGCAACAAGAAAACACTTCCTGAACACACAAAAATAAGATAAAGTAAGTAAAACCCGAATGACAGAGATTATGGGTGTATGAGATTACATCTCTTCACAGAGATTATGGGTGAAGAGCATGAGGGTGTTGGAGGTGGAAAAAGGGGTAAGTGACGTGGATCAGGGAAAGTAGGGAGACCTGAGCTTGGGCGGGGGGATCTGTAAGTGCTTGCTTTTGCTGCTGAGTCCTCGTCATCATCACAAGCCTGGAGGACTGGAGGGGCCGGCCCCCACTCTGCCCTGCAGACCCTCACCCTTGGTGCAGGTGCTGATGCTAATTGTAGCATCTTCACTTGTACCTGGAAGCAATGACAATGAATGTGTGTGGGATGTGCCACAGCTGGCAGGGCATCTTCACATGCCTCCCCCTCTCGTGGTGAAAACTCTATACCCTGGTGGGATTACTATCTCCACTTATTTTACAGGAGAAGAAACTGAGACTTGGCAGTAAAGCTGTCTATCCAAGGGCTATACCGAAGGTAGACTCATACCCAAATCCCGGACTCCCAAGTCCCAAACTATGCTTTTGGCACCTGATGGCCTCATGTGCCTCTGGAATGAGCGAGTCCTCAATGGCCCCAGCTGTAGAGCCCCATGTATCATAAGCAGCCTTAGCCACTGCCTCAGTCCCCTTGTCTGATGAACATGCATCATGATGGCAACCTAATAAAGGGACTGTTGTTAAGAAGGATTAATTCATTAACGAATATGAGGCCCCTGGAAAGCCAGAGCATGATATAAATACCCATGTTGTCAGCTTTCCTCTCCACTGCAGATGAAAAAGACCATAGTCCCCCCATTGTCCTTGGATAATAGCTTTGATTTGGTGCAGGGTGGGAGGAAAGGAGACTCCGTCTGGGGATACACAATGCTGGGCTGTTTCCCACAGTGTAGGCTGGGGAAGGAAGATGGGGGCTGGGGCTTAAGTCTTTTCCAGAGAGCTCTGTGTGTTTGCTCCTGATCATCTCTCTACACCATCCCCACTAGACTCCATCTCTCTCGCTCTTGGTCTGACCCTTGCCCTAGAAAGGACACCCTTAGAGTGACTTCTCGTGTGAAACTAAGATTTTCCTCCTGGGAGTGTATCTGCATAACCAGTTCATACTTTGTAGACCATGCTCGAAGTGACCAAGGGACCAGGTGGCCAACATCAGAGCTCAGATGGTATATTCCAGTTTCCTATTGTTACATAGCTGCCATGGTCCATTCTGGCTGCTAGAACAAAATACCACAGGCTAGGTGGCTTAAACAGCAGACGTTTATTGTCTCATCATTTTTGAGGCTGGCAGTCAGATCAGGGTGCCAGCATGGTCGGGCTCTGGTGAGGACTCTTTCCCTGGCTTTCAGACAGCTAACTGCTCATTGTGGGCCCACATGGCCTTGCCTCAGTGCATGCACAGATCTCTCTTCCTCTTCTTATAAGGGCACTAATCCCTTCCTGGGGACTCATCCTCATGACCTCGTTTCCTGATTACCTCGTTAAAGCCCCACCTCTGAACATCATCATATTGGGGGTTACACTCAGTCCCTAGCAAGAGTAAACATTCTAAAACACAGTAGCATCAAACAGCTTACTATGCTCATGGATTCTGTCTGTCAGGAATTGAGGCAGGGTGCAGCAGGGATGTCTTGCTCTGCTGTATAATGTCTGGAACATCATCAACTGGTTAGTCTGGAACAGCCAGAGGAGACTTGCATGGCTGAGGGTTGGAGCAGGAAGAATGTGTCTCCAACCTTCTTCGCTCACATCTCTGGCCCCTGGGCTGAGCCAGCTGAAAGTCAGCTCAGCCGAAGAGGTCACCTAGTAGCACTGACCTGTACCCTTACTATGTCATCTGGACTTCTCTTTGCAGAAAGGGGAAGTTCTGAGCAAGAGTGTCTCCAGAAGGGCGAGGGTCCCAAGAGATCATCCTCAAAAGTTACCTCATCCCTGCTTTTCTCAAGGGGGAGGAGAAGTCACAGGTACACCCAGATTCCAAGGAAGGGAACAGAAACTAGTTCCAATGGGAGGAACACCAGAGAACTTGGGGCCATGTTTTAAAACCACCATAGGGAAAGACGTCAGAGTCTGGTACCAGACCTGAGAATTGAGTATCACAGTTCCAGACCAGATGCCTGCCTCCAGTCCTCATGGGGGAGGTAATTTAGAACACTCCAGTACTTGAATAGTGGTGTTCTTACTCTCCTGAAGCGTAAGAGAAAGAGGTTCTCCAAATTACAGGATCCTTGAGAGACCTAGGTCCGCGCCTTTATTTTACCAAAGAGGAATCCGAGCCCGAGAGGTCACTTGACATAACCTGTGCCAGGGGGCCGCTGAGTGACACTGCCAGTGTTCAAAAAGGAGACTAGTGACTCCAAATCCAGTGCTCACCCTGTTCTCCTCAACTGCCGGATGCCATGGGGGCTGGAGCCACCAGTTTCTATCAAGGTAAGAAATTTATCTTCAGAGATGGGTAACCCACTGCAAAGCAGAACCTTCCAGTCACGCTCCCCCTAGGGAGAGGGAAAGGAGCAAGGGAGGCCAGGGGGTCTTACAGATGTGGGGTGGGGTGAGCTGTGGGTTGGCAGGCAAAGGTGAGAGGGTCGGCTCAGCCCCCCAGGGCAGGTCTCTGATGGGCAATTGGATAAACACATTTGGAGCAGGATGCGTGTGCAGCCGAGTGTGTGCACATTTTTAAATATACATTTCACATCCACATGCAGATCCCACTGACATGTGACAAATGTGCAGTGGCCTCCAGGAGCTGTTCTTCAAAGAGGCATTTATTCCATTTGACTCCAGGCATCCAAGCCTCAACAGATGCCAGGATTCCAATGGGCTGTGGGAAGCGGACTTCGATTACAACAGGAAGACCTGAGTTAGACAGCAGGAAGAACTTCTTTCTTTCTCTAGCACAATAGCTTTTTTTTTTTTTTCAACAGCTTTTTTGCACCATGGTATACAGATTCAATGCAGGCATTTAGATAAGTAAGAGTGCTTTCTGGAGGCGTCAAAAAGGGATCCAACTGATAGAAACTGGCATTTCAGCCTGTACCCCCAGATTTCCTGGAACACATTGATTCCACAGAAAGAGTGGTCCCCAGTGACACCTTTGACTCAAATGAAGGCCCAGTGTCTCTCTTGGAGGGCAGAGATTTTAACTAGTGTAACACAAAGACTTGAATTTGAAAAGTGGAGAACTGAGGCCCTGCCAACTTTCCCAAACTGGTCTGTGAGACAGGAAAGGGCTTACTAACTATTGTTCCCCTAAGTTACTAAGTTACCTGCTGTGCACCAGGTATTTTTCTTCTCCTTCTTTTGTGTGTGTGGGGGGCGGGGGAGGGGACGTGGAGGGAACACATTTATTGAAATATAATTAACATATTCTACAATTCACCCAAAGTGTACAATTCAATGATTTTTCATACATTCTCAGAGTTGGGCACCCATAATCACAATCAGTTGTAGAACCTTGTCATCCAAAGAGAACCCCCATACACTTTGGCAGTCTCCTCTCTGGTTCCCCCCAAATCCCCCAGCCCTAAGCAACCATGAGTCCACTTTGTGTCTCTACAGATTTGTGTATTCTGGACATTCCAAATGAATGGAATCTTATGATAGATGGTCTTTTGTGACTTGATCTTCACTTTAGCATGTTTTCAAGGTTCATCCACATTGCTGCATGTATCAGAATTTCATTCATTTTAACTTTTTTTTTTTTTTGAGAGAGAGACAGAGCATGAACAGGGGAGGGTCAGAGAGAGAGGGAGACACAGAATCTGAAACAGGCTCCAGGCTCTGAGCTGTCAGCACAGAGCCCGACGCGGGGCTCGAACTCACGGACCGTGAGATCATGACCTGAGCCGAAGTCGGACGCTTAACCGACCAAGCCACCCCGGCGCCCCGTGAATTTCATTCATTTTAAATAACAGTTATTTCTGTGTGTATATATACACATACACACATATATATACGTATATACATGTATATATACATTTATTTATTTATTTTACTTATTCATCAGCTGGTGGACATAGGGGTTGTTTTTGCTTTGGTGCTACTGTCACTAATAGTGCTATGAACATTCAGGTACAAGTTTTTCTGTGGACATGTTTTCATTTCTTTTGGGTATACACATAGGAGAATTGCTGGGTCACACGGTAACCCTACATTTAACCTTCCAAGGAACTTGGAAACTGTTTTCCAAAGTAGCTGCACCATTTGAAATGTGTCCCCCCAGTATATGAGGTCTCCAGTTCCTCCAACACGTTTGTATCTGTCTTTCTCATCAGAGCCATCAGTGTGCATGTGGACGCTCTCCTTACGGTATCCCACTTAATCTTCATGACATTGCTCTCGGGGCAGGGACCACCATCCCTGTGTACAGATCACAAAACTGAGTCTTCCAGAGGCCAGTTCAATTCCCAGTCCCTGTCATACTGCTGGTAAGGGGAAGTGAAAATTTGCTTTCAGGTCTACCCAATGCTCCTCCCACCATGGCCCTGCAGCCCCAGACAGCCCTCTCAGGCCAGTTATGCACCCCACCACCCATAGCCCTCTCTGCAGCTTTCTCTTTGTGCTCCAAATCTGCCTCATTGCTGAGATATTCAGTGATAGAAGCAACCAAACATTCTAGCCAAACTGTCCTTCCTCACTTAAGTCCAGAGACTGGCCATCCCCTCCTATCTGCATTCCTTCTGTTGAAGGTAGATAAGAGCCCAGGAGGCCAGGAAAAAAACCAACGTGCTTCTCTACCACCCTCCCCCCAACCCCCACAGGTGCTCAGTCCACCTCATTTAGGCAGACTTCCAGAATCAGCTCCGCTAAGCTGCAGGGGACTCGGTGGCCTTTTCATCCTCCTACTAAAATACATGAGACTCCTGTCTGGTCCACTAGTGGCTTCAGGAATCCCCATCCCGTGTCAGAGTCATAGGAAATCTTTCTTTAGTACAAGAAAATTTAAAAAATCTTTTTATGTTTATTTATTTATGTTTATTTATTTTTGACACACACACACACACACACACACAGCAGACGGGGGACAGAGAGAGGGAGACACAGAATCGGAAGCAGGCTCCAGGCTCCGATCTGTTAGCACAGAGCCTGATGTGGGGCTGGAACTAATGAACTGTGAGATCATGACCTGAGCAGAGGTCAGATGCTTAGCTGACTGAGCCACCCAGGTGCAACTAGCTCGAGAAATTTTAATGAACATGACCCCAAACCACCTGGCATCTCCTAAAACAGTTACCAAGACAGACTTTGGTGGTGGGGCACACCACACAGCCCCAGGGAGGCCAGTGGCCTGACCACTGCCCGCCCATCCCCCCACTCTCCCTGCCCTCCCCACCACACAGGAAGACAAATGATGCCGGGGGCCGTCAGGTGTGTTGTATTTATATGATTCCCATCGTTCCTTATTCTTCCTCCATTGTTCTCTGATGTATGACAAAACTCCCAATTTGTCAAATGCTTAACAGCAGTCAGGATAATCTATTCTCCACACATTCACAGAGCTTTTCATTTTGCACAACTGTCACCGAGAACAGTTTATGAATTTTCCATCATAAGGAATCCAAGAGGATGGGAGGGGGGATAAAAAGAAAAGTCATCCGCTATAACCCGCACCTCCTGTGAGTCACAGCCTTAACTCATTAGAGAGGAGGCAATCCAGCTTCTGAGGCCCCCACAGTATTACACAAATCGCGATTTGCACTTAAGCCCAAGCCCTGGGCATCCATCTCCTGAGTGCAGCTCTATGTATAAAACCCCTCCAGGGGATGTGTGAGGGAGAATCAGGCAGTGCCCTCCCTCCCAAGGGACCCTGCATTTAACGCTCAAAGGAGTTAGCCAGAGGGACTGTAGTCAAAAGCCCTCTACACCCCTGGCTGACCTTCAAGAGATTCTAATGCAATCCCCAGAGGCCCAAATCTTTTAAAAAAAATTATACATTGAAAAATGTACATTAGATCATGTGCAATAGCAAAAATCTAGAATCAACCTAAATTGCCAAAGAGAGGGATTAGTTAAATAAATGATGATAATGGAACACAGGTCACCACGGAAGTACTGTTTCCGTGGCACAGGAGTGTGGTGAGGATGTAACATTAACTAAAGTGAGCTTCAAAACTGTACCATGGTAGGACTCCAATTCAGTAAATGTATGCACAGATATGTATGCATGGGGGAAATAACAGACCAGATGGGTAGACGCCCTCAATGATAAACTCAAGAGATCATCTACTTTTTACAAAGATAATTATTTTCATACATTTTCCAAATTTTCTTTGATAAAAAGTTATTTCTTCAAAAAGTTGGTTTTGCCCAATGCGGTCTACTGAGGCACTCTTCCAGAAACTTTAAACTCGGCAGAAAGCAGCCAGTTGTACAGTAAACAGAATTTACAGCCCAATGGCTTTCTGACAGCGGGCACTTTTTCATTCACACTGGGTGACACCGCACTGAACAGCAGCTGTCCATAGGATTTTAATCACAGTAGCTTTTGAAACCACAACCCACTTTCCCCCTTATTTTATTCCATTAAAAAGCTGTCTCCCGAAGCTAATGAGCAAATTCTCTGAGTGCTGGAGCCTAGGAAATGCTGAATCACGGGGCAAATAGCCCATTAAATCCACATGAGTCAGACAGCCCTTTGAAGACTCCACAGCTCAGACAACTCGAAAGTCCCTCTAAGAACAGATTCGGATCTGTGGCTATCATATGTAAATGTAAGCCAATGCCTAACAAGATACGATTATTTGCAAATACCCTGGCTGTGATCTAAGCGGCCGCTCTAATTTGAGGAGTAACACGTTGATAACTTCAGCAAGAACCTGGAGGCTAAGATTAACCTTTGCAGGAACCTGCGGAAGATGGCTGAACTGTTCAGAGAAACAGATTCTATAAGCTACTCACAATTACTCACAATTACAACTGTAAGAGCTGGAAGAACATTTCAGCACCAGATACCTTAGTCTTTCCTTTTTCTAGATGTCCTCTCTCATTTTACCTTCTTTCCCCACCCATCCTGGACTCCTTGAGCTATCTCTTTCATAATGCTTTCAGAATGTACTCTTAAAATGTTTGTCTTAAGTCCTTCACAACCACTTGAAAGGCGGGAAATGAAAAGAACAAAAAAATCACCTTATCCCTTGTGTATCAGGTTGTTAGGGCTGCCATAACAAAATACTACAGACTGGCTATCTACAACAGTTCTGGAGGTCCAAAATCCAAGGTCAAGATGTCCACAGGGCTGGTTTCTTCTGAGGGCTGTGAAGGACAATCTGTCCCATGGCCTCTGTCCCAGCTGCTGCTGGCTCACTGGTAATCTCTGGCAGTCCGTGGCTTATAGAATCATCACCCAGATTTCTGCCTTCATCTTCACATGGCCTTCTCCCTGTGTGCCCAAGTCTGTGCCTAAATTTCCCATCTTTATAGAGACATGGTCACAATGGATTAGAGCCATCATGACCTCAACCTAATTATGTCTTCAAGGACCTTATTTCCAAATAAGGTCACATTCTGGTATCTGGGGGTTAGGACTTCAATGTATAAATCTGAGGGCTACAATTCAACCCATAACACCCTGTACCAACTCAACCGGCCATGCTCCAACTAGGCCACGGAGCTCTGCTCTAGAATCACACAATCCACAGACTGACCGCAGCCTTCCAATATCAGCTGAGCTAATTCTTCCCCACGTCCTGGCACCTCCCCTCCCTGTCTCCGCTGCTGCTTTCACAAGTTTTCACCATGCACCTGAATACTTCCTTACCCCAACATTAGGGCATGATCTTACCTCCCACTTCACAGAAGCAATAAGAGGCCATCCCAAAGAAATGTTCTGACACCCTTTCTTTCCTGGCACCCCTCCTTTCCTCCTTCTGCCCTGTCATAAAGCAAGGGCATTCCTCTTTCCTGGGCCCTGGATCCCTTGCCCTGTAGTCTTCTTGTATGAGAGGGGAAAAATAGGATAAAATAGGCAGAGAAGGAAAAGATTAGGACCAGAGGTACCTGGGTGGGGAAGGACGTCTTTTGGAACAATGCTGGGAGTGTCTGACCACAGCAACCCCCTCCCCCCATAAGTATAAGGTTCCTCTTATGAACACAACAGATACCACCTACACCTCCTCAGGCATCCCTCAGCAATTTGACCAAAGACCTGGCTATAAATAAGTAGTAGACCATAAAATGTATAACCCACAAGGAATGATATGGCCATAAACCACCCCTCATAAAATGGAAATGAGCCAATTAGGAATGGACAACCCAGAACCTAGAGCTATCAAGCCATTAGGTCGGACCTGAGAAGGAACAGGGGGAAAGTGGGGGGGGGGGGGGGTTCGACCAGTACCTTATAAAACAAGGACCCTTGCCTACAGTCATGTAGGGCTTTCACTTTTGAATGTCCCCTCTCGGTAAAGAGCTCTCCTATGATGGGAATGCAAGCTGGTGCAGCCACTCTGGAAAACAGTATAGAGGTTCCTCAAAAAACCAAAAATAGAACTGCCCTACAACCCAGCAATTGCACTACTAGGTATTTATCCAAGGGATACAGGTATGCTGTTTCAAAGGGACACATGCACCCCAATGTTTACAGCAGCACTATCAACAATAGCCAAAGCAGGGAAAGAGCCCAAATGCCCATTGATGGATGAATGGATAAAGAAGATGTGGTATATATATACAGTGGAGTATTACTCGGCAATCAAAAAGAGTGAAATCTTGCCATTTGCAACTACGTGGATGGAACTGGAGGGCATTATGCTAAGCAAAATTAGTCAGAGAAAGACAAATATCATATGACTTCACTCATATGAGAATTTTAAGAGACAAAACAGATGAACATAAGGGAAGGGAAACAAAAATAATATACAGGGAGGGGGCAAAGCATAACAGACTCATAAATATGGCAAACAAACTGAGGGTTACTGGAGGGGTTGGGGGGGGGGCTAAATGGGTAAGGGGCACTAAGGAATCTACTCCTGAAATTATTGTTGCACTATACGCTAACTAATTTGGATGTAAATTTAAAAAACTAAAACTTAAAAAAAATCGAAAAAAAAATAAACATTTAAAAAATAATGAATACCTTTATGCTCATCACAGATTTACCAGTTATTAATATTTTGCCATGTATCATCTTTTTTAAAGTTTTAAAACATTTCACCTTATGAGCACTGCAGTATGCATCAATGATGACTTAGTCTTTTAAACATAGCCACATTCCACTAACATTCTTAGCAAAATTAACAGCACTTCCTTAATATCACCTAATGGCTCAGTCCATATTAAAATTTCAGTTGCTTCAAAAAAAAAAAAAAAAGAGCTTTCCTACAAAACAACCCCGGGTACTAAGGTAAAAAATCATCCAACACTTGGGGGCCTTGCCACATCAATCACCCCCCACCCTCCACAGGCTTCCTCCCAAATTCCCAGCTGGGAATTGAAACAACCCCAACTCTTCTCTGTTGTAATGAGCAAAATCTCTAGTCTCTACATCGCTCTCTGGTATTGGCGAAACCCTCCCCTTTACCTCACAGGCTAATTAATTGAAAGAGTGAAATAAAGTGATCTCTACTTTTCTTGTCCTCAACTCTTTCCATCTGGTTTTTAACCTCACCTGTGTGTTGGAAATCCTCCTGCCAAGGACCCCTTCATGCTAAACTAAGGATTTCTTTTAATCCTTAAGGGACCACTCAGCAAGTTTAGAACACCAGGGACCACTCCCTTTAAATACACAACCCTTGGCTCCCGAGTGCTCCTAGAGTTCCCTGGCTGTCCTTCTTGGTTTACTTTGCTGGCCCTCTATTTTCTACTCATATGCTCAATTTTGGTATTGCTTGTTATTGTATTCTAGATCTCTCTCCTCCCTGTCTGGTCTCATTGATTGCTATGAATTAAATTGCTACCTATACCCTGAGGACTCTCAAGTCTATACTTCCAGAATACTTCTTGCTCCTGAATTCCAGATGTCCGTATTCCTCCCTACTGTTATATCCCTCCTTAGGTGACACACACCCAGTGACAGTTATGAAGGTGGACAGCCAATGGGCAGCAGATGGGGGACCCTGGAGGGGCAAAGAACCTGGCAAGGTAAGGAAAAGCGGTGCTGAAAGGAGAGCTAAGAGACAGCAGAATACCTTGTTACTGCTTCAAAAAATATTCTCAAATCCAAATTTCCTTAATTCCTGGCCATCCCTTCTGCATAGCTGTATCTTAAAGGACAGGGCTCCCCTCGACAGGAATTAAATTTGAACATGCTTCCACCTTAGAAAATGTATTCTTCCTCCACCAATGCTCTGGCCTCGTGGAGCTGTCCGCTGAAAATCACGTAGATGTCATCAAATTGCATAATGCTGGCTTTGGAATGGGTACTGCTTTTTTTTTTCCTATATACATTCACACAATTTTAAGTGAGCCATCCATATTAAATTAAGTTCCCACTGCCCACTCGTCTTGGTCCTTGACTCTGCTGGTGTGTGGAATTACTATTGCTAGTAGCTGGAAATTAAACATAAATCCGTGCAGAGCAAGAAATGTCAAAATTAAAAAACAAAAACAAAAACAAAAAAAAACAAGATGAGAAACATAAATGTTCACGGCTTTAAGATGTATGTTATGGGCCGCCTGTGCAGCCCAGTCAGTTAAGTGTCCGACTCTTGGTTTCAGCTCAGATTATGATTGCACATTTTGTGAGTCCAAGCCTCACATCGGGCTCTGTGCTGACGGCGTGGAGCCTGGTTGGTATTCTCTTCTCTCTGCTTCTCTCCCTGACTTGCACTCTTTCAAAATAAATAATTTAAAAAAAAAATGTATGTTAGCCTAAAAAAAAAAAAAACAAAACAAAACCTGCTTTTACGTGAAAAAGTTTCACATCATTATTAATAAAGCAAACAAAAACCACAAAGGCATGGATCTTAAAGAACAGGTAGTCCAACGCTGCTGTTCTGCCAACAAGGATACTAAAGCCCAGATTGGAGAATGGTTCAGCGTCCTCAAGGTGAAACCCTACGGAATATGGGAGGAAGCAGGGAAAGAAGAGGTTGCCTATTCCAGCGGCACAAGAGAGGCCCAGAAAATGGGACTCCATTCTGCCAGGGCCTTGGAGACATCAGAATTTGTTTCGGGGGCATCAGCATCCTCCCCAGAAGCACCTTGGCCACATTCACCTCAACCATGTGCTTCTTCCAGAACCTCCCATCCTAGCCAACTCCACACCCACATTTCAGCAGGCCCCTGATCCTCCTGGATTCTGAATGCTGCGCTCGTGTGCCCACACCCAGCTTTGCCTCTTCTTTCAGACTAACTTCAGCTCTATTTGCTCTGCTAGAATGTTCCTTTCTGGTTTTTTCCCTCCTTGGGTTCTAGTGGTATCAGCCTCACCAAGCAGCATTCTGTTTGGCCATCTAGGCTGCTAGGAGCTTTGCAAAGTGCCCTGAAGTCATGCTCCTGCTGGGCCTGACCCAATCTAATGAAGGAACCTGAAAGAGAAAGGATAGCAACCCTTATCAGAGCAAAAGAAGAATAAAATGAAAAATAAACAAAGCAAAACAAAAGAAAACAAAACCCTGCTGAGCTCAGATTGATTGAGCCAGCATGAAGCCTTGACTTGGGCCAGGCACTGTGTTAGGTGCTGGTGTTAATGCTGTCTTCTTTAATTTAATCTCCCAGCCTTTAATAGAATCCTTCTATGTGAAATTTGCACGGGGGCCAAAAGGAAACAAGGCATTATTTATAATAATTGGCTCACCATTATCCATTCACTTGGCACTGCCTGGAATAACCTGATGGGCCTTTACGCTATTCACAGCCTATAAAAAAGTAGTTCTACTGTGATTCAACATACAGTAATCTCCATTTTAAGAGGACAACAGAAACACTCAGCCATTATTCATCCCTGAGCTTTAAACAGTAGAAAATTCCTTTATCAGGAACATAAGGTTAAAATGGCATGAGTTATTAATATTGCGGTAACCCAAAGCATTCATCGAGGTGCTCAAACTGTTGGAAAAACTAATGATTGTTAAAAGCCACATCTAGTAAAATGCCAGGACCAAGCAGCACTTTGAGAGAACAGGGTAAAATGCACAGAAAGAGGTAAAACGATTCAGAACCGCTTCAGTCAAAATGAAAATGGGGGCTAGACTCTTCATCCCCAGCTAACTTAGTTCTGAATGTTCTGGAAGAGGGTAGATGAAAGAGAAAATCAAGGGATGTTGAGAAACTCCGGTGTGAGAGGGGAGAGAAACGTGGCGGAGCTGCCCGTCAGAGTTCAGTAACAGTCGTCAGTGGCACATGCAGACACGTCTGGCGTTCAGTTCGCTGCTTGGTCATTTATTTCACCACCTCATTCTACAAAGGAGTTGACGTGACCTCCAACAAAAGAACATGCTGCAACAGTGGCAAAATGTATGTCAGGGTAAGCGCACAAGGGCTAATGACCGCTGCGGCGAGAAGGACACATGGTGCCAGCTATGATGTTTCCACTGGGACCAGTGGCAAGTTTCCGATGTGACTTGAGGCTTCCTGGCAGCCCAAGAGAAAAGGACAGTAACTTAGAGAATCCTCTCTAATGAGAAATGTCAAGCGTTTTTCTTTCAAAGCAGGGTAAAACGATAAACACTGACACCATGGCCTCACAGATAACGGCAGAAACGAGAGGCCTGTTAAACCATGACAGAAGACGGAGGGGGCCAGTGTGTACGGGAAAGACCTGAGTTCTGGAGCTGGAAGTCTCTACTGCAAGGTCTTGGCTTAGCTCTTGACCACTCTGTGGCCCCGGGGAAGATCCTTATGTTCTCTGCAGCACATTCTCATTATTCACACACTAGCGATTTTAAAATACCTAATTTGCTAAGTCATGTGTCAGAGAAAGAGAAAGGGACAACACAGGATGATAAAGTAATTGAGTACAACACGAAAGAAAACACACAAAGCGCCCAGCACAGTTCCTGGCACTTGAAACATGCTGCATCCTTTCCCAGAATAATTGTTTTTCCTTTTGTTCCTTCTAGGAGATTAAATCTGGTAGTAAAGAGTAGGGTAGCCGGTAGTAAGCTGAGGGCAGCAACTCAGCTGAGTGGCTCTTTTCAGCCTCTGTTCCCTTCTGACCCACACCCCCACAGGCAGTGGAGCTGTGCCCCATCTCAATCTTGGCACTCAAGAGTGAACACACGTGTAGAAGCCCGAGTAGATGGCTCTAGAACCGTCAGGGCCCTACTAGCAGCAGCACGTGATTACGGGCACAAGCTCAACTACCACAATGTGGGAGAAAGACTCAGCCCAGAAATAAGTACTGACTGGCCCTCACTCAACACTCATGAGGAAAAACCACCGTATCCTAAAACTTCCCATTTTTGCTAGATATTTCTACCTGGGGCACTCATTTACAAATACTGGCCACCTAATCCATTCTGATCTTTTGTTTTGTTTTAAAGTTTATTTTTGAGAGATAGACAGAACATGAGAAGAGGAGGGGCAGAGAGAGAGGGAGACACAGAATCTGAAGCAGGCTCCAGGCTCCAAGCCGTCAGCACAGAACCCGATATGGGGCTCGAACCCACAAACTGTGAGATTGTGACCTGAGTTGAAGTCAGACACTTAACCGACTGAGCCACCCCGGTGCCCCTCATCCATTCTGATCTTGGTGAAAGGTCTATCTTGTAGGAAATGCAGTATTGGCTCTCCTGATGCCAAATATCTTCACAGACTCCAGCTAATGGCATGAGTCTAACCACTGAGCTTTCATGTTCCCAGGGACTAAACCAAACCAATCAATCAATCACCATGGTCTAAATTTTTTTTTTTTTTGAGAGGGGTTGGAAGGGCAGAGAGAGAATCTTAACCAGGGTCCATGCCCAGAGTGCAGCCCAATGTGGGGTTTGATCCCATGACCCAAGGATCATTACCTGAGCCAAAATCAAGAGTTGGATGCTCAACCAACTGAGCCGCCCAGGGGCCCTAAAAATTAAATTAATTTTACACAATTTGGGAATCTTCTAGTGTAAGGAAAAAAACATGGAAAGTTGGAGCCATCTTGGAAATTCTGGATCACATGGTCACTGAATTATGCTACTTTGCCAGGCAGTATCACCATTTTTCAAATGCTTCTCCTTCCTTTCAAGCTTGAGTGAGAAGCTTCTGTTTGTGCTCCCTTAGAACGAGCACACGTCTCTATCCTTGCATTAACCAACCTCTGTATCTTTTTCCTTTTTCTGTTTTTCTTCTCTTTGTCCACATGAACATACTATTTGATCCAAAGCCCTGGATGACCTATGAGATTCTGTAACATTAAGCCTCAAATTTTTAATATAGTCTTATCTTCTTTCAGTTCACGCTTAAATTCTCATAAAGCTCTGGATCCATTTTTATAGTATTTAATCACATGTTTATCACAAAAAGTCTCACTCACCTGGTAGAAAGTCTCTGTTTTCTCATTTGAATAGACCACGTGTGTCTAAATTAAGAATTAGACTGTAGTGTAAGGCAAAGGGTCTTTCACACCTATTTGGGTCCACCTCTGCTCAGGCCCCAATTTTGAGGGCTAGGGTTCAGTGTTGTGGGGTAGTCTTGCTTTTTTATCTCTCCTTTAAAAAAAAATTTATGTTTGTTTATTTTTGAGAGAGACAGAGAAAGAGTGCTAGCAGGGAAGGGGCAGATAGAGAGAATCTGAAACAGGTTCTAGGCTCTGCGCTGTCATCACAGAGCCCAACGGGGGGCTTGAACTCACAAACTGTGAGATCATGACCTGAGCTGAAGTCAGTCGCCTAACCAACTGAGACACCCAGGTATGCGCTTCTCTCTCTCTTTCTCTCTCTCTTTTTAATGTCTTTACTAATCTATTACTTCCAAGCTGGGGCAGTCTGTTTCAGAGATAAAAATTTAAAGCCAGAAGTTCCAGTCTGAACTTCTTCAATTTATTTTCAAGGGTTACTAATAATGAATGGGGGGCATCTTCTTATTTTCTCAAAAATTGTGAAGGGTTGTCTTTTTTTGGACACATATACACTGGATTAGCCACGTTCCACCCATCCAGACTGCCTGAGGGTCCACAAGAGAACAGGTCAGTCATTTGCAGAAACAGATCTCACAGCCCTAAGACCTAAGAGCCATCACAGGTCCCTAACCATCTGGACATCAGCAAGACACCCAGCACAGAGAACACAGACAGGTATAAGTGTAATGGGACGGGAATACAGGCAACCACTGGAGCCTCCACCTCTGGGATTTTAATGATCGTCCTGGATTCACTGAGGGAAGTTATGGTGAGGAAAGGTGGGATGGCTCTAATTCACACACACACACACAAAGCTCCTGGGTGGGATAGAGAAGGCAGTAGAAAAGGAACAAACCATTTTTATTGTGGTGGCACAAGCTTCTGTAGCTTACCTGTTTAGCACTATTGCTCTGTTCCCTGTGACAAAGCATGAGTTAACTAATTTACTCCATGCAGTCCATTATCCCTGTAGCAAAGAAGAGCTGTCTCCCAGTTATTGCAAATTATTGTTCAATATATTTAGTTCCAATCCCTCCATCTATTTCTTTCTTCCTTCCATATCCCTCCATCCTTACCATTTACCTATCTATTCATCCATCCATCCATCCACCCATCCATCTACTCACCCATCCATCTTTCTATCCATCCATTCATCCATCCCTCCACCCACCCACCAATGCATATGTCTATTCAAAGACATATTGCCCATCCACTTTGTGGCAGGTACTGTTCTGAGTACTTAATATACATTACCTCATTAAACTTTAACAATACCATGAAAGCCAGCTCTTAATATTCATTATTAATATCATTAAAATTTTAGAGACTGAATATCTTGCCCAAGAGTCAGCAAAATATGACCCCTGGGCCAAATTCAATCTATTTTTTCTAAATAAAGTTTAAATGGAGTACAATCATGTCCATTTTTTACTTATGCTAAAGTTGAGTAGTTACAACAGAGACCCTATTGTCCACAAAGCCGAAAATATGTACTCCTCTGGCCCTTTAGAGAAAAGTTTGTCACCCCTGCCCCTGCCCAATAACACTTAGCAAGAAAACAGTTAAGACAGAATCAAAGGCTTAAACCCAGCTCCATCGGCCTCAAAAGGCTATATTTATATTCTTCAACAATACGTCCTGGAGTAGAAGTATTTGAGCTTCATCTGCATGAGTCCTGGACACTTAAGGTGGGCTGGCCAGGCTAAGTTTATGGTCACAAGAGCAGAACTGACATATTACTTAGCAAGTAGCCAACAACTGTGGAGGGCCTTCTTCATTAGTGAGAGAAGCCGCTGAGGACTTTTTTTTTCTGGTAAAATAATTATAGAGATAAGTGTTGATGCATGTTTTGACTTTCCTGCAAAAGTAGTTCTGTCTTCTCCAGTTTAAGTAATTACATTTGTTTCTAAATAAACCAAATGGAACTATAGTTGTCAAAGAATGCAGAGATCAGTTAACTCCATTTATGGTGTGCTAGGGAGAATAGAAGTTAAAGTGATGATGACATTCTCAGGAGACAGACTACTACAAAGAAACTGGTGCACACCCCAGTGGATGAGTGCCACTGAGCACCTTGGGAAAATGAGGGAAAACATGGCAGAATGGAAATTTCCTCACCATGGGATTTAGTTTCAGCTTTTGCTATCATAATTCCCTACCAATTGCTTATTTAAGTGTTTTCTAATGTTGCCTGGTATGAGGGATATGTTCTGGGTGTTGCTCTCACACTCGTAGAGTAGATTTACCTGGGACTCTAGGATGTTTTACTTGTCCAATATATCCTCTGTACAAAGCAAGCAGCTTAAGAAACAAGCAGTGAGTCAAGCCTGACCAAGTAGTTCTAAAGCACAGGGAGAGGCTAGAATCCAGAACTGGACAAGGAGTAGTGAGAAAGGAACTGTCCTGGCTGCAAACCAAGAATCCAAAGAATATGGAGAAACAAGTATGATTCAAAACAGTCATTCCTGAGCAACTGCTCAGTAAGGGAGAAAAACCAATGGTTTTTGGCACTGGATTTAATAGCACAGAGTCCCAGCTGTGATAGACTTAACAATGCTCCTGCTCCAAACAAAGATTTCCACATCCTAATCCCCAGAACCTGTGAATATGGCTTACAGGAACCTTACCTGGTAAAGTCCCTGCAAAAGGGCCTCAGCAGATGTAATAAGGATCTTGAAATGGAAAGATTATTCTGGAGTAGCTAGGGGGACCCGATGTAATCATAAGGGGCCTTAATATTGAAGGAGGCAGGCTAGAGAGGTAGAGTGTGAGAGAGACTTGAAGATACTCCTCTGCTGGCTTTGAAGACAGAGGAAGGGACCATGAGCCAAGGAGTGAAGGAGACCTCTGGAAACAGGGAAAGGCAAGGAAATGGATTCTTCCCTAGAAGTTCTAGAAGGAGCATGTCATGATCAATACCTTGATTTTAGCCCCGTGAAATTCATTTCAGGCTTCTGATTTCCAGAGGGTCAGAAGATAATCAATTTGTAACGGCAATAGGAATAAATGTATGAAAAATTTTATTTTTATTTATTAAAAATAATAAATTTATGTTGTTTTAAGCTAAGTTTATGGTAATTTTTTACAGCAGCAATAAGAAACTAATGCCTCACCCAAGACCAGGGACAAGAGAGGGGAAAGAGCCCTGCACCACCCTCCCACATTGGGTGGTGTTAAGCATGACTTCAGGTCCCCAATCAAGCAACTGAATGGGTACCATGGCAGCATGCCAATAATTTATTCACTAATTCTCAGCTCTGGTGTTGCTTGATTTAAGGTGTAAAGATAATTTGAAGAATTCCTTAGTTTCTAAACGTTAATTCCTTTCAACGAACTTTCCCTTGAAAACCTACATTATTTACCCACAAATCTTTACGTAAGTGTGTGCACACAGGGAAGAAATAGAAATACGTGTTGGGCAGGTGGCATGAAAACAGAGTATCTGAGACCAGAAAGCATTTACAACAGGCAGGCCTGAGTGAACTCACAATGACCATATGACATGTACGTGGCAGCTATCAAGTGGCCTGTTCATGGGTCAGTGTCAATGACAGCAGGTGACTACCCCATGTGGTGTTCAACATCACAGATACCCTTCGAGTAACTGAAGTTTTGCCAACCATGGCACGTGGTGTCAAGGAAGTGACGTTCTCCCCTGGGGCCTCCTTAACACAGCCATGGTACAGTAATGAGACTCTCCCCCAAGGAGCTATTACAGAACAAGAAAAAATCATCAGTATGCCGAAGGGATGATAATAAACTTTGGAAGACAGACACTTAGAAGTAGATTGAAAACAGACAGATAGATACATGTGTCCCCCACATGAGTGATGACAACCATGTAAATAAAATCTGAAACAACCACATTATAGCAGAGAGAGTTTCAATATCAAGGAATATTTTAAATTCCTAAATACTTTTATTCTTTAAATCTGTTGAATAAAAGGGCATGGTTTTAAAAAATGGATATATTTTAAGCTGAAATTCATGAACGAGAAACAGAAAAATAGGCAAAAATGTGCTGCATCTCAACATTTTGAGAGGTTTTGATATCCATATTTTCCTCTGATGTTTAATTATATGAACTTATAATCCTTGAAAAATCATTATTATTTTTGTTGCTAGAATTGCTTGTAATAAGAATAACAGATATGTTTAGAAATATGCCTGGATGATTACATCTGAACAAACATCACTGTAATAATTCTTATTTTAGGAAATGCTAGGATTCTGGAATTGCGCACCAAATTAGTAACTTCTCCTTCTGGAAGTCTTGCGTTTTATTTTGTGTCTCCTTTTAAGACCAGATAAAAATCCAACGTTCAGACAATGGATACTGAATTCCAGATCTAGCTGCTGGAACAAGCTCCAAAGGGAGTTCAAAACACCTGCTGGGTAACACTTGTGAATCATCAGCTTGTGGTTATCATCAAGATTTCTGCGGCTGGGTACCCACACTGGCTTGTTAAGGACTTGCATACACAATTCAGTTCTATGTAACTTATAAAAAGTAATTGTTAACTACTAGACTATGAGGATTCTTCCTTAGGTTTTGAAGTTCTTGAATTAATGTTGAATATACACCCTCCCATTGGTACTTGTGAGATTAACACAGTTGATTGATGATTTGAATAATGCTAGGCTACATTAACTCCCCACAAGCAATCAGGAATCCCAGAGAAGGGCTGTGGATCTTCAGTTCATTGTGGCTGCATAGAGGTTGCCAAAGGCTTTTCTAATTTCAAGGGAGGGCAAAAGTCTCAGGTGGGTAGGGACTGAGACCTAATCAATGTGATTTAGATTTAGTATCATGGAACAATTCATAACAGTTACATATAAATTACATAAACTTTATGCTGTGTTGCAAACTGTTCTTATTGTTACACTTCTAACAGATTCTAACAGAATCACCTTACAGAAAAAAAACTACCGACATAGGGGTATACCTGATCAAACTGTTCGAGGGAGAAGCAAGCATGTAGCAAAGAGAGCAATTCAATCACCACTGGCTTTAAGAACACACAGGTAAGACTTAAAAATAGAGATTAACAATGGGAACTGTGATAAGGTGTGTAAGTCCCAGGACCCATCCCAGCAGGAGCAGATCTGATGGCCTGTGAGTGTCATCGTGGGTACTCTCTTGTATCTTTCAAGAACCTAACAGTGTCATACATGCATGATGAAAAATAACATTTGAGCTTGCTGAGAAGATGGTGGCCCTGACTGGGGAGGGATTAAACAGAGAAAGGGCACCTAGCCAGAGTCCAGGTCTCTAGCAGCCAACAGCACCACCTAGAGGGTTCGTCAAAGCACAGGTTGCTGGATGCTGCCCCTAGAGCTTCCTCAGTAGGTTTAGGACAGGGCCTAAGAATCTGCACTTCTCAAGTCCCAGATACTGACAAGGATGCTGGTCAGCAGTCTACACTGTGGGAATCACTGGTCTAGGTTCTCTACCGAGAAGCCATGATCTGGGCCCTGGCTACCTTTCTGGCATGATCTGCCACTGTCCCCGTCGCTGGCTCTGCTCCAGGTTCTTTGTCCTGCTGCCCTCAACCATGCCAAACCTGTTCCCACCTCACATCCACTGCAATTACGGTTCCCTTGACCCAGAATGTTCTTCCTATAAACCCTCAAATAGCTTCCTACCTCACTTTGTTCAGTTCTTTGTTCAGAGAGGCCTTCCATAAACCACCCTATTTAACAGTGCTTCTTCTCCATCCACAGCCCCCTTCTCATCACTCTCTAACCCCTTCCATGGCTTCATTTTTTCCCCATCATGTTCACCTGGAAGAAAACGGTACTTATTTTGTAATAGCCTATCTCCTCCAAAGAGCACGGACTTCGTTTGGTTCACTGCTGTACTCCCAGTGCAGAGGAAATTACCCAATACATAGTAGGCGCTCAGTGCATACTTGTTAAATGGAAGGGTGAATGACTGATTGAATACATGAGGAGCAACAGAAATGACAAATAAGCCCGTCTCCGAGCTGACAAAGCCAATGGGGTATAGGCCTAAGGTTTTGAAACCTGGGTCTCTGAAAACAACACATAAATAAGAAAGCATATTGCATGAAAGAAGTTGTTAGAAGGTAGGATGAATTGCAACTACGCACGAGAATCAGCTGTGCAGATCTCCTCCCAGCCCCACATTCAGCTACTTTACACTGATTGCTTGAGATCACTCATGGTGTGAATATTTACACCAAAGCATTGGCAAACACTACAGATCAAGGCTTAGTTTTGTCAAAGAGCCTCTTTCTCAGCAGACTGCTGATCCTACCCATACAGCAGTACATTCCAATACTCAGTTTGACATAACCTAGCCTATAAACTGTCAGATGAGCTGTTTACCAACTGAAGAAGAAAAAAATGGGATAGCACATAGAATCAAGTGGGATCAATTGGAAGAATTCATCCAAATCCTGCTCTGGGATGGCTATCCAGTAAGGATGAACATCTATTCTGCCCTACATGCAAAATCTACACCTAAAACATGGGGGACACATGCTTTTTGTGTGTGATATCCACACTTCCCTCCTGTTCTACGCTGTGGGGAAACAGATCCCACCCTGGTCTAGGGGGGAATTTATGACTCAGGTTCATGCTAATCCACCCTAAATTCAGACCCACCAACAGATTTTCAGTTACAAAGGTCAGCACACCTCTGTCTCTCTCATTTACAACTTAGTGATTTGTCTAAGGCAGGATACAAAAACTACGAGCCCGAGTATGAGTCCAAGTAAATAAAACACACACTCAAGGCCACAAGTCACAGAATGGAATGAGAACCAGTAAAAAATTATTTTACTACTGGTGGTTATAGGAGTTTATTCTTGGGCTAAACATTTTTGCTTAAATTTTAGTCACAGTGTCTTCTCAACTTAAAAAAAGGGATAATATATAGGTTGGTTTTAAATGTTCTACTCTGTTTATAAACTGTTTTCTCAAACACTAGAAAGAAGATGTATAAGATAAACCCACAAATTAATAGGGAATTAAATGGCAGAGTGGATTTAAATACCACATAATTAAAGAAAGGCCAGAAAAAAGTCTCTTGTAACAAAGACTGCCATAGCACATTAATTATAAAGTTTCAGATAGATTTTTGTAACTCAAACATGAAAATTTTAAATTACCTTCCCAATTGTTTCTTTGAGCCATTAATGTCTCCAACAGGAGGACAAGATGACCTTTAAGTTTAAACTAGTTTTATCAAGTTTAAACCTGTTTTATAAAGTAACCAGAAAATCTCAAAAAAAAAAAAATTGATGCTGGAAACTTTCAACTGCTATCTCTCAGCAACTATAAACCTATATGATGCTTCCCTCCCACAGCCAAACCTTATGAAAGAGTTGTTTAAACATACTGTCCATTAGCCCCTGGGCCCATGGTAATCTGGTTTCTGCCCACACCACTCCACTGCACCTGATCTCAAGTGCTAAATCAAATGGGCATGATGGACATTTTGAACCCATGCGTGGTAACAATCAAAATGCACATTAGGATATCAGATCTGGAAGAATCTTTACAGAAGCTTCTTTAATTATATTCCATGTAAGTTTTAAAACACAAATTCGGAAGAATGGTTACAGATGTTTAAAATGAGCGGGAAACTTAAAACAATGCTGTGGTTCTCTGTGAGGCCTGCAGCCACCTCTGCATTAGTCCTGCCTCACTTTCCAGTGGAGAACTGCCCTCTCTCCCACTGGGAACTTGGAACGTGGATTGTTGTTGGGGCCACACCATTTGTGACAACACACACACATTTTTACACAATTTTAATCACTATGTGTGTTCAATGGTATCTCTTGGCATGTTTGTTTGGAATCCTATCATAAGCAGTTCCCAAGTTACCATCTATAATTACCATTTTATGGCTGCATAATATTCCACTAAGTGGATGAACCATGATTTGCTGAACCATTATCAGACTGTTAGGCATTTAGGTTGCTCCCAATTCTTGTTACCATAAATTGCCCTGCATTTAGCTTTCTCCTAGGTCTGGATTCATTCCTTATAATTTCACTCATATTAGATTACTGGGTTAAACAGTATAAACCATTTTTAAGGCCTTTGATACACATTTCCAGTTCCTTCCAAAAGGACTATACCCATTTGTACTACCCCTAGCCATGTGTGAGGGGCCTTCCTAAAGTACCCATGAGAACTTATGAACTGTGAGCTCAGAATACGACAGAATCCTGGATGAATAGGCAGCAGTTAGAGCTGAGGGCGTAGTATATTTTGATAGATTATAAGGCTGTCAGGGTTCTCTTTGATGGAGAATTTACACATCCTCCCCAGTCCCCTCTCTCTCCCTTACCAGACCCTGCCTGGAATCAATTTAAAGAACTACTAGTGAAACCCTCTGCTACAGGCAGAGTATCAGCTTTCCTATAAGCCAAAATGCCAAGGACCTTGGGAAGAGACTCCTCCCACCCCTGCCAAGTCTGTGCCCAGCACAAGCAGTATGAAAATGCTTTTCCCTCAGCAGGAGGCAGATAAAGAAGGCAACTCTTTTCAATGGACAGAGAATCTGCAAATTGCTTGGATGAGTCATTCATGACTGATGGTTCCTTGAGAACCACCCAAAGCAGCCAGAGAGCCCAGAAGTGGTAAGAGGAGTTAAGGCATTGGACAGAGAGGTACAGCAGGATGGTCTTCCAGGCCCTGGAAAAACCTGGTAGCCACAAAGGGAACAACACTCAGATTCAAGGGCTCCAGGTTGCAGGCCTACCTTATGGCCTCATACGGAATCCTCAGCCTCTTGGAGCTCTGTATCATCCATGAGGACCCAGACATCTGCCTCACAGTGGTATGGGGCTGAGAGGACTGAGCAGCTGAGGTTTCCCTGGAAGACCCAAGGGCTCACCAGCAGAATGAGTAGAATGAGACCAGAGCGTGTCCACCAGTAGCGATTCTGGCCAAACCATGTCTAAACATGCCAGGGAGATCAGCCACAGAGACAACTGCCTTTTAAACAACCCAAGTCTCTTCAAGGCTCCCCCTCAAAAGAGGACCCAAAGACTCCTGGAGGCACTACAAAGAATCATTAAGGTCATGGGCCCAAAGCTGGAGGGCCTCAGATTTGAGCTCAGAATTAGAACTTTCTACTCAGGTTAGTATACTTTCTTCGACATCACTTAGGCTTCAGACTATTTTCTGAACTAGAGAAAGCTCTGTCCCTTATTACCTGTGTGACCTTGGGAGAGTTATTAATCTCCCTGAGTCTCAATATTCCTTTGCTAAATGGAGCTAAAATGCCTACACTGGAGACTGAGGGAGGGGCAAGGTAAGATAATGGTAAGTCATGATGACAACAACACAAATAATAATGGTGAACACTTGATGAGTTAATATGATATGCTGGCACTGAGCTCAACTAAAGGCTTTACATACATTATCTCATTTAATCCTCAAAGCATCCTCCTGAAGTAGGAACATTTAGTACCTGATATCACTGAGGTGCCCAGTGAATGGTAACCAGTATTATGCCCTTTCTACTAAAGAGGAATAACCCAATTAGGATTGGCCTTATCCTGTAACACCTATTAAAAGACCAAAGTAGTACTGATTGCATTAATGACTACACTTAGTAGCCTCCCTGCATCACTATTAGACCTGTCACTGTGCAACCCTACCCCCTGACTCTGGGATGGGTCATGTGACTTGTTTTGGCCAATGGCGCAATAGCAAGCTTTGGGCAAGAGGCTTGGAAAAATACTCCTGTATTTCTGCTTCCTCTCATAGACTGCTCCTCCCACCATGAGAACAAACCCAGGCTAGCTTGCTGGAGGACATCAGACCAGGTAGAGCAAAGTACAGTCCTGCTGGCTGAGGCTACCTTAGACCATCCGGCCCCAGCTGACTAGCCAGCTGATGCAATATGCCCATCAGCCAGGGCTGGCCCAAGTCAGTAGAATCTTCCAGAAAACCCATGGACCCATGAGCAAAAATAAATGTTTGCTGTGTACCACAGCTGTGAGGTTTTGTGGGTTTTGTTATGCAGCATTATTATGGCAATAGCTGACTGATACAACCAGTTCTATTACCCCATGGAAATTGTTCTCTTGGATATATGCTGATAACACCTAGTGAACAAGCTCACGCCAAACATTTCACATGGGCAGTACCATTTTTTCTGTACACAAAAACCCATGGGAATATGCTATTAGTACCTTCACTGTAAGATAAAAATAATAATAAGGCAAAAGAACTGAAATACCTTGTCCAGGCTCACACTGTTAGATAACATATGGAGATAAGATTTGAAGCAGGGCAGCTTGCCTTCAGAGCTCTCACCCCAAGCCACCACATACTCACTGCCTCGTGTATACTGTGGGATGCCTCCTCAAATCACAACGCTCTACAGGAGTCATGCAAACTTCCCTTACCTGGGCACAATACCTCTTCTAACCTTCCCTATGGAGGTCAGGGATTGTCAATCAGGGGCTGCCTGCCTTCCTCTCTCAGCTTATGGTGCCATCCCATTCTCTAAGAAGGTACTCTGGGATTAGGGAAGATGCTCAGTAAAGGAAGCCTCCTATCCACATGAGATCCAATGATTACAGGGTGGAGTGGTGGAGAGCAGTGGTGGTACTCACAACACAGTGCTCCTAAAACCCTGGCTGTGTGAGAACTTGAGAAGACCCACAGGAAACCACAGTGTCCTGCCCCTGCACTCCTGCCCCTCCTCAATAGAGCTCCAAGAGTTCACTCCCACGGCTTCAACTGACTAAGCAGGTTATAAATATGAACAGCTCTGTTTTTGCCCAGGCCTCATCATCTCTGCCACCCAAACCTTTGTGGCAACAACTTCTTGGGTCCTCCAGACTCACACTTTCTAATCACCCAATATCTCAGACCAGAGAATCTGGAATATGTCACACTGCTTTTTTAGTCCTGAGGTGAATACAGCACTCAAGTCCCCTCCCTTGTCAGCACATCCCCCCAGACCTAAGGCACTGATCTGCTTGTTCTCAGCAGAGAGCGAAGGCTCCCTCATGTCTGTGTTCATGCTCCTCTGTCTGCCTAAATGGTGTTCTTCATCTCCATGCATGAAGAGCCCTGGTCTGGGACTTGCCTCTTCTCTGGCCATGAGCCCCCTGAGTCCAGAGATTCTGCAAGGTGGTCTTGTGTGTACCCCCAGAGTCTGGCCCTGTGAGCAGCCGGGGGAGTCTGGGAGGCAGGCTAAATACAGAGCCCAGCTTGATAGATGTTAAAGACTTAGGAAAATAATTACTAGATCATTTACACTGCTTTAATCACAGCACTTAGTCCTTAATCAATAACTCACATCCCTATGTGCTTTACAGATTACTATGTGCTCATGCATTACCTCATTTGAGGTACGGCAAAAGCCTTGCTATCACTCCCATTACATAGAAGAGAAAACTGAGACCCAGAGAAGTTCAGATTGTTGCTAGGACAACCAGAAATAAGACCCAAGACTCATACAGCAGGCTTCCATCAGTAACCCCACATTAATAAGTCTGTCACTTCTCCCTGACCATGCAGACTGTCAAGCAGACTACTGCACTATAGAAATTGGAAACAAACCCCTTAAAACACAAAAGTCCATAATTGGAGACCTAATAATAAAGCAAGAAAGGGGAGTGTGGCAGATGCTTCCGGGACCCTAAGCACAGCCTGGTGGTCACAGGCAACCTGCTTCACGGGACTCTGCCTGGGAAAAGAGGTTCACTCTGAGGGAATATGCTTGACCCTGGGCCATGGACCGTGCTGGAGAGTTAACCCTCCAGGACCCTCATCCGATGTGAGGTGGTAATGGGTGCATAAACACCCTTTCTAAGGTATGTGTCTGGCAGGGTCTCCAGTGGAGTTAAACCTTAATTGGCCACAATGATAACCAATCTGTTAACACCTTCTTTACTGCCTTTATTCCCTTCCCTGTCTCCTTCTCCACCTCTTCACTGTGCTTTGTGAGATCATCTCCCAAGTAAACTACCTGTACCCAAACTATTTGGTTTCCAAGGGAAACCAAAATAGACATGGAGAGATGGGGCTTCCTATTTCCTCCAAATGACAAAGTGTAGGCTAAAAAACACTCCAGAGAGATGGAGTAAGTAGAGATAGCTAACGCAAAGAAAGATCAGGTCACTGGGGTTTCTGGGAGAACAAAGTTATGTGACAGAAAAAAGCATGCGACTGACACTTGGTGACATCATACCTGCATTTCAGATACGTGTGTGTAACAGAGAGAGAGAGAGAGAGAGAGAGAGAGAGAGAGAATTAATATATGGCTATAATGCAGGTAACAGGTGACTAAAACAACAAAACTGAAATGATGAAAACCAGGGAATTTTGCAGAAATGCACTAGAGACACTTACACTACTTTCCCCATTGGGATATTTTGAGAACTGAATGGATAGAATCCATGTGAAGGACCCAGCACTGTGCTTAGCACACCGTGAACACACAATAAAAATTGTTGTTGTATTAGACACTGTAGTGCACCTTCTAGGTTCTCCTTGCCTGCGACTAAGGGATCCTAGCTCTGCACCACCACCCTTGCCCTGCTCCGGGAAACACTCTCAACCTACAGGTGTCATCTTGCCCAGAAAGTACAATTCTTCCCCTGGGTGACCTACACCAATGGCGGATTGGCACAGGCCACGTAATGCTGGAGTCTTGCTGGGGTGTGTGGAGGGGGCACCTGTGCCGTCTGCTTTGTGACCCAAGGGCCACCTCCAGCCTGACAGTTGTTATTATAAATACTTAGTGGCACGCGGCCACACCCAGTCCTTTACATGTTGCCTGTGACTGCTTTTCTGCTGTAACAGCCATTGAGTAATTGAAACAGGCTGTGTGGGCCACAAAACCTGAAGGATTTACTCGCTGGCCCTTCATAAAAGAAGCCTGCCCACCACATCTCTAAAGCTGCACTGTCCAACAAGGTGGCCATTAGTGACATGTGAGTACTTGAATTTAAATGAAATAAAATCAGTATTTCAGTTTCTCAGCCACACTGGCCACATTTCACATCCTCAGTAGCCACATGTGGCTGGTGGCTCTGCTGCAGGACAGCACAGATCTAGGATATTCCCATTACCACGGAAAGTTCTTTTGAACAGTGCTGCTCTGGGGCCTTTTCCTGTGGATCAGGCCAAGGTTCGATGTTCCCTGATCACATTCTTACTCTGCCCCTTCCACTAATACACCCTTTGTCCCTCCCTCCCAGGTTCTTCCTTCAGTGAATCACATGTACCTACACCCCTATTTCAGCACCTCTGCTTCTAGGGAGCCCAACCTAAGACAGTTTTATGTGTCTTTTGTTGAACCCAGAAGTCCATGTCTTGGTGTCTGTTGTGACAAAGGCTGTGAGCTACTAAGTCACATGGGAGAATGTCAGGTTCCCCCCTAAATCCCTAGCACAGGGCCTGTCACAGAGCCGTCATTCAATAAATAGGGAGTAAACGAATGAACGAATCAGGTAAACTAAGTGGCCCCCTCCCATGCTGCTCCTCTGGTGTCCAGCCAGCAACCCAGAGCTCCTCCTAACGCACTCCTACTTGCAGAATTCAGGCTCAACTTCTCAGCCAGTCAGCCTTGCCCAGAAGCCCAGCTGCGACAGCTAATAGATAAAAACCTTTCAATTTGCAAGTTCCCCTGAGTATAGGCTGTAGAGTCTGTCAGATCTCCAGGATGCCCCACACCTGGATCTCAGCACTCAACCCATGACCCCATCTCTGCAGACACTGCGCTTGAACATTCCACCCTCGGCACCTCTGAGAGGCAGGGACAGAGCACATAAGGATGGAGGCTGTGTCTGCATCTCTGTGAACTCGCTAACAAGAACAATGTCTGCAAGACCCAGCCAGTGCTCATTAAATAAGGCTCTTGTGACCAGCTCCTCGCAGATTTCAGGATCAGGAGGAAAATCTGGCTATCTAGACCTCTGGTTTCATCAGAAGATGCTACCAATCACATGTGGAGTGGTCAGGGTGAAAATAAATCATTAAGTAATAACAAAGATAGGAGGTTCTCCTCTGAGATAAGCTTCACAGGAAATTTCTGGCTCCACTCAAGCCAGCATCTAGGAACACGTGGGAGCCTGAATGTGATCGTTCATCAGGGCCCTTCTCAGATTCTAGCTGGCAACACTCTGCCCCGATGCTGCAGGGAAGGAGCTCACCTTAAGGTTTCCTGGGGTTTTTACAGCACTCTTACAAAGCCCCTGGGCCCCACCCACGGGTCTGGGCCATGTTGTGTCATGTGCTGGGTTGTGGGCAACCATACTGAGGACAGATGCATCCAGGGACAAGATGGCACAGAGAGAGCAGACACCCCTGTGGTTTCAGTCAGGGGTCCTTCATTAATGGAACAGTGCGTGGTGGATGGTTCGTCTTTCCCCTCCACCACCCTCTCAGATCTCTGTGACTCCTTTTGTCCTCCCAGCAGACCCAGCCTGGCAGAGAGAGAAGCCTCAGCAATCTCCTGTTATTAAACCATTTACTTACTTTAACTGGGAGGCAGCCAGTGGGTGAGGAGGACAGACAGCAGATTATGTCATTATCCAGGGTTGCCCTGGACCCCTGACGGAGGCTGAAAAGCCTCCCTGTAAGGAGCCCGTAGCAGAGGCGTCTGTGCAGAGGTCCCTGCATGTCAAGACCACTGAACCTGTCGCTCCAGGGCACACCATTCACATGGAAGTCTGTGTAAGAGGTGCCTCCTGCAACCAAGCAGGGTCACAGCCCTGCACATAAGCACAGGCCTCGCTGGCCACACCAACAGTCATCTCCTTCTGTTTACTCATGACTGGGTGATCAGACTTCAGAATCATCCACATTATATACTCATGCCCTACACTCTTAGTCCAATTGGGCTGCTACAACAAAATACCACAGACTGGTGGCTTATAAACAAGAGCCATTTATTTATTACAGTTCTGGAGACTGGAAATCCAAGATAATGGTACCGGCATGCTTCTGGTGAAGGCCCTGTTCTGGCTTGCAGACTGCCAACTCCTTGCTGTGTCTTCACACGGTGGGAGGGGTGAATGAGCTCTCTGGGGCCTTGAATACCATTCATGAGGGTTGTCCTCAGGACCTAATCATCTCCCAAAGGCCCCGCCTCCCAACCCCACCATTACACCGGGCATCAGGATTTCAACATAAGACTTGGGGGAGGGGGGGACAAACACTCAATTCATAGCATCTACAACCTGAGTTCATTGATGCACATTTATCTGACGGAGGTCCATCTCTATAGAAATATCCATGGATTTTTTTGAGTCAAAAAGACATCACTCATTACTGGTTAAGGTAATAACTCCCGATTCCCTTGGGACTATGTGAAGGTCCTTGAAGAGCCCATAGGTTCAAATTCCATTTACCGCAAAAGTGTTTGCACCTGTGGGCAGACATATTTGTCCCTTGAAATATGAAGACATAATCCAGCTGCAGTTTGCATGAGAGCCTCTTTGTGTCCACATAACACTCAAGAGTGTCTAACAGAGAGGCAGTCAGAGCCTCACCCTAGAAACTGGATCCCTTCAAGGATTAATCATCCCAGGTCTATATCAGCAGAGAGAATAAGAGGAGGGCAGGAAGGGGGCCTCACCAATTTCTGCTCCCCTCAGAAAGAGCTTCTCTCCCTCAACCCCAACCACCACTCCATTTATATCTCACTGGTCAGAATGTGGTCACATGGCCATACCCAGCTGCAAGGCAGGCTGGGAAATGTAGTCTTTTATCTGGTCACATCACTGCTAGAATAAAATCAGATCTCAGTAAGGAAGAAGGTGAGAACCAATATGAGTTAGACTACTAGCAATCTCTTCCACCTGGCTCAAATTTTATAGGTCATAAAGCAGAGAAGAGTTAAGAAACTTGTTCAAGTAAACAGTAGAACCAGGACCGAGAACCCAGGTTTTCTCGGCCAACATCCAACATGCTTCCCTAGCAGCATAGCTTGTGAACTGTTGAGGCTTTCACAGAAGTCACTGCCATTAACAAAGCAATATTCTCCACCACCATCCCCCACCTCTATCTCTTCCCAGACACATTGGGATCATGAAAATCAGCCTCAGTTTCAAAAATAAATCTGTTACCTCCATCAATCATGAAAAACAATTGGTCAATGGCCTGCAGGGGTGGGAGATGTGTCAAAGCAGGGGCTGGACTAAATTGGAATTGACCAGTGGATTCATTTCAACCATCACCTTGACAGTTTGAGGAGACACAGTCACAGAAGCCAGGGTTGCTTTCATTCTCCACTGCTTGTATTTCTATCTTGCCTCTGCAGCGACAATAAGGCAGAGGTCATCTCCTACGCTGCTCTGAGATCCCTGAGAATACTTACGTAAAGATAAGGCACAAGAGAAAAAACAATTTCCTTCCAATATTCTTAGCTTCTTAGCACAACAACTACAGTGAAGAAAATCTTTATCTCTGCCACCACGGCAAAGAATGACAAGGATAAAAAGCAAATTGCCTCACATGCAGTGAGAAAAAAAAACACAATTAAGATACTCCAGTGACCCTTGAATTCCTGAGAAAGAGTGCAGATCTCCATTTCTTTGGTTAAGCTCCCCAGAAAGGCCCCAAACCAAACTGAGGGCTACCTCATTCCCTTACTTTTCAAATGGGTCCTTTTACATGTGAACTAAATGGGTCTTACATCTGAATGAGATTAGATCATAAAGAATTCTACAAGCAAAAAGCATTTTGAGAAGGAAAGTGGGTTTGGTATATATCATTGCTAGTGTACAGAGAAATGCCTTCACAGAGAGGAAGTCCGAGAGGGACAGCACTGCACATAACAACACAAAAGTGTCACACTGGATCAAACAGGAACTAATGAACAAGTCCAAACCTCAGTGCTTGCCAAAGTCAGGTGTAAGAAAACATGAGCATACCATAAATTCATTTCTAACATCAGAATCAATTAACATTTAGGGGCACCTGGGTGGCTCAGTCGGTTAAGCGTCCCACTTCAGCTCAGGTCATGGTCTCGCAGCTCATGGATTCAAGCCCCTCACCAGGCTCTATGCTGACAGCTCAGAGCCTGGAGCCTGCTTCGGATTCTGTGTCTCCCTCTCTCTCTCTCTGCACCTCCCCCGCGTGCTTGCTCGCTCTCTCTCAAAAATAAACATTAAAACAATTTTTAAAAATCAACTAATATTTGTTTATCCTCCATGTGCCAACAACTCTGCTAGGTGTTTCCACAAATGTTATCCACTGAGTCCTTGTTCTAAGCTTATGATGTAGTCATATTTTATTCCCATTTTACAGATGAGAAAGTTGAGGCTCAGAGACATGAAGCACAAGTCATTAAGGGCTACAGACAGCAAACAGTCTGGCATCCACTTGCTGCAACTACAAGTGCAGAGAGGCTTCTCTGCTCCCAAGATAGTCTCCTTTCCAGAATATTACTGACGATATTCAAGCAAGGTGATACTACAGAAGAGGACAGACCAGACGTTTTACCCATGCTTCCAGGCTTGGGTCTGCCACTCATTAGCTCATTAGTGGACAAATGACTTCCTTTTCCGAGCTTTTTCCTCATCTTTAAAAACAGCATGATACTACCTCTCCCACTGCTATTCATGTTTAATTAGAGAATTAGGTAAAATGTCTACTATGTATTCTGTTTCTATTCCACTCTAACAACCAAAACGGCCCATGAAACACCCATTATAAAATCAAGATACCTAGAGAGACTCCTTCAGGAGGAATTATCTGCTCTGAAGGCACACTGCTGTTTGCATGGTTCATCCACTTCATCCCTTACTAATCCATCACCTCCTCCCTGAGCACTGTGCTGGCACGAGGGCCTCAAAAGGACCAGAGCGTCAAAGACACTGTGGTCCCTGACCTTGAGGAGTCTGCTGAGAGGCAGTGCACAGAACACATGTGCTCAGTGATTCCTGGCCTGTGTTTGGTGATGGCCACCATGGCTCCCAGACATATTCGTGCCACACCCCCACCTGCCATTGGGCTGATTTCCTGCTTTCCTCTTGGAATGTCAGTCTCTCTCTCCACTCATGACACTAGGACCTCTAGAAACCTACAATGCCAGTTCTACCCACCTTCTACCTTTCTTCTCTGCCACAGAGGCTACAGAGGACTTCGGTGCCCATGGAGTCTCTGACAATGGGAAAAGTCAAGGGCTTGATCTCTTGCCAAGGGTGATCCCCTACCTGTGGGTCACCTCACTCATCTTTGTGTCACTTAACTTAGTACAGATTTCGTGAGCAGTGTGTCCTGTTCACATGGGGGATATGTGATGGAAGCGTCTAAACAATAGGTTCTGAAGGAGTCTGTCAACACTTGGGCATAGTCTTGAACACCCCATAAGAGGCAAATTCCTCCAGCATTCCCTTTCTTCATGGTAACTCCCCAAGACCAACCAGTCCTCCCCTCAATGCTATGAAGCATTAAGAGTCTGCACTGTGTATAAAGTCCTGTGCTCTGGGCTGGGAACCCACTGGGTAATAAGGCTAACACATCCTCAGTCTGACGGGGCTTATAGCATGCTGGGAACATCATCAAATATCACAGGACTGAGTCACAGCAGGGGAAAAAAGTGAATGAGCCTGTCATCAGCAGGTTCAAACACATGGCAGAACAGAAGGTAGCTAAGCAGTGAGGGGCTAAAGGGGAAGTGAAGGGAAGCCCAAGGCTATATGTGATCTTTGTAGGCCAGTCTGGTTTTGGAATGTCCCCTCATATCATATTAAGATGCACATACATTCTACCTCCAACATTAAGGGTAATATTTTTGTCATAAAATTATCTTGAAATATTTAAAAAAATAATTTTGCTTTCCATATTAGTTGACTCCCAGCAACTGAGTAATTTATCAACACCTGTGGTTTCTCCAATTACTTTGTTCCTTTGGGAATTCATCTGTGAGAAAAGCTAATCTATAGTTTATCCTTAAGCATAATGAAACTTTTGGACAGTAAATCTGATTATAAATTATATTTACGTTATATATAAGTATATATAAAATAAGCATGCAGATATATTTCTTACATATGTCATGAAATGCTGATTAGATTTTTTTGTTTTTTTTACAGTTTTCCTTACATATCTGTGAGTCAATAAATTGCTTTACTATGTGTTCAAACATTTCCATAAGCCCTGAAATCTCCTGGCCACAGTGTCTAAAGACAAAGACCCTAGAGAGGGGGAGGGCAGACAGAGGAGGTTGAGAAAGCTAGTGAAGGGTCTTGAATGGCAGGGAGGCTATGGATGCTACTCCAAGGGTGAGAGGGGTTCATGAGAATTAGAGAAGATAGAGGGCCTGATGTGCTCCGAAATGGCCACACTGGCTGTCCTTTAGAGGATGGGGAGGGCGTGCGGTGGAGAGAAGGAGGACTATAAGCAGGGACAGGAAAGAGAAGGCTGGTAGATAGGTCCAGGAGAGATGTGACCTCCCTTGGGATGTAATTCCAGAAAGCATGAGGCTATTCATACCAAAGGGTTTCTATGGAGATGGGGTATGAGCACACAAAAGAGTGTTACCTTTATAGACTGCTCTCGGTCCAACATACCCAGGCAACACCAGCTGTCCAGAATCACCACCTTTCTCAGATACCTATTAAGTTCTGGGCTCTTGGAATGACTCTTTACACATATATGTTCTTTCAAGCCTCACCACGGCCCAAGAAGATGAAGGCTATTATTTGTAAATGAATTCTCAGATGAGGAAATGAAGGTCCAGAGGAGTTTAGTAACTTGCCCAAAGTCACACAGCTAGTTAAGTAGTGAGATCAGAGTCTGAACTGGGAAAATCATACTTTCTCCACAATGTCCTTTTGCATCCCAAATCCACAAATATCAGGGCAAGAATATCAGTATTCTTAACACTGAAGAAAGATTTATAGACAACATCTAATGTTACTAATGCTCTACACATTTAAAGTCATTTAGTCATCATGAGACTGTGACTCCAGCATGACAATCCAATGGATCCAATGATGTCATTTTGTATTTGATCCTAGTGGCAATGGGGTCCATAGATGCCTCTCCCACCCTGACAGGGTCTATTGAAAAGGAATAAAAATGGGAAGACACAGAAGTAGCAAGATGAAATTACATGTAAAAATACAACACAGTGTGCCAGGAAAAGAAAAGAACAGAAAAGAAAAGAATAATCTGCCTTGGAAATTTACCAGGATTCAAAACCTAGTAAGACAAAGATTGGTAACAGGCATAAAACCCAATGTGATACCTGAATGAACTGAGGCAGCACAGACTGTCAGGTCACGTATGTGGATGGGAGACTAAAGTTCAAGAGGGAGCAGCTCTAAGGGATAAACAGGGAAAATGCAGTTTTGTGGCTGATTGCATGGGACAGCAGAGTGGGGACAGGAAGACTCCGGGTACTGGAACTGGGTAGGCAAGCTGCTGTTTATCAAACAGAGATGGGCTGTTTCTGGTGTTCAACCTATAGGACTGAGGTAGGCATAAGACGGGTAGGAAGAGAAGTTAGGTGTATAGATCTGAAGCTCAGAAGAGAGATGGCAATGTGTAGCTCATTGAAGCCAGGGGAACAGGTAAATCTATCTAGGGAGACTACTGTGTAATGAAAAGAGAACCAGTCAGAAGGACAGAACCCTAAGAAACACCAAATATAGAAATCGGAGATGAGAATCAATGGACATATGATCCTATAAGCAGGTCCTCAATGTGCATGAGCTGGATAGAGTTTTTATTTGAAAAACAGAGCTCACAGTGCAGGCTTCAGGAGGTAAAGGTACAAATCCTCTCTACTGGCCCAGGTAAGATGGGAGTTTTCTAGGGTATGAAGGCATGGCCATGACTTAAGAGGATGAACAGGCGAGGTAAGATAGGAATGCCCTAAGGAAAATGGAGGAATGGCTATGGAGGGGAAAACGTCAGGTGATAAAAATTCAGAGCCTGCCTAAGCTAAGCCTAAAGAAAGATAAGAACGTGCAAATATTTGACACGTGTTAAGGCTGACGAGGGAGAGAATTGATTCTGCTCCAAACAGAGGGCTGTGACTTGTGAGTAATGATAAGAAATAAAAGCCATTGATTATCAGCTGCAAACACCAAACCACTTGTTTGCAGAGTTATTGTCTCAGGGAAATGGAGAAGAATAAAAAGGGAATGAAGACTTGTAATAGCTACAGATGAGCATGTCCAAGTAAACAAAGCTGCTCCTGTGCTGTTGAGGGCGGGGTGTAAACTGACCCAGTTTTTGAAGAACCATTTCAAAATCTTGAAAATGCTCACTGATCCAGCAACGACCCTTCCAGGTATGTATGTATGTATGTATTTATATATTCTAGAAAAAATATTAGATGTGTGCACAAATTATAGTCTACAAAGATATTAATTGTAATTTTTGAAAAATTAGAAAAGACCAGGCGCCTGGGTGGCTCAGTCGGTTATGTGTTGGACTTCGGCTCAGGTCATGAGCTCATAATTTGTGAGTTTGAGCCCCACATCGGGCTCTGTGCTGACAGCTCAGAGCCTGGAGCCTGTTTCATACTGTGTCTCCACCTCTGTCTGCCCCTCCCCTGCTCGCACTCTGTCTCTGTCTCTCTTTCTCTCTCTCCCCGCTCAAAAAACAAATGTTAAAAAAATTTTTTAAAGAATTAGAAAAGACCTAGATGTCCAGAAATAAAATACAATTGATGGTGCATCCATATAAGAGCATCTTAAGACATTAATCAAAGCAACAGTTCCACCTTCTCACCCGTTTCACCTATATCCTATGCCACTCTGGCTTCTGCGTCTTCATACCCCTCAATAGCTGCTCCCGTGAAGTCACCAGTGACCACCAGGTTACCAAATCCAAGGGGACCCTGTTAGAGTACAGCTTACTGGACTTGCAGACAGTGGACAACTTCCCCCACCCACAGTCTTGCTGCTGCTTCCCCGACAGCACCACGTTTTCTTCACACTCTGCTTCGCTAGCTAGCTGCCTCTGCGATCCAGCCTCACCATGGTGGCCATCCTCAGGGCTCACTTCTGTCGTCCCCACACACACTATCTAGGTCGATCACATTTACACCACCGCTTTGTGGGGAAAAAATCTGTGCTTCCATGGAAAACTAGGCATTGTCCATGGCGCAAGCTTCCTTGTTATCTGATTCCGACTCTAAAGGAGCTATTTGACAGGGCTGCAAATTGTAGCTAATTGACCACAATGCAAAATAATTTGTCTATACACATGCAAATGGTTCTGTCAGAGGGAGGGACAATCCTCCTCCTCCCAAAGGGGAGGGAGAAAGCCAATTTTGCCTCCATTTGCATAGTTGTGTCAATATTCCTAATCTATAAATGTTCTGAGTTTTGGATTTGCCCCTGTACTGATTGTGACACCTTACCAATTCCTTGTAAATGAATTAAATAAAACCAGGTTCCTATTTATAGATCTATGAGAATTATGATTTTATCTCTTCCTGAAAATTATCTTTTAACAGTTTTAAAGAATATCTAGAACCAAAGAATCCAAATGTATATTCCCATTCCTGACCACCTTCCCACCTTACTGATCTGTGTATACGTATAATTGGTTCTCACTGTTTGTAATAGTTCTATAAAGTTGCACTGAATTAGCAAATACTCGACCACTGTTCTAGGGGAGCCTCTTATACAACCTTTCCATCACCAGTGAAAACACAACCCTGTTATTTATTTATGTATTTGTTTGTTTTATAAGCTATAATACATAACTGTTATATATTTATATATAATTTAACTATATATGAACTATAGATAAATATAACTATCTACAGTTAATTCATTAGCATTGAACTCACAGCCAACAGCACTAGAACTCATGCCTGAACAAAGCTGACCTAACACACGTATTTTCTCCATAAGGCACATCATAGACTTCTCGCTCTTAGTATCACCAGGCAGCACTTTAGCACGACGCTCAGGGGCCATTTTAAACAGCAAAACCACCCACAAAAATCACAAAAATGGGAAAATGAGGGCACTAAATAGACCACAAAAAAAGGTAATTTATTTACCAGAGGGGGTGTGGAACAAGAAGGCAGAGCATCACCTTGTTTGACCTCAGTCTGGAATGTAAATTTTCCAAAACTCCACACATGTCTGTGAATGACCATGGAACTCACGAGCATTAATTCTGGTGTCACAGATACACTTTAGCGAGTAAATGAATGTGCAAATACGGAATCCACAAATAATGAAGACGGACTGTATTTCTGTATCCATATTAAATGTGTGTCCCTCCCAACAGTCTTCAGGATCCATAAAAACCATGTCTATTTTATTCATCATGCCACACTCTTAGTACCAAGTTACATACTTGATGCATGAAGCTATTCAATTTATGCTTAAGCTATTTATAGTAACTTAAGCTAAAAAAAAAAAAAAAGTAAATACATGAGAAAATATTCATTACACACTGTTAAATAAAGAAACAGGTTATAGACAAAATATATACATATTGGTTCAAGTTTGTCCAAGGAGTTGTACATTTGAAAAAGAAAAAAACAATAAGCGCCTGGGTAGTTCAGCTGGTTAAGCGTCTGACTTCAGCTCAGGTCATGGTCTCATGGTTTGTGGGTTCAAGCCCCGCATTGGGTTCTGTGCTGACAGCTCAGACCTTGGAGTCTACTTCAGATTCTGTGCCTCCCTCTCTCCCTGCCCCTCACCTGCTCACACGCTCTCTCTCCCTAAAACACAAACATTAAAAAATATAATAAAAAAAGATAAAAAGAAAAAAAAAAGAAAAGAAAAAAGAAAACACAACAACCCGATTTGGAGGATCATCCCAAAATTTGTAGTAGTTATCTCTGAGTGCTGGCATCTATTCTTTTTTAGGGTTTTATCCAAAATTAAAATGATGAAAACTATTTCTTTCATTATCACTGCAAAACGCCATCAAAAAGTGACCACCTGCCTTAACTTTCTCACCATGTTCAGCGGAAGCCAGAAGCGCAGGCATCAGAGTCTCCCTAACTGGGGAGCACACGTTCTGGTCAGCATCTCCAGCCTGCTCACATGACAGGCTTCATAGCTCACTCCTCAGGGCCAGCACTCTCCTACATCATTGTCTTTCATCTGGTGTCTCTGAAAATACGTGGCCAGAATTAAGCATCATGCTCTTGCGATATTTTGTGTGGCATACTACAAGTGTCCTGATGCCCATTTATTCTGAACCCTAACTTCCCCACAATACAGAACATCATTACCTTGATAGCCACACCTAACTGAGCATGCACACCCATCCATTCTTCAAACTTCTGCACATGCTAGCCAAATCCCAGGGTGAAATGCTTAAGCTTCTGTCCTCAGGGGGTTACAGTCTAGCAAAGCTCAGCACAGGGAGGTAGCCCTTTACTGTCTGTGAGAGGCCTTTAAATGTCTAAGCTGCCGTGGCTTTGATCAAATGCTTTGGGGTGGGTACAGTAGTCAAGGACACGTACTGACTGTAAAAGGCAATTAAGGGTCACATTATTGACTTCTTTCTTCTTGGGGATATTCCTCTGGGCTCAATTTTATTGTGTTTAGTTCATATACCATCCCATATAAACTAGTCTGAACCAAGTTTAAATGGATTTGCTGCTTAACCTTCAAATAAAAAAAAAAAAAAACATTCAATTAATCAGAGCCGGCCTCCTCTGCCCATCCCCTCCACCTTTCTGCCAAGCCATGTGTTTAATCCAATATTCACAACACTTAGAAACCTTCTGTAGTGGCCAGAGGGCAGGAGTCTGGAGGGCTTGGGGTCAGAAGATGTGATTTCACAGACATCTCAAGATTTGAGATTTAGGGAAGGTCACCTAACTCCTGAGAGCCTCCGTGTCCTCCAGTGTAAACTGGGGCAATCATCCAGGTTAGTCTCAGTCACAGTGAAGATCTACAGAGATGCTATAAAAGCTTTAGAAAGATAGCACTCTAATGGACTTGCAAACAGAGGTGGTGCTGGCCACTTGGGCAGGAAGGAAGCTTTCCTCCCAAAATGAGCTTCCCAAATGGTGGTCTGGCCGTCTGCTCAGCCACTAGGTCAGGTCAGGGGATTCAAAGTTAGGGCCCTCGCTCTGATACGCTTTCTTTGGTGATTTTTTTGGGTCAGGCTCCCAGCTTCCCTTCCTTCTCTTTCTCTAAAGAATTTCTCATCCCATCTACCCAGTCCCTCACTGTGTGGGACACCCTAAGCTTTTTCCACCAGTGGTGTTGGAATGAAAGGTCACACAAATGTAAACCAAGCTGAAACCTCACCGTGTAGCAAAGACCAAAATAAACTGATTAATGAGTTAAATGTAGAACACGAGACTATTAAACAAGCCAACTTGGTAACAGCTTTTTTATTGCTAAGTGATGATGCCATGTTGGGTCATTTAAATTTTTATCTATCTTTCTGACTTTCCAAAGTTTCCACAGTGCACATGTATATCTTCCCAACATGCATTCAACACCTATTGAGTGAGTGCCTACTATGTGCCAGGCAGGGTGTAAGGCAGTAATGACCAGAAGAGAAGAGGGTACTGTCCTCAGGGAGTCCACATTCTGATGGAAAGGACATGCAATAAACAAAGACACACAAATAATCAGATGATTACAAATCGGGATAAGTTCTGTGAAGAGTGTTATTAATGGTTAGAAAGGGGGGCACCTGGGTGGCTCAGTTAGTTAAGTGTCCAACTTCAGCTCGGGTCATGATCTCACAGTTGGTGAGTTCAAGCCCCGAGTCCGGCTCTGTGCTGACAGCTCAGAGCCTGGAGCCTGCTTCGGATTCTGTGTCTCCCTCTCTCTGCCCCTTTCCCGCTTGCACTCTCTCTCAAAAATAAACAAACATTGGGGCGCCTGGGTGGCGCAGTCAGTTAAGCATCCGACTTCAGCCAGGTCACGATCTCGCGGTCCGGGAGTTCGAGCCCCGCGTCGGGCTCTGGGCTGATGGCTCAGAGCCTGGAGCCTGTTTCCGATTCTGTGTCTCCCTCTCTCTCTCTGCCCCTCCCCTGTTCATGCTCTGTCTCTCTCTGTCCCAAAAATAAATAAACGTTGAAAAAAAAAGACATTTAAAAATAAACAAACATTAAAAAAAAATTCTAATAAAAAATGGTTAGAACAGCAAGTAGAAAGGGGCCTAACTGAGATCAGGACATTAAGCAAGGTCTCCCTGTGAAGTAAGCTTTAAAGGAACCCGGAAAGGAGGATGGTGGGTGGGCTAGGCAAGGGAAAGGTGGGGAGTGAGTTCCAGGGAGAGGGAGCAGCTTGCGCAAAGGCTGGGGGCGGGCAAGAGCTTGGCCACTGTGCTTTTGAGGAACAGAATAAAGCCCAGAGTGGCGGCTGCCACATATGAGGCAGGCTGAAGAGAACGAGGAAGCAGAGATTGTAGACAGACTTAAAATACCACTTCATGCCTATGAAATTGGCAAATTAAAACAAAAAAATCATGGTAACACAATTCTGCCAAGGTTATGCTGAAAGTGCTCATATCATTATGAAAGAGCACAGTTACTTCACTGAAAGCAATCTGTGAAATGTAGCAGAAGCCATAAGGATGTCTCTACCTTTTAGTACCTCAACTCCTTACAATGTAGTCTGAGAAAATAATTCAAGCAGAAGACTACAGGCCGGGAGAGGACGATACTTTGGAAACACCCAAATATCCAACAATACAGGCATCGTTTAGCAAGCTACTGTAATTAGACTCTGAGGAACATGATGAGCCATTAAAACAATATTGAAAACTCCTTAAGAACCTGTAAAATATTAACTTACAGTGCTGAGTGAAAGGAGAGGGCTATAAATGGCACATGGGGCATAATTACATGGTAAGAATGGGATCAGTGATTGAAAGGGAATATGCACTAGCAAAAAAAAATATTAATTGGTATATGGGATAGAAGTTCTATTTTCAAAAATTCGCTTTGGTGTCAAGACTACTTCATGTTTTTCAAGGATGAAGATCAAGGTCAATGAAGGAAGGACAGCAGCAGCCCCCACAGCAGCCCTGGGCCCAGCTGGGAAAAGGGCTCACAGGAAGAGTTGCACATGGCTCTAGTGATTCAAGGCATCCCCAACTAGGGAAATCTATATGGCAATGGCGGATGGGCAACAATTCCCTGCTGGGTCCTCAAAGACACCCCAGCTTCCACTCTCAGCTCCTGCCACAGCTCTCCTTAAGCACCTCAGAATGACAGCAGGTCAAGACAATGCTGTGTGTGATGTAGAAACCATGACTGACACTGGCTTCTGTCTCTTGTGGTGTGTAGTCAATCCCTTTGGGAGCACAGCAAGAGGCTAACTTCGCCCCCTTGAACCCACTGCAGTGAAGGTGTTAGGGGTTACTGGCTAGGAGGGCCTGGAGAGGGACAGAGAAAGTCTGTCTCTCGGTGTTAAATTGAAAAAGCTCACATTTACTAAACACCTACTACATTCTGGGCATTGTGCCAAGCACTTACAGTTATATACCCAACTGGATAAGAACAAGAATTAGAGTCAGAATCCAGGGCCTCTATCCTTAGCCACTTCCCAATTGTTGTGACTTGCAATCAAGTACTTCATGGGGTTGCAAGCAGATTCAGTGAGTTATTAGTCATCATTAACACCAATGGCCCTAATTTCTATTCAGTGAGGTAAGCAATATTATCCCCATTTAACAGGGAAAATGGCTCAGAGAAGTTAAGCAAATTGCCCAAAGCTACCCAGCATCCTAATGACAGAACCTGGATTCTAACTCAGATGGGCTAATTTGACTGTCCCTGGCTCCATCTATACACGACATAAAGCTGTGTTCACATTCCAGGGTTCAGCAGGCGTGCAACTGTTCCTGTACCTTCCAAGAATGTCAATGATGCACTAACTATGATAAAAATAATCTCTCACATTTATATAGAGTACTTTACAATTTATAACAATCTTTCACATCCACACTTGACTCTGAGAGGGAAACCTACTTTCCAGTTATATACATTTTATACAACATAGCAAAACAAAGAGAAAATGTTTACAGTGGCCCACAATCTTTTTAAAGGTATATATTTATATGTATATACATGAATATATGTATATATAAATATATATATATGTATATATATATATATAATGGCACATACATATAAATATATACTACATATATGGTGTGTCCGTGCACTCAAAGGAGTACAGATAAATTAAAACACCTTCTTCTTAAGGGAATGTTGTTCTCATTACAAGAAAGGATTTGATCTCAGCATCAGCCGCCCTCCCCACACTCCCTTTGAGTATTCAACTCAATGCAAAAGATGTGCAAAGAAAGGCCTGGAGCTGAAGCCCAAGTCAATCTTGGGACAGTGGAACTGCTCTGGAGGAAGAAGACTTTGCATTACCTACGTGATCCAGGAGGGAGAGGAGAAGGTAAAAAATCCCTGCCAACTGTAAGGACCTTTAAGTCTGCAGAAGGACTGCAAGTTGTTTGCTGGCAGCGTAGCAATGCAAACCCTTGTCTGTGTCCCACCGAACACTGAGAGCAGTTCTGCTGCTGCAGAAAACAACCCTGTGTTCTCTGCAGCTTTCGGAGAGTGGTGGAGAGGGGCCAGCTCCACACTGGGTCCAGTTGGGACAGCCAGGAGAAACAGAGCAATGTTCTAGAACTCAGGGCAGGCAGTGAACGGGGGCCACGTGCGCTCCCCCTGGAAATGTAGGGGGCAGGATCTGGAATGGGGAATTCTGGTCAATACTTCACAGCTCTGCTGATAAACTCACTAGCTCATGGGGCTATGTATCTGTATTTCAAAAAACTGGGGCAGTAATTACATACACAATCCTGCAAGCTGACTTTTGTTGTTGTTTTTAACTTATCAGAGCATGAACACTGACCCATGCCATTAGATATTCTATGAAAAACATGGTTTGTAATACCAGCATAGAATTCCACTGTTCACACACACACAAATTTATTTACCTATGGTCTTACTGTTGTGGCACTGAAGTGATTTCCAAGTTTTGCCCTTGTAAATAATGCAGTGATGACCTCCATATATACAACTCCTTCTGTGAAGCTCTGATTATTTTGTTATGAAAAAAAATTAGTGAATTGTCTTCTAAATATGCTGTGCCACTTAACCCACTTGCAGAAATGCCTGTAAAAGACTGCTTTCACTGCTCCTTGCCAACGCTGGTTTTTACCAGTGAAAAATAGGTATGTTTTGGTAATCTTACAGGTTAAAAGTGCATTTTTTTAGATTATCTGTGATACTGGACACGTTAAATTTGTTCTTCACCATTCACATTTTGCTTGACAATTACCTGTCAATATTTTTTAGCCCTTTTTTCTATCACATGACATTTTTATCAACTTGTTAGAGCTCTTTTTATGTGAGAATATTATCCCTTTCTTCTAAATTCTGTTGTCTTTTCCCATATCCAGCTTACCTATTTGTTTTTTGAATTTTGTTAATACAGTAGAGAAGCTGTTCTTTTCTTTTTACACAGTAAGATTCGAGTCAGGGGTTTATTTATTTGCTCTTAATAAGCTGAAAGTCCTTCCGAAGAAAAGAACAATATTTTCTTCTGGTTCTTCCTTTTTTCTGATTTTAATTTAAGTTCTTAATCGATCCAGGATTTATTTAGCGTATCATAATATACATGCAACACATTCTATTTTTTCCAAATTATTAACCAATTACAAATATACTATTTGTTAAGCAATTCTCCACTCATATAAATTTTAATAGCTAGTTTCACTCTATACTGGATTATTCTCTGGGCTTCAATTATTATAGCTATAATAAATGTTGATATTTCACAATGAAATGTCCCCCCACACCACTTTTTTAAACTGTTCTCCATTACTTTCTCCTCTATATTATTTCAGATCAATTTTGAAATCACTGTCAAGTTCCAGAAGGACTCCCATTAGGGTTTTGGTTGCAATTGCATTAAACCCATAAATTAATTTGGGGAGAACTGATATCCCCACAATATTAAATTTGCTAATCCAACTACATGATATACCTCTCCATTTATTCAAGTCTTGCTTTATCTTCCTCAGAAAAGTTTTGCAGGGGTTTATGTTTTCATACGTAGTTGCAGTACGTTTCTTGGTTTCCTCCTAAGTATTTATGTTTTAATTGCATTTGAGAACAGGATACATTTTATTATATTTTCATGTGGTTATTACTAGCATACGGCTATTGATTTTTGTTTATTTGCTTTGTGTCTGACCATAATACTGAAATCTCTTAATAATCCTAATACCTTTTTTTTTTCTTGGTTTAGTTTATTCTCTTAGGCTTTGATGCTGTAAGAGTATTTGCTCCTAGAAATAGTAATTCTAAAACAGTGACTTTCCATTCCTGGCTTACTAAGAATTCTGATTGGTAATGAAGACTGATTTCTTTCAAATTATTTTTTAGCCTCTCTGGAGATCATATGGTTTTTATCCTTTGACTTATTGATATGAGGCATTATATGAATAGCTTTTCCAGCATTCAACATTTTTCATCAGTGCCTTTCTAGAATAAACCCAACTTGGTCATGGTGCCTTCTGCTTTCATAATGATGCTGGATGCTGGCGGTCATAGAGCTTTGTAGCTATGTAATTACACACTCAGTTCCCAGCCAGGCCACCTGGTCAGGTATAACCCCTTGGGTAAGTCACTTACCTCCCAGATGATGGAGGAAATCATGGCTCCTCCACTAGGCTGCTGCAAGAATTACAAGTAAAATCCTCCAAACAACCTCAATGCTATGGGCCTTGTATATCATAGATACTCAAACTGGGTAGCTGTTGTTTTCATTACTATGAACCAAAGGAAACACACTTTCTTGGTATTGTTATCTCAAGGTCTTCCCAGGTATAGGAATGAGTGACCTCCAACTGTAACATATTTGGGAGTTACTTTTTTAATCCAGAAAGTCTGATAAACAAAAAAACCAAAGATATTAGATTTAATTATCATCAACACTACCTCTCTGTGGCTTTTTCTTATCTCAACTTTCAAGGTAAGGAGAAATCAAGGAGTATTTATTTCCCCAGGAAGGTCAGTTGGCTTACTATACTTCACCTTCTGAGCCCTAGTTCTCTAGGGATCATGGGGAAGCAAAAAAATCTAAACCTAACAACGTTTTACAGGTTTTTTCTCGTTACTTTGGAATTTCACCCAAGGCTACAGAACCAGGAAAAGTAAGGAGTAAGTATGGCCGCCTCCTGCAGAGAACCTGAGGCACTTCCAGATGTCTTCCTCAGGTCCTCAGGGGCTGGAAGAGGCACCCAACTGGACCCCCCCTCCTCCCTTCAACACCAGGCTCAACCCACACAGCACGGAGGCTGGGTGGATTGGGAGGAGAGAGTCTTGAAACCTGTAAACAGGTGTAGGGAAGAAGGCTTTAGCTTTCCAACTCATCTTCCCGAAGCCAAGGGAGGAGTTCCATGGTAGCCACCTGTAGACATTGTATACATAGAGGGAAGGAGGGGAGAGGGTCTGCAAGAAGAGTAGGGGGACATATCATGTCCCAGCAGATGCCTGCTCATGTGCAGACATCCCCTGGCTCATGCAGCAGCTCCTGAACCAGGTATGGTGAGAGCAGGCTTTCTCTCTCTTCAATCCCTCCTCTTTCCTCCATGGTCCTATGCTCCAGGGGAGGAAGGAGGCACAGAAGCAGCTAAAAAGGCAGGGAAGGAAAGGGAAGTGGAAGAGCAATGAGCACCCCTTCTCCAAATAATTTTGCACAGGTGGTTGTCGTAACCATCTTTTGTGGGTGCCTTCTGGGCTCACCTGCACGACTCTGGCAACCATGTCCCTTTGAGCATGGTGTGGCATGCATGGAAGATCCTCCTTCCCTAGTCTGTCACAGTGCTGGAGGTTTCCCCGGTGGTCTTCAGATTCTGCTTTGGTTCTAGGTAGGATGGTGATCTGCCTGCTATTGGCTGATCTTGCTGTGCCTCCCTCAGACTCATGGGTAATCTCACCAGGATTATGACAGGGCAGAGATAGGAGTTAGAAGTCTGTGCTCACACCACCATCCTGCTCAGAAGGAAGTTCCATTTGCTTTTAATCTAGACCTCTTCTAATCTAATCTCAGACCAGGTTATGCTACCTGCGCATTGAAGCTGAGGCTTACAAAAATTTTCTTTTAATGGCCTGGAGTGCCTGGATGGCTCAGTCAGTTAAGCATCCAACTCTTGGTTTTGGCTCAGGTCATGATCTCATGGTTTTGTGAGTTCAAGCCCCATGTCAGGCTCTGGGCTGCTAACACAGAGCCTGCTTGGGATTCTCTCTCTACCCCTCTCTCTCTCTGCCCCTCCCCCACTCACGCTGTCTCTCTCTCTCTCAAAATAAATTTTAAAAAAATTTTAAAAAGGCCTTACAAGGCTAGTTACATAGCTTTGTTCTGTTTTCTAGACTCTCAATTTCTCTTTCTCTCTTGCTGTCCCTCCACTCTGCCCTAGAACTGGATGCTGGACTGAAAACATAGAGCCCGCCTAAGGATGCTCACTGAAGACAGTCAGGACTCACCTCCGCTCCCTGTTCACAAGTCCTCATGCCTTGGCTTCCCAGGAAAGAGAGGGGTCTGGATAACATGCTTCTCTCTCCTATGTAGGACTTAGACAAAATCAGAAAAAGAGCAACTCCTATCTCCGCCCCTGACCTCATCATCAGGTACCACTGTAGCCACACATCAAGCGGAGGGAACACCTCCGCTCCCTGTTCAAAAGTCCTCATAAGCCTTGGCTTCCCAGGAAAGAGAGGGGTCTGGATAACATGCTTCTCTCTCCTACGTAGGACTTAGACAAAATCAGAAAAAGAGCAACTCCTATCTCCGCCCCTGACCTCATCATCAGGTACCACTGTAGCCACACATCAACGAACCCAGAACACCTGCAAAGCTAGTGTTCGCCATCTTCCCAGGAGCTTAGGGCTTTGGCACTAATCCACCACTGTCTGAGCAAATAAAGACAATGGTACTAGAGCAGTCTTTTTACAACAGGGTCCATCACACCATCAGTTTAGATTCCGACACCCTCTTCCTAGGCCGGAGATGTTTTTTTGTTTTTTGTTTTTTTCCAAATAATGTTCATTAAGGGGCTTCTATGTTTTGGATTCTCTGCTAGGCTTATAACTTATCTCACTGAGGGTTCGCCACAAAACAGTGTATCATAATCTCCTGTAAATGGAAGAAACGAAACAGAGAGACAGATGCACTGTCATCCAGATACAAGTGCCACCTTGAAATAAAAACCAGATTCTTTTTGGCTCTAAAGCCCTATTCTTTTCACTAAATTCTAATGACTACTCTTACTTCATTGAGCTCAGCAATTTGAATTTCTCCTTTCTATTTCCTTAGAGAAAAGAGACAGACACCTATCACTTCAAGTAGGAATCCATAAATATGTGAATAAAATATAATGTGCAATCAAACCTCAGGTGGAGGGAATACTAAGTGAGCCCTCCAAAGCAGCAGTATTGCACATTTCTGGCTGTACAAAGTCACTTTTCATTTGGAAAACCTAAATTCGGCAATACCACAATGAAGTGGGTACCCAGGCAATGGGGCCTTTAATTTACAGGGAGCAAGCAATCACAGGGAACTTCTGATCACCTGGCATGCTAGATTGTGGATTTGTGATTCCACAACTGCAAAGTGATGGTTACTGCCAGAGTCTGGCTCAAGCAGGACCTTTAAGGATAAGGGGAGGAGATTTCCAGAGCACAAGAGAGCTAAATTTGGGTTGCTTAAGACCTGTTTCTGAGATAAGGAGGAACAGGTCTCTTGAGAGTAAAACCGGATCCATACACAAGTGGGTGTGGCATGGAGGCAGATCTGGGTGACAATGAGGGAGAATGTCTTTTGTCTAATGCTGGGTGATAGCTTGAAGGCATCAACAAGCAGGTGCATGGCCCATTAAAAGTGGTACCTGCAGAAAAGATGAACTGGACCAGTGTGGTGTCCACACCTCTCATCATCTCACTGGCCTTCCCCTATTGCTGACCCTGGTCCCCATTCTCAATGCTGTTGACCTTGGTTCTCCTCATGGAATCCAGATAGTTGACACTAGTAGCCTCTGCTCTTTTAAATCTACATGATATTCTGTTTCCACATAGGACCCCAGCCAGAGTTTTATGATAACCAGACCAATATTAGGTAGAGAGTAATAGTAACCACCCAGGATCCCCAGCAGTTAGAAGGTCTGCTATGGGAGCGCATGATCTTCCCATCAGAGATAGCATTCAACGTGAGGCTGGGTGGGCACCAGACAAGCTCCCAGGACCCAACTAGTATCCATGGATGTCTGCTGTTGGGGATGTGCCAGAGAAAACCACCCACTGTTCTAGATAAGAAAACGTCTGCGAGTCTTGATTATGATCATCGTGTTCTGAAATAGGATTTCTTGTGAGATGATGAACAACAAAAGAAAATGGTACACCCATTCACATGCTAGTCAGTCCAGAGAAACGGACATGTCAGATTTCCTGCTTTAACAATTCATAACCACAAGAGCAACAAGTAATAATTCATTTTATTACAGGCATCTAAAGAGTATTTGGAGCTTTTCAAAGAACTCTGATGTAAATTATCACATATGCACCCCACGCCTGTATCTCAGGAAGGATGGCAGATGATTAAAGAGAGCAAAAGAACAAAACGATGAATGAAAAAAAATAAATGAATGGGGCATCTCAAGGGAATAGTATGAAGAAAGAAAATTAGACTGCTTTCATTGGTACTAAGGAGCCCCTTTGATTCTAAAATGCAGATGCAATCAGGTAGTTCTCAGGGAAGATGAAGGGATACCCTGCTGGTCCCTCCTGGGCTCCAGGCTTCCATATGCCATCACCTGCTATGCATCTTTATCTCAAACACAACATATGCAAACCTCAACTCATTCTCTCGTCCCTAACCCATCTATTGTGTCTTACATCTCGCCCAACAGTTCCACCACTCACCTCCCAGCCATCCAAACCAGAAGCCATGGAGTATCATCTTTGGCCCTCTTCTCTCACCCCTACATTCCCTGTGTGATAGTCTGTCCAGGTTCTGGCATCACTGGCTAACAGTCTTGCTCTGAACTCGAGACTATTGAGCTAGGATGGTGCTTTGCAGCCAAACTCTTGAAAATGTCCACCTGTAAAGGTGTTACCCCGTTCCTGATGCACCAAGGATATACCCGGCAAGTGGCCTGTCAGACCTAGCAGACCTGGAATACATCCACACCTGCCCTTGCTTAATTGTCCCCCAGGTATCTTCCTGAGCTACACCCATGCTTTAGCCTGAGCGCCTGCTTTAAGCCTTTGCCACCAATGCCTAGAACAGAGGTTGGCCCAGGGAAGGAGCTCAGCAGATGTTTGCAGAAAAGGCCTACAGCCTCCGTGGACTGACTAGACCATGTAGCTGGTCTCCATAGTTGCCAGTCTCCCTACCACGCAAACCCACCCTCAAGAGGACATGTAGAGAGGAAACCCCATCAAAGCATGTGATGGGGAATTCCTTGAGCCAAGAGACTTAGCTCTAAGCACTGAATTGATTTGCAATCTTGGGCTGATGATGCCGTGCCTTAGCTTTCCTCCCATTTACCTCTCAGAGCGGCCTCAAGGATCAAGCAACATAGTGGGCACACCACCAAAGTGGCACGTAGGTGTGGCACAGCGTATCAGTGATTCCTCAATGTGGGTATGCCTCAGCATCACTCAGAGGGCTCCTTAAAGCATAGATTTCTGGACTCCACTCCCAGAATTTCTGCATCATTAGGTCAGGGCTGAGGCCTGAGAATTTGCATTTCTAACAAGTTCCCAGGTGATGCTGATGGTCCAGGGACTAAACTCTGTGAACCAGTGTGCCAGACCATTTTAAGAGCACTGCCTTTCCCCACCGACCTGGTTTTTCTCCCTGAAGTATGCTATTTCAATATTCGACTTTATGTTTATGTTTTACCCTTTTTGCTGTTTTGCTGGAATCTTAACATAGTCTGTAAATTCCTCTGGGCAGAAATTATACCTTCCACACTCCACATTCTCTCATTTTCTGTTTTGCAAAATAATGAGTACATTTCCAGTGCGATTAATAATAGAAAAAGGAAAGGGGGGGACCCACACTACCAACCCCAATAAACAGCTTCCACAAATGGATACCAGCCCTGGAATCCTCTTAAAAATTAATTATGAGGCAAAGAATATTCTACCATCAGTGGCAATGTGGGAAAGAAGATTATGTTCTTGATGACACATTTTATAAAATATGGGTTATTCAAGATTTTAGCTGTAACTTACTTAAACACCAACATTTTTTGAAATATAAAACCACAAACAGCATTTCAACTCATAATTTTTATAGTGATAGTCAGACAATTGTGTTTTCAACATGTAAAATCCATTACGCAGTCGTGGCAACAGTTTGCAATAGATTGTAAATTTTTATTGAGATGATCATCTTCCGATTGAATTTCAAAATGTATTATATGATCATCAGCAAATACGTCCAGAGGGGCTGCTAAAGGACTTTCAGTATCATTTATAAAGATCAAAAACCCTGGAAACTCTTAGATTTACCCTGTGGAAAAAGAAAAGTCTCATTGGTAGGATCAAATCAATTACTTTTATGGATGAATATTGAATTGCAAAGCTGAGATAAGGTATTACCTGGTTTAATAACATAATCTTATGTCCTTTTAAAGTAGTAGGTTTTATAATCAGGTTTCAATAAGGAATTTTGCAAAGGCCTGCTTTTGAAAACAATCAAGAAAATGGCATTTCTATTTATTATAATGGTCTGACAACATCCAAAGGAATACTCGCAAGCAACGGGCATCCTCACTAACCTTGGGTTATAGACCACCCAGACGGACTACTGAGGTACGTAAGAGTGATTACAGTCAGTTCTGCTATAGCTCTTGTTCTGACAACTCACGTGTGTTCCAACATGATTGACCTATTAGGGGACAATCTGAGCATAGCACGAATGTTACATTTGCTATGTGTGAGTCTGCACATAGAAACACTATGGAAGCAGAAAACTGCACTCGGCTCCACTGAGCCACGCACGAGTACAGAGAACGTACCCCCCTCAAACATCGACCTGCTGCCTCTGTTCACAGCACGTGCTGTGAGCCCCAGGCACCCACAGCTGGTGTCATGACTTTCCATCACGTTCAGAAAGCCCTCTTCATCACCACCCCAGCTCGCAGGCTGCAACCTGCTTCAAAAGCAAACCCGGGGTCTCTCTGCAAGGAAACACACTCTATGTACTGCAGTATTTATGCATATCCTAAGCCACTGACAGGTGTGAACTGTGCGACCAGTTTTACTATTTTCCTCTTTTTTTTTTAATGTGTCATTGATGAAGAATGAGCGAAGTACCCTAATCCCATTTTCCCCCATAACCCTGATAGTCTTTATCGCATAACTTTCCATACTACAATGATTTTCAGGGACACGTATGTCGCATTATAGAACTAACTGTATTTTGGTTTTTTTCTTCCATGGGGGTCGCTGTGCCGATGGGTCCTTCTCTCCCCACCTGGAACCCATCAGTGACTCTTCCTCCCTTGGAATCCAATGGCTCATGCTACTGCTTCCCTGGTCCCCCCCTGGAAGAACCCCAGCACTGTATTCCATGCCAGTGGCACAGACTTCTCTATCTTTTCACCGTGGGGTGACCAATGATCAGTGGCATTAGAGTCAGAAGAACCTGAGTGCAAATCCTGACGGTGCCACTGGTTAATTCTATGACTTTGGACAAAAGGTTTGAAAATATGGAGTCTCTATTCCTTCATATATATGTGAGATAAAAGTACTTACATCAAATGGTTAAAGGGCGAAAAACCACACTGAGTTCTTTTAACTTCTTGAGTTACATTCAGAGCTGTAACATCTCAGGAATACAGTCAGGGATAAAATCCTAGCCAATATCCCTTATTAGAATCACCATGGAAGCCTGGAGTTCCTGGGGATAGGATATAGTTGGTTCAAAAGAACCTTCTCAGACACAGTCTCAGCCACCAAATTCTTAAGCAACAACCAAAAACCTCAGAGAAACTGGGGGAGGCACAAGTCCCCTGGGATATACTGAGCCAGGATCTTGGAGGGATATAGAATCCAGAGGACCCATGAAGGGACAGTCCCAACCCAGACTGTTCGGTTGGAACCAGGAGGGCCTGAGGGATACAGAGCCAGAAAGCTCTCAAGGACTAAAGCAGTTCCAGAATCCACTGAGAGGCACTTTCAGAGCCAGGAAGTACTCAAGACAAAGTTGGCATCAGGAACCTTTCAGAGACGTAAATAGAACCAGGAACCCTCAGGCAAAGTGTCAAAACCAAGAGCTCATTAGGGTCACAGGCCTAGGCAAGGAATCCTCAGGGACAAAGTTAACATCACAAGCACCTGAGGTAGCTAACAAGAATCAGAAGCACACAGAGGTGTAGTCCAAACGAGGCCGTGACAAGGCACACTTTCAGAGCCAGGAGCCCTGAGAGACACTTCGAGCGCTAGGAAGCCTCAGACTTACAGTGGCACCAGGAATCCCCGGAGGCACACAACCAGTGTCCCATCGGAAACACTGTCAGAACCAGGAACTCTCCAGGACACGGCTGGAGTCAGGTGGCTCTATGGGTCCCAGTCATCACCAGAGCCAGGAGGGCCTCGAAGGCAAGACCAAAGCCCTGACTGTTGCCTTCCACAACAGGAAGCACAGTCGCATCAAAGAAGTCTAGGAATGACTGTCGCAGAATGCCAATAGAAGGATCACTCAGGGCAACTGCCCGACCTCTCGAAGCAGAGTCAAGAAGGAAGCTCTTACCTGCACACTTGGTTCTGGTGGTGAGCGGAGGCCCTGGTGGTCCCGTGCCTCCCTCCCCCGGTCGTGTGAGCAGCACCCGGATCTCATACTCCACATCAGGGTCCAGATGCCATAGCTTATAGTTGGGAGAGTCAACTATGTGGGTCTCGGCCCAGGTGCCCGTGGTGGTGCGGTACTCCACCTCCTTCAGGATGATGGGGCCATCCCCGATGATAGAGTTGGCATTCGGTTTGATCCACAGGTATGTGGCCCCTACAGCCAGCAGCTCTGGGGGGGCGATGGGTGTGGGAGGCTCTGGAAGACAAGCAATCAGCAAAGGATGTCAGACCCAAATGGTTTACAGAGAAGAATCCAAGCATATAAGGACAAGAACAGAATTCCAGAGTGAGCCACTTACAGGAGCCCAAATCCCTTTCATGACTCCATTCACATCCTACCTTAATTTCTATGATTTTTTTTTTGTTTCAATACTGTGGTGAGAGATTTTTTTAATGTAAATACCTGAATTGGTATTTCTTCTACCACACGACCGTATCTCCATTTAAATAAAGTAAAGAAAGAAGGTAATTGTGAATAAATGGTTTTTCTGGAACACAGCAAAGCTGCCTGGGTTAATATTTTGTTTTCCGTCCTCAAATGAGAACATGCCCTTACTGAAGTGGAATTTGGTTCAAAACCCAGGAGAGTCTGAGGTTTGTAACCATTTCCTTCATAGCAACACATGGATTCCTAGTGGAAGTTATCCCCCCAATAGTGCTATGAGCCAAAGCAGCAAAAAGATGATGGCAAAGGAAAAATTCAGCTTCTTTTCAACTCTAGCGGGTTTCCTCCAGTAAGGAGGATGTCACAGGCACAGTGTCCTCTGTAGGAATCAAGGGTCAAGGGAAAAGTCAATGCAGAGTTATCTTGCATCCTGTATGGGTTGTTCCTCTTCCACTAAGTTCTATTTCTTTGGTTAAATAAACTAGAATTTCAACAAGCACTTATGGTAGGTCTTTCTGGCAATTCTTAGCCCATTGGCGTAGCTGCCGAAATGAACATTAACTTTGTATTTCTTATTTACCAAGAAATCTCACATGCACTGCTTTGTGCAAATCTTGGGACACAATCACCTCCATTTTGATGGATTAAAAACAAACAAACAAAGAATCCAAGTGATTGGGTCACCTAACCAAGATCATGAAGCAGGTAAGGTAGGATGGAACCCACATCTCTATGTCTTCCCAGACCAGCTATTCCTTTGGAAAGCTGTTTGCTTATAGACACCCATTTTCTAGAACTCAAACTGGTTATGTTTGTTATTTTTATTTGTAGCAAAAAATAGCAGTGGCAAAGCAATAAAGAAAATAACAATAGGGGCGCCTGGGTAGCTCAGTCGGTTAAGTGTCCGACCTCAGCTCAGGTCATATCTCACGGTTCTTGGGTTCGGGCTCTGTGTCGACAGCTCAGAGCCTGGAGCCTGTTTCGGATTCTGTCTGTCTGTCTCTCTCTCTGCCCCTGCCCCACTCATGCTCTGTCTCTGTCTCTCAAAAACAAACAAACACTGAAAAAAATTTAAAAAAAAAGAAAGTAACAATAAAGAGAAAATAACTCCCCTTATCTACCACTCAATATAACAGCCATTTTTATTTCTCCATGTTCCATTACAATTTCTATTCATATTTTTAATCCTTGTTCATACAGCTACAGTAACATAAAGACCCAATGTTTTTCTTCCCTCACTTCTTAGATTCTAAAGACTTTGTTGACAACATGGATCTTGCCATCACAGTCTTTAATAGCTACAGAACAATCTATCAGGCAATCACACTAATCTCCAATTCTTGGGCACGTAAGTTGTGCCAAGTTTTGCTACAGTAAATAATGCTGCAATGAACATCTTTGTGCAAATGACTCCAATTTTTCTGGTCTCATATTTTCTTGGAACCAATTGCCAGAAATGGGATCTGTTAATGGATATGAACAAATTAATGATTCTTGGAGTAGAATTAGGAAGTGAAGAGTCAGTGGGTGGGGGAGCGTCTGGGAGTGGAGTATAATGCAGATGTGATCAAAACTTTTGGAGGGCCTCTGGGCTATTCAGGTGGGTAAGGCAGGTACAGGTTTCCATCTGGAACTCAGGTGAGAGCTTTGGGATAGATCAGACTCATTCAGTGTTTGCTTTCTAATTAATCACCTACCCACAAAGATTCTCCAGAGACAGAATAATTGCTATGAAACAGAGGTGGACAATATTTTCTCAGTGTGATTTGAAGCAAATCTTAAGGGACAACTTCAGATTGCCTCTATTATAGCCTGCCATTTGGTCAGAGAAGGAAATTAAGCAGATTAGTCAAGCTAGATGCTTTTCTTTACAAAGCCATGAAGGTTATTACTCAAGGCCTTGTTATCTCAAAGGTGTTTGCAAATTGATTTTTTTGATAATTTGTTCCAGGTAGAGAAGTTAAGTTGGCAGGCAGATAATTTCTGAGCTCATCCTTTGTGCATTTTAAATATATAGACCTTTTGATCATCATTGTCAACTCTCCAGAGTCCCCATCAGTCTACAGTGGGGCCCCAAGGGTGCTATTTTGTAGCTCTGTGATAACTCTGCTCAACTCCTTAATATAATTATTCACAGACTGGCCCTGGACAGAATTAAGAGCAGCAGACTTCAATACTTTGGGGCTTGGGCCAATCGACTTTCCTCCATGGTCTTTGCTCTGTTTCAGGCATTAGCAGTAAATTGCTGACCACCAGAAAGAAAATAAAGTATCAATCTTTCCAAATGTTTAGTCTCTTTTCACTTATTTCTGGTGGTAGGTACAATATAGTAACAAACTTTCCCTCGAGTAAATGGATGTCTCCATCTCAGATGACTTACTAGTACACATGTCCCTCTGCAGACTAGCCAATACAATTATCTCTCCCTCTGTCCCCTTGACAAAATATCATGAAGTACATCACAGTGCTTCCTGTACCTGGTTCTAAAACAGCCATCAGATTATTATTTTATTTCCTCTTTTGTTAGTAATCCAATTATAATTGGGGTTCTTTTTTAAAATTTAAATGCAAGTTAGTTAACATATAGTGTAGTAATGGTTTCAGGTGTACAATTTAGTGATTCATCACTTACATTTAAAACCCAGTGCTCATCCCAACAAGTGCCCTCCTTAACGCCCATCCCCCACCCGCCTCCCCTCCAGCAATCCTGTGTGTTCTCTGTATTTAAGAGTCTCTTATGGTTTGCCTCCATCTCTGTTTTTATCTTATTTTTCCTTCCATTACCCTTATATTCATGTTTTGCTTCTTAAATTCCACATATGAGTGAAGTCCTATGTTATCTTTCTCTGACTTATCTCACTTAGCGTAATACACTCTAGTTCCATCCATATTGTTGCAAATGGCAAGATTTCATTCTTTTGACCACTGAGTAATATTCCACTGTGTGTGTGTGTGTGTGCGCGCGTGCGTGTGTGTGTGTGTGTGTGTACACCACATCTTCTTTATCCATTCATCAGTCAGTAGACATTTGGGCTCTTTTCACACTTTGGCTATTGTCGATGGTGCTGCTATAAACATTGGGGTGCATGTGCCCCTTTGAATCAGCATTTTTGTATTCTTTGGATAAATAACTAGTAGTACGATTGCAGGGTCATAGGGTAGTTCTACTTTTAATTTTTTGAGGAACCTCCATACTGTTTTCCAGAGTGGCTGCACCAGTTTGCATTCCCACCAACAGTACAAAAATGTTCCCCTTTCTCTGCATCCTCGCCAACATCTGTTGTTGCCTGTGTTGTTAATTTTAGTCATTCTGACAGGTGTGAGGTGGTATCTCATTGTGGTTGTGATTTGTATTTCCCTGATGATGAGTGATGGTGAGTAATCTTTTCGTGTCTGTTGGCCATCTGGATATCTTCTTTGGAAAAGTGTCTGTTCGTGTCTTCTGCCCATTTTCTTCACTGGATTATTTGTTTTTTGGGTGTTGAGTTTGATTAGTTCTTTATAGACTTTGGATTCTTTATAAGTCACATGCATGAGTGGTTCAAAGAGAAGTAGGGATATGAGACACACTATTTTTTTTTGTAAGCACCTCTCTTTTTTTAAATGAACAGAAATATCAGGTTTGTCAGTTCTCTCTGAAACGAACTACTCAAGCACACAATGCAAGAAATATGAGGCCATCTAATCCAACAACTGGAGTCATCAGAAAGGGAACCAAGGCCAGGGAGGGTCTGTTTACTAGAAGGTGGGGGCGGAACATTAGAACTTTGGGCCCTAGCAGAATTCCTGCTCCTCCCTTTTTCTTCTCGTACTTCAGATGTTTAAGCAATTAACCAGAAGGATCTTTCAAGGGAGTCTATGCAAGTAGTTTTTAACTTTTGAGGATACATAGGCCCTTGCAAAGATCTGGTGAGAAATTTCAGACTCTTTTCCCAGAAAAATGCACATATGCCCACCATTTCAGGAATTCATGAACACTTCTGAAGCCTATACATGAACCCTTGAAGAGGCTATGCTGAGAATAAAGGCAAAGCACAGAGATCCTGCTTATGCACCACATGCCCATAATACTTTACACTTCTTTGAGACCCTGAAGCCACCCTTTGATGCAGGGGCTAAAGCCAGGAGTACAATCAGTAAGGAAATGGAACTTGGTGTAAACTTCACATATCTAGTGCTTCTAGGCTCCCAGGGTCCCAAACATCTGGGTGAAAATAAACATTCTAAGATTTCCATGGGATAATGTGAAGTAAATGTCTAAGTCCCTCATGGCCATGACCCACCTAACACATTAATAGTTTCAACATTTGGGCTAAAATATTTTACGGATGAAGACATGACCCTACCCATGAGATGCTATATCCTAACTAGAAATCTTCTACGAAGGCTGCCTTAGTAGTTTGTGTTGCTATAACAAAATACCAAAGGCTGGGTGGCTTAAACAACAGGCCTTTATTTCTTAGAGCTCTGGAGGCTACGAAGACCAAGATTAAGGTGCCAGATAACTCAGTTCCTGGTGAGAACCCCTCTTCTTGGTTTGCAGATTATCTCCTTGTTATGCCCTCCCATGGTGGAGTGAGAGGGACAGGGACAGGGACAGGGAGAGGGAGAGGGAGAGGAGCTGGTCTCTTCCTCCTCTTATAAGGGCACAAATCCCATAATGGGAGCTCTACCTACATGACTTCATCTAAACCTAATCACCTCCCAAAGGCCTCCACCTTCCTAATACCATCACATCAGGGGTTAGGGCTTCAACATGCGAATTTGGAAAGGGCAGGGGGCACACAATCATGCATTATATAACAGAGGCTTTGTTTTCAAATGCATCCTTCTCTTCTCAAGGTCATGGTCTTGAGGTGAACAACCTTACAGAACTCTCTGTGAAAGAAACCCCAACCAGTATGTACTCTCTGCTTCTCATGTGCCAGACAGAGTGCTGGGTATGGGGACTTTAGTGGTAGAGAGAAATGCAGGCTCTCCGGACCCATGGAATGAGAGCATAAGGCAGTCAATTAAAGCAGCAATGCCAATAAAGTGGAAGGGAAAGGTCATGATGGGGGTGGTAGAGACAGTTAATGAGGTCTACGAAGGGACCTAACCTGGTGCAGAGGGAAGCTCTTGCAGAGACAAAGCTCACAACCCTTGGGCCTTAAATTCATGTTACGTTTACAAGCAAAGAGAGAATGTCTTGGGGGTCCTGTCGATCTGAGTTGTTTGGGAAGATACCATACAGGCTCAGAGTGGTAAGCAACTAAAACTAGGTGCTCAGAACACTCTTAATCCACTCATCCTACAAACACTGAACACCTGCTATCAGTCACATGCTGTTTGGAGCGCTGAGGATCCAGTGGTAAACACAACAGACACAACCCTGGCTGCCAGAGCTCACATTCTAGCTTTCACTCAAGGACTGCCAGAAAGAGAAGTAATAAGAAGGTAATTCAGAAGCTGAGGAGGAGGAGGAAACTGGAGGAGCCCAGGTGCGTGCTTCTGGATCAACCAAATGATGTGCATCCGTACAGCAGAATACCGTACAGCAAGGAAAAAGGAACAAACTACTGACACACAGCATGAGTGAATCCCAAAATTATGTTAGGCAAAAGGAGGAGAAAAGAAGAACGCATAACGATTCCATTTATATGAAAAGCTCAAGGAGAGGCAACATTGACCTATGGTGATAAACAAATTACATACCTGTGGGAGCAGGTACTCACTGGGATAAGGCATAAAAGAACTTTCTGGAGTGTTGAAATGCACTGCAGACTGATTTGGGTAATTAAATAATAAGAATAGTGTTCCCTCTGGTTGAGGTGACTGCCTGGAAGGGAACTTGAGAAAACTTTCTAAGGTAATAAAAATTTCTGTATCTTGACTAGGGTTGTATAACTCATCAAACTGCACTTCCAGTATTGTGCTATATGTCAATGATTTTTAAAAAGTTTAAGGAAAATAAACAAAAATATGGCTTGCCTGTGGCCCAGCAGGTGGGAAGAATGCCACTAAATTTTACCGAGAGATGAACCCCAGAATACCTGGAGGAAGGAGCCTCTAATCACCTATCATTTATCTCCAAATAATTCTATCAACATCATCAGATGCTTGAATTCCTATTATTTTTCAGGACACACCAGTTCTCATCCATGAGGCTTTTCACATATGAAACCACGAACCCCCTTTATCTACTTGATCCTGAACCATCAACTGTGTAGCTAGGAATAAGTTTTTCACATTTGGTGACACTCTCTGCTGACAAAGTCTGGAACCAAATCCAGAGGGACAAGGTCTGGCCTTCCGGGAGCTGAACTCGGAGACTGCACTGGCCCCTTCCAACCAGGCATCAAAGCACTTCAAGGACAAGACTCTGTGAGCCACCCACACATAAGTCCTGGGCAGCAACTGCCCTGGATCTGCCAAGGCTCTCCTTCAACACGTAGGTGGTGAGGTGACCCCTTAATATAATTCTGCCTTGTCCTCAGGCAGCAATCTCCAGACCAATTCTATCTTTCTTTTTCCCGCTGTGAGCACTTGTAACAGTTTGGCTCCCCAGAAATTCCTACAGACAGCAAAAGTGCTTCAAATAGCTAGAGAGCAAGCTTTGTGCGTATGCATTGTCTGCTCCAGACAGAAATCAAACCTTTGGAGAAAAACTGAATGTTGCTAGGACGTAAAGTGACCCTCGACATGTTTAAGGTGGATATAACCTGGCCTCTGATGCTTTCCACCACCCGCTGCCCCCTATCTGATCACCTAACTGCATCACTATTGACTGACCCATGAAGAGTCTGCAAGAATGCCCCCACCCCATTCTACCCACCAACATACACACATACCCTCATACTACTTTATTATTCCCACCTCCACACTTTTGCACATGCCAGTTTTCCCGATTAGAACATCTTTCCTTTTACTTTTAATCAAACCGGGCCCATTTTTCTTTTTAATTCTGCTTCATAACTACTCAGCTGTACGACCACAGGGCACATAATGGATGCTCAAAGCATCATGCTTGTTAGATATTCTACTGACTGGCACACAACACTGTTTCATACAATAATGAATTAAGGATCAAAAAGAAAAAGGGAGACTAGCTGGAGATCAGGGTCCAAATCCTTCTTTGACCTGCCTTTCCACTAACCAGCTCTGTGACCCTGGACAGACCACTCAATCTTTGAGACTCTCAATGTTTTCATCTTTAGAATGAAAGATGGTTCTACAGTTCTAATTAGAAAAGTATCTAAAGTCTCCACCAGGAACTGTAAGGATTCTATGTGCATATGTTCACTGACTCTAACCTGTGTCTTGTCAACCAGAGACCCCACCTTCTCCTTCCATGGCATGGACTCATGAGGTCCCTGAGCAGAAGGCACAAGTAGACATAGCACTAATTTACTAAAACATGCCTACCAGAATTAGTCTCTGTGCCCTAGCCTAACATACAGTCAATAATTTTTGATGTCTTATGCAAAAGAAAACATTTTATAAGTTTCCCCTAAATAAGAGTTTGGAGTTGCCATGAAGAAATAAAAAAGAACAAGAAGGAGATTATCACAGAAAATAGTGGATGGACATTCAAACTAAGGATTGGAAGTGTCTGGGGAGAAGACATCAAATATGTGGAACAGAACAATAATCAAAGACATACCTAAAGAAAATTTCTTTGAAATAAATGGAGCACTGAGTTTACAGAGGATGAAGAACATAGTGGGCTCCCGGAAAAATCAACGATGAAACTCAAAATTAAGCACAAACTGATAATACGTTGAAATACAAGACTAAAGAAAAGTTCCCCCAAGCATCTAGAGACACAGAGATCTCCATCAAAACAAAAAAGACTAAACAATTGGTTCTCAGACCTCAGCATTTCAATTCGAGATACTGTGATGTAATGGTGAAACTGGTGAAAGTAGTAGTAATAATCCCAAATGACTGCAGTGGCAACTAATATGTAACTGCAAAATTTTATGCACCTGTCACTGTTTCTTACTGACTTAGAATATTAACTCACCATCTTCATAGCAACTCTATGGGTAGATACTATTATGATTCACGTTTTACTTAAGAGAAGAAAGAGACGCAGATTAACTTTCCCAATGTCCAACACCTAGTCATTCAAGAAGCCAGGACTGGGGCCCACGCAGCCTTAGGATGAGGGCAGAGGGAGAGGTCCCCAACCATAATAACATAATACACGCACACGGGTTTTAAGAGGATGTTTCATGACCCAAGAATTTTAGAGCCAGCTAAGTTGTGGTACAGTTGCACAGCTAACAGAAAGACACTCTCAGACTCTTCCTAAAAAATGCAAGAAATACAATGTCTGCTTGCCCTTCCTAAGAGAAAAGATCACTTGAAGAAAGGCCCCAGTCCACCTTGAGATGAATCAAAATCCTAACTTTAGGATGGGGGAATTCAGATACTAACAGGATTTATCTTTTGGACACATGGAATTTCTCTGAAATAGTCTCTCACTCTTCCCCCTTCTCCAGGTGACTCACCTTCCCTTGTCCTTCAAGAGAGCTCTCCTCTGGGATGCCTTCCTGGATATCACCTCAAAGTTGTGTTCTCTGTGTTCTGTGGTTGTGTTAGCCCAAGGTCCCAAGAAACAAAGCTTGAGACAAGGATTCTGTGCAAGTCATTGATTGGAGGAGTTTTTAGTAGGAGGCATGGTAGGAGAAAGGTCAGGAAGCCAAACATGGATGTAGTTTGGAGCTCTGGAGCATTAAGTGCACAACCTCACTTGTCCCTCACTGAGGCAAGGGCATCAGCCATTTGCACCGTTGTGTCATTAACCAGAAACAGGCTGCTCTGGGGGTGCAGGCACTGCCCGTCAGCCAAGCAGCTCCTGTGTGGCTGAGAACAGTTACCCTGCAAAGGGTGCAGTCATTTCCTAGGACTTCTATAACTATGTACCACAAAATGGGTGGCTTAAACCAACAGAAATTTATGCTCTCATAGTTCTAGAAGTGAGACGACTGAAATCAAGGTGTCAGCAGGGACATGCTCCCTCTGAAGCCTCCAGGGCAGAATGCTTCTCTGCCTCTTCTACCTTCTGGTGTTTGCTAGCAGTCCTCAATCTTCCTTGGATTTTAGATGTGTCAGTCTAATTTCCATTTGTGTCTTCACATGGCCATCTTCTCCATCTGTCTGTGTCCCTACATCCAGATTTCCCTTTTCTGATGGACTCCAATCTTACTGGATGAGCACCCACTCTACTCTAGTATGACCTCATTTTAACTTAATAAATTACATATGAAAAGACCCTCCTTATTTCCAAATGTGGAAATGTTCTGAGACTCTAGGAAAAACATGAATTTGGGGGGAACAATCAATATTAAATCCAGTACAAGGGGCAACTGTGAGGCTTTAGCCGCACCCATGGCCACTAGGGGAAGGGTGCATCGTCCTGGGGATCGGGCACCAACAGCATCCTCTGTAATTGACACGGTCCTCAGTACCCCCTGGGCACAAATTCATCACAAAATTTGTACAGCACACATAGACTACTTGTTGATGGATCTGTCTCAAGGACAGAGGCCAAGCCATTTTTGCCTATGTCCCCAGATCCTATCACAGCACCTGCTCTATGGTGGGCTTGATCCTGGAGTCACAATACTTCAGCAGTTTTACCTCCCCAGCATGGAAGGCCATCCATGGACATTTACTCTTCCCTTTTCTGGCACAAGTACTGCTAGTTCTTAGGATTCTAGGCAATTCTTTTTTCTATGGCTCAGCTACCTTTTAGCCAAATGCAGCTGATTCTGGTGGCACCCAGACAAAGTTCTCTTGACTTATCTAGAGGTCACGTGTGGTTTTGGTGGATAATACCACCATGAGCTGATGACTTCCTACCTCCAGCACCTGCATTTCCCTGGCTGGTAGCTTTGTACAGCTGCCAGAGTTTGATGGCTCCACTGTAGGGTAGACTGGGCATGCCAGGGTGTTATCACTCCCAGGTACAACTCTTTCCCAATGAGGAATATGAGGAGGTGGATAAACACCCCAGTTTCTTTGATCCTTGGTGGAACAATGGGCCTGCTCTACTCAGTCTTTTTTTTTTTTTTGATGTTTGTTTATTTTTGGGAGGTAGGGGGGTCAGAGAAAGAAGGAGAGAGAGAGAGAATCCCAAGCAGGCTCAGTGCTCACAGCAGCAACCCCGATGTGGGGCTTGAACTCATGAACTGTGAGACCGTGACCTGAACCAAAGTCAGATGCTCAACTGACTGAGCCACCCAGGTGCCCCTTTTCAGTCTTTTAAGGGATCACTAGTGGGAATGAGCATCAAATACCTCCCAGAACTACCAGCTCATTCATGCATCCTTTAGGAGAAGCCTTCCTTCCTTTCCTGCTTCACTAACTCTCCTCCTCTACCAGTGTTCTCTTCCATTCCCAAATAAACTACTTGCAAAATGCTGTTGCAGGGTCTGGTTTTGGAGAAATCCAAAGTAAGCCATTATGAAAACCAGGGCAAGTTACTTCTCTGTGACTCAGTTTCCTCATCTGTAAAATGGGGGTGATAACAACACCTCCCTCATGTGGATTGCCATGAGGATAACATCAGGTATTCTAATCAGTAGTCTTAAACAGTCCCAGCACATTGCAAGTGCACTTAGTTGGCACTAAGTTGGGAGGAAACTTAGTTGGTACCCTCATTTTGTGGCCCCCATAGAAAGACACAAAGATTCTATTAAATGCATTCCCTTTCCTGTGTCAGGATGAAGAGGGGCTGCAGCAATGTCAGAGTGTACTCCTGCCAACATTTCCACAAGCAAGTACATTTAAGAGCTTGGCCTCGGTCTACTTAACACAGTCATGTTGCAACCAGTGAAGTCATTTAAAAACGCATAATTCAATAGCGACTTAGCACCAGGCGAGATTTCATGATCTGTAACACTCTGTCTGTGCCCTGCTCCTCTGTTTCCCCCAGCATATTGATATTTTTGAGATTACTCTTTGCTGGGCCACTTCCCAAAATTAAGAACAGAGTTATCATTCCAGAAGAGCCTTTCTTTCCTTGACTGCTAATCAAGAGTCTATCTCCTCGAGGGAAGAGCCTAGAATCTAAACCTTCAGAATTAGAGGCCATGTCACAGAAGCATCTTGTCGTAGAACAGCACAGGCCCATGATCCGGCATCATCTGACTCTCTGCCCCACCCTTTCCCAGCAGTCTAGCTATGGAGAATTGGGTGGAAGAAACTCGGGCCTTAGCCAGTTTGGGTGTCTGAGTTCCAGAGACATCCAAGTCAGTAACACCTGTGGGATGCAGAGAGCTATTATTATTCCATGGGACAAGGGACAAATGCTCTCTCAGCACCATGTGCCAGCTCTACCCCAGGATTTACACATATGAACTCATTTATTCCTCCTATCACACTCTGAGGCAAGTACTATCATAGTATCCATTTTACAGATGAGGAAACCAAAGATATGTGCCAGTTACTTACCCCCAGACCTTTGGCTTCAAGGCCACCCTATTGTAACTGGCTCTGTGATTCTGGGGCAGGGATTCTACAAACTGCATTTTGGATTCCCTTGCCAGCTTTGGCTCAGCGCTCCCAGTGGGAGGCTGTATGTGGAGACTAGAAAGGTGGAAGAGGGAAGAAGATGCTCTGCAATCTCCCATCTGCCCCCACAGATGCAGTACCGTCTGTGGCCTCCCTCCTCGGAGGACCAAGCATCCCCCAGTGGGGCCCTTGCTCCATACTCCTATTCCCTTGTGTTACCATGGCCCCGGGTGTGACAGATGCTTCCTGCAATTCCTGGCCACCTTAGTGTCCCAACATTTGCTCTGGCAACCTCCCAACATGTGTGTGATTCCCTTCAATAAAACTGTCTGTCTGAAATACCTACCATGGTTTGGGGTTTCCTTCCCGGATCCTCACTGACAGAGGAAGACATTATAATTATCTCCGCTCTGCACGTGAGGACACAAAGGCACCGAGGTTGAGCAAGCTGCCCAAAGTCCTGCAGCCGGGATAGCACTGGGATACCTGGGATGGCCCGCTCGGGTCTGGGGGTTTAACACTTGCACTGAACTGCCCCACTGTTCTCCACACCCAGGGCAGCTAGAGAGTGAGGCAGGCAGATGAGAGCCAGGGGGAGAGTGAGGTGGGCAGATAAGAGCCAGGGAGATAAGGTTTTTTTGTGTTTCAATGAACAAGTACTGAGGGCTGGTTCTATGTTCTGAAGACAGTGAGTCAAAGCAACTGCCTCTACCTTGGAGGAATCTAAGAGACTAGGGAGGGAAAGAGATGTAGGAATCAATACACTAGAATCAAGTGAAAAAGCCTGGACAGTGGCAGGCCAGGGTCTTGATGACACAGAGTGTGGTACACAGCATAGTGGTCCTCAGAAGATGTCCATGTCCAGGGCGGGGGAGGGGGGGAGGGGGGGAGGGTGGTGGGCTGGGTGGCTCAGTCAGTTAAGCATCTGACTCTTGGTTTCAGCTCAAGGCATAATCTCATGGTTTGTGAGTTCGAGCCCCACATAGGGCTCTGCACTGACAGCACAGAGCCTGCCTGAGATTCTCTCTCTCTCTCCCTCTCTCTCTCTCTGCCCCTCCTCTGCTCTGTCTCTCAAAATAAATAAACTTAAAAAATTAAACAAATTAAAAATAAAGATGTCCACATCCTGCTCCCCAGAACTTTACAGGGCAAAAACATCTTCAAAGATGTGATGATGTTAAGGATCCTGAGCAGGGAGAGTATCCTGGAATATCAAGGCGGGCCCAATGTAATCAGAAGGCTCCTTATAGGTGAAAGAGGAAGGCAGAAGAATCAGAGTCAGAGAGGGGTAGAAAGATGATGAACAGGTAGTTTTGAACACGGAGGAATGGGCCACTAGCGAGGAATGCCAAGTAGCCTCTACAAACTGTAAAAAGCAAGGCAACAGTCTCTCCCCTGGAGCCCAAAGAAATGCAGCCCTGCTAATCCATTTGACTTCTGAGCTCCATATTTGTAAGATAATGAATTTTCATGTTTTATGCCATTGAGTGTGTGGTAATTAGTTACAGTGGCCCTAGGGAAGTACTTGGAGGAGGGAATCAGATGGAGGAAATGAGGGAAGACTTCCTGGAGACATCAGATCATGAAGTCATGAAAGAAGAAGAGAAACTAATGGGCACCTGGGAGGGAAGGGCCTTCACAGAGATGAGGAGAGACTGGGTCATTGAAGAATAGCATCACCTGCTGAAACATAGATAGGGGTGGGAAGGAATGGCAAAAAGGCAACTGGAGAAGTCAACATGGACCAGATAAGCAAGGGTCTTCCTGAGGATCCTGGGCCTCATCCTGAGGCTTTGTAAGCAGGGATGTGACACGGGCACCTGTTCCTTCTGGACAACTCCTCAGTGCAGGGTGAAGAATAGGTCTGAAGGAGAGACATGAGAGTCAGGGGACATCATGTCGATCGCTGAGAGAGAAATGATAGATGCTGGGCCAAGGTAATGGTCATGGGGCTAGAGAGGCAGCGGACTAGACACAGATTTAGGTGACTGGCCAGGATTTGGTCACTGATTGAATTGAAAAAGGCAGCAAGGGGGATGGGACCAGTATTAGCACAAGACTAAGATTCACCAGGTCAGGTGAGTCCTGGCACATGCATGCCTGTGGAGCCACAGTCGTGCTCTGACCTCCATGATGTCTGCCTGGCCCACACAAGTGCCATCTACCTCAGGCTCCCTGCCCGGCATCCCAGAGCGCTACATGGCTTCTGTGCACAAGGCCCAATATTCTGGACTCCATCCCTTTGCATTTTCGTATTCATTTTCACTTACAATGGGCAGTGAGACAGACAGAGTTTGGCTTATAACCTCTCTCTTAATTTTACAACTCTGGGCAAGTTAATTAATTCCCCCTCAACCTCAGTTTCTTCATGTGTAAAACCAGGGAAACAGATATCTCACTGGGCCCTTGAGAAGACCAAATGCAAATCTCTGAAACATGACAGGCCCCGAATAAATGTGAGTTATTCCCCTCTTTCTCCCATCCCTTATGGCCTCCCACCTTGTCTCTCTCCCCATCCCACAGCCCCCTCCATTATAAGGCCATTCCACCATTTCTCAAGCCTCCTGCCATCTCCACTCTGAGCATCTGAGCAGCACTCGGGCATCTGGGGCTCATGTAGCACATGCGATGAAATCAATTTCAGCTTTATGCATGAGGGAGCCGCTAATCTCCCACTGGGACAGGCAACCCACACTCAACAAGCACCAGGGGGAAAACATGGCAGCCGTCTTAACAGAACACGTCTGAGGAAAGCTGGAGTAAAGGGAAAGGAGGTGGGAGGGAGGGAGGGAAGAAACACGCAAATCAGGGCAACCTGAGTCCAGGCAGCTCCATCAGTTGCTATGCTACCAGCCACAGTGAGAGAGCAAAGGGAGGGAGATGGGGCTTTAGAGATATTGTTATTTTGCAAATTTCTCTCCTCCGAACATCCCTGTGTGCAGGGTGGGAAGGGGGAGATACCCAATTCCTCTCTAAGCTGCCCAAATGACCAAAGTGACCCAAATGGCTAAAGTTACTACAAACATTCACTGCTCTCAAGGAAAAGGCATCCAGATGGATTAAAAGGAGAGACTTACCCACAACTGCCTGCTCAGCTTGTGGGGGGAGTTGAAGAGGTGAATGCCCCCCTTTATGGAAAGGAACTGAAAAAGTGGCTTCATCCAACCCACCACCCCTCGCCCCCATAGGGCTACTTCTATGTTCTGCCATATCCAGTGCAAAGACAGAGTTAGCATTGGCAAGCCTAAACAGCAGCCCTTTGAGAAAGGACTCTGGAGCAACAGAACATGGCAAGGTCTCATTAGACCACGGGCCACCATCACCATCCCTAGAAGCCACAATCCTGACTCAAGCAGGTAGCCACTGGGCTCTGATAACAGAATTGGTGGCTTCATGTTGGGACCCATCATAGGCCACTACAGGTGGGTATTTTTGTGTCAGGGAGAGAATATGCACAGAGAGAAAGAGGGCAAATTTATTGGTTATCACATTTCAGGCACTATTCTAGATATTTCGAACATCTTAATCATGTATTTCTTAAGCACAGACAGAGGGAACCCCAAGAAATACAGAGCAACCTCTGAGGGGATCTACAAAGTGACAGTTTTTAGATAGAATGCCTTCCTGGGACAAAATTCAACTTGAAGACAGAATGTAAAATAAGCTTGAATTTTTACATGCATAAATGGTTCCACGGGAATACCACCTTTACACAAAGTCTTTCACAGAATACTTCCAAACTCATTTTATGAGCCTATGATAACTGTCACACCAAGACCTTACAAGGATAACACAAGAAAAGAAACTTTCAGTTCAATCTCTCATAAACAGAGATAAGAATCCTATACATTATATTAGCAAACCAAATCCAGTGATACATAAAATGAGTAATAGATCATGACCACACTGCATTTATTCCAAGACTACAAGATCAGTTTAATATTAGAAAATTAATCAGTATAACTCATCGTATTAACAGACTAAAAGATAAAAATCAAGTAAGAATCTCAAGAGATGCCAAGGAAGCATTTGATGAAAGTCAGCATCTATCCACGATAAAACTCTTAGCGAACTAAGAACAGTGGGCAAGTGCTTTAATCTGATAACAAGTATCAAAACATAGTAAACATCACAATCAACAGTAAAATACTGAATGCTTTCCCCCATTTTACTGGATGTTCAAGCTACTGCAATGGGGCAAGAAAAAGACATAAGAGATACAAGGATTGGAAAGGAAGTAATAAAGCTTTCATTATTCATAGACTATGTGATTGTGTATGGAGAAAATCCCAAAGAATCTCAAATTATGATGAAAATCAAAAGCGAGTTTAACATACTTTCATATATTAAAGTCAATGTACTTTGCCGTATCGTATGCTAAGTTTCAATCAACAAAAAGGAAAGAGCTTTAAATCATTTGTACAATATGCATAAGCCTTTCTAACCCTGCTTCTACTTCTGCCCTCTTCAGATCTATTCTCCACCCTGTAGCCCAACTTATCTTCCTAAGGTAACAACTACATTCCATTATGTGGCCTCAAATACCATGAGTGAAGTGGCCCGTCTGTCTGTTCAGCCTCGTCTGCTGCCACTGCCCCTCTCGCTGCACAGGCTCGAGATACATACATCTGTTTTCAAGTATGCCTAATGAGTTGTGATCCTTTCTGTCTCAGGGCCTTTGCCCACACTGTTTCCTCTTCCCTGTGCTTCACCTAGTTCACTCTCCATAGCCCAGCTCAAACTTACTTCCTCCCTGACTTCCCCCATGCTCTCAGACATGCTTTTGGTTTTATTTGTGAGGCTGTTCTTCCTGGTCTTCTCCACTAGAATGAAAACACCACAAGGGCAGAGACCACTTCTAGATTTCTACCTATTCACAGCAACTGCCTTGATCCTTAGCACACAATAAATGCTTCCTAAGTACGCGTTGAATCGATGAGTCAACACAAAAGTTGAGGCAATCTATTTTGTTTTGTTTCACTAAAGCTTGGAGTGCAGAATATTTTGAGAGTAGAGAGGGGCTTTAAGAATTGGTAGTTTGATATTACCAGGAAATCCAGCAGTATAAGAGGTCTTGAACAGAGCACTCTACCTCAGAAGAAGGGCTGCTGATCCTTGCCCAGAAAGGCCCTACTGGTTTGGGCTGAGAACTCAGCTTGTCACTTTGAACATAAGTGTTAATTCTTTTTAATTAAAACTATTTTGAGATAATTATAGACTTCCACAAGTTCTAAGAAATAATAGATCCTATGTATCTTTTACTCTGCTTCCCCAAAGATAACTTTGTGCAAAACTATCATGCAAGAGTGAGGACCATGTTGCTTCCGAATATCCTAATCCCAGGTACACCAGCGGTTGGAAAAACCCGTGCCAGGCAAAGAACTTGCATCCAGATCAGGACTGAAATACATTAATGTGGGTGATTTAGCTCAAGAAGTCTTATCATGGAGTCTGGCAAGATGGCTTTTCCCAAGAGCATGCCAAAAGATGCACAGATGATGGTACAAATCCTGAAGGATGTGGGGATTACAGACTAGGAGCCAAGAGTTAGAAATCAGACATTGGAATTTGCCTTCTGTTAGGTGACCACAATTCTAGACAATGTAAAATTATATTCAAGCCATGCTAAGAAAGCTAATGTTGATGCAGATGATGCGCTATTGGCAATGCTGTGTAATGCTGATCAGTCTTTTACCTCTATCCTCCCCCAAGAGATGTTTTATTAGATATTGCAAGGCAAAGAAATCAAACTCCTTTGCCATTAATCAAGCCACAGCAAGGCCCTAGGTTACCATCTGATATATTCTGCTTGACTGTTCCAAACTAAAGACTTAATTAAGTGTTTACAAAAAAAAAAAAAAGGCATCTCCTTCTGTGGGAATAATAGCAGTCCAAGTACTCCCACACATGGCACACCAGCCCCACAAACCACGTCTGTGTCAAATAAAGTAGGGACTCCAGTGTCCCTCACAGGTCAAAGGTCTACTGCACATACACCCACTTCATAGTCCCCAACTGTAAAAGCATCAATTCCTGCAATGTCCATGATTCACAATGTTCTGATTAATCAATCCATAATTAACTGGGTCCAAAAACATGCTTATAACCACTAACATGGAGTCCATCACAAAATGCTGCCAAAGAATCATCAAATGCATTGAAAAGAAAATGAGAAGATGGGGATGACGACTATGACTATGACAATTTGTAATCTAGCCTTGATGCTTGTACCACGTGCACTTGGTCTTGAATCCATTGTACCAATATTAAATATGCATGCCGGGTGTTTTCATGTTGTGTTATAGAACACCTAGATGATATTTAATGAATAAATACAGTTATCCTTTCTGATTGAGATGTTGGATTTTCTTTAATAGGATTTTTCATCAGACTTTAAGTGTAAAAAACAAAATTGTCATTCATCAAAAGAAAAAAAAATCTATCATTCAATATCACAACCAGGATGCTGACACTGGTAAAATCAAGATGGCATGTTTCCACCACCACAGGGATCCCTCATGTTGGTCTTTATGACCACACCCACCATCAATGAAGGAGTGATCTGGGCTCTGCATCCTCACTAAAATTTGGTGCTACCATTTTGTTTTAGCCATTCTGGTATGTCGTGATAGATCACTGTGGTTTTGATTTGCACTCCCCTAATGGTTACTGATACTGAACATCTTTTCATGTGCTTATCTGCTGTCTGTATATCCTCTTCAGTGAAATGTCTGCTCATTAACTTTCACCTATTTTCTAATTGAACTGTTGGTTGCTGTTTGGTTTTCTTGTTGTTGCTGTTCTGCTGTTGAGTTCTAAGAACTCTTTATATATTCTAGACACTAGTCCTTTGTCACGTATGTGGTTTGCAGATATTTTCTCCCACTCTGTAGCTTGTCTTTTCATTCTCTTCACACGGGCTTTTGCAGACCAAAAGTTTTAATTTTGACCAGGTTCAATTTATCCATTTTCCCAGTTGTAAGTCACACCTTCTGTGTCAAATCCATGTTAATTTTTTTACTTTTTACTCTACTCAAATTCATCAGTACTCACAAATCAGTTCAGGTTCCTGACAAAATTGTGTTCCATCAAACATTCAGTTGGCAAACACATAACTATATTTGGTTCTATTTCCTGCCATAGAGCATTTTTCAGTAACACAGAAATACTGAAAAAATGGGTTTTGTTTTGCAAGTTTTAGTGGCACTCTTCATTTATTTTTTAGAAGCATAATACTTTTAAAATTATGTTTTCAATCAGGATGATGGATAGTTGCCTAAAAATGGGAAACAGGAAGCATATGCTCAAAACTATTAAAAAGATGTAAGACAGTGAAATTCAGAGCCTACAACCTGAGAGGCATGTATCCAGCATGGCGCTGTCCTTCAGAATCCCTTTATTGGACTTGACAGAGAAGAAGATGGTAGCATTACCTCAAATTCAATCAGTGATTCATTATTAAGCAGCTGTCAATCTGGGAAGTATAAGATATACTTAGACACTTAATATGCTACTTTTATTATTGTAGAGCTACAAAGAGCTAAACCTCAATTTTTCCTGTGCCAGAAAAATCCTGGACAGTATCTGCAAATGCCCATCACTTTTTGGTGATGTTTGGAGACCCTAATTGCTGTGGACAGTCTCTAAAATGGCCCCCAATGATTTACTCTTCTGGTATCTACATTCTTGTTTAACCCTGACCCTTTGAAAGTGGGTTAGACCTCTTGTTCACGTCTAACAAAAGGAGAATAGCAAAAGTGATATGACGCTGTTACTTCCGAGATTAGGTTACAAAAAGACTACCACCTTCCTTGCCCTCTCCCTCTCCCTCTCTCCCTGTCCATCTCTCCACTCTTCCTCCCCTTCTCTCTTGCCCTTCCCTCCCTCTCCTCCCCTCTCTCCCCTTCCCCTCTCTACTTCCTTTCTCTCCCCTCCCCCTCCCTCCCCCTCCCTCCCTCTCCTTCCTCCTTTCTCCCTTTCTTCCTCCCCACCCCCTCAACCTTATTGAGTTGTTTTCTGGAGAGCCACACATTCCCAAAGAAATGAAATCTTCAGCCAACAGCTAATGAGGCTCTGAGGCCAACAGCCATGTGAGTGATCCTTTAAGAAGATCTTTTGAAGGCTGCCCAACAGCCAAGTGAGTAAGTGAACTTGGGAGATCTTCCCTCAGACTAGACTTAGGATGACTGCAGCCTGTGAGAGCCCCCAAGCCAGAATCACCCAATCAAGCTGCACCATGATCCCCTAGCCCATGCCTGCGAGACAATAAATCCTTGCTGGTTTAAGCCACTACACTTTGGAGTAGTATGTGACTAATCCAGCCTAGATAAACAATTAAAGATCTGGAGGAAGAATTTTTTGTGACTAAAAAGGGAAACATCTTGGCAACAAGTTAATATAAAGAGGCACAATCAAATGCATACACACCATGCTTCAAGCTTCCTTTAAGATCAGTTTCAGAATCACCTTTGAAATTAAAGCATACAAACCAGGCAGAAGACTGGGGAAGACTTGGCTGAATCTACTTTAGATAAAAATAAAAGGACAGCCTACTTTTACTAAAGAATGCCCTCAAAGGAGACATTTTAATGCACTTCAAGGCGTGTTTGAACATTTGGTAAGCCCAGTGCTTTTTACTTTGCAGTGGTAAGCAAACAAGGTCATTAACATATGGCCACTTTGTATATTTATTCCATGTATTATATGATAGTGATATCTATGAAGGCATTAATTTTTAATTACTTGAAAAAAGATAACCTGGTAAAGAAACTGTCCACAAGATAGGGATGGATATTTGCATAGATGGGACTCAGTGTAACATAGATCCAACTGCAGGGGCAGGACAGAGGGGTCTACACCAAGGTATCATAAATTCAAATGTTCTAGCACATACAGAACCATTTACTAATAAAACCTAGCCTTAAACTCTGCCTCTTTATTTCTCAATGTGGTGATATAAAATGAAAGAAACTGTTTTAAACTCACCTTTGTACTCATACATGCAATAAAATGAGAAGTGAATTTGAAAGCTTGCCCTGCTACAAAGATATACCTTGGCCTGTTCAGTGGGGCACATTGATGGTCCCAGTGAAATTACTATCATTTTTCATTGAAGAAAAACACATATAATAACAAAGCTTTAAAAAAAAGTCTTGCCTAAAACCTCTTCTAGATCTTAATCAGGAAAGCAATCTGATTAAAGTCACATACACTAAAGGACAAACAGGTTTAATGTAGCAATCCTCCCAAGGTATTAACATTTTTTTAAAAAAGAATTGATCTCAAAGGGCATCATTCCTATGGAACACTTCACAGCTTGGAGGCCTTTATGTCCTCTTAAAATTGGCCCATGAATTTCCTCTCCTAGTTTTGATTCCCCTCAAGGAAAGGAAACGTAACTGTTTATGTTCCTGATTGGAAATCCCAATGAGGTTTCCCAACAGTTAAGATGTACTCAAGATTGACCCCAAACCACAGAGGTTCTGCCCAGAAAGCTGATGTAGGAACATTCGGGGGTCTCACAGTCAATTCAAAAGCTACAGGAAACCAGTTCCTTTGCAGACAAGAAGCATGAAATGAGCCGCTCTAAGAAACAGGAAGACCACTGTTAAAACTCTGCAGGGCTTGAAGCTCTGGGGAGCCCTTTGAGAGGGCTAGGCTCAACTCATACCTACCTGTCAAACAGCCTGGGTTCTGCCATGCCCATTTCCTCCATAGCACCAAGTACCATTCTTTAAAAATGACCTTTTGTGATTGCACCCATGGCTCGCCCACAGCTGTGTATTAGAACCATATGGACAACTTCTAAAGCTCCTGATGGGGGCACCTGGGTGGCTCAGTCGGTTAAGCATCCGACTTCGGCTCGGGTCATGATCTCGCGGTCCGTGAGTTCGAGCCCCACGTCGGGCTCTGTGCTGACAGCTCAGAGCATGGAGCCTGTTTCAGATTCTCTGTCTCCCTCTCTCTCTGACCCTCCCCCGTTCATGCTGTCTCTCCCTGTCTCAAAAATAAATAAACATTAAAAAAAAAAAAATTTAAAAAAAAAAAAAAAAAGCTCCTGATGTCCAATTCCCAACCTTTACCAATCAAATCAGAATCTCTGGGGTGAGACCTAGGCATCGGCATTTTTTTTTAACACCTCAGGCTTTTCCAATGTGCAGCCAGGTTTGAGAACCATTGGCTACATCATTCATTTTGTTCACCACAATACCTTCCTTAACAATCATAATATGCAGAACATCTGAATGATTCCTCAACCACCCTACCCTTTAGTTAGTAATGTTGTATGTGTATCTATGTCTCCAATCCTAGCCTTGGAGGTAGCAGTAAATAAACACATGAATGAATGAATGAATGAATGAATGAATGAATGGGCGGGTGAGTAAGTGGCCTTCCTCACCTGTCTCTTCCTGGCTTGGGACACAGGGAGGAGTTCTAAAGGGAGTGGCAGTGGAAAAAGCCAGTATCACGAGGTTTTCTTGGAAAACTACCTAAAGAGCAATAAAAAACACCACCCCAAGGGACCAAGACATCACCTCTCCCTCTATGCCCCCACAAAACCTTGTGTACTGAGACACCCCATGTATTTACACAGAAACATATATGATTATTCACAGTCATCACGCACTTGCTCAAAGAGGTGCATCCTTCAAGACCCTGCCAACACTTCACTTGCTTTGGAAATCCTCCCTGACACGTTCCAAAGTGCAGTACATGCTAGTGATATGCGTGCGATTAAATCAGGTGCACACCAGCGGGCACTGATCCATAAATTAGTTTAACAGGCGAAGACGTACTTTAGCTTGTGTTAGAAACCTAACAGACTTCCTTTCTCTATAATAATATAGAGATTACCATGCTATGAATTCTCATTTGAAAGATCGAGGAAAGTGTCTCGTTTTTAAAAGCAAAAGTGTTAAGAGAATAGGTAAGGAAAAAACAGTGTGAAGGGGGCTCAGAATAGACTGATGTGTGGAAAACACTGCCAGAGGCCTATGCAGCCCACCATTGCCCACATTACCCACTGCTTATGTCCGTGTCTTTCTTCCCTACAACCGTGTCACTGCAAGCCGGGGACATGGCCACTCCTGCTTCCACAACCTTCACTGTGTCAAACATGGTGCCTCAAACAGGAATTCTGAATAGAAACCATTTTTCTTTTATTGTTTTACCAGCCCCATTTAGGTTAAAGGCAACAGACTAAGGAGTGAGCTCATGAAACAATTCAGGTCATTGCTAGAAATAGAAAATTGCTATTACCCTCAGGAGCAGCCCTAAATAGAGGAGGTGTCATGTCACCCTTCACCCCCCTCCCCAGCACCCCGCCTGGGCGTGCCCCGATCCTTCTCCCTGGCAACAGCAGCAGCAACATCTAGGCCCCGACTCCTTTCCACCAGCTTGGCCAGTGGGTAACCGGATCTGGGAAGAAACTTGAGTCACAAGAGATTGGAGAGATTTCTGGATGTAGTGCTCAATCCTCTCAACTAGCATTTGGAGTTCTTCAGAGAATTAACTCTGACAAAACAAACCAGAAACCTCACTTCAATGTGACTACTAGCTTGAGAAGCCTTTGGCAATCACCTTGCCCTTCTGGCTCAGACTTCACGTGGTCCCCTACCCATCCCTCCCATCTGGCCTCAGCCTCCATTGAGAAGCCTGGGGCCCCCCTCACAGAGGTTTTGTGGTATAAAAGGATCTGACACAGCTTAGGAAATAGGCAGACGTGGAGCATCTCATCTACACAGAGGATATTTTCTCAGTTAAAAAAAAAAATGTGTTCTCACTTAAGAATGCTAATGGCCCATGCACAGAAATAAAATCCCTGACCTACTTTGAAGCTGAACTTATTAAACAAGCCGACCTTATTACTCAGAAGAGACTGTAAAACAGTAGAATAAAGTCCAAATGGAATTTCTAGCATCCTTCATCGACAGGAGTGGCCAAGAAAAGCACAAAAGAGAACCAGAGCCCTGGGCTGGGCATCAGGAGCCAGGGTTCATGCCCAGCTCTCTCATGGAATCTTGCTGTGTGACCTTGGAGATATCACTCTCCCTCTCTGGGCCTTAGGACTCTCATCTAGGGACTGGAAGAGGTTCTCTCTGAGGCCACTTCTATCTGTGATAACTGGGGATTCTATTTTTTGTTTTTTAAGAATTTAATGTTATACTGGAAAAACAAAAAAGAATCAATTATCTAGGGCATATTACACCAGATGCTAAGAGGCAGGTGAGGGACTAAGACATACACTGTGCCTCCAAGGAGCCCACAGCCTAGCACAGTGAGTCGGGGCGGTCCATACTGATTAATGGATTTATTTCCTAACAGCAATTTGAAAGCCGCCACAAGGCTACAGCAGAAGTAACACAACTTGTGTCTGCAACAAGAATTCCCTCTGGCGATCCACCTGACAACTTCGATTTAGCTGAATGAATCTTTCAGTGCATTTTAAACTGCTGCACAGCCACGAGTGGCCATCTACAAGTTATAATCAGATTTATCACACTGGGAAGGAAGCGAGCGGTGATACATTTCCATGGGGTTTTAGGGCAATAATGTGAGTCATCCCTGCCCATTCTGGAGAAAATCCTGGAGCTGCAAGGTAAATTATCCAAACCGGAACAGGAATGAGGCAGGAAAGGTTGCTGCTGTAACAGGAGGCATTAGTAACCCACACAATGTTGGATTAGTCAGTCACTATGGGTGCTACTGTGGGATGTTTAATGATGTTACTCGGAAAGCGTCGGGGTGTGTGTAATGGCAGGACTCCACTCAGTCCAGATCCCAGGCTCCGAGACTACCCTTCATTGGTTGAGTCTCTACAACATTGAGCACCCTCACAGAGCTCAGTGAACAAAGCCAATGCGGAGAAGAGATTTCCCAGAAGGAACAAGTGGATCTGGGGTTTGGGGTACAAAGGTGCAAGTGCCACGGTCACCCCTGGGGCCAGCCATGTTGAATTCACAGACTCTGAAGCTGTATGAACAAAGATCAAGGCAGAATAGGAGTGAAGAACCCTGCAGACACCAGAGAATGCAGGGTCCACAGAAAAGGATATGAGGGGCCCAGGCCAGAAACATCTGAGTATTGTCTCCCCATGTTACAGATGTGGATGTAGAGATTCAGAGAGCTATGCCCAAGTCCACTGAGCTAGTAAGTGGCAAGGATGTAACTGTGTGTGCAGCTTCCCATCCCTGAGGTACCCACCCTCCCCCGCAGCCCCACAACCCCTCTGCCAATCCCAGAACTTCCTGGTCAGCCACCTCACACTTTCCAGAGGGGCTCCGACTCCAACCTCCCACATCTGCCCTTTCCATTCTTTACCCACCAGTCACAGCCCATCGCACCCAGGCCAGGATGCTTCCGCCCTCCCCTAGAGGGCTGCTGAACCTTGAACATAGTTTCCATGCCTGCCACTATTTGTGGCCTTGTTCTGGCAGTTATTCCTAGAGCTGTCTGGGGAGAATTCATGTTGCTGGATTCACAAGGTGTTTGTTCATCTTCCCAGAGCGTAGTTCTCATTCCCAACCCCAGGGATCAATGCAAACCATGAAGAACAAGCAGAGAGTCCAAGGCTCAAGGAAGGCAAGTCACACCTCATTGGAGAAGCTTTAAGAGGCTGGTGTAAACACTCAATCGTTTCCAGAGTCCTGAATGTGTTCTTGGCCTTTCATCTGACAAGAGCCCCCCTAACACAGTGACCCCTCCACAGATCCAGTCCGCAGGGTCTTGGTGAGCAAAGGGCTTCCATTCCCCTTGGCATGACTGTCCTGTGTCCTGCAATGAACACACAGTCCTCTAACAGTAGACAATGATGCACATCCCTACAGAGCTGGGGAAGCACCGTTCTATCCCCATCAAACAACACAGAGAATGGAGACCAAGAGACAACAAGAAGTTTAGTCTCCCTTAGAAAGACAGTGGCAGTGCTGGAGCTTGCCAGAGATGCTGGGCATCTCTGAGGAAGATAATCTATAGTTTTATTTTGGCTTCTCAATTGGTATTCACAATTCTTTCAGTTAAGCACTACTCCAAATTTTTCTTGGAGACCTCTTTCCCACAGCCAGACCAGACAGTTTGTGATATGACCCGCCATCAGCTCCAGGAGTGGACCCCGATTCAGTCCAGCTGAACTCATCTTTCAGTGCAATTTACACCAATCAGCTTATCCACGCGTCCACCCCTGTAGTTCAGGGATGGTTCGGGGATGGACACATGACCCAAATCTGCCCACCGACCATCAGAAGTAGTCTGTTCATCTTTCCAGAGAGAAAGGTAGGATTAGCACTGCTGTCTAACCATGTGGGACCAGAGAATGGGTACATGATGGAAGCCGAGCCAAAAATAAAAGTAAAGGGAAAGACAGAGCGAGCAAGAAGCTGGAATGCGTGAAGTCACTGGTTGAGCCTTTAATCAACCCACACCACAAGTGTGTGAGACCTCTTCTCTGACCATTCATTTCCATAAACCAATAAATTCCCTTACTGATTAAGACAACAACAAAAACAGAAACAGAGAGAGGGCCGGGACAGGAAGGGAAGGGATGGGAAGGGACAGGAAGGGAAGAGGAAAAATTATTACTAGGACTGGGGTGAATGCAAGTTGAGAGACAAATGACACATGACCAGCAAACCCACTGCTCCACCTCAACCTAAGAGTAGTCTTGGGTGCAGGCAGAGCTGTGTGCGGTGGGTCCACACAGAGCCCTCACAGTCCAGGTGATGCTCCTATCTCTGCTCTTCTCACTCTGACCCAGGAATCATCAATTTCTCAAAAAGAGAATCATGATATCTCAGCTCTCAAGGGAGAGGGCTCACAGATCATTCCTCCATTCACTAGAGAGAAGAATGGTCTCAAAGGAGGAGAGAATTCACCCAAGGCCCCAGTGAATCTGAGAGTCAACCTTAGGGATACCACATATTCCTGAAGGAGCTATGCAAAAGCAGATGACACCTTGACCTGCCCTGCTCTCTGGGGCAGTCCCCGATATCCGGGAACTGGCCTGTTACCATCAGCTAGGACATCAGGTTTCTGGAAGTTGGCCCGACACTTCCAGCTAGGGCCTTTTGTTCTCTGGTTGGCCTAAACAATCTCACACAACAGCCAAACAGACCAGCTCGCTGCTACCATGATGAAGTGAGGTAGAACAAAACCACTTCATCATTTTTTCTAAGACAAAAACAAGGCCACCATGCAAACCACAAAACACACAGCACCCTCTCCTGGCTCATGCGAGGCTGGTGGCGTCTCTACCAATTACCACTTTCATCCTGCTATAGTATTACCTCCATCTGGATTAAACTTATTCAAATGCCTGATCATAGAACTATCCCCACTTCCTGACAGATTTCAGTCTAGAGCAAATGCCCACTCCCTTGGACACTCCTCCACTCCAATTATCCAACCAAAGCCCAAATCCTATAGTAAGTCCTTCTAACACCTTGTTAATGAGACTCCCCAAGGCTCTTCATGGTGTGCATTCTCCCTCTCCGCAGTGAGTCACAAACTCAACTAGTCAACCACAAAGGTGTTTCCTGTAACTCACATAGCATCCTGCAGATGGAGGGCACTGACACCTGGGGGGGAAAAAAAAAATCTCCGCTTCCTTGGCCCAATACAGAATGCTCTCCATTATCAGGCTCTGCAGCTGAATCTACCTCCACTTCCCCATCTATCTTCCACCACGGCACACTAGATACCATTCTAGGCGTTTGTACCTTCCACGTGCAGACTCTGTTACCTGGAGAGCCCCTCTCCCCCTCCCTCCTCGAGGTCTAGTTTAGGAAGCCTTCTCTGGCTCCAGATAGAGTAAATAAACCCTCCCTCCTCTCCATCACTTGACCATGCTGCACATACACTGATCGTGGCCCATGTCACAGTGAACTGTAATCATGTTTGCCCTTTGTAACCCTCCCACACTAGGTGCAAAGCTCTTTGAAGGGAAGAGGTGTGCAATGCCCAGTACAGAGGCTGGAACAGAATAGGTCTGCACACTGACTAGTTAGTTTTTTCCTGCACTGAACCAGATGTCTTTCCTATTCAATGACTGCCATATTTCAAATCACATTCAAAATGAAAGCCAAAATGATAATGTTCAAATCAAAGCCCCTGTGAAAACGAAGGCTTTGGTCTGTTATAATAGTGTCACTTGTCATTTGCAGGGTACTCTGTGATTTACAAAGCACTTCTCTCATTACCTTACTTTATTCAAGGCAATCCTCATGGTAACCCTGGCTTCTGTTATCTCTACTCACTCTTCCAACCTGCTCAGACACTTGGAAGACTCAAGGCTGGGACACAACCAGGGAATAAACTATGGCGGGTGACAGGTGGTTGTTGCTCCAAATTCACTGGAGGCCCAGTCAGCTCATGGGTTCACGGCCAAAGGGTTTTCTGGGAACCAAGCCTGATATTCACAGTCTCACTTTATACCTATCCTGCCTTTAGTTATGCATTACATTAAATATACAAATGCTTTAATTCAATACCACCAGCATTTGAACAATGATTGGGAAGTCAGAACTTGACAGGCGTTCAGACTCCACTTATTACCCATATGACTTTGGGCAAAGGGTTTAACCTCTCTGAGCCTTGGTTTACCCAACAGTAATACAGAAGTTTAGTAGTACCTAACTTACAGAGTTATCATGAGGATTAAAAGAGAAAACGTAAGTTGAGAATTTCTACAGTGGCTGGCATATAGTAATACTACACATAGAGTAAATCGTAGCTATTAATATGATCATGCTGTTATCACTACTCTTACTATTATTAAGTAGGGTGATCCTAGGTCATTTACTATCAGATAGATAGATTCTGTGACCTGGCTCTGCTCTGTGTAACAGGGGAGAGGTCAGGGGAGAGGGCTACAAGGTAAGAACAAGTTTCCCAAGATCCTGTTGTCACCTGGCTTCTGATTTGACCAGTTAGACGCACTCAGAGGAGACTGGAGGTAGAAGGAAAGGAGAGTCCAGAGCACATATATACATACATATGGAATGCATGTATACATATATTCCAGGGCATACATACTCACGGATCTCTCTCTCTCTCCCCCTCCCGCTGACTCAGGCAAGAGCTCCTGTAGCTCCTGCTGGAGACTCTATAAGAATTCCACCTTCTTTATAGTAACCCAGAACCCTGAACTCCAATAACACTATCTTCATCTTGTGACCATCCACCCTAATGGTAGTAGCTTCTGGTCACTGTTAATCTCTGAGTTGGCTCACCCTATAACCAATTCCCTACATTAAATTCCTTCTGTATCAAATACCTAGAGTTTGCATTTTCCTTGCTGGTCCTTGACTGACAAATACACCATATATGCACACTTGAGCAAAGTTGCTTTCTGCACTAGAGTTTCTTCACTTATAAAATGTTGCTAATATCTGGAAAGATATAATGAAACATACAGACACAGATCTACCTCGGTACCTGGCACATAGTCATCTTAAGAAACTGGGTCCTTTCTTGCTCTATTGGAAAAGAATCCTGTGCAGAGATCTCATTCCAAGAACTATACTATAAGGAAACAAGGAAGAATGAAACTATGTCATATTCAACAGTGACCATTACAAGTTTATCTATCATACAGAATCTTGAAACATAAAAATACAATTAAAGAACATTGTTATGAGTTGAATTGTATCCCCCCCCCCAAAAAAAGGCTATTCTGAAGGCCTAGTGCCCTGTACCTCGCCTTAATTGTGAAAAGGGTTGTTGGCAGGTATAAGTAGTTAAGGTGAATGGTCATGCCAGAGTAGAGTGGGCCCTGATCCACTATGATAGGTGTCCTTATAAGAAGATGGCAACCTAAAGATGTAGTGAGACAGGGACACCACCATTTGAAGATGGAGGACTGGAGTGTTAGGTCTACAAGCCAGGGAATTGCAAAGATCGCCAGCATACCACCAGATACTGGGAAGAGGCAATGAAGGATTCTCGTACAGGTTTCAGAAGAAGTGCGGCCCCACCAACACCTTGACTTCAGACTTCTAGCCTCCAGAACTGTGAGAGAGCATGTGTCTGTCATTTTACCACACCCTGTCTTTAGGGCTTTGCTGCAGCAGCTGTAAGAGGTAAATACAACTGTAAAAGGAGGTGGTGGGTTGGCAACATTCTGAGTGTCTCTCTACACTCAGGCTCCCTGGTGTTAATGCCCTGTATTTCTTGGGTGGTGAGCAGGGTATGTCACACGGCTGTCCTGACTTTAAGAAAGGGAAATTCTCATGAGTAGACTTCACCTAATGAGATGAGCCCTAAAAAGAAATGGGGCTCTTCCTAGTAAAGAAGATCTGAAGGGCAAGAGGGTTTGGGTGCCAAGGAAATTCTCCACCATAGGCTTTGAAGATGGAAGAAGTCACATGACAATGAAGGCAGGGTGATCTCTAAAAGTTGAGAGCAACCCCTGGCAGAGACTCAGCAAAAAAGATGCAGACTTGCTATCCACCACAAGGAACAGAATTCAACCAACAGCATAAATGAGTTGGCAAGCAGATTTTTCCCCAAATGAGAATTCAGCCTATGAGGACCTCAGCCTTGTGACACCCTGAACAGAGAACCCAGGCAAGGCTCAGGCTTCTGACCTGCAGAACTCTGAGATAATCATGCATTGTCTTAAGCTGCCAGGTCTGTGCTAATCTGTTACACAGCAACAGAAAACCAATACAGACAGGTATACTCACTGTCTACAACTGTTAAATGTAAGTATGTTGAAGGCCATAAAGGAATACACAAAATACAGGTAATGTAACATCAACCCCAAATTGTATGAAATACACATGGTATGGTATTCTCATCTGACGGCATCTCTGCCAAACATATACGTGTGGATAAAAAGAGAGACAGACAGACAGACAGACCATGGATGTACTAGGGTGACAAAATTGAGATTCAAAGCTGCCTTTAGTCTTCTTTTATCGTTTTCAGAATTTAAAAACTTATGAAAGAACAAGATTGTTCCTGCCCCCAGACCATGTGAAACAGACCACTATAAGGTTTTACAGTGAGCACAGTCTCCCCAAAGCTCAAGCTGCTTGAAATAGAGGGCCACATAAGAGCCAAGATTTCATAAAATTCCATCAGATACAGGTAATTTCTTAGATTAATATAACATCAAAGAGTCACAAATGACTCTTTTCTCTGGAAATTCCACATAAACCTTCCCTGTTATCACTCACCACCCACCAAATGGGAAGTAAAAGAGACATCCATCCTTTTGGCTAAAATCCCATCTGTGTTAAGGACGAAAGGTGATTGGGAGACTTCACGCTTTCCTCACCTACAATGCCCAGAGGAAAACTTTACGAGCCAGTACACTGGCTCCCCACATCCTCTTTTCCTCTGTCACAGTCACCAGCAAAGTTCCAGATGGTGGCTGTTCTACCATCTTAGGTCTCAGAGAAATGGACAACTGTAGAAGAGAGTCCCCATCAATCTCCAATGGCCGAGTCGTGTGAATAAAACATAAACCTTATAGTCTGCAGCCTCTGAAGTGTGGGACCATTTGTTACTACAGCACTACCTAGCACATCTTATCTTGTAGGGGTAATGTTATGATCCCCCTTTTACAAGTGAGTAAAAGGAAGCTGAGAGATGAAATAATTGGCTCAAGTTCCCATATCTGCTAAGTCCTAATGACAGGACTGAGATTCGAGTTCAGGGAGGGCTGACTCTAGACTCCATGACTCAAATCCATTGGGCAAACGTCCCTCTACTCCTTGATGCCTGGATAATCCAACACCATACTCAAGTGGAGGCAGGATGTTGACAAGAGTCTCCCCTTCAAAATGAGGAGCATAATAATGTGCTTCTCTTTACCTGGACAAATGAGTCACAGACGATGTAGGAGACACCAAGTGCAAGGCAAGGGCATTTTGACTGAAATAGGGATATCATCAAAGTCTCTGAATGACATCTCTCTTCTCCCCTGGAGAGGTTTCTATTGCTCAGGGGCCAAGATGGCCCCTTTCACCAAATCCTGCAGGATCTAATTGTGAGTTCTTCCCCACTGGGATGTCAGCTTAGTTTTTGTCTGTAGTGGATTTGTGAGTGGATAAATTAACCTTTATTTTAAGAAAAGCAAACACCATACTGCAGCCCAACAAAGAGGGCCCTACTGAGAGCTTTAAGTACTAAGAGTCATGTTCTCTGCACCTATCTCATACAGTGAGATAATACACTTTTCCAAGAACAGTCCACATCTGGGCATCCTGGGGTCCTACAGACCACTCAGGTGGAGCAGTTACAGTACCAGATTCAGGCCCACCTCTGCAACTGATTATCCAGTGACCCCAGCTGTCTGAGCCTCTGAGTCTCTATCCACAGCACTAGAGGAATGGAAAAGGTAATGTATAAAGTGGTTTCCAGCTTGAAAAATACCACAGTCAAAACCAATGCCAACTCTTACACATCACTGATTGGTGTGTAAAACAGCACAACCCTTATGGAGAATAATTTGGCAGTATCTATCAAAGTTAAAAATGTTCAGCAACCCCAGGCCTAGGAAATTATACTAAAGATATGCTTGCATAATAAAATGACGTTTGCACAGGGTTATTCATTGTGGTATTGTCTGATAGCAAAAGACTGGAAGCAATCCAAATGCTCATCCATGGCAACCAGTTAAATAAATGATGGTACATCCATACAATGGAACACCCTGGAGCTATTAGAAAGAACAGGAAGCTCTTCATGTCCAAATACAGAAAGATACCCATGATACATTAAATGAGAAAAAAAGTACAACTCAAAAGAGCTTGTGTAATATGCTACAATTTATGTAATAAAAAGAAGACAACAGAATGGGAATTTGATTAATCTACACATAAAACACTTCTGGAAAGATACACAAGAAAACAGTAACACTGATAATCTCTAGGGAAGAGAAATGTGTGGCTGAGATAAGACGTAAAAGGACAAATTTTCAGTGTATATTCTTTTGTGTCTTTGGATTTTTGGAGCAGTTAAATATAGCACCTACAAAATACACAGGAATAATTTTTAAAAATTTTTAACTGCTGCCAGCCAGTAGTTAAGAATCAAGACAAATCTTGAGAGCATGTGTCCTCAAGATGGAAAACCTCAAGTACCTTCTTCCTGGAGACCAGTACCCAATGGCTTCTCATGTACAAAATCTCTCTCTTTCCTCTTCCTAATATGCACTGTGCTCTCTACCTTCTTTTCATTCCCTCCTCTTCAGAATTTCATTATATACCTAAAATGCAACTCTTAGATTCTCTAACATGTTTTCAATTTTGAAAACGTATTTAAGTATACGAGAAAGGAGCCATGGAAAGGGGTAAGCAAAACTAGGATCTAGAAAGAGTTATAATTCCCCATGAGACTGTTGGATGAGCCCCTTGCCCTCTCAGGGCCTCAGTTTCTCCAGTGGTTGAACAAGGGCTATAGAATAGGAGATGCCTCAGGTCACCTTCCTCTCCGCTTTAAGGTTATAGTGTTCTAATAATCACATGGGATACAGCAAAGGCAAGACTATATCCTGGAAGGAGCTTTGGATATGTTACCTGACATGTAGTTTCTCACTCTGCTAACTGTCCTCTGGAAACATCTCAGATAGACCAACGGAGGTCTTGGTGGGGATAAGGGTGGTTTGAGATGCCAGAGTACTGGGAAATGGAGCCCAATCAGAGGGTGGAGGTCTTGCTGAACTGAGGAGGTAGAATTGGGAGTTTGGGGGCTGCCAGAGTGGAATTTGTAAGGCAGGGTACCATAGCACATGTCGAGATTCCCTACCAATCTCTGGATGATTGCTGGCCAGCATATATGGAAGGCAAAACTCTGGAATATCTAGAAGAGAGTATTTAATACATACAGGACTCAGAGCCAAAATCAAATACCAGAGGTTGTCTAGGGTTGAGAAACACTGGAATCCTGGGCCAGGTGCAGTGGCGATTCAGTGAAGACCCCAGAAAGAACAAGTCACAGTAGTGAGCATCACATCTGAAAGGAGGGACCACACATAAAGATGACTGACTAGACCAAAAGAGATCCATCCTAACAAAGAATCCTGAGAGTTTCAGAAGGATGGGCCAGTAATTTAACTGTCTGACAGAATAAAATTCAATACCTTGAAAGCAAATTGACAAAATCTAGACTACATACAGCATGTCAGCTACAGTTGTTATATGATGATTCAGGAAGGAAAACACCCCACACAGTCAAAATAACAGACGTCAGGATGATTCAGATGTTAGAATCTGTAGATGAGAACTTGAAAGTAACCACTGCAAATGCACTGAGGGTGTTAAAAGACATTTGTACAGAACAAGAGGACAGACAGAGAATCATAGCAAAGGAACAAAAAGTTAAAAAATAATAATAGTTCTATGACTGAAAAGTATCACATCAAAAAGGAAAAGTTTACTCTGGGCTTAGCAACAGTTCAGACACTGTAGAAGAAAGGGTCACTGAATGTGAAAACAGATAAGTAGATACCTGAACAACACAGCAAAAATGACTGAAAAATAAAGAGACTCAGTAACCTGTGGTTGAATACCAAGTGGTCTAACATATGGATATTTGGCATCTCGGAGAGACAGAGCTGAGAAAATTGGCATAAATAAGTATTTAAAGAAACGGTGACACAAAAAAAAAGAAAACCAAAAGAAAAACATCTTTCAAACTTCGGTGAAAAGGATTTAAAATTTTTAAAAATGATTCAAGAGATATTCCATATTCGTAGCTTAAAATGTTCCATTTTATAAAGGGAGTAAACTCTCCAAAAATTGCTCTAGAGACTCAGTGTATATTTTGGTCAGCATCTCTAAAGTGTTTTTAAAAACTTGATGTATTGATGCTAAAATTTATATGGAATGCAAAGAACCTAGAATAGCGAAAACAATCTTAATAAATAACATCACCTGTGTTGAGCAGGGGTATATAGGAATTCTCTATACTTCCCTTTAATTCTGCTATGAACCTAAAACCCCTATAAATAACAAAGTCTGTTTTTTAAGTGCCTGTGGAGTGGGGTTTGCCTTCCTGCACATCTGTCATTACCCCCACTTAGGTAGCTGCTTTCTCCATTCTGAGTCCCAGAATGAAAACAGAGCAGAGATTGGAGCTGCTCAGCCTCACAGCTTGAGCACAGCTATACCAACGAACCCAGGTAGGATCAGCCGATCTCTAGCTAACTCACAGGCAGATGAGCAATAACTCCTATTTGTTGTTGTTGCTGATAAAATAAAAAGCAGAGCTTTAGGACTGATTTTAAGGTTTTGATAAAGCTATAGTAATCAAGACAATGAGATATCAAAATAGTGACGAGATGAAAAGACCAACAGAAAAGGACAGAGAATCCAGAAATGGACCCATATATTTATGGGCACCTAGTGTATTAAAAAGGCTTAACAGTATTCACTTAACAGTGAATTGAGGGAAAACGACACTTCTAATAATGGTACTAAGTCAACTGACATAATATGGATAAAATGAACCCTGGTCTTTATAAAGCATATTATAAAAAATCAATTTTAGAAAACTCACATAGGCTCACATATGTGCTTTTAAAAGTTAATATAGGAGTGTGATTTTTGATACTGTAGAACATAAGTGTTTTTTAAACATAGTAAAAAAAAGATAATTGGACTTCATTAAAATTAATATCTTTTATTCACCAACACACACCCTTAAGTAAAAAGGTAAGCCACAGAATGGGAGAGGATAATTTAGAATACACACACACACACACACGACAAAGACTCATATCCAGTAAATACAAAGAACTCCTGCAAATCAATAAGATACCACACAATTTTTTTAAAGGCAAAATATCTGAACAGGCAATTCACAAAATATATGATCTGAACTGCCAAAAAATTATGTGTAAAAGTGCTCAACCTCATTAGTCATCAGTAAAATTCAAGTTTAAAAATCACCATGAAAATATATTACCATATACCTACCAGAATGGCCAATATTAACAGACTGACAACACTAACACCTCACATTAGAATAATGTCTGGCAATATGTATTTAACCCAAAAAACAATTCCCCTGCTAGTTATACACCCAAGAGAAATGGTGCCCAATAACACAAACACAAAACAAAACAGTAACAAAACACAACAAAAACATTCATAGCAGCATGGTCCATTATGGCTAAATTAGAAAACAACCCAGATGTGTGTCAGCAGTAGAATGGATACATTTTGGTATATTCATTATAACAAAACATTGTTCAAGTCAAGAATTAATGAATTATTGTTATACACACTATGGATGAGACTTACAAATATAATTTTGAATGGAAGAACTAAGACAAAATACATAGCTTTATGATTCTCTTTATATAAAATTCAAAAACAGAAAAAAACTAAAAGAACACCTTTGTGAATTAATGAGTTGGAGGGGACACAAAGGTTTCTGTGGTGCTGGGTATAGTCTATGTCCTGATCATGGTGTTATTCGTATTATTTTGACCTTTCTGCATTTATGCTATACTCCAAACTATAATTCCATGTCCCTGTCAAAAAAGGGACTGCAAGAGTCCAGTTGAGAACTGACAGGAGTGGATACAGTGATAATAACAATGGTAGGGAAGAGATACAATCAAGAAACATTTAGGTGATGAAATGGCAGGTCCATTTTGATGGGCTACATGTGGGATGCAGTAGGGAAGGTTGAGGAAAAGGTAGTAGCCTAAGATGGCTCTCAGATTTCCTTCTGGTGTTGGTGATGAAATAAATGAATGGTGCGCCATTAATGGAGATCAAAGATTTGGGAAGAACATCTTGAGCTTGAGGTGCCTGTGGCAATCCACAGGAACATCTCTGGCAGCTAATTAATTGGGAGTTCACTGGAAATGTCTGAGCAAGAGATATGGGTGTGGGAGTCAGTCATCAGCCTCCCTGGTCATAATTAAAATAATGAGACTGGATGGAATAACAGAAAGAACATGGAGCATGAAGGCATATGTGAGCAGCACTCTGGGGGAACGCCACATTGAAGGGAAAGGTATAGAAACACAAACCTATGACCAGGACAGAAATTTTAAGCTGGAGAAATAGGCAGAAAACCAAGAAACGTCAGTCATGGAAGCCCAGTCCCAACTGTGAGGCAAACAAGAGTAGCCAGGGAAGCTGGTCAGTTCTCTCAAAAACCTTGACCAAAAGGCAAGGATTTAGCTCTGCAGCTGTGGTCCCTGGGAAATTTACTTCTCCTTTCTGAGCCTTAGTTTCTTCAGTATTAATGGGGCAGTAGTGTAGTATCTGCATTAAAGGATATTGTGAGAAGCAAATGAGGTAACACCTATCAAGTATTTAGTAAATAGTGAGAGTTCATTACCTGTAATCATCATGATCCTTGCATGTGCCCATCAAGCAAGGTGTTCTTTCTCAGGGTGGGAGTAACAGGGACAAGTTTAGAGGCCAAGTAGAGAGTCCGAAGGGGAAAGTCCCTGGATACCACAAAGAGTAATCAAGGAGGACGGGCCCTACCACCACAGGTAGGTGGGCACTCCCACTGCTCTGAAAAAGCAAAGAATAGACACCGAGACACATACATCTCACAAAGTAGCAGCAGGTGCTGCAGGGAAAGGTGTCACTCCTCCCAAAGCCTCCACAAGATACCTCCATGCCTTCGGGGAAGACCCCATCTCTGGGACAATCAATGCAGGTATGAAAGATACTGCCGAAAACAACAAGCCTCATTCATCCACTTATCACCCATTCATTCAGTCACTCACATTTAACAAACACATACTAAATGCCTCCTGTGTGACGTACAGGAATAAGAAACAGTTCTTCCTCTTGAGGAGATCACACTCTTTCTGGAAGTCCAATAAGGAAGGAAAGGGACGTTTACACACACTGACCATTTCCGAGGTACCAAACCGTGGGCTTTACACAAGTGATAAAATGTGCCATATCTTATTTACCTTTCAGAGCAGGACTGGGAAGTAAGATTCACTATCTCTATTTTACACACCTGAATACAAAGGCTTGAAAAGTTAGGTGATTAGTCCAAGGTTATGTGGATACAAGTAGCAGAGCCAATAGTGGAGGAAGAGACCGTCATTATAACGCAGTATGGGGAGATGGGTGCCACACACATCCAAACTGTTGGATGGTTACAGGTGGTTCGACAAAGAATGCACACAGGAGTCTGATCTTGAAATAAGAGCTTTCCCCTAAGAAAAGGGGCCAAGAAAAATAAAGGTTGACTAATCCTCAGATGTTACCAGAACATATGTGCCCATAGCCTGCTCCTCACACAGAGAAAGAACTCAGCCATAGACACTGCATGCCTCCCCATTACAAAAATGTGGCTTTTCTTGCATGAGCACAATTAATTCTTATGACCCAAGTTCCTTTGGATTTTCTCCAAGCTTTCCTGAGGACACAGAATTGTCCTTCTGCACTGTCAAATCCCCAGATCTCATACTTAGCAGCTGTTTTCAAGATATTTTGTCAAAACTGCATATCATCCAGGCACAGAATAATTTGTCGCAGGCATTTTTACATCTGGTTGACTCCAATCAAATCATCCAGAGATTAGATAAAAACTTACAAATTTTATCAGCTTTAATTACTTAAAACAATTTTGATGGCCCTTTGAGTCTCTCCCATCCCCCAGATACTCAACACAAAGTTTCAGGAATAATAGGGAACAGATGGCAGAAATATTTAAGACAATTTTTTTTTAACAAAAATGATCAAGGAAAGATTTCATTTATTTTGATTTTTTTTTCCATTTAGGAGAAAACTGCTTTCCATGGAAAAGGGTATCTTCATAAAATCTAGCCTAACTTATAAAAAATCCCTTTAATCTAATTTTAACCGAAATGAAGCCTTCCTCCTAACGCAACTCTGATCAGGATAGATAGACTTCGCATTTAGAGATCTCAGGGGTATGTGTTAATGACAGAACAACACCTGCGGGTGATTTAACCTGGTGTCTTCGGGGCCTCCACGGATCCCCAGCAACTGACCGATGAGTGGGGGACAGCTAGGGTTGGATGATGCTTGTGTAGGCTTGAGCTCAGGCTGTTTAAGGCCCCAGGCACACGGAGCAGAGCAGGAAGAGCGGGCCTTGGAGCCAGAGCAGTAGGTGGAGAACGCCAGGCACTCTGCTGAGAGCTGCGAGCATCTCCATGGGCAGGAGGAGAACCCAGAGGGATGCCAACATTTGGATTCCTTGCATAAAGCAGAAACTCTGAAGGTAGAAGTAGAATTCAGAAACAGAATGCCTCAAGCCTTGGATAAGAGGCTTGGGCCATAAGGCCTCAGGGCTTCCTTCCAGCTCTGAGTTCTATGATCCTCAGGCTGATCTGGAGAAGCCTCTAGAAGGATGCACTCTGATACAGATATCAAAGTGTAGTTGAAAACCCCAGCCTTTAGTGTCATAAGGCTTAGAGTCAACTCCCTCCTCTGCAGCTAACGAGCTATATGACCTGGACAAGCCACTTAACCTCCCTAAGCATTGCTTCCCTCATCGTCTTTTTCATTTAATGTTAAAACTACCATGGCATCAGAACACATGGGTGGCTCAGTCTGTTAAGTGTCCGACTTTGGCTCAGGTCATGATCTCATGGCCCATGGGTTGGAGCCCGCTTCAGATTCCGTGCCTCCCTCTCTTTGCCCCTCCCCCCGCTCCTGCTGTCTCAATCTCTCAAAAAAAAATAAATGTTAAAAAAAAATTTTTTTTCAAGTACCATAGCACTGTGTCTGGCACAAAGAGACCAACAGTAAGGAGGAGATCCCCCTCACCATAACCCCACTACAAATGGCCCATAAGTTGCAAACACTTCAAATGTGTGGTGAGCTCCCATTCATCTCTCTGGCTCCTGCTCCTGTTTTGTAAGGGCTTATGCAGCCCTGTTAGTCTAAACTAATACCCCAGTGACTGGTGGGTCTCCAGTGTGACCCTGCCAGAGATGAGCCCTGGGCCTCATGCCAGGTAGGGTCTCAGTTGTTCTTTCATAAATAAAGAGCATCTCACTTGGCAGAGACTGTCTCACTACCCACAGGTCTGTGTCCCTTTCTTCCTTGGCACAAGGTGGCTGATGCTCCCAGTCTCCCCTGCAGTTAGGTGTGGCCATACAGTTCTCGCCGATGGCAAGTGAGTGAAAACATGTGCCACTTTCAGGCTGGGTCCATCCCAACAAACAAAAACAACAGCAACATCAGAAAATAAACTTTTCCTTTCAAACGTCTGATGCAGAAGAGCAGGGTGACTTTAGAAGCCACGTGGTCAAGATGGCTGACAGAAGACAGAGCCATGGTCCCTGAGTCACCACTTGGAGAAGAGTCCCCCACCTTAGATGTTTCCTAAGTAAGGAATAAACCACTCTTCCTTCCTGTTTTAACCACTAGACATTGTCAGATTTGTCATGGCAACTCCCCTAAGTCAGTGAGTCTGCACTGTGACTGTGTATCAGAATCTCGGGGAGGGCTGGGGCGCCTGGGTGGCTCAGTCGGTTAAGCGTCCGACTTTGGCTCAGGTCATTATCTCATGTCTCATGGGTTCGAGCCCTGCATCAGGCTCCATGCTGACAGTCCAGAGCCCAGAGCCTGCTTCAGATTCTGTGTCTCCCTCTCTCTCTGCCCCTCCCCTGCTGGCAATCCCTCCTCCCCCCCCCTCAAAAATAAATATTAAAAAAGATTTTTAAATAAAGATTTTAAGAAATTAAAAAATAAATCTCCTGGAGAGTTTATTCAACATACAGATTCCTCAGTCCATCCCCAAACTTTCTGATTCAGTAGGTCTGGGTCAGGGGTCAAGAATTTGAGTCCCTAACAAGTTCCCAGGTGGTGTAGATGCTGCTGGTCCAGAGACCACTTTGAGAATCACTCTCTCTACCTAGCGCACTTATAATGCTTGCATAGTGGAGCTGGGGCTCAGTAACCCTGATGAATGGAGGAAGTGTGAGAGGACACTCACATAAACACACAGCTGAGAAACTGTGACAAGTGTCAAGTTAGAGAAGAATGAAAGGGGGAGAGAACTCAGAGACTGAGGGACAGAACTCAGTGCTACTTCTCAATGGGCAGCACCCGTCCAAGGACAGATCGGTGGGGTCTAAGCAGCACACACGCAGTTGTGCACCTTCAGGGCAATTTCAAGAACAAAGGTTATTCAGGCCTAAACAGGGATGGGGTACTTGGAAAGGTGTCTACAATGGATGGCTGAAGTAGGGCTCAGGAATCTGAAATACATCTTAGAGGCATCAGGGGGCCCCCAAGAGGTGGGGACAAGGGTGTGTGGAGAGGAGAGGATGATGCTGGGAAGTTGGAGGTGAGATGGGTCAACGGGAGACAGAGCTGGAGGGCAGCTCCAAAGGTCTCAGCAGTGAGCGGGCTTAAGTGTGGGCTGGCACAAGGAATATTTGGGCAACAGGGCTGGCACGCTCAGCTGAGTGGCCTTCACAGGTGCTGGGGAGCACCTGGCAGGCAGTCAGGCTTCTGGCTGAACGAGTGGGTGGACAGCAGCACTGAGAGACGGACACAAAGAAGCAGGCTGGGGGAAGAGGGTCTGTGTGCTCGGTTTGGAGTGTGAGGTTGGGAGGCCCATGGGATCTGTGGGCTCTTTGGGGTCCTGGGGCTGATATCAGAGCAGCAGTGTTCCCACCTCAGTCCTATGGTCAGGGGCCTAGCTTTTTCCCAGAGCACTCCCGGTGCCATGGGCACATGTGCACACACCTACACCATAATACACACATGGATACATTTCTCACTTCCATCTCCTCATTTCACAGATACTTTCCTCCCTCCACCCATCAGGTCAACCCATTTGGTTGGGCAGTAAGACATGTGGTGAACACCTATCCAGTGCCTGACCCTTCAATCTCCCCTGAGGGGGCCCACATTCTATGTCTGTCCTGATGCTCTACTAGGCCAGTTTTCCCAAAGAACACCAATGCCCTGGCATTCCCAGCTCTCCTCTTTATCTCCCCGCTCCCCTGCTTTGCAGCATCTGACACTGTTCGGCTTCATCATGACCCCTGCCCACTGGCCTTGTCACTTCCCCCAAGTCATCACCGGCCTCTGCACACGCCTGCTCATCCACCTCGGGATCCATGCTCCACCCTTCCAGTGGCACTCGCCAGCCTGTAATTCCCTTCATCTTTGTCACTGGGCTGGAAACACCCAACCAGGCACTAGAGCAGTGCTTCCCGAAGGTTACCGGCTCTGTGAATCACCTGATAGACTTGTAAAAATACAGATTCCAACTGAGTAGGTCTGGGGCTTGGGGCAAAACTCTGCATTTCAAATAAGCGGCCAGGCAAAGCAATACTGCTGGTCTCAAATAAGAATCATCTAGATCTGTTGTCTCCACTGCCTCATACCCACTCTGGCGTGGCTTCTGCTGCCCACCACACCACCAGATCGGCTTGCGCAGTGCACTAATGGCCTGTAGGTTGCTAAAGGCACAGCATGTTAGCATCTGACCCTCTACTCCTTGGAGCAGCCTCTTCCCTTCCCTTTGACACCACATTGAGACACCTTAAAACCGGTGTTTCTACTCCAAATGAGCTGGTCAAAGAACTGCCCCTCAAAAGGAATGCTGGTGCTTTCCATTTTTTCCATCCTAGCTGGGAGCCAGAATCCTCCTTCACTGTCCCTTCTAAGACCCTAAGGGAACTCTGGGTCAGTCTGTCCATTCTCCTGCCAAACTCAGGGCTCTGCCATCATCCATAGCAGGCACTGTCCAACAGAACTTTCTGGAATGACAGAGATGTTCTATAACCACAGTGTCCCATAGGGTTGCTACTAGGCACATGCAGCCCATGTGACTGAGAAACTGAAATTTTTACTTTAATTGATTTAAAGTTGAATTTAAAGGGCCATATATGCCCAGTGGCTGCCATATTGGACAGCACAGTTCTATAGGAACGGATACTTCAGAGACACTCCCATCACACACCAGATGCTCTTTGGGCCTATGGCAAATTTTAACAATTTTTCAAATGTATCATAAGAGATGGTAAACTTCAGTGGATGGAAAGCACGACTATCAGACTCAGATGACCTGAGTTCAAATCCTGACCCTGCCACTTGCTAAGTGAGTGACTTTAGCAACTCACAACTTCTCTGAGCTTCAGTATCTTCACATGTACAACAAAGGTAATAGCAGATCCTAGGGAACTGGTGTGAGCATTAAATAAGTAAACACACATAGACATTTAGGTCAATGCCTAGTATAGAAGTGCTCCATCAATGTTATCTTCTTGTTACTATTTTCATTATTAAATCCTCACACTAGTCTTGCAAAGAAAGGATTACTGTCTTGCTGTCTCTGTATTACATGAACACTGACATGCAGAGAGGAAAAGGGGTCACTCTAGAAGCACACAGAAACTTGGGATTTGAACCCGGTCCTGCCCAGCTCCACAGCAGCCAGCAGTCCAGCTGTGGGCAGGCTGCCCATCACGGGCTATAGTGCCCACTCCCCAGGACAGCCTTTCCTATAGACTGTGGCAACCACAGAATCTGGAAGAATAGGGGCTGGGTCCTGGGAACAACTCTCCCACAGCTCACCGTCATACCCCTAATGCAGTTGGTGGTCCACACATAGCAATGGGGGGTCTGCCATTTTGGTGCAGTTGTAGCCTATGCTCTACTGCCAAGGACCTGATAAGGAGTTGCACCCCCTGCTTTCTAGATCTTCAAGCCTGAAGTGACCCCCCTCTTCAGCTCTACCATACAAGGTCACGTTTCTCTTTCCACTCAGTGCAGCTGTGTGCTTCTACATCCAGAGTGGTTCCCAGGAAGAGGACAGCTGCTTCTCCTGAGACGTGCTCACTGTGCTTCCCTGGGAAAAGTAATCCAGTCTAGGCAGCAGCACCTCAGAGGCTATGCTGTCATGGGGAAAGAGCCACCCAAGGAGCCTACAAAGGATAAGAAGACCAGATGGCCTAAGCAACTGGACTGGGGTGGGAATACCACTGGACTTGGACTCAGGAGACTGGGATTCAAATCCTGCCTCTGGTACTTGTTGACCTTAGGAAAATTACTTAGCATCTCTGAAGCTGGTCTTAATTAATAAAAATGAACTTATGCAGAGCAATCTGTGATTTTCAATGTATTTTCATAGCTGCAAATTCACTTATCCATTCAAAAAGCATTCATTAATCACCTACTAGGTGTTCTGTCTGTAGGGAGATGATGGTGGCCAAAGCAACAAAATCCTTGCCTTCAGAAAGTTTACTTTTAACATAATCATCTCACATGTCATGTGTTGTATCACCACGGAGGTAAATCTTGTGAAAGAATATCACACAGCAGTGGAAAATGAATTAACATCAGCCGCATACTTGTGCAGATTATCCTGTTTGAGCCCTGAATCCAGTCTCTGCTCTGCCCCGTGCACCTGGAGACCCACCTCCATCGACTGTATCTCTCACCTCCCTTGCCCTCAACTCCCAGTGGGGATTCTCGCCCCAGCCAATAAGAAGGTATCCTAGATCATCAAAGGTGAAAAGAAAGCACCTATTTCCTCCCTTCCTCAATGCCTTTTCTTTGGCAACAGCTGCTTCCTCTGGGATCTGAGCTACCCTGCGCCCACCCATGTCCCCCATCCCAGCTCTCCCTTTCTCTGCCCCTCCAAGCCTGGGGAATACCAGCTTTCTGCTGTGGCTGCCTTATCATTCTTTGTTTTCTTAACTCTGTCCCTATCTCGCCCTATGTCTAAATAAGCTCTTCATGAAACTCTTACAAAAGACAAACATGGGAAGCGAGGTATACAGTGTCTGAAGAGTGTGTAACACAGGGACTGACATCATCCAAAGAGGGAGTGAGGTTTTTCCCGACAAATAAAATCTGTTGGGATTGGAACCATGAGTGTGAGGTAATCATAAACTTGCACTCTGACAATTAACACTCTCCCCCTCAAACTTAACACGTGAGGAAAGTGAGGCTCAGTGAAGGGAAGGGTGGCTGAGGCTATACAAATTCAATCTTGTCTGTGCATACAAAGCAAGGCACAGGGACACCTGCCTTACCTGTCCTGGAAACCTCTATTACTTTCCTCTTGCTGCTGTAATAAATGACCCCAAACCTAACAGCTTAAAACAAGGGTATTGCCTTATAGTTCCGTGTGTGAGCAGTCCTAAAATCCAGGTGTCAGCAGCACTGCATTTCTTCTGGAACCTCCAGTGGAGAGGGGTTTCCCTTGCTTTATTCAGATACTAGAGGCCACCTGCATTGCTTGGTTTGTGGCCCCTTCCTCCTCCCTCAAGCCACTAGCTCAGCATTTTTCAATCTTTCTTTCTCTTTTCTTCCTTCTCTCCCTCCTTCCTTCTCCCTCCTTCCTTCTCTCCCTCCTTCTGTTGTTACCTCCCTTCTGAGTCTGACTCCCCTGCCACCCTCTTATAAAAACCCTTATGACTACATTGAGCTCAGATAATTCAGTATCATCTCCCCATCTTAAAATACTTAGTCACATCTGAAAAGCCCCTTTAATTACATAAGGTAACAGGTTCATAGGTTCTGGGGATGAAGATCTGGGTATCTTAGGGGAGGAAGCATTGTTCTGCCTACATACAGGACCCAAAGGCCTTGGAAGTGGCTAGAAACTTGTCTGTCATAAAGACCGATTCTTACTGCTAAGGTGTTACTAGCAGTAATGTCATCTCCACAGAGAAATAAACAAAACCAGCCTTCCGAGGCCAGGTGGCCTTTGGCAAAAGGGCAGGCAACCGGCTGCTGTACAACCATGAGTAAGACACTTAACCTTTCTGAGCTTCACTTTGCTCTTTGTAAAATGGGAACAGTGTCTATTCCCCATGTAGAGAGGATTACATGAGCTGGTGCATGACAAGAACACAGCACAGGGTAGGGCTCCCCCTCTCCATGTCTCCTCTTGGCCTCCTTCTGCCTCCCATTCTGAGAACACACATGCACAGCCCACGTTCAGCCCTTGGTGGCTGCCATCGCTATGCTTCAGGGACTGATGAGCTGTTACTAATGGGATTGTTCAGGGTGGGGTGGGGGTGTGAGGAACAGAAGAGCTTCAGGGCCTCACTCATCCTTCTGAGATTTTGACATAGACACAGATTTTAAGAGAATTAAGCAAAGAAGTAGAAATGCTATGAATAAATGTCAGCGTCCCTCACAAAATGTTACCTCCCAAGACCTCACTTTTTGCCAGCAAATATTCGGAGATGTCAGGGCATCTCTCCAAAGTGGCTCTCATCATGTCACCCGCCTTTTTAACATCTTCTCAAGACTGCCCTGCTGGTGACAGGACAAAACAACTGTCCTTTGTCTAGAGCCTCAGATGTCCTCGAGCCTGTCTCCTGACTGTCCTTCTAGCTCAGCTCTGTCCTGTAACACCTGCATGTTTCAGCGGGGGGCAGGAGAAGTGGGGGCAGAAGACTTCCGCAAACCTCCTATTCCCTTCGATATCTGTTACTTTCCTTTTAATGTCCTGATACATGTGACACCCCTCAGTGAAGCTTCTTCAGCTGTAAAATGGGTCACTGTGAGAACTTCTTGAGATTATCCTTGGCATGCCTCAAGAACACTGTCGGGGGATACTAACTAGCAGTGATTACATCAACAATAACATCTACCATGTGCCAGGTATCAATAGAGGTTGGCCCCCTTTCCTTATCACACTATGTAATAATCACACTCGTCGTGGTGGAGTAAGGATTCTTTTGCTTGTCATATGTATGTATGCCTGAATGCCTGGAACATCGGACGTATTCAGAGAATATTTGCAGGAAGATGGAAGGAAGAACAAGTAAAAAATAAACAAACAAACAAACATAAAATGACAACTGGTATACCAGTCAATGTTCAATTTCAGTAGCAAGTTTCTTCTGGAGACTCCGGGGACCACTGTTTGCCCTGACCCACTGAGCCTTCCTGGTAACATTCTGCATCCACCACAACTCATCTTGCCAACAGCAAATCTGATCTGGTCACTTCTGTGTTTCAAGCCCATCAACAGTGCCCAAGATCAAGCTCAAAGTCCTTGTCCTGGTCAAATCAGATCCTTGTGCTTTGACTCTATCAGGCTGTGTCTCTATTATTGCATCTCCAGCCACCCTTCTCCTTGAGCTTTATGCCTAAGCAGCGCCAAATGTTGCACCATTCTCCAAACACTACTGGGCCTTGGCTCACACTGTGCCTCCATTCCAGAAGTGATCTCATTCTCAAAAAATCTCCTATCATCTTTCTAGAGTCAGCTCAAATTAAACCTTCTAGTGAAGTATGACGTTCCCTTACTCACCATCTCTTATATTTGCTCTCACTGCAGTAATAGCTGTAAAAACCTTTATGAATCTTCAGTATCTGGATAGGTTGGGTACTGGACAACTTTCATACCTTATCTCTATCCTAGGGCTTCTCAGGTTTTAGCACGCATCATAATCCCCGGGCAGACTTTTTATTTATTTTTCCTGGCAGACTTTTAAAACGCAGATACATATACCCTACTCCGGATTCTGATTCAATAGGTTTGGGGTGGTGCCGGAGACTTCACATTTCTCATAAAGGCTCCAGCAATGCTGACACTGTGGTCCATGACTAGAACACTTTGACTAGCATTGTCTTCCTTGTAGGTAAAACTGTATTACCAGTTTGCAAGGGAAGAGACGTTAAGTAACTTGCCACAGGCTAAATTATTCAGTGATGAGGCCAAATTTTGAACCCCAGTCTCTGAAGCCACAGCCTGAGCTCTCCCTTACTCAACAACAGCAGGGACAGCAGGTGACATTTACGAACACCTCACTCCACCCCCAGCATTCCGCTAAGCACCACCTATATATCATCTCCTATAATCCTCATAACCTTCTGAGATGAATTCTAGCACTCCCACATTATAAATGATGAGGAAACTGACACAAAAAGGGTAACTTACCCAAGGTCACACAGGCAGCAAGTGTTAAAATGGAGAACTGGGCCAAGGGACAATGACAGCACACCCATACATTAACAATGACCACTTTCGGTCGGTGACGTTGTTCATCCTTCACTGCCATCATCGGTTTACATGCAAGTCTCCCCAGCCAGACTGTGAGTATCTCTAGGGTCAGGGAAATCATCTGATTTAACTTGCGTCCTAGCTGGCAAAATGCAAGCGATTTGTAGATACATAAATGTGTCTGATGAATGAATAAATATACAAGACTGAAGGAGTAAATAAAGGACGTGAAAACAACAGAAATCTTTACCACTTGACAAGTAGATTGTCCCCCTAATAAAGGATATGACTGGATCCACAGAACTATGCATACAGGGGCTTCAAGGAGGCCATTTGTCTTCAAATAAAGAACAAAAAAATAATGGCAACAACAAAAACACGGTCTCCAGAAGCTGTGGGCTGGCATCCAAAGGCAGCTCTGGAAGTCAGGCAAAAGACTGCAGGTCTGGCAAAATGAAGCTCCCACCTAAAAATGCTTCTCTTGTTTCGCTTTTAGCTAATTTCTCTTTTTTCTGAGCCTACCAGGAGTGTCAGTCTAGCAGATGCTATTCAAACTAACAGCTGCAAAGGGGGAAAAAAACAGAGAGGAACTTTCTGTTGCTTGTAATCAAGGGTAAAAATAAAAGAAGCACAATGAAAATTAAGGAAAATAAACAGCGATCAAGGCTTTTTCTTTTCCATTTGCCTGTGGTGCCCTGCTGCGCATCCAACAATGGAAGAAGAACAAGACTGGAGCGTGGGATTCCAGGTCAGCTCCCCACTGCACACAAGGACAGCAAGATGCCTACACTAAGCCTGAGTTATAGGACTGGGGAGAGACAGCTCTCAGAGCCTCCTTCTCCCAAGCAGAAACTGAGCCTGTGGTTGCACAGGGAGAGAGCTGGGTGGGAGGATGGTACAGGTAGAGGAGGGGAGTGAACCAGGACTGAATGCTCCTTGGCCCTTGGCTGTGATATGTGGTTTTGCACTTAGATGTAGCCCTCGAGGCATCCATTAATTCAGATCTCTTGAGCATTGGCCTTGACTTGGCTGGAGGCCCAATCAAACTGTGGATAATTTAAGACTATCTGCTACACTCAGCACTGCATTTCTGTATCTGGGTTCTCCACTTGACCCTGAGATTTGGCCTCGATTGCCCTTGGCCTGGCTGAGTTGATCATGGCTTTCAATGAAGACAAAATAATGATCATCTTTACCATGTGCTGGGTGCTGTGCTGTGGGTGTGTCTTGCTTTGTCCTCACAACAGCTCTGTGGTGTGGGTAGATGTATCCCAATTTTACAGATGAGCAAGGTTCAAAAAGAGCAAAGTATGATACAAACAAAGTATGTGTCCCTGGTATACTTTATCTGGAAAGCAGCAGAGTGGGAATCCTCATTCTGGTATCTGACCTGGAGCCCACCATGGTGCTCTGACAGATGGTGGATATTAGGTTTCTTAGACTCCCTGCTGGCAACTGGACCCCCAAAAGAGAAGGATCACAGTGGGAGTGGGAAGTTCACTGGGAAGATGCCTTCAGATACAGTTGACCAGTCCTGGGGAACAAAAGCAGAAAATAGTAGGAAAGGAGCCCTGGAGGCCAGTGCAGGCACTAGAGGCAAGTAGAGGAGAGGGAGGGAGGGGGTAGTAGAGTCTAGGTAGTCAAAGGACTTGCTCCATTTCACCCAGAACATTTAGAGGACAGAGTAAAATGGACTGGAAGAGAAAAGCTGGGGGGGGGGGGCTCAAGGTATGGGGGTTCCTTGGAGTCAACATCTGAGGAAGATCAGAAATATCCAAGGGAACCATGGGTTGTGGGTCCCAGCTGACCTTGCAGTGGGTAGTGTAGTGTTCTGCTTACAAGGAGGCAGGTGCACTCCTCACCCAGCAGCTGAGTGTCAACTTCTGACTGCTCACTTTAATCCCTCTCTGGGAACTTGCCTCATCCAAGGCTATGTTTGCTGGAGGTCAAAAGACATGGCCAATGACAGGTTCATGTGTGAATGCAAAGCCTGGTCCTCTATCCTGAATTTGGAACAATGCTGAAGGGCCATCCAGGCTCCAGGGTTCTCCCTTCAGAACTGCCCAAGTCCTACACCTCCAGTTGTAACCACATTGTAGATCTGCTCCCTCTGCCCTGTTCTGCCTTCCTCACTCCCCGATCTATGGGTGAACCTCTATAGAACTTTCCAGAATAAACCTTCTGCATCCAACTCACTGTCTCAGATTTTATCTCCAGGGAGCCCAATCGAAGAGATCCCCTCTGCCTCAGTGCCTCCCACCACTTCCTTCAAGGAAACTTCTGGCTAAAAGGCCCACAGAATTTATGGGGAGATGAGCAGTTGAAGTGAACACCTCCACCTGGATCTCAAGCACAGGCTCTTCCTGTCCAACCATGGATTCCTCCATGGTTCCAAGACCCAGCTGCAAGATTTCCACACTGGTCCTGGCACCAGCCGTTCAGTACAGTCTAATTGCACCAAATTTTATTTGAGTCTTCACTGGGGCTGTCACTTCTTCCAATTAAGTGGAGGTTACAGAAGGATCCACTTGTCACTACAGCAATTCCTCCTTGTGCTAAATGCTCCCAGAATCTTAACTACCCAGCATCATGATCAGAAAAGATGGCTCCAATGGAGATGGTAGTATTTCTTTTTCACAGAGACAAATACGGGCAGGCCCCTGAGCCCAACATGCACTACCCGTGTACAGCAGCTACATAAATTAGACAGGCCTAAATAAGTCAGGCTGGAGACAGGGATGGAAACAGAATGCAGATGAGGCTCACCACCAGACTGGCATCCCACAAAGGCTGGGAGCCCACATTGCTTGGGCAGCATGGCACAGCAGAAGTACTGAGATGACAGCCAGGAGACGTGGACTTGATGCCCTGCTTTTGTCACCTGATGGGAGGACTTCCCACAAGACCTCACCTGTGCCCCATGGCCTCCAATGCCTTGGGTGATCTGGCCCCTGACCACCTCCCCAACCTCTACTCCCAGTACTCACCCACTCCATTCCAACCACTCTGACCACCTTCAATTCCTCCATCATGCCACATTCATTCTTACCTCTAACATTCCCTATTCAATGTTCCCTTTACCTACAAAGTCTTCCTGCTCTTTAAGTAGCTGACACCTTCTCATCCTTCAGGTCTCAGATCCAAACGTGACCTCCTCCAAGAAACTCTCCTTGTTCATTTACCGAAACAGACCTCCCACTTACTCTCTGCCACTATACTCTACTCGATTCCAACATGCCCCCATCACAGTTGGTAGTAATATATTGATCTATTAACTCTTTCAAAGTCCATCTCTTCCTGTAGAATGGTGCTGCCCAATATGGTAGCCACTAGCCATCTGTGACTAAACTAATGGAAATTAAATAAAATTTAAAATTCAATTCCTCAGTCACAACAGCCACATCTTAAGTGTCCGAGAGCCACCCGTGGCTACTGAGTTATGGACAGCAGACAGCAGAGATACAGATTTCTATCATTACAGCAAGTTCTATTGGACAGTGCTGGTCGACAAGACACACTTTGCAAGTCTGATCAACCCCCGCATCCCTACTGCCTATAATAGAGCCTAGGCATATAGTAGCGACTCCTACATATTTAAATGAATTAACAAACACCAAATATTTTACATGAGAGGTATATTCAAAAGAGATAAGAAGAGGGAATGTTCATATCTGCTTGAAAAAGTGAAAGAAGTCTTCACAGAGAAGGTGACATTTAAACTGAGCTTTGAAAGAGGACAGTGTGAGAAGAAGGGGAAGGGGCACAGAGCAAAGAGAATGGCAGAGCAAAAGGCACAGAAGGATGAAAGATCATGCCGTTTCCTGTTCAGGGACTTGGCCAGTTTCTCGTATTTGCGATTGGTGGCACTCAGGTTTCCTTTCCTTCTAAGTCTGATGTTCAGGGGCTCATGGCTGAGATATTTGCTTCAGGGTCCAGAATTTAAACATGTGCTACAGAGGCATGCCGTCTAAAAAGTAAGAGAAATGTAGCATTTTTTTTAAATCCAAGGTACAAAAAAGGAATACAGATGCTCATATTTTAATAAGCTACAAAAGATCCCACATTCTCTGCCTGGCCTGCTTCTTGTTGCCGTCTACGCTTAAGATACACTTTAGCACAAACAGGTTGCATAGGAGATGAGGTACCAATCTCGGGATGGATAAACAGAAAAGCTGACCTCTTGAGAAGGCTTCTGGGCATGCAAATACAGTGATGCAACCTCATAAGTAAAGGTGTCCATTCAATAGGCTGGCACACACCTGCTATCCCTCAACCCCCTCCCCAAATATAAGGCTTAGGCACCTGCCCTGCAGGCGACATGTGCATCCTGACATCCACCTGGAAACAGGGTGACTCAGCCTCAGGAAGCCAGGAGGGGGTTGAGGAGCAGGGGGGAGGAAACGAGGCAAATCACTGGGCATTACACCCCTTTAAAAGAGAAAGAGTCACTCTCTTCTCAAAGACTGGCTCATTTATACAAGCAAACAAATCAGAACACGATACGGGTAGGAATTCCCAGGCTCTTTGCCTTGTGGAGATAAAAGGAAAAAGAAACAAAAGACTCAGAGAGAGTTGCTGGTATGAGCCCACAAAGCTGCTCCACATTAATCACCTCGTCACCGCCCTTGCTGGCGCCCTCTTCAATGCCAGCCCTGGGTCTTTGCCGGGAAGATGCAGGTCGAGCTGGAGCTGGCTGGGGAGCTCATTAGTGCCTCACCGGAGCCAAGGGCTGCCTGCCTTCCAGAACGTATTTTGAACTCTCACTTTAGATACTTCTTGGAATCAATATAATGCTTTTCCAGTCGGCTCCGTCTGCTGCCCTTGCAGCCATTACGGGCTGCAGAACTGTTCAGGCTCATCAACACACATGCCTTCACCCCATAGGGAACGGCACCACACCCTTCACACATTGGTCCTCTGGGGTCCTCACACAGAAGGGCCCAGATCTGGGGAGAAGGGACTCCAGGGAGGAGCTAGAAGTGGGGATCCAGTGGGTGCCAGGTGCTAGGACAATGTGGATAGAAGGCCCTAGTGACAATAGGTGTTGTGTTGGGAGGTACCTCAGGCAGTTCCAGAGATGGCTCAGGAGTCCCAACTGGGAACCAGACCCCAAAGCCACATCTCTTACTCAGACATGAAACTTCGAAAACGCTGTCTCTGAGATCTGTTTCCCTTCATGATTCTTTTGTGGCCTAACCTACCTTCCAGCTGCCCTGCATATGGCCACCAGGGCCCAGGAGAATCTCAGCTCTCCGAACGGCCCCAACAGGCCCCACATCTCTGGCAGGCCATCACTCCAGCTGAGCTAGAGGACTGTGAGACTGGGATCTTTATGGGCCACTGGGATAGTAAGTCCTATGGAATACCACTGACTCCAGACTTTGCAGGTGGCCTTCTAGAAGTCAATTTCTCTGTGGAACATAAAGGACTGCTCTCAGTTCCTTCCACTAGCAGGAGCCCAAGAGATGGTGTCGCCTCTTGCCTTCAGATGGTCTCTCAGTCAACCTTTAGTATCCACACTCACTACAGTGACACTGTTCTTCAGAGCCCACCGACTACAACCTGAATTGAGAGCTGATGCTGCCAGATCCCATGGTTTGGGGTTACTGGTCACAGCTTGGTGGCATCCTCAAAGAAAAAGATCTAGTACAATCCCACATGTAAATGAGGCAATACTACAGCTACTTCAGAGGATCTGCTGTGAGCTACTCAAGATCATTCTTTAAGTGTGCAGTGATGCTATTAGTCAGCATTTGCTGCAGTAACAAACATCCCTGAATCTTCAAGATGTATACAGACACTTATTTCACTTTCTCAGGTCTGTGGGTCAGTGCGGCTTGGCTCCAATTTGGGTTCAAATCTGTTCCTTACCCTCCTCACTCCAGGAATGCGGCTGAAAGAGCAGCTACCAGCATCCGGTTCTTCTAATGATGGATTGCAGAGAGGGAGACCAGCAGTAGAAACATGTGACCTCATCTTGACACTGACACCCTGTTCCTTCTCCCACATTCTGTTGGTGAAAGCAAGCCACATGGCTGAGCTCAAAGTCAACAGGGTCCTGTCGAAGTTGAATAGGAAGTGCATTCTGCCTTTGGGGGTGGGAGCATGAAAAGTAAGTATTTGTAGAACAACACAATGCTCCAGAGGTGCTCGGCAAGGGCATGGCACATAGTAATCTCTCGGAATATGTTCAATATGATCAGTATTAGTATCACTATTAGCAATGGCACTCTGCTGATGATTCAATGATGTTCAAATAAAATTGAGGTAGATGAGGCAGAATTTAGGGGGACTGCTACTTGGGAGTGGCCCTGGGGAAGCTCAACCCCTCTTTCCTGGTCCAGACTGGCACGGAGATCTGCGGTGGGGCCAGCTGTGACTGAAGGAGAGAAAGGAAGCTGCAGCCAGCTGAGGTCTGAGCCCGTGGCCGTCCTTGGGACCAGTAGGAACCGAAGACAGCATCCCATGAAAAAGTGAGCTCATGGCACAACCAAGACTCAAACCCCAGGACCCCTGACTGCCAGCCCTGGAGTAAATTCCCACTCTACCATCACTAGGAAGGAGAACATGTGGAGATGGAATTGATTTTTTTTTTCCCTATATGATTTTTCTTAAGAGGAAAAAAAACCCCAAACCTCTCAATGTTTATTTTTATTTCTTTTAGGCTGAGGCTTAACTCCAAAAATAGACAGTCTTTTTCAGTAGCCCTGTCATTAGCAGTTGCTACAAACAAACTGTGTCCCCCACACATTGAACTGCAAGAGCGATACTTAAAAAGAGCAGTTAGAACAGAAGTTTCCAGAGAATCGTGAGGAGGGCAGTGGCTGAAGTTCCCACAGTCTCTGCAAGGAGCCAGGCCTTCCTCAGTGTCCTGGGTCTCCTTGTGAGCCACCCACACCCTATCCTTTGCCCTCCTGTGTGTCTGAGTATGTGCTTCCCCCTGGAGAACTTGGGACAACTCAACCTACCAAGGCCACTCTGGCTGTGTGTCCTTAACCAGGCCACTTAACCTCTGAGTCTCTGATATCTTACCTAGAAAATGGAAATAATAATAATCATAGGTTATTTGGGACATCCTCATCATTTTGCACACATTCAAGAACTATTTGCTTTCACATAAGCAGCCGTGAACTGAATTCCTTCCACACACAGTAATGCCAGAAATAAAGGGAGAAACTGAATACAGCCCTTGCCTCCAAAGACATTCCATTCTAGCAGGAGTTCCTGCTAAGTGGATATAGATTAGTCCATAGATTAATTATAAATGAGAGGCATTTAACCCAATTTTCGGTGGCGGGGAAGGATGCCAGGGAAGGCTTCTCTGGAGGGCAAATGTTTGGGCTGAGTGATGAAAGAGTTAATGAAGTGGGGAACCACATTCCAGGAAATGGGAACAGCATGTGCAAAAGTGCAGAGGCTGACTATTATGATCTAGGCTGCTTTCCAGACTGAGTGCAGTGTAAATGTCTGGAAGAAAAGAGACTACAAAGGGCTTTGCCCATCCTTGCAGGAAGTAACAGAGAGCTGTTGAGGTCTTGTAACTGGGGTATTCATACGACAAATGTCCACTGAATGCTTACAATGTGCCAAGCACATGGGATACCGGATGAGCAAGCACCGACCCCATGCCTGTCATCATGGAACCCAGAGTCTAATGGAGCAGACACATTTGCTAACAGATGTGCAGTTTAGAGAGGTCACGTTAGATGACTAGGGCGGGCGAGGCAGAATCAGAAGACCAGGAACCAGACACGTGACAAGGTCATGTGAGCAGTGATGCTACTAAATGGTAATGGGCCTAAAGTCTGTGATGGTGTCTGGGAAGGGGGCTCATGAGAGCTATGGCTGAAGAGGCACAGGGTCCAATTACAGAGGCAGCCCCTTCTGGGGGCAGTGGGGCCACTGCCACTGGAGGGGGGAGGGGCAGTGGCACACGGAAAGGATGCGAAAAAGGAGAGGGGAAGAGCCCCGAGACATGGACGAAGGGAGGTAAAGCAGCAGCTCCAGTCTCCCAGCTTCTCATCTGTTCTCCCCTCCCAGGGGAGTCTGTGGCCACCGCTCACCTGGAAGACACACAGCTCTCTTTCAATGTCAAAGGGGGTGCCTGAATTCTGTAGAAAACAAGACGCACAAGAATAGTTCAGGAGGAGTTGGAGGGGAGACGTCACACCTATGAAACTAGACTGGTGTTCTGGGTTCCACTGTGTCCCCCAAGAAGATAGGTTCAAGTCCTAACCCCCAGGTACCTGAGTGTGCTCTTGTTTGGAAATAGGGTCTTTGTGGATATAATCCAGCCCATACTGGATTAGCATGGGTCCTCATCCAATGACTTGTGTCCTAATAAGAGGAGGAACATTTAGACACAGAGACCTACAGAGAAGGCCATGTGATGATGGAGGCAGAGACTGGACTGATGTGTCCAGAAGCCAAATGACACCAAGGATCACCTACAGCCACCAAGAAAAAAAAAGTAGCATAGAAACGATTCTCCCTCAGATCCACCAGAAGGATCAAACCCACGGACACACTGATGCTGGACTTCTGGCCCGCACAGGCTGACAGAATTAGTTCCTGTTATGTGGAGCTTCTCTGTTTGTGGTCACCTGTTATGTCAGCCCTAGGAAACTAATACAACTGTTGATTAAATCCATACCAGTTAGCAGCCCTGGGGGTGGCATGCGGAAATACCCCAATGACTGCCTTCACCCCACCCTGTGGACTAGGGCCCCGAGTTGGCAGCTACGGCCCTGACCCCACTGTTACTCACACCTACCATCCAACCTGAGAGGCGAGCCGCTCTGAGCTCACTTTGCAGATGGGACCACAGGCTTGCAGCAGCTCAGGGGCATGCTGGGGTCTCAGAGCTCGTAAGTGGCAGAGCTGGGGTGTGAGTACAGGTCATCTTGTGTCTTCCTCAGGGGCTGCAGGCATCTACACGAGTGGTCCCAGTCCACAAAGCACTTGTGATTTACAGAATTAAGAACCCCATTTTTAACACTCTCTGAAATGATCTCACTTGTTAGCTCATTTCCCTTTTTTCTCCTCCTCTGGGATGCAGGCTTCAAGATAATGGAAGCCCTGTCCCCACACAGATCCCTTGGTGTATCCCTTGTGTCTAGAAGATTCCTGGGATGTAGTAGGTGTATAATAACCTTTGCCTCATTGACCCATCATTTAATAGGGGCATTTAGAGAAAGCACCGCTCAGGTATGTATTTCTATACTGGTTTAAGGAGCAAATGGAGCTAACTGCTTGATGTCCTTGACCAGAGAAGGCTCACAGGAAGATGCTGAAGTCACTCATTTGTGCAGCCCTACCCCATACCCAAGGTATCAGAACCAGGGAAGCCACTGTCAACAACTCCATCAGTGTGGACAGGACCAAGATCACTCCAAACGCTTGCGTGCAACAAGGCACTAATAAGCGATGAAAGGGTGACACACAGAGTGCAAGCTCGGGGTGGGGGGGTGGTAAGGGGGAGGGAAGGAGGGAGGACAGGGGGCAGGGAAGGGGAACCATGTTTCCCAGGAGGAAATATCCCACCAGAGGGCACTGGCAAGCAGGCACAGAGAGCCATTTACCATTTGTGACCTTCTGAAGAATAATGAACAGGGCTGGTGTGGGAGCCAGAAAGGAAGTCAGAAAGCAGAGGTACCGAGATAAAGACAGACTGGACTCAGACAGGGACAGACAGAGGTATGTTTTTGGTTCTGAAATGGCCATGCAGCACTGCAAAAACTCACTGAAACAAAAGTGCATCATTGTCATTTAAGCCTAAAACCCAGGGACCCAGATTGTAGACCACACCTACTAGTCAATCTTACATCTTCCATGGGCTTGGGCCCTCCCCTCACCACTCCACAAAGCCATAGCAGAGCAGTGTACACACCAGGGGTGCCCCACCCACACCTGTCCAATTTCTGTCTGTCCAGAACCCCTCGTTAGGGGAAGGTTCCCACCCCACTGCATCTTCCTGGAGCACCTCAACTCTTCATATTCTGCCCTGCTGGCTGCAGACCAGAGCACATGGTTCTGACAGGGCCCTTCTACATGCTACTGGGCAGGAGACCTGGTACAGCACTGGTTATCCACTCAGGCAGGGATGATCCGAATCCTTTCCTGGGATTGACATTCAGACATGGAGAGAAGTAGGCTCTCTTGCCTTCGAGGCCGTTAATCTAGAAGGTGTGGGCCTGAAGCTGTAGGCCCCCTGACTTGCCCCCACCATTCCCCATGAGCATGTATGAGGATAACATCAAGGAGGAACCAGGAAACCGGAAACAGAAGACAGAGCCCTGAGTCCACCACTCGAGCCCTGACATGTGAATGTGCACAGAGGCAGCTCCATGCCTGGGCATCCTGGGGACACATACCAACACCCTCCCTCTGGGCCTGTATCCAGTTACACGTGGATCACTGCCACTCAGCACTGAAAGGGTCCAGACTGAGAATGGCTCCCCTCTCAATTCTCACCTCACAGCAGCTGCTGCTGAGCCCTCCTACTCTCAATCGTGTCAATAACCACACACTTTGGCAGGACAAGCACAAGGGTCTGGGCAGGGCTGTGGCCTGCAGAGACTTCCACGGAAGTGTCAAGGACCAAGGCAAGGGTGGGATCTACTCCGGCAAAATGGGGCCCACTTCTGAGATGCCCAAGAAAGGCAAGGGGAGAGTCATGCATCTGCCAGACAAAAATAATCCAAAACCAGTGGGGAAATAACTGGCAAGTGGGGCTGGCAGAAATGAGCTGTGCAAACAGTCCCAAAGCCACTGTCTGCTGCCAGAATGCTCTGCCTCAGAGCTTCGCAACAGGCGGGGGGGTGGGGGTGGTGGTGAAGGGGGAGCCAGGACAACGCCTTCAGAAGAGGCAGTAGCCACCAAGAACTTCTTGATGGGGTGGCCAGAGCACTTGCCAGAGCAGACACATCCCACATTCCATTTGGACGCACTTGCCTTGCTGTACTATAACCTCCTTCCCTTGCTAAATCCTCCAAAGTCAGCCATGCCACAAAGAGTATGTGGCAAAGAATGAAGGAAAATTAAGGAAAGGGGACTGAGTTCCAAATACAGAGGGTATAGAGCAGAGAAAAGATGTAAGAAGAAGTAACTGACATTGAAACCCAGCGGGCTTTCAGTAGAAAGTCATGAAAACCAAAAAGGAACCATAATAAGAATCTCTAGAAATATACAAACATTTGAAACAGATCTCATTCTACCCAAACCTCAAAAGGCATGGTAACCTCTGTTGGCATCCTGGATACAGACAAATTTGGGATTACATGAGCTCTTCTCAGATCCAACCCTAGGAACACCTGGCAAGGGCTCTCATGCAAAGTCAATGATAGGAAGAATAGATCTATGAGCTGCCTCTCCATGGTTTCTGGAAATGGCAGGGCAGCTCTTGATGATACTGGGGACCAGGAGCTAATCAGCAGTCCTGCTGCCATGGCTGATATGGTGGGGTGGGAAAGGTGGGGACCTAGGCATAGGCAACAGGACCAGGTCCACACCCGGCCAAAGCCTGGGAGGTGGGTATTCTCCAATTCCCTTCATCCCTACTGCTCACAGAAGTCAAGGAACCAAATCAACAGAGCTTAGGACTCAGCAGAGACAGGCAAAGACATCTGGAGGAGTCACCCTTGTCCTTAAGTCTGCAAGCTTCCCTGGTCACTTAATGGAGTGCAGTAGCCTAGCTAGGGAAAGAAAGGTGAGGGGGAAAAGGGACAGTCAGCTCAATTCCCCAAAAGAAAAGTCACAAGGAGGAGTATAGAATTCCTGTGACAGCACTGCTCAGAAAGCAGCTCAAGGCAGCTCAAGATGAGTCAGTCCAGGTGGCATCAGGCAGACAGAATCAGCAAACTCCTCTCACTAGGAGGTCAAATGCAGCAAAGGCCTCTCCAACCACTGTTGGGCTCCCACAAAATTCCAAGTGTGAAGTACGGCACTGTCCTGATGCCCTGGGTGTCTGAGAAATGGACATTAGTCAAGGCCAGTTCAGCTACTCTTCATTCACATCCCAGCCTGATGAGGTTATGGGTGGGGAGGGGTGGTACAGAGCTCCACACCTCACTCACTCAGGGACTCAGCCTTCTATCCGGAGATGCTACCTGCCTCATCATACGGTCTCCAGTGTCACAACAGGAGGGGAAAAGGCAAGGAGCTAACACATGGGAGATTCTGTACAGGTCTGGCCTAGAAGGGACACACATCACTTTGGCACACATTCCTTTGGCCACCTGGATGTTTGGGAAATGTAACCTTCCTGCCTCTCCAGGAGAAAAAGTAAATGATACAGAGAACAAATAATATTGTTGCTTGAGTCTTTAACTTCCCCAGCTGGCATGAAGTAAGTCCCACGCTCTTGACTTCCATGCTTTATTTCACTGAGCCTCAGAAAACGCAAAGCAAATAACATTCTTCTTTCCCTTTTATAGGTGGAGAGACTGAGGCTCCGTCTCTTGTGTGGTCTAATTCAGGAGCAAAAAGGAGACAGAGCCAGGAGTCAAACCAAGCCCTGCTGGCTTCTGAAGTACAGCCTCCCTGTCTGCCCTCAGGAAAGGCACTTTCAACAGTCCGTAAGATGTAGCAAGCAACATCACAGTCCTGTCCTACGGGGCCCCAGCAGTTCCCCTCTCTTGCGAAAGAGAGATTAGAAGAGCAAATCACAGGGCACACTCTGCTGCTGATTATCTCCAACAGGAGACTCTCCCTCCCTGAGAACAGAGGACAAGCGGCTCTGCTAGTCAGTGTCTGTTGCAAACCACCAAGCTGAGTTCCATCAGAAAGGGGTAGTTCCGCTGACTGGATTACGAGTCACACCTGCCTCTAGATACATAAACAAGAGACCTGCTACTTGGATTAATAATGAGAAAGTGCTACAAGCACACTTCATTTAAAAGAGAAGATGCCGAATCCTAGCCCCACTGCCACCAGGGTCCAGAAAAGTATGGAGAGAAGGATCATATGCTTCAAAAAACAATACAAACACATTTAAAAAAGCAAAGAAGGGGCGCCTGGGTGGCTCAGTCGGTTGAGCGTCCAACTTCGGCTCAGGTCATGATCTCGCGGTCCCTGAGTTCAAGCCCTGCATCGGGCTCTGTGCTACCAGCTCGGAGCCTGGAGCCTGCTTTGGATTCTGTGTCTCCCTCTACTCTCTGTCCTTCCCCTACTCATGTGCGTGTGCTCTCTCGCTCTCTCTCTCCCTCTCTCTCGCACTCTGTCAAAAATAAACAAACATTAAAAATTAAAAAAGCAAAGAAATCCATCTGCCCAAGTGGTGGGGAAACAGAAATTTTCTATCCTTCTAAGAGCCCCGTCATTCTACAGAGCCAGGTCATTTGTTTCTCACCGTTTTTGCAAAGCATTCTAGTGTTTCCAGGGTGGGGGTGGGGGGATACATTTGAGGCCCACCTGTATAATACAGCCTTCTCTTATGACAAAGAGGAAAACGGAAGAACAGAAAAATAGTCATTGGAAGCTAATTAGCGGTAAAACGGAAGCTACCTTACTTCTAAAACTAAACCTCACGGAAGCACTGGTCTGGAGTTCCCTGGATTGGGATGGCAGCACATCCTGGGCAGGGGACAGGACTGTGCGGTCTACAAACAACACAGTGTGGGCATAATGAACCCCACTGATTACTCCCCCTAACTGTTATGATACTGCTCTTTGGCATCTGCATCTTGCTAATTACTCCAGTTTTGTTTTGTTTTTTAATGTTTAAACATGCTGCCGTGGCGAGGACCACTTCTAAATGACTGGTGGTGCTTGCTTTGAGGTGCAAAGTGCTGTGTTCTTCCCCCACCCTCCATCCTATCCACCCCTAACTGGAATCACTGGGCTCCACTGGAAGGTAAAGTGACGTGGCTAGAGAGGTGGTGTGCTGGGGGAGACTGGGCACAATGACAGCTCCCATGGCCACACTGGGCTGACTCAGACTGCGCACTGGAACAGCCTACCTTATGCGACCAGAGCCCCAGCCCGCTCCCTGTCCCCTCATTGTGCTCTCATGTTCCCTCACATATGACTGGGGTCTTATACTACCCAACAGGGCTATCACTGGTCTTTGAGCTCCTTTCTAACTTAAGACTCAGCCTTCTGGATAGGGTTTCCAAGCTGTCACATGTGGCAGACTTGTTCCCGAGCTTCCATTGTTCCTGAGCTTCCTAGGCCACAGCCCAGGCCATGCCCAACCCCCCCTTCCTTAACATAAACACACAATTTCTGCCCTCATAGGTTATTCTGGAATCTGTAGGCTCTACATTAAGTAACGGTTGGGGAGAGACATTTTTTTTTTAACCTTTAAAAAAAGCAACCCATGAAAAAAAGGATAATTGTCCAGCCATCAGGCCAACTTTTGGGCCCAGTAGCAGTGGGAAAGGGAAGAATTATCTTCTCATCTCTTCAGAAGCAGGCTGGAGGGACACCTGCATGGCTCAGCTGGTTAAGTGTCTGACTCTTGATTTCGGCTTGAGTCATGATCTCATGGTTCATGAGATCGAGCCCCGCATCAGGCTCTGTGCTGACAGTGCAGAGCCTGCTTGGGACTCTCTCTTTCCCTCTCTCTGCCCCCCGCCTTCTCTGAAATTAAACAAATAAACTTAAAAAAAAAGTGGGCTATAAAGCTTTGGTTCAAGAGGATAGGCCTGGGAGGCTGCTAATGACTTTTCTTGATGAAACTTGTATCAATTAGTATAATGCTAGCTGCTATAACAAACAGACCCCAGGGCACAGAAGCTTAACATGATAATAATTGATTGTTGCTTAAATAACGGGCCTGTCTGGCAGGCAATTTTTCTCCAAAAGGTGACTCAGGGACCCAGAATTATTCGATATTTGGACTCTTCCACCTTCTAAGTGCTTGGGGTCATCTGTATACGGCCAACTAAAGAGGGAAGAGTAACACTGTGGCTCTGAATGTACTTGTATTCACCTTCCCTGGCTGGAGCAAATCACACGGTCCCACTGAGAACAAGGCAGGTTGGGAAATGTAGTCCTTGGTCAGGCATCTGCTCTGAATCACAGCTCCACTCAGTGGAAGGGGAGGCTCATGTGTTTGGTGCACACAGCAGTTTACTGACCTGGCAGCCAGAGTTTCTCATATTCCCAACAGCGGGTGGTTAGTCTGCACTTTCTTTTTACTGGGTCCCCATGGGTATTTAGGAAAGAAATGGGAGGAGGGGGCACAAGAGCACACTGCAGCAAACCAGAAGTCAAATGTCAATTCTTCAGAGACTGGGGCTCAAACAAGCTGAATCACTTCTTCACAGCCATGTAACTACCTCTGCCTTCTTTCTCCCATATGTCATCCCCCACCCCTGGCCAGAAGCCCATGGGATTGCACATGAAGTGTAGAGCACCAGGGATAAAAAGACCATCCCATGGGGAGGGGTCGGGGTCACGGTTTCACAACTGGCCCTTGGGGCTGGCTGTTTGCTGTGGAGGCTGTTCTGTACATTGTAGGCCATTTACAGCATCTTTGGCCTCCACACCCTCCCAGGTATGACCATTAAAAAGGTCTTCAGATACTGCCAAATGTCCCCAGGGGGACAGAATAACCCTAAGTGTAGGGGGCATGGACGGAGGCCATGCATAGCAGTTCAGAGGGGAATTCGGTTCCAGGGCGGGGACAGAGAACGTGACCTGCAGCATCCCTTCTGAATCTGGAGCCCATGGTTTAATCGAGTTTAACTGGGCCTGAAACTTGGGTTCTCAGAAGCAATATGCCATGAGTATCTGCCACAGAATAGAACATTATGGAAAATTAGCATTAGGAGAGCCAGAAAAAAAGTCTCAATTACAGTAGGAAGAGGACAGATTTTAGGCAGTGAGACTCTAAGTAGGCTGGGGAATCAGGCTTCAGCGTTCCCATCTGAAACATGGGAGCAGGTGAGGACTCAACAGAACCTCACGTGGAAGATCCAGGGCAGGGTCTGGCAGGCAATAAATGGTCCACAAATGTTAGCTAATGACAGACCTTACAGCTCATTCCACACCCCAGATAATTCTTCCATTTGAACACAGGAGGATAATGTTCCAAGTGAATGAGGATTTAATGCAATTGCCATTTGATTTAATTTCCAAAAGCGTTAAAAGTGTTAACGCAACACATCAGCATGCAGCTGATAAAGTAGTCAAAATAATTCAAGGAAACCAATACTTGTCAGGTTTTATTTATCCACATTTACGCTTTCTTAAAAATAAGCTGGTCTTTGTGCCCATATAGAATACAATATACATAGATTTCTCCCGGTTCGCCTCCCCCCTACACACATATGCTCAAGTTAAGTTTCCCACTTTCTTCCCATCTGTCATTTTTCCCTTCCCATGAAGAGCTAGCAGTGACGTTATGCAAGAAGGAGGGAGTTGGGGCTAAGGCTGGGCAGTTGACAAATGCGGGGCTGACGGCAATTGATGAAGACAAGCATGAACATATGGGCAGCACTTTGTTGACACAGGATGAACATATCCTTGACCCCTTTCTCAAGTCTAGGCAGGTTGGAACAATTGTTCCGTTTTAGAATCAGGGAGTCAAGAGGTGACACTCCTAATTCACATAGTTACTCCAAGATTTGAACCCAAGACCTCTGATTTGCAATCTAGGTGTTCTTGCCAAGAGTAGCCATGGCAAACTAACAAACAAAGCAACCCAGTAATAAAAGTGTTGACTAAAGAAAGATGAAACTAAGAACCCGAGCATCAGGATATTTTCCTGCTGAAAATGACGGCTGCAGAGAAGATGGAGGTGCTCAAGTTTCTTTGCATAGCATCTTTCTGGAAAGCCAAGGTCAGACAGGGGATGGGGGGTGGAGATGGGCCAAGACTGACATGAAAAGGTGTTAAACTTGGAGACACAGGCTGAAGCAGGTACACTCGAGTGGGCAGGACTCGGCGGGGAAGGGGGAGGGCTCACCCTGAGACCAGCCTTCCCTTGACCGGCACTAAAAGACAACCCAGAGGTCTCTTTTAAATGACCATCAGAATGGCCCCATGGCAGACTGGATAAGTAGCATGGCCATGGCAGGTCAACTGAGACCCCAGACTGTAACAGAGCAGGACAAAGGCCACAGCAGTACTGCAGGGAACTGTAAAGTTTAAAGCTTCCACAGCCATGAAGGAAAGAATGAAGGAAAGGAAAACAAGACTTAAAGGAAAAGATAAAAAGTGGTACCCGTGAAGAGGACGGAACCTGTCCAGAGACAGGAGGAAGCCCAAGGTTCCAACAACAACAGAACCTTGGAGCAGGAAGGGGTGAGGAGTCACCTGCAATGCTACTGCAGGCTTGTGTAGGGAGCACTGAGGATGATGATGGATATAGCAAGTTCGAGCGCCTTCTACACGCCAGGTATCCTGGACGCAGCAGGAAGCAAAACCTACAGAGCTTCTGCCTTCAGGAGATTATGTAATACGGAGATGTAAATGACAATGGCAAACCCTGATACGAGCTAGGAAGAAAACCCCAGACTGAAACAATGATACAGCTTTACAGGAGGTAGGGAAGGGTGCTATTTTAGATAAGGTACTCAGGGTAGGGAGGCTCTCTGAGACACTGATGTCTGACCAGAGACCAGAGGGAATTAAACAAATGAGCCACATAATTCTTTGGAAGAAAAGCATTTTAAGCCAAGAGAGAACAAACAGGAAGTACAAAGGTCCTAGGGTCAGAACTATCACGGTATGGTTCAAGGAAGAGGAAATGGGCCAGTGTGGCTGGAAAAGAGAATAAAAGGACAAATATGGGAGGTGGGGGATCAGGAATCAAAGAGACAGAGGGGCCAGATCTAGAAGCCATGTTAAGAAGCTTAGATTTTATTCTGAGTATGACAGGAACTACTGGAGGGTTTTGAGCAAGCAAATGCCACAATTTAACTTGTTTTCAAACTATCACTCAGGCTGCTATATGGAGACTAGACCTCAGGTGGCACAAGGGTAGAACAGGGAAAGAGCTGATACAGTCATCCAACTGAAAGAGGGGGAGAGCTTGGTCCTGTGCACCAACTGGCAAACTGACCTGGGAGCCAAATTCAGACCGCTGCGTGTTTTCATAAGTAAAGTTTTATTGGCACACAGCCACATTCACTCATTTACATATTTCCCATGGCTGCTTTTGCCACAACAGCAGAGTTTAATGGCTGCAACAGAGCCTGTATGGCCTACGAAGCTGAAAATATAAACTATCCTGCTCTGTACAGGAAAGGTGTACCAACCAGAACTCAGGTGTCCACAGCAGAGGTAGGAGAGTGTGGCAGGGTTCTAGGTAGACCTAGGGAGTTGTTTACAGGGCAGAAGCCAGATTCCAGCCCAGGATCTTCTACCACAAGCCCACTCTCTGACTGCTGAGCAAAACGGTGCCCCCACCCCCACCCCCAGGTCCCCCTGGCCTCTGAGGGCTGGCAGAGAACAGGAACAGATGCTCCCAAGTCCAGTTCTGATATCGGCCTTGGAAGAGCTCCTGTGGCTGCCCAAGCTACATGCTCAGAGCGATTACTGGCTCTGCCTGTTCTCCTAGCATGATGCAGCGGCCCTTCACAGCTGCGGTCACTGACCAGGCACAGGCCAACAGCTTCGGTCACTTCGGAAGCCTGCAGAAGCTGCAGGGTCTGGGTATTACAAACTGTTGGATCCCACGCTTCCCTCTCTCAGGCCTTACTTTGTCAGTGAGTGGGGGCCAACTTCCAACTGTCCTATCTGAATCTAAATGGCTGTGGGCTTTCTCCAAAGCCCCCGAGGCCCCTCCTGTCCTGTGCAACAAGTCTGAAGTACCAGGATATGAATACCCCAGGAACAGCCCTCGACCAGTGACTGGTGGGAGGTAGGGTACAAATATCCCAACTCTCTCACATCGTAGGAGTCTATGCTGAATCCTAGGCTTCCCCAGTAGGAATGAGCTCCACATGGTCACCTGCTTGGAAATGCCCGTCCTCTTCACCTTACCTCCTGACATCCCAAACAAACCTCTTGCATTCAGATCTCTGCCGAGTCTGCTTCTAGGGATCCCAGTCCTGAATGCCCCTGATCTTCACTCCTCCAAATAGGCTGTGCCTTTTACCAAAGCCACCTGCCTGACCAGGGCTTTGCACGGGGCCATGGGAAGGGACCAGGCAAGAGGAGAACAGATGGATACAGAGGCCCAGCTTCACGAGTGTGTGCGCACTACTGTCCACGGAGCACAGACGGGGGTTCCATCAGAGCCCCCTGACTCCTACGGAATAAAGCTCCAATTCTGTCTGGCACAAAGACTCCGAATATATCCCCCAGCCTATATCTGCAACCTCAAACATGTCACCCACTCATGTCTGAAAAGTGGCCCAGGCTATCTCTGCTCAAGAGACTGGCCAAGGAGCCAGCTCAGAGGGGAGCACTTGAAGAAACCTTCTACAGCTTTTTCAAACTGTATCAACTGTCCCACCCTCGATTTCCTCAGCTTACACCAATTACAGAGCTACTATATTGAATTTTGTAAGAAATGTATACAAGAAAGAACTCAGTCTGAAGCACCAGCAGGCCTGGCTTTAAATCCTGGCTCCATCATGCACAAGCTGTGCGACCTTGGGAGAGCTACTGAACCCCTCTGAGCCTCTGTGCCCTCATTTGTAAAAGGGAGATGCTAACAGCACCTACAGAATAGGGTCATCAGTAGGATTAGTAACACAGGACAGTAGATGCTGAGCACAAACTAAATGGCCGTGCATTATAGGCTTGCATGATTCTTCCCAATAAACCACGGGCCTACCACACCATCTGACCCAGAGCTGGGGCTCATTCAGCTCTCAAACAAATGAATGCAGGACCAAGTCTGCCACTCCAGCCATGCAGTCTCTAAACCAGAGGCTGTAAACTCAAATGCCTACAGAAACCAGACTAGTGATGTCAGCAAAATGGGCCACGTGAGTGGCAGTGGTCAACCACACAGCATGTGCTCCAGAACCAAGGGGCCACACTCACCACTGCCGCCACCGCAGGCTCCGTGTGGCCCGACCTGATGCAACTCCATGAGATCTTTAAATACTCCAACAAAATGTTAGGAAAAAAGACAGTGCAACCCAATAAAGCATTTCTGCAACTGACTTTGAATAATAGGCTGCCTTTGGTGATCTCCATCGTATTTCCAAGAGAGATCTTAAACATCTATCTTACAGGTTATTGTTCCTTTAAGTAGGACAAGGAAAACTGGACAATGTACTCGAGTAATATCCCTTAAAACAACAGTAAAATATAGGAGCGTCTGGATGGCTCAGTTAAGTGTCCGACTTTGGCTCAGGCTATGATCTCATGGTTCATGGGTTTGAGCCCCACACTGGGCTCTGAGTCAACAGCGCGGAGCCTGGAGCCTACTTTAGATTCTGTGTCTCTCTTGCTTGCTCTCTGTCCCTCCCCTGCTTGTGTACTCTCTCTCTCTCTCTCAAAAATAAGCAGTAAAAAACTTTTTAAATAATAGTAAAATATGATTACTGATGGTTACAGATGTAACTGTGTGGGTATCCACTTTGTACTAGGATCTATACATGTATTGTCTCCCTCTCATAATGGATCCAATTAGATACATTCATCCCATTGAACAGATGAGGAACCTGAGGCCTAGGGGGAACACATAATTTGCCTGGAGTCACCCAGACCGGGGGGGGGGGGGGGGGGGGGGGGGAAGGGCAGGACTGAAATTGAAGCTCAGGTGTGTTCACATCCAAAATCCCTACTCTTGATCCCATCAAGCTGCCCTGGTAGGAAGTCACATGAGTATTTAAAAAGAACATCAGGGGGGCGCCTGGGTGGCGCAGTCGGTTAAGCATCCGACTTCAACCAGGTCACGATCTCGCGGTCCGGGAGTTCGAGCCCCGCGTCGGGCTCTGGGCTGATGGCTCTGAGCCTGGAGCCTGTTTCCAATTCTGTGTCTCCCTCTCTCTCTGCCCCTCCCCCGTTCATGCTTTCTCTCTGTCCCAAAAATAAATAAACGTTGAAAAAAAAATTAAAAAAAAAAAGAACATCAGGCACTCAGTGCTGGTATCAGACTTCTACTTCTGTTATATGGAGTTGGAAAACAGATTCAAAAATCACTGCCAGTAACAAATTTTTATCTTAGCAAATTTTCATCAGTCACATACCTGCATAATGTGGACTGAAGACACCTATGTCCTTGGGAGAAGCAAAAACATCTTGAAATCTAAGAAAGGAGGAAATCCAGAAATGGGAAGAGAATAGTGCATTTGTGAGCACTGGTCCGGAACAGGCAGGTTGAGGGACTGGACTATCAATTGTGCAAAACCTCAATTATAGAGTAATCTAATGTATGCCCAGGTACATTATCACAATTCAATAAACAGCTCTTCAGAATTAAGTAATTCCAATTTGCTTTCATTTTGATCTGTGTTGCCCTGAGAATTTGATATTACCTACACTCAAATTAGGTGGTATCTTCTGAAGTGCTGATGCTCACAATCCTGGGATAGCACATGAAGCACAAGCCAGCCAGCCATAAACACACCTATTTAGACAGAGACATTACTTGGCACGGTGCACACACCTGCTATGGACACTGTCAGAGGGCACTCCACCCATCTCTGGGCACCCTTGGGCACCGAGGGGCCCTGCGACCTCCCAAATGCAGGATGGCCTGAGTTCTGAACGAGTGCTGCCATGTGGTCAGATGGTTGAGCGCAAGAAGGACCAGCTACTTTTCCTTTCTCCCAAGATTCCTAGCTCACCAGTGGTGGACACAGGAGGGGACCTGGGGCATCTGACCTAGCATGGACCCCATGACCCAAACCCCATGATCCATGACCCAAACTTGTCAACCCAAACAAGCCCACATGTCACCACCCACTTTTATATCTCCTCCCTCCCTTTCCCCATGATCAGCACATGACTCTATGGGGAGAGACCACCAGTCTCCCTTTGCGGAGGAGGCCTTACATGATTTCTCCAAGGCCACAGAGATAGCAATCAAACCACCACTGGGTCATGCGTCCTATCCCCACACACCCACCCAGTCCTTCACCATCTCTTACTCTCTTACCTGGGAAATCATACGAACCACGACTGTTTATTTAACAAACACTTCTAAGGGCAACAAGCCAGGCACTGTTCTAAGAACTTCTACATCCATTGTCTCATTGAATCCTCTGGCTGGACACACACCACTCTGAGGTAGGTAATCCTACATCTCTATTCCCAGATGAGCCAGCTTTATCAGAAGAGGCTGATGTTCAAGGTCATAGCGCTGGGACAAGATAGGCCTGGATTTGAACCCATGCATCAGGGCACTTTCCTGTGTCTGAACTGGAATAAAATGAAGAAAACCTGGGGGAAGATGTGCCCAGGGCTGGTTTTCCTTCTACGACACGTGGCGTGGCAGGGGTCAGCTGCCTCCCCCTCAGCACACACCATCTGTGTGATGTGTAAACCAGGAACAGGAAGTTACATTTGGGGAGCGCCATCCCCTAAGATAAGACTTAGCCCTTGAAAATACTTTTGTCTTCTCAAATTTTCTCCATTCCCTGAAAGAAGGAAGATTTATGTTTATTCTTTTTTTAATTTTTTTAAATGTTTATTTATTTTTGAAGGAGAGAGACACAGAGTGTGAGTAGGGGAGGGGCAGAGAGAGAGAGGAACACACAGAATCCGAAGGAGGCTCCAGGCTCTGAGCTGTCAGCACAGAGCCTGACACGGGGCTCAAACCCACAAACCGCGAGATCATGACTGGAGCCGAAGTCGAACACTTAACCAACTGAGCCACCCAGGTGCCCCTACTTTTTTTTTTTTTTTAAGTGCAAATATTTCAGTACTAAAGTATCTACCCATCCTGCTCAGTCATGGCCAGGGGCTCCAAGAGGCCAGTCACAGGACACTTTCCCCCAGATGCTGCCTTCACATGGGTTCCTGGCCAGACATCACTGCTGCTTGTGGATGTCCCCTGCTTTTCATTTTACTTGGCTTGGCAACCGTTAGCTATTTAGGAGCATGTGGGTAAAAAGAATTAAATCCATTTCCCCTGGAATCTGGAAGGTAGTAAGTACTCCACTCCAGAGAGGAGGGGAGCAGTGATGGAGAAAGCAGGAGTTAAAAGGCCAAGTTAACAGCAGCTCCAGAGACTCTTGTCATGAGTTTGCATGCAGTCTGGTTGCCTTCAACACTGTTTTTGACATCATGACACCAGGTGCCAACAAGGTCACAACCCTGAGGCCGTCCAAAGACGGCTGAAATAGCATGAGCCAACACCCAGCGGAACCCCAGCTCTGCCCCTTAGGACAGTCTCTCAACTGGCTGTGGTTGTTCTCCCTGCTGTAAAATGAATTAAAATAAAACTAAGGTACAGTGCCATATTTAGGACTAAATGAGATCGCATATGTGAAATGACTTCTACATTCAAGGGGCTCAGCTTCTAGCTTGCCACCAACTAAAAAAAGGAAAAATAATGGTCGCTACAAACAAGTGCTATCCCAAAAGGTTTTCTTTGTTTTTCAAAAGTTTGAGAGAGCGAGAGCGAGCACGTGCACACGAGAGCACTTGTGTTATTGGGGGAAGGGGAGAGAGAAGGAGAGACAGAATCCCAAGCAGGCTCCGTGCTGTCAGCTCAGAGCCTGATGTGGGGCTCGAACTCAGGAACTGTGAGATCATGACTCGAGCCAAGATCAAGAGTCAGACACTTAACTGACTGAGCTACCCAGGCACCCGCCATAAAAGCCTTTCTCAAGATGTAATAAGAGGGGAGCAGGTTGCAGAGAAGGCGCACTGTGAAGGAGACCTCTGAAGGAGGACACCCAGCACGTCCCTCAAAAGAGAACAGCGAGCACTGTAGGTGAAGGCACTGGGGGCAGCAGGGCTCCTGGATCATAGTGAGAAATGCGGCCAGTGCACTGTTCCCCCAGAAGCCCGAACCCCAGCCCATGCACAGCCCACAAAGGATCAATCACTGTCCCAATGAACCCTGACCACCCTTTCAAACCAAGGCAATGATGCCTCCCCATGGAGATGCCATCCTCAGTCCCAAAGGCTTTGGGACTTTGGTAACCCACATCTCCTCCTCCACAACTGAGAAAGGAAGAATAAACCAAGCACTTTCTGATTCCAATTGTGCAAAAAGATCAGAGTGCTACACTAGCTGCCCCACTCATCCTGTTACCTCCTTACCGGCCTGGTGCCAGGCACCTGCAACGTGTGGGCAAGTCCGTGGAGAGAAAGCATGAGCAAACACAGTCTGTTCTCTGGTGGGTCCCCACCGCAGAGCAGGAGGCTGCCACAGGAGGGATATAATGAACTTCTGCAGGGGGCGGCTCAGGAAATTACATATTCACCTACTGCCTGAAAGGCCTGCAGAGGCCACTGTGTTACCAAAATCAATCTTATGGCACCAAAACAGCAGACATATGAGCCTAATGTGATTGAAATGATGCTTTCTTTTATGTATTAATGGCACTCAATGTCAATGATTTTAAGATGATTTTTCCCTCTGTTGATTGTTCTGTTCATGACTGCCTAATTTGTTGATCTTCAGCTTAAGTGTACATGGCATTATGGAGATGAAATGAGTTCCTGCTGAGGCCAATAACTCATTTATGCATCCATCATTCAGTAAGTATTTTAAGGTTGAGCCTTTCGAAATGACCAACCGCGCAGGTCAAAACAGTTGAACACTGGCAGTTTTGTATTTGGGCAAACTCGGCACTTGGGCCATGCCCGTGGCTAAGTCTGGGGACCTCGTGAACCATGAACAAAACGAAAAATGCCTCGATTCTCACAGAGCTCGTCTTCTAAAGGGCAAGATGGAGAACTACCAAGAACATGAATAAAGGAAAAATAAAATTTTAAAGTGTGATAAGTACTTTATCACACGTACACAAGGTGACGTGATAGCACCCAGCAGCACAAGGGTTGGGGACATTCTCTCAGAGAAGATGGCATGAGGATGTTCAAGCTAAGACCTGAATGATAACAATTGGTCAGCTGTATGAATATCCATCTAGAGTCAGGACAGCCCAGGAGAGAAACTCTCAGACTACAACCCCCAATCTAGGTTCAGGCAAGGCTATCGGTTACATGGGGTCCAGCAAATAGAGGTCAAGGCCCTCACCCCAACCCATACTTTGTCCCAGAAAACCAACTCAGGAGACTTCTAGGGAGTCGATCCACGTTTTCACTTTCATACACCCTGGGTATCATTCTACAGCTAGCAGAAGATGAATACGTTCATTATTTCATTCGCTAAGTTATGCTATATTAAAATTTTAATCAGTGAACATAATGCTGGAAAATGAGTACATCCATATACTACTTTTTTCCAGGGTAAACTGTCAAACCACTTTTTGCAAAAGCAGTATTACGACACAAAGAAAAATCCATAAAGATGCTCATATTCGTTGGCCCTACCAACTCTACCCCTAGGGAATTCATCCAAGGAAATAATCTGGTTCAATGGAATAAAAATGTTCTCTTTTGGAAGAACTCCATTGAAGTGTTAATTGATGCACAAAGGCAAGATAAAACAAAAACGAAAACACCTGGAATTACCTAAATGACTACAAATAGGGAGGTTTTAAGAAATGGGATGATTCACTTGATGAAATAGTACACAACCATTAAGCATTAAAACAAAGATTATATAGGCTTTCAAAAATAAATGTGATATCCGGCTCCTTGGAGGAAGCAGAAAAGGAAGCAATGTGCATATTTTAATGTAAAGCATGTCAACAATACCTCAAGGTGAACAAGAACAAGAAAATTGAAAAGAATTGAATCAAGGCCAGTAGGGTGGGGGTTATTTCAGAAGTCCTTCTGAAATATTGTCATTACATCGAATTTTCTTTTTTTTTTTTTTTTTTTTTTTTAAATTTTTTTTTTTTTTCAACGTTTATTTATTTTTGGGACAGAGAGAGACAGAGCATGAACGGGGGAGGGGCAGAGAGAGAGGGAGACACAGAATCGGAGACAGGCTCCAGGCTCTGAGCCGTCAGCCCAGAGCCTGACGCGGGGCTCGAACTCACGGACCGCGAGATCGTGACCTGGCTGAAGTCGGACGCTTAACCGACTGCGCCACCCAGGCGCCCCTACATCGAATTTTCAATAAACAATCCCTCAGAAATAATTCTATTCTCTGAACATGGCAATAGAACACAACCAAAACACAAGGACATTGGCTCATTCTAACTTTAAATGCAAAATAAAGCCAAATTTGGAGATATCTTCCATGTTATAGACCCACAGGCTTGCACAGGTGGACCTTATGAGTAAGACTCAACTTGGAAGAATAATGCAAAATTCCATGATTTTACAGTAACTTCACTTCTTTCTTTGCAGAGTGTGGAAATGGGGGACTGGAAATCTTGTGTCCTTCAAATAACAGGAAGGAGCAGCAGGAGATGAGAACAGGCACCTCAGTTCCTTGCACCCTCTGAGGATGGGGCCATAGCAGCCCCTGAAATCAGGCCTGCAGGAGAAGCACGCGCTGGGGGCACTCACCTTTCACAATCAGCTCAGCGTAGTTGGACACACCAGAGCCGCCGTCAGAACGGATCACACAGCGGTACTTGCTCACGCTCCGCTGGGCAGTGTCCGCCACACTGACCGTGGCTGAGAAGCGTCTGTGGTTGACCACCCGGGTGACCATGAGGGCTGTGTCCCTGCCATTCCATTGCTGCAAGACAGAGGTAGGGAGGGGGGGAGAGCAGAAACCATATCATCACAGGGCACCAGGTGACCTCCAGCTGGGAAGCCCCAACTGTCCCCACACCCCTGGGGCCAAGGCTTTCCATAAGGAGGGGTCTCCATGGCTGGCTTTTGCAAGTGATCTAATGCAGGTATAAACTTCGTTAGGGAGCCGATTCAAGAATGCAGGTGCCTAATGGCAATACAGGGCACAGGCCTTCTCAACACACCTTGGTTCCTTGCTTGGCCTGCGTCTAAGGTTGGCACTTGCCCGCCTTCCTCCCATTTTCCTTCATCTCTTAAGCAGAGCCCACAGGGTTCCCCCAAAGACAGATTCAGGTAGGTTCCTGAAAATATAGGCCCTCAAGTGACAAACAGCCTGGCCCCCAGCTCCATGGCTGGTGCCCTGATAACCACACACAGGCTATCTGTGTCCCCAGGCATGGTGTGGACAGGGGCTTCCTGGCATGTCTCCTCCTTGGCATTTGCTGTTTCCCCTGCCTGGAACCTTGTGTCTGCCTGGGGACACTCCCTCACCCTTAAAAACCTATGCTCAGCCCATCGCCATCTCTAGCAAGTTCCCCTGTCATACCACCTTCTGGAAACTAGTCACTCTCTTTTGTATGGTGCAAACCTTCCATGCATTTTTGCCCACACACGTTTCCCACTGGAGACTAGACTATGAGCTCCCCAAGGGCATGACTTTGCCCCTTGCATCTACAGCACCATGCCCGACCTCCAGACTTGGTAAACGTTTCTAGAATCAAGATGGATGCACAAACATTTCTGTCTGCACCATGCTACATCTCAGGTGTGATATTCTGAGTTTGAATGAGACCCTTCAACAGCAGCAAGTTAAGATAACTGGTAAGGCTCGTGCGTGAGGAGGCAGCTTGTGTGAATGTTTATTAAGCATCTACTATGAGCCAGACCCTGAATCTCCTTCTGAATCCTCCCAACCTTGTGTGACATGTGTATTACTGCTGCTCTTCTCAGCAGAATCCAAACGTCTGTGTGGCTGAGTAAACAGAGCCAGGAAGTCCCTTAGCCAGCTTTTCCAACTTCAGGTCAAGCGTCTTTTCACCAAGACCCCATCCTCACTGCCTTTATTTAATTTTCTTTTCCCAAAGTAAAATTGAGTGCTTTAATTGTCTAGTTGGATTTCAGAAAACCTTAGGACTTATGGCATCCTCCATGCCCGGAAACTTCCACGAAGCGATCTTCACTTCCTGTCCAAAGTAAATGCTTCCAGCATACTTGTGACCTGCTTCCATCCATCCACGGCCCCATCAGTGATGTCAGGACTGGGATATGAGAGAGGGTAGAGCTACTGTGCTCAGCTGTCCCAAGGGAATGAGATGGCAGGGGAGGGCAGTGAGCAAAAAGCCAAGAAACACAGAGAAACCAAGGCCTCGATCTGACTGGCTCCAGGCTGGACAGGGAGACTGCAGGTGATGGTTTCCTTCTTTTTTTACCTTTTGGCATTCTCTGGACTTTCTGCCTCAAATATGGATTTTATACTTGAAAGTAATAAAATAAGTGGGTTTTTTGTAAAAGCATGGCAGTGTGAGGGGCAGCCATAACCCCCTCCCATTCCAGAAAGTAAGCAACACGGCCGAACAAGAACGATACAAGGCATCCACCGAAGGGAGCACTCATCAGGGCTGAGTCTGCCCACCTCCTGCCGCATGCTGTGACACACTTTTCCAAGAGTTGGAACAACCTGCTCACACCATGAGAACTGACCAGACACCAGACACAATTCCCTCTCCCAAAACAGTGCAGGGAGGAAGTAGAGGGCATTCTGGCAAATGCCAGGAACGTGTCCTCATTTGAGGAAACATTGGCTGAACCCAGGGAAAGGCCTCAGAAGAGATGAGTCACCAAAAAATTTAGCCCATTTTCCTCACTACTGAGCAGGCCCTTAAGACCTGGAAAGGGAGTGACAAGGTTCTGGGTATTTTCTAATCACACTGACTTATATCATCATTAACACTTTGATCTCTTTTTTAAAAAAAAAAATTTAACGTTTATTTATATTTGAGAGGGACAATGCACAAGCAGGGGAGGGGCAGAGGGAGACGGAGAATCTGAGGCAGGCTCCAGGCTGCCAGCACAGAGCCGGACACAGGGCTCGTGAGATCATGACCTATTACCTCCACTGTTTATGGGAGGAAACTGAGGCTCAGAGAAGCACCTACCTGCCTGGGCTGGCACAGCTTGCAAGTGGCAGAGCTGGGATCTGAAAGCAGGCCACCTGGTGGCAGAGCATGGCCTACAGATACCATGTGTTGTTCAGATGAGGGGTGACTACTCCCCACCCTTCACCCCCTCATTTCCAAATGTGGAAGAGGGTGGGTAACGGGCACAGCCAAGATCCACCTATTTGCCACCAATTTCTTAGCTGAGGACAAAAAAAAAAAAAAAAAGGCACAGACAGGGTAAACAAAGGGATGTTGTGTGAGGGGGAACAAGCAAAAATGCACAGGTCCCGACAAGACAGCTCATCAGACACAGAGCTTTTCCTCCGACCCCCAATGCTTTGAACAGTGAAGAAGTGTCGAGGGATAAGAAGGGAGACACCAAGAGTAAGGCCGGCACATGAACTCTACAGACCATGACTCAAGAGGTGAGTGGAGAAGGAAAAGTATGAAGAAAGAAAATCAACCTCAAAAGAATTATGGGAAACAAACGATGCCATTTGCAGGATTCACAAGGGCACAAGAAGTGAACAGCAGAATCAACAGTGTATAAAAACAGCGATTGGGGGGGAGGGGTTGGGCAGGCGGATCACAAAAAAAGGATAAAAGGACAGATAAAAGGACAGGAGGAAGGCAAACTGACAAAGAAAACAGACACCAGACCAGGAAGCACCAGGTGAATAACTGGTACTCCTGAAGACAGAAGCTGAGGGAACGGAAATCAAATCATACCCCAACATCTATCAGCTCACTTTCCTGGGTGAAAATAAGACCTAAATCTTCAGACTGAAATGGACTATTATCTACTTGATAGAATTTATGAAGACCACAACAATTGAGGTACACATTTTACTTCATAAAAATATCAGATGCTAAGGATAAAGAAGTATATAAACATCCAGGGAGGGGCCCCTGAGTGGCTCAGTTGGTTAAGTGTCCAACTTCGGCTCAGGTCATAATCTCACGGTCCGTGAGTTCGAGCCCTGCATCAGGCTCTGTGCTGACAGCTCAGAGCCTGGAGCCTGTTTCAGATTCCGTGTCTCCCTCTCTCTCTGACCCTCCCCCCATTCATGCTCTGTCTCTCTCTGTCTCAAAAATAAACATTAAAAAAAAATTTTTTTTAAATCCAGGGAAAAAATGTGCTGATAAATAAACAAACCAATCTGATATAAAACTCCTGGGCCACCATTGTTCCCTAAGCCCAGGCAGACATTCTCCTGGATGTGGCTGGTCCCTCAGGGGTCACAGGTGAGCTCCCATGAGGCTAGGTACTTCAGAGAGAAGGCAGGGCTGGAAGTAGGGAAAGACAGGATAGGAAATAAGACAAATACAAACAAATGCCCAATATGTGCAGCCTTGGATTGTGATTTCATTTCTCTTAGCTTTGATTTCTTCATACCTACGATGGATTTGATATTGGTGCCCCCTTTATGACATTATCATGATGGATAAATGAGAAGGGGTACAAAACACTTAGCACATAAAGGAGTATTCTGGCGGGAGCAGAGCTCTCCAAATTAACCATGAAAAGTGGGTTACACAGGATAATGGCTCCCTAAAATGTCCATATCCTGACGAAATGAACTTTGATTAAATTGATTGACAGAGTGACATTAACTGACGGCTTAATGATGGAGGAAGGAGCCATGAGCCAAAGAATGCAGGCAGCTTCCAGAAGGTAAGGGAGTGAATTTTCCTCTAGAACCTCCAGACTGAATGCAGCCCAACCAATACCTCCCTGTAGCCCTGGAAGAGCCATTTCCAACTTCTCATCTCCACCACTGCAAGGTTATAAACCTGTGTTGTTTTTAGCCACTAAGTCTGCCTAATTTGTGACAACAGCAATAAGAAACTAACACAAACAGCAAAGGGCTGATTGAGTGCAAAACGTTCCTTTTTCATATTTAGTTCAAATTTTATTTTGCTGTAACCTCCAGTATTATTTACTTTTCTTATTAATGATGTCAGCTTCCCGCAGAACCAGAGAAGAAGTGCATCCGCTGAATAATTCACATTTTTCTCTTTAGTTCCCGAAATACCAGGCTTTCTCCCATCGAAGGATAGGAAATTGCAGGTTGTCTTATAAAATCTCTGGAAAACAGGCCTTTTGATAATCACACTTGTCATATTGGGAGCAGACAATGGCAGGACAGGAATGGGCACGAGGGTCCAGAGCCATGATGGGAAATGGCACGGTGATGGACCCCAGGCAAGGAGAAATGAAGGTTAAATTCAGAGAGATGAGCCCAGATGGAAGGACAAGGAGGTGCTGGACGTCAAGACATGAGCAGCAACCCAGGAGCCGAGATCAGGAGAGATTCTAGAAGACCAGGCATTGTGACAAGCTCAGGGCCCAGAACATGGTGGCAGCATGGAGAAGGGACTGACGCAGAGGGCATACATAAGCAGCACAGGTTGCAGTCGCTGTCTCAGCCCCAGACACAGGCAGAAAAGAAAACACAAGGGGAGAAAACAAGAGGAGGTCTCATCAAACCAGGAACAGACCCACAAGCAAATGAGCAGGTTTGAGTAGGCACAGGGAGGGATGGAGCGGCATGATGCCAAGAACCTGAAATGGACCTCAGCCCAGGGACAAGGTGGGAGAGTACATCCTCCCAACCAAGATGCCGGGTGCCGTGTAAATGCACAGGGATACAGATGCTAGGGTGCTAGGAAAGAGGATGACAGAGAAGAGAAGCCAAAGTCCTGGGAAAAGCCAGACAGAAGCAAGGCATGGATGATGCTGGTGGAAGCCTGGGGAAGAATCTGTCAGACCCCCAGGTCACCACTCCCGCACGCTGGAAACTTTCTTTTGACTCCTATGGTATTTTGCACACATAAGTATATCCTTCCTCTGAAATTTCAGGCACACTTCCTTTCTTCTTTCAGACCTATGTCCATTATTCTAACATGGAGTCATTTCCAGCCCCTCTGTGTCCGTGGCAAATTGGATAAATTTCCCAGTGAGCACTGACAGGGCTGGGCTTCCCAGAAGCAGAGTCTGAGACATGGTGACCTACCGAGTGCCCTGAGGACAAAGCGGGTAAAAGACACAGTAAGAAAAGGAGCCTAGCAAGAATGTTATCAAAACTTAGTCCAGCTTCAGCCTGACTCCATGGGACCTGGGGAGCCTTTAAATGTACCAGAGTTGATCCTAGCTTGAGGCAAGGAGCCAGCACTGCTGGCCCATGTCAGTCAGTCACTGGTCAGGACCTGCCAGGTGGGAAAAGGAGAAAATTGTTCCCATTAGCCCCAGGGCAGTTCTTTGGGGAAGGGGCAGCTGTGAGCCTATAGCAGCCAACTGCCCGGTGCCTTAGGACTGGGGGGCGCTGGCTCTTAAAGGACACCATCAAAAACACCAATAGCATCCATTCTAACCCAGCACTTTCCCATCTCTGTCTCCTCCTATGGTACCTCAAACACGGGGTCTCCTGAAGTCCCAAAAGCCACTGCCTTGAGATTTGCTGGCAGTCTACCCCAGAATCGATGTCTAAAAAGCCAGAATGGGTGGGGTGGGGGGGACCAGGCTAAGAACTGACTTCAGAGAACACTCCCTATGTGGGAAAGTTGGAGCACCCCTGCAATCACACCCTACTTCCCCCAAAAGTCAACACATCTCCCAGGAATCAAGAGCTCCATGACTGACTTTGATAAATATTTTATTTAACCTAACAGGATTTGTCTGAGCATATATTAAGTAAAAGTCACATTCACATTTTCTAAGTACAATCTGTGCTAGGCACTGTGTTAACTGGCTTACATGACAGAATTCACTTAATCCTTTAAAAATCTCTGTGAAAGTACTTCTCCAAGGGTGAAGTTCCTGGGCCATCACCATCACCTGAATAGTTGTTGGAAAAGCACATTTTAAAGAGAATCCCAGGGCTGATATCCATTTCTAGATATTGTTTATTGGGGCTGGCAATCTGAGTTTTTTCCTCCTTATATACTCTGTTATTAATTCCAACAAAACAGCAAAAAGGGTAAACTATACACAAAGTTGAGTATTGAAACACCATGCTTCGTGGGGTGCCTGGGTGGCGCAGTCGGTTAAGTGTCCGACTTCAGCCAGGTCACGATCTCGTGGTCCGTGAGTTCGAGCCCCGCGTCAGGCTCTGGGCGGATGGCTCAGAGCCTGGAGCCTGTTTCCGATTCTGTGTCTCCCTCTCTCTCTGCCCCTCCCCCGTTCATGCTCTGTCTCTCTCTGTCCCAAAAATAAATAAACGTTGAAAAAAAAAAAAAACACCATGCTTCGTGAAGGACAACAGGGTCAGCATGGAAAAAGCTATGTTCTTAGAATGATCCAGAACACTGGCTCTCAAAATGTGGTCTACACGTCCACTATATGAGCATCCCCTGCAAAGTTGTTAGAAATGCAAATTCTCTGGCCCCACCCTAGACGTTAAGTCAGGAACTCTAGGGGTGGAGCCATTCTAGTTTGGTTTTGGGTTGTTTTTTTTTTTAAGTATATTTATTTAATAGAGAGAGAGTGAGTGTGAGCAGGAGAGGGGTAGAGAGGGGCAGAGAGAATCCCAAGCAGGCTCCAGGCTCAACACGGAGCCCATCGTAGGGCTCAATCCCATGACCTCGAGATCATGACCAGATCAGAGATCATGACCTGAGCCAAAATCAAGAGTCAGACATTTAACCAGGTGAACCACCCAGGTGCCCAGTTCAGTTTTAACAAACCCTCCAGGTGCTTCTCATGCATGACAAAGCATGAGATAAGCCCTATTAATGCTATTTTACAGGGCACCTGGGTGGCTCAGCCAGTTAAGCATCCTACTGAGGCTTAGGTCACAATCTCATGGTTTGCAAGTCAAGCCTTGCATTGGGCTCTGCACTGACAGCTCAGAGCCTAGAGCCTGCTTCAGGTTCTGGCTCCCCCGCCCCTCAAAAATAAACATTAAAAAAATGCTACAAGTGAGAAAACCGAGGCAGAGAGAGGTCAAGCAACATGCTTTATGAATAGTACTTCTTAAACTACTGTACATACAAATCCCCTGGGGATCTCATTAAAAAGGCAGATTCCAATTCAGTGAGTCTGTTGGGGAAGAGTCCATGAACCAACGACACGAGTACTAGCATGTCCTTATAGGACTTTGCTGAGTGACTAAGTTACAGAGTGGACCCAGGTGATCTGATTCCAGCGAATGAGACTTTAAAATCACATTGCCAAAATACCATCCATATATGACAACACATGGTTCACAATGACTCTGAGAAAGGAGGGTAGTGTACACAGATTATTCAAAGAACATCAACTGCCATCTTGCAGGAAATGATTGCTCCAGAGAAAACAGTTTGGGAAATGCTGTGACAGAAGCCCAGATGCCTAGCTTTCTGGAAACCTCAGCGGTCTCTAATCCAGAAATATCTATGTGAAGATGCTTTGCCCAAGCATTGTCCCACATTCTTGGCTAACAGACTCTCTGAATACATTATTAAACAATGGCGTACCTGATATGTTATTAGGTTCAGGTAAGCTTTTCTTAACCCAACTTCATCAGTCTAAAGCAGTGGTTCTCAAAAGTTAGCAGGCATTGCAATTACCTCCAGGGTGAATCAGTAGGTCAGGGGTGAGGCTAGATAATCTGCATCTCTAACAAGTTCCCTAGTGATGCTGATGCTGCTCACTTTGCCCTAGGTCTCCAAGACTTGAAGATTATGGTCCTCTTAAGTCCCTGAATGCAAAGGAAGAAGCCAAACCATACCTCATAATATGGGAATGGAAACATCCCTTAAATCTAGGCCACTTCCTGTGGTTGACCAAGTGGTCACTGCACCAAAGATGCCCAGCCACTGGTGTGACATTCAAATCCAGCTCATGCTTTACTGCTCAGACCAGTCCAGACCACCAGCTCACTGAGTCCACTTGGAGGAAGGTTATCTGTTTTCTTTGCCCAAAGGCTTTGTCTGCTTGCCAAGCTCTAAGCCCACAAAGATGCTGCTTTCCAGAAGGTGAACCTTAGTCCCAATTCATCCATCCAAGAGGTACATATCTTCTTAATTGAACAAAGGCATAGTTTAAGCTAAGCTGTCGTCCTGCTTAATCCCATTTTATACTCATGCCTCCCTCATCATGGCGACAGCTTCCTTTGAAATCTCTCGTTTTTCTTTCTTCACTTTCATCTGCTGATCTCTTTTACAACAACTCAAATTCCACCTTTCCTTAGCTTTTTGTTTGTTTACATTGTTTGAGAGTCACACTCTCTGCAAGAACAGGTGTTGCAAATACCCACACGTTAGTAGTTCTGACCCTAGCATGCACGCATCCTTCCACCCTCAGGCAAGACCTATCCTCAGGAACTACCTAGAGAGGAAATCACAGAAACACCGGATGCCATGGACGATCTGCTGTTTTCACACTACTCTATGAGCTACTGAGGCATCTCTAATGGCCTCATCATTTTGCAATTCCCCCTCCCCTCTGCTATGTCATGGCATTATTCCCTTCACAGAGAGATAAGACATAGCCTGCAAAAATGGCTGTCATCATTTCAGAGAGAGCATGCAGGCTTGTAATTGATTTGTGATTGGTGGAAGTGGGCACAGTATGGTCTTTAATAAAAGGGAGCTGTGTGCAACAGACGTGATGGCTGTTTTATAGGAGATACTCTAATACAGGGTCCAGAAAGACTTCTCTGAGCTGCTTTGTGCTTCTCCCTCCCTCCCTCCCCCCCCCCCCCTCTCTCTCTCTCTCTCTCACACACACACACACACACACACACACACACACACACGGAAAACGAGGCCCAGTATTTCCAGCTGAAAATTATTCTAATTGTTCCAGAAATCTCCTGGCTAGGGAATATTTAAGTGAAATTCTCACAATTCACTTGTAATGAATATTCTTTTCACTTCTAGTCATACTGCTTCAATGGCATGACATTTGGAAACTCACTAAAATCTGACTCATTGATTCTCTTAAGAACATATTTGTACCTCTCTGGCAGTCTCTCAACAATAGCTTTTGATTCTTTTTTATTAAAAGTTAGAAGAAATAGAAGTGGACATAAATCATTTGTGATTAGCTATGCTGAAGCCCTCCCATGGGCCTGATGCACGCATGACTGACTGCTCATTTGGGGTGGATCTCTGGGTCCAGAGTTCCTGGAGAGTCAGGAGTGTCCTGGCATAAGCCCCATAGGGAGTGTTCAGCCCTGAGCAAAGAGGATGGGCAGGTGGTGAAGGGCTAGCCCACGTGCCTCCTCCCTGGGTGCCTCTATCTCCCTTTGACTATTTCGAGTTCCCCTCTCAGAACTCTGATCAAAGGCCACTTCTTAGATACTCATGATCCCCCCGACTCCCTACCCAGCAGACCCACTCTTCCCCAACAGCCGGGCCACATTTACACCGAAATATTTAACTCTGTGTCAGTTGCTTCATGTCTGTGTCTGCTGTCAGATGGTAAGTTCCACGAAGCAGGTCCTGCTCGCTCCCGGCTCCTTCAGCTCCCACGTGCTAGGGCTGGGATGAGCAGAGACCAAATCCTCAAGTGCATAAACTGAGGACAGGCTGAGGGACGACACTGAGGAAAGGGTATTAGGAAGTGAATAAGACAGAGTTAGTGCATGAAGGGAGATTTCCAGGTCCAAGTTAGCTATAATCCTCAGAGATGTGTTGCACAGGATGAGGGAGGAGGGGTCGGTGCACTGGGTACAGAGGAATTTGAGAGCATGCAACCTTCTGTAGATCCAAAGCCCAGCTAGAATTTCATCCCGAGTTGCCCTGAAGGAGCTATTTTTTGATCTAGGGCACCTGCAGGTGAAAAGAAAAGCATGGGATGACCATGCCATGACTGTGAATACACTAAAAAACACTGAATTCTAGACTTGCTAGTATTCTTTATGGTTTATAAATTAGATCTTAATAAAGCTAACAATAAAAAGTGGCACAGACCCACTGTATGCAAACCCGACCCGGACCCACCCCCATGTCATTCTCACTGGACTTGGCAGGGGTTGGGGGAGACTGTGGCAAACATGAAGGTCATGCTGTGTGATGTGGTGCGGTGACTAATAAAGTCCTTGATCTCTGACCCATGAGGCTCACATCTTCTGCCAGCATCTATGAAGCTGTGTAGGCTAACTCGTTAGCCTGCAAGTAAGGTAAACTCTCAGACCCTTCGTGGTTGTCAGCAAATGATTTCATGGAACCAAGAGGGAACTTGAAGGAGGGGCAGTCAGCATCATCAAACACTGAAAGAAAAGTTGAAGGCATCATCACCATCATCATCACCACGACTGGCTTCATCAACAAGAAAAGCATTGGTGACTTTCACAAGGGCCACTTCCAGGAAGAGGTGGGAGTTGAAGAAAGCCACACTACAAGTGTAGACATCATACTGAGGAAACAGAGCGAAGGGGAGAAGAATGAACAGGAACAATTTGAAAAACAAAAAACAAAAAAACCAAGGGTATGACTTAAGGGTTTGACTTATATTTTGATTTTTTTTTTGTAATTTTGAGAACCACAGACCTATTTAAGTATCTAGTACAGTACCAATTAGAGGTGTATAACTATGTGCGTGCTACATAAATGAATCTTTTTTTAATAGGAAGCCACCTGTATGGAAAGAAAGGCTGGTATGGTGACATAAGTGTTGGGTCTACAAGGTGACCAGGCAAAGATGTTCAAGACCAAAGATTGTGACACAGACTGACAATCCCATCCTGACTCCACGGCTCACGACCTACGGGACTTCACTGACCGTCTTCAAAGACAGCCTCCTCATCTACAAAACGGGGCTAAAAGAAGCAACTCCCTGAAAGCGTGGCTATGAGAATTAAGTCCATCATACATGCAACCAACTGTGCTACACATGTCAGCTGTTGTGTTATCATTCACTTTCCATCATTGTCTAGTTGTTGTGTGGCCACTAGGTCTTCAACAGCAGTTCCACATGGAACGGACACCTGATGCAGGTGTGGGCAGGACGTGGAGGAGCTGGGTCCAGCACACTCACAGCCCTGGGCCAGCAGCAGCCCTTCAGGGAGCAGGGGAACAGGTTTACTGGAAAAATCAGCTGCAGAAAGGACTGACATGTCTGCTTATCTCGTCAGCCCTGGCGTGCCTGCTGTCGAGCTGATGAGCTCACAGGGCAAGAGCCTTTTCCTGCCAGATTAGGGTCTGCTCCCGGTCCAGTGCCTGTGATGTGCCTAAATACACATGCTGCCCCTACGGAGATCTCTGCCAAACGTTTGGACTCACGGCCTCATTTCTGGGACTTGTCAAATGTTATTTGTTGTACAAACCCATGGGGAAACAAATCCTTTGTGGAGAGGCCTGGAAACAAGCCCTGTGGTGGGGCTGACAGGGCCTGCTGTGGAGCCCCGAGAAGTTCACACACGGAGTCCCGTAGAGCACAGCGTTCCATAAAGACCAGCTGACACACACGGGGTATTTCCAACCTCCTCTTGGATAAAGGGTATCTAGTGGTGATGAGTGTGTGGGGGAAAGCTGAGGCTAAGTTTACCCTTGGGGGAAGATGCACTGCTGCTTCTAAACTCTGCTATGCCTAGCCCTTTTTTCTGTTTATATTAGTTACCTATATTCATTTCAAAGTATTTGGAGGAAACAGAAAAGATGGAGATACAAAGCATACATAATCTACCATCACAATCAATTACTGAATGTCCTGATAACATGCCTTATAGTGTTAATATGTGCATATTTACATAGGTATGTAGATGTGTGCATAAATATGCATTCATACATGTTTACTTTTTGATAAAAATATACAAGCACATTGTTTTATAACTTGCTCCTTTCACTTAAATACATACAGTGGAAATGGCATTTAATATACTTCTATAATCTGTTACTTAATGACCACATTCCAGCATTTACCTAATCAGTCCCTTTTGCTGGACATTCAGGTTATTCTCAGGTTTCATCCTTTTGAACATACTCATGAATACATCAATTTTTTTCTGTCTCTGGTTATTTTCTTAGGTAAATTCCCAAAAGTAAAATTACTTCTTGGACGAGTATGTTCATTTAAGATTTTAGCTATCTATTGCCCAATTAGTTTCCAGAAAAGATGTACCCAGGCACATTTTCAATGCACTGATATTCTGTCAGCACACTTCCACCTAGCTGTACCCTGAACACTGTTCTTTATTTCTTTTAACATTTATTTTGAGAGGCAGTGAGCACATGCGCAAACGGGAGGAGCAGAGAGAAGGAGAGAGAGAATCCCAAGCAAGTTCCACACTGTCAGCACAAAGCCTGACATGGAGCTCGATCCCACAAACCATGAGATCATGATCTGAACCAAAATCAAGAGTTGGATGCTTAATGGATGGAGCCACCCAGGCGTCCCAATTGTTCTGTTTTTTTAAAGGGCTCCCGAACTGTAGGCTGCTTTGGTTACTAGACATTCCACGCAGAATGCAAACCATCTACTTGTTTAAAGAATGCTTAAAAATTCTAGGTTTGGATTCCTCAGGCCAATGTATCACCTAAGAAATTAGCAAGTTATAAATGAGGCCCCTTCCACCAGAGGCCATGCCATTATATTCTTCTCCTCAAGGAGAAATCTGTCCCAAACAAGATGAGTTTTTTGTAACTTTGATCGGCCTTTATCAGCCTTTTCCCTGAGGGACTCATTGTTCTAGGCTGGGGGATACACATTTCGCATAGGTCCTGTCCATTGGTTCTTAGGTAGAGCTTGCAATGTAATTCAATGAAAGCCCGCACCAAAAGCTTTATATGCTTCCAAACAGCATATAAAGTTTCTAGGGGAGAGTAAAACAGGGGTATGGGCTGGTCTTCCTTTTTAACTTATTAATTTATGATCAGAAAGCACTTAAGGATAAGCAAGCTAGAGAGCCCCACTGGACAGAAAGGAAGGCAAGCATCCTCTCCTACACAGATGATAGGGATTTATCTCACACTAGGAGTCCACTGACCACTCCCCAAACATTGCCAGAGAGAGGGGGCACCGACATACTATTCTGGAAACAAAGTCACTGGCTTTATTTCCCAGACTGAAAACTGGTGGATAAAAATGTTTCCATCTTTGGTGGCTTAGTGATTCCTCAGCATATCTTGGAAGCTACAGAAGGAAACAGCATTGTTGAAAGGCAGACTGTTGGCCACAACATGCCTGTTTCACTTGCTTCGGAGATTCTCAGGCTGAGTCACAACAGCCTTGATATGTGGAACAGAACTCTGGCCAGTCTGCAGGCTGCTACTCCTCTAGGCGCTGGAACAGATCCAAAGCAGCCAAATCATGAGAAATTCACTACTGCCTTAGCCTGTCTTAGATCAGGGCACAGTGGCATCCTGAGTGACAGGTGTTATGACAGGGGCCTCATATTTTGTACAAAGACATTAACTTACTTCCAGCTACACTGCTGAATACAAGCCTGGACTTAACCAGCCAAGTAGGCATTTGCCGGCGAGCAGAGGATAAACCATCTACCTCCCAATATTTCCTGAAATATAGATGAGGGAAACAGTATTTCTAGTGGTTTCCTTAAAGGAATAGCTACTGAATCTTTTCACTCACCACCTATATTTAAAGTATCCCAGGATGGAGATGGATTTAGCAGAGAATTGGGGACCTTTGTCATATTGCATTGCCCACGCCCACCCCTCCCTCTTCGACCACCTCCCCAAACTACTCTTGCACAGAGCACCATTATAGGAAACAAGCCTGAGAAAGTCACTTGTGTGCCCTCAATAAGGCTGTGGTGGAGAACGGTGTTCCTTATATCACACATTGTTTTCTTTATGAGGACTCCTGGGAACAATTCCTATCCGGCTTCTGTGTGAACGAGTTAGAATTTTCCCGAGAAATTGGTTTGTGTTTATCTTGTGGACACCGTGAACTGTATGTCTGACAAGTTATTCCGTTGGCGGCTGTGGTACTGGGGCCTCCAATTGTGACCCACCGGTAAGCCACAGATGTGGAGAAATGCAGTTTTAACATTATGACCAGCTCCAAGGTCTTCTTTTCCTATTTTGTGTCACCTCACTTTTAATTTATGCTATCTTGTCATGCTTTATGTCCCACTGTAAGCCACCTGAAAAACATTCTGTGACTTAAGATTTGGTTTACATTGAAAAGCAGGTATATGAGGTGTGGAAGAGCTCCACACCATATGTTTCTATTTTCTTCAAAACTTCTATTACATTCTAACACCCTTCCACTGACAAACCCAAGATTTAGGACGTGCAACTCAGAAATGTAGCAATTATGATCATAAAATAATTGGAAAAGCTAAATAAAGGTTCTGAGAATACTGTGATTGTTCCTTTTCAGTCTCCTGACCCAACTGGGACAATACCATTGAGATGACAAAGCTTCTTTTTTTATTTTTTTTTTATTTAATTTTTTTTTCAACGTTTATTTATTTTTGGGACAGAGAGAGACAGAGCATGAACGGGGGAGGGGCAGAGAGAGAGAGGGAGACACAGAATCGGAAACAGGCTCCAGGCTCTGAGCCATCAGCCCAGAGCCCGACGCGGGGCTCGAACTCACGGACCGCGAGATCGTGACCTGGCTGAAGTCAGACGCTCAACCGACTGCACCACCCAGGCACCCCGAAATGACAAAGCTTCTTGAGAGCCTGATGCACAACACAAATTACAATTGAAAGAGTAAATAGCACTAAGTACTTAAGTGACACATGGAAGTTTATAAGGATTCTTGGGGTCTGCAGGCAGCCCAAGGAAACAGGAGGTTCAGGCACCACTGTTATTTTCATTCTACTGCACTAAGGAACAAGAAAGAACTGTTAGCTCCTAGAGGTGCAATTTCACCAGGGATTTTCCAAACTGTGGGAGATAGGTTCAAATCCAAGAAGAGAAGCAATGCTATCAAATCCCATCAAAGTGTGCAGAGATGATTCCGAATGGGCTAGGGACCAACATTCACGCTAAGTCAACCTGAAGACATGATGGAGATCTTTCAATAAATGAAGGTGGAGGTAACTGGAGTTAGTTTCTTCTAAACAACATTCCTGTTTCCTTGGAGCTTGAGCTGTGCTCTCCAGTAACACTTTCTGCAATGTTGCAAATGTTCTGTCTCTGCTCGTCCAACATGGTGGCCACCAGATGCATGTGGCTACTGTGCACTTGAAATGTGACTAGTTTGACTGGACTTCTAAGTTCTGAACTTTATTTATTTTGATTAATTTAAATGTAAATAGCTGTTTTAAGTTTAACAGGGTTCTAGGATACAAGATCAATATACGAAAGTCAATTGTATTTCTATACACTAGCAGTGAAAAGTCAGAAATTGAGATCTTTTTAGACCAAAAAGGATAAGTCTGACCAAAAAAAAAATGTGTAAGACCTATACACTGAAAATTGCAAGACCTTGCTGAGTGAAATCACTATAGATCTTCAATAAATGAAGAAATATACCATGTTCATACTCACAAAAGTCATTATTGCTAAGATGTCAGTTCTCTCCAAAAGTGATTTATAGATTCAATGCAATCAATCCCCATCATAATCCCAACAGGCTTTTTTTGTAGAAGTTGACAAAGTGATTCTAAAAGTCCTATGGTAATGCAAAAGACCTGGAATAGCCAGAATCACTCTGAAAATGAAACACAACTGGAGGACTAACAATACCTGGTTTCAAAACGCATTATAAGGCTTACAGTAACCAAGTCAGTGGGACAGTGGTATAGACAAAGAGATCAGTGGAACAGAAGAGCCCAGGAAGAGCCCCACACATATGTGGATGAAAGCAGTACAGCAAAGAATGTTCTTTTCAACTAATGATGCCACAACAACTGAGGTATCCAAATGCGCGCGTGCGCGCGCAAACACACACACACACACACACACACACAAACTTTGATGCATACCTCACACCATATGCAAAATTAAACTGGATCACAGACTTAAATGTAAAAGCTAAAACTATAAAATTTCTAGAAGAAAACAAAAAAAAAATCATTGTGACCTGGGGTTAGGCAAAGATCATCATTTCATAGAAATGATGCCAGAAAAGATCCAAAAAAGAAAAAAAATGATAAATTTGATTTCATCTGAACTTATTTTTTTTAATGTTTTTTAAACATTTATTCTTTCTGACAGAGACAGAGCACAAGCAGGGGAGGGGGAGACAGAGAGGAAGACACAGAATCTGAAGAAGGCTCCAGGCTCTGAGATGTCAGCACAGAGCTCAACACGGGGCTCGAACCCACGAACCGTGAGATCATGACCTGAGGCCAAAGTCAGACACTCAACCAACTGAGCCACCCAGGCACCCCTGATTTCATCTGAATTTAAAAACTATTCCTCCAGTGCTACTGTTAAGAGAATAGAAAGACAAGCCACGCATAGAAAACATTTGGAAACCATGTATCTGACAAAGAATTTGTATTCTGAATATAGAAAGAACTACCAAAATGCAATAATAAGCAAACAAACCAATAATAAATGAGCACAATACTTAAACGGGCACTGCACAAAGACGACATACAAATGGAAGCAAATGGGCACATGAAGAGATGTTCAACATTCTTGGTCATGAGGGAAAGGAAAACTAGAATCACAGTGAAGTAACACTACACACTTATTCAAATGGCTAAAACCAAAAAGACTGATCATACCAAGTGGTGGTAAGGATATTGGTAAGCAACTATAGCTCCCATACACTGCTGATGGGAGTGAATATGACCCAGCCATTCCACTTCTACACAAGAGAAATGGAAGCATATGCCCCTAAGTCCATTCAAGTCATGAATGTTCACAGCAACTTATTTTAAAATAACCAGTATTTGAACAACCCACATGTCATCAGCAGATTAATATATAAAGCAACTATGGTATCCTCACACAATGGAGTATTACTCCACAAAGAAAAGTTTTTAAATAAACTATATACATACACAGTATCAGAGATGAATCTCAAAATAATTGAGTGAAAAAAGAGTACATACTGTGTGACTCCCTTTATAGAAAATTCTAGAACATGTAAATTAATATACACTTGATCCTTCAACAATGTGGGTTAGTAGCACTGAACCCCTACACATACAAAAATCCATGTATAACTTTTGTCTCCCCCAAAACTAAACTTCTAATAGCCTACGTTGACCAGAAACTTCACTGATAAAATAGCCAATAAACACATGTTCTGTATGCTATATTATAGACTGCATTCCTACAATAAAGGAAACTAGAGAAAAGAAAATCATAAGGAGGTGAAAATACATTTAAAATACTATACTGTATTTATCGGAAAAAAATCCATGTATAATTGAACCCACCCAGTTCAAACCCATATAGTTTCAGAATCAACTGTTTAGTGACAAAACGTGGATCAGTGATTGCCTGGAGACAGATAAGAGTGAAGAAGGCAGAAAGCAGGAATTACAAATGGGAATGAGGAAACTTTGAGCATGATGGCCATGTCTAGTACCTTGATTGTGATCAAAGTTTCACATATATACACACATGTGAAAATGTATTAAACTACACACTTCAAATTCTGTATCTCCATTATACCTCAATGAATCTGTTTAAAATAAAAAATAAAACAGGGGCACCGGGGTGGCTCAGTAGGTTGAGCATCCTACTTCAGCTCAGGTAATGATCTCATGGTTTGTGAGCTCGAGCCCTGTGTGGGGCTCTGCACTGATAGCATGGAGCCTGCTTCGAATCCTCTGCCCCTGTCTCTCTGTCCCTCCCCTGCTGGCACATGATCTCTCAAAAATAAACATTTAAAAATAAATAAATATAAAATAAAAAACAAAACCAAAATATGTTCAACAGCCGCATGTGCCTGGTGGCTACTCACTGAACAGCAGTCTGACTCTCTGTGCTGCCTTAGCCCTTGGTATTTCTACATCAGCATCCGTGGGAGTATCTCTGATGCTGTAACAATCTGTGTCTAATTCTAGGTCCCATCCTTTCCCCTACCTCCACTAAAAGAGATTCTCTTTTATCTTGCTTTGAAAGTAAGGCTAACGAGCAGACCTACGAGTGGGACAGATTTAAACTCAGAACAAATTTCCAGCAGACGTTCCTGATGGGCTCATTCAGCCAAAGAAGAGATGGCGTTGCTCATTTAGTGAAATATTCTGGTAAAGGGTGATTTTATAAGACTTCACCAGAAGGCTGTGGAGGAACAAATAGGAATCTGGTGGACCACTGAGTAGCAGCTAGGTTCCCTCCACCCAAGATTTTAGGATTCCACATACCCAGAATCTAAAGTACTGAGTTGGTCTTAGCCCTGTGTCTCTGGGCTTAATGGACAAAGTCTGTTAGAGCCCAGCTTAGAAAGGTAATAGTTGCAAATTCTAGTTCTGTCACTTTTATGTTTGTGGTATCACCTTCTTCTGTAAAATGGGTATCCTGGTGCCCACAAAACAGAATTAGAGTTAAGATCTAACAAGATCATGGATGCAGAGTATCATCTAAGGAGCAGAGGTAAATAAAAAATATCCCCTCCTCTCACCCACCAAGCCCTTTGTCACAGCACACACTTTCTTCCCTTACCAAGGGATGGGCACGTGTACACAGGGGGCCACTTCCATTCTTACCTGGAGCCAAAGTTTGTCATGCTGAGACCACTTCCCACCAGCGATGCACTGAAACGTGGCATTCTGCCCCACATTCACCTCGACATTCTGGAGCCGCAGAAAGTGAGGTGCTTTTCCTAGGAGAGAAACCAAACAGCATATGAGGACTCAATTCAACAGCCTGCACCACTTCCCCATCCGTGGATGGCCATGCAAGATGAGCGCTCAGCAGGGTGGAACCTGCACCTAGAAAGTGGCCTGGTGCAATAAGGAGATACTGCTGTTTGATCACGTACTATGAGTCAGCTACTGTTTGTTCTAAGAGTTTTACAGGATCACCTCGCTTAAACCTCACCAATACCCTGAGATGAGTAGTATCTCACAGATCAGAAAATTAAGGCTCTGAGGGGTTATAGTTTGGCACAGAGAGCCAGAAAGTGAGGGAGCTAACACATGAATCCAGGTCTCTGAGAGCTTCAAAATCCTTAATATTAGCTTCTGGGCAATACTGGCATGTTTGGAAGAAGAAAATGGAGGTGGGCACATGGAGAGGATTCAGCATAGAAAATTCCTCCCTGTAGCCTGAGTGAGCAAAATGAAGAAAGCTTAAGCAAAGCACTTTGAGCCTGAGACCCAGGTGCCTGGCCTTGGTGATGGCATTGATGATGCACATCACAGGGAGGGCAGAGCAAAGGAGGGACACAGGTGGAGGAGAAAAACAGTAGTCATCATTCACGACTGCTAAGCAGTCGGTGCTGTGTGCCATGTGCACACATAGTAACTCACTGAACTGAAAGCAGTTGGTGGTGGATCATCTTCATCTTATAGTGAGTGAACTGAGGCACCAAGAACTCAAGAAACAAGCAGAGTCTACACTCTTAACTCTGAGCTAGAGTGTCTCCTAAGGATGGGAGGGAGGTGGGTCATTTACTCTGGGGACTCGGCATAACAGGAAAAGGGACTTTCAAATGAAACTCACAGGGTCTGTGAGCAATCAATTCCAGAATTAAGCAGTTTTATGTTGGGCTAATGGATTCATCTCTTTCCTTGTTTGAGGAGTCAGGTTCTTGCCTATTTGAACTCTCCAAAGATGAGTGGGCTGATAACCAATGTCTACAAGTATAATTTCGTCACTGAGGCACAAAGGTGCCAAGGATCCCATTGGGGGGCCTGGGTGGCTCCGTTGGTCAAGCATCCGACTCTTGGTTTTGGCCCAGGTCATGATCTCACGGTTCATGGGATTGAGCCCCATGTTGGGCTCTGTGTTGCGTGGAGCCTGCTTGGGATTCTCTCTCTCCCTCTCCGCTCCCCCTCCTCTCTCTCCCTCAAAACAAACTTTTTAAAAAAGTGCCAAGGACCCCCTAACACATCAACCAAATCAGTGATAAACTGGACATCAACTACCCCACAATGGGACCAAATGAACAGTTGTTAAGAGGATCAAGAAGGTTCAACAAGGGCCTTTGGCCATCTTTTCAGAGAGAGTCAACTACCCAGAGAGACAAATAATAACAATCATGTCACTTACCTAAAGCTTCTATAATGGCAGGCACTGTGATAAATGCTTTACGTGTTTCATCTAATCTAACTTTGTAACATTCCTATAAAGTACACATTATTATTTCCCTCTCAGAGGCAGAAATCAAAGCCCAACAAGTTTAATTTGCCCAAAGCTACGTAGCGTTAATAAGAGACAGAAACAGAATTAAGTCCAAATTTTGGCCCCGAAGTCAACATTTAACTAGCGTGATGTCCAGCTTCCTGGGCAATGAGAAGTCCACAGTGTCACCCGGACCCCAGAGACCAGAGGCAGGGCTTGCAGGCCAGGCCGTGCTGACTCTCTAGGTTCCTCTCATTGCTCCCGAATATCTTATCACAAGTGATCCCCACCCCCCTTCCTTGCCATTTGTCCCCACAGCCTTCATGCTACACACTACCTGCTCCACCAGCCTGTGTCACCAGGTATAGAGCTCAGCAAAACCCAAACCCCTCGGCATGAAGAGGCAGACTTGCTGTGTGAAAACACACACCTTCTGCTCGGGCTTCTAAACAAATGACAACAGCTCAGAGACCCCCTCGGGCCACCCTCAGGACCCCACTGCTAAAGTGGTTTCAAAAATTGAAGGCCCAGGAAGACCTGTCTTTGTGGGCTTCTCAGAATTGAAGATTCCTGCATCTAGTCAACCTGACAAATGTCATGCTGCTTTGATTGTCTGAAATTGTTTCCTTTTTGCTTTCCTGTATAATTTTGTCAAGTTATTTTTGGAACTATCAGTTCAAGTCGATTCTTCAAGTGGGACTGAGAGTAAACCTGGTAAGCCCATTTATGCCACAGGTTTAAAGGGAAAGGAACATCCACTCTGCGCAGGGAGGGAGAAGCGCCTTAACTCCAATGTTGGGAGGCTCTGTGCTGGGTTTTACAAAGGGATGTCTCTCCTCATGCCCTTGGGGACATTGGGCAAATGGTTTAACGTCTGGGACTTCTGCAATCAGAAATGGATCTTCTCTGGATCAATGTCCCCTGCTTGCTTCTGACTCCCAGCTTCTCGGCAGAAAACTTTTTGTCTGGATTTCTTCATCTTCAATCCCTCTTCCTGCTTCCCTTCTAGGTTTAATGGTAGAGAGTTCAGAGGCTTAATAGCCCCTAGTGTTAATATTCTGGTTAAACACTGATGGTTTATGGCAGATGTTGAACCCACACACCTACAGGAGCCACTTACATAAATGAATGAAGTAGCTCAGTCATAAAACCAAACAAAAACAAAACACCACCTCCTTGCCCCATCATTCACTTCCCCACTTTTGACAGAGACTTGAGTAAAGATTTCTCTCTATGTAAGAACGTTACACACACAATAATAATGGGTATCTGACACCAGCCTCAGCACTAAGGAGGCAATAAGGAGTGGAGGGGACTAAGGAAAATGGATAAAGCTCCACGACCCCTTAAAAGGAGGCAGCTGTTACTTAAATCCAGCAGATGAAGGCCATTCCAGAGTACTTGGCTGACAGCAGCCAAGTGTCCAGTTTGTCAACCCAAGTAAGAAATCCAGGTTTTCTGTGACATCTCTCATTCTAAAATCTTGACTGAATTTTGGGGGCACCTGGGTGGCTCAGTCAGTTAAGCATCCGACCCTTGATTTCAGCTCAGGTCATGATCTCACAGTTGTGAGATCAATCCCCATGGCAAGGCAACCCACACTCAGCATGGAGCCTGCTTGAGATATTCTCTCTCTCTCTCTCTCGCTCGCTCGCTCGCTCTCCCCTTCTCCCTAGCTTGTGCTCTCTCTAAAACATATATATAGATATATATATAGATATATATCTATATATATACACACACACATATATATATGCTCTAATATATATATATTAGGAATTCATATATATGTATATATATGAATATCTATATATATCTATATATATATGAATATATATATGAATATCTATATATATATGAATATACATATATATATGAATTCCATTCAAACACCCTGCAGACCTAACAAAACACATCTGCAGGCCTGCTCCTCTGGGTGTGGTCTCTGTTATAAGGCTCCAGCTAAGTCATCCAGAATCATTCCCACTGGCTGGTTCTGCCTTTGTCTGGCCCCATGAATGCAGGCAGCATGCTGCAGATCACATGACTGCTAGTCGCCGATCAAGGTTCCTGACACAGGAGCTTATTGAGAACACCTTCCTCCCTGCTTAGCGCTCTCTCTACATGCCCTTACTCTGGTGTCTGCTCTTTGAGCCCGGGCCTCATCCCCACCTCACAACAAAAGTCTCTCTCTGAGGATCCTCCTCATGTTGGGGACCTGTTCAGGCCACTTCTCTGAGCTCCTGGCCTCTCTGACCCCTCTTCTCCACCCCTCTCCCCTGACCACAGTCCACTTCTGAGGCCTATGCTCTCTCAACTGTTATCCCCCCCACCATCTACAGCTCTGAGAAAGAATTTATCCTGCCAGCTTCAACTTACCAAACACATTTGTCCTTGGGGCCCAGGTTGGCCTCCAGCTTGTGGTTTTAAACACTCCACCCTCACTCCCCACTGAGACCCAGCAACCCCAAAGTGGGATCCTGCTGAATGGGGTTAACAGAAAACTAGCTATGCATTTGGGGCAAAATGCCTTGATGCTGGTGACATTTAAACTCCTGCAGATGTCAGTGCAACATCCAAAGACATATTATTGTGCCCTTTCTCTCGCTCTTTAAGCCTGACGGTCCTCAGTAGGAAGCCACGCAATTGAGGAGAAAGAGCAGTACACACATTAGAAATGTGGTACAGACACTCCACGGGCTCAGTGACATGGCCCCAGAAGGTTGTGATGAGAAGGAAAAATAAGTCTAAAAAATTCCAGAAGTCAACTTGGGAGCTAGAAACTTAGAAACCCGGTGGAAAATTGTGCTGACATTTATTATATGTGGTTGCCACTGTGGTGGCCACCCTGCTAAGGGCTAACGCTGAGAAATGACAGCAGAGGGGACTATGGCTAAAACACTTTTATAATAACACAAAAATGTTAAATGGGCTATAAAATATAGACGAGAGGTTTCAGTTTGTAAGAGAAAATAATTTCCTTTGAGTATTACGCCTCTGTGTCGGTCACTGTTTTGGAAGCTGCGAGGCAATCATTCAAAGTCATAACTTCAGTTCAGATCGATCGAGACTACAATTGCAAATCAGGCACTAACCCCTTGGAACTTTTGGAATATTTCATGGAATCGCCTATTGATAAGCACTGACCTGATGTTAATAGAAAAAATGTTTTGGAGGACAGAAGTGGAGAATGACAAGGCCTGGGGAGAATGTATATTTCTCCATATAGTTAAAATTTTAACAACCGTAAGCAAAGTCATAAATGCATTAATATGAAAGCTTCAGAGGGAAAGAAGCACTGTCAACCCAAAGGACAGTTCAGAAGCCTCTAGCAGTCTGCATGACTCATGATCCCATGAGCAGCCCCCAAGGACGCATGCATGGTGGGAACGCTGGAAGGCATCACTCAGGCTCCACCTTTGATAGACCTACACCAGCCTAGCCTGCACCAGCCAGTTGTGTAAGCTGGAAATCCAGGAGTGCACCATTTCTGATGCCTCTGCCTCCCGAACTAATCTATCAAATGGGACCAGCTGACTCTATCTCCTAAATGTTATCTCTGATCCGTCCACCTCTCTCCCTGTTTCTTCACAGCACTGGTGACCATCTGTTATGGGCTAAATTGTGTCTCCTCCGCCTCCCAAATTCTTTATTTATTTATTTTGAGAGCGAGAACGAATGAGAGAACACGCACATGAGCCGGAGAGGGGCAGAGAAACAGGGAGAGAGAGAATCCCAAGTAAGGTCTGCACTAACAGCACAGATAATGGGGCTCGAACTCATAAAGCATGAGATGATGACCTGAGCTGAAATCAGAAGCCAGATGCTCAACTGACTGAGCCACCCAGGCGCCCCTCCTCCCTCAAATTCTTATGTTGAAGCCCTACTGCTCAACACCTCAGACTGTGACCGTATTTGGAGATGGGGCTTCTAGGGCAGACCTTAATCTAATCTATCCGGTGTCCAGATAAGCAGAGAAAATCTGGACACACTGAGATGTATCACGAGCATGTGTGCACAAAGGAAAGCCCATGTGAGAACACAGTTAGCAAAGGAGAGAGGCCTCAGGAGTAACCAACCCCCCCATCTCCATCTCAGAACTGCGGGCAAATAAATTTCTGCTTTTTAAGCCGCCCTAGACTAGGGTTTTGCATGGGAGCCTTAGCAAACTAATTTACACTCTGTTGTAGATCACATAATTGCCGATTTCATTTCCAGTGTTTTCAGCCCCAGTGGAAGGGCAGAGAATGAATGAGGGCAGAGAGTTACTCCCATCCACCCAGCGCAGTGCCTGTCCTGGAGTATACACTCAGGAAGCATATGCTGCATGATGAATGGACATCTCTCCACCAGCCTGGTCCGGACCATTACCACGTCTTCCGTGATTCCAGAACTTTCCCCCTGATAGGTCTCCTCACTTCTCTACTCCCCTTCAACTTGTTCTCCACAGAGTAGCCAAAGTGATCTTGTAACACTTAGATCAAATCAATCCCTAGGATAAATCCCTCCACTGGCTCCTTTTTGCTCTTAGATTAAAACCTAACCTCATCAGGACTCTCAGGGGCTTGAGTGGTCAGGCCTCAGCCTCCCTCCCACTTTCATCCACATCTACGCTCCCTACACTCTCGGTGTTCTGGCAGCACCTGCGGATTCCCAGTGCAGGACATGTGCACTTACTGTTTCCAATGCCTGGCATGCCCCCCTCCCTAGATCACTACACAGGGGACTCCCGTCTCAGCTCAGACCACATGTGCAGAGACACCTCCCCTGCCCCTTAGACTCTAAGGACTCCCCCCTCATGCCAGCCACTCACATTTATTATATTCCCAGCACTATCACTATCTGAAATTATATTCATTACTATTTAAGATTACTTATTTAGTAGCTTTCCTCCCTATGCAAGTCTGCTAAGTTAACACCACGGAGACAAGGATCTAACCAACTTGATCATTTAAGTATCCCCTGTGTCCAGCACAAATTCCTGACACATAGCTAATGCACAAATAATTTACTTACTGAAAGGAAGTATGAATAAAAAGCTGGAGTAGACGTAGACTGAGCAGAGAACTCAACCAGGGGCTTTTGCGAGGTACCATTCACCTCCACACAACTCAGGAGCTATGGATAGACCCCTGAGGACTATATGCACTGCCAGTATTTGTACATATAATTGAGTGGAATTTTTCCAATTCCAGACACTATTGCAGTGTCCTCACATTTTGACTTCTGGGAAGTTTAAGGTTAAGGTGCCTAAGCATCTAGGCTGAATTCCGTGTTGCACTCACATTACAAAGGAACACAGCCAGAGTCACGTCTTTCTGAGTTATATCCCATGGCCCATTTGCTGGGTAACTGGCTCTCAGCAATTCCATAACCACGCAATCCACATTCCTCAGCAGGAGGAATACGAGGCTGTCAGGAGAATCCTAAATTCAGGAGCATCCCCAAGGAGGGGCAGAACTCCAAAGGGGGGGGCATGAGACTTTAGGGTGGGGAGCATCAAACACCCTCCAGAGAACCCTCTCCCATAGAGATTTCTCAGAGAGAAGGGAGCATTTGGCTTTCATAGCAGACCATGGACAGTGCTTGGAATCAATGGGCAGAGCTAAGACTGGAACAAGGGACAGGTATCAGGTGGGGTGACAGCAGAGGGGAAAACTCCAACTTGAGTGGAGAGATCTGGGATCCCTTATGAGAAAGCCAGACTGGATTCTCCTGGGAAGAGCCAAAGAAAGACAGAGTGCAAACATCAAGCACTGAGTAAGAAGCAGGGGTGTGGCAGGCTGCAGCAGAGGTGAGGGTCCCCGACGATGATGGGATGTGCACAGGGCTTGGGGAAACTAATGTGGTCTCGCAGAGAGACTACCTCAAAACTGGGAAAGCTGTGCAGAGCTGGGTGTGTGGCATTAAGTAGACTGCAGGGAGGGCAGGCATCTCCTGACACAGCTGTCCAGTCTGACATCAAAGATCATTCTTTAATGGGCAGCTGATTCCCAGAAGGCCAGGGAGGGGAAGGCTTAATCCAGGTGAGGGGATTAACTGTGTATCTACTATATAAACACTGCGTGGCTGGGGGGACTTCTTCATGTGAGGTCTAGATCAGCAGGCATGACTGAAATCCCAAAGACCCAGGAAGTAACCCAAAGGATAGGAAGTTTAGACCAGAGCAATGAATAACCCAGTAGGATCTCAGCACTGAGAGGCTGGCTGATTTAGGGGAAGAAGGGCTCTCTTGCACAGACACAAAATACAATTATCCCAAAGACTGTCTTTGCCAAAACCCTTTGGAACTTGTCCCAAATTCTTCCAAAGAAGGTGCTCTAAGCAATGAGTCCAACAATGGCATTCTAGTGCCGGGGAAGGAAGTGATGTTCAAGATGCTAACAATTCATTGCAGAAGTGGAAAGTGTCATTTCAATTAAAGCAACATGCATGGGGCTGAACTGAAAACAGCCCCAAAATGAAAGGATTGAAAGGCCCTGTAACAACCAGGGGCAAAGACACTTGTGGAGAAAAGAGCAAACTGAACCACAACCAATGGTGCAAGGAGGGAGTAGAGAGGGCCCTCCAGGAGATACCTGGAACCAGACAGCCGCCAATAAATTAATGGGAATCTCCAACATGCAGAACGGCTGCTACCCCAGCTAGCCCTCCTCGGAGGTGCCCTAATCCCCATGTGTATCCCTCTGATTACAGTCCCCCCCCCCCCCAGCCAAATGTCACCAGATATGATGCCACCAACTGCCTCTGGGATTTTGCGAAACTGGGAACCACAGTTCTTTGCACAAACACATCCAGAAATCTCAGCCTAAATACAACAAAAGGAGCTTCAAGGGGAAAGTGGATGGGCACGGGAGGAGCAGTATGCCTTTGAGGACTCCTGATACTGTACCAGAAGTACTAACCACATGAGAAATCTCTCCCTACGTCTACACAGAGCTGATGAGTGTATCTAAAATTACTTTTAAAGAATTAATAGCTTTGGGGTACTTTTCCCTGTGAGTGAGCAGTGGCTAATTTGCCCAGTGTTTTGGTGGTGTTTTTTTTTTTTAAGACAATTGCACAAGATTCCATCCAAAGCCTTCTAATTCTTCCACTTCAGTGGTCTGAATCCCACTAATAAACAATCAGGACTTTAGACTCCCTTAATGACGGGGAGAGATTCAAACGAAGATGTTTTGCCACTCTCTGCAAATTTCCTGTAGGTACTGCCTGTTGAACAGGCCAGCAAAATGACGAATTTATTCAGGACTGATTGCATTGAGTATGTAAGCATTTCTGAAGGATTAAAAAGGAGGGTGAGAAATGGTTGTGAGCTGAATGAATGGCGGTGGGGGGACTACAGCCTCCAAGCTCCCCAGTCCGGCATGGAGCAAGGCTGTGAGGAGGAGGGAACAGACTTACTGCATGGATGAGCAAGGACCCGGACCTCGTCCACAGCGATGTAGCCAGGATGACCCTTCAAAGAGACGGATTCAAATATCACCTGCAACACACATGGGGGAGAGTCAATTTTGCAGAAGTGGTTGTAGGCATTATAGGAAGCCGCCCAGCCCCCAAACCTTCTCTTTCAGCTTCCCATGAGAGCCTCTCAAAGAGGCACTACATTACTCTAGCACGCTACCCTGCCAATTGCCTCGGATTTCCAAAACAAGGTAAAAAGGCCACATTCTAATGGCCAGCCAAAGAAGAATCAGCCACACGGAACATTTTTAACGGATTTCATAAATAACGCTTGAATGCAGAAAAACCACCCAAACATGGCTTGAAACTATTTCAATCTGCACCTTTTTCATTGTTGTTTCAAGTGAAACACAGAGAAGAATTACTTCCTAATATCCCAAACTTTCTTATGAACTGTGACAGGAGCTTACCTTAGAAGCTACCATAAACCAAGGAGGGTTTACCCTGATTTGATTCTACATCCCCCAGGAATATATTCCATCTGAGTTTTTAAAAATTTTAATTTCAATACAGTTAACATACAGTTTCAGGTGTCCAATATAGCAATTCAGCACTTCCACACAATACCTGGTGTTCATCACAAGTGCACTCCCTAATCCTCAGCCCCTATTTCTCCCCTCCCCCCACCCACCTGCCCTCTGGTCACCATTAGTTTGCTCTCTGCACTTAAGAGTCTGTTTCTTGGTTGGTCTCTCTCCTCAATCTCAATTTCTTAATAATACCTCTTGAAGATAAGCCCCATACACAACTGCTGGTATCCGGGAATTCAAGGGCAACAAGTTCTTTGAATTCTCCATTCTGACTCTCATCCAAACTGTGTATTTCAGTGGAAATTTTACAACTCAGTTAACAGCTGTCCTTGTCACCCACTAACTTCACCTAGAAGATGTGACTATGTGGACACTGTGATTAATGCCCGTGACCTCCCTAATTCCAATGGTCTTTATCTCCCATCAGCTTCAGCCATAGGTATAAATGCTCAGGCTTCTCATATTCTTTAAAAGCTACCCTCTGGCAGCAGGATCTGCTTTAGCACAGTCCAGCTGTGTTACTATCACATTTGGGATTCTCAGTAGTTTCATCAACACTCACTCTCAACACTTCCTTACTTCCCACTGCAAAACTCCCCCCTCCCACTATAATCTGGACTTTTTCCCCCAACACTTTCCCCAGGACTGCTCTCATGGCAAATACCAATAACCTCATAGTTGCCAAATTCAATAGCTAGTGTCCCATCTTTATCTTAAGAAGGAAGACAGTGTAATGCTTGAGCTCTCGATCAGAATGCCTGGGTTGCAGTTTTGGCTACACCACTTACTAAGCATGTGACCTTGGGCTATCCTAATTATTAACACATGTTCCATGAATGAATACAATGAATACAAGTCATGGGAGAATGGGTGTGTGATAGTGAAACATACATTAGTTCAGTGTTATCTCTCCCTTCTTCTGCAGAAATAAGAATTCTATAATGAAAGAGAGAATCTCTCATTCATCAGAATTCTTGAGAATTTTTTTTTGTAAAGCATGAGACTTGGGTTTTTTTGTAAAGGTGAGATTTGGGTTTCTCAAAAATAGAAGAAAAATATTCCATAATAAACAAGGGAAAGAATGTTCTCGTTTTCCATTAAATGAGTTAATAATTATAAATTGCTTGCAACATACATGGTAAGATATTGGTAAATGTTACTATTGTTGTTCTTACTCTTGAGACAGGGATGGAAAGAAAAGAGGGAATGTGAGGGAATGGTGGCAGGTTTGGGGAGAGGAGGAAGCTAATAGACTCCCTGATGTGACTGTCCCCTGTAGCCACGACCCCAAGTTTCCACTGAAGTTCATTCTCTCAACAGACTCTTTGGTGTAAGTCATGACTGGCAAAAAATGGTGGAAGCTGGACTTTGGGTCCATGTGGAGTTACATGGAAATAGAGGCACATGTGGCTTCAGGAACCAAGGGAGTTAGGTAGGGAAGGGTGGTCGGGAGAAAGCACAGAAGCATAGAGAAAAGGACCATGGCAGCCCAGCAACTCATTGATAAAGGTTCCAGACTCACAAGACATTAGAACTAGGTCCATAGTGTATTTATACCAAAGGGCAGACTCTGGATACAGCTGAGAATAAAGCGCTTCCCAAGAAAGAACTGGGGAAAGTCCTCTCTCTGTCACTGCCAGATCACTCAGAGGAAAATGCTCACAAACATGAAGGAGCCCAGAGCATGCGTCTTTAGCATGCCATTCCAGAATCACAATTTTTTTTTTTAATAAAAATCATGTAAGCTGTCATGAGATAGACACCTTTAGTGTCTGGGGATTAAAGAGTCAACAACACAGATACGAGACTGGATATATCAGAAATAGTGCTGGAAGGGAAAGGAAAGATAAGAAGGTCCATTCTGAACCCTCCAAGGCCTACCTGGACTCAACTGCTGAGGCAGGTCCCCTGAACACTCTCGATGAGGCTGGCACTAAGGTGAGTAAAGAATTGTAGAGGCTACTTTAGTGCTGTCTGTTTATAGCAGGCAGGGAGAGTGGGGTGGAAGACAGGCAGAAGGAGGCTTACCAACACCCAGCAATACTCCATGTCAATGTAAGGGAGCAGGGACCCCGAGGGGCAGAGATGCAGTCCAAGACTCAGGCCGGGAAACCCACGTTCTCTGCAGGACATTCTTCAATCTTAAGGCCACTATGAGGACCTAAGGTCAACTACACATGCCCCAGCCCCTAAAAACCTTAAAGACCTCCTGGGGCTTATATGGAAAGGCATAAACATCTCTCTCATGCATGAGCTGTGGAAAAGCCAGCAAATCATCTCCCAGGAGAGGCTCAGAGATTAATCATCCTCAACCTCTCCAAAAAGCAGGTTGTGTGCATGTTAGGAGAGGGGAAGGAGATGTCAGGACATGGTTTAAGGGAGCTGGCATTTTATCCTCCCTTTTGGTGGTCCTTGAGCACAGAATCTGCATAGCAAGAGTTTCAAGGGGCTGCAAACATTTTATCCAAAGATGAGAGAGAAAAATGTTGGCTACCAGCTCCCCTCACAGGAAGAAGACCACATATATCTTCATGGAGAGGGATTCTTTAGGGCGAAATCAAGAGGGCCTCTCGCCCACACCAGCCCCAGGAGGCCTGGCTAAGATGAGGAGTAGGATCTGCTGCCCAGCAGAGAAGGGGAGGTGGGAGAGAGGAGATGGGGTAGAGTGTGAATGGTGGGCGAAAGCAGCCCCCTCGGTGAGAAGCAGCCCCCTCGGTGAGACGCACCCCCTTGAACTGTGCGTGAAGTTGCTAATCCTAGAGAGTGACAGATCCCTGAGAAAGAGACTGGACTTCAAGTCCAGTTGAATCCAAGCCAGGCAGGTCCTAGATTTCACAAGTCTACATAGCAATTATAAGCAATGAATAAGACCACTTCACCTAGGCTGGTGATAGAAAACACAGTGAGCAGGTAATTGATAAAAAGTTCTCATTTTTTTTAAATCTTGGGATAGAACAGTTTAGAATCATTAAAAACATAAAATAGAGTTAATACCTCCTGCAAAGGGGCAGAGATTTAAAGTGTAGCTTAGGCAGTTTTAATAAGCCCCAGCTCCTGAGAGGAGGCAGGTGTGGGGCTAGAAGGCAGGGGGGAGTTCACCCCGGGCCCTGCTGAAACCCTGGTGCCACAGAGCCCACTAATAGGAAAGATGAAATTTCTGTGTTTATTACAGAGCTAAAAGTCAATTTTGCAACTATGAAATATGACTTTAATAAATGAATACATAAGCCATCAGGATCTGAGTCCCAGCACTGCTAAAAACTAAAATTGTATTTAGTCCACAGAATCATACATGCAGGACGGGAGCTTAGGGTCCGATGAATTTTAAAATCTGCTTTGCAAGTATCTTTGAATCTCTTGATTGATCTCCCCTTCTCTCCCCTGGATGTATGTGTGGGTGCTGAATCTGGGAGCATGCAGGTGTATGTGCACCTGTGTGTGCCCCTGTGTGTGTGTGGCCATGGGACTATTAGTGGTTGTGTGTGTGTGTATGTGTGTGTGTGTGTGTGTGTGTCTGTGTGTGCGCACACATGCATGCACATGCATGTCTGAGGTGGTGGGGGAGATGTGTCTGTTCTAAACTGTTGCTTTTGGTGCATTACTGGCCTTCTCACCACAAAGCTCACAGCAGAGGATATAATGTAACATAATGATGCTGTAGTAGCCGACAAGTTGGAAATGAGAAAATTCTCCCAGATGAAGCTGCCTATCACAGGGATGGTACAGAGCTTACAGAGCAGAACTCAACCACAGTGGCCATTTCTTCAAAGAAGAAATCGTTCCCCCTTCCTCTTTTTCTGTTCTCCCCTCTGTTCCTCCCCCTTCCCTCCAATAATTACTGAGGGCTACTGGAAGCCTGACATGTCATTTTATATAGATGCAATCTCATTCAATGCACAGAAGAACTCTCCATTGTACCGATTTCCCTCTCCAGTTTACAAATGAAAGCAAGTGATTCAGAATGATGACAGGATACATCCAACATTACACAGCTAGGGAGTGGAAGATTCTCATAATGGGCTTTTTTCCCCAAAAGCAAGAAACTGAGCTTGGAGCCAGAGGACCTACGCAGGATTATAGGAACCTCAGTTTACCAATAATATGCCCTACTCTAGAACACAAGTCTTGCTCCTTCCCAACACAGGGAGTTACTACACAGATAAATTAGAGGCAATATGCTTACCACAGGGCTGGGACAAAGAGGGTATCCAAGAAATGTCCTTTTCCCTCTCTATACCCCATCGAAGAGCATCGCCAAGAGTGGCACTGTCCTCACCTGGGTCACTTTTCCTGCTCATTATACTTGCATCTGTGGCCCTACCCTATAATCCATTTAACATCAGGCCCTACGTAAAGGTTTTCCAATTGGAGTCCTAAGGCCTCACTGGGGGTATCCGTGGACTTACAGACACACTTACTTTATACTCAGTTATACAGGGGGTAGTCTTGGGCCCAGGCATCAAGATTCAGGCCCCGACTTTTCCAATGATCTGCTGTGTGCCCTTGGACTTAAGTATCCATCTCTAAACCTCAGCTTTATCACCTACATCAAGGTTCAGCAAACCATGGCCTGGAGGTCCAATCTGGCCCACCACTTGTTTTTAGACATAAAGTTTCACTGGAACATAGCTACATCCTTCCACTCATTTCCATATTGTTTGCGGCTGCCTGCACAGTCTATCTGAAGGGACTACATACCATAGATGTTGAACTGAAGGATGCCTGAGGAGCTCCCAGCCACTAATCTTGCCAGCCTCGGGTCCATTTTCTGCTTCAGACTCTACAGAAATTTCTCCAAAATGCTGATTTGACTATGTCACTTTCTTACTTAAAACCTTTCAAGGGTAGGCATGGGGATAACTGCAAATAGGCAGAAGGGATTTACGGGGGGTGATGAAAATGTTCTAAAACTGGTTTATGGTGATGACTGCACAACTTAGATTTACTAAAAATCACTGGATTGCACACTTCAGTGGGTAAATTCTAGGATATGTAAATTGTACCTAAATGCATACAGTTGTTTTAAAAAAAGAAAAGCTTTCAAGAGTCCCAGGCCAAGCGGACCCAGAGCGGTGCTCCCCCAGGCACGCTCTGCAGACTGACGCCAGCCTACGCCCCATGCATTCTCGGCCCGCAGTGAGGTAAATAGGGCAAGTGGGAGAGGTGTTCAGAAACTATTGCAGCACTGTGGCACTGCTGTGACATTTTTACTAGTCATGAAAGCACTGGGCCACAGTGAGTTGAGAAGAAAAAAATGGTCTCTTGCAACAGTTTGAGTGGCACTGCTCTAGAGATTACACTTAATCTCCTTGGCCTGGCATTCAAAGCCATCCACGACCAACTCTCTTCTGCAAGCTTAGCTCCCTGTGTATTTCCTTTGTGACCTACCCTGAAACAAGGGAGAGTTTCCAAACTCTGCAAAACTCTCTCACTCGCTCTTCCAGCCCCTGGCATGCACCATCCCTGACAACTCAAATGCCTTTCCCTTCCTTTTTCAATAATTATTGATTCATCCTTCAAGACTTAGCCTAGCTGCCACCTCCGCCTGAAAGCCTTCCTAATTGCTTTTCCCCCAAATGCTCTATTCCTCAGGGGTGATCTTTTGACTGGTTATCTCATCTCTCAGAACCTCAATTTTTTCATCCATAAAATAGGGATAATAACAGAATGTCCCTCATCAGGTCTCTTTAAGCAGTTACTTTATAAAAGGCTTCCCTGTCTCTGTTCCCTCAGCATCCCGGAGAGCCCACTGTGTCCCACACTACAGTAACTGCTTATTTATGTATTAGTCTCCTCTTCCTGAGCATGATTTCCAGGGAGGCGGGGGCCGTGCTGGATCGCCTCTGCACCTGCAGGGTCTTGCTAGAAGAGGCTCAGTAAATACAAGTTGCACAAATGAGTAAAGTAAGTCTTTCTTGGCCTAACAACTCTAGTTGGGCAAGAGATATATACGATTACTTTTTAAAAACTCAAACCATGAAATGCCATACCTGGTAGAAATGTGGCCAGAAGGTGCTGATGGCAAGCTCTGCCTTCACCCAGCCCTCGGTGACAACCCCAGACACGTTCCAGACAGGGTTCCCCTGGGGGCCGCCGTTCACCTTCACATAGACATTCAAGGCTCCTGGGCTGGACCTATCACGGCTGGAGAAGTAGTAATGGAAATCGATACAGTGGGTGTCATTCTCCTTCAGGGTCGGCAGGAGAAGGTGGGCCTTCTGGCCAGAGGCCCTCCCAGAGCTGTTCACCATCATGAAGGATCCTGGAGACCCACAAAGGGGGTGGGAAGTAGAGACAAAGAGAGAAAAAGAAAATCCTTCTGATAATCAGTCATACCCACAAACCTAATGGCCAGAAATCAAGTCACTCTAGGAGCTTCTGATTGATCCTGAGGAAGCCACATCCTATCTTTCAACCTGAGTATCATCTTCCGTAACTGGGAATTTAGAAAACCTACTGAACAAGGCAGTTTAAAAATTAAGAGATGGCAACATGGGGGCACCTCGTGGCTCAGCTGGTCGAGTGTCCAACTCTTGGTTTCGCATCACAATCTCAGGGTTTGTGAGACTGAGCCTCGTATCAGGTTCTGCACGGGAAGCATGGAGCCTGCTTGGGATTCTACCTCTCCCTTTCTCTGTGCTCCTCCCCTGCACGTGCGTGCATGCATGCTCGCCGCTCTCTCTCAAAAAACATTTTAAAAGCGAGAGATGGCAACACGTATGAATATTTCTACAAAGTAGACAGTCTATATAAATTTACAGAAGGAACATCACATGCAGCAGGTCACAAAGGAAACATGGAACAAAACCCCAGGAACACAGCTACCTGTGCAAACTCTAAGTGCAAAATGTGAAATGCAACCTCATGCAAGCTCAGGCTGTCTTGATGGATGTAAAACATCTCCAATGTAAGAAGTGTCCTTCCAACATATTCTGCTTGGACCCTTGCATGCAGTTCAAGGAATAATTGACAACTACCCCTTCACACTGCATTCAGCACAAGGAATGATTCTAAGTATCCCAGAAGGACATAAAAAACATAGAATATATTCAGTTAAGCAAGGAAGACCCCAAAGAAAGTGAGAGACAACTAGAAGATGTCCGGCCTGGAATAGAGGGTAAGTAATAATTCCTAAGCACTTCAGGAGTACCAATGTAATGCCTGGTGTCTTTTTAATATGTTATTCAATTTAATTTTCAGAATGAGCCTGGGAAGTAGAGGATTTTCATTCTATTTAAAGACTGAATGACTTGCCCCAGGCCCTCAGACAGGGAAGGATGGAGGAGACCCAGATTCTCTCCAACTCCACATTTACACTCTTACTCTGTGCAGAAGACATGACTACTGTTTTCAAGCATTAGGCAGGATGACTGCCCACAGAAAGGAAGGGAGCATCTTTGGAGTTACTTTGACAGATTAAATGGTTGTTTCTATAGTTCTTCAACCCACCCTGGATTCATGTCCCGGGCCTCCCAGAAGAGGCAGAGGCCATATCCCCACCCTTGACTTTGGGCCGCACCTGCTTTGGTCAACGGGATGTCAACACACTGAATCAGGCAGAGGCTTGAAGTGTGCATATGCCTAGCTACGCTCGCCCTCTTGCACGATCACCGTCTTTCAGGAGAAGACTGCCCCAGCTAGCTGCTGCCTCTTTCAGCTGAGGATTAAGGACTGACATGTGGGGTCAAGAACCGAGCTCAGCCAGCACTGAAGAACCAAGCCATCCCCACACCGCAGCTAGAAGCACAGCCACACAGTCAATACCCCAACCCAGATCTGCCAGTCCACAATCAATGCTCAGACCCATGAGTGTGAGAGTAAATGCTCACTGCTGTTTGCCGCTGAGTTTCCTCTTCTTTTGCTGGGCAGCATTACTGTGGCAATTGCTAATTGATAAAGGTGCTAGAGAGGCAGATCTATGAAAGAAACCACAGGAGGCAAATTTCCATTTAAAGGGCCTTCTAACAAAGGCCCTGGAGACATAGTTCCTGGCCACTACAGGTGGCTAAACAGAGCCTGGACAAGTGAAGAGATGTCTAAGGAAATTTCACCATCAACTGCTAGGGCTGAACTCTGTGACTTAAAGTCCCATGATGCTATGAAATAAACTACATCGTAAAACACAGGAGATCAACTCGGGATTCTGGGACGAAGACTCCTACCTAGAAAAACATTGTTGCTTTGAAATCTCATTTTAACCACTAAAATCTTCAATTCAGAATGAAACCTTAAGACTGCTTATTCCCAACTGAGGTAAACCACTTTAGGAAGCAGCCTTATTCATGCACCGTAAAACCCAGAAGATTGGAGCTGCCATCTAATAAGTACTGGGCACTGTTGCTCATTGGGATTCTAGAGGGTACCAAGCATTCAAAGCCCATACTCCTTGGATTCTGCATGAATTTAAAAATAGACACGGGACAGGGATGCCTGGGTGGCTCAGTCGGTTGAGCGTCTGGCTCTTGGTTTTGGCTCAGGTCATGATCTCACGTTTGTCAGTTCAAGCCCCACATTGGGCTCTGTGCTGATGGCACAGAGCATACTTGGAATTCTCCCTCTCCCTCTCTCTGCCCTTCCCCCTCTTGCGCTTGCTCTCATTCACTCACTCAGTCTCTCTCTCTCTCTCAAAAGAAAACAAAAAAGAAACTTAATTTCACACAGGACAGATAGAGTTCAAAATTCCTATTTTATTATTCACAAAACTGGATTAGAGAAAGTAACTTGGACTTGAGGCCAAATCAGGCTTCTGCATTATCTTCTCTGCAGGAGCACACAAAGCAGGTGGATGGTCGTGGACTCCCTCCTGACTCCACCCAGATCCCTAGGCCTGGAGCTATCCTGGAGAGATGGCCACTTAGGGTCAATGGGTAGGCCTATCCCGAAAATGAGCCAACGAGAAGCAAGGTGACTAAGACAGAAAAACAGGAACCTAGAGCTATCAGACTTTCACCATCCCACCAATCAGAAAACTCCCTGCCTCCTGGGACAGGAGCCACTGAAAGTAGCACAGAGGCCACGTCTCCCCAACCCCTCCATGTTTCCAAGAGAATCAAGTCTCCTTGTTTACGGCCTGGTGCTAACACAGGGTAAGTGGAGAGATGTCCCTTGGCACATGTATTATCTCTAATTATCACAACCTCCCCATTGAGGCAGCAAAGAAAGAACCATGGCAAGGGGAAACTGAGCACAGAAAGAAGACTGAGCTAGCATACATGCCTGTATTTGTTGACCTACATGCCTCAGGGTTCCAGAAGGTTTCCCAGGGATAGATGAGTGATGCCTCACAGGCCCCATGAAGCAGACTGCACCTGCCACAGAGCTGTGGCACAGCTATGTGTAGGGATGGCAGCCTATGAAGCAAGCAGTGCCTGGCTCTCTCCACTAAGAATCCCATAGCACCCCTGTGGGCATTTCAGCTCCTGTCCTGCCAATCCACACCGGGCTGCATATAATCCGCAGCACAAAGAGTCGGGAGCATTTCCCTTTCACCAGCTCAGGCTTCTACTTCTTCATCCCAGCTCCGGTGGTGAGCAAGCTCATGGAAGAGGCAGAGCTACGTAACATACATCCACCTCCATGACCCTAGAGCTTCTCTCTATCCTGCTGTCCCCGTGACTGCAGATAGACGAGGCTCCACCTCCCACAAGGCAGAGGTGCTGAAAGTGTTTGGCCTTCTATCTACCCTCCATTTGGAGAGATTCCTGGTTCGTTAACACACCTGTCCTCTTTGTTCTGGGCACAGAGCTGGACTGCATCCCCCAGCCTCCTTTTTAGAGATTGGTGGGGCCACACAACTGGGTTCTAGCCAATGGGGCCCAAGTATGGAAGTGTGCCACTTGGCACATGGAGGCTTGGTTCGTGAAAGCCACCTCCCTCACCCCACCCCTACTTCCACTGCCCCACCCTCCATTATCTTGTCCCCCAAAGGATGGTCTGTCAACCCACAGCATCACCATCACCTGCGAGTTTGTAAGAAATGCAGAATCTTGGGGCACCTGGGTGGCTCAGTAGGTTAAGTGTCCAACTTCAGCTCAGGTCATGATCTCGTGGTTCATGTGTTGGGCTCTGTGCTGACAGCTCAGAGCCTGGAATCGGCTTCAGATTCTGTGTCTCCCTCTCGCTCCCTCTCTCTTTGCCCCTCCCCTGCTCGCACTCTGTGGCTATCAAAAATAAATAAACATTAAAAAAATACACAATCTCAGGCCCCACACCAGGCCTTCTAAATCCAAATCTGCATTTTATCAAGATCCACAGGTGATCTGTATGCACAATGAGGTGTGAGAATCACCTCTCCCTTGTCTCTCCCATCCACCAGCTAGCTGAAAGCATAGGATTCAGAGGATTCCACGAGAAATGGAACACAGTAAACGGAGCCTGGTTCCCTGAATGACCATGACCATCAGGAAGGCTACCCACCTATTAGAAACACTCATTTTGGCTTTAAGAAAACAAGGAATAAACTGTTATTGGGTTATTAAGGCATCGAAACTTTGAAGTTTATTTCCACAGCTAGCATTATTGTTTTGGCACCCCCATAGAACCCTTACTTCCCACAAGTCCCTTTGTTTAAGGGGATAGGATGACACACAAAGTAGGGACATCACAGAAAGCGGTATCCTAGTGTCAACAGAGGCACAAAGAAAAAAGAAAAAGAATCGACTCTGAGAACGAATTCTTAAAAAAGCAAGAAATATCCTGGATCTTCATTAAGGTAAGCTGGAGGTGTGTCTGGTCAAGGTCACGGTACCACTACCACCCTGGCCCCTCATGTCTATTTTGAGGACTTGATATGCATGCCCCAGCCTTTAGACTAGACAGAAAGGTGTGTGTTTTGGTGCAAGGCTCACAGAAACAGACAAGCATATTGAAAAATATATATTAGAAAAAAAAAATGATGGCTGCCCACCCCACCACACCCCGCCCAGCCTATTGGCAAAGGAGGGAAGGGACATAGACCAGTAAGGTATAGCAGGATGGAGTCCTGCTCATGAAGGTCTTGGCAAAACTGGAGGAAATGAGCAGTGCTGCTCTGGGGTCCAAGTGACAGAAGGGGATGGTGAAAAGTCAGCATCAGCAGGTTGCAGACCCAGCAGGAGGGAAGGAGTCTGCACCACTTTGGGGGGGAGGAACCCACAGCCGCAACAGTGGTTGTCCCTGAGGAGCCCAGAAAGAAGCTTGGCAACAGAAGAACCCAGTGCAACTGATCTTAAACTCATGACCAGAGGCAGCCTTATGAGGACAGAGGCCCAATGGTCAAGTAGGTGGAGCACCAGGGGACAATAGACTCAGATCCTGGTTTAGTGTCCTATGGCTGCTGTAACTAATTACCATAAACTCCATAGCTTAATTGAACACAAATTTATGCTTTTATGGTTCTGAAGGCCAGAAGTCTAAAATCAAGATGTAGGTAGGCTTCTTTCATTCTAGGAACTTCAGATGATAATCTGTTTCCTTGTCTTGTCTCACGCTTAGACTACACTCCCTGGCTCCTGGCCCCTTCATCTCCAAAGGACATCACTCCAACCTCAAGCTCCACTGTCACCTCTCCTGTTTCTGATTTGGATGCTCCTGCCTCCCTCTTATAAGAACTCTCACACACTGGGTATATCCAGACAACGTAGAATAATCTCTCCATTTAAGTATCTTAAACACATCTGCAAATCTCTTTTGCCCAGTAAGGTAACACAGGCACAGGTTCCAGGGATTAGGACATGGTCATCTTTGGAGGACCATTTTTTTGTCATCATTTTACATTAACATGAACACATATGTATTCCCAAGCCAGTGAACCAGAGACACAGGACGACAGACCGATTTGGAGCCAGCCAGCATACACTGTGTAATGGGCAGGTATCCTGGGGGGAATCTGAACTCTCTCATGGGAGTATAGAAGATTCTTTGCACTAGTGGACCCTGTCATCAATTAGTAAGGAAGTATGATGTAAAAAGTAAAACACAAGGTCATATCATTTGGCTCCCAATTTGGACAAAAAAGAAAAAGGTTTGGGGCCATAACCAGGGAAGGTCCATTCTTAGCAGTGGAGACTCATCAGGGCTGCTGGCCAGTATGAACATCATGGTCATACACTGCTCCTAAGATACCAGCCCTGCATGGTTACCTCTTCCAGGTTAATCAGACTGATGAGCTGGAGAAACTTTCCCTGTGGTTTGGCCACCCAATCAATATCCGAACTCCCTTCCTACATTTGGGTAACTACCCCATTTTGAAACACAGCCTACCTTCCTCTACGGGAACAGAAAAGACCAGATGCCCTCTTTCCCAGGAAACCTAGCCTCACGTATCTAGAAGGACAGCTCTGGAGCAGGGCAGAGACGTGGTAACAATGCAGAGAGAAGGGTGATGAACTCAGCGAGGGGAGCTGGGGTGTCTTCTAGCAGTGGGCTATGCAGAGCCCGAGTATGAAGAATGTGAAACTTTGTCAGCCTGTGAGTGCACTATGAACCCTGGTAGTGGAATCTGGCCAGCTTTACGCCCTGCATGTACCTGAACAAACCCCAGCTCCTTGCAATCCTCCCCCGTGTATTTCTCCAAGTCCTCAAGGCAGGTGCTCACTGCCGACTAAATTAATGATGCCAATCCCCCTGTCCCCGCCTCCCTCCCCCTGCACTTCTGGCACAGCTCTCTTGAATGGTCCTTGGCTCAAGGATTGGGCAGGTCCTTGCAGTGTCTCAGCTGAGGCACACTCTTGGGGGACCCATGAAAGAGATGCTTAAGCTCCAAAGTCAGTAAGGTTCAAGAGATAGCTTCTTCTGCAAACTTACATGCCCCCCCGGCATCCTCCAACAAACAGGGTGAGGCTCACCCAGCAGCACTACCCCCTTAATTCCACTTTGGCATCATCCTTTGGGATGGATTTTCTCCTCCACAGCAACCCTGCAGTCAATCCCTGCCAACAGGCTTCCTCCAGTCCGCAGGACGCACCTGAGTATTCTCACATCCTCATGGCACAAGGCTCAGTTTTTTCTCTCCCGGCACCCCTTCCCCAGGAATATCCTCAGCCACATTATGTGTGAAGAGATCCCAGAAGGCAGAGAGCTTACATCCCCACGTAAGGTCTATATGAGCCTCTTCTCTTTCCCTGTCAGTTTCCCTTTCGTGGATGTGTGCCTGGTGGTAACTGGGGAAGGCATTTCAAAGAGAGGGAACAGCATGTGCAAAGGCACAGGGACTGGAAGCCAGAATATTCAGCAATGCAAGCATAGTGTCTTTGGGAAGAGCCCTAAAAACACCTCATAGCCCACCTTACAGAGCTCTGACCACATCCTCCACAAAGGAAGGAAACCATATCTGAGTTGAGCCCAGGCCTGCCGTTTTAGAGACTGTTAAGGACTGAAAACCCTCCTCTACCAGCAGCTCAGTGGGGGCCCCCTTTGATCAACAGGTTGGCTTAATTAATATCATCCCAGGGCTGTCAGTTTCCCGGAGATCAAAAATGAGCCAGTCATTACACCAAGATCAGTCAGAAACAAGAAAGGGAAGACTGTAAATATATTCTTTTCCCTCCCCCCCCCCCCAAAAAAAATCTACTGACGTGATAAGGAACATAAAACAGCATTAGTTTCCTCATAGTTATTATACATAGCACCGAAAATTGTGGAATTAAACCAGGAAGTACTCTCTGGCTGGCCATAAATTTTGCATTTTTCCCCTTCGTGCATAATAATGCCTTGATACGCGCCCCGTTATTGATGTGTCTGCAACACAGATCCCCTTTTTGGAGGCAAAAGGCTTCTCCATAGCAGATGGCGGCTATTGTGTTTACACATGAGCACCTCAGGATTGCATTTCCTCACGTCGGCAGTAAAAAGAAAGCCCTAATTGAGTTTTTAATGGCTTTGCACATTGTTCATTAAGATTACATGAGTGTGCTCAGGCGACTGGCAGCTGAGGGCCTGGGGCTCCGAGAGCTCAGAGCTGTCCCTGCAGACAGGTGGCCCCGCCAGCTTCCAGCGCCAGCATCTACGTGAAGGGAGAGGATGGCAGCAGGGACCCAAATGCTGCCCGGAGCCAAGGCAGCTGTGGTGACATGAAGCACGTGCTGGGTTTCAGTCCCACTTCTGCTCTTAGTCGTGTGACTTTGAGCAAGTCATGAAAACTCACTGGGCCTCAATGTTCTCATCGAGAAAATGGGAAAATGAAAGCTCCGTGTCAAACTTTTTTGTCTGTTTTCAGTACACAGTTTTTCAAAACTGGGGGCGCCTGGGTGGCTCAGTCGGTTAAGCCAACTAAGCTCCAAGTCGGCTCCTAAATCCAACTTAGGCTCAGGTCATGATGTCAGGGTTCATGAGTTCGAGCCCTGTGTCGGGCTCTGTGCTGACAGCTCAGAGCCTGGAGCCTGCTTTGGATTCTGTCTCTCTCTCTCTCTCTGTCCTTCCCCCACTCACACTGTCTCTCTGGGTCTCTTACAAAGTGAATAAAGGGGAGGGGAGGGGAGGGGAGGGAAGGGAAGGGAAGGGAAGAAAAACTGGACCTGACTCAATAATGCTAATTTCATAATAGACAGCCAGTAGCAGATGTCCGTGTGCCCAGTGCAATTTATGTTTAACATTACTAAATGTTCATTGAGAACTTAGTATGTCCCAGGCACTTCTCTTAGCATCTTTGAGCATCCCAATGAGGTAATACCATGCTATCCCTGTTTTAAAGCAAGGAACACTGAGGAAAAGAGAGAAAATCATTTGCCTACACAGACTACATCCACTCCGTGGTGAGGAAAACAGCAGCCATACTCTGGTCTCCAGAACCTGTGAAAATGTTACCTTATATAGCAAAGGGGAATTAAAATTTCAGATGAAATTAAGATTGCCAATCAGATGACCCTAAGATAGGGGCAGATTATTCTGGACAAGAGAGACAGAAAAGGCAGAATCAGAGAGGGATTTGAAGGTCCTATGCTGTTGGCATTGAAGATGGAAGAGCCAGGAACCAAGAAATGCAGAAGCCCCCCCCCCCCCCCCCCCGCCCCCAAGAACTAGACAATATATTGTCCCCTAGGGCCTCCAGGGAGGAACACAGCCCTACAGACACCTTTAGCCTAGGGCAACCCATTTAGGACTTCTGATCACCTCAACTAGAGAAAAACAAACAAACAACAAAAAAACCCCACCTCTGTGTTATTTTTAGCCACTAAATTTGAGGTGATTTGTTACAGCAACAATAAGAAACTAACACACACTGCAGACTTTCCTGCTTCTGGGTTTTTGTTCATGGGGTGTTGTTCCTGAAACCCACACAGCCCAGCCCAGCTATGGTCCTTTACTAAACCACTTAAATGTCACCTTCTCTCAGCGGCTTTCACTAAAGCCCAGAGGATGTTTATTCCCGCATTGTTGGCCCTATACTTGGCTCTATCACATCTTTCTGGACAAGGCTTCATTTAGAAGTCCAGAATGTTCAAGTTTAGCTATCTGGTCACAATATAAAGGGCAGGGGGCACCAAAATGTCAAAAGACACAAATGCACCATAAAGTAAGGAAAGATACATGGAAGGAAGAGAAGTATAGTTCTACCAACAGTATCATGAAAACTAATGATCAAGCCAATCATAAACATAACAATTTAAAATAGCCAAAGTAGCAAACATATCATTCAACATCATCCATATTATCAATGAAAGCAATCTAATTATCAGGTGTCAAAAAAAGGGGGGGAAAGAAACTTGCTTCTTTTCTAATATACCAGAAAATGGGGAGGAGGGATTAATTACAGCTTAATGGATACATAATATCTATTTAAAACAAAGAAAATAACCTCCTGAAGTTTCAAAGAAAGTGAGCATTGTGAACATTTTGCCAGAGTCAATTTGTGTGAACAAGTAATAACTATTTCTGCAATCATTTGTTCAGACCAAGAAGTTAGGGTTTAAGCATTTCATATGCAAATTTGTTAAGGCAATTTTCCAAGAAACAGCTGATAACCCATGGAGGTATGGATGATGTAGTTTAAAAACAGAATTAGGCCCAGTCGAGTGGATTTGAAGGCACTGCTGAAGGGGGTCTATCCACGGGCCTCTCTCCCCAAAGACCAGGTACCTGGGCTGCCTGCATTCCTTCCCCATTCCTGAGGAAATGATGAAAGCAGAGGGGAAGAGGGAGAGAAAAGAGCAGGAAGGGAGGGAGAGGAGGCAGAAGGAAAGGAAGAAGGAAGCACGTGAGTAGTGAGTACACAGCCAGGAAGATGAGGGAGGAGGGGCACAAGGAGTGGGAGACAGAGGTGGTAAAGCAGGAGAAATACAGGTGGGGAAAACAACACTGAGCAGGGAGAGAGGGGAGGACAGGACAAAGGCATGGCCACAAAGCAGAATAAAATCCCAGCCATGCACAACCCCCTTAATACTTCTCATCTCTTCACTCCCCAAACAAAAACAAAACCCCCACCCAACATTCCCCTTCTAGACCTTAATCATAATCTTGTGATGAGGACAGGCCCATGTAAAACACTATGGGGCACCCCAGGACCCGGGCTACCCCCTTTTACAACCTCACATCTCTCCTCCCCCAACATCTCAGCATAGCTCAACATCGCCGCAGGAAAAATAAATGTTACTATAGGAAAGACAATGGAACCCAACGCCATGACCCAGTGAGAACTCTGCTACATGAAGGGTGAGACACAGGCTCTGTCCTAGCTGCTTTTTGATGTGGGAAGTATCACAACTCTTTGGGCAACGTAAAGACAGAACTGAAGGGCATATAACACCATTCTCCCTTCAGATTCCCACTCCTTCCTGTGCAACTGTTTTAGTCACACGGTGCCTCTGGGAGCCAAGAATTTTCTCTCCATTTCTTCACCTGGAACAGGGGTGTGCAGGCAGAGTCTGTTCCCCTCCCCCACAAGTTTTACAGTCACTAGGTGTAGGTGGGCAAGGAGCCAGGACTGGCTTGGATTTTAGGCTCCTTCTAGAGTGGGGTTGAAGGAGGAAAGGCCCTTTTCCTCGGGTCTTGTTTCTATAAAGAAACACAGTGATTTTTATGTTCCCACAGCAATTCCCTTCCCTCAGACACACCTGCCAGCAAACAGCAACAGCAGCAAACACAAACTATCCCATTTTACTCATGTACATTCAACTCTAATTGCAGCCTTGTCAGTAGTTGCTTCTGTTACCCTTTCCATACAAATGAAAACACTGGGGCACAGAGAGATCAGGTACCTTTTCTAAAGCCACACAGTGAGTAGCAGAGCCAAGACTCAAACAAAGGAAACCCTACCCATCCTTCAGCTCTTAGGCTCCACACAAGCAGGTGTGTTACGTTTGGTGCAAGGAGTGATCTCACACTCCCCAGGGTTAGCCAGCCTTGCCCTAGGAGCAGGCACAGGCAGGAAGAGGGGCAGAGAGTGGGAGGAAAGAACAAAAAGGAAATCAGTTGTCAGGCTGCTGCCATATTAAGAGTAAAGAGAACAACAGTGCTGCCTGTAACACTGTCAGACCCCAAATTGTTCCTGACATTCATTGGGCTGAGTCCTTTGCTTCTGCAGCTCTAAATCTCTTAAATTGAAATGACATGGAACTAAAATATATATATATTTTTTTAAATCTCCAAAGTCTTCACACATCCATTGGCATGATAATATTTTGATTAGTTACATTTATGCTCCAATTACACTCACAGAATGTTCAACTGTGTCTTATATATAGTATGTTTGCCACGCTCCATGGAAAATACGGGATTATTACCTCGTATATTTGCAATGGGAAAAGACACAAATGGAAATGGAGGGGGGAAAAAAAAGCAAAGCGAAGAGATGACTAAGCCTGTTAAAATAGTGCTGTCTTGGCTTCACGTTACTAAATTGGGTCACTGCTATTATTTCCCAGGCTTTAAAATACCAGGGCTTGAAGAAACACGAAGCATTCAAGCCCACCTTCCCCTCACCTGACACTTTTATCTCCCCTGTCACAACTGGGTCCGACCCTGACAGCAACCTGGTCACGTGCCCACTGAGTGGCAAGGTCAACAGTGGCGAAGGTGTATGGTTTTGAGCTTTGTTTCTGGAGAGAGTGTCCACCTACTTCTCAGAGAGGTCGTCCTTAACCTTGTCCGTGATAAATAAATACATAAATGAAGGTTAAGAGCTCCTACGAGCCCTGCAAAATGTCTGCCCCGGTGATGCCAGGGTAGATTCCTCGCCATGAGGGCTGGCTAGACGCCATCAGGTTATTTTGCTCTTTACTGGAAGACCAGACCATGGTTGTCTGTGGTAAGGGAATCACGCTATCTAATGCCGGTATCAGATGGGCCCTTCAGTCCCACAGAGACGTACACAGACATTGTCCGCACCCCAATTCCACAGCATCCTCCCCTCAAATCCTCCATCACTGGGGCTTACTTTCTCCACTTGTTCTCCCTGCCAGGGTATCCCTAAGTCAACTTGCTCATATCTCTAGCCTCAGTTTCCCCTACTTGGATCCATGCATGAAGGCTAACCCCTCCACTGGTTTCCTCACAAACTCTGCTAGAACCAAGATTTTTAGAAATTGAATGAGGGGCAGGCACCTGGGTGGCTCAGTCGGTTAAGCATCCTACTTCAGCTCAAATCATGATCTCGCAGTTCATGAGTTCAAGCCCTGCGACGGACTCTGTGCTGACAGCTCAGAGCCTGGAGCCTGCTTCGGATCCTGTGGCTCTCTCCCTCCCTCCCTCCAACCCCCCCCCCCGCCCCCGCTCCTCCCCTGCTTGTGCGTGCTCGCACGCGCTCTCTCTCTCTCAAAAATAAATACACATAAAAAAATATTTTTTAAATAAAAAAATTGGATGAAATTGGTTCTACCCTCAGATATTACTTATGCACCCACTATGTGTCCGACACTCCAGAGAAACAGCAGTCAGCATGAGTTTTTGCCCCTGTGCACGTTACAGACATGTAAGAGGCAGTGTCAGGGGCGGGGAGTGAGGAGTTCGGTGACAGGGTATATACGTGGACAGATCACTAACTCAGACTCCATTTAGGGGGAGGAGGTATAAAAAAAAAAAAACAACAAGCAACTCTCTGGAACAAATAAAGTTTACACTGAGGCCCAGGGTTACTCAGGAGCCAGACACATAGAGAGGGAGTGGCAAGAACGTTCCCTGCAGAAGCAATAGCTTGTTTCAAAGCCAAGAAGCAAGACAAAGACAGTCTTTGTGGAACGAAGAGAAGGAATTGGAGATACAGACCAGGTACACTTTACAGACCACCTGTCTAGCCTCTCACCCTTGTTTTATAGACAAAGAACTTGATATACAGAGAGGTTCACAGTGACTTGCCCACAGTCACACAGCCAAAAGGTGACTGCGCTAGGAGTAAAGCTATTGAAAGCCTGCTGGATCCCACCCCCAGTAGGTTTGGGGTGGCTAAGAATGTGCACTTCTGACAAGTTCCTAAATGAAACAGATACAGCTGATTCATGGGTCACACTGGTCTAACTGGGTCTGTGACTGCCCGGGGTCCATAAACTTGGTCCAGACAAGTAGTGCCTCCCCCACCCCTCCAGGGCAGGCAATGGTGCCAACCCACCTGCAGGGGTCCCCTCCTACCCTGGGCCACAGGCTCCCACCTCTCTCAAATGCAGGAAGACTCTAGCCACTGACCATCAGACAGGAAGGCTCTCTCTGCTGCCTAACCTCAGCAAGGTCTCTCCTCTGAAACCCCCCCTTCAATCATTGCCAATTACCGAGAATATCATTAGACACTTACTGACTCCCCCAAATGTACTAGGGTCTGCATAGAAATAGCACAATAATTATTCTTCCTCTTTCCCCATCCTCTAAGGAGATACAAGAACTTGACAGCTGTTATCCAATTAATCCTGACAGCTTTTTTTTTCTTTAATGTAAAGGTATCTCTTTCATCTGAAATGGGAAAAACTATTTCTTTTCCTGAGGTAACAACGAGGGCAAAGAGAGTCCAAGTAACTTGGCCAACACCACTAGGGTCATTTCTTGCCTCCTTTCTTCTGCAGGCACAGTGGAATACTGTAGGATAAGAACACAGACTCTGGGTTCTGATTGCCCTATCAAGTCCCAGCTCTCTCAGCTACCAGCTATGTGACCCTGGAAAAGTTGCTTAAACTCTCTGAGCCATAAAATGAAAGTGGTGATGGTAATAATGGCACCTGCCCCACAGGTTTGTAATGAGAATCCAAGGAGCTTACATAAGGTAAGTGCTTAGAACGGTGCCTGGCACACGGTGAGATCTATGTAAACATCGACCATCATGACCCACATCAGTGGCAGCATCCTGGGCCCTCTTGTCAATCTCTGACTGCAACAGAGAGGCAGACAGGTGGCCCTACAAACCTGCAGGAAAAGGGAGGTCCCAGGGTCACTGTCCATACATGGGTGACTCCAAGAAGCACCAGGAAGCCTCTTTGCAGTTTACCCCAAGGAGCATCTCTTGCTGCCAGTGGTTCTGCAAGATGTGGTTCCCGAACTAGCTACATCAGCACCACCTGGGAACCTGACAGAAAAGCAAATTCTCAGGCCCCACCGGAGACCTTCTGAAGAAGTTCTGGAGTAGGACCCAGCCAGGCTGTGGTGGTTTCACAAGCCCCCAGGTGATGCTGATATACACATGCATTTGAGAGGTACTTTTTCGGGCACCTGGGCTGCTCAGTCAGTTTAGCGTCCAACTGTCAATTTCAGCTCAGGTCATGATCTCACAGTTCATGGGATCCAGCCCCACAACGGCCTCTGCACTGACAGCATGGAGCCTGCTTGGGATTCTCTCTCTCTGCCCCTCCCTGGCTCACATGCACAAATGCTATCTCTCTCTTTCTCTCAAATAATGAACTTTAAAAAAAAAAAAAAAGGAAGTAGTTTTTCTTCAAAGAGGTTCCCAGGGCATCAGCCTATTTGGGGAGACTTAGGCCACCTCTTGTCCACTGCATGTTCTCTCCATTTCCCATGAAGGGACAGGGCACCTGTGGGAGTCACAACACCGTAAATGGGTCCAGAGTCTGGGCTCTTGACCACTGCCCTCAACCACTGCATGACATTGCCTTTCCAGTCCCACCTGCAGGGACGGCCTCTGAGCACTAGCCCTCGTGGGCCAGCATGGGAGGGGCACTCACTGCCACAGGAGGGGACACGGCTGCCTATGCAGGTCACAAGGTGGGAGGAGGATACTTGGAGAGAAAATGCTATCTCGTACAAACACACATGTAGAGTCTCTCAGTCCTACATGAATCCTTGAAGCTACCAGGATGTCTCCGTGGCTGTCAATGGAGCATCTTGAAATCAAACCCCAGAACCCCCTAATAACTCTCTGAAGCCTTCATCCTGACTGTGTGCACTCTCCTCTCCACTTCTCAGCCCGTTTCCAAGCCTGTCAGCTGCAGGTATGCTTTCCTACTTCAGTCTTTATTTTTTTTTTAATGTTTATTGATTTTGGAGAGAGAGAAAATGAATCGGAAACAGGCTCCAGGCTCTGAGCTGTCAGCACAGAGCCCAACGAGGGGCTCAAACTCACGAACTGCAAGATCGTGACCTGAGCCGAAGTCAGACTCCCCACCAACTGAGCCACCCAGGCACCCCTCTACTTCAGTCTTCCCTTTCTCCCAGTACCAGCTCCAGTCTCCTCCCCTGGTCCCACTTTCCCTGCCAGACTCCACTCTGGACTCCCTGGCCACAATGCCAACGGCCCTCTCCCCCAGTTACCCTCCTCCCTACCATCCTGCGCACCCCCCCAGTCCAGTGAATTCTATCTATACTCCACACTGCCAATGAGAATAACCTTGTCAGCTCCACCCCAGCTCAGTTCCACCAACACAGATGGAAAGACAGAGAAGCAGAAGCTGAAATAATGAAGCAGAGGCGACTCTAAGAATCACAACTGCCAAGTGGGTGATGAGTTCTATATTCCTTCGCTGGGGGCTGCAGTTACAAAGTACCACCAACAGAGTGGTTCAAACAACAGAAATTTCCTGTCTCAGAGTCCTAAAAGCTAAAGTCGGAGATCAAAATGTTGGCTCAAAGGGCTGGTTGCTTCTGAGGACTGCGAAGGAGAATCCATGCCATGGCTCTCCCCCCATTTCTGGTGCTTTGCTGGTGATCTTTGGTGTTCCTTATCCTGTAGAAGCATCACCCCAACTTCTGCCTTCAGATTCACATGGTCTTCTCCCTGTATGTATGTCTCCAAATCTCCTCCTTATAAAGACACCTGCCAGATTAGGTTAGGGGCCCACCTACTCCAGTATGGCTCATTGTAACTACTTAACATCTGCAGTGGCCCTACTTCCAAATAAGGTCACATTCTGAGCTACCAGGGGGTTAGGACTTGAACATATGGAGGGCAGATACAATTCAACTGAGAACCACTTTTCCATAGCCTTACTGTGCTCACTGCCCAAAAAGGTGTCTAAGGCAATCACTTGGGAGGATTTCTGCAGAAATAACCAAACATCAAATTTGGAAATGTGTTGTAGTATTGTTTTTCATTATAAAATGCTACCTAGAGGAGAAAAAAACAACAAAAACAAAAGCCAGAAAAGTAGAAGGAAGTGGAAAAATTACCCACCACAGAGAGACCTTGAGATGTTTCCTTATAGTCACATTTCCTGGCATGGGTTAGCTGCTTTCTAAGTAGTTGTGGCATTTAATTGGGCTTGGGACCTTGCCTGGTAAACTCCTCCTGAAGGAGAGGCTTTAATGAGGGATTACAATTTATAGTGAACTTGTCTGCTCTGAAGCTACACCTAGGGGCCACTGGGAGAGGCAGGAGCCTCCCTTCCGTGGGGCTGCCTATGCAGTGATGTCGCCAGTTTGTTCTACAACAAATGTATATCGAGCGGGTTATGCGCCAGGCACTGTTGTAGGTCCTGGGAATACAGCTGTGAACACAACAGTCAAGGTACTTAATCAGAGACAGTTTGTCGAGATGAAAATTCTCCTCGAGAGCCTTGGAGCAAGTTGAATAGGACTTCTGTAGATGGCCCCCCAGGGATGCTCACCAGCCTTTCATCCTGTAATTTCCTCATTTTGAGTTCCTGATTTTTAGCTCATCTTTCCATGCTCTGAAGTACCTTTTCAGTGATTATTTCCCCAGGAAGAACCTATGAATGGTGTATTTTCTGAGCCCATGCATTTCCGATACTGCATCATTTTTACAGTGTAGGTCACGAGGCTGCAACTAAATTTCCCGAGTCTCAACCAATTCCCTTCTGAACAGCAAAGACTCCTGCTTCTCACCCTCTGCTAATGGAACAAGGAGAGTAGGCTGATCCTTGCCTATCAAAGGCCCTGGCCTGGATCTCCCCTACTTGGGAAGCAAGTAGATTGACACATTTACCACCCTGATTCCTAAGGTTCGGAAAAATCTTTTGTCCTGTGGATTTGTGCTTGGGGCATAATATGACAACAAAGATGGAGGCCCTGGACTCAGCATGCAGGCAAACCCCAGCTCTGACACTTCCTACTTCCTGCATCATTAGGCAAATTACTTAGACTCACCATGTCTCTGTTTCCCAGTCTGCAAAATGGGCATAATGAAAATACCAGCCTCCCAAGATCACCATCAATATTAACTGAGGTAATATATGCAACGGTTCAGAGTGCCTGGGTGGCTCAGTCGGTTAAGCATCTGACTCTTGATTTCGGCTCCGGTCATGATCTCATAATTTGTGGGTTTGAACCCCGTGATGGGCTCTACGCTGACAGCAAAAAGCCTGCATGGGATTCTCTGTCTCCTTCTCTCTCTGCCTGTCTCTCAAAAATAATTTTTTTAAATATATACATAATGACTCAGAAGAGAGGCTGACCAACTTTTTCCATACCAGACAAGCAGTATTTTAGGCTTTACACCCCAAACAGTCTTTGTCACAATGACTCGACTCTACTGAGAGCATGACAGCAGCCACAGACAATAGATAAACAAATGAATGACGCGGTGTTCCAATAAATCCTGACAAAACAGGTGTCTGAGGCAGCCCTTGGGCTGTAGTTTGTAGACCCCTAGGAAGAATGCCCAGCAAATACTAAGCTCTCAATAAATGTTAGCGGTTATTATCATGAACTGTGATTAGATTCAGAAAGACAGTGGTTGATCTCTGTGATCCCTGTCTGGTTGTCCGACCCTGGGAACAGATGCGGTACATGAAAATCCCACCAACAGGAGCATCCCAGCCCACCTATAGTACTCCACTGGGGAAACTACACCTTCCAAGGTGCAACTGGCCATGATCACTTCCCTAATTTTCACCTTGTTGTATTTGTGAGTTTCAGCCTCCAGTAAGAAGAAAGGATAGGAGGAAAACAATAGAACTCAGACTAGACTTTGTGCATCCAGAGTAGTGTTGCTAGGCCCTGGGACTCTCAGTGGAGCCCTCTGTCTCATTTCAAACTTGTGCCTCCCAATTCTTTATCCACTTTTCAGGACTGAGTGTTTCCTTCACCACCGACACCAACAGCTAAGTTATGTGCCCAGCTATGTGCTGTTTTTAAGAAGAACTGAGACACGAGAAAATATTCATCTCAAGAGGATCAATGCCTCTTTTCAAGGCTCCAACAGAAAAGGAGGGTCCACGCTGGATATGTCAAGCAAATAGAGTTTTTGTACAACTGGACCTTTACACAACCATTAGGAGGCTGGGGGAATGGAAAGTTCTCTTCAGGAAATCCCTAAGTATAGGAATCACAGGAAGGATAGGGTCTCTAGTTCTGGCTGCCAATGGCCCCATAGGGAGTGCTCATTTGTTGAGCACCCAGGCACAACCCTATACCTGCCAATGGCTGACACCTCTATCAACACCCGTCCTGAGTTGCTGGAGGCTTGTGGCTTCCCAGATCTCATGCCTTAAAAGATCTCTCCCTGGTGGAATCCAACTGAGATCCACCCCACCCCACCCCACCCCCCCCACCCCCCCCACCCCCGCCCAGGGTAAGCAGTGTAGGAAATGAAGTTTCCAGCTTTTGCGTCCTTGCTTGGATGGCTGTGTATCAGTAAGTAGTGTCTGAGACCAGCAGGATCTAAGTTGGGTTAGACAGGAAGTGGTTGCAAGCAGGTACTTCCAGTCAGTTTAGAAGCTGAAGTAAAAGCCCAGGCAAGAGATGTTGCTGCTCCTGTCACTGACCACTTCTCTCTCTTGCTCCAGGGCCCCCAAACCTACTCTGAGGCTGGACAGGCCTGAGAACCAGGGACAGTATATATGTGGGACACACTATCTCCTGCCAGGTGTGATTTCAGGCTGCAGACCAGGCAGCTGCTTCCTACTTGCAGGCCTTTGGGCAAGAAGGGCTCTGAGATGGACCGAGAGAACCAATCTTGAGTCAGCTACCCTGGCTTAGAGCCCTTTCCACCATATCCCAGACAGATGGAGGAGTTTCCCAGGGCCGTCCTAACAAACTACCACAAAGTTGGCAGTTTCAAACTACAACAATTTATTCTCTCACACAAGTTCTGGAGGCCCAAAGTCTGAAATGAAGATGTAAGCAGGGCTGCATTCTCTCTGGAGCCTCTAGGGGAGAATCCTTCCTGGCCTCTTCCAGCTTCTGCTGGCTACATTACTCACCTCTGCCCGACTTCCTGTGGCCTTCTCCTCTCTGTGTTTCAAAACTCCCTCTACCTGTCTCTTAGCGAAATACCTATCACTGGATTTAGAGCTCACCCTAAATCCAGGATCACCTCATCTTGAGATTCTTAAGTACATCTACAAATAACTTTTTCCCCCCAAGTAAGATCACATACATAGGTTCTGGGAGTTAGAACTCAGACGTATCTGGTGTGGGGGTCATTATCAACCCACTGTACCAACTACAGTGAGTGACTCTGTGAATGTCACTTGCCCTCAGGCTAAGACTCAATTTCTATACCAATAAAATAGGTACTGGGAGGAGAAGACCTACCTGGCACAGTTACGGGCTCAGGGAAAGTACATATCAAAAATCTGTTGAATCTGGGGGTGCCTGGGTGGCTCAGTGGGTTAAGCATCTGACTTCGGCTCAGGTTATGATTTTGCAGTTTGCAAGTTCAAGCCCTGCTTCTGGCTGTGTGCTGACAGCTAAGAGCCTGGAGCCTGCTTTGAATGCTGTGTCTCCCTCTCTCTCTACCCCTCCTCTGCTCGTGCTCAGTCTGTCTGTCTCTCTCAAAAATAAATACATTTAAAAATTTTTTTTAATTTTTTTTTTTTAAATCTGTTGAATCTGAAACAGGAACCCATGCCAAGGCCACAGATTATTTTCCTAGGATGAGTTAGGACTTGGACACAGACTCTATTCATGCACAGGTAACACAAAGTGTTAAGCTCAACCCATATTCACGATTGTACTCAATTGCCTTAGAAGAATTTTCCAGTTCTAAAGCCTACGCTGTATGAAACAGCACCTGGTGCCTGTAAGCTCTTCATCTGTTAAATGTGTAGGTTGGATGGAATGATTTCCAGATTCCTTACAGCTCTCACAGCCTATGGTTTTAGGATTCCTATACAAGTTTGGGCATTAGGGGCACCTGGGTGGCTCAGTCGGTTGAGCATCCGACTTCAGCTCAGGTCATCATCTCGCGGTTTGTGAGTTCAAGCCCCACAGTGGGCTCTGTGCTGACAGGTCAGAGCCTGGAGCCTCCGTCAGATTCTGTGCCTCCCTCTCTCTCTGCCCCTCCCCCGCTCACACTCTGTGTCTGTCTCTCAATAATAAATACACGTTAAAAATTTTTTTTTTTAAGTTTGGGCATTAGATTTCTGACAACAAACTAACTCAACAACTGCAATATTGCCCCCCCCCCCCACAAGGGGAAAACCAGGTTCTACCCAGAGTGGGTTTTCAGGGCTGCTTCCTGCTTTAAGCCCGCGTGGCAGCCTGCCCCGTCTCAGAATTCCTAGTTCCCCCGGCTCTAGGCTGAACCCACGGCTCTGCCACTTTCTAACTATGAAACCCAGATCAAGCCCCTTTGCACCTTTCTTTTAATGCCTTTTACATTTTAATGAAAGTGTCAGAAAATAAAGAAACCTACAAAGAATAAAATATACTATAGCTCCACTATCCAGGATTAGCCACTGTTAATGTCTTGACATATACGTGCTTTGCCCTTTTATTTAAAAAAAGAAAGATCACTTTATTGTTATTGTGAAAACGATACACATTTTGGAGAACTGAAAAAACTACAGAAACCTACAAAAATGCAAGTTAAAAAAAAAAAAAACCCAAGTCTCACCACCCAGAAATAGCTACCGTTACCATATGGCAAACATCATAGTAAATATCTTAGGATCTATACAGAGACGAAAAGGATGGATGATGGGTGGCTGGACAGACAAAAGAACAGATAGAAATAAATACTACCAAATGTGGGAGGGGGAAACATTACATGCTATTTTTAAGTTTCTACATGTCATTTATTTTTACTTGTATTTAACAGAAAAGGAAAACAAAATTGAAAGGAATCTAGACCTTCAAATGTTTCTTCACCAGGAGGTATTTGCCAAAAGATCCCTATGAGGTTAAGAACACAGATTGTGAAGAAAACAGTAAGAGTCTGGAGTAATTATGTTGTTTTTTTAACTATTTATTTTAATTTTAAACACTACTTAATGACTCCGCGCTGTGAAAGATGACATTAGCTCTCGTTCACTTCCTCTCAACTTCCCTCTCCCCGTCTCCCGATTTCTCAGCTTTGTTAGTGGCTGCTATCATTATGTTGCCCGGGTTTGTGACCTTCACATCCTGATCTATAACTGTAATTGCTGGAGTTATTTATTGTTAATTCTACATTTATATGGAGTCACTACTCATCATCACTCCTTATACCGTGAGTTCTGCATTCATGCATCTTTTATTTTTATTCACTCTTAATTAGTTGGATTTTCTGATTCAGAATTTTCTCAAGATCTCGTGGAAGTTATATTTATTCTGAGTACATTTATTCTTGAGGGCAATTGTTTGTAGGCTTAATATCCTGTGATATTCTTGGGCTGTGTCTTCTTTCCATTAAGTCTATATTAGACATTATCCCATTGTCTCCCAAAACCAAATGCTGCTTCCTAAGAGTATGAGGCCAACCTAATTTTCTTGATCTTCTTGTGAAGGATGTTTTTGCATCTTAACACTGGGTAATTTCTTCTTTATCCTAAGGTTTAACAGCTTCACTAGCACATACCTTAATGTTCAACATTCTGTACCGAATTTTCCTGGAATACATTTTTTTAATTAATTGTTTTTACCGTGGCAACTACTGTACAGAACATAAAATTTGCCATTTGACCCATTTTTAAGTGTACAATCCATTGGCATTACACTCACAATACTGTGCAGCCACCACTACCACCCATTTCCAAAACTTTCTCTTAACCCTAAAGAGAAATTCTGTAACACCTACGCAACAACACCCCATTATATGTATCTTGTAAGTGGAATCCTATGATCAAAAAAGCCAGGGGCATGTGGGCAGCTCAGTCAGTAGAGCATCCGACTCTTGACTTCAGCTCAGGTCATGATCTCATGGTTTGTGAGTTAAAGCCCCACATCAGGCAGTGCAGAGCCTGATTGGGATTCTCTCTCTCTCTCTCTCTCTCTCTCTCTCTCTCTCTCTCTCTCTCTGCCCCTCCACTGTTCCCTCACTCTCTCTCTGAAAATAAACTCAAAAAAAAAAAAAAAAAGCTCTATTAAAAAAAAAAGACAATAAAGTGTTAGGGAGATGTGGAAATTAGAACCCTCATACACTGCTGACAGGAAGAGGAAATGGTGCCCTCACTTGCAACACACTGTCTTCTGAAGTGCAAATTTAGTTATACAGTCATTTCAGGGAATTTTTTCTATTCAGAGGCAGAAGAGCATAATTCTGCTCTTTTGAATCACAGTTCTGCTATATATACTAACTGTGAACTTAGTCAAGATCCCTAACTTGTTATGTCTTACTTTCTTCATCCATAATTTGAGAATACTAATAGTACTGACCTCATACTCTTGTGAAAAATTAAGACATGTAAACCTCTAAAACGAAGTGTCTTGTGCACAATTCAAAAAGGATTTGTTCTTATGTTAAATTAATTTATGTGACATATGTGAATAAATGTTTTATATACATACACATACCTACATACTATCTTCAAATAAATCTTTTTCAAATCTTTTGTTTCCTTTTAGCTGTCTTTATATTCATCTTCCATTGACTATTTCCATCACTTTCACCTGCCTTCATATGCTGGTCAAGACTTTCCTCCATATGTCTACTTCAGCAATATATATTCTATTGTGCTTCTGTTTCCTTTTTTTGCTGTTTCTAACTTATCTATGGGCTCTTCAACACTATGAATGGTATTTTGGGTCTCCCCTTGTTTCCTTTTGTCCCTATCAATCCCATTCTGTTAATTTACCACCTCATCGTTGAACTCTTACCTTACTGACTTCTAGTTCCCATCACATTGTGTTCTATACAGAAAAGCAACTGGGTAAGGAGCTCTGCTCCTTAATTAATATTTCTTTCTAGGTTGAAAGTATTGCTCTTGCATGCTATAGCCCCATGCTTGTTTGTCTTCTTCTGTGCCTTTAGATTTATTTACCTTTTTGTTGTTTTTTACACTATGCTCTAAAGTTGCCATGCTGTTGCTTTGTTGCTCCACTTGGGTGGCTTTGTCCTGACATTCTATTTGCCATGAAATATAGCAAAAGTGACAGCTGACTCTCTTGTCACATGGCAGCAAACAGTTTGTTTTCCCCTTGAAGCTGAAGTTTGAAGGTTGAGTATTCTTTGGGCTGCCTGATTTCTATAACCTAATGGACCAGTGACAGAAGGCGAGAGCCTGTCCAGGGTTCATGTTCAGTCATGGTTAGGATACTAGAGATCTGCTCCTTCTTCTCAGATTTGGTGAAATAGGCATAATCACAACCCATCTACTTTCAGGTACTCACTCTTCCTCTAAGGAGATATTATCTATTATTATCTATTATTTCTCTAATCCAATATGTAGTCTTGCAGCTTTGGCTCCCATCAGGGAAGGCTAACCAGCTCCGTGACTTTTCACTTTAACTTGTCTCTTGGCCCACCCCCTGGGCCAGGCCATTTTTCTTATTCCTTTGTCAAACACCAGAGAGGTTACCATTACTCAATTTGCTTTCCTCCAGATGTCTGGGTGTTAGTGAGAAATCTCAGGACATGCTTTCTGCTGGTGGGGAAAGAGAAATCCAATTACTTCTCACTACAGCACAACAGTACTTTCTCTCCTTATTTATCCCTGTTTAAAGTTTACTGCCTTTGATGACTCCCTTTACCTTGGTTAGATATTGTCATGAATTTTATTTATTGCTCTTAAAAATTTTTGTCTGCTCAATTCAGTGGGTACTGGGCAGGCAGAATGCTGTAACACAATCTATCTGCCCATGATCTTCACCTGAACATCTGAGTCACATTTTCCATACGTAAATTTAGACAGTAATAATCATACTGAACCCATCGATTTTTTTTAGGAGTACTAAATTAGATAATATATGTAAATTGCTTTGCAAGCTCTCAAATTTTATATGAAGAGTAAGTTTTCAATAAGTGTATTTGTGAATGAATGAGCGGTTATTACTCTACGGAAGTGAACTTAGTTATCTAATTCACAGGATTATAAAATGTTAGTACTGAAAACAATCCTAGCCATCATACAGCCCATCCCATTTATTTCATACAGAAGGAAATAAATGCCACCCTATTATCTGTAATACCATGCTCCATCAAGTGGCAACACAAGAATTCAAGGGTCACTGATCTCATGGCAAACAAGTCATTCACAAGAATTCTTGAGAATAACCCTCATATTTGGGAAAAAGAAGGTCTTATCCTTCCTAAGCCCCCTTGCCTTGCTTAACACTAAGATGGGCTTAGGTATGCAAGTTTGTGGGTAGAGGCTGTGAGCACAGCTTAACTGCTTTCCAGAATTCAGGGGAGAAAAAATATAGTGAAAGAAAAGAAACAAATCAAACTAGACCGAAGGCTGAGAAACAGAGAGACAAGAGCTAAAAAAAAAAAAAACAAAAAAACAAAAAAAAAAACAAACAAAAAAACACAAAAAACAAACCAGTGGAAGTACAGATGAGAATGGGCACTGGAAAATAAAGGTTGGATATTTTCAGTTGTTTGCTCTGAAGTGTATACTTTCTTCATCTCACACACAGCATATTTACTAAATTCTACACTACTCACGGATGTTTCTGTAGTAGGTTCTGTGGAAGAAGCAACATGAATGCACTTAGATGTGAGTAGAGAACAAGCAGACCGTTCACTTACAAGAGCTAATGATGGGAATCTCCTGGATCACATACATCAGTCAGTAGGGTCTTCCTAGGTTCAAACACAGCCCTGGGGAGGGGCGAGGGAGGGCTAGAGGGCTGGCCCCAGGGGTTTAGGTTTGTCAAGTGACTGAGTAGAGAGAGGAGTTTTAACCTGTAACTGAAGGGACTGACAGAGGGCAACAACTAAGGTGGAAGCCAAGCCCAAACCATGACGGAAATCAGAGACTCTAAAACACATCAAAGGGAAGCAAGTAGCAAACCAAATTTGTACCACTTGCCTCAGTCAACAAGAAAGAATTTTTCTGCCAGTCTGAATCTATGAGTTGTTGTCTGCTTCCCAGGACATTCTAGGATATCTGAACAAGCTTGATATTAAAACCAAATAAAAGAGTTCACAAATCTTAAATACATACAGCAAGCTGACCATTCATAGTTATTTCCTGGGGTCTCTTTGAAATGTTAAGTGATTTTGTTTTTGTTTTTTGTTTCCAAGTATTTAAGCTTCAAAACTATAGGGACAAGGAATAGGAGTCAGGTTTCTACCTGAACCTATGTTTCCTGAATTAAAATTCTGATTGCCCAGGGCACCTGGGTGGCTCAGCTGGATAGATATCCAACTTCAGCTCAGGTCATGATCTCACGGTTCATTGGTTCGAGCCCCGCATCAGGCTCTGTGCTAACAGCTCAGAGCCTGCTTCAGATTCTGTGTCTCCCTCTCTCTCTGCCCCTCCCCTACTAGCACTCTGTTGGTCTCTCTCTCAAAAAAAAAAAAAAAAAAAAAAAAAAAAAAACTTTTTCTTAATTCTGATTGCCTAAATAAAGTCCAGTTTATTTAAAAAGAAAAAAAAAAAAGGACAAGAGGGAATCAGTCAACAGATCTTCTTACCAACCACTTGGGGATACTAGAAAAAAAGTGTCACCATAGCTTAAAATTTTTTACAGAAAATGGTTTTCAGCCAAAAATTATATACCCAGCAAAACTATTAATTAAATTTGACCCAGACATTTGAGTCCTATAAGGTTTCAAAAATTTCATGTCTTATATACTCTTTGTTAAGGAGTTATATGAGAATGTAGTACTGTTTGGACTGAAAATATTAATTTTTGTGTTCTCTTTCATTTTATTTTAGTACCAGGCTTTATGTGAACTCCTCAAATGTGTGTAGAAACAAATAAACTTTCAGGCTTTGGACGGACAGAGAAAGAAAAAAGAAAATCTGGATTGTCAACGATTACCAGTGGAAGACACAAAGTAAAATCTAACTATAATAGGAAATAGAAGGTCACTCAAGAGGGCAAGTCCTTATTTCTCTCAATAGAAAGCCAGTAAACAATGCTCCATGTTAGTAAGTCAAGAAAAGCACTTTAAGCAAAGTATTCACACATGTAGACATAACCAACAGCAGAAACAAAAATAGCAGCCATGGATGCTTAGGACAGTGGGACTCGGGAAGCAGAGGACCCGACAGCGTATGTTAGCTTTTCAATATGAGCCCCCCTTTTTCAATACTTTATTTTTTCAAAGCAGACTCTATACCCAACACACGGCTTTAACTCATGACCCTGGGATCAAGAGTCTCACACCCTACCAACTGTGCCAGTCAGGCACCCCTCTGAGCTATTTGATATAGTCACCCTGTTTTTTGTTTGTTTTGCTTTAACAAACATTTTAAAATTCTTTTGGAAATTAAACTTAATACTATAAAACAGTCTCACTTATAAATATGTAAACACACAAAAATGCTTCCTGAATTAATCATAATTAATCTTATATGAAAAAGAAATATATGCATACAGGGACAATAGGCTTATTCCAAGAAAGGAAAGATTGTTTGCAAGTGTAAAATCCATTTATAGGCCATTATTTTAGCAGAATAAAGGTGAAAAAAACAATCTCCAATCTATTGTTCCTCAAGAGGCTTTGGATAAAGTCTCCAACATTCTTGTCTTTTAAAAATTCAGTATTCTAGGGGTGCCTGGGTGACTCAGTCAGTTAAGCATCCGACTCTTGATTTCAGCTCAGGTCATGATCTCACAGTTCATGGGTTTGAGCCCTGCACTGGGCTCTCTGCTGTCAGCACAGAGCCTGCTTCAGATCCTCTGCCTCCCTCTCTCTCTGCCCCTCCCCTGTTCACACTCTCACTCAGAAATAAATTAAAAAACAAATAAAATTTAAAAAGTCAGTATTCCAGACAAGGAAGAACACTTCCTGGGAACAACACAGTGCCATTTGAAACTAAAAGACAGCATCCCATGTAAGAAACACTGAAGTCATATCTACCAAATGTAAGAATGAAACAGGGTGATGCCAATATTATTAAACACTTATTTGCAAGTTCTACCCAATGAAATTTTAAAAAGGAGGGAGGGAAGTTAAAAGTAAGGGAAGAAAAAAGGAATATATGATAAAAAGTGAGATAAAGTGGTCATCATTTGACAGGTGATGTGATTGAACACCTAGAAAACCCAAACCACCAACTCAAAAATCTGCAGGATTGATAAAAGGGTTCAGTAAGGTGAATGGTTAAAAAATAAACAGATAAAACACAACAGCTTTCTTATATAGCAGCAATAACCACTTGGAAACTCTAACAGGAAATAAATTAAATCACAATAGTAGCAAATACCTAGGAATCAATTTAAACAGAAATGTGTGAGGGCCAGATGAAGAAACCCATAAAACTTTACTGAGGAACATAAAAGATTCTGTGAAAATGTGAAGATACATGTAATGATTTCAAATCTGAAGACTCAATAAAAATGGAAATTCTCACAAAAAATAATTGGTACAATATTTGCAATTCTAATAAAACCCAAGGGTTTTGGGGGGAATTTTTTTTTTTTTTTGGAATGAGATCAAGTAATTCTAAAGATCACCTTAAAGTAAACACGAAAGGCTACACTTCCTTGTTAGTAAAGTGTAAAGACAAGGAGATGTTTTATTAAGCATTAACTAACCTGATAAAGCTACCATAACTACAAGAGTGTTATATTGACAGAAAACTATTGGCACCAAAGAGAAAGAACATCAACAAACTCTGTAAGAGCATTTGTTTGATGAGAAAGTTCCTACTTCAAATCAATGGAGAAAGTTCAGACTATGAATTCATTGTCCTGGGACACTGGTGAACTATTCAGAAAACAACAGACTTAGATTCTTATCCACATCATGAGTGAATAAATATAAATATAAATATAAATATAAATATAAATATAAATATAAATATAAATATAAATATATACATATTATATCTATGTATATGTATACGTATGTATGTATATGTGTGTGTGTCTCCCCAGATAGACATATTTGTATCCACATATATTTACAATATGAGCAAACATACATGAAAAGGTGAACATGAAAAGGAAGAAAACATCAAACCGTTAAAAATCTGAAAAACGTATTTAAAAAATATTTATCATATTTGAGGATGGGGAAATAATTTTTAAACCCCAAAAGCCAAAGAAGATATAAAGTTTTCTGTGGCTGACAACATAAAAAATAGAAGTATTCATCATAACATCAAAAATCCTGAAAAGAAAAAAAATGCGAAAACATATTTTAATATAAGTAGTAGGTAAACTTATTCCATAAAAATCCCATAAACATATACAGCAAATATAAAAATGTTCATGAGCAGATAATTCACAGAGGACAAAATGCATTCAGCTGCACAAGCAATAAAGACAAGCCAAATGTGTGCAGTGTCATTTCCTCTTATCAAATAAAAATATTTTGAAACAGTGTTAATTCCTAATATTAGCAAAATATTTCCTAAGGGTAATTTGACAATATGTATTACATATCACAATATAAATCCCATATCACATTCAAATACCCATACCACCAAATGGATAATCCCAATCTAGAGGAAATAATTACAGATCCCAAGATTTACATGAAAAAAATGTTAGAACAGTAGTATTATAATAGTGAAAAATCAGAAGCAACTTCAATGCCCAAGAGCAAAAACATGATTCAGTAAGTAATAATACATCAATATGGAATCACTTAACTCACGTAAAAGCTCACTCATTTAATATTCAGACAGAAAAATGCTAATGATATCATTTTAAATGAGAAAAAAAAGCTATCCCAATTTTGTAAATTAAAATGTACAGACGGTCCCTGACTCACGATGGTTCGATTTATGATTTTTCCACTTTATGATGGTGTAAAATCTATACAAGTTTAGAAGCCACAAAATTTTGAATTTTATCTTTTCCCAAGGCACTGACATGGTGTGAAACCTTCTCATACTCTCCCCTGATGCCGGGCAGTGGCAGAGAGCACAACCCAGGTGAGCCACATCATCCTGAAGGTCAACAACAACCCATGCACTTGCACCACTCTGCACCCATAAAACCATCATCTTTTTCGCTTTCACTACAGTATCCAATAAATTACATGGGATATTCAACACTTTAGTATAAAATAAGCTTTGTATTACATAATTTTGGCCAACTAGAGGCTAATGTGTTTGAGTATGTTTAAAGCAAGCTAGGCTAAGCTGTGATGTTCAAGAGGTTAGGTATATTAAATGCATTTTTGACTTAAAATATTCTCCACTTATAATGGGTTTACCAGGACATAACCCCATCATAAGTCAAGGAAGAGCTGTGTATAACTAGCAAATATGTGAGTGTGCAGGTGTGTAGTTATTAATCTATAGTTACAGAAAAGAGACACAAAAACTTGTATTTAATGTAATAAACACATGCGTTAACCTCCATTTTCTTTCTACCCAAGTCTCACTAAAATGACAATGTAGGAATTAAAAAGACATAAACCCACAAGTACCAAGAGAATGGAGAAAGACATCAACTGAGAGATATCAACAATATTTTAGAAGAAGAAAACCAGTTGGACAAATGGTAACTAATCAGAGATGACCTAGCTTGTAGGATTCCATGACCTGCATAAGATGCCTAAGAGGACATACAAACCCAGGAATCACCCTGGGAAACAAACACAGGGTGGAAAAAGTATCCCTCACTTAGCTCTGAGCACTGGGAGCCAGGCTTTGCATGCTTCGCATTCACATGAAGGGAGGATCTTTGGGTAAACTGACCACATAAGGAAGACAAGACCTTAGGTGTGAACATCCCAAGGGTCAGCAACGAAAAAGACAGTTTACTGCCTTTTCTCTGTATAGTCAAGCCCATCAGTGAACACGCCCCCTGCTACCCAATGCAAGCACTTGACATTTTAACCCCCTTCTCTTAAATATGAATAGACAACCAGCGATTACGAGTATTTAAGGAAATTTTAACAGAGTGAAAGAGATCCAAACAGGGTTGGGAGGGAAGGGACAAACAGCAATCAAAAGAAAATTCAAAAAGCATTTTTAAGAAACCTAAAGAGGAGATATTTCACCCAAGAATAGAATACCACAAAAAAAGGAGCATTCAGAAAACCAAAAGAGAACTCTCAGATGTTAAAAATATGGAAAGCTGAAACTGAAATTACAAAAGTTGGCTTAGAAGATAAAGTTGAGAAAAGTATCCAGGAAATAGAACAAAAGAGGAAAAAAGAAACAAGAGAACAAGAAAATTAGAGGACTGGCCTATAAGGTCCAAAAGCCAACTAATCAGATTTGTCAAAAAAAAAAAAAAATCACAAAAGTTCCCAGAATTTAAGATAATGAAACTGTAGACTGAAATAGTAACCAAATAGCCCTGCACCATTAATAAAAAAAAATCTACTCCGAAGCATTATGAAACCCTCAAATCACTGGGATGAAAGACAGATATTTTAAAGGTTTACAGCAAGAAAAAATTCTGAGGGATTTACAAAGTACAAAGATAATTAATGGAAAAAGGAGAGTCTTTTCAATCGACAGTGACAGAACAATCACACATTCATTTAAAGAGACCCAGGACCCATACCTTACACCAGATACAAAAGTTAACTCAAAATGTAACATAAGCCTAAATGTAAAACATAAACCCATAAAACATGAGAAAATCTTTATGACCTTGATTTAAGGTAAGAATTCTAGAAATTATATCAAAACATCATCCATAAAAGAAAAAAATGGTAAATTAGACATTATCAAAATTAAAAACTTTTGCTGTGTGAAAGATACTGATAAGAGAATGAAAAGATGAGCCATTAGATGAAATTACTTAAAAATCACACACCTGACAAAATACTTACGTTCAAAATATATTCAAAAATTCCTCTCTCTAAAAAAAAATAACAACGAGTACCTGGGTGGCTCAGATGTTTGAGCATCTGACTCTTGATTTTGGCTCAGGTCATGATTCTACAGTTGAAGGACTGAGCCACGCATTGGGCTCTGCACTGAGCATGGAGCTTAAGATTCTGTCTCTCCCTCTTCTCTGCCCCTCTCCCCTGCTCACACGCACATGCTCTCTAAAAAACAAACTCTCAAAACTCCATGATAAGAAACCAAACAACCCGATTTTTTTTAATGGGCTAAATACTTGAACAAATACATCACAAAAGAAGCTATATAAAAAGCAAAGTATATAAAAAGATGCTCAGCACCATTGCTCATTAGGGGAATGCACATTAAAACCATCGTAAGATGACACTGTACACATACTAGAATGCTTAAACTTTAAAAAAATACTTAGTGCTGCTGAAGCTATGGAGAAATTGAACCCTCACACAATGCTCATGAGTATGCAAAATGGGACAGCCATTTTGGAAAACAGACTGACAGTGTCTTATAAGGTTCAATATACATTTATCATACAACCCAGCAACCCCACTCCTAATGTTTACCTTAAGGAAATAAAAACTTACGCTGACAGAAAAATCCATGTGCTACTGTTTATAATAGCTGTATTCATAGTCACCAAAACCTAGAAACAATGCAAATATCCTTCAAGCAATGAATGGATGAATTATGGTAAATCCGTGAAATGGAATACCATTCAGCACTAAAAGAATGAACTAGTAATATACACAATATGGATGACTCTCAAATGCATTATATTTTGTGAAAGAAGTCAGACTCAAAAGGCTACACACTATAGGATTCCACTGATACAACATTTCAGAATGCTCTATCACAAGGCAAAACCATGGTGACAGAAAACATACCAGTGTTTGCCAGGAGCGGAAAGTAGGGAAGGGAGGGGTTGACTACAAAGGGTCCATATGACATCACTTTTTTAAAGGTATGGGTCTGGGGGCGCCTGGGTGGCTCAGTCGGTTGAGCGTCAGACTTGGCTCAGGTCATGATCTCGCAATTTGTGAGTTTGAGCCCGTGTCGGGCTCTGTGCTGACAGCTCGGAGCCTGGAGCCTGCTTCGGATTCTGTGTCTCCTCTCTCTGCCCATCCCCAGCTTGTGCAGTCTCTCTCTGTCTCTCAAAAATAAATAAATAAATATAAAAAAATTTTTAAAGGTATGGGTCTGTTCTGTATGTACTAGGGTAACACCTAGACGATTCCATGCATTTGTCAAAACACATATAACTATATACCAAAACGGGGGCACCTGGGTGGCTCAGTGGTTAAGTGCCCAATTCTTGGTTTTGGCTCAGGTCATAATTTTGCAGTTCATGGGTTCGAGCCCAGCACTGGGCTCAAGGCTGCTAGTGAAGAACCTGCTTGGGATTCTTTCTCTCTCCCCACCTCCCCCCCCCCCCCGCCCCTCCCCCCGTGCTCTCTTTCTCTATCAAAATAAACTTAAAAAAATTTTTAAAAGAACTATATACAAAAATTAGTGAATTCTATTGATGTCAAAAAAGGAAAATTATATGCTACTAGAATTCTATACCCAGCCAAACTATCAATCAAAAGTAAATATAGAATAAAATTATTGTGAACCACACAAGATATTTTTCAAATTTTACTTTTCATGACCTTTCTTGAGAAACTACTAGAAGAAGGAAGTGATCTAATAGAACAAGGAAGTAAATGACAAAAAAAAAAACAAAAAACAAAGAAACTCTTAGGACCTATGGAAAGAAGAGAACAGGAAACCCCAGGACAACCATTGCAGCCAGGGTCCAGAGGTTATGCAGGCCAGATTCAACTAGGAAGTTAGAGAGCTCTGTGAACAAAAGTACAAAGGAAGAGAGAATGAAACCAACAGATAACCCAATGAGTCTGAATGTAATGAGTTGAGTGAAAAACTCAGGGGAGAGTTAGAAAAACTCAGGTGATGAGTTAAAAGAAAAGTGATCAATTTTAAAAGGCAGTTATTAAACTGACAGGAGAAATGAGGAAAGGAATATAAATATAATATTTATCCAGATGTAAATAACATTAATAAGGCTAAAATGAGGCCAACTCTGAAAACTGACTTTCCTCCAAATTGTGAATGCCATACTAGGAAGATGGAGTGAGGAAGCATGCTGGGATGTGTGAATGTATGCGGTGGAGAGGAAGTTTAAGAAAGCTTACAGAGAAATCAATAAATCATATGCAAATGAAATAAACAAGGACTAGCAGCACTGGTATGTTACTTAGAAATGCAGTGTTGAACACAGCAGAAAACAACAGCTAAGAGAGGTGAAACTGGTTGCCTGGGGGAGAGAATCAAGGTGGAGGATGAGGGGGACAGGGGCTGCTGCTTTTCACTATAAGCCTTGTAGAATACATTACTTTTATAACTGGTCTAAACAAGGATACTGTTTTTGATAACAAAGTAAGAAAAAAGAGAACAGGTAATTAGGAATGATACCAAATTATTAGCAATATTTGTCTCTGGTTATTAGTTTTACAGGTAATTTTCATTTTCTTCTTCACCATTTCCTGAAACTTCCCAAGCTTTCTTCTTTTTTTTTTTTTTCTTTTCAGAGAGAGAGGAGGGGCGAGACAGAGGAGGGGCGAGACAGAGGAGGGGCGAGACAGAGGAGGGGCGAGACAGAGGAGGGGCGAGACAGAGGAGGGGCGAGACAGAGGAGGGGCGAGACAGAGGAGGGGCGAGACAGAGGAGGGGCGAGACAGAGGAGGGGCGAGACAGAGGAGGGGCGAGACAGAGGAGGGGCGAGACAGAGGAGGGGCGAGACAGAGGAGGGGCGAGACAGAGGAGGGGCGAGACAGAGGAGGGGCGAGACAGAGGAGGGGCGAGACAGAGGAGGGGCGAGACAGAGGAGGGGCGAGACAGAGGAGGGGCGAGACAGAGGAGGGGCGAGACAGAGGAGGGGCGAGACAGAGGAGGGGCGAGACAGAGGAGGGGCGAGACAGAGGAGGGGCGAGACAGAGGAGGGGCGAGACAGAGGAGGGGCGAGACAGAGGAGGGGCGAGACAACACACTCAGGAGGCAGGGGAGAGAGACAGAAAATCATAAGCAGACTCCACACTCAGTACAGACCCCAACGCAGGGCTGAATCCCACCACCCTGGGATCATGACCTGAGCCAAAATCATGAGTCAATCACTCAACCAACCAAGCCACCCTGGCACCCCTGAAACCTATCTTAACAATCAGAAGGGAGCAAAGAAGGAAGCAGAAACAGAGAGAGATAGAGTATATTTGTGTGGTGATTCAAGAGCAGAAAATACTTCTCCCTCTTCCTTAATCAGGCAAAGCATAATGAAAATCTGTGTTTTAGGAGAGGAATCCTATATTTTAGACAGTGAAGATTTCAGGGTGTAAAGTTTTCCATGAAATGGCATTCGGCAAAGCTGATCTTGGTGCCTGACACACAAGAGAGGTTCAGACAACACGAGCCACTCCACTTGCCCCCCACCACCCCAGCCTCATTTTCTCATCTGAGATGTATGATGGGAGCTCAGGGTCATCCACCTCTGTCTGGTTCTATCATTTGACTCCAAGAAGCCTTCACCACAAACCTGCCAGGAATAAGTCACCCTTGATGCCCAGGCCTAGAGGCAAGGAGCCCTCTTCTGCCCACCATCCACGTAGGGCCAAGCATATTCCTACACCAGACACCCCATCCAATATATTCTGGCAGATTTAGGTCTCTCTCAATTGCCCATCTCCCAGGAGACATGTTCCCCAAACCAATTATAAATGGCTGCTGGGACTTCAGTGTCTCCACCTGATCTGTGCACTCCGAGCTGCTGGATAAATGGTAATCCCTTGGACATTTCTATTTCCTGCAAAGTCCTCTAAAATTAGAGACTATTCCCCATGATTCCTTGTCAACACAGAAAAGCAGAGCCAAGCAAAGCATTTAGACATGAAAACAAAGACCATGTCTTTCAGGAAACCCAGGTCCTTGAGCTCTAAGACCTAGGCAAGGGCCAAAATCTGGTTTTGGAGCTTGCAGGTCAGAAAAAAAAAAAAAATGTAAGGTGATGAGCTGAGCTTTGAACACAACAGCCAGGTATGAATCCCTAACTGGCCACTTAGCTCCTGGCACTAATTTAGACACTTTTTTCATAGACTCCTCACCCATAAAACTGGGACAATTTTCTTGCCAATTTTTAAATTTTCATTTTTAATAGGCTTACTTTGTAAGTAAAATATCTAGCAAAGAATTATATGAAAATGGCTACTGTTTACTGAGCACTTGCTATGCAGGTAGCACCGTGCCAGGCATTTTATGTACATTCTTATTTAATCCTCACGAATTAAGCATTGAGAATTAAGTGTTATCATCCTCATGTTAAAAATAAACAGAGGGGCGCCTGGGTGGCTCAGTCGGTTAAGCGTCCGACATTGGGTCAGGTTGTCATCTCACAGTTTGTGAGTTCGAGCCCCACACTGGGCTCTGTGCTGACAGCTGGGAGCCTGGAGCTTGGGGCCTGCTTCAGATCCTGTGTCTCCCTCTCTCTTTGCCCATCCTTCACTAGTACTCTCTCTCTCTCTCTCAAAGATAAATAAAAACATTAATAAAAAAATAAAGAAACAGAGGCATAGAAAGACTAAGGAACTCACCCTAGGACATTCAGCACACAAGTATGAGAGTTGGGATGGGACTCCAGGCAGTCTGAAGTCAGAATTACCCACAGCACCTGTAGCTTCTATAATGACAGGCATTCTTGAGGGTGAACAGTCACCACCCTTTCTCCGCCATCCACACCACAGATGAAGGAGACCAAGACCCAATGTCAGGACACAGCAGGCATACAGGGGTGAGGCGACAGCCAGGATTCAGGTCCTTCATTCTGCAGACTGTCACAGAGTGGAGCTCACGGACGCACACCCAGAGGACCTCTCCCAGGCCCCGCTGTGAGTGTGCCCAACACCCTGTTGCTGCAGACTGCCCACCACCTGCCTACCATCTGGGACACCTGCAGTTCCCTCACCTGGTTCTGATATGCACATTGTATTCAGTTGGCAAAGCAAGTGTCTGGGCCCTGCCACCCTGAGCCACACCTTGAAGGCTTGCTATCCTATCATGACACCTGCCCTCACCCACCCCTCTGGAGCTGTCAACTCCCTTCTCCACGCTGATCAAGAGCCCCTGGCTGCCACCAAGACTGGGGAACACACACACTCCAGGACCCGGTTCCACCAGCCCCACTGGGGTCTAGACCGTCTAGACTGTTCAGACAGCTCATACATATCAGCGCAAGTGATTTATCTTCTTCATAACATGACCATTCAATTTGCATGATTTATTTATTCAGAGACCATAAGGTCATCCACAGCTGGATCCTCAGAGCCTATTACAGTGCCTGGCAACAAGTAAGAGGTCAATTAATATGTTAAGTGACAGAATGAACTGTGAGGACCCACCCTTCATCCCTATCTTCACACTTCATCTGGAGAGACAGACGATTCTCTTTCATGCCTCCTGACTCGGAGGGATTGCCTCCAGAAGACAAACTCAGGTCAGAACACAACAGACTAAATGTCTTTGTTGAAGACATTTTCCCTTGAATGACCCAAGTATCCTGTCTTTTAAAAATCACTTTCTAAAGGAGTTGGAGTAATGTGGCTCTTTACACTGACATCCTTGTCAATAAGTCAGCAAATCCTCGACATCAATCTCTAACAGCTAAAAGGTTAGGATAGAGCAGAATGAAGATCTTCAATGAGGAAGCCTCCAGGTCACCACGACCACGGCAGACCCCAGGCTTCTGGAGAAAGTGACATTTAATCCCTCTGTCGAGGCCAGCATTTGAGACCAAAGACACACTCAGAAGTCACACCAGGTGGGGTAGCAAAAAAGACATGGGGCTTGGGAGAGACCCGGCTGGATTTTAGTCCCGGCTTTGTCACATGCGAGCTGCATGAGCTTGGGCAAGTTACTTAGTATCACAGAGCCTCACTGCCTTCACCAGCTGTTAATGTAGTCAACAAATAGTTACTCAATTCCAATTGTGTACCAGGCACTGTACTATGCGCTAGAATATGAGCATCAGGAAAGTGGCATGGCAGGGGAGGGGACAGGACCTAAGTCTTCATCAGTAACCATTGCAATAAATGTACAGTTACAAATTGTTGCATGTGTCACAATGGAAGACTGTAGGATCACCTGACAGGGCCTGACCCCAAGGAAGAAACATTTGAGTGGAGAGTGAAGGAATGAGACAGAGGTATGGGAGTACCAGGCAGAAACAGGAGAACAACTAATATCAGCTAATGAGTTAACGGAACACACCTAGCCCTGAAAGAAAGACTCAATGGAGGTTGAGGATGAGCATGTCCAGTTGAGGATGCACCGGGGGCAGGGTCGAGGTGACCTAGGGATCTGTAGCATGCTGAGGAAATCTGGACTTTAGAGCAATAGAAAAGGTTCTCTCCAGTTGCCATGTACAGAAAGAAGTAAGCATACCAAAAAGAGACACAGCAGCATGCTGGTGGCCAAAGAGAGAACAGATTTAAGGAATAATTAAGAGGAAAACTGGACATAATTGAGGGCTGAGGGACGGAAGGAATCAAGGGTGACTCTTGGTCTCATTTGTAACCTGGAGAGATGATATGTCTACCATCCCAGAGAAGTTTAAAAACATTTTCCAAGTGAGGTAACAATTTGAGAGTACCAGGCTCTCATTTAAAATGTTAGATGAGGGGCGCCTGGGTGGCTCAGTCGGTTGAGCATCTGACTTCGGCTCAGGTCATGATCTTGTGGTGTGTGAGTTTGAGCCCCGCGTCGGGTTCTGTGGACAGCCCAGAGCCTGGAACCTGCTTCGGATTCTGTGTCTCCCTCTCTCTCTGCCCTTCCCCTGCTCGTGCTCTGTCTCTCTCTGTCTCAAAAATAAATAAAAATATTTAAAAAAAAAAACAAAGTGTTAGATGAAAGGGGCGCCTGGGTGGCTCAGTTGGTTGAGCGTCCGACTTTGGCTCAGGTCATGATCTCACGGCTTGTGGGTTCAAGCCCCACATCAGGCTCTGTGCTGACAGCTTGGAACCTGGAGCCTGTTTCAGATTCTGTGTCTCCCTCTCTCTCTCTGCCCCTCCCCCACTCACACTCTGTCTCTCTCGCTCTCAAAAATAAATAAAATATTAAAAATAATAAAAAAAATAAAAAAAATAAATAAAGTGTCAGATGAAAGGGGCACCTGGGTGGCTCAGTCAGTCAAGCGTCTGACTCTTGGTTTCAGCTCAGGTCACGATCTCGCGGTCCATGAGTTTGAGCCCCACGTCAGGCTCTACACTGACAGTACAGAGCCTGCTTGAGGTTATCTCTCTCCCTCTCTCTCTGCCCCTCCCTTGCTCATGCTCTCTCCCCCTAAATAAACAAACAAGCAAACAAACTTTAAAGTGTTTGATGAAATGAGACCACAAATAAACAGCCAGTTGGTTGCCGGTGTTACGAGTTCTTGCCCCTCTCCATATCCTTTTAATTAGGGAGCCCAGACTGAGCTAGCCAGGCTGGGATGGAGGTCTGTGAAACTGGGCCCATGACGGGAGGATGGATATCTTCCCTGAGACCAAACACCCTGAAGACCAGGGGCCCAGCTCAGGATTCCTGCATCGTATGGGTGGCTGGATCAAAGGGTCTGCAACATGACCTTGAAGATCCATGGGCCTGTCATCATCATGTGAAGAGCTGGGCTGGAACCAATGGCAAAAATTGATCACGTCCCTTCTCTAATTGTGAACACGTGGTAACTGCCCACTGCTCTGCACAGGACACTGACCCCTCTGGCAAGGAAATTCAAGGTCCGACACAAATGAGCGCCAATGTTTCTTTCCCACTTCTTCACCAGTGCCCAACATGGTGGTCAATGTCAGCTGCCTACCTGGCATCCGCTTCCTCTCATCCTTTCAAGGCTCCTTTGGGGAGGGCCTGCTTTTTGGGCAGCTAAAGCTACATCCTTTGCGCTGAACAGACAGCACTTGTGGCTCCCGCATCTCTGGCCCCCAGATTGGCCTAGGTCACTGGACTAGCCTATCCTGTGTCACGCTGCACAGCACTGGCTACTTTAGCGTCTGTCTCTCCCTCCTGAGGCCAGGATGAGGTGTGACTGTCCCCTGGGCTCCAGTGGGCACTGGAAGGTGGCCTCCTCCTGCATGCTGGCTGAGGGATTGTGTTCCACACAGTCTCCCTGACCCCATCAGCCCTTACTGCTACAGGCATGAATCTCTCCATGGTTCTGCCTCATCTTGGGAGTGAAAAGCCAACTCAATGTCACTCTGAAGCTCAACCATACTTACTCTGTGTTCATTCTCTTAAAAAAAAGAAAGAAAGAAAGAAAGAAAGAAAGAAAGAAAGAAAGAAAGAAAGAAAGAAAGAAAGAAAAAAAGGTGCCCTTCACATGATCTAGCTCTCAGGCAAATTGGGGGGGAAAGGGGGCTCTAATTAAAAGAAAGCATAATGAGAAACAAGGTCCTCTGAGCCAGGACAATAAAATCTTACCACCCTGGGGTCACCCTCTAGGAAGTGAGGATTAAGAGAGAAAGGATTTTATAAAGGCAGCTTGAGAAATCGTAACAGAAAACTCTTAGAAAGGACTTACTGTGCGCCAACCACTGTTCTCAATGTGTTACTTATAAAGGAAAGTAGCTATTTCCCTGAACCCTGCTGGCAGAAAAGCTGGGAAGAGATAAGAAAAGGCAGGATTAAGGAGAATGACCCAGGAAATCCTGGGACAGGTGTGACACTGTCCTGAGGGTCAGGGGGAAGCCCAGCTCAGAGCCCCTTGTGCTCAATCACTCCAGAGACATGGACACTCCGCCCAGGAGCCTTAAGGAGCAGGCCCTTTAGGCTGTGGTTCTTAAATGCAGCTACATTTTGAAGCCCACTGGGGAGCTCTAAAAACCCTAATGCCTGGGTCCCACCCTCACAGGGTTTATATTTTTAATGCTATTTTTGGGAGAGAACACATACACACACACACATACACACACACACACACACACACATACACACAGGAGAAAGTGGGGGAGGGGTAGAGAGAGAGGGAGACAAAGGATCTGAAGCAGCCTCCTTGCTATCAGCTCAGAGCCCCACGTGGGGCTCAAACCCACAAACCGTGAGATCATGACTTGAGCTGAAATCAGACGCTTAACCCACTGAACGACCCAGGCACTCCTCCCATCCCTATAGATTTAAATGAGGTTAAACTGGGGTGCAGTCGGGCACCAGGTGGTCCAAAAGTCAGCCCTGGTGGAGCACCAGGGCAGGTGATGTAGACAGGCCTATCAGTTTCCTAGGATGGCCATAACCAAGCACCACACACTGGGTGGCTGGCAATGACAGAGATTAATTGTCTCACAGTTCAAAGAGCTGAAGTCTAAAATCAAAGTGTCAGCAAGGACATGGTCCCTCTGAAACCTGTAGGGGACAATCGTGCCCCCCCTCATCCAAGCTCCTGGGGATTTTGCCAGCAATCCTTGGCACTCACTCCCTGACTCCCAGCTGCAGAAATCCACTCCTCTCCTCCGTGGTCACATTGTATTCTCCCTCTCTGTCTGTGGCTTCTCAGGGTCACCTTTGTAAAAGGACACCAATCATACTGGATTAGAGATCCACCTACTCCAATATGACTCAGCCAATTACATCTGCAATGACCCTATTTCCACCTAAGGTCACATCCTCAGGTACAGGGACTAAGACTTGAACGTGTTTCTCTTTCTTCTGGGGGAGGGGTGACAATTCAACATCTAACCATGGGTTTCAGTCCCAGCTTTTGCTGCCCAGTCAGCACTGGTCTGTGGACTCTGCCCATCCACTGCTCAAAGTGCATGCTCCCAGCAGGAGTTGCTAATTGAAGCCCAGTACTCCAACGTTTGAGGGGGGTCCCAGATGTTCCTGTCCACAGAGCTCCTGCCGTTCTCATTAATGGCCATGGAGGTATCTGTGATGCTTCACTCCAAGCCTTTTGACCTGGGTCTGCTTGCCCTTGGCTTCTGGATCCTCAACTTTAAGCTGTTTGCCAAGGCTAGTAACAGTCTTTTAAGCTCGACAAGTCCTCTTTCCATGGGAAGTATGCTGTACCCTCCCCCCTCCCACCCCCCCCAGCCAAATCCCACTTCTACCTGGTGCTTACCACAAAGTAGACATCTCACCTCACCATCTGGGGGCCTGCCCCATGTTCAGAGGACAACCTCCCCTCTGGTGAGTCACAACCCCCTCAAAATCTATACTGCCTGTACCTAGTACACCATTCATGAGCTGAGTGTCCTCAGTCAAGTCACTCAGCCTCCCTGAGGCTCTGTTTCCCTAACTTTACAATGCAGATGTCATCTATACCCACATTCCTGATCCAAAACTTCCAGGACAAGATCTACTTTAGAATTCAGAATGGCTCAGATTTTTAGAAAGATAGTATGGGCACATGTAACATCCCTGGTGGGATCTGGGGGTTGGGAGCAACATCCTTTGCTCAACATATAAATATTTCCCCAAGGAAGCCCATGAAAACTCACACAAGGGGAGATAAATAAAAACTATAAACAGCTTCAACATCAGTTTGGGTCAGATCTGGCAGCCAGAAGAACTTAGTGCTAAACTTAAAACAACAAACAAACAACGCTTTCCATTTTAACAGCTTCTCGGCTTTCTGTACTCTGTGTAAGAGAATCTAGCTCCTAAGCTTGCGTAAGTATTATGAGAGAGCATGTATGTGTAGCTACTTTGAAGTATGCCTAGTTCAGAGCTCATTAAATACTTAGGACTCTGGGAAAGAAAAACTAAAAGCTTTAATCCGGCTCAAGCCAAAGTTTGCCACCCTCTTTAAAACACCGTAATTTGGCCCAAAGGCCTCCCACCTCCACATTCAAAGTGGCTACATGGCCCGGCATCCCGCCCTGTTCCCCACTTCACCAGCAGCACCACACCGAGGTCTCAGCACGTTACAGAAGCCACGTTTGTTGCAATCATTTGTTTGTTAAGACAGTGAGATTTACTTAATTCTAGCTCAGTTCCACATCTAAGATTTGGCACCACTCACTGCTGCAACAAGGCCCACTCTTAGAAAAATCCCCTGCATCAGAACACTCCCGTATTGTGCGACAGCAGCCTGGTCTCACGAGGGGCAGCCAGACACGGATGCACAGGTGCCCCCGCATGCTGGAACTGCTTTCTGCAGCGAAAGCACTGAGAACGTTTCCAAAACTCCAGAAGACACATAAATAGGGAAGGGTCCAGTGCCTGCAAAACACAGGCTGCTCCTAGCAGAGAGCCGGGCAGCCAGACTCTGCAAGGCCAAGGTTAGGAAAGCCACATCTCATCAGGCCTCGTGTGACCTTGGAGAAGCTAACTCATTTCCTAGATCACAAATTCTCCACTTGCCAAGTAAGCATGTGGATTACATTCTTTCCAAAGGAACTTCGGCTTAGAAACTCCACAGTTAGAGGATTCCTCCCCGTAGGAGATGGACTTTGGTTCCCTAAAGAGATCTGGGAAGTAAGCTGCAGCTATTGATAGCTTCCAATAGGCAATCACAGGCGGGAGGTAAATAAGCAATTACACAGGGCACATCATGAGCACGACAAACCACCTTCGTGTGCTGACGGAATCACAATATTAGCACGACTCTGCAGCAACCACAGAAACTCCACTCTTCCTACCCCCGAGGACTGGCCGCTCCCACCACTGCCTCTGCTCAAGCAGCTGCCGCAAGTCGGACCTGTCAGAAATCAACCCAAGGAATTACTTCTTTTTGGAAGCAGAAACTCCTGAATTGGAAGTGATTCAGGTGAATGTGGCAGATGGTAGCATCTCAAAAGTTGTCACTTCTCCAAAGAAAACTGGCAAGGGTGACAACCTCTGCTGGCCAGAATCCAAAGAGCAGAAGTATAAATAACATGGCAGGTGTAACAGGTACTTATTGGGGGAAAGGAATGGACTGAGGGCACAGAGTTCCCTGAGACGTACAGAAAAAGGGGCCACGCTCATGGTGGCCAGGAGGGGAGCGAGCCAGTGGGGCTCCTGCATTGGACTAAAGCCACCTCTGCACCACATTCTTATCAGGGTGAAGGAAGGGGTGAAAACTTGGCCACACATCATCACATTACGATGACCTCAGAGAGTACATCTCCTTCCTTAGGAAGAAAATTCTGTAATTGGCCAGGAAAAAATAAATGTGAGCAAGTGTGTGTGCATATGAAATCTTAGAAACCCAGCCAAGAAAACTGCAAGATCAAGAACCTGAATGAAGTTTGTCAGAACAATAGAAGATAATGAGGAAAAACACTGAACTTCAAAACTCAACAGTCAAGTTAAATATACATGCTGGGAACAGCATTTATGCAGATGGGCTTGAGGGGGCGGGGAGCTTTTTCTGAATGCCAACTGTGTACCAGGCACTGTGCTAGGCACTTTAACTTCATGATTTCACTTCACTTTCATAAAAAACATACAAAATATCTTTGGCAGCTACAGTAGCAGGAACGATAGGGAAAACACTAGCAGCAACAGTGTTTTTAAATGTTTTTGTGATGAAAAACAACATAGGTTCCTGGTAGGAAGTCTGTAAAATTCAAAAAGTAAGAGAAAAGTGACAAGTCTTATAAACTCATCTTCAGAGATCAGCCTGATGCCAGTGCTCCTGCCACCACAGTGTCCCCCCACCTGACCACCTGAATTTGAGGTTCTTTCAACAAGATGACTCCTCTGACTTCTTATACTTTTCTGGCATTCACCCATCCATCCATCCATCCATTCATCCATCAGTATGAGCCCCTATTTGGGCTCAAACCCGCGTTAGGAGGTAGGATTACTGGGATTTGACAAGCTCTCTACTCCCTGCCTGCCCACCCATGCCTCTCCATTCAGCCTCACTGGCCAGGCACTTTCTCTCCATACTTGCTAGTAATGTGTCCAAGTGTTGAGCTTGGGGTCTCTGAGATACAGCCTTCTGAGAAAAGCTGGTGTTCTGCCTGACCTTAGACCATCACAATCAACTGTCAACCCCTGGATGGGTTAAATAGGTGATGGGGATTAAGGAGTACACCTGTTGTGATGAGCACTGAGTGATGCTGAATCACTCAGTGACACCTGAAATATGATACTGTATGTGAACTGGAATTAAAATAAAAACTTAAGAAATAAAAAATATATAAATAAACTGCCAACCCCCATTACCATGTAGGTGAGGTGAGGAGGGGAGTGGCCCCACAAAGGAGAGGTGCTGCCTTTAAGGACAACGGGCCTGGACACTGCTCTGCAAGGAGCCCACCCTCTCCCTTGCCTGAGCGTGTGAAGATTTTCAAGATCATCATAGCAGTCAAACAAGTACCTCATTCCAAGTCACGAGTTGTTTCTGTTTGGTTTCTTTTCCCCATATGATAACTTTAGCAGAACGAGGTTCAGTCTGGGGAAAGTACAAAGAGCTAACTTGTGTGGCATTGGCCAAGTTTACTCCTCCTCTGGGTCTCAGTAGTTTCATCTGAAAAATGGGGGACTGTATTATTTGACTGTCCAAGGATGTCTGATGGTTCATGATTTTATATAAATCTATTTCCTATCATGAACCGAAGCGTGTGTGTGTGTGTAAGCGAGAGAGACAGACAATGTGGCCTGTAAGAAGTCTGACTTTGGCTTCTTGCTGAATAACCACTAACTTACTTTAAAAACTATAATCCCAGACTATCCTATTGACAATCAAGAGCCTGTGCAGTGAGTGCTGTGTACGTCCACCTGCTGCACACGGATGGACCAAAGCCTGAGTGAAGAGCACGTCAGAATGCTTCCAGGTTGTGGGCTGGCTACAGGAACCCACAGCAAGTGTAAGCAGAGCTCTGCGGTCTAGTCTGGGGAATGGACAACTCCAGACAGAGCATGTGCTCAAAGGCAAGCTAGGTTATGTCACAACCCCTCAGGAAATCAGGGCCAGTCTAGCCTGTGGGAAATGAGGACAGGGGAGACCTGGGCAGAAGAAGAACCAAAGCTCCAGCTAGGCCAGAGCTCAGGTTCAATCCTGGGGTGCTCATAAAGACCAAAGTCGTCACCCCTGGTCACGAGACAGCCACGCCTGCTGCGTGCAGGAGATATCTATACACAGACAGACCTATTTGGGGTCGGCACAGGAGCTGAACAGATGGGGCCAGGCTGCTAAGGGATTTAACACCTTCCCACCAGCCCCATGGCACACTAACCCCCACATGTCACAAGGAGCCACAGACCTGCTTGCTGCCTGCTCCCTTCTCCCATTTCTGATAAGGTCACCCACCGTGCTTTATAATGCAAAAATAACATTCCTGCTGCCAATGCAAATTATGTCTGAACCATCCACCCTCCCCTGCCTCATGCAGAAAGCAGCTCCACAGGGGAGAGGTGAGCCAGGCTGCGGTTACGAGGCTTTTTGAGACACCTAATGAAACACCTTGTGGTGACCGCCCCCTCTGAGGAGAGCTCAGCAAAATGCATCGCAGAAGCAGATGTCAGGCTTGGGGCAAATGCTTCCAAAGCACGAAAGGCATACACAGGGAGGGACTAGAGCTTTCCCCATCCTTAGCAGGTGTCCCCAAGTCTGTGGTGCTAACTAACCTTGCAAAGTCAAGATAACCACAGTAACTGCCCCACCTCTCTCAGCCTCTAGGGGGTGCAAGAGGTACCACTCTCGTTTAGTATAAAGCTAGGGTAAAACTAAAACATTTTATTGAGCTCAAACTCAAAAGCAATAAAGTTTTAATTTAACTCAAGAGGTTAACAGCTCAGGGATCTGGGAAATCACTCTGCAAGGCTCCCTTACCATGTCCCTTAGGAGCTCTGAGAGCCCTGTGGCTGGACTGTTCCTACCTGCTGCAGCAGTGACCCCTGGAGAGTCAAGATGAGGACACAGGTCTGGGGACAGGCTCCAAAAACATTATATAACCTGCTTTTTCCTCTTCTTCCCCTGTGTCTTAGGCCTGCTTGAAAAAGAACTGCTGGAACTGGGCATCCTTATGTAATGGCAAAAAAAAAAAAAAAAAGGACTGCTTGGATGCCACTTCTGTGTCTAACCCTTACAGACAACGTGACTCCAGGGAAAGTGACTGGGTCATTCTATGCTTGAGCTTTCTCACTTAAAAAGGAGGGTGATGGGGGCACCTGGGTGGCTCAGTCAGTTAAGCATCCGACTTCAGCTCAGGTCATGATCTCATGGTTCATGAGTTCGAGCCCAGTGTTGGGCTCTGTGCTGACAGCTTGGAGCCTGGAGCCTGCTTCGGAATCTGTGACTGCCCTCTCCCATCCCCTCCCCAGCTCATGCTCTGTCTCTGTCTCTCAAAAAATAAACGTTAAAAAAAATTTTTTAAAGGAGGGTGATGATAATAATATGTTTATCTACTCCAGTTCTTATGAAGATCAAACTAAAGAATGCACAGGTATCAATCAGGGTCACACTTGGCATGTTCAACAAGGAGAATACATGAGAGCTAAACGAAGAGACTATAAAGGGGCAGACAGGGAAGAACATGTTCAAGTTCAGCCAGGCTGTCTCCACCCCTCAGGACAGCAGAGATCACAGGGAGGGAGCAGTTACTGTAATCAAGCAAGAGCAAACAGAAAACAGTGATGAGAAGCTCCTTCCAGAGGAGCAGTGACCTTCAGTCCAGTGACATGGCTTGGCCTCAAGCAAGGGCACAGGGAGACGTCCAGGGAATAAGTACCTAGACCACGCTGTCCTCTCTCCCTCCCTCTAATCTCGGGCCATACAGAAGTCAAAGGGCACTAGTGAGGTCCCTCCAGGTGAGCCTTCCAAGACAGTAAGCAGGGTGGAAGGGGCAGAGCATGGACTGAGAGGGTCATGTGGAAGATACCAGCACAGCATTCAGTACACATACAATGTTGTCCTAGAATAAGGGGGTCCAGGCCTGGCCGCTAAAACACTGAATGGGGATTTAGAGCCAGATGCCATAGCTATCAGTGTCTCTTAGCAGCCACTGCTGGGTGAATTGCTAGATGTTGGAAGGACCAGATCCAGGTGGCACATCCCCTCCAGCCCCTCCCTGGACCTACCAAGTTCGCCTTAGGGATGTGTAGGATTTGGAAGCAATGGCTTGGGGCAAGAGACAAAGGAGGTTGCCATCATCAGTTCAGAACACAGAGGGGCTTGTCACAGCCAAGATGGCTCCACCTTTTATTGAGTCAGCGGAACTTATTAAGTGAAAGAAGTCCATTCTTCTAATTAACAGAAAGTCCCACCTCCTCTTAAATCACCACCAGCCTCCTTTCTAGGACTTTCCCACCTGCTCTAAGTGAATTCAGAGCCCTATGGAACAATGAAAGTCTCTCTTCCACAGAAGAGCTCCTTGGACAGACAATCCAATACATCAAATCAACGAATCCAATATTTACAGAGATCCAGGCCTGTACTGCTTCTGGGGTATGCAGAAACAAGTCAGAGGCATTTAAAGCACTGTGTGTGGTTTCTCTTTCTGAGGAAGACCATCCTCTTCACATGTCCCTAAATCAGCCCAAATGGGAAGAAGCACATTCTCCAAGGCAGGGTGGAGTCGACTGCGGGGCCACAATACCTTCGCTCTGAACCCCAGGCTCCTTTATTTGCTTGGTAAATAACCTTGGGCAAATCCCTTCAAGTCCCTGGACCCTGCTTTCCTCATCTGAATCTCTTGGGTATTAATCCCTAACTCACAGGATCACAGAGAATTAAATGAGAGGATGTGTGTGAATCTCCTAAAACAGCACCTGGCACACAGTCGGTCCTCAATAAATGTCCACTCTTCAGCCATGAAAGTGGCTTCCAGGTCTCCATATGTGTTTCCCTCATCTTCCCTTGAAATATCAGTCTCAGAGCTGCCAGATCCTGCTGTTTCTGTTTCCTAAAACGTGGGTTATGTCACCTTGTCTCATTTCTTTCTCGGCACACATTTCATCATCAATAAAATGGAGTGGGGCAGGTTACTGAAAGGACTAGACAAGTGGTTCTTGATCTCTGCTATGAGTATACTTCTCCCTGGACCCTCACATTTTCAAAGGCTTGTCTACTACAGAAATAGAATTTCCAAAGTAAAAAAATTACCTCTCCCTCCAACTTCTCTTAATCAAAGCAAAATACAACTGCTACCCGCCCCCCATCAGGGCTCTTGAGAAGCATGCGATCACCAACCTTATTCACTAGGTTGATTCCACTCAAACTCTAACCCAAAAAACTTGAAATTTCTTTGAACCTGTGAAGCTCAGACACACCATCGCACAAGCATCTTGACATACTAAAAGCAGTTCAAGCATTACCACTTCTTGCCAGGTTCCCAGGTCCTCAAGTTGAAAAACACTGGACTAGATGATTCCTAAGAAGGTCTCCACCTCTGTCCTTCTGAGATCCCAGATGGAATAACTAAGGAAGATCAGGCACACCCTGAAAAGGCACATGCTAATGAGAGCCAGCCTGGCATTCATTTGACAAAGGATAGACTCACAAGGTTAAAGGGACTATGCTTCCATGAAAAGGCTGAATACCATTATGCAGTGCTATGAATCTATCTTCCCAAAGCAAACCTTCTGGTAACGCCTGGCAATAGGAAGCCAAAGTCCCTTATGTTCAGTTGCTAAATACCTACAGTCCTGTGGTGTCCCCGAGGGCACCCACACACATTCCTTCATGAGGTCATGGGCTGTGGATTCAACCCACGATGTTGTTCCTCCAGAGCCTACCTTGGAGCACCCCTAATGACCATGCAGAAATGATTTTGAACTAGAAGTCCTCACCACGCAGCCCGAGGCCAGCCTATCTCCCGACTGACTTTCTTTCCATCACGTGGAAAACTCACAGATGGAAGAGAACAAGCTGGTTGCCCAGGTCTCATTCCCTACAAACACCTTCACTCTGTGGTCCTCGTTAGAGCACTCAGGAGCTGACTCGTTGCTAAACCAAACTTGCAAAGCACTGTGTTCCTGCCACTTCCCTAGATGCACACTTAATTACAGCAGCTCCTTCCAGTCGGCCATTCTCCACGATTTCAAACATCCAGGTTACTAGTCTCCTCATGTCCTTCTCAGGCACTCATTAGCATTGAACATTTTGTTCTTGTCTTACATCTTCTATTCTGTCCCCTACACAGCTTAAGGAGTACTTGAGTTTTTGTCTCTGCCACTGTGTTACCTAATAAATAGCATTCTGTCTGACATGAGATTGAGAATAACTGCTTGCTTTACAATTTTCTATTGAAATTATCCAAAGATAACCTTAAGGTCCTAAAACTCTTCTCTGCTGTTAGACCTCGTGCTTTTACCAATATCCAACTTCTATTATTCTTAACCATTAACTGTAATGTTACTCACCTCTAATTATCATCACTGTCTTGCATTTCCCCGTTTTCAATCTAATTCTTAAAAATCCATTATAAGTATCCATACTTATAGTACCTCCCTGCCTGCCTGGAGCATCCCTTTCACTAAGTGTCCCAATTGAGACTCTCTCTCTCTCTCTTTCTTTCTCTCTCTCTCTTTCTCTCTCTCTCTCTCTCTCTCTCTCTCTCTCCACACACACACACACACACACACACACACACACACACACACACACGGCTACCCAACAACAGAGAACAAGATGCTTTCTGTTAATCTGCCATGGCTTCACCTCAAGTTTTTGCTGTAGATGTGATAAAGCAGGGGGCAGCAACCATTTCCTAGAAAGAGCCAGATAGAAAGTATTTTCAGTTTTATAGATCACACTGTCACTGTTTCAACTTCTTAGTCCTGCCATCGTAACCCCAAAATCAGCCACCAACAATATGTAAATGAATGGGTGTCACTGTGCTTCAATAAACTTACTTACAAACACGGGATGCAAACCACATTTGGCCTACAGCCCACTGTTTGCCAACTCTGGAGATAGAAAAAGATGGTATTTAATTTGTATTTGTGTTATTTAATGATGAGATTTTTCCCCACTTTATAATAAACAGGGGAGGTCCAAGTTGGGAATGGGGATATGGGGAGATTACAAGTTTCGTGGTATACTTGCTGTACTGGAGAAACCAATCAGACAACCAAATGACCATACCATGTTGGCAGATGGATATATACCAAGCTAGAGCTTGAAAGAGGTCCTGGATGGAGATTTAAAAAAAAAAAGAAGAAGAAGAAGGACATCATCAGCCAAGAGATGGTCTTCAAGCCACTGACCTGAATGAAACCATCCAAGGAGCTTGTGTAGCTGGAGAAAATGGCCCAGCAGCAACTCCACCCTAAGAAGGCCTGGAACCAGCAAAGGAGAACAGGGAAAAACAGCATGGATGAAGGGCCACTAAGTGTACTGGGATTAGAAGCCAAATGATAAGCAAGTTTCAAAGAGAAGAAGAAACCGACTAGAATCAATGCTCCCAACAGGTCCAACAACATGAGCAGCACAGTTTTCGGCAATACGGACACCACCGGAGAGCCGAACTTGAGCGGTTGTGACAGGGACAGCTTTGGCAGTGACCAAGCAGAGCGAACCCAGAGAGATGGGGAGAATAAGTTCTCTGGGGGAGCCATGCTGAAAAAGAGGGAATAGAAAATTAGGGTATTTTATGTTTGTTTAGGAGACTTTTCACATTCATTTTCACATATGATATCAACCAGTCAGGGTAATTTCCATCTTTGATGGTGTCCCTTAAAATATTCTCGCTTGAACATCACATAAAATTCAAAGGCATTATGTTTTTCTCTTCTACATTTAACATGTTTGCAATCTATTTTCATATACGGACTGAGTTAATGATCTAACTTTCTCCCTAAATAGCCAATTTTCCTAGCAGCATTAATTAAATAATCTATTCTTTCCCCTGCTGATCTGAAATCCACCATTATCACATAATAAATATTTACATATACTCAAACCTTTTTATTTTTTTCTGTTCTGTTCCAATTATATTTCATTTCACCAGCCAATAAACTAAATTGCTTGTAGTGTTAAATTATTTTTATAACCCTTTATAACTTTTTACTGTGTAAATCTCCTTTTATTTTTAAAACATTATATTTTTTTGCTATTCTTACGGGTTTAAGCTTCTATATAAACCTTAGAATAAATTTTGTCAAGTTCTAATCAGTAATTCCTGAAGGATTTTGATTGAAATAACATAAATGCATAATCAATGTGGAGGAGAACTGACATATTTGCATATGTCAAGAAGTACATAGAGCACACTTGTTCAGAGACTATGTAGTATGATTTTCAAGAAGCACAGCATTTTTCATTGGTGTAAAGATTCTTCTCCATTGGCTCATTCTGGAAGTATGTCCTTCACACAGGGATTCTATCCCCTCCATGGCCTGTCTAGATGCCTCCTCCACGTTACATAACTTCAAATGTGACCTAAAAACTTACGCTCTAGATATAGAGCCTCATATAAATACTGGAAAAAAACAGTTTTGTGTTAAAGCAAATTGGGGTCCAGGTACCCCAGAATGAGTGTATGCCAGGATTGAACTAGGAGGCTGATTTCAATCCCCACCACCTTGAAGGATGGGCTCCTAAAACACAACTAAGCTGAGTCAAATACTTGAGTAGACAGAGACCATGGCTGAGTAAATCTGCAGACTAGATGGAAAAATAGCATGGTTTGGTGCCCCCTTTTCTCAAGTACATACATGTCTGCGTAAGTGACAGCAAATCATTTCCAATGCCCCCAACCTGACCACAGACAGAAGAACTGGGGAGGCATGCTGTGCCATCACCAGGCACAATTTGTTTGTCATAGCAGGACTTTGAATCCCCTCATACCCAAATAGTATTTGTCTGAGGAATGAGTCTGCCTGGAGACACAATGGTGACATTCCATCTTCTCTTCCAGAAGTATCCATCCATTTCCTTTCTTCATACATGCATTAATTTATTCATTCATGTGGGAAACACTTATCAAACCTACTATCTGGCAGACACCTTATTCGGTACTGAGAATATAGACAGGAATGAGACACTCTATCTTTGAGGCACTTACCCAATTCACACATGGTTGGAGGAAGCCAAGACTCAGCAAGTTTGAAGAACTCAGGAATAGAAACAAACTGGTAAGGTACAACCAGGGCTTAATCAAGGACCACTTGACTCTTCTATACCTGCTACCCCTCAGAATTCATATCACAAAACTTCCTTTGGCACACAGTGAGAGAATACACAGAAAAGACCCTTCCTAACTTCCACCAGACATGTGCCTTGCACCCATCACAGACATGACACCTGGAAGCAAAACAACAGACCAGACAAAAAAGATAATCCCACATCAACTCCACCCCTCCCCATCCTGATGGCCCCTTAGATGAAGACTCATGAGGATATTCTGCCTGGTAGTTAAAGCAATCACTAGGAAAAAGGTTTCTGAAACCTCTAAGCATTGCTCATTAGCATAAACCTAGGAGAGGTCTGATAAAGTTCAGAGCTTATCTCCAAGCCTGCTTGCTCCCTCTATGCCCAGAGCAGCAGCTGGGCAAGGGATCACCTTCTTTGCAAGGAAGCAAATTAAATTAAATTAGATCATTTATACCAGCACCAACAACAGCAGCCGCACTTTCAACAAAATTAAGATCTTGAACTGAAAACAAGAGCATTATCTTCTGAAAACCTAATCCCACTGCCTAGTTTAGGCACTCACCACTGACACCTACTGCAGCAACTTGACATAAACACATGGGAAAGGAGGCTTGGGGAGGCCCCACAGTGTCTTTTTGGCAGCCTGGAACTCAGTCTTTTGTTTGTTGCTATTCTATTCTTATAGAAACACATATCCAATAATGTACTTGACATATAAATGGGCCATTTCAGTGAAATGGTCATTGAAAACCTTTTCTAATAAGAGTAAGTCATACTGGCTGTGCAAGAGTGTATTTATAATCACCCAGCATGGCAGAGTGGAAAGAATGCCAGATCTTTCAGAAAATATGGTGGCTTGAGTACCATTTCACAGAAACTCCATCTCCAAAGTTGACTGAAGTGAACAAAAAGTAGTGAAAAGAGCAAGTATACTATTAATGCTGAAATACAGAGAGAGCCCTAACTTCACGTTATAAGTTTTAAGTGTCACCTTGAACCCAAATGAAAGGAGAAGAATCCAGACCCATCTTCCCTTTTCAAATGTAACAGTGCTGGAGGGAATAAACACTGGATAAACAGAAAAGCTCAGAGATAGCTCCCAATTTGAAGGGAATCAACTGGAAAGTATTGCCAAACCATGGGATAAATGTAAACCATCCCGAGTGGAGTTTGTTTTCCCCACTAGGGATTTACATCTTTCCTTAAATCCCACCCCCAGAATAGCTTGTCAGGTGGAAACCAGTTATGTCATATCAGGGTTCAAATGGGGGGAAAAAAAAAGACAGTGACTAGGCCTAGAAAAATAAAAAACAAAAGCCTCTGAAACAGAATGACCTTTCATGAAAGCGGAGGACTCATAAGCAACAGAAGCTTTAGGGGAAGCTCTCCATCCAGAAACTGGATCCATTACCAATTCAGCAGGACTGGACCCAGTGTAAGACTTTGGATAAAGTCAGAGACCAGAGACAAGACTCCTAAGTCCCCAGTGATTTCCTCTCCCATAAGGGAAAGAGCCAAACTGTGTCCAAATACAAAGGAAGAGTAGCCAAAGAAAATTCCGTGTTCCCAATCTGTATCAAATAACACTGTCACATAACCGGCCCAATTTATATATATCTATATATTTAATATATATAGATATATGTATATTTTTATATATTATATATATATTTTTTATATATTTTGTTATATATAGTTATATATATTATATATTTATATATCTATATATTTATATATAGATATCTATCTATCTATATATATATAGAGAGAGAGAGAGGGAGAGAGAGAGGGGCAAGTAGAAAAAAACAGTCTAAGACTTCAATGAATATTGTGTCACCCCAATGTAGGTCTGGCATGCAAAAACAATTAAAAACAAAAACAAAACACCTCACTCTTGAAGAAGAGGTGCTCCAGGAAACAGAAACAACAGTTTTGTAATCCCACGGAAATTGAAGAGTCTAAGAACTCCCTCAACAAGCAATGAAGAAGTCAGAGGACATGAAGGCTTTTCAAGGCTGGGAAAGCACATGTTTAATAGGGGATTGTACCCTCACTGATACCAGATCTGCAGTTCCTGAACATATGCAGGGACAGTGTGTGAAGAATATGCACACTATCAGGGCTGGAAGACCCTCATCTAGTCCCAGTCAGCAACAGGACGGTGAAACCAAGGTCCTATATTTACTAACTGGCAGAGCTACAACTCAGATCCCAACTCTCCCCAGTATATATAAATAGGAAAGGAGGAGGAGTGGGAAGGGAGGGAGAAGAGAGACAGAGAAAGAATGTAAGACAGAAGCAGCGGCTGGGTGTGACAAAATGAGTATGTTGTCTGTGCTCTTAGGTATATTCCTAGGAGTGGAATTGCTGGGTCACATACTTACTTTACGTTCAACGTTCTCAGGCACCACCAAACTTTTTTCCATAGCAGCTGCACAACTATGCATTCCCACTAGCAATGTACAAGGTTCCAACTTCTTAGCTCCAGCACTCTCTATGTTGTGCGACTGTGGATAAGTTGTAGCATTTCTCTGCATCTGTTTCCCCCTATATCTAAAGAGGAAGGGTTAGGACCAGCTATCCCAATTCTGCTTGTGTTGCTGTATATCCATACATGCTTTCTTCCCAGCCACTTCTCACCTTCCACTGCCCACATCACCTTCCAGGAGTTCCCCGACAGTGTGAACTGCTACAATGAATAAATCCTGGCTCTTCTCCTTCTCAGAGCTGGAATTATCTTAATGCATGTTCCCAAGTTATAGTAATGTGCTTCCATTTCCATTCATATCTCTCAGTATACTTTTTTCCTCTGGTCTCTTCTTCTAACCTTTTTGCAAGCATCATCTTGTTCTGTCTATTGGCTGTCAGCTTTTCTCTACAAGCTTGCGCCGAGTTGCCAGATTCTTGGCCATTTCTCCACCCTCAGCTCATAACTATTTTTCCCTCAAGCTCAGAGACTGCTAAGTGGTCTTTGTGAAATCCTATTAGGATAATCTCCATCCATGTCTCAGATGGGCCGCCTCTGGAAACCTCAGCTGTCTTCCTTCCCACAGTCTGCACATCATAGGCTAGCTCCTGAGACACCCAACTCATACTTATTCATAAATGTGCTTAAAAGGCTCTAAACCTGTGGACACAAGCAACGGTTGAACTCAACAAACAGCAGGCTCAGATGTCATCTTCTGCAGGAAGATTTTCCTGTTCACCTGAACCTCCTCTTCCCCCACAACCCCATGGAAAAGGAACGTGACTGACCAACTCCTCTGTGCTTCTTCTGTTTACGTTTGTTTTCGTCATGTATCTGTTTCATCATCTTGTGGGCCTCATTAAGGTGGGAGCTGGAATATCTTGTTCACAGTTGTACCCTCAGTGTCTGGTATATTAGAGGTTCTCAATACGTGTTTGTTAAATTAATCAATGATTGAGCTTCTCTTACATGCAGTTGATCTTGGGTCCGCCTACCTGTCTATCCATTAAACCCAAAGCTCCCTTTGGGCAAGCTGGGATTTATTCACCATGGTAACCACTGTGAAAGAAAATTTTACTCTGACACTTGTTACAACAGTAAGGAAGAATTTAATCGAGACTATTGTAATAGAGATATTGCAACAGGGAGAGAGATAAGGCTCAATTCTGAATACACAAAGACAGTTGGGGATCTGTAGCTAAGGAGCAGAGTGAGGGGGATCAGCGACATCAAGGATAAGACAAGAAACAGGACTAAGGCAAGGATAAGACTAAGAAAAGACATCAAGGATAGAGGGGATTTTCTTGCTAACCTGACTTAATAGGAATCTTGCTGAAGGCAAGACAGGGTGATCAGATTGCAAGAGTTGGAGTCTCGCTACAAGTAGGCCAAAAATAGGATAGGGGATAGGAGCTTTAGGATATGGGGGTAACCTCAAGGCCCAGTCAAGAAGAGGGACCAAAGGAACCTAACTGAAGTTTGGTCAAGGAAAGGTCTTTGTTACCCCAAACATGTGGCATAAGTTCCGTCTTGGGTGTGGCTGTAGCAACTCAATGTTTGTTGAACAAAAAGCTGCATCCTCAGCAAGGATTCAAAGCTCTCTCTTCTTCACCCTTCCCTCAGCAGAAACAGCAGCACATACTGTCCCAGCAGATGGTGTCCAAGGGGTGCAGGGTTGGGGGAGAAGGCAACAAAATGTGTCCCAGGCCCCTAATTAATCAAGCATACAGGGGCGCTGGAATGGCTCAGTCTGCTAAGTCTCTGACTCTTGATTTCGGCTCAGGTTGTGATCTCACAATTTGTGAGACTGAGCTGACAGCCTGGAGCCAGCCTGGGTTCTCTCTCTCCTCCTCTCTGCCCCTTCCCTGTGTGTGTCCTCACACACATGCTATCACAATATATAAACTGTTTTAATGTTTATTTTTGAGAGAGAGAGAGAGAGAGAGAGAGAGAGAGAGAGAGAGAGAGCGCGCGAGCACATGCATGTGAGCAGGGGAGGGGCTGGGGGGGGGGGGTGGACAGAGGATCTGAAGTGGACCCCGTGCTGACAGCAGAGAGCCCAATGTGGAGCTTGAACTCACCAACTGTGGGATCATGATCTGAGCTGAAGTTGGACGCTTAACTGACTGAGCCACCCAGCTGCCCCAATAAACAAACTAAAAAAAAAAAAAAAAAAAAAAAAGTACACACTACCTTCCCAGGATTCCATAGCTTCAAGGCTTTTCCAGGCCAGTCTTCCTAAATGACCCTCACAGCCACACTACCAAGCAAGATTATTTATTTTCTCATGCTGAGGATGGAGAAATGGATACTCTAGGGAGGTCAAGTGTCATGATACAGGCCACAGACCCAGAATTTACCTGTCTCTTCTTCGATTGGTATATGCTATTTGGATTGTAATAATTCTAGGATACACTTGTAAAACTTAGAAGTCTTCCCCCATCATTCTCTTTTGTTATCTGTTTCATGATCTGTGACCATTTTTCCATACAAACTTTAAAACAATTCTTTAACACTGCTTATACATTTCTATTGTAATTCACATTATATATTTTAAATTAAATTGACAAACTTTAAAAATATCCAATCTTGCCATCCAAGAATAAGGTAACATCTGTTTACTTATTTTCTCAGTTTTGGTTTATAGTTTCCTTCTAAAGGTCCTTCATACTGCCTCTTGAGTTAATTCCCCAGCCTTTTCTATTTTTGTTCCTTTTACAGAATGAACTCTTTTAAAATTATATTTTCTAATTGGTTATTGCTAGGATTTAGAAAATTGATTTTGTATATTTATTCCCTAACTAGTCCCCTTGCTAGACTCTTAATAGGTCCTGATAGTTTTTCACTTATTTCTCTCGGGGGTTTTAGTAGATAATATCCTCTGCAAATAATGACCTTATCTCTTCCTTTGCCGTAATTATCCTCCCAATTCTGTAACTAGAAATCTCTGCATGAATGTTAAAGAATTTTAGTGATCATGAGCATCCTTGTATTTTGAAGATATAGGTTGTTGGTCTGGAACAGACATGCTCTAGCCCATTCAGAAAATAGCTTCCTGTGCCTTTTCAGGATGACAGTTATTCTCTATGCACCCCACTCACAATCCACACTGATCCCCACCCTGCTCCTGAGAGTCTGACCTCTGTGATCTGCATCTTCTAGCTTCCTGTACCCTCTACCTCAGGCTGAGTCTAACTGGTGGCGAGTACAAGCTGAATACTCCAGGGTGGAAGGATTGAGTTGTGTTCCTCTACATCCTGTCAGGCAGTCTTAGAACACCATTTACTACCACTGCCCTTCAGTCCAGGAGGTAGTAACAGCTCCCCACTGTTGACAGCCCTTGAGAGTTTCCCCATCCCTTATTAATTCCCTCAATCATGATCCCACCTCTATTTCACCAGACTCTCTCCATTTAAATCCTTCATATACCATATGCTTCTCACCCAGACCTTCTTTAAAGACTGACTGATAAATTAGGATCCGCCATTAAGTATTTCCAAATGTCTTTCAACATCTCAGTATAATCAAAATATTTTATCCTTTGTGACATTTAAACATTCATTTAGAAAAAAAATTGAGTGCCTACTTCCTGCTAACTGCTGTGGAAGGCAATGAGATTAGTACAGAAAAAACAAAAAAGGCGAGTTCTCTATCCTAATGTTCTCAGAAGAAACAGATACACAAACAGTTAAATACCTAAATGTTAAAATAATGATTAGGAAAAAACAAGTATTTTGATAAGTAACAAAGAAGATGTATTTAGAAAGGATGGTCAGAGACTATTTCTCACAGAAGGTTACATTTGAGAAAAAGCCAAAGAGCCTTCTGAGAAAGGATGGTAGCAAGTGCAAAGGCCCTGAGGCATGAGAGAACATATTATGGCTGAGCAACTGGAAGGGGTGCTACCAGCAAGGGGGCAAAGTGTATGGTAGAGAACAAGAAGAGGTAGGCAGGGGCTACGTCAGTGCTGTCCAATAGAAATACAGTGCACACCACATGTTTTTGGTTCTCCTTTTCCTAGTATCCGGGTTTAAAACAGTAAAACAGGGAGAAATTTATTAATGTATTTTACTTAACCCAACATATCTAAAATACTATCTTTTTGGGGCACCCGGGTGGCTCAGTCGGTTGAGCGACCGACTTCGGTCCGCGTCATGATCTCACGGTTCGTGAGTTCGAGCCCCGCGTCAGGCTTCTGTGCAGACTGCTCAGAGCCTGGAGCCTGCTTCAGATTCTGTCTCCCTCTCTCTCTGCTCCTCCCCTGCTCATGCTCTGTCTCTCTCTCTCCTTCAAACATAAATAAAAACATTTTAAAAAATTAAAAAAATAAAAAATAAAATACTATTTTTTTAACACTTAAATAATATAAAAAATTAACAAGACATCTTAGGTATTTCTTGTACTAAGCTTTTGAGATGTTGTGTGCACCAGACTGGCCACATTCTGAGCACTTAATAAGCCCCAGTGGGCACGGGGCTACATCATGCCCATCAGGGCATGGTGACAGGGAACACTGATCAGGAGGGACAGGGCATGAGATGCCAGCATCATGCCTGGCACACAGTAGGTACTCAGCGAGTGTCCACGGGGGACAGTGACAGAAGACCTGCAGATGACCTGCCCGTTCCATAGGCAGCAAGGCATCATCGAGATTACTCAAGTACATGATTTAGGAAACTGGGTCTATTCTGTGTCCTCAGCTAAGAGAAGAAATCAGGGTCTGTTTGCTGGGTCTCCTATAGTGGGGGCCATTCAGGGCCCTCTCCTGTGCCTGGGGCACTTGGCACAGCTACTTCCTTAATCCAGAAAGATCGCTTTACACCATATGCTAGGGAGTAGGAGGGAGAGAGTCCATTAGCATTCATTGTACACAGCTTTTCATTTGGAAAAGCACCTCAAATGTGCCGATCCACGCTGCTTTGCTTCATTTTTCAACATTCATGAGTGTAATTGCATTTATTTTTCTCTTCAAGACTGCAAAACAAGTGATAATTTACTATATTACAACCCGTATTGGCTGGGTTTACAGCCACAACAGTTCTAATCCGCCCTCAGATGGGCCTGGTGGGTAAGTAGGGGGCGGTCTCTTTAGCAGGAAACACTGTGTGTGTTTGCAACAGGAAGCCTGGTTCCAGCTATTCAAGGTCACAACAACTGACCCATACAACTACACTGAGTTCTGAAAGTAGGTTTACCTCCACTGTCTTGACTGTTTTTTTACAATAGGGTGAAGCAGACATGTGCTCCCATGCACCTTTTATATACAAAAAGAATGAGATTCAGAGAGGTCCTCGGTCATACATGTTGACAGGCTGGTGAAGAGTAGAGCCAGGGCTCAAATGTGTATACATGGACTAGAAATCCCGTTTTTCTGCCCATGTTGCCTTATGGCAGAGCCTAGGCTCTAGCAAAGCCTGAGGTCCTGCAGGTGCATTGACAGGAAAGAAGTGGGCACAATCCTAAAATTTTGCAAATCCTAAGTGCTTATGGTACCTGGGACTCCTGAGGAGATCGAATTCCTTGGGTCTACACTGCAGAATGCTGACTTTCAGGGTTCACACCTCAGCTGAACAGTACATCCCTATCCAAGTATAGTTAGCTCAGGTGGCGGTTATCTAGACAGACTGGGAAAGCACAGTCTATGTGTCTGGGGATCATCCTCTGCAATGTTTACTTCCCCTTGAGAAGCGAAACCCACAAGGAGTTTGACTTTAGGTCCCAAATGCTCATGAATTAATGAGTAATTTTTATAAGTGATCAACAGGACCCAGTCCTACAAGCCTTCGGATGTGTTAAACTCATTTCCTAAATATGATGAAAATAGTGGACATATCACAGGTGGCAAGATCCTCATCTCCTCTTCCATCCCCCAATTATAACCTACGAGTCATAGAAATGAAACGAGCTGGATTTGCCTAAAGATCAGAGTGTGGCAGGGAAGATGATGTAAAACCTCAGGTCTGAGTCACAGGTGACTGCTTCCATATGGTGTGGCATCTGCTAGGGTCCAGACACACCTCTCCAGCTCTCTCCAAGGCAGAGAAGATGGGCTAGGGAGCACTGCAGAGTCCAAAGGGTAGGGGAGCTGAGCGGGTTCAGAAAGTCCCTCCAGCCACCTGGCCAAGGTGCTCCAGTCTGCAGGAGACACCTCCCCTCACCTCTGTTCCTGGCCATCCCCTGTAGTCAAGCCCTCTTCCCAAGTAGGGTCTGGTTCTCCTGATATTGTACAGGCTTTCCCACCCCAGGCCCGAGCTAAAATGAACCTCCTGACCTTCCACAAGCACAAAGGACAAAAGACCACTACCAACTGCTCTTATTATAAATGGCCTAAGGTCTGCAAAGGCAGCCAGCTGGGGCCGGTTAGGGTCACAGACATACTATCTAGTATGTCCGTCTGTCTCTCTCTCTCACACACACACACACAGTTCAGGCCTCAGGGTTTCCCTTCCCTTGTAGATACAAGTTAACCCAGTACCCCCACAGTGGGTCCCAGCTGAGATAGGACAGGAAGGAAGTAAATGTGGGTACTGGAGAGGACTTATCATGTGCCCATGCAGCAAGCATTTTGTCCTGTGTTTTCACATATTGTCTCATTTAATCTCCACATCCTCCTATCCCATTACCTTCGCTGAATAGGTTAAAGAAAACCCTGAGCCACAGGAAAACTAAACAGCTTTGCTCACGGTCCTCTGCACGTGTTCTTCTGGCTGCAGTGTCCATGAACTCTCTATGTGTATACTTCAGGCAGCCTTTCCAAAAGTTAACTCTACAAAGAGTCAAGGACACAGGTTATAAAAGTTTCCTGTCAAACACAGGAAAACAGTCTTTCCATCCAAGCAAATAACCTTTCTGTTATTATTTTCCATATTGCAAAATCAAAAAATTTAGTAGTTTTAAAATCAGGATTATAACGCTGACTGCTTAAAATGGTCAAAATCAGATAACAATTACATTCAGCATAGGTGTTAAATGCAGTTTCTCTCCTAATTGTGGCCACTACCCAGGGGGGAAAAAAAAAGGAGACTTATTTTTCAAAGGTTGAAACTACACTCAGGGTGGCTCTCTGGACACACTCCATCTACTCCGGCCTTCCACACCTGGCCTGCCTCACTCCCACGTGGACTCCAGACTGTCCCTGCTCTTGAATCATGAGGTCCCTGTCTGCAGTAATGGAAAAAAATTCTGCAGAAATGACACATGGAACTTATGTGATGTTAGAAAGAACTGTGGGGCTGTTACTTAATCAGGGCCCTTCATTAAGTGGGCAAGGACACTGGGGCCCAGAGAGGCTAAGCAGCATGTTCCATGCCACACAGTGGATCAGCAACATGCAGGCCGAAAACCCAGGCTTCCCAAGGCCCCCGGGCACAGTGCTCTGGACCACAAGACTGTGATTCGGCCATCTCTGATTTTGTTTCTTTTCCAAGTAGCTTAACGTTTCAGTGGTCTCCTAACTCAGTTAACATTATCTGAGGGCACAGTGGGGGCCAAGGCCAGTCCTAAGGACTGAGGACACATAGCTAGCTATGAATGGGTAAGTTGATTCCTGTTCCTACAAATATTTGATTGAGGATAACGGGTATTAAATGCATGATCACATATAGCCACTCCTACCGATGCATAACTCGGGACAAGGGAATTCTGAGACCTAGTTTGTAGTCCCCAAGGCAAAGAACATGGGAGTGATGCAGAAGGCAGAAGACAGAAAAGTAAAGCAAGGAGAGTCGGGGGCTACAGGAAGGGAAGGCACAGCACCAAGAAGGCATGTCCCAGGGTCCCCAGCCTCTATGGGGAAGGGAGACACAGGACAGGTGCTCCTGGTGAAATGCAGACTTGCTCCTCACCCATCCCTCTGAATGTGCTCCTCCAGCTCCTTGTGAGGCCCAATCCTCTGGCCATGCCTCAAAGCACGGGGATTTCCTGTTCTGCCCCCTGCCCTCTGCTCTTCTTGCTCTCCTGGGGATTCCCAGTTAGTGGCTACCAAGTCAGCCCCAGGTCAAATTGCTAGTCGCCAGCATTCCAACTCCGATCAGCTGATTTCCAAGTTCACAATCCCACTTACTTGTTCCATGTAAGAAGAGCACAGAGTCACTAAGGATGCGCCCTACTCAAAAGCATGCCTGGGTACTCGGCATTCCTGCCACCCTGCTAAGCTCTTTCACACATCACTGCGGCTGCAAGCCTAGAAACTCCTTTTCCTTCTACCTGGGATAAAAACATGGGACATAAAATCTATCATCTTAACCATTTTTAAGGGTACAGTTCAGCAGTGTTAAGTGCACCTGCACCGTTGTGCAACAGACCTCCAGAACTCGGTCTTGCAAAACTCAAGCTATATCCATTCAACCACAACTGCCCATTGCCCTTCCCCCTGGCAACTACTGTTCTACTTTGTTTCTAGGAATTTGACTATTTTAGACACCTCCTATAAATAAAATCATAAAGTACTTCTCTTTTGTGACTGGCTTATTCACTTAACATAGTGTCCTCAAGTTTCATTCCTATTATAGCCTATGACAGGATTTCCTTAAGGCTCAATAATATTCCACTGTATGTATAGAACAAATTTTCTTTATTCCATTCATCGGTTGATGGACATTTAATTGTTTCCACTCTGCACTATTTTGAATAAATGCTGCAAAAGACATGGATGTACAAATATATCTCAGAGATCCTGCTTTTGGTAGAATTGCTGGATCATACAGTAATTCTATTTTTACTTTTTTGAGGAAACTTCATACTGTTTTCCTTAGGAATTGTATCATTTCACATCCCTTCCAACAATTCACAAGCATTCTTATTTCTTGGAATCCTCCCCAATGTTTGCCAATGTTTGTTATTTTCTTTGTTATTCTCGTTTTTATTACTGCCATCCTAATGAATATGAGGTCACCCTTGTTGAAAGTCATTTAACCATCCATGTGAGGGTTTCCAAAGGTTTAGGCCTCTAATACCCTGTGTTAAATACCTTCCTGATTGAAATACATAGGGTGGTTTTTGTGTTCTTTCTTAAACCCCAACTGATAGACTCATTGTGCTTGTATGTTTTAGCAGCTCTCATTTATAAGGTTTTTGTACCTTTTTAGCCAGAAGTCTTATTTTAACTTTAGAAACTCTCAGGACTCTTAAAGAACACTGGAGACTTTTGCTTATTTGTAGCTTTTATAATTACTTCACTAATGACAAGTAATGCTTTGAGAATTCTGAGAAAATACAACCTGGCTTTCTTGATGATGAACATACTTGGGAAAGAAAACATTTTTTTTTAAGTAGGCTCCACACCTACTGTGGGGCTGGAACTCACAACCCTGAGATCAAGAGTTACAGGCCCTACCAACTGAGCCAGCCAGGTGCTACGGGAAAGGAAGCATTTTTTTTTTAAATATTCCTTTTGAGAGAGAGAGAGAGAGAGAGAGCGTGCAAGCATGTGCACAAAAGTGGGAGAGGGTCAGAGAGACAGGGAGAGAGAGAGAATCCCAAGCGGGCTCCACACTATCAGCACAGAGCCTGACATGGGGCTCAATCCCACAAACCATGAGATCATGACCTGAGCCAAAACCAGGAGTTGGATACTCAACTGAATAAGCCACCCAGGTGCCCTAGGAAGTATTTTTTTTAATTATTTTATATCCAAGTTAGTTAGCATATAGTGCAATAAGATTTCAGGAGTAGAATCCAGTAATTCATCCCCAATGTATAACACCCAGTGCTCATCTTAACAAGTGTCATCCTCAATGCCCCTTGCCCATTTAGTCCATCCCCCCCACCCACAACCCTTCTAGCAACCCTCAGTTTGTTCTCTTTGTTTAAAAGGGTCTCTTATGTTTTGTCCCCTCCCTGTTTTTATATTATTTTTGCTTATGTTATGTTATATAATATGTATAATTATATACAATGTGTCTTATATATTTAATGATATATAATACACATACATGTTATCTGTTTTAGATCTTAAATTCCACATGAGTGAAGTCACATGATATGTCCTTCTCTAATTTCGCTTAGCATAATATCCTCCTAAGAAGCATTTTTAAAAGACATTGGCAGATTCTAGGAAAGTTTAAAAACCAGTTTGCTAAAGCAACTGTGACTTTTCCAAAGCTGAAGTCGCATTGCGTAAGCATAGAGCACAGGGGCAAAACTGTATGGACTAAGGAAGGAGGGCAGGAAGTCTTTTTTAGAAAAAAGGGAAATTTCTCTAAGTGACCCAATGTCTCACTGATCAACAATTCTGGGAAAATAAAATCTGAAGATGTACACATGATCCTAAGGGATAGGGAAAATCATTGCAGCTCTGAGAACAAAGGAAGTTTGACAGGGAGGTTTATCTTCCTGTGCCCATCTGCACACACTCATGAAGACAAATTCCTCTATCAAGATAGGTGATTCCTTGCAGCTGCCATGACAGACAGACAGATGAGGAGATAAGACCAAAAGATTTTTCAGACATTTTACTTTACAAATGTGGCACCTAATTCCTTCATTTAAAAATGTACCCTTTTCCTCTTGAGTCACAAGTTACAAATCAAAGACCACTAGAGTTGGAAGAAATTGACTCCTGATTTTACATAAAGTAAGACCCAGAAAGGGAAGATGCTTGGCCTGAGTTAACAGAGCATGTTAATGGCAGAGTTAGGACTAAATTCCAGGAATCCCTTTCAGACTTATTTCATGGAAAAGGATGCAGGGAAGTACAGAGAAAAGTAGCTGACCGGCCCAGATTAGTGGCAGAACTGGAACAGGCACTGAGGACCGTCTCCTTGCCCACCAAGTAAGAAGGACCAGACTAACTGGCCTGGTAGAAGAGACAGCGCCTACCCCAGCCCCACCATGTTCCCATGGCCCCCAAAGAAGCGCAAAGAAACTACAGGAAAAGCAGCACTGGAAGGGCCCGAGGGATGTTCCAGCCTACTCCTCGCTAGGGAAACTGAGGCTCAAATGGTCAAATGAGCACAGCAAGCCAGGAACAATAGTCCCGTGTCAGTGTGTTGAAAGGCGGCCAGCCTGGGAGACATCAGTTAAGTCACTGAACTGGGCTACTTTGGTTCAAATTCCCTCTCTACCACTTACTATCTCTGCAACTACAGGCAAGTTACTGAATCCCTTTGTGCCTCAATTTTCCCATCTGTAAAATAGGGAAGACAATGGTACCTACACTACATAGGGCTGTTGTGAACCATAAAGGAGAAAACATTTCAAGTGCCTCGCACACTGTAAGTGCTCAATAAATGCTAATTATTATGAAAGACAGGCATTCCTATTGGTACAAATGACACAATAAAAATTTCCATTGACTGACGAATGGATAAAAAAAAGATTTGGAATATATACATACACCATGGAATATTACTCAGTGATCAACAAGACTGAAATCTCGGGGCAGTCTGAATGACACAGTCAGTTGAGTATCCGACTCTGAATTTCAGCTCAGGTCATAATCTTGTGGGTTTGAGCCCCACATCGGGCTCCACACTGAAAGCACAGAGCCTGTTTGGGATTCTCTCTCTTCCCTTCTCTCTGCCTTTCCCCTGCTTTCTCGCTCTCGCTCTCGCTCTAAACAAACATAAAAACAAAGAATGAAATATTGCCATTTGTAGCAACATGAATGGAACTAGAGCATATTATGATAAGTGAAGTAAGTCAGAGAAAGATAAATATATTATTTCACTCACATGTGGAATTTAAGAAACAAAACAGGTGAACATAGGGGAATGGAAGGAAAAATAAGATAAAAGGAGGCAAACCATAAGAGACTCAAATACACAGAACTGAGGGTTCCTGGCTGGGAGTTGGGTGAGAGGATGGGCTAAATGAGTGACGGGCATTAAGGAGGGTACTTTTTAGGATGAGCACTGGATGTTATACATGATAAATCACTAAATTCTACTCCTGAAATAAAAAATAATTAAAAATCTGATAATCTAGGACAGTGATGGGTAATAGAAATATGTGAGCCACACAGGTTAAATTTTCTAGTAGCCACATTTATAAAGTTAAGAAAAAGGGTGGGCTTAAATTAATTTTAATAATTTTACCTAACCCAGTAGATCTATAATGTAATCACTTCAACAGGTAACCAATATAAAAATTAATGGATGCCATATATTTTTTTCATGCACGGTAAGTCTTCAAAATCTCTTGTGAATTTTACATGTGCAGAACTAGCCACATTTTAAGTGCTCAATAGCCACAAGTGACTAGTGACCTCCACACTGAATACACATAGGACATTCCCAAATGGGACCACAATGGGCTCTTGGGGTTTTCCAAATTACTGAACCCTATTTTATGGAATCACAAAAAAGCCACCTCAATTTTCATTAAATTTAATAAACTCTATTTGTACTAAACTATCATTTTCTTATCAAATCTCTTATACTATGTAATTACACCTCAAATTACTATGGTTTTCAACGCATTAAAAGAAAAAAAACCTGTTTCCTCATTAAGTAAAAGACAATCCATGTATTCAAAAACAAGGTATTCACTTTGAGGTGCCCAAGCCCCTGCCACAGCAGCCAGGTCAGATGAATAATCCATGGAAACATCACCCTCTACACTGGGATGGCATCACTAGGATCATGAAGATTCTTGGCAGTATCTTCCTCTCAGGCTGTCCCGGGAGTAACCGAAGTAGAAACAGAAGACTAAGGAGTCATAACGGAAGTCATCTCTGCTGTCCAGTTAGAGATCTCCTGAGGCATGACTGCTTCTATTCAATGTTCCCTTATGACAGATTATTCAGAACAATTCACAAGCTTATTATATTTGCATTCAGCTGGCTACAGGATGGTTAACCCTTGGTGCCTAGAAATAGGGTATTTCCCAGGGAGAAGACCCCACAAAAAGTTTTGAGGCTAGTTAATACATAAAATATTCAGCACGCACATGAATTAGTTAAATGTCTGCCTATGATGCCTAAGATATGATTTAATGACATATACATACTTGAAATCATGTCTCATAAGATATCACATTATGTTAAAAATAGACGATGGTCCACAGCACAGACTCTTAGAGCCAGAGTGCCTGGGTTCAAACCTCAGCTCCTCCATTTGCTACTAATTTTGGGATGAGGTACTTAACATTCAAGGGCTCAACTTCCTCATGTGTAAAATACGGGTAATTAATAGTACCCAGTTCATATCAGTATTAAATGATTTAAAATCATGTAAAGCCCCTAGAACACTGTCCAGTAAGTGGCACACACGTATTAAGTTACAAAATAGTGGTTTATTGTCCATTCCCACATATTACAGAAACTTTCATTTGAACTTGGCCTCTGTGCCATTGTCATCTGGGTCTGTCATTAGAGCAAGCACTTCTTCAGTTCACTGACACCTGTCTACATCACCTTTGCATCCAATTACAGCATTTGGATGCACTGCTTTTTAATAGTCTAGAAAATACAGTTTATTAAGGTATTTTGTTTATAAATGTAAGAATATTTTTTAAAAATTCCTTATTGAAGTATAATTAACATACCATGTTACTGTTTACTAGTTTCAGGTGTACAATGTAAGTATTCAGCAATTCTATGTTTCTCAGTGTTCATTATGGTAAGTGTATTCTTAATCCCCTTTATTTCATCCATCACCCCGTCCACTTGCACAGCTGCCCCTGCTGGCAACTGCTAGTTTGTTGTCTGTGTATTTAAGAATCTGTGTTTTTTTTCTTTTTTTTTTTATTTCTTAAATTCCACATATGAGTAAAGTCATATGGTATTTTTCTTTCTCTTATTCACTTAGCATAATACCCTGGAGTTCCATCCATGTTGTTGCAAATGGCAAAATTTCATTTTTTTATGGCTGAACACTATTCCATTCTCTGTGTGTGCATACATTTTCTTTAACCATTCACGTACTGATGGACACTTGAGTTGCTTCCATATCTTGGCTATTGTAAATAATGCTACAATAAAGAGGTACATGTATCTTTTTGAATTAGCACTTTTGTTATCTTTGGGTAAATACTCAGAATTATTGGATCACATGATAATTCTATTTTTAACTTTCTGAGGCACCTCCACACTGTTTTCCACAGGGGCTATGCCAATTTGAATTCCCACCAACAGTGCCCAAAGTTTCCCTTTTCTCCACATCCTTGCCAACACACTATTTCTTGTGTTTTTTATTTCAGCCACTCCAATAGATATAAAGTGATATCTCACTGTGGCTTGAATTTGCATTTCCCAGATGATTAGTGATTTTGGGCATCTTTTTCATGTGTCTATTGGCCATCTGTTTGTCTTCTTTGGAAAAATAAAGTCTATTCATATCCTCTGCCCATTTTTTTATTTGAATTACTTGGCTTTTTAGTGTTGAGATGTTTAAGTTCCTTATATATTTTGGCTATTAACCCCTTATCAGATAATGTCACTTGCAAATATCTCCTCCCATTCAATAGGTTGCCTTTATGTTTTGTTGATTTTTGAACTGAGGTTTTTTATCACAGAAAATAAACATCAAGGCAAGCATCCATGTGGATATTAGAACAGGCCGGTTTTCCCATTTATGTAACATGTGTATTTTGATCACCAAAAAGATCCTCTGTTGCTTTTTACAAGCCATCCTTATCACTTGTCATTATCCAGTCATATCCTCCAGAATATAAAACCTGTCTTCAATTTTATTGCCTTTTCCCCCCTATCAATTCTGTTATCACTGTAAACATCCCAAACCAGCACTGATTGGGGTTACTGCGGCTAATGTAGTTTCCCTAATTAATTTTGTGGTTCAAAGGACATAAGAGACCATCCCATAATATAAAATGCCCTGTAAGAACTTTTTCAAGAGCTGTTTGGAGACAAAGACCCTGCCTTTTATTGGGGCATATGGGGTACATTTGGGTTTTTATCTTTTCTTCTCCCACTGCCATTTCTTAGGTGTTAAATAAAGCATGGAGCATCCATCTAGTGAAAGATGGTGCCAGCCCTGGAAGGTGAACGCTAGATCTGAATGGGTGATGTGAAAGGAGGGCAATGGCAGCTGTTGGGAACATGACCCGATTCATCATCTGCATTCTTAGGAGGCACAAAAGTGAGGCGGCCGAGAGTACAGACTCCGACACAAACTTCCTGCAGGCAAATCCTGGCTCTACCACATGCTAACTATGGCCTTGGGCAAGTCACAGAAGCGTTTTTGTGCCACCAGCTCCCTAATCTGTAAAACGCAGATCACGATATCTGTATCAGAGGGCTGTGAGCAGATTAAGTTCATACATTTAAAGTGCTCAGGATAGTACCCACCACACGATGAGTACTACCTAAATACTGCTTCCCTACTATTATTGTCACTATTACCACATACATATATTCTCTCTTCCCTCCCACCCCCTTCCTCCTTTTCTTCCTCCTCCCTCTTTCTCAATACCCTTCCATCTGTTAATCATGACATCGGAGGGAAGTGAGATGGTCCTGGAGAGAGTTACCTTATATGTACAGACTCAGCATCTCTTTAAAAATGAATATATAATACGTAATCATTAAAGAGGGAAGAAAAACTTATTGATTCAATACTGGCTAAATGGGAACTTAAGAGCTTATAGCTTTAAGCCAATCAATAATAATATCAGGAGTGATTAAGGATGGTTAAAGGCCCATACTTCCCAATCATTTTAATGTAAGCACTACATTAAAGAAACAGTTGGTCAGTTTTTGGATACATCACATTTTTCCAATGGGGAGGGTCTTACATAGGTCATAAGCAGATCCACACACACGTGCCAGGCCCCACAGTGAAGCGAGGGGGAATCTGCAGGGCCCCTTTATTTGTCCCAAGGGTCAATTATAGAGCAAAAGAGCCTTGACAAGGCAGGACCTGGGAGCAATGGTCCAGCCAGACTGAGCCTCATCAGGCTGAGAGGAGGCAGGCCAGGTAGGAAAGCCGCAGGTGCACCAGGTACCATAAAAATGCCAAAGAAAGCAGCAGTTCTCCAGGGTTCTCCCCCAAAACTCCCTGATATCAACTTGTTCCTGACTTTCCAAATGCTTATAACCTTAATGATAATTCAGTCTTCATACATGGATCGCCTTCCCTGTTCCAAGCCCAATGCAGGGCAGAGGGAAGGGAGCAATGATCAGCAGCCTATGCCCTTAAGGAGCTCACAGCCATAGTGAGAAATCCAAGACAAGATATAATAAACTCAGCCACAGGAGCATAGAGAAGAGGCAATCCTACACAGGGAGACTCAGGGAGGTCCTCTGGGAGGAGGCTAATCTGTTCAGGGTTTTGACGTAAGACAAAGGGAGATAGGAGATGCCTTCTAGCCAAAGACAAGACTGTGGAACCTGCAAGGTTTGGGGTTAGAAACAAGAAAAATCAACTATGACAATCCTTCTCAAACTCAGAAATGTTCTGCATGAATACTGGGAGGCTCATCATGAACAGAAAGCTAGAGAATAGCCTTGAAAAATGAACAGAAATTTAGGCAGTTCTGGGGAGCCAAGGCGGCAGCAATTCAGCAACCTCATTTAGTAGCATCTCTTGTGGCCCAGACAACACCCCTATCACGGGACCCCCCTATATAGGCCTCTGGCCCACCCTCCCTCCAATGGGCTGCATCCAGGCCCCATGTCCAGCCACACCCAAGCAATGAGGAAGAGTAAATTTCTGGCACCTTCACCTCTGGACAAGTTGCATGGTCCACCAAGATTCCACACAGTGGGAGATTCCCAAATTCAGGAAGCAGAATTGGAGGCTAGACTCCCTAAACTCAAGCCTAACAGCCTCTCTCACATGACTATATAGAAAGAGAAGCCAAGAAGGCTGAAATGGAGGCTCAGGCTGGAAATAGATGCTGGGATCGTATCATGAGAAAGTTCAATTACTAACAAGAGTAATTCATTTGGCAAACATTCACTGCCCCTGCCTACAAGGAGAACAGAAGCTAGCTCAAAAACAGACTACGAAGAGGCTTGCTATTCGTCAAATCAGCACTGGAGAGACCAATCTGCTTTTTACAGCTGATATCCGCCTGGACTAGTGCTCGGACTGCTCTCTAGTTGATTATTATCTTGAACAGAATTCCTGCTAATCCTCAGAAGGTCTCCAACTAGTACACTATGAGCTGTAACGTGCTACACTCAGGGGGCCATCACCAGCCAGTTCTTGACTTGTGTTTAGGGCTGCAGAGTCCACAAAGAATCTTCCCTACATCAATTTGTGGGCAAATATCCAGGACTCCATGTTTGACATGTGGACATTCTGCCAGATCTCAAAAATAATGTACAACTACTCTACGTTTGATACAGAAGGGAGTACAGAAATATATATATTTCTATATATATTTCATATATATATATATATATATATATATATATGAAAGCAAATGTAAGAACGTCTATTGGAGAGGAGCAAAGATAGATGTACAAGAACATTCACTGCAATGTGATTCAGGAGTGAGTAACTGGAAACAAATATCCATCAACAGGGTGGTTAAATCATGGAACAATCATTGTAATGGAAAACTATGAAGCTTTTTAGAAAGCGTGCTTTCTGAGGGAGGGGAGGGTGGGTGACGGGTATTGAAGAGGGCATCTTTTGGGATGAGCACTGGGTGTTGTATCGAAACCAATTTGACAATTTCATATATTGAAAAAAAAAGTGTGCTTTTTGAGGAATATTTAATGACATAGGAAAATACTTAAAAATAGCATTATAGAGAAAAATATGTATTTATGTAAGTTTGTGTGAGCATATGACTTTAATTTTGTTTCTTATAGCTACCTCTACTATGCATAGTCTTTACCACAAATGTGCATTTTTGCAATCATAAAGCATGACTTTAAATATAAATAACATTAACAAATGCTTTGTTGATGACAGTGCCATGTATACAACACGGATTTCTCTACCCTGGATTTGAAGACTGACTCCTCTTTCATATTTAACTTGCATGAGGTTGGACAAATCACTTTCTCTCTCTGGGGCTTGATTTTCTCAAAACAAGAGGAGATAAGATCTCTGAATTCATGGGACGGTGGCACATTAGATGAAATGCATAGTGGGGTGCCAGGGTGACTCAGTCCATTAAGCACCCAACTCTTGGTTTCAGCTCAGGTCATGATCTCATGATTTGTGAGTGGAGCCCCACCCCTGCTCATGTGCACACACACTTTCTCTCCCTCTCTCCCTCTCTCTCTCTCAAAAATGAATACACACTAGGGGCACGTGAGTGGCTTAGTCAGTTAAGCATATGACATCAGCTTAGGTCATGACCTCACAGTTCAAGCCCCTCATCCAGCTCTGTGCTGACAGCTCAGAGCCTGGAGCCTGCTTCAGATTCTGTCTCCCTCTCTCTCTCTGCCCCTCCCCCATTCACACTCTGTCTCTCAAAAATAAACAAACATTACAAAAAAATGTTTTTACATAAACACTTAAAAAACAGAAATGCACAGGAAAATGTTTAATCCAGTTCTTGGTTAGAGTGAACACAGAAATGTCAGTTCTCTTAAAAGAAAGCAAAGGTTCCTCTACTTACAGCACCCTGGTGTTAGTTCTAACGTAGGAAAGGTGATGGGGTCAGGATACAGATATGTGAATGACCCAGTCATAGTGTCCCAGGGCTGCTGTAACAAATTACCACAAATTGGGTGGCTTAAGACAACAGAAACTTGTACTTTCAGAGTACAAGTCTGAAATCAAGTTGCTGACAGGGATATATTCTCTCTGAAGGCTCTAGGGAAGGAGGCTTCCGGTATCTGCCAGTAATCCTTGGCACTCTGTGGCCTATAGATGCATTGCTCCAATCTGTGTCTGTGTTCCCATGGCCACTTCCTTGTCTATGTATCTCTCTTCCTCCACCAATCCTACTGTGTGACGGCCTGCTATCACAGTGACAGAAAGGAAAACTAGCACCACAATATTGAGATTGTGTCTGCTTCCATGGCAAGCCAACTGGCTGAAAGACACCCAGGTGTGTGTTTTCCATGGATTTTTTCCTAACATGTGCCCCTTCCGATCAGGTAACTAACTAGGGTCTTTGTATCTGCTCTAGAAATCGGTGCAGGACACAGAGAAGAGGCTGCTTGAAGTGCAAGGTTCCTTCTTTCTTCTAGTTGTTGTTAAGCTTAAAATTTTACTCAAGAGGTTATGACTTCAAATAAGGGCTGTGACAAGAAGGGTGTGCCTTTGGGGTGTAGAAAGTGAGGACAGATAGTCTTCCACAGTGGGGGAAGGAAGGGAGGGTCTGCTGGTCCCATACAGCTCAGTGGTGCTAGCCCCAGAAGGGATGCTGGGTGATGCACCTGGGCTGGCTGGACTCCAAACAAGGGATCCAAGCCTGGGAAGAAGCATCAGTATTACTAGACCCAAAGGGACCACAGGAATGTGACAGTGGGCTTCTAAGAAGAAACTAAAATAGCCTGGCCTGTTTAAGTCCCCATGACATCTGTAACCCCTCTAGAAGGGGGGACCCCCCAAAAATGACAAAAATTTATGTCTAACTCCCTGAAGGTTGGGGTCCGATTTAAGTTCATGCAAAGGCAGCATTTCCTATGCACCTGGGTTTTCAGCCTACAAGTCAACCTTACTTTGTTCCAACACTTAAAATAATAGCTTACAAGCATCAAAGAAATGAGGGGCATCTGGGTGGCTCAGTCGGTTAAGCCTCCAACTTCAGCTCAGGTCATGATCTCATGGTTCGTGGGTTTGAGCCCCGTGTCAGGCTTTGCGCTGACAGCTCAGAGCCTGGAGCCTGCTTCAGATTCTGTGTCTCCCTCTCTCTCTCTGCTCCTCCCCCACTCACACTCTGTCTCTCCCAAAAGTGAATAAATGTTAAAAAAAATTTTTTTAATCAAGAAAGAAATTAAAGGACACCTCCCAAGCCCCACTGCCTCTGGCTTCAGCCTTTGAAAAGGACACTCAGAGACTTCAGTCCCCTTCAGTCCCCAAGACACTTATGCCAAGGCTGGGAAAGGCAGAGCTAGAAACCAAAGGAAACTGCATAAAGTTCTACGAACCAGATCAAGGCTTGGAAAGAGGGTCTGTGGGTGTAGTAACCCCATTCCTCTGTGACAGCCCCAACAAAGATGAGGTCAGACGTCTGAAGCCTGGAATGCCAGCCAGAGGGCTTTTCCCATGGAAAAGGATGAGGACAAGAGCCGTGAAAGCAATGGTGGGGAGTGCTGAATTGACAGAGCTGGGCTAGAGGAGATGTGCAAGCCCGCAGGGCAGCAAGTACCCTGGGTATTGAAAAGCCTCTCTGGGTCTCTCAGGGATCCACGCAGACCACCTACTGAGTCAAGCACCTGGGTAAAGAAGCATCTGGGTCAGGAGAACTTGAAGGAGGAGACATGGTTCTAAGAAGAACTTAGACTTACAGCTCCAGAGATTGTTAAGAACCAGAAACGAGTTGGGCATCTGGTGGCTCAGTCGGTTAAGCGTCTGATTTTGGCTCAGGTCATGATCTCACAGCTCTTGAGTTCAAGCTCCACATCGGGCTCTGCATGGACAGTGCAGAGCCTGCTTAGAGTTTTGACTCCCTCTCTATCTGCCCTTCCCCTGCTCACTTGCTCTCTCAAAAATAAATAAATAAACATTTAAAAAAAAAAAAGAAAAAAACTAGAAAAGAGCACAGAGGAACCAGTACTGATTAAGTTCTACCATGTGCAAACACTTCACACTCACTCAGCCATCATTCCATTTAACTCTCACACTGGTTCCCATGCTAAAGATGAGGAAAGAGAGGCAGAGGGATTAAGGGCCCAAAGTCACTGAGCTATGACATAGGATTGGAATGAGTTGGCCTGGAAACATGTTTACATTAAGAACTCTGAAAGCCAAGAACAGGATCCCATGGGAACAGCAAGGAGGGAATCTTTCTTTACATAGACTGATAAGGGGCAATGTCCGTGAGAAGCAGTCATCCGAGCTGACACCTGAAGAAACTGGCCACACAAGGAGTGGAGAAAACCATTCCAGTGAGCAGGAACAGCATGTGCAAATGTCTGGAGCCAGCCAACAACCTGACAGCCTTTCAGTCTCCAAGGCGCTGAAAGGAGCCAGTGTGCCTGGAGCATTTTGAGAAGAAAAGGAGCTTGGAGAAGACACAAGATCATGCAGAACGTTTCAGGCTGTAGCAAAGAGTTCAAATTTCTTCCCATCTGCCAGGAGAAGCCAGCAGAGGGACTAAGTGCCAAAATGACACAGTGTCACTTACAGTCCAGCACAGAGCTTGTCCCACAGAAGGGAATCAGTCAAAGGGTGTGGAACATCTGAATAAACAGACTCAAACTAGACTTCCAAAGGATGCAAAGTGCTGGTTTTACAGAAGGAAAAGTAAGATTTCAGTTTCGGCCCATGAGAAGAACAAACAATTTTGCCTAATCCAAATTCACTTTCATGCCTCTCTGCCTAAGAAGCGCACGGAGCCACTGCAATCCACAGGCGCATCATGACAGAATAATTTCAGTGATCGTTATCAAATGCCTCTATTTAGAAAAGCTCAGAGGATTGTATTAGCACAATCCGGTATTTATGAAATGACACTCTCCCGTAATGAGGGACTGAAAAATTAAGATTAGAAGAGTTATTCCTCTGGGAAGAGAGACTGGCACAGTGGGCAAAGGAGCCATGCCACACAGTTTCTTGGAAACTTGGTTTCCTGATCTGTAAAATGGAAGGATTACAGGAAAGGTTAAAAATCCATGGTCAGTTTAAATAGAGGGCCCAAAGGGATTTGAAGATGTTGACGATTTCTTTATTTAAAAAACACTGGATAGTAAAGTCAGAGAAAGACAAATATCATGATTTCAGTTATATACAGGATCTAAAAAACAAATGAACACATAAAAGGCAGAATCAGACCCATATCTACAGAGAACAAATTAGTGGTTGGTTGTCAGAGGGAAGGCAAAGACAGGGACGGGACAAACGGTGAAGGAGAGTGGGAGATACAGGCTTCCAGCTATGGAATGAATAGGTCATGAGAAGGTACAGCATGGGGAACAGAGTCAATAGCATTGTATGGCGACAGATGGTAGCTACACTTGTACTTAGCACAGCATAACAGACTTGTTGAATCACCTGGAGTACACCTGAAACTAATATAACATCGTATGTCAACTCTGCTTCAATTTAAAAAAAGAAACATAGGGGCGCCTGGGTGGCTCAGTTGGTTAAGCATCCAACTTCAGCTCAGGTAATGATCTTGCAGTTTGTGAGTTTGAGCCCTGCATCGGGCTCTGGGCTGACAGCTCAGAGCCTGGAGCCTGTTTCAGATTCTGTGTCTCCCTCTCTCTGACCCTCCCCCGTTCATGCTCTGTCTCTCTCTGTCTCAAAAATAAATAAACGTTAAAAAAAATTAAAAATAAAAATAAAAAAAAGAAACATAGGGGTGCCAGGGTGGCTGAAGTTGGTTAAGCATCCGACTTCAGCTCAGGTCATGATCTTGTAGTTTGTGAGTTCGAGCACTGCGTTGGGCTCTGGGTTGACCACTCAGAGCCTGGAGCCTGCTTCGGATTCTGTCTCTCCCTCTCTCTGCCCCTCCCTAACTTGCACTCTCTCTCTCAAAAATAAAGATTTAAAAAAAAAAGAAAGCAAACAAAAATTTTAAATAATAAAGTACACTTAGTGCAGACTATTTGGCCATCCATCCATGCATCTATCCGATAAAATGTTATTTAGTACATACCACATATGATGCACTGTATTAAGCACTGAGATAAAGCTATCAACAAGATTGTCATGGTCCCTACACATGTGGAACTCCTCATCTGAGGGTATAACATACACCAAACAAACAACATCCAATGTGACATGCATCATTGAGAAAAAGCACAGGATGCAATGGGAAACATTTACAGAGATAACTGACCCAGGCTGAAGTATCTAGAAGTGCCACCCTAAGGAAGTGATGTTTAAGCTGAGCTACAAAGGGGAGGCACAAGACAGTAAGGTGGAGGAAAAGGTTCCACAGAGAGTAGTACATGGGGAGAGGGGCAAAGATGAATCAAGAGTTCAGTGTTAGACATGTTGAGTTTGGAGAGTCTATAAGGCCCTGCAGGGCTAGATGTTTTTGGATACAAACACATACACACACTAGAAGATCCAGATACATTTGGCCAACGTCAAAGATGGTCAGGCAAAACAGAGGAGATGTGGTGTATTTCCGCAAAGTACTCTGGACTCTAATAGAATGAGTGATTCTATCATCTAAACCAAGGCACCTTTGAGAATTAAGTCAGCAATGTTAAAAACTATGATGGGGCAACCCACATACAGGCTGTCCCACGGTCACCTCACTAATGGGCATGTGTAGTTGCTGGAGACTCTGCTCACGCAAAGTAAGATCCTACTAGATCTGCAAAGTTCAATTTTGTACCACAGGACAGATTTATTACACTGGGGGCGGGTATCTACACTCATGAAAAACTTACATAACCATTTATGCCTTTAATTGGAAGTATACAGAACCATCCAGCAGCCTCGTGCTTTACAGCCAAACTCCAAGTCCATGAGGCCAAAGAGGCCACATCCTTACCTGGACAGGTCTGAGTGTCTTCTCTGTCTATAGCTTATTAGTGCATCCTGTTAAATTCTTCTCCCCAGAGGAAGCCAAAAAGACATGGCAGGCAGGAAGTGGGTGGTCTAGAGTTCATATGAGATGTCTGATGGTAACCAAAGGCACAGAAGTGGTGAAGGCCATCTGTAGTGTGATGGTTAACCGTGTGTGTCAACTTGACTGGGCTACAAGATGCCCAAATAGCTGCTAAAACATCATTTCTAGGTGTGTCTATAAGGCTATTTCCAGAATAGACAAGCATGTGAGTTGGTGAATGGAATAAAGCAGATAGCACTCACCAGGGGGCGGGGGGGGAGGCATCGTCCACTCCCTTGTGGGCCCAAATAAAAAAAAAAGCGAAAGGAAGGGTAAATTCACTCTCTCTACCTGAGCTACAGGCATCCACCTTTTCCTGCCCTCAGACATTGGTGTTCCCGGTTCTTGGGATTTCTAACTCAGATCAGGGTTTATATCATTAGCCCTGTATCCTAGGGCCCTCAGACTTGGACCAAATTACACACTGGTTTTCCTGGTTCTCCAACCTGCAGACAGCAGATGATGGGACTTCTCGGCCTCCATACAGTGTGAGCCAATTCCCATACTAAACTCCTCTTAAATGTGTCTCTATAAATCCTATTGATTTTGTTTCTCTGGAGAACCTAATACACATGGAAGCAGTATAGAACAAGCCTGAGATCTCCAGCATTTAATGGCCAGAGCGAGGAAGAGTACCACAAGATGTGTGGACAAAGAACAAGATAGTATGTGGGTTAGACTGCCCTTAGATGGGGAGGAACCATTAAATATGATGTTCCCTCTCCAACACCCAAACCAGCCGTCTTTACCGCTATACCTGGGATCACATATCCAAAGAGGTGATCCTCATGTTCCCAGAGTTGTAACTCTTCCTGGCATATGTCCCCAGGTAAACGTTTTCAAGATTCAAGTCACCCAGGCATAGCCCACCCTAAGTGTGTTTTTCCTGAGTATTCTCCTCCAGGTGTACCTCCGCTAGAATATACCAGATGTCACTCTCATAGGCCTGCCTCAAGCAGCCATCTATCAAGAAAGCACATTAGCCCTTTAGCCCTGCTGGTTAATGACAAGCTGGGCATTCAGGATGTCAGGACATTAACTATGAGTAATATTCTGACTGCGGAAGTTTCCCTCGAGATATACAAGTTATTTATCTATGTGTCCTGGAAGAAAAGGAAAGACCTCATTCTTCACAAGTTCTTTCCTCTCCACCCCAAATCCAACTACTCTTAGGTTCCCAAGCAAAACCCAGGGATGCTCTACTTAGAGCTAAAACTTAGAATCTTAAAGCTAAAAGAAATCCCAAAGGTTCCTGAATCCAGGGGACATGTGATTCTTACCACATACCTTAAGAACGCACTCAGCCTTGTTTTGATTACCCCTGGAGATGAGAAACTTACTCGAAGGACATTGTCTACTGCCCTCTCCACTCAACCCATACATTTGTCCCCGTAAGTCATCCTAGAAGTTAGTGACCCTCATCCCAGCCTCCAACACAGTGGGTCACGTACCTGTGGGCACCGCGGGGTCCAGCATTGGTTTCTCCCATGTGTTAATCTGCTCCCAGGTAAACCCATTGGTCCCCAGGGCCACGCTATAACCACAGTTGCTGTAGTGTTCATCAAAGGAACAGCCACCTGCAGACAAAAAAAGATACGGGTAAATACCTCCTGGTGTCTGAGCTTGGCTCAGATTAAAAAAAAAAAGGCAAGCAAATTGGATTTTTATATTTGCTCTGGTTCTCTCAGAAAGGTGCTGGCATCTGCCAGCCCCTCCTATTTAAAAAAGTTAATAAGGGGCGCCTGGGTGGCGCAGTCGGTTGAGCGTCCGACTTCAGCCAGGTCATGATCTTGCGGTCTGTGAGTTCGAGCCCCGCGTCGGGCTCTGGGCTGATGGCTCAGAGCCTGGAGCCTGTTTCTGATTCTGTGTCTCCCTCTCTCTCTGCCCCTCCCCCGTTCATGCTCTGTGTCTCTCTGTCCCAAAAATAAGTAAACGTTGAAAAAAAAAATTAAAAAAAAAAAAAGTTAATAAGGCTAGTTACATTGATTTCAATCTTCCTTCCCGAGAAAGTAAACAGTAACATCTCATTCTGAGTAGGAAAAAATGAATGCCAGGGCATGCCTCTGTGACTGCTTCCTACAACAGGGACAGACACTGGGGGCAGCAGAGAGAGAGCACCAGCTCCAGAGTCCGGCCAGACCAACTGCACACAGCTCCACCTTGCGAACCTGGGCCAGCCCCAGCCAGCTGCTTCCCCATCTGCGGCCCAGTTTCCCCACCTGTGGCACAGAGGGGAGGAGCCACTGGACCGAAACACCATGAGGACTAAATGGGGTAACACATGAAAAGTAACTGGCACGGAATAAATTCTCCACATCTATCTCCTTCCCTATAAAAGTGGTTTGTGAAAAATCATGTTTCATGGCATAAAAATCAAATTTGTGAAGAATCAGACAATCGTAGTTGGTGCTGATAGTGTTTAAAGCCATCTACCATTTTACAGTAAGTTCTAACAATTCAACTCTGCAAGGATTTACTGAGCATACACCATGAGCGGTAGGTCCCCTCCAGGGGACGTGAACAAAGATGTGGGCTACAGAACCAGGGCTCCAAGGAGGAAATTCTGGTCTGGATCAACAGGAGCCATGACATCCCAAAGGAGGACTGATCAGGGCTTTGGAGTACCCAGCACATCTGCGGAGCAGGGGGGGGGAGGGGCATCCAGGTGAGCCGGCAGGACACAGAGGTGGCACAGGACAGAGTTCTACAGCAGCCTCCTGATGGTCTCCCAAACCCCCTTTCACACCCGGCCAGCTCTGCAACCACCCCCCCCCCATTCTCCTTGATGCTCAGGTGTCATCACATCACCATCTGCCTCCCTTACACACCCTCCTCCCCCATCACACATGCAAACATGGTTCCAATCCATGTACAGAAGCCATCCATTGCTGGCCCCAGCCCAGGTCTGCAGCCTTCCCTAATATTTCCCCATCATCCCCACCAGCTGCCAAGGACAAAAACCCTTCTCTGCACCCCAGGCCTGGGATGTTCTCAGTGGGGTAGAAGTCCTGTTGACAGATCTTGTGTGAATGATAAATGATAACCCAGAAGCACTGACCCTTAGCACCCCAATTTGGAGTCTCAGCTGAACAAAGGAGGCCTGGACGTACTCTGGTAATACAGGCATTTGGGCTTGAGTCAAGAGTATTAAATAACTTTGCACTAAGAAGTAACAGCAATTTGGGATGTCTAATGTGGATACCTCAATTACAAAGTAAAGGAGAGGAAGAAAGGGATTCAAGAAACAATGGAAAGCAGAAACCTACAACAAGTTACAGCCAGTAAGAAATTTCCTGTGATGGAAACTGGCTGATGCCTTGGTAGGAACTAAATCTGATTCCATTCATTCATTCTTCAGTTCAACATGAACTGAGCCGTTAATGCAGGTCCAACAGAGTCCCAGGCCCTGGCCGTACAGCGCTTTACACAAGGGTCCTGTCACTCTTCCACAAGACAAAATGATGGTAAATAAGTAAATGAATAACCCACATGCATTTTAGCGTCGTGCCACAAAGGCTGCAGGTGAGGTGGGTGACAGACTACTAGGGGTTCAGGAAGCCTTCCCACATGTACCGGAAATAGTTCCCTGTCCTGTGCTATAATGCTCCTCCACTACACCCAGCTCCTCAGGGAGAGCAGGCCACACATGGCAGCCATGTGCCACTCGTAGTTCAGGTAACTGAGGAAGGTCGATGACCAGTGCATACTGACAAGGACAACAGGCAAGGACAGGAGGCCAGGAGATGAAATGTTAGGAGAGGGTACTTCACTCTGGATACAGCGGAGAACTCAGCTGGCCTCTGAAAGGCAAGGAGGGAGGCAATCAACCAGTTTGCACTAGACAGTGAGCTACAGGAAGGCTGGGAACAGCTCTGGCACATAGTAGGGGCTTAAGTATCTGTTGAGTGAATGAACCAATAATGCTAACACAGGACTCCTGACACAAAGCTCTGTTCCAGTAACAGTGAGCACAGAGTACCCCCACACTCAACCCGCTCTGCCAAGCCCCATACTTGCCCCTTCTACCTAGAAAGCTCCTTCCCCACATCGCCTGACAAATTCCAAGTGATCCTCCCGAATCACTTCTTTTTAATTTTTTAAAAATGTTTATTTGATAGAGAGAGGGACAAAGAGTCCCAAGCATCTTCTGCACTGTCAGCGCAGGAACCGTAGCAGGCTCAATCCTACAAACTGTGAGATCATCACCTGAGCCAAAATCAAGAGTCAGATGCTTCACCAACTGCACCACCCAGGCACCCCCAAATCAGTTCTTCTATAAACTTCCCAGACCAGAACACAGTGTGAATACTCCAGACATGAGAACACAATACACTACATTTACAATTGTTTTTTACTTTGCGGGGGAGAGAGAGAGCAAGTGAGAGCACAAGCTGGGGAGGGGCAGAGAGGAGAGAGAGAGAGAATCCCAAGCAGGCTCTGCACCGCCAGCACAGACCCCAACGTAGGGCTCGAACTCACACAACCGTGAGATCATGACCTGAGCCAAAACCCAGATACAGACTCTTATCTGACTGAGCCACCCAGGAGCCCCTATATTTACAATTTAAAAGCAGTGATGGCAGTGGTTCCATTGCTCTTAGGTAGGCCATCCCCCTTTTCTCCATCACCATGTCATCACCTGCCAGGAGCCCAGCCTGCAGGAGACAAATGAATCGGGTCAATGCCATAGACAACAGATCCTTAACCTGCTTGAATTGATAAGCAAGGGACACCTGCAGCATCTCAAGAGTCCACTGGAAACCTGATTTAGCATCCTAAATAGACATCAGCCTCCAGGATGAGATAAGGAAAGAGTGGCCAAGACCATGCTATGAGCATAGCAAACTGTTTGAGTCTTCTCTCTTGTGCACACAAGAGCACTGTGTCTCCAGGCCACTTGCATCTGGGCAAGACCTCATAGTAAGCCCTAGAGATGTGTAACAAAGGGATATTCACCATGTGCATGATTGGCCCATAAAAATGACCTCTTACAAGGAATCCCCCTCACCTATCCCTGCTGTGAAGAACTCCAAAACTATAGGTGAAAGCAGTGGCATCCAGGGGGAACGAGTCTAGATCCCTGAGACACTGGAAGAGAGCCAACCAGTCACATGACCAGTGATACCAGCATTCACTCTCCAAGAGCAAAATCCCAACTTGTCTTATGTTACTGACATCGTAGAGGTTAACTAGGACCATAGCAGAACCTTTTGCATGCTCTCTCAAGCATTTGCTCCATGCCAGACAACATACTAGACACTGACTGCTTATTTTTGCTCATTTGCTTTCACTTAATGCTTGCAACTTGGTGAGGCATATTTTTATCCCTTACTGTAAGTACAAGGTAATTAACGCACGGAGGGGTTAAGCGACCTTCTCAGCTCACACAGAAGGGAATGTTAGAGCCAAGATTAATTCTGTGGTGACCTAGCCACATAACCCATGCTCATTCTAATGGACCAGAGAGAGAATGTATTCCCCCAAAACCAAGGATCAAGCCTTTCACTTCTAAGGTTATGAGAGAGGATCAGAAAAAGGGCTTCCAAGGTGGTTGGATCTCTCCCATTAGAATGCATTTCTTTGCTTATTCTAGAAACAAAGTTAAGTTTTTTTTTTTATGTTTTCTGTCCACTGGCACAGAATCGACTAAGAATTCTTACACTCAGTTTGCAGAGTGCAGGGAAAGACAGCCTCACAAACGTACACTCAAGGTGCAAAAATGCAAAAAACACCTTCATGGAGAAGGGCTGAAGCAAGCTCAAAGACCACATTCAAAGGAGGCTGCCTTAACCGGTCCAATATACCCTCTCCCAACTCGACCACTACCACTCACAAATCCACTGTGGCTTCATCAATGTGGAAGGAGCAAATACAGCATGCTAGGCATGATGGGGAAAAAAAAACAACAGCTGAGGACAGGAAAGAAAGAAAAGCAGTTTCCGACATGCCTGCCTGCTGAAAGGGAGTTTGGTATTTGGCTCCGAGCTTCCAATGGCCACTAGAAAAAGGAAAATCTGTTCAGATACCGGACACTCAGTGTTCCTACAACAAAAGCCAATTGCACAGGAAAATTACACCCATTCCAGGTGCTTGGCTCACCCAAGAATGTCTCCGCAGGACCACTGGTAACAGAAACCCCATGCTCCATCATGAACTGTATCGGAAGAAACACCCACACAAGGAGCACATGGCCAATTACATGAGACTATTTCTCGTTCTCCACATAAACTGACCGCATCACCCAAAATACAACAGGGGGAAAGCTACTCATTGGGGCTCAATAGGATTCAATCTAGAGTTCTGCTCCCCATTAGTCTGGCTTGACCCAGACACAAGTGTTAAAACCTATTTAAGAGAAAAACGTACTTAGTAAGTATTTCCTTAAAGCCATCCTCCCTGAATTTTCTTCCTCTCAACCAACAGATTGAGAAAGAGTAGTTACGAGCGCAGGATTACACATCCTGACAGCAACCCACGCTGCCGCGGGGTAGAGCCCCACTCTAGCTCACATCTCTTCCTTGTTTCTGGGTCCTCGTTTTGTGGTGTATGTGACGGATCACTAGGGAGCCCCGCCGTGGTAAAGGGAAGGATTCCAGCGACGCAGAAAGAACCGGGAACTCTCAGAAGCCACCAAGATGCAGAGCCACACTGCAAGCCAGGGACTGGCTACTGACGGCCACCAAGGGGAGGAGAAGAAAGCAAAGACCAGTTGCTTCTGGACCCATAGCATGAAATATTCAAACCCTTGATAACCCCAAGTCTCACTGCTGTTCCTCTATCTCAAAAATCAGGTTTACTTTCTTGATGCAATTCCTTAGGTCCCTAACGCCTGACAGAAAAGGCTCCCGGCTGCCTCTGCAGGTGCTGGTGGCAGGCGACTTAGGAAAGACTAATGAGTGCAGAGGTTCCCAAAAGACTCATCTGGAAGCACCCCTCATTCAGTTTTAAAGAACAGGCAGACCCATTTAACTGATGTCAACCCGACCACAATCATTATGGGGGAAAACAAAAAACCCACCCCAGGAATAGGAATCAGCACATGTGTCCAGAGCACACATCCTGGTTTGGAGAAGACCCACATAACTAGGGGAGGACAGGGCGAAGGACACAGCCCTACCTTCCTGCACCCAGAGAGAGGAGCTATTTCCCTGGACAGGTGGAGGTCAAAATGTGGCAAAGGCCCCAGATGCTCTGACAAGAGTCAAGCATAAAAAGTCAACAGAGAAATGGAAAACCGTAGCAAGGAAATTGGATTCTGGAAATCCATTTGGGTTTGGTAATGTATAGCAGATCAGCATCTGTAAGGGAAGTCAAAATAGTGCAGGATACATACTCTAGGATACATTAAAGCATAAATAAAGTTTATAGTGCCAATCAGAATTTTTTTTTAAACATGAGCTCTTCTTTTGAAAATGAGAAAGGAATAGAATTCAATAAAAATATAAATGTGTCTGCCTCTGCATTTCTCAGATATGAATCCTGTATTTTCTTGAACAGAATTAAGTTCAGAAGAGGAACTAAACATTTCCTGAGCTTCTGTTATATGCCAGGCACTGCACTTGAGCTGTGTTAAGTATGTATTTATAGATGTGTGCATACAAATGGAAGTCCAATTACCCCCACTAAGACAGGGGATGACAAACTTCCTCCGAAAAGGGCCCAACACTAAAAAATTTTCAACTTTGCAGCCATACAGTCTCTGCCACAACTACTCAACTCTGCCACTGTAACATAAAAGCCGCTGTAGACAATACAGAAACAAATGGATGTGGCTGGCTGTGTTCCAATAAAACTTTATTCACAAAGCCAGGTGATGGGCCTGATCTTAACCAAGGGGCTGCAGTCTGACACCCCCTCCTCTAAGAAAGAAACATTGCTTTCCCCGTTTTACACAAGAAAACTTGTCCTCAAAGTTACTAAGGGATGTGCCCAGCTAGAAATCTCAGGGAGAAAGAATGCCCTCGCATAAAGCAGTAACAATACTAACATCTCCTTTTATTGGCCACTAAATGTGTACTCCTCACTGCAGGCACTGCCATTCTGATTGTACCCATTCTATAGACAGAGAAGTAAACTAACCTGCATGAAGTAGTAGAGTCAAGACATTAGTCTCAGGTTGTAATGGCACCAAAGCCCGAATACTTTCCATTGCTCTAACCCTGCCCCTCTTAGGACACCGTGTGTGTGCACAGAATCCAAGTTTCACCCTGCTGCTTCCGGAGGGGCGGGGAGGGTTGGGAGGGGAGTTGTGCCTATAACATCCAGTGATGAAACTAGTGAAGAGAGAAATCTGGAAAAAAGAAATATCCAAGAAAAGCAGAAATTTGTCCTCGCTTGCTCTACATGGCCAGGTTCACTTCCAGCACAGCTCGAACTTTGATTGACACACATGAACATGATCAACCACAGTGATGCGCCCTGAGGAGGGTAACAATGAAACACCCCATCCCCTGGCAAGAATACAGCTAAAACTCAAATATCCCCCTCAGGGTGCTCTGCGGATACATCCAGCACTGGGGACCTGGGGAAAGGGGGAAATGAAACCACAGGACTGTGCCCCTCTCTCTCCAAGCCCCAGAGCTCCACAAAAACAGGGGCATGCCATATATCCCTTCACCAGCACCTAGTCCATAGTCTGTGTTTGACTTGATTGTTCAATGAATGGACAAACGCATTTAAAATAGATCTGCACTCATGCAGAGAAGCCAGGCTGCAACCCCCACAGGGAGCTCTGGTGTATCTTCCACTGGCTTCCCTCAGGGGTCAGGATAAACCCAGTTTAGGCCTTGGAGCAGAGAAGAGCTCTGGGGCTAAGCCTTAGGCTGGACCCTTTGAAAGCATTTACCTTGGGTCTGCAAATGCTCAGGACAGAGGGCAAGTCTGAATCCAGAGAATGAAGGCAAGCCAAAGGATGAAGCCAGGAGAAACCATGAAGCTACCAAACGAAGGAAAAAGGGGAGTCATGTGGAGGCCAAGGAGCATCAGAGGGGACATAAGAGTACCAGCAGCAGACCCAGAAAGAGAGCAAGCTGCTCAGGGTTAAACTATGAGCAGGGTTTAAGCAAGGGTGGTGGGCACCATGCCAGAAGAGCCAGGTAATCATGGTGCAAGGTCAAAGAGATGTAGACACAAGGCTACCAGGCAGATACAAATCTCAAGTCGATGTGAGTGGTAATAATGACAACCAACACTCCCTGTCAGGTGCTGAGCTACACAGGCCCGGCGCTACTCTAAGGGTTCACCAACGTTAGCTCATTTAATTACTCCAAGCGCCCCATGAGATATGTATGGTCATTATCCCCCATCATATCAATAAGGAAACTGAGGCATAAAAATATTTAAAAACTAGCCTAAGATCACAGAAATCACAAGAGACAAAGGGAGGGCCTTGAACCTCGACTAACTCAGTCTACATTCTTACTAATTATACCAGGTTGTCATGACAATGAACTTGGAAGGCAACCTTGATCCTGAAAGGAAGTTCTGGTTGAGGGAAATGGCTGGCGGTAAAGCTCTTCTCCAATCCCTGTGAGAAGTACACTGAGCCAGCCTGCGTGCCTTTTTCCAAATCACTGCCTCGGCTCAAGATGCCTCTCCACAGTCTCAGAAGTCAAGGCATTCATGACAGAATGCTTTTTAACTCACAATAGAGGCCACGGTGTGCTGGGGAGAACAAGAAATGGAGGTGGGGTCTCAGGCAAGAAGGTGTATGGGGTGGAGGCTCAGGCCTCCCACAGTCATCCCTGATATGTGCCAAGTTCACACTTGGAAGTTATTCAGACTCAAGATGTGGCAGGATTAAATGCTTAGGGGCACAGGAAAGGGCAATGTGGTAGGACTACTTTTTATTATTCTTTTAACTCCGCATTTAGCAAACTTTCCATAAAAAGCCAGATAATAAATATTTCCACTTTTCTGATTTTATTGGTTTTCATAGCCTTGCAACAGACTAACACAACTTAGGGGCTTAAAACGGCACCCATTTATTAGCTCATGGGTTCTGCAGGTCAGGAGTCTAGACAAGGCTGGGCTGGCTTCTCTGCTCAGGGCCTCACCAGGCTGAAGTCACTTTTCTGGGGCTCAAATCCTCTTTGGAGCTCACATGGTATTAGGCAGAATTCAGTGTCCTCTGGCTGGCTGTCATCCACAGGCTACTCTCAGCCCCTAGACACTGCCCACAGTTCCTGGCCTTGTGGCCCCTTCCCATAAGCTCTCTCATGCCCCCAATCTCCTGCTCTGGGTAGGGCAGGGCTGGCCCGATTCAGGTAGGCCCATCCAAGACCATCTCCTTCTTGATTAAAGTCGAGTGATTTAGGACCTTAATTACATCTGAAAATTTTCTTCACTTTTCTCACTAACCTGACCTAATCATGGGAGTGAAGTACATGATTCTCAGTAGTCCCACCCAAGGGATGTGGATTCCACAGGGCACGCATGCCATGGGGCAGGGATCTTGGAAGCTTTCCTAGAATTCTGCCCACTTCAGTGGACCACTAGCTCTTGGTCACAACAATGCAGCAACACCACAACATAGAAGCAACCATAAGCAGGGGCACCTGGGTGGCTCAGTCAGTTAAGCACCCAACTCTTGACTTCAGCTCAGGTCACAATCTCACAATCTCAGGGGACGGAGCCCCACTGACAGTGCAGAGCCTGCTTGGTTGAGATGCTCTCTCTCCCTCTCTCTATGCCCTTCCCCCACTCTCTCTCAATAAATTTAAAAAACTTAAACACAATTTAAAAAAAAAAAAGCAGCCATAAATAATGAGCAGAGTTGTATTCAATAAAAAATATTAACATTGCCCTGTGAATTACATATGGTTTTCACATGTCACAAAATAATATTCTTTTGATTTGTCTAACCATTTAAGAATGTAAAAACCAGGGGCGCCTGGGTGGCTAAGACGGTTAAGCATCTGACATCAGCTCAGATCATGATCTCATGGTTTGTGGGTTCGAGCCCCACATCAGGCTCTGTGCTGACAGCTTAGAGCCTGGAGTCTGCTCCTTCTCTGACCCTCCCTTGCTCACACCCTGTGTCTCTCTTTATTAATTAATAAGCATTAAAAAAACTTTTTTAAATGAATGTAAAAACCATTCCTCAATGGTGGGCCATATGAAAACTAGTGAAGGTCTAGAATTGGTCTGCAGGCTATATACCATTCCAACATTTGCTTTAATGCCGTAAAAATTTCTAATTTTAACACAATCACAGAAAGGGGCCACGTTTCACCATTTGAGTGATGTCTGTTGAATGTCATGTTCTTTTAACAACTCTTTCCCAATTCCCAGCTGTATAATGTTTTTTCCTCCCTCTGGGGACAATGTGTCTCCCAGTGTCTTCTAAAGCTACACTCCTGACCTGTGGGCTAAGGGTGACAGCAGCACAGTAACTGTCTGTAATTAAATAAGCACCCCGCCCCCCACATCACAGCACTTGTACTTTATGAGTCAAAACTAGTACACACCCCCAATTCACAGATGAAGAAAACACGGCCAGAGCACATGACGTTCTCAACACCACATAGTCAATGAGGGGGAGGGCTAAGGCTCAAACCAAGGACTTCCTCCTTAAAAGTTCTGAGAACCAGGGCAAGCTCTGGGATAGATACAACTACAAAGCTTGTGGGGCTCAATACAAATTTAAAATACAGAGCTTCTTCCTTAAAAATTAATTTCAAGATGGCCATGGCAGAGCCTAATAAGCATGGAGCAAGGGCCAGTCTCCATGAGACTGCTCAGGTCACACACACCCACGAAGCTGGCCCTGCTCTGCAGACACCCACGTTAAAGTACCCAAACCCCCAAACCATCAAGATCCCACCCTCATGCTGCCATGCTTTAAAGGCAAGGCAGTATCTAAGTGGGGCTTATAACTGCAAACAGCCTATCACGGGTAGGAGAGCCTTGCCCCCAGAATGAATGTAAACCAGACTTGCATAAATTGAATTCTTTTTTGAATACCTAATTGAATTTGCAGAAGTGTGTGCCAGGGGGGTGTTTAAGTAAGTGCACAAATATGATAAGAAGGCCTTCACACCATTATATCTAATTCAGTAAGCAAAAATAATGGCAGGGCACGTTCCAATTAGTGTTTGATTTATTTGCTTTAATAAATCCAATTAGTAGAATGTTTTATAAAGTCATCCAATGTCAAACACTCATGGACTCAACAGATAGAAACAATACTCCTAATAGAAAAAAAATGTTTTAAAGCTTTTTGAACAGTGAATTTATTATAAATAAGATGATGTCTCTCTGATGGCTTGAGCGTTCCCCAAGGACCAGAGAAAGTGTCTGATCTGCTCATTTGGTTCTTTCTCCCACAGACTCCATGAGGCAACTCAGGTTAATTGGGCCCATTATAATAAATCCAGGAATGAAAACAACAAAGGTACAAGTTAGCAAAGGGACTTCAAGGGAGAACAATGAACTTGCTGCTGGGTCTTCTAGACCAGAGACGTGTTCAGACTTCCAAGGCAGCTCAGAAAAGCAGGAAAAGACAGGACTGACAGGACTAACAGAAACAGTGGTGTTCTAGAACCTGATTCAGCCCTCCCACACCCTTTGCAGGCTCCAGCTCTCCCACCTGTAAACTAGAGAGGTCAATGTGCTTGGTGGCCCTGAGGCATGCCCACTTTGGGCAGGCGATGATTTTCTTTGTCCAGTGAGACATACGTAGGTATGGGTTAAAAGCGTGAACTCTGGAACCAGCATCCCAGCTCCACTATTGGGGGGAGGTAGCTTTGTGACCTTGGCCAAGTTATTTAATTTCTATGTGCCTCAATTTCCCCATCTGTAAAAAAAAAAATGAGGATAATAGTGCCCATCTCTTAGGGTTGTTATGAGGACTGAGTCAATTCAGTATTTACCAACCAAGACCTGGAACAGAGCCTGGCACAGAGGTGCCAAATAAATATTTAATTAATGTTTAATCCCATGTATGAATTAGGAATGGGGAAGATAACTACATTATAGGTTAGATTCAGATTGTACAATCTCATAAACAAACAGTACTTTAAAAGAAACTATCTGAAATGGCCCATCATATGCTATATGGATCAGCAGCACCTACTGTGATATGCTGATCTGTACTGGCAGTCCCAGATTCATTCTCTACTTACTGCTGTGTAACCCTGGGCAAATCACCTAACCTCTCAGGTCAGAGATTCTTCCCATGTAATAGAAGGCATCCCTTCTATTATAATAGAGTATAATATTACAACCCCTTCTATTACAATAAACTCTCTCAAATGACACTTGAATTTCTGATACCCTATGAAACAGTGACTGTTCTACCATGTCCACCTGGCTCCAATTGCTGGGATATAGGACTGTCAGGCAACCCCTGGAAACAGAAGCCTCTGTTCAGACCAGCTTCTCTGAGTGGTCTGCCATGGCCCTTGGTCTGGTACATGTGTGTGTGTGGTACAAGAGGAGAACACAGTAGTGAATGTGGCAGGTTCATTTCTGTCTTCTCATGTGCCCCAGTCTTCCTGGGCACCAGTTTACAAGCAGACCCAAGAGAGCATGCAGGAAAGGAGACATCTCTGCCCCAGGCAAGGTCGCAGCAATACTGCAGTGCACTGTGTCGGGGAGGAAAGAGAGCAAAGGAGAAGGCCATGTTTGGGCTCAGCCTCCAGCTTCAACCTGCCAAGGAGAGGATGAGGGAGCAGGGGAGAGAACGGTCACCTTCAGTTCAAAGTGAAAAATGGCTCAATTTGGAGACCAGCTGGAGAGTCCACCAGCCTGCAAAGTCTTCCTCCCCCTCTCCGCCACCCAAAAACAGCCTGGGAGCAGATACAGGGATTCCACTAGTCTCCCACACTGGCAGAGGACACAGGTCATCTGGCCTAGCTCCTAATTTCACAGGGTGGGGAACAGGCATGAAAAGTACAAGGATGCAGAGAGGGGTGCAGCGTTGGGATGGAACCCCGCTCTCCTGGCCCGGGGCCAAAGTTCTGCCTACTCAGAAGCCAGAATAGCATCTTTCATCTTTTCTCACACAACCGCGATGCCTTTTTCATGTTTATTTCTGTGGGAGCAGGGAAAGAAAGAGATGGCCACAGGTCATACCCTGTGTCTGGGAAACTTTTTTATCTGTCAGGAAAAGGTGAATAAAGGTTTCCTCTGCACAGAAGCATGGGCTTAGAGGGCTTTCTGGCAGGCTCTGTGCCAACTTCCGACTGCCTCTGAAACCCAAGCCAAGCTCTCGGGGGCCTCGGGGTCTTTGCACTTCCTCCTCCCCTGCCTGAAATGTTTTCACCATCGGTGCTTCATGCGGCTTCATGTGGCTGACTCAGTTGGGTATCGCATGCATCAAAATGCCACCTCAGTGAACATTCCAGGGGGAAACAGCCCCCTATTATCTCCAGTTCTTGTCTATTATACCACCTTGCTTATGTGCAATGGGGTTGTTACTAAGGGTTCATTCATCCCTTAGTATAAACTCTGAAATTATTTGCTTATTCGCTTATTCATATTCTGCCTTCCCACTACATAAGTCCACCAAAGCGGGAAGCATGTGCCCATTTCATTCGCCAATCTTCAGGACTGTTCAAATAGCCCAGCACTTTGATGTTTAAGCATTTGAGTGAATACCGAATAAATGAATGAATGAAGCTGAGTATGGCCAAGTCTCAGGATTGTATGACTTGGCTTCAGAAGATGATCTGTAGTTTGGTTCTGGAACTTTCCTTGTGACCTCAGGTGAATCACAAGAAATCTGAGCTTCCATTTCCCCATATGTAAAGTAGGAACGATAATGACAGTGGCTAGCACTGAGTGTTTACCATACGCTGTGCAGTGCACTAAGGCATTTCCACAAATATCTCACTGAATCCCCAAAGGGCCCCTTGAGACAGTATGATCACTACCCACACTTCATCCACAATGAAACTGAGAACCAGTTAGATAACTTGCCCTAAATCTCACAGGTAGGAAATGACAGGCCTGGGATTCACACCAAGACAGTCCTACCCTAAACACATTCTTAGCCCTGGGTCACACCAGCCAAGTGATCACTAACTTTGCTACCACTGTGAGAATACCTGGATTTCTAAAAATCTCTTCTGCAAGGGACTTATTTTTAACATATGACTTTTTCACCAGGGGGGAAAAAAGAGAGAAGGAGTCACACCTTCTGAGTCTCTGTAGACAAGCCTCACCCGGTAAAGTCAGCTGAGTCTCCACTCACTGTCTTGGTGTTCAAGGTTATGGACCATCACCTGGTACACACAGGGCTCTCCTGGGGACTCTGGGGCTCTCTCCGAGCCCACTCCAGACCTCAGCTCCATTAGTAACCTGGCTTACAGATCATCAAGAGAGACCACGGCTAGGTGCTCCCACCTGGCCCAGAGAGGAACACACCTTGTAATATATTCACCCCTGAGACATAAAGAATACCTGAGATGATCATCTGTGGGTCATTTAAAACTTCCCAGGGCTTTAAATTTTTTCCACTTTGGTAAAAAAACAAAAACAAAAAAACAAAAAACAAGCACGACCTTATTTCCCCTTAGAGCACCCCTGTGAGTTGCTCTTTGGGATTCAGTGTACCAATCTTGCATAGTTGGAACCTGAGGCTTAGAGAGGTTAAGAAACTTCCTCAAGGCTACACAGCTGGTAAAGGGAGGAATAAGGAATAGAAGGACTTTCAATCTGGCCCCATAGCACAGCCCTCTCAACTCTATCATAGTATCTCTTGCATGAAAAAAAACACTCAATACCTCCAGTTGGCAACTCTTACTCTTCCTTATTATCCTCCATGAATTAATTCAGCCCATACTTGAATGTCATTCATTAATTCTGTACCAATTATCCACTGTGTCCCAGACACCATTCTAAGTACCAGAGACAGAACAGGGATTCACAACTTGCCCCTCCTTCACAGAGTTCACATTCAATGAAATCATGGGAGGGAAATAATGCAGGTAGGTACCCACCTTGGTTTATTCACATATAATGCCTTGAACATGGCAGGCCCTCAGTAAACCTATCTGTAAGGTACATAGAGAAAGCGATCCTCACCGAGCAGCTGTTCTTTGCCGGGCATCAGGCCAGTCATCCCACACAATCTCACTTAATCATAACAACCATCCTATGATCCAGGAATTACTCATTCTCATTGTAAAGATAAAGAAACTGAGAATCCATTAAGAATCCAGTCCAAGTTCCCTACATTTGTGGGTTCTGACTCTGCTTCCTTTCCCAAAAGGCCATCATCTCTCTCTGTTGCACAATGCCACGCATACAAAAGCCTCAGAAACATTTAGGGCTGGCTGGCAGATATTGGTTCATATACTCAATTTCTGTAAGTGTATTAACATTTAATTACAAAGAGTAAAAACGAGGGTTCTGTAGAGTCAATTTAACTCAGTAATAGCATCCAGCATTATATAAATCACCAAACTGGTCATTGTGTAGATAAAATATTTATTGACGCCTGAGTGTTATCATAAGTATAGATGGTATGGGGAGCTCCCTCGAAACAACTCAGCTTTGGCAAATGGGTTTGTGGTTGCCAGCCGGGCTGTATCTACCACGATGTGTTAAACGTGCATTAAAATGTGGAATGTTTTTTGTTTTGTTTTGTTTTAGGGACAGAGCACAAAGGACTAAAGTTCAAACTACCTTTAAGGCACGACTGGGTCAGTCCCAAAGCAGTGGTGGATCCGGAGTGTGTTGAGGTCCAAGGGCCAGGGACGGTGCCGTGGGTAACAGCAGTTAGAGCTATGCTGGCAGACCACCCTGGTAAATCATTAAGCCTGTGCGCTCCTTCTCTCAAATAGTGACACTCAAATTCCCTGGAAAGGTCAATCTCCCCCAAGAGAGAGGCACCCACAAACAGGAAGCAGGAACTTTCCTAGTAGTCAAGGAAGAGGTGGTCTTTGATGACCATTTCCTAAGGAGATAGCAGGGCAGTCTTGAAGATTCCTAAGCACAAAAAAACCAAAACAACAACAACAAAAAAAAAAAAACCACCAGACTCCAGTACCTCAAAGCTGCCTCACCTCTGCTTCTCCAATGCCCGGGAGTTTATATGGCCAGGACATGTAACCACTCTTCTCATCTTTAGATCGGGCACTCAGCAACTTCTAGCTCCATGCACATTTTTTTTTTTTGTAATCTGTAAATGCCCAAAGCAGATGATCCTATGAGCACAGCCCCTCACAGCAAGACTCTGCCTCAGGCTAAAACTCTTTGGAACAGAAATGACCTTCTAACAAAGCTACCACCTGCAAAATCACATCATAGCTCAGGCTCTGACAGGCCAAGAGTGGTAGATGGTCTTGAAGACCGAGGGTTTGTCTAGAAGAAAGGAGCCCCGCATTAGACTTGCTCTGCCACCAGCTAGCTGCATGACCTTGCCTGAGTCACATTCAGTTTGACATACATCTGGCTAGAAGCCCCTGATGGTCTCTCTCAGAACCTCACTGCAACGCCTACGAAAACACCAGAAAAGGTGAAAACTTCCTGTACAACTGAAAACAAGGACTCACAATAAAACAATTACATGTCATATGGAGGATACTGAAATGGATTTAGAAACGTAAATGGCAGATCACTCTTATTAAAATCTGGGTGGAGATAGGGGAATTGGGGAGTTGAACCTCATATACCTGGAATTAAGGAGGTGGACCATGTGTTCCTCCCACACTGCGAACCCCCAGATCAGAAATACACGCAATCTACTAAGTAGAAAAGGGTGCCTCTGGCCCCCTACTTGAGTAAGACCTGTTTTAGACACTTGGCAGTTTCTGTTCCTTGCTGTCTCCTATCTGCAGTCAGAAAATAAAATCTTCAGGGGAAAGAAAAGTTACGATGAGCAAAAAAAAATAAAATAAAAATAGAAAAAAAGCAAAATAAATCATTTTGAAAACTTAAAGAGTAGACCTCTAAAAATGACCTGCTACAGGAACGTGAAATACACTTCAGAAAATGTTAGCATCCTCAATTGGATACAGAGAGACCCAGCCCTTGAAATGACAACAAAAAGCCACAAAGAGACCAACATAACGAGAAGACAATAGGACTGAATGACAGATCTGTGGGTTAAGAAAGGATTTCAGGAAAAGTGAAAATGCAAAAAGCAGAATGGAAACCAGCATTGGCGAAAAAGATGGTGGTATAAACATGAATTTATCAATCCCTCGGATCTCGACACCAACTGAAATGAACTAAAGGATGCAAAAGTAGCAAAGAAACAGTAAACATGGAGCCTACAGTCCTATGGTCTTTTCTCACCACCTTAGAGGATGGGAGACAATTTGGGCCCACACAAAATGCCAAAAATTTACATACCAGAAAACTCATTCTTGAGAAAACGGCCCAGGCGTGAGAGGAAGTGGCTGAAATTCCAGAAAACCCAGGACTATCTGCCAGGGGAACGTCAGGGGCTGTGGAAAAGATTCAGGACACCTGACCTGAACACCTGCTGCCCAATCCCCCCTGCAGCAACAGCATCCAAAGCCTCAGTCATGTTTGGTTTCTCCCCTCCAACCTGTTCTCCGCAGAGGCCCTGGGACCTTGTCTCACCTGGGAGAGCCTCAAAACTGAATTGGTAAGCACTGGGGGCAGAGTGAAAGCAATGAGAAACGGCAAAACAATTTTCCAGGTTGAAGAACAGCAGCAGTCACTGTAGCAAAGCAATTATGAGAACTGCCCAACTTTCCCCATCTGGAGCCAGGTGAGAGAAGTTCATGTACCACCAGCACGTGCAGGAACACTTCCCAGAGGCGCAGCTACCTAAAACGAGCTGGAGCTGGCGGCAGAGAGCCCTCCCACATCCTCCAGGGTGCTGGCCATTAGCAACTGCAACTCCACTAACACAGAGAGAAGCAAAACCACATCCCAATCATGCTGAGAACCCACAGATGATAAGCATCTCGGACCCCAGCCCATGACCACGTGACCTCGGACAAACCAGTTAATCTCCCAGAGTTTCTATTCCCTCATCTGTAAAAAGACAATACTGTACGTATACTTGCGTGTATATGTATACAGTATACACTATACCTGTGTGTATATAAATACTGCATATGTTTATGTGCATATGTACACTGTAAATACTATATATGAAATATACCCCATTAACCCAAACTACATTTCAACTTCCACTTGTCTAGATCCCTAAAATGTCCCTGACTACTCCCAAAGCCCCACCACCAACCTCCAGAAGCAAAGTATGATGAAGGAAAAGTTGGAAAGACTCATACCTGAATTACTAAGACCTAGAGGCAGAGTGCAGCAATGAAAAATGGAAAAACAATTTTAAAACACTGTCATTAAAACTTTAAAAACTATCTTACTTTTGATAATTAGATAAAATATATGACTATCTGAACCTGTTGCCAGGGCCTTGGAAAGGTAACGGGACAGTGAGACACCCTCCATGGCTTCCCAGGTGGAGGACCCTGAAACTCGCTCACAGGATGCGTGAAGGGGGTGTGACACAGTGCCTGGCCCCACAAGCCATCAATATGTTTATGTGCAGCAGTGCCACATGGCGGATGGAGGCGTGTGAGATGTGTCCAGCACTTACGAACCTCTACTGCACCTGCATGGCTGTGCATCTCACCTTCAAAACAGCAGACCTCACGCAGGAGATGGGGAGTGGCGGGGGCGGGGGGGCAAGGGTGGGGTCACCAACACTGTTACTTTCATACATTTTTCGATTTTTACCCTGGGGAGTAAAACATTCAACAACCGTGCTAGAAAACACTGCTATTGTCCATGGCTCTGGCAAAACACCGTAATTCAGACATTTGTCTTGTTTGCTAAAAGATGCTGAGGTCAATGGGCATTGCAGACTCCTGTTAATTTTCCCAGTCCTTTCCCTTTCTTTTCTCCCTTGCAGCTCCCTGCATGCCTCAATCACATCTTTGCACCTTTCAGCATATACTGATACCTAAAGCTGGTTACCTTATCATCCCCTTCAATCCCTGTAGGTCCTTTGGTTGAAGGTATCTCTCCCAAGTAGCCCCAGGCCACATCGCATGACACACCCCAGACCAAGAAGTCCTGCTGCACACCTAGGAATCTGAAATGGCTTTGATTCAGATTTCACTACAATTACCCTTCATCTCCACCCATGAGCTTTTACATAGAGTTCTCTCTGCAGTTTCTCCACAGTCCTGGAAGGCTCCCTCCAGGCAAACCAAAAGAAATAGAGCTATGCCCTCGTCAGCAACACCCGCACACCAGGAATTCATGGGGAGGGAGGGAGCAATGCATTCCACAGTAGAATCAGGGGCAATTTTCATATTCTCCTATGCCATTTCCTAGTTATTCAGGAAATAATAAATGTTACAAGGTAAGATAGGGAAAGTCTGTTGGCTTTCTTACTGAAAACAGACTACAGAAATGATGTTGACGGAGAGTAGGCTTAAAGGCGCTTCATTCCATCCACTCTCCAGGGAGTCTACAGATTGCTTCAGGATCAAACCCAACCCATCACTGAGAGCAACATGCTCAGTCTTCACAGTGCTTTGAGCCCCTGGAGAACTCCCTTGGTACCCACAAGATCATCTTAAGAGGCCACCACACAAAATAAATAAAAATTTATTAAGGTGGAGCGGATTATAGAACACAATCTTCTTTGAAATTAATCACAGAAGAACATTTTCTTAAATCATAGTGCTCCCTCCAAAAGAAATCTAGCATATTCATCGTATGCACTTTGTGAATCTTGGTGTACATACACACACCTCACAAGATTTCTTACAGGAATTAGCAGAGGAAAACACGTAGAGCCTAGAAAAAAGTCTGGCACATTTTAAGAGCTAAATATATATTAGCTATTTATTATTAGGAGTAGAATGCCTATAAAACGTATTCATATTTTAACAACACACATTTTGACAAGTTACAGCTATTGATCAGTATTAACTAGAGACTATTCCGCTTACTCTTGAGTCACATATATTCAAACTTCCTGCTGGCACCAGTGCATTTGACAACATGGCCTTTTTTGGTGTCTTTAACATCTGAAAGGTTTGTACACTATACAGGGGCATCCTATACACATTTATTTATACATGAAACTCTATATGCATCTATATGTCAGGTTTATTAGCTTTATTCTAATTGCAAAAATACATTTTTAATGCAAATAATTTGAAAAAAGTTAATAACAACACCTTCTACACTTACCTCTCCAAGAGTCACCACTGTTCATATCATGATCTATGGATTTTGAAATTTTTCCCCACTGATATATACGTTTATTTTCTAAAAAATAAAATCAGAACCAAAGCCAACTTGCTTTTTTCAACCTTTTATTTTTTTTTAATGTTTGTTTATTTGCGAGCTCACGAGTAGGGGAGTGGCAGAGAGACACAATCCCAAGCAGGCTCTGCACTGTCAGCACAGAGCTCCACACAGGGCTTCATCTCACAAATTGTTAGACCTGCACGGAAACCAAGAGTTGGACACTTAACCAACTGAGCCACTCAGGTGCCCCTGCAACTTGCTTTTAAAGTACATTACTGGGGCACCTGGGTGGCTCAGTCAGTTAAGCATCTAGTCCTGGCTTCAGGTCAGGTCATGATCTCACAGTTTGTGAGTTTGAGCCCCACAACAGGCTGTGGGGAGCCTATTGACATTTCTCTCTGCCTCTCTCTCTCTGCCCCTCCCTGGATTGCTTGCTCACTCTTTCTCTCTCAAAAAATAGACATAAAAAATTATTAAAAAAAAAAAAAAGACATTACTACATCAGGAATGCTTTTCATGAAACATTTTTTAAAACCTAACTTTAATGGTTGCCATCCTGCAAGCCCATAATTTACTCAACTAAATCCCCTTTTCTTATTTTTCTTGTTTCCTTAATTTACTATTCATAAAGCAAGGAGATAAACTTTAGGACATCTCCACATTTATTCCCTTAGGAAAATTTGCTGAAAGTTGAATTTCTGGGGATCAAAGGGCATGCATAATTTTATGTAGTAAAATCACCTTCCAAAACAGCTGCTCCAATAAATACTGCTATCCGCAATGTGTAAAATTGCTCATTTCCTCTGCATCCCCACTACTAAGTATTGCTGTTTTTAATATTTGTCAATTTAACTGATGAAACAGAGACCTCTTGTTTTAATTTGAAGTTACTGAACTAGGTGAGGTTGTATGATTTTCATAAGCTTAACTGGCCACTGGCATTTCTTCATTTGTAAACTGCCTGTTCATATACTTCACTCATTTTATGATCACGCTGTTTATTCTAACGTGTAAGCGCTCTTACTATAATCAAGACCAACTTATTTTCTCTATTCTTTTTTTTTTTTAATTTTTTTTTTCAACGTTTATTTATTTTTGGGACAGAGAGAGACAGAGCATGAACGGGGGAGGGGCAGAGAGAGAGGGAGACACAGAATCGGAAACAGGCTCCAGGCTCTGAGCCATCAGCCCAGAGCCTGACGCAGGGCTCGAACTCACGGACTGCGAGATCGTGACCTGGCTGAAGTCGGACGCTTAACCGACTGCGCCACCCAGGCGCCCCTTATTTTCTCTATTCTTATAGATATTTCTCTAGTTTCTTTTCACCACTGAGTCATTTCTGACATATAGGACAGAGCTGAGTATAAAGTAAATTCTGTAAATCATCCCCCATTCTGGCAGAATTGCCTACAGAGAATATGTGATGCTCTGGTATTTGATACTGAACAAGAAATAAATATTCACCTGTATCGGCTTTTGATTCCCTTGTTAAATTATGAATACATTTAAATCTTTAATTCATCTAGAAATAATTTTAATGTATAATGTGGCATATGAATCTAACTCTATTTTACTTTTTAAAGTATTTTCATTATTGTTCCAGCACCAATGAATAATCCATCAACTCCTTAATATCCACCATATATTAAATGCTTACATATACATAAGTCTATTTCTGAGTTTCTAGCTGTTCCATTGATCTATGTGTCTAAATATATCAGTACCAACATACTGTAATTATTATGGATCTGAGCACGGCATAACTAGTGGTGATGCTCAAGATTAAATAGCCAAGGGCAAGTTTGTTAGTATCTTGGAGCTTTAGTTTCTTCATCAACAAAACATCAGTTAATAATCATTTCTTCCTATGGGGCCCCTGGGTGGCTAAGTCAGTTAAGCATCCAACTCTTGATCTCAAGTCTTGAACTCAAACCATCTCTTCCTCATAAAATTGTGGTGAAAATTAAGTTCATGGATATGAATACTTTGAACCATGTCTGACATATAGTGAGCACTCAATGGTAGCTATTACATAGTGTCCTAGGGCTGTTATAAGAAAGTACTACAAATCAGGTGGCCTACACAATGTACTACCTCACAGTTCTGGAGGCCAGAAATCTGAAATGAGCATGTTGGTAGGTAGGGCTGGTTCTTTCCGAGGGCTGAGAGAGAGAACCTGTTCCATGTGTGTCTCCAACTGCTGATGGTTTGCTGGAAATCATTGGTGTTCCTTGGCTTACAAATGTACTAGTCCATTCTGTCATCATGTTCACATGCCATTCTCCCTGTGTCTCTTTACATGGTCCTCTCTGTACGTGTCTTGAGTATCAGAATTTGCCCTTGTTATAAGGACACCAGTCTTAATGCACTAGGGCCCACCCTAATGACCTCATCTTTACTTGGTTAAATCTTCAAAGACCCTATTTTCCAAATAGGTGATATTCTGATGTGCTGAGGGTTAGGACTTCAACATATATCCTTTCGGAAAACACAATTCAACCTGTAATCACCATTATTTATTATACTTTGATGGATGGAAGTATTAAACAATTTAGTCTTAATATCAGTTTTGAGGTCAATGCTCCTAAATTTTCATAGCAAATGATTACATTAGCTTTAAATTTAGAAAAGTGTTGGGTTTTTTTCCATTGTTGCTGTTGTTTTAGTATTACAAGGGTTATTCTCTCAATTTCTTATTGACCAAAGCATTTGGTGTGTTGGCTTGCTTGTTAACTTTTAAACCAAAGTAAGTGTTGAATTTTATCAAACTCCTTTTTGAGACCATTGAACTAATCATATGGTGACTCTATTTTGATTTGTTGATGTGACAATTATTATTTAACTTCCTAAAGCTGAATTTTCCCTACATTTCCAGGGTAAATTCTGTTGTAGAGTGCTGTGTTATTCCTTTAACATACTACTGGATTTTCAAGTTTTTGTTTGGTTGTTTCATTTTGGTGGTTGCATCCATCTTCATTTGTGAAAATGCCCTATATACTCTCCCTTGACAAATTTCACAACCAGGATTGTTTTTGCTTTCTCGGGAAAGAGATTTGTGGATCAACCCTAGGTGAACGTCTTCAATCTAATCCCATTACCTAACCAACTAGAAACTACTCTGATTATGAGGCAGAAAGATGGCATCTTTTCTAGTTCCTAGCTTGGTACAATCTTCTGTCACATCAATTCATTTCAAGGAAGACAGACTATTTAGCTACCTGTGCTCCAATACCCATGCACCTCAGAAGCCTGGCCCATTGCACACATCTGGATGAATCACCCATAAAGGCAATGGCAGTTGTCTCCACAAGCCCTTGGATTCTTAGAACCCAGTTCAAAAATCAAATATGGAATGCTACTTAGCAATAAAAAGGAACCAACTACCAACAGACACTACAACACAAACAAAAATCAAATGTTTTATGTTAACTGAAAGAAGCTAAGTTCGTAAAGCTACATGATACATGATTCCATCTACCTGACCTGCTGGAAAAGTCACAACTATAGGAAGACCAAATAGATCACCAGGAATTGAGGGTGAGGGAAGGGTTTGACAAAACAAAGGGGAAGCATGAGTGAATTTGACTACAGTGGAAAAATGTATTAACAATACCTGAAAAGTGGATAGGAGTATGGGTGCAGGGAAACTGGCCACGATGTGATCATTCTTGAAGCCAGATGATGAGGGTTCATTATGTTATTCTGTGTACTTCTCTGCTACATGTTTAAGGTCTTAGAAAACATAGTTTAAAAACCAAATGCATAGCATCAAATTTGTATGAGGCCAGGTCCCAGAAATCAAGCTTGGGCAACTCTTTCCTACCCTTCCTAAATGGCCTAGTTCAGGAATATGCTATCCAATGACTTAAGCCAAGAGATAAAGAGGGAAGATGAGAGATGCAATTAGGAAACAGAGGCATCCGAAATTGTGGCCCCTTCAAATGAAATGGCTGTGCTAATGTCTTTGTTAATGTCTTGTGGTCAAAGCAGAGAAAACGGCTCCCAGGATTACTGCCCTTGCCATTTTAGGGCTTCGCTGGGAGTCCAAATGCTATGTACAATGTGCTTCCAAGTCTGAGCTTCTATTAAAAAGTTTACAGCACAGCTGAGAGACCCCCACAGCAGGGTTCTCAGCCCCTTGGAACACACATTTCAGGCCTGGCCCACTATAGGGAAGGCCTGCAGATTTCTTCCCCTGCTCATGGACTTCTAAGTTTGAAGGTACCCTGTAAGCTGCCTTCTGGTCTGCACAATGGTTTTGTGTCTGAGGCCTGGCTTCTCCCTGGGCTGGACAGGCTGCCCAGCGAGGTGATGCTCCATGCCATGCAGTCGAGGTGTTGTGTTTTAGATTGCTGTGATGGTTAGTAGCAGAGGTACCTGCCTGAAGAATATTCCTCCCTCCCAGTATGTCTGCAGCTTTAATGCAGAAGACAGATAAATTGCTGTTGTTTTTAAAAGCCATTTCCCTCGCTAGCACTGACTTTTTACCAAAGGAAGATCTCAGAAAAGTTGAACAATGAGCCAGTGAAATCACACTGCTTCCCACCAATCCAGAATGGAAGGTCACTCTCACATGCCTAGGAGCTTGCCAAGTGAGGCAGGTACCACTGTTCCCACTTTAAATAAGGAAACCACTTCCAGCAGTCACGCAGCCAGCAAAGGATGGAACTGAAGTCTGAAACTGGTTAGGTTGGCTGCTTAACAATGGTTATCTCCTCCATCACACTCAGAGTGGGGGAACCACTCACCTGACTCACAAGCTGGCCATTCCTAGGGCCCCATCTTACAAAGGAGCAGAACCATAGCGCCCCAGGGGTACAACTCTTTGCTTCTACAACCTCTTTGCCCACCTGAGCTCAGGTGCCAAGTCCTCTGGTCTGCTCTTTGACCTCCCTCTTCCAGGTTGGGTACACCTGAGCAATACTCAGCACCATCATTCTGCTGCCCATTCATGCAGTAGGGTTAGTGGGAAGTCAAGACAGAGCTTGCTGGTGAATATGCCCAACTTACCTGAGCCCTGTGTTCCTGGTTAAGAGTGAGGGTGAAGAAAGCCCCCCCTTCTGTATTTAGGAATCAGCTTACTGCAAAGACCCACCCTTTCCCATAAGGCTTTAATGAAACCTAGGATGTCCCCTTTAATTATCTATGATAAGGCCAGATACAGATCTCCCAAATTCTTTGTCTCAGAAATGATCAGCCCAAACATTTGTCTCCAATAACCAATCTCAACAAAATATCAACGAACTTGACCAAATGTTAGTAAGGTATCTCTCCTCCCCACAGGCCCCTTCCAAGGACTGGCTAACTTCAATAAAAACTACTTTTTGCTCAGCAAATTTATCAGACCACCTGCTTACCCCACCCATCACAACCAGCCTCCCCAAAGCACAGCTCTCCTCTCCCATTGCAATTACCTCCCTGATAAACTTTCCTTCCTACTGTCTGCTTGCTATGTTTTCCTCAAAATGGTCTTCAAGGGAAAGGACACATGAAACCCAACTTTTCACTTATTGCTACAGATCAGTGATTGGACAGTATCTGCTCAGATTAAAAGGATTGGTACTGGTACTTGCTTCCAGGTTTTGGTGTGTGTACTTCATCAGTTTAGCCTTCCAAAGGAAAGTTGAGCAAGAATCATCTGGGTTCCCTAAATATCTGAACTCCACCTGACTCCCTCTTCAATTCTTCTTCCTCGTTAACACCAGAAGAGGCCCTCTTGGCTCATGCCACTTTAGGAGAGCAAAATTTGCCACTGAAAACTATGCCTCTTTGGCATACTATTTTAAGCTGGTTATTTTTAAGAAACTGCAAACACAGAAGCAGCTCTGAAAAGGAGAAGTTACCCTTTTAAAGAGACATTTACATGTAAAAGGGAAACCTCCACCTGTAAGGGTATCTTTCTACTATACCAGGAAGAAGGGAATGACTCTAAATCTCTAGAAACTACTATCAAGAGAGAAGGCAATAATTTAAAGCTATGTACCAACCTTAACCCTTGTTCATTGTGTTTCTCCTCCCATAACAGACTCCCCTCCCCTACATCTTTTGTCTTTGGCTGAAGACAGTATTCAAGGAAATGGCTTCAGCCATTTCAGGCTGTTCCTTGGTCTTCCCAGGTCTCTCCCATGTATACAGGAAGTATCCATGTTGTGAAACTTTGTTAGTTTTTCTCCTAGTAATTTATCTCATGTCAACTAGACCAACTAGAAGAATCTTGAAAGGTACAGAAAAATGTTTCCTCTCCAACAACACACCACCTATACAACTCCCTAAAAGTAAAACAGATTTCACCAGGCAAAGAAGAGATGCTGCTCCCATTTCTCAGGGACTGAGGGCTGACACCAGGAGACAAATGGAAGCTGATGCCTCTCCTATGAAAATACCCAGGGGCACCCTTCAGTGCTAGAGTACCCCCATAGAAGACATCAAGGACACCTTCTGATTTGGCCAAGCAGCTAAGAATTTAAAAAGCATGTCTTAAAATATCCAGCTGCTGGGGACTTTGAGCAGCAGGAGAGCTAGATGTGCTTTTCCCCCACTCTGTGTCTGGGGGTGGCTGGACCCCACCATCTGAGATCCCTCTGAGGACTGAACACTGACCTACAAACATAGGACAATGGAGTTATGAGACCAATGTTCAATGGCATGAGAGCAAAAGCTGATCTGTGGGGCCACACCAGACACCAGCAGCTAGATTTCAAAAAACAGTTTCTATACGTGATTCTGATTTGGCAAGAGGTAAATTCCAACCCATGAAACATTTCACAGCACACACTGCACATCAAACCCTGGGCTCGTTTTTGAAAATATTATCTCATTAATTCCCCACTACCTAAAAATGGATGAATAAATAAAATCATTTGAATTAAAGTTGCAGAGACTTAAAATAGAGCAAAAAAACCTCATAATTCCCACCCATTAATGCAAGAATGCCTTCCTTGTCCACTCATCTGCATAGTTCTCTGTCGTTCTTCTTCTTTCCTTCAGTCTAGTTCAATGGATGTTAAACTGCAGTATGCTTAAGAATCACTCAACCAAGCATACTTTATCACGGGTGCCTTAAGGAATTTTCCAAGGGTAATTGTGACACTATCCAATTCCCAACTCATCTGTTGATTTCAGAAACCAATCCCCACCCAGAATTTGAGTCGGTAGCATTACAATTTATGCTCATCACATAAAGGGAAGGCTGTGAGCACAAGTAAAGCAGTCAGCATTTTGAATGTCCTGATCAAAAATATTAAATAAGCTTTATGACTGTCTCTGTCACTTACAATTTAAGGATGAATGAAGAGAGTGAGTTCAGTCAGAGACGGGGAAAAAAGTGAATAGATTAAATTGTGTGGGTCCTAATCATCGAAGACCACTCAGCATGAACTATTAATACATGCAAAAAAGATGGACAATTCTCACAAACCACAGACTAAGTGAGAGTCAAGTGCAAACAATTACATACCATTCTATTCCTTTTATATAAAACTGTGAAGATGGAAAAACTATAGTGTCAAAAAGCAGTTACGTGGTTACCTGTGACAAGGTGTTGGAGGGAGGAGTGATACGCAGAGAGGGGGAAGGAAAAGGAGGGGAAGAATGATTCTGTGTCTTGATGAAATGGTGGCTACATGATTGTATAGTGACCAAAATCCACTATACTCCACACTTAACTTGTAGTCGGCAAATAACATCTTACTACATTTTTAAGAGATGGTGGGAGGTGGGGAGAGTTATAGACAGAAAGATGAGAAAACTTTACCCCAATTAAAAGCATATTAAGGCACATGGGTCAGAAGAACACACTAATCAGAACCAGATTTCTCCCTTCACCTTTTTCCTCTCACATCTGTGAAAAAAAAGAAGGGAAAGAAAGGGATGGGGGAAAGAACCTCAAAGGCACATTTGGATCTCTTCTTTCATATCAGGGCAGTAATCAGTGCAGAGAAGTGGGTAACGAGTTAGACCAAGAGTGTTTAATTAAACTGAGCAATCATTAAGCTGGATTTAAGAGTGCTTGTGTTTGCAAAACAACAACATATTTACAGACATTTTCTTCATCCCCTTCATTAGTTTCAGACTCCACAGGAAATATGGAGATTGGGAACAGGTCCCAATGAGATCATGCAAGTTTTAACTACCCAGGTTATCGTGGCAAAGAGACGGCATCAAGACCACTTGTGATGAAACATTATGTGAGAAAATTTAAGGGCTGATCCTCCATTAACATTGTAAGTGGTTAAAAAAATTATAAGCATGGTGGAGGTTGGGGGCTGAGAATTAAGACATATTCTATTAGGCATGGTACAAGAGAGGTGGGTCTAGGGTATCATTTTAATCTTCTCTTTTTTAAATTTTTTATTACTTTTTTCCCTTCAAAATAAATAACTACTATACGCATGTAAAGGCATACATGTTCACGGTCTCTCTGCTTCACCTTAGAAGGAAACAGAAGTGGAAAGAATCCTCTGTAGCCACTGTTCAATCTCAAGTCACCGTACCCGGCACCCACTACCATCAGGCTGTCAGTGCCACCAGGAAGGTGACACCACACTCCCCAAGGTCACCTGTGACCTCCATGCTGAATCCCAAGGTCACTTCTCAGACATCATCACACTGGCCCTATCAGCAGTGTGGGCATGACTGGTTGCTCCCTCCTCCCAGATTCAGACACTGCTCTGTCTTCTTGCTCCCCCCACATACCTCATTCTTCTCAGCCTCCAGATCAGACTTCCCCACCCCCATTCTCCTCTTGACTTCTTGATGCTGGAATGCTCAGGCTTCAGTCCGTGAACTTCTTCTCTCTGCTCCCCTGAGGACTTCACTCCAAGCCCACGACTATAAATAGCACCTATACAGTTACTACTCCCGATTTTACAACTTTATTCCAGACTTGTCCCCTACACTCTTCGACTTGTATATCTAACTACCTAAATAATATATCCACATGGATATCCAACACGTAGGTCAAACCTACATGACCACCCTCCTTCAGCCTATTCCACTCAGACTCCTCTTGGTGCCTCAGCACCCCTGTGGATTCACTCCCTTAGCCGTGTTTGTGCCTCTAGAACTTGCTTCATGAAAGTCTCTTCAGTTACTTCTAAGTAGAATTGTGTTTTCCTGCAGGACCATTGGCAGATAGATACGTTTAGAATGGCTGCCTTTCAAGGGAGAGGTCCTTCCCTGCCACCCATCCACCTCATGATCCACATCTCAGTGTGGCTTCACTGAGGTCATTCAAATACATGGTAGCATTTAATGCCTTCACATCCTTCTCTTGGCAAACAGCTAAGGCCTAGACCACTCTTCCCTTGCTGTCTCATCACCCTTAGAATTGTCCTTCAAGCATCAAGGCTTCCTCAGGGAAGCCCCCTCTGACCACCCTGCCCATCCCAAGCATGGCATCCCACCTTATGGTTCCCAACACTTCACCCATGGCTATTCGGGGAAGGGCCCTACCTACAACTTATGTTGGCAGACAGGTGACATTCAATACTCCTCCTCCCCTGGCCCCATGACCAGACTACTCATGCCAGATGACTGCAGGAGGGCCGATCATACATGGAGCATGTTCTTCCACTATACCTGGGGACTACACTTGAAAATCCAGAAGTTTAGGGGTCACTTCCAAGGATCTGTGGGTCCATAGGTAATATAAGTGTGCAAAGCCACAGACTGGGCAATACAGAGGAGTAGAACGTTCAATAAACCAAAGAATACAGATGCCATCTAAAGGCATCCTGAAGCAATTTTTAGACAATACTGTGTGCTCAGAAGAATTCACGTCTATGCATTGAGCTGGGCTCATGGTCCATGAATGTGCCACCTCTAAGCCAAATGACATACGAAATCCCTAAATGTGCAGGACCATGGGGATTAAAACTGAATTAAGGTTTTCAGACAGAAAGGGCCGGCACATAACTCTCCCAGTGACAAAGGGACAGCCAACACCTACACACCACCATCTAGGTGGCAAAACACTTTCCAGTTATTTCTTTTTAGTCCCTGCCTTATAATAGCCCCAGGAGGCAAATTCATTATTATCCCCATTTAGGCTCTGGGAAAACTGACGCCTGCAGAGAGCAGGTGATTTAACAAGGTCACACAAGGAGGATGTAAAAGAACCAGAGGCCCTGGCACCAACACCCAGTCGCTGCATGTCTTGCTGGGCCTGAGGATGCTTCACAGGCTGAGAGATGGCCCTGGTTCCCTTGGGCTGGCAGTGTCTAATGTCGTCAAAACCCGGCCCATTTCAAGCTGGACAATGCTTTCAGATACAGGCTATGAACTCACCCAAGAATCCCCCTAAACACCACTTCAAACCTACCTTTTAAACAACCCCCCCCCCTTTTTTTTTTCTATGACAGCCTGTGCTGCAAAGCCCTGCAAGATCTCTGGGGTTAAAACAGCACGCAGCTAGCTGAGGAAGGTCGTGGCGTTGGCCTGCAAAACAGCCTTCCATTCTGGGAACAGAAGCAGCCACGGTCTGATACACAGACTGAGTGGTGTTTGCCAGCACCTGAGGCCACACATGTTAAGCCTCATGGGGAAAAATACCCGGTGTCCAAAAGTACACCTTACAAGGAGCAGAACTGCCAAGAGAGCCCCAACTTGTGTTAAACCCCATAGAAACCTGGCTCAGGGTCTCTGTCTGGATCCTAAACTCCATCTTAACCTCAGTGCCACGAGGGCTTCAGGGAAATAGCTTTGAATTACATCCTCAAGGTGAAGCAAGTGGAGCTCACACAAAATGGGGCAAATAGGCAGAGATTATCACAGCTGGCAAACTGTCAGAGTCTCACACCCATAGCAGAAAACCATCACTGCCAACCTCACTTTACAGAGAAGGAAATGGGGTTCCGGGAGATTAGCTGACCTAGCAAGGCTGAGTGGAGATGCACAAACCCGTGTTGTTACCTCACCTGTGGTTCCCAAAGTCTACTGGTCAGAGGACTCTCCTGGGGAGGAGGGTGGCGGTTGCCTGTTAAATGCAGATTCCTAGTCTGTACTCATTCAGTAGTTGAGGGATGGGACCTAAGCATCTGTACTTCTACAGAACCTCCCAAGTGATTCCAACGCACATGGTTCCTTGTTCCACAACAAGACAATCACTGTGGCCATTCTCAGGTCCATAAGCCCACTTTTCACAGCAGTGCTGGCTTCTAACCGTGGCTCTTAAAGTCTCCCAGGCCTCCAGCACAAGCACTGATAAATCCTAATGCCACCTGCACGAATAATTTTTAAATGGCTATTTCTCGACTTCCTTTAAAAAGAAATTCCGTATCACCACCAAAACTGGAAACCTATTCTCACTTGCCATAAACACATAATGAAGCTAAAAGCAAAATTAACAACACCAACAAAAAGCAAGCAGATACTGGCAAGATGGGGTTTCTCACCTAGGGTTCTGATCCTGAGACCTGCTTTCTCTCAGATATAAATAAGGCAGTAGTGTTAAAAGGCAGAGCACTACAGATACCCCAAAACTGAGAAGTTCCCCTTGAAGAGGGACAGTAAAGGAAAGGGAAGCCTTTTCTCTGTGCGACTCAATGCTTTTGAATACCCTGCCCACACAACACCAAAGGTTTCATGAACTACCAGTGGTGACATGCCACATTTGGGATGTCACTGGCCTAAAGCAGTGGTTTTCAGACTTCAGGGTGAATCACAATCATACAGATTGCTTTGGTTTCTGATTCAGCAGGTTTGGGGCAGAGCCTGAGAAGCTGAATTTCTAACAGGCTCCCAGGTGATGCTGTTGTCACTGCTCTAGGAACACGTCGAAGACCACCAGCCTAAGGAAAGCAGAGCAGCTGAGGAAAGGAAGGCTTAATTCCCCATACTCCCAAATATCTATGAGGGACTGTCAACTGCATGTGATTACCAGGTGCTTGTAATTTCTACAGTCCCTTTGAAGATTCCCAGCATTGGCTATCCTGTTGTCCCAAAGCACCAGCTTCATAGAAGACCTTCAATTGCTTAACTCCAGTATTCTTCCAGAAGCTTCCTGGAAGAAGGCTAGATCTCACCAGCTAGGTCTTTCAGGTGGGCTATTTCTTCACATGGTGACTCATGGGGGCTTGGGGGAGCAGGAAATCTGGCTAGAATGAGGCCCCCTGACTCCTGGGGCAGCATAAGCTGAACCAGCCAGCATGTGAGCCAGACTTCCAGCAGGCCATGTATCTCCTTCAGACCCTGTTATTTCCTAGATGTGGCCTCTGCACCCACCAAGGGACCATTTCTGGTCTGTTCTCCCTCCCTGATCAAGCCTGAGCCATGTTCAGACATCTACAAACTCCCTAGACTCCATATGAATGGTGACTTACCCACTCCTAGATTTCCCCCCCCTGACGCCGCCTCTCCTCTCCTCACTTCCTAGACCTGCCCGCACCCCCTGCCACTGCCCTTCCCCAGATCACAGACCACAGCAGTGAGCTGTGTGAACTCAAACCCCACTCCTGGCTCTTCTCCAGTAATTATTAGGTTCAAGCAGCAAAGAACAAATATTTTCTCAGAGCAATTCATATTGCAATTCACTCCACTGCACCTGGTGTTTTTAGGGAGCTTATACTATCAAGTAAGAGATCCAAGAGACCTGTTTCATGGGGCACAGAAATCTTCCACTGGAAGCACTTCCCAGAGAAACTTGGGCCTGGACTCCAGTTCTCCACTCCAACAAGATGACATCCCAGAGGAGAGAATATACCGGGTGGATCAGAACCCAGGCAATGAGCATGGGCACACAGGCTCCAAGATCTACACAGCCAGGTTAGAACTCCAGCCTCACGCTTACTCCCTGTGGGTCCTGGGGCCCGTGTCGGAACCTCTGTATGTCTCATCGCTTCACCTGCGATAGAGAAGAAATCATGCCTTACCTGCAGGATTGTTGTAGGAACGGAGTTAAATAATGTACGCCAAGCCCCAGCAGGGTGGCAGCCAGGCTTACAATGTGTCCCCAGGAAAGGATGGCAGCGACTGCCAACACTACTGCCATTATTGATGGAACAGCCGCTCTAGGTGAGGAAATTTCAAACTCCTGCTCCAGGCCCCCCATCGACTGTTAACACCAGGAAAAGGACGTTTCCCTGATGGTGCATGCACACGTGTGTGTGTCTGTGTTTGTCTCTATGTGTGCACAGATGGACTCTCCTCCCTCCCTCAAGGTCCCAATAGCCTGGAGGCTAACACAACATGGGTTATAATGTACAGGTGGTGTTTTTAAGGTTGCTGTTCAAATGTTTCAATGTCTGCCATAAGAGAGGGTAGGAAAATCTGGGGTCCCATAAAGAATCAAGAGGCTCCATTCATTCAGGAATTCTCACTTGCCCCCCCCCCGCCCCCCGAAAAGAAGTAGAGTCTGGCAATTCCCAGAGCCAAGGCCACTGTTTTCTAAGTTGAGGACAGGAACAAGTGAGGCACAAAGATGGCAAGGCAAGAAGGTGGACAGGGAAGCAGCAGGCACACAGTGTGATGGACCCATGCCTGCGGTCAGGCAGTCCAGTGCTCAAAGCTTAGTATCCCACTTGCTGCCTGCATGTGCTCTCATACATGACTTCACCTCTGTTTCCTCTTCTGTAAACAGGGTAAGATAGGGTGAACTGAGCCATCGGGGGCATTATATAAAATTCTAAAAATATAAACAAACGCTAATTAAGCACTTATGCTATACTTAGGCCCCTGTGCCTTATTTCACTTGGTCCTCAAACCATCTATGACAAACAGTAGCAATTCTGGAATTCTACAGAGAGGTTAGGTAACCTGCTCAAGGTCACACAGCCAATAACTGGCAGAGCTGGGATCCAAAGCCATGACATCTCCCTCTAAGCTGCACACTATTAGCCATAAGCAGCACAGCACAGTGCCTGGAACATACCATTTGTTCATATAAACTGGGGGCAGGGGGAAGTTTTCTTTCAGGGGAGTGAATCTACTGACTTGATTAATCTAAACCCAAGCTCACTGCACAAGGCTCTGGTTCCCTGCCCGAAATTTAAACAGCTGCTCCTTCAATGTAATGGAACGCAAATGTCTGAAGAGCTTCGAGTTTTAATTATCAAAGTCCTGATGAAAATCTGAATCAACAGCTGCTCCCGGCAAGGCAGCCCTCAGAGATGCCCAGAGAGGGACAGAGGGAGGGGAAGGGAGGACACAGCCCAGGCAGGACGCAGATGACTGCAGCTGTCTGGGGAGCCCCAGCACCTGCAGCTGTGAGCTGGGGGGTGGACAAAATGGACAGAAATCAGGCAAGAGGAGGAGGGAACCTCTGGGGTCCACCTGTCCTTGCGCCACAGAATGTGAACATCTGGTATATGTCCTATGAAAGTGACAACATAGGAGAGATGACAGCAGGGGCTCTGGGAATCTTCTGCCATGGTGTTTCTGGGGGACAGGGCAGGGGTGTGGGTCCAGCTGTCCAGGGGGCTAAGAATGGGTCAGTGGGGCAGGAAGCAGGTGTCAGAACAACGGCCCTCATCCAGCTAAGAGACAGCATATGACAAGTAGCTTCAAGGACTCTGCTGTGGCAGTAACTCCTATGTATCAGGTACTATAGCCTCTACCCAGCCCTACCACTTTCTCTTTTCCAGGTGAGAAACATCCCCCATTCCACAACTATTCCAGGGCAGGTACAGGCACTCAACACAAAACCCTTCCTTATTTCAGTATAGAAGACAGACACATTCCCTTCCCTCAAGACTGACCTTGTCAAAGTCACTCTCTTGATTCTTCTTGTATCTAACATCTTTCCTTCCAGGGACTTTGGTAACTCCCAGCCAGAAATACTAGAATAACAAAACAGCTGGGACAACAGGATCTATCAGTCCTCTGTTTTGCTTTGCCCATTAATGGGGTAACATGGTAGCAGAAGAATTACTGTATGGGGGCACCTAGGTTGCTCCAATACCCTGGGAAGGGACTTAGGCCTCCTGTGTCATCGTTAATATCCTTAGAAATTAAGAGAGTAAATAAATCTCTCCCAGGAAGATATCCTATGACTTGCATACATGGATCCTCGCTCAAGTGTTATTTATAGGAATGCAAAAGGATTCAGATGCGTTTGAAATCAGACTGGTTAAGTTGTGGTATGCTCATGCACTTGAAGCGCATGCCATCACCCATCATTTAGAGTTCCCACATAACCCAAAGTGAGGACATGTCGATGATACACATTAAGGAATAAAGCAGGATGTGAAAGAAACCGCCACATATATAATTATTCCAGTTGTGTTTAAAATATACAAATACAGAAACGTATCTAAAAAACACAGGAAGGAAGTGCACCAAAGAGATCAAAATCACCTGTTCTTATTCATGGGGTTTTATTTTTTCCTCTGTACATTTCCATTTTTTTCTGTATTTGCTATAGAAAGTATGTGTTACATATAAACTTACCATTTTTGTCAATAAAAAAGTCTAAAAACGAATAAAGAAAGATAGCAAGATTAGGGTGGAAGAGAGAGTGCTCAGACTTGATGGGCCCAAGGCCCATGTGGGGCACACCTTACCCCATTCTCACAGCCTCAGAGACAAAATGACAGAGACAGGTTCTCCCCCTCCCCCCCACTTCAATCAATTCAGGTAAGTGTTCTTCTCTGATGTTTACAGGAACACAAGCGTTCTCAGCCCTAGCAACCATAGGTCAGAAAAAGGGCCTCAAGAACCCATGCCTAAATGGACTCTCAAGAATTAGCCATTACCATGGCAACGTGTGAGCAAACCATTTATTAAGTACTCAAAATTTCTCCTCCACTATTGATTAGTAAATGGGTATTAGAATGGTCATGTAACTCATCCCTTGCTAGCTCTGTGTCCCTATCTCAAGGCCTGATCTGACTACAAATGATCCCCAAATTAGGACACCTGGCTCCAGGCTGCATGCTTGGTACCCATTCAAGAAAGGAGTCACTTGAGGGGCGCCTGGGTGGCGCAGTCGGTTAAGCGTCCGACTTCAGCCAGGTCACGATCTCCCGGTCCGTGAGTTCGAGCCCCGCGTCAGGCTCTGGGCTGATGGCTTGGAGCCTGGAGCCTGTTTCCGATTCTGTGTCTCCCTCTCTCTCTGCCCCTCCCCCGTTCATGCTCTGTCTCTGTCCCAAAAATAAAAAATAAAAAAATAAAATGTTGAAAAAAAAAAAAAAAGAAAGGAGTCACTTGAGAGAAGTTGACACAATCTCCCAGACTTGTTTCCAATACACTGGGTCCAATACACTTGGTGATGGTGAGGAAGCTGAGCCCTGCCTTTGGAACACCCAAAGGACACCCGTCTTTAGCATCAATGCAATGGAAAGCCAGCCCTCCCAGGCTTCTCTTCTGGGGCCAACATCAGCAGTAGCCAAGAAAGCCAGATCACTACCCCTGTAGGTCCACATTCTAGAAGATGTGAGCCAAATTCTATTCTCGTTTGAAGTCTTCCCCCTTAGGGAGCCAGATACCTGCCCATCAACCAAAGATCCACTTATGCCAGAAGAAGGAGCCATACAAAGCCCTCATCATTTATTCAATGCAACTCCCCAACCCACCAAGAGCTGCAGCACTGTAGTATAAACCACTGAAGTCCTTGTCCAACTGCCTCAACTGTCCTACCCTCACAGACAACCTCTAGACTTGCCTCTCTCCTAGGAAACGGAGCTCACAAAATTTACCTTCTAACAGTGGCATTCTACTACTGCCAAATAAATAAGCTAATCTTACGATAATGGTTGTGACTGGTACCTAGAATATAGAAGCTTTTTTTTTTACCCCCTCACCCCTTTATGCCATTTGAACCAGCCCTCCATCCCCTCAATCCCCTCCACCTTAGCTACCACCACGGCCCATGACCCTGGTAGTACACTCACACCAGGAGCCCAGCCTTCCTACCAGGAGCAGGGTAAGGAGTTGGACATGGAAGAGAGCACTGCTGTAGGCTCAGCTGGGTCCCCCTCCCGCAAATTAACATGTTGAAGCACTAATCTCCAGCATGACTGTATTTGCAGAATAGGGCTTTTAGCAGATTAAGACAGTTAACTGAGATCCTGAGGATGGGGCCCTGGTCTGCCAGGGTTAGTGTCCTTATAGGAAGAGACACTGAAGAGTGTTCAATCACTGCCCCCCACCCTCCCCCACTCCACCGTGTGAGGACACAATGAAAACCTGCCGGACCTTGATCTGAGCCTTATAAGGGGGGGGGGGGGAAAGTCTGCTGTTTAAGCCCTCAGGTGTGATGTTTTGTTATGAGGCTCAAGCTGACTAAAATAAGCAGATCCCCAGACGTGGGAGCTACTGCTTCCTAAAAGCTTCCTAAAAGTAATTGTCAAGGTTCATCAGCAGAGAAAGGAAACTTGTAAGGACAGTGTATGGAAGAAGACTGCTCTGCTCAGAATTATGAAGAACCTTCTCACAGAAGGGGCAGATGGCCACTGCATAGGCTCCTGCAAGGGCACACGGAGGGAAGGGAGCCATCATGGATATGAACCCCCACTCTGAGAGACCTCCCACACGGGGTGGGAATAAGTGGAGAGGACACAGCACGGACACTCAATACATCTTTGTGGAAGGAGCAATGTGTCTTCCTTCTAACTGGAAAACGAGCATACACAGAATGACTCACAGCTATTCAGCAGGGGGAGGTGGGGGCTGACAAAACGCTAGTGCAGATGAGACAGGGCCTTGAGGCATGGAGTAAAGGTCACTTCCGGTGGCTTTCATCATAGCTAGGCAGCACTGAAAACATCCTGTCAACATTTTTCCTGATTACATTAATCTCAAATCTCCCATGAGGCTAAGAACCACCATCTGAGGCAAAAGCCTCCTCCTGGGCCCATGAACGGCACACACACAGGGTTGGTTTGGGCCAAGTCCCACCAAGCCCAACCTCTCAGAGAGAAAGAAACCTGAGGCAGAGGCAAACACAAGGGCGGGGGTGGCTCTGGGAACACATGGAAGGCTGTGAAGGCACCTGGGGCTGAGGGAAGGCAGGCCCACTCCCTAAGGTACAAAAAAATGGAGGCTAGAGCCAGCCTCAGGGACGTGAGGCCTAGCCACACAAGCATCCTAGACTGGGGGCAGGTCCAATGAAGCAGCCAGAACCTCCCACTGGGGCACATGCCTGGTTTGGACAAGGAGCCCAAGGCCCACATACAACTGAGGTAATGGGTGAGGGCCTCTAGTCTTTACAGGGCAGCCAATGCACATCCCTGACAAAAAGGTCAGAGGACAGAGAATGGCCATTAACTCAAAAATATGGAATGGGGTGGTATGTGACCTGCCTGGCTGAGAAGAGAGAAAGAGGACAAAAAAAAACAAAAAACAAAAAAACAAAACAAAACAAAAAAAAAAAAAAAACCAAAACAGAAGGAAGCTGTATTTTCCATACCAGGGAGCCTGGTCAGCCTTACCCTGTTGACTCAGGTGACTAGCTTGTCCTTGTTTGCCCAGAACATTCCTGGTTTTAGCACCTCAAGTCATGCATCCTGGCAAAGCAGGACAATTGGCCACCCCACTGCCAAACCATCCTCTAGCTGGGGCTTCATGGTGCTCTTTGAGATGGGCCTTGAAAATCTTGCGTCTTCCCTAGACACTTAGGTAATTTCTGAAATGACTACTCCACCTGCATCACCTCCCCCTCAGGTGTCTACTACCACTTGCAGATGACTGCAACTAATGCAAAAGGAGGAAAAAACAGAACAGCAAATAATAAGGGTGGTCAGAGCAGCACAGAAACAAATGTCCTCTCTCTGATCTCATCGGTCCATCTGCCCCTGTTCTCACCTCTTCCAACCCCTCCTCCACTGGGATCCATGAGTGACCCTTCCAAACACCAAACCTTCCAATGCCTCCCCTATGAGGACCCAACCTGGACTCCCTGTTGCCTGTAGAACAGAATCTAAGCTTTGGCCTGGCCCTCAAGGCCTTCTCAGACAAGTCTCAGCAATCGTTCTGACCTCTCCTGCCTTACACATGTCAGCCTTGATGGCCTTCTCAATTCCCTGACTCAGCTACACTAATTCATACCTGCAGGCCTCTGCACAGCCTGGTCTTGCAACTTAGAATGCCTTAGGCTCCCCTAGATGCTAACCTCGCCACTTACCTACCCAAGTTATTTCCCTACTCAGAAAAGCCTTTATTTTCCCTTCCCTGTTCCCAGTGGGTAGGACCAATCACTCTATTTGGCCTCCCACAAAGCCCAAGCCCTCATTTCACTGTGCTGTGATCGTTTTATGTTTACATGTGTTGTAACATGTACTATTCCATGGCCTACCTGGTAACAGGATCAAGTCTGATTCAACTGTATTTTCCATCATGGAGCATCGTTCTGGGCACAAAACAAGCATACAGGAGGTGTTTGCTAGCCAACTGATTGATTGACTGATTGACCACACTTACTTCCCCCAAATCCTTCCATGTGAGACCATGTTTTCCTGCAAGGTTTTAGCCATTACAAATGACAGACAAGATGCCTCTTTGAATTTCCAAATGCTTATCTCAAAGCTTCCAGTTTCATCTAGCAGTGCACACTGCCAACGGGGGGAGCCTCCCAATGTGTCTGTCAAAGCATCCTTCCTTTTGTGGGTTTACTTTAAAATGCAACTCCGTGTCTTAAGGTTGGAAGAAGAATGGAGCCACGTCTTCAATCCGTCCTCCAGCATCTATCACAGGCCGGCTGAGGAGATGTGACTGTCGTCTTCCCAACCCGACAAGATGATTTTTCTCCGCCATAATACAAGCCCAGTGAGCCATAACAATCATGCTGAATTCCCTATCAGTTCAACATCCTACGCAATTTTTCAGAGAATATGATCCTATCTGAAAGTAAGTGCAACAGTCTGGAACTCATTTTTCCCCAGTGCCTAACTTTCAGCTTCCTATAAATACCAGACGGCCTTCCGGGCAGTGACACATCTCGGCATTATCAAACAAGCATCACTTATGACTCTGCCTTGAGCAGCATCCGAAGGTACTGAGAATTTACCCATCTCATTATGGCATCACTAACAGGGTCTCAAGAAGTTTGCTGAACCTGAAGTTGTGTCAGAAATGCCTCAGACTAAAGTGAGTGTTTGTGTGTGTTTGTGTAGCTAAGGAATCAAACAGGAAAGAGATTCAACTTCTCCAGCCAAGGAATATAGTTCCCAATGGATCAAGAAAAAAAAAAAAAAAAAAAAAAACAGATGTGCATTAGTTATATACTGCTGTGTAACAAATTACCTCAAAACTTAGTTTAAAATAAAATGTGTTTCTTATCTCACTGTTTCAGTATTTCAGAAATCCAGGCACAGTGTAGCCAGGTCCTCTGCTTCAGCATCTCATAAGCCTGCAATCAAGATGTTGGCTGGGGCTATGGTCTCATCTGAAGGCTTGGCCAGGGAAGGATCTGTTTCTAAACTCACCCATGTGGTTTTTGGCAGGATTCAGTCTCTCACAGGCTGTTGACTGAGGTCTTAGTTCTTCATGAGTCAGTGCTTGGAGGCCTCCCATACTCCCTTACCCCATGGGCTCCTCTACAGAGGATCTCACAACATGTCCACCTGCTTCATCAGAGTAAGGAAGACAGCAGGAAAAAGTGCCATTAAAGACAGAATGCTACCAAAATGGAAGTCACAGTCTTTTGTAACCTAAACAAGTGGCATCCCATAATATCTGCCTTATTTTATTCTTTAGAAGCAAGTCTCTAGTTCCAGCCCACACTGGAAGGGAAGGGGTTACACACGGGCATGAATACAAGGATACAGAGATTATTGGGAACATGGCAAAGACTGCCTACTATAGAAACAAAATCCCAGGAAAGTATCATCAGAGCCTCTTGTCTTAAACCTGACACATAAGAGTATTTGGGAAACTCAGAGGTTTAGGTTTCAACAAGTATTTAGTGAGTGCCCACTATGGACCAAACACTGTTCTGAAAGGGAGGTAAACAGAATTCAAAAATCCCTGCTCTCACAGAGCTTCTATTCTAATGGAAAGGGAAAGGCAGTAAACAAGGTAACATGTTGGATGGTGCTAACGGCTGTGAATAAAACACAGCAGGGAAGGGGTGAGGGGTGCATGTTGAAATCAACAGCATAAAGAAAAGGCCCCAATGAAAAGTTGACATTTGAGCAAAATCATGAAAGAGATCAGGGAATAAGCCACCTGCCTATCTGGGAGAAGAGCTTTTCACATAGAAGCTGCAGATGCAAAGGTCCTGAGGCAAGAGAATAAGTCAATAGGGCTGCAGCAGCAAAAGTGAAAGAGAATGAGAAAGAGTTATAGGAATGAGGGGAGAAAAGTGTGGCAGGCAGATCACATGAAGCCTTGCAGGCATTTTTAAGAACTCTGGCCTTTAGGCTGAATGAAATAAGGAGCTACTGAAAAGCTTGGGACAGAGGAGCAATATAAAATGTCTTGTGGGTTAACAGGCCTCCTCTGACTAGGGGGCAGAAACAATTTCAGTAAAGTGGCAAGGGCAGAGAAGAGGAACATCAGTTAGGGGCTGCTGCTCTAATCCACATGAGAGCTGATGACAGCCGATGACAGTTTAACCCAGGGTGGTAGCAGCAGGGATCAGGTTGGATTCTGGAGATCCTGTATAGGAAAAAACACATCAATAACTCTTGGGTTGTGGTCCCAATAATTAGAAGAATGGGACTGAATTAGAAGAATGAAGACTGAAGGAAGAGCAAGTTTAGAAGTGAAAGTGAGGAGCTCAATTTGGGATGTAAGTGAAAACAAGAGACCATGAGACTTGGAGTCAGAGCCCACGGAAGTGAGCCTCAGCCCCATCTAGGGGATCCTACATGGTTCACATGGCACACCTGGTCTCCAGTAGCTCACCTTACCTGCAAATGCCCAGCTCCTCAGAATTGTATGCTGGGCAGCAGCCTGAACCTGTGCAATGGGACTGTCTGCTTTACACACTGTGTGTGCATACCACACTATTATACAAACACCTCTTGTCTTACTGCACAAGTCAAGGAAAAAACTATCCCAAGAGGACAGATTACTTAAAGCAGCGTTTGATGTGCATCAGTGTGCAAGGCACTATCCCAGGCATTGTTCATATGTTATCCACATGTATACACAGGCTCACGGCTCACAGGGTTTCTAAGGACAGTAAGGCTGTGGCTCTCAGGTTCCCCGGCAGTGGGCTATGACCGTTTTTCCCACATATGCCTGTGTTTCTCTACGTGAAGCTTCTCAGAAATGAAAGCCAAGTCTGGGATGCTCTTTAGTACTGCAGTTACCATGAGCAACAGTCTCTGCTGGCGTACTTCCCATGACGGGAACCTCACTACCCCATGAAGCAGCCCACGCCATCATTACACCAAGTTGTTAGAAAGCCCTCCTCTATTATTATCAGCCAAAATCTGATCCTACACTTTCTATTCAACGGCCCCAGTTCACCTCCTGAAGCCACCAGAGAAAATTTCCTCTCCCTTCCAAATCACAAGCTTTCAGAGAGTTAAGAGCAACTCTTAAATCATCATTTGATGCCAACAATAGCTCCAGCTAAAATCTGAATCGCACTTTATGAATCACACTTGATAAAAGTGTTTTCACAAACATTATCCATTCACTCTCCATAACAGCTAAAAATTAATTGCTACATATTATCTAGCTATCAATAATAAACAGGACAATGGATGGTAAAACCCTTAGTAAAATCTGTGATTTCACTGTGTATTATTATTCCCATTCTGCAGATGAGGATGTTGAGGCTCAAAAAGGTTAAGCTGGTTAGAGAGTACATGTCAGTAACGAGTGTTAAAAGGTAATTTTCAAAAAATGGCAAAACCATGATTCTCTTAGAGATATAGAATGAACATACTGTTTTATTCTGTCATGAATTCTGATTTTTTAAATTCGTTTTCCTATCATTAACTTTATTTTATTCTGTCATTAATCAGTAAAGGAAGATACTGCAACTGGCTCCAAAGAAAACCCAAAGTACAGCCCTATCGATAGATGAGAAATTTTTTAATGGATGTACAAATGGAGCTAAGATTGGTTTGTGGGAGGTTGGATGATCATTGGAACCTCTGCCTCACAGAACAGAAAGTGATTATTTAAAACTCATCGATTATAAACTAGGTTACACAAAAATCACAATCAGATGACCCAGAGGGGTGTCCTCTGGAATGAAGAGCCTACACCAGTCATCATTTTTCACCAAGGCACAAATTTCCTCCCTACCCCAGGACAGCTAGGATCTGAACTCGGTTCTTTAGGACTCTTTCCACTTCATCCTAGTCCTAAGAAAAGCTGTTTCAAACATTCACTGACCCTGACTGTTCTGAAGCCCCAGCCATAAAACGATTAGACCTTAAATTGCTGGTAGCATATGAGACAAAGAGCATAAGGGTCTGAAGAAGAGAGTCCAGCAAGAACATTAAGTCTCTGGCTCTCTGCATTTTCCCCGCAGCCTATTTCTCATTCAGTAACGTGTTGTGATGGGCATTTCCAGCCTGCTCCCCCACCCCCACACTCCTCAGAGAGGCCTCCATTGTGCAGGAAAAGGAGGTGAGAAGGTTCCGTGTGGTTTGGGTTTTACGGGAAGTCTCTAAATGTTTCAATAGCCTCTTTGTTCTCTCTCTCAATAGTTCCTGTGTCTTAAGAAATTACAAATTTTCATTCTTCCTATTGCATTAGTTGGGGGGAAAAAAGATACCAATTAAAAAATAAAGTTCTTACACATAAGAACAGCATTTATAATAACTTCACACAGGCCTAACCTGCACTTACTGCCAGCAGTTTCAACAGAAGGTTTCTTGAGAGGTGAGCAATAAAGAAGCCATTTAGTACTTGTTCTCTAGAGATGCTTTTACCAACTCACTTGCCCCCTTAATCATCTCTGGTTTCTGTAAAACCCATACAAAGAGAAGACACGCCAACCAGCTCTCACCATTTGCATGGGTCAGGCCTCCCTCTTATTAAAGGAGTTTTCCCCAAATGGCAATGCTTTAGTGTATTCTGATGGCAAATGCTTGACTATTTCATCAATTTCAATGGGATGTCAATTTCTTCTGCCACTCAAGGTAGCCTTCTAGGCTAATCTAGGGTGAGGGAGGGAACCACATCCATAGTAGAACGTGACTCTGAATAGACAAGGCTTTGATGCCAGGTGTTGTTCATTGACACTCCTTCCATTTCAGACCCTGTTTCTACCAACACTGGCTCAGAAACTGGACAAGTTGGAGACCCCTTTCTTTGCTCCTTCCTTCCTTGAGAACAGAGCCTGTCTTATTCGCTCTCTACCTAGTGTCTAACTGAGTACTCCACCCAAAGTTGATGCTGAGACCTGCTGAGAAAATGGCCATTAATCAAAATGAACTAAATCCAATGGTTAGGGGCTTTCTGGTGGTCCAGTCAGTTGAGCATCTGACTGTGGCTCAGGTCACAATCTCATGGTTTGGGTTTGAGCCCCATCTTGGGCTCTGTGCTGTCAGTGCAGGGCGTGCTCTGGATTCTGTCTCCCTCTCTCTCTCTCTGCACCTCTGCTGGTGCTCGCTGACAAAAATAAACATTTAAAGTAATAATAACAAATCCATTGGTTAGATTTTTCATCCACTCATCATCTATTACCTTAATATGTACACTATGAGTTACATTTTTGACAAAGAGCTGGGGCTGTGGTAGTGAATCAGACAAGGTTCTGACTTTCCAAAGGCTTGTGTTTTAGTAAGGAAGAAAGGTAACAAAGAAGTGAATAAATTATATCATTAATAAATAGCATTTCAGGCAGAAATAACAGCTCTGGGGGGAAAAAAGGGCAGGTCAAGTGATACACGGTGAAAGAGTATTATTAGAAGGCAAAATATATTCCTTTACCTCCTTCTCTCTGGCCAACCAAAGCTGAGTATCTTCTTAGCCATTCAGGGAGTACGTGTTGGACAGAGATATGGAGGTAAAATCAGTTACCTCCTCTCCCAACACCACCGTTCTCTCGGAAGACCAACAAGAATACACTAGCATTTATTAAGCATCTGCTGTGCGCCAGCCATGGTGCCAGGACCTTGATACATATTAAGATGACTTAATTCCAAAAATATAATCTTCCCAGGTGATAGTACTTATTACTTTAAGCCTACTCATGAGGGAGAGAGGCTCAAAGTCACTTAAGTGCCTAGTTGACTGCCAGGACTTCTTAACCAGTCTCCATGCTTCATGTTTATACACTCTTGTCCCTCGGAGCCCCAGGTGAATCTTCATATAACACCCTGTGTTGACGTCACTCCCTGAGACAGCAAGGAGAGAGAGATGAGATTTAAACTTTAAAGGCTACTCTCATATGTCATGCTTGGCTATGAACTCCTTGGGGTTAGAGAGGGAACTGTTAGCAAAAAATAGGAACCTCCTCCAACTAGAAAATTATGCTGAAGTCAGAAAAGTCCACGTAGCTATCATGAAGATGCGGCTACATGATACTGGGCATGACATACTCAAACAGCACTGCCTTCAGCGACCCCCTGTAGTTGCAGTAATGTTAAAAGGCACAACCCAGGGGTGTCACAGAAGAGGCCACACCAAAGTAACCCTTTTTTTTTTTTTTAACCACAGTGCGACTAAGAAGTCACTCTCCCCACCAAAAACAGCAAAATATAATGGTCTCTAAGGAATGGGGGCAGGAGCAAAGGGCCAAACCCACAAGGAACAAATACTCAGGCTGCAGCAACACTGTGACAATGGCTGGAGTGAAATGCAGGCCCTCACAGCAAGCCACTGACTTGAGAAGTCCATTTATAGAGACCAGATAACAAAGGTATCCTGGACCAAGCGCACACAGATCAGGTCCAAGACATCCTGCAGATACAAATGGACGTGACATGTCCACACTGGCTGAGGAGGAACAAAAGGAGAAGGGGGCATTCAGCAAATGAGAAGACAGACAAGTCATCTATCTGCCCAGTCTAGTCACAGCTCCTAAAGAAGAGTATGGACAAGCCAATGGAAGAACTCAAGTGCAGTATTTCTACACAGGGTATATACTTAGGCTTGGAAGACTCTTCTCTAGAGAAGTCTTCCCTCACTGACCCCATCCAAGAACACAACAGGCTGGGTACCCTATCACAATGCTCTTACTGGACTTTGCTCTCAAAGTCTTTCCCATCCTTGTAGATGTCTATGCGTCTGCCTCACGTCAGCCTCTCTGCAATACACTAAGGATGAAAGGACAGTGGTGGCCTGGTCTTGTTCTATCTCTAGTACTCAGTACCTCCCCTAGCTGTGGCTAAACAACCTTTAGCAGGTAGCCAACACCTTTAAGTCTCAGTGATTTTATCCCCAAAAAGGATATTGACAGCAGCATCCTCATGAAAGTGATATTACAAGAGATAATATGCACAGAATATTTTGGAACTCATTGGCACACAAGAGATGCTCATTAAATGTCCATTATTACTTTCTTACTTTGGTCAGGGGTCCGTAAATGCTTACTGAATGAAAGGAGAAAGACCTATGCTAGTTGCATATTGAACTCTACAGAAGGGCCTGGGTACCCAAAGGTTTTACTATTTAGCATTTCTACTCTTCTACTCTTCAGGACTTGTCACTTGTCATTTTCCTGTGGCATGGATTTCAGTCATCATTTACAACAAAACCCCAACAGGACTTGGGCGGCGGGGGGGGGGGGGGGGGGGGTAGGGAAGATCTTTCAACAGTGCTTCACAGGGTATAGATTCCAAGGACAGGCAGGCAGAGCCTCAGTTGCCTAGCTGCCCAACAGGCTGAGGTGAGGAAAAGGTCACGGTATAGTAGGTGTCCCCAGATACCCAGTGGACATTGGCCCAGAGCAGTAAGATGAGAGCTCACCAGTGGCTGGAACTGACCCAATTGTTCCAAAGCCAGTCCCCTCAGGGGATTTGCCCATGGCTGGTTAACCACAGCCTTTAGGTTGGCAACTTCTCCTCAGTGCTTGGAGCGGAGCAGGCCTGGGGAAGCCTAGCCTAATAAAAAATGCTACCACTGAAGACCCAGCCCCTTACCCTTCCTCTCCCAGGCACCAGGCGCTGGACCACAAGTCTCTCTTACGGCATCCCTCTACCGACAAATGACTTCAGTACTTTGGAATCATGCAAATCAGAAAGGGGAAAGAGGAGACACAACCTCCCCCAGGGCCAGAATCTCTCCCTTTCCTTGCTTCTGCATCCCCTACATACCCTTCTTCTTGCACAAAGAATCTGGAGTCACCTGATTAATCTCTCTCGATATATAGCTCAAAACAATAAACCTCCTTGAAATTATTCCAGCTGTCTCTGAGGAGAGTCTGGTCACAAGCAGAGCTTCCTTCATTAGGGTCAATGCATGAGTGAGGACAGCCATGAAAATAAGTAGCACGGGAAGGATCTGGGTTCTAACCACTAATACCTTCCATACCCTGGGTACACTACCCCACCACTGAGTCATGCAGACTTGTAACAAACCACCAGAAGAGAGCAGAGAAGATGTCCATCTAGGACCTAGGTGCTGGAAGACCCAAAAGAGCATCCACTAGAATTTCTATCTTCCCAAGGTGACGAGAGAAGCAGGCGCAGATGCCCTTACAGGAACAGATGCAGGAACCTGCAGGCTGCTCTTCCAAATGCACGTGTGACGATGTGCAAACCACTCCCCCTCACAACAGCAATGTGACCTCCCAATACAAAACTCTGGTCCCACCACTGCATTGGACCAGCTTTGTTTTAAACTCACAACAGAATCCACACTGCTGTAAAACAGCCCACAAGGACCTACATGCAGACCACCCTGCTTCTCCAACCTCCTGTAGAGCCTCCTTCCTCACCTGCTACCCCCAGCTTCACTGGTGTCCACTCAGTTTCTCAAACAGGCAGGGCCTTTGCACCTGCTGTGCTCCCCTCCCAGAAAAGCTCTCACTTTCCACATAACCAGCGTGTTCTCTTCTGTAGGCTCCTGTTTCAACAGCGCCTCCTCAGAGGAGCCTTTCCCAGCCACCACATATAAAGGCCACACCTGGCTAATTTCCACCTTAAGTACTTGTCTTCAGCCATAGCTTTTATTATAAGTTGCTTTTATGTCAATCTTTGAGGTCTCGTTTTAGCTCTCCACTGACACATAAGTTTCATCAAGACAAAAAATGTGCTCATCTTAGGCACGGTTTGGTCCCTGTACCCAGAAGACAATGGAAGCACAAACTCCCTGAACGATTCAATGAATGAACCCACTACATTTTCCATCATTTGTGGGCCAGACATTGTGGAAGGACCTGTATCTCACATCAAATGTATGTTATATATGGTACTTACATCATATATAAATGTATTTATGTTTTATTAAATATTACATATACTTATTTATGTATTTATAGGACATACACATACTACATAAATATAACTAAACCTATTTGTACGTGCTCATCTAAGCCTCATAGGTTCCTGTAGGATAGGCAATCCCATCACCATTTTGTAGACAAGGAAACTGGAGCACAGAGAGGTTATGTCATTTATTCAAGATCACACAGCTAGTAAATGACAGCTGTTTGACTTTTGTTACCACTATGGGCCACTCACAGTTTATCTCAGGGCTGGGACTAAAACACAGGCATCACACATCCCAAGGCAGAGCTCAAGGGGGAGGTGGTAAGAAAAATGGGCTGTTTTCTGCACCTGTGCACCTGCGGAGCCACTTGGGTGTCAGAGGCCGGGGAGATAGCGCCCTCGCTGACTGCTCCGAGCCTGCAGTGGCCACTGGCACAACGCTCTGTGTCTCCCTCCCCAGCTCTGTTTTATATCCTGCAGGAAGCCGGCTATTGAGGAGGATTTAAACGTGTCTGCCAGAGCGTCTGCTACCTCTCCTGGGACTAATCTGCCGTGAAGCAGATGCAAAGCTTCATTTATCACTTCCAATGGAACATGAAAGAGACAAAACCCCAGTAGACACTCCCTGCTGCCAGTGTCCAACGGGGCAGGGCCTCTCCTATCAGGGCTTCTGAGGGGCCAGCTCCCCTTAAGGACAGCCTCTCCCCTGGTGCCCACCCAGGCTGGGCAGTATGGGGTGGGCCCCAGGATCTGCGGTCTAAAGATGGGCCAGCTGAGCCTCTCTGTCCATAAGGTTATTTTTTTTTTAAGTAAAATTCGCATAACAAAAGTAATCATCTAATGTACAAAATTCGGTGGCTTTTCTAATCTTATGTTTTTATTTTGAGAGAGATCGCGCACACGCATATACATGCATGTGCCCAAGTAGGGAAGAACAAAGAGATGGAGAGACAGAATCCCAAGCAGGCTCTGTGCCTTCAGCGCAGAGCCCAATGTGGGGCTCGAACTCATGAACTAAGAGATCATGACCTGAGCCGAGATCAAGAGTTGAATACTCAACCCACTGAGCCCCCCAGGCACCCCCAGGGGCATTTTTAGTATTATACAGTGTTTTACAATCACCACCCATATCTAGTTCCAAAACATTTTTTTTCCAAAGACCTCTCTACCCATTAGCTAGTCACTCCCCATTCCTCCAGCAACTACTAATCTGTTTCCTGTCTCTGGATTTATCTAATCTAGACATTTTACATCGAGTCGTATGTGACCACTGTGCCTGGCTTTCACTTGGCATAAGGTTCTAGGGGTTCATCCATACTGTAGCATGTCCATTGGGGTTTTGACCACTTGCCATTTAGAGATGTCAAAGCTTTGGGTGAAGGATAGAGAGAATGAATACATGACAGTTGGTCATCTCTCAGTCTACCCAGACCAGCTATGAAGTGGAAGATTCAGAATTCTATTCACCTAACAATTTCCCCCACCAGCGCAAGAGCCCCTCTCAGGGGGCAAATGCATCCCTCCCAATGCATTACCCAGGGGAGTGCCACAGCAGGTGTCAAGGCCAGAGCTGTTAGGGAAACTAGAGTCCAGCCCAGTCCTGCCCTGGGAGGTCCTGTGTTCATAGAGAGAAAGGCAAACATTTTATTTAAATGCCTGTAGGCTTTTGCTGAAGAAAACAAAACCAGGCAACCCCAAGAACAAAGCAATCCTGAGAGTTTTAAAAAGCAGTATTTTAGCTGTGAGGACAACAGACCGTGGTCTGACCCCACTGTGGCATCAGCAGAGAATGGGTCAGAATGTTATCAGGTCTTTAGACAAGGGCCCTGAGTTGTGAATATAAATTCAACTGCTAAACTCTCTTGCAAAAAGGGAAAAAAAAATAAAGGCAGTCCCAGTACTGAATATCCACTATGTTCCAGCAGGAATCTCAGAATTGTTTCCAGTATATACTTGTTCAGTTCTTGTACCAACTCTTCCTTTCTTCTGGACATCATGGCCACTCCCATCTGCTGCAAAAACAGCGGGGTTTCTCAGCTTAGCACAGCTGATATTTGAGCAGGTAATTCTTTGTCCTGGGGGTGGGAGGGGGGCTTCCCTGTGCATTGTAGGATATTTATAGCAGCATCCTGACCTCCACCCACTAGATGCCGCTGGCACCCCTCCTTGATAGTAACAGCCAAAAATGTCTCCAGACTTGGCCAAATGTCACCCAAGGGGCAAAATGGACCTTGGCTGAGAACCACTGATGTAAATATAGTCAGGTGAACAAGAGAAACTACAAAGAGCTTTCTCACTAGGTCGCCTGAGAAGTGCAGGTATGCGATCTTGCACTGTGCTTCCAAAATTAGGTTAATTACAACCAACTCTAAATTATCCAGGGGCCAATTATCCACATTATCCTGCCCTCCCCCACCCTACACTATCTGAGGTCTCCCCAATTCACCATTCACAAGCAGCAGGTACCATCGGGAAGAAGGGATTTTAAATCAAGAATGCAGACACGTGGAGAGTTTGGATTATTTGGTTTTGTTTAGGATGGAGAGATGGGGCCATGTTATAATGCATCCTCCTTGCCGCTTGTCAGTGCTTTACTGCTGGCCAGCCTCTTCCCAGCCCCTGGTAGCAGAGGCACTCGAAGGGTAGCAGTCCCTTCCTGTCCTCTCTGGATGTCAGGAGCTCCCAGAGTATCTACTCCTGGTAGGGAAAATCCTAGTATTACCTCTCCCTTCAGGGCCTATCTTCAGGCAAGTGGACCAGTAGAAGGGTCTTCTCTGGGGAACCAGACCACACAGGTTATCAGAAGATCAACCAATGTATGCACAGAAACGGAGAGCCCAACTCTCGTACTATAAAACTAAAGTGAAGATGAATCTTCCAGTCCAGCCCTTGATCTTTACCTCTCCTCCCTCTGACAATCAAACTCCGTCTAAGAGTTGTCATTTACCTTGCCCACCATCTCACTTTCCACCCTCTCTCCAACCCCAGTGCTGCACTGAAACTGTTTCACCAAGGTCACCAAGGGTTCCCGTGTTGCTGAATCTAGTGACCACCCTTCACCTTCATCTTGGATGCAAGATCCCAGAGGGCAGGGGCTTTTGTCTGTTTTGTTTGTTTTTTTTTATATCCCCAGTACTAGAACAATGCCTGACATATAGTGGGTGCTCAGTATAGATCTTTCCAATAAATGAATGAGTGAATCCCACTTCATTTCTGCAAGGCATTGTTAATGCTGACCATCCCCTCCCTCATGAAACACATGCTTCCTTTGGTTCCCAGAAAGCCACAAACTGCTGGCTCCTCCTCCTCCCCAGGGACTCCATCTCTGCTGCCTTTATGGTGTGCACCTTCTTAGCTCATCCATTAGATGCTCATCAGAACCCCATTCATTCCCTTGGCCTCAGTTACCACCTGAACTACCCTATACCTATTCATCATGGTCTCTAAGAACTTCTGGGTCATCTTCTAAGAAGCTGCCCCTATTACCCTTACCTGCCCCAGGTGTGGGCCCATAACTCAGGACTGGCCAATGGGAGTTCCACATGCCTCTGGCCAGAGTGAATGGCTCAGAGGTGCTCATGTGACCCACACAAACCAACGCAAGTCTGGGCCAAGCTTTGAATGGGTGGTGATGGGCCGTTCTCTCTTGTCCACTGAGCAGCTAGGAGTTGTGACCATCTTGACTCCCTATGGGAAGACTGTGCCTAGGAGTTCTGTCAGTTCACAAAAAAAGCAAAGTAAGAAGATGAGACAGAAACCAGGAACTGATGACTTCAGATGAAACCTAGGGTCCAGCTATGCTTACCCCTTCTTCTAGGAGTTTCCGATTAAATGACTCAATAAATTTCATTTTTGCTTATGCCACTTTGGGTTATCTACTTGCCCCTTGGAGATGGCTGAAGTTAATCCAAAAGGAAAAAATTAAAGAGGATTCCTCCCCTTTAATCTGCTCTAGCTTTAGTGGTTTGTTTTCCCCAGTAGAATGCCATGATAGCGATGCTCTAGAACTCCTGAGGGTAAGTCACAAAAAGCCTTGCAGCATCCACTGCCACAGAAGGCTCTCCTGAGAAGGCCATTGTGTAAGGAAACCCAAGCTAGTGGACAAAAAGTGTGACAACAGCTAGACCCCAGGTGTTCTAGCCATCCCAGCCAGGTGCTACACATGTGAGTTGAGGAGCCCTGCCCCAGTAGACACCATATAGAGGAGAACAATCTTAAAAATACAGGGATGCATGTGGGTCATGCTCGCCATCTTTAGCCTTTGAGCCCACCACCATTGAGGCCCCAAACATTAAGGGGCAGAGGCACACCTATCCACTGTGCCCTGCCCCAATTTCGGACCCACACAGTCATTGTGGATATATAAAACAGGTGTTGGTTGTCGCTACTAGGTTTGGGGGTAGCTGGTTATGCAGCAGACATAACGGAAGCACTCAGGGATCTCTTACCTTTGCCAGACCATCCCTGAGATGTGGCCAACACCAGGCATCTCTTTCTCAGGGAGTCCTGGCCAGAAAAACCTCTCTCACAGAACTGAAATGAAGTTATCGATTTGCCTGTCTGTCTCCCTTACTGTAGCACGGGGACTCCTCCGGGGCTCAGCACAGTGTCTGGTGCTAAGATATCAGTATGTATCTGATGAACAAATGAATGGAAGAAAGAAAAGCCGCATGCCACTGGCCTCTGTGAGGATGCTCCAAGAGCCCTACAACCAGCCGTGTCTTTGGGGGCTCTGTTCAAGGAAAGCGGCACTGCAAGTGTGATTATAATAATTGTGACAGGTTCCAAGCCTGGTAATCATTAACCATCCCCAGGAGAGCTAGTTAGCTAGCAAAGAAGAAAGCCCCCTCCCCGGGGTTGGGAGTGCCCGGTGCCCTGACGGCACTTGGCTTCAAACTGAACTCCCCGCGCCTTCTCACGGAGCCGATCTGTCTATAAAATTGGTGGTTTCTATAGAAACAGAAGCACTGTAGTAAAGCAAAGGGAAATCGTACATTCTGTCAGCGTACAGAGATCAATCCTGTTCTTATACAGGGCCAGGACTCTTTCACGCTTTATTTTTGAGCATCTCAGCTTTCATTTCCATCCCAGCCATCTCATCTCATATTTATGAGGCTCCTGCACTGGGAATCTCGTCCCTCCTCACCTAGCTAGCTGCCTTTGTTAACTATGACCACAGGCAGAAGTCTGTAGAAGAGCGTGGAATCCCTAACAACTCTTTGGGGTGCCAACAGCTCCAAACCCCAATCTCACAGGGAGAGCTGGGATCCCTGCTCTAGGTAGCACCTGGGATGATGGCCAGGTCCCCTGATGGTGAGGCTCCATGGCCCCTCGGCTGGACATTATAAAAATCTGCTCTGTAATCAGGTACTTGTTTTACATGCCTATACCTTAGCTTAGACGGTCTCCAAGGTCTTAAATATTAATATTTCTGCAATCTCGGTTTTGCACCCCAAAGTGAAAGTGGCTTTCTAACAGGCAAGGAATTAGAACTTAGCTTGTATTTGAATTACTCATGCTGTCTCTTGATCATCTGCAGAGAAAATTAGATAAATCACAAGTTGTATTTTAATGTTTTAGATGAAGGTCCAGATTTTGAGACACATGTTAACTCACGAAAGGTGCCTGCTTTTATGTTGTATCACTCTTAAAATAGAAATAATACGATGTTTTCCTCATCAGAGAAGCCCTTAATAATACCTATTTGAGTCTGACCTAACAGCACTAAGTGTGTTTTGCCTTTTTCCTGCTCTAATACATGATTGATTGGATAAACAGGAATAAAGACATGGATGAATGAGGGGATGAGGGATGGATGCATGGGTGGATGGACGGGTGGATGGACGGGTGGATGGGTGATAGATGGACGGATAAGCGAATCACATCCACCAGAATAATCTTTCTAAAATGCAAATCTAAGCATCCATCCATGTACTCATGCATATTTCCTGAGCACCTGCCATGTGCCAAGCATGATGTTAAGCACTGGGGATTCAGCAGTGGATATGTGAGGTAGGGTTGGCACCCTCCAGGAGCTAAGATTTCAGTATCTTTGGAGCTGGAAATGGATGGAGAGCAAGCAGAGAAAGCAGTGCAGAGCCAACACCCTAGTCCTAGGTAACAGCTGGTGGGGGCTCGGCCTAGGACAACGGCAGTGGACACTGGGAGGCAGAAGTAGATCAAGAGCTATCAGCAGGCCTTGATGACCAAGCCCTGAGCCTCAATCACAGCTTCACCCCCTTAATTGGCTGTGAGAGTCTCAATCTCCTCAGTTATGTATGATGAATCCTTGCACCTGCCTCCCAGAGTTGCTATGAGGAGTAAATGAAATGAAGTACGCCAAAGAGTCAGATATAAGACCTGGCCAAGAAAATGTTTTCAAGACCAAAATCCTCCATTTTAAAGAAAAACACCCAGACCCATGGTACTTGCCCCCAGACAAGGAATGCTAGAAGCTAGAAACCGTTGGGATGAAAGAGTAGGCAGAAGGTCCAGAGGAAGGACTCAAAGGCATGGCAGAGAAGGGCCATCAGTCACTCAGAGCCCAGCCTACCTCGCCCTCCTCTCCAAAGGCATCAGCCAGCTGCCTGCCACAAGCCGGCTTCACACACTGCTCAGTCCGCAGAGCAGACCATCCTCCTTTGACCAGCGAAACCGTTCCAGGAGCCTGGGTCCCCCTCACCCCATCTGACGCAATCACCAAAGTCAAACACCCACGGCTCCTGAATCGGGAGGCTGCACAAATAAGATCGTGTATGTCCTCCTCCATCAGAACCTTCTTGTTTCATGTACCCACAAAGCACACAGAAAACAAAAACCACAAAGTACACCTCAGCTGCCTCAAGAGCTTCTTAAGTACGCTTTTCCACTTGGTCCACATGACAATTCCGAGGGTGGGTTACAGAACCAGGGGTTTGGAAATAGTCTGTCAGCACCTTGCTGTCTGACCTTGGGTAGACACTGAACCTGAGATTCTCCTTTCTTAAATGAAGAGACACAAAAGTACTAACTATAGCACCTAATGAGAAAATGAGGTTTTTTTACGTATACTTTTTAAAAAATCTTGGGCTGGATAAATTCAATGTGCCCTTTCATGCCTGTTCATAACTGAAATGTGTCCCTCCTCCAACCTCCTCCTAGTTAATACCACTCCCTCCTCTACAGAACCTGCAAAGAAAACTGGACCAAGTCAAACCAAAACAAATTATGAAAGCGAAAGGAGACACATCCAAACCATATGGCAGTTCCCTCACCTGGGAGTCAACAGAGGGATAAGACTGCATGAAGATGGTGGGTGGACAGAGCTGTCCCCTCCCCCAGGGCCAAGGCAAGCACAGCACACAGTGAGGCAGGCAGGACCACCACCAGCAAAGATGGAGGTCCAGAGGTGTTAGGAAACTTAAGCAAGGTCACACAGCTCAGTAGAGGTGAGGCCTGAATTTGAAAGCAGGTCTCCCTCCACATGCCCTTGCCCATGACACCCACTACCATCCCCCAATGGATGACTGCTGGATAGAAGCATCCCTGAGTCAGCACATGACCCAGAATGTGCTTGTTTGCAGGAGAATTTGGGTGAACTTTGCCCCTCAGGAGGGGCAGTTCCTCACCCCCACCTGCACTACTCACTGCTTTTCCCAGGAGACTAAAGAATGCAGTCTACCACGATCCTGAGAGAGATTCCAGCCATGGATTCAGAGGGATCATCAATCTGAGGCTGCCAGGCAATGGACAAGCCAAATGTTCTGGCTTATACCAAGGCAGCAGAAATCCCCCTCAGTGACTCTCAGCTGTCTCTCCAAGGCAGACCCCAGATGACTGAGCCCGTCTAGGCGACAGTTTCTCAGTCCTGGCATTATCAGCATTTTGGAGTAGACAACTCATTTTTGTGGAGGCAAGTGCTTTGTAGGATGTCCAATGGCATGCCCGCCTCTACCCACTTGATGGTATTAGTACATCTCTCTCAGTTATGATAACCAAATCTATCTCCAGATGTTGTCAAGTGTCTCCTGGGGGACAAAAGTACCCCCAGTTGAGTATTATTGCCCTGGGAAGATGTATCACACTCAAGACATTAACAGATGGGCCACAGAGAGAGGGCTGGGGCAGTGGGGCCTCCAAGACCTCTCTCACAGAATAGGATGGCTACCCCACAGTATAGTCACCCAGCCTGAGACTGCACTGCACATTCCGGCCCCAAGCCTGGCAGAGCCTCCTGGCCTCAGTGGGACTAATTTAGTAGACCCAGCTCCCAGGAGGCCTATGTGTAACACAGATTCCAGGGTACTGTTTTCCCAAGAGGAACAGAGCTTCCGAGGAGACCAAGTTTTTGTACTATTGGGTCAGCAGATGCTTTCCTGGAGGTAACTATGGGAATGCAGAACCATGCTCGGTGTGAACATGAAGAGGGAGTTGTTGGAGAATATGGGGCAGTGTTCCTGGGCTGAACCTCCCTCCCTCCCCTGGTTGGGGATGGGAGTCATATTCACTTCTACACCTTTTATTGTTAAAGGATAACCTGGTGGTATGTGCCCAAAAAGTTCTGCCAGCCTGGGAGCTCCAGGAAAGCAAAAGCCACATGTTATCTACACCTTCAGAAACCCCACCACATGCAATGTGCTTCCAGTAGTAGCTTTTAACAGGCTGTAGAACACATTCTAGAAAGCACACTTCTAGAACGTAGATTTTGGTTCATTCTATCTCTATCTTCCATGCCTGCACAAAATGAGCCCGAATTTTCTTAAAAGCATAACTGTAATTAGTATGATGATTAACATTTCATTAATATCATCCTATTTAAGTTATAAATATAAATTTGTGAGTATTTATAAATATAAATTATAAAGTATATATAGATTATAAATTGTATTTAACTTATATTTATATTAACGTTAAAATATAATTCATATATTATGTAACAAATAGTTTTTATACTCTAACAAGTTAAAATATAAATGAAGGGGAACCTGGGTGGCTCAGTCAGCTAAGCATCCGACTTCAATTCAGGTTATGATCTCATGGTTCACAAGTTCAAGCCTCATATCAGGCTCAGTGCTGACAGCTCAGAGCCTGGAGCCTGCTTCAGATTCTGTGTCTCCCTCTCTGTGTGCCCCTCCCTCACTCACGGTCTGTCTCTCACAAGAATAAAAATGTTTTTAAAAGTTTAAAATATAAATTAAATATAAGTATTATTGAGCTTTAAAAGATCTCTATGAGAGCCATCTAGGTGGCTCAGTCGGTTAAGCAACCAATTCTTGATTTCAGGTGAGATCAGCATCTCATGGTTGGTGGATTTGAGCCCCAAGTCAGGCTCCACACCAACAAGGCAGAGCCTGCTTGGGATTCTCTCTCTTCCCCCTCCCTACCTTATGTGTGCTCTCTCAAAATAAACTTTTTTTTTTTAACGTCCCTGTGAGAAAAGTACTAAGAGTGTTGTAGTCATTTACCAGATAAAGAGATTCATAAAGATTACCTGACCTGCTAAGGAATTCTGGCCAGCAAACTGCAGTCACAGACCAGAAACAAAGGCAGAGGCAAAACAAAGCATTCTTGGGGTGTCTGGGTGGCTCAGTCAGTTAAGTATCAGACTTCAGCCCAGGTCATGATCTCCTAGTTTGTGGGTTTGAGCCCCACTGACAGTGCAGGGCCTGCTTGGGATTCTCTCTTGCTCTCTTCCTCTCTGCCCCTCCCCTACTTGCACTTTTTCTCTCAAAATAAAAACATTCTTGCCAAGATTGGGTGTGAGGGTATTGAGAGGCAATGCCAGGACAGAAACCAGAAAAAGGATAAAAATCAATACAGATCAGCACATTCTTAGGTTGGCCACAGCCTCACAAGCAAGCCAGTTGCTTGGGCACAGTTGTGCCAACTTTCTTTCCTGGAAAATAAGGGAGAGCCATGTATCTGCTGCCTTACTTCCTGACTTTCTGGTTAAGGTTCATCCTGCACAGAGTCCTAACTCCTGCATATACAGGCTGTGCTACCCATGCTGCTCCACACAGCCCTTAGAAAAGGCACATTACACCTCATGGTACAGGGCTTGTGCAAGCCCCTTCTGCTCGAATTTGGGCAGCAAACATACTGCAGCTCCCACCAAATTGGGGGTAATAAAGGCTGTGCCAAGCACAGCTTTCTCCACGAGTGGAGGCTAAGACTCCATGCTCTCAGGAGTTAAGGTGACAATATCAGTGAGTGGGCCCACACACTGAGCCAGAAGTCAGGACCATGGGGGGTGGGAGTAACAGGGCCAAGAGAATGTGGGGAGCACATAAGTGGAGTCCAGGACACCCATGGTCTTAGGCCATCTGGGCTGTCCTAGAAATCTCTTGCTTGGTTCCAGATGCCACAAAGCCCACAAACCAATGACAGATTCTGTGTCTGGTGAAAGTCGCTTCCTAGATGTTGGGTCTTTTCATTGTAACTTCACAAGGCAAGGGCAAGTGGCTTCCCTGGAGCCTCTTTTATAAGGGCACTAACCTCCTTCATGAGTGTGACCTAATCACCTTCCAAATCGCACTGGACATTAGGATTTAACTTAAGTACTTTGGATCACACATTCAGTCCACACCACCACATCTTTGAATTAAAGTCCATGCTCCTTCATTCAGTGGCAAAAAGCATTTGACTCATCAGAGATCCCAGGGCCCAAGGCACCTGTATCTAAACCACCCACTGAAAATGCAGATTCCCTGGGGTGCCTGGGTGGCTCAGTTGGTTAAGTGTCCAACTTCAGCTCAGGTCATGATCTCAAGGTTCATGAGTTCAAGTCCCACGTTGGGCTCTGTGCTAACAGCCTGGATCCTGCTTCCGATTATGCATATCCTCTCTCTGCCCCCCTCCCCACTCACTAAGTCTCTATCTCTCAAAAGAAAGAAAAAAAAAAGAGGAAGAAAACACAGATTCCCTTGCCACACCCCAGAGCTAAAGCAGCAGGCTTATTTGGTGATACAATCACAGAATCCACGTATTTTTAACAAGATCCCCGAGTGACTTTTGCACCCACTTAATTTCAGAAACAGCTTGAGCAGCGTCATGAACTGCCCTGAGCATGCCCAAATTCCCTGACTCATTTTCAAGGGGGAAAAAATCGAAACCCAGAAGTGATTAACTGCAGATCAATAGAAGAGAACAATGAATCACGCAGAAGGTCAAGTTGCAGTGCACAGAAGCACAGGGGAGACCGTGCACGTGGCAAGCCAACATAATTAGGGGCCCTAGGAAGCGTCACTTACTCATAAACATTTACAAAAACAGCTCTCCTGGATATGAAAGAACGTTACTTTTTCATATAGTTGTAGGAAAAGTAAATGTTTTTAATATCATACTCTACATCGATTTGTTATTCTTAAGTTTCTTTTTGAGCGACCAAAAGACTCTGTCTGTTTACCCTTTTCTGTAAGAGAGAAGCTGCGGGAAGGGGAGGCCAGAATACACCTCCCCTCCTGGAGAATAATGAACACTTTTTGATTCTTCCACATTAAGACTTCCCCTTGGTTACTGCAACCCTAGCTGACATCAGATGCTACTTAATGGAGACAGATGACACGGGGTGAGGTTGGGCACGGAAAGGGGGCCTCCAGTGTCAGTTATGCATGCAAGACTCTGTCACTCATGAAGACTTTCATTAATAAATCTTTGAGCACCTACTGTTCCAGCATAATGGACCCACCTCTGGAAATTTTTAACAAACTCACATTTAATTTCCTTTTTCATTAATTAATTTTAGTATTAATCTCATCCATTAGAGCCTAATACCTCCCAATTACACATTATAAGCTCGGAGGAAAGTTGGTAATTGAGACTGTCCCAGGATTCCAGGAGTGCCCTGCTCAGGATGTCTGCTTTAATTAGGTTTTCATTAATTACTTTTTTTTTTATCAATTAATATTTTGTACTTTAGACCCAATACTCATAATCTCCACATCGCCAGCCCTTAAATGACACCTCATTTACTATAATCAGTCAAGCTAGGGGGCCCAGGAAGAGTTCAGTAGAATGAGCTGTACTGTCGACAGGCTCCAGGTCTGTCATACAAATCATACATCATCCTTTGGGGATGTTTCACCTCAAAATGTGTGTTGTGGGCATGTAGGCAGACTAGGAATAAAAAGGAAGAACAACAGACCGTGACTGACCCAACAACCCACCTGCACATCAGGAGCCAATGTCCAGATAGGGAAGTGGCCTCACCAACCTCTCAGATGGTCCATCTGTGGCACTCCCCCTACCTCATTACTAAGATGAGTATGTAATTTATCCTCTACACCAAGACACTTCCAACAGAGAAAAGAACTACCATTAATAATTACATTGGATGGGGCTCCTGGGTGGCTCAGTCCGTTAAGCGTCCGACTTCAGCTCAGGTCATGGATCGCACAGTCCGTGAGTCTGAGTCCCGCATCAGGCTCTGTGCTCACAGCTCAGAGCCTGGAACCTGCTTCAGATTCTATGTCTCCCTCTCTATGCCCTCCCCTACTCATGCTCTGTCTCTCTCACTCTCAAAAAATGAATAAATGTTAAAATTATTATGCTGGGGAACAATATAGGGTCATCCAACCCATGAGTGCCATGCAAGCTTAGTCTTCCCTTGACTACTAGCTTGAAAACCGCCTCCTGAGAACCATTGCTTCAAGGATACAACTCTGCTTTTGTTCCCTTAATACAGTGTAGTATTTGCCTGAGAATCAATACACATTGAAAAATGATAATCATGATATAATCTCAACCTCCTCAATTCTTACTGTTCCTACTTTCTGTTGATGTTTGTGAGTATGTGGTAAGAACACTTAACAGGAGATCTACACACTTAAAATTTCAGCAGACCATGCAGCATTGTTAACTACAAGCACAGTGTTGTCCAGTGTAGCAGATCTCTAGAATGTATGCATCTTGCAGAACTGAAACGCCATGCCTATTGAAGAGCAGCTCCCCATTTATCCCCCCTCCCCTGCCCCCCCCCCATTCCCTGGCAAGCATCATTCTAATCTCTGTGTCTAGGAGTCTGACTACAGTATTTTTAGATACTTCATGGAAGTGGAATCATGTGGCATTTGTCTTTCTGTGATAGGCTTATATCACTTAGCATAATGTCCCTACATTCAACCGTGTTGTGACATATAGCAGGGATTTCATTCTTTTTAAAGGATGAATACTTTATTGTATGTATATACCACCTTTTGCTCATCCTTTCATCTGTCAGTAGACATTTAGGTTGCTTCCCTATCTTGGCTATTGCGAATAATGTTGCAATGAACATGGGAGTGCACAGGTCTTCAAGGTCCCCAAATCATCAGGATGTATACCCAGGGTTAGAATTGCTGGATCATATCGTAATTCTGTTTTTAAGTTTTTGAGGAACCATATACTGTTTTTCCTAGCAGCTGGACCATTTTATATTCCCACCAACAGTGGACAAGGGTTCCACTTTCTCCACAACAGGGGAAGGGCAGAAAGAGAGGGAGACAAGGATAGAGAGAAAATCCCAAGCAGGCTCCGTGCTATCAGCAAAGAGCCTAACATAGGATTCAAACTCAAACCATGAGGTCATGGCCTGTGCTGAAATCTAGAGTCACAGGACACTCAACCAACCGAGCCACCCAGGCACCCCTACCTTTTGATTTTTTGGTAACAGCCATCCTAATGGGTATAAGGTGATACCTCAATGGGGAAAAGACAGTCTTTTCAACAACTGATGTTGGGAAAATTGGATATCCATATGCAAGAAAATGAAAGTGCACTCCATCTTACATTATATACAAAAATCAACTCAAAATAGATTGAAGATTTGAACATAAGACCTAGAATGTAAAACTCCTTGAAGAAAACAAAGGGAAAAGCTTCCTGATGTTGGACTTAGCAATGATATCTTGGAAATGACCGACATCAAAGCATAAGCTTTGTTGCAAAAATTGGTTAAGTGGGACTGCATCAAGCTAAAAGGCTTCTGCACAGCAAAAGAATTGATTAGCAGAGTGAAAAGGCAACCCATAGAATGAAAAAAATATTTGGAATCCATAGATGTTAAGGGATTATATCCAAAATATATAAGGAATTCCTACAACTCAGTAACAAACAAACACCACCAAATAGTCTGATTTAAAAATAGGTAAAGAACAGACATTTCTCCAAAGGCATACACGTGGCCAACAAGTACATGAAAAAATGCTTAATATCACCAATCGTCAAGAAAATTCAAAGCAATTCCATTTTCTGTCTTTAATTAGATTTTTTTAGTTCACCCTGTATCTTTTTTTCATCTTGTATATTTTACCATTTCCCAACTATGATTTTATAAAATGTTACTGAAAACCAGCTTTGTTGAGCACAGCTTTCTGTGCCAGGGATGGAGACAAGTACTTTAAAAATGGGGCGCCTGGGTGGCGCAGTCGCTTAAGCGTCCGACTTCAGCCAGGTCACGATCTCGTGGTCTGGGAGTTCGAGCCCCGCGTCGGGCTCTGGGCTGATGGCTCAGAGCCTGGAGCCTGTTTCTGATTCTGTGTCTCCCTCTCCCTGCCCCTCCCCCATTCATGCTCTGTCTCTCTCTGTCCCAAAAATAAATAAACGTTGAAAAAAAAATTTAAAAGTGTCACCTCATTTAATCCACACAAGAGCCCTGGAATGCAGGAGTTATTATTATACCCATTTTACAGATGAGGAAACAGAGGCTCAAATGCAGTGACTGATCACCATACTGCAAAACCAAATCTCTCAAGAACTGAGCCCAGATGGGAAAAAAAACCACCTCTACTTGACCATCAAGTAGACCCTTCTACTTTTGCTTGGACTCTCTTCCTTTGTAGGAACCACTAAAACCTATGCCCAGGTTTTAACGCCAGGACCCTAGGTTCTGTGAATAGCACTGTCCCCCACCCCCGCTTTAATACCAGGACCCTAGGTTCCGTGAAGAGCTGACACTGGCTAGAACTTTCAGGAAGATTTCCTGAGCCCTGACCTGAGGGAGAACCCAAAGATAACAAGCACAGAAGGCAGAAAACCGGTACAGTGGACAGTGCTGTGTCCTCCCCAGGGAGCTCACTCCTGGACCTCACAAGTCTGTCCCATTCCATGTCCTGATTGTGAGGGTACTGCCATTCTCACCTGGAAGGGCTGGCCCACTGCCCAGCACCTAGTCCCTCCCACCCTCCACTAATACAGAATGCCTGTCCCAGGTGACTGAGAGCACCTGTCTACCTTAACCACTCAACCCACTACTACCTACAAGGAGCTGGCTCAGAGACAGTCACCAACCAGGTCACATGTATATTTAATGTATATTTGCATGTCCTGATAAAGTTTAGTGAAATATTGCACTCAATCAAATCAATAGAAATATTTCCTCTCTATGTAAATGTAGTCACCAGACAACACTTGTCATTACTCCCTCACCTCCCCCGCTAATATGCACATACGCACGTACACACACACACACACCTTAAAAAACTGGCTTGAATAAGTAGCAGGTGATAGAGTGACAGGAGCTGCCAGGGTAATACAATGTTACAAACACTATCTGAGCAGTGAGCAAACAGTATCCCCAAATAATTCACTTCCCTATTTTTGGAGAACATACCAGGACAGGAGGTAAAACCGTCCCCATTTATAAAAAGATTACAAAAAAAAAAAATACAACCAATTTAGAGCCTAGGAAGGATATTTTGTAAATTAAACAAGAGAGAATAAAGTATGCAGGGAAAATATACTTTTCTAAAATGATTCTTTGCATAAAATGCCATTAAACTTCATACACTCTCCTTTTGTGTTCTCCATAAATTCAAGAAAACCTGGTTTCTATGAAAAAAAATTTTTAATGAGATCAAAAGAGATTTTTAAAAGGGATCTAGTTTAAAGGCTAGAAAAAAAAGACATGTTATTAAAATAAAACATGTTTTGAAATTCGATAGTTGGTAAAATAATGTTAATGCATTTAAAAAGCCATCAGGAGCATGAGTGATGCCACCAAGTACTGAAGCAGTGATATGTAGAACTTTCCAGAAATGAAGAAATGAGGGCAATGAAGATCGTTATGGTGTTGTTGGTTCTCTAGAAACCTAAAACCTTATTTTCTCCCCCAGTAAAAGCAAATCTCCATATATTGTGGTATCCTTGCTCAGTGGTATCCTTGCTTAGAAATGCTGGATACTTTAGTTACTGGGTACAATACAGTACTTGTTAGAAGGGAAAACAACTAAGTGGTTTCTAAGAAGAAAAGTTATAGTTGCACTTGGCTGGAAGTAGAATGGGTGCCCTGGAATAGAATTAAGGGTTAGGACAGCAGGCATCCATACAGCAGATACTTCAGAGAAGTCAGCAAAGATGCGCAGGTGCGGACAGGGGACAGTCAGGGGAAAAGAGACCAACTCCACTGCCTTCCAAATGGCAGCATGGATGAAAAGAGTTCTTTCTGCACACATCAAGAGAGGGTACGGAGGTGACTGAATAACGACTGTCCCCCAAAACATCCACATCCCAATGCCCAGATTCTGTGAAAATGTTACCTTATGTGGCAAATGGGACTTTATAGATACAAGTTAAGGATTTTGATATTGGAAGATTCTCTGGATTATACAGCAGGTCCCATGAAATCATGAGGGTTCTTGTAAGTAAAAGAGGGAAGGAGAATTGTCAGAGAAGGTGATGGGAAGGATACAAGCAGAGGACTGAATAACTTGAGACCACAAGGCAACCAATGCAGGTGGCCTCTAGATGCTATCTTGCCCAAAAAGGCAAGGAAACAGATTCTCCCCTCAAAAAAAAAAAAGTACACAGACCTGCTGACCCTCTGATTTTAGATTTCTGACCTCCAGAGCTATAAGAAAATAAATCTCTGCCGTTTCAAGTCCTTAAGTTTGTGGCAATTTGTTACAGCAGTAACAGGAAACTAATACAGATGCTTTACTTAAAAGAGGAATAGAGATACAGAAATTAACTCTCAGCTTCTATATGTTGTACCTACCACACAGTGTTGATGCTTTCCTAGCATTAGTTGAAGTTCTAATATTCAATGTGATAATAAAGGATTCTCCATAAGCAGAGTTCAGAGTCCTGAAATCTGGCATACTAGGTAAGCTTACTACAGGTGCCAAAGCAGACATAACACTCCCAGTAATGAATTGACAAGAAAATTAGAAATATTAAAGACAGATATATAAAGAGAATTCCCCCCCAAAAAAATAGATCATATAAAAAAATAAGTTGTATTCAATGTCCAAAACATCCTGAATAGCATTTCCAGTATGAAAGAAGAAACAAACAAGCTATAATTAAAATGACTCATCTCAGACTTCTCCTTTACAATTACTAGACTGCAAAAGCTACCAATCAAATAGATACAGGGTGTAAAGCACTCTTTGTTCATGTATGGAAGAAGCAGAAAGATATTTAACAAATGTGAAAAAATGCAGAGAATACCTGAAAAACATTTCTATCACCACCTACCCCACCCTCCTCAGGCAAGTACTAAAAGAAATACCCTAACCAAATAGGGATTCATTTTTAAAATGAAAAATGGTTTTTTTTTTATGTTTTCAAAAGCCTGTTAGTGAACGCCAGAAGAAGCTGAACATGAAATGATCTTAAAAACGACATAAATACAATTATCAACAATATAAAAATCATTAGTGGTTCTTTAAAAAAAAAAGACAATTTTGGGGCGCCTGGGTGGCGCAGTCGGTTAAGCGTCCGACTTCAGCCAGGTCACGATCTCGCGGTCCGTGAGTTCGAGCCCCGCGTCAGGCTCTGGGCTGAAGGCTCAGAGCCTGGAGCCTGTTTCCGATTCTGTGTCTCCCTCTCTCTCTGCCCCTCCCCCATTCATGCTCTGTCTCTCTCTGTCCCAAAAATAAATAAACGTTGAAAAAAAATTTTTTAAAAATAAAAAATAAAAAAAAGACAATTTTAAAGAATGATGATTAAATTAGAAGCATGCATAAAAATCTCATTCTATACCCTCAAGTGAGGAAATGAATAAAGACTATGGAACAGTATGTAAAACTACACCAACCTACTTTATCCTATGCAGGGGAAAACTGGTAACATTTTGTATTCTGAAGGCAATTAGAAATAAGTCTTAGAAAAAGTTAAAATTAGTTATGTTTTTAAGACAACTAAATGTACCCAACAGTGAAACCAAATGCAGGATGTAGTACAAATACCTAATTATTACGTGAAGAATTGGCAAACTCTGTAAAGATCAGACAGTAAATATTTCAGGTTTCTGAGTCACATACAGTTATTGCCACATATTCTTCTTTATTTTATACTGTTTTGCAACCATTTAAAAATGTAAAAGCTATTCTTAGCCTGTGTGCTATACAAAAATGGGCCACAGGTTGCCAACCACTGCACTTGGGTTAAAAAGAAAGGGAGATAGGGAGAAAGAAACATCAAAAATATTAAAGAAACACAAAGCATTAAATAGAGATGATTAACATCAGGAAAAAATAGAGCAGTTATGACAGTATAAATGGCCTCAACTTTTCTAATAAAAACCAATTATTCACATACTGAGTAAAAAACTAGAGGACAACTAAATATTTTCCCTAAGACACGATCATAATTAAATTCAAAAAAAGGTTTAATGTGAAAGAATGGATGGACAAGTTTAACAGGAAACTTTCAATGGAAAAAATGCAGATATACCATTATCCATCAAAGCAGAATTAAAAGATATTAAATAATACAAATAAAACCATTTTACATCGATAAAAACTGTAACTCTATATATACAATGGAGTATTACTCGGCAATCAAAAAGAATGAAATCTTGCCATTGGCAACTACGTGGATGGAACTGGAGGGTATTATGCTAAGTGAAATTAAAGAAAGACAAAAATTCTATGACTTCACTCATATGAGGACTTTAAGAGACAAAACATGAACATAAGGGAAGGGAAACAAAAATAATATAAAAACAGGGAGGGGGACAAAACAGAAGAGACTCATAAATATGGAGAACAAACAGGGTTACTGGAGGGGTTTGGGAGGGGGGATGGGCTAAATGGGTAAGGGGCACTAAGGAATCTACTGAAATCATTGCTTCACCATATACTAATTTGGATGTAAATTAAACAAAACAAAACAAAACAAAACTGTAACTCACAAAGGAATCCTAACTATTAAGACACCTTCAGGGCACCTGCACAGCTCAGTCAGTTGACCATCCAACTCTTACTTTCAGCACAGGTCATGATCTCACAACTTGTGACTTCGAACCCCACACAGGGCTTTGTACTAACAGCACAGAGCCTGCTCGGGATTCTCTGTCTCCCTCTCCTTCTTCCCCTCCTCTGCTCACTCTGTCTCAAAAATAAACATTTTTTTAAAAAAAGACATTTTCTGCAACAAGTAACACTGCTAGAAAACTAATCAACAGAAATATAGTAACAGTAAGTAAGTTTAACCTACTTCAGAGTCCTGACCAGTCAAAAGAGGAAAATTTAAATAAGAATAAGGAATACTCCAAAACCTTTGGGATGCATCAAAAGCTGTTCTAAGAGGAAAGTTTATAGCAATATATGCCTCTCTCAAAAAGAAAAATCTCAACCTAACCTTACACCTAAAGGAGCTAGAAAAAGAAAACCCAAAACAAAAGAAATAATAAAGATTAGAGCAGAAATAAATGAAATAGAACTTATCAATGAAACCAGGAGCTAATTCTTTGAAAACATCAAAATTGATGAACTTACAGAGAGACAGAGAACACACACACACACACACACACACACACACAGAGAGAGAGAGAGAGAGAGAGAGAGAGAGAATATTCAAAATCACAAATTCAAGAGGAGGAATAACAACCACCACCACAGAAATTCAAAGGATTATAAGACACTATGAAAAATTGCATGCCAACAAATTAGAGAACTTACAAGAAATGGATAAATTTGTAGAGACATAACCTTCCAAAACTGAAGCTGGAAGAAATAGGAAATCTGAAGAGACTGATGACTAGCAAGGAAATTGAATCGGTAACCAAAAATCTCCCAACAAACAAAAACCCAGGACTAGATAGCCTCGCAGGAGAATTCTACCAAACATTTAAAGGAGAGTTAATACCTCATCTTCTCAAACTATTCAAAAAAACAGAAGAGGAAAGAAATATTCCAAGTTCATGCTATTTGATCAGCATTACCCTGATAACAACAACAACAAAAAAAAAAACCTACAGGCCAATATCTCTCATGAACATAGACACAAAAATCTCCAGCAAAATATGAGCAAACCAAATTCAACAATACTTTTAAAAAATCATTCACCATGATCAAGGCGATTGGATTGGAAGAACAAATTTTGTTAAAATGTCTATACAATCCCAAACAATTTACACATTTGATGCAATCCCTATCAAAATATCATTTTTCACAGAACTAAAACAAACAGTCCTGAAATTTGGGTGGAACCACAAAAGATTCCAAATAGCCAAAGCAATCCTGAGAAAGAAAAGCAAAGTTGGAGGTATCACAATTCCTGACTTCAAGTTCTATTACAAAGCTGTTTAGTTTACAAATCCAAACAATATGGTATTGGCACAAAAAAGAACACAAAGATTAATGAAAAAGAATAGATAATCCAGAAATAAACCCACAGTTATATGGTCACTTAATCTTCAACAAAGCAAGAAAGAATATCCAATGGGAAAAGGACAGTCTCTTTAACAAATGGTGTTGGGAAAACTGGACAGCTACATGCACAAGAATGAAACCGGACAACTTTATTTTACCATACACAAAAATGAATTCAAAATGGATTAAAGACCTAAATGTGAGACCTGAAACTATTAAAAACCCTAAAAAAGAACACAGACAGTAATTTCCCTGACATCAGTTATATTAACTTTTTTTCTAGATAGTTCTCCAGAGGCAAAGGAAACAAAACTAAACTTTTGGGACTACATCAAAATAAAAAGCTTCTGCACAGCAAAGGAAACAATCAACAGAACTAAAAAGCAACCTACAGAATGGGAGAAAGTATTTACAAATTATATACCCACTAAAGAGTACCCAAAATATATCAAGAACTGATACTACTCAACACACAAAAAATAATCCAATTACAAATGGGTAGAAGAATGAACAGATTTCTCCAAAGAAAACATCCAGGTGGATGACACATGAAGAAGTGCTATACATCACTCATCAGGGAAGTCATCAAAACCACAACGAGTTATCAGCTCACATCTGTCACAGTGGCAAATGTCAAAAACAGAAGAAACAACAGGTGTTGGCAAGGATATGAAGAAAAAGGAACCCTCTTCCACAGTTAGTGGGAATGCAAATTGGGGCAGCCATTGTGGAAAACAGTAAGAAAGTTCTTCAAAAAATCCAAAATAAACTACCATATGATCCAGTAAATGCACTATGGGATATTCACTGAAAGAAATATGAAAACAGTAATTCTAAAGGATTATGCAATCCTTAGGTTTATTGCAGCATTATTTACAATAGCCAAATTATGGAAGCAGACCAAATGCCCACTGATAGATGAATGGATAAAGAAAACGTGGTATATGTGGTGTGTGTGTACGTACATATACACACAAAATGGATTACTGAGTCATAAAAAAGAATGAAATCTTGTTATCTGCAACAACACTGGTGGATCTAGACAGTATAATGCTAAACAAAGTAAGTCAGAGAAAGACAAATATCACACGATGTCACTCATATATGGAATTTAGCAAAGAGAGAAAAAGACAAAGAAAGACTTAACTATAGAAAACAGATGGGTACCTGAGGGGAAGTGGGTGGGGATGGGTGAAATAGGTGAAGGGGACTCTGTGTATTCTTATCCTGATGAGCATGGAGTAATATATTTAACTGGAATCCCTACATTGTACACCTGAAACCAATCTAATGCTTTATGTTAAGTACACTGGAATTGAAATAAAATTTAAAAATAAAAATAAAAATAAAGAAGCCACGACTAGTATAATCAATAGTGTGGACTTAAAAGACTTATGTACAACTTTCTTTTCCTACAGAGAATTCTTAATACTATGCCACAAAAGAACCTCAACAACTCATTTTTAAAAGTCCTATATGCTTTGTTACCTAGATGTCAAGGCCAAAGGTTAAGCAACATTTAGCCAATTTTAAAAGAGCAAACATGGGACGCCTGGGTGGTTCAGTGGGTTAAGCCTCCAACTTAGGCTCAGGTCATGATCTCACAGTTCATGGTTTCAAGCCATGTGTCAGGCTCTGTGCTGACAGCTCAGAGCCTGGAGCCTGCTTCGGATTCTGTCTCCCCCTCTCTCTGCTCCTCCCCCACTCATTCTCTGTCTCTCTCTTTCTCTCAAAAATAAACACTAAAGAAGTTTAAAAAATAAAAAAAATAAAAGTATACATATCACTAGTCATTTTATAAAGATTTCTGTCATAAGCATGATACCATGATCCAACCAAAATCACAAAATTATAAACTTTTAAACCAGTATCATGTGTATAAATAAAAATGAATTAAGAAACCAAGTCCTATCACATATGAAAAAAAATTATTATAACATGATCAAATAAATTTCATTCCAGAAATACAAGGAAATTTCAGCATCAATTAGTGTATTTAATTCAAGGAGAAATGTATTTTAAATTTAACATCATACAAGTGTATCAATAGATGCCAAATGATATTTGATTAGAATAAATACCCATTCCTGATTTAAGTTCTTAGTAAAATAGTTTAATTATCATTATTTTAAAGTGATTTGTATCTACCTAGGAAAGCCAAGGTAATCAACAGGAAAATGATTCTAACTTCTATTCAAATTCAGTAAGACATCTAGCATAAAAGTAAAAGAATAAACTCATTGTTTTTTTCATGTAACATTATCAGCCAATAAGAAAATATAAAGCTGGGGCAGAAAATGTCCCATTATCTATATATACATGTTTAAATACACATACATACACACACACACTGATATAAACTCATCAATAGTGAGCTGGGGGGGGGGGGAATGCCCCGATTTATAACATTTATAGTATTTCTCATTTTTTCAGTTTAAATATTCCCACCATGCCCAACATGGTTTTACTGCATGCACAGCTAGGAGGAGATGTGCCAAGGTACCCTGTTACACAGTATTTCCTGCTTACAGATATACCACACACCCAAATAAATCCGAGGGCACTGATAGCAAAATTTAATGAAACAATTAGAAAGTCATGACTTTTGGGTATTTATTACTTTTATAATATGTATCACTGGAAACTTATATAACAAGTTTTAAGAATGGCTATGTTTTACAACCACCACACTGAAGTTCTGAAAATGATCAGCTCTTATGAGCAGGTACTGACGGACTCCAGTACACTGCTGTCTAAAGAACCCAAAGATTTCAACAAGATTTGCACTTGTAAAAAAAAAAAAAATATATATATATATATATATATATATATATATATATATATATATATATAACTAAGCTTCCCCGAGAGTCATAAAATAAAGCTTCAACCAACAGAAGGTCATCGTGCTTATAGATGAGAAGCCTTAATATGGTAAAGAGGCTAATTCTCTTTAGATTCATCTACACATTTAAGAAATCTCAACCAATATCCAATTTTATTTTCATGGGAGATAGTGGAAGGGGGATTTTGACAAAGCAATCCTAAATTTGATCCATAAAAAATAAACATGCAAGAGTATCTAGGAAAATTCTACAGAAACTGCAACATTCAGGAAACACTCAATCCCAAAGCTATTACGAGGCTAGAATATTCAGAAAAGCACAGTACTAAGCACTAGAGAAACAGAAATCCTGGTCTCCGTCTAGTGGGGTAGAAAGATACCCCAACAGATAATTCCAACCCCATGTGGCAAACAGCATGATGGAGGAGACACCCAAGAGGATGTAGGGAAAACAAGGAGCCTGCAAATGTCACAAAGTGACATCTTGAACAGACTTGGCTTTTCCAGTCTTTTGAACCTCTCATCAAATTGCTTTCCAGGAAGCTTGTACCAATTCACATTCCCACCACCAGTGTTTGAGACTATTTTCTAACATGCTTGCCAACACAGAGCATTATTCCACTTTAATTTTATCTTGCCTAGTTTAACAAGTGAAAACAGTACCTTGTCTTAAGTAGCACGCCTGGTGTCTACTGAGGTTGGTAGGATTTCATGTATTTATTGGGTGTTTCCACTTCTACTTTGGGGAATCCATCTCTCCTCTATGCCCCCTTGCCTCCTCCTGCCACCCTCCACCCCCCGCTGTGTTATCATAGTCCTCAATGCACAGTGCCATGGCCGTGTGGACGTCCGTTATCCCCACAAGACTACAAGTCAGGAATAGGGATTGCATCAAGTCTCTCCCTGTATCTGCAGCAGAAAGCACTGCCCAGCTTCCAGTAGGCCTCTGACAGCATCTGCCAAATGAAGGAGACAGTGGGTCAGGGAGCACTTGGTGCTGCTTCACCTGGGTGTCAGCAGTGATGCAACAAAACCACATGAAAATGAGCAGCCTTTTCCCCGAGACATAGTTCTGCCAACATTATTTACAGCAACTGGGTGCAAACAAGGAGAAAAACAGAAACAGAGCAAGGCTGGAGTTCATTCCGTTGTACACAATCATCAGGCTGAGAAAAGTTTGTAAAATTCAAGGAGAATTGTCTTTAGAAAATACGTTTTGCTTAAGAGACTGTTGCAATGTACTTGCAGAACTGTCGGAGAAAATTTGATTCTCCGCAAATAACAGTCTCTTGAATTTGTACTTTATTTCGAAAGATCTCCCCTGCTTTAGCTCCCATTTGTTGTGTCTTTACACCTCTTTTCACAGAGGTGGTTGATCTACCATTATCTACTCATCAGACACTGGAAAGGTACTGTGGGGAGATGCTATGGCGTTTCAGCACACGATGAGTTTATACAACTTTGCTAGGACATTTGTGCAAGACCTCAGCCCTTCCTTCTATAGCTACTTACAGGGACCCCGAGAACAGGAGCAGCTCCATCCATTCAGTAGGTGTAATGGGTTTAATGGTGCTCCCCCAAAAGATATGTCCACATTCTGATCCCTCAAAACTGAGTATGACCATTTTGGGAAACTGAGTCTAGAGATATGATCATGTTAAGGATCTTGAGATGAGATTATCCTGAATTACTAAAATGGGTTCTAACTCCAGTGACAAGTGTCCTTCTAAGAAACAAAAGAGGAAAAGACACAGATGGCCATGTGAAAAGAGAGGCACAGCCTAGAGTGATACAGTCACAAAGATTGCCAATAGCCACCAGAAGCAACCAGATAGGGGACAAAGTGTGCTCTGGAGTTTTCAGAGGAAGCATGGCCCTGCTGATACCTTGATTTCAGACTCTGGCCTCTAGAACTTTGAGAAAATACATTTCTGTTGTTTTGAGTCACCAAAACATTGGTGGTCATTTGCTATAGCAGCCCTAGGAATCTATGCAGTGGTTGATCCCATTCACCTGCCCCCAAATCCCTTCTCCCCTGGACTGTTATTCTGACCAGTGCAGCAGCCTCCACCCAGCCCCCTGCCTTCATCCTTGTCCTGTACCAGCCAATCCCTCACCTACACCAGATGGCAGGAAATATTTCCCAACATTCAAACTAAAGACTGACACTCGCCTACTAAAACCTGCAGCCAGTGGCTGGCAGGCCAAAGATGCACACTGAGATAACTCAAGATGCTCAGTCTAGTGTCTGAGGATTCCCACCACATGGCCCCAGCTTGCCTCTTGGATCTCAGATCTGCCAAGACAAATTCCCTGAACACCCTCTTCTCAAGGCAGGACTCAGTATTCAGTTTCTTGAATGTGCCAGGCTACTACGCGCTATTTCAGGTATGCCCTTTCCCCCAGCCTGACAAGTAGATACCTTTCAAGACTCTGCTCAAGTGCCATCTCCTTTTCAGGAACTTCTTTTAGCCTTTCCCTCTCCTACTGCCAACCCTAACAGAACTGAGTGCTCACCTCACATCCTCATTGTCTACAGCCTACTCCTGAGTTACAGTGCCAACCGCACCCGATGACACTCCTCCGTGGACTCCTCCATTCCCCCGTTAGCCTACAGGCTTCCTAAGGGCCACGACCATCCTTATGTGATTCATCTTTGTTTTCCAGAACCTAGCCTAGTACCTGGTATACAACAGGCATTCAGTAGGCTGGGTGAGTGGAGACATGGATATGTGAACGGATACACAAACTGCCAAGTACCAAAGGAACTCACAGATGGGCAACTTGTGAAGGAGAAGGGACAGGCAAAAGGGTCCCAGGACACAAAAATACCCAGAATTACACAAGCGAACTCTGTGGCAAATCAAAAGCTCACTGAACATAACATACATCATAACGAAGCTAGTATTTCCCACAGCTTCCTATTTATAAATCACTTTCCTAGGCTTCAAGCCACTTACTCCTCACAATAACCTGCTGACATAAGTGATTACTATTTCTTCTCTGCACGATGAAGGATGCTGAGGCTCAGAGTTGACAGACATCAGCTGAGTGAGTGGCAGGTGAAGACCCCAGGACCTACGTCCGTCCAGCTCTTCATCCTCTTTCTGCCATAAGCTGCAGACCAACCATCAAGCACTCACGGAACTACAAGCAGTGCTGCAAACATTCAACTGTGTGTCCACGTGGAACCCAGAGACACCCTCTGTTTGCCTGAAAATGACTGACAGGATGGAAACTGACCAGTCATCACCTGCTTCTGGCACCATCAAGGACTGGTTAACGTGAGTATTGTGTTGCTCCCACTAGATGGAAGACGACTCAGGTATCGTTAATGGAGTGTCACACGTAGGTTTGCCTAAAGGGAAATGCTCTTTTGGCAGTTGTCGTTGTTCTCAATTTCTCCCTCGTTTTACAGCCATTAAAAAAAAAGAACAGTTTCAGCAGAGAGGCGGACTCTACCTAGGGGTGAAAAAAAAAGGCATTCTTCCTATTTCCTTTTTTCTGTTTTATAATTGAGTATTTCCTTCTTTCTTGACTTGGAACAAACAAAATCCAGTCAAAATGCTGGTCCACGTGGGAGGATGAACCTGGGTTCCAAGATCAGCCAAATGCTCTGGGCTCTGGATCAGAACTCCAGAACTGGACAGTCAAGCTAGGGAGGTAAGTGTTCAGAATCCAGCCAGGACCACCAGGCTGGCTCTTTGTCAAGTTGGGCTCGGCTCTGCTCAACAAAGATAATGGAAAATACATCTACAAATAATAACAGGTAATATTACTGTGAAGACGTCACTGCAGACTGTGGAAAATGTAAACACACTTTACCTTCATGCCTTGGAAAAGTTACTTAACCTCTCTGTGCCTCAGTTTCTGTATCTGGAACATGGGGATAATAAACCAACCTCAAGAATTGCCTTGAGGATTAAATGAGTCAGTATTCAAAGTGCTTAGAATTTAGCAGTCCCATATTAGCTTTGATTCCGAAGTAGAGAATGATCGATACAAGACAGATACTTGGCTTCACATTTAACTTCTCTGAAACCAGACTCCTTCTTGCTATTGATATATCCTTTTAATATAATGTTTATGTTGTTGTTCCCCAAAAGCTACAATTTAACCAAGGGTGTTTTTTTTCTTTATAGCATCTTAGAAATGAGAGAATATGGTAAAGGATACTTTTGGAAGAAGTGATGTATTTTTCCTTTCATTTCAAGAGAAGAAATTAAGACCAGAGTAAGTTATCAATTCAATCTGTACTCACGTGTAAAAATGCACACAGAGGTCACACATCCTGTTCACAGGCAGACAGATTCTGAAACCAAATACTAGGCTGAATAGGTATTCCCATTCCAAAGAAAGAGCTGTACGCATGTTTTTTTTTTTTAATTTTTTTTCAACGTTTTATTTATTTTTGGGACAGAGAGAGACAGAGCATGAACGGGGGAGGGGCAGAGAGAGAGGGAGACACAGAATTGGAAACAGGCTCCAGGCTCTGAGCCATCAGCCCAGAGCCTGACGCGGGGCTCGAACTCACAGACCACGAGATCGTGACCTGGCTGAAATCGGACGCTTAACCGACTGCGCCACCCAGGCGCCCCTGTACGCATGTTTTTATTTGCATTTCAAAACTCTACCAAATGGCCACAATCAACTACTTGGGATTTTTCCTAATTAGTATTGCTCTGTGCCTCTGTCACCTTTAGCAGAAAGCTGAAAACTTGTAACCTTCAAAATTAGCAGCAATGAATGCCAGAAAGCTTTTCAAGGAACAGTCAATGTGCGTTTGGGACCTAATTGCTGCACCTGAAAGTGTCGTCTGAGGATTTTTCAGTCTTCAGAGAAGTCCCCGACCCTTGGGAGAATATCGTTCAAACTAAAAGTTTCCCCCAAATCATATACCTGAGAAAAATGTTAGAACAGATTTACCCATAAAGGCAAGGAAATAAAACGGAGAATAAACAAACCGTAAATCCGATGTCTCTCCCTTCCTTAAATCCTCCAATGGCTTCCTACTGTACTTGGAACACTAATAAAACTTCCTTACCACAACCTTTGAGGCCCCACATGACCTGTCCCCCAACCACATCTCCTGATTTTTTTCTCATTGTACAATCCCCTTTACACACTGTGTTCCACAGACACCAGCCTTTTTTGTCAAACACATGAAGCATATTCCTCCTTCAGGTTCTCTGTACTTGGTATTCCTCTTGCCTAGAGAGGTCACCCCCTTCTGAGCGCTACCAGGCAGTTGGGCAGGATGTTCACTGTACAAGATCAGGCAAAGCAAAGGGTGCCTTTTTTTTTTCCCCTCATGTAATCCTAGAAGCCCTTTATTTTTATTTTTTTTATGAAATTTATTGACAAATTGGTTTCCATACAACACCCAGTGCTCATCCCAAAAGGTGCCCTCCTCAATACCCATCACCCACCCTCTCCTCCCTCCCACCCCCCATCAACCCTCAGTTTGTTCTCAGTTTTTAACAGTCTCTTATGCTTTGGCTCTCTCCCATTCTAACCTCTTTTTTTTTTTTTTTAAAGGGTGCCTTTTCTAATTCATACACTATAGCAGCCATCTGGGCTAGCAGCAGTCCTGCTTCCCTGGGAGGATTCATTCATTCCTGAAACAAGTATTAGTTGAGCACCAACAGTAAGTCAGGCACTGTTCTAGGCACTGGGATTGTAGCCTTGAACCAGGCAGACAGCCTTTGCTACGTGGGAAGCCAGACACTAGTAAGCTGAGACAAGCAGAAGACAATTCAGCAATAAATGAATAAGCAAAACATCAGTAGTAGTAAGAGTGGGAAGACAATTTAACTCAGTTGTATGACAGCCACTGGATGGCTTCTTTGTTTCAAAGTCTCATTTAAATTCCAGTTAATCTATAGTGTAATGTTGGTTTGAGGAGAATTTAGTGATTCATCACTTACATACAACACCCAGTGCTCACTGTAACAAGCAGATGGCTACTTAAGATTGGATACTCAAGGAAGGCCTCTGGAGATGGTGACATTTATTTTGATGACTAAATGCCACAAGGAGCCATCAACACAAAGAATTTGTTTAGGATGGGGGAGGGAAGACAGGGCATGCCATGCCAAGGGAACTCAGGTGTGAACTCTTATGAGGGCCCCAAGGAGTGAACAAGTTCTTTGTGTTCTAGTAATAGGAAGCCAAAGTATGACTGGAATATAGTGATCAAAGAGGAGACAGAAATATGATGAGGCCAGACAGGTAGGAAGGGCCAGATCATGTGGGACTCTAGATCAGAATAAAGTATTTGGCCTTTATTCTCAGTGAGCTGTAATACTACCTAACTATCTGATGTTCCAAGCAAGAGTGTCACGAGCTGGTGTATACTTTGGAAAGATTACTCTATCCCCGAGTTATCCTAAAGAACTTCCTGCAATGACGGAAGTAATTCTGTTATCTAGACTACCAAATGCAATAAGCCACTGGCCAAATGTGACTAATGAGCACTTCAGATGTGGCTAGTGTAACTGACAAATTTTTATTTTTAGTCTATTTTAGTCCACTTGGTAATTTAAATTTAAATACCTACACATGGCCAGTAGCTACTATCTGGTCCGAAGCACCTTCACCACTGGCTGGAGAATAATTATAAGGTACAGGAGCATGGCAAGGGGGCAAGCAGGAAGATTAATCAGGAAGCTATCACAGCAGTCCAGGGGAGAGATGATGACAGCTGGGAGCAGAGATGGAGAGAAGTGACAGCTAGGAATACCTTTCAGGGCTGGTGACAAAAGAGTGGGGGATAGAAAGGGAAAATGAGGAACTGGAGAGAATTCGTACATTTTTGACTCAAGCAACTAAGTGGATGGTGGCACCATTTTGATATGGAGACAGAAGAAGACACCAATTTCGGGGAGGAAATAAAATATACTAAAAGAACTTGCTTCTCCCAAACTCTTCAGATGGCAAGTTACTCTTGACATCTGGGCCTGAAATGTCAGCTCAAACATCACTTCTTTGGAGGCTGGACACAATACCCAACCCAATTCTTCATCTTTCTCATTTTGCCTGCACCTAGTATCTGCAATTTTTTGATGGCCTTCACTCCACACTGGGTCCTCATCTGTTTTACGTACACACACACACACACACACACACACACACACACACACACACACGCCTGGAATGGTTCCTGGCAAATGGCAGGTACTCAAATACGTGAATTAAAGAAACAGGAATAAATATCTTACAAAGAAAAAAAATAAGAGCTGAAGCCTCAAAGGGAAGGTTTCCAGTTTGAATTTGTACAGCATCAAAAAGTAGAAAAAGTGTGCTCACACACCTGCCCCAGGTATAAATGGATAAATTCTGTTTAGGGTAATTTACCAGTATTTCTTGTATACAAAAACTGAACATAATTTCCAGGTAATGATCTGCCCCATCTGGCAGGTGCAAAAGTGAAATGCTAATCAGAATACAGTTCCCAGCTCTGTAATCCGTTTTCTCTCCAAGAGTTTTGGGGAACTGAGCTGAGGGGGTGTGACATATAAACATAGCAAATCTTGGGCTATGGTTTTTAAAAGTTCAGAGCATCCATGAGTGTTATCTGCCCTTAGTTAGGAGCAGCACATGACCATGAGCCACTTACATACAACCACCACCCCCAACCAGCAGCAGATCATATTCCAGAGGACCAGGTGCTATGGGGCAGGGTGCAATCAGAAGGAGCTTTGCAATTAAGCAAAACTGAGCTGTACAATCCTGATAAAGTTAGGCAACCTCTCTGATCTCCACTCCCAACCACCCTGCACCGCCCATCAACCAGGCCCTCTGATACTTTCTTACCAGTGACAGGGAAGCCCTAACACCCCAAAACTTCTGAGTCCCAGAAGAGATCTTGGCATTCACTCGAGCATGTCAAGCAGGAGCCACACAGAACTTTGTTGTTATTTCCCACATTCTCCTGACTTAATTCTGTCAATGCATTGCCCCCAACACACACACTCTTTCTCACACAATTCCACACCCACAGACACACGCAGAGCTCTCTGCGGCTTCTTTCACTCTACACTGACTCACAGTCGTGAGAACACATTTCCTTTTCCTCTTCACAGGCTTCTGAAATGAGATCGTTTCTGGTAAAAGCAATTGTAAGCGCTGGGTGAACAACTCCAGAAAATTAGTACAAGTTCCACTAAGGCCAGAGACAGAAAGAAAAAAATCTGTTCAATTTCTACTGTATTCACATTACCCACAAAACGGAACACAACTCTCATTCTGTCTCCACCCCCCCCAGTCCCAGTTCTTAACAGAAATTAAAACAAAAGCTATTCCCAGCTCCACCCCAAATGGTCATTTTCTATTTGCCATTAACAGCCACTCCAAATCAGGAATGCACCGTTCTCTCCACTTTGTGAAGTATGATTTCTCATCGAAGCTGCTGCAGCATCTCAATTTCCAATAGAAATTATAGACAACATTAAAAAAATAGCTAGAATGCATTAAAGATTTAACCTGGAGTCATTACAGACATTCAAAGGTGTAATTCTGCCAGCCCTAGCCTGATATACAGACATTCTGAACAAGGAAATAATTTGAGGAATATCTGATATAGCCATTAAGGATAAGAGACAGAAAATATCGAATATGGAAAATATTGTTTTCAACTGATTTAAAAATAACTGAAATGAATAGTTATATATCTAATATCCACTAAATAGAGGAACATGAAGCGATTCAATGCCACTTTTACAAAGAGTTTTTAATAATGTGAGAAAAGTCTGTATTATGTGGCCAAATGAACAAAAAGGAAGATGCATGGCAATATATACGGTATGATTTCAATTATATGAAAATGCACAGGCAACTCTAAAGGGAAATACAGGAAAAAACCAACAATGGTTATCTTGGGTGGTCAGGAAACATGTGTCCTTGTTTTCCTAGTCTTTCTACTCCTCCACACCTTCCAAACTTTGTGTATCAGATACCCGTTATTTTTTTTTTAACAAAATCTTGTCTTTCAGATTTTTATTGTAAAATAATATTCACCTAAAATCTGTAAGCTTTTATTTTATGAAAACAATTCCTGCAAAAGCTTCTGTCTTAATGCCCTCATGGCATTATGATGTTTGGGGAAACAAGGCAGAACTGCTCCCCATGCCCATACCCACCCCCAGTTTCTAGGGGAGCTGGCTAAGGACCCAGCCAACACTATTTCTGGGGACTATGGAGGTGTAAGGGAGTCTGGAAGCCTGGCTATCTCCCAGGGAGCCTAGGAGAATCAACACAGAAGGCTAACTTATCCATAATTACCAGTCCAATTCATTGTAAAAAAAAAAAAAGGAAGGATGATATAGGATCACATTCCTAGTCCTAGACATTCTCCTCTACACAGAAAATCACTGCAAGGCTAGCATTATCGTACCCATTTTACAGATGAGGCAATGGGCACATAGAGAAGGGAGGTATCTGTACAAGATCACATGTCAGTCACCTATCAACGTCTGGATGCAAATCCATTTTGGCTGATACCAGTGATCAGATCCTTCCATTACCCCACGTGGCCTCTTTCATCTATACCACAATGAGTGAAAGAACTGTGTCTGATTTCGAAGCCATTCTCATCACCATCATCCGGACAGAAATGTAGACTTTTAGACTCCTGCCAAAGGAACCTTAACCCTTACAAGCACAAACAACCACATTTATGCCATATCTTCTCAGATGCTGAAAAGGACACAGTTTTGGAATTGTACATAAGTTAGGGTCTATATCTGTTTACTATCTTAACACACTATTTCTCAAACATAGGATTACTGAATCAAAAGATACGATGGTACTTAAAAAGGCTCTTGATATCTATTTCCAAACTTTCCTTTAAAAGGGTTATATGAGTTTCTATGTCCATGAACAGGGTACAGAATTGACCATTTAGTCACATTTTTGCCACCAGTGGGTATACCAGTTTTATTCTGTCAAACAAAAGAAAGAAACAGATTTAAGAGTCCATAGCCCAAAATGAAAAAACCTAAACAAGCCCACTCAAATGTTTAACCACAGCAATGTCAAGTTTGACCTAATCCTCTCTGGGGAAAATGCAACAAATGGCTGGAGCTAACTAACTAGGGAAATCCAAAACAAGCACAAAATCATAGCAGAGAATTCAAAGACCAATCCAGACCCTAGCTTCCAAATCCAAATGCTAGACAGACCAACAGAGAGAATAAAGGACCCTACTCAATAGTTACTGAGAATATATTCAGGGCTACATTCCATATATTCTGAATTATCCCTTAGAACAAATTTGTGCAGAGCTGCATTTGTCTTCACTTTACAGACAGAAGGTTCCAAACTGTCAAGGTCCAAGCAATACCTAAAGGAGTTCATGACCATTCAACTAGCCCTACAAGATGACCCTGACTGGAAAGGAAGACCATAGAGGGTAGTATGAAAAGTAAGTACATCTGTAAAAATAAGTCAAGGGATTCACAAAATAAAAGGATATAAAATATGACACCATATACCTAAAATGTAGGGGGCAGAGGAGTAAAGAATGGATTCAACCGTAAGTGACCATCAACTTAATATAGACTGCAATAAGCAGGAAAAGCTATATACAAACCTAATGGTAATCACAAATCAAAAACTAGGAACAGATCTTTATTCTGAGAAATATAAGTGTATCACTGAAGAAAATCAGCAAATCATGAAAGACAGCAAGAATCAAGGAAAATCTATAGAAACCACAGAAAAGGTAACAAAATGGCAATACTTATCTTTCAATAATTAAGTTTGAATGGAAATGGACTAAGTGCTCCAATCAAAAAACACAGGTGATGGAGAAATTAAAAAAACAAGACCCAGGTATATGCTGTCTATAAGAGACTCATTTCAAGCCTAAAGACTTATAAATTGAAAGTGAGTAGATGGAAAAACATGTATCATGCAAATGAATGTCAAAAGAAAGCTGGGGTAACATGATTTGTATCAGACAAAAATAGATTTTAAAACAAAGACTATAAAGAGTCAAAGAAGGACACTATATAATAAGATAAAACAATTTTAAGTATTTATGCACCAAATACAGAGCACCAAAATGCATAAAGCAGTTAATAACAAACATAAAGGAACTAGTCAATAGTAATACAATAATAGTAGGGAACTTTGGCACCCCACTTATATTGATGGACAGATCATCCAAACAGAAAATCAAAAAGGAAACAGTGACTTTGATGGACACACTGGAACACATGGATTTAAAAGATATGTTCGTCTCAATGTGTATTCTGAATAATGTGTATTGAAAAGAATACACATTTTCAAGTTCACATGGAACATCCTGTAGAACAGATCACTTATTAGGACACAAAGCAAGTCTTAACAAAACCAGGAAGACTGAGTTCATACCATGCATCTTTTCTGACCATAATGCTATGAAACAAATAAACCACCAGAAAAGAAAAAAAATCTGGAAAGGGCACAAATACATGGAGATTAAATAATATGCTACTGAAACAATGAATGGGTCAACCAAGCAATCAAGAAAGAAATCAAAAACTACATGGACACAAATGAAAATGAAAACACAACAGTCCAAAATCTTTGGGACGTAGCAAAAGCAGTTCTAAGAGGGAAGTTGATAGCAATGTAAGTCTACCTCAGGAAGAAAAAATCTCAAACAATCCAACCTCACACATAAAAGAGCTATAAAAAGAATGGACAAAACCCAACACCATCAGAGGGAAGGAAATAAAGCCTAGACCAGAAATAAATGGCATGGCAACTGAAGAAAAATAGAACAGATAATGAAACCAGGAGCTGGTTCTTTGAAAAGATCAACTGAATTGATAAACCTCAAATCAGACTCATGGAAGGCAAAGAACTCCAACAAAATCACACCTGAAAAAGGAGGACCAACACCAAAGAAATGGGAGAATATGATGAAAAATTTTATGCCAATGAATTGTACAACCTAGAAGAAATGGATAAACACCTAGAAACATAGAACCTTCCAAAACTGAAGCATGAAGAAACAGATTTTGAAAGACTGATTAGAAGGAAATTGTATCAATAATCAAAAACCTCCCAACAAACAAAAGTCTAGGACCAGATGGCCTCACAGCAGAATTCTACCAAACATTTAAAAGTACAGTTAATATCTATTCTTCTCAAATTCATTCTATGTGGTCAGCAGTATCCTGACACCAAACCAGATAAAGACAACCACAAAAAAAAAAAAAAAAAAAAGAGGGAGACAACTATAGGTAAATATCTCTCATGAACACAGCTGCAAAAATCCTCACAAAATACTAGCAAACCAAATTCAGCAATACATTTAAAAAATAATTCACAACGATCAAGTGGGATTTATTGCCAGGATGCAAGAGTGATTCAATATCCACAAATCAATCAGCATGATACATCATATCAATAAAAGGAGAAAAACCATATGGTTATTTCAATAGATGTAGAAAAAGCATTTCACAAAGTACAACACCCATTCATGAAAAAAAATCCTCAACAAAGCAGGTTTAGAGGGAACATACCTCAACATAATAAAGGCCTTATATGGAAAACCCACAGAATATATCACCCTCAAAGGGGAAAAAACAGAACTTTTCCCCTCAGGTCAGGAACAAGACCAGAATATCCACTCTCACCACTTTGATTCAAAATAGGACTTGAAGGGGCCCCTGGGTGGCTCATCTGGTTGAGCGTCTGACTTTAGCTCAGGTCATGATCTCTCAGTCCCAGAGTTGGAGCCCCAGGTTGGGCTCTGTGCTGACAGCTCAGAGCCTGAAGCCTGCTTCAGATTCTCTGTCTCCCTCTCTCTTAACCCTCCCCCGTTCATGCTCTGTCTCAAAAATAAACATTTAAAAAATATTTTAAAAAATAGTACTTGAAGTCCTGGCCACAGTTGGCAGAAAACAAAAACAAAGAAAATCATCTCAATTGGTAAAGAAGAAGAAAAACTTCCTATATAGAGAAAACCCAAGAGACAGCACCAAAAAACTACTAGAACTGACAGAACAATTGAGTAAAGTTGCAGGATACAAAATCAATGTACAAGAATCACTTGCATTTCCATACACTAACAGCAAAGCAGTATAAAAAGAAATTAATACTATTTACAATTGCACCCAAAACAGTAAGATAACTAGGAATAAACCTAACCAAAGAGATGAAAGACCTGTACTCTGAAAACTATAAAACACTCATGAAAGAAATTGAAAGGACACAAAGGAATGGAAAGACATTCCATGCTCTAGGATTGGAAGAATATTGTTGAAATGTCTTTACTACCTAAAACAATCTACACATTTAATGTAATCACAAAAGACCCCTAATAGCAAAAGAAATTTTGAAAAAGAAAAGCAAAGCTGGAGGTATCACAACTCCAGACTTTAAGTTATACTACAAAGCTGCAGTATCAAAGCAGTATGATACTGCCACAACAACACAGGAATCAATGAAACAGAATAGGAAACCCAAAATTAAACCCACAATTATATGGTCAACAAAGCAGCAAAGAATAACCAACGGAAAAAAGAGCATCTCTTCAAAAATGGTGTTGGAAAAACTGGACAGCTACATGCAAAAGAATGAAACTGGACCATTTTTTTACACCATACACAAAAATAAACTCAAAAACAATTAAAGACCCAATCCAGGCCTTCCTAAAGAAGGAAGAAAGATCTCAGATACACAACCTAACCTTATGCCTTCAGGAGCTGGAAAAAGAACAGCAAATAAAACCCATAACCAGCAGAAGACAGGAAATAATAAAGATTAGGGCAGAAATTAATGCTATCGAAATGAAAAAACCAGTAGAACAGATCAATGAAACCAGAAGCTGGTTCTTTGAAAGAATTAACAAAATTGATATATCACTAGCTAGTTTGATCAAGAAGAAAAAAGGACCCAAGTAAAATTAAGAATGAAAGAGGAGAAATCACAACCAACACAACAGAAATAAAAACAGTAAGAGAATATTATGAGCAATTATATGCCAATAAAATGGACAATCTGGAAGAAATGGACAAATTCCTAGAAACATATACACTACCAAAACTGAAACAGGAAGAAATAGAAAATTTGAACAGACCCATAACCAGTAAGGAAATCAAATTAGTAATCAAAAATCTGCCAAAAAACACGAGTCCAGGGCCAGATGGCTTTCCAGGGGAATTCTGCCAAACATTTAAGGAAGAGTTAACACCTATTCTCTTGAAACTGTTCCAAAAAAATAGAAATGGAAGGCAAACTTCCAAATTCTATGAAGCCAGCATTACCCTGATTCCAAAACCAGACAAAGACCCCACTAAAAAGGAAAACTATAGACCAATTTCCCTGATGAACATGGATGCAAAAATCCTCAACAAGATATTAGCCAAATGGATCCAACAATACATTAAAAAAATTATTCACCACGACCAAGTGAGATTTTAACCTGGGATGCAGGGCTGGTTCAATATCCGCAAAACAATTAATGTGATTCATCACATCAATAAAAGAAAGGACAAGAACCATATGATCCTCTCAATAGATGCAGAGAAAGCATTTAACAAAATACAGCATCCTTTCTTCATAAGAACCCTCAAGAAAGTAGGGATAGAAGGATCATACCTCAAAATGATAAAAGCCATATAGGAGCAACCCAATGCTAATATCATCCTCAATGGGGAAAAACTGAAAGCTTTCCCCCCTAAGGTCAGGAACAAGACAGGGATGTCCAATCTCACCACTATTATTCAACATACTATTGGAAGTCTTAGCCTCTGCAATCAGACAACACCAAGAAATAAAAGGCATCCAAATCGGCCAGGAGGAGGTCAAACTTTCATTCTTCGCACATGACGTGACACTCTATATGGAAAACCCAAAAGATTCCACCAAAACACTGCTAAAACAGATTCATGAATTCAGCAAAGTTGCAGGATATAAAATCAATGCACAAAAATCGGTTGCATTCCTATACACCAACAATGAAGTGACAGAAAGAGAAATCAAGGAATCGATCCCATTTACACTTGCACCAAAAACCATAAAATACCTAGGAATAAATCTAGGTATTTCACCAAAGAGGTGAAAAATAAAGCTGATGAAAGAAATTGAAGACACAAAGAAATGGAAAAAGATTCCATGCTCCTGGATAGGAAGAATATTGTTAAAATGTCAATACTACCCAAAGCAATCTACATATTCAACGCAATCCCTATCAAAGTAACACCAGCATTCTTCACAGAGCTAGAACAAGTAATCCTAAAATTTGTATGGAACCAGAAAAGACTCCGAATAGCCAAAGTGATCTTGAAAAAGAAAACCAAAGCAGGAGGCATCACAATCCCAGACTTCAAGCTACACTACAAAGCTATAATCATCAAGACAGTATGGTACTGGCACAAAAACAGACACTCAGATCAATGGAACAGAATAGAGAACCCAGAAATGGACCCACAAACGTATGGGCAACTAATCTTTGACAAAGCAGGAAAGAATATCCAATGGAATAAAGACAGTCTCTTCAGCAAGTGGTGCTGGGAAAACTGGACAGCGACACGCAGAAGAATGAACCTGGACCACTTTCTTACACCACACACAAAAATAAACTCAAAGTGGATGAAAGACCTCAATGTAAGACAGGAAGCCATCAAAATCCTCAAAGAAAAAGCAGGCAAACACCTCTTTGATCTTGCCCGCAGCAATTTCTTACTCAACACATCTCTGGAGGCAAGGGAAACAAAAGCAAAAATGAATTATTGGGACCTCATCAAAATAAAAAGCTTCTGCACAGCGAAGGAAACAACCAGCAAAACTAAAAGGCAACTGACACAATGGGAGAAGATATTTGCAAATGACATATCAGATAAAGGATTAGTATCCAAAATCTATAGAGAACTTATCAAACTCAACACCCAAAAAACAAATAATCCAGTGAAGAAATGGGCAAAAGACATGAATAGACACTTCTCCAAGGAAGACATCCAGATGGCCAACTGACACATGAAAAAATGCTCCACATCACTCATCATCAGGGAAATACAAATCAAAACCACAATGAGATACCACCTTACATCTGTCAGAATGGCAAACATCAACAACTCAGGCAATAACATGTTGGTGAGGATGCAGAGAAAGAGGATCTCTTCTGCATTGTTGGTGGCAATGCAAGCTGGTGCAGCCACTCTGGAAAACAGTATGGAGGTTCCGCAAAAAACTAAAATAGAACTACCCTACGACCCAGCAATTGCACTACTAGGTATTTACCCAAGGGATACAGGTGTGCTGTTTCGAAGGGACACATGCACCCCCATGTTTATAGCAGCACTGTCAACAATACCCAAAGTATGGAAAGAGCCCAATTGTCCATCGATGGATGAATGGATTAAAAAAAACGTGGTATAATATACACACACACACACACACACACACACACACACACACACACACACACACACAATGGAGTATTACTCGGCAATCAAAAAGAATGAAATCTTGCCCTTTGCAACTACCTGGATGGAACTGGAGGGTATTATGCTAAGTGAAATTAGTCAGAGAAAGACAAAAGTCATGACTTCACTCATATGAAGACTTTAAGAGAAAACAGATGAACATAAGGGAAGGGAAGCAAAAGTAATATAAAAACAGGGAGGGGGACAAAAGAGACTCATAAATATGGAGAACAAACTGAGGGTTGCTGGAGGGGTTGTGGGAGGGGGGATGGGCTAAATGGGTAAAGGGGCACTTATCTACTCCTGAAATCATTGCTTCACTATATACTAATTTGGATGTAAATCTTAAAAAAATAAAAAAATAAAGTTAAATTATAAAAAAATAAATAAAACAAAAAAATTAAAGACCCAAATATGAGGACTAAAACCGTAAAATTCCTAGAAGAGAGTATAGACACCAATTTCTGTGACATCGGCCATAGTAACATTTTTCTAGATAGGTCTGCAGAGAGAGGCAAGGTAAAGAGAAGCAAAAATAAACTATTGGGACTACATAAAAATAAAAAGCTTTTGCACAGCGAAGTAAACTATCAACAAAACTTAAAGGCAACCTACAAAATGGGAGATGATACTTGCAAATGACATACCCACTAAAGAGGGCCAAAAATCTATAAAGAATTGATACAACTCAACAGACAAAAAAACAAATAATTCAATTAAAAAATGGGCAGAAGACATGGACAGATATTTCTCCAAAGACAGATAGATGGCCAACAGACACATGAAGAGACGCTCACCATCACTCATCAGGGAAATGTACATCAAAATCACAATGAGGTATCACCTCACACCTTTCACAATGGCGGAAATAAAAAACACAAGAAACAATAGGTGTTGGCAAGGAACCCTCACGCTGGTAGGATCTCTCACATTGGTAGGAATGCAAACTGATGCAGCCAGCGTGGAAAACAGTATGGAGGTGCCTCAAAAAGTTAAAAATAGAACTACCCTATTGGTCCTGTAAACACACTACTGGCTATTTACCCCCAAAATACAAAGAACACTGATTCTAAAGGTATACATGTACTCCTATGTTTATAGCAACGTTATTTACAATAGCCAAATTATGGAAGCAGCCCAGGTGTTCAATCAATGAATGGATAAAGAAGTGGTATATATGTGTGCACATATATATACACATATATACATATAATGGTATATATATACTACCACCATATATATAGTGATACACAGAAATTGAGTATTATGCAGCCTTTAAAAAAAAGAATGAAATTTGCCATTTGTAGTGATATGCATGGAGCTAGAGAATATAATGCTAAGTGAAATTAGAGAAAGAAATATCATAGGATTTCACTCACGTGTGGACTTTAAGAAACAAAACAAAGGATCAAAGAGTATAAATCTCTCCAGTTTTTCTGGAGGGCAATTTGATACATACTTTGAGAATCTTAAAATGTGTATACCCTTTCACCTTGTAATTGCATTCCCAGAAACCTACTTTGGAGAAATAGAGATGTACATAAAAGAGAAAAGGATTTTTATCAGAACATTATTTGGGCTGGATAAAATTGAAGAAAAAATTATTAAAAAAAAATTTTTTTATAAGACAAACCAAGAAACAGACTCTTAACCATAGAGAACAAATTGATGGTTACCAGAGAGTAGGTGCACAGGGGACAGGTTAACTAGGTGATGGGGATTAAGGAGATGTACATAACTGTTGAACCACTATACTGTACCCCTGAAACTAATACTGTTAAGTAGACTGGAATTAAGACAAAATCTTTATTAAAAAAATTAAGATCAACCAGCTACTAAATGCAAAGTTCAGATTTAAACCCAAACTCATCACAAACTTGATTCTTTTTCTCTTATTTTAATGTTTTAATATCATTTGTTAGGCTCTTAGATTTTAAAATAAATATTTATGGAAGCATGAGAAGTAGTTTGCAAGTTCCTTTTAAAAAAGAAACTAAGAATTGCCCATATTCTATCAAAGATACGATGAATTGCTAACACTCTGGCTCATTCTCTTCCATTAACTTTTGTTTTATATATAAAAGAAATCAGTAATACTGCATATGAAGATTAGTTTACTAATTTTTAAACTGAACATAGTGAGACTTTTCACATGGCATTCATAAACTTGAAACTATCATTTTGTATATCTGCAGAGAATTCCATTATATGAAATCCATGTAATTATTTCAACTACTCTCTGCTGGTATTTAAATTTGTTTTCCTCAGGGCGCCTGGGTGGCTCAGTCGGTTAAGCTTCCGACTTCAGCTCAGGTCATGATCTCGCGGTCCGTGAGTTCGAGCCCCGCATCGGGCTCTGTGCTGACAGCTCAGAGCCTGGAGCCTGTTTCAGATTCTGTGTCTCCCTCTCTCTCTGACCCTCCCCTGTTCATGCTCTGTCTCTGTCTCAAAAATAAATAAACATTAAAAAAAAATTTTTTTTTTAATTTTTCTTCCATTTTATCCAGCCCAAATAATGTTCTGATAAAAATCCTTTTCTCTTTTATGTACATCTCTATTTCTCCAAAGTAGGTTTCTGGGAATGCAATTACAAGATGAAAGGGTATACACATTTTAAGATTCTCAAAGTATGTATCAAATTGCCCTCCAGAAAAACTGGAGAGATTTATACTCTTGACAACCACATCACCTCATCCTCACCAGTATCATTGCTCAAACTTTTGTCAATGTAAATAAAGATTATTCTTTATCAACTTATATTTCATTAACTGCAAGTGAAACTGATTTTTTCCCCAGATTTTTATTGACTGGCAATTTTTCTTCCATAAATTGTCTATTCATACCCTTTTCTCCTTTTTCTATCAAGACATTGATTTTTTTTGTTGTTGATTATTAGTTTTCTTTATATATTAAGGATAACTTATCATTGTGAATCATGTATGTTGTAAATATTTTCCCTAGGTTGTTTGTCTCTTTGTCATTTTTACCTATAAATGTTTAAGATTTTTATGTAACCAAATGCATCTTTCTTTCCCCTTATAGTTTGTTTCTTGGCTTTTAACTTGGAAAACCTTTGCTCCTACTAAGATCAAATAAATATTCACCTATATTTTCTTCAACTCTTGCCTTTTTCACTGCACTGTGATTTTTATTTCATATGGGTGAAATGTCAAACAAGAATAGAAAAATAAGTGAAAATATCCTTAAGGTTAAAAAAAATAAAAAAGGAAATCCATCTGAGAAGACACATTCACTGGCAGATAAATTATGGATGAATCTGCCCCCTTTGTAATCTCAGGGATGACAACCACAGTGAGCTTCCAATACTGGTAAGAAAAACTCCCTTATCCCAGGTCTTCAGTCTGGGTCTTGTGGGACCTCTAAGTGCTGTGATTCCCCCCCCCCGCACCCCCACCAAGGTAGTGTGAAACTATGGTCCTACCAGCAGCAGGGATTTCGGTCCCAAAATCTCAACCAGCCTGGTATTCCCAGAATACATGCCCTGTGTCCAGCCCCCAATCTCTGCCAGAGAACTCAGAGAGCACACAGGTATGCCCAGAGGGGTCTTTCTGAGGTTCCAGGAGCTAAGGAACAAGCAGGTATGCCTGGAGGGGGTCTTCCTGAGAGAAAGCAATTAAAATTCACATCACAAAAGAAATGAGGCTTTTTTTATTCTAAACTGCAAAACGTGGTGTGGTTAATCAGAGCAATTATAAATGGTAACATCATTATTCAAGCTTCTATTTCCAAACGAAGTCATTTAAATGAATACATTTTCTGCCTTGGAGCAGTAGCTGCCAGTGAGCCCTTAAAAAGAAAGGAAAAAAAAAACTGAGAAGCCCTTGGTACAAAGCCTTGGAGGATGGGGCCAAAGGAACTCAGCCCTTGGCAACTGGGAGTCAGAAGCTCTGGGCACAGTGTCAAAGTCTGACCCTGGCTCACTCTGTGACCTTGGGCAAGACCCGATCTCTCACCTGTGCAGCCAAGGGAATAGATTACCTTGTATTCATATGGCTTTGGGCTCTGACATTGTGGTTTTGAATTCTACAACTTATTTTAAAGACAACTTTTTCTATATGTTGCATCTGCAATTATATCAGAGTCATCGAGGTGTTACATTCAAATAAGACAAATTCTTTAGAAGCTTCTCAACTGCCTCTAAATGGTGACAGATTTACCTTTCAAGTGCAGCCTATGCTATGTGCTTACTATAAATCGTGGGGGAAGGAGGGCGTGCATGTTGGAATCAGATGGTCCGGTGTTCAAATCACATTCTGAACAAGGTGGTCTTAAGGTTACCTGAAATTGATTAAACTTTACACGGGTTTCTTACTATGGGCCTTCACCTCCCTTTTCTTAGAGCATTTACTTTAGAAAACTTCTAAATTCTTTCTCTTGCCTCTTTGAAATGTAGGCAAATCTCTCAGCCTATTAGTTTTATAATCCAGGAAACAAAATGTTTTTCTCCAAGACCAAGGAACCATCTCCATGAAATGTAAGCCCTGAAGGAGAGTGTGCCCCTGCCTCCTAGTCTCTGCTGGAGGGTAAGAGCCTAACTTCAGCAGCACCTTGCTCCAAGCTGTCAAACTACCACCTGTCAAAGATGTATGATAAGGTTAACTTTTCCTTTGGTAAAAGGAATTAGCAACCGCAGAGAGCCTAAGAATTCCCCCACTTCAGCTCTGAAAACTTCTCCAACCCTCTGTTTCAGTGTATCCAAGTTCAATCTGTCTCCCCTATTGCAATGTCTTAAATGTCCTAAATAATGTCTTCCTTGGCTCTTTAACTTTGTCCAGTACAATTGTCATTTGGTTCCAATTGTGTCAACGTACCTCCTTCAACCTCAAGACCCCCATCCCTGAAAAATACTAAAACTCAAGGAATGAATGAAATTGCACATGCAACCACCTGCCAGAAAGCAGAATGGTAAACCATTTGCAAAATCTACCTTCCCATAAACACACCATTGGGTCATTCCCTCCCACAACACCTGTGGGCTTGGCCATATGAATTACTTTGGCTAGTGACACAGTAGCTAACATGCTGCAAAAAGAGGCTTTTAAAAGTACTTGCACATGGGGGTTGCCCTCTTGTTACACGTAGAACCCTGAAAGCATCCTAAGAAGGAAGGAGAGAGCTAGCCTGCTGGAGGATAAGAATTGTGACAACTCAGATGACAGTCTCTCAAACACCAGAGATATGAATGGGGCATTTCAGACACATGAGAATGCTTAGCAGGGACCAAGCAAACAGTCCAGACCACAACAACTGTGTGCCTGACCCACACAGCATCATAAGCTTAAACACAAACACACACACACACACACACACACACACACACACACACACACACCTCTGTTTATTAAGCCACTAAGTTACAGGATCATTTATTTGTTAGATGGCAAAAACTAACTTACACTATCAGGCAGTAAATTTGCGTTCAATTGCTTCTTTTTCCTTTTCTCATGGATGGCTTTGGCAGTGGTTAGGAGAGCTGAGCCCTAGTAAAAAAGGAGTCACCAGCCCAGTTGGACAGGGCAGTGCTATCTGCTGCCAGTATTCTTACTGGTTCCCTGCAGCTCAGTGGATCAGAATTAGACTCACAGGAAGAAGATCCAAGCAGGCAAATGTCATTGAGGCCCTGAACTTTTCTACAGGGAGAGGTGAATTTCCTACTAACCTCTGGCATCAGCAACATGTGGCTGCCTTGCTTTTGGTTCAGGTACCCAGTAAAGGGACACTCAGTCCTGAAACACTTTACATAGACCCAGAGAGGCTACCCAAGAGGTTCCTACCCTTAGACAGTTAGGACCCAGGTATTTTTATTTCCTTAGCACCACTAAGGAGGGGGCATTGGGTTCTGTGATGGACAGACAGTAACTGAGAAGCCATCTACCTGCCCTCATTGAGCTCAGTCTGGCATGGGAGGCAAATCATAAAAGAGTAAACAAGTAAGCAACACAATCTCTATCAGGTGATAAACATTATGAACGAATTAAGTGCGGTACTTGGCAATGAGTAACCAAGCCAGGGACCTTGAGTACCCACTTAGCCAGGATAATCAGGAAAGACCTCACTGAGGTGGTAAGATCTGAAATAAGATCAAAGGGTGTGAAGAAAGTAATTCACAAAACTTAAAAGCATATGTATCAGGCAAAGAGAATTGTGCAAAGGCCCAGAGACAGCAAGCAAGGACAAGTCAGTCAATGCAGATGAAGCCACATGAGCTCAACTTCCCCAGGGTGAACAACTTCCATCTCTTCCATTCTCTCTCACACCTGCCCTTCTGAGGATGTGCTCCAGATTATCATCAGTGCTTGCACTTGCAGGGATCAGAGGTCAGGGGATCTGATGAGCAGAGGTACTATTTCCTTTGCACCAGGCACTGGGTAGACTTACCTCCTATCCTCCCATAACCCATAAGGAGATTCATTCACTACCCCCTAATTCCCTAGAGGAGTATGTCCAAGGCCACACATCTAACCAGGGTCAGCACACAGGTGCCAGCCTGAGATCTGGGTCTAACTTGTTTTCAAAGGCCCAGGTGTGGGTTTGTCTCTTCTGTTCCTGCTTATTTCAAGCTCTTGATCTTCTGCATGCAGTGATGGTCATTTCCTGGAGCCCAAAAGGAGGCACTTAAACATCTTCTTCTTGGGGCGCCTGGGTGGCACAGTCGGTTAAGCGTCCGACTTCAACCAGGTCACGATCTCGCGGTCCGCGAGTTCGAGCCCCGCGTCAGGCTCAGGGCTGATGGCTCAGAGCCTGGAACCTGTTTCCGATTCTGTGTCTCCCTCTCTCTCTGCCCCTCCCCCGTTCATGCTCTGTCTCTCTCTGTCCCAAAAATAAATAAAACGTTGAAAAAAAAAATTTTTAAAAAATAAAAAAAAAAAAACAAAAAAAACATCTTCTTCTTGGTTCCCTAAGTTAAATTCGGGCCACACTTTGTAGCCAGGCTGAGCCATGCTGGCTACCAAATGCTCTGAAATCCCAGGGTTGGAAATAACAATGAAGGCAAGTTTAGAAAGAAGATCAGGTGTTGCCTGAGTGATTTTCCTCTACCCTATCCTAAGCACTCTATATTTACATCATCATCCTGTTTAATCCCAGAGGTTGAGCAACTTCCCAAGGTCACAGAGCTATGAAGAGTAGGGCCAAGAGGAGTCCAGGCAGCCACCAGCTGCCAAATCCACTGTGAGAAAGACCTCTCCAACCCCACCACCCCATTCTCCTAGACAAGTCCACTTTGATCTCAGCAGGTCTGCTGCACCCATCTGCGTTCTATCCGTAGGAAAACGCCAAGTTCACTCACAAACATCAACTTACCAACATCACATGCATGTGTGTTAACAGACATGCATTTATCTATACATCTATACATGGACAGGCATATAGCTCCCTGCATACAGGTAGGCACGTTCCCATATGCATACACGTGTTGTGCAAGCGTGCATTTATATGCAAGTACACAGCACATACATGCACACACACCCCACAATTCACAAACCAAATGCCACACAAATCATTTAGAAGCCAAGTAAGGACTGGAATTGACAGACCATGTAAAGAAACAGACAGCAAAAGCCCTGAACACACCAGATGAAAGGTCCCTACTATTGTCTATCACACAAAAGCTTGTAAAAAGGCCACATTATCTCTGACACAAATACAGCGCTCCTCTTTCTGTAGAGGGATTCCAGTAAAGATAAGAGCTTTCTCATTATTCTAATGTGGAACAACAACAATCCCATTCCAGAACTGACATACTAGAATAAAACATCTTTAGGTAATGCTACTACTCTCCACCCCCACCCATGACTCCAAGTTCACTCAAGAGTCACACAACAAACTTTATTCAGCAGCTACTATGTGCTTTCATGCACATTTTTATATATCATAGTAACTTCCCAGGTAGGTATCATTATTCTTATTTTTAGGCTCAGAAAAGTTCTTTAACCTAATCTAGTCCAATAGGTAATGAAAGGAGAATCTGTGCTCGTCTGACACCAAAGTCCATTCTCCTTGTACAATGCCAAGCGTAAGCAGGAAGTGCTACTGGAGAACTCAACACCTAAGAATAAGTGAGCTATAAAAATAGTCAAAAGAGTGAATATCCCAAGGCAAGCAGAGCCAATGAGTGCCATTGAGAGGCTGGCAGGAGAGCTCAGGGAGCCTTAGGAGGCCTGCAGGGTGGGCATAATAGTTGGGAGGAAAAGAGAAGAGTAAGACGGTGGGCAATTCAGGAAGGAGGTGAGATTCCCTCCCAAAGGTAGATGGTATTCATATCATATTTTGCAGATGAAGAAACTAAAGCACAGGCAATAAACCACCTGAATAGAGCCTGCAGATACATCACCGCACCTGAACCTTGCCAAGGCAGCTATACAGGAGGGCCATCCTGCAACAGCCAGGAGGGGAATCCCTATACCTTCTGCAACTAAGAAACCACTCTCCTTGGAGAGCTTGCCCACCCCCACCTGCATCAATTTAGAGCAGGTGGGAATGATCCCACACTGACACCCCAGCCTCAGCATCTCCAACCCTCACATGGTCCTGGGGCCGCAAAAGGGCACAGGGAGCTGGTGGGGCAGCCACCATCCCCCACCCCGACCACTGCCCCACCTCCTCCCTGCCTACCTTCCATCCACTCTCCCCACAGCAGCCAGAAAGATCTTCCTGCAGATTCCTGTCAAATCACATCCCTACCCACTGGAAACCTCTCGTGCTTCCACTTTGGCTTTCTACACTGTCCCATATAGTACCCACCTGCCACAGGTAGCTTTTTAAATTTAAATCCAATAGTATTAAAGTTAATTCAGTGGCTCAATTGCACTAGCTAGATTTCAAGGGCAGAACAGTCACCTGTGGCTAGTGGCTACCCTACTGGACAGAGCAGATGTAGAATACTGCCAATGTCCGAGAAAGTTCTATGGGGAGAACTAACTTAGATGATGATATCCCAACTCCACTCCATGGCCTACAAGACCCACAGGGTATGTGGCCCCTAGTCACCTGTCCAGGCTCTTCTAGTGGGACACCTGTCATGCTCTAGCCACCTGCCCTTTCTTCAGATCTTCAAACATACCAAGTTCTTTTCCACCTTGAGGTCTGCCCTCCTTTTACTGTGTCCTCAGGCTAACTCCTCCAGATCCCTCAGTCATCACTTCAAACTTCAACTTCCTCAAGGTGTCTTCCTGGCACTTCCTAAAGCCAAACACAGATACACATTTGAATCCCAGCAGTATTCCAATCCCTCATCTTTGCCAGTCCTTCCTTTCATGGAACACATTAAATTTGTAACACCTGAAGGCAGTAGTCTGAAAGCCTGACCACTGCTGGGAGTCATCCAAGCTCACTCATGTGACTGTTGTCTGCAGGTCACATGGGCCTGCTCATAAGACTATTCATGACACGGCAGCTGCCTTTCCTCAAAACGAGGGATACCACCATGAAAGCTACAGGATCTTGTACTATAACCTGGAACTGACACATCATTACTTGTGAATTCCATGGGTCACACACACCAGGCCTGGTTCAGGGGTGGAGGAGACTTCAACGGGGGTGTGAAGACCTGGAGGCTGGGGTCCTTGGGAGCCATCTAGGGGACTGGCTACCACAAGCTGTCTGTCCTATTTGTCACTGTGTCCTCAGAGTGCTGGGCACAGAATAAGTCCTCCATAAATACTGTCGAAACAAAGTATGATTGAGTACCCTTCTCTTACCTCATCTGTGACACCAAGGAGTCAGGCCTGGAAATATCCAATGCTCCTTCCCATCCAAAACATCCTTTGGTCCATTTTGATTTCACAGTCTCAGTATTTGTCTTCCTCTTAAAACTTCCTCTTAAAATAAAGGGGAGGTAGCGGATCTGCGGTCCATGGGGGCTGCTCTCTCTGGGACAGGATCTTGGGTGGGAGACATGTTCAAGGCTTTCCCCCACTCTGACTTTGGTCTAATCCCAGGTTCCCAAACCCCATATGCTGCAAATGGCCCTGCCTTGTATCACACAAGGACTGACAGGTTCATGACGGCCCATGAAATTATACTTCCTATGCACCAGGGAAGCACACACTCACGAAGGGCCAGCAGAGCCATTGACTTTTTATTAGCTGCTTCTCCCAGGCAATAAACAGGAAGACACAGCAGCTGCAGAAAAAGCGAGGCTCCTGGTCAGAACCTGTGATCAGGTCAATCACTGGAGCAGAGATCAGCACTGAGTTTTGACACAGAGTCAAAGGGTCAACTGGCAGGACATGCTAGGAATCAGGGAAACCACCTGACAAGGTAACCATGTACCATGTGACCTGGGATTACCAACAGCTGTGGGCATGATGCTGGAACAGTAACAGCTACCGTGTATTAAGCACCTACCATGTCCCTAGTCCTTTCAGCATCTACTAGATTGGGAGACTTACTACTACTAGTAAATCCCCATCTGTCATGTATCCTAAGGTCGCTGGACATCACACAGTGCCCGGCACACAGCAGGTACTCACTTACCTGAATTAGTAATTTGTGTAAATGAATTAGTGAATTTCCCAAGATGGATTTTATTATGCCCAATTTACAGAGTATAAAACTTAAGCCTATATATTTGCTCAAAGACATGTGGGTTCTGTTGAGCAAAGCTAGATTTAAACCTTCAACTTCTTGATTTCACGTCCAAGATTCTTTTCCTATTATACCAAACACTTCAATGTTTCACACAAAAGGTACACAATTAGAATTCTATTAATTTCCAGGGCACCTGGGTGGCTCAGTCAGTTAAGCATCCAACTTCAGCTCAGGTCATGATCTCATGTTTCATGGGTTTGAGCCCCGTGTCGGGCTCTGTGTTGACAGCTCAGAGCCTGGAGCCTGCTTCTGATTCTGTCTCTCTGCCTCTTCCCCTCTGGTGCTCTCTCAAAATAAAAACGTTAAACAACTCATGTATTTTTTAAAGAATTCTATTAGTTTCCTTGCAATACCAATCGGTCTTCATGAAAACACAGAGACCACAAAACATCTGTGGGCAGTGAAAGGTGGGACAAGTTGGCATTGTTGTGGTTTGGGAGGACCCCGGAGCATCTACTCCACCATGGGTGAGAGCGCCCTTCCAAGTCAGAGCAGGGGAGCTGGGAGGCAGCTTTCCCCAGGAGGCTGACAGGGACCACCAGATGGAATTGGAGGACAGGGCATGCCTACCCTAGAAAACAAGAACTGGTTTCTTCTTATTTGGCCCAACTCCACTGGCTCCCATGAATCAACTCAAATCCTTCCCACTTGGTTTTTCATTCACACAACTGGATGCCTCTTCCCAACCACCCCCTCCTGCCTCCCTGAATTCCTCAACAGCAGAAGTCTAGACAGATTTCTGCATTTTGTGATTTTGCTCACCCTTCACTGACTCTCCTTAAGCATCTTTTCAACTGGAAAAATTGACGATTAAAAAGTGAAACTGTGAGATGCAAACTTGAAACGACTGAGAACCTGAAAGTTGAAGACACAAGGACAGAAAAACTTCCAGTCACAGGTCACTCTACAGTTTTTTCTCTCAAGCTTCCCAAAACAATGGGAGCCCTCAGGGGGCTGTGGAAGAAACAAGAGCAGCAGAAGTTACTATACAGGGGCAGGGGAGGAGGCACTTAGGGATTATAGACTGGTTACTACTGATTACAGAAACGGAAGATGTGCCAAAGTATTGGATAATATGCTCAAAATGGGTATCACCCATGAAGTCAACACTTTTAAAAAGAGATCTTAAAAACAATATGTACTTTTTAAAAGACATTTTAAAAGTTAAAAAAAAATACATGATTGTGAATGATTGAGAACAGAGATTGGCACAGTATGACCTGTTTTTGTAAATAAAGATTTATTGAAAAAAATTCAGGGGAAATATATTTACTAACTGGCTCTTTACACAAGTGTTTGCCAACCTGAATGACTCATTTCACTGAGGTTTTGTTCATTATATTCATAATGTTGATATTTATGAAGTTATTAATCTATAAGTGACTAACCTTATTTATATATAGCTCAAATCAATGATGGGCAAAACTGTAAAAAGCCACAGTGTTACTCAAGGCCACAGGAAACCCAATGCCCTACAAACTTGGCATCATACTTTGACGGGAGGTGGTGTCTGTCAATGTTCAACAGGGTGAGTAACATGATAAATCTTGGAAAAATAAAGCAAAATGGAAATGTGAATTGTCTTTTTCAACAAATACACAGTAAAACGAGAAGGACTTTGGAGACACAGGTGCTGGAATGGTTTTAGAACTCCAGGTCGAAATCTTGTTTTTATTCATGGGAGAAAATGAAAACCCAAAGGTCAGAATCTAAATAAGAAGAACTAATTCATTACTCATCTTAATGAGAAGGGAAGTTTGTAAAGGCATATTATTTAGCTAATATCGTTTCATAACTATGAAATACTTTGCAGAGCAGGCACTATTGATCAGAAGGGGTTTCTGTTACATAGAGGGGAAAGGAATAAACATCATCTAGTAGAAACAAAGGGTATTAAATTAGTGAACTCAGGGGTGGAAAAAGGGCTTTCCAAGTTGGTTAGACCTTGAGCAGAAAACAAAACCATGAGACAAAGTGGGCAGTACTCTAAAATGGTTTGCAGTTTTTTTTTTTTAACTAGAATATGAAGAAGGTTGAAAACAGAGTAGGAACTTGACCAAGCAGAGTTCAAGGTTCTTATTTTTCTCCTGTAAAAATCTACCCTTAATCATGGGGAAAAGAGACTCCTTTCCCATGCTAATGAAATCATAGAGGCCAGGCACCCCCAGTCTAGTTCAAGGGTCTACAAACTTTTTCTGTACAACACTAGATAGTACATTTTCAGCTCTGCGACTCATACAGTATCTAATACAGCTATTTACCTCTGATATTGCAGTGCAAAAGCAGCCATAGACAATATATAAATGAATGCCATGGTTGTGTTCCAATGAAACTTATTTTAAAAAGCTATCCAAAATAATGCATGATCCCACTTATGATTCCATTCTATGAGGTACTTACAGCAAGCAAATTCATAGGGACAGCAGGTAGAATGGTAGTCCCAGGGCTAGAGAGAGGGGGAATGGGGAGTCAGTGTTAAAGTGCACAGAGTTTCTTTGGGAATGATGAAAAATTCTGGAATTGGACAGTGGTAACGGCTGCATAACATTACAAATGTACTTATTGCTACTAACTGTACACTTAAAAGTGGCAATAATGGTTAAAATGGTAAATTTTATGCTATATATATTTTAACTACAATAAAAAAAAGTTTCTACACATTTACAGACACACACAGATGTGACTCCTTGTTGCAAATGGCAGTGTCTTACCATTGGGACCCCAGTGATATCTTCCACTTAATGGAGTGACAAGTTCCATGCAATAGCTTTACAACCAAGTTCAAACAACCTCATCCTATAAAACTTCTTAGGATTGCTAGCAGGTTAAAAACTCTCCCAAATACAGGCGAACTTCCAATCCTAGCAAATTTTTTCTCATGTTCAGATGAGAACAGCAACAGAAGTTCTCTGTCTTGGTTTTCTATTTACCCTAATATATGTGGCACAATGTCTCTTGAAATTATACTGAGTATTTATCATTAGTATTTAAGACATAAACAAAAGTCAGCTTTTGAATTTTTAAAAGGGCTGTGCCATTTGGTCCCCATCACAGTTTTTGCCACTCCCCTCCCCAACTTGTTAACCTTTGGAGGAAATTCTAGGTCTGTTGTGGCACATGAAGAATGAGGTCAGGGCACCTCAGTGGCTTAGTCGGTTAAGCGCCAGACTTCTGCTCAGATCATGGTCTCATGGTTTGTGAGTTCAAGCCCCACATCGGGGCTACGCGCTGTCAGTGCATAGCCTGCTTCATATCCTCTGTCTGCCCCCCCACCCACCCACCCCAGGCTCTCCCCTGCTCATTCTCTTTCTCTCAAAATAAACTTTAAAAAATGAAAAGAAAAAAAAAAAAGAATGAGGTCAAGGGGCCGCTGGGTGGCTCAGTCAGTTGAGTTTCCTACTCTTGACTTCGGCTTAGGACATGATCTCAGGGTCCTGAGATACAGTCCCATGTGGTGCTCCACACTGGTCATGGAGCCTGCTTAAGATAGATGCATTCATTCATTCATTCATTTTCCCTCTTTCCCACCCCCCTCCCTCCCCAGTTCGTGTGCACTCACACTCTCAAAAAACAACAAAAAAGATGAGATCAAAAGGTAAAGAATTTGAGGTAGGTCTGGATAAAAGGATTACATTGAACCAGGACATTCAGAATCAGGCCCTGTTGATTCTAGACAAGCTGCTGTAGGTCATAACTGGGGTACATGCACATCCATGTTGTCTTATGTGTTTCTCTCCCAGGAAGATGGGGGAAGGGGAAAACTCAGCTTTTGATGCTCTCTGTCAACTGGGCTAGGGTCTGAGGAACCTAGCTGTCCTGCATACCCTTCTCTTCCTGCCCCTTGGGAAGAGAAGGAAGTTAGCATCTTTGTCCAGTTATCAAGGCAAAAACTTAGTGTTTTCATGACAAATGTCAAGATGGCTGAACCAAAAAAAGCAAATTGGAAGATTGCATGGTTAGAGCTTATTAGAGGAATGTTCTAGTTATGTGTCGTTGGGTAAAAATTCATTCCAAAATTAGTGGTTTAAACCAACAATCCTTATTGTTCTCTCATGGTCTCTATGGATCAGGAATTTGACAAAAACCTGATCGGGCATCTCATTCGTGTTGAGTTTTAGTTTGTTTACATGTGAATAAAATTAAGGTTATTAGTGATAAAGTATTCTTGATTCTCTTCCTTTGCTCACAAACTCCTTTGACCAGCATTTCCCACAAATGGTAAACAAGACCACAGATATGAGTAACCGGACTTATCACCAAAACCCACCAAGGTTGGCTTAAAATATTGCATTGTGCCACCCTCCTGGCAGCATTGAGAACCTGCCTGTTTGGTGATTGCCCCGATATCACTTCTAATAGTGAAATAACCTATTTATGCAAGACCTATTAAGAGACTTGGGCACAAATACAAGAGAAATTGCCTGGACAAAGAACCCAACACACACTGTCAGCTCTCTTGCTCAATGTAATCTTTCAAGTGACACTCTCAAAGCAATGCATTCTCACCCATTAAATTATGGGAACAGTAGAAAACCTTTTGATTTTAACTTTAAATGCTTGTGGCAGAAGTAATGCTATGTATTTATCAAACCCTGCTGAAGTGACCACCTCTCCCCAGTCCTCTCAGAGTTCCAAGAGGACCGTGTGACTGGGTTCTGGTCAACTGGATGGGTTGTACACCCTTCCAAGCCTGACCACAGAACCCCCATATAACATTCCATGCTTGCTCTCTCCCTTTTTTTTTTTAGAGGCTACATGTGTCACAACATAAAACCACCCCAGAGCAACCACCTAAGAGGAAGCACAGAACCCACAATGAAATGTGATTTGAATCAGAAATCACTTTCATGTGTATTAGGCCACAGAGATTTTCTTCTTTCTTATCCCAAAGCTAAGAGCTAAATTAAGAAATCCAAAACTGGGGTGCTACTGGAATTTGAGGCAATACATTTTTTTTTTTTACATGAGTCACCTGACACCTTGATAGACTAATAGATGCCAGACACACTCCGTTCTCAAGGAAGCCACTGAGATTTTGGAGTTTGTTATAGCAGTGTAACCAAAACTAGCCTAACGTAATATTATGTTAGGATCAACATGAATATATTAATGAGCATTTAAAATTCACATGAATTTTTTAAGTTAAAACATGAAACTTTAAAGGAATGCCCTGCTTGAGGCAGACTACTCTGGCCATGCCCCAGACCCCCCAGGAGCACTCACACATTTGCTCTTCTGCTGTTAGGAAAACTTAATGGAAATATCTGAAGAAGTATCCTTAGGCATTTGGCATAGACAGTCTCTGGAGCCAGATGAAACCAAGTTCTGTTACTTCATAACTGGATCACTAACCCACTCCCATTCCTACCCGGAGCCTCAGATGATGTGATGTAACAACTGGTATTGAGTAAGCTGGTTACCATTTGGGCTGGCTGGCTTACAAGAACAGCAGAATTTCTCTCGTAGATAAATAATGTCCTTTTATTTAGGGATACCCCTGAATGTGTTTATAAAAGGGGAGACCTGGAGACCTGGGTGGCTCAGTGGGTTAAGCGTCTGACTTCAGGTCATGATCTCGAGGTTCGTGGATTCAAGCCTCGCGTCAGGCTCTGTGCTGACAGCTCAGAGCCTGGGGCCGGCTTCAGATTCTGTGTCTTCCCCTCTCTCTGTTCCTCCCCTACTCACTCGTTCTCTCTCTCTCTCAAGAACATTAAAAAAAAAAAAAAAAAAAAAAGATAAGACCTACCCAGACATGGCCAAGACGAGAAACTTATATTTTTTAGAATAGTAAAATTTTCATTAGGATAAACAACAGGAGTTTTGGAGGGCCCAGCAATGTGTTGAAACCATCCTTAAAGGACAAATGGACAGAAAGCCCTGAAAAAGGAGACACTGTAACACAGTAAGAAGGCCAGCGCCTCTAAAGGGGACACATCAATAAGAATTCCCTGTTGTATGAAGTCATCACTCGCTGCCTAACAAAGTCCTCAAACCTTAACAGCTTCAGGCAACCATCATTCATTATCTCACATTTTCTGTTGATCAGAAAAATCAGGAGCAGCTTAGCTGGTTGGTTCCAGTGGCATAGCATTTCTCATGAGGGCACAGTCAAGATCAATGAATAAATGGTTGCAGGTAGAAACGAATGCACTGATTCTAAGGCAAAGGTTATATTGAGCATATTAGAGAAAAGGGGAGGGAATCAGAGGTGGGGGGATACATAGACCCCACTTCTAGCCTCGTCTCTTTTGAAACTTTCATGAACCTGAGTAGCTCACACAGTTTGTGTGCCCATTTGATGACTCAGATCATTCTTAAAACTCTTCCAATCTCTGGGAACACTGGGATCCTGGGGCCCGAGACACCAAGCATGAGAGATGAGGGCAGAGGCACTTAGGTGGCTCAGTCGGTTAAGTGTCTGACTTTGGCTCAGGTCATGATCTCAAGGTCCATGAGTCCAAGCCCCAGGTCGGGGTCTGTGCTGACACCTCAGAGCCCGGAGCCTGTTTTGGATTCTGTGTGTACCTCTCTCTCTGCCCCTCCCTCACTTGTGCTTGGTCCCTCTCAAAAGTAAATGAACATTGAAAAAAGAAAAGGGCAGAAGAGCACACAGTTCGGAGGACAGACAATAGGCTTCACTGAGATTCACCAGTAAGGACTGTCTTCTTCCCACACACCCAGCAAACAGGATCATGCCATCCAATCGACTGCATTTTTTACCCAGGGCAGAAATCCCATCCCTCAAAGCAAGAGCCTCTGATTTGAGGGGGGGGGGGGGGGGGGGGGAGGGGGGTGTTTTAAGAGAGGTCTATTTCAGTCATGACCCCAATCCAACTCAACTCCTAGTCATCCACTTAAGGCAGCTCAACCCCTCTCACTTCCTGTGGGGGAATGCAGCAAGGGCAACAGCCTGACTGCCAGGTGAACAGTTTCCAGCAGAAAGTGTGCTTCGACAAACATCAGGCAGGGAAGGAGGAGGCAAGTCAGCACCTATGTGAGCAACTTCTTTACAAAGGTTCCTCGCACATGCCATTTTTAAATCCTTACAGCAACCCACCGAAGGAGGTGCTATTAGTACCATATGTTACAGGTGAGAACAGTGAGGCTCTCTCTGAGCAGCAACCTTTGCCAATCCATTTGGTAAACGTGAGAGGCAGGATCTGAACGGCATCTGTAAACCGCAAGCCACAAGAACTGGCTGGGGTAGTGATGAAAAAGGAAGGAAAGAGGGAGGGAGACACACAGGGAAGCCATAACCACGAGTGATTGGTTCAAAACCAGTCTAAAAACCTAACTCTTCATTATGGGTTGTGTTGATGGTAGGCAAAGCTGGATACACTTTGTACACACAAGCTCCTCCCACTATTAATGCGATTCAATGACTCAAATTAATCCTCAGAATGTCTGTGGGGAGGGGGGAGGCTATTAGAAAAAGATCTGTCTCTGGTGTGGAAGGAAAGAAGTGGGGGTGCAACCGATTTGCTTTGTTACTTTAGAACGTTTACACTGCATTGTTAAACATGTGGACTCTGGAGTCTGAGTTTGAATCCCAGCGCTGACACTTGCCCATGTGACCCTGAGCAAGGGTCTTAACAGCCAAGGGCCCCAATGTCACCGTTTGTAAAACATGGATAAAAATAGCACCCATTACAAAAGTTTGTTACAAGGGTTAAATATCAAAACATTTAAAGTGCTTACAAGAGTAAATGGCATAGAGCAACTCAATAAATGTTTGCTATTATGATTGTTAGTGGTGAAGAGCATACACACTACAGCCAGAGTGTTAGCATTCAAGTCCCAGCCAATTGTTCCACAAGCTTGTGACCACGGACAACTTACAGAACCTTTCTGTAAAAGGAGGGAGAAAATTCCATCTTGGAGGAGTACAGGCAAACTGTACTTTCCAAAGAAGCGAAGCATCTCCCACCCACAGTATTCTACCCCATCAATATGTCAACACTAAGTCCCCTCCCCCTGAATCTAGAAGGTCTGTGAACCCTTCCACAGTAAGGTGTACTGGAAGTGATGCTGACTTCTAAGAACAGGTTAGAAAAAACCTGCAGCTTCTTGTTGGCTTCCTTGGGATGCCCACTCTGGGAACCCAGCCTCTCACACTGTGAGGAAGCCCGAGCAACTCATGAAGAGGCATTCGTGCAGAGAAACTGAGACCTCCAAACCCCAGTCAGGCTGGGCTGCCAGCCCTCACTCAGTAGTCAGGTAAGTGAGCCAGCCCCCAGACAGAACGTTCCGCTGATACTGTATACGCCAGAGACAGGCTCTTCCACTGAGTCCTGCCCAACATGCATATGCATGAGCAAAATAAAGGACTGTGATGCTTTTTCAGAGAACAAGTGAGCAAAAGCACACACGGACACGCAAGATAGAGAGGCAGAGGGACAGAATCTCAGGCTCCATGCCCAGCACGGAGCCCAACACTGGACTCAATCTCATGACTGTGAGACAATGACAGGAGCCACGGAAATCAAGAGTCAGACACTTAACTGACTGAGCCACCCAGGTGTCCCAGGTTTTTTTTTTTTTTTTGAGGTGACGGTCTTGAACCACTGAGTTTTTGGGTGACTTCCTACACAGCCACAGTAACCAGAAAAGGAAAGCTGGGGAGATTATTAAATGACAATATATTAAGTACTTGGTGCCAGAGATGTGTTATGTTAAATGCTCTTTAGCTATATGATCACCGTCAGTATTGTTCGTTAACTCCCCCAAATCACACAGCTAATAAGGATCGTGGCCAGGAATTCAATCCCAAGACCTCAGTCTCACTTCATCCGCTGCTGATGAACAGGAAAGTAAACCAGTCTAATGTCCAAAGAGTCCAGCGTTTCTTCTCCCACTGCTCCCTGCTGAAAGGCTGGGACAGTACAATGATGAGAACATAGACAACGCCTCTTAAGGGCCTCTTCACGACCCTTTGGGTCAAAAAAAGGCAATCAGGAGACAGTGGATAAGGGAACAATGGCTAGCGCTCTTTCTTTTCCTTTAAGCCAACTACGAAGAGCTGGAGATACTAGTTTCTCGAGGGAAAGGCTGTCCCCTCTATGGAAAAGTAAAATATGCAAACATTGACCAGAGGATAGATGAGAATGTATAATTTACAACTAGCTGTCTCTCTGGACCCAAGCGGGAAGGAGTACGTTGAACCTCAGGTCAGAAAAAGATTCCAGCTGCTGCATCCCAGCGCCTAAGTATTCAATTACAGAAAAGTTTTCGCCCCCGGGGAGACCACTGGAACCTGCATCAGCATCAAAACCTTCTTAATAGGATTCTGCGGTAAGCTGAGATATGCAGGGCCCTGGCAATTGATATGCAAATTAAATAAACAAAACGACATAATAAATAATTAAATCGGTCTAACATGATGAATGAATTAATCATCTCAGAGTGATGAGCAGAAGCCAGCATTCTCACCTAGAAGATCATTGATTTGAGAAAAATGAAACCTTCCTAACTAGGCCATTTCAGCACAGGATGGTGCCTCTATGTCGATTACCTGTACTGGCCTCTGAACAGACTAGGTGCTCAATAAATGTTGGTGGAATCAAATGGACTTTTGCCACCCAGATATCCCTCTGCCTTGTATAGAATTCTTCAGTCAACAACTGCACATTTTCTCATTTCAGTCTTATTTACGAATAAAATAGCTCTTTGTAAGGTAGGCAGGAATAGGTATTACCATCCCCCATCTGACCATCGAGGAAACTAAAGCTAAATGGCCAAGTGATTTATCCCCAAATTGGGTTGGGATGAGAAGAGCCAAGTCTCATTTTGGGACTCCTGACCATCTGGTGCATTTCCCACCCTCCATACCCCAGTGACGGGAATATTTGTGTCTATATGAGGATGAGTGTGTACAGAGAGAAATGCCGTAGCCCCCCACTATTTCCCCAACTGCTTCCCATAAGTCAATTCTAACTGTATTGCAAATCTATACCCAAGTCCATTTTGTACCTCCTCCCTCCATGTTCACCTTTTGTTTAGTTACAAACATAGCATTTCTTTACAGATTCTTAAGAAACTCAGGTAAGCCTGAGGAAAATAAAAGTACTACACAGCCATTAAAATTAATGACGAAGAAGAATATTTAGCCACCTGGGAAAATTTCCACAATGTATTGCTAAGCAAAAAGGTTTCCATACAGCATGTACATTAGCCACGTTATGTTAATACACACACATGTACACACGCAGAGAAAGCATGTGTCAAAAAGCAAACACTGGTTATTTCCATATGGTGGGATTATAAGGAGTTTTTGTTTCTCTTTCGGTATTTTTAAAGACTCCTGGAGATTTATACAATGGCAATGCATTACTTCTGTAATTGAAATTGTTATTTCAAAAGTAAGGCAAACTGCAGTGGGAAGGTGGGGAATAAAATGCTTCTAAACCCACATCTAATGGAAGCCATAAATATTTCAGTGCTATTTTGTTTGTCCATTTTAAGGGAACTAACTTAACAATATGGCTCAACATTATGGAGGTATAGAATAGGAACAATTTGGAATCTCATCCCACAATGAGGCAGGATATGCTTTCAAATCAGTGGTTCTGACATATCATGGAATAATTGAAAAAAGAGAAGGAAAAAAAAATTTAAAGGCCTGCAAAGGCAAAACTCCCTCGTGGCAATAAACCACAGACCCAGCTCTTTCTACTTGCCAGTCTCATAAAGGACTATATAACTCAGAAGACTAACCTCAGACACAGACAGCCCTCCAACCTGGTTCCTCAAGAGGATGTGATGGTGCCTCTCAAAACAAGTTGCATATCCAAGGAAAAATCAACCAGACTATTTCAGGGTAAGTAGGAGACCTAAAAATAGTCCAGATTCAAAAAGAGTTAAAATGCAGCAAAAAAAAAAAAAAAAAAAAAAAAAAAATGGAGGAGAAACTCCTGCAACACTTGTGCAGCAAAAAAAAAAAAAAAAAAAAGTAGTAAATCAATTTTTTAAACAAATTAGAAATGTGCATCTCTAAGAGCATATTCTTTGTGCAGATGTATTCCAAAAGACAAAAAAAATGTTGTAATAGCACTGGTTTGAACTCTCCAAGAAATTGAAAAAATTATGGAGGCAATAAATCAAAATCTAAAATATGAAAGAAGATAAAGTGACATGACAGCTAAAAAATAAAAAAAAGGGAAACAAGTCCACTGAAGAATTCAAAACAGCGTAATGAACCAAGTCAACAATAAAAAACATAAGCTTGAGATCATCACTTATACAGAATGCCAAAGCACATGGCAGACCTACCCTAACAATCAGGGAGATAACGTTGGATGTTAAAGATAAACATCATAGCTCTAGAATGGGTGGGCCCAAAAAAGAACTGAGGAAACAAAATAAAAATTATATTCAGTGATATAGCAAAAGAAAATGTTTATGATCGTAAAGAAAATCTGACTATGTCTACTGAGAGGACTTGCAGGCTTCAGGAAAAAAAAAAAATGACTGAAAAGTGAACAGCATGGAAAAATATGCTAGTGAAATCCTAGAGTCTCAAGGATCAAGACCAGAATCTGCACAAGCATGTAGGGCAAAGTTGGTGACATACAAAGGATAAAAAGTCTTCTTAGACTCCAGGAGACAGCAGAGCAACATCCATGAAGGTCTGAGGGAGAGGTATTCTTCTATATCCAGCCAGCCAGACATTCGTGTGTCAAAGGAAGGGGGGGGGGGGACAGGAAAGCAAGAAAGAGGGCATACAGAAATGGGAAGGGAAAGGAGAGGCCAACTGAGGCCAAGAGGACAATCACAAGATTCTCAAGCATGAAGGACTCAACAAGGCTGATATTAAACACCACCACTAAAGAAGCAACTTGCACCCATGCTTTCAAGCACCAAAAAGCTTCATCAAAACTACAGATCTCAAAACTGAGTAAGTGGTGATAGGAAAGGATTTTAAATTCCTGATAAAATTCACAACTAAAATTAGCACTAAATAAATGATGGGGGTACACAGAGGTATAAAAAATGTTAAACCATAAAACCTTACCATTTTCAAAATACACAAAAATAACTCTACTTGGAAATCCAAGTAGACTATAGGTCTTCCCTGTCACAAAGATCAATACTCCTGAACACAAAACAGACTTAAAGGCAAAGGTAACAATTAAAACTAGAGGCAGACAAAGGATGGACTCAGCAGTTTAAAAGATTCTCAAAATGAATCCAAAACCAATAAAAACAAGTATCTGATGTTTATCAGGAAGAAGACTAAAGCTTTAACTCAAAGATGGGAAAGATACCAGACTAAAATATAAAGACCAAAAGAAATACATAAAGGCAAAAATATACTAGAAAAAATTCATAGAAGATCAAAGCAGACATTCTTCTACTTACAGAGGATTAGGTTGAATTCACGGAGGGTAACAGTATTAACTTTTGTCAAAAGAGGTCATTTTTTAAACTGACAAGTGGCACAAGCCACAATTGAGATCTAACTGTCAAAATATCTATGGTCTGAGTAACAGAGTCCAACACTGTAAAGGAAAAAATGTTGGGAATACTAAGGGGAAAGCAAAGGAAAGAAAATTGCAGTGGCTAATCAGGAAGATAGTAAGTATTCAAGTAGGGGATTTGATTAATATTATTGAAGTCATTGTAAAAGCTTTATTCATACTTTGTATACTGCAAAGAATTTAAGTTCCTTTTCTAAGGCCCACTAAATAGTTATAAAATCTACCAATATTAAATAACGAAGAAAATCCCATTAAGTGCCCAAAAAAGAAATTAATAACATAGATTATATTCTCTACTCACACTACAATAAATGAGAAATTAATTTCAAAAGTAGAACAAAATAATTATTCCAACAGCTTGGAAATAATTCTTGGGTCAAAAATAAAACCAAAACAGCAATTACAGATTTTTTTAGAGAATAGCAATAATAACCAACACATATCAAAATACATGGAAAGTGGCCAACATGTACTGAAAGTAAATTTCATAGCCTTAAATACTTTAGTAACTAAGAAATAAAACAAATCAATTATTTAAGAAATCAACTCAAGAAACTAGAAAATAAAACACTGACTAAAACAGGAAAAATGGGTTTAATAAAGATAAAAGCACAAATCAATTCATTAAAAAAAGAAGAAAAAGAAAAACACCAAAATTAATAAATCCAAGAGCTGGCTCATTGAGAAAAAGACAAACTACATGAATCATGAAAAGAGTCTCATTCAAGAAAAAATAGAATAAAAAACATGAGAAAAAGGGGCACCTGGGTGGCTCAGCCTGTTGAGCGACCGACTTCAGCTCGACTCGTGATCTCACAGTCTGAGTTCGCGCCCCAAACTCTGTCTCTGTGCTGACAGCTAGGAGCCCGGAGCCTACTTCAGATTTTGTGTCTCTCTCCTCTCTGCCCCTCCCCCACTTGCTCGCACACTCTCTCTCTCTCAAAAATAAACATTAGAATTAAAAAAAAAAGTAACGAGAAAAATATTTGAAGAGATAAAGGAAAAAATTCAAAACTTCCTTTGTCAACTTGAGAATTTAAAATTAAATATATATAACATGTATGTATGTAGGTATGTGCACACACACGGCTCCCAAAAGAGCCACTGGAATCTAGCAACGTCTAGGGTAATTCACGTGATACTTTAAATCCCTTTAAAGGGTGCCTGGATGGCTCAGTCTGTTAGGCGTCCAACTTCAACTCAGGTCATGGTCTCATGGTTCATGGGCTCAAGCCCCACATTGGGCTCTGTGCTGACAGCTCAGAGCCTGGAGCCCACCTTGGATTCTGTGTCTCCTTCTCTCCCTGCCTCTCCCCAATTTGTGTTCTGTCTCTGTGTCTCAAAAATAAATAAATGTAAAAAAAAAATTTTTAATTCTAAAATAAAATTTTTAACAGAAAAGAATCCCATACCTTGTTACATAAACACCATACAACAAAGAAGTGGAGTTCATTCAAATACAGCAATAGTTTATACTAAATATATTAGTACAAAAATATAGGTCAATTTATATGAAAATAATAATTTTAGGCTGGGGAAGGCCCTTCTGAGTATGGTTTCCAAGCCACAAACCATAAAGGCAATGGTTGAAATACTTCATAAAAGTTTTTAAAAATCTCTATTGCAAAAATCATTAAACTTACAAACAAAATTTAAAGAAAAATGACTAACTCGGAAAATACATTTGAAGTTGCTGAGGTTACTTACTATAATGTATAAAGAGCTACTAAAATGTACCAAGAAAAAGACCTCTCCAACTAACAAATGAAGGATATTAACCAATTCGCAAAAGAAAGGCAAATGGTCAAATAGGTCTATGCCTTTACTCATTCAAGCAACAAGCTTTAAATACTCTTCAGGCATTAGGTTCACAGTTCTGTTTCAGCAAAGAAAACAAAGTCACTTCCTACAAGGGAAGATAATCTAATTATCAAAGAAATGCCAATCAACCTACATTCACCCAATTAACAAAGATTTTAAAGAAAGATTCATTCATATCCTGGGTTAAGATGGATGCCAGCAAACCAACCCCTTCACACATCATTGGCAGAATTTAAACCGGTACACAATCCTGCTGGCATTTAATGTGGTAAAAAATTCTCGTAAAGGCATACTTTCCAACAGACGAAATCCACAGGAAATACACAAACAGGTCTATGTGAAAGAACTTCATCACAGCATTACTTACAACAGTGAAAATAACCTAAATATCCATCAATAGAAGAATGGTGTAAAAATATCAAATAACAGTTCTTGATCTTTTCTTGTTTGTTCATATACTAGGCATGCATTTTTCAAATCCTATCAATAGGAGAAATGCTACTTTGAAATATTTCATTTATTGTGCAGCATTTCAGATCCAAAGTGAAGAGACTGAGAGACAGTAGGAACACTAACACATTTTAAATGATGTTAATGGAACAACATGGGAAGATTCAGTACCGTATGTAAAACACACAGATTTAAGCAGGTAAACACCACTCAAAGCTTTTCTTAAAAACGAGGTCCAAGGCTGCCCAGGGGCCTCTGAGAGCTAAGTCCAACAGTCCTCAAAACACGCGAACACCCAGGGGACTGGGTCGGGCACCTACATACTAAGTTCCTACTAATGCTCACATCCCCTTCTGGATATCCACTTTTCACACAGCAGCCAGGACGCTTTTTTTTTTTTTTTTTTTTTTTTTTTTTTTTTTTTTTTTTTTAATTTGAGTTAAACCCTAGCTCTCCCTCCACAGGCCTCTGGATACTCTTACCATAGAAATGCAAACTCAGACAGTAATGGTCCACAAAGCCCTCTGTGACAGTGACCAGCCCCTGTGCACTCTCCAACCCCATCTCATTCCATCCTTCCTTTCATAGGGGCCTTCTAACAATGTTCAGAACCATTCGAGCTCACTACCTCAGGACCTTTGCACACAATCTTCACTACCTGTAATGCTCCTTTCCCCACTTTTCTCGGAGCTCAAAGACCATATCCCCAGAGCAGCATCCACTAACCAGCCCCTTTGTTGCTAGAGATCACTTCCTATTTCCTTCATTGCACTTCTCACAGTTTTTTTTTTTTTTTTGGGGGGGGGGGGAAGAGGAGAAACATATTGGCTGCAATTTTTTTAAGTATTAGTTCACTTATTCACTGTTTCCTCCAGTGGAATGCATGTTCCAGAAGGCAGATCCTAGGTCTATTTTGCTCTTCACTAAATCCACAGCAATCCAGCTTTGAACCCGCCATCCCAAGAGCCTTCAAATGCTGATGAATGAATATATGAATGTGAACACGCTTTTAAACAGTGTATCAAGAACCTTAAACATGTTTAAAAGAAGTTATTTTTGATCATCTCTTCCTATTTCTAGGACTCGACCCTAAGGAAATAATCAGAGAAATACGTGAAAATTAATAGCCAAAGATGTTCATTACAACATTCTTCCAAAAGCAAAAATTGGAAGCAACCTGCATGCCCACCAGAGGGAAGTATTTAAATAAGTTATATGAAATGAAATACTCTACGAAATGTAAGGTAATGTGGTAAGTTTTTAAAAGGTAGTAACAATGCACAGTTGAACCCTACACGTTAGTAAACACAGAGCATACAATTATATACTACAGCAAGAAGAAACAGTGCAAAACAGGAGTCACAGTTTTTGGGTTTCTTCTGTGTATTTCCTACATTTTCCAATGTTACCGGTTTTCTAATTTTTAACAATGATTTTTTTTATAATTTTTTAATGTTTATTTTGAGAGAGTGCACAAGTGGATGAGGCACAGAAAAAGAGGGACAGAGGGAATCCCAAGCAGGCTCCACGCTGTCAGCACAAAGCCCAATGGTGGGCTTGATCCCATGAACTGCAAGATCACAACCTGAGCCAAGATCAAGACCTGGATCCTTAACCGACTAAACCATTCAGGTGCCCTGACATTTTTAAAACAAATGCAAAATAAACATCATTTATAATTAACAAAAAACAGATCTCTCCTTCTTTGAGTATAATATTTAGTTCTGCTAACAAAACTATTTTGAAGTATCTTTTGAAATACATTTTCAAATTTGAAAATAAGGCTGACAGGCTAAACCCAATCAAGGACAATTGCTCTAGCTAAAACTGAGATTCTATCAGTATGTAAAGCACAGTCCTAGCATATGATAATTTATTCTGATTCCCAAAACCCAAAGCAAAAAATCATTAATATGGGCTCTTTCACCTCAAAATCTACAGAAATACACTACATCCTCCAGTCCTCAGTCCTCTATATGCTCTTTTACTGCCTGCTCAGGAGGATCCCTTCACCTTGCGCTGGCTTCCCCATCCGTATCTCTTTTTGCTTCTATGTTTCACACTCAGCTTGCCCTGACTTCCCTTTAAACTTGACATCCTTGTTGCCCTTATTCTCCGTAGAGCTGCTATCTTCTCCTTTATTGGCCATAATCTGAAAACATGTGAGATGTATTTATTGAACAGTCTTTGTTCCCTTTCCATTAATAATAAAAAATGAGTGAAATCATCTGCTTACACTTCTCTTCAGGAACTCAATTCAGTAATTTTTGTTTTTGGAGATCACTGCCCTTCAGGAGCCCATCCTCTCCGAAGAGGCCCAAGTAAGAGAAACAAACTCTTGCTGAGAAGTCAAGCACTTTGGCACATAAGCAGACATTGAGAATAAGCTGATTAAAACTTATGAAAAAAGATGTAAGGCAAGGTGTGGCTTGGCAATTTGGAGTCTGCCCAGAAATCTGCGGACCACAGTAAGTGTGAAGTTCCTAAGAGGTCATAAAAATAGTATCTCATTCTAATTCAGGTGGACAAATCCCTCATACATCAGCATGAATTGAACCCAGATGAGCCTTGCCCAGAACAATCATAGCAATCGAAACAGAACGACCTGAAATCAAGAGCAGCATCCAGACAAGTCCAGAAAGAGAGCTGACTACAGCTCATAAGATCACATAGTCAATCAAAAGGTTAAACAAGACTTGAAACATCATCACATAAGTAGAAGATAAAATACCCAGCTGAGTACAAGTGAAAGCCATCCATTAGCAAAGCACTTTTGCTCTTTCCTTTGACAATTTAAAGGGTTCAAAGGGAACAACAAAATCTCAAAAAGTAGGTTTTGGTGCCAATGTTTTTACTTGGGAATAGAAACACATAGTTGATAGCAATGGTCATCGGAATGGAAATACTGGCTCCTGACTTTAAATACATGCAGCATCAGGCCTTATTATTCTTCTATCTTTAGCCATTTTTGCCTTCATGACTTATCATTTCATTTTCAGTAACTTTGATATGTAAATTAAAGCCACTGTACCAAATGTTATGATTTAAGATAAAGATCTAGGAACACTAATATTTCTCTATGGATTTTGCTTACCCAACCGAATCCAACTTGAACCACATAGGGAAAATGTCTGGACAGAACTTTATACACTTTTGAGACCACTTAAAACCCAAACCTACCAACCAAAGACTTTGTCGTCATGGAACATCATCCAGCAATGTTAAAACCATGATCAAATTTTCTGCTTAAAATGCAGGCAGGATCATTCCTCAGCCCAATTTGAAAAGTCCTGAGTCTATAGGCCCAGAAAAGTATTACCCATAGGAGTTGACACTTCAGGCATTATCTGCACTTACCAGCTGTGCATGCTTGGCTAAGTTATAACCCCTCTTTGCCTATGTTTCCTTAACTGTGAAATGGGTGAAGAAATAGAACCTGCCCCAAGTATGAAATGCAATAATCCAAGTGAAAGTGCTGACTTCGCCCAGTGCCTGGCACATGATCAGTACTCATAAATGTTAGCACAGTTAGCAGACTGGTGCTCCTTAGGAAGAATGCTGCGGTAACACCTCTGCCATGTTAAGACTTAAGTAGGAACTCTTCTTCAAGACTGAGGGATGGCCATCCAGTCTCACTGTGAGGTCAAGGTCCAACCATGTGGCTAAAATCAACAAAGAAACAAAGACTGACCTCTCTCTTGACCATGCATGCTGCCCCTTCCTCACCCATCTCCTGTACTCTGTGACTGTCCAAGTAAACACAAAGACTACTCCAGTCATTCATGCATCTACCAGGTGACAGTTTGGGCCCTCCACCTGACCTCTCAGATCAAGAGTTTCCTTCTGAGAACATTCTGGTAGTCCTTATGCTTCATGAGAATGGGGTGGCCCATGAGCATCTTATGGTTAGGTTGACCTAATGACCCCGATACATTGGAGAGAAAAGGACAAGATGGCAAGGCAGAGCAAGAGCCAAGGGGGAAGGTGGAAACCACCTCAAGGTCAATGAATGTTTTCTTCTCCAGTAGCGCGCGCGCTCTCTCTCTCTCTCTCTCTCTCTCTCTCTCTCTCTCACACACACACACACACACACACACACACACAGTTAAGAGCTACCCCTGAAAAAGGACTAAATATAGATGGCATTTCATTTCTCTATCCATGCATTTACTCATTCACCCACTGATTCTTGTATACACTATGCCCATCCCTGTGAGAGAAGATAGGGACACAGAGATGCCCAAGAGGGAGCCCTTGTCCTTGAGGAGCCCACAGTCTACTGAGGGAAAGGCCTGTCAAGAGACACACTTAGGGGGCACCTGAGTGGCTCAGTTGGTTAAGCATCCAACTTCAGGTCATGATCTCATAGTTGGTGGGATCGAGCCCCACATCGGGCTTCATGCTAACAGAGTGAAGCCTGCTTGGGATTCTCTCTCTCCCCGTCCCCCTTTCTCTGCCCGTCCCCAACTCAAGCTTTCTCTCTCTCACAATAAAATTAAAAGAAAAAAAGACACTTAGCCCAGACTATCATAGGCCATAAGATACCAAGCTTGGGTATTGAAGGACATGAGAGAGGGCCAAAGAGATTCCAGGCCAGGGGAGTGGCAGGTGCACAACAGCAGAGCAAGGGGGCACAGAGGTTCTTCCAACTGTACAAGGTTCAGAAAGGCTTCAGTGAGGAGGGAATGATGGAATGGTGTAAGATGTGATCGGGCCTCAAGGTTACCTTGTGCGTGCATTAAGGAGCTGGACCTCACCCTGAGGGTCATGGACACCTCACACTGGAGTGTAGGCCAGGGAGTGACACACTCAGATTTGTGGTTTATTTATTAAGATTTGTGTTTAAGATCCTTCTGCCATCTTAGCCTGTTATGCACCCTTGACTTGTTCCACTCACTGGGTATCTGTGGCCATGGCTCTCACTACATACATTCTGATCACCCGACCTCCTGAGAGAGTAGGGAGGCTCCTCACACTTCCGTACAAGTCAGGTTTACTCAAGCTGAGCAGACAAGACAAGCATCTCCCAGCAGCTGACCACATCTCCAGCTGCAGGACAGAAGTCTCTCCCAGCTGCCGTCCCAGAGGCCGCACTAACACAACACATCCATGGCCACAAACTCCTCGTCTTTCTCATAAAACCAGAGCTTTCTTCCTTCCTATTCTGGCCACCCAGGTTCAGATGCTCCTTCTCTCTCCTTCCCACATCCCATCTCTCATCAAGGCCTGCTATGTGTCTTCCTTCCAAAGTGTACCCACCTCGCTGCTTCCTTCCCAACCCCACTGCCCCCACACTAGTTCAGACCACAGTGACCTCTCCAGTGAACTCTTTCCGTACTGACCCACCTGGGCTCTCTGCCACCAGACATCCTCCTTCTCAGCCCGTTTTTCATTATCAAGTTACTCCCTGAGAAAGGTGGCCAACTCCAAACTCCAAACAGTGTGCTGATAACTGTGAGACACTCAGACTCGAGGCAGTTGGATCCCTCAGAGGATTCCCATGAGGATCTCCCTTCCTCGCACTCAACGAGCTAAGCCCTTCCTGGTGAAGCTATCACCCAACCCAGCTTGCACTTCCTACTCTGGCTTCTGCTCACAGTGTGTACTGGGTCAGTGTTCACCAGAAGCTTATGCCCACCTGAACCTCAGGATGTGTCCTTATCTGAAATAGGGTTTTTGCAGACATAATGAGTTAAGATGAGGTCATACTGGATTAAAATGGGCCCTAATGCAATGACTAGTGTCCTTGTTTAAAAAAAAAAAAAGAGAGAGAGACAAAGACACACAAGGAGAAAACAGACATGTGACAAGGGAGACACAGATTGGAACCATGTGTTTAAAATCCAAGAATGCCAAGGATTGCCAGCAGCCACCAGAAGTTAGGACAGAGATATGAAACAGATTCTCCCTCAGGGTTTCCAGGAGGATCCTATTCTGCCAACAGCTTCATTTCAGACTTCTCTCCCCCAGAATGAGGAGAGAATACATTCCTCTTGTTTTAAGCCATCCAGTCTTTGGTACTTTGTTAAGACAGCTCAAGGAAACTAATACAGAGCACTCTACACTCCCTGGAATGCTCAGTGCTCATCGCTCTGGCTGTCCACAGAAACTTTCTCTAAAGAACTAGCTCCCTCCTCACCACCCCCTGCAGGAAGCCATGGTGCTCTCCCATTCTTCCAATAAAAATTGTTGCCATGTCTAATCAGTCCTGGATTTCTGGAAGCTATGCAGTCCAAAGGCCATTAATACAAGTTCAGTCACCTTGAATTACTAATTACCAGCTGATGAGCTTCCTGATTTGCTCCTCTTAGAAATGAGGGCTAGTGAGAGAGATTGGTTAATCTCCTTCAAGGGCAGGCATGGTTTCATTTTATGGCCACAGTCTTCCCTCTTAATTCCAGCCGCTATTTCCCAAATACGTACCTTTGGTCACCTGTGGAGGCAGACACACAGCGTTCGAACTCTCCTTCGTGTGACCCCAAACTCCCTTTCTACCCGTGTCATCCTCAAACCACCCATCCCCTCCATCCTGACACAAAGCTGAATGTCCAGCTACATCTGAATCCCAAATAAACCCTGATACCGCACTGCAAGCCCCTGGAATGCCCCGCCCTGTTTTCCCATCCCCTCAAATTCTTCTAGCCCTCCAAGCCCCAAATCAAGGGCACCCTTTACAAAAGGTCTTTCTCCATAACAAACCATTGAAAATCTACTCTCTTCCTTTATGATTGGTTAGGGCAAAATACCCTGCTTACTGTGAGGTACCTTGCAATGCTGCCTCTAAAACTCCACCCGTTACCAGCTGTGTGACCTTGAGTACACCATATCTCTTTGGACCTCAGCTTCCCCATCTACACAACTGGTACAACTACAGCACTGCCTTTATAGCGTCATGAGCAATGGAGGAGGAAACACAGATAAAGCATTTAGGAAAAGTTTTATCATTAGTAACACTGAATATATACTGGTTGTATCATCATCACACTATCATCGTTAAACCTTATTTTCAAATAGCTTGCATCAGCTAGGAACACAGAGTTGCATAAATTCACCGCTTGCAAGGGGAAAAAAAAAAAAAGGAAAACACTCTTCAAAATTAATGCCCCCACTAACCAGGAGCATTGAGCAGGTTCTTCACGTATCAAGGACAGCCTATTATTATCCTCATAAAATTCCTTTTCTTCTTAAGAGAGTAAAGAGCTGGGACGATCTCATTCCCCTCGGCTTGAGAAATCCCCTGAGAGAGAGGCAACAGGTAAGCACTGCTTTTCCACTGTCCTTAGGTGTGTCAGGACAGAGACAAGCAGCAAGGGAGCCATCCCTAGAGCTGGAGGCTGCTTTCCCTCCAGACCTTGGCCTAAAGCAAACATGGACCACCCTCCTGTTTATTCCTTAGGCAGATGTCCTTTGCTTATTACTCTGAAAGCAAGTGAATATGCTGCAGGCAGTGGTTCAAATCCAGGGCAGATTCCACACACTCGTGGACTCACGCATTCCCTTACTCATTCATTCATCCAAAATCTAAGCCAAGCCTGATTATCTGTCTACATACTCTAAATATCAAGCAGGCAATGGAGAATCACAAAGGTGAGAGTCAAGTATAGACCCCAAAGAAAATACCCAAAGCAACAAATGTCCAGAACCTGTCCAATTTGTGAGGTTTTAGAAACATTCTAATTTTTTCTTCTTGTAATGTTTTACAAAATGGAATAAGGAATTCATTTTCTAAAAATACTTGCAAAACAAGCTAATCCCTCCAAAGCAGGAGGGTCTTTCCTATCCAAACGCAAGACCCCTCCCCATCTCTGCTGAAGCCATTGTGCTCCATAACCAAAGACAGACTGAGGTCTATACCTCGAGTGAGGATGCACCAATGAATCAGAGCCTCCCACTGTACTCTCCCCAAGACTAAAATGCATCTGAGCATAAGATGAGAGGAAGGGGAGATTGGTATTCTCATATTCATATCAGCATTATTCCCAATAGTCAAAAAGGAGGAAGCAACCCAAGTGTCCATCAGTAGATGAATGGATCAACAAAATGTGGTATATACTACAATGGAATATTGTTCATCCTTAAAAAGGAAATTCTAGCACATACTACAAAACAAATGAACCTTAAAGACATTACACTAAGTGAAATAAGCCAGACAATGAAGGCAAAATACTATATGATTCTACTCCTATGACTACCCAAAGTAGTCAAGTTCATGAAGACAGAAAGTAGAAGAGAGGAAGTAGAAATTGCCAGAAGTTCCAAGAAGGGAGGAACGGGCAGTTGTTGTTTCATAGTTATGATGTTTCAGTTTGGGATGATGAGAAAAGTTCTGGAAATGGTGAGTGGTGATGGTTATACAACAATGTGAGTGTACTTAATACCACTGAACTGTGTGCTTAAAAAACAGCCAAAATGGTAGGGGACACCTGGGTGGATCAGTCAGTTAAGCATCTGACTCCTGATTTCAGCTCAGGTCATGATCTCATGGTTTATGAGATCAAGTCCCATGTTGGGTTCTGTGCTGACAGTGCAGAGCCTGCTTGGGATACTCTCTCTCCCTCTCTCTCTCTCTGCCACTCCCCCACTTGTGCATGTGTACAGTCTTTTTCAAAATAAAACATAAAAAAAAAGGCAAAATGGTGAATTTTAGGATATGTATATTTTACCAGGATAAAAAGAAATTAGAGGGGAAAAAAAATCAGAGGACTTCTCCAAAACCACTGGAGGAAGGATTTGTACTATAGAGGATGCTGATGGCACGTGTGCAGATCCCCTTTACTGGGTGGGTACACTGCATCCCAGCCACCACAGGAATGGCTGCTAAAGGCTCACAGATGCTACTGCCTTCTCCAGAGAACTGTCCTTGGCCAAGAGGAGCCACATGGGAGGCTACTCCCCCTTCTCACTGCCATGTGGAGAGCCAGTGGCCAATGGCGATGACATGGTGGTACAAAAGGCCACTTGCCTCAAGATGGAACCAACTCTGTGATATAAATCAATGTTCTAGAGCAACCAGTGGGCTCGACCTGAAGCTGGTCTCCAGCTAAGAATGCTCCTCTGCTTAATTTTCTTCCCCTTCCCGGTTTCCCTCATTCTTCTCCTGAGAGTATTCCCTCAATAAATCACTTTCACATGAATCACTGTCTCATGCATTAAAACAGTGTTTCCCAATATTTTTGCCATTATTTACCCCCAGGAGCCTTTTTAGATACTTTTCCCATTCACACCCATTTTAATATAACAAATAATTACATGTCTGGTTTGTACTGTGTCAATGTCTGTGCTTTTCACATAAGATGAACTTTTCACTCTCCAATAACCCATTTCTCCCTCTTGGAGGCGCTATTGTCTCCAATGACAATGCAAATTCTAGAAAACCCGACCTATCAGTGTGGATATGCCTACATGACTCGTGTGTGAAATATGGAATTCTCCCCCAAAGCATTGAGCACTCTGACATGATTTCTGCTACCATTAATGCTTTTTATTCAAAACAAGCAACCCTCAAACCAGCTAGTGCAAGAAAATATAAAATCTGCCACCTTCTCTGTGCCCAAGAGCTATGCTAGACCCTGGAGATAGATAAAACAATGAATAAGTTAGAACCTCGAGTCTGCCTGCATTTGGGATAAGAGTAGACAAATAAACAGGTCCTGTGACGGCTAAGATAAAGAACAAAGCAGGGTGAGGGTACATATCTAGGAATGGGCCACCCTGCTCAGAGACCCTACCTTTTTGGAGCCTGGAAACCCTCTACAGAAACATATCACTTGAACGAGGTATCATAGAGTAACCATGACCTGAAGAAGAGAAGGCAAAGCTACTGCTTTTACTCACTGGTTCATTGACTCATTCGCTCAGCAACCATTTCTGAGCACCTACTCTAATACCCTGCACTGCACTAGCCCTTGGGATACAATATAAACACAGCAGGAGAGAGAACTTGAACAGGCTTGACACAGTCTGATCTGGGGCTGAATTCTCTCTACGGCTGTGTCATCTTGGGGAAGTTCCTTAGGCATTTATTTTCCTTATCTGTGACATGAGAATAAAGAGCAAGTATCTCACAGGGTTGTGAGGATTACATAAGATAATGAACATGAGGCCAGGTAGCTCCCTGTCTAACACCAAGTGCTCAAGACATACTAGTTATTGTTGTTTCTTTTATTACCAACTGGACACACTTCCTTCTCCCAAGAACCTGATGCAGAGGTAATGATTAAAAGCACAGTGCCAGGCTGCATCATGGGAAAATGCATCTTGTCCCTCATTTGTAGGAAAGGAGTTCTTGAGGACCCAGTTTCTGCATGGCACCGCCCTATTTTGACTCCTAGCCACTCACTCTGATGGCTGGAACCTTCCTCGACAAGTCCCGTTGCTCTGTTATCTGCATATAACAAGAAAGCCTGTACTTCCAGCTCATTTGGCAAACACTGAGTAACTAATGCCTACAACTGTCACCATTTAGTGAAAGATTTAATAAACGGGGTGTTCTTCCAAGCCCAGCTTCAGGAGCCAAGCTGAGGTTTCATTCCCCTCAGTGCTAAGGCTGGCATATGCCCACCAAATGGACATCAAAAGGCAGAGCATCATTTTTCAGCCACATTCAGACCCCCATCAAGTTGAGAATGAAGCCACATATCCACATGATGAGATGAGGAGAATAAAAATCAACATTCTGGGGATGGTACCATCAACACTGAGTTTCAGGGGGTTATTTATTTATTATGTGATAATGGCCCGAATGTATACACTACTCCAAAATCTGCCATGAAAATTCAAACGTCTTTGTAATCCCTATTTACAAAGCACACAGAGAAATTAAAACAGGCTTAACCGAGCAGTGTTTGTGCATATTAATGAACCTAAATTCTAAATCTGGATTTTGGAAATAAAAAGGGTTTAAAAGAGGATTCATTTCAGACTAATTTGCTTTTGAATATGACACTTTGCATGTCAAACAGTACAGGGGATGTGGAAATAGGGGGCTAGACAGGCATTTTAAAGCATTTACACACAAGTTATGGGGCATATGATCTTTTAAAGGAAAAGGACCACATTCTGTGTTCTATATAAGACTTTTATGTACACATCCTTCTACGGTCACCTGTGCCCTACTCTGTGAAGGAATAATGATGGGTTCCACTGTGACCATTGAATCTTTTCCCTTTATAACCTGTGTAACTTTTCCTTGGCTGGTCCCACTGTAATACTACTACAAGAGTGCTAAGTGCCATGGTCTTAGAATATGTACACAAAAGCCCAGGAGTGTCTGGTTCTTAGGAGACAGAGGGAGAGACAAGGAAGTCAACACCAAATGCAGATTCAGATGGACCCAAGTTCAAACCCCAGCCCTACCCTCTGACTACAAATTACTTACACTCTTCTCACCTCACTTTCTACATCTGTAAAATACAGTGATAATTCCTACCTTTTAGGTCAAATTTATGCAGGAGAACATTAGACATTCAGAAGTGTTACCTCCATTCGCTTTGCTCCTCTTTGGAGCAGTATTAAATCAGGGAGGGACAGGCAGTATCTTATGGAAGTTATAACTCTATGATCAACCAATACCCAATGTCCTATGGTCTGTATCTACAGGAAAGGAAAAACACACATGAGAAAAAAAAAATCCAAAAGTGGGTATTTAGGAACAGGGATGGATATCGGGATGTAGGTGGACAGAAGTGTCCACATCATAAACCACGGTGCCCTCTGGCTTGCTGTCCTCAGCATATGGTGCATGCTACAGCCTGGCAGACCTCCAGCACTGAACTAGAGGTGAACGTGGACCTGTGGAATTAGACTTGGTGGGCTGGACTCCAGGCTCTGCCTCTTACAACGGACTGTGTGCAAGCCCTGTCAATCTTCCAGAGGTTAGTTTCCTCGCCTGTATCTGGGGACAACCACTGTACCAACCTCCCAAGCTGGTCGCCTTTTATAAGTCACCTCATAGTAGACTCCTTTAGCAACATGAACACATGACAAGCGAAGAGGTCTGGCAATTATACCGAAATCACAAAGATGCCCAGAACAAGTAAATGCAAACTTAATATCCCCCAGTAGAAGTCATTCCACACCAGCACTGAGAGATGTCCCCTCTTCCAGAATCTGATGGTTCTAACCCCAAGCTGAAAGTTTCCCCTGTTCCCTCCTGAGGACCGTCAGACCCCTTCACTCTTAGTTCCTTTCCAAGGGGTTCTGCAAATGAGCTAGGTGTCTAAGGGTTGGGGGAGAGGAGGGTAAGTTCCACCCGGGACAGCTGCACCCACAGCACCCCCTTTTCCCTGAAAACCTCAGGCACTGCTGAGCCACAGGCTGGAGGACTGCACTGCCCACAAGGAAATTTTCTGTCTCTGCCCTTAGCTTCTGCCTGAGGGGTAGACATGCTCCTGGGCCTTCTCTCCTCTCCTTCTACTTACTCAGTGTCACCGTGTCCCCATCTGCTGCCTCCTTCCCTCTGGACTGTCATAGTCTCTCTGCTATGCTCCCTCTGCCTTCATCAGCTTCTCCTCCCTCTGCACAGCCATGTCTCTCCATCTTGGGCTCATCTCACACCTGCTTGACCTCCACCTCTCCCTGCCCTCCCTCCTCCGGCCCGCTCACTCCCTTCTCTCCCCATCTAGCTCCTCTCCTCTCTTTCCATCAGATCCTCAACCCCGCTGGCTCCCTTTCACTCAGGGTATTTGCCTCTATGTCGCCTTTCAGGGGAGGAACTAGGTAAGGTCAATAAGGCACAAATTTAAAGAGGCACCAAAAAACTCAGTACTAAGAATGTTTTTGCTACCTTTTTTTTTAATGTCTATTTACATTTGAGAGAAAGACAGAGCCCAAGTGGGGGAGAGGCAGAGAAAGAGAGGGACACAGCATCTGTAACAGGCTCCAGGTTCTGAGCTGTCAGCACAGAACCAGACCTGGAGTTTGAACCCACAAACCATGAGATCATGACCTGAGCTGAAGTCAGATGCTCCACCAATGGAGCCATCCAGGCACCCCCGAGTAAACACTGTTTTAATGAAATATTTTTAATATCAAAATTAACACAAAAAATCCATGATGAACAAAGAATCAAATCTGCATGAAGACAAGATGGACCCTGCACTTGTACCTCCCCCTCCCTGGCCTCACATTAATCCATTCCTGCTCTAAGACTCTATTTAGTAAAACGGGCTGCCAGTAATTTGATTTAGTTGTATTAAAATATTTATCTTGGGGCACTTGGGTGGCTCAGTCGGTTAAGCATCCAACTTTGGCTCAGGTCATGACCTCACAGTTCACCATTTCAAGCCCTGAATAGGGCTCTGCACTGACAGCTCAGATCCCTGGAGGCTGTTTCAGACTCTGTTTCCCTCTCTCTCTCTGCTCGCGCAGTCTCGGGGTCAGTCTCTCTCTCTCAAGAAGAGACCTAAAAATTTTTTTAATAAAAATATTTATGTTGACTGTCAAGTTTTCTGACATCCCCTTAAAATTTTGCACTGGAGGAGGGTCTCTGTCGGGATCCCAAGGCTTTTCAATGCAATTCCCTTTCTGCCCTTTCCTCTCCCTTTCCCTTTTTATCCCCTTCTCCACTCCTTTTCCTCTTTTCAGTGAAACGGAGTCCCTCTCCTCTTTTCTGCCCACCACAGTCTTGCACAGGCACTGACGCTGTGGTCCTCCTCCTCCCCACCCTCCCTCTTTCCTGTGACAATACTTGCATGAGGACACACATACAAACCTCAAGTCTGTCCTTCTCCTCTGGATCTCTTTCTCTCTCTCTCCTGCTTCCCCTGTACTGAGTTTCTCTCTCTCCCTGGTCACCCTCGGGTCTCTCCACATCTTGCGTGCACCTGTGGCCAGCCCATCAAGCCCTAACACTGCCAAGGGTACCAAAGGACAGACAGGATTCCTCCCGGCAGGAAAGCAAGACTGAGGGAAGAGCTCCAAACTCCATCCTGTCTCAGACCTCCAGATCGGCGGCCATCTGCCAGCACTCCTGTCAAACTCATCCTGAGCGGTAAACGCCCTCTGTCCCAGAGGTAGGTGAGCAGGCAGCTGGTGGTGCTGGAGTCCCCAACTGTGGACACAGACAGGAGCACAGAGGCAAAGCCCCACAGAGAAAGCCCGTTGGCAGGAACTGGAGACACTGAGGCTGTAAAGGACACATACTCCCCCAGACAGGGGAACTCACTCTCCACATGGCCTTCTTGGTACAGCAATGAAAAAAAAAGCAGGCAATGAGAATTTGCCTACTATCTCTGGATGTACCCGGGGCCATCATTTTCCATGATCAATCCGACATTCCCCTTAGGTATGATTATTTCTGCAACTCAAGGAACTACAGTTCAGAGAGATTCAGTGATTTGCCCAAGGGCTCACAGCCTGATTCAGCCTTGGACTTCTAACTCCCAGTTTTGAGGAGGTCATGAAACTCACACATTAACATTTTTAATTCCGCTTTTAAAAAAAGGGAGGGGGGGTTGTATTGCAAAAGATACCATAAACAAGACCGAAAGACAAACAGAAGTGGGGGAAAACATCTGCAATCTATGGGGCAAAACTTAATATGTGAGGAGTGCCTATCAACACAAAAATCCAGTAACCTAAAAGAAAAATGCAAAGGATGTGAACAGGCAGTCTACAGAAAAGAATTTACACAAGGCAAATAAAAAACTTCAATTAAAACTAGGAGATATCATTTATCAAATGCTGGATTAGTGAAGATTAAGTACCACAACTGAGAGCTGAAAAAGCTGGGAACCCAATTACAGCACTAGTGAGAGTGGACATTGCTCTACCCCTGACTCAGAAATTTGGCAATATTTATCACAATTTGAGGAGCACCTGAGTGGCTCAGTTGAGCATCCTACTCTTGATTTCGGCTCAGGTCATGATCTCAGGGTCGTGGGATTGAGCCCCACATCAGACTCTATGCTAAGAGCACAGAACCTGCTTGGGATTCTCTCTGTCCCACCCCCGCTCACATGCACATGCATGCTTTCAAAATAAACTTCAAAAAAAATTGAAATGCACATGACTTTTGGCCCATTCATTCCACTTTTAAGAATTAGTCCCATGGAAATACATGCGTACACACATAAAGGTTAGTCATCTTTCACGGTCTCAAAGAGGGGGAAAAAAAAAGTCAAACATTCTAAACATACAACTAAGTACTGAATAAGTCACAGTACATCCAGACAATGGATGCAATACAGCACAGCCAATTAAAGAATTAGATAGAGCTTTATGAACCATTGGGGAAAGGTATTCAAAAGAAAAAAATGTAGGGGCACCTGAGTAGCTCAGTCAGTTGAGCGTTTGACTCTCGATTCTGGCTCAGGTCATGATCCCAAGGCTGTGGGATGGAGCCCCGCATGGGGCTCCAGGCTGAACGTGGAACTTGCTTAATATTGCCTCTACCTCTGCCCCTCCCCCGGCTCTGCCCCTCTCCCTAAAGTAAAAATAAAAATAATTTTTTTAAAAACATGTAGAAATTATAGATACCATGATCCCTTTTAAGAACATGTGTGTCTGTATGTGTGAGTGAATGCCAGTGCATGTGTGTTTTTATATGCAGGAAGAGGACTGGAAGCACAAACAGGCCACAGTGGATGCACTGGAGAGGGAGAGTTGCACAAGATTTGCTTTTCCCTTCAGGCACTCTCCTACTATTTACATGTGTGCGATGAGTACCTGTTACTTCTGTATTCATAGAAAAAAAGATTTCTGTAACAAAAGAGGAACCGCATTGAGCATCGATGATTTGAACACAGAAAGTATCTTTTCCCCACCTCACCCGCCCTGTTCCCCACCATCCCCACTGATCAATGAGAGCAGCCTGCCCTAAGGGTGCTGCAAATCTAAGGCACTGCTCTCTCCTAGAGGAGCCATGCGGCAGATGCTTATTTGCAATTAAATTAAACCTAATTAGGTTTTGAGATTTTAAAGGAACCAGGACACATTTTGAATCAAAGCTAGAATGGCTCGCCATTTATGTATCAAAGGTGTACTTCCCCTCATGAGCACAGGAGTCCTGTTAAAGATGACAAGGTCTAGGGGGTACCTGGGTGGCCCACTCAGTTAAGCCTTGGACTCCTGATTTCAGCTCAGGTCATGAGCCTTGCACTGGGGCTGATAGTGCAGAGCCTGCTTGAGATTCTCTCTCTCTCTCTGCCCCTCCTCCACTCATTCTAAAAGTCAGTTGAGTGTCCAACTCTTCATTTTGGCTCAGGTCATGATCCCAGGGCCATGAGATCCCCAATGAGCATGGAGCTGGCTTGAGTTTCTCTCTCCCTCTGCTCTCCTCCCGAACTTGCTGTCTCTGTCCCCAAAAGTATTTTTTTAAACTGATGAGGTGCATTTCACCAAAGAATCCACCATAGGTACCCCCTCAGGGTTAAGTGATAGAGGCAAAATTTGAACACAGGTGTGTTGGGCAGTTTAGCTCATGTCCATCCAACACCAGGCCCTGAAGTTGACCAGATACCAGACTCAAAAGAGTCTGGTTGACCAAACCAGACTCAAAAGATAACTGAGCATAAAGTTACTCTGAGGGGTGCACCTGGGTGGTTCAGTCAGCTAAGTATCCGACTTTAGTCAGGTCATGAACTCATGGTTAGTAGTTCAAAGCCCTGTGTAGGGCTCTGTGCTGACAGGTCAGAGCCTGGAGCCTACTTTGGATTCTGTGTCTCCCTCTCTCTCTCTCTGTTCCTCTCCCACTCACACTCTTTCTCTCACTCTCTTAAAAATAAAAAAAGATTAAAAAGAAAAAAAAAAAAACGCACTCCGAGCACTACTGAAACCAAGCACACACAGTAAGTATCTACTCAAAAGAAATTTTAAGAGCCTGATGAAGTGAGCCAGAGAGGGGACACTCCTCTCATGCAAACCTTGCATTTGCCAGGTCCAGATCAGATAGGCTACAGACAGAGGCCTAGGGGGCACGCCCTGAACGTGCTTCAGTCTGTTGAAGGCACAACAGCTGTCACAGCTGCATATGTGCCTACAGAACATGCTGCACTTTCCCCTCCCAAGATAAGAACCTGTTCCATTTGCCTAAAGCCCAACCTGGAGCCTACTCATCCCTTGCAATCTAAGAATGTATTTGAATTCAGGTGAATGGAGTAAGTCACCCTCCCAGGCGGGCAGGGGACCAGGGCCGGGTGACAGGTTCCTGGTCTGTTTTCCGTGGGCCTTCTTGGATGTGAGAAGGCTGTGTTGGGGGAGTTCCAGGAGCCCTAGCTGATCCTCCAGAGTCCTTTCAGGCCTATGCCTAATGGAGGAGACACAGTTAAGGGATTCAGATAAAAGAAGCAGTGTTACTAGATACCAACCTTAACACCAGCACTCAGCTCTAACAGAAACCAAAATAGCATGCCCTCAACAACTGGGGTTTCATTTTTCTCACATAACAAGAGGTATAAGGGTAAAAAAAAAAAAAAAAAAAAAAAAAAAGGCTCCTGGCATGGAGTCTGAGACTTCAGGCTGAGGTCTCACAATGATCTCTTCCCCCCTGATATCCTCATTGTCACAGGCGACTGCTCCACCTTCAGGATGGCGGCCCTGTTCCGGTCAACAAGCAGCAGAGCACAGGACAAAGGGGTAGGAGCCAGCCATTAGCCCTCCATTTAGAGAGCTTTCTTGGAAACCAACAGGCTCCTTCTGCCTCGTCCCACAAAGGTGGCTGGGACATGTAGCTTTAAAGCTCGTAGCTGCTTCCAATTCTGTGTCTCCCTCTAGCTCTCTGCCCCTCCCCCACTCATGCTCGGTCTCTCTCACTGAAAAATAAACATTAAAAAAAAATTTTTTAAAGGGACACCTGGGTGGCTCAGTCAGTTGAGCATCCGACTTTGGCTCAGGTCATGATCTCACTGGTGGTGGGTTCAAGCCCCACATCGGGCTCTGTGCTGACAGCTCAGAGCCTAGAGCCGCTTCAGATTCTGTGTCTCCCTCTTGCTCTCTGCCCCTCCCCCACTAGTGCTCCGTCTGTCTTTCTCTCTCAAAAATAAACATTAAAAAACAATTTAAAGCTCGACACGTTATCCAAACAAATTCAGGATTTTTTAGTGAGGCAGAGTGTTAAGAATGGATATTGGGTAAGCAACAAGCCAAGTCTATCTTAGGAGGTATTTTATGTGAGTAAACTTTGTAAATTCATCAGCACATTAATGAGGGAGTGGGTGGCATAGGAGTTTGGAAAGTTCTGGAATTGGGGGCAAGGAACCCAATATTTGCACTAGAGGGAGATTCTCACAAGAGTCTTCAGACACAAAGAAGGCAAATAAACCTTGCACTTCCGGCCTTCCATGGTCTCCCCAGTCATGTCATCAAGCCCCAAATGGGGTGGATATCAGAGCCAGGTGAGCAAGGACAGGAATAGGCCAGGTAGTGGGAGGCAAAGACGCCAGTAGGTAAGCAGTTAAAGACTTTGACTTCAGCCTACCTGGGGCCTGTTTTTGGAGAAGTGGCAATGTGGCTACCCTGGACCCAGGAGGTAGTTACTTAAAGCTAAGACCAAGATATAAATGGACTATTTGATGCCCAAGGGTATGAAGAATGCCCAGCCGTGGCAAGATGACACAAAGCAAAGGCCATCACAGCAGAGGGAGGGTCCCCACCACCTCTCAGCCTCTCTCTTCTGAAAGGAGAAATGATACTCTGACCCTGTCATCAGCAGCTTCAAGCTGAGAACCATTTCTGTCCATGATGATTACTGAGAGCTCCACAACGTTGAGTCTCTAGGACCAGTCTCGGCACTATCTGAAGACCGCCCTACACCTCCAAACTGAGCCAGCTTCCCAAACAGGGTTCATTTCTCAGCTTCTGATGCTTGAATAACTTTGACCTCTTTTACACATCATGACTTTGATGGAACCCAAAGCCGCCTCCTCCCCAGTGCTTGCTGGCTGCACGCTCCAGATGGACGACCACATCAGCCTGTCCCCTCCTGACACACACACCAAGGGACACTCTGCTGGCAGCCAAATGGGCTACCCACACTGGCCTGCCTTCCAGCTCACACCAGCCCCGCAAAGTCTGTTTCACTTCCCAATGTCATCACCTGCCTTCCCAAGAGAAAAGGAGACATGTGGGCACCCCAGGCCAACTGGTTACTTGGCACTTCTTCACACCGATGTTCTTTAAACATTTGTCCAAGTTTATATAGAGGACAAGCAGAGAGCTGCCTGAGCAACGACCTAGTGGCTACAGGCTGCCTCTCCTGACTTCTCCTGTGCACTCTGGCCCCAGCCCAAACTCACATCCCTTTCTCTAGAGCAGAACCCCGCAACTGCTCTGACCCCTCTCTTTAAAAGGTGGCTTTAAGGGTTGCTTTTTCTTAATTGAGATGGCCTCTTGGCCTCTCTCTGTATCCCATTCAAAGTGTTGCTTCCCATCCTGCACAGCTTCCCCCCCACTGACAAACATTCTGGTAAATACAGGTGATTTTCTGTCACCTTTTGTTCCCAGGGATGCTTAATGCCCCTGGATCACTTGGCGTCTCAGCTCTGCTGCCTGTCACTGGATGTGGCCCCAGGGACCAGCAAGCTCCCCAAGTCACCGTGTCTTTGCAGGTGTACGTTGCAGAGAGCTGGAGAGTGAGTGCAGCGGTTAGGACCACAGGCTCCAGCACCAGGGAGAACCCTGGCTCTGCCACAGGCTGCTGTGAGAACGTGGGTAAGGTACTTAACCTCTCTGTGTAACAGGGCAGTATCAGTGTTTACCTGATTAGGGTTGTTGTGAGGATTACAGGACAGCGCACGGATAATGTTCATTTCGGCACTGGGCACACGAATGCAGCACTGGTAGGATTCAGTGTTAGTACTAGAGGTGGTAAACAATGCCTCCAAAACGTTCCCATGTGAATCAAATATGCAACTGAAACTGCTTAAGTGGGGTGGTGCTAGGAATACAATTATAGAGTTTCATAGAAATGCTGTCCTGTCTGGCGTCCACTCTCAGATCCAGAGCTGGAGACATTCTTAGGACATCTGTCGTGCCTCTTCTCAGGCCGGCACGTACAAGTCCTCACAACTTTGCACCTGCCCACTGCTCTAGCTCCAGGTTCCACCCATCACGAGAATGGATTCTGCACCTTCACAGCTGCTCTGGGTGCCCAGAACCTCACGTAGACATTCTCATCCCAGACTTTGTGTACATGGTATTCTCTTGCTCTTCTTTGCCACTCTGAAAATTTTAAAACTCTTTGGAAGGTCATTCTGACACTACCACTTCAGCCCCACCTTCCCCTGATTGCTGCAAACATAGAACCTTCTGTGATTCCCCAAACTGTCACTGGCACTTGTATCCAGACACCTCATTTACAAAGTGACCAGCTCTCCCACCAGACAGCGGTCATCTGGGTGGATACAACCTTGGCTCACCATGCCTGACACCTACTAGATACCTTACACATGTTTTCAGAGTGAAAATAACAAAGGTCAGAGCTAAATCTCACTTGACTCACTTACACACACATACACACACACACGCACCCACATACAGCCTCTAATGAACATTGCAATTCAACAACAAACTAGAAAATACAATGTTATCAAAAAGCTCAATAAGCCAGGGAACCTAATGTTCAGAAATTAGTCCATCCTTTTACCCTGATGGTGAAAACCTTAGGGACACTTTGACCTGTGTGGTATTCAACAGTATACAAAGCACCTGAAAATGCAGTCTCCCAGGGTTGGGAGACTCCTTCACAGCATCCGGCCTAATTCCCCAGGGTGACTCAGGCATCCCCTATGCAAAATCCCCACTATGAGGTCCTCTGGCTTACACATACCCTGCGCCCAAGAATTTCTAGTCTTCTGAAACAATCCGTAATATTTTCAGAGGTTTCTGACCACTTGAAGGTTCCCTTCTTATGTTGAGTTAAAATTTGCTTCCCAGGACTTTTCCGTATCAGTCCCAGGATATCTTTCAGGAACACACAAACCCTCAAGGCAGCTTGTCAAAATTCTATTGACAACTACATTGTCCTCTCTGGTCTTTTCTCCTCGAAGTGACCCATCCCCAATACTCAGTGTCCCCTCCCCTCTGACTTGGATCTCAGTCCCCTTGCCACTCTGGGAACCCCCCATCAGGAGAACACTGTGTTGCCCATCTATGAGGGATGCCAACAATGGTGAGGAGACTGTATCCAGTAGGTGCCTGTCCAGGAGAACAGGTGTCACTGCAGTTGGGTATGTCAGTCCTCCAGAATGCAGTCCTATACTGCCTCACTGCGAGAGACTGAATTGTGTCCCCCAACATTCATACGCAGAGGCTCTAACTCTTAGGACCTCAGAATGTGACTGTATTTGGAGACAGTGCCTTTAAAAAGGTGACTAAGTTAAAATGAAGCCGTTATAATGGGCCCTAATCCAATCTGATTGGTGTCCTTGTAAGAAAAAAATCCAAACACAAAGAGAAACGTGGGCTGCATGCAGAGAGAGGAAAGACCATGTGAAGACACAGCAAAAGGGTGGTCATCTGTCACCCAAGGAGACAGGCCTCAGGAGAAACCAAACCTGCCCACACCTTGATCTTAGACTTCTATCCTCCAGAACTGGGAGGAAAGGAGTTTCCGTTTAAGCCACCCAGGCTGTGGTATTTTGTTATGGCAGTCTGCACAAACTAATGCACTAGGTACATACATTAACTCGTGTATATCACCTACACAGCTCCAGTGGCACCTGAGTTGCCAATTACTCTGGTCAACAGGTGCATGACAAGATATTTTCTATAATAAATCTCAAGAGCCAGTCTGCTTCTTTTCTGATCTTTCAAGGAATGGCACACCCAGCCCCATCACTGCTTCATCCCATTACTTTCCTTCTCTAAGAAACGGTGATTTCTCCGTTACAAGTGAAAGGCCTTTACATGATACAGGCCAGAACTGTCTGAATCTTTGGGGGGGGGGGGGCTTGTTTTTTTAAGGTTTTTTTTTTAGTATTATTTTTGATAGGGAGAGACAAGAAGTGTGGTAGGGGCACTGGGGAGGGGGGGATGGCAGAGAGAGAATCCCCAACAGGCTTTGCATGCCAGCACAGAGCCCAATGCAAGACTCAAACCCACGAACCATGAGATCATGACCTGAGCTGAAATCAAGAGTCAGATGCTTAACTGACTGAGCCACTCAGGTGCCCCAAGATCTTTATTTTAATTCAACATAAAAGGGAATCAAGAATATCAAGTTCTAAGGGCACCTGGGTGTCTCAGTCAGCTGAGTGTCTGACTTCAGCATAGGTCATGATCCCATTCCTCGTGAGTTCGAGACCCATGCCGGGCTCTGTGCTGACAGCTCATAGCTCAGAGCACTGGAGACTGTTTTGGATTCTGTTTCCATCTCTCTGCCCCTCCCCTGCTCACACTCTCTCTCAAACTTAAGCATTTAAAAAATTAAAAAAAAAAAGACTAGTTCTGAAATGGCAAAACATCCTTTAAACTCTCATTCCAGTGCCTGTACCACCCATGAACCAGACAGACAACAGAAGTCATGCCCCCCCGTCACCACACATGGATTTGCTCCAAGCTGCTGTCCTTCCTCCACACTGCTGACCTCAGGATCCTCCACAGATGCTGTAGGGCACAGGCATTCCTTTCAGATCCTCCTCCTACCCTCGCTTTGCCCGTTGAAACTGACACACAATATTATCCCCCTAGAAACAAAACCCACACCCAAACTTCTCCAAACTGTCGCAAGTAAAATACCCTCTTTTATTCAATGCAGTTCTAGAAGCCTGTACCACCTTGCATGGTCCTCACTCATGGTATATCCCAGTCCTGGAAGAAGGAACGTTATAAAATGGATCCCTTTTTAAAATGACTGTAGTGTCCCACAGCCTTAGGCTCCAGGGGTCTGGTAATCTCAGGGGAGCCACGCTGAAGTCATGAAGTATCCCCAAGGATAAAGGGCAGCGAGAGGTCTTGGACCACCAAAGGAGATGCTGAGTGCCTGAGCAGCCTACAGCCAAAGGCGAGGCACACATCCCTGAAGGCTGACGGCAAAGTGAATTAAATCGGATCCAAATAAATCCAAATTAAGTCGGATCCAAATGCTGTCCCATTGGAGCAGCAATACCAAATCTGAGAACAAGAAGGGAACTGAAATCAGGAGTCAGGCCAGGAGGAATTAGGGAAATACTAGAAGAGAGTGGCAGTGGACAGTATGAGAAAACCCACAGAGCCAGGAAGACATGGGGTCAGGTTTCTGAAGGTCATTTTCCTATGCATCACCCCTTGGATTCCTCCACCCAGCAAAGCTGTGCATCTTCAGGTCAGAGCAGGAAAGCATGAGAGCAAGGCAGCCATCCATCAGTGCCTCCTCTCTCCTCTCAGCTGCCTGCAGAAAGGTGCAAGCTTTGAATTCCATCTCCAAACCACGAGATCTGTCTTGCCACAATTCCCAGCTCCCTTCTCTATTTATTCTACCCTGTGACTGATTGGAACAAGTCTTTAAAAGGGCATTTTTCAAAGCCATGATGGTACAGTAGTCATGCTGTCTGGCCTGACAGTTCCAAACAAGTTACAGGCCCAGAAATTACATGAAGCAGCCGTCCATCAAATGTCTCCATGGTCCATCGACTGCTTGTGAGGCAGAGTGAAGTCGTGCTTACAGGCCACCAATGGGCCGACTGGAAATGCTTTGGCTTTCATCACTAGCATCAGCAGCAGAAACTTTGGCAACAATCCCAAGAGGGAGTTTCCGGGAACAAAGCAGATGCACCATGCAAAACTTCGTTCTCATATCTTCAGTGGTCATACATTCTGCAAACTGACTCCAAAAGACCCTTGGGCAGTTAGCCTGGGATACCACCTGTGTTCTCCACTTCATTCTGTGTATTTTGTAATAGTGTTCAAAATACTGGTACAGGTCTAACTCATCCCACCCCGTTGAGGTTAGGCTTGACCATGTGACTTGGGGTGCTTCTCCCTGGGGGAGGATCAGACATCCCTGTCCTAGTGGCAGATAGGAAGCTTGATTTCTGGCAGCCTGCAATATGGAACGTGAGACACCTGCATCCTACTGAACTCAGGAATCGTCATGGGACTCGCTGTGTTCCCTTCAACATGGACAGTCATGTGTCATTGCCAGATGAAAGCTTAAGATCCTTATTGTTTTCTCTGTTCCACAGACCACCTGTTTCCCAGGTAGAGGCTGTTTCATCAGCCTAAGCAGCAGGTTAAAGGCCATGTAGTGTAAAGTCACAGCCAATCCTTGATGGATATGTAGCATGGATAAAAGCAAACCGTTGTGGTTACAGTTTGCTGTGGGCTGGGATCATTTATTATTGAAGTATAGCCAGTATATCCTAACTGAAATACCTTCTTCCCTTGTCTTTTTTTCCTCCGCTACTATTTATCAAGCCGCTATTAAGAATTAAAGGCCTTTTATGCATCGAACACCATCTGTGAACTGAGAATCTTTCATGAACCGAGCACCTCGTAAGTGGCAGTCACTGGTTGGGCAGGAAGTGCAAAGAAGAGGTGCGTACAATGGGAAGGTGGTGAGGGGACACTGATACATTTTGATATACTGAGGCAAGTGTTGTAACAAGATTTATCAAGAAGGGGGTAAAGGGAGACCATATAAATAGCCAACATATATGCTGCACTACAAATAAGGTTGACAGACTGACTCTGAATTTGAGAAGAATTCTGACCAAGAAGAAAGGACAGGACAGAAAATGGGAAAAGTAAACTTCAGGCAGAGAAAGACGGCACGTACAAGGACATGAGCACATACCGCTGTTGTTCAGTGAGGATGGGGCTTAGGATAAACAAAGAATCAGATAAAATGATTCTAGAAAGATCCACTGGAATCAGCTTAGAAAGAACCTGGAAGGCCATGCCAAAGAGGTGTGACTTAACTTTGGGGGTTATGGAGGAACAAATGGAAGCTTTTAAAGAGAAAAGTGAAGTGCTATTCCTGCTGTGGAGGAAGTGTGGCTAGGGCCCATGAGTAGGTTTTGGAGTCAGAAAGAAAGGAGTTTACTCTAGGTAAAATGAATTTAGAAAGGGGGTGCCTGGATGTCTCAGTCAAACATATGACTTTGGCTCAGGTCATTATTTCATGGTTCGTGAGTTCAAATCCCACATCGGGTTCTCTGTCAGCAGAACCCGTTTCAGATCCTCTGTCTCCAGGTCTGTCTTTCTCTCTTCCTCCCTCCCTCCCCAGCTAGTTCTCTCAAAAATAAACATTTAGAAAAACAAAAAAACAAGAAAACTTAGGGGACGCCTGGATGGTTCAGTTGGTTAAGTAAGTGCCCAACTTCAGCTCAGGTCATGATCTCATGGCTCCTGAGTTCAAGCCCTGTGTCGGGCTCTGCTGACAGCTTGGAGCCTGCTTCGGATTCTGTGTCTCCCTCTCTCTCTGCCCCTCCCCTGCTCATGCTCTGTCTTTCAAAATAATAAACATTAAAAAAAAAAAAAAGAACTTAGAACAATTACAACAGCAAATCTCAAATGGAGGAAGGAAAAGCACATTCTCCATTTTAGATCAGCTTCCCCAGGAAACAAATTCAGAAGGAGAGGACATTTCCAAGCAAGATGCCTAATGCTGAGGGCTCTTGGGACCATCACCTATAAAGGAATAAAGGAAACAGGATGAGGTAGAGGGAGGAGTTGAGCTACTGTGCAGTCACAACAGAGGCCTCAGCTGGTCACCCAAGGAGCTCTACACCTTGGAGAGCCCCTCTGAGTTGCCCAGAGTTGAGGCAAGGGTAGCAGAGCTTGTACCCTGACATCAAATAGCCTTGCCCCCAGACAAGGGGTATAATCTTGGGCAAGGTACCTCCCCTTCCACAGAGGGCAATTATGGGAAAGGACTCAGCTTTCAGTGTCAGCAGCAAACACTCAGCAGCCGGGGAAAGGATGCCCGAGTCCTAAAGGGGGAGCAGCAAGATTCCAACATAGGACACAGCCAGCATCTGCGGGCCAGGAATTGTACTAGATAATTCTTGACTTTTTATCTGTTGGTTACCTGCACATGACTCTTTGCAGTAGGTTCTATTATGACAGACGAGAAAATTGAAGCTCAGAGAGGTTATGTGATCTGCTCAAGCGACAGTGCCACCAGAAGGAAATTCGACTTCAGCCGTCTCTGCCTCTAAAGTCAACATACTCACCGTACACTCTGGGGTTTATGTGGGAAAGGCCTCAACACCTCAGTATGAAGGCAAGCCACAGTGATCAAAGGGGCAACCCACAGGAATCTCTGGAGAAGGAAACCTCCTGTGCCCTCTCGGGTTCCCAAACACACCTGGTCCAAGTGGCAGGATGCTGAGGTCCACCTCAACCTGTTCGTCTCTGCACCAGGCAACTCTACTCCCCAGCTACTACGGTTTTTCCTTCTTGACCTCTTTCTCTGCTCCAGCCTTGGAGGGGGACAAACATGTGTCTCAGTGAAGAGTGGCCAACAGGTCACCTTAGGTTTGGAGAGGAGTGGCCAAAATTCATCACAGGCACCTTCCGTGAGAACTCTGTGCCAGCCCTGTGACTGGCTGGCATCACTCCCATTCCTGCCGTTCTTTCATAAAGAAAACGAAGGCTCAGAAAGTGGGAATCCCTTCCCTAAGATCACACAACTTGTATGTGGTCAACTCAGAACTTTGGGCTTTCCTCCTGGATACCCGTCAGTGCAGAATTAAATAAAACTAAAAATTCAGTTCCTCATTCGCACGATCCACATTTCAAGTATTCAAGGGTCACACATGGCTAGTGGGCTAGTGGCTACTACGCAGGTAGGTCAGGTAGAGAACATTTCCATCATCACAGAAGATTCTAATGGAAATGTTAAAAGGGGGCTGCTTTGGAGTCCTGGAGGAAGCAACATTCCCTCAATGATGATCCAGATTTTCTCCATGCCCCTCACCCACTGCCCCAAATCTTTTCATAGAAAAGAACAGTGGCAAATAAATCTAATGAATCTGAGGGGAGCGGGGAATGTATATAATTAATCCAGAAGGGAGAAGGCAAACCATTTTTGTACCTGTTTATGTTCACTTGATAAACAGAGAAAAAAGCTAATGACTCTGTAGTTCCTGGAAAGTCCACAGGGAAATTGGAATCTCTTATCTGAGCCCCCTGCAGAGAAGCCAGGCCTGTGCTCTGAATCTCTCCTGAGATCAAAGAGGATCTGTGCATGTCATTAGCAAATTTCCTCCCCTTCCCTCCCTGTTTCCAAGTCCCCTGATGTCAAGAGACTGGCCTACATTAGCCTGCCAGCGAGGAGGGAGGCTTTTATTCCACAAAACTAATAAAAGTAAAATAGTTGCAGCTAGATATCCACTCCCTTTCCAGGCACCTTCCCCCAAACACAAATTCTGATATGTGGTCCAGAATCACAGGGGCCTCAGGAGGTTGGACCAGAGAACCTCCATCTGTAAAACTCACACCAAGACACTGTGTCCTTAAACTTGAACTGGAATGTGTGTGTAGGAGCACCTCAGAGTACCTCTCAAGGAAGACAGCTCTATTGTCAGGAACTTGTGAACGTCACAACAGTGGGCACATTTCTCCTATTGTATCCAAATTTGCCACCTTGTAACCCCTGCCCATTTCTCTTGGGTCACTCCTTAGGGACTCAGAGAACAAGTCCAGATCCACAGGACAGCTATTTTGAGCCTTCCTTTCCACCCCCGCCCCCTTTACAATGTCACCAGGTCTCTTTCAAGGTCTCCTCAAGGAATGGCTTCTAGATACTTCCCTGCCCCAGCTGCCTCCTCACCCTGTGTATCAATCTCCTCCTGATATCTCCATTTGGGGATCCAGCCGGCAGGCAGATGGGAATGGGCTTCTTCACCACTAAGACCCAGAAATGAAAACAAAGGCACTGGAAATCATACCCTCTGTAGGGACCTGCTCCACCCACACGCAGACACTCACCTGCTGTGCGTCCACTCCAGGATTCCTCCCAGGCTTGTCATAATAAAGGCCAGGTTAGGAAGGAGCAACATTAAATTAGTTATAAATTGAAAGCAATTACTATAATAACAAAAAGATGAGTGAACACAAAATCCCCTTCTTTCACAGTGGTATTTACAAAAGAAAGATTAAGGTAATTTTACCCCCAAATCCACAAAAAGCTCAGCAGATGGAGCAAATAGAAGCAAAGGCAGAGAGAGAGCACCTGAATCCCCCCCCCCCCCCCCCCCCCGGTCTCCAATTTTCCTGGGTGGTTGAGGGCTGGGTGTTGGAACAAGTACGTGGAGAGGGTACCATCTCATCTGCTGGGCCCTGGGCAGGATCCAAGGGTAGCCCCTCAGACTCCACCCCACCGGGCGGCCTCGACCACCCCTGTCACCCCAGGAACACATCCCTGTGAATCAGCAGGGAGGAATCAGGGCACCCTGCTTGTGTGAAGGACAAGCCTCTCCCAGTACCTGTAGAAGGCCAGGGATGGGAAAGACAACTTTCATACTATTCTCCCCATTTTACAAGGCATGAAACAAGCTCACAGGAAGAAGGTCAGGAACATGCCACAACTTCGAGGCTGGGAGAGGGAAGCTGAGATTCAAGGCAAGGCTTTGTGAGCTCTGCCCTCTACACCACACTGCATCAGGCCCACCCACCACCTCTTTTTCTAGATCATCTTCTGCTTTGCGGAAACTCTTTGCAGAACACAGGCATGCCCTGTCTTGAAACTCCAGCCCCTCGGGGCTGGAAGGGCCACAGAGGTCCCCCAGGCTGGCCCATTCATTGTGCCAACACATTTAAAAAAACAAAAAACACGGTGAGAGAGGCGCCTAGGTGGCTCAGTCAGTTAAAGCATAGGACTTGGGCTCAGGTCATGATGTCACAGTTCAGGGGTTCAAGCCCCAGAATGCGCTCGCTGCTGTCAGCACAGAGCCCGCTTCAGATCCTCTGTCTCCCTCTCTGCACCTCCCGTGCTCACGCTCTCAAAAATAAACTTTTTAAAAATCACAGTCAATGGCTAAACAGGGTCACAGAGCTCCCGAGCCTTCTACTCCAGAAATGCCTCCACACCCACGATTTGGAGCAACTTGTAAAGGAAGAGCGAAGAAGTTAGAGGCAAGCACCCCTGAGTTTTCTGCTATGTGTGCAAGCTGTTCAACCTCTGCATCTCACTTTGCTATCTGTAAAATGGACTTAATGCAGCACCACCTCAAAGAGGGTATAGGAGGACTGGTCAGGGGTCAGTCAGCTTGTTCTGCAAAGGCCCCCAAGAGTCACTACCTCAGACTTTGCAGACTTTTCTGTCACAAGGACTGAACTCTGCTGCATGAAAACAGCCCCAGATGCCAGGTGGCTGTGCTCCAATAAAACGTTATGTAAACCATAGGCTAGGATCTGGATTTGATCTGCAAGCCAACCTGACGTAGGCTAAGTCAGTGGCACCTGCTGAGTCTCAATAAATGACAGCTACTCATAATAATTATGCTCCATATTACTGTTTTTATTATCATTTTACAAGGGTTATAGTTGAAGGTCATCCAGCTCCAAGAGGCATGTGGACCCAGACCCACAGCTAAAGAAGCAGATTAGGAGGAAGAGGAAGGACAGCTGGTCAGTCAAGACCCCACACCCTCACTACCAGAGGAGGCCCAGTCAGCTGATAAAGGGTGGGCTGTGCTGGAAGAAAGCCCTTAAGTCTGGACAAGAAAGGGGGCACCCTAAGCTGCCATTGGTCTCTACATGGCCCCCAAGGGCCTCAAAGGCTCTCATTTATTCCACATAGTTTTCTCTGTGCCAGGCACTGTTGTAAGCATTTTGTAGATCTCAAGAGAGGGAAAGCCACTCTCTGGTAGGCTGGGCTTGGGCACCCAATTGCAGCCCTGAGACCAGGAAAGTGAGACCAGGCGTCTCAGCTGTCCCCACCCCTCTGCTGTCCAGACCAAAGCAGGCTGTTCCAGTATGTCACCCTGTGAGCAGAACCTCAGAGGCAACAAGAACACGTCCTGCCTCAAAACTGCCCAGAAAATGAGCCCAACCCCTCACAGAGAGCACTTAAGAGTTGCAATGTACATTACTGTGTCTGGAGGTCTGTGAAATCTCTCTACCTAGACCTTGCCTTTCCACATCAGTGGTCAGCAAAACTGGTTCTGGAAAAGACCAAATATTTTTGAATGTGTGGGACATAGGATCTATATGGCAACTGTTTGACTCTGCTATTGTAGCACAAAAGAATGGATGTGTTCCAATAAGACCATTTATAAAAATAGGTGGTAAGCCTCTGGGTTTGGTCACCAGACTGGTCACCTGCCTTAAGTCCATTAAGACCATATTCTGGTCTGGGTTCCAGAGAACAAGCATTCTTTGTGACTCACCCTTGTTTCTGCACATCAATATTGTAGGTGCTCTAATGATCCTTTCTGGAAGGAAGGAATCTGTGCTCAAAAACCAGACGATTTAAAGATAACGGCTTAAATTAGTTTTAAAAAAGTTTTTTTTAATTTAAAGATTAATTACTGTCAGAATACCTAACATTCCTGTAACAGAACTCTGCTTTGGGTAATGAGTGAATAAATGAAGGAATGAATGAATGACTTAAACTGCCTAAGCCTGATGCGTGTTTAGATGCCCGGATAGTGAAGCCTAATGATTAAGGGCAAAGCAGCTCTTCACAGTTAAAGAAAATGGAATTTGGAGCCCACTGAACAAATTTAATTGCTCTCTGCCTTCAAATCTCTCTTTTCCACACTCACAGCAGGCCACCCAGCTGAGGGAAATTCCAGATAAGATATGTTTATTGAAAATTTACATGTCACCGCCATAATTTAGAAGAGGAATATTCATGCTCATGTCCGGAGGCTGAGGATAAAAAAAGGTCTGCTTAGAACTGTAATGTACAACAGATACTCCCCAGACCAGCAACCTCAAGCCTGTAACTGCCAATCATTTGGGTTCCATGCAGTCTGTCCCTTAAGTCCTGGTAAGGGGCCTAACCCCAAGAACAAAGATAAATGGAGCCAGGGGTAAAAGCTCCTCCTGGGAGGCTTCCTTTAGAGCCCACAAAGGAACAAGGACATTGCATTTTATACTATGACCTGTATTACAAAATTGAATGAGCTGGTCAGGTGGATCCCATGTTACTTTTATATTACACCCCCAAAAAAGAAAAAAAACAGGATCTTAAACATAATTAAAGAAATGCAATCTAACTATTATTCAATTTGGGTGGGAGGAATTTCTCACATTTTTCGAAGTTTTATGAGAGTAAGGCAGAGGCAGAAGGGAAAAAAGAATTTTAATTGTTTTATAAATTTACAAAACTGAGGGGCACCTGGGTGGCTCAGCTGGTTAAGCATCCAACTCTTGATTTAGCTCACATCATGACCTCATGGTTTGTGAGATCAAGTCCTGTGTCAGGCTATGTGCTGACAGCACAGAGCTCACTGGGGATTCTTTCTCTCCCTCTCTCTGCCCCTCCCCTGCTCATTCTCTTTCACTCTTGCTCACTCAAAATAAATAAAACAGAAAAAAAAGAACTTACAAAAATGAAACCTAAATCACAAAGATTAAATTGTACAGGTCACATGCTATGATCACAATGAAATAAAGTTTGGCATTTATTATGTAAGATAAACAAACACTCAACTACTCAAATGTTAAAAACAGTATGCTAAACTATTGCATTCAAGAAGTAAAATAAGATGACAGATTAAGGAAAAAAAATAGAAAAGAAATAACTACCACTTGAAACTTTCCAGATGAGGCCAAAGCTATAGTCAAATGAAAAAGCATACCATAATTTTTCCTATTAAGTTAGAAATCAATGAACTGAGCAATCAACTTGGTTTTTTTTTTTAAGAAAAAGTGAATTAATAAACTAAAAGAAGTACTTAATGAATTAGAAAAAAATTTAAGCATAGTATTGATAAACATAATATCTGGGTCTTTTCAAAAGACATTAAGGTAGATAAACCTTTGGCAAGAGGGAAAAAAGATAAACGTGAAAAATTAGGAATTGCCACATTCATCGATTCCTTCATTCAGCAAATATTCACTGAGTACTTTAAGTGTCAGGAATTGGTGACACCATAATGAATTAGACTAGATCTTTAACTCACTGTAAAGGAGAAAAGATAAAGTAATTGCACTGACAGTGTGTTATAAAGATATGCAAATTTTACGAACTACTCTGTGCAACTGTGCTAACAAACTACACTGCAACGAAAGGCGCTATTTTTCAGGAAAATATAGAGAACCAGTTTGACTCAATAATGCCTATTTTAAAACTTAACTACCTGTCAAATTTTGCCTCCAAAATTTGTGCTATGCCAGGTGGCTTCTCAGGCTAGTTCTGAAAACTCTCCAGAGAACAGAGGATCCTGGTGCCTTATCAACTCCCCCACGGCCGAGGGTGGGAGAAGGGCACCCTGTGCGTCTTAAGCAGCTATCAAGCTTGACTGCAGTATGACAGGAAAACAACAGAACAGCATCACTGTGAGATACTGAGGCCAAAATCAAAGTCCATCATCTCTCATGCCAGATTCTGAGTGAAAAAGCTCTAAAACCTGGGTTTAACTCATGTGGTGGCAGTGGCCTGTGCTGTCAAAGCCCCCTCCTTTCCTCACAACCTGCATCATTTGGGTGCACAGACACCCCAGCCCCCTTGTTCCCGATGGGGACAGCTCAAGAGTCGTTTCCAGAACCACCCCCCCCCCGCCCCCAACCAAGAAAGGGAGCCCAAGTCACCCTCCCCGGGACTCTGCTGGCTGCCTCCTCTCCCTGTTTGTACCTGTCCACCCAATTTTCCTGGGAACTTCCTAATCAATCATTCTCCCGTGAACCCTTATCTCAGGGTCTGCTGCTCCGGGACCCATCCTAAATCAGTAGAAAACCTGGCCTAAACTCCTTCAGCAACCATCTCTGACCTAAGACTGCTTCCCACATTCATCTACCTGACTTAGTGTTGTATTCCTATGTCTGGCTGCATAATTATTAATGTGTTTGATTAAGGGGTACTTCTCCAGACTCCATGGGGTTATTACAGATCACTCACAGTATATGTATCATACTACCTTCCTAAAATCTAATAAAATACAAACTGCAAACACATTTCACCCAAAGGGTTTTAGATAAGGGATTATGGAGCTGTATAAAATACTAGCAAGTCAAATCCAGTACCATAATAAAAGAATAATAAACCATAACCAATTAAAGTTAATGACAATAGTTTCAAATTTGGAAATTTAACCATACAATTTTTTTTAATTTTTTTTTCAACGTTTTTATTTATTTTTGGGACAGAGAGAGACAGAGCATGAACGGGGGAGGGGCAGAGAGAGAGGGAGACACAGAGTCGGAAACAGGCTCCAGGCTCCGAGCCATCAGCCCAGAGCCTGACGCCGGGCTCGAACTCACGGAGTGCGAGATCGTGACCTGGCTGAAGTCAGACGTTTAACCGACTGCGCCACCCAGGTGCCCCAATACATTTTTTTAAAATAGGTCAATGGGGTAAAAACCACAGAGGATCACAATACTTCTGATATAAAATTTAAAAGACCTTAGTAATAAGAATTCTGGTTCCTTAAAATGATAAACATCTATTTCCAAACTATTTTACTAACTGAATCAGGGGAAAAAAGGGGGATGAGAGGGGTATCTGTTATTATCACTATTATTGACTCTCATTCTGGGATTTCTAGAAAAATTAAAAATCAGAGCACAAGTATTGAAAAGGAGAAGACAGAAGAACCATTATTTTGGATGATATTATCGTCTACCTGAAAACCCAAGGGCATAACTGCAAACTATCAGAACTGGTAAAAGATTTTCAGTATGGGAGCTAGATATAAAATATTTGCCTAAAAACCTCATCTTCTTATGCCAGTCTGTATATACCAGGATATAACGATTGGCAAGAACCAGTTAGAAAACATAATAGAAACACTTATCCCATATACAAAAAAGATGCAAGAATAAACAGGACATGTCTAAGACCTAAAAGAGAATGATAAAGCCCAATGAGGCATGTTATACAAGAGAGCAGAGTAAATGGGAAACTCCTTTTGTGATTAGATAAGAGAACTGAACATCATAAAAATGTCTGGGGTCTCTACAGTAATCTATGAATCTAGTGCAGAGCTGACCAAAATCCAAAACAGATTATCTTAGAGAACATTTGACAAAAATATTCTAAAATTTGTTCAGGAGAATAAATATGCAAAAATACCTGGGGAACTTTTGAAACTTTAGAGTAATGAGAGAATGATCCTCTCCAATACTAAAATATATAGCTACGGCATTAAAGCAAGATGGTACCACCCTCTAAACAGGCAAAGAAGTAGAAGCTGATTAGACCCCAAAATAAACGGGAGTTTATTATTTAGGTTGCATTGCCTGTAAGTAGGAAATGTGGGTTCTTCATTAAAGGATAGAGACAATTAGCTGTCATCTTGGACTAAAATAAAGCATGTTTCTACCTCACCCTTAACTCAAAATAAGAGCCTGGCCTATTCAAGATTTAAGAAAAGGAAGGATGGAGGGCAGAATAAAGCACAAAGATACCAAGAAAAAAAAAAAAAAAGGAAATTATCTTCATTAACAGTGAGGAAAACCTTTCTGATGAGACTAAAACCAAAAAGCAACAAAATACTGATCGATTTCACCACCTAAAAATTAGGAAAATGAAAAAACTTCTATGTGACAAAAAGGACAGTTAAAAACCCATAACCAAGTAAAAATACAAGTCTGAGAAAAGAGAAAAAAAAAAAAAACAGTGCAACATGGATGACAGAGGAAGGACTATTTCTGCTACCCATAGAGCACTTCCAAATGAAAATGAAGAAAACCACCTGAAAGAAAAACGCATGGAGGCTATGACCAGCTAAGAAATAAAAAGCAGAACATCAATCAACATTTGAAAACATTTTTCTACCTAACAACTGAGTGAATGCTAATTAAAAAATGTTTTTTCATCTATGCATTACAAAGGTCAAAAAGACAGAAGATAAGAATGTTGGGAGAGTAAAAACGCCCACTCTTTCAGACGGCTGTCTGTCATTGTTTAAGATTATGAATCATGAGTATCAATAAAGAAAATGCCTGAAAGATACACCCCAAACAGCCAATGGTGGTGACCAACAGAGAACAGAACGGGGGAGGAGGGGGAGAGGATCTTTGACAATAGAACACTTCTGAAACATTAGTTTTGTTTTTACAATACACAAAATAATAATAGCTAATGCTTCCTGGCTGCATACCATATGCCAGCCACAGGCTATAAAGCACTTTCCCTGCATTATTGGCTCCCTTCCACAACCACCGAGGCTGGTTTTGCACAGAGCAAAATGTTGCCATTGCGGTCTTTGGTCCTAAGAGAAACTCCCACTAACTTTATCCCCCTCTCAGTAAAAGATGGAAGAGAAAACTCCTGTCCCTCCCTCTTTCTCTTGCCCAAACTTCGAGAAGCTTCTCATGGAACTATTGAGAGTTGAACCCACCCCAGGGCCACCTACAGGCGGCCTTCAAAAGGTGGAAGAGTCTCCAAGCCCCTACTTGTGCTTCCTGAGGATGTACTGGGAACTCCCTGTTTCCGTGTTCCACTCAGATCTTAATCCGCCTGCTGGGAAGTAGTCAGAACCTGGAACATTGAGCATGCTCTTACCCTGTGGTTCTCACAGTGTGGTCCCTGGACCAGCAGCATCAGCATCACCTAGAAACTTCTTAGAAACACAAACTCTTGGCTCTGCCCCAGACCTACTTAATCGGAAACTCTGGGCACCAAGTCCAAGCTCTCTAGATGATGCTAATGTACAGGAAAAGTTAAAAACCTCATTCTAGGGGTGCCTTGGTGGTTCAGTCATTTAAGCACCCAACTTGGTCTCAGCTCAGGTCATGGTCTCACGGTTCATGAGTTTGGGCTCTGCAGAGACAGCACAGAGCGTGCTTCAGATCCAATGTCTCCCTCTCTCTCTGCCCCTCCCCCGCATAAGTACTCTTTTCTCTTTTTCTCATTCTCTCAAAACTAAACATTAAAGGGGCACCTGGGTAGCTCAGTCGGTTAAAAGTCTCTTGACTTCAGCTCAGGTCATGATCTCATGGTTCGTGGGATCAAGCACCACCTCAGGCTCTGTGCTGATGGCATGGAGCCTGCGTGGGATTCTCTCTCTCCCTTTCCCACACTTGCATTCTCGCTCACAAAAACAAACATTTTTAAAATAAAAAAATAAACATTTAAAAAAAAAAACCTCACTCTAACCAGCTGAGGAAACCAAGACTCAGCTTGCATGACCTCCTAGGACCTTACAAGCTATTGTGTTGCTAGGCTGGGATTTGAACCCCAATCTTTCTCACCACAAAGCCTTATTTCTTAAACACTATGTTCTACTATCTCCTTAGGTACTGCCTGTGGTACTAATTCAGTGAATACAAATTTTATTTTAAAAATATACTGTTCTTAAATGTTGCCATGATTAGCTTTAGAATTGACTTCAATATTTATGATGGTGACCAACAGAAAAGAAAATTATGTTACTGTTTCATTTAACTCCATCTATACCACAACCCCCCCCCACCCCAGTTTCTCCAGAGCCACAACATCTACCTGTTGGAAAGCACCTAAAAGAATCTTATCACCTGGAGGGATGGCAGCAACATAACATCTGCCTCATGTGGCCCTCAGATCATTGCACAACATCTAAGAGAATCGTTTTTGTTCTGGAAGGGAAAGCTGGCTGTCTCATGGTTACTTGGGCAAAAATGGTGTTCATGGTCAGTCTGGCTCTTTTCTAAAGCAAGGGTTGGGGCAGGGGTGGGTACACCTGGGTGGGTCAGTTGGTTAAGCAGCTGACCCTTGGTTTTGGTTCAGGTCATGATCTTGCTTTCCTGAGATGAAGCCTCATGTTGGGTTCTGCATTGACAGCAGGGAGCCTTCTTGGGACTCGCTCTCCCTCTCTCTCTGCCCCTCCCCCATTGGTGCACATGTTCTCTCTTTCAAAATTAAACAAATAAATAAATACAGCAAGGCTCAGCAAACCACAGCCCAGAGGCCAAACCTGGCCCACTAGCTGTTTCTGTAAATCAAGTTTTACTGGAACATGCCTAAGCTTATTTGTTTATATATTATCATGCTATAATGGCAAGGTTGTGACAGAAACCCCATGTCCCAGAGAGCCTAAAGTATTTACTACCTGGCCCTTTACAAAAAACAATTACTGTTCCCAAACGTAGGTCACTCACTGGAGACGGAATACATTTTTACACCTGATCATTCCTGACTTCAAAGTCTACATCTGTTGTGTACCAGAGTGATACCTCCAGCAAGTCCCTTAACCTCCCTGTGCCTCAGTTTCCTCATTTATACAATAATTGCTCTATAGGATTGTGATAAGGATCGAATGGGACAAAACATGTTAAGGCCTGACAGCAGGTGCCCAGTTAGGGCTGGCTTTCTCCCTTCCCCTCTTCAGGTAGAGAGACTCCTCAAGTGTCATCGTTCTGACACACAGTAGGCACACCGCGCATTCACAGTCAATTCACAGTCAATTGAATCTGCAAATTCAAAATGCAGAAGGCTGCACAAAGCCCATAGGCTCCAGTTTAAAATGTCTCACTGTCCAGTGATCCAGGGGATAATTTACTAACCAGGCAGCACACTTAGATTCCATACATCATCTCCTAAAGCCAAACCTGTCCTGCCCAGAGCCAACAGTTGGCTCTACCCTGGAAATGAAGAATGGGCTCCCAGGGACAGCAGATCCTGGGCTGCAGGAAGGAAAGAGCAAGCTACCGAACTACAAAGCACTCATCCTCACAAATCTCCACTTCACCAAGAGTCCCCCTTGGTGACCTTGGGTTTTATAATCCCCCCACCCCTGGCTACCTCAGAAAAGAAAACTCAATCTGCCTCTCTTCTCCATCAGGTCAAGAACAACCACACGAGGAGAGTTGCGCTGGGCCAAGGTCATGGGGCAGGTATTCTTTCACCACCCCCAGTTGGCCCATAGCTCCAGTACGTCATGCCTCCCAAGCTCCAATGGTCCAAGCCACTCCCCTTCTTTTTCCAGTTTGAGCTTCTTCTATCTTATCAGACGAGCTCAGCGGGGTGTTTCGTGCCTAGCTTTGCTGGTGTCTCCCCCTATTTTGCCTGTACCCCACTGGTAAGGAAGGTTCTGGAGTCGGCCCTATTTTACAAATGGGCAAACTGAGGTTTAGCAAGCTTAATCAGCTTGCCCAAGGTCACACAGCCTGCAGGTGGCCCATCTCTAGTTTCCCTGCCTCAAAGTTCACGTTCCTAACCACATACCGTGGTTCACACACCACAAGTGTGTGAAGTTTAAGGACAAGCTTGTGAACTGTCATTGAGATCCCAAACCACAGGCCTGTAAAATTATCCAGTCCAGCCTTCTCACTTACCAAATGGGTACACAGAGGCCCGGGCAGGAACACCACCTTCCCCAAGGTCACCCAGTGACATAGTGGCCTGAGTAATACAAAAGAATGTGATGTTTACAAGAGTGTTTTCGTGTCACAGGGCTGCAAAGTGGGTAAGATTTGTCAGGCTCACAGGGTCTCATGTTTTAGGACAGGTGCTTCCTCCATTAATGCCACCACCAAAAATTGCTCATGTGCCCAAGTCTACCAATTTTGGTGCCAAGCTGAGATCATAGGGGCCTTTTCAACAGGATAGCCAACAGGAATGCCTGAGATGGCACCCCTTTGGCTCCAGTGGGCCCTGGGGGGCGTGGGAAGGAAAACCCTGAAGAGCAGCAGGAGGCCAGCCCCCAGCACAGGAGGAAGCAGAGGCAGAATCTGGGGCCCCCAGCACAGCCCCTGTGGCCCGCAGGAGACCACCAAGCAAATCCACCCAGGGAGCCCAGCACAGGGGAGTGCCCACAGGCAGGCAGGCACACAGGCAGGCAGGCAGGCAGGGGCTAGGAGAAGGAAGGTGGACAGACTGATGGAAGGGAGGGGACTGCATGTAGACTCGGGGACAGGGTGGTCCCCGCAGGCTGGAACTGACAGTGCCTGCCAGTGAGACTGGCCTGGGAAGGCGGAGAAAGACGTGACCACGTCAACAGCGCCAACTATGGGCCACGCAGCCACTGACCCTTTCCAGCGTGTTACTCCTACGATCAGGTTAAAAACTCCTCAGGAACAGACCCCAAATCTAACAACTGCCCCTCTCAACATTCGCTGGCACGGGAACCACAGACTGGGATTTGAGTCCTGCTTCTCCACCTCCTCGCTATGTGACCTGACAACTGAGGGGGGCCTCTCTGCATCTGCGCTTCAGCCCTACAGGCCTCAGATGCTGACGGTGTGTATCCCACAGAGCTACGGGGAGGAGGAAATGAAGCCGGGTGTGTAAAAATGCTCGGCACGATGTTCTTAACAGTTGCTCTAAGTGGTGGGGAGCCTCTTCAAGAGTACATACCTCCCACAGCTTCAGAGCCAGTGTAGACGACTCGATAAAATGTTACAGAACAAATTAGAAAAACTCATACAGAACTCACTTAACTTGTTAAATCAAGGAAATGAACAACTGTGGTGTAGAGGCCTTCGGCTTTTAACTACCCGAAATCAAATTGTTATTCCACTCTCCTATCTCAGCGCCCGGTGCTAAGGTTATTTGGCGTGTCTGGTGTGTGACTACTTAAGAAGGGGTAACAGGCTCTAATTAAGCCTGAAAACGTCAACGTGAGACAGGCAGGCAGCGAGCAACGTCTCTTCATGAAAACATTTCTGGGGCAGGCTTAGGCCAAAGAGCTGTCAATCAATAAATTGTTCTGTCTCAGAGCTTTTATACTCAGAATTTTGAGAGCCAGGAGGGAGGATCCTTGAACATTAATTTCTTTCACAGGCAAAGCTACACACGTCCCAAGGGGCCAGAGGATCTGGCCCCCATCTCCTGAGTTAATAGCACTCCTTCCATTAATCCCTCTTGTCCCTACAATTCCCTCTTTCTTATTTCATCAATGTTTGTACTCTTGACTCCACCAATGCATAAAAAGGTCAGGCACAGTTTATTAAACACCTACTGTGTGCTGGGCACTGGGACTAAGAAGAGGAAAAGACAAGGACCTTCCCCCTTGAGCTCACCATCTCGTGAGAGGAGAGAGTAAGAAAACAATAATTACAAATATCAAGTACAGACAACACAGACTACAGGAAGGCAGCAGGCAGGGGAGGAAAATTTAGATTCTGTGGCTAAGAGATGTCATCTAAGCCAAACCCTGGGAGCTCAGGACAACCACGCTGTGCAAAGTTGAGGGATAGGTATTCCAAAGAGAAGAAACAGTGAGTGCAAAGCCCAGAAATGGGAAGAACGGGGCTAAGAGGCTGGTAGGGCCTCATGGGCCATGCTAATGAGTAGGATTTTATTCCAGGTGCAGATGGAAACCAGGTGCAATGCAGAGCCAACAGGGTGACGTGTTCGGTTTTATAATTTAAGACCATCATGCAGTTGGCAACAAGGAAAGCTGAGGGGCGTGTGGGGGATGCAGGGAGAAGCACCCAGGTACCCGCACGAGTTGGCCTGCTTCATCTATCCTACCAGAACACCTGAAAAGGCCATTGGAAAATGTCCTCCCAGGGGGTCAGCTCAGGCACAGGGGCTGAGGTGGGGGCACAATCAGGAGCCATTCTCCAATGGTTTCCCCTCAATCCACTATGAACCCCGTCAGGCCCAAAGAACCATTCATCGCAACCCCGGCATGGTGACGGTTCTGATCCCAGCCCTAGACACATTCTGGGTTTCAATAAACACTTGTTAAGCTTAAATGAACTCAGTAGACAATCCCTCAGGAGATACAAGTTCTGCTATTGACGGAGGCTCACAGTGAGACAAGGATAATGGGCTCAAATCTCGTTAGCAAAGTCAGAGAACTGAGAAATTTCTGAGCTCAAAACAATAATTTCCCTTCTGCTTTCAATATTTTTGCATAGTGAGGAATCATTTATAGGGCGGCCAGGAATAATTCTTGGGCAATTATTCAGCACGCCTTAGACTTGTTTTACTTTTCACGGAAGTTAAAGATCAGTCACTTAACAGTTTCTTTTCAATATATTCCCTCCCTTCCTGCTCCCCCCATCCCCATCTCTCTGCCTCATAATCTGTTTTCCTTGATTCTCCCTCCAACCCCCCCTCCTCCACTCTGGATGCTTCTCTTGTTTCATATCTTTCTTGGGATCCCATGACTACTGTGCTTAAGCTCAGCAATTCCCAACTTTTTTATTTGGCATCCCAGTGTGTCTCCAGGCATCTCCAGGGGAGTTGTGAAATTCATTTTCATTCACTTTAATTTAAAAAAGAAATATAGGCCATTTAGTTCTCTTAAGAGGAGGGAAATGGGGTGTCACTCAACCAGCAGGGAAGTGAATCCTGACTCCAGCTATTAGCTTATTGGGCAAAATGGCTCTCTTCCAAGCATTCTTGGGTTGCTTAACCAAGTACAGTGTTTTGCTAACGTCTGAGAAACTATTTGCTCTTGGGGAAAAGAAAAATAAAGTTCAGAAAGAAAAGAGACAAGAGAAAATTAATGTTCTTGTATTAACTGTTTCGAAGAATCAGAATTCAACAAAATGATATTATATCATTCAACCACTGAGTCCTTCTATTTAACAACAGCTCACTAAGTATCCAGCATTTTCCAGAACCAAGTAGCAATAATAGCATTTAACATTTATTCAGCTCACAGGCTCTGGGCCAGGGACAGTTCTAGAAGAATTATCTTAATTATCCAAAAGACAAGAAAAATAAAAGCAAAAATGAACTAACGGGATCTTATCAAGATAAAAAGCTTCTGCACAACAAAGGAAACAACAAAACTGAAAGACAACAGAATGGGAAAAGATATTTGCAAATGACATATCAGATAAAGGGTTAATATCCAAAATCTATAAAGAACTTACAAAACTCAACATCTGAAAAACAAATAATCCAGTGAAGAAATGGGCAGAAGACATGAATAGACACTTTTCCAAGAAGACACCCAGATGGCCTACAGACACTTTAAAAAATGCTCGACATTGCTTGTCATCAGGGAAATACAAATCAAAATCACATGGAGATACCACCTCACATCTGTCCCAGTGGCTAAGATTAACAACTCAGGAAACAGATTTGAGAAGGATGTGGAGAAACAGGAACTTCTTGCGCTGTTGGTAGGAATGCAAACTGGTGCACTCTGGAAAACGTGTGGAGGTTTCGCAAAAAATTAAAAACAGAGTTAACCTACAACTCAGCAACAGCACTACTAGGAATTTATCCAAAGGATACAGGAGTACTGATGCATAGGAGCACATGTACCCCTAAAGTTTACAGCAGCACTTTCAACAATAGACAAATTATGGGAAGAGCTTAAACGCCCATCAACTGACGAATGGATAAAGAAAATGTGATTTATATATACAATGGACTACAACTTGGCAATGAGAAAGAATGAAATCTGGCCATACGCAACAACATGGATGGAACTGGAGGGTATCATGCTAAGTGAAATAAGTCACTCAGAGAAAGAGATCCTATGTTTTCACTAATTTGTGGAATTTGAAAAACTTAACAGAAGACCATGGGGGAAGGAAAGGGGGGAAAATAGGTTCACGCAGAGAGGGAGATAAATCATAAAAGACTCTTAAATAGGAGAACAAACTGAGGGTTGATGGGGGAGAGGGGGATGAGCATTAAGGAGGGCTCTTGTTGGGATGAGCACTGGGTATTGTACGTAAGCAATGAATCATGGGAATCTACTCCCAAAGCCAAGAGCACAGTGTACACATTCTATGTTAGTTAACTTGACACTAAATCATATTTTAAAAAAAAATTTTAGTCTTTTAAAAGAGAAATTTATATACTTTTAAAGTAAATAGATACTATTAGAAGAGTAAACAAATAATTACCTCAATCCCCACAGTAACTCTGCAAAATAGCAGCTTTGTCCCTATACAGAACTGCTAGGGCAAGTCAAACAAACTACACCAAGTCCCACAGATACCAGGGGAACTGGAGCCCACAACGGTCTCATCACTGTCAGGACACACTGCTCCCTTGTCTCAGGGCTACAAAGACAGATAAGCTACACAACCCCTTCTGCAAGGACTCACTGTGTGTGGTGGGCAAAACAGAGGAGTCATCAATTGTGTGAGAAACAAATCAACTGTGTGAGAAAACAGACAAGAGAATGTGGGGATACAGAGGAACATCCTGAACTTAGCCTGGATGCAGATGACACCAGAGGATGCAGGATGGGCTCCCAGGAAGAGGTCAAGAGCTCAATGGAGTTGGCTGGGCAGATGGGCTGGGGGTCAGAGAGAAGGGGTTACAGACAGAGGGAGGAAAGTGGGCAGGTCCAGGAACAAGAGTATGCAGAAGAGGCAGGGCCTGCAGCAGAGGGGAGATGTCCAGGAGCCATGGCTGGAGGCTGGCAAGGGCTCATCAGTCGTGAGGCCCTTCTCAGGCAGGCTAAGGATGGGTCATGGAGAGCCAGGGAAGAGTGTGAGCACCAGGCTGGCACAGCCAGTCACACACAGACAGCCCTACGGTGCCAGCACGTCCACAGCTCAGAGGTGGGATGCAGAGAGAGGAGCCCACCCAGAAGGCAGTTGGTCGGCTGTCTGGCAGGCGTGAAAGGGTGAGGGCTCCAATCCAGGCAATGGGTATAGGGAGGAAAAAGCAGATCGTGGAGAGACGTCCAAGTACAGTACAGGTAGTGGTGATGCCCACAGAGGCACCTAGGAATACGAGACATTTTCCCAAATTCTCCTAAGGGGTGGGGGGGAGAGGTTTCTACTTTCATTCTTCCAGTGATGGGAAATTCCTAATATATTCTGCCATTTGCTCTACAACAGAGGCAAATATGATCAACAAAGTGACAAAGTTGGTGACATATCAACAAGTGCTGTCCCATCCTTGATCCCACAGAGGGAGAAAGGTGCTGACCAACAACAGTCTTTTATTTTATGTTTTCTTTTGAGAGCTAGAGAGACAGAGCACGAGCGGGGGAGGGGCAGAGAGAGAGGGAGACACAGAATCAGAAGCAGGCTCCAGGCTCTGAGCTGTCAGCATAGAGCCCAACATGGGGACCGAACCTACAGACTGCAAGATCATGACCTGAGCTGAGGTCAGACACTTAACCGACTGAGTCACCCAGGCTCCTCCTCAATCTTTTAGCAAGTGACCTTCACGAAGGAAGCTACATCTGCCCAGCCACTGCCCCATCATCACAGGTAAGACACCCGCCCCCCTCACCCTTCCCCTGCAGTAGCTGCACCTGACTCCAAACACTACCAGGAGTGTCAGAAGCAGCTGTCAACACTGATGCATGATGGCCAAACAAAATGAAACAAGGCTTGCATATTCAGCAGCCAGCTCTGCCTCAGAGGCTGTCACCCTGTGTTTGTCCCCATCTTCCCCTCAAGCCCAGGAACATGGGAAAAGACAACCATTCACATCTCCACACCCATCTTCCTAGATCTAGAACTTCACAGTTATGGAGCAGGTTGTGGGATAAATATCCAAATTCCTGAGACCCAGCTTCCTGTCAGTCTTGCAGTGAGGAAAGATGAATGGTCTTTCGAAGAGCTAGAGTTCGTTGATTTATCTCATTTTATGACTCTTGAATTCATAAAAGGCCTGGCAAAAATTAGAGAACTACATACATACATGCACACAAACACACATACCTCAAAACTTGAATACACAAATCTCTCTACTTAAATATATTAAAAAAAATAAAGTGTATTTCCCAAGAGGCATTAAGTTGGTAACAGGAGTACAAATAGTATAAGGTTTGCAGCTTGATTATATTGCATCCAAATATCTCAGACACAGGTAAAACCGAAGGCTTTGGAGAATATGCTCCTCATGTGGAAACGAATTCCTGCCAGAGCCAGCAGGACCACAATCAAAGCCAGACTGGCTCTGGGTTTAAACCCTAAATTATGCCATTGACACGAGGCTTTCAGTTTGCACATCCTATGTATTCCTGCCCAAGTGTTTCCTGGGAAAATCTGACAAGGAAGCTAGGGCACCTTCCTTCGGGTCTAAATATGCTTCAGAGGGCAGCAGGCTCTGGCTGCTGGTAACTCCCATTCCTAAGGCCTCAATGAGACAGGAGCTAAAAGACGTGGGTTCAAGGACCTTCTTTGCCACCATCTGATTCTATCAATCTGTATCCATCGTAGAAATTCTCCCTAGGCCAGTGACTATGGATAATTATAATCCCTAATACTGACGGAGTTTTTGCTATGCCCCCAGCTTTATGATGAGCATTTTACATGGGTTATTTCTGCCAATCCTCCCCCATCTTTTATGATTCCCACTTTACACATAAGGAGGGGGAGGCTCTAAATGGGAGAGCTGGCCAGGCTGATTAAAACTGTTTGGCCATATCCCCATTATAAACCAGATCAAAGCAACCCCTGGCATCACCCACCAATCACAACTGACAGCCAGGAATCCAGCACTTTCACACACTTCTGCTGTTTGTGTTCTTTCCCCTCCCAGCAATGCCTGCCTTGCCTTTCTTGCCTAGAAATACCAGTCCAACTTCCAGACAATTCATGCCTCTCCACTCCTCCTTCAACACTCAATTGTCCAACACTTTCATGACCTTGTTGTCCCCACGGCATTACAAAACTGTTTACTGGGGTGCCTGGGTGGCTCAGTCGGTTAAGCGTCCGGCTTCAGCTCAGGTCATGATCTCACGGCTTGTGGGTTCGAGCCCCACGTCGGGCTCTGCTGACAGCTCAGAGCCTGGAGCCTGCTTCAGATTCTGTGTCTCCCTCTCTGTCTGCCCCTCACCCACTCGTGCTCTCTCTCAAAAATAAACGTTAAAAAAAAAATTTACAAGACTGCTTACTGACCACTGCTGGGCAAACCTCTGAAAGACAGGAGCTGTACCTGCTCATTGCAACATTCCCAGGAAGCAGTACCCAGCCTGCAATGAAAATGTGTCGCAAGAAGAGAAGAACAGAGGAAAAGGGGAAAAAATGAATACACATCTCCTAGTAATCTAGGTACCTATTTTATAAATCAACAAACTAGTCTTGTCTCAGATCCTGGAAGCCTCGGCCATCACATTCCCCAGTCTGAGTAGGAATCCAAGACCAGAGCCATTAACAGTACCAACAAGGAAACCGCCAACAAGCCCCAGCTCAAGCCAGATTTATAACGACAAGCCCTGCCTTCCTGGAATCCTGTTCATTTCAGCAGATTTACTTCCCTACCTGTCAAAACCGGGACTGGTGGAGAGAGATTAATAGAGGAATCAAACCTGGAGATGTTATAAGGTTTTAGAACCTTGATCTTAAAACCTTGGTCTCAGATCTGTACCTCCCAGATCTGTGACCTTTTAGTGTTTTGCCTGCATTTGTATTTTCTGCGTTGATGAGCCCCACTGATGCCCTCTTGTTCTCATCTCCCATTCAGAGAAGCCCACGTGGATTCCAGTCTCTGACAGCCCCTCTTTCCAAATAAACGCCCTAAAGATAGAAACAGTAAATATCCCATCTGCCTCTTGGGGGCGATATGATGGTTTACAAGAAATTCTAAAGACCCAGCTAGCTCTAACTCTCTATGATATTCTGTAGGGAACAAAATAACATGAAATAATAGCAATATGCATGAGCCCAATCAAAGACTTTCTTTTCAGAGATAAAAATGCAAAGGTGTAGTTCATGATGACTGAAAGCAAAAAATAATAAGTAGTGACATTCGAGATTGGTTTTGATCACTCCTGATTTCTAAAATCTCCCCATCACCCGACCATTATAATTTCCTGCTAATTACTACAAGCAATTTTATTAATATATTTTTCAGCCTCATTAAATATTACCTTGGGCCTAACATTAAAAATGATGAAGCTCAGTGATCTTAATGAGCATCCAAGTTTCGTCGACCCCAGAAAACCCAGACAACAGAGAACTAAACGTGTTGCTGGGCAGCTGCTCTGTTCCCTGGGCAGGTAGAAAAGCAACTTCAGAGACAAAGTAATGAAATGCCAAGCCCAGAATGACACACAGGTTTGGTCGGGGCCTCCTTCAGTTCCTGTCAATTCATGGGGCGGGGAGGGAGGGTGGGTTACAGAGGAGGCATTTTGGCTTGAGCTCTTCCTCCTCAGTCACCCAAATATAAACAACATGCATCAGCATGTTTCCACTAATATTAGTCCCTTCCAGGACTCCAACAGACCAGTGTTATGGGTGATCGTGGGCTGTGCAGAGATAGGCCAACTGGAAACACGAAGGATTCACTTCTCCAGCCAACAGAAATCCGTGGCTTTCTCTGAAATGGTGGTACAAGAACAAAGGAGAAGCAGTCAAAAACCAAAGACACATTCTGTTTTTCTTTCCTCACTGGCAGAACCAGAATTGTCTTTATTTCACAAGCAGCAAGCTGGGCAAGAACAGGGAGACCAGCTTCCCAGTCCTCCAAGTAAATTATTTATCAGAAGCTGAATTTACAGCTCTCGTGACTAAACTGTCAAAAAAAAAAAAAAATCCTATTTCTAACACCAGTTGTGCTGTATGGTCCCAGGATTTCTTCTGTTTCCCTTAGCCACTAGGTTAAAGATGCACAGGTAACTGTAAATGTACAGTTGGCTTAAGAGACTAGCCTAGATTTACTGAACCTGCCTTCAGCCAAGACCTCAGAGGTTTTTCGATGTATCTGAGACACACTGAGCACAACATAAAACCATTATATGGAAGAGAGGAACTGCTGGTGTTAACTAATTTAACTTGCTCTTTGTACACAAGACAACAGAGATGCAGCAAGGGGAAATGACTTGCCTTGGCCATACAAGAAGCATCAAATCTAGAACTTGAACTCCTGGATCCCCATCCATTATGCTGCCATTGATATGGCTGCCATGACATGGGGTCTTTAACTGGGGATAGAGGCAGAGATAGCCATCCCAAGAAGTATGGTTTCCCTCTTCCATAGTGTAGTGCTGCCTCTGGGATGGGAATTCCCTATCTCCATTCCTCCACCCCCTCACAGCTGAGTCCAGCTACGGGAACGCGTTCTAGCCAACAAAATGAAAACGGAAGTGATATACAATGCCACTTCCGGGCATGACTCATGCAAACCTACAATCCGGTGCTCCACATACTTCCAAAGGTTATTGTGAAGTTTTAATTATACAAATGTTGCTAGCACGGTGCCTGCCATGCACTCAGCAGTTAACAAGAGCTTCCACATTCTCTCCAGAAACTAGACACAAAAAGAGTACACATTGTATGATTCCATCCATATGATGCTCCAGAACAGACAAAACTTATCTGACAGAAATCAGATTGTTGCCTGAGAAGAGAACTGGATACAAAAGAGGCACAAAGGAACTTTCTGGGGTGATGGAAATATTTTGGATCTCGGTAAGTGTTGTAGGGTTTACAGGAGCGTATAGATTTGTCAAACCTTACAGAACCACACACTTCAGATCTGTGTGTTTTAGTATGTATACAGTACCTCAGAAAACGTTTCAATTATAAAGATCTAACTATATACTGGACATAGCTAGGTAGCTTAGTTAGAGAAAGAGAGAAGGTAGTCCATAAAAGTACATGACACAGCATGTTGTTCTTACTAAGGGCCCCATGTATGTTTATGGAATTCTTGAATCAAAAACATTCCTACTCTTTCTCCCTAGAAACAACCCATTCGACTTTGGGATGGCATCAAAAGTTCTGAAAGTGCCTCTGTCCCTGCATCCTGATCCCTGGCGCTGCCCCTCAAGGGGCCTGGCAGATGACATCTGCCCACTTCTTCCTCATGACAGAGCTCAGAGATCTTGACCATCCAATTTTCTCTGCATACGGCTGAGCTATCTCTGAGATGTTCACAGTACTAGTCACACTCAACTCCTCAAATTCTTCTTGGACCATGAGCCCAAATGAGCCACCAGATGTCACCGCTTGAGAATGTGTACTGGATACTCCACTCAACTAATAGGCTCCTGGCAGCTCCACTCCTGTGAAGTGGTGTCCACCATCCTGAGCCCCCGCCATCAAGAAACTCATCTTGAGCCTTCTATTTGGAACACAGTAACTGCTAGTATCTACTAAACACTTACAGCTTGCCCAACACTGTTACTCCTCTCCTTCAGTCCTCACAATAAACTCAAAGTCTGTCACAAACGCCACTTTACCAATAAGCTGGCAGAATTCAAGGTACCCCTTCGCCCCAGTCATTTCAAACCCATGAAATCCATCGCAAATCTCATCTCCCCATCTTTGTCCCACACCCTTCACCATAAAGGAACTGGCACAACTTGGGAAGAACAACTCTTGCCCAAAATATACAAAACAAGAGCTCAATTTACAGTGGAGCCCTCGACGAACAAACGGATACACAGAACCACAGGGACAAAACTTAACAACATCACATTGAACAAAAGGAGGTGAACACAAAAGACCAAACACCGCAAGATCCCATTTCTACGAAACTCTGAGAGATAGATCCAATCTATAGTGACCAAAATCAGGTCACTGGTTGCCTGGGCCTGGCGGGGAGAGGCGGGATTGCAAAGAGGCATGAGGGAAATTTGTGGGTGATGAAAATGTCTACACTTTGACCAGGATGGTGGTTTCATGGGCATTCATTTTTCAAAATTCAAACTACACTGAGAAAGTGCGCCTTTTATTGGAATGTAACTAAAGCTGTTGTTTTTATGCAAAAACAAAGAAAAGCCTTCAGAACCAACAGCCCTTGCTTTGAATCTTGCTTTGTCTCTTCCTGGCTGGTGACCTGGGGCAAGCCACTTAACACAACTGAGCTTTGGTTTCAGGCTGTTGTCAGGACTGGAGATAATACATCCCAAACACCTGGGAAAAGAGGAGGCCTTCAATAAACAGCAGCTTCTATTATTACCATTAATTAATAATAATGAGAAATAATACCCTGAATAACAGCCTCAATTCTGTACTTCACTTGGCTGGGTAGATCTCAAACTGCTAAATGTTACTTGCTATTAGCGCTCACTGAAAACCAATACGCGCTCTTGTGTGGCAGGCAATCATCTTAATGTTATGCTAGAAGAGATAATCAAATACCACCAAATGTATGTAGATTAAAGAATTCATGTTTTTATATGAATATGGGCCATGGAATCTCGGATTAACTCAAACCTGAACAATGCTGACAGTTACGATTTTTTTCCCCAAAAAATCAGATTTTCAGTCTAAGTAATTCCATGGGGAGCTCTCTACTATATTGTTACCCAGGGTATAATTTCTCTAATAAGGTCATTAAGGGGGGGGGGGGGAGAAGAATTCTGGACCCTATAACCCCTTTAGTTTCCTCCTAAGAGTACCTGTCTCTAGAGATAAGACATATAGGTCATCATGACAAATTTAAGATCTATAGTAATCTGATATTGATAGCTTTTAAAACTGAAATCTGGGAGCTCATCTCCTGGTTTTTTGGTCACCTCCTTCCACATTCAGAAAATGGCTTTGCAGAAGACGGTTCAGTTCTATTTAGGCTTACAAATAATTTCTCTGGGTTTGGAGCACAAAGGTGAATGAGGGTTTCCAGATTCCTGGTAGAAGTGAGACTCTCAGGGTGAGGTTACAGAAGATTGAGCAATAATGGTGATTCTAGGGGGAACAAATAGAAGGGACCATGCAGTGACAGGCTCCAGGCTGCAAAGGTGTTAGTTAACTCAGACTTTCAGTAAATGCCTTTAACCACCTTCATTTGGGAACCTCCTTGTCCCATTTTTAACCATCCCAAGAGCCAACCTCTGCTAAATGCTATGCTGGGTTCCCCCCATTGTGCACTTACTCTCAGGACAGATCAACCCATCATGAGCAGTCTCCCTTTTGGCAGAAATGCCTTAGAGCTATTATTTCATAATGACAGCTGGGGAATCGAGGGCCTTCTACAGACCTATGGAAGGAAGCCTCCAGAGAAATAACGAAGCGGTGATTACCTAGACAGGGCCACTGAAACTGGACTCTTCGACCAGAGAGGAAGCTGTGCAAGTTACCAGGTGTTCTACTCCATCTCTAGCCCAACTCCGGTCCTAACAGTCCACAGGTCTCTAGGAATAAAGACTCACTAGCACACCTGGACTCTTTAAAAAATACGAGTTGCTAATGCTTTGCTAGAGGGAAAACAACCTTTGCTTGACAGTAGGTAGGCCTCCACTGTCCTGGGACTTTTCTATAGCACATGAAAATCTCACTGGAAACTTCCCCTTGACTTTATCTCCCCCAACTCCATAGCATAAAACCAGTGTCTCCTCATGGTCCCAGGGCAGCTCTTCCTGCCCACGGGTCCTGTCCCTGGGCTTTAACAAAATCACTTTGTGTGTGTGTGTGTGTGTGTGTGTGCATAAAAGAAAAGAAAATTTGCTAATAGGATAGTTTTAGGTTTTGCCTTTCTTTGTATTTACTCATGAAAAAAACATTTTTTTCAAGAGGCCCAAAGAACTTTTCTTAAAAATGACTTCCCTTCTAGGGCAGAGACTAATGTCTCTTCATCCCACACCATTTCCTCTTCTCCCTGGGCACACAAAGAGACCACACTTCCCAGGACCCCCTACAGTCAGGCAGTTAGGCATAGCTGTGTACCTGAATGCCTGTCAATGGAATGCAGACAGATACAACAATGGTAATCCTTAGGCCTAGGCCATAAAAACTTCCCACACCACTTTACACCCTTTCTTCTCCCTTCTACCAGGGAAGGATCCCATGGACTCAGAATGGCAGAGCCACAAATGGAAACATTTTCAGTCCTGAATGCTTGTATGGGACACAGCTCCTCCATCATCCACCCTAGACATGGTTTTAAGAAAGAAAAGAAAAGAGAAAAGAAAAGAAAGAAGAAAAGAGAAAGAAAAGAGAAAAGAAAAAGAGAAAAGAAAGAAAAGAGAAAAGAAAAGAAAGGAGAGGGGGGAGGGGAGAGGGGGGGAGAAGAGAGGGGGGGAGAAGAGAGGGGGGGAGAAGAGAGGGGGGGAGAAGAGAGGGGGGGAGAAGAGAGGGGGGGAGAAGAGAGGGGGGGAGAAGAGAGGGGGGGAGAAGAGAGGGGGGGAGAAGAGAGGGGGGGAGAAGAGAGGGGGGGAGAAGAGAGGGGGGGAGAAGAGAGGGGGGGAGAAGAGAGGGGGGGAGAAGAGAGGGGGGGAGAAGAGAGGGGGGGAGAAGAGAGGGGGGGAGAAGAGAGGGGGGGAGAAGAGAGGGGGGGAGAAGAGAGGGGGGGAGAAGAGAGGGGGGGAGAAGAGAGGGGGGGAGAAGAGAGGGGGGGAGAAGAGAGGGGGGGAGAAGAGAGGGGGGGAGAAGAGAGGGGGGGAGAAGAGAGGGGGGGAGAAGAGAGGGGGGGAGAAGAGAGGGGGGGAGAAGAGAGGGGGGGAGAAGAGAGGGGGGGAGAAGAGAGGGGGGGAGAAGAGAGGGGGGGAGAAGAGAGGGGGGGAGAAGAGAGGGGGGGAGAAGAGAGGGGGGGAGAAGAGAGGGGGGGAGAAGAGAGGGGGGGAGAAGAGAGGGGGGGAGAAGAGAGGGGGGGAGAAGAGAGGGGGGGAGAAGAGAGGGGGGGAGAAGAGAGGGGGGGAGAAGAGAGGGGGGGAGAAGAGAGGGGGAGAAGAGAGGGGGGGAGAAGAGAGGGGGGGAGAAGAGAGGGGGGGAGAAGAGAGGGGGGGAGAAGAGAGGGGGGGAGAAGAGAGGGGGGGAGAAGAGAGGGGGGGAGAAGAGAGGGGGGGAGAAGAGAGGGGGGGAGAAGAGAGGGGGGGAGAAGAGAGGGGGGGAGAAGAGAGGGGGGGAGAAGAGAGGGGGGGAGAAGAGAGGGGGGGAGAAGAGAGGGGGGGAGAAGAGAGGGGGGGAGAAGAGAGGGGGGGAGAAGAGAGGGGGGGAGAAGAGAGGGGGGGAGAAGAGAGGGGGGGAGAAGAGAGGGGGGGAGAAGAGAGGGGGGGAGAAGAGAGGGGGGGAGAAGAGAGGGGGGGAGAAGAGAGGGGGGGAGAAGAGAGGGGGGGAGAAGAGAGGGGGGGAGAAGAGAGGGGGGGAGAAGAGAGGGGGGGAGAAGAGAGGGGGGGAGAAGAGAGGGGGGGAGAAGAGAGGGGGGGAGAAGAGAGGGGGGGAGAAGAGAGGGGGGGAGAAGAGAGGGGGGGAGAAGAGAGGGGGGGAGAAGAGAGGGGGGGAGAAGAGAGGGGGGGAGAAGAGAGGGGGGGAGAAGAGAGGGGGGGAGAAGAGAGGGGGGGAGAAGAGAGGGGGGGAGAAGAGAGGGGGGGAGAAGAGAGGGGGGGAGAAGAGAGGGGGGGAGAAGAGAGGGGGGGAGAAGAGAGGGGGGGAGAAGAGAGGGGGGGAGAAGAGAGGGGGGGAGAAGAGAGGGGGGGAGAAGAGAGGGGGGGAGAAGAGAGGGGGGGAGAAGAGAGGGGGGGAGAAGAGAGGGGGGGAGAAGAGAGGGGGGGAGAAGAGAGGGGGGGAGAAGAGAGGGGGGGAGAAGAGAGGGGGGGAGAAGAGAGGGGGGGAGAAGAGAGGGGGGGAGAAGAGAGGGGGGGAGAAGAGAGGGGGGGAGAAGAGAGGGGGGGAGAAGAGAGGGGGGGAGAAGAGAGGGGGGGAGAAGAGAGGGGGGGAGAAGAGAGGGGGGGAGAAGAGAGGGGGGGAGAAGAGAGGGGGGGAGAAGAGAGGGGGGGAGAAGAGAGGGGGGGAGAAGAGAGGGGGGGAGAAGAGAGGGGGGGAGAAGAGAGGGGGGGAGAAGAGAGGGGGGGAGAAGAGAGGGGGGGAGAAGAGAGGGGGGGAGAAGAGAGGGGGGGAGAAGAGAGGGGGGGAGAAGAGAGGGGGGGAGAAGAGAGGGGGGGAGAAGAGAGGGGGGGAGAAGAGAGGGGGGGAGAAGAGAGGGGGGGAGAAGAGAGGGGGGGAGAAGAGAGGGGGGGAGAAGAGAGGGGGGGAGAAGAGAGGGGGGGAGAAGAGAGGGGGGGAGAAGAGAGGGGGGGAGAAGAGAGGGGGGGAGAAGAGAGGGGGGGAGAAGAGAGGGGGGAGAAGAGAGGGGGGAGAAGAGAGGGGGGAGAAGAGAGGGGGGAGAAGAGAGGGGGGAGAAGAGAGGGGGGAGAAGAGAGGGGGGAGAAGAGAGGGGGAGAAGAGAGAGGGGGAGAAGAGAGAGGGGAGAAGAGAGAGGGGAGAAGAGAGAGGGGAGAAGAGAGAGGGGAGAAGAGAGAGGGGAGAAGAGAGAGGGGAGAAGAGAGAGGGGAGAAGAGAGAGGGGAGAAGAGAGAGGGGAGAAGAGAGAGGGGAGAAGAGAGAGGGGAGAAGAGAGAGGGGAGAAGAGAGAGGGGAGAAGAGAGAGGGGAGAAGAGAGAGGGGAGAAGAGAGAGGGGAGAAGAGAGAGGGGAGAAGAGAGAGGGGAGAAGAGAGAGGGGAGAAGAGAGAGGGGAGAAGAGAGAGGGGAGAAGAGAGAGGGGAGAAGAGAGAGGGGAGAAGAGAGAGGGGAGAAGAGAGAGGGGAGAAGAGAGAGGGGAGAAGAGAGAGGGGAGAAGAGAGAGGGGAGAAGAGAGAGGGGAGAAGAGAGAGGGGAGAAGAGAGAGGGGAGAAGAGAGAGGGGAGAAGAGAGAGGGGAGAAGAGAGAGGGGAGAAGAGAGAGGGGAGAAGAGAGAGGGGAGAAGAGAGAGGGGAGAAGAGAGAGGGGAGAAGAGAGAGGGGAGAAGAGAGAGGGGAGAAGAGAGAGGGGAGAAGAGAGAGGGGAGAAGAGAGAGGGGAGAAGAGAGAGGGGAGAAGAGAGAGGGGAGAAGAGAGAGGGGAGAAGAGAGAGGGGAGAAGAGAGAGGGGAGAAGAGAGAGGGGAGAAGAGAGAGGGGAGAAGAGAGAGGGGAGAAGAGAGAGGGGAGAAGAGAGAGGGGAGAAGAGAGAGGGGAGAAGAGAGAGGGGAGAAGAGAGAGGGGAGAAGAGAGAGGGGAGAAGAGAGAGGGGAGAAGAGAGAGGGGAGAAGAGAGAGGGGAGAAGAGAGAGGGGAGAAGAGAGAGGGGAGAAGAGAGAGGGGAGAAGAGAGAGGGGAGAAGAGAGAGGGGAGAAGAGAGAGGGGAGAAGAGAGAGGGGAGAAGAGAGAGGGGAGAAGAGAGAGGGGAGAAGAGAGAGGGGAGAAGAGAGAGGGGAGAAGAGAGAGGGGAGAAGAGAGAGGGGAGAAGAGAGAGGGGAGAAGAGAGAGGGGAGAAGAGAGAGGGGAGAAGAGAGAGGGGAGAAGAGAGAGGGGAGAAGAGAGAGGGGAGAAGAGAGAGGGGAGAAGAGAGAGGGGAGAAGAGAGAGGGGAGAAGAGAGAGGGGAGAAGAGAGAGGGGAGAAGAGAGAGGGGAGAAGAGAGAGGGGAGAAGAGAGAGGGGAGAAGAGAGAGGGGAGAAGAGAGAGGGGAGAAGAGAGAGGGGAGAAGAGAGAGGGGAGAAGAGAGAGGGGAGAAGAGAGAGGGGAGAAGAGAGAGGGGAGAAGAGAGAGGGGAGAAGAGAGAGGGGAGAAGAGAGAGGGGAGAAGAGAGAGGGGAGAAGAGAGAGGGGAGAAGAGAGAGGGGAGAAGAGAGAGGGGAGAAGAGAGAGGGGAGAAGAGAGAGGGGAGAAGAGAGAGGGGAGAAGAGAGAGGGGAGAAGAGAGAGGGGAGAAGAGAGAGGGGAGAAGAGAGAGGGGAGAAGAGAGAGGGGAGAAGAGAGAGGGGAGAAGAGAGAGGGGAGAAGAGAGAGGGGAGAAGAGAGAGGGGAGAAGAGAGAGGGGAGAAGAGAGAGGGGAGAAGAGAGAGGGGAGAAGAGAGAGGGGAGAAGAGAGAGGGGAGAAGAGAGAGGGGAGAAGAGAGAGGGGAGAAGAGAGAGGGGAGAAGAGAGAGGGGAGAAGAGAGAAAAAAGAGAAAAAAGAGAAAAGAGGAAAATCAAATTTTCAGACTCTGAAATGTTGCAGTTGTTATAGGAGTTCGTCTGTCCTAACAAACCTTCCTCCTATATAGTTATCCCCTCAAAACCTCTATTAAATGGGGCACCTGGGTGGTTCGGTTGCACATCTGACTCTTAATTTGAGCTCAGGTCATCGTCTCAGGACTGTCTGTGAGTTCAAGCCCCCCATCAGACTCTGTGCTGACAGTGCTGGGTCTGCTTGGGATTCTCTCCCCCACCGCAACCCCCCACCTCTACCCGACTTCTGTGTGCACACTCTCACTCTCAAGTAAATTTTAAAAACAAAAAACAAAAACCTCTACAAAATGATTTCAAATAGAGTAACAGCAAAGGGATGCCAACATCTAGCTGACACAGGACAAATATTTATCAAAACCCACCCTAAGTCAGCCCGCTTCCAGCTCTGAACTGTCTACAGGCATCCTTATCCCTTCCTTCCACAACAATCAAGTTCAAGTAAGTCTTCCCCTAAGTTAAGAGCTGACAGGAGCTGGCTGCTGTCAAACAGGAAGCCCACATGCCTCAAGCTGCCACTGGTAACACTTCAATTAACCACCACCTGCTTATCATGAGGTTCTCAGTACAGCTTTTTCCACTGTCTCCCAAAGAAAAGGTTAAAGGGAAGTGTCAAGATCCAATAGGCAGGAAAGTCCCAGCCCTCAGTTGAGAAAATAGAAGAAGTTATTTCTAGACTCAGTCATGGTTCTGAAAGCTAGCATGTATCATCCTGGTACCCTCCTGCCTTCAGATTTTCCTTCCTCTCATGTCGATACAGCTTGTCCTCACTGCTGAAGATGATCCTTCCACCCATGGCCAAAATTTCCTCTCCTCCAGGCCATACTTCTGAAGAGCTACACTCTAGACTGGAAGCATCTCCAAAGGGAGAAACCATCCTCTTCCCTTCTACATCCCCAGCCCTAAGCACACAGTAGGTAGGTGCACTAGTTAGCACGGGCTAGCTGCTATACCAAATAGTATCAACACTTTGATGGCTTCAAACAATGAATGTTTTCTATGCACTCACACAACAGCCCAACATAGATGTATGGACAAAAAGTAAACAAATGCTCCCATAGTTCCACCAAACCCTACAGCCTCAGAGTCTTCTGAAGTCAAGACAAGGGAAACACCACACAGGGTAGAAATTTACAGGCCTAATAGTAGTATACATACATCATCACCACAGTCACCCACATTCCCCTGACCAGAATCCAATATAGACCACATCTGACAAGAAGATCTAGGAATGTATTCTCACTATGGCTCAGATGGAAAGGAGAAATGGATTTTGGTGAGCCCATAGTTCTGTATGACCCAGTGGGGGCAAAGAAGGTCTCCCAGAAGCATGTTGGCCAGCTTTCAAGGACTGTATTCAAAGATCTGTTGGTCAAAAAATGAAATTTCTCAATGGGGCACCTGGGTGGCTCAGTTGGTTACACATCAGACTCTTGATTTAAGCTCAGGTCATGATTTCGTGGTTCATGAGATCAAGCCCTGCATTCAGCTCTGCACTGAAGTAGGCATGGAGCCTACTTGGGATTTTTTCCGCTCCCCGCCCCCCTGCCCCCACTCATGTTCCCATTCTCTCAAAATAAACTTAAAGAAAAATTAAAATTCCCACAACTATGTAGAGAGGTTAACCTTCACACAATAACCAGGATAATGCATGCCAGCCTGAGGCCAATGTAAGGTGGGACCTCATACAAGTTGGGAGCCAAGTATCAGAAATGTAAGATTTGGGTGTGCATGAGACAGGCCAGGAAGATCCTAAGAGGGGGAAAAGCATGCATTTGCGTCCTAGATTCATGCTGGCTGGGACACGAAGATTCATGCTTCCACAGCTAGCTAGCCAAGGGGGCTCAGTGGAGACCTCTCACTTCATAGATGGGGAAGTGGAGCTGTCCAGACAGGTACAGCAGTTTGCAAGCTGCATGTCCAGCCAGCAAGAAAGCCAGGACTGGAGCTCTGCTCCCTGATTCTATCATTCCCAGTCCACCATGTCACTTGTGTTGTGTATCCCTCTCTCAGACCAAAGATTTCTGGAAACGGGTTTCCCATCCAGGCATTTTGTGTCTCTGAAGTCTCTCCTTCCAAAGTTACATAAATGTACAAATGGCAGGTGCCTGTGTGAGGCACAAGGACACTCACATACTCACCACAGTCTATGTCACCCAGATGGCTTCCTGCCCATGCAAGAAGGACTCAGCTCAGTTTTCATCCATAAAGGTTTCTTTATTTGTCCCCAGAGGGCTTCCTGTCACCTACAAGAGCACTTCTCTGCAAGCTCTGTGAATTACAACTCTTTTAGAGGGTATGTTCCAGACAATGAACTTCCTTCCTTCCATCTTTTAAAATGAGATTAACCCAAGAACATTGCAGAGTCTCCATGAAAGGCTTCCAATGATAAACGTTTCTTTAACAATGGTGTGGGAATACCTCCCCCCCTTTTTCTAAATCTGAGGAAGTTTGGAAGCCCAAGCTTTCTTCGAATAAGGATGGCAGACGGGCACAATTCTTAAGACTTTATCAACCTAGCATTCAAGCCCACAGGGGCTAGGAAATCCGAGTTTTCTCCCCAGTGTCATTTTTGGCTTCTCTCCCTCCTACTCCAACCAAATCACACTTCCTCGTCTCCACACAGCTCCAATTTCCACCCTCCATGCCTGTGGTCACCTCTACCCTCTGTCATCTGTGAAACATGGCAAAGAATGGTGGCAAGTCAGGGAGGGTGGCACAATCAGGAAAGAGGTTGAATTCTAGGGAGAGGGGCTTCATTTTGCTCTACAGCAGGTTGGAAAACTATGACCCATGGACCATATCTGGCCCATCATATCTTTTTATAAAGTTTTATTGGAACACAGCCAAGCCCATTTGTTTACACATTTTCTATGGCTACTCTTGTGCTACAATGGCAGAATTCAGCAGTTGGGACAGAGACCATATGGCCCACAAAACCTAAGATATTTACTATCTGGCCCTTTACAGAAATATTTTTTAAGCCATAAAATTGAGTTGTACAGAGGTGCCTGGATGGCTCAGTTGGTTAAGCATCTGCCTCTTGATTTCAGCTTGGGTCATGACCTCACAGTTTGTGACATCAAGCCCCGTGTTGGGCTCTGTGCTGACGGCGCAGAGCCTGCTTGGGATTCTCTGTCTCTTTCTGCACCGCCCCCCACCCTCATCTCCCAAAATAAGCACTGCTAAAAATTGTGTTGCAGAGCATAATCCGTCTCAAACATGCATACACATGTCCATAGTACTATTCACAAACACCAAAAAGCAGGGACAGCCCGAATGCCCAAAGAATAAATGGATACATGAACTGTGGTATATGCATACATTGGAGAGTTATTCAGCCATAAAAGGAAATCATGTACTGATTGATACAGGCTACAATGTGGGTCAACTTCAAACACACACTACGTTAGAATAAGTCAGACACATTGTAAGGTTCCGTTTATAGGAAATATCTAGAAGAGGTAGATTCTTGGAGACAGTGCAGAACGGTGGTTGCCAGGGGCTGGGGTTGGGGGTGAAGAATAAGGAGAAACTGCTTAAAGGGAACAGGATTTCCTTTCGGGGCGATGAAAAGATTTGGGAACTAGACAGAGGTGGTGGTTGTACAACACCGTGAATGTACTAAATGCCACCCCTTGGCTCACTTTAATATGGTTATTTAAGATTTTGTGAATTTTCACCTCAACAAATTTTTTACAACTCAAAAAAAGTAACTTTTTAAGGTGTCAATCTCTGGGTATTTGGGAATAGGGAAGTGATAACCATCTGAGATACACCTCCAGGCAAGAACCTTGCAATACTTACAAATGGGGAAGTCCTTGGACTACTCCTGGGTGTCTAAGAGGATGCCACCATTAACAAAAAATAAAAGGAGAAAAAGCACATTAGGAAAGGAGGAGCTCAGTTTGCCACCTGTTGAGTTTGTACACCTGTGGGACAACTGAAGGAGAACAGGAAGTTATTGATGCTAAACTGGGATTTAAGGGCAAGATCAAGGCCAGAGAAAGGATGCAGAACTCATCCTTAAGGCTCTACTATTGTGGGGGGAGAGAGGGGGGGGAGGGAGAGAGGGGGGGGAGGGAGAGAGGGGGGGGAGGGAGAGAGGGGGGGGAGAGAGGGGGGGGAGGGGGGGGGGAGAGAGGGGGGGGGAGAGAGGGGGGGGGGAGAGAGGGGGGGGGGAGAGAGGGGGGGGGGAGAGAGGGGGGGAGGGAGAGAGGGGGGAGGGAGAGAGGGGGGAGGGAGAGAGGGGGGAGGGAGAGAGGGGGGAGGGAGAGAGGGGGGAGGGAGAGAGGGGGGAGGGAGAGAGGGGGGAGGGAGAGAGGGGGGAGGGAGAGAGGGGGGAGGGAGAGAGGGGGGAGGGAGAGAGGGGGGAGGGAGAGAGGGGGGAGGGAGAGAGGGGGGAGGGAGAGAGGGGGGAGGGAGAGAGGGGGGAGGGAGAGAGGGGGGAGGGAGAGAGGGGGGAGGGAGAGAGGGGGGAGGGAGAGAGGGGGGAGGGAGAGAGGGGGGAGGGAGAGAGGGGGGAGGGAGAGAGGGGGGAGGGAGAGAGGGGGGAGGGAGAGAGGGGGGAGGGAGAGAGGGGGGAGGGAGAGAGGGGGGAGGGAGAGAGGGGGGAGGGAGAGAGGGGGGAGGGAGAGAGGGGGGAGGGAGAGAGGGGGGAGGGAGAGAGGGGGGAGGGAGAGAGGGGGGAGGGAGAGAGGGGGGAGGGAGAGAGGGGGGAGGGAGAGAGGGGGGAGGGAGAGAGGGGGGAGGGAGAGAGGGGGAGGGAGGGACTTGCTCCAAGGTTGAGCTTACTCCCAAAGCAGAGGCTCACTCGATGTGCCTCAGGCCCTGGTGTGAAGGGGTCAATCCAGCTGGTATACTTTACAATCAGGGCTCAATATAAGCACTACCCACAGCCTTCTGTCATCAGTAGCTACCGGCTGGACAGTGCTATACCTACTTCTATTTGCAGCCATAAATCCCCTACAATATTACATTAACTCCAAAATGATGACATTCGGTGTGTAATAGCAAATTGATTCCTTAGAAACAGAATGAATTTGACTTGCCATTATTACCATAAGTGGGAATCCAAAAAGGCTATAATAAATAATGTAACCACATTCTATTTATTCACCCTTGATCTCTCCTTTATACTATTAACTAAAGAGGTAAGCACCATGGAGGAGCAAGAATTATTTCTGGTATGACAAGGAAGGGACTTTGTTGGGGGGAGGGGGATGCTTAACAAAAAGCAGTAGGATGTCTGTTAGCAAAGGCAAGTTTGTAATAAGTATCAGGCTGACTTTCTTTAAATAAGAACTGTTCAGGTGTGAAATGGGCTCCCCCAGAAAGGAGGTGGGAGTCCCTCAGCTTTTCTGGGCTTGTAATAATGGGTTAGTCATGTATGACAGCTTGCCTAATGGTTACTCCAGTTTGGGAGACTCTGGACAGCATCCCTGTGATTTATACAATATCAGCTGGAAAAGTATCCTATTTTTGCCAAGGAAAATGTTCTGGAGAAGCAAGCTCATTGTGGGCTCCTAAGGTGAACACATCAAGCTAACTTCAGGTAGCTATTTGGAAGAAATCCAGAAGCCCCAGCATATGCCTTCTTAGAAAAGGTTTCAGGAAAGCCTTCAGCCCAGAAGTGACAAACAGGCAGCCTCTGAGCCAAATCTGGCCTACAGATGTGTTTTAATGGCCCTGCCTGTTTCCTTGTGGTTTCTTGTTTTTAATATCTGAACCTGTTCCCAACACTTCAAACCAAAAAGATGTAGTGGATGCTGCTGGCTCACAGCCCCAGATCATCAGGTGATGACCATTCCCTAAATGTGAATCGCTCACAGCTGCCCTCTCCTCTAAAGAATGGCCCTCAACAGGGGTGCCTGGGTGGCTCAGTCGATTAAGCATCCGACTTCAGCTCAAGTCGTCATCTCGCGGTCTGGGAGTTTGAGCCCCACATCGGGCTCTGTGCTGACAGCTCAGAGCCTGGAGCCTGTTTTGAATTTCTGGATTCTCTCTCTTTCTCTCTCTCTTCCCTCCCTCCAACTCACATCCTGGTTCTCAAAAATAAACATTAAAAAAAAATTAAGGGAAAAAAAAAAAACAATTGCCCTCAACCAAACCAGGAACACCCACCTCTACCACAGAGCAGTGACCAATGACTATGAACACAAGCACATACAGGGGACAAAAATCCTCCCTGCCGTGCCTCAAGGTGGGGTCAATGTGGTGCAATTCACACTACAGGGCCCCTTCGGTTCAGGTGCACTGGGACACCGGCCAAGGCACCATCCTTGCTTAGCTCCCACCCCTGCTTCCTTTCCCTCCCTTCTCCTCAGAGCAGTAGCTCTCAAAGACTGGTCCCCAAACGGCAAGAGGACACTGGCTTCTCCTGGGAACCTGTTAGATATGTAAATCCCAAGACCCACCGGAGACTTTCCAGATCAGAAATGCTAGGAATAGGGCCCAGTAATGTGTGTTTAAACAAGCCACCTGAGTGAGTCCTGTGTGCTGCAGTTTGAGAACAAACCCTCAGAGTCCTCCCTTAGTTAAATGACACACTTTCACACAGGCCCCCAATTCTGATTTTGCCTCCAGACGACTCAACCCCTACAAGCGAAGTTCACACCTGACAAATCTACTCTTTCCAGCTCCTCTTGAAAATTGCTTCTTTCTCACCCAAATGTCCATCGACTAATGAATGGATAAAGATGATGTGGTGTTTGTGTACATGTGTGTATATACATACATACACACACACACACACACACACACACGGAATATTACTCAGCCATCAAAATGAATGAAATCTTACCATTTGTCACAACATGGATGGAACTAGAGTCTATTATGCCAAGCAAAATAAGTCAGAGAAAGACAAATCTAGGATTTCACTCATTTATGGAATTTAACAGATGAACATAGGGGAAAGGAAGGAAATAAATATAAAAATGGGAGGCAAACCAGAAGAGACTCCTAAATACAGAGAACAAACAGGGTTGCTGGAGGGGTTCGGTTGGGGGGTGTGGATAGGGGATTGACATTAAGGAGGGCACTTGCTGGAGGGCGCCTGGGTGGCTCAGTCAAGACTTCAGCTCAGGTCACAATCTCACGGTTCAGGAGTTTGAGTCCCGCATCAGGCTCTGTGCTGACAGCTCACAATCTGGAGCTTGCTTCAGATTCTGTGTCTCCCTCTCTCTGCCCCTCCCCACCCCCCCTCTAAAACAAACTTTAAAAAATTACAAAAAAAAAAAAAAAGGGCACTTGTTGGGATGAGCACTGGGAGTTCTATGTAAGTAATAATTCACTAAATTCTACTCCTGAAACCATTATTACACTATATTTTAACTAACTTGGATTGAAATAATAAAAGAAAATTACAGAAAAATTTACTTGTTACTTAAAAAAAAAAAAAGAAAAAGAAAAAGAAAATTGCTTCTTTCCCAAAGGGAAGCCATCAGCTTGACCCAGAAGGACTGCTGCCCCATTGGAACAGCTTCCATGGATTCCACCCGGCCTCTCTCATGCATCCTGGCCCGGCCTAGTGTGGGCCAGTCTGGACATTTGGTCCAGATCTCCAGACTGTAAGCTCCCCTAGATCGGGGCTCATCTTTCTCATCTCTGTATCCTCGCGGCCTCAGCACATAGCTGGCACTCATGTATTTCAATTGAGTTAAGGTGAGCTGAACCAACCCAGACTGTTGAAAGTGGCCAATATTTCTGAGACTCAGAGGCAAAATTCATGCAGTTAAGAGCCCAAGAAACAACCCCTCCCACAAATTAATATACTGACCTCCTAGACATTATAGTTACACATTGGCTATAATTGTGCAAGGGTGTGAGATGCGGGAGAAATTGGTTGCTGCTTCACCTGGTCATCATCCTAAACCCCGAAGCCTACAGATTAATAACCCTTGTCATTTGATCCCAGTCCATGTAACTGCAGGTGCCACCTCTACTCATTTAACACCTCATTCCTCAAAGCAGGTTTACAGGGCTGACACACGGTTCAAATATTCATATGGTCTCCTTAGCCCAAAGGGACTTTTTTTTATTATTATTACAGAATCAAGCTCCATGTGAAATAAAAACACAGAATAAAATCCAGCTACAAACCGGAACTCTGGAATTAAAAAGAAAAAAAGGAAAAGAAAAAGAAGAAAAGTCATTTCCAACCCAACACTAGCCGGCTGCTCTCAAATTATCCATGTAGAAAATTGCCCAAACTTTTCTTCCCAAACTGCATTTGTTTCTGATTTTCAACTAAGTTCCGTTCCTAATTTTTCTTCCTTTCTCCAAAGCTTCTATCTTTAGGAAATATGGAGCCCAAGTTCTATAATTTGCACTTCATTTGAACACTAATGAAAAGAAATGCTCTTCCCCTTCAAACTATTTCCTCAGTCAATTAAACAAATCCTCTAAGTGGAGTGTGTGAAGTGATTTGTGTCCAAGAACTTAATTAGTACTTAATTCTGGAATTTGTATCTTCTTAAGCCCACATCCTTTTAAGTTTCCACCAAGCTCAAAAAATGGTCCAGGTGTGGTCCCCTACCATAAGATCAAGGCAGACGCGGATTTGAAGAAGTCAAGAGGAATAAAAGACCATCTGTGTGTTCAAAAAGGCAACAGCCCACAGTTACATCCCAGGCAGCCTTTCTTGCCACCAAGGAAGGTCTTTTCAAGTCCACAAAGAGGGCAGGAGCAAACAGCACTTGCTTGCTTACTTTGCAAAATAATACTTGTCTTTATTGTAAAGGGAATCCATGCTCACTGCAGAAAAACTGGAGGACAATACAGAATATAAAGGAAGAAAAAAAAAATCAGCTACCCAGTGATAGCAAACCCTTCCATTTTTAACAAAGACTCACTTTTTTAAATGCTGAATATACAAGGGATATATTATATTGTAGATCATACTCTGTATCCCTTTCTCTCCATTTAGTGTAACATTTTCCTGTATTATTCAAATCTGTATGGGTCTCTTATTCCAGTGAATTTAAGAACTTGGTGAGGCTGCCTTCAGAACCTACTGGGCTGTTTCCTCCATATCACATATTCTCAAATCTTGGGGAGGGATACCGGGTGGGGTGTGGATTATCTCCTTCTTTTTACATATTAAGCACAAATATATCAACAAATATATCAACTGGAGTATCAAAATTTTATGGGGAAATGGCAATTAGGGGAGGGAAATGTCCAGAAGACTCCTTGAGAGGACAATCATGAAAAAAGGCTGAGAAACCTTACAGTCGAGGACGGTAATATAATTAACTTAACCAATCCTTTCAATAAAAACTTGCCAACACACACTTAAGCTATTGCTTGATATTAGACTGTTAAATAAAAGCAAAAACTAAACAAACTTTTATAACGTCTGTTAATGACCATATGTTCTTTTTCAGAGTAAAAGATCTGTTTCCCTATGGTTTGGATCTCCAACAATCTGAGTCATTAAAGCAGGAAAAATGAAATCAGTCTGCTTGTTGGCAACCTGTGCACTGGCATTCCCAAGTTCCGTATGTCCATCATTCAACTGGACTTGGCAGGAAGGAAAGGAACACTGAATTTAAGCCCTCACATCATCCTCAGCAGAACACCTCGAAGTTTGTGCATTTATTCAAACTGTTATTTAGGTTCTTGCTTGAAATTACACATTTGTTTGAGGCAGAACCCAGATCTGGTCCTAAAATCAGTCTTCTTTCCACACTCCCCCAGAACCGCAGGGAGGTCACTCTCGCAACTTTCTAGAACTCAGTTCCTCACCTGCAAAATGACAGAGTTGGACTAGACTTCTAAGTGGGGCTTGCAGTTCTAGGCTTCCATACAATCACATCATCAAGTGGCTAAGTCTTAGGGCTGTCGTCAAACCCTAGGAAATGGAAGAGTAGTTTCCTTTCCTCTACCACATTTTGGAAGCAATATGCCCTCCAGAAAGGATGTGCTGACTTCAACTCTGAAAATACACATCCCATTCTGCCCCTTCCCAGGGCTTTTTCTCAGGCTCATTCCCAGTGCTGAGCCTCTGGGGACAGCTCCACATAGATGAAGATAAACATCAAGCCCTTAATGAATAGTTGTGTTTTTTCTCCAGGCCATTGTCCTGCTTTTTAGCACTAAACTACAGAGATCCACCAGCATAAGACCACTGTCTAATTAAAATAAAGTTTTAAAGAGTAGGAGCCCTCATGGGATTCCTCACCCATGTGCAAGCATCCCTAAGCTGAGAGCACACATTTTAGAAGGTATCCTTGGAGGGGACCATTTTCAAGTGCATAGGATTCACTCCGTCTTTCTGATCTATCTGGCACCATGAAGAGGGCTTTCCTATCGAGATGTGCAGCCAGATGCTGGGAGCTCCACAGAGGGCTGGAAGGCCATGTGCACATACATAGGCTGGACAGCCAGTCACATTTCTTCTGAGACTCATTATGCAGCCAGGCTACACTCGAATAAATATTTGTCCGGTCCTGTCCTACATGTTCTTTTCTCTATGTGATGGATGGAGCTGGGATCCCTGTGTGGTCATGCCCTGCAGCCTCCCACGTAAAATGTGCTGCCTCCCACATAAAATGTGCTGCCCTACTGGAAATTATTCTGATTTCATGTTGTTCCTCCATCAATTATTCCTCCATCTAGAGGTAAAAGCAGAATAAGTCCTCCCTGACTTTGGTCAGGCAACTTGGGCCATTCCCCTAATCTATAGCCATGTCATGGCCTAAAGTCTGCATAGACTCTAGAAAGACGGAATAGCAAATAATAATTGAAATGGAAAGCAGGTCTTTGAACGTAGAAGGAAAAAAATAAATATGGCAGAACCTATACTGCTATCAGAACAGGTGCATGCACGGTTAGAATCCTGCAAGTCTTTGCATAATGCAGTACTGAGAACTTTATGTTCACTTTCAAGGCAGGAAATGGGAGTCTCCAGGTCTCAAAGGGTTGAAACCCCTTTTTCACTTACCAGAACTGCAGAATCCCATAAATTACAGAATTCAAGAACCTCTGCCCAGAGGCTTGATTTCACCTGTCCCTCAGCAAGTTTCCCAAACATCTCTTGTCTGTTGGGGTCTTAAATCCCCTGTTTAAAAATTATTTCCACTATTTTAATTACGAAGAGACTTTTTTTTTTAACCTAACAGTAACCACAATATAACTAAATTCTTTCTCCTGCTGGGTAGGTAGCTAATGCCTTTTACTTCTGTGCATTACCTTTCCCTCATGTTTTTCCAAGAAAATCATTACCTTCCCAGTTTCATTGTGAGGGTCCAGTGCCAAGAGTCTTGGGGTCTAGCATTATGTTCTCAGATTCATCTGGGATACAAGTCTATTTAACTACACACAACATAAATTTAAAATGAAAATGTTACCATGTGATAGATTTAATATTTATTAGGATTGTGTCTCATTTTACTTGGTTTTAAATACAAACCAAATTAAACAAACAAAAGTACTCTCAGAAAAGGCCACTAATGAGGCTGCTTTGATGTGATCTTCAGCTGACCTTTTACTATAGATAGGTGGTCCTTAATTGGAGAAGAGAAAAAATATTCTCCACAGTCTTCTCACATGCGCCACCCCCCTCAGCCTGCACTCTGTCAAAAGATCCCAAGGACCACATTCCCAGCCCCAGAACCCCTGAGCAACCTGCCAATTGAGGTGAAAAGGAGACAAAATACACAGCACCCATCACTACCACCTCTACCCACTTACCTCCCTTCACTCCATGATGGTGTCCCCTCAGCCTGGTCACCCAAGACACAAGTCCTGGGGACAGTTCTGACTCCTTTCCCTCATTTCCCAATAACATCACTTGAGCCTCCATGACAGTACCCCCTCAACATTTCTAGACACCATCCCTTCCCCTCCTGTCCTCAAGCCACGGTCTTCACTCAGGCCCTCTGTACCTCTCAGCTGGATTTCCAACAGCTTCCCAATGGAACTTCAGATCCTCCCTCCCAAGTGTTCCCACAGTGGCAGTTCTTAACCACAAAATGGGATCACATCAGCCCCTGCTTGGAAAACAAGGGCTGGACCCCCCACTGCCAAAAGATGAGATTCAGAATAACAAACAGGACTATGAGGGCCAATGTGAGCCAGCCCCCACCCACCTTCTGATTCCACCCCTACTCAATTAATGGTAAGGTCCAGTGGAACTTGATGAACAAACAGGTTTACATAATGCAGAAAAGGAAAAATAATGATAGGAGGTACATCCAACTCTATGAAATGCTTACTCTGGGAAGTGGTACCAAATACTTTATGTGCATTAGCTCAATCTTCTCAACAAGAAGGCAGATATTATTTACTCCATTTGTCAGTCAGGAAAGTGGCTGCACAGCTCATCAAGTAGCACAGGCAGAAGCTCGACCCAAGCAGAGATGACAGAGCCCATGTCCTTCTTCATTATGCCACAGTGCCTCCCATATGGTGTCCATACTGATGGTCTAGGTCACCTCAACCTGGTGGTGTGGATTAAAATGGCATTGCAGGGGCACCTGGGCGGCTCAATCCATTAAGCCCCCGACTTTGGCTCAGGTTATGATCTCCCAGTTTGTAGGTTCGAGCCCCACGTCGGGCTCTGTGCTGACAGCTCAGAGGCCAGAGCCTGGAGCCTGCTTCGGGTTCTGTGTCTCCCTCTCTCTCTTCCCCTTCCCTGCTCGTGCCCTGTCTCTTTCTCAAAAATAAACATTAAAATTTTTTTTAAAAATAAAATTTAAAGGGGCGCCTGGGTGGCGCAGTCGGTTAAGCGTCCGACTTCAGCCAGGTCGCGATCTCGCGGTCCGTGAGTTCGAGCCCCGCGTCAGGCTCTGGGCTGATGGCTCAGAGCCTGGAGCCTGTTTCCGACTCTGTGTCTCCCTCTCTCTCTGCCCCTCCCCCGTTCATGCTCTGTCTCTCTCTGTCCCAAAAATAAATAAACGTTGAAAACATTTAAAAAAAAAAATAAATAAATAAATAAATAAAATTTAAAAATGGCATTGCAAATAACCATCAAGCAGTGCTTATGATACCCACTTCAGCTAACCCCCTTAAATGTGTAAGAGAGAGAGCCCCTTGCGGAAGCTTAGAGTTTGGTTTTGACAGGGTCTAGAAAACATCAGGAAGTCTGAGTACCAGTTCAAGTAGAAGAGACCAGGCCCAACTCACGCATGCCACCTAAAATCCACCTACTCCAGGGGCACCTGGGTGTCTTAGTCGCTTAAGTATCCGACTTCAGCTCAGATCATGATCTCGCAGTTTGTGGGTTCCAGCCCCACGTCAGGCTCTGTGCTGACAGCTTGAAGCCTGGAGCCTGATTCAGATTCTGTAACTCCCTCTCTTTCTGCTCCTCCCATGCTCATACGGTCTCTCTCAAAAATAAACATTCAAACAATTTTTTATTAAGTAAAATCCACCTACTGCCATGGCCTCTCCCAATCATTCCCAAATATGTACCCAGTGCAAAGTACACTAAAGCGTTCCATGTCCCACTAACTCTGTGGACAGCCCATGCTCACCAAGCACCATTCCCATCCCAACTGAGAAACCTACTCATTTGAAAACGCGAAAACGCGTATGAGGCAGGAGACCTCTGAGCCCACATGGTTCTTGCTTCCTGCACAGCTCAACGCCCACCCTTTGGCCTAATTAAATGGCTGTTGCAACTTTCTAACTTGGATAAACCTTATAGTAAATGCTCAATTCTGGAAAAATAATGGATAAAAACTTTGAAATTCCTAACAGTAACACCTGTTTTTATGAATCAGTAAGTACAGCATCTGGTTTTAGCACCAGTGTCTTGTGAACATGATCAATGAAGCAGTCTCCCTGAAACTGACCTCTCTGGAGACGCTGAGTAAATGAGTCTGGGGGCCTGTGAAGATGAGGAATTGGACCAGTGCCCAGCTTGGGGATGCACACAGCCCTTGCCCCTAATACTCCCATCTTATTTGCAGCGCCCAGAAAATTATGTTGGCATTATTTGCAGACGTGGCTACACACACATAAAATTTGGTATGATGGCTCCTGTTTCACGCATTCTCTCTGAAACCCAGTAACAAAACCAAGGTGGCAGGCAGGGCCAGGGAACAATAAACGCCAAGTGAAAAAAATGAAAATCTAACTCAAGCAAGCCTCTTCCACTTAGGGATGATCAATGCAACACACCATGGCGACAGAAACCGTAAGCAGGCTGCCCCTTTAAAAATATAACCATCAATCTGTTGTTAAGCCCACAACCAGTTGCAGTATTAATCACACTCTTTTGGCAAGAGAATCCATTTCCCAATAAAGTTTGAGTGGCAGAGAAAAGGCAGAGCCAACAATCGGGAAATAAACTATGCTTCCAAATGATCGAAGGAAAGCTGCTCTTCTCGCTGGCGGCTCTCCCGCCATCCTGCTGCTCGCACCAGACACACATAAATACACATGCCACTTTGCTTCCCCCACATCATATTTCCATCATTGCAGAGTGTTCTGCGGTTCCGTTCTGGGCCCATTTTTCACTCTGTGCCTTTTTTGTACACTTTGCACAGAATTCCCCTAGAAATTAAGAGTCCTTCTTAAGCACACCTGCCACCTCTGGTTTCTTACAGCTTCCTTTTCTCTCTCTCCCCCTCTCCTCTGCAAGGTAGTCTAGAATCAATCGTGCTAAGTAACATCTGTGCTATGCCTTGCCTCTTGAACTGTGAATCCCTGGAAATCAGAGTCCAAACTTTGTTCCTATTTGCCCAATGGTTGGCCCTAAGTAAACAATTAATGCATAGCAAGTAGGGTTTTGTTCACTATGAGAAATTTCTAATAAATGAAGCAGACTTGGGAATCCATGAACTACTAATTCACAAGCATGTCCAAGCAACTCTAAGGACAAATGCCCACATCTTCTGTTCTTTTTCCTTAAATAGCTACTAATGAGTATTTTTCCTTCCACGCAAATGGTGAGATGTGTTTGACCAATCACCTCTGGAAAGACTATGATATTACTGTATTTACATTAAGTTTATAAATTAATATGAAATGACTGACATCTTAAACCACATTGAGCCTTCCTTCCAATCCATAAAAATACACCTCTCCACTTACTTAGGTCTTGTTTCATGCTCTTCAGAGTTTCTCCAGGTAAATATAATACACTCTTGGAATAGATTAATTCCTAGGTACAATTATAGTTGTTGCTATTAGGAATGGTATCTTATATTGTTTTTTTTTTTGTGGTACTGAGGAAAACTATTAATATTTGTGTTTATATCATCGAACAAATTTAATGAATTCATTACTACTAGTGATTCGTCTGGTAATTATTTCTTTTCTTCAAGTAAATGTTACATGCAAAAAAAAAATGACAATAGTCTTTTCCCTTCCAATCCTTAGGACTTTTAATTTTTTTTTTCAACGTTTATTTACTTTTGGGACAGAGAGAGACAGAGCATGAACGGGGGAGGGGCAGAGAGCGAGGGAGACACAGAATCGGAAACAGGCTCCAGGCTCCGAGCCATCAGCCCAGAGCCTGACGCGGGGCTCGAACTCACGGACCGCGAGATCGTGACCTGGCTCAAGTCGGACGCTCAACCGACTGCGCCACCCAGGCGCCCCTCTCCTTAGGACTTTTTTACCTTTTTTATAGTATTGCCCCCCAAATCTTTGGCCTGTAACAGCAATAATCATGGTACCCTTCCTTCTAACCTTAAAAAAGAATGTTTCTAAAATTTATCCATTAAACATAGTATCTGCAACAGGCTTTTGTAGGAAAGCCTTTATCCAATTAAGGGGATTCCTTTCTACAAAGGCTGGACTGTTGTTCCTAATTATTTGCTGCCCCCTCTCTACCAGGCCCATCTCCACTGGGCCTCTTTCCTTTGGGCAAACCATAGATCCCATCACATGACATCAGGCTTGACCACAGGACTTTCTCTGACCAATGGATTATTTCTTTGACCAATGCCACATTCAAGGTGACACTTGCAACCATCCAGTGCTTCCACAGCTCTTCACCCCCTCCCCCCACTACTGAATCAACACATTCCAGAAAGGGGCCTTTCCTCGAGCCTGCATTCCGGAATGAAGACTACAGAGAGCAGAGACACTGCCAACTTGCAGCCCACAGATAACAAATAGAAAATCAACCTTTCTGGTCATAAACCACTGACATTTGGGGGTTGTTACTACAGCGAGACTTAGCCAAAGTCGATGGATATATCATCTATTCCTATTTGTCTCTGAGATTTTGTCATCAACAGGTCCTTTACTACATCCTAGGAGGTCACAAAATTATTTTCCTTTGTTAAGGTAATGATTTCTACTGATAGGTTTTCTGAGATTAAATCTGTAGCAGACTACTGGAGAATATCATAAAGACGACATTACTGCGGAATGACCTGTGAGCTGGATCTGGGCAGTCTCCTTACTCCCTCCCCGTCCATAGAATGTGGGTTCCACTTGCCTTTCCTACCCCCAGAAGCTGCTCCAAGGACACAGCCTTGACATGGTGATGTAGGAAGGAAAATTCAAGCACAGTATAGGTGACTGAGCCCAGTTAGGGCCTCTTCCTGAACACTTAACATTTGGTAAGCAGGTGCAGGGATCTAGGAGTCTTGCCGCTATCCAAGACAAGCCTCATATGTTAACTTCCCTCAACTATTATTAAAATTGCCTCAGTGGCTCCCAGGGGCACCTAGGTGGCTCCGTTGGTTAAGTATCTGACTCTTGATTTTGGCTCAGGTCATGATTTCACAGTTTTGAGGTCAAACCCTCTATGAGGTTGGAGTTAAGAATGGAACCTGCTTAAGTCAGTCTCTCTCTCTCTCTCTGCCCCTTCCTCACTTGCACATACATCAACGCTCTCTTGCTCACTCACTCTCAAAAATATATTGCCATCTACCAACCTGGAGTGACCTGCCTCTTTCTTCAGTCTCTCCCTGCCTTGAGTACAGGGTCCAGTTTCACATTGCACCTGGGAAGCTCACGAGAGGGCTGCAAACCCACACAGCTATTATCCGTCTGTCATAAAAATGAGGGCTGCTCCTTCCACAGTATGGCAGTGTCACTGGGAGATGGCTGCCCAGCCTACAGGTACGCTTACCAGCATCCAGGTGTGGCCACGTAGCCAGTCCTTGCCCAAAGAAAGGCTCTATCACTTGCAAGCCCAATGCACTCACATACACTCTTGGGATCCTGAGGCCTTAGTGCGTGGTTGAACCACAAGATGGAGGAAGCCTGGGTCCTTGAATCACCTGCCAACAACTGTATCATTTTCTGAGCCAGAAAGAAACCTGTTGTGTAAGGAGGAGTATTTGTTAAGAGTAGCTAACGTTACTCCCCTATACACCATCTTCGTACTCCAGGAATAAATCCAACCACGTATTTTTTTAATAGGATGTGAGATTCAGAACGTTACCATTTCATTTCAGACTTTAAAACAGATGCGTAAGCTCCCTTTCTCTGGTAACTATCTTCAGTTTTGATACTGGGATTAAGCTTCAGAAAACCACAGGAGCAGTTTTCCTCTTTGTCTCTGGAACAATACGCACAAGGCAAAACTATATCCATATTTAATTGTGTAGGCCTCGGGATTTTTGGAAGGGGAGGAAGTTTTCACCTCTATTCTAATTTCTTCGGCAGTAATTGTTCTAGTCGGGTTTCCATTAATCAATTGGCCAACTTTGAAATCTCATTCTTGCTATAAAATCTATTCATTTCATATGGGATTTCACATTTGTGTAGTTGTTCATCCAATTCACTTACCGTATCTAAGCTACATCTGTATTTTACGCATACCTTCTCTTTTTATCCTTGCTGAATCCCACTAGAGACTTGTCCTTTTTTCTAATTCTTTCAAAAAATATTTGGCTTTGTGAATCATTTTTCCATCCCCCTTTTATGGATTTCTACCCTACCTTATTATTTCAATCCTTCTGATTTCATTGGGTCACAGACTGTGGTCAGAATAATGTTAATTCTTAGGAACTGGAGATTGACTTTCGGGTCCATAATGGGATCTATTTTTGTGAAAATTCCATGTATGCCCAAAAATAGGGTTTGAGTACAAGCCTATTAGTCATGTTATCCAAATCTTTTATACTCTTCATTATTTTTGTCCATTTGATCTGTTTCCAAGAAGAGTACATTTAAATCTCTCTCTACAATGGTAGATTTATCTATGTATTACTATAATTCTGACAATTATTTCTGTATGTAGCCTAAGGCTGTACTTTTGGCTATATTTGTTCATGACTACTACATCTTCTTGGAATACTATGGCGCTTGAAATCATTTTTCATCTCTTCCTGTTGTTCACCTTAAAGTCTACTTTTTCTGATACTGAAACCCCAAGCCTAGTGTTATTTTTGTTATCTTGGTTATCTTCCTAGAATGCCATTTTTATGCCATGGGTTTCAACCTTGCTCTGTGCTTTTTTATTTATGTGATGATTCTCTTAAAACCACTTATTGCAGGATTTTTTTGTAACTCCATTTAAGAGTCCCCATGTCTTAATCAGTGAGATTAACCTGCTTATAATGTAATCAATGATACTGTAGGATTGATTTCTTCATCCTTTTTGGTTTTCTATTTACTGAACTTTTTCTGCTTTGCTATCTCTTGCTCAATCGACCCAGTTTTCTTTTTCTTACTGCTAGTTGAAAATATATTTTTGTATTATTTTCTTGGTTGTCCCTAACTCGTGAAGACCCATATGTATACTTTTTTCCTCTTAATATCCTAAGATTATCCACGACCATGTCCTCCCCACAGTAAGACAAACCCCTATGCTGCCTCCACCCCCAACCCCGATCTTTCGTCACACATACTCTTGCATAGTTCATTTCTCTTATTGACATGGTCTGGAAATTTAGTTCCATGTTGGTTATGGGTCCCCCTGCCGCTATTGTTCCTGGCATATCCAAAACTCTGAGCAAAGGAAGAAGCCAGCAGACCATACTTTACCACATCGATTAGAACTGGAATTCTCCTGCTCATTTATTATTTTCTGTGGGTGATTCATAATAGTGCTTCTATGGATATTCTTAACAGCTTTACTAAGGTTTAATTTACATACCATAAAATTCACCCACTATAAGCGTGTGATTCGATGATTAGGATTACGTTTTACTGTTTTACAACCACCATTACACTGTTTTTAAACCTTTCCATCGCCCCCCCCCCAAAACCCCTCATGCCTCTTTCCACTCAATCCTGGTCTCACACCTTCAGCCCCAGCCAGCCACTGATTTACTTTCGGTACCCAATGAGTTGCCATTTTCTGCAAATTTCATATGAGTGTAATCATCTGATTTGTGGTCTTTTCTGCCTGGCTTGTTTCCCTTAGCCTAAGGTCTTGGAGGCTCATCCCTGTTGTTGCATCTATCAGTACACTTCATTTCAGTGCTGAGTACTTACATACGGTAAGCTTGAGCCACATTTTTATCTATGTCCCAGTTTTTGGACATTTCAATTGTTTCCATTTTATTTTCACTATTCTGAATAATGTTCCCATGAACATTTTCATATTAAAATCTTTTTATGGACACAGGTTTCCTTCCTCTTGGTTAGGCACTTAGGAATGGAATTGTTGGGTCATATGCTAAATTCATGTTTAGCTTTTTATAAGCAACAGATTGACTGCTTTTTCCAAACTAGCTATACCCTTTTACATTCCCACCAGCCAAGTAGGAGGGTTCTAGTTTCTCCACATCCTTTCCAACACTTGCTGTTGTGTCTTTTTTTGTTACACTCAGTCTATGGGTACATTGTTCTTATGGTTAGAAAAAAAAGGCACCTAGAATGGTATATGAAGGGGCACCTAGATGGCTCAGTTGGTTAAGCGTCCAAGTTCAGCTCAAGTCATGACCTCACGGTTCTACGCAGAGTTCGAGCCCTGCGTCAGGGTCTGTACTGACAGCTTGGAGCCTGGAGTCTGCTTTGGATTCTGTGTCTTCCACTCTCTGCCCTGCCCAGCCCACACTCAGTCTCTCAAAAACAAACATTTAAACAAAGAAAAGTATATGCAAAATTAGGTCTATGTCCAATGATCTCCCTATGAAGTTAAGGGGCAGAAGGAGAGCCAAAACAAATATGCCAAAACAGTAAATATGACTGCCTCAGGATGACAGGGTTATGGGTGTTTCTTCTACTTTCCTGCATCTTTCTTCTTGATAAGCAACAGGTATTTACTTTCATAATGAAAAAATTAACGTTAATAAATATCTTGAGGTGTTTTACAGCAACATAACCTTATTTTTCCTACTCAACATTTCCTAACAGTGACAGTAAGATATCAAATTTTACCTACAACCTACAGATTAACTTGAAGAGTAGCTGTTTTATGAAGCTCCAGAGAACTCTAGAGGTGCCAAGGCCCTCTCCTAGTCGGCTAAGAGGCCTGGGTGCACAGCCACTGCTGCATCCCCCCTAATGCTTTCTGTGCCAGCATCAGGGCCCTCAGCTACCTAGAAATACCTCACTCCTTTACAAGCATCCTGCGATAGTCTAGGCTCTCCCCACCCCACATCTGGCCTGGACACCAAACTCCAGAGGACACCTGGTATTCAAGTACCTCTGTGTTTGCCAGAGATCACAAAGGCTGCCTCATCATACCTAAATGCAAATGCTACTTCTTCGCACGTGGACTGGAAATCTCGCTGAAGTTCATGCATCCGTCAAGTATTAACCGAGCCCCAACTAGGCATAAGACACCTATCTTGCTGCATCCCCTTGAGTTTACAATCTAATAATCAACCATGTACCTTTCAAAGTACAGGGCATTAAGGATCCTAAGGGACAAACACACAGAGGATCTATCAGGAGTCTGGAAAAGGGATCTTTCTTTTTCTAGCTGTGAGATGAAAGGTCTTTTCAGGAAAAGCCACCAGTGAATTTGGGGTGTCAGCTGAGTATGGAACCCCCAGGTCCAGAAATTACATGATGGCCCGAGACAAGTACTTAGGAGCCAAGAGCAAAGAAAGAATTCCTCCTTCCCTGCACCCAGTTTCCTTCTCAAAGTTTCTACCCCGTTCTTCAATCCCCATCACCACCAAGTGCCTTGTGTCCCCCTGCAGACACCCATATGGAGTCTCCCCTGCAATAAATGAATGCCTTGGGCAACTGCAAGTCCTAAGGCAGCCAGGCAGGGGCGCTCTAATTCAACTTGTCCAAAAAGAGAAAATCCCAAAAGTCCCACCAGAGTTGTGTTTATGCTACATCATGACAGGGCACTTAGAAGCTCTACAACCTTTTAAGAATAGAACATTTGAACAAAAGAACGATTTAACATCATATGCCACCCTTTGATGCTAAAGACCATACTTTGCTGAGTAATTTCACAAATGACTTTAACATCAAGAGCCAAAGCAAAACCTTCAACTAGAGGGAATTGCGTTTTTTGGCCTGATGAATAATTTGCACTCAGTAACAGGGAGTCATCCAAGCCACCAAGAGTGAATTACTAGTTTTCAGAAGACAATAAATAATAATAATAATAAAGTACATTCAACCTTAAAACTATTCCGCACATAATCTTCCTTTGAGGACTCCAAATGCCTGGGAATGCTTTAAATTTGTGAATAAGGACCACGACTCTAGGCTGTCACATCCATACAAAGTTATTCAATAAAACCCAGCAGGCTTAGAGTTTACTAATCCTCCTGTTCCAAGATAAAAAAGAATTGCTCTTCTAATAGTAAATGCAGGTATACACCAGAACTGGGTATAGAGCATGTGCCTATTAAAGAATGTCACTGATTTTGCTTTAATTTTTTCCAGGTTTATTGCATATGACAAAATTCACCCTTTATAGGTGCATAGTTCTAGAAATTTTTTTAATGTTTTGAGAGCAAGCAAGCATGCAAGGGTGGGGGAGGGACAGAGAGAGGAGGAGGTAAATCCCAAGCAGGCTCCATGCTATCAGCACAAAGCCCAACACAGGGTTTGATCCTACAAACCATGAGATCATAACCAGAGCCAAGATGGGAAGTTGGACACTTAACCAACTGAGCCACTCAGGTGCCCCTCTATAAATCTGTAACAAATTTACCTCATCGCATGATCACTGCTATGAACAAGATACAGAATATTTTTTCATCATCCTCCCAAAATTCTTTCATGTCCTTTTATGGTGAACCCCTACCTCTTTCCTTAGTCCCTGGAAACCAAAAATCTAATTTCTATTCCTGTTTTGTCTTTTTGAGACTGTCATATAAATGGAGTGCAGGACCCAACTTTTGAGTCTGGCTTCTTTCACTTAGTATAATCTTTTCAGAGTTCTCTATATCATTGCATTAATATTGTTTTTTCAGCTAAAGTAGACTAGGAACATCCACATGAGCACTGATGGCCTCACACCAAGTTCTCTGTCATTGTTCATAAGGTGTAAAACTCATTTTCAGGGGGACTCTATACAACCTGATACCTTCTTCGAATATTAAAAGCGGGACCTTCGTATTTTGAGAGCAGTGCAATATTTTCGAAGAGCACAGTTCTACTAAGCCATGAGCTTTTGTTCAAGGATACCAACTCTGGCCTATGGAACTCAGTGACTGCAGCACAGCAGGGACATAAAACGCACTGATTAAACTCACCTGAATGGCAGTATAACCAGTGGTCAACCTAGATAATGCTATTTTAGTTCCAAAATAAAACAATCATATTGGGTAAATTTTTCAGGGAAAAGAAAGCAGTTTTACTTTGTTGTGTTTAAAATTGACCCTGAAACATTTCCAAAAGTGAACTTTCAAAAGATCCCTGGGCAAAGGCAGTACTTTTTGAATGTGTGAGCAGGAGCCTAATGGAACTCCTGAAGGCCAACAAGGATTCTGATAAGGGAGGCAGAAACATACAGTCAGGAGGAATCTGTTCAGATGGTTCCTTGTCCCCTTCCCAGGTTAAGGGAAAGAGGGGCCGAAGTTTCCAGCAGAAATAACCAGGTGCTTCCCCTCACCACCTACCACCAGAATAGCTCATTCTAGAGTCTTTCTTTCCATCATTGTGCACTCACTGCTACACCCACATATGCTACAAATATTTACTGAGGGCCCCCCCTAGTGACTACACCAAACTCATCAGGAGTGATTTAACCCCTATGCGGCCAGCCAGAAAATACAGACTCTCAATCGCAATGGTGCAGAGTTTAAACTCCTCCTTTCGGCCCTTTAACCCCGGCCTTGCAGTCCTCCAGCAACTCCCTAGCACGGTCACGCAGACAAAGCCTGATGACCAACATGTTCCAACCAGGCATTCACTTTGCCAACCCCATTCAGGCATACGCTGCTAAGCCCATCTCTCTGGGCCAGGCGCATTCTGGGGTGGGGTGGGGGAGGAGGGGGACTTCCAACCATCTCTTCTGACACAATTTTCACCTCTGAACAACTTGGTTCTGGAACTCGTATTACCTAGGGAAAGAACATCTTTCTCTAAAGCAGTCTAGATTCTACAACAATCACGTATCTTTCTCCTATATAAGAAGAGTAGAGCTTGGCAAAGTGACAAATTTTCAAAATCTGATTTTTCTCATCCATAGAGTTAATAATCCCTCCTTGCTGCAGATTAAATAATGCATAACAGCAGATATTAATTGAAAGCATTTGCCATGGAATATACATTACTTTCATTATTGATTTTAATCCATGCAACCAATCTGAGAAGAATATCTTTATCCCCAACTAACAAAGTAGGAAAATAAAGCTCAGACATGCTAAGCAACTTGCTCAAAACCACTTGCAGGTAAGTGATACAGTGAGGATATAAACTTTTCTCTTGACCACTACACATTTTTTTTTAACGTTTTTATTTATTTTTGGGACAGAGAGAGACAGAGCATAAACGGGGGAGGGGCAGAGAGAGAGGGAGACACAGAATCGGAAACAGGCTCCAGGCTCCAAGCCATCAGCCCAGAGCCTGACGCGGGGCTCGAACTCACGGACTGCGAGATCGTGACCTGGCTGAAGTCGGACGCTTAACCGACTGCGCCACCCAGGCGCCCCTGACCACTACACATTTAACCTTGTTCCACTACTGGCCATCAGTCCCAGAGAAATAATTACTGGTTTAAAAGTTTCATAAAGATGTTACTCATGGTTTGAGAGAAGAAAATCAGAAGAGAAGAAAAGAAAAATCCAACAACCAGGTATCGCAACATAAATCCGCAGGGTTCTATATCATTACAATGAATAATTTATGAAGGCCAACTGAAGATATGTGTTCACCTCCCCCCTTTCCCTAAAGCCCACTGATATTACAATAAAGAAATATAAATAGGACAAGGCCATAAAAACATTGAGAACCTTTTGTGAACTTAATGAGGACAGAGGACAGGTGTGGTGGTGCTGGTAGCAGAATCAGGGCACAAAGAGAAGGGAAGGAGGAGCCAGTAATAAGGACAGAGAGGCTGTCTCCCATCATAGAAGTGTGATAAGATATGGACAGCAGCAGTGCATGAAGGGTTGGAACAAGTCAAAACTGCAAGAATATTACATGTTTGACCATCGCCATCAACTCACCCATCACCCCTCATCTCTTTCCCCAAGAGAGCAACAAATGAGCTTTCCCAGGCCCAAAAAACAGCAAATATAGTTTTTAAAGATAGTTCATCTCCCAAGGGGCTGCTTAAGCTTCCAGAGTGAGGAGCATCATCCCAGAGTGCATCCCTTTTTGCCTAAGCATGATGGGCAGGGAGTGGCCCAGCCTGTTCGCTTGTCCTATAAAAGTCTAAGTGAAGCCTGCCAACCCACTCAGCTGCTCAGGTACTTGGTGATGGACAAACCCACTTCAACTATCTGTAGCAACACCTCCAGTCTTACATTCCCATAACGAATAAACTGAAATCATCAAATAGTTGGGGGACAAAACCAATACTATGGACAAGTGAGTTCAACCACTAGAACAGACTCCAAACAAAATAGAACACCAGAAACAGATAAAGAACTTTCACCATATCCTTAATATCTTCAAAGATACTGAAAAAAAAAAAAGATACTATACACACAAAAGAATGAACAGGTGACTACTTAAAAAAAGGCAAAGAACCAAAAGAAATAAGTTTATGGAAATTAAGAAAATGCCAGCTAAAACAAACAAGGGGAGCAGGTGGAAGGAGAAAAAAACAGAAAATTTTAAGGAAATCTCTCAGAATATAAAGCAAAGAGAAATATCTGAAAAATGAAAGACAGGGACTTGGAAGACCAGTCCATGAAGTAAATATCCATCTACTAGGAGATCCTAGAGAGACAAGTGTAGAGAGAAATTCTCACAAAAATTTTTAAATTTCACAGAATTAAAGAAAAAAATAAGATTGAAAGGGCATCAAGAACCAAGTAGGATAAATAGTAAATACCATGAAGAAAATAGCCTAAAATCTTCCAGGGGTGTGAATGTTAGAGGTGGTATGTGGACATAAGATTATCCATAAAAAAATTAGAATTTTAAGTGTCAAGCTAACTAGCCAAATTACAAAATCTACTGAAAATTAGAGAAACTGAACATGTTTTGAAACATCAAGGACAAAGTTATTTTTTTTTTTCAATTCTCAAAAACAAGTGTTCCATGTACCCATCCGTTTACAAACAGTTAATTAGGAATAATAGTGAAACAAGAAAAGGAACAAAGACGACAGGGAATTCCAGAAAGAGATGCATTCCAGGAGAGCAAGCAGCAGACACCCCAGAAAGATGGAAGAACACATGAGAGGCAGCACATCACAACAAGTGTGACTGAACAGTTGGGAGGCAGTAGGGAGGCAATGATGAAGCCATTTCCTCCACCAATGAGAAAAATGAAAGACGATTAAAAAGCAAAAAGCTGTACAAGAAAGATTCCAGAACAGTTGAAATTTGACACGCCATGATTCTAGCAACTCACGGAATGGTAAAGAAAGTAAACTCTGTTGACCCTGGTGCCTGAAGGGCACAGTTCTAATTGCAGAGGCATTTGTGCCTCTCTTGCCCAAAATGCAAAGCCCAAGACAGAGGCATGTAAGGAGGTAGTTTATTTTGGGCAGTGTTCCCAGGTGACAGGAGTGGAGGCCTGGGAAGAGTAGGACAGGACAATGAAGGAGGGAAAGTCAATCCAAGCATACACTATAGAGCTCATCTCCACTAGGAGCAACCCAGAGTCTACCCACCTGACTAGGAACCCTGTGCAAATTACCTGCCTGGGGAAAAAACATGGGAATATTACTCACTGGCTTCCACCCTCCATTGATCAGGTCTGCCCTGGGGGCCTGGCATTTCCAGAGGTGTATACACATCAGAATAGCTAAGCAGGAGTCTTTCCAGATGCTGCAGCAGGAAAGTCTCAGGACAGAAAGTGAGAAACACAGTGTACAACGTAAAATTGTATTTTCTCTGTGCGTGTAATATTTCGTGATAATGAGTATGTAAATGAGACAAATAGCATGCAGACATTAGCACTGCTCACCAAATATTTTTGACTCTCAGCTTTTACAGCATATAACGAACTCACACTCTGGGCCCCTTGTGGTTGAGTGGGACTACGTGATTAGCTCTGGCCAATGAACTGAAGCAGGAGTGATAGCCCACTTCCATTCAGGACATTTAAATGCTAATGTAAGACAGTCCAGAGCTTTCTTTCCATCTGTAGTAGTGAACAACATTGCAGATAATAGTTACTCCATTTCCACAAGTCATGGAGTAAAGAGCACCTATCAGAGAGGCTTCAACCCACCCTAATAGGCATGAGAGTAGAAGAGAAATAACCTTTTGTTTAAAGCCATGGAGACCTAGAGATTTGTTACTGCAGCCTAACCTAGCCCATCCTGACTGATACAAGTAAATGCCTTATAATGTTGCAAGAGAAACCATTCAACAAAATGTTACCAGATTACACCATATGTAAAAAATAAACCTATACATAAGATAAGAGATGCCAACACATGAAACGCTAATAGTGCTTCTGCCCAATTAAGAGAGCTCCAAGAAAAGTTCTTCTTACATTCTCTATGTTTAAATTTTACACACTAAGTATGTATTCAGTGTAGAAGACAAAACCCAAGCGAGTAAAATGCTGGATCTAGGAAGGTAAGCTAGTGGGCGGGACATTTCTGCTGTGTGCTTATCATGAAAATTCCTGTACCTTTTCCACCTCATAAAATATACAAATCTCTTTTCAAATATCAGGACTAGGTCTTAAATGCTCAGAATTTTATTTCAGCACTAGAATATGTACATTTTTAAAGTCTTTCATTAAGGTTTTCAGATACCTTGAGCTATTTCTACTCCTTATTTCCAACTACCCCAAGAACTTGTACAGATTTTGCTAATAGAGATTATCTTTCCCCAAAGAGAAAAGGCTCCTAAAAAATCCAGTTTCCAGGGGCACCTGGGTGGCTCAGTCGGTTAAGCATCCCACTTCAGCTCAGAACATGATCTCGTGGTGAGTTCGAGCCCCGTGTCAGGTTGTGTGCTGACAGCTCAGAGCCTGGAGCCTGCTTAGGATTCTGTGTCTCCATCCATCTCTCTCTCTCTCTCTCTGCCTCTCCCCTGCTCACATGCTGTCTCTCTCAAGCGTTAAAAGAAATTAAGAAAACCCAGTTTCCAGAACTCCGATATGAGGACTTGTGCATGTGCTCATGCATGCTCACACCCACGCACACCCACACGACAGATCAGTTTCTTATCAGTTCTGGGGCCAGTCATCCACTTTCTTTCATGATCCTCTGTTTGCTAAACAGTGGCCAGAGTGATCCTTAAAAAGTTCATCAGTTCACATAATTTCCCTCTTAGAAAGTGTATCAGTTCATGTGACATTCCCTTCCCAGGGCACCTAAGGAATGAAATCTAAGCTCCCGACCACAGCGTACAAGGTTCGCTGTTCTACTCCTTCGCTGACCCGTGAAACACCAACCATGATGAGCTGTCCTTTGGTCCGTGAACAAACCCAACTATTTGTCCACCCCAGGGCCCCTAGGCTTGCTGTTCCTCCCTCTTGCAATGCTACTTCTCAGAGCTCTTGGCAAGGCCTCCTGTTCATTTTTAAGGATTCACCCTAAACGCCACTTCCTTAGGGAAGCCTTTCCACAAACACCAGCATCCAGAGTGAGCCCCATCCCCATCACTCATCATTCAGTTCCTTTCCTTCAGAGGATTCACCACAATCCTGTTTCCTTTGCACATTTACCCATTTAAGTGTGTTGCCAGAGGTCTTTGTCTGGTTCCTGGTTGCACCTCCAGCATTTCAAACAGGGCCCATCCAAAAAAAAAAAAAAAAGTATATTACTTGTCTAATGAACATTACAGGCCACGTACTTGTCTGTGAAAAGACAAAGAGATGTGCACACCAAGCACAGAGAAAGATGCAAGCGGGTCACCACTGGAGGAGACTTCTAGAAGATTCTAGAAGATGAAGCTGCAGCTGAGCTTGAAGGGATGGTCAGGAGTTAGAGAATAGGTGGGCAGAGGCCCGGCAACCTGAGTGAGCTTGCAGGGTGGATACAGACCAAGTGCATGGGGAGACAGGGTGCCCAGAGACCCAGATACACCGTCTCTCTGCATTTTGGAGATTAAGTCCCACCCCCACTTAGGACCTGGGAAGAGCATTCACACTGGCCACCTGGGCCTTCAGAGGGACCAAGACCATTTCAGAAAGGGGACCAGGCCCATGCACCAGAGGCTCAGGTTCTAGGCCTACTGGCCGGCCTGTTTTCAAGCAGTTTTACATCCAGTGACACCTTGTACTTTTACTCTGTCACCTGCCATTAGTAATCTCTCCCACCAGCTCTGAGAGGGAAATCACTGTTATTATTTTTCAGCTTTACAGCTGAGAACAGAGAACTGTGCAGATTAAATGCCAGAATCAGCCAGACAAGATTAGAATTCAGCACCTGTGGTCGCATACAGCCTTCACATTTCTGGGCACTCAGGCCATGAGGGCCTGTGGAGTCTGGATGTGTCCATGTGGCCCCCCACTGGCACCCCCTGAAAATCATCCTGGCCGTCACGGTTTTCACTTCTCCCCCTTTCCCCTCCCCTCTTCCTTTCTCCCTTTTTTTCCCCTCCCTCTCCCTTCCACTCTCTCCAAACCTATTTGGCTCTTTAGATTGAAAACATCCAACCGCCTGCCTTCAGACAGGCAATCAGATCACTGCCTTCTCTTCTTGACACCATCAGAACTGCAAGGTTTGTCAAGTCCCTAGAGGAGCAGAGGCTGTTAACCCCAGAAGCACAGGAAAAGCCCTGAGGAGCCAGCTCCGTGAGAAGAGCCTCATGGTAACAGAGGCCTAATCCTCAATGCAGGAGTGTGCTCCCATTCCTTCTTGCAAGAGCTCTGGACAGAAGGGCTTCCTACACTCTTGGCCAGCTCCCGGCCCAGCAGACTCTCCATCCACAGCTCTGCCTGCCCAGAATACTAACAAGGGCCCTTCCAGATGCGCAGAGGAAGCCAGACAATCCCTCACAGCCCCCAGGGGCTGGCTGGACAGGGCTGGAATCCAGTGCATCAATGGGGCGAGCCAGCTCATCATGGTTCGGCTGGTATGCAGGGACCAGAGGAGGCCCCTGCTCCCATGGGGACAGGGATGAGGGCAAAAGGCTGCTGGCTGAGGAGGCTGGAGGCCCCCGGCTCCCCTTCCAGATGGCATAAATCAGCTGATATGGCTTCACAGTTCCCTGCTGCCCAGCACACAGGCAGGCAACTGCCAGCACAAAGACCCAAGATAAGTTTGGAGGAGATTAAATTAAAAAGTCGAAGCTTCCAGGCACCAGGAGGCCTGGCAACCATAAATCCACCTGTAAAGGAGCACACAGAACACTGGGCAACGCAGCTTTCCCTAAGTTACTGATGAGCACTAGCCTCGGCAAGGGCACCCAAGCAAGGCCTGGTAAGAGAGCCAGGAATGGGCGGCAGTGAAGAGGGGGTGTGTGGGCTGTGGGGTCAGAGTAAGTCCACCTCAAATTCCAGGTCTGTGACTTTGAGGCAGTGTGGCCTCAGGCAGGTCACCTAAGAGCTCTCTCCTAGCTCAGAAAATGGGGTTCAAAGGGACCTTGCAGTCATTGCAAGCACCTCCCCGACAAGCACCGCTCAAAAATGGTAGCCATGGGGGTGCCTGGGTGGCGCAGTTGGTTAAGCGTCCGACTTCAGCCAGGTCACGATCTCGCGGTCCGTGAGTTCGAGCCCCGCGTTGGGCTCTGGGCTGATGGCTCAGAGCCTGAAGCCTGTTTCCGATTCTGTGTCTCCCTCTCTCTCTGCCCCTCCCCCATTCATGCTCTGTCTCTCTCTGTCCCAAAAATAAATAAACGTTGAAAAAAAAATTTTTTTTTTAAAATGGTAGCCATGACAACATACCTGATGAAGATACGGGAAAGTAAAAGTAATGGACACAGAACATTAATGAGAGCTAACACAGGGCACTCACTCTGCGCCAGGCACTCTTCATTGTTTCAGTCTTCATGACAGTTCTACAAGATGCAATGAGAGCTGTGTTTGAGGTTGGAAAAGTAGAGGCACAGAGAGGCTGAGTAATTTGCCCAAGGTCACACAGCTGGTCACGGATGGTGCTAGGATTCAAACCCAGGCAGCCAGGCGCCTCTAGGATGGTAAATACCTCACTCCCTTGACTCCTGGAATTTGAGAGCCAGAAAGAAAACAAGGATCATTTTCCCCCACATTCATTTTGAAGAGAGAGACATCCAAGCCCAAAGTGCAAGAGAACAGTGCAGGCACACCGCCAGACAGTGATGAAAGAGCGGAATTCGTCCACTGCGCCTCAGGGCAAAAAGGACGGGACTGTGTAATCCCCAAGTGTCTTCTGTGTGGCTTGGACAGCCCCAAAAATCGCTCTTCTTACATGAGAATCCGTTCACACGAATCCACACGCAAGACGTAGCGCAGCCACAGGGGTAAGCCAAGTAAAGCTTCTGAAGAGGACCACCCCCCAAGGCTGTCCTCCACAGACAGCCTGTCCCCTGCCCACCAGCCACATGAGGCAGGTCCAGACAGCGGGGTCCCTCCAGGATCCGGACTCTGGGGGCAGAGCCAGCCAGCCCACCCATCCCCAGTGATGGAAAGCAGCCCCAAGGGGCCTGATGAGAACTAAAATTCACAACTTTATCACAGAACCATGATTACCAGTTATCAACTATTCAATCTGCAGTTAAAGACCCCCCCCCCTTTGCTGAAAGGCACAGAGATACAACAAAGCCTAATGGTTAAAAACACAGACCCCGGAGGCCAGACCTCCTGGGTTCAAGACTGGAAAACCCTGGCCATACTGGTCAGCCTCTGTCTCAATTTCCTCATCTGTAAAATGAACACAACTGCACCTACTTCAGAGGATCATTTTGAACCTATGTGGATTCATAGGAATGGGGTGCACAGAATATTGCCTGATCACCCCCCACCCCAGTAGGTACTGCATAAATATTCAATAGAAAGCTCTCCATGATCTGCCAGCCCACTCTGGAAAAAAGTGACTTCTTTCCTTTTCGGAGGGCTCCCTTACCCTGTGGAGTGAGATCTTCAAAGACTGTGCCCAAGCATCAGCATCTGTCCCTAACTTGATAGAATAGGTCCTTACAAGGATGAAGAACAGAACTTAATACTGCTGGAAGCTGACCCCATAGTTTGAAGGAAACTAAATTATACATTTAAGCAAAAAAATTACTCTAAGGATAAAGGCTAAGCACAGCAATGGTTTACAAAGGCCATGTTTTAAGTACTCGCACTCTGGGCCCCTGGGTCTAGCAGCACATTAGACACTCAGTAATTGCATATCCAGCTTTCAGAAACTTTTAAATGGTTTCCTATTTTGATTTCCCTCATCTACCCAATGGCCTGCCTATTGTGTGAACTGGCTACATCCATCCTGACATCTACTTCTCTTGCCACCCACAAACATTCCGCCATGCAGTATCCCTGGGTGGGCCTGGCTCTGGTAAAAGTTTTTTTTTTTTTTAATCAGCCTTGCCGAAAATCTCTGAATCAGTGCAAACCTTTTCTTCATGTCCTGGGTGAAGGCAGCCTGATGGCACCCTTGTCACCCCACCACTACACACACACATATGCACATACACTCGGGCATTTCTCCATAATAGTAATGACAAATCTTTACACCACAAGGCAAGTGTGACTAAATCTACCCCCTATACTCCAAGACCAAAAAAAAAAAAAAAAAAAAGAGTACTGACGATCTCCTATATGCAAATGGAATCTTACACTTCACAAAATAACTTCAGACCTACTAATGTGCTTTGAATGCCATGACACCCAGTATGATCAGTAGGTCAGGAGTGATGTTCTGCTAACCAGATGAAGGAGCTATGGATCAGAGAGGGAAAGCAGTTTTGTCAAAGACACACAGCAAGGTGGGGAAAAAAGGATCACTCCAACATTAGTCTGCCTAACCCAGCCTGATGCCCCTCATGGCCTTTTTCCCCTCCTTGCTCTGGGTTTATTTCCTGATGGCACCTGGAGGACTAGCTGATAAGACAACTTGCCTCCCCCCACCCCTTCAGAGCTCTGAACCTGCCCACACAAGTCTTCCATCCCTGCCTCCCAACCTTCCCCTCTACAGATATTTCTCAACCCCACCTGCCCCCAGCACCTCTGGGGCACTGCCTCTTTCTAATGGTCTCATTCACATTCTTCCAAATCCAATTCTACCAGGCCAACTCAAACAGCTCTTCACTGAGAACACTCTATGGCCGCCCCATCCAGCCAGCAGCAGCTACAGGAGATGCCATCCCTCTCCATATCCCACAGCACTGGATTATTCCTCATTACATCTTCACTTCTGGTCTTGGGACTTCTGTTAGGCTAGAGGCACCTGGAGGGCAGGAACCATGGTGTGTTTGCTACAGAACAGGCCTTACACGGTGCCTGGTACACAGCAGGGACTGTCTATGCATCAGTTACATTAATCCTGAAAGGAAGGACTACTCATATTACATAGAGAGAGGTTTAACTGTGCAAGAACAGCCCCTTTTAGAATGTCAAGAATATGGACAGAATGTCAAGTCATTGCACTGGGTCCGTGTAAAGTTGCCTTAAACTCCGGCAATACCCAAATCTGACTGTGAAAGAAAAGTCACCAAGGAGGCAAGCATAAGCATCATCAAAACATTAGGCCTTAAAATAGAACTGAAAGTCCCCCCAAGGCCATGGGGCTGCATTGACAGATTTTCATTCCAAAACCATCACAAAAGTTCTTTTTTATTCCTCAGTTAGGGTCAGGGACCGAAGGGATTCTTATCCTAGGCCCTGCCGAGATGAACCTCACAGCATAGTGGGGGAAAAAATACACAACCAGACAATGATAAAATATAAAAACACTCCACTGGGGCATGTCCGGGCAGCCACGGTAGCAAAAAAAACAACGTGTCCAGACAGAAAATGGGCCAAATATGAAGAGGTCCTTTCCACTGCAAATATAAATATGAAAAGGACTGTGTGTGTGTTGGGATGCAATTAGTAGCAAGTATTACATAGTACAATACTAAAATTCCTAAGAAAAGCTCAATATTCAACCACTTATCCAAATAATTGTTCAGATATTAAGTATGGTCAAAGGAATTTCTGGTGCCAGAGACAAAATACGTGGCTAACTTTTCCATTTTATCAGAACGTTTTGATGTCATGTAGACACACATAGACACACACACACACACACACACACACACACACACCCATTACCAAGCTGAAGTTCATTTACAGATCATTACTTCTCAAAGATACAAAGATAAGAGCATTTAAGTTCTCTGAACCTCACTTTTCTCACCAATAGTACCAGGATAAAATGCAGACCTCGTGGAATCTACTGGGGATAGATTCTAGGAGATAAGGTACGAAAAACACTCCTTGCAATGAAAACCACAGAGTTGGGAACCAGTACCCTTATGGGTGAGTACATAGACTGGAGTTTGCAAATGTGGGTTCAAATCCCAGCTCCAGCTCCAAAGATAAATGAGGTAATATGCAGAAACACCACAAGGCAAGAAGTATATGCTCAATAAAGCATTACTAGTAGTATGTTGCTTTTGTCCATTATTTTGCCTATTTCAAAAGTGGTTGAGGAAATGGAGTTCATAATCTGCATATCCATGGATTCCCAGGTGTTGGAAGCAGGGGGAGGGTATGATAGGAGAAAGCTTAAGAATTCAGATTCAGGGCACCTGGGTGGCTTAGTCGATTAAGTGTCCACTTCAGCTCTGGTCACGATCTCATGGTTTAGGAGTTCAAGCCCTATTGGGTTCTGTGCTGACAGCTCAGAGCCTCGTGCCTGCTTTGGATTCTGTGTCTCCCTCTCTCTCTCTCTGCCCCTCACCCACTCACTGTCTCACTCTCTCAAAAATAAGCATTAAAAAAAATTTTTCGGGGCGCCTGGGTGGCGCAGTCGGTTAAGCGTCCGACTTCAGCCAGGTCACGATCTCGCGGTCCCTGAGTTCGAGCCCCGCGTCGGGCTCTGGGCTGATGGCTCAGAGCCTGGAGCCTATTTCCGATTCTGTGTCTCCCTCTCTCTCTGCCCCTCCCCCGTTCATGCTCTGTCTCTCTCTGTCCCAAAAATAAATAAACGTTGAAAAAAAAAATTTTTAATAATTCAGATTCATTATTATCCAATATGACTGCCTACATGGGCTTGACCTGGGTGACAGTCGTCCCTGATAGCCTGGCAGGGACATGGGAGTACAGGCAATTCTCAGGAAAGGAAAAAAAAAAGATCAGTTGTGGGTTCAAGGTCTCCGGTTTTTCTAATGTACTTAAATTTGGAATAAAACAAAATTTTCATTGGAGGTCACAGACACACACACACACACACACACACACACACACACACACACACAGAGGAGACCCCAGACAATTTTTAAGATATGTTTAACTAGTGTTGAGAAATGAAATATTCAGCTGACCTAATTTTTACATAGGGAATAGGAGACGTAAGTGTATTTTCAGCAAATCCAACAACATATTTACTCCATTTCAACATGAAGTTGTGGAGAGAGAGAGAAAGAGAGAGGGAAACAGTATGGCAGACAGACCACGTCGGTAAGCCACCCCCATCTCTTCACTGCTCCGCCAAAGGCCCCTGCTTGCAGCAATCTCCTGCTGACACCAAAGACAACCTGCATCTCCAAGGAAGGGCATTTGCTGGCCACGGGGGCACAGAAGACTGCTAGTTAAACTTCCTTGCTGCTTGGTGTCTGACACAAGATCTGAGAAGGTCCCCAGCAGGATTGCATCCCAGCTGCCCATAGTAGAAACCCGCTTGTTAACCACTCTTCATAGGTTTTCCTCACTTCCCTGTCCTACAACCCTTCTAACAGGTGCATCCTGGCAATAAACCTTTATAATAAACTGCCTACACACAAATCCTGGTCTCAAGTTGTGCTGTGTAGTGGAACCAAAACTAAGACCCAGTGAGAAAAACAGGAGAATAATATGGAAAGAAGGAATGAAACCAAGAGGAAGAAAACAACTGATGGGAAGGTAAACATGGAGAGAAAAAGGAGGTAGGATTAGGACTGAGAGGGGAAAAATACTAGACAAGAAATGTCTACTTCCTCAACCAAGTGGTCCCTAGTTACAACCACCCCACTTCACCTGACCTCCTGTCCCAGTCTGGCAGGCAGCCCAGCCCATAAATTCATTCATCCCTCCAAAGGCTCACACATCCCTTGGTCTACTGGTGGTGGTCAACAATGGCCTCTTGGGTCACTGGGTCCACCAGCCACTGCAGAGAACAGAGTCTGGCCCCACAGCTCTCACCATCCAGACCTGCCCCACCCTCCTCCAACACCCCTGGTGGAGACTCTGGGTCAGACATCTGACCCTGTGAGACTAGGCACTCCCAGAGTTCAGGTACTACAGCAACCTACACTCTTGATAAAGACACCCTGGCCAGGACAAAGCTCTCCCCCAAAACATGTGCTGTTACAGAAGACAGCAACAGGCAAATTTTAAAAACCTTGCGGAGAGACTTTTAGGACAAAACCAAAGGCCGAGGGAAAGGAAGTCCCCAAGACCCCAACTTGGACACCATTCTCTGACTTTACAGAGATTTTTAAGAATCCTGGATTTTCCAAGAGGGCATATACCCTCTCCCAAAAGAGGGAAAAAATGGTTCGGGGGAGTGGGGCAAAATAATGGTACATATAATAAGCGTTTGTGGCTCCACCCTATCTGGCAAAATTTTATTCCATGTAACTTAACAGAGGAGGTAATTACTAAGGAAAAAAAAAACGTAAGGCAGTTCCTTAGGAGAGTGTTTATGGGGAAAAAGCTTAAGGAACACCGATATAATGATGAAAATCCTTATTCTGGATTCATTTTCAACTCCTTCTAGGAAATAACATCCACCTCAGGAAGAATGTAAGTTACAGCTCTCCTCTAATATCCTATGAAGAACGTACTTTAACAGCACCTACGTTGACCACATCTAATTGCACTTTGTAACTTCTCTTAAATTCCAGAGATTATCTTCATCTCCACTGCTCTACACAGTGAGGCAGTGGAAATAAACAGGATCCTAATTTTGAAGTCAATTCTAACGTCTGTTGTGTAGAAGACTTGTTCTGGGTCAACGTGGGTTGTCCTGCCCTTTCCCACCATCCCCTCAAATGCAGATCCTAGGACATGCTGCAGCAGGGCCTTTGACAAGGTGTTGGTGAATTTCCTTCACCTCAGCACGTCCAAATGGGGTCCATCTCGCCTCCAAACTTAGAATTTCCCAAACCCCCAGGGTCACCAGCTACATCAACCATTCCCTAAAGGCCCCAGGTGAGAATCTTAGAGTCCATGTGACCCAGCCAGTAATGAGAACAGCTCAGGGTCCAGGCTTTGAAATCTGCTACACCCAAGGTTCAAAGTCCAGCTCTTCCACTTGCCAACTCCAGCAAGCTATTTAACCTTCCTGAGCTACCATACTCCCCTGCAGAACAGAAACAATAGCTACCTTCCTTGAGCAATACGGTTATGGTTTAAACAGTCAGTTATGTAAAATGCTTAGTGTTAGCTTAGCGTCAGGCCATAGAGCCGGCACTCAGGAGGTGGGAGTTGCTATTACTGCTAAGGTCACTAACTCTGGGTAGGTCTTTACTCTCAGACTTCTCAAACAGTAACATGGTGTCCCTGAAAAGCAGGACATGACAGACGAAGTCTCATCCCAGCCCCATAACTGATTAATGCAGATTCTTCGCAGATTTTCCATTTCTGTAAACCGTGGGTAACATAACATCTGCCATGCAGGGCTGGTGTATTAAATGGATAATACACGTAACATACACAGCAGATACCCAATTATGAGTGTGATGGCTGCCCCAGACTTAGTTACATGCTATTTCAAATTGTCCTCTATTTCTCACACAGAACACTGTTTTCAAGCACCTGCCCATTCAGGGGTACAAAATATCAAGGAACCCCTGGTTTCCAAGGCCTTCTTGTTGAGAACAAAATCAGGCTTCACGAGAAAAGCTGGACTCTCCTCTGGGCCTCTGAGGCCTGGGAACATGGCCAGAAGACCAGAAGAAGGCAAAGTAACGTCAAGGCCAGGGGTAAGGGGCTTTACACCCAGGGCTACAGTAAAAGCAGGAGAGAAATGAACATTTTCAGGCTCCACCTCAAGCCTACAGAGGAGTCAGGAAGCTGGTAAGTGGGGCCCAACAAACTGCTTTCACAAACCCTCCAGATGTTTCCAATGCAAAGTTTGTGCCCCTAGACGATACAAAGGAAATTAAGAGGATCTACCTTTAGGTCTCTCCCCACCTTCCTGCTTCAAGAGGGCCAACAGCTTAACTGACCATTGTAATTCATTCTCTTCTCTGCCCTTTCTCATGGGCTGCCAGGACACCAAATTCTCCATCTGTATCCTTTAAGTAATGCAAAGGGACAAAGTGAATATTATAGAAGACAGCATATTAACCATGGCTCACGGCAGGATTTCAACTCAACTGTTCCTTTCTCCTTTGACCATTGGTGGAAAGAAAGTGTTTCATTCTTGGGTGGTTGAGAAAGCGGAGTCTCAAGGAAATGCATCCTTCAATACACCAGGCACTAGCTTCCAATGGTCCAAGGCAGAGTGGGCACTGAGGCTCTTACATCCATAAGGATACGACAAGCCCAGGGGGAGGCCATTCCAGGCAGAATGGGGATGGATAAGCAAAGGCTGCCCCAGACAAGAGACTACATAGCAGCCAACCACAGTAGCCTTGTGAAGCAGGAACACTATGGCAGCCACTAACCTGTTTGGCCACCCTAAGCAAACCACCTGCTCTCTCTGGGACTCATCAATAAAATCAAGGTAGAGACTGGTTGTCCCCAGATCCCTTCCAGATCCATGTACCTGAGTCTAAAAGTTCAGTAAAAACATCAAAAAGAACGTAAAGGGTTAATGTTCCTCCACCCATATTACTTCCAGTTTGGAACGAGACACGTGGAGAAATGGGAAAAAATTTAATTGGGTGGCTCAGTAGGTTGAGCATCAGACTCTTGATTTCGGCTCAGGTCATGATCTCGCACAGTTGTGGAATTGAGTCCTACATCCAGCTCCATGCTGAGCGTGAAAGCCTGTTTAAGATTCTCATTCTCTCTCTCTCTCTCTCTCTCTCTCTCTCTCCCCCCCTCTCCTTGGCTAGTACTCTAAAATAAAAAAAAAAATTTAACTTTTCTATTTCCATTTAAGGGGGGAAAGTGATGCAGACTGCTTTCAAAAAATTTCAGGTGAAACGAAGAAGCCAAATAGGACTAAAAACCCTCAAGCAGAGTCAAGCGGGGGGGAGGTCTCAGACGGATATGCACCGAGGGGTGTTAGGGAGACAGCTAGTTTACACAGGGTGGGCATTTCATCTTCCAAGCTATTCATCACGTTTAGTAAAGTTTGCTCTAAGAAAAGGCATCAGAGAAAAAGAAAAACATGCATTTACCAATGCACTTGACTAATCCCACTTGAAAACATGGAAATACAATTTGAAGAATTTTATGTCCTCTGGTTAAAAGAACAAAATAGTACCTTCCAATATTTTTTCTAAGTTGGAATAAATGATGTTAACAGAAGAAGTTTTAAAATGACATTTAATACCAAGTTCAGGCTCCGTGGATAACGTCTCCACAGACAGACGGAGTCCACTTCAGTAGCAGGCACTCTGCTCTCAACCTAAAGGATCAATATCCCAATTACACAATGCCAGCAGAAATTAAAACATGTTTACTCAACAAGGGTTATCTAAACACAAGAAGGGAGGGGAAGGATCTCCAGGAACTCAGCTCCTTCATGGTGGATCCAAGACTCCAGACATTATGGGAAGAAATGGCATCTTGATCAGACATCTTTTATATTTGTTTATGTAAATACCTTAAAAATATCAGAGGTCATTAGTGAATTAATGTTGGGCCATGGCTCCATATAGGGAATCATTCCCAAAGCATACAGACTTTGGGAATAACAGCAGGCAGGGAAAGCTGAAGAAATGAAATTTAAAAAAAAAAAACAAAAAACAAAAAAACAAAAAAAAAAAAACATGGCAGACTATATTTTCCAAAGATGCCTGCCACAATCTCTCCCACACACGTTTTTCTGCAATGTGGTCCTGACAACCTTCGAGAAGAGGTAGAGTCTTTATGTCTACCCCCTGGAGTCCAGGTGGGCCCTCTGAGGACACAGACCAAGAGAATGTGGCAGAAGTAACGTTGTGCTGGGTCCAGGCATAGCTCTTAACTAGCCTGGCATCTGGGTTTCCTGCCTCTCGGAACACTGGTCTTCTCAGCTGCCATACTGTGAGAAGCTCAAGTCCCCCAGAGAAGCTGGGCACGGTTTGACCCAAAGTGGATACCCAGTGTCAACTACCACTGATGTGAGGAAGCCATACTGCGGTCCCAACACATCGGTCCATAATCTAACAGACCCGAAGAAGGGACTGCCCAGCTGAGTCCAGTCAACCCACAGCGCCAGGAGAAATATCCTGCTGTGAAGTCACCAAATTTGGGGGGCATTCCTAACACAGCGATAACCAAAATGTGTAACAACAGAGTTGGAGTGGGGACTTGCGGGCAGATAAACAATCTGCTCTCTCAAGGGTCTTCTACCCAAGCTCCGCTTATCTGCTTTGAGGACCTCTTCAAAAACAGCACAGCAAATCCCCAACATTCCAGTGGGAGTAGAGTACTTGAAGCCAACTATGTAAGAGACCCAAAAAAAAAAACAAAAAAACAAAAAAAAAAAACACCACCGTACCAGACACACCATTTTAAGGGTGCTAAAATCACTGCTCTGAGCCATGCAATGGGACAATCAAAACTGAGTTTTTGAGGTCTAAAACCTAAAAAGGCTTTTCAAAATACAAATAACCTATCCTCTTTAAGCCTTTAAAGTAATAAGAAATGCATTAGCCAAATGCATTGCCTCTGGCACCAATCTAGGATAAAGTCCCTTAAACTGCAAGACCAGACCCCACTACCCGCACAGTAACTAGAGGGCCATACCTGAGGAGCTGGCTAAGGAGGTCAAGCCTTTACAGAGTTGTCCTGTTTTCTTTGCTTCCCCCCACCCTTTCTCTCTTTTCCTTACTCTCCAGTACACAATAAAGCAATGGGTAGGAAGTGTCGCTATGCTGGGAGCAGAGTCATGTGAATGGTTGTATCAGGACAGTATGTATGGTCAAGGGCCCAGAGTTCATCAGCGAAAGGAAGTGGATACACACAGCAGACTGTAGCCAGATGAACCTCCCATACAACAAAATGGACTTGGGGCCCAGGCCTCCTGCTGATGGCTTGGATGGAAAGCAGCAGCCCAAGCTATTCAAAATTTGCCAGATACAAAGGTCTCAAGTACCCCCAGAGCTTAGCAACTACAGGCACCCACCAGGACAGGATATCAGCCTATTCTCAACTATGAGCTCTCAGCTGTAGGACCTGACTTCAATCCCTGCCTTTGGTCCCTAAAGATTTGACATTTAAACTCCGTATACTTTGTGTTCATTCTTTCATCCAAAATTCATTTAGCACCAACAGTGCTAGAGGCAGAGGACATGGCGATGAGTCAGACACGATCCCTCTCTTCACTTAGACATTAGAGTGGAGAAGACAAGTAACAAGCAAAACAAACCAACACAGAAAGACAGTAAGTCAATGGGGGGGCGGGGGGGGGGCAAGGAGATATGACAGAGTAGGACTAGATCAGAAAGGCCAGTTTGGTTTAGGTGGCAGAAAAAGACCTCCATGACATGTTAGCATTTAAGCTAAGGCCTAAGAAAAGGGATTTGGAGAAAACAGCATTCCAGGCAGAGAGCTCAGCATGTGCAAAGGTCCTGAGGCCAAAAAGGAACTTGGCCATGTTCTAGGAAGTTAAGGGGGGGGGTGGGGCGCCAATGTGGCCAGGTAATAGAGAAGGGAGGGGGGAGGGGAAAGAGGAGCTGACAATGAAGGGAAGGTTTTGACAGAATGGTGACAAATTTGACTTAGCTCAGATGCAATGGGACTACTGGGAGTTTTAAGTAGGAAAATCCAATAAACGGGGTTGATGATTTTAAAATCTCCCCAGAGTTAGGACAGCGGTTATTTTTGTACATTTTTTTTTTTGAGAGAGGAGAGAGAGAGAGAGAGAGGAGAGAGAGAGAGAGAGAGAGAGAGAGAATGGACGAACAGTGGGGGAGGGGAAGCGAGCAAAGGGGACAGAGGATCTGAAGACGGCTCCATGCTGACAGCCGAGAGCCCGATGCAGGACTTGGACTCATGAACTGTGAGACCATGACCCGAGCTAAAAATCAAAAGTCAGATGCTTAACCGAGTAAGCCACCAAGGCACCCCTATATGGCACATTTTAATAAAACGTTTACTAAAAATCTCTTGGACTTCTCCCAGGAAATGGATTTTAGAGGACGAAGATCTAGATGGGAAAGTTGGTTAGGAAAGCCAGGTAGACACCTGGGAGAGACAGACAAAGGTGATCTGGGTGAAGCTGGGAGCAGTGGAAGAGACAATAAACAGAAGGAGTCAGAGACACCTGCCTTCAGATGCGGCAAGCATCGTTTCTAACTTCACATCTCAGCATCTGGGAAAGTCATTCCATTCCTGAACCGGCCCCAGGGACTCGAGTCCCACCTCGGTGATGGGTGGCACCACCCAGATCAAGTCCAAGGTGGGAGAAAGGGAGAAATTCCAATGACACAGATATTTATCCAACAATAATGAACCCATCAAATATTTAGGAAGCATCTACTAAGTTTCGGTTGCTAGGAATGGCTGGCAAGACAAGATGGGAGGCTGGGAAGGATGGGGAGCATGAGTTACAGTGTGGACAGGGGTGAGGTACGAGTAAGGAGTAGAGGAACAGCCCACCAGATGCTCGCAGGCAGCTGAGGCCCTCAGTCCAGTCTGGGCACAGAAAGTCTCCACACAAGCCACAGGACAAAGTCCCTGTTCACATACTCTATTTGTTTGGGACCTTGGGAACAGCCTTACAATGAGGACTTCTTTAGCTCTTTGCTAGAGATTTATATATCCACATCTTTCAGGGTTTTGTTTTGTTTTTTGCTGAAGATCTGAGTTCTGCTTCAAAAAAAAAAAAATGAACTATTTAAAGAAAAGGGAATAATCTCGTAAGCAGAGAGCTGGAGAGCCCAAGTCCTCGTTTGGAAACGGAAGGGAAGGAACAAACTGATCTTGAAAGAAATTTGTATGATAGATTATTAGTCTGAGAATTAATCACCTTTTGAGAAACAGGTCATGCTAATTATTCCTGGAGTTGGGCAAACAGCTCTTCAAGTGAGTTCCTAGCTATCTGACTTTCATGCTTAGCTGAGTCAGCCACAGCATCTGTTTAAAAAATAAAAACTCCTGTGCAGGTCACTGTTCAGTGCCAAGGGGCACCTGAGCTCATCAGCAGGCAGGACATTTAACATCTCCCTGAAAAAGACATTCTCTTCTGACCTCCCTCCCAACCCAGGTGGGAGGCCCCCAATCCACTTGAATGGAAATATGTCCTCATATGCAGAGGAGGATACAACCAAGAAATTCAAATGACATCTATTGATTTAGCAGAAACTAGACCTACACTGATAAGAGGACCACCGCATTCCAGTAGCAGATGACCAGGCAACACCTAACATCTCTTACAACAGGAGTGTGGATGAGTTTTATTTGATTCAAGGCTAGAAGGCAAAATGATGCCAACACTTGCAAGCCCCACTTCAATGAACACGCACCTGTCCGAAAAGACAAATTCAATCTATCTGATGCCAAAAGGTGCCAACAACTATTGGTGGGAGACTGTGGTGTAGAAATGGGGCTCCTCCATGCTTGCAAACTGGAGAGAGAATTTCCTATGGGGTAACAAGAACATACTTGCCTTAAAAATCAGGAAGTTGTAGGGAGTCTGGGTGGTCAGTCAGTTAAGCGTCAGACTTTGGCTCAGGTCATGATCTCATGGTTCGTGAGTTTGAGCCCTGCGTCAGACTTGTGCTGACAGCTCAGAGCCTGGAGGCTGCTTTGGATTCCAAAGCTCTCTCACGCTCTCTCCCCACCCCCTCCTTCTCCCTCTCAAAAACAAACATTAGAAAAAATTGTTTTTTTAAATCAGAAGTTGTTTATTTCTTCCGACACTATTCTGTTCCAATGTTATATACAAAGGGAATGCAAGGGTCAGGAAACCAGATGAAGAAATTATGAAATCTGAGGTCATTTGGAAAAGAAAAGATAGAGGTGAGAAGAAATTGGCAGGAAAGGGCACCTGGGTGGCTCAGTAGGTTAAGTGTCAGACTCTTGGTTTTGGCTCAGGTCATGATCTCATGGTTTAGAAGTTGGAGCCCCACATCAGGCTCTGCACTGACAGCACAGGGCCTACTTGGGATTCTTGCTCTCCCTCTCTCTCTGCCCCTCTTCTGCACACACATGCTCTCTCAAAATAAGCAAGCGTAAAAAAAAAAAAAAAAAAAGGGCAGGAAAAGGGGGGGCTGCTTTCAAAGAAAGATCTTAGGGTGTCCGGAATGAAAATAAGATCAATATAGAGTACCAGGAAGTTCCACTGGTTTGGATGAATCTATGGATGCAGCTTCAAAAAGGATTATTTCAAAAGGGACCTGGAACTTAAATACTGAATTAGGGAGATTCATGCACAGCTCTTATTAACCCCATATGGCCCAAATGAGCAAAATAAGGACAGGTGCTTTCTTCTCCGCCTCTGGGTGTTCAGGTTTTGGTACAACTCATTCACAAGACAAATGTTGTCTCCTGCTTTTAATTAAACCCCTTCTACTCATCAAGGGAAGGAAAAAATAATCCCAATCTAACATCTCATCCATGATGAACTCTGCTGTCTCTTTTCTGTTTCCAAATGAATTTGGCTTATTAAAAAAGTAATGAGCTATTAATTAACTCTACACTCATACAAAGCTGCTTAATTCTCAATCTAATTAGCAGCAATCTGTTGAAGGATTCTAACGATTATTTTAAATTTGCTAACAGAAATATCTTTTCACTTTTCATAAGTTATTTATAGAAGAGCTCACATTGGATCCTGCTTGGTTTTTAATTCAATAACATTTTTATTAACTGCTCTCACTCTTCTCCCATTTCTGCGTGATGGGGTTTAGAACCATCACTACTGAAAAGTCCAGAAATAGTACCCCGAGCTGGCCACATGGCCAGGTCTGTGCACCCTCCTGTCCTTGAAAGACCCTCCAAAGGATGAGCTTATGGGGAAGGGGAGCTCTGTCCTTCTGATGTCATTCTCAAATAGGAGACAAAATTCAACTATGAATCAAGGTGTACGTAAAGCTTGAAGCACAAAGACTGAGGGCTTGGGGTTACTGGTGGGGTTGGATGTGGTGGGGAGGGAAACATATCAGACCTCTGTAGGAATGTATTTTTCCTAACTGATGCAACACAGAGCACTCCTGAGCCTCTGAAGAAACAACACACATGGAATCACACTGCATCCCTGTGTAGAATCGGTACTATAACCAGTAAAATGCAAAATACAGTAAAATGCGAAATTACTACATGATCTTTTACAAGTACACTCTTTATGGTCTGCATTTCTGTATTCGTTAGTTTATATGGATATATACAGGATGTAAGGGGCCATCTACTCCCAACTATGGATCAGGTAAATACCCACACATATACAAATTCCATATAAAAGGTGTTTACACACAGGCCTTACTCTTCTGTATAAAATATAAGGGATTATTGTCAACGTGCTACTCTGCTTCTCCAAGATCATTATGTGACAGAAACTTATTTCACAGTTAGTATTGCTGTCGAGAAATATCTGGACAAAGAGCTGAGGAAGGAAGTAGCAGATCCTACTAGCTGTCATCAGCTTTCTCCTAACATCCGAGGAGGTATAATCGACTGGTTCCTATACCATCTCCCACGTCTCCTCCTTGGTGCACAAAGAAGGAATATGCATGTTTAAGAAAACAGAATCTAGAGCCTGTCTGGGCTCTTACTGTGTGCCGTTGGGCAAGTTACTGAACCTCTCTGTGCCTCAGTTTACTCATCAAAACAAACAGGAACAATAGAATCCACTTCACAGGGTTAAGATTAAATGAATTAGTATCTCTAAAGCTCTTAGAACACCTGGTACAAAGTATATACTGTTATTTCTAAGTAAGATTAACTCTAGTTAAGCACTTCTTATAAAATATATAGAGTTGGGAACACTGAAAGGCCATTATTTCACTGGTAACCACAGTTTAAAAACAAAAAACAAAAGCCAGAAGCTCAAATTACAGAGAACATTTGGTCATAGCGCAGATGTCAGACATTTTTCTGGTTTTTTTGAGAAAACATAGGTAGGGGTGTTAAATTAAGTGGTTTACATTCTGAGCCCTCACTAGGATTATTTATTAAATGTCATTATTCATTAAAATGCTAATAATTCACTAGGTTTTTTAAAAATTAAACACAGGACCTTGAAAAAAATTAAATTTAAATAAGTTGAATATTAATGGAGCAGGAAGCCTGGGGGAGTGTGTTCCGGAAACTAGTTATTTATTTTACAAAAAAGATTCATAGTTATAAGTAGTATTAATAAGAATAATAATAGCCAGCATTTATTAGGCACTACCCATATGCCAGGCACTACATTGCTCAGCAGGTTACATGCACCACCTCATTCACGTGAAGACAGGTGCACCTCTCCTCTCTGGATTACTTCTCTCATCATGTCCCTTTTCACCCCCTGTAGCCAGTGCCCTGAGCAAGACATCTGGGAAGAGATGCCCAATTCCAATATCCCCACCTTAGAAGATCAAGCAGCAAGGAGCTGAGAACATTCCCAGGACCCAGAGGGTACCAGACAGATGAATGAAACCTGGTTTAGCCTTTAAGCTGGAGGCCAAGGTCTTCCCACAGACATGAATATCCAATTTGTCAGGTCAGAGAACACACAGGCCATTTAAATCCAAAGCCCCCCCTCACAGGTCATCTGGGGGTGGAGGGGGCAAGGGGTTCTCCACTCTGTCCATATTCCCCAATCAGAAATCCTGGTTTCCTTGGTTACTCCATCAATGATACTCAGGGGTGGTTCTCATTCAGGGGTGATTTTGTCCCCCCAGGAAACTCTTAGCAATGTCTAGAAACATTTTCACTTGTCACTCCTGGGTAATGAAAAGTTCCTACCGGCATCTAGTGGGGAGAGATCAGGGATGCTGCTAAACATCCTACAAGGCACAGAACTGCACCAAAGCAAAGAGCTGCCCAGCCAAAAACAACAATCTAGTTTCCAATTTAAGGATGAGAAACCCTACCTTCAAGTGGCTTACGAATAACATAGCTTTGGATCCAGACAGGCCTGGCCATGGCTCTATCAGGAGCAAACAGCCTTGGGCAAGTAACACTCACTGAGCCTCCTCTTGCTGATCTACAAAACAGAAGCCTGATAGTCATTTGAAAATAGCCTAGCACAGCACTTCAAACTCAGCAAACTACAGCTATTATCCTCCTGGGTTTGTCCTCAAAGAAATCATGCCGTCTCTTTTGTATCAATATCAACTCTAGGTACTAGCTGAAAACCTTACCTTTGGGCAACGAGTTCCAAACAGTAAATCTAACTGATCCTTGCAGGGGACGGAGCTCATGACTTTGGCCCCCATTAGCATCACATAATCTACGCAATTGGCCAAAGATACAATAGCTGTTCCATTTGGTAACACTCAGCAGCTGAATCAACACAATCCAAGTACATCCACTGCAGGATCAGCTCTCAGGAATCAGGAGTCTCAACTTCCATACAGAACCAGTGACTCCCAAATATCCCCACTAGGCCATCATGTCTTAATGGGGATTATAAACCAGAACACACAGGTGGTGGCTGGGGGGAGTGTAAATGAGACAAAGCTAACACTCAAGGCCTTGCCTTAGTGTTCATTAAATCATATTGTATCATATCATACTGTATCATGCTAACACCATATTCACATCAACTTAATGGCAGAATAGGAGGATGTGAAAGCCTAACACTCACTTACCAGACTTATGTGTGTGATAATGAAGAATGGCAATGTTCGCCCATCTGCTTTACTCAGGTGATGCCTATGCACACTTCTTAGTTGACACATGATCTCCTCCAGGAAGCCCTACTTGATGGCTCCCACCCCCAGGCCCAGCTGCCCCTCTGTGTTCTGGTATTAGCTGGGCTTACCACCACAACTGCTCTCCTGCTTTACTCCATGGGTCTCTCTTTCCACCACAAGTTTGTGGGCTCTTCATGGCAGAGAATATATCTTTGTTAGTGTCCATGTTTGCTACATGTGGCACAGGGCTGCTACATGCCATGGCTGAATGGCCACCAACTGTGGATTTCATGTGGGTTGAAACACAGCTGTTATAGATATCTCCTGCCACAAAAATACTGGCCCCAAACTCAGTGGTTTAAAGCAAAAAAAAAAAAATACACCAGTCTGTGCACACTCATCTGTAGGTTGTCTGGGGGTACAACTGACCAGGCAAGGATCACCTGGGCTTAGCTAGGGCTTCAGGTCAAGTCCAGGTCTGTTTCACAGGACTCTCATCCTCCTGGGACCAGTGGACAAGCCACCCATGTTCCTCTCATGGCAATGACCAAACGCAAGAGAGGCAAAAGAAACACATGCTACTTCTTGAGGCTTAGGCACAGACACTTCCACCTAGATTTTACTGGCTTAATCAAGCCATACAGAGGATGCCAACCTCCCTGGGTGAAGAAATAAACTACATTTCTGCTAGGAGGAAGGGCAAAAATCATACAGAAGATGGGATGAAAAATTGGGCAGGGGAATCTAATTTGAGAACACTTAAAGCAAAAGGAGGGGGTTAGTTTTGTTTTGTTTTTTAACATACTTCTAGAGTCCATGTGCATTTATGGAATATTTATCCCAAACCCCATCATCAGGAGTTAGTGCCTATGTTATCCCATTAAAGCACTCAACACTGTGCTGGTTAGGGTTATCAACTGGCCCAAGGTCACACAAGCAGAGAGGAGTAGGGATGTACATAAACCAAGGTCTAACCCCAAATCCACCAAATACAGGTAGAAGATACAATCTCTGAGGCCCTACTCCAATTGTGTCTTTCCATCCCAAACTTAATTTCTATAGTATTTTGGAAGTAGTGTGACAAATAGAGGTGGGAGAAAGAGCCAAGGGCCAGCCTCAAGAACTGAGCCACGTCACCAAGCTCAATCCCCATCCACAGCAAAGGGACAGGGTGATAGAACCTGTTAGACATTCTGTGAACTTAGTCCAAGGCATTCTGACCCAGAATCTATTTCAGAAAAATAGGTCATTTTTGTGGCAAGAGCAGAGAACCCATCCTGCACTCTTATGACAAATGCTTCCAAAACATTGCAGATGAAGCTTTAAGTTGGTTAACACCAGGTTTTGCTATAAACCACAGACAACCTAAGTAAAAAGCACCTTACTCTCGTTTGAGGTCAACCTGGATTGTTCCCCAGGGAGATCTAAAAAGCTGTGTGTTTCAATCAAAATTAGAGGCCCAAATCTTGCTCCTTTGGTAAGCAGGTAACATCTACATTCAACAGAGTTAGCCTAGCCATTAATAGCTTGGGTCTATCCTCCATCACAGAAAAATTTTGATTTTACAGGTACAATGCACTTATTTACCATGACTTCAGAAACATTCTGTGGTTGGTCAGAAGTCAGGAAAAGCTTTTCTGGAAGAAGCCAGATAATACTTTCATCTCTACTGCTGTAGCATGAAAGCCACCAGACTATACATAAGCATGGTTGTGTTCCAATAAACCTTTATTCACAAAAAACAGGAAGTGAAAAGACTTCAGCCCATGTGTCATTTTATCTAGAAGGATGAGAATATTTTTGGCTAAAATTCTAGAAAGTTGGCCAATATTTCCAAGACAACAAAGAAACTGTATAAAATGTCGATCATTCTTTGGTAGAGTCTTATTTAAGGAATAAATCCCTAGGGTATGCAATTAATCTTCCTTATAGACTGAGAAGATGAAAAACTATACTCCCATTTTACAGATGAAGATATCTGAGGCTCACCAAGCTTAGTGACCCACCCAAGATCACATAAGTAGTATGTGGTAAAAGTCAAGACTCCCACCAAGTCCATGTTAATTCTGGGTCAGTGATTTTCCAGCATCATAATAGGTGTCGCCATTACACACAGAGACTAAAGTTGTTATGATGATCAGAAAATGCCAGTTTTATTCTAAAGAAAATCACCAGTGATGAACTCAAATGTACATGTTCATTAAAGCCCTTTTTACAATACTACCAAATTGGAAAGTCTAAATGTCCAATATTAAAAGGGAAGGTGAACAAATTATGATGTAGCTATTGAAAATAATGTTCATAGGACTATGTAATGATCTTGGAAAATGTTCACAATAATGTCAAATAAAAAAACCAGAAAGCAACACAGTGGCTAAACCATGATCCCACTGTTTTAGCAAAGATATTATATATATTAAAAGCTCTGAAAGGAAATGCTCTGTATGATCATTTGGCTCTCCTCCCTGGTAAGAGGACTGCGGGCAATTTTATTCTTTGAACTTTTTTGGTTTTGCCAAAAACTTTATTCAGTATACTTATATTCAGTATACCTATTTGGGTTTTACAATCAAATAGTTTAAGTGACTTATCCCTAATTTCTATTCTCTCTTCTATTCTTTTTCTTACAGGGAAGTTGATCATAAATGAAAATTTTAAAAGGCACCATTCCATTGTCTGAGTTCAAGGGAAAATCCTACGCACAACTTTTAACAGCAAGTGCCAACATAAAGCTGGACTTTTATCTCTGGTCTTTAAAAGGCTGAAGTGGGGCACCTGGGGGGCTCAGTGGGGTTAAGTGTCTGACTTCAGCTCAGGTCATGATCTCACAGTTCAGGAGTTCGAGCACCATATTGAGCTCTGTGCTAACAGCTCAGAGGCTGAAGCCTGCTAAGGATTCTCTCCCTCTCGCTCTCTGCCCCTCCCCCACGTATGCTCTCGTTCAAAAATAAGCAAACATTAAAAAAAGTAAAGCAAAAGGCTGAAGCAAGGGTCTTCAAATGTTCGGAACCACCCCTGCCCCACTCGCCACCAAGAGCACAGATGTACATGAATCCCATCCTATTTACAAGCCCTGCTCGATTAAAAAAAAAAACAAAACAAACAAAAAAACCCTTGTTTCAACACCTATCCCTTCTATGGGTCTTAGTTAAAACAAGGGGGATGACAAAAACTGGCAGACCCAGACCCATCAATGATCACTGAATGATTCCTATTCCCCCACGGCCCAGGAAGCCAGGCCTCTCAGGCTTCTAGAGACTAACGTGAGTGAACCCCATGGGCCCTCCGACTTGGTGAGGGCAAAGAGAAGGGCAATAAGAGGCTCTGTTCCAGAAAAACGCCTGTCCACAAACGTGAAGGGAGTGATTTCACAGATCCTCCCGCTCCCATCGCCTTTTAATCAATATAGATAAATCCACATAAGAGTGAACCGGTTTCCTGGATTGCACATTGTTCCCAGGCATTGAAGCCATTGGGTATTCAAGTGCCTCCAGTACCCAGGGGGTTGCCAGTAAGTGGAAACAGTCCCAATTGACTATATGCAAGCAAACAAGCCCACACCCTTGCTTAGTGCACTTTCTACACTAGGTCTTTTAGAATGTGTGATGTGGGAGAACTGGTCAGTTGCCCCCTCAAATCCATTCTTCTCTTTCTCAATGGGTAACATCATCCCAGTTTTTAGCCAAGCACTATGTTACCCAAATAAAAAGACGGTTTTTCAGCCTCCATTCCATTTTGATATACCTACATGATTGAGTTCTGAATAAAAAGTAGAAGTAGACCTTCCAAAGAGTTACCTTGAAATGAAGAACTATGTTCTTGATCCCCTCCCTCCATCCTACTTCAGATGCAATGGCTGGAACTCAAGCAGCCATCTTGGACCATGAGGTTGGGGGGGGGGGGGGTGTGATAGAGGGGTAAACTGGAAGGAGCCTAGGACTCTTTGAATATTACCAATAGTATCACTAGACCAGCTAGATTGCCTCCTCTGCAGCTCTTAAAACTTTCATCTTATTTCAGCCATGGTTATTAGGTACTATCTAGTACATAGATGTCAGTAGGCCCTTAGCCCTACTCTCTTATGTTCTAACCGAGTCACTTCAGTTTCCCCATCTGTAAAATAGGAAGAAAAACATGTTGTAATTACTTCAAAAGGCTTTTATGAGATACAAATATTACCTAGTGCAGATATGCTTGATGAAATATAAAGCTCTACAGATCTATACATGACTTATTTCCTACAAACAAGATCTTTTTTTAAAGAGAAAATGAAATCGAAGAAAGCCATGTATGAAAAGTCTCTTCTAATTAAGAAGACAGGACTTAATCAGACCAACGTGTTCTCTGCTCATCTCTGCCAGGTCATCTCTCCCAACCCCATCCAGGTGATTCTTTATTTTCCAAATGAGAATTTAATTTTGTCCCTACACCATTATTACATCTAAATTAAATATTTATTGGGCTGAATATCAATTGACTTTTAGAAATAAAGATTTGAGATTTATGAGCTAACAGAGTAATTCAATAATTGTAAATTTCACAACTGAGCTTTGTAATCAATTACTGTTTAGTAATGATATAAATGCACGTTGTTCTCAGGAGACCCTGGACAACTATAAATTAGATTCTGCACGCACAACAATCTGGCAACATCTCCACACATGCTTTGCCACTTCTAAGGAGTAACCGAAGCCAGACATAAGTCCCAGATTGGCTTCCCCCGGCCACGCATCTGGACCCCCCAGTTCACCCATCAGTCAGGTTGTACCAAGACTATACTTAATGAGTGCTCACACAAAACCTAGTTCAGAAGATAAGTCACCTGGAAGAAAAACCTCACAAGCCAACTCAAAGAGACACTGCACAATGGGTGGGAAATAGAGCATCCAACAAGTAGTTATTGAGTACCTACTACATGTCAGGCACATCAGCATAGAAAACAAAGATACCTGCCCTCCTAGAAGGTGAGAATAAGCAGCAATGAACAATAAATCAACATAATTAAATTAAACCGGGCTGAACATCAACGGGCTTTTAGAAATAAAGGATGGGAGATTCATGAGCTGACAGTGTTAGAAAGCCATAAATGGGGGCGCCTGGGTGGCGCAGTCGGTTAAGCGTCCGACTTCAGCCAGGTCACGATCTTGCGGTCCGTGAGTTCGAGCCCCGCTTCGGGCTCTGGGCTGATGGCTCAGAGCCTGGAGCCTGTTTCTGATTCTGTTGTCTCCCTCTCTCTCTGCCCCTCCCCTGTTCATGCTCTGTCTCTCTCTGTCCCCAAAATAAATAAACGTTGAAAAAAAAAATTAAAAAAAAAAAAAAAAAGAAAGCCATAAATGCCATGAAGAGATTTGTAAGTATTATTCTAATTTTATAAACAAGGAAATTATACTTCAAAGAGAAGTAATTTGTTCAAACTCAGAAACCAACTTCAAATCGAGATCTGAATTCAGATTCCAAACTCTGACCTCTTCCTCTCACCAACACTAAATGGGTGGGTAAATGGCCAACCTTACACAAGCAACCCTGACCTCATTTCTCCCTGACTACGGAACAGAAATCCTTGTAATTAAGCACCCTCCCCCCATGTCAGAGACTCTAGAGGACAATGAAATGCCCTGGAGCCAGACCTGATGGCTTTCACGGATCAGCATCCACCATGCTTAAATCTAGACTCAACTTGAGCAAAGTTTCAGTTTCTACATGATGAACACTAGCATTATTTTCACTCTGAAAGAAACTTAAAAGCAATTGTGTGGATCATTGTTCATTTGAAAATCCTTCTTGGTCTTCATAGGGCTGGCCAACTACAAGAGAATGCATTATAAATTTGGCTTCTATTGGAATGAAGCTTGGTAAAGGGGGACACAGAAACCCTCGGGGAGACTCCGGTCACAAACCCACAGATTCTGGTAATTGATTAGAGAACTTTCAAGTGAGCTCAGTGATTTCATTCAGAATTCTTTTATATTAATTATTAAAGGTAAATTATGTTGTTAAAAAGGGAAGCCATAGAAAGATGGTTATTTAATGAAATAGGTTAGGGAGGCATTCTGGATAAGGTAATTGATTTAAAAACTGAATGGAGTTTAGAAGGTCTGTCAAAAATAGATTTAAACAACTGAAAATGGTGTACCTGCTATTTATATGATGCTTGAAGATGAAAAGAAAGTAGCTGAAAATCTGGTAGAACCTGACCAAACGTGAAGGAAAGGAAGTTTGTTTATACTGTAAAAAGGGCTTGCCCGCTGGCAGGACCTCCTGCCTGGCGACAAACCCCCCATCACCCTTCTGTTTATAATGTTCCAAGGAAAAGTTCACATAAGAAGATTTCACATGAATGCTGCCATTTTCCTGAGCTACCCCTTTTCAACCCGAGATGCTAAGATCTCTCAACAACATGGAAAGAAGTTTCAAAAGTGACAGCACACATTTTAGAAACACTCCACTATTTCTACACTTAAAGATGAACTTTGGTTCTAAGAATGACACCAACCCCTCAGTCCTCCTCAATCTCCCGTCCACTCGCAGGCAGGTGACAAAGGCATCCTGTGACAGTCAAAGCGCAGCAGGCAGAGCAGGAATGCTACACACAGTAGGTGGCAAACCACATGGAGAGCACCTTCCAAGCTGGATCATCACTTGAAGGAGGGCTGCCCAGGACAGTCACCCAACCAGCACCATCTGCACTGGATTTTGCATGAACCAAAAATAGACCTATGATGATTTTCATTCCTTCTTCCCAATGCTACAGGAAAGGAGACATGGCAAGGGTGAGCTGTGGGGCCAAATTCCTTGTGGTTACAAACAACTTCTCCCTCCTTTGGATTCTTCCCAAACCCTACATGGAAAAAAAAAAAAGATTGCAATCAAAAAAGGCTAATCACAAAACACAGCCAGGACACATCAACACCCTAATGCACCTACCGGCATTAATAAAAGCCAAAGAAGCCTGGAGGGCTTATCACCCCTAGCACAGTCCTTGGCCATTCTGTAGCCATGTTACGACAGCCACAAGCACAGGTGAAAGCCCAAGCAAGCCATTACAGTAAGATGCAATTCAGTGCAGATGTGGCTTCCTATGGCCAACTTAGGCCACAGAGGTCAACGAGTCCAGGGTGGATGGTCATGGACATGTCCTCCAGCTTGGCATTCCAAAGGGAATTTCCCCATGGAAGGGTGTAGGGTCTGAACAGAGAAAACCTGGGGCCTTGCTCTGTTTTTGATGGCAAAGGAAGCCCCTTCTTTGTATGCCAGATTTGCACTAACCTCCACCTCTCAGTTGGTTTTTGAGGAGTCTCCCCTTGATTGCTTTTCCCAATGCTCTTCCAATAGCCACAGATCTCGTACTTCAAAATATTGCTGGCACTTCCATGCTGACAAGAGTCATGGAATAATAGGAGCTTAAGAAGGGTTTCACCCTTTCACAGCAGTGGTCAGGGCCCTGCTTAGAATTATACCGTATTTTCAAGCATTGACCATGGGAAGCCAAGGTTAGGTGTGTGTATGAAGACAATGATGCCTACTGTTAAATCATGAGAAGCAGAACAAGTCTGGATCAGGTAATCCTAGAACAGGCAGATGAAGACAGCCTCACATCCTCCATCGGGCCAGCGAGGAGGTGTTCAACAGGGCACTTAGCCATTAAAAAAAAAAAAAAAAAAGACAAAGATTCAAAAAGGGTCAGAATTTTTTTTATAAAAAAGATGCAAAAAACGACCAGTTGTTGACTGATCTGCATTTAGTCTAATCTCGGAGCAAGTGCTATCCTATCCTAGGTCAGATGACAAAAATGAAGAGCTTTGCAAGGTTCAAGCTCCTACAAGGCACAAGGCACACATTTGTGCTCCTGACAATCTTTGGGTTGCCAACTCACTCTTTCTAGCCTGTCCCAGCATAACCATTTGGGGGATACCATAATAGGTGAGAAGGACAGAAGGCAGAACAGCATCCTTCACTGGATAGGGCACCAAACAAGAAAGTTCCAGTACCAAGAAGAGACTGCTCTATTAAGAAGTAAAGGATGTAGGTCCTCATTAGGCTCCCCATTTTTATTACCACACTTGAATAAATGGATCTGGGCTTTAAGACCAGGGAAATGCCAAGCCCTTGGCTTTGCTGGCCTCCAGGACATTTGAAAGAAAACCAAAAAAGAGACTGCAGCCTACCAGCCATAAACCCATGGGCCGAAATTCACACCTGGCTGGGGTAGGACTTACAACTCCCTAACTTTGAATCTTTCTGCCAAAGCTCCCATGCTGTAAGCCTAGGACAAGTACCCCAATACCTTCTCAAACTATGCATATCAGGAGAAGCTCCCCTTCACCCTAATTTTACATATTTTTAAACATGTAGATGTACATACATATAACTTGATAGTATACACATTTATACAGGCACATACATAGTATGTATGTGTATATACAAGATTGTTTTCTGTCCATCTACCCTATAAAGCTGTAAGCTCCAGGAGGACCCTGTTTATCTGTCTTATTCACTCCCACCTCATCCTGAGCCTATCCAGGTCGTTCAGGAGTTAGTTCAATGAATCTGGCCAAGGAGGAAGGTTTAGCAGTTGAAGGGCAAGGTGGCTTCTCCAGCCTTTCAAATAGGGTCTAATCCTCAGTGCATGAGGAGGTGATTCTTCATAGCGTGCCCTGCAAAAGTGGAGTCTGAAATCCCCCGCTCTCCAAGTACTCAGCCACAAGAGGGGAAGCACTTTTTCTACTTTTCACAACCACATAGCTGGCCAAGCTCTGCCCACATGCCTTTCCTGACCCCATAATCTTTCTACTCTGATGGGGAAAAGACACGGATTCTCTGCCAACTTCCTCCCTTCCCCTGCCTTTAGCTGCTATTCTCCTCCACCTCTACTTCCCCTTCCTCACTCCAAAGAGTTCTTTTTTAAGGATTTTGTGATACAGAATCAAGGGAACACAGAGATAGAAATAGAGAGGCCAGAGACAAAAGGAAAGAATTTAGGCCAAAAAACAAAGCTGATCTAGGTTTAAAGACAAGGGCAGTTGAAAAAGGAGAACAGAAAGTTGTGATGTATTTGGACTCCCATAAATAGTTTCTAATAGATGTAAATAACTTAATGTCCTTCAATGATCTTTGCTCCTAGAACACGAAGTCATTCAGAGACTGAACCACATGGCCTTACAGGTTTATAAGGGTTATATTTCACTGATCCAGAAAGAGTGTGAATCCCAGAAAACCTGACAGATACTGGGGGAAAGAGGAAAACACAGGAATTGACTACCTTCTCCTTTACCCCAACCCCACCCCTGGAATAAAGAACATCAGGTAGAAGTTTTTTTAAAAGTCTGGTACCAGGGGCGCCTGGGTGGCGCAGTCGGTTAGGCGTCCGACTTCAGCCAGGTCACGATCTCACGGTCCGTGAGTTCGAGCCCCGCGTCGGGCTCTGGGCTGATGGCTCAGAGCCTGGAGCCTGTTTCCAACTCTGTGTCTCCCTCTCTCTCTGCCCCTCCCCCGTTCATGCTCTGTCTCTCTCTGTCCCAAAAATAAATAAACGTTGGAAAAAAAAAATTAAAAAAAAAAAAAAAGTCTGGTACCAGTACAAGGGGAATTGCTTTAAAACGAGCCACAGGGGCACCTGGGTGACTCAGTTAAAGAATCCAACTTCAGCTCAGGTCAATGATTTAAGCCCCTCATCGGGCTCTGTGCTGACAGCTCGGATCCTGGAGCCTGCTTCAGATGGGGGGGGGGGGGGGGGGGGTGAGTGCGTGTGTGTGTGTGTGTGTGTGTGTGTGTGTCTCTTTGCCCCTCCCCCACTCCATCTCGCTCTCTCAAAAATAAAGACATTTAAAAAAACTAAACAAAAACAAAAAACTAAAGCTACAGATTTGAGAGTCACAGGACCATAGACAACATTCAACCACCACATATGGGTAATGTATTTGCCCCTTCCTATTTCTTACTAACATAGTATCTGAACAGAGTACACCCTGTTCATGGGGGAAGGAAAGAAAAAAAAAAAAAAAAAAAGAAAACCAGGATCTCTTACATACTGCAAAACAAAGAAGAGAATAGCATCAAGGGACCTTGCAGGTACAGACCTTCTACAGGATCCAGAAGCAAACTTCACAAATCTGTTCTTCATGCCAAAATTGGAAACACCACCTCTATCCCACCTCCACTGTTATGCTTGCTCCAGAACTGCCCTGCTTTTGTCCGTATGTTATGGACATTAAAGTGATTTTTACATTCTTCCCACTTTTTTGGAATTTTCAAATTCGTCTGTATGATTATGCAATCATTTCCACAGAATTTTTAAAACTTGACAGAAAATGAAACAATTTACCTTAATGAAATTTCAGGATTTTTTTTTAATAACTTATTTTCTATTTAAAGTAAAAATATCTTGGGGCGCCTGGGTGGCGCAGTCGGTTAAGCGTCTGACTTCAGCCAGGTCACGATCTCGCGGTCCGGGAGTTCGAGCCCCGCGTCAGGCTCTGGGCTGATGGCTCAGAGCCTGGAGCCTGTTTCCGATTCTGTGTCTCCCTCTCTCTCTGCCCCTCCCCCGTTCATGCTCTGTCTCTCTCTGTCCCAAAAATAAATAAACGTTGAAAAAAAAAATTTTTTTTTAATAAATAAAAAAAATAAGGTAAAAATATCTTATCAAAGAATTATCCCTCAAAGAAACATTTAGGCCTAGATATAGAGGTGGATTGATTTAGACAAGTTTTTTTTTTTTTTAATGTTTATTTTTGAGAGATACAGAGCACAAGGAGGGGGAGGGGCAGAGAGAGAGGAAGACAGAATCTGAAGCAGGCTCCAGGCTCTGAGCGGTCAGCACAGAGCCCAAACTCACTAGCGGTGAGATCATGACCTGAACAGAAGTCACATGCTTAACCAACTGAGCCACAGGCACCCAACAAGCTTTTAAGTTTTGTTTTGTTTTGTTTTTTAAACAAAGCCAGCAGAAGACTGATAACAGAACTTGACAAAGACCAAAAAAAAAAAAAAAAACAAAAACCTGAGATCAACCTCTTATGAACATAAACAAAAATCCTAAGTACTTAAGCAAAAGAAAACCTTTAAAATAACACTGTCCTAATGTACTTCATCCCCAAAACAGAGGCTATTAAAAATCACTATGTTAACACACTAAAAAGCAAACATTTTGTGAACTCAGTAGACACCAAATAAGCAGTTAACCAAATTCCTCACTCTGGCCTGAGTTTGAGGGGAAAAAAAAAAAAAAAAAAAAAAAAAAAAAAAAAAAACTTGGTAAAGCAGAACCCAGGCTTAATTCAATGAAAGCTTAACACACATAACACATGTCTCTCACACACACACACCCCCCACAAAATAATCAGAACATTCAAGGATAACACACATAACACATACACACACACACACACACACACACACACCATAATCAGCAGAATGCTCAAAGATGATACCCTGTAAGTGTTCCCATTAAAGGAAAAAAAAACAAGAATGCCCACTATCACATTGTTACTTAACATTGTATTCTAAGTGCTATTCAATGCAATTAAAGAACAAAATAAGTGGTATCTATCAAAAGAGATAAAATCCTCTTTATTTTTAGCTGGTTGTATACTTGAAAAACCCAACATCAACTGAGAAGCCTATCCAAAAAACCTAAAATTTTACTAAGATTAAAAAAAAAAAGCCAATAGCTTCTTACGCTAAGAATAACTACATAGAAAGAACAGGAAGAAATACTTCAAAAGAAAAACAAAGAATGAATTTTACAAAAACACACAAAACCCTGGAAGAAAGTTTTACTGGAGGACAAAAAGGAACTACTGAATCCACCAAATATGTTGTTCTTATGTTCTCTGTAATATCCAATTTTGTGATATTGTAGAAGTAATTCTAATGAGAAAAATTCCAATGTATGAACCTTGACAACATGACTCCAAAATTCATCTGGAAGAATGAACTCGCAAGAATAGTCAGGGGGAAAAAAAAAAATCTGAAAATGTGATTACTTTAAGGATTTGGGGTGAGTTAACCTGCCAGATAGTAAAACATATTATAATGCTATAGGACGAGAAGAGACAAACATAACAATAGATGCAAATTTATATGGAAATTTAATGTAAGATAAGAGACATTTCAAATCAGTAAGGAGGATAGGAAGGATTCAATGATGTTAGAACTAGCTAGTCATTTGGAAAACTTGGATCCAGAGCATATATATAAAGGTTACAGAAAAAGGCATTATCTTGGTTTTATGTTAAGAATGGCATTATCCAACCCAAGTCCAGAAACTGAATAAAATGGCTAATTATATAAAAAATAAAACTGCACAAAGAAACAGCAAAAATACATTTTAAATACAACTGTTTACTTTGGTGAAGGAAGAGTGGGCATCTGTTAGAAGGGGGCACAAGGGGAAATTCTGGAAATTCTCTATAATGGCTGCATGGGTGTATGCACATGTAAAATTCACTAAGCTGTAATTATTTGTGCATATCATGTGCATGTTATACCTTAATAGAAAAGTAAAGGGAATAAATCAAGCATTTATCCTATCATTCCTAAAGACTTATCAGTAAAGACTTATGAGGGAATATTCCTCATAAAAGTTAATAAATGCAAAAAGAACAAGTCATTTTGCAACTGCTGATGAAATAACTGGTCCAGAAAATGTCCAACAATGGCTCTTAAAACCATTAGGGTGGTGGTTCTCAAATTCCATCATGCATCACAATCACCTGGTATAATGGTTAATTTTGTGTACACTTAACTGACCAAAACGTACCTGGATATTTTTGGTCAACGTTATTCTGGGTGTTTCTCTAAGGGTGTTTTTGAAGGAGATTAACATTAAAATAAGACTAAATAACGCAGATGGTCTCCATAACACGGGTGGGCCTCATCCAGTCCACTGAAGGGCTGAACATAACAAAAGGCCAACCATCCTCCCCAACCCCCCAAACAAGACAAACTCTGTAGCCAGCTACCTTGGGCTTCATCTGCAAAATCATCTCTCTCTGGTTCTCCAGCCTGCCAGCCTCCCTAATTACACGAGCCAGTTCTTTCTCATAAATACCTCTATCTAGAGAGTAGGAGTGTGTTGGTGAAATACAAATTGCTGGGTCCTACTCTGAGTTTCTGATTCAACAGACCTGAGGTAGGACACAATAATTAGCAGGTCTTACAAGTTCCCAATTGAAAATGGTGCTGCTAGTTAAGGGACAAGGAACCACACTGTGAAAACCAACATTAGACAAAAGGTTGACGGGGAAATTTACAATGGAGAAAATACAGCGGACATCTAAACTTACTGAGCAAGCTCAACTTCCATTTACAGGAAGTGGGGGGAATCAGGAGACATGATACCCCAATACCAGAAAGACACAGTCAACCAAATCCAGCATATGGGAAAATCTACAGAAAATAATGACCCACAGTCTGCAACAAATAAATGTCATGAAGAAAAGCTAAGGGGGAACAGTCATGGATTAGAGGAAACTAAAAGTCCTTTTTGGGTATGGATTCAGACTTTTTTTTTTTTTTTACACTGACAAGTTAAAGAAAACAGGGTGCTATGGAAGAACTGGTGTCAGTTTTGTTACACATGGTGATAGAATTATGCTTCTATTTTAACCCCAGCACTATTGACAAAATATCTCAAGCTAGGCAATTCTTGGTCTTGGAGGGCTGTCCTGTGCAATGTAGGACAGATAGCAGCACCCCTGGCCTCTATCTGCTCAAGGCCACCAGCAACCACCACCATTACCACCCCCCAGTTGTGACAACTGAAAAGGTCTCCAGCCACTGCCACAGGTCTCCTGAAGGGCAAAACTGCCCTGAAAACTTATTTATCTTCTGAAGAATTTGCAAGTGAAGGGATAGGTTTGGGTTTTTCATTTTAAAATACTCCAAACAAACTACAGGGAGGGGAGATGTTGCTAGAATCACAGAACTTTGGCAATTGCTGGGTGATAAGTACATGGGTATCATGATTCTATTCTAGGCTTTAATGTACGTTTGAATACTCCTGATAAAAAGCTTTATAAGAACACATGTGCACAAATACTGTAGAAATATTTTTTAATTTTTACAGATGTTCATGACATTAAGTGGGGGGAAAAAAACAGATCACCAGGCATTGTGAACACTGTGACCCCATTCTGATGGAACACAAAGATCCTCAGAGAACAGGCATCCATTACGTTAACTGTCCCCAGGTAATGCAACTGTAGATAATCATTTTCTTGCAATCTGCAGTTTTCAAAGCTTTCTACCTAATATGTATATTTATTTAATATAAACAAATATAACAGACTAATAAAGAAAAGTATTGTTATAGAGACACAATGTGGGCAAGAAAAAGACTATCCAAAGCAAACACAAGATCTCAAAAAAATACAACCAAGGAGGCATTGAATTTAGGGTCTTAAAGCCCCTAAGGAAATGGTGTATTACAGCATGCAAATCCATGAATGTACATCTGTGGGTGTGATGGGGAAGGGGTGCTTCCTCATTCTGACCTTGGGCCTCTACAATTCCATTTGATCTCCCAGTCTCAAAAGGCAGTCACATGAAATACATTTTAGAAAGACTGCTCTCAAACCAAAAAAAAAAAAAAAAAAAAAGGTATTTTCCCTGACAGGCAAATGTTTCAAGGTTTTTGTTTGTTTTTTTTTTTTTTTTTTTTTTTTTTTTTAAATAATCACGATGGTGCTTAAATCCAGAGCCAAGTGGAAAACTCAGCTATTAAGCTGGATTCATGCCCCCAAAGGTCCTGGGTAGCAGGGTTTTGGCTATTCTGCTTTTCAACAAACAATTTGCTATTTAATCACCTGTTGCTTTGTTTGGCTCACCTAAGTGGCTACAGCCTGACCCTGACACCAGTAAATAACCATGAGCCTGATTTCCAGATGTTAGGATTCCTTCCAGAGTGTGTGGCTACATTTCAGTGCCTTGTCTTCAACCCTCCCATGGTCTGCTGTATCATCATGTCCACTTTCACGATCATTCCCTTCCACAAGATGAAGCCCATAAAAACAAAGATGTTGCCCTCTTCAATGCTACATCCCTAGTGCCTAGAAGAGGGCCTCGTTCATAGTAGATGCACACTAAGTGCGTGCTGAAAAACAATTCAATCGTGTTTCCCTCCCTTTTCCTGAGATCTGGCCTTCTTCAGGGAAGATCTATTATTTCTGGGACTACCAAGTGGCCAGAATGATCAGCAGGCTCAGATTCCCTTAACATGCTACTTATTCTCACCACCAGTGAATTAACGAAGATGTTAACAGACCCACCCACCATCCCCAGTACCCCCCTCCCCAACACACACACACGCACACACACTCTGCCAGACCCTCAGCCCTGGTGATACCTCCCATTTACTCCTAGTGCCTCAGCCAGTCTATGCACAATCTCATGGTGTTCTAATAAAACTAATTAATTTCCAGAGTTAAAATTCATGAGGCAGTGGATGTAACATCTACATCTATAGCCACTTCTGAATTCCCTCTGGCTGCCGACTTTGTTTTGCCCACACAGGCTCCTGAGTGTGTTTGAACATATTCCTACAGCCTTCTCCAGGTCCTCAGCAGCCCGCAGATTTTTCTGCTACTCCCATTTTCTCAATTCACTCCAGTGTTTGGTGCGAGAATGAACATCAGATTCTGGAATCATAGTCAACTCAACAATACCCTCCCACTCCTGTCTTCTGACCTGCCGATATCCACTCAGGATCCCCACAAGGTCACCCCAAATCCTCTCCTAACCACCCCCTCCCCCCCCACTTAGAGATCTAGTCCAACTTCCTCTGAAGCAGAAGAGGAAATTGAGGCCCAGGAATGTGAAGCAGCATGTCCAGGGTAACATGGTGAGGAGCAGTGCAGGGACTGTGACCAAGGGTTTCCTGACCCCCAAAAGCCCAGTTTTCTTTCTTCAGGAATCAGCAAACCAACCCTTGTAGGCTAAATTTGGCCCTTTTTTGTTAACATTTTGAGAGAAACAGAGCACGGGTGGGGGAGGGGCAGACAGGGAGGCAGACACAGAATCCCAAGCAGGGTCCTCGCTATCACCGCAGAACTCAATGTGCGGCTCGAGCTTATAAACCGAGAGATCATGACCTGAGCTGAAATCAAGAGTCAGATGCTTAACCAACTGAGCCACTCAGGCGCCCCAGCCCTTTACTTCTATCAAGTTTTATTAGCACACAGCAATACCCACTCATTTCCATATGGTCTAGGACTAGTTTGGATTACAAAAGAATTGACTAGCTATGACAAATACTTTACAAAGTGTAAGCCTAAAGTTTTTACTACCTTCCCATTTATCGAAAAAGTTGACTCACCTCCGACACAAAGTTCAAAAGAACAGGAAGTAGGAGAGAAAAGGCAGATGAAGACTCCCTGTGAAATGCCAGCTGAGCACCTTGCCAGTCTCCTAAAACGTGAGCAGCTCAAAAAAGGCACATGAGGGACTCCTCAGGACAGAGCCAGTCATTGAACACCTCTTCCCCCACACTACCCATAGCATCTTAGTAGACCCCTTCCAGAGACGCAGCCCCACCCACCATCAGGCACCATTAGCTGCTGGGCCAACGCTCCCACACATATTTCCCTCCCCCCTGACCCATACATGATGAGTTCCAAGTGTGCTGTGGCCTCCACAAGTAGGTTTGGAATACACTAACTTCAGCCTGCACAAAAAAGAGCCTCTCAATTCCCCAAGGCAGGAAAGGCAGAGAGATGTGGGACGTTTGCAGTGAGGAAACCTTTTCCAGTTCATAAGAAAAAGCGTGGTTTTGGGGGTCGGGGGTCAGGCTGTCTGGATTCAAGTGTTGTCTAGAGCCCTCACCTCTGGGAGACCTGCAGTTATTTCTCTGAGCCCATGGCTCTTCACCAGGAAATTAAAGGTGGCCAACAGCAGTAAGGATTTACTGAGGCAATGTGCATGGGGTTCTGAATGCAGTGCCTGCCACACGGTGCTGAGTCAGGGCACTGGGGAGCAGCTCTGGGAGGACTGCCTTAGACACGCGGACAACAGGGTAACGCATGCAAGATTCCAGTATCCAGAAGAGCCTCCGACACACAGAGCCTGGAGCGGGTTTCTTCCGTTCCAAGGGCATTGTTCAAAAACGCAAAGCAAGAGGACAACCGAGCAGACCGGAACTGGTTGCCCTATGTGGCCTGGAACACAGGGATTGAGGACTCAGCAACTAGGCAGAAAGCCAGCACTGGAGTCAAGCCAATTTGAGTTCCTCCTTCCCTGGTGGGTCGTGATACATGCAAGCCACGTGGCCCTGGGGACGCCGGCTGATCTCCCTAAGCCTCAGTTTCCTCATTTAGGAATGACAATGGTCTCTGTGAAGACTCTGGCGGATGCCATGCCTCAGGGTTTTTGTACTGCGCTGGGGGGGGGGGGGGGGCTGCTGCTGTCATTTAGAACAGTAACACCTCAACCTGGAAACGTGCTGCCCACCCGACCACCCCTGGTTCTCTGTCCTGGACATAACGCGCCCTGGCTTGTGACTAGGGCACTAACCCTGCTTTCCACCACCCCCCTCAGTCACGGAGGGCCCTGCCTTCCCGAGTCTCCCACCCTGCCGGTCCCCAGCGCAGCCCCACACACCCTCGGGGGACACCTGCCATCAACACCGCTCTCTGCGCGGTTATGTCAACACGAGACCCGCCCCAACCAGAGGACGCAAAGCCACCGTCACGCAACACACACGCGCTGGGGCCCGAGCCTTCCCCTGCAGCCTCGGGGGAGCGGCTCACCCGGTCTGGGCACACACTCACTTCGGAAAACGCCGGATTCGGCTCGGTTAACCACCGCGTCCGTGCCTCCCCGCCAGCACCGCAGACCCGCGGCTCCAACGCCGTGGAAGGGCCGCCCCGAGTACCGCGCGCCCTTCCCACCAAAGTAAACCCGTCACCTGGCCCACAGCCGTGGCCGAACGGCCAGGAGCTTTCTCGCCAGAACGCCGCTGATGGACTCCGCGGCGACCACCCCCCCCAACCCATCGCCACCCCAGCTGCCCCGAACCACTTACTGAGCCTTTCCTCGCGTGTGGACTCCACAGCCTCTGCGCCGGCTTGCAGGGCCCCGCCAGGCCTCGCTGCCACCCTGCCACGCTGCCGGAGGCCCCAGTGAGCCACCGCCGTCTGAGTGCACGCCCCCTCTTCTTGGGTCTCGTCTCCCTCCCGTGGAGCACGCCCACCACGTGGGGCTCATTCCCCGCCCTGTGGAGCACGCCCCCACCATGTGGGGCTCGTTTCCCACCGCGTGGAGCTTGTTTTCCACCATGTGGAGCACGCCCCAGCCAGGTGGGGCTCGTCCTCGCCACGTGGGGCTCGTTTAACACAGGTGGAGCATGCCCCAGCCATGTGGGGTTCCTCCCCGCCTTGTGGCGCTCATCCCTGCCAGTGGGGCTCATTCCCTGCCATGTGGAACACGCCCCTGCACCATGGGGGGGCTCATTCCCACCACTTGGGAGCTCATTCCCCCTGCATGGAGCACGCCTCCACCCAGGGGAGCTTGTCCCCACCACCATGATCTCCCCCATAGTGGCCCGCATCCACTTCCACGTGGCGGCATGAGGTGGCACCCTGGGAGCCCTAGAACCAAACCAGAAGGAGCCACGCACTGTATTCGTCCCTGTTCCTGTAAGGGTTGTGGGTGTCCTTTGCCCACTCACTGCTGAGGAACCCAAATGCTGAGCATTCACGGTGGCCGGAGTTAGAAAACGGCCACACCAGGCCAAGAACCCAGAAAAGACACCAAAGGGGCGTTGCCAATTCCTCTGCCACAGGGGGTGCTTTTTCCTCTTCCTCCTTTCACATGCTCAGGGCAGGATGAGGACACAAAAGACTTCAAGGGACTTCACAAGAACAGAAGAAACATTTTAAATATGCGTTAGGAGATTTTTGTAAAGATAATCCAGAAATACAGTGAAATGTAAAGCAAAAAAGCATACAATAAAATCTCTCTCCTACACCTGCCCACCAGCCACCTAGTTTCCTCCCCTGGAGAAATATTAGCACTTTCTTGTGTTTTCTTCTGGTGGTAATCTATGCAGGTTATGTATATACAAACCTGTGTATGTGTGTTGTGTGTGTCCTTTTGTTACACAACTGATAAGCCACTAGACAAAGTTCTATACATTGCTTTTTTCAATTGATAAATCTTGGATATTGTTCCATATTAATGTTTAGACATCTTGCTCTTTCTCTTTAATTTTACTCCGTAGTATAGTCAATTACCTTTATGTCCGGTCTCTTGCAAGTATGAGGAAAGCTGCAATGAATATCCTAGCATGTACATTTCCTGCACGTGAGCGCACACACACACACACACACACACACACACACACACACACAACGATGCAGCAGGTGGAAATCCTACAAGTGGAACTACTTTTAAATGGACAAGAGTCAGCAAATCTTATCTAGGGCTGTGTGTGTGTGGTTGTGTGTGTGTGTGTGTGTGTGTGTGTGTGTGTGTGTGTGTGTGTGTGTGTATTAATGGGATGAGATCTTCCAGTTGTAGAATATCAAAGCTAAATTGGAACTCATCCTATTTCAATTCTTCTGCTTTTCTTTGGGTCTCTTGTTCCTCAATTTCATCCATGCTTTTGGTTATTAATGCCCCCATTCAGTGTTTCATATTCGCTGGGCCTTCTTAATCCAGTTTACTTTTTTGAGGCTTAATACCCTTACAGAACCACCGTGTGTGAAATTATCTTTTACAATGCTGAATCCAAGCAGTTTATAGTTTTCAGTCAATTACTCCCAACTGCCAGAGCTGTGCTCAGGATAACATTTCTGGCTAAATTTCTTCTTGGATCATGAATTCTCAGACACGACTAATCCTCGTGTCTGGTGAGGCCACATATTCGGACTCACACTCAGGCCAAAGATTCTCTGCAAACTGGGAAATTCATACTCAGAAGCCACAGGTGTTCAGGAAAATTTTAGTACAAATACTGGTCTGATAAACTGGATGACATTTCAGAGCCCCTGATAAAGAGTTAACTTAAGAAATCCTGTAGCAAATCCATTTGTAATTTTTTTTCTTAAATCCGTTTGATTAATAATAAAAAAAATCACTGGCCATTAATTTAACTCTATCAGTTAGCTATGCAACAGACTACCCCCCAAATTCAGTGGCCTCAAACAACCACCATTTGTTTACCTCATGATTCTGTGGGTCAGTACTTTGATCTAGGCTCATCTGGGTGATTCTTCTAATGATCTAGGCTGATGATCAGCAGCTGCTCAGGAGCTCTGCTTCTAGAGTTAGCTGGTTATTAGCTGGGGCGATGGGGGTACCTGGGTCATGTATGTGTCATCATCCAGCAGGCTAGTGGGCTTCCTCACGCAGAGGTATCAGCAGGGATCCCAGGAGAAGAGAACATGCCTCAATGCACAAGTACTTTTCAAACCTCAGCCCAGTGTCACATTTACTCCTGTCCCGTTGGTCAAAAGGAGTCACATAACTAAGTTCAGATTCCAAGGGTAGAGAAACAGATGCCACTTCTTCATAGAAGGAGCCATAATGTCATAATGCAAAGGCACAGATGCAGATAAGGGGGAGAACTGACCACATCAACTGTTTAGAGACTCATCCAACCTAAATGATACTTGTATAGGGCTTTATAATATCAAGCTGCTCTCACTCACATGGACTTTATTCCTAGAACAGTTTCCTCAAACAAGATCCACCGAAAGCAACCACTGGAGAGACCTCCAACACCAAGTCATCCCACAATGAGCATCTGGATACCCTTGATCCAGCTATGGCGGGCCTCTGAAGGGCTGTCCTCAAGGCCACCGTGGCACAGAAGAAAGGGCACCCCCCCCATGGGGTACAAGAGACCTAAGATTAACCTCAGTGCTCAGAGCAAATTATTTCAATTCCACGTGCCCTCCCCTCCCTCGTTTGCCATCACAGGGGTGGCAGAAGCAACACAGAGAGGGCTGTGGCGAGGCTTCAAACAACATTTTGCCTAGGCCTCAGGGGCCTGGAAGTGCCCAAGACTGTGTGCAGAAGACTTGAAACAGTGAATTAGGCCCCAAGTTCTAAAAAGACTTGATTACTGAAATAAAAATGATCTATGTGAGCAGGAGGCTCAAAAGAAGGCCAAGGCTATAAGCTGGCATTCAAGGGAAATGGAACAAGTGTGGCCATGGGACACAGGGCTGCACCCCAGTCAGGATGGGAAATTTTAAAGAGGGCAGAGCTGCATGTTCTCTGTGACCCCCATGGAAATGGCCAGGTCTGGGTCTTGCACTAAACGCTCCTTCTTCCCAAAGGAGAGTGAGTCCCCAGGAGTCCTTGCTAGGAAAAGAGTTCTACCTGATGAAAGAAAGGCACGTGAGTACATGTGGTTCCATTAAAGGCCAGAAGAAATCATGCTGCTTGCCCTCTATGAAAGGAAATACACACCCCATCACAACCACTTTTGTATTTCCAGGTAAATAACAAGAGCAATAACTACAATTTGTTGAATATCAACCATATGGCACATACTGCCAGTCAACCGACCTACATTAAATAATTAGCATTCAGACCATGATTATCCATTCAATGACTTTGAGTACCCATGAAGTAAGTGCTAGATTCCATGTGAGGGGCCAGAGAAGCAGTAATTCTATGTGGCAGGTACAGTGCCCAATGGAGCCTTAGGGGGCGATCACAACCACTGATGACACCATTGCTGCCTACACCACACCACCAACAAAAGACCACGTCGGATCGCCACAGGCCAGCTTTACTCACATTTTCTCAGCGACTTCCATGATTACCACTAGAGATAGGCTTTGGGAACTCCTTGTTACAAATAAGTAAACTGAGGCACATAGAACTTGGCCAGGAGCATACAGCCTGCAGGTGGCAGAGTTGGATTCAAACCAAGGAGAATCACATGTTCTGGGGGACCGTAGCAAGAGCTCCTCTTCTCCCAGTAAGTAGGGGTCCTGTGGAGCACCCAGGGGTCCCAGGTGGGATCAGAAGCCTCCCCTCCCCCTCGCCATGGTTATTTTCAACAATCCCCTCCACTTTCCCTTCCTAAGCCTCTTAGACAAAGGCAAGTGGCGCCCATTTCTGCAATCCCTCTCCCTCCTCCTTTGGACTTTTCCAGAGTCTTCAGCAAATTGATCTAATATAAATTCAACAGCTCGCTGGCTCTAATTCTCAGCCCTGGCTCTTTATCTGCCTAAAGGGCTCACGGGGTTGCTAACTCGGCACTTGAATAAAATCTAACACTTACACATTCATGCATTCACTCATTCATTCAACAAAACAAGCACCCACTAAATTCCAGGCCCGGTGTGAGTGCACTGAGATGCTGCAGAGTTTTATGCAGGGAGGTGACATGATTACACTTATGCAAAAATGTCACTGTGGCCCCTTGTGGGAAAAAGGAGAACAGGGGGATGGGGTACGAGAGATGCCAGCCTGGACAAAGGCAGCAATAACAGGGATGGAGAAGAGCAGGTAGGATCTGTTCTGATTTGGGTTCAAATCTCAGAAGAGGAGTCCCAGCCACAGATACAGAGGAGGGGAGTCCTGTCATGTAAATGTATTGGGTGCAGCGGACATCCCATAGGGCGACAGCTCTCAACTGAAGGGCAGAATCTGATCCAGACTCCTTGGGAAGCTTTGTGCAGGCTCTTCTCCCCAGTGATTCCGGTCAGGCAGGAAATGGGTACTTCAGCTTGCAAAATTCCCCATGCAATCTCCCCATCTCAGCCCACCAAGAGCCACCAACACGTGCAAAGTAGAGACGGAGAAGTTAACCTAGACCAGAACCCCAATCAATTTCAGCTGAGAGAACAAGCCCATAGAGAAGGCTGGAAAGCAGCTTCCAGAACCCCTGGCCAACGCAGCCACTGGAGGAAGAGCAACTGGTCAACAGCACGGAAGGCCGTGGGGCAGTGGCCGGGAGAAGATGTGGGGTCTTTGCTTGTTTCTTCACTTACTAAGATGAATTAGTTGAGCATATATACATGCTGGAGGGAAAGTGCCTTGGGGGAACCCAAGACCAACCCTATATTCGATGGTTTACTGGAGGACACACAGGACTCAGCATAGAGTCCACGCACAGCTGTGATTTATTCCAGTGAAAGGACACAAAGCAAATCAGCAAAAGGAAAAGATGCGTGGGGTGACGTCTGGAGGAAACCAGGTGCAAGCTCCCCAGAGTCCTGGCCCTGTGGAGGCATGCAGGATGCACTTCATTCCTCCAACAATGAGTTGTGACAACATGTGTAGAGTGTTGTCTGTGAGGGAGGTTCATTAGAGACTCAGTGCCCAGTGTTTTTGTCGGGGGGTGGTCATGCAAGCACCCCCTGCTTAGCACATTCCGAAATTCCAGACTCCCAGAAGGAAAACAGACATAGCATAACTGACACTTTGTTCAAACACTTAGTCACAGTGAGTCAGTCTTATCAGTTAGGGAATGGTAGAAACACTCCTGAAGTTCAAGTTCCCAGGGACAGGAAACCTGATAGAACACGTATCTTGTCCTATAGAGCCAAGGGGGGCTTCAGATGCCGGCATCCCAGAGAGCTGGTGGCAGGACATGGAGGGAACTCTCATCTGATGCCTGATGTTTTCTCTGAGAAGGAGAAGAGAGACCTCTGGCAGACAGGGAAGAAGATGTGGCAGACTACAGAGGAGACGGAAAATGTCGACCAGGCACAGGGAAAAGTTATGGAGCCAACCTGCAGGCCCAGATGAGACTAGGGATGATACATTTACAGAGGCCACATTTTTAAGATTTGAGGAATTTTGCCAGCAGCATCCAGCCACCTGATAAAAGGGAGAGAAGAAAAAGAGCTGAATTGTCCAGGTGTTGGGCTCGAGGTAGAGACGGAGGAGAAGGGAACTAGGGTTTCAGGAAGGAGAATGGCAGATGTGAGGACTGTGGAATCCATGCAGACTTGGAAAGGAAAGGTCGTAAAAGGACCAGACAGACCGCAAACTGAACATAAGGATCTTGACATAGGCACCTCCATCCAAAATGGCAATTTCGTAACTGTAGTAATCAGACCAGGGTGGTATCTAGAAGTCCCTTTGGTAACAATCCCACCTAACACGTGAATGCCTTCTACAGGATCCCAGGCAAGTGCTCATGGAGTTCTTCTTGAATACATCTGATAACAGGAAACTCACCACCTTTCAAGGAACCCATGCATTTCTGGGCATTTGTATTCATGCAAAAGTCCTACCTACTGCCAAGTGATAATCTGCCTGCTGGAACTTTTGGACTCTGGTTATGCCATCCACAGCTACACAGAGCAAGGGTCCAAGATAGAGTACCACATCTTCCATGCAAACATATTGGTGTGGTAACCCTTGGCTCTTCCCACTGCATAGGGATCTATCACTCCCAGGAGTCAATGACCGTGTGTGTGGCGATGGCTCCAAGATCTAAAATTCCAGCTTCTCTCCAAACTCCAGACTCAAAAACTCCACTGCTTACCAGATACCCACACTGCAATACCCCCCACGGGCACTCACACTCTGCATGCACCCAGATATGGACTTGTGATCTTGTCCCCTACACAACCAAACACGCTGCATTGGAGGATGTATCATATCCAGTTTCCATCTGGGCATCAACTTTGACTCTCTCTCCTCAAATATCCAGATAACCACCTGCCTGTTGATTCTCTCTCCTAACTGGTTCTCAAGTCCATCCACTCAATCTCCTCCGTGCTCACTGCCATAACTCCAGTTGAGGCCACCACTATGTCTCAAAGATGTTGCCTAGCTCATCTGCTGTCTGCCACCTTATTTTCTCCATCCGTTTTACCGGCTTGGAAGTGAAAGTGATGATTCTAAAACGTAAAGTTGGTCCCAACACATCACTGCCTAAAACTCATTAGTGGCTCTCACTGCCCTGAGGATACAGTCGTAAATTAGCCCATGATCTATATTTCTCTGCAAGATCTGCCTGTTCGCCATTCTGGCCTCATCTCTTACTCTATAGCACCCTCCAACTCTATGCTCCAACCACATTTAACATTCTGTTCCCCCAAAGTGCCATACCGGCTCACCTCTGAGCCAATGCAGAGACTGTTTCCTCTGTCTTATCCTTACCCCCTGCTTCTACATGCAATGCTGGACTTCTCTCAACAGTTTCTCTTGCTGTTTCATAATTATCTGTCCATTTATCTGCCTCCTTCCAAAGTCTCTGATCTCCAAGGAAACATGTTTATGTTGTTCACCAATGTGTCTCTAGTCCTAACACATCAGAAGCCCTCTATAAATACTTGTTGAAAGAAAACAAGAATTTCCATCTGTCAATCACCTCCAGTGGTCTGTTCCCTATACTTCTATTAATGCAGCCCCAAATAACATTGGTTTTTTAAGTTGCCACAGTTTACTATAGATGCACATCTAATTTCCCCTAGTTGAACACCTCAAACTTTTTTCCATTACCTACTGCTAAATCTGGTCTACTCCATATCACACCCAAGCAATACCCCAATTTAAATACTTGCTGCAGGAGTTTCTTATCAAGACAGAAAGAAGGAAAACCCATTTTCAGGATGAAAAGGGAACATGAACAGTTTCAGCTTCCATTTTTCTCTGGTTCTGCCCTGTTCACAGATTAATTTCTGGCACCAGGATCTGTGGCCAGATAGCAGAGAACAGTACAGAAGCGCCTTCCCTGACTCACAGAAGCCAGCAAGAATCACTCTCTTCACAATCGTCCATTTTACAATGTGTCTAATTATAACTGAATAAATTACTTCTGCCATTCTGCAGAAATACTTAAAATAAATAGCTCTCATTCCTTGAATTAAAATCATAGTCTTTTGTTCACTGTTTTCTGTTTCATAAAGCAACAGAGCCTGTTGATTAAAGATCATTTATAGGACTTCATTTTCCATCTATTTTATGATATCACTTTAAAATACCCCCAAATATTCAGCTGCAAGGAGGGATAAGAACTACTGGAAATTGGCTCTTTGAGACTTTTTGATGAGAAATGAAGTTGTGGATGTAACTCTCAACAAATGAACATATATTAGAAAAGCCTATTTTAATAACTGCTTGGTTCTTCTCCCTGAATTTTTTCTCTACCCAACTTCCTATATTTTTCTTGAGATTACAACATAATCCCCACTGACACACTAAATATTACCTCTCTATAGTGAATGGATGACACTGAGACAATAAATCACTTTGAGCTAACACAATATGCCAACCAGCCCCAGCTAAGCCAAATATTTGACAAAAGACATACAAACTGAAATTTAGCAAGGCAGGAACACTCTGGGAATTATGTCCTGAATATCAACCATCGCTAGTACCTCTGCAATGAAAAAATTAGATGTACAAGGAGGCCACATGTGAATGCATAAAATAGATGATTTTGTGACCAGACTAGCCACAGTTAGCCAATCCCGGGAGACACCTTAGAAGGAGATTCTGGTTAGGCCACCCTCCAAACTTGGTTGATGTCATGTCAAAATAAACACTCCTCAGTCCTGGCCCAAAAACAACCAAGCAAACATGACCCGTTGTTTTCCTGCACCAATGCAGAAATAAGCATGACGTCAGTGAAAAAGAGTAGCCAGTGGTGAACTTGGCATGACACTAACAAAGCTGACATGTCGGGGGCCCTCACTTACACACATCCCTTTCAAGACCCTGTACCTGATTTTGAATTTAAACTGTCGTATTCTTTTTCTTAAAGCACTCCCCTAAATTGTGTATACCTTCACAAAACCTCCTGGACCTGCCCCTGTTGACCCTGCTTCACAAGTGATTCTAAACAGGCCTTCAGAGATGCCCTCAGCTGTCAGTAGGAATAGATTGTGTTCACAGGTCATGTGAAGTCCCCACACAGGTAGACGGAGCATCCTTGGCCAGTGCCCAAGACCCTCCCAGAGCCGCCCAGCAGAACCTCTCTGATGCCAATCTCACTGCCCCTTGCCTCCTGCTGGAAACACCAGTAATAATTCATCCCAGTTTTACTTGCGCTAAGCACACTCAGCCCCAGGAAGCACACTCAGCTTCCACACTCTGGAAGCTTCTCCTTCAGGACCCACTGACGGGGCACCAGCTCTGAGAAAGCTTTTCTGGTGTCTACCCCCCAGATCAAGCTGACTACATCCTCCCCTGTGCCTGCCAGCTAGGGGCTCAGTAACTACCCTGGGCCTGAATTCTGCCTCCTCCACTTACCAGAAACCCCCCCATGCCTCAGTTTCCCCACCAATGAAATGAGAGACAACATCTACCCCCCTCATCAAGCGGACATGATAATCTTTGTTGCGAAAAAAATAAATGCCAGCCACATTTATCGTCATTGTCATTCAATGCATCCCTCAATCAGAAATCCCTCAGCAGTTCACTCTCCCCCAAGAGACCGAGGACTTCTCAACAGCAGAGATGGGAGCTCGCGCACAGAGCTCGGCGCTACATAAATGTTTGCTGAACACACGAAGGAATTAAGTGATATTTATATTCTGACCAACAGAGGTAGGATTCAATAATGCATCCCACAGGCTCTTGTTTGCTAACATTTTAAGTCTATATAGGAGAATTTGATGAAAAGCAGAAGACAGGAGGAACGGGAAGCAAAGCAGCTCTGCCTGATGTTTCTCTGCAAGTTTGTAAGTCCTCCCTCTCCACCATACACCTGCAGATCCCACAGCTGCTAGCTGTCTACACAATATTCCTCCAAGATAGGCACCATCCCTCTACCTCTGTCTGTGGATGGACCTCCCAGGGGCCTTGAGATGAATGGAGACACTGGTCAAAGCCAAAGGCAGACCGCACAACTTAGCACCCTCACCCTTGGCAATAAGCACACACACCATCCTGCCCATCCAGCTCCCTCCCGTGGAATTAGATATCGTAGGTAACTCTGGATCCCTAGACAACAATTTAAACTTGCAAAAGATCTCCTTGAGCAAAGCAAGAGCTCTACCTGTGGTAGCCGAAGAGAAGGTGTGAAAAAAATTTCTGGGTGCCTCAACACAGATTGTTGACATCACACCCCCAGGCTGGGAGGTGTGGTCTGCCTCCGTATTCAAACTCATCTCCAGTCCCACCCTCACAGCTGACCTTGCTCTCAACTTTAGGGAACTCACAGTTTGAGAACGTGCCTCAGTTGTTCCCATCCCACTGCCCTAGCACGTCATCACCCCTGCCCGGAGCACATTCTCACCAACCCTCCATCCCAACTCTGGGACAAAAGATAGCCGATGCAAGAATTTCTATTTCTTCCAAACCCCTCACCACCCCTGTGAGGCCTTCTGGGCCCTCTTCCTCCGAGTCCTCTGATTCTTGTCACATGGCTTTTAGCACTTTCCTTCCCACATCACATCTGTGTGTGTGTCTTCCATCCAGCAGACCTGACCATATCTCCATGGAACAGGAACCAGATAATTCATCACAACCCCAGCACCCAGCAGAGGAACTGACGCACACAGCAGGTGCTCTTTATTTGTCTGATGAATGAATGGTTCATGAACAATCTCCCCTGAGACTAAAATATGTTCCACATAACCCCTGAATTTCTTAAAAGAACAAGCATTTCCAACCAGTGGATCATTGCTCATTATTCCCAAAACTAGCCTGGTTTTTTTGTTTGGTTGGTTGGTCGGATTTTTGTTTTGTTTTGTTTCGTTTTGTTTTGTTTTGTTTTGTTTTGCAGAAGGAATATAGAATATGCAGGTTGGTTTTTTCAGGAAAAAAATTACCCATAGTGGAACCACTCTAGTGGCTCAGGTGCAGTGGTAGTATAGAGGTAGCATGCCTCAAAAATGTACTGTCTGCTATCGTTTTTATAGGCAAAAAAATAATACTAATAGTAAGACAGCAAAAATGAAGCAATATGATGCATCTCACTCGCACCTTTGAGACTGCAAAACCTCAGTACTTTCTGCTCAAGAAATCTTTAAAGTGCCTCAGGGAGGGGACGCCTGGGTGGCTCAAGCCTAGGTGGTTAAGCATCTGACTTCAGCTCAGGTCATGATGTCACGGTTTCGAGCCCCACATCGAGCTCTGTGCTGACAGCTCAGAGCCTGGAGCCTGCTTCAGATTCTGTGTCTCCCTCTCTCTCTGCCCCTCCCCTGCTCGTGCTTTCTCTCTCTCTCTTTCTCTCTCTCTCTCTCTCTCTCTCTCTCTCTCAAAAATAAAATAAACATTAAAAAATTTTTTAAAAATAAAGTGCCTGAGACAGGTCAGGGATGTTTTTTAAAATGTCTGTGTGATATTCTTACTTCTGGAAGACAAATTAATGCTGCAGAGTAACTGGGGAAGAGGGGAAAAAAATCCTGATTCATGTTCGCTTGCAATGCAGTTTGCTTTAATTGTTTTCTCATGTAATTACATATATTACTGATGTAATTACAAATAATACACATATTTGGTTTGTGCAATTATAGAATAGTATATAATTTTTAAATGTGGTATGTTTCTTTCTCCCCAAGATCCCTTTGTAAAGGAAACAATTTATCATTTCTGAAAATATGCCCCTGTGCATTACATTTTAATAAAGTAAAAATTAGTAAATATTTGCCTTTCTTTTTGTATTCAACAAAACAAACCTCGTTGTGAAAATTCAAATTTATAAAGGTTCATTCTATGCCCTGAAAAACTGCTTCTGCTAGGCTAATTCTCCCATTGGAGAAAAGCCAGCCAAACGTTATCATAAAGAAAAGTATTTACAGAACACCTGCTACATGCAAGGGCATGGTTCAAGGAGGTATTTGTGATGGCCTAGGGTAGAAGGAAATAACCTCTCCCAGAAATGGAGAAGCACCTCTATTCTGGAGTGGAAGAGATGGGCAAGAAAGCTGGGCTCCATCCCTTATCAGCTGTACATGCTTGAGCAAGTGACTAAAACCCACACAGCTTCCATAAAGTGGAGCTAATACCACCTCATTCACTGTGAGCATTAAACGGGGTAATGTATGTGAAAGGCCCAGTATGTGCATCAAGCAGTAGGTAGTTCTTGCTGTGACAGCATAAATCATAACCCTCATTTACTGTTTTGTATTTTGACTTGCAATATCACAATTCATGTGATGTGCTGCACAGCACCAGGGTCTCTTGGCCTCACATTTTTGTAAGTCAAATGACAACAACCCAGACTCATTCAAAGGAGGAGAACTGTGAAGCACTCAGGGGAGAAATGTGAACACCCTAGAGATGTGCAGGGAGGAGGAGATGTGGAGGGGAATACACAATCCCCAATTGTAAAGACCAGAAGGGAATTTCTACACAATTCTAATCCTACTAGTGACCCACACTTAGGGTCTATTGAATCCACACAATATCTTTTTTTTTAAGTGGCCAATGATTACTATCAAAAGATTTCCCCAAAATGTTGGGTATTTAGATATTCTCTTGAAAATGAAAAGCATGGGCAAGACTAGCCCAAGATGCTTCTTCACAACAGCTGGCTAGAGCCAAGGAGTGTGGCTCTCCAGGTGGTCACACTCTAAAAGCTGTCCTCCACTATGTTCATTATTTGCATAAACTAAGACACCCCCAGACACAAAAATCTGGAAACTCTCAACCACATCTCCAGGTAACACAAAAATGTCCAGTGAAGGATTGTAATCTACACGCCCAACCAATGTTCTCCATATCTGCTGGAGCCCCCTATTTGTAGAGTCAGCATCGCCCTCTTCCCAGAAGTCATAATCACAACTGCTGTCATGACACCCTGCTCTCCAAGGATCTTCCAACGCCTGACACTCACTCAGCCCCAGGGAAGGAAGGAACACTAGAAGAAAATCATTACAGCACATGTACAATGGAATGTTCAGTCTTCCAAGAGATGAAGGCTAGTGTGGTCTACCTCCATGTTTACCCTCATGTGTGAGAAGGGGACGGACAGACCATAGTTGGTTTGAGATGCCCTGAAGATCCTCCACCTAAATATTCATGAATATGTCTCAGGGTGCCTGGATGGCTCAGCTGGTTAAGCATCTGACTTCAGCTCGGGTCATGATCTCACTGTGCGTGAGTTCGAGCCCTATATTGGGCTCTGTGCTGACAGCTCAGAGCGTGGAGCCTGCTTTGGATTCTGTGTCTCCCTCTCTCTCTCTGCCCTGCCTCCCTCTCTCTCAAATTAAAAAAAAAAATTAAAAAAAGAGAAAAAAAAATATGTCTCTAGCCTTGGTGCCTCCATAGAGTAGAGCCTCCGTGGCACAGGAACAGAAAGCTTCTACCAAGGAAAGCTAATAAAGAATTGCAAGAAAGCATAATGCTGATGAGAAAATGGAGTCTCAGAGAGTTTCAGGAATCCTGAAATCTGGGAACTAACTCCAGGAACTCAAGACTCCAGATCTGCATAAACAAGCCACATGCACATACTCATGCTTTGCTAATTATTTACAGGTACACTCCATTCAATTCATAGATGCATCAAAACTAAGAAACCAAGAACTAGAAGACTAGTGATACCAAGAGATGGAAGTCCCCATCACCTGAAGATACAGCAGGAGGACGCTTTCAGCATTCTGATGGAGCCAGCTACATTTGGGAGTCAGCAGCAGTATGGAAGGCTTTGATCCTTCCTTTTACAGTGACATCCGGATGGCGCTTGAAATATTTCTCTCTGGATTCATTCCTCATCGTGGAAACAATGGTTTCACCAAATAAGGGAACTGCTCAGGAAAATCCTCTGTCTCGTGTTCAAGTTTAACCACAGGCCCAACGACTAACAAGATAAGTTCACATTTTAAGAGTAAGCCCAAAAAAAAAAAAAAAAAAAAAAAAAAAAGGTTGAAAGGAAATTTACCAGAATGCTACAGTGGCTGACCCTATGGAGTAGGATCAGAGAGAGACACCGTTTTTGCTTCTGTCCTTTCTTCTCTTTGTTTTCTTAAATGGGCCTACCTTGCTTGTTTTAAAATATCTATAACTATACTAGAAAAATAAAACCTGTGAATTAATCCCACTCAAGTCAGAGAGCCATGTCGGGCATCTGGTCCTGATGTGGGACCCACAGATTTCCTGGTGTAGCTGACTTATACTTTTGCCTTCTCTGTCTTCTGCTAGACTAGGCAAGGTCCCCTCAATGCTCTGCTATCCCCACCACATCCCCCAATCTAAGCAGCAAGGTCCACAGCACATAGTAGATACCTAATAAATATCTGTTAAGTGAACAAATTCATAGTGTCATATTTCTCTTCACCCACTTTCTTTGGGTCTGTCAATTTAGAGGATGTTACTCAGGTGAATGATACTTCCTGGAAGAGACCATACAATTAATTACCCTTGTAACCTCAAAATCATATCTGAAGTCAAATCTGCACAAGTGACAAGTAGGGGATATAAAAAATGGCACTCTCTTCAGCCTCTTAATTACATACTATATATCAAACTTCTCCTAAGCTCTGAAAATGGCCTATTTAACATTCTGCACTTGGCATTCAATTCCAAAACCTGAAATGGAGATTGTATTACTTAAATATTTCCCTGAGTTTTTACTAACTTGTTCCCCATTTTTGCCTTCAACCAGATTTTATTTACTCCCTATTCCCCTCTTACACACTATTTTGTACTAGCCAAGAGAATTTAAGGGAAGGCTCATAATTGTCTAAACCCAATTACTTCATTGTCCTAAGGCTAAGGGACACTTAACCAGTGGCAAACACATGAATGCACTCAAATTATATGGAGAAGTCGGTTGCCATAAATATATAAAGACGGAAGAAAACTAAGGCAAAGGCATGTTGAAGACACACAGAAAATCATCCCACTGACCATTCCTCCCCATGAAGCCAAGTACCTTAAGTTTGGAGACCAATGTGTACGGCCTGACTGAAATGTTAAAATAATAATAATAATTATTATTATTATTAATTAACCCTGCACATGTATATCCTATATACAGGATATACAACTAACAGAAAATAATAATTAACCCTGCACATGCTGAAGTGGAAAAGCCTGTGGGCTAAGAAGATAGAAACTTTCACTGTTTATGTTACATAATTCAAGTAAAGTGATAGAATTATAGACGGATTGTATTAACGTCTTTTTTTTCCCAAATAAAAATGTATGCAAGTGTGTGTGTCTATGAAGATTAGTTCTCCGTCTTCAGGTGAGTACACAGTGCCAAAAACAATAACATATAAACAAATACGCATTGAGAAGCAACAGCAGAATCAAATGGCCTGAAATTCACCCTTGGGGCATCTAAACGAAAGGCCCTAGCTGCCACAGCCACTAGTCACTTCTCAGACCCACAGTGAACATGACCTCCAAAGGCAGAGGGAGAACCCGCTTCCCCCTTAGTCTCCTCATTGGCCCAGATATGGTCACATGCCCAGTTATTCACCAATTGCTGTGTGCCAGGAAGTGCATGAGATAACTGGTTCAAGAACCCAGACCTAAACCAATCACTGTGACCAGGGAAAGCTGGATTATCCCTGACTGGATAAAACCAGCTCACAGATTGGCACATCGGGGAAGGTTGTTGGGAGTGAGAGCCATTCCTAAGGAAAGAATAAAAATCTAGGTACAATTAGGTGTGCCTGGATGGCTCAGTCAGTTAAGCCTCTGACGCTTGATCTTGGCTCAAGTCACAAACTCATGGTTTATGGGATCCAACCCTACTTCCAGCTCTGTGCTAACAAGCACGAAGCCTGCTTGGGATTCTCTCTCCCTCCTTCTCTCTCTCTCTCTTTCCCCTCCCCTGCACATGCTCACTCTCTCTCTCAAAAAATAAACATTTTTTTTAATCTAGGTAAAATTAGAAGGAAAGAGAGAATTAATGCTGGCTACGCATCAAGAGAAAGGGTTCCTGCTATACATGCACATCCTGCATTATGGATCCTAGGATGGGGTCCTAGAATGTTCCTTTCCCTCAGCATCTGCTCAGTCATTAAGTAATGCCAAATCCCTTCCTCATCAATTATCATTACGTGTGTGTGTGTGTGTGTGTGTGTGTGTGTGTATACACGCACATAATTTACAAGCCTTAATCTGAACTATTCCAGACTCTCCTCACTTATATCCTTGATTCTGGGCTTGTCCCCTTCAAATCATCCTTTCACTACCCATGAGAGTAATTACTTTAAGAAGCAAATTTAATTATATCACTCTCCTACTTGGAAGCTGTCAATACCTTCCCACTCTCCCTAGAACTCCTTGGTGTCACCCCATAGTAGGGCCCTGGGCGAGCTGGCTGTGCCTGGATCTCCGGCCTCTTCTCCCTACAAATCCATTTCATGTGCCCTCGCCAGCCTCACCTGTTCACAGAGCTCCCTGAACCCCCATGCTGCCTCAGAATTCTGTATCTTGGCTTAGTTCACTCACTATTCCCACTTCAAGACCCAGTTCCCCTAACCCACCCCACCCCCTTTGAGGGAACAAAGTAAGCCTTTCAGAAATAGGTAGCTTGTGGAGAAACCTCTGGAGATGGCTCTCTCCCTCCCCTCAGGAAAAAAAAAATGACAGCAAGTTTCTTCCAGGTAACATGATACCCACCTTCTCCATTCTCGGGTCTTCGGGAGAAGGAGACACCAAACTGTTAAAGACATTAATAGTCTCCTACAGTTATTCCTCAAAACTGTTGAACTCCCTTTAAAAATGTCAGTCAATTTCTTACTCCAGAAATTTAGCAGCCAAGGCCCTCAGCACAAGACTCTTGCGCACATGTGATGAGGGCCAAGTCACTTGGCTATGGCACTGGATGCAGTAGGTGTGGAGGATGCTGGTTGCACTTGGAATACAGCAGGTGTCCTTGCTGATGGATTAGACGCTGGGTATAAGGGAAGGAAAGGACTCAAGTAAGACTCAAGGTATTCGGCCTGAGAAACTGGAAGTGTGGTACTTCCATCAACTGATGCTGGGAAGGCTGAGAGTGGTTTGGAAAATCAGGGGTTCGATGCTGGCCAAGCTGGGTGTGAGATGCTTGTTAGACTTACAAGTGTAAATGTCACGTAGTTGGATATCACAGTCAGGAGCTCTAGAGAGACTTCTGTACTCGAGATACAAATTTGGGAGTCGTCTTGGAAAAGGTCTTTAAAACCATGTTTATCATCAAAGAACAACTTGCTTTTAGTCCAATTCAAGGCAGGATGAATTTTATGGTAATGTTTTTCCTCTGCCTCCCCATCCTATCCGTGCTCCCATTAGAAGTTATGACTCTAGAACATACAGCCAGACCCCAATACAGGGCCCAAGCAGTCTCAGCAGCAAGATGCGCCCAGGGGCATGAGAATCTACTGAAATAATTCCATCCCATGACAGTCCAAGTGTTACTGAGGAAAACTTGCATAAACACAGGCAGCTAATTGGGGAGAGCACCGGACAGTGAGTCAGAGAACCTGCAAGAGAAATCCTGACTCTGTTAAAGATATGACTCTTTAGCCATGTGACTTGAGACAAGTCAATTGACATCTCCAAACCTGAGTTCCTTCACATGTGAGACAGTAATACTATCTGCCTCATAGGTTTATTAGTCAGCGTTTAGTGACAAAACCCATCTAGTTTAGCACAGCACCTGGGACATAAGAACTACTCAGTAAATATCAGCAATCATTATTATGTTGTTGCTGTTATTAGTAGTAGTATTTGACTTAGTTTGTGCTCCCCCAGAAGCAGTTCTTGAGGCCAGGATTAGAGAACAAATAGTTTATTTGGAAAGTGACCCTAGGAAACACTAGTTAAGGAGAAGGAAAGTGAGAAAAGGATGGAAAAGAAGCCAACACACACGGGCACCTGGTGGCTCAGTCAGTTGAGCGTCTGACTTTGGCTCAGGTCACGGTCTTGCAGTTTGTGATTTCGAGCTCCCCATCGGACTCGCTGCTGTTAGACCAGAGCCCGCTTTAGACCCTCTGTCCTCCTCTCTCTGCCCCTCCCATGCTTGCACCCATCTCAAAAATAAACAAACATTAAAAAAAACAAACAAACAAACGAGCCAACACACAGTGTGTCATCAAGCAAGTGACCCCTGTGGGCATTTGAGATCTAACCCCACGAGGGTGTTCTGGGATCCAGTGTAGGACACAATGACTATGAGTTATCCCCCTGAGGGTGAGAGACTTACACTTCAACTCCTGTTGGTCCCTGGTCCCTGGAGGAGGGCTGCTTGTGGGTTGGGGGTCGGGGCATTGACGTCCGGCTTTGGCTGGGGCACACCGTAGTGGTAAGGCCCGAAGGATGTAGGGGGACCACACACTGGCATCCGTGACAGTTTTATCACTAATATGGCTTTGTGTCCTGCCACTAATCCACCCAGCTTCTCTGAGCCTCAGTTTTTCATCTACAAAATGAGGGTTTGGGGGGAGGTGGATAATATCTGAGTTGGCTTGAGGATTTTATGAAATAACGTTTGTAAAAGCCCCTAGCACTCAGTTTCCTCTCTTTCTTCTTCCCATGACACCCTTTGCACATAAAGGGGAAAGCCCGCTTCCTCCCAGGCCACTCAGGCCCGTTCAGAGGGCACTTGCGGTTTTATGGCACTGCTCTCAGGCGGCAGAGCATTCATTCCTTCCCTATAAGGTGCTCTCAACATGGATAATGATCTGTCTAAATATTCCTTTCTGGAGGGAGGAGGTGGAGGTGCTTTGAGAGAAAGGACTGCAGTTCACATCCCCAAGGTATGTTTCACTTCTGTTGCCGCCTTTGATGCCACCACATCCGGGCCGCCTATCTCCAAGGCAAATTGATGAAGACGGAGTTGTTGGTAACCCAGTTACATTCAGCACCTTCTGTGTGCACCACAGGGCTGCTGACACAAACACTGGCACGCTGACCCAAAGGAGCCGACCCATCCTGCCCTCCCCCCTCCCCCCAAAAAAGACCCATCTTGCAAGAGCCCCCGCAGGAAGCAGGCCTGCCCGGTGCAACCCGCCAGCCCATACAGTGGAGCCGGCCTTAGACCTGGGAGACAAGTGCTCATGTGTGAGTAAGAAACCACCAGAATACCAACGAGCAGAGAGGTCTCCATGCCAGGAAACCCCCACAACGGCTATTTGTTTGGTGTTCTGGGAAAACTGAATGCCAACAGAGGCCTCACGGAGGCATCCAACAGCCAGAATAAATTTGAAAGAAGTTGACCACACTTGAGGCTGACCAGGCTTGGTTACTGACACACTAATAAGTCTGATTAATTAATAATTATTCTCTATTTAGAGTTAGCCACAGCCCCTAAGAGCGGCACCTTGCTGCACCTAATGAGGGGCTTGCCAACACGGATAAGGCAATTTAGTGGATGAAAAATAAAATTAGGTGGTTTCTGTAGACCAGGACTGCATTAAGGACTTTGAGTATGGCATTTGATTGATTGCTCATACACCCCCTGAAATAAGCGTCAACATCCCCATTTCACAGATCATAGAACTGAAACTCAAAAGGCTTATCATTAATTAGATCACGATGATAAAGCCAGTCAACAGAAATGCTGAGGATAAGCTCATGCTTATCTATGCATCAATTCCGCCTCTCAAGAATGATTTTTTTTAAAAATCTATAGTGTTTTCGTATGCATAATTTAATAAAGTACAGAATTTATTTATTATTTTTAGAAGACGCTGCTTACCTCTGGAGCAGGAGGAGAGGTAATATATGGGAAGAGGCACGAGGGGACTTTAAGACTCTGGTCCTGTTCTACTTCCTGGCCTCAATGGTGGTTTCATGGGAGGATCATCTTGTGATGAAAATTCCTCAAGGCAGACACTTGGTGACTAGTAAATTTTCTCTATGTAATTTTCTCTATTGGTATATTATACTAATGCAGGGATCAGAAAATCATGGCCTGCAGGCCAGCTGCCTATTTTGTAAATAAAGTTCTCCTGGAACTCAGCCATACCCATTCATTTACATACTGACCCTTTGTAGAAAAGGTTTGGTGATCCCTATGTATACTACACACAAAAAAAACTGAGCCGGACTTGGGCACATGGTAGATCTACCTTTCTGCCGGTGGTTTTCTAAGTCAATCATGTAAAAGACTTTGCATACTTTAAAAACATAACAAATGACAAGGAAAAGGCTTAATGTTACCGTGACATATCCATTAAAGAATTTAAAAGTTAGCTTATAAAACCACATACAATCCAATGGGGATATAAGGAAGGTAGAACAAATGAAAAATCAAGACCAAAGGGAAAGACAGGTACTACGGAAATCATCCACTGTGACCTCTTATATAATGACTAAGACTGGGCTGCAAATTTGATGGAGTTTCCCAGACACCCAAGTAAAAATGGCAACAAATGCAACACCAATGTGGCAAATGTCAGAAAACCGAGTTGGGATTTAAAATGTCCCCTGCACAGTCCAGAAAAGTGTCTAAACCTCTGCACACAAACAAAAGCTGGCTGTTCCTGATAAAAAAGCACCTTTACCCCATTTTTCATGCAAAAAGACAACTCATTTTTTGCTCCGATGGGCAAAAAAACCCTCAGGAGCCTAATTTTCGCCAACTGCCATGTGGCACTGCCCGTTCCCATCTGGGCTGGCTGGCACAGACCTCGGTGAACAGAGCAGCAGGCCCCAGGAGGGTCCTCTGATCATGGCTCCATCACAATGACCTACTTGGGATTAGAACAACATTTTAGAGTATAACTGTGTTTTATGGGTCATAAATATTGCACAGATGTTCCTTATTTACATAGACTCAGTAGATTATTATTGCGACATTACCATGCTAATATGGTGATTCTTGCATTTGAAACTAGAGGGCAGGAAGCAGGGAGATGTAATTAAACAAGCCTGGTGCACATTTTGGGGGGCTGCTTGATAAAACAAAAGAAAACAAAAGTACATACTGAAACCGCTATCTCTTACTCAATTTTATACCACACCTGACACCTTGATGGCAAAAGTTAGACTTTTCACAGCATATCATTTGTTGGATTGAGAGGGCCACAAACTGAATAATAATAATAGTAACAGGTGGCATTGAATGTGTGCTTACTATGTGCTTAATATATGTATTAACATATTTGATTCTCAGAGCAAACCTACAAGGTACGTTTCATAGTTATGCCCTTTTAACAGATGACAAAACTGAGGCAGAAGTAGACTGAGTAACTTCCCAGGGTCAGAAATGTAATGGCAAAGGCAGTATCTGGCTCCAAAGCCCTTGTTCTGTTAATCACACAAAAAGCAAGAACTGTAACAGCTTTCTACAGAAGCAAAGGCTGTTCCGTGCTGTCCTACCCTGAGTCACTGAAGCACACTGGCAATGCCCAAAACGATCTCAGTGATCCCTGGCAAATAGAACGCTGCCTCCCTGCAGACAGAGGTCTCCACGGTCCTTGACTCTGGAGGCAGCAAGGAGTCGAGCCTTCAGATCAGGTCTGGAGCTGCCTCTTCCGTCTCTACTCTCTTCACCCTCCCCACCCCTCCCCTCCCATACACCAGCTTGGCCTCTGTGTTTCCAATCACACCACAGGGCTCGGCTTTTCACAATGACCTGCTGAGCATTTGTTCAGCCAAGGCAGCTCTCCCATGCCCTCCCCTGGCTCACAACTCCACAGCCAAGCATTACTGCCTGCCAGAAACCATCCCTGCCTCCAGCCAAGTTAGCTGTCCCCCCAGGCTGCCCCTTGTAGCAGTGTCTTACGTCTACTCTCTCAGTATGGTGACTGCCAATGTGCCCATCTGTTTCCCCAAGCCAGACAGTGAGCATCTTGAGGACAGGAGTGGTCCTTCCTGTCTCTCCTGCTGGGGTAGCACCAGTGGCTGACCCAGAGAGGGAAATCGGCAAACCCTGGTGGACCAGAGGAACTGGGAAGGGAAAGAACAGAGACCTACTTTTTGACAGCAACAAGGATGCCCTGCCAGGAAGTGCAGCCATGCCTACTAAGATTTGCCATGAAACAGCAGCCTTCACTTCTTAGCAGCCTCCAAAATAAACATCTATGGTCAACCATGAGATGGACACACGGCTCGCTTTTTGACATTCTACCCCACAACACAAGTCATATTCACCCTTGAGCGCATCTAAGTGTTTGCATGGTCCATGCTGTGCACCGTGAGGTAAAGAACAAGCTTTATGCATATGACAGTAGCCGGTTCTAACGTGTTACGTAGACGGTCCTGTGGCTCCTGCACTGAACTGGTGTCCTCTGGGGCAAAGCTATCCAAGGACATCCACCTACAGCACACCTATCTCACTCGTGTATCCTTGAGTATGTAGAAAAAGGAAAGGGAGAGAAGGAGGGATAAACATATCCATTCCTTTGCTTCTCTTTTAGAAAATGTGTTCCTAAAAAGTAGTTGCAAATGGAAACTCTGAAATTTGAAAGACACTGATCCTTACATGCTGTAAGAATGAAATAGAGGAGGGTGTCTGTGGGGAAAGAGTTTTTAAAAATTATGAAATCTTAATTATGGTATAAATGTTTCATTTTCTCACTACTTGAGTGTCACATAATGTACTCTTGACTATTCAGGTTTGTTTAAAATGTTAAAAAATAAGTTACAAACAATAAATTTAATTTTGTGATATCTTACATTCTCATTATCTCAGTTTACTGAAAATATGATTTTCATTCATTCATTCAGTCTGTCAACACTTACAGAACACCCAGTATGTGCCAGGCACTTTCGAAGTAGTGAGCAAGACAGAACTCCTCCCTCCAAGAGCCTATATTCAGGTGGGAGAAACAAAGTAATAAGCAAAGAAATAAATAAATACTTTGAGTAGTTGATGCTATGAAGTATATTATCAACATACTCAGGCTAATATGGACAGAAAATGAAAGAGGGATATTTGAACAGAGGTTATAAAGAAGAAGCATCCCAAGTAGAAAGAAGAGAAAGAGCAAAGGCCCTGAGGTGGGCACAGGTGTTGACTCTTCAAGAAGGGAAAAGAAGGCCAATGTGGCTAGTACAGGAGTCTGCAAACCTTTTCCATGAAGGGCCAAACAGCTGTCACTTTATGAGCCTTTGCAGGGCATACAGTTTCTGTTGCAACTACTCAACTCCATCACCATCATGTGAAAGCGGCCAGAGACAATATGCAAACATATGGGCAAGGCTATGTCCCCAAATAACTTCTTTTATGGGTATTGAAATTTGAATTTCATGGCATCTTTTAATTTGTTACCAGTCATTTAAAGATGTAAAACCCATTCTTAGTTCACAGGCCACACAAACAGGCAGCAGGCCACATCTGGCCCATGGGATGAAGTCTGTTAACCCTCATCTAGACTCTAGCAGAAGCCAGATTTTATAGGCAAAAAACAATAGTTGGGGTTGGGCGTTTTATTTATTCTAAGTGCAAGTGAAGCAATCTGAAAGAGAAGAGGGACGTGGTCTGATTTACGTGTTTAAAAAATTACTTTGGCAGTTGTGTGGCGATTCTGATGGTGTCATCAACTTCCTTGAAAAATGTGTCAATAGGGAGCTGAACACTGTCCTCTTGATTAAGGACTCTGGAGCAAACCATCTTCCTATCCAAAGCTCGATGGATCTGTTGATTTCTATTTGAACCACTGAAATTTTTTTTTCTTTAATGCTGATTCTCATAATAATAAAGATTTCCCCATTTTCCTCCATCACTAAACATGGCCTCAGAGACATAATGTTTGAGGATACATTTCCAGCAGTTCATGCATGGTCTTTCATTTTATTTCCTTTCACGACTGAAATCACCTGACCAGTAACAAATGGAAGCTAAATAGTCAACACTGTCTGTACATCTAACAGGCTCCATCTTTGCCTCAAATGTATTACCATAAGTACCAACATTTTCCCATTTCCATTTTCCACTCATTTTTATAATGTAAGAGAAAACTGGAAAAAAATTCAATCACAGCTGTGCAGACAAAGGTGATAGGAGAGAAAAACTGGCCTCATGGTTGGCAGACATCAGAGTACAATGGCTTCACTGATTTCACAAAGTCTAAATTCAACACTGGGGGCATAACAAATAAAGACAAAAAGTGCAGCTTTCCCCCCTCACTTCTAACATATATGAAAGGAAAGGCTGTCAAGGGGTTTGGACCTTTTAGGCTTTGTTGTTTGACTGCCCTTCCCAAATCCTGACTTCCAACATCCCCTCTGGAGCCTCACCTGACCTTCACATTGGCTCATAGACTGTCTTGACATTCAGCTTAGCCCAGCAGCCCAGCTACAGCTAACCCTACCCCAGCAGAGAGGAAGTGTCGCCATGTTGGTCAACCCCAACAAAGCTTTCACTCTTGACACCCTCTGCCCTCTTAAAAATCCAAAGTTCTCAATGCTTGTGAGCATGAAAAAGACTCGAGTATGCCTCTTTTTTTGTTGTTGTTCTATTTTCTTGTTTTCTAGTTAACATGAAATTTATTGTCAAGTTGGTTTCCATACAACACCCAGTGCTCATCCCAACATGTGCCCTCCTCAATGCCCATCACCCATCCTCCCCTCCCTCCCACCCCCCCATCAACCCTCAGTTTATTCTCAGTTTTTAAGAGTCTCTTATGGTTTGGCTCCCTCCCTCAAGTATGCTTCTAAATCCTGGTTCCTCATTTGCCTGCTTGTCAGGGTTACTGAGGGTGAAAGCCCTCTGAAAGACACTGGATAAGTCAATCAAAGTAAAAGAAAGTAACCAGATCAAATCCAATCAGAATTTTCCAATGACTTCTTTCAGTTTCTTAAATTTCAATCCCTCCCATACCCATAGAAGCAAAGCCTTTTATAGAAAGACTCTGAAGAATACACAAAAAAAGGGGTTTTGAGATGTGGGTCTGTGGCAGGCAGATTCAAAGATGGCCACCAGTGATCCTCCCCTCCTCATATTCATGCACTCATGTAATCAATCCGTCCTCTTGAGCTTGGGCTGGACTAGCAGCTAGCTTCTAACCAGCAGAATATGGTAAAGAGGGCAGGATGTTATTTCTGTGATGAGGCTATACAAGCTTGTGGCTTCTCTCTTGATGAGACTCTCTCCCTTGCTGAGGAGATGACACAAGGCACTGTGTTGGAGAGGCCCATGTAGCAAGGAACTGACAGTGGCCTCTGGCCAACAGCCCACAAGGAACTAAGGCCCTCACTCTGGAAGCCTCCAAAAAACTGAATGCTCCCAATAACTATGTAAGCTTAGAAACAGAGCCTTCCCCAATCAAGCCTACAGATGAGACCAAAGTCATGGCTGACATCTGGATTACAGTCTCATGAGAGACCCCAAACCAGAGGACCTAGCTCAGTTGCACCCAGACTCCTGACCCACAAAAACCATGAGATAACCGATGTTTTCAGTGATTCAAGTGTTTTAGTATGTGTTGTTCTAAGTGGCTAACTTTGTGGTAATTTTTTACATAGCAATGGTTAACTAACAGGGTCCACTTCAATTTGAACGTCATCCTGATCCAGAATTCACATGCTGTCAGCTCTCCACATACCTCCAGCTGCATTATGCTAAGCTTTCACAAATTTAAAAGAGTAGATTAGACATTGATTTCTTTCAAAGAACCATTATATTAAACCAATCTTGATCCCTTTCCTCCAACAAAGGGACGTCATTTGCCAAATCTTCCTCTTTGATGCAAGTGACAAAGAGTAAAATCAAACCCTGGCATGGCCACCTCTGGGTCTAGGAGGAAGAGATCACAGCACTTGGCCCAGCCTGTCTCATACCGGGAATGCAGTTAGATGATTCTGAGCCATGGGGCCACCCCAGACCATCTGGATACAACTGGCAGCACAAGGAAGCTAGAGGTGGAATATCCTTTAGTGGCTATTGTCTCGTTATTTATTATCAAAATCTCTATTCTACAGCAATTTTTTTCCATGCAAGTATAAATTTTTCTTGGCAAATAAGTTATTTTTAACAAAGAGCCTTAGGCTATAAACTTGCTGCCTGAGTCAGGTCAAGCAAAATCAAAGGAGTCAGAGGAAGGAGAGAAGCACACTTTTCCAAGGAGACATCATGCCCTGTTCCACAACAGTCCTCCGAATTCTATTCCAAGCCCTCTTCCTTCTCTCTATTTTTAACTTTATACATGTCCTCCTTGCCGCTTCTCCCCTTGCATTATGCCTTCATTCAAGCTGCTCCTAAGAAAGCTTGCCATTATGATAACAGAGTTTTCCATTTTGCTCTTAGATTCAACTACTATTCCAAATACGTAAATCCAGGGGTTTATTAGATCGAACGCGTCATGCTAAATACCATAACAGACACCTGAAGAGCTGTGTCTCCAAAGCCTTTACAAACATTCCACAAGTCTCCCTTCCCATTTACATGCTACAGTGGGGCCACGGTACACACCCCAGGTTCAAATTTTGAAACGCAAGTTTGGGGCCTTGCCCCAGCCTTCAATACCTGTGTGGCCCTGGGTTGGCCCTGCAATGTATCTAAGATTCAGCCTCCTATGTACAAAAAAGCGATAGTCCTTTTAAGAGCAAGGATTGACATGGGAGTGACATGCCTAAACACAATGTGTAAAGCATTATGAAAACAGAATCATTGGGATTAAGAAAACAAGACAGACTTTTCTTATAACTCAAGATTATCCCTTAAAAAGATCAGTTATTATTGTCTTTGGAACCCACACCTATTCTTCCTCCTGACATCATAATTGTCAGGACGGCCACCATACCTTCAGCAGAGCAACAAGGCGGGGCCTGGGAGGCCTTCAGGGGAGCGCAGTATCCCATGTGCATGTGCCCGGTAGCTCCAGCTACTGAGTTTATTAAGACCTCATTGCTGCTTCTTTTAGTTCTCCTTCCTCTTCTCTAGCAATCAGGCCATTGCCCCTTTTATTTGCCACCACTGCAGGCATGCCTCCTGGAATGGCCAGTCTTCTTCCTTCTAAACCCTCTGGGCTTGAAAATCAAATATAAACACGCTAGATTTGTATGTATAATAAGAGCTATAGCCGCTAGAGGAGAGTCTGGGGGCTCTCCCTCAGAGAAAAGACAAGAGATTTGTGTGGGTTTAACATCCATTTGGAGGCCAGGAGGCTCTTTGGCTTCTTTTCAGGATCTTCACAACAAAGAGAAGGTGAGCCTTGTATATAGCAAGATTCAGGAGAAGAAAGGAATTTTCACACAATGTCTGGTATATGGTTACCATTCACCATTTCTACATAAGACCTCATTTGGTGCCTACATACATATGTGCATAGACATGTAACTGCATGTGTAATAATCAATAGCAATGAAACCATGTACATATTTGATATGCAGAAGAAATTCCCACTTAACAATGATGATAGTGTTCACACTACTGATTTACTAGTTTACAAATGTTCACATGATGCTCACAATGGTCTAATGGTACAGGCACAATCATCCCATATTTCCTGATAAGTTTAAGGTTCAGTGAGGTTAACTAATTTGCCCAAGTACATAATAGCTAATGAACAGGAAAACTAGAGATCCCAGGCAGTCTGACCCCACAGCCAGTCCAGATGGGAACAAAACTATCTCCAGGGATTACTGGGGATTCAAGTCACATTATCAGTTTTTCCCAATGAAGAGCAGTAAACTCTAAAATCCACCCATCAAATTGAGACTTATCATGATTCGTATATAAATTACCAATTCTCAAAAACTTCTCAGAAACCACTTGCCAGGTATTTTATATACATCATGTCAAATTATCACAACCTCCTTGTCAGGCTGGTAGAATTATTTCCCAACTATATATGGGGAATCTAGGCTCAGAAAGGTACAATAATTTGCCCAAGGACATACAGTCAGTAAGAGCCAGGATTTCAATTCAGGTCTCTCTACTTCTAAACCTAATCTCTTTCCAACATGTTGAGTGACCCAAGATAAAATATATTTCAACACAAGCTATTTGTTTTTGATGTAATCAATCTTTTCAGTTCAGTAGATTCTTGTGAATCTTGCAGATTTAGCTTTGAAATCGAGACAATATTGGCCTAGAAGTGAACACAACTGTGTTAAAACCCAAGTGTGGGTAGCAAATAGCTGTGCAACTTTGGATATGTCACATAACCTCACTCACACTGCATTTCTTTGTAGTGATCCAATTTCACAGAGAGTTTACAAAGATTAAAAGGGATAATATGTGACATATTTCATGTGTCATGGTCCCTGACACAGAGGGTGCTTTAAGTTATTCTTTTCTTAATTCATCATTATTTTCCTTTAAAATCATAGAGGTACTCGTTCGATTTCAAATTGACAGATTTAAGATAAACCAGTCATTACTGTATAATGGAGAACACAGAATCTTCAACTCAAGAGTAAAAATGACAGAAGTGATCTTAGAAATCACTTAATATCCATTCATTTACCAACATTGAGTACCAACTATGTGTAGGTGTTATGCAGAGCATGGGAGATCAGCAGTGAACAAAACAAAATCTGTACCATCATGGAGCTTAAATTCTAGTAGGAAAAAAGTCAGAAAATAAACACCTAAATAAACAAAAAATACCTTTTAAGAGACTCAAGTACTATGAATGGAAAGAGCAAAGCCACCTTCCATTTGGTTTATATGGAAAGTGACCTCCAACCCGAAAGACTTAACTGGCTGAAGACCACACAAGAGATTCACGATGCATCTTTGATCTCTAGCCCAGTGGTTCTCAAATTTTCACATGCACCAGAATCACCTGGAGGGCTTGTTAGAACACAGATAGCTAAGCCCCCCCACCCCAGAGTTTATGATTCAGTAGGTCTGGGACGGGTCTCCAGAGCTGCCATTTATAAAAAGTTCGCAGGTGGTGATGCTAGTCCAGGGACACACTTTGAGAACTACTGCCACTGAGGAATACAGCCATACAAGAAAGCAGTGAGGCAGAAAGAAAGGAGGTTAAATACCCTAACCCTTTTCTCTCTGCCATACAGTCTCCTCCGGGTGTTCCCCATCTGCCAAACTCAATCAGAAACTAGAGGGCAAAGGAGTCAAGGTCATGCAGCCTTCTGGAACTCAGAGAAGTACAAAGAAGGACTCCATTAATGCAATTCCCTCCCCTTACCCTTTCCAAATTAAAGGGTACTAACGGCCTCTTGCCCTTCTGAGTCTCTAGATGTCTTAGCATCCCTTGTAGGGTCCCTTAACTCCAACTCTACCCCATATATAGGCCCTTCATTACAGTCTCTTGACACATTGGGAGTTGAATCCTGTTTTCTGTTAAGGTCCAGAGAGATGTACCACCAGACCCCCAGACACCTCTTCTAGTGATGATCATTTCAGAAACTGACAAAAGGTATTCTGTATTTTCTTATACACCATCTATAAAATGCAGGTCAAATATGAGATAATCTTTTTTGCTACATAAATATGAATTGTATATGCAACTTGCAGGAATCTGCACAGCAAATACAATGAGAGCCTAAGGTAGGCATTAAGAAATTCATCCTGGTTTCCCTGGTTTCCCTGGCACACTCCTACCTTTAGCACTATTGGGCCCATATCCTGGGAAACAACTTCAGCCTGGACAAACCAGGACAACTGGTCACCCTAGCCATATACTCTTATACTCCTATGAACTCCAGTAATAGTACTCCAGCAATAGCACCACCACCAAAAATGGCTAGCATTTATTAAGCACTTTCCTTGAGCCTGGCCCCATGCTACGTTTTTTACATACATCAGTTCATTGACTTCTTAGAACCATGCTACAGGCAAGTTACTGTTATTAGCCTCATTTCACAGATGATAAAATTGAGACTCAGAGGGCTCAAATAACTTGTTCAAGGTCATACAGCTTATAAGTAGCACAGAACTGACTTGAACCCACACAGCCTGAGATCAGAGCCTGCACTTTTAACTAGCATGGTTTCCTTCATGACAGAGCAGATGGGTCTACCTATAACCAGACCTGATTCTATGAGAAAGAAAACCAAGAACTACCAAAAGGTCATATTAAGGACCAAGGTTGAAAACTTCAGTCACAAGAGCAGAAATTGAGAAGGGATTTACACATTCTTTATTATAGGGCACACAATGGAAAAAGTCATTGGGGAGGTATTTGGAGCTTTTGGAAAATTACACAGGCCCGCATATTTCAGAATGTGAGATTTCTGCAGCAAAAATCTGTGACATTTACCACCTGATGCACCCTACAGATTCAAAGCCAGTTCCACCTGATCGCTTAAGCTTCAGCCACTCATTTGTAAGGCAGGAATAATAATCACCTCTCTTAAATCTGCAGAGTGGCTATCCTATGGGTTAAATGAACCCAGTAAACTATGTCCAGCCAAAAAGTGTTTTCCTAAAATGGCTTTGTTTGCTGGAGACCAGAGGTCCAAAGCCCATGGTCTGAGATGAACCTCTCATACCATCTGAGTTCCCTGGGGGGTATGGCACCTTCAGCTGTTAAGCACCCAATGTTGAATCAGTGGCAGCCACTTCTAAGGGCTCCACATTTATTCCAGACCAAATGAGGGTCCTCCCCTATGAATTACCTTCTTTTAAGATTGGGATGGTTGAGACTTATTTGGGAAGGAGACGGGTTTCTTTCTTAGGAAGACAGCACCTTTCTCCCATACCTCTTACTGCCATAAAAATCTTCTAACATTCAACATCACGTGGTGGTTAAGAACCTGGACTCTGAAATGACATGACAACAAATATGACTGTGGCCAAGCCCTTGCACCTCCATAACACCAATTCCCTTATCTGATATATGCAATTGTTGTGTCTGCTTCATGGCGATTTAATGAAGTCTTACAACCCCCTGAAAGGAATTCTCGTTGGAAATTTTGAATTTCAAATAAGACCTAAATGTTTCCCCTAAGTGTGAATTCAGCACAGAACCTGGCACAAAGTAAAACAGAGAACAGAAAGTTGTGGCTAAAAACACGGATTCTAGCCCCAATTACTTGGGTTCAAGTCCTGGCTCTACCACTCACTAGCTGTATGACCTTCCTCATTTTTGATGATAATTGTACCCATATCATAGGACTGTTATGAAGATTCTAAAAGTGACAATGAGTAAAGCCTTTGAAAAATGTCTGGCTCGTTGTAAGTATTTAAAGCATGCAATAATATTAGTGTTTGCTATTTGGTAGACATTTCCTTCTCCTGCACTGATTCCCCTAGTGTTCAGTTTGAATCCTTCCTGCTCTGCAGACATACCCCAGTGCACTTACGATTTTCATAACTTTAGAATCTGTTTCCCTATTATTATTCCCCTATCATCCATCATTTCACCAAATTACTTGTCATCTCCTTGTATTTTCTGCTTTCCATTCCAACATGTGCCAAATGCTTCTCTCTTCTGTATACTCTTCAGGGTTTAGAAATCTTCATCCCAGGGGAGTTAAAATTCCTTCTGTCTTATTCTAATCCAGCCTGCTCTAATGGAGTTGCGGTTTGAAATGAACAATCCTGGCAACAGATTCTGTTTGTTTCATATCCGAGACCTGGAGATCCCACACATATTCCTTTTGAACAAACTATGGATGGTGTTAAATAAGAAAACTAATTAATCAGCAAGGGGTAGATTTTTATAATACGTAACCTCCAGCAAAGATCTCAAATGATTTGATTGTCAGGGGAAAAAATTCAAAATCCTAACGTCAGACACTAGAACTCAAGCCCTTAAGAAACACAGACATCATCTGCTCATTTCACAGATGGGAAAACTGGGCCCAGATTCACAGCACCTCTGAATACTGAAAAGACTGTGCAATATTAATTCCTCTGTATTGAATGTGCCTTCTGTGGCCCCAAGCAAACCCAGGGACAGAGGCTGTCCTGTGGAAGAAACTCTGTTATTTCTCCATGGAAGTACCAGGAGAGAGAAGGGGGTGTTACAAGTGGAAGGATTCTGATACTTAATCAGGGCCCCAATCACTCATGCTCAAATGTTTCCCTATATCTGGGACACAATTCTCTACTTCTTTCCTTCTAACCAGATGCAGGGGTCTTAGAATTCCCCACAGGAATCCTAATTACAGACTTTGAAAGAAAATGTTGCATTTAAAAAAAAAAAAAGCATTCCGTATAGAAAATAATACCTAAATTTGTTTTGAAAGAGTGACTGAAGGAAGCAATACATATGTTTAAAATCTTTACCATATGCACTTTACTGACAAATCTTAAATTCCAAGCGTATCACTTCTTTTAATGTTTGTTTATTTTGAGAAAGAGAGCGAGTGTGAGCTGGAGAGGGAAAGAGAGAGAGAGAGGGAGAAAGACAATCCCAAGCAGGCTCCGCACTGTCAGCACAGAGCCTGATGTGGGGCTCGATCCCACAAACCATGAGATCATGACCTGAGCCAAAACCAAGAATCAGATGCTTAACCAAATGAGCCACCCAGGCGCCCCTGAGGGTATCACTTTTGAATGAGATAATTTAAATGCAGAAATATTACAAATGGAAGTGTAACTAACACCTTCTCTATCAAGAATTATCAACTAATTTTAACAAATTTACTTAAAGTATGTTCCCCTTTCAAATGAAATAAAAAATTACAGATAAAGTCAAATGCCCTTCATCTACTATTCCAGCTCCTTTTCTCCCCATCTCTCTTCCAGAGTAGAACTTTCCATGTTGCATTTTATACTAAAATAAACATACACAGATTATCACTATTTAATTGTTACATTTATAAAATCAGCTCTTTTTTCTTCCCACAGAAGAGGATGTAGCCTTGCAGATGCAGAGTTTGCTTCATGAACCAGAAAAGCCTAATAATATTTGCAAATATTCTTTAATAGATACTCATATTTTTAGTATAAGATCTTCCAAGGTGCTGATCGAAAAGGGCAGTGGTACAGCAAAAATTGGGCTGCTTCTGTGTATAAGTGGGATTCTACCAGGGTTAAAGATGTCACTAGCAACTATGCATCCCATTAGGGACCTAAGAAACCAGAAAAGGTCAGGCCAAGATATACTACATCTGCTTCCCCTCTGTATAGTCAACTCACTTCCATGATATCCTATATCTCTGCCTAAATAAATCAGGAACTTTGGGAAGTTTGGGACCACATACAAGGTCTCTGCCAAATAATCCATAATCCATGTGAAACTATGCCACTGGTGTCAGAAGTGGGACAGGCATGAAGATCTCACCATCATGACCAGATTTACTCAGAGATCAGAATGCCAAAGTAGGAAACAAGAAGTAAAACATGTCTCAAACATAAGAATTTTTGTGGAAGAGCTCAGTCCAGTGGGATTCATCCACTATTCCTCTGCCTCCAACCGTTTGGACCTGACATATAATAAAAGATGGCTCAGGCATAATTCCTATAATCTTCTAGATGAACCAAAATCCTTCTAGGACTACAGATCTCCAAAGGGAGTTAAAACCCCAAAAGAAGGAAACATCTGAAGTTTAATCCAGAACCTCTGGATCACAATTAGACATGTGAAAAGTAACATGGCATAGGGTAGGTACCAAGGACCCTGAACCTCCAGGTGGAACAGGTGGGCAGCAACTTTCTAGGGACAAATGATAGCTGCTGAGGATTTGGAGGTGAGAGGAAATGAGAAGGCAACTGAGAAATGCTTCAGTACTCACTAAGCCAATTCTCAGGTAAAACCAGTAACAATATGCTCTTGTACACAAGTGAACTTAAATGTATGCTAAATGTGTTATAGGTAAAGATAAAAAAAGGTAAGAAAGCTGACTCCATCAACCTTCACTTAAAAAGTGACCAATAAGGAGAGCAGTCCTAGGTTAAACTAAAACTGGGCTTTAAAAAAAATTATGTGTACAAGAATCACATCTTGGAGCTCTGGCATTTGTTCAGGTTAATTGCACTCCTCCACCAAAAATGATGTTCAGAGGGTCAGGTTCCAGAAATAATGTTTTCCTTGGAGCACACATCCTCAGTGCAGAAGACTTAAAAGACTTACTTTAGATGGGAAATTTGCATTGATAAGCATACCCCCCAAAAAAGTTTTTAGAGGGTCAGGTTCCAGAAATAATGTTCTCCTTGGAGCACACATCCCCAGTGCAGAAGACTTAAAAGACTTACTTTAGATGGGAAATTTGCATTGATAAGCATACCCCCCCCCAAAAAAAAGTTTTTTGAACGTGTTTGAAGTGATGGCAGTAAGGTACCTGGGTGCGGCTAAGTGCTCGCATGTTTGAGTTGAGCATCACAGAAGTGAAAAGTGTAAGTATCCTCTTTCTCAGGAGGCTGCACAGTTCCTCTGTAAAACTAATTTAAATGGCCTCAAGACAATACAACCCAAGTATTAGAGAGCTGGCCTCTGCTTTATTCCAGACAATTCTGTTTAGAGGAAGATAACGATCCAGAGCCAGCTGGGATAAAGGGAAGAGGCTGGCAATGCTCCCAGCTTCTGAATATAACTGATCAGTCCTCCTACCCCACCCCACCCCATGCCACCCTGCCCTATCACCCCACCCCACCCCACCCTATCCCTGGTTTGAGACAAGCTAGAATCTTAGTTTAAATCTTGGTTTCTCAAGTTTCTGAGCCAAAAACCACTCCCTCAAGCCCAATACACACATTTCTGATAACAAAAGGTAAAAAAATAAAATGCAAAAGGTGAAGCAATGGTATATAGACAATAGTCAGCACAGGAGGGACTCACTGAATAAAAAAAAAAATACAGTTAAAACAGCAGAAGGTCCTTGGGGCACCTGGGTGGCTTAGTTGGTTGGGCGTCCAACTTCAGCTCAGGTTCTCACAACTCGTGAGTTCGAGCCCCATATCAGGCTCTGCACTGACAGCTCAGAGCCTGGAGCCTGCTTTGAATTCTGTGTCTCCCTCTCTCTCTGCCCCTTCCCCACTCATGCTCTGCCTCTCTCTCTCTCTCTCTCTGTCAAAAATAAATAAACATTAAAAAAATGTTTAAGAAAAAAAAAAAAACAGCAGAAGGTCCGGATCTGGAAACAGGAGAGGGCAGATATGGAAATGGCTATAAAATCTACACTGGCACAGTGGAGTGGCACAGAGTCCTTGACCCGGTCCTGCAGGTACAGTTGTGCAGGTCCCACATCAACACGTGCAACACGTGCAGCCCTGACCTAGACACCCAGGGAAAGTACGCCCCTACCTCCTCCACCTGGCACCCGACTTTGCACAGCCTGAGTCAGCAGGACTGCAGATGACAGTTAACATCTGAGACCCTATTCAAAAATCAAGACAGTGAAAGTGGAGGAGAAACAACTTCCCAAGAGAGACGGCGGGCAAACTCAAGGTGCCTTGGCTTCCTCCTTCCCCAGAGCCACCTCATGGAAATAAATCCAAGAGGGCAGGGGATTGGGACCATCACAAACTAGTGGCCCTCCTGCCTAAATACAAACAATGCCTCGACAGACACAATAGGGACCGTGGCTCCACCACTCCCACCCACCAAGCAAAGAGGTAATATGTGAAACCAGGTAAATTCCTAGAGCAGGTCCTCACCAGGAAGTCCGACATCTGGTCAGCCCATTGATTTTTGACAAAACCATTCTTTACTAGAAGATGTCATGGTTCCAAACCACCACTAGCCCGAAAAAAATGCTGTGACTGGGGGCACCTGGGTGGCTCAGTAGGTTGAGCATCCGACTTCAGCTCAGGTCATGATCTCACCATTCATGAGTTCAAGCTCCACATCACGCTCTGTGCTGACAGCTCAGAGCCTGGAGCCTGCTTCGGATTCTGTGTCTCCCTCTCTCTCTGCCCCTCTTCCCCCACCTTGCACTCAGTCTCTCTCTCTTTCTCAAAAATAAACATTAAAAAAAATTTTTTTAAATACTATGACTGAATTTCTTCTAATGACCATACTATTACAACAGCAATCAAAACTTGGAGTACAGGCAGACATGTTTTGATCCATATAATATTTGTATATTTACATTAAATCTTTAGGTCACTGTAACATATTAAATTCTCGATGTTACCCTGCTCACACTCTCTCTCTTGCTCTGAAAAATAAACATTAAGGGGCGCCTGGGTGGCTCAGTAGGTTAAGTGTCCGACTTCAGCTCAGGTCATGATCTCACAGTTCGTGGATTTGAGCCCCGCGTCAGGCTCTGTGCTGACAGCTCGGAGCCTGGAGCCTGCTTCAGATTCTGTGTCTTCCTCTCTCTGTTCCTCCCCCACTCATGCTCTGTCTCCCTCTCTCCCCTTCAAAAATAAATAAAAACATTAAATAAATAAATAAATAAATAAACAAACAAACAAACAAACAAACATTAAAAAACTAAAAAAAATTAAATTCTCGATGTTAGTTTTTTGTGACAATAAAAACCCTCTGGAAATGGGTTTAAAAAGTCTAAAATAAGTACCATTTTTTTTAAGTTTATTTATTTTGAGAGAGAGAGAGAAAGAACACACAAATGGGTAAGGGGCAGAGAAAGAGGGAGAGAGAGAATCCCAAGCAGGCTCCACACAGTCAGCACAGAGCCCAATGCAGGGCACAGGCTCACAAACCACTAGATCATGACCTGAGCCAAAACCAAGAAGCAGACAGATGCTTAACTGACTGAGCCACCCAGGTGCCTCTAAAATAAATACCAATTTTTAAAACTGGGATATCTAAAAGTAATAAAAATACTAACTTTCAGCTAAACCATAGCCCTTATTTATTGGTGTTTTTTATAAATTGGTTCTTGTGGAACCTAGATAGTAGTGTGAAAGTTTTAGTCTCACAAAAACAGATAGTACTTCAACTTTTAGAGTAAAGTTTGAAACGGTTTCTGATGAGTCTTCGTATTATTTCATTTTTACTTTACTGACACTCCTAATTAACTTTAAGATTCATACCAAGTCAATTCAGAGACAATAAATCTCTCTATTCAATGGCCTTTATATTTTTTTATATTTATTTATTTTGAGAGAGAGAGAGCACATGTACACATGCACGAGTGGGGGAGGGGCAGAGAGAGAGGGAGGGAGAGAACCCTAAGCAGGCTCCACGCTGTCAGTGCAGAGCCTGATGCAGGGCTCAATCGCACGAACCATGAGATCATGACCTGAGCCTACATCAAGAGTTGGACACTTAACCAACTGAGCCACCCAGGCACCCCTCAGAGGCCTTTAAAGAGCAAAGGCTTGGGGGCGCCTGGGTGGCGCAGTCGGTTAAGCGTCCGACTTCAGCTCAGGTCACGATCTCGCGGTCTGTGAGTTCGAGCCCCGCGTCAGGCTCTGGGCTGATGGCTCAGAGCCTGGAGCCTGTTTCCGATTCTGTGTCTCCCTCTCTCTCTGCCCCTCCCCCATTCATGCTCTGTCTCTCTCTGTCTCAAAAATAAATAAAACGTTAAAAAAAAAATTTAAAGAGCAAAGGCTTGACAATGAACTGACACTGATGCCTAAAATGATAAAAAGAATTAAAAGATTTGAACATAGTTACATTTTTATTGTTTTCCATGATACAAGGTTTCCTACACCTATCTATTTTTTGAGGTTCACATAGTAGGCAGCTCCTGAAACAGCTCCCAATAATCCCCACTTCCTTCAAGTCCATATGTGATTCCCCCTCTCTTGCAAGGAGGCTAGACCTAGTGACTTACATCTGACAGACAGAGGATGGCAACAGTGATGGATGTCACTTTCAAAACTGCGTTATAAAAACTGACTTCCGTCTTGTTCACACTTTTTCCTGTCCTCTCAATTGGTCAGTGACAGATCTGGCCACCATGTTACGATGGAGGGACTCACATGGTAAGGAAGCCAGAGTAGCCTCTAGCCAACAGTTCCTGAGAACTGAGCCCCTCACTCTGACAGCCCATGAGGAACTGAACCCTCCCACAACCATGTGAGTGAGTCTGGAAGCAGATCCTTTTCCACTCCAGCTGAGTGGACTGCAGCCCCAGCCAACACCCTGTTTGCAGCCTGTTGAGAGATCGAAAGCCAGAGAACCCAGCTGTGCCACACCCAGATTCCTGACTGGAAGTAACAGTGGGGAAATAAAGCCACTAGGTTCGGGGATATAACTTGTTACCCAGCCATAGATAACTAACATAATTCCCTTAGGGTGAGACTGGGATTTCTTTCTTTTTTTCTTTTCACAAAGTTGGTACCCAAGAAACACTGACAGATGAGTTCATCTGGACCCAGGCACTTAGGGGCGAATTCCAAGATGCTTAAGAAAAAAAGAAGTGGTGACATCAACTTCTAGGCTACACTTTAAGCACACAGCATGACAATGACAAAATTATTTTTAATTAGATTAATAGGTCCTCATGCTCAGATCGACCTTTAAAAAATCTAAGAGATAAGTGGTCATAAATGCATGCTGTTTAAAATATCTTTCTCTTTCTATTCCTAACATTACCACCAGTCCCTGTTTTATTCTATTCTCCTCTGGCATTCAAATAAAACACCACAATGTGCATCTCAGATTCTGATATCTCCACAAAAAGGAACCACAATTCTTATAAAAAAGAAAGAAATAAACAACTGACTGCATGTTTAGGACAGAAAACTTAGAGGTGAGCCTGGAGATCCTTGTTGTCACAGAAAAATAAGGACTTTCTCAAAGACATCTGAAAGTATGAAGAATAAACTGGTTCAAAGGGGCTCCTTGGACCAACCTGTGACTAGTTAAGCAGCAAAACCAAAAGTCATAATTATGGTCAATTAGACCAAGTCTGGATCATCCAAGGGCACTCATTCCTGATGACCAAACATTAAGCTCTCTTTAAAAAGTTCTCCTCGGGGCTCCTGGGTGGCGCAGTCGGTTAAGCGTCCGACTTCAGCCAGGTCACGATCTCGCGGTCCATGAGTTGGAGACCCGCGTCGGGCTCTGGGCTGATGGCTCAGAGCCTGGAGCCTGTCTCCGATTCTGTGCCTCCCTCTCTCTCTGCCCCTCCCCCATTCATGCTCTGTCTCTCTCTGTCCCGAAAATAAATAAACTTTGAAAAAAAAATTTTTTTTTAATAAAATAAAATAAAATAAAAAGTTCTCCTCATGGGGCGCCTGGGTGGCTCAGTCGGTTAAGCAGCCAACTTCAGCTCAGGTCATGATCTCGAGGTCCATGAGTTCGAGCCCCGCGTCGGGCTCTGTGCTGACAGCTCAGAGCCTGGAGCCTGTTTTGGATTCTGTGTCACCCTCTCTCTGACCCTCCCCCATTCATGCTCTGTCTCTCTCTGTCTCAAAAATAAATAAACATTAAAAAAAATTTTTTTTTAAAGTTCTCCTTGCTGACATGAATCTATTAATTCATGCTTGGCTCCAAAGAGACAGAGACATGACCCTTAAAGAATGCATATGCAACCACCCACCATGAGTTTTGGGAGGACCAAGAGAACTGGTTTTGTGATCTCAAGATCAGTTCCAGCGCCACTGGGATAAAAGGGGACTAATGTAAAGTCAAGGTGATCTGAGAGGAAACATGCTCTTTAGGGTTCTGGGAAGCTGGAGCTGGCAATGTGGGTGACAAAACAACTTCCTCCCTTGGAAGAGGACGGGCTTCGTGAGGCTGAGTGAAGTTTGAAGTTAGTAATCATCTGTGAAGTTCTCCTGGGGTGTTGACGGAAGCACCCTATAAAGGCAGGAAAGAAACACAGGGATGGAGCTTTTTCTCACCCCTAGCGGCTGTTCACCCTGTCAGGAAGCAAACGGCCCAGAAAACATGCTGCATCTGCTCCTTTTACAGGAGAGCATCTCTTCTGTTAAATTTCTACATCCTTGGCTTAATGAGAAAGAAGAAAGTGAATGGTCTATCCTCTCCTCAACCCCAATCCATACCCTACCAAAATACTCCACATACAAGCTATTCACATCTTTACTTTTAATAAGATTAGCACTCAAAACAAAAAACAAAAACAAAAAAAAAGCTGTTTCTATATTCACTACACAACAATGAACAAAGCCACCTAATTGCTCAGATCCTTGTCTAAACTTCACAGTCTAAAACTTTTTCGTTTTTGCCAAATTGATGAAAGGGAAGACATGTTAGCTCATTGATTTAATTCAGTCTAAAGAGTCTAAAAGAGGGGCACCTGGGTGGCTCAGTCAGTTGAGTGTCTGACTTCAGCTCAGGTCATGATCTCACAGTTCATGGGTTCGAGCCCCGCATCAGGCTCTGCATTGACAGCTCAGAGCCTGGAGCCTGCTTCAGATTCTGTGTCTCCTTCTCTCTCTGCCCCTCCCCCCCTCATGCTTTGTCTCATTCTGTTTCTCAAAAATAAATAAATGTAAAAAAAAAAGAGTCTAAAAGAGAAGAAAAAAACCAAAATAATGACTTGCAAATAACTCATACAAAAAGCTATTTGTGGAGACTGGCAAGGGGTAACAACAATGCCATTTATTGGGTGCCCGTTTTGTGCCAGGCACCTAGCTTGACAATTTACAGGAGCTATCTCTGGCTCTTTGAAGCACTGTTGTGCCCAATTTACAGATGCAGAAATAAAGGTTCAGAATAGCGAAGTAACAACTCATCCAGTTCGTATCAAAAGCAGGGAGCCAGGATTTATAGAGTTACCAATGATCACCTCCTTCCAGTTTTCAAATCTTTCCATCACTCTAAAATATTCTCTCGTGCCCACATGCTATAAATCCCTGATCCCACTGCCAGCCCAGGCAACCACTCATCTGTTTTCTATCTGTATAGATTTGCCTTTTTTGAAGATTCTTTTTTGGTTCTTTGGGGTGTTTTGTTTTGTTTTGTCTTGTTTCGTTGAGGAGGGGAGAGGCAGAAAGAGAGGGAGAGAGAATCCCAAGCAGGTTCCGCACTGTCAGCACAGAGCCCAACAGAGGGCTCGATCTCACAAACCATGAGATCATGACCTGAGCCGAAATCAAGAGTCAGACACTTAACCAACTGAGCTACGGAGCCACCTTGAGATTTGCCTTTTCCAAATATTTCACGTAGTATACAGTCTTTTGCATCCGGCTCGTTTTGCCTAGCATGTTTTTTCAGGTTCATCAGTGTCATAACATATATCAATACTCTGTCCCTTTTTATTGCTAGTAGTATTCCAGTAGATGGGTTCCTAGTTGATGGACATTTGGATTGTTCCCAGTTTGGGGTCTTGTATGAATTACACTGCTGTGAATATTCATGTGTGTATCTTTGTGTGGACGTATGTTTTCGTGTCTGTTGGGTATACTCCTAGAAGTGGACTCTCTGGATCCTATGGTATATGTGTATGTTTAACTTTTTTTTTTTTTTTTTTTTTTTTTTTTTTTTTCAACGTTTATTTATTTTTGGGACAGAGAGAGACAGAGCATGAACGGGGGAGGGGCAGAGAGAGAGGGAGACACAGAATCGGAAACAGGCTCCAGGCTCTGAGCCATCAGCCCAGAGCCCGACGCGGGGCTCGAACTCACGGACCGCGAGATCGTGACCTGGCTGAAGTCGGACGCTTAACCGACTGCGCCACCCAGGCGCCCCTGTTTAACTTTTTAAAGAAACTGCCAAATGACATCACCATTTTTTATTCCCTCCAGCACCAAATAAAAATTTGAGGCTGAATATTCAAGAAACTGGAAAGACTTCAGATCTGTGTTCTACTCATGCACCAGCGGCTGTGTGTGTGTGTGTGTGTGTGTGTGTGTGTGTGTCAAACATTCTTCAGCAGCCTGACTCCAATGTGCAAAAAATTAAGTCTGTAACACTGTGGACTTCGATTCCTTAGTTACCTTCAGTTTCTTAGTTACCCACCAGTCTGGCAGTGGATCTGGTAAGGCTTCTGAGCAGCTCTTGCCTATGTAGATAACCATGGTAGGCCAAGTGAAATACCCAAAATTTGGATAAAACCGGCCAAATGATCACCATTCCTCAGTGGCTCCTCACCCTTTCACTATTCTGCCTTTGTGACACATTAATTTTCATTTTTCACGATTGACTTCCAGAGGGTTCCTTGGGATCTATGCGTAGCATACTCCCTAGGTCCCTCTGTATCGTCTTTAGAACGTGGCACTCTTACCTATAATAAGTGGCATTATCATCTTTATTTCCCCATCTCTCAGGCAAATAAGAGTGCCCAGCAAGACCACATCAAATGCTAAATCCTAGGACTCCAACTTGTCACCCTGGCCCAAATGAACACAACACTAGCAATCACCCCTGCATCTGACTGTTATTAACCTATTAAAAAGAGAGCATGCACGAGCCATGGTTTTCTTCCTCTCCAAACCAACTGAATCCATTTTACAAAATTTCACGGGACACTCTGTTTTCTAATATCTACGTGGTGGTGCCTCTTAGCCCCAATTCTGTAATGTGCTTGCAAATGCTATTACACTTGTCCGACATGGTTTGCTTTCAATAATCCCATAGCTTTTTTATTTCTTGGAATGCCATGGACCTCCATATGTTTACTTATTCTCTGCTTGTTTATCAAGTGCACAAAGCATCCCCCACCCTCCCACTGCTCAAGAGTTCCACACACCTGATTTCTAGATTAGGTAAGACAAGGAAATGGAGCAGGGGACAGAGTCCTGAGGCAAGGAAGAATGTATGAAGGAGGGGGTAGGAAGGAAGAAAAGATATTTCCAAATACTCTCCTGTTACAATGTGTAGCCATCTGGGTTTTTATCAGTTCTCATTTATTAGGTAAAATTGCTTAAAACTAAACATTCCCTATCTGAACTCTTGAATTGTCAAATGTATCTGTGTCAACTGTTTTGTACTAAATCACTTTCTGAAAGCAGTTGCAGGGAATCAAATCCACCCACATCCGCCCCCCCAAAAAAACCACTAAAACCATCACCAAAACCCAGCCATCTAATATTCCATTCATAACTGACCTTAACATCAATGCCCCCTTGACCTGGGTCCACACACCAATGCCAAGGCTAATAATAGACAAGGCTCCCCTTTAGGCTAAAGCACTACTGTGCACCAGCCTACTTCTCACTCCGCATCCATCATCTTGTTTTAGTCTTCCCAGAATCCAGTGAGGCAGCTACAATTACCCTTACTTTACAGATGAGAACCTGGGCATCAGAGGAGGAAAATGACTTGCCCAGGCTGGCATAGCTGGAAAGAGGCAGAGTGGGATTCACACACCAAAGCTCTTACTCATTTCTCTAAGTCAGGCTGCCTCCCTGAGTTAAACTCCCCAGGCCCCAACAGAGTTGCCATCTCTTCCTCATCATCAATAAATATTTATGAAGGACCCACCGCCTACACACCACCGCTCTTGTTTCCACAGCAACATGCTGTCAGAGAGTCATGGGAGTATCCTGTGCTTAAAGGAACAATGCTGTAATGTCCTGTGATCATGGCTCTGAAAGGTGACAGTTACACTACCACAGCGGACTCCGTCTCAGCCAGCAGCCAGGAGCTTGCAAGCGCTGTGCGAGGCATAAGCAAGAAGAAACTGAAGAGAGGAGAAAGGGAGTGGGTTTTTACCCAAGAAAACAGTCTGCTTTCATTGTGAATGTGTTTGTGATTGTTGCTGAAACAGAATCCAGGCCAGGTTTGCACATTAATTGTTCTTTTATTAGGAAAGAAATCAAGCAATCCAGGAGAGAAAATAAAATTTGACTGTACTGCTAACAGTTCCCCAGAGATAACTGGCAATGATTATCGAGTTAAATGACTACATCGCTAACAATTGCAATCTCAAGTCAGTCCCCTCTACGATCCATTGTCGCTCTCACTGTACAGACGCTGAAATCCTCTAGTAAATGGACTAATTATCCCCGTATCTGTTTTAGTTGTTTCTCTCTTGCCCCATCCCAAATCATGTTTTGCCACACTCTCAATAGGCTGATTTCAAATGCTTTTTTTTTTTAACTACCATTCCTTGCAATCATCATCCTGGCTCATGAAACACATCTTAGTAGGAAGAAGGAAACTGCCTTTTGATGACAGGCTCTTGCCACTGACTTTTAGACACCATGACCAACATGTTACAGCAAAACATATCATCCCAAATGTGTACTAGATACAAATTCAAATTGCTTTTAAGACTGGGAACTTTCAGATTAAAAAGGTATGAGGCACACACCACTGAGTTTTAAAATGTATTCTTTACCCAAACTTGCCAAAAGTTTTAAATAAGATACTTTAAAGCAAATCAAGATATTGTCGTATTTGTACTAGATCTGGATTCCAACAGTTTCAGCATTTAGAAATTAAGAGGATAAGTCCATTTTAAAAAATCAACATTTGCAGCATTCCTGCATCTACAAATGTAGATGCTCACGAAGAAACCTGGGGGAAAAAAAATCAAATGTAAATGGTCTAAGACATTTGCATTAAACCAAAAAGGAGAGAAAAGATATCTACAGAAAATCCCCATTTTTACAACTGAATGAGGCTTTCTCCCACACAAGCTAATCCCACTCGTTCAAGGAGCCTCTAGCACAAACGCAGTCGCTTGCTAAGTATATGCCGTAGTAGGTTTGCAGAAGTCACTCGGCTCAAGTAGAACCAAAAGAAACATATGGTGCCTTAACAGTAGATTTCTTCCCCAACTGTACTCCTGGACTGCTTTTCTTTCCCGAGTGTTCCAAAGAGCAAACAAAGAAAAGGTGCTGGCTCCTCACACTTCTCTAAATGTTTTAACAAAAGGCTGCTGAATAAACACATTACTCATTTAAAATTTGAAAAGAAGTTCTATTCCTGAGCTGACAGCAACTGGATTTGCATTTTAACAGTTGTGGGCGAGCGCCACCTGGCGGGAGGCACCGGAACCGGCGTGCTTTGTCCGTTGGACAGCTTCCCCAGGCCGGTACCGTTTCACCGCACGCTTCGCAAGAACGGCTGGACACCCGCGGCGGAATATTTTTGACACTGATTTTTTGCCACGGGAACGTGAGTACTGTGAATGCGTGGCGGGCCCGCCAGGCCCTGGAGGAAAGTAAAAACTTAAATCACGAAGCACGCCCGGGGGCTCCAGGACCGCCCCCAGCATCTTCCTTTTCTCCCCTCCCCAGCACACCTAATGCAGACCCAGAGCGAGGAGAAGCAGAATTGCATACCCACCACCTTTAGAACGGTGCCGTGCCTGTCCCTCTTCCCTCACTGGCTAATCCTACCCACACACCTCAAAAGAAGTGTCCTAGTCACCCAACTTCCCGGCCACGGAAACGGGCTGGCCCCTTCGCAGAAGTCCCATACTGAGTTCCCATTTAGTAGGGAGCAAGAGAGACGCCAGTGCCTGTCCAACGGAGTGTCACTCCATTGCTTCCTAACCTCAAGTGCAACCTGCTTAAGGAAGGCTACACTCCACCGCAGCTTTCTTTTTTTCTTTCTCTCTTTCCTTCTTCAAAACAATATATGGGCACCGCTGTTACTGGGCAATCCGAAACTCATCTTTTCCTACATCTCACTTGTTTATCTCAGCCTGTCCGCGTCATCTCAGCAACCTCCAGCTCAGTGTGGCCACATCAAATCAAATCGGGGCTAAAAACAAACAAACACAACAGGCAAACAAACTTCAAGGTGATTTTGAACTTGGAAGCATACCTGGCCAATCCCTCCCCTTGTCTCCCTCCACCTGCCGCCCAGTCTTTGGGCGCCTGGGGCTGGAAGTTTGCCTGAGGCGGGCTTTGGTGATGGAGAAGACGCAGGATGGTCGTGGTCTCCCATGCATGCCAACCTATCTTTAGGGGCACCCCAACCCCCCAACACTGAGAACCACCTCTGCTCACCTCCTTCCTACGGTCAAACCCAAATATGGGTCCCCCACCCCTAAACTTTTCAGGAGCCAACAGGCTCAAAGGTCGAAGCCACTCCGCTCCAAGGGCCTTAACTGGGGCGACCATCCACTCTGGCTGAAAACCACGGGCTACGGGAGGAGGTCAGTGCCGCCCCAGTCGTTAACGCCCACACCCCCACGGTGCCTTCACCGGCTCGCTTAAGCCTTAGCTGAGGGGCGCGGCGTGTTTCGAGCAAGTCTGGAGCTGGCCGTCTCTCCCTGGAGACAAGAAAAGCCACCGCCCCGGCAGCCGCGGCCTGCTGGCGACCGGTGCTCCCCCACGAAAAGCGCGCGCTGCCCCCCAGAAGCTGCGGGGAGCGAACGCTCCACCCCGGGCGCCGGTGCCGCCTCTCGTCCCGCCGCCCCAAACACTCCAGTGACAGATTCCGACAAGTGGGAGGCAGCAAGTGGAGACGTTCGCAACAACCGCGAAAGTTACTCCCGCCCGGGGGCCCGCAGCAAAGTCGGGCGGGGAACTCCGCCAAACGCGGGCTGCCGGGAGGGGGGACGCGCGGGCCCGGGCGCGCAGGGACGCGGCTGCCCGCGCCGGCGACGGGGTCCCGGCTCCGGCCCCCGGGACGCGCCCCCCGCCAGCCCGCACAACTTTCTCCCCCGAGGGCCCCGCGGCGGCCTCGGGCGCGCCGGGGAGCGAGCGGGGCCCGGCGGGCGTACTCACCTGCGGCGCTCTGTGCCCCGGCGCCGGGCAGCGAAGGCAGCTGCAGCCGCAGGAGCAGGCTGAGGGCGAGCGCAGCGAGGCTCGCCATCCGGGCGGCGGCGGGCGGCTCAGCCCCTTCCCGCGGGGGCCGGGGCCGGGGCCGGGACTCGGGCGGGCGCGGGGCGGCCCCGCATCGCCGGCGCGGCCGCACGCAGGGGCTCCGCGGCGCTCCCGGAGCCGGCGCCGCTGCGCTCGGAGCCGAGGCGCGGCGCGAACTGAGGCGGGCGGCTGGGCGGGGGCGGGACGCGGGGGGCGGGGGCGGGGGGCGGCGTCCCCCGAGTCCTAACGCCGCCGCCGCCGCCGCCGCCGCCCGCCCGCCCGGCGCTCCGCCCGGGCCGCGCACACACCCTCGCGCGCACGCCCGCGCCCCGCACACGCCCGCCGCCGGCGCACCCTCGCAGGGGCTGGTCGGCTCCGGGCGGCCGGCTCAGTCTCGCGCCCACACGCAGCAGCCCCCGCGCGCACCCCCGCGCCCCCACGCGCGCCAGGGTCCTCGCTTCCTCGCCCCGCGCAGCGCGGCGCAGCCAAGCATCGTCTGCCCGGCTTGGGCGCAGGTACCGGGGGCGGTGGGGGGAGGCGGGAGAGAGGGAACAGCCGCCGTGTGAACTCGGAGTGGGAGAACAGGTGAGTGGGGGCGCGGGAGGGAGAGGAGGCCGGGAGGGAGCAGCCGTCTCAACTCGGGATGGGGTGGGGGGGCAGGGGAGTGGGGGAGGGGTCATCTGTCCTAAGCTGGGGCGGGCGTCTGCTGGCGAGGGGCTCGGGCACGCCCTGAGAGGAGAATTTCCTCTAAGAGTCGACACCCCCCTCACCCCCCACCACACACGCACACGCTCCTCTGGGCGCAACCCGCCTCCTCAGCCGCCCAGGCACCCTTCTTATTCACCCACATCTCTCCCTGTCCCCACCCCCACGCGGAAGGGACGACGACGGGGCTGGAGGCATACCTCTCTCGCCCACTGCCTTCCCCCCTTCCAGTTCGCGAGAGACAGAACCGTGTAGTTTTTTCCTTTTTCTTCCTGGTCTGAACAAAGACCTGGTTGGAAACGAAAGCCTAAAACCATAGATCAGAGTCCTAGCTGTCCCTTGCAGCTCACAGGCTGGAACTCTCTGCTCTCCTGGGAGCCAGGATCTCATGGAGCAGACCTGGAACCACTTGCGTCCCGGCGGGGGGCCTGGGCGCTAAAAGCTGGGGACAGGGACACCTAAGCAATGCTCAAAGAACTCACATTTGTGAACCTGGCCAAAGCCTTCTTTAGGTCTCAGCACAGCCTTCCCCCGCACCCCCTCCTTGTTGGGATTCCAGGGATTGGATTGGACAGATTGGGGCAGAAATATGAAAGTCAGGCATGGCTAGGTTTTCCAAAGGTGGGACACCTCAGGGTCTGGATTGAGTTGCTGTGGCAGAGAGAACACGGGGCCTCACTCTCCCACACGCCCAGTTCCCACAGGGTGGAGTGGAACAGGACCAGTGCTCAACCTTGGCACCAGGCTGTACCTGCCCAGGATGAACCCTCTGTGCTTTCCCAGCTGCCCTCCACACCTGGAAGCTGTCCCCTCTATTCCCGCAGGAGTACATCCTCTCACCTGATGCCCGACAGGGCTCTGGTGTCCAGTCACACACCTTGCTTTTGCACCTGCTGTTCCCTCTGCCTGGAAGGCCCTTCCCTGCATCATCTCCCTGGTAAACTTACACTCGTTCTTAAGGCTTCTCTGTGAAACTGGCTGAGAGGCCAGCGCTGACTGGAAAAAAAGGGGCTACTTTCCCTGTCTGCCTCCCATCAGCCTGGGGACCTGGGGAAACCTGGCCACATGCTCACCCCTGGCTCAGGGCTGAGGTCAGTGTCAGTACTGAAGAAAGCAGGCTGGGGCCTGAGGTGAGCTTTGTGATGGCTGGAAATTGTGGAGTGACGTTCTGCCCTGTAGCTCCTTTCAGTTCCACTCAAGAAGATGGCCTCTTGTCCTCAGGATGACTGCCTTTAAAACCCATGGGACCTCTGGGCCTCAGTTTCCCTTTCTACACAATGGCTTCCCCTTCACCTCTGTTGGGGGCCAGAAGCAGTTAGACATTTTAGCTGCAAATCTCTTAATCCGAGCACAGTTTTAGGGGAAGCTTGAACCATGGGGCATAAAGTGATCTGGCTGCCTGCCATGTGCCAAGAATGGCAAGACTGTGGGTTTGCAGCTTACAGAAGATGTGGTCTGTGCCCTCATGAAGTGTACAGTCTGGTGGAAAAAACTGGACAAAGAGAAAAGCAGTCAAGGACCCAGAAATGCAGAGATAGCCTCCCATCTCCCCAGCGCCCACCCTGCCCCCAGTAATGATCAGTCCCCCAGTGGGGAGCAGAGAATCAGGGGAAAGACATCTTGGGCCATGGAGTCTTACTCACCCATGGGGAAAGCCTATAGTTATAGTAATATAACTGTTCTTTTATCCCCATTTTACACACCAAGAAACTGAGGCCCAAACAGGGCAAAGACCCTGTGTAGGGAGGCAACTGAGGAGTGGCTACACCATTGGAGCCTTTTATCTTCTTGCAGTGGCACAGGGCCCCACTAGTCATTTAAATTTAAAATTTAGAAATTCAGGGGCTCCTGGCTGCCTCGGTCAATGGAGCGTACAACTCTTGATCTTGGGGTTGTGGGTTCGAGCACCACAATGGATATAGAGATTACTTTAAAAAATAAAATCTTGGGGCACCTGGGTGGCTCAGTCAGTTAATCATCTGACTTTGGCTCAGGTCATGATGTCACAGTTCATGGATTCGAGCCCTGCATTGGGCTCTGTGCTGACAACTCAGAGCCTAGAGCCTGTTGCAGATTCCGTGTCTCCCTCCCTCTGCCCCTCCCCCACTCTCACTCTGTCTCTCAAAAAATAAACATTAAAATAAATTTTTTTGACATAAAATCTTAATTATAAAATAAAATTTAGAAATTCAGTCTAACCACACTGAGTGTGGAACTAACCACATTTTTTTTTAACGTTTATTTATTTTTGAGACAGAGAGAGACAGAGTATGAAAGGGGGAGGGTCAGAGAGAGGGAGACACAGAATCTGAAACAGGCTCCAAGCTCTGAGCCATCAGCCCAGAGCCCGGTGCAGGGCTCGAACTCACGGTCCATGAGATCATGACCTGAGCTGAAGTCGGACGCTTAACCAACTGAGCCACCCAGGTGCCCCTGGAACTAACCACATTTTAAGAGCTCAGTAGCCACCTGTGGCTAGTGGCTGCCATATTGTACAGTACAGCTGTAAACATTTCTATCATGATAGAAAATTCTATTGGACAGTGCTGCTCAGACTACAGCCCATGAGCCAAATCTGACCCACTGTTTCTTTTTATAAATAAAGTTTTTTGGGGTACAGCCATGCTTATTCATTTGGACACTGCCTATAGCTGGTTTTTGCAAAAGTTCTATTAGACACTGCTGCACTAGAGCAGAGGTCAGCAAACTACCACTAGTGGGCCAAGCATGGCCCTGATTGTGTTTTTATAAATAAAGTTTTATTGGCACACAATCCTACATATTTGTTTACATATTGCCTGTGATTGTTCTCTGGACTACAGAGGCAGAGTTTAGTAATTGTGACAGAGATCGTCTGGCCCACATCTGAAAATGTTTACTGTCCTTGCCCTTTACAGAAGAAGTTTGCCAACTCCTTCTCTAGAGGCAGTCTCACAGCCCAAATCATCAGTCTAGAACTGGTTCTCAAAGTGTGGTCTTTGGACCAGTAGTATCAGCATCATCTGCCTGGAAATTTGTTAGAAATGCCAAGTCTCAGGCCCTCCCCTGGACCTACTGAATCAGAAATGTTGGAGGTGAGGCCCAGAAATCCGTTCTAACCAGCCACCCAGGTGAGTCGGATGCACATTCAAGTTGAAAACCACCAACCTGAAACACCCACAGTGAATGTGCCCATGAGTGGCCCACACAGTAGAGATACTGATGGGTTCCCATGGGAACAGAGCATTTAGAAAGATGTCAGAAGAATGATAGCCTTTGTGCAGCAAGGCCTTTGACATCCCCTCGACCAGGCCACGAGCGCTGGGAGGGGACCTCTCACCAGCCCCCGGTGCGGATGCCCAGGCCCCGCTGCCTGACGGCCCACCCTCCTACGGAGCTGTCAGCACATTTGGCTCTGTCTCCACATAAATTCATGGGCCAGCTGTCTCTTTTAATCTGGTTGCAAGATGAAACCATTAATAGATGTCAGACACATTGGCAATGATCTCTTCATTAATAATTTCCTCCTTTCTGAGGAAAAAAAAATTAGTAACAAGCAACCATCAATAATTCAAAAATACGAGTTAACCTTTCTATTAGCAGAGTGGCTTTGCACACACCGCGGACTCTTTCAGAGCCAGTAGTTCTGACTCAAATCGTGTTTTATGGCACAAATATTAACATGCATTAATGCTCTCCGTCAAGACGCGCAAATATAAATAACCCAAATGCAACTTAGAAACCATAAGTAGTTTTCGAGTGTAACCTCGTGATCCTACCATTTTGTTCTATGAAAACATGCATTGTCCAATAATATTGCTGTGTCCAAAAGCAGTACTTCACAAAGAAATCGTTTGCACTGTGAGGCCCTTGTGGTTAGAAAGATTTCCCTTGCACTGAACCAACACTGCCTGTCTGCACCTTCCTCCCCTCGGAGTTGGCTCCTCTCTCTGGGAACACACGGAAAGATCCTGGACACGCTTGCAGGTGACTCAGTTGGATGTTGGTGTGCTCTAGGTAAGCATTCTTGATTCCTTACACTCTTCTTCATCCTCTCCTCCTCCTCCCCCTCCTCCTCCTCCTCCTCCTCTTCCTCCTCCTCTTCCTCCTCCTCCTCCTTTGATTTCTAGTCCCCCACCATCTGGTTCCTCTTCTCGGAAATACTCTATTTTGGTAACACCCCTCTTTTGGGCGAGGCCTTGCACCTGCCCATATTCCCCATGCCTCCATTCACCAGTCAGGTGACCACAAACTAATCACTCTCTCTCTCCAGTTGTGTTTCCCCATCTGTGAAATTGGGGTGATTATTCCCACCTCACTGAGCTGAGTGAGAATTATGTGAGTTAATGGATATGAAAGCATCTAGAACAGGACCTGGCCCACTCAAGAGATCATTTCTTTTCCTTTCTTTCCTACCTCCAAGTCTTGTGTTAACGTACCACCCCAGCCTTGATTCCAGGCCAACTATTGTAGACACCTGGTCGGCAACACGGCACGGACAGCCAGCTGCTTCATCCTTGGGCCAAAACACCAGCACATGGTCCAGACTATTGGCAAGTAGACGTCAGTGCTTGAGCTGCCCTGGATTTAACGTGAGGACCACATCTCTCTTTGCCTAAGTGGGATCTGCCAAGTAGCTGTTTCTTTTAATTAAAAAAACAAAACAAAACAAAAAAACTAAATGATGTGTGCCAGGTACCCACCATGGATGTTTTGTCTCTAACCTGTGCCCAGCGTCATGAGCAGTGGGGTGCCAAAATACAATGACTCCATCCCATAGGAGCCCCCAGGCAGCCCACGTGGAGAGGTCACACCAGCCCACTAGGGACAGGGTAGCTAGTGTCATGGTTTGAATAATAGATGTCCGTCATGATGGAGATAGAGCCCCAGCCTTTACCTCTTCCTTCCAGTAAAGCTGTTCCCTGATGAGGCCAGAGAAATGCCACTGTGCCCTGGAGTTGTACACGAGCACTGAGGTCCCCCAACTCTCCCCTCGTCCCTGACTCCAGACTCAGGTTCAAGAGGATCCAGGTGGGGATGGACTTGACAGTCCAAGGTGGGGTGAACCTGTTTCTCCTCTGCATCTGCCCTGCAGTGGTCTTAGCTCCGTCTTCAGCCAGCCCCTCTCTGCCTCCAGTCTCGTCCGCCTAACCCCTCCTCACACACAGCAGCCAGGGCCGTTGTTCAGGAAGACTGTCACTCCACAGTCTTGCCCCTCGCCAACTTGACACCCTTCACAAATGCTGCATTGCCCTCAGAATAGAGTCCGGAATCCTTCACGCAGCCACCAAGACCTTCCATTGGCTGGGCCCGGCCTGCCTTTCTCAGCCAACCTGTCCTTAATTCCCTCGAAACGCACCCCACCCAGAGTCCTCACCAGGTAGGGAAGGAGAGAAATGTATTGTGGGTGGCAGGAACCGCTCAGAGATGTGAAAGCGGCTGCACGTTCAGAGAGGTTGGGGCGGGCCAGAAGGGCTGAGGTCTCGGGAGCAGTGGCTCCCTCTGACCCAATTCCAGGACACAGACCCTTTACCCCAGCCACCCTGGCTCTGCCTAGGGCTTTTGCCTGTATCGTTGCCTCTCTCTGGAATGCCAAATTCCAAATCCGTTTCCTCCTCTATCCCTTTCTAGGCCTACAAATCCTCATTGCTCAGCTTTGGGCAGGTCTGTAGTGGGCAGGGAAGAAGGATTCATCTGTTCTGTTTCCACAGTGCCATTAGCAGAGCTGCCTTCTCCATGAGGGCGGCAGCATCTGAGGCTGCCAGGACTGGCTTACCCTCCCCCATCCCGTCAAAGCCAAGCCCTACAATGCATACAGCAAGCACTCAAAAGATGTTGGTGGAGACTAGGGCCACATTTGCCTGCCAGGGCCGAAGAGGAGTTCAGTGATTTTCAGACAGGAGACTCACTGCCCATCTAGCAATGTCTGTGAGACAAAGTCAACTCATCAGAAAAGGGCCAGAGCAAGGTTCACAGGTGCTCAGGGTGAGAGATGTCAGGGTGACATTTCCCAGCTGTCCCCGATCCTAGGGACCACCAGGAGCTCTGTTAGTAACTCCAAGTACCCACTCCCCCCAGAACCGATGAACACAAAACTTGAGGGAAGAGCTTGGAAATCTTACTTTATGACTGTGCACAGGGGAGTCTCATGGGAAGTCGTAACAGGGTAACTCTGTCCAGGCCAGCACAGAAATGACAGGCCTACATTGTGGTATCAGACCGCTGGAAGCACCTGGCCCAGGCTCAGAACGGTGACAGGCCTGTCCCTGGCAGAGAGGAACCAGAAGAGGCATTCCTGGCCTGTCTGCTCACAGCGTCAAGCCTCCTCCAGGTGGGGCCCAAGTCCCAGGAACAACAGACACTGGCCCTCTGAGAACAAAAATATGGCACTTAGCATTTTCAAACAGAAGTGATACAGAAAGAATGTCTCATTTTTTAAAGAAATCTTTAAAATTTCCTTCAGGCCTCAGGTTTACACAATTGGATTCATCAGAATCCTTGATTCTTTTTAAATTTTTTTAATGTTTATTTATTTTTGAGAGAGAGAGACAGAGCATGAGCAGGGGAGAGGCAGAGAGAGGGAGACACAGAATTGGAAGCAAGCTCCAGTCTCCAAACTGTCAGCACAGAACCTGATGTAGGGCTCGAACCCATGAACCACAATATCGTGGCCTGAACTGAAGTTGGACGCTAAACCAGGACTGAGCCACCCAGGCGCCCCAGCTTCCTTGATTGTTAACAAACTTTCGTGTTTACCCTGCATAGCCCTCCCTTAGTAATGTTACTTATTTGCTCATGTTTATTATTTTTTATGATTATATGGACTTGGTCTTTCATTCTCATTGATTTGTTATTTTATTATTGTATTTCCAGAAGTAACATGGACCTCCCACCATAAAAACAAGGCCCTTGACAGTAACAGAACTCTGCCCACTACAGCCCAGCCTTTGGATGCTGCACCAATCAGACACAGATTGCCAAGAGGGCCTTGGGAAGGAGATTCCCACAGGGCAGCCAGGCATGGGTTTCTGCTGCAGTGGTCTTCAACCCTTCTCCATGTTAGAATCATCTGGGGCCCCACCCTCGCCATTGAGTTATTTGAGTAGGAGCCAGGCAACAGTAGTTTTTAAAGCTCCCCAGTATTTCCACTAAAAACCACTGCAAGGACTCCTCACTTGGAGTCTCCCCAGCCCTGGGTGGGCTATGAATCATCTCAGAAATTTAAAGGGGGTGGACTTGGGGTGGGGTCTACACAGAGCTCTACCTCCTCATATTCTCGTACACCCTTATAAAGATGCCCCACCCCCTTGCCCATCTCAGGGAATCCCTGCATGGAAGGAGAGGTGATCCTGGATGAGTGATAGTACATTTCTCAGCATGGGTCCCCGGGACACATCCACTCCAGAGCCACTTAGGGTAGGTGTGCATTCATTTTGCATGGAACTGAATCAGAATCCTTACAGATTGAGGCTGAGGAGTTTGATTTTTTTTTTTTTTTTGACTTGCACACCAGAGGATTCTCAGGACATTAAGTTTGTGAACGGTTAATGCCGTGTTAGGACGAGGAAGTTGAAAACCTGCAGATACAACCTTGAGCCTACTGAGGCCAGGTCTGCATCTTGCCCATTTTTGTGTTTCTGACAGCTATAAGGGTTTAGAGGATGAATACTGAGACTGGAGCGTGCACACACATTGTATTTTAGGCATGACTCTTTCTTACAAATGACATGTCTAGCTCAAACCAACTTACGTGAAAAGAGGAATCCGGTGGCTTATTTAGCTGAGCGATTCATAAGCACCTTCAGGCAAAGCTGCATCCAGGTATTCAGTTGTCTCTCTCTCTCTCTCTCTCTCTGTCTCTCCCTCTCCATCTCTCAGTGGTGCTTCTCTCAGTGGGTAGTCAGGGAAAATTGGGCAGTGACCACTCCATATATGGGTCTCCTGGCTTAGAGCCTTCAGTAGCATCCCTGCCAAACTCTAGTGAAGATACTTTGGCTGATGTAGGTCACATCCATTTCCTGAAACAATCGATTTGGTCAGGAAAGTGGCAGAGAGGACAATACTATAATTGGCCAGCCTCAGTCATTTGTCCACCCCTCCATATAGGGGGTGGTCACCATAATTGACAGTCCCATAAAGACCAAATGGAGTGGGGAAGGAGTGTTTTCTCTAAAGGATCTTGGGCAGTCAGGTAACCTGTATCCACCTCATTTATAAATCACAATGCTCATAAACCTGTTTAGTAAGTGATCTGCTGACCTAACTCCTCACCCAGGGTCTGCTCTCTGCTTAACCTGCTCTGCATTCTGACACTCCATTCAGTCCTTCGTTACCCACAGAGACCCTATGATTTTTATACAACCTACCCTTCCAACGTACCAAGGCATAAGTGTTATCCTCAAAATATTTTCAAGCAGCCAGCTCCTCTATAGCCAATCCAACGGAATAAATAGTTCTTTCAGCTTCAGAAAATGGCGACTGTTGAAGAAATATTTTAGTCCACAACACAGAAAGAGATTTCACCTGAAATGATAGCCACAAATTTTAGCCCCCAGAATCTCCTTCACCACTCCCGGAAACGAGCTGGATAACAGCAGAAGACTCCAAGCACACTGAGATCCTTCATTGGCGTGACAGGCCAGACTGCACACGTTTATTCAAGCCATTCTCACATCAAATAAAACGTTGATAAATCATTATTTCTACAAGCTAAAAAAATGCTAATAACTCAAGGCAGAATGAGATTGAGTTTGTTGAAATGAATGTGAAGAATGGATGGGGACAATCTTGGAATGTAAAACCATAGAAAATACCACCTGGGAACACAGAGATCATTTGTCTTATCTGGAAGCCTGTCTCCAGGGTGGCAAATGTAGGGATTGGTTTGAGGACAGAGTATGCCCTGTGCTCTGGGAGGGGGCTGAAGGGCAGGGAGGCAGAGGTGCTCCTTTACCCAAAACTACCATTCATCTCTGTCTGCCACAGAAGCTTAAAGATTGATAATCTTGGGGGTTTTCCACTTTGGTTTTTCTTCTGCCTTTCCGAAATGTTTGAACTTGCACTGACCTTGAGCCAGGCCCGCAGCTAAAAGCCCGGCATGCACCATCCACCCCAGTTCTCATTATTCCCAATGTACAGGTGAGGAAACTGAGGTATGAGGAGGTTTGGTGCTTCAGGATGGATGCTGGTTTTAGGTTTGACTTTCTTCTCTACCTGTCCTAGATGTTTTAAAATCACTGTAATTGTGTCTCCCCACCGTGGATCAAGAATGCTAGTCCAACCGTCTCTAAACCCTTGTCATTTTATAGACATCTCAGTAGAGCTTTGCTAGTAAACAAACAAACAAACAAACAAACAAACAAATACATTCCGCTTACCCAGAAGCCAGATCCCCTGCAATAACTTCCCAGCTAGGTTCTCCCTGGAGCAGAAGAATGCGCCATTATAGTCTGGGTTGATTTTGGTTTTTTTGAAGGCTTTGTTTTTTCAATTTTTCAGGCCTTACCTATCCCAGGAGGAACCAACGTATGATAACAGAGACAATGTAACCTGAAAAAGTCCCCAGATTAACAAAGGAAGATACTCCCCAGTACTCAGTTGGGGTCAGAGCCTCTGCTTTGAGGGACTGGACCTCTGTCTAATTCTTGTTTCCTGCAAGAAGAATATTAAGGGCCCGTGGATGTTTTAAGACACAAATGTATGGAATTTTCTCAGGTTTCTCTCTCGGATAGGATTCAAAAAAAAAAAAAAATCAGGAATTGACAAATGTTAAATACTTCCTTACTGCTAGTAATGCTTCCCCCACTCCTTCCCCTTTTTCTTCTCCTGAAACTCCTCTAACATGAATTTATTTTCTATTTGAAAGCCAATCTCACTGGTTATTAGATATTCTCCCTGCTGTCACCATCAGTAAATTATTAAACAGCTGACCAAGCTTTGTTTTAAAATGATTCTCTTATGAAGCTCAGTGATATATTTGCCATGAATACTGAATGGTGCCGCGGTCTCTAAGGACACGTGAATGATTCCTATTTACTACCTTTAGCGAAACGTGTGTGCAATTAGCAGCAAGAACTTGACTTGAATCACAGTTACTGGAGATGCCTGTAGCTCATATATATGGAGCTCTCTTCACTCATTACACTCTGACTGGGAGAAGCATACGACTCTTCTAGGCTGTGTCACAAAATAGCACCTAGACCTCCCCTTTGTCATTCCTCACCTCCTTTCTTGCCCTGCCACCCCTGAGCCTTGACATACCTGTAGGGACCTCTTCCTTATTTAAAGAAGCAGCTGGGGTTTTTTTAAATATGAAATTTATTGTCAAATTCGTTTCCATACAACACCCAGTGCTCATCCCAACAGGTGCCTCCTCAATGCCCATCACCCACTTTCCCCTCCCTCCCACCCCCATCAACCCTCAGTTTATTCTCAGTTTTTAAGAGTCTCTTATGGTTTGCCTCCTTTCCTCTATGTAACTTTTTTTTTTAAGAAGCAGCTGGTTTTGACTGGATTTCCACATAAAGAAAATAAATATGGTGGGGATAAAATTATGTAACCTGTTTGTGTCTCCCATTTCCTCACCTACAAAACGGAGATCATAACTTCTACTTCATGGATTCTATAGTTAGTAAACCAAGCACTGAGCATAGTGCCAGGCATATAGTAAGTGCTCAGGAGCTCGTAGCTACTTTTTTTTGCCTGTTAACTCCTGTGTGAGTCCAGACTCTCTAAGTTGTGACAGAGACTCGTCTCAAATTCACTTAAGCCAAAGAGGACATGTGCTGGCTTACCTAATCAAACAGTGGTTGATCAGGAACCAGGAAAACAGAAACTGCTTCGAGTATTTACCACAGAGGGAATTTAATTTAGGGAATTGGCTACAGAAAGTGATGAGAGAACTGGGAACCCAAAAAGGGATAGGAAGGTAACTCAGAAATACACAAGAGCGAGAAGCTACTCCCTACCTTAAGACGGAGGGACCAAGATACTGGAAGCCTCAGAGTATGATAATGCATGGAAGCTGGAACCATGGCAGATGTACCCAGGGGAAGCTGAAGCCAAGGAGGATCCTTGTTTGCTTCTAAAGAAATCACCCAAGCAGAGAAAGAGGGGAAGAAATCCCCTTTGGTCTCCTTTTCTTTTGCCCTTCAGTGTCCCACCAGCGCCTCCCACTGGCCAAACCCAGCCAGAGGCCAGCAGAAACAGGAGCCTAGGAAAGCACAACCTCCCTATTGTCTGACTCCAGAGTGTGTGTTCTTAACCACTATAAAATAATGTCTCCCTTGCACAACCCCACAAATCCCACCCCCACTTGATTACACCTGCATTAGCATTCCCTCTCCAGGTGCTGTAACTGGCCCCATTCTTGGTTGTGAGGTATTTAAGGGGCCCTGGGTGGGTAGTTGGTCCCTCTATTGACCGTACTTGCTGGGAATGTCCACCAGGTTTCTGTAAACCCTCTGAATCTAGCATGAAGTTGTCGACCTTGGGCATCCTAGACCTGGGTTTCAAAAAACCCTTTGGGAGGTATGACAAGAAGTGGTGGGGCTCCAGGGACAGAACATTATGTCTTAGGGCTCAGGTACTGGCTGGGTCAGGAAGAACCAGGTAGTAACTTGAGAAAAACAAGCACTGTCATTCACTGTGCTGCCACAAGAGTTTATTGGAAAGTGGATGTTGAATTTGGAAGCCAGCCTCAGCAAGGCAAGTGCAGACTCTAGTTTGGAGAAGCCAATCCAAAACTTTAACTAATGATCATATTTTACAGCAGGCTCTGAAGGCAAAGAATGAGATATGCTGTATCTTGTTACGAAATCTAAGAATGAAAGGGGATTTTGTGGAGACTGTGGAGTCAAGAGTTGGTGCTATTCATCTTCAAAGAGACTGGTTCATATAACAAACACTCTTTCCGCAACTTCTGAATCCCAAAGCCTCAAGTGAAAGTACTTCCTGTCTCTTGGCAAAGTATTCCAGTCTGCGGGATCAGACTCTTGATAAGGCAGTAATTACCGGAGCAAATTTCACAGATACAAAGGCATTTTTTAAATAATTTTAATTATTCAAAAGCCTGATTAATTATCTAGCCTAAGGATCAGAGGCCAGAGAAGGATAAAACTGTGTGGAAGTGGTTACCCATGACGGGGGAGGGGAAAATTCAGAAAATTTCTTCAAACAGAAAGCTACTCTCTGTGACTATGTAGTTAGATTTTTGAACCCTGCTGTGCTCATAGAGGATGGACCACTGGACTGGCCATTAAGATACCTGGATTTCAGGTCTGCTCCCACCACTGACCCACTGCATCCTCAGCTAGTTCCCTTCCCCTTATCAGAACCCTATAAAATTAGGAGGGGAAAAGTAGAGGAGGATACAATACCTAGTCCCTAGGCCTCTGTCAAGTGCTGACATTCTACAGCAATGTGAGACTTTTTTTTTTTAAGTCTAGACACCATTGGAAGTTTTCCTGAGACCATGAAAGTCCTGGGAAATATTATGAGCATGGAAGAGCTGTGATCGTACTTGAAGTTGAGTAAACACTCAGACACCTGTGTGGGGAACATTAGAACCAGGAGAGATTGGTAGTGGGGCAACATGAGACATGTCAAAGAGACCCGTGTGTCCCTAAGTAAATGTCTGCCTTTGGGTGGAAAAAAAGTAACTCCCATTCAGTAAGTGTTTATTGAGCATCTTACATATACCTGTATGTGATACACACACACACACACACACACACACACACACACGTATATATGTATCTTACATATATATATCTGGCCCTGTGTGAGGTACTGCCTTCAAGGGCAAAGATGCCTTGCTTAGATGGTAGTCCACTGATGCATCTATTTGGATGATGACATCAGAACATTCTAGAAACAGAGACATTATCCACTTTTATTGACATGGTAAGTCATGCCCCGAGCCTCTGTTTAAGTCTTCTCTGTAGACACAGTGATGAGACTATCTCCTCAAGCATGTGCCCTGTGTGGGCTTAATGGCTTTCCTTAGCTCCAACATAGCTCCCAACACTCATGCCTGGCTTTTGAACAGGTTTGTTGTTTTTTTTTTCAACTTTTTTTTGGGGGGGGGGGACAGAGAGAGACAGAGCATGAACGGGGGAGGGGCAGAGAGAGAGGGAGACACAGAATCGGAAACAGGCTCCAGGCTCTGAGCCATCAGCCCAGAGCCTGACACGGGGCTCAAACTCACGGACCGCGAGATCGTGACCTGGCTGAAGTCGGACGCTTAACCGACTGCGCCACCCAGGCGCCCCTGAACAGGTTTTAATGTTGGAGATCCCATAATGTTTTCCATATGAGAAATTTTCAATCAACGTTGGGACAGTTGACAGAAAGCTTTCAATTTGTTCTCTTGATGGTTCCTCCAACAACACAAAGAGAGTTCCTTCTTGGCTGTTTCCTAGAGCATAGCACAGTAGTTAAGAGCATGAACCCTGGAGCTAGATAATCGGATTTGAATCCTTGCTCTGCTGCTCCCTGGCTGCATGACCTTGGGAAAGTTATGTAACTTCTCTGTGCTTCAGTTTCCTTGTATGTATGTAAATTTATTGTTATAAAGATTAAAGTGCCCACATGTAGATGTGATACAATGATATATGCTATGTCATATATGATATATGCTATAAAAAGCTATGTTACATTATATACTTTTCTTCGGTTCTATAGGATTCAGTTACCTCATGTCTAAAATGGGACAATAATTTTTATGCATTTATTCAACAGATATTTACTGAGGTCTTATTAAGTGCCAATCACTGCTGTGGGAACTTAGAATAATACCACACTAAATATAACAAAGTCCCTGACCTCTGAGAGTTTGCATCTTTGTGAGTGGAGGAGCCAGTCAGGACAACCAAATAAATGTGTGATATGGAAAAAATTATAAAGCAGACTAATGTAGTATGCATGCTTTCTAAGATACATTGGTCTGGGAAGAACTTTCATAGGTGATAACATTTGAGCAGTGATCTGAGTCAATGGAACAAGCAATCTGAAGGTAGAAGGTGGATTGAAGTCCTAGGGAAGAGCAGGTACCAAGGGCCTGAAGCAGGACCAGGCATGACATATACAAGGAACTGTTATGAGTCCATAGTGGCTGGAGAAGAATAGGGGAAGAGAAAGTGGTAGATGAGATCTCCAAGGAAAGACTCAGAGGGTAGAGCACACAGGGTCTCGTAGACCAGGTCAGAACATGCAGAGTATCCTAAAAGTGCTTGGAAGCCATCAGAGGCATTCGAGGGAAGGGTGACAAGGCCTGACACATACACAAATTACTTACCATCCTGCAAGACAGAATGTGATGCACTGTGGAGAGACACAAAGTGTCCAAGAAGTTAGAGGAAAGGGGTTATTTCTGACTCAGGAGAGCAAGATAAGCTGCAAGGAGCCAAGGAGAAGTTAAGTGGGAGGAAGCCAATATTTCAAATGAAGGTGCGTCTGCAAACATGATACTTACGGGATCAATCTGTTGATTTGTTCATTCGTTCACTTCTCATTGTCCCCTCTTTGTGCAGTGTCCTGTACTGGATGCTATAGGTACAGTGGTGACCATCATCCAGCTCAGTGCCTGTCTTCCACGAGTGCACAGAGCAGACCTAATGGAGTGAGAGATTACACAGGTGTCAATTCCTGTTAAGCCACTAAGATTCAGGGTGTATTTGCGTTTCTGCAGCACAGCACAGCTGGCTTGTGACCTCCAGGACTGAAGGAGGTACTGATCATGTGCCAGCAACTCTAATGGATTGACAGGTATTTGTCATGACGTGACGATGTTCCCCCTGATCGAGACAGCTCCATCAGTAAACCCATTTCACACTTACACAGTCATCTTTGAGAAAACCTGTAATGCATTTAGCCACTGCTGTAGCACCACGCTCCTAATCATGGTTCATTGTCCCAAAGGAAGAAAATGAAAAACAAAAAGAAAATCCATCCTGAGATAAGAAGTCATCCCAAAGAACAACCATCCAGCTTTGGTATTAATCTGGCTCTTTGAGGCGGGCTTACTTTGTGCCGGGGACCTTGCTAAGTGTTTCACAATAATTAACTAATTTGATCTTCAAAATGGTCTGTAGCCCTGCACTTACCCCTTCACCCTAACTTCTTTGGCACTTTGAACGGCCAGCACGTGCACGGCTTTGCCTGAGGGTTTTCTCTTCCTGACAGCGCCCCCTTTACAGCTGGCATGGCAAGCCAGAATTGTCAGGGAATTAATGCCTCCTCCCTGCATGTGCACACACATGCATGTGCACACGCATTTGTGCGCTCACACACAAGAGAGGCCCTCCGTGAATTATAGGTGGGAATTTGTGGGTGAATACCCCAGCTCCTTCACCCCTCTGGTGCATGTTTTCCACTGAGGGGCCTGTTTCACAGTCTCCCAGGACTCCCCAGCAGGATTAAATTCTCGTCCCCCACAGTGGTGGCTTGCTCAGAACTTGCTTTCCTGTCTTCCTTTACCCTTCATCTACCTTCACCTCCCAATTAATTTCTTGCTCTTAAATCCATGTCTCAAGATCTACTCCTGAGGGATGAAGATTAAGATACTGCCCAGGGAGGGAGGAAGGGAGGGAGGTTCCATATTATCATCCTTATTTAGCAACCCGGAAAATTGAAACAGAGAGGTTAAATAACTTGCCCAAGGTCACAGAGCTGGTAAGCAGCAGATCCTGGCTCAAACCCAGCCACTGGGCTCCAAAATCTGTGCAATTAACCCAGATAGTCTGCTGCCTCTGGCTGGGAGAATAACACAAACCACTGAGCACCTGCCTCATTTACTCGATTTTGTAAGACACACAGGTTGGTGAGCTACCTGGATTCATCTCTAACCTCTTCAGAGATCCAGCGTGTAATTCAGAAGTGTGTTTGAGAAGGTATTTGATGTGATTTTCAATGCAGTGGCAGCCACACGGTGATCCATCAGCCAGCTCTCTGACAGAGAATTGATCTCCCAGGTCAGGAAGCAAACCTCAATTTACGTAGGATGCACTTGGAATGCGCCCTCTTAGTAGCACACGGAAGATAAAGCAGAGTCAATGACAGTTCTTGTCAATGAGTTTGTTATGGCAAGAGGCTCTTTGGGCTGAGTACCACTGCTGACACTCCAGATGTATGCTTTTTTTTTTTTTTGAATGATAAACACATTGCCAGCGTCTTTTAGCCCTGCTTGTCAATTTCTTGATGTTTCCAAGTCCTCTTTTGATCCAAGCATCTTCATCCAATAGCACAAAAGCAAAATGAGTACTTACTTGGTTCCCAGGCCATCAACCATTCTTTTTCCTTCAAACTAGATCTCTCTGATTTTTCAATTTTGTTTCATGTCTGGATGAGTAATTTCAGAACCAGGAGGTTGGTGAAGTCTGAGCTTCCTCACTCAGGATTTTTTGCCTTTGCACAAAAAGAAAAGCCCATCGTAGCAAATTGTCTGTGTGATTCATTTGTTGCAGGCACTGATGAAAAAATTTTTTTCTTTAAAGATATTTCAAAGATTCTGGACCATTATGATAGGAAATAACCCCCAGAAAGTGAGACGGGCAAGATGCAAACAATTTAATATTAGATTTATTTTGCCATTAGAAAGCTTATCCCTTTTGCTTTTTGGGTGAAATTTGAGATATAGAGGATGAAAAATGGAGGAATGGAAGATCTGATCAAAACCGCCTCTGCTGGCCTAAAGATTAATGTTTTCAAAATACAAATTTATTTTTCTTATGGCAAGGTTTTCTTTATTCATGCCTTTAAAAAATTAAAAATCATGTGGCTGGTTTCTTCCTACTTCTCATGCTCAACCAACAGATAGAACTAAGTTTTAAAAAAAGAAAGTGGAGAGGGAAAGAGGAAGGGAGCAAAGTGGGAGAGAGGGAGGGAGGGAGGGAGACAGGGATGAAAAATAGTATGTGGAGGACATTCTTTCGATTCCAAACTGTAACTACCTCATTGGCCATCTACAATGAAAATGCAATGGACGTTATTCAATGCCTCACTTAACTCCATCTGGGTGAATTCAATCTTTTAATGTGTTCATTCCAGAGTATGCCTGCGGTATCCCTTCTATCATTTCAGCTACACAATGGTGGTGACTTTAGTCAAGAAATAGAGTCTCTTAGTTTGCTTCATTCAATGTATATACCTTGAGGCTCTTCCTCGGGAAGACACCTGCTAGACTCTGAGAGGCTAGGTTATACTGTGTAACAACAACCCCCAAATCTCAGAGACTTGAAACAATACAAGTTTATTTCTTGCTTATGATACCTGTCTGTTGTGGAAATACTAGGACCTCTGGTCTACATGGTCCTCACTCAGGGGCCCAGGCTGAGGGAGGCTCTATCTCTGTCCTTCAATGGTTGCCAAAGCAGGAAGAACAGACGTGGACAGTCCTGCACTGGCTCTTGAAGTACAGAAGTGACACAAGTCATTCTGCTCACATTTCATTGGCCAAAACGAAGTCACATGATCGTGACTTAGTTCAAGGGGGTAGAGAAACACAGCCCTACTATGTGCCCACAAAAGAGGGCAGCCCAAGATATTTGGTGAGCCCTTTTCTTTTCTTGTCAGCATTTTAATTTTTTTTTAAGTTTTCATTTAAATTCCAGTTAGTTAACATACAGTGGAACATACAACTCTTGCTATGGTGGAACTCATTGTCTTTAAAGATGCCAATAGCAACAACAAAAAAATTTTAGCAGTTCCCTAGGAGAGGAACAAACTAAATGTCACAGGTTCAAAGAAGATTGGGAAGCTGGACCTTCGAAGATGAGCAGAATTTTTATAGGTAGAGATGAGAAATTGGGCTTTTCAGGTGCAAAGAAGAGCAGAACAAAGGTGAGAGGGCCAGAACATGTGAATTATGTTACAAAAGAATAAGTAGTTTGTTTTACTGTAAGTAGTCTGTGTATTTAAAAATTTATAAGATCTAAGAAAAGGGGTGGGTTAGCCCCTGGAAAAAATGCATACCAGCCTAGGGAGGATGAACTTCTTTCAGAAGATTGGGCTATCTATCATTCATTCATTCATTCATTCATTCATTCAGTATCCACAAGTAATGATCACACTCGGCTCTGAGGATGTGGCAGCAAGATAATGAGAATGGACAAAAGGGAATCACTTTAGAAAAGATTTTGAAAGGGGACTTGAAAGAACTGAGTCTGTTTATGAAGGATATATTTATGAGGGTAGGAATGGAGGCCAAAGGTGACCCTGGAGGTGGAGAACATGCTGGAACCAAGCATCCAGAGAGCACAGAAAGAATGGAAGTGGGGAGGATGTGGCTAATGGACCACAGGACGAGCAGGATTCCAGGTATGCCGGAATTGAGGTCTGGATTTGCAGTTCCAAAGAGACATGTGGGGGTGTGCCCACCCAGCCACATTTCAGCTCAGTCACAAGACATGTGGGAGCCCTCTAGTGGACACTCTTGGAGCTCAGCCTAATTCTCTCCCCCTTACCTTGTCTGTGGGACTCCGTGTTGGGGTTCTGCGGGGGATCATCCTCTGGCCTTTGCCTCTGACATCCCACAGCTGCGACCCTCTGGAAGACTGGCCCCAGGCTCCTGGGCTCCCACTTAGCACATGAACACACACACAGAGATGTGGCATGAGGACCCTGGAGTAGACCTCAGTCAGTGACTGGCTGGTACAGGAAGGGAAAAGCCCAGTTTTCAGAACAACTATCGAGGTGTGACTTCGGCTCCAGAATGCCCTATGGGAACATGTAGACACTATCCTCCGTGGACTTTTGCCTGAAATCACATCTTGGGTCCTTGCTTGGCCCTCTTCCCCTTACTGATTTCTCCTGGGAGCAGTTCCTTGATAAATCACTTGCAAAGAAATACCTGTCTCGGGGTCTGCTTCTGGGGAGCCCAGCCTATGTCCAGCACCTGTAGTGTACTAAGCCCTTTGAATAGGACACAGCCCGGGTTTTCAAGGAGCTCACCATCTGGTGGGGAGGCAGGTGTCTGCATTGATGATTTCAGTACAGTGTTTGAAGGTGCTATAAGACAGAGATGCTGGGGGTTCAAAGGAAGGCATAGAAATGAAGTCAAGAAGCCTTCGTAGCAGAGGTGACCCTTAGATTGGATATTAAAGGAGGAATAGGATTCTGCTAAGAGAAAAGTAGAGAAGGGCAGTATAAGCAGAGGAAATACTAAACCAGAGTCAGCAGGCACGGAAGGGATGGGGAAATGGGAGGGCAGGGAAACTCCAAGTGGTCTTCTATCATTGTGGCATAAAGGACAGAAAAGACAGTGGTGGGCAGAGACCACAGATGATCCAGAGACCATGGAAGCCACCTCGGGGGTAGGATTTAAGCAGGAGGAAGTGGTCATGGAGGGAAGATGCACGGCCTTTAAGCTGTAAAGCTAGTCCACAGTGCTCTCCCAGGGACAGCTCTCATGAAGCGTGGGTCTCCGTCCCAGAGGCACTCAACAGCACCCATGAACTTCCTCTCATCAACTGATAACTGTGACCTACAACATAGGCTCCCAGGGACAAGTAAGGAATAAACAGAAACTGTCCAGCGCTTCTCTGGGAAACATTTTTTTTTTAGTTTAGGTTTTCCCAGAAGCAGATTTAGACAAGGATTTGAGCAGTTGGAATTTGTTTGGGAAGTGCAGAAAATACCAGTAGAGGCATGGGGAAATGAGACAGAAAAGGCAAGGCAGCCGACACAAGGCATGTTATCAAGCACATTACCACTGTGGGCAACCAGAGCCAAATTTCACGGGAGCTCTAGGAAATGATGTGGGACACACATCTGGGTTTTCCTACCGCAGGGACAAGGTAGCTGGGGTATTTGCACCCCAACTCCCATTAATCTTGGCCAGGAGGCCCCTCCCAAGGAGTGTGAACAACAAAGTGCCAACAGGCAACAAAATGCAGGTGCAAACAGTTGGAAGTCAGGCCACTGTGCCCCGAAGTGGTAAGGGCAAGGGATTTGAGCAAGACATCATGGTGAGCATTATACTTTGTGCTTCTTGCGCCCCTCCTCAGCTATAAAGGAAAAACACCCTCAGGGTTCTGATTTCCCCCTTTCTCCTCTGTGCGAAGGTTAGAAAAAGATTCAGAAAGGGAATCACCAGTCAAAAGGGGGACTATATCAATCCAGAAACCATTCAAGCGTCATTGTCCCTAACCTATTCGGGGCTGGCGTATCTGCCAATTGGCACAGATTCATTTCCTCACTCCATAAAGCAAGTGAGCAAAAGAGAAAACCAGCTCATAATAACCCTTCTACAAAGTCGAAGCAGAATTTGACTTTGGAATTATAAAGAATCTCCTGGTCTTTTCACCCGAAAATGCTAGTATAAAGTTGCCTCTAACACACCACCTTTTACTAATGCAAAGATGTGCCTGTATTCGATACCACAGCCATAAGGGAATCAGAGACTCTCTTTTTAAGTCCAGTGGTTTGCAAACTGCTCTGAGGTCTAGGGGCTCTGCAGAGGTGTCTGAGGTGGGGAGGAAGAGTTTTTTCTGCTCCAAGTCCCTGTCTTAGTTTCGGTCCCCCTCCTCCGACGCTGACCCTGAGACAAGGATCCCAGTGCAAGTCTTCTATCTGATAGGCGATCCCAGGAATCACCAGCAGGGGGTGAGGAGGTGATAAAGGGAAAGGAAAGCAGCCAACACAAGGTGTGAGCAACTGCAGTTACCACTGTGGGCACCTGAGGCTCGTGCCTCCTGGGAGCTCTGGGAGCTCTGGGAGCCCGTCCAGATCACTCGCCCACCCAAGGAGTGAGGGAGCTGGGGTATTTATTCCCCAGTATAAACAGTGATTCGTTAGGCTGGTTTGTGGGGGTGAGGGGGGTGTTAATTTGCTAGTACTTCCAGCTTGTCAGCTAGGTGGCAAAAAAGCCCTTGGGGGCGGGAAGCATGTGCTGGCAGTTGGAACTCAGTGGAAGCAAATGAAATTGGGAGGGTGAGGGAACATGAAGGAGGCACCGGTAGCATGGGATCCAGCCACCCACCCTTACTCCTCTAAAAAGAAAGGCTTAAATCTCACCTGTCCTACATATCTGGGTATTAGGTTGTAAGAGTGATACAGAAATAAGCTAACACAGAAACATTTTAAAACCTCTGGTCTGATGCAATGCACGTATTTTGCAAACAAGGACACAGAGGCCCGGGGAAGGGAGTGTGCAGCTCCCCGTCACAGAGCAGGGACCGGACCTGAGGGCTCCTGAGCCGCAGTCCAGGCCTCTTACTGCACTCATTTCTGCCAAAGCCCATTGTTGCTGCAATTTCATTTTTCCAATTCCATTTCTTCGCATTATCCTCACTCTCCACGCACGCCCCTGTGACCTCGGCCGACTGTTTCTCAGCACCAACCACTCTGAGATCTCTGCTAGTCGGATATAATGCCATTCTCTTTCCATCTTTATCCGGCTCCTTTGACAAAACCTTTTGTACATTTGCAAACAGTGACCAAAAGTGTGAGAACCGGAGAACTGACGTTGGCACAACCACTTTGGAATTAAATGTAAATGCCCCGCTCACTTGGGTGACATTCTGGGCTGATAAAACCACCTCTGCAAATATAGTATCAAGGGGTCTGTTTCTAATACAGCTGCCTCTTGTCTTTCATGTTTGAAGATTATTCAAAAGCCTCTGGGCTGCTTTATGCATTAACACGTGGATGTCTTAATTTATCAAAAGACCATTCTGCATCCGGTTAATCTCACAACCTCAGTACCTGGGCCTCTTTCTAGCACATGATAAGTGCTCATAAATGTTTGCAAAATGAGTGAAGAATAAAAAGCATGGGCTCCAGACACTGTGCCTCGCCCTGAAACCAAAATTGAAAGACCAACTGTGGGAGTTATCCTGTGTGCTCTGTATTGCAGTGATACGCTACTAAACGTTGATCACGGCCTCCTTCTCTAGAAGGAGACTGACAAAAAATAATAAATAGCATCGTTCACTTATTAAACAAATATTTATTCGGTGCCACCTGTATGTTGGGCACTGAGATGGAAGAATGAGAAACAGGGGGGTTGGGGGGAGGGAGAGCAGGGAGGACTTTTCCTTCATGAATAGTGCAGCCCAAATAGATACTGATCAAATAGTCACACCAATTAAAGGTAAAATTGCAATTGTGGTAAGTGACTAAGGTGGTTTTAAAAATGATGTCCACAGATCCTGTCATGCTTCTCAAGAGGTAGAGCTTAATTCCCTTTCTTTTGAGTGTAGGCCGGAATCCATGACTCACTCCTAGAGAATGGAAGTGATGAGATGTCATTTCCAAGATTGTGTTCTGAAAAGACTGGGGCCCTCCTTTTAGATGCACTCTCTTCTCCCCTCCCCCCCATCTCCTCTCTCCTCCCCTCCCCTCCACTCCCCTCCTCTTCTCTCCCTTCCTCTTTTTTCTCTTTCTCCTTCTCCTTCTCCTCCTCCTCCTCCTCCTCCTTCTTCTTCTTCTTCTTCTTTCTCTCTCTCTCTCTCTGTCTGTCTCTCTCCTCCCTTGCTCTGGGGGAAGCCACCTGCCCTGCTGTGAGAACACTTAGGCAACCAATGGAGGGACTACCCATCTGGTGAGGAACTGAAGCCTTCCAGGCAACCATGTGAGTGATCTTGGAAGTACATTCTCCATCTTTATTCTAGCCTTCAGATGACCGAAGCCCTGGCCAAAAACTGACTATAAACTCAGGAGACCCCCTGACCTCCTTAGTCCACCAGCTAAGCTACTCCCATATGCCCGACTCACAGAAACTATGAGATATGTTTGTAGTTTTACGCTGCTAAATTTGGAATCGTTTATTACATAGTAATAGGTAAGTAACATGAAAGAAAAGTATAAGATGTACATAGTGTAAAATAGAGGGTATCTATCTATCTGGGAATTCAGGAAGAGCTTTTCTAAAAAGTGACTCAGTAATCGAGGGGCAAGAAGGCTTGGAAGAATAACCCAGGAAAAGGCGGTGCCATGTGCAAAGGCCCTGAGGCAGGAAAGGACATAAGTTGGAAGGGCTGGAAGAGACCAGAGTAACTATAGCATGGAGATCAAATGCAAGAGTGATTTGTAATGAAACCGACAGGGTGCAGGGGTCCCATCCATGGAGAGCCTTGAGACATTTGTCAAGGACTTGGGTCTTTATAAGGACAGCAGTGGGAAGCCTTTGAATAGTTTTAAACAGGGAGATGACCTAATCAGACTTGTGTTTCTTTCATGTCCTTTCAACTATTATTTCTTATCATGACGATCAGCTGACAACTTCCTCTCCCTGGACATGTTTTGATTTCCACATAGGCTTTCTTGCAAATAATGGAAACTACATAGGCTTAAAAAAAACTGCTCATAATTTGCAGTGCTAACTTCATGCTAACCCTCATCCCGTCCCAGAGGCTGTCAGTCACTGGCAGTCAGCGTTGAGAGGGTGAGATAGAAGTCTGGAAAACACAGGATGAAGTAGGAGCCCCCTTCAAGGTCATTTCCAAAAATCATGCGCCATTGTTAGTGTGTAGGTACACCTGTGCTTTTTTCAGGGACGGTCTAGAGTTTTTGTCATGTTCTCAAGGGGATCAGCGTTCTCTAGAAAAGAGCCTGAGACAAGGATTCAGAATCAGGTGACTTACTGAGCAAGAGCTCTCAGGGGAAACTTCTAAAGAGAAGACAGGGACAAGAGCCCAGCAAGAATGTGACCTCAGGTCATGCAGAGCCCTGGCCCAATTCACAGGGGCACTTTGGAGCATAAACTGGGGCACAGAATCGTCCCCATTCTAAGGCAAAGGGCAAGCCTTTTGGAACCCCATATCAGTCACTGGTTGTAGATTGCTCCCATCAATCAAGGGCAGTTTTCTGGAAAAGAGGTACAGTCGCCAGAAAAAAATGAAATATTTTTATTTGCTAAATATGGCAACTTTGAGCAGGGGGCAGCTGTGAGCTATTAGCAGCCAACATTCCCAGCAGCTGGGAGATGGGTAAGTAAAGGGATTTGGGCAGGGCACCAAAACAGTGTCTCCCACAATCTGTGACCCTGAAAAGGTTCAAAGACTCTCTATCTGTAGGATGGAAATGGCCGGGTGGTCAGTAATGTCCTGGAAAGCCAAGATAAATCCTCATACTTAGAAGCGAGGACAGGGCCCCTGGGAAATCAGGACAGAGCTGCCTCCAGTTGGGCTTATACATCCAACTGACTCAAGTTTCCCAAGGAATGCAACCCAAACCCAGAACTTGCAACTTACTGGAGTTCAGGAAGGAGCCACGGAGCCAAAATTAACCAAAGCATCAATTAAAATCGCACACCCCCAGCTCCTGTCCCCAAAGGGACCTCTGGAAGTTCAGATGACCAGGTCCCTCCCCACCTCCTCGTGTTACTGTGAGTGTGGTTTGGGGCATACCACGGTGGTTAAAAGCAAGGACTCTGGATCCAGATTGTCCAGATTCAAATCCTAGTGCTTTCACTTACCAACTGTGTGACTCTGGGCAAACTTCATGACCTCTCTGGAACTCGGCTCCTTTGTGAAACGGGTTGAAAATAGCACACACTTACGGGGCCCGTACCAGGATGTGATCAACTCAGTTAATTCACATAAAGTGCTTAAAACTGTGCTTGCCTCAGCATAAGCATCAACAAATGTTAGTGATTACTATGATTATTTAGCTGTCGAAAAGAGAGGGCAGGAACTTTTGATCCGAAGCTTTCCAAATCAACTTCTCCCACAGTTCTGAAAACAGTCTTCATGTGGTACACATTCTCCGTGCACCAGCGTTTGGTTGGCTGCCCGATGCTTGGCTGTGAGCTTCTGGGGGCCAGATGTGTGTCATTTTCATCTTTGCACGGTGCTATGGCCACACCGTTGGGTCTGATAAATATTTGATCAGTGGGTGCCTCCGCTGCCAGAAATTTCACAAAGGAGTCTGGCTATCATTTGGGCCCTACCCAGACTCTTCCACTCCACCCATCCTACAGCCCATGGCAGGTGGGACTGCGTGTGTGAAAGTCCTGACAAGTCCCTCTCTGAGCCTCAGTTTTCCAGACCATGTGCTAGGAGCTGGGTCTAGAGAAAATCTCAGGCCACCATGTTTGGGCCCTCCCTCCATGCCAAGCACTAAACAGAATATTACATATGCATTCCCTCCTTTCTATTTAATTAATTTATTTTTAAATTTATTTATTTGAGAAAGAGAGAGAGAGAAAGAGAGAGAAAGCACATGTGCATGTGCAAGCCTGGGCGAGGGGGGGGGGGCGGTGGGGAGGGTGGGAAGGGCAGAGAGAGAAGGAGACAGAGAATCCCAAGCAGGTTCTGTGCTGTCAGCACGGAGCCCATGCAGGGCTTGATCTCGCCAATGGTAAAATCGTGACCTGAGCTGAAATCAAGAGTCAGATGCTCAACCGACTGAGCCACCCGGGCGCCCTGGCATTCCTTCCTTGAACCACCTCGACAACTGCTATGATCTGAGCGTTTGCATCTCCCGAAAATTCATACATTGAAATCCTAACCTGCAATATGACAGAATTAGGAGGTGAAGACTTGGAGAGGTGCCCAAGTCAAGAAGGTGGAGCCTTCCTGAATGGGATCAATGCCCTTAGAAAAGAGGCACCACAGAGCTCCCTTGTCCCTTCAACCATGTGATGATACAGCAAAAAGTCAGAAGTCTGCAACCCAAAGAGAGTCCCTACCAGAACCTGACCGTGCTAGCACCATGCTGATCCTGGGCATCCCAGCTTCCAAAACTATGAGACATAAGTGTCTGTTGTTTAGTAAGCCAAGCAGTCTGTGGTACTTTGTTATAGCAGCCAAAATAGACTAAGACAACAATTCTAGGCTCTTAATTACCCTCATTGTACAGAGGAGGAAACTGAGGTTTAGCCATATAAGCAGCTGGTAGATTCTTTTAGTCCCAGGCCTGAGCTGTGTCCGGCAGGAAAGACACACACTCTTGCCAATGCTGGCTGAGCTCCCTGAGATGTGATGGGCAGGAGCTAAGCCAAACCCAGGAAGGGGTGATGCTCTCTTCCAGCCACCTCTAACTCATAGCCAGAACTCGTGCTCTCCAAAGCTGGGCCCAGACCAAGACAAGGGATAGGGCATCCCCTGGATGTCACAGGGATGCTGTCCAGGATGGCAGCCGGAGTAACAATAGTCTAATAGTAATTTTTGCTTGCCGAGTACTTACTAAGTGCCAGGCTTTGCACAAAGCTCATCTTGGTTGGGTTCATCCAAAGCAGACCCTGAGTCAAGGATTTGAGCGCAGGTAGTTTATTTGAGAGGTGGTTCCAGGAAGCACAGTGAGAGAGTAAGGAAATAGACAGGGAAGGGCAGAAAGCCAGTAAAACATGCAATAATAAGTAGGTCACCTCTGAAGGCAACTGGGACTGGGTCCACACTGGGGGCACTTTGGGGAACTCTGTTACACACCTAAGAATTATTCCACTGGAGGTGAGGTCTCTCCACAACTCTAATCCCTCATTGGCTGAGAGCCACTCCTGAGACATGAACTCCCTGGCACTTCTAAATGCCCCATGTTGGGACTAAACACCCTCATGTAGCTAGAGAAGCCCTTGGGCAGAGAGAATCACAGGCGCTTGAAGAAGGAGGCCATGGGCATGCTGGAACCGCCCAGAAAGCCTGCAGGTGACATGAGGGTCAAGAGAACAGCAGAAGGGGCCCAGCACATCTGCTGCATGCTGCATCTTTCATGCATTGTCTCACCAGCCCAAAGAGGTAGGCCCCATTCTTGTGTTCGCTTTATAGTTGAGACTCAACAAAATTAAAGATTTACTCAAAGTCACAGAGCTGATAAGCTGGAGCTGAATCCAGGCAGCCAGTTCAAAAGCCCACGGTCTAGGGCATGATGCAACACTGTCTCCTTACCTGTGGACTCCTCAGCCAGTGCTCTTTTGAGTCTACCTAGGAGGAAACAGCCACCTCTGAATCCATGGCATTCCGGCCTCCTTTTGCTCCAAGTCCTACGTATTTTTCCACGTACCACTCAGGCCACCAGCCTACAGTGTGGAGTGATGAATGGGGCTGGGCCTTTGGTCGCCCTGGAGAAGAAAGATAAGCAGAGTTGGGGAGTGACTTTTGTGCTAACCAATGCCAACTCCATTCTGCTTTGTAGAAGGCCTCTTGAAGTTGTTAGGGGAGGAAAAGTCTCCTCTAGGTCACAAGATGCCTTGTGTGTCATATTTCAGACAACAGAATGGGGTGAGCTCAGTTGCTCTCCAAAAGGGGTGGGGGAAATCAGCCCCCCCCTCCCAGAACAGCACAGTCATCTTAAATCTAGCAATCTCCTGGATGTGCTCAACCATGCATCCTCCCAATGTCACCTTGCTCTAGAAAGCGTCAGCCACAACACATGGACACTTTTTCATTTTTCTTACCTCTTCTCATATTTATAGCATCACAAGGCACTTTCAGAGGTAGGCAAGGAAGGGGTCATATCCACATGTTTCAGGTAAGGAAACTGAGGCTCCACACGTTTTCTTGCTTCTCTCAAGAACACAAAGCTCATGAGCAAAGAAGAACTGACTTGAATATAATTCCTCTGGTTCTAAATCCAGTGCCATTTCTGTAGCACTCACTATACAGGCCCGATGAGGACTGACAGTTAATGGCAGATACACACAGCTAAACATGGCATTAGGAACCCTAAGACCAGATTGGGATCTCTGTGTCTTCATCTGTTAGTGAACTCACAAGCTGACCAAGCATATCCTTCATGTTTCATGGAATCTTCAAGATGACCAGCAGAGTCAACATACCCACCTCCAGAAACTCCTTCTTCAATTCAATCACATGTTCCTATTTCCTGCCCAGCACTCAACGCAGCTGTATTTATCCTTTTATTTGGGATGTTTATTGTCTGTCTCTTCTTCTAGAGAATGTAAGCTCCATGAGGGCAGGGTGCACATCAGTCTTATTAAGCCCCACCACTATGAGAGACAGAGCAGGAGGGGAAGCTGGAGAGATTCAAAGCATGAAAGGGACTCCAGCCACCCTTTCTGGGAAAACAGGAGAAGGAATACCCTAGCTTCTAGGAGCAAGGACCAATCCTTAGCTGACAGCTAGCAAGGAAACAGGGATCTAACTCCTACAGATGCCAGGAACTGAATTTGGTGACAACCTGAATGACGTTGGACTTGGATTTATCCTCAGAGCCTCCAGAAAGAACCACAGTCCTGTCGACATCTTGATTTTGGCCCTGTTAAACTCTAGGCAGAGAACCCAGCTGAGCCATGCTGTACCTGACTTCTGACCTACAGAACTGTGAGATAATATATGTGGGTACTTTTAAGCTGCTAAATTTGTTGTAATTTATTACAGCAGCTGTAGAAATTAATGCACCAATGGTTGTAAGTGCCTAGTACATAGTAGCACAATAATTGTTTGGATGCACAGATGAATATAAGGGAATACACTTTTGAACCTGAATTTAGTTTTTTGATTTCTCATGTTTTGCTTCTTGTATTAGTCAGCTTTTGCCACATAACAAATAGCTACAAGTATCAGGCAAATAGCAATAAGCATTTTTCTCTTGTTCACTCATTTGCAGTGTCAGCTGCGGCCAGCTGATTTAGTCAGCATTCAGCCAAGCTTGGCTCCAAGCTTGAGTTCAATCCCAATCCACTTTATGTGTTTCCCATCCTGTTTGGGCCAGCAGCTGCCTGCAGCACATTCTTTTCAGATGAAAGGGAGGAGCACATGAAGGCAAGACCACCTGGGTAAGCACATCTCAAGCCTCAGCTTATATCACTTCTACTAACATCCCATTAGCCAAAGCAAAGAGCGTGGCCAAGCCCAAATCATCAAAGACCTGTGTGCCTCCCAGGGAGGCATGTGGGATGTGAATATTTGTTGAACAACGATCACACTTCTGAAGGATATGATACGACATTGTCGGTACATAGGGGGAAGAATATAAAGGGGGTAATCACAGTAGAAATAAACATGTTTCCCTAGTAATATCTGCTATAGCTATGGAATCATTTGGGAGGTACAATCATAGTATGGAACAACAACAGTTTGAATGCCTTTTCCAGCACTTACTAGCTCTGTGGCCCTGGTCAGCTAGCTTCATCTCCCTGAGCTTCTGTTTTCTCATGGGTAAAATGGAAATTATCATGGTACTTGTCTCTCAGGGCTGTGTGGAGACAAATGAAATAATAGAGATAAAGTCCCCTGGCATATAGTCAGCACTCCAAAATATATCCATTCCTCACCTCTCTTCAAGTGCCTTCTCTAGTACACGCTTACCACAGTAATGGGGACATACTGGACAGGCATGCCCTGAGATGATATGTTTGTGGTGATAGACCCCACCAGGCAATAGTTGAGGGTGACCTGTGATGTGTGTGTGTGTGTGTGTGTGTGTGTGTGTGTGTGTGTGTCGCATGCTGCACTCAAACCCATTCCCACTCCTGCCCCATAGGCTCTTGACAAGGATTAAAAGGGATGCTGAAGAATCTAAAGAAACATATTGCAAGCCTTGATTACAAAGAAAAAGCGATTTTCTTAAAGTGGATCTTCCATCAACTGAAAGAAGCCAGGCCCCAAGGACAAGGGTGATAAGCAGGGCTACAAAGACACCCCCAGAACCCTGCAAACTGGAGTCTTCAGCACAAAGCACACTCCTTCCCCCTGGCAAGCCTGATTGACAAGGCCCAACAAAACCCTCCAGAAAAGTCCAGCCATCGCATCAAACTGCACCCAGGCCTAGCTCCAATTGCAACAGCCCACAGACCATCCTTGGAAATGGATGTCAAATGGTGCCTTTTTGTTTAAGAGCACTTTCCATTGTGGGCATAAAACCCCTATTCTTTCCCCGGGTTGTATATAAACATCTCAAAATAGGATTATTTTTAAAAGACCTTGGGACACAATACTTGTGTTTGAGAGAGCGGCGGATGCCTGCTCATGCTGGGGCGGGCCAAGTTTCTGCTTGCCCGCCTCCTTTCCAAGAGCACTCGGCCGTCCTTCCAGGTAGAGAAGAGAACTTGCTCAGGAGCCCATCCTGCCTGGAAGCCCAGTGACTCAGCTTCAAAGTCACATGCCATTTGAGGGTAACACGGCCAGTCATGCAATTAGTGACTGGGAACCCACGGCCACTTCGCCCATAATGATGACTCACATTTGCAGGAAGTCACATGTTTCCAAAGCCCTGATCATGGACTGTAAGCTCATTGAATCTCCATACACTTGAGTTGGTTGGTAGAGCTCTTCAGTTGATAAAACTTAGTCCCTAAAGTATTAAATCCCTTAACCACCATTCCACAACAGGGAGAGGGGAAACTCGAAGCCAGGTCTTGGAACCTAGCACTCCCTATGCTGCTTGCCCTAGTGACTCCACCGGTGGGAAGTGGTGCTCTGAGCACTAGACTCAGAACAAGTGTTACCAGCCCAGAGCAGGACTTCAGGAAGTTCCTTCCTCTCTCCAACCCTCCTCCATCTCTTTGTGTGTTTTCTTAGTTTGGCCAGCTTCCAGAAACAGACCTGAGTCAAGGATTTGAGTGCAAGTTGTACACCTGGGGAGAGGAGAAAATACCAGTAGGAAAATAGGGAAGAGAAAGAGAGTATTAGTTATCTACTTTGGTGTGCCAAATTGCCCCCCAAACTTAGCAGCTTAAAAATAATAAACACTGATTATCTTACAGTTTCTGGGGATCAGAAATCCAGGGAGAGTATAGCTGGGTGCCTCTGGCTTAAGGTATCTCATGAGGTTGCAGTCAAGCTGTCAGCCAGAGATGTGGTCTCCTTGAAAGACTCAACTGGGGAAGCATCCACTTCTAAGTTCCCTTGCATGGTTGTTGGCAGGATTCAGTTCCTCCCTGGCTATTGGTTGGAGGTTTCCCTCGGTTCCTTGCCATGTAGACCCCTCCATAGGGCAGCTCACAATATGGAAGCTGGCTTCCCACACACTGAGTAAGGGAGCAAGAGAAGATATTCCCAAGCTGGAACCCACAGTTTTTTGTATAGCTTAATCTTGGAAGCGATGGCCGTCACTTCCACCATATATAAGTTGAGTCCCACTTGAGGACTCAAGGAGGGCATTACACAAGGCTGTGAGTGCCAGGAGGTGGAGATCACCAGGAGCATTTCAGCCAATGAGTGATGTTTGTTCTCCAGGGCTTTGTCCCACCTGAAGACCTCTCTGGCTTCAGAGGAAGCCCTCAGGAGACAAGATGCAGATACTGGAGTGTGCTGTTGGAGTATTCCTGTGATTGTTCCCCCAGCTCCCTCCCTCTGCAGGCACTGTGAATTGGCTACATCTTTTAGCCAAAGGCCAGAACTCCCATCTGGCAGCTTTGCCCACAGTGCTCCCCTCTCCAGAGATATAAGCCTTGCTTTCCCTTTTTGTGGTAGACAACCAATAAAGGGCTCATTATCAATTCACCTGCCATGTAGATTTTTTTTAATGTTTTTATTTTATTATTGAGAGAGAGAGACAGAGTGCTGGTGGGGGGAGGGGCAGAGAGAGAAGGAGACACAGAATCTGAAGCAGGCTCCAGGCTCTGAGCTATCAGCAGAGCGCCCGATGGGGAGCTCGAACTCACGGACAGTGAGATCATGACCTAAGCCAAAGTCGGACACCCAACCTACTGAGCCACCCGGGTGCCCCTCCTGCCATGTAGATTTAAGCTCCACTTCAAACCAGTATAAGAATACATGTTTCAGTCATCCCGTGTGAGGGGAGAAGGGGCTAGGGTATTTACCAATTACCATCATTTCCCAGTTATCATTAGTCATTGATTCTGGGGGTGGGTTGTTAATCAAGCCCAATCAAACCCAACCTAAACCAGCCAAAATCACTCCTCCCAAGTTCCAATAATCGCTTCCTCCCCTTGCTCCTTCAGGCCTGGGGTAAGAAGGGATCCCCACAGTTGCTACCTCACCAGTGAAATTATCTCTTGGTGGTTTCCTAAAACTCTGCCCCACATCTTGCAAACAATTCCTTTATTAAACTTACCTTTGTTACACATGTCTCGTGGAAGATTGAGAAGAGAGATCTCCTAAGATCTCTGACACATCTCCCAGAGTCCCTCTATTCAGAGAGCAAAGATTCCTCAAAGATTTAATTTTTGCTAGTCCTGCCCTTTCTCTTTACTCCATATCCTCCAAATTTTAAGATCTGCTTCTCAGCTCATCCCTCACGCTTCCTTCACAATTAGAGAGCTGGCTCTGTTTTTCACATCGCCTTCTCTATACTCCCTAAATTCTGAATCTCGATGATCCCCTTTTTAGTGGGTTTAGTATTTTTTCATTTGTAATTTTTAGAAAGACACAGTCACTATAATATCTTTATTGTTTAAGGAGATGGTCTGACACCAATTCAGCCTCACTTGTTACAGAATGAAGCTAAACATGCATTCACGTGTGAATGAACTGCGCAAAAAAGAAAAAAAAAGTTAAGATACAGTCACCAACTTGGGTCAAAGTTCAGAAGCCAAGTGCTTACTTGGCAACCAGTGCTCTGGGAAGGGAACCTGACAAAGCAAACAATTTTAATTTTTGGTGTCTCTTGAATTTCAACTAATTATCTACCAGTGCATGGAAATAGCCTCATAATCAACTAACCCTGGTCCCAAACAGAAGGGATATTAAAAATATTAAGTAGCAAATATGGCATGGTAAGGAGCGATCAGAACAGACCCCAGGAGGTTTGTTTGCTATACCAGAGAAACCAGATGAATATAAACCCTGGGTCTGGATCACGTGCGTCCTACAGTCCCCCAGAGCTCCCCATGAGCTCTCGTGCTGCTGGGCAATCTCTCTTCTCCACGGGGAAGCAATCTGTTAGCATCTTTGTGAAAGACTGCATGATCTATGGGGAATTGCTTTTCTACAACTGAGGAGTAGTCTCTTGTTTCCTTCTCAGTTATAAGCAAATTCAGGTTATTTAGCCCAACATGATTTACTCTGCAGATATACTGTCACAGCACTAAGGTTAATAATTCATTAGCAAATCTGTCTGAAATCACTTCCTTGTATTTGCTACAATTCTAATGTGATTGCAGGGCCCTCTGCTCCTTCCCTTCCCTTTCCCCTCTCTAGCCCCTCGCATCACTTGGAAAATTTCTGTGTGAATGGGGTTTTGGATCTCTAGGCCTGGGGAAAAAGGCATGGGCTGATTCCCAGGAGCTGGTCCAGCCTTCACAGAGCTAAAAACGATACCACACTTTCCCAATCTTAATGCAGAGAGTAAAGTGATTTGTGTTCTCACAGTCTGTTTTGAAAGGCGAGGTATAATTTGTATTCTATTTAGCAAACTTTTATACGGCACGTATTATGTGTCAGGCATTATTCCAAATCCATTTCAAATCTTAACTCATTTAATCTTCATAACACCCTCATGAGGCAGATCTTCTTATTATTCCCATTTTGTAGATGGGGCACTGAGGCACAGACAACCTGAGTAACTGGCTCAGGGCCACACAGCTAGTATGAGGAAAGGATAGAATGGTAATGTAGCCTGATTCTAGAACCTGCGCTTTCCTACCCAGTACATTATCCTCTTAAATGTGATGTTTTAATCATTCAGGTGATGGTGTGTGGTCACTTACTTACAAGTGAAGTAGTGTCTAATTTACGGATGCGGGAAGCACCAACGTCGAATGAGCATGTACAATACAGCAGGCTTTCTTCTGAGAGCTTCCATTCATCATCTTACCACCTCTCATCAGCCTTAGGAGGCAGACACTGTAATCTCTAGTCCATAAGTGATTTAATTGAGACTAAAAGCAGGATACAGAACAGGAAACCCAGTGCCACGACTGGCACATGATAGTAACTCAACAAATATTAATCTACTTCATTAATTTGTATATAAACAGACTCAGGGTCACAGCTGCTTTGCAACAGAGTGTCTTTGCAGCTCTCTCTGACTCTCCCTTGAAAACTGACCAGCATATCCCAAAGTAGGATAGCTAGAAAGGTAGGACAATACCTTCTCTTTTATAAAAGTATAAATATTAACATAAGTATAAATATATTAAACTATAAATGTAAGTGTTAATTAACAGTAGCATGGATAGTAACTGATTTCTAACTATTGAGTATAAATAAGATATTCATTTTCTAACATTGCTTCATCTAAGCTTAATTTCTCATTTTGCTTTAAAGAGATTGTGTAACTTTCTATCCTTATTTGTTGCTTAGTTTAATCCACATGGGATTTATTTTGGTATATGGTATGAATTATACTTTTATAAATAAAACATACATTATACACACACACACATACACACACACACACACACACACACACACACACACACACACGTATACTAAAAATAGCTTCTCCAAATGGTTAGCTGATTGTCTCACCATCATTGGCTGAATTATCCATTACTTCCCCCACTTTGCTCTTTTAATTTGAAATAATTTTAAACTTTCAGAAAATTTACAAAAGTAGAATTGAGAGTTCCCATATGCCCTTCGCTGAGTTTCCCCTAACATTAGGAATTTAGGGATCCGTAGTGTAATTACTGAAACCAAAGCATTAACATTCATACAATACTATTAAATACTCTTTGGGTCTTGTTTGATTTTCACCAGCTTTCCCACTGATGTCCTTTTTCTAGCCCAGGATCCAATCCAGGGCCCTATGTTGCATTTGGCTGTCATAGCTGCTCTGTGTTCTTCAATCTGAGGGATCTTAGAGACTTTTTTTTCTTTCACGCCCTTGACGTGTTTAAAGGATACTGTCCAACTACTTTGTGGAGTCTCTTAGTTTGGGTTTGCTTGATATTTTCTCATGACTAGATTGAGGTTACGTGTCTTGGGCACAGAAGTGATGTTGTGTCCTCAGTGCATCTTATCAAGTGGCACATGATATCGATGTGTCTCATTACGTGTGGTAAATTCGATCACTTGGGTAAGGTGGTGCCTGCCAGGTTTCTTCACTGTAATGTTACTATTTTCTCTCTTAGTAATTAATAAACCTTTTGTGGAGAAATGTTTTGGGACCATGCAAATATCCTGTTTCTCATCATGCTTTTGCTTGCTACTTTTAGCACCGATCAATGGTACTTGCCCACAACAATTATTACGGCCATGTTGGCCTAGTGGCAATTCTCTATTTCCATCGTTCCTTCTACATTTGTTCACTGAAGTTCCTCTGCAAGGAAGAGCTGTCCCTTCTCCTCCAATAAATACAATTATTTTTACAGACTCATTAGTATTGATTCCATGGATTATGATCCCAATCTTACAGTAAATTCTAATATACCATTTTTTCTCTTTCTATCAACTTCAATTGATAGTTTGGTACATTCCTGCTCAGCCAATATACTATGCTAATCGGTACAATTTTATAATACATATTAGAATCTGGACATTGAATTCAAGTCTCCGTGTCATTTTTATTATTTTTCCAAAACTTCCTTGACTATTTCCCCCTATTTACCTTTCAGGACGAGTTTTTAAATAATTTTGTCAAGTTACACAATAAATTCCTAAGGGTGTTGGGTTGAAAGTGCATCGAATTTATTAACTAATTTGGGAGAAATTATTCTTTACAAAATTAAGTCTTACCATCCAAAAACATAATATGCCTCTCCATTTTTTAACTTGGCTCCCATATGTGTCTATGAAGTTTTGGTTTATTTAATGTAAGTACTGCACCTTCTAGTTATAGAAGTTCCTAGAGTTCGGGGGTTTTCTCCATGAAGTGTGTGTGTGTGTGTGTGTGTGTGTGTGTGTGTGTGTGCACGCGCGCGTGCGTGCGTGCGTGTAACCAGACACCTTACTGAACTCTCTTATTGGTTCTAAATTTTTAGCTTATTTATCTTTTCAACAATTATTTACTGAGCACACACCATGCGCAAGGCACTGTTGTAAGAAATAGAGAGCTAATTTAATTCTGGCCCTCATAGAGCCTAAATTCTAGCAGGTCAGGTAGACAAATAAGAGAAAAACAAATAAGTCTTTATAAATAGTATTGTTATTTATAAAAAGGCAGTGTTAAATGTTTTTCACAAACTAAAGCAGCATTAGGAAATACAAAATGAAAGGATGGGGGCATTATTTTACACATAGTGATTGGGAAAACCTCCCTAAGGGAGTGGTACTTAGGCACAGACCTGAATAAAACTGAAGAATGAGCCAGGAAACCATCTGGGTGAAGAGCATTCTAGATGGCGGAAATAGCTTGTGCAAAGGTCCTGTGGCAGGAATTAGTTTGGTAGATTTGAAGCCTAGCAAACCCAGGGTAATAGGAACAGAGTGAGAGAGTATAGAGCAGAAGGGAATGAGGTCAGAGACGTGGGCAGAAGTCAAGTCCTACCTGGTCTAAGGCCCTGAGTTTGTATTGCATCCTAAGTGTGATGTAACACATGGATTCCAGCAGAGACTTTAATAAAGAGGCTGTGGAAGCCATCCCAGTGAGAGAAGACAGTGGCTGGGACCAGAGCTTTGGCTGTGGAATGATCAGAAGTCAGATTTCAGACATATTTCAAAAATAGTGCTGGAAGGACTGCTAACAGATTGAATGGGGGAAGTGAAGGAAGGAAAGAATAGTGGAAGTGTACACCATAGCACACAGGTGGGCATAAATTTCACATAGCTCAAGGATCCAGACTCAGCCAACACTTATATAGTCAACACATAAGGTTTTAGTTAATGTTCTTTGTCATAAGAAAAGACAGGATCTGTCTTCTGGATCCTGTCTTTGTCCATCAAATCAATCCACACACTCCCAGAGATGATCAATATAGCAATTGAATTATGTCAAAAACACTGTGATGAAATTGAGAGACTGTAGGCCTAGCAGCCAGGGCTCTGGGCAAAGTCGAGCATATCAGGCAACCGCCCTGGGCTCACTCTCCTCACATAAAATGTAAGAATATAAAGGGACCCTCTTAGAGGTTTCTTCCAGTTCAGGTATTCCAGATTCTCCATAAACTGCATGAACACAGGGAACCTGACTCCAGGACAACAACTTAGAACAGACAAGCAGGAGAGAGCAGCCTGGTTCTGTTTGCCCAAGGACACGCTGGGTCTCCCCGTAGCCTGACTCTCTGCCGTGTAGAGCAGTGTTAGGGGGGGCAGCATGAGATAATCCTGTAAGGTTCTCAGCACACAGCGCGACCTCGTCATACAAGTGCCGCCTCACTTTTCCAGTTAACCGAGAGTTAACAGGCACGTACAGATCACCGATTTTCAACTGTATTATGCTTGTCAACCGACACTCTACTGAACACATTATATTTTATTGATGACTCAAGTACCCTTCAGGCTCCTTCCAGAGCCTGAAGGTCATGATTATAATCTCTAATTAGCTTTGTTCTGGAGCTGTGTGGGAGGGCTGGTTAACCAGAAGTTTCGGGTACATGAGTCCCGGATAACGAATTGCTGCCTCAATGGATTAAGAACAGATTTTGTTCATTTACTGAAGTGCTTGTTAATTGTGAATAATTACTGGAGGGTGTACTTTAGCCATCACCTACACATATAAATAACCATTTGTACCATGACTCCAGGCTATTAATACACTCCCAGGGCCGTTCTGATAGAAAGCTGGGAGAAGCGTGGGGCGCACATCCTCTGTGTTAATTTCTGTTGGGCCTGACTTCAGAGGATGTCAGGAAAAGAAAAGAAAAACTCCACTGGGGTCTAAGTTAACCTGAATTACTCAAGGTTTGAGCAACTAACATCCATAATGAAACCTGCTTAAGGAAAAGGTATTTTTGGAAGCCCCCCACCAAGGATTATAAACGAATTAAACTCTGTGATGCCTTCGATTTAAAGCAAAGCCCCCTGCTGTCTTCAAAGGCTTCTGCCTCATCAGCAAGGAGAAAAGAGGGGGGTGGTGGTGGTGGTGCTGGTGTTTACCAACCATCATCCGCCCTGCCTTCTTTCCTTCCAATGTTGGGTTTTAGGGATTTAGAGTGAGTGAATGGTACAGGGGAATGAGCAGAGACAGAGGGCAGCTCGGACCCAACTACTTCATCAAATGACAGGTTCTGCAAGTTCCCCCCCAAAAAGTAAACTCATCCCAGTTTATCCCTGGGGCCCCACTGAATCACCCCTGATCCCTGTGACCACTCGCAGCTTCCTTCCATCATCTTTGGGCTCTGCCTGAAACTCCCTCTCTAGCCTATCAGCTTCCATTCTAATACGTGTTCTTGCTTAACCATGTCATGTGCTACTGTTTGAATTGTGTCTGTGAAAAAGGTATTTTGAAGTACTAGCCCCAAGTACCTTATTTGGAAATAGGGTCTCTGCAGACATAATTAGTTAAGATGAGTTCACATGGGATTAAGGGGGTCCTAAATTCAGTATGAATGGTGGCCTTATCAGACACACACACACACACACACACACACACTACAGAGGAGAAGGAAGATTGGAGTGATTATAAGCCAGAGAATGCTGATAAGCACCAGAAGCCAGGAAAAGGCAAGGAAGGATGCTTCCCTAGAGCCTTCAGAGAGAGCAGGCCCCTGCCAACACGTTGATTTCAGACTTCTGGCCTCCAAAGCTACAAGCAAATAAATTTCTGTGTTAAGCCACCCAGTTTGTGGTAATTTATATGGCAGCCAAGGGAAACCAATACACTATGTGATACAGGCATGTTCAAACTTTTCTGTTCAGCCACCTTTTCTTCAAATCAAAACTTGTAGGGTGCTCAATCAGCTATTGGAAGAACTCTGATTAATGTAGTGGGGGGTCAGGATATCAGGCCCCCTCCTCCTCCTCACCCCCGCCACCCCCAAGACCATCATGCCTGACATCCCCTCTGACTCCATAAAACACAGTCCCACATGAGAAACTAGCAGGAAGGCACAGCACGGGCCTCTCCTGGATGTGAAAGTCAGCTTTCCCTACTACTAACTGCGTAGTCTTAATCTCCCAGAGCCTCAATTTCCTAATCAGTAAAATGCATATAAAACCACCGACTCAATTTGATCACTATCCCACTTAAAGGAGACCCTGTTTGTAACACAGCCACTCTAGGCCTGTGTTAGGGGCTGAACTGCACACATACACACACACACATACACACACACACACACACACACACACACACACACACACACCTGCCCCCCACAATTCCTATGTCGAAGTCCTGAGCCCCAGGGATCTCAGAATGTGACTACTGAGGTAAGGAAGTTAGAATGAGGTCATGACCCAATATGACTGGTGTGTGTACAAGAAGAGGCTAGGACACAGACACACACAGAGAGAAGCCCATGTGAAGACAGAGGGAGAAAACCTCTACAGCCATCTACAAGCCAGAGCGAGAGCCTCAGATGAACCAGTCCTGTCCACACCTTGACCTCAGACTTCTAGTCTCCAGAACTGTGAGAAGAGAAGTTTCCAGTCTGTGGTATTTTGTTAGGTCAGCCCAAGCAAACTAACACAGCCTGGCATGTGGAGGGCATGTTGATTTCCTCTCCATTCCTCTGTGTCAGACTCACTGCCAAGTGTTTCACATCTATCACATTTGATTCATCCTAGACGTGATTCTTCTCCCATCCTGACATCTCTGAAAAGGGCCGGTGTCTGGCAGCCTATGGCAGCCAGGCCAGGCAGGCACATGACACCTCCCCAGTGCAGGTGCATGGCGTCCACTGATGGCTTGATTAGAACAAAAGGTAGAAGGAGGAGGAGCTTGCTTTCTGCTTGGGCCAAGACTTCCATCTTCTCCTGCCCTTGGACATGTGTGCTTATGGTTCTCGGGCCTTTAGAATCAGACTGGGACTCAGGCCTTGGGAACTGGACTGAATTCCTGCTTCTCCAGTTTACAAATGGCAGATCTTGGGGTTTCTCAGCCTCCGTAACCACGCAATCCAAGAGGGGTGCCTGGCTGGCTCAATGGATAGAGCGTGCAACTCTTGATCTTGGGGTTGTGAGTTCAAGCCGTATGTTGGGCATAGAGCCTGCTTCAATTAGAAAAAAATTGATGGGATGGAGACATAGATAGACCTATAGATCCTATTTGTTGTGTTTCTCTGGAGAACCGTGACTAACACACAGCCATTTGAGGAATGAGCGAGTCCTGGCTATTGTCTGCCAACCTTCCCTTAACACCTCCTGGTAAATTCTAAAAATCCTAGCGTCAATATTTGCAGAATGGGCAGCTTGGAGGGAAAAAAAACCCTGAGGGCAGATTTGAAAGCACTCTTCCAAGAATCCGTGCCGCATGAACCCTCTTGGGTAGCACAAAGGACAGGACTACATGGAAAAATACAGACATCAAAGACTGAGTCAAAAGCTATTTAGAGAAATTGAACTGTGAAGGTGGAAAAGTTTTAGGAATAGCTTCAGGAGTTTATTTCGCTTATGTTTTCCTTCTAATGTATACAAACATGTGATATATGATGGAATCTATGTCTAAATGAATTTAAAAGAGGTCTTTCAATGAGTATAAAACAAAAATTCTAAATTATTAAAAAGCATGGAATCCAGCTTGGATGGCAGTATTTTTTCCTTCTTGGTAAAAGGCATAAAATAAAAGCACATCTTACACTTAATGGTCAGTGGCTTTGGTTTGATGGAATATGGCATTATTTTAATTGTCACAATCATTTTAGGCAGTAGGTATGGTTATCCCCATTTGACAGGCCAGAAACGGGCTAAGGTTAGACCTGCCTAGAACCACCCCACTAGCTACATCAGGCCACGCCTGCAACCCAGCCTTAGACCCCCAGACCCTTAGCACTCGGCTACCGATTCTACTCCCTCAAACTCTCCTCAGCTGCCCTCACCTAAACCTGAATTCCAATCCTGAATCCAGCCTCAGGCAGGAAGTTACTGCGGGGAAGTTAAATTAGTTGGTTTTTCATGCATATATAATGAACTCTTAGCAATAAATAAGCCTTTATGAGTGGCAGATTTATCCATTTTTATGGTGCAAAAGTAAAACCTGCCTGGCATATATTTCCAACAGGTGCTGCCCCTCACACCTGCATATATAAATCACAGTGGCACGAGATGGCAGGCCAGGAAGGCCAGAAGCCTGGTTTACAAGACTCACAATCCTCACGGCCTCAAGAAGCCTGCAGTACACGTGGGCAGAAACTACACAGAGCGCTGGGGTGCAGACAATTTACTGGACGCAGGGCAGCTATTGTGTGGTCATAAAGATGGTGTGTCAGAGGATTAGCGTCGTCTGCAGGACACCAGGCACGGAGCATCTAAATAAACACGGAGCATGCAGCTGGGAAAGGGAAGGGGGAGAGAGAGAAGCCATTCCCAGGCTGGCTTGCGAGGCAGGCATCCACAGAGCACTGTGGAATGAAGCAAAGTCTTTGAGACAAATGCTTTGCAGCAGAATCACAGGGAAGGCTCGTGGAAACAGACTGGGTACGGGACTCCACCCCCAGAAATTCTGACTCAGGAGGTCTGGGCTGGGTCTGAGATTCTGTATTTGTCCCAGGCAATGCTGAAACTGCCAGCCTGTGGATCATACTTGGAGTATCAGTGTTTAGGTTGTATACTGACCAAAGGTACAGATATGTCACATGTTACTCAGGGTCCTAAAGTAATCAGCAGTCCTCCCAGGGCTGTAAAAGGTACAATATGTACGAAGAGCCACCATCAGGTCGCCTGGAAGTTAAGAACATAGACTCTGGGGGGTGCCTTGGTGGCTCAGTCGGTTGAGCGTCTGACTTCAGCTCAGGTCATGATCCCACAGTTGAATTTGAGCCCCGCATCGGGCTCTGTGCTGACGTCTGAAAGCCTGGAGCCTGCTTCAGATTCTGTGTCCCTCTCTTGCTCTGCTCCTCCCCCGCTCACACTCTGTCTCTCTGTCTCTCTCCCTCTCAAGAATTTAAAAAAAAAAAAAAAAAAAAAAAAAAAGGAACATGGACTCTGGAGTCCAGCTGCCTGGAGAACTCTAGGAAAGTGACTTAACCTCTCAGGCCTTAGTCTCCTCATCTGCCAAATGGGGGTGAAAATAGTACCCGTAGGATAAGATGGTTACGATCGTTGAGTTATTGTAGGCAGAGTTTTCTCTGCTCAGCAATTGTGAAACTGAGTGATGGATTGATGAAGGCTTATTGTACTATTACTTTCATGTTCTGTATAATTTTTCCATAATAAATTATTTTTATAAAGGCAATGATGACACTTATACCCAACTCAGGGAATACTGGATTCTACTGGAACACCCCCCCCCCCAAAAAAATAAGAAGCATGGGAACAGAATCTCTAGGCACAAATGTATGTTTAAGAAGTGGGAATGGACCAACACAACGACCTGAAGTAACTGCTTGTTTCTCCTGCATTTCACTTCATTTGCTTCAAAAAGTGAAGCGTAGAGAGGAGAGAGAGGCTTGTAGATGGGCAAGACCTCTCGCTGCCTCTCTGTGCTTTTTTTATGAATCTCTGGATCTCTGTGATTCTCCCCTGCCTCTGCCTCCCCACTCCCTCTCCCTCCTCCCCCATCTCTCCTCCTCTCCATCTCCCTAGAGTTTGCAGCACGTGAGCACCTATGGAAGGAAGCAGAAGCATTTTCAGAACAGCAATTCCAGTTTTCACTTCTTGTATTAGCACGTTACTCCCAACGTTTTGGCATGCAATTATTTCTGTGATTAGTCTTGTAGGGGAGAGGAAGCGCCCAGATTTGTATCACCTGGGTTTCAATCCTGGCTTAGCCTCTTACCAGCTGTGTGGCCCTGGGTAAATAATCTCCTAGAGCTCCAGTCTGCTCATCCGGAGAATGCAGGTGACCCGTGTGGGCCCCTGAAAGCAGGGCCTGAGACAAGGACATGGGTATGAGCATTCACTGGAGAGGCAATCCCAGGGAGCAGGAGAGCCAGACACGGGGGAGGGAAAGCCAGGAAGGGGCGTGTTTCCAGGTCCGTGCTGGAGGCCACATGGCTCAGCTTTGTGAGAGACTCTAGGGTTCAGGGTGCCTCCCAGAACTGTCTACAGGAAGAGCACCAGGCATTAATCCAGCAGTATCCAATCCCCACTAGCTGAGTCCCCAGCGGTATTAACTCCCCCATATTCAGGATTGTGCCTGTGTGTGGACCGAGAATATGGCTACAGCTGAAGCAGGAGAAGGGTAACATGAGCAGGGGGCACTGGGGTGGGAGGCTGTCGTTGTGCATGGGACCATCCATGCCTGTGGCTGAGTCCAAGGTGAGCCAAGATGTGACACAGGGCACCAAAGTGACTGCTGTGGCCTTTAAGAATTGCAGAACGACATTCTGCAGAATAATTACACGAGGACATCAGCTAAGGCCTGTGACCCAGCTGATCCGCAGTAGGCTCCTTTCCTTTTCCCTGTCACCTTGCTAGGCTGGGAGCCGGGACCCTGTGGGCCTCTATCCTCACTCTCACCCTCCCCTGACTCTGAGCTCATAGGAGTTGCTCAGCAAATCTCTTTCCCATGAGTGTCACAAGTTCCAAAAAGGCCTAAGGAGAACTTTGACCATTCATTTGTGCATTCTTTTCATCCCTTCAAAACATATGGTGGCACTCCTATCAGATGCCCCACGCTGGTCTGGGATAACAAACGGGTGAAGTGTTTACCTGCTAAGATATTGGGATTCATTTGTTATAGCAGCAAGCATAACTCATACTAATGCTCTCTGCCCATAAAGAACTCCCTGTCTAGTAAGAGACAGGAGACATGTACCCAAGCATCCTAGCAGACAGGTGACTTACAGGAACTTCAGACCCTGGAGGACAGACTCTCGTGACGGCAGGCGGTTCCACTGTATTGCAGGACTCCTGACAGCACCAGCCACCGCCTGGATTTGTGCCACCTGTCACTCTGGGATCGGGGCAGGATTTCCAGAGGACTGGGCATTGTCACTGGGCCTCAAAAGGAGGAGTAGGATCCACACCCACAGAGACTGGGAAAAGGCATTGCAGCTGGATGACACAAAAGGAGCAAAGATACGGTGGGTGGAAACGCAGAGCCCTGTGTGGAACGGCAAGAGCCACCGGTGTTTGCCGAGCGGGAGCCACAGGCCAGACGCTGTGCTCCGATCTTTACATCTGTTGGCTCACTTGATCCCCCAACACCCTCATGAGACAGGAACTACAATGATCTCATTTCAGAAATGAGAACCTGATGTACAGAGATGTGCGGTCACTCGCCCAAGTCACAGGAAGTGGCAGAGTCAGGACGTGAATTCAGAGAGCCTGCCTCCAGAACCGTGCTTGCGACTGCCCACGGACCCTGTCCACAAGCCCTGATGTCGCCATAGCACTTTACAGTTTGCAAAACTCTTTTGGGCTTCTTATCTGTTTTTTATCATGGCAACGGCAGCTGTTCCAATTTTGCAGATGAAGGAACCGTACTAAAGGTCTTGTGACTCAGCGGGGTCACACAGAATAAGCACAGAGGCCAAGACTCAAATCCCATCCTCTGCCCCAGATGAGGATGCGACAGCAAGGAGTCTGCAAAGCTGTCTCTCTTCTCCTGCTCTGCATCCGAGGTGAGGTGTCTATATTTAGATCATTACAAGGAGCTGCTGAGAGAATGTCCTCCGGCTATGAATTCAGCCTTACATACACATTCACGGCGGATCCAGGAGAAGGCCAGGAATAAACGGGTGGGAGAAGGTCCTCGATTCCAAATAGAAATCGAGTTGATCAAACACAGCCCAAGCACAAACAGAGGCTACGGGAGGGAAACCAGCTTTATCTCAAACCCTATGTACTCAGAAGCTTTTCCCAGAACCCAGGTCCCACTCTCAGGAAATTGCCATTTCATGCATGGGTTTATTTTTCCTGTGTACTTTGCAAAGCTCCGTGTTTCACTGACTCCTTATCTCCTTGGTCCAATTCCACAGACTGTTGGGTTGGAAAAAGTTCAAATCCATTCAGACCATTTTAGGGGCTGACTTGCAACCGGGAGAAGTGTTCATGGGCAGGGCAAAGCCACCATCTCGCTGCCAGCTGCACTCGCTGAGGCCTCTCGAGAATGGAGTGTCTGCTGGGTCCGTGTGGCAGGGACATTCTGCTGTTCATCAAAATGCACGCTCCGCTTCTGTGACTCACAGTGCTCTAAGAGGAGCCCAGCCCAGCCAGGAACTACATTTCCCAGTGACCCTTGCAGCTAAGTGAGGTCACGTGACCAACCATCACCAATCAAGGATGAGCAAAAGTGATTCGTGTCTCTCCTGGGCAAGGCAGTTAGGAAACAGATGTGCTTTTTCCACTGGACACAGACCCTGAAACAGTGGAGCCAAAAGATGGAAGGAACCAGGGTATCCATAAGGAGAAATCATTTGTATTAGGTTACTAAAATGATGAGGGTTATTTGTTATAACAGCAAAAAATAAGCTGAACTAATGTATCTCCCTTCTTGACACCTGGCACCTATGGTCCCCCCACGGAAGGAGGGTTGGAGTCTCACTTGCTCCCTGAGGAGAGCTGTAATCTTCAACTGCTCCCTGTTGCATGCTGACCTGACCGTTGCAACTGAGTTCCTGCCTCAGTTTCCCTGAATAGAACAATAGATTCCCTTCAAGACAAAACTGGCTTTGATCCCATTTGGGACCAACGACTCAGACTTGGTCAACATCCTCCCACCCTAGTTCTGGACTGAGACATGTTCAAAATGAGACTACAGCCTCAAATGTCATAGGTGATGCCCACCTACCCCACAGTTCATGTGACCACTGCCCAGCAGCCCTGCCTTTAAATTGTGTCCCTGGGATGGATCCCTTTGATATTGGTACTGGTTGGGTTTGAGCCCACAATCTCTAGCCTTATTGGTGGTTTGATACCAGACCCTGGGGGGAGAATAGCATAAGAGGAAGAGTCCAATATAGACTCTAAAGAACCTAAACCAAACCCATAATTTTCAGGATAAAGTCTGTACTCCTCTGTTAGTCCCTGGAACCCACCTACTCATCTCGGTCCTCCCCATCTGCTCCCTCCCAACCTGCCTTCTCCCATCAACCCAGCCCACCTCTGCTCCCCCAAATGTCTGGCACTACACAGAACCCTACAGCTGTGTACATGCTGTCCCCTCCATCCCGAAGGCCCTTCTGACTTAAAATGGGATTTCAGAGTCCAGCAGGGGGTTACTGCTGCTTTTTGCCTACTCAGCATCCCTCCCTTTTCTAGAAATATAAACCCACTGTGGGGAACCTTAGCATATTAATTACAGCCAACTCCACCACCTTCCCCACCGGAAGGATGAGCATGAAATTATGCAGGGTTAGTCCAGGAAACTTAATGTTTAACGCCAAGGGAGATCAGCCCTCTTTCCTTTATAAACTGCAAGGAAGACATAAACTTAGGGCCTTCGGTTGATCATCTTGTCCCCACTCTATTTGAGAATAGAGCCAAGAGGCAGACCTCAGAATGGGGTGAGACAGGAGACCCTGAGTCATTGTCTGTTGGTCAGGACCCCTCTACCAAACCAATGCATCTGTCTTAAGCGTTGGCTAAAATTGCTAACAGCTCATAGATGAACCTTTCCTTACAACATTGCTCTTAGCCAAAGAGGCTCATTTGGCCTAGAAATTCTGAGGAGGTTATGCTCTACATTCCAGAGGGAGCCCATAGCCAATGCCTGCCTAATATGGGAGTACAAAAGGCCAATTGTCTTGCCTTAGAAGGGGACCATTCTGTGATGTTATTCCTACTCCAGAACTCTTCATGGGATCAGGCTGCAGCTAGACTCTAGCTGAAACCACGTTCTTCATGGACTCATGTCTCTCTTACAGACTCTCTCCCTTGCTGCTCCTCCTGAGAGTATTCCCTTAATAAATCACATGCACAAGAATTCCCACTGCAAGCTCTGATTCTAGGGAATCCAACCTGAGACTCCTCTAGATCAAGCCACGCCTGAAGCCAGCCCACGACTTTGGAATTGAGTTTCTGAAGTTGTATTTGACCTTGGAGACCTTTAACTTTGTGAAAAATAAACATCCATGTAGCAATCTTTACTCTCAATCTCACCTTCTTCTCAAGCCAGAATGAGGTAAGCTTGCAGCCTGCTGGCTCCCCGGAGACCCATGTGCCCAGCCCATGCAGGCAGACACCCCCACACCCCACACACCCATGCTACAAACAGAAACTGTCACACTTCCCCACACATCTTGGGAACTTTATTCAGTGTGTGATTCTAAAAAGGGCTGCCAGATCAGGCCAGATTTCAACTGCAATAAAAAGGACCAACTGCTTAGTCTCTCTTTGGTCTGTGCTGAATACAAATAATGTTTGTATTTGTAATAAATGTTTAGAGAAAAACTGCTTCAGTTCTCGGCTTTAGAGAGTTGCATGCCTTTCAAAGATTCTTGCATCTGACTGTTAAAATGCAGAGATTGCTGGCTATTAGGATCTGTCCTGAAATCCTCCAAGATGTTGGCATTGTATAGTATTAGAAAATTATGGTGTTTTGCTGTGTCGCCACAAAAAGAAAGATTAAACACAAAGCTGAGCTTAATAAATAAAGTTGAAGGTTGCTGAGCAGAACGAGGAAGCCCACTCTTCATTCCTACGGCCAATGCCTTGAAAAGTCTGGAATGAATTACACACACCCCAAACTCCAAGCCTACCCATCCCCAGAGTTTTCAGTCCTTGTGTCTTCAGGATGGGCTGTTACAGGCGTTACGAGGTTTTCCCGCGTGCTGTGGATTTCAGTTGCTATCAGGTACAAACCTCAGACCTCCCATTCAGTGTATGTGCATGAAAGTGACGGTTTATTGATGCTACTGCACCAAATTCCTATAAAGTGGTTAAATCATTATCATCCTCTGTGTTTTACAAAAGCGAAATCTCAAGCACAGAGAGCAGGCCACCCTGCCAGTAAGAGGCAGAGCAGAGACTTTAACAGAGGCCTCTCTGAATCCAATGTTCATGAAGCTATACTGCCTTGTGTGTCAAAGAATATAATGTGGATTTAGTCTTTATTTTCCTTAAATGTTCTATAGGCACCTGGGTGGCTCAGTCGGTTGAGCGTCTGACTTCAACTCTGGTCATGATCTCGTGGTTCATGAGTTCGAGCCCCACATCAAGCTCTGTGCTGACAGCTCAGAGCCTAGAGTCTCCTACAGATTCTGTGTCTCCCTCTGCCCCTCCCTGCTCACACTGTCTGTCTGTCTCTCTGAAATATAAATAAACATTAAAAAAAATTTTTTTTAAGTTTGATAATGCTGTACTGGGCACTGTGAACAAAGCTGATTCAGAGTGAAGATTTCCTTCTGAGATGACCCTTTTGAAGTCGCGGTGGCCATAAGTCTCCAAGGCCCAAATCCACTGGTTCCCAGTGGAGACCTGTTCAGAGACCTGGGGGTCAGAGCCGAGCTGCCTCATGACCACAGATGGGTATGTGAGGCCCACAGTTTCTGCCACCCATGTGACATGCCCCTCTAAGCCCCCATTTCCTCATTTGTAAAATGGGGACCATAATGCCTCCCTGGGAGTCTGTTTTGAAAGTTAAACAACATCACAAAAGTATGACATCTTAGCACAGGGTCTAATATATAAAAGCTGCTCAGTCATGTTTGTTTCTGAACCTGAATGGGTCCAACATGCTCATTTAACAGATGAGAATGCTGAGGCCCAGAGAGGGGCAGAGGTTTGCCAAGATCACACAGTGAGTCTGGCTAAAAGCCCTGCTATCTCTAAGCCCAAGGCTTTCCTCCCCTTCATCCTATGCCCTCCATCCTGAATCTGGGAAGGAGTGGTTCTGTCTCCCCTGGGCCTCACTAGAGGGGGTGTCAGTACCTCCCTGGGAAGGTGCTACATGCACAGACCTGCAGCTGAGGAAGATGAGCCGGCACAGTGTGGCAGGAGACCTCCGTTAGCAAGCATCTCCCTGACTTCTTTCTTCTGGGGTACAGGCTCCAACTGCCTCCTGCCAGGTGACCAACCTTTCCTGCCCCCTTCAACTTCATCTGTGGGGAGGCACCTGGGTAAGGCAGGGGAGACAAGAGCAGGGTATCCTCCATTGGGTAACAGTGGAGAAGGTGGCAGGGGCCAGTGAACAGAAACTAAACAGGCCACGTCATCCTGAAGCCTCGATGTCCCATGAGATACACAGCCTTGGGCTCCTCTTATACATCATTTTTTTTTTCAGATTAGCTTGTCATGGATCTGAGCCCAGGGGAGTCCAGACCCTCAGCCCTGGCTGCCCAAGCAATGTTCACTAAATGCAGGCCTTTCGGCTTTAGCTGCTCTCGCCACTCTCTCCTCCGCCCTCCCTGCTCAGACCTAATCTTATTCCTGATTAAACTTTCTCTCCCTTCCATTTGTAATGGTGTGCAAGGATGTGAATTTTGAAGCCCCGTATAAATATGTGCTTTAGAATTAAACTGGTTCAGCAATTCCTGACCATGATTTCTCAGAAATTAAGCCCGGACAATTTGTTTGGCTGGAGCAGAACATCTGAAACATGCATGATGGAAACGCGGTGAGTGTGCTCAGAGCCAAGCAGCTTCCGAAACAGCAGCTCCTCGGAGCTCCGGCTGCGCGGGAACGTGCTGCCCCCTGGCAGCGTTCGCGGCTAGTGTCAGCCCAGCCCGGAGCCCCGAATCCCACACCCCTGGCCCTCCCCCTGCAACCCATCCCAACTCCTGGGCACCTACTATGCGCCGGCCCTGGCCCTGGGGGTGCTTCCCTTCACTCTGAGAGGAGCCTGGAGCTCCAACAGGTGGAAGTAAATTTGGGAAAGTGGGAAGAGAGGAAGACTGATTTCCAGACACATCTGTGTGTCTGGTGCAGAGGGCCCTGAAATACTCATGCCCGCTACAACGTGGATGAGCCTCGAAAACATTCTGCTAAATTAGAGAAGCCAGACACAAAAGCCATATATGTAGGACTCCATTGATATGGAATGTCCAGAAGAGCCAAAGCCCTAAAGACAGAAAGGACACTAGCCCAGGGGCTAGGGATGGGAGGGGGAAGTGACTGCTAATGGAGATTCCATTTGGATGATGAAAATGTTTTGGAACTAGGTGATGGTATAGTTGTACAACACTGTGTATGTACTTAATGCCACTGATTCGTGCACTTTAAAATGATCAATTTTTTATATGTATTTTACTACAATTTAAAAAAACCCAGATCTCCATTAAGAACGTCAAGTCTCATCTTGCTCTGACTCCCTGGCCACGCCCCTACGGAGCCCCGCCCACCAAAACTTTCGCCAGAACCTTTCTGAGCATCCTTGGAGGCTGTTCTTGGCTCTCCTGCCGTTTCTACCAACCTCCTCTTCTGGTACCAGGCTGGCTGCAGTCACGCCATCTGCACCTGCCAAGACTTTCTGCGGCTCCATCTGGCTCTGTGGGGCATCCGACGTGGGGAGGGGGCTGGCATCAGCTGAGGGGATCATCTCCTTTCCTTGTAGGAGATGTTGGCATGAAAGCTGCAGACTTATAGGATTTCCTGGTGGTCTTAGTACAGCAAACTTTCCAGAAAGCTTCGCAATGGCCCATGAGTAAGACCAAGGACCTGCTTAGTGATAGACACTGTGCTGGGCTCAGAAGCTCCCCTCTGGTTTGGTCTACCACCTCTAAGCCAAACTTGTGGATCTAGAACACATCTCCCCAGGGGCTCCTAGGACTCTTGTGTTGATAGGATTCTGGCAGGCCTGTCTCCCCGCCCCCTAACCCCATCCTCTGGACACAAACATCTGGGTGCTCGCTTGCTCATCTCCAGTACATGGTTTAACCCTCACGCATATATGAAGCACAAATTATTATTTACATTTCATTGATGATAAAACTGAGGCTCCACAGGAAGTCAGTGCCTGGCCTGCCCCCCTTGTCCCTGGACTCTGCTGTCCCTAGGGGCTGGGCTCCCAATACACAGCAGGGGGCAGAGTTAGAGCTCTGGGTCATCAGGTGCCTCTCCCACCTGCCCAGGAACTCTGAGAAGGCAGGCAGTGACTCAGTCCCCTGTCTGGGTGCCCAAGGCCCAGCACAGAGTCACTAAGGCGGGAATAGCAGTGAGTCTTGGCTCAGAGGAACTGGGAGCAGGTCCCATGGAAGCTGAGACAATAAGAATGGATTTGAGAAATGATTGCTGACCTGAATCTTTGCTCAGAACTTGAGATAAATGATGACTGAAACTGATTGGGGGTTGGGCATCTTACCCTCACCTGCTTCAACTCTCCCTCTCTCTTCATTTTTAAGCTTTGGTTCTATATCACACACACACATAAATCTAGCTTTTCACAGAATTGTTACAGAACAAGACATTTACCTCAATGGTCCCCTGTGTGCTCCCCACCCACCCCAACCTTGAGCAGTCAAACTGTTCTAAAAGGGGATGAAGAGTTGCTCAAGATCCTAGGATTCAGCCTTGAGCTGCTAGGATTAATTTTCTCCCACACTCATTGAATGACAGAATCAGGTTTTAGGAAGATCTTGCCAGGTTGGGATGGTGGGCCAAATCTAACCACGGAATGCACAAAGTAAAAATACCATCCCACACTGGGTTCAAACAAGATGCGACATTAAAGTGGGTCCACAGCGTGGCTGGAGCACCCAAAGTGTCTAATTTTATGTTGGGCACATAAACACAAACACAGTGCTAAGACAAGGCAGGTGAGAGGGCCCATCTCCCACAAAGTGTTCAGGGCGTGCTGAGGTCCTTTCCACACTCCCCTCCAGGAGGAGTAAACTGGAGTCTTCCCAGAGGGGTTAGCCCCTCACTCTATCCTACAAATGAACCTGTCTCCTTTCATCACCTCTCTGTTTCTCACATCATCACGTCCTCAGACTCCTAAGAAACAAGAAAAGGACCCTGGCCTTGATCCTCTCCCTCACCTGCTGCATGTGGCCGAACTAAGCTCTCTGTCGGTTCTGTCTCCCGAACGCCTCCATTGCCCTCCCTGTCTTTCCAGTCCATCTATACCCTACTGGCTGGGCCCAGTAGCCGACTACCTGGTCCTCAACTTCTCAGTGCCCATTCTTTATATTGTGTTTAACTCCCTTGTCCCATCCTGCAAAGGTCACCTCTGTCCCCAGCTGTGCACACTAACAGCCCAGGCTGGCACTCTCCTGTCCACCTTCTAGCCACCTGTCTCTCCCTCTCTACCTCACCATGTCCTAACTTCATGCCAGGCAATCCGTCTTTCTTCTTCAGTGTTGAAGGTGTCATCTCCTCAGACAGAAGCATCACTGACCTTCCGTTTCCCAAACTATAAAACTCCTATTCACATTTCAAAGACAGGCTCTGGGAAGACATGGGGAGTGTGGTCCCTCTGTCTTCCAGGCTCCCAGAGCACACAGAATTACACTTATCATGCCGCCCCTGACCTGTGACTACACGTGTCTCCTCCCCTGACAGCGAGGACTTTGAGGACAGGCTCTGAGTCCTATTTACCTCCTAACCTCCTGCGCCCAGGATTGAGCCTTGTGCACAGCACTCACCAGTAAGTGTGCTTAGAATGAAGAGACATGGGTGGGTGCAGGGATGCATGGATAGAGGATTACTATGGCTGTGATCAACATCAGCAGGACTTCAGACCACCTCCATCAACCTTCCACTAAATAAGCATGGGCTTCAGAACGGGCATGAGTTGGGGGTATGGATCTACCATTCCTTTGGTGGGTTTTGGTCCCCTTGAGCCTTTCAAGGTGTGGACACCTCTCCGCATTGACGGGATCCCCAGGGTTTCAGGATCTATCTTTCTTCACACAAGTCCCTTGCAGCAGTGACCTGTTCCAGCACTAGAGGAAGAGCGGCAGTGTTGGATTTACCCAGAAGCATCATGTGAGTCTACACAGAGAGACCTTCCCAAGAAGCTGTAGCAGGTTGAGTGTCCAGGAATCAGACTCCGAGAGCAGCAAATGCTCCTGGGACTGCTCCCTGTGGAAGGCAGCAGAAAAGAAGCTGCCCTGTGACAACGCATCAGCTGACTCCATGGGACACTCTACCCAAAGCTGGCCCTTCAGAGCTGAACCAAGCTGAGGAAGGAGTCTGGGCTTCCACATATGCATATCAGCACAGGCTGCCCTGGCAGGAGACACGACCTCGAGAGAAGTGGCTCCTTTCGGCCCAAGCAGTTGAGCAGAGTACCCACAGCTGAGGGCTGAGAGCCGGCAGCACCCCCCACGAGGGGAGGAAGTCCTTCAGTCCTGCCTGGGGATGCGGACAGACGTCCAAGCACCCCCCATAGTCCCCGTGGCTCCTCCCCTGCTTCTGGAAGCCCTGCCGCTAGCACATCTGCACAGTTCTCAGGGCCCACCCCACGGCGCTAAATTCCGTGCTCCCAGGACAGTGCTCCCAATCGGACAGCCTCTAGTACCCAGCTCTACAGAACCCTCCCTGGACCCAGCACACCAGCACTTGCTCCCACGTGCACCCAGGCTTCCACCAGCAGAGGCGACCAGCTCCCGCAGCACCTTTGGGGTTTACCCCATTTCCTCCCCAGTTCTGTTGAGACTTAACCCTGGCGTCACCTCTGGCTAAGAGGGAGGGAGGGGCAGACCCTCAGAGGAGCAGGAGGCCTTGCCGGACAGAGGCCCCGGCCTCACTTGCAGACACAGGGGGCAGAGCTGGAGGCCACTTCTGCAGGCTCAGATGATTCAGCGAATCTGGGACTCAAGATCAGGGGTGCAGTATATTGAATGTCCCTGTCACATGTGTCACAGTCCCATTCTTTCCCAGCCAGGGCCCTCACCACAGCCTAGTGGATGGAACCAGGTTGGAAATATATCTTCTTTTGCTCTCAAGATGAAGTCCAGGGCTGGGCCTCGGCTCTCTCTGCCCAGCCTTTACAAGATCAGAGCTCCTTCCCTTGTTATCAACAAGGGCCTCTGGCTTTCACACATGACTTTTAATTGTCCATTAATCATTCATAGTCTTCCCTTATCTTTTTCCAATGTGTCAGCTGAGCTTAGCAATAGCTGTCCAATTCCTCTGAGTTTATAGAGACCTTGTGCTCCCACTTCTCAAATTCCCGACACCTTGCATCGTCACCTAGTGCCTTCCCGGCCTCAGAGCATCAGCACAGCTCACCACTGGTGAGACGGTTCACGTCTCCACTTCTACCTATGTCCGGAGCTATCTGTTCTTCACCTCCTGCCAGGGATGCAATCCCCATTGCCAGCTGGGCAGCAGGCGATCTGGCTCCAAAATCCCACGTTAACACTCGCGTTGTCAGACCACTCCCCACACCAACTGTCCCAGTTCAGGTGCCTCAAAAAGCAGACTCAGATGCAGATTAGAGCATAGGCTCTAATCCTACTGCTCTCTGGTCCGCTCCCAGCCCCGGGATGTATTAGTCAAGATAATATTAGCTGCTTTAGGGGCGCCTGGGTGGCTCTGTTGGTTGGTCATCCGACTTTGGCTCAGGTCATGATCTCCTGGTTTGTGGGTTTGAGCTCTATGTCGGGCTCTGTGCTGACAGCTCAGAGCCTGGAGCCTGCTTCAGATTCTGTGTCTCCCTCTCTCTCTCTCTCTGCCCCTCCCCTGCTCATACTCTGCCTCTCTCTCTCTCTCTCAAAAATATATGAAAACATTTCAAAAATTTAAAAACTATATTAGCTGCTGTAAAATATTTATACATACTAGCTCAGACCCAATATAAATTTATTTCTCTTCACATAAAGATTAAAGAGGTGTTTTGGATCAGTAGATGGCTCTCCTCCAAGGGATGATTCAGGGACCCAGGCTCTTTTTCTCTTGTGGAGAGGAGCCATCTTCATCACATAGCTTCCAAGGCCTCCACGCTTCCCACATGGCATAGATGGTGGGGTTTGGTGGACACAGCTACAAGGCTTGCATGGGCCTGTCCTGGAAGTGACACGCATCACTCCGTTCACATTCCATCAACTAGAATAAGTCACAGGGCCACACCCAATTGCAAGAGAACCTGGGAAGCATGACCGAACTGTGTGCCCAGAAAGATGAGGCTTGGCCAACAGCCAGACACTTTCGAAAACATTCAAGAAGCCACAACTTGGGGCGCCTGGGTGGCTCAGTCGGTTAAGCGTCCGACTTCGGCTCAGGTCATGATCTCGCGGTCCGTGAGTTCAAGCCCCGCATCGGGCTCTGTGCTGACAGCTCAGAGCCTGGAGCCTGTTTCAGAGTCTGTGTCTCCCTCTCTCTCTGACTCTCCCCGCTTCATGCTCTGTCTCTCTCTGTCTCAAAAATAAATAAACGTAAAAAAAAAAAAAAAAAAAAAAAAAAAAAGAAGCCACAACTTTCCACTCTGGTATAAAACTAGAGAAATGTTAGAATCTCAGTCTGACCTCAACTCCGCCAATGATGCCAAAGTCCTGTGAAGTCATATGAAGTCATTCCAGAACTCTTGATTTCAAATCCCAACTTCCTTCTTTGCACACCAGACCTTCTAGAACACACAATCTTCTCTTAAGCTTCCCACTAAAGCCTCCCCTACTCTGCCCATCGCACGTTGGAGCAACATCAGCTACAAATAGCTTATGTGAGATTTAGCACCAACGACAGAGAAGGAAGGCAGGACGAAATTTTGGCTCAAGACCCAAGAAGCATCCTTATCTCCAGGAGAAAACCACAATAGCTTATTTCTTTACTTCTTCAGTCTCTTACAGGAGCTATGATAGTTTCTTACAATTTTTTTTTTTTTAAGATTCAAACACTCAAAGGATCAGCGGTGGACAAGTTAATGAGAAATACAATTGTTGCAACTAGAGGTAAAGAGCTGATCATGGTGACAGGTAAAGGAATTACTGCATTTATTCAGGGTTTGTCAGTTTAAGTACAGGAAGTTAATGTTGGGGAAACACGCGTGGTCTTTGAACCAAGTGAATAATGCAGCTGCTTCTTCCTGCCATTTTTTATAGTTGTTATTAAATTAAATACACATAAGTTCAAATGCCCCCAAGGTAATGCATTCAGAATACCTTTGGGGAATAAGTCATACTTGCATTCTAAGATGCCAAGTTGAGCCTATATATTTATATCCCTTTCCTCCTTTCTGCCAATAGAAATGAATAGAGAAATCTAGAAATTTGATAAAAGGGAAGAATCTACCTCCATGTCAGAAGACAAAGATGGGTATTCTCAACAGGCCAGAACATTGGTGGGAGGTCTATGGGACGTGACGCAGGTGGCACCTGATTGAGGCAGATACTGGCTCACTCGCAATTCAAAACAAGCAAGGAAACAGTCCATCCAGAAAGTAGTCAGTATAGATCTCTGCTAGACTTGTTTTATCTTCCCACCAAAAAAAGTAAAAGCTCAGAGAGTCAGGGGCTGGAGAAAAAGGTGAGATGTGAGACACTTGGCAAGGGGCAAATCTTAACTTGGTGTGAGTTGTGGGGACAGCAACAAGTCTAGAGGAAGCACAGAACCCACGTACTCTCAGGCCCAGATTCATCCCAGCACTTACTTATCTCCCTGGACGCCAGCCTGACTTCCAGCCACCAGCACCTGCAAGGTTTTGTCCGAAGACTCTCTGACCACAGAGCCAACTCTGTTTGAAGTAGCAAGCCCCTAGAAGCAGGCTCTGTAAAAATACCCCAACTCCCTCACCTCTCAGGTGGGATAAATCTGAGGCACATGCTCTCTACTGGTTCCCAGAGTTCCCTGGTGGGAATGAGCTGCAGGTGTCCCTGGAGGTAACCTGCCTGATTATGCACCTTGTCTTGGCTGCCTTTCCTTCCCTGACTCACTTCCTCACTCTGTCAGATGTGTCCTGAAATCACCTTTCCAGTAAACTAGCTGCACTTAAATTCTTTTTTTAACAGTTTTTTAATGTTTTTATTTTATTTTTAAGAGAGAGAGAGAGAGAGAGAGAGAGAGAGAGAGAGAGAGAGAGAGAGAACGTGCACGAGCAGGGGAGGGGCAGAGAGACAGAAGGACAGAGGATCTGACTGAAGCAGGGCTCCATGCTGACAGCAGAGAGCCTGATGCAGGGCTCGAACTCACGAACCGCGAGATCATGACCTGAGTTGAAGTCAGACACTTAACCAACTGAGCCACCCAGGACCCAGTTGCCCTTAAATTCTTATTTCCGGATCTGGGGAGACCCAAACTAAGTGGAGAGTTAACCCGAACTTTCTGAACATGTGGGTGGTGGGTCAAACAGAGTGGGGCCATTGCCACAGTGGGGTACTAGAGTGGGCAGTGGAGCCCATTAGGGGTGAGTGCTGTTGTCTCAGCTAACGTACAACTAATATGAACATGGGGAAGGATCTACCCATCTGGGAGGGCACCCCTTTAAATGCCTCCACCCTACCATACACACACACACACACACACACACACACACACACACACACAACTAGACTGCCTCTCTTTCTTTGGGAAATATTTGAGCAGAGACTCATACAATATCTGATAGAATCCATCTCAGTCTTGGGCAAACATAAATCTCTCAAAGAATAAGAAAATAAAGAAATATCACCTACCATAAGAAAATATTTTGTGGCAAAAACAACAGCCTAATTCTGCAGTCTCTCCAAATGTTTTCCTGCAACTGTACTTGAGAAACCTTTAGGAAATCTCTCTTAAATATATGCAATAAGATCCAAAAACACATCGCAAGATGTTAACACTGGGGAAATCTAGGTGAAGGGTATGAGGGAACTCTCTGTAATATCTTTGCACCTTTATTGTAAATCTAAGACAGTTCCAAAATAAAACATAAAAACAAGACAAGACTAAACAAAACAAATGTTGCATCTATGAAGGAAATGCTCTGAAGCCAGAAAATACTTTCAGTAGGAAAAGCAAATATGGTCATCAAAATATCTAAATGTAGTGGAGGCCAAACAATTGATTGGATACTGCCAAAACTCAAACTAGCTATTTGGAAGATCAGTGTGAGTGATTTCCCCCAAATTCAGAAGAAAGGGACAAAAAGATAAATATGATGAGACAAGAGAAGAGAAATATAGAATGAATCCTGGAGGTTCCATAAGCGCCCATTTGGAATTCTAGAAAGAGTGAACAGGACAGATGGAGGAGAAGCAATAATGAAGGAAATAACAGAAGGAAAATTCCCTCAACCGTAAGCAATGGACCCGCTCCCAGGGATGGTAAGTAAGTGCTGGCAGGGAAACCTGCCATGAGTGGTGCTGTGGACAGGCGCCAAAGCTCATCCCCCAAGCCACACCTGAGCCTCTTGGCATCTGCCCAGGTGGACATGACAGAGAAGAAATTCAAAGAGCACTGGCTTGTCTGAGTTGCAACACAACAATCAAAGCTGTGGAAAAGTCCACAATTCCTGGCATCGCTCCTGGTGACCTAAGCATTTGCAAAGGTCCAGGACACCTGAGGAGAACATAAAGGAATCCTACAGAGCATAATTGCACAGCTCTGGGAAATGGGCAAAGTGAGGGCAGCCTTGGAGGGGGTTTTCTTTGGGGTGGAGGGGGGAGATTAGGATTAAGTCCCAATGCCATGTTTCCTCACCCCCTTCCAGTTTCGCTGCCTTCCAATGCCTGCCCCCCAACCCCATCAATTTCCCTATCCAGGCTGCAAAAGCTTAGATGACTTTGGACTCATTCTGCTACCCCTCAGGTCTATTCGTGTCCAGATGATGACTTTTTTATGATTAGACTCCCTCGTATCTGCCCTTTCCATCCTCACAGCCTCAACCCAAGTCCAAGCCATTGGACTATTTAACAATATCTCATGTGGTCTTCATGCTTCCAGACTCTGAAACTCAACAGTCTACTATTATCAACACTTGGATCAAACCAGCAGAGAGTAGTGAGGACTGTGGCAAACTGGAGAGCAAGTGCTCTGACTAAAGGAAACAGTCACTAATCACCTCTAGCCATTGTTTCCCATGGGAACCTTGACCCAGAGAGGCCAGATCTTCCAGTTTTTAAAGAAAAAGAAATTCAGACTTCGCTGGTAAAAGCTCCTGTTCTTAAAAGTTGTCCCTAGCAACCACTGTTTTGCTTTGTCTCTATGAATGTGATTCCTCTAGGTACCTCATATGAATGTAATCATACAATATCTATCCTTTTGTATCTAGTTTATCCCACTTAGCATAACGTCTTTCAGGTTCATCTATGTTGTGGCCTGTGTCAGGATTTCCTCCCCTTTTAAGGCTGAATACTATTCCACTGCATGGGTATACCACATTTTATCTAATCATCCATCAATGGACATTTGTTTACACATCTTGCCTATTATGAATAATGCTGCTATGAACATTTTCATACAAATATCTGTTCAAGTCCCTACTTTAAGTAGTTTCGGATATATACTGAGAAGCGGGAATTCTGGATCATATGTTAATTCTACATTTAATTTTTTTTTAAGTTTATTTAGTTTTGACAGAGAGAGAGAGAGAGACAGAGCATGAGTGGGGGAGGGGCAGAGAGAGGGAGACACAGAATCCGAAGCAGACTCCAGGCTCTGAGCTGTCAGCACAGAGCCCGATGTGGGGCTTGAACTCACGGACCGCGAGATCATGACCTGAGCCGAAGTCGGACGCTCAACCGACTGAGCCACCCAGGTGCCCCTCTACATTTAATTTTTTGAGGAACTTCCATAATGTTTTCCTGAATCATACATTTTTAAAACAGTGAATTCTATGGTATGTGGAATATATCTCAATTTCTTTTTAAGTCTGAGCAATACAGAGGAAACAATGTGAAATGTTTTATAAGGCAACTAGCCTGGGCTCTTCAAAATGTCAATGTCATGAAAAATCAAAAAATGCAGGGGAAAAGTTATAGATTGAAAAACAACAAAGACACCCAGTGACAACAACAAAAATAGATGAGGGAATGCGATAGGCACTGGAGGTTAGGTTATCCAATACCCAGACCCAACCCTTTCTTTCTTACCTTCCTCTACTATAAAGCCTGGAAAGGAGTGGGTGAGGGGGAGTCAATTTCCTGGCCTCTCTTGCAGCTCCAGATGGATGTGTGACACAGTTCTGGCCAATGAAATATAATGGGAACCTACTGAGAATTTCTGGGAAAGCCTTTGCTTTCATATCAACCCCTTCTTTCTGCCTGAGCATTCAGAGATGACAATAGAAATAGAACAGCCATCTTGCAACCATAGGTAATGAGTTCAACCACCAAAGCACCAACACATTAAGAACAGGGGAATGGAAATCCAGAGCTGAGTTCTTGATGGCACCTTTGGTCTGCCACACCAGCTCTGGACTCTCTATCTCTGGACTTCTTGTTATGTGAGATTAAAATCATCATCATCATCATCATCACCATCATCTTTTGAGTGACAAATTTTCTGTTATTTGCAGACAAGTGTATTCCCAAATGTTATAGGAAGACTTTCAGAAAGATGGCAAATTGCTTAACCTCCCTATACCTCAGTTTCCTCATCTATAAAATAAGAGTAATCATGGGGATTTGATGAAGAAACATCATAGCGTTGATGTGAGGGCGTAAGTACTTAACTACTCGTAAAGCACTTAAGAGGCAATAACCCAATGCATGTTAGCTGCTATTATGGTTACTATCATTATTACTCTTTGTAATGTTATTATTGAAGAATGAGAGAATTTTCATGAAACCCCACTCTCTGAAGCCCATTGAATTAATCAAAAGTAGTCCAAAAGACTGGGGTGCCTGAGTAGCTCAGTCAGTTAAGCATCTGACTTCAGCTAAGGTCATGATCTCGTGGTCTGTGAGTTCAAGCCCTGTGTCAGGCTCTGTGCTGACAGCGCAGAGCCTGGAGCCTGCTTTGGATTCTGTATCTCCTTCTCTCTTTGCCCCTCCCATGTTTACACTCTGTCTCTCTCTCTCTGAAAAATAAACATTAAAAATTAAAAAAAAAAAGTAGTCCAAAAGAGAGATGGAGACTCCAGTGACAAACCTAGGCAACATCTATGAACCCATACCACAGATGCTGGCTTGTGAGGTCTGGCCCAGACCAAAGGGAGACACTGGGAGGCAGTGGGGTTTTGTGGGAAAGAGCATGGATTGTAGAATCAACTTGACTGGACTTTCTCCTGGATCTACCATGCATTCGATTGAAAGGTCAATTAAGTCATGTAACCTCTAGAAGCATCTATTTCTCCATCTGTAAAATGATGATAATAATGGCAGTCCCTAACTCAAAACATTGTTGTGATGATCAGATGAAGTGCATAGTCTAGAGCCTGGCCACCATATTATCCACCTCTGCGTGCATTAGCTGTTGCCATTGCTGTTGTTATTACTATTATCTCCAGAATCTTGAGAAAGGTGTTCGGTAAATACTTGTTGGAATCATGGTGGATAAATGGATGGATAGATGATCAATGAATGGTCAGATCAATGGTTCAATAGATGGATGGATGGACAGACTCTCTTGGAGGTCAGGGAGTTGGTATTTAGAATCCCCTGTTGGTCTGAGAAGGGTTAATGACCTCAGTACACGCACAGCCCATTAGTTATGGAACCCATCTGGCCTCCCTTCTCTGCCCCTACAGAGTAAAAAAAGATATCTTTGATTCACAGCCTCAGTGTACATAGCTCCCCCTTGGAAATCACTTCTTAACAAAACTCTGAAAGAAAAATACATCTTGCCACCACCATGAGAATTATAGGTTGTCAGCAGCCCAGCATTAGTGCATATCCCTAGACTTTATTTATTTTTAATAATAAAGCTGCTGGGCCCTTCAATAATGGGGGCCATGCCATCTCTGAATCTCCTGACTGCTGTCTGACAGGAAAGGGGGCCACCTATACCGCCCTACCTTAAGCAGGCAGACCAGCTTCAAGCAGACAGCACCATAAATCATAATTAGCTGCCACCTTCAAATGTGGGCGTGGAGGGTGAGGGGCAGTAAAGCCCACACCAATCTCAGGCACAAAGACAAACCTTAGCTTGATTCACTGCAAGGTAATTACAGGGACTGTCAGAAGCTGGTGCCGGCTTTACTTTCTAGTCAAAGAAGCTGCAGGAACTTAAAACCTCCATGCATTCAAAAATAATCACTGAATTCCTACAGTGAATTTGTGGGTCCATCACTCACTAAATAAAGACGTCTGCAAAGTACTTTGTTTCTTTCAAGTGGACCCCAAAAAATGAGTTATTGCCTTTTCAGTGATCTGCAAAAGGGAGGGGGAAGAAAACCAGTGTTTATTAAGCATCTACTATGCACTGCACTAGACATTTTACATGTTATTTCTTTATTTCAATTGCCCATCTTGTGGGGTTGGCATTTTAGTTCCTCTCTTAGGAATATAGGGAGGAGACTGAGGTTTAGGAGTTAAATAATTTTCCCAGGGCACAAAGGTGAGAATGGAATCTGTACCCGTATTTGTATGACTCCAAAGCTGGTGTGAGTTTCTAGAAGGCCTCACTTGTCATCCCGTGGCTGACACTGTTCCCTGTATGTTACAGATGGTGTCGTTCTTGTAGACACTCTGCCCCAGCCAAACAGATAGATGCTTATGCTGAGCTAGCCTGGGCCTGCTGCCCACACACACACCCAAGTCAGTGAGACAGTAGTGAGAGATCTTCCAGATCACCCTTCTGCACACAGTGTTCCTGACTGGCCCCTTGAACCCTGTTCCAGGATTTCACTCCAGCATAACCATGGCCAGACACCTTTACCTAGTACGTACCACCCCAAATGCTCAGGGCTGCCTCAGCCCTCCCTGGGTCGCTGGCTCATGACCATATCATTTTTCTTCTCTTCTCCCTGAAACAGATATTTATTGAGTACCTTCTCTGAACCATTCCTAATGCCAAGTTCTCAGGGTCCAGCAGTAAACAAGACAGCCACAGCTATAATCCTCATGGAGCTGTTAGTCTACTGAAGGAGGAAGACACTATATAATCAGAGACCAAACATCTCCAGAAATCATCTACTCAACACATCAATGTTTCCACTGAATCTGTAAAAGACCATCCAGCACTGAGTGAACATGATCCCACGGATGACCTTAGCTAACCCCCTACAAGGGTCTATGAGCTAAGTATTAATATTATTCCCAGTATATAGATGGAGAAACTGAGTCCCGGAGAGGCTAAGTAAACCCAAGAGCTCATAGTTGACAAGTGGAGGAGCCAAGGTCTGAGCCCAGGCTGTGTGATTCCTAGTATGATGGGCTCAGGTAGCCAATAACCTCATTTATTTAAAAACAAGTTTAAAAAATAATTCAGATGGAGGCTAGCATACTCATGCTGGCCAGACATCATCTTTTAAAGCAGCTCGTTTTCACCAATTGACAGGTGTCTGGGTGGCCCTAGGCACAGATCAGGACTCATTTCTTTGCCAGGAGAGTGGAGCAGAGGCTGAGGATAGAGGACGAGCCTTCCCGACAGCCCTTGGCAGGCCCCATCCATCTGGTCGGCTGGTGTCCCTTGCAAGAGGCCGCAGCTGATGCCCCCTGTCCTCCCAAGCAGTGGGTGGGGCCGGCCACTCCGTGCAGACAGCAAGCCATTGATTTCAGATCTCTTCTCCCTCTCTTTCTCCCCCTCTCTCTGGATCCCAAGAATCCATTAACTACCCGTGCACACGCGGCCCATCCGAGGATGGCTATTACCTTCTGTGCTCACAGCAGAGCTGCGCGTCTCTATCCAAGCACAGATGGAAGACAAGGGCGTGGGGTTAATTGATCAAGCAGCACCAGCTCCTGTGCAAGGGTTGGCATAAAATGGCTCGTTTCGCAGATGCGCAGGCCCCTGGCTCACCAGTCTCCCGTGACTAAACCAGGTCACTAACACGCTTTTGAACAAATACCCCCAAACTTACACAATCAGGTTCATCTTGTGTCCCCCAAAGCGGTCACCTTGGAATACCACAGTCACCTTCCTCCGTTCTGCAAACGTGTTGAATACTAACTAGACACAAAGCAGGCAGTAGGGCTGAGAGGCAGAGGGTGGGTTACATACAATTCAGTGCAACTTAGTTCATATCAATCAACATTTCTTGAGCACCTACTAGGTACAAGGCCCCATGCATGGTGGACAATTAGAATATAAAGGTGGGTCCTACCATCAGGAGTGGGATAGACACACAAACAAAAGGGTTTTCTGAAGGCAGCGGGGTGTGAGGAGGGCAGGAAGTGTGCAGAGAGGGGGAAACACAGGTTGGGGACAATACAAGAGAGATGGTGCTAAATCCTGGAAGAAATGGTAGTGGGTGTTAAGCTCAGAAAGGCAAGAAATGTCACAATAATTTTATTTTCTCTACACCTATCTCAAGTCCCAGCTTACAGAGCTGGCAGGAAATTCACATGTGGGGTTCCTTTCTTGTCCCCCAGGATCCTGTGAAGGTCACAAGGATCTTCATAGAGCCAACTTTAGGGATGTCCAGTGGCCATAGGTCCACTGGTTGCCTTTGTTAGGATATTGCCCAAGCCCTTGGGGATCCTTCTTGGCAGATGACAATGCTGCCCCCATGCCAAGCTGGGCTCAAGAAACTTCCCAGACTGGTACCTCCAACGCCAGGGACCCCCTCACAGTCATCTTAAAACCCCCTCACAGTCATCTTGTCTTGATCCAACTACCTCCAGGATTCCTTTCTGCTCACAGAATCCCAAACAACATGTCCTTCCTGGCCTTTGGGAATTCTCTCTCTCTCTCTCTCTCTCTCTCTCTCTCTCTCTCTCTCTCTCTCTCTCTCTCTTACTCTCTTCCTCTGTCTCTCTCCCTACCCTCCCACCCCCTAGTTCTGTCCACTTGGTTCTACTTTATCTCCACCAAAGGCTCTCTCCCTCCCCACTTTGCAGAACCCCCTGTACTCAGTGAGCCTAGGTTATCAAAAATAACAGAATCAGGAAAGAGACCCTCCTACAGGCAATGTCTCCTTTAATCCTACAATGCAAGCTTCCCTCAGCAGGAGAGACAAAAGCCTCTCCACCTTGAAATAGGGAAGGCAAGAATACAACATGAATTAATGTAGTACGTTATCCCATCTGTCAAAGGAAGACTCAGAAACAGAAGTATTTAGAAAAGAAAAGGAAAAAAATCTTTTTCTTGCAAAGAGTGCAAGAGAGTCAGGCTTCAGAAGAACTGGCTCACCAAATTCAAAACAAAGCAATTATTTCAGGGAAAACAACTGCAAAATGCCCTGGCTCGCTGGGTTTACGTTTGCTTGTTCATGACTTGAAAACAGCAACTTCGGGGCGCCTGGGTGGCGCAGTCAGTTAAGTGTCTGACTTCAGCCAGGTCACGATCTTGCGGTCCGTGAGTTCGAGCCCCGCGTCAGGCTCTGGGCTGATGGCTCAGAGCCTGGAGCCTGTTTCCGATTCTGTGTCTCCCTCTCTCTGCCCCTCCCCCATTCATGCTCTGTCTCTCTCTGTCCCAAAAATAAATAAATGTTGAAAAAAAAAATTTAAAAAAAAAAGAAAAAAAAAAAGAAAACAGCAACTTCCTCACACAATGATCATATGCACAAAAGTATCTGCAGAGATCACAATAGCAGGACCCAAGGACAAACCTGTCTTTGTTAGAGAGGCCAGACTTAAGGGAAGTATTCGAGGATGTATTGTCTGGGAGACCCTAACAGACTGGGTTTGTCTCAGGGTTTATGAGTCTCTGTCGGTTCAGGGTCTTCCCCCCCCCGCCCCCCCCCGGGTCTTCTCCCCCCCGCCCCCCCCCCCCCCCCCAGTGTATGTGAAGTGCTTGATCAGATTGGAAGCGGGGCAAAGTGGCTATTTTGGCTTCTTCAGACCACACAATCTATAGAGAAAATGCAGTGCAAATCCAAACGAGGAGATCATAAAAGTGTGGGCAGTTTGGGCAGCTGGATGTGGGGAGGGCAGAGACAGAGACACATTCAGAGTGGCTGACACTGGATGACAGGGGCTGCGAGGCGAGGCTGGAAGAGCCGGCTGAAGGTCAGACCGAGGACCGTGGGTGGCCTTCTCTGATACCTCAGCTGAGCTGAGCAGAGTGTGTGGAGGATGGCAATTGCGTGCCAGTGCCCCAGGGCCTAAAACATCAGCCAGAACCCGAGGCCATTTAATCCAACATTTTCTGACACAGGTGAGGAAACCGAGGCCAGAGAGCTTGGCTGTGTCTCTACAATATCTTCAGCAGCAGCACATTTGGCCTTCAGGTCAGCAGACTGAGCAGGGGGAAGGGAGGCATGAGTTTTTGAAGAGTAAGAAAACATTTAGAGTCAGGTGTGGCTCATGAGGCAAGGATCAAGGTGAACAACGTCGCTTCCTGCTAACAGTTTTATAAAAGTAATTTTAAAGGATAAAGACAAGGATGAGAGCAAAATTCTTCCGCTGTTCACAGCCACTAACGGGCACTCCCAGGAGGGTCCAAGCACTGTGAACAGACTGATTGGAACATGGACACGGCCTCCCAAAAGGGTCAATCCTCATTCTGGCAGTTACACTCTGGGTTCTTTTCTTTCTTCCTATATATTGCTCATTTTAATTAAAAATAATAATCCATGCTCACTCTGAAACATGTAAACAATAAAGAAGGAAATGGAGCGAAAAGTGAGGGCCCCCTTTAATAGCTACACCCGATCCCACCCTCCTCCCCAAAGACAAATGATCTTGGCAATTCAGTGTCTACTTTTCCAGATGTTTGCACCGATTCACCAATTTGTATGCATACAAACTCATTTAATGAAGGGTTTTTCTATTCAAAGGGCATTACACAGTATATTCTTCAGTTCTGATTTTTTTTTCTCTCTATTCAATTTGGCATCACAAACATCTTTTCATGTCACATACTTGACCTCTTTCTTTCAAACAGCTGGAAATTATAATATTGTGTGGGTGCCCCATAACTGATGTAAATATTCCACATTAATGCGCATTCAGCTTATTTTCCAGTTTCTGACTAGTGTAAATAATGCCATCATGCTTGTGTATGTTTTTGTACATCTACACATATATCCTATAGAGTAGATTCCCAGAAGTGAAATGCTGAATCGGTGAATATGTATACTTTATACTCCTGGCACCAGCACAGTATGAGAAAGAGGTTCATTCTGTTCCCCCCTCACTAAATAAGGTATTAATGACCCCTTAAGAATATTTGTCAGGGGTGCCTGGCTGACTCAGTCGGTAGAGCATGCGACTCTTGATCTCGGGGTTGTGAGTTTGAGACCCATTTTGAGCATAAAGATTATATAAAAGACATAAAAAATATATTCGTAGTTTGATAGGTAGCAAATGGTATCACATCGCAATTTGTGCTATTTATTTATTTATTTATTGGAAAGAGCGAGAGAGAGAAGGAGAGAGAATGAGCAGGGGAGGGGCAGAGAAAGAGGGAGAGAGAGAATCTTAAGTAAGTTGCATGCCCAGCATGGAGCCCAATGTGGGGCTCAATTTCACGACCCTGGGATCATGACCTGAGCTGAAATCAAGAGTCAAATGCTTAACTAAGTCACCCAGGCACCCCATGTGCTACTTTAATTATAAGTAAGACTTATTGTAAGTAATAGCATTTTTTAAAATTCCAGTATAATTAGCATACAGTGTTCTATTAGTTTCAGGTGTACAACATAGTGTAATTCAATAATCCTTTACATTTGGGTTTATCATTGTTTTATTTGGGGGTCCTCTGAGAAGCACACGCCAAGGCAGGATTGAACAAGCAAGAGCCTTACTGGGGACAAAGGGAGGTGGGGGAGATGGGAGAGCTTTCAGACCCACATGCAGGTCTGATGTTTATCAAAGGAGAGGGAGAAGGAGGATTGTGCAGGATGATCCTCAGATCACAGTGCTGCTCTGAGAAAGCCTCCAGCAGACCAGCGGGGTGGTTTCCAAAGTGGAGGTTCCCAGCTCTGTCACTGGCTGGGAACAGACTAGGGGAAGCACGACCCAGTGTGACCACCATAGTGGACCCAAAGATGCCTTAGCTTGAGACTGTCAATCAGCTGTTTTTTTCCTCCCACCAAAAGTTCTTCTGGAGGGAGATCTGACCAACCCACCTCTATGGCCACCACTGTAGTCCAGCTTTCTTCTTCTAGAAGTTGGCCTAATTTTCTAAGGCATCTTTGTGTTTCTGTTACAGATCTGCAGAAAATCTTCATATATTTGATAGAGTAGTTCTTGGTTGAATATGCTGCAAATATTTGCTCCCAGTCTACTTTCTTTTAACTCTGTGTTTTGTTTCACTGGATAGAAGTTTTTTAAGTTTAAAAAACATTTCATAGTAAAATCTGTTAATTGTTTCCATTAAGGTGTCTGTGTCTTACTTAAGAATGTTATCTTCTAGGTGCACCTGGTGGCTCGGTTGGTTGAGTATCCAACTCTTGATGTCAGCTCAGGTCATGATCCCGGGGTCATGGGATTGAGCCCCATGTTGGGCTCTGCACTGAGCATGGAGCCTGCCTGGAATTCCCTCTTTCCCTTTGTCCCTCCTCCTACTCATATGCTCGCTCACGTATGCTCTCTCTCTCTCAAATAAAAAAGAATGAAAAAGAATGCTATCTTCTTTTAGTACAAAGAAAAATGAGAGGAGGCTCCCATTACTTTATCTTGTACCTTCTCTGACTCTGCAGTACATTATGGATGTAATTTTAGTATAAATGACTATACTATGCACTGACCAGGGCTTGACTGAATTTGCTTGATTTTTTTTCCATCTAATTATTATAAAATATGTTTCCCTATTTTGTTACTATATTATAAAATATGTTTTGAAATCAATGGCAGGGCTCTGTTCATTCACATCAAAACCCATTTCTGAAAAAAAAAATCTCTGCAACTAAAGACATGGGCAAAAATTCAGCATTTGTGAGAAGAAGGTGGTGTTGCTTTCATGATGAGCTGGGCCTGATGATGTGTGTGATCCCAGGTAGCAGCAAGGTGTGGGAAGAAACAAGCGGAGCCTGCACTCATAGTGCTCTGCTTCTACCCTCAGAGAGCTGGTGAGCCAGTTCTAAGGATGATGATCCAGCCCACACATGCCTGGATCATTCCATCACAGCCTCCTTCTCGTTTTCTCCCTAGCAGCTCTCTTAAGCTCTATTTGTTACATTCCTGGCTTGGAAGCAGAGGTTTCCTGGCCCCTTCATGGCTCACTGAGAGTCAGGTGTTTGTGGCATATCTGCTGACATCTAGCCCACTTGGAGAGGGATTGGGGGAGAAAAGGTCCACCTTACAGGACCAGAGGAAGCAGGACTGTCTACTGCTCACACTTACCTTTCCTATCTTATTTTCCAGTGTCACTGTCCTCCTTCCAAGGGCCTCACAGGGGACAACCCAGCATGTCCCAGGATGCCCTCTACCACACCCACCTTCCCTTGGCTTCTCCCAAGCCCCTCCCCTCCCCTGCACCGAGACCACAGCAATTAGCTCCAGACAATTATCAGTGATCCGGGGCTGTCTTGATCTTACATTTTTATGTCAGGATGAATTTGGATTCTGAAGTTGATCTTATTGTGAGGGTTTTATGAGGGAAAGATTAAATCGTCCTCTGATGTGTGCTTCATTAGGCCCCAAATCCTTGAAGAGTCATTAAAGCACCTTCTCACTGAAATGTTCTCAATCTCAGCCTGATGGATAGCCACAGGAATAATCTCCCCATTATTTGGGAGCTAAAATGGCTGGGAAGCTCTGCCAGATGTGATTTTGCAGCAGTCCTTTGAGCCCGGCTCTATTGTGGCCTGTGATCCCTCAAATCCATGAGTGTAACAACGCCAGAGCCTGAGCCTGTTCTGCTTTTCCCAGGAAAAGTCATTCCTGCCCCTTCCTCTAAAGGGACAGCTTTTCCCTGAGTTGGCTACACTCTCACCATGAGCCCCCAGCTGTAGGTCTAGTCTGTGAGGTGGGTAGGACTTAGTCCATGGTCAGAGCACAGCCTGGGACCAGGATCAGGGCTCAGTCTAGAAGTAGAGTCAGGCTCAGTCTGGGACCAGGATCAAGGCTCAGTCTGTGGCAAGGGTCAGGGCTCAGTCTTAGATGAGGATCAGTGCTCAGTCTATTACCAGAATCAAGGCTAAGTCTAGAAGCAGGGTTGGAGCTGTGTCTGGGTCCAGGGTCAGGATCCTGTCCACAGCCAAGATCAGGCTGTGGCCAGAGTCAGGGCTTTAGTCTATGACCTGGTTAACAGTCCAGTCTGTGGCCAAAGGCTCACTGACTGACCCTGGCCTGGCATCAACCCCAACTCAGCTCAGCATACAAGGACTTGCCACCTTGCCTGAGTACTCCTACTCTCAAATATTAGCCAGACCTATGCCCAGGCAGGTTGTGCCAACAGCCACTGAGAAACTCAAACTATTTCAGATCAGAGACGGCAGACAGGAGTGCCTGTCAGTGAGGATCTGTATTAGAGGTGGCATAGGGGAAAGCTGAGGCAGAACTGTAAGGGGTCTGGAATGGTGACGGAAAAAGCCAATGTGACACCAGGGCCTCAGCCTCAGAAGTCCAAGGCAAAGGCAAAGAGATCCGGCATTATTTCCAACCCTTTTCCGGGAAGACTTACCACTTGCTCATCTTTCTGATTTCAGCAACAGAAAGAGCCAAATCTATGGGGAAGGGTCCTTGCTGATGCCACGTTTCCTTCCAATCATGGCTAAGAGGAGAGCTGTTCTGTTTTAGTATGAAGCACGCTGGACTTGCTGGGAAGCCTTCGCAAATCGCTCTTCCTCTCTGCGCTTCAGAACACTGAAGGAAGAGCCCTGAAGGGCTTTAATCAGGAGAGTGAGCACCATTGGGTTTGCATGTTTGAGTGATCACTCCAATTGCTGTGTGCAGGATAGATCAGAGGGGACAACAGTGGAGACCAAGAGGAAACTCTGCAGTGGTCAAGACAAGAGGTGCTGGAGGCCTGGGCTAGGGAGGGGGCAGAGGAAGTGGTGGCAGAAGGATACTTCTGAGAGCATTCAGTAGGCAGAATCCACAGGATTTGATGGCCAGCAGATATGGGGGTGAGGGAGGGCTCAAGGGGAACTGGTGAATTCCAAGGCTCTGCCTTGTGCTACAGGTGGGTACTAGTGAAACCCACTAACATGGGCAGGTTGGAAGAGCAGGGTGGGTGGAGGAAGGTGTTGGTGAATTCCAGTCTAGAACTGTTGAGTTCAAGATGTCCATGGCACTTCCAAGTGGAGGCGTCCAAAAAATGAATTGAGAATATAGGCCAGGAGTTCAGGTGGGCAAACTGGGCTGAAGATAGGAATTTGGGAGACTTGAACCCTTACCCAGGGATAATGTATAGGGAGAGAAGAGAAGGGGACCCAGGATGGAACCTTGGGACACTCCAACATTTAAGGAACCAACAGGGGGAGAGAAGTCAGCAAAGAAGCCTGAGGGGGAGTAAGGAGAGGTGGGGGAAACAAAGTTGAAGAGGTGGTGTGCATGTTGGGACCTATAGAAAGAATGATATTGAATATGGCCAGGAGACAGGCTGTGAGAACTCAAAGGGTACAGTGACCATGACCTTGGAAGTCACTGGTGACTGCAGAGAAAGCAGTTTCTGGAATCCTTCTAGGGGCAGAAGCCAGAGTGATGGAGTTGGAGGATGAACTGAGGAGTTGATGTGGAGATTGGAAGTGTAGACCACTCTGGAAAGGTCTGCTCTGGAGGGGATCAGGTAGGATCACAGCTGGAGAAAAGCCTGGAGTTTGAGGCAGAGAGGTATGTTCTAAGCACAAGAAGCCTTCATGCGAGTAAATGCTGGTGGGAGGGATCCACTAGAGGAAGAAATTAAAGGTACAGGAAAGAGAGCTGTTGGGGGAAAGAATGCATCATTGAATGTCTGTCACTTATTGTCATACAAGTCACTTCCCATACCCTTTTAGTATTTAATTCTGTCAACCTGCCTGTGGTGTCACATAACCATGCTCACTTCTCTCCCAGCACTTACCACAGTCAGTAAATTATTTTAATTATTCTTTGGCTTGTTTATTGACTCCTTTCCACAGATCTCAGCTCCAGGGATTCTCCAGTCCCCATCACTCCTATTTTACTTTGCTTGATTTTTCATCATGGCTCTTAAGACTACCTGATACTATATTACTTATGTGTTATCGGCTTTTGGTCTGTCTTCCCCACCAAAAATGTAAAGTCCAGGGGATATGGGACTAAGCCTGTCTTGTCTCTGCTACACCCCAGCACCATAACTGGCCAAGATCATATTAGGCACACAATCCATGTATGGAATGAATGAATGATCTAAGAAAGACTGCTGAGAACTACAAAGTACTGTTCAAAGTGAAAGGGAGAAAAGCCTGACACTGATCAAATCTCTACTATCTACCATATATATGGGTTCATTCATCCAAACTTCATAGCAACTTTTTGAGGTAGGAATGATAGGTGCCTTTTCAGAACTGAAGAAATTGGGCTCCAAAGAGCTTTTAAATGCTGTCAGAAATCACACAGCTAACATGTGTTGGGACCAGCACTGAAGGCCAGAATGCTTGGTTTGGTTTATTTGTTTTTCTCAAAAACCTGAGCTCCTTTCCTGCCTCACCCCCCGAACCTCCTATGTCCCCATCCCCCACCCCATGGCCTCTGGGAATGATCACAAATCCCTCCCTCCACCTGTCCTCAGGACTGCAGGCCTGACACACCTCAGTGTGTGCTCCAGAACCAGACCCCTGGCTGCAGCCATACGGGGGGTGGAGGGGGAGCCCTCCACGGGGGGTTGGTGGTTGGGGCTGAGTGGAAGGACAGTCAGGAGAGATATTTGAGAGAGAACATGGACAGGACCTGATGGGTGAAGGGATATGGTGGCAAGAAAGAGTGAGGTGCCCAAGATGGACTCCCAGGCTTCAGGCTCAGGGAGGGTGGGTGGCCAGTGCTGCTGAGGGCTGAGATCCAGAGAAGGGAAGCAGCAAGGGAAGGGAGCAGACAGGCCTGTGGACATCCAGGCGGTAGTGTCCAGTACAAAGCTCAGGGGAGCAGTCTGAGTTGGGAGTGGTCAATAGAGGCATCATGATGGATGCTCTTATAGAGGCAGCGTGGTGGGAGGGAGGGCCCAGGGTGGGCAGAAGAGGGTCTGTGAGCATGCTCAGAGGAGAAAGCAGTCAGTAAGATGGGACGAGAGCATCCCTTCTGAACTATGTAGCTGTGGAGACAAAAGACAAGACAAATGAGCTTTTCTGTGTGTTCACTCGACAGAATATTTTATAGCCTCCCTGGATAAACAAGCTGTCATCTACCACCAAACCCTCTATCAACTGAAGCAGCTTGGGGAAAAGATAATGCTGCAGGTTTGAATACTCTTAGCTGCTGTGCCTAATTACTACACAAGCAAACAAACCAGGAGAGTTGTAGGCAAAGAGGGGCTTGGCCGCTGCCTATGGAGGAGAGACATTTCCTTGCTCCCAGGGGAGGGATGGAAGACAAGCACAGACATTTATTGAGCACCTACTGTGTGCCACACACCTGGAACATGTCATCTTATTTAATACTGTATAAGAGGCATCATCCCCATTTTGCAGATGAGGAAACAGAGGCTCAGAGAGGCCTGACAATGCACCCAGCTTAAAGGATTCACCCAAGAGTCTTCCCAATGCACTCCACAGCCTCCCCGGAGAAGATCCAGGTTGTTCCCTTCCCTCCTTTCCCAATCCTGCAGCGTCAAGTCCAAATGCCATGCCCCTGATTGTGCAGCTCTGTTTACTATTCTTTTCATCAGATGTCTGTTTGCAAGAAATAAAACTTTTGGGTTCAGCAGCAGAGCAATAACTATGAAGAAAACTGCCACTGAGAGCATGGAATTCAGCTCCCAGAATTACTGTATATTCAAAGCAGATTTCCAAAACACCATTTGACATAGGTGGTAATTCCAAGGGAACCCATTTGCCTCTTTCCTCCTGCCCTGCCCCAGGCACATACATCCAAGGTCAAATCAGCAAGAAGAAAAGGAGGTGAGGGGGCTGAAGGACAACTAGACTGCCCCTCAAGGAGATGCCAGCAGTCTTCTCTTTCAGGAGACAGACCAGCTCTCCTTCCTCACCCTGCAGATGGGGTCAGCAGCAGTGAACAGAGTGTGACAGAATTAGATCCCAATCCTCTTGCCTCCTAGCCCACTGCAATCTTCCCAAGACAAACTGCAGCTTCATAAGAAGCCAAGAAATCCATTTATGAGGAAAATTTATATATGTATTACTAGTAAGATTTAAATTAATTATTTTACTTTCAAAAAGAATCCCAATATGTAGCTTCCAATGCAAATGTGCAAAGATCACATTTCTATAAAAAAGAGAATGAATATCCAAAGAGCAACCAGAACGTTCCTAGCACTGTCTGTCATCATGAATTTGCATGACTGTACACAACACTCCAACCATACTGGCCTTTTTTTTTTCAGTCTCCCAAGGCCCCCAACTTTGATCTTATCTCAGGACCTTTTCATTTGCTATTCTCTCTGCCTGGAAGATATATCTCTAGGCTTACACAACTAAACTCTTATCATTGAGATCTCAATTCAAATGTTACCTCCTCTAAGAAGCCTTCTCGGACTACCCTACCTCAGGCAACCACACTGTCACTCTATACCAGTGGATTTCAAACTTGAACATGTATCAGATTCACCTGGAGGGCTTCAAATACAGATTGCTGGGTCCCATTCCTCAGAGTTTCTAATTCAATAGGTCTGAGTGGGTCCTGATAATGTATATTTCTCACAAGTTTTCAGGTTGTGTTAATGCCATTAGTCTAGGAGCAAAGCTTTGAGAGCCACTGTTCTATAACATCACCCTGTTTTATTGTCTTCATGGTGTTTATCACAGTCTGAAATTATCTTGGTAATCTATTCAGTTGCTTTACTATGGTCTGATTTTCATACTTATTGGCTGCTCCTGGAAAAGGGGTATCTGTCTGTCATTCATTATAGTATCCCCAGTACCCAGAGCAGAGCCAAGTACATGGTAGATGCTCAATGAGTATTTGAATAAATGAATTAGTGAATGGGTGGGTGGGTGGATAGAAGGACAGATGGAGGATGAATGGAGGATGGATGGATGATGGGTGGATGGATGATGGATGGATGGATGGATGGATGGATGATGAATGATGGATGGTGGATGATAGATGGATGGGTGAGTGATGGATGATTGTGAATGGATGGATGATGGATGGAGGGAGGGGTGGTGAATGATGGATGATGGATAGACGGATGGATGGATGATGGATGATGGATTATGATGGATGGATAGATGGATGGATGGATGGACAGATGGATGAATAAATGAATGGATGCTCACCTCAGCCTCTGGATTCCTGCTTCTGTACATGCCATCTTTGTTCTACACCAAGTTGATCCACAGGTGAAAATAATCCCATCTTCAATTTCAAAATCCCACTGATAAAAAAGCAAGAATGTAGAACATTTTGCCAAAGATGTTGGAAGGCCATGGCCAGGAGACACATAATACAAAACAGCAAGTGAATAAAACAGCACTTAGGCATGGCTGCTTTTAAAAGTCATTGGAGCTATCCTATCACCTTAAATGGTCCCCAGACAAAAACCATCTTGAAGGCTTCTCTCTCCATACCTCCTCCTCAGTGTCCTCCTCCTCCTTGCTCTTTTCCTCTTCAAATTTCTAAAAAATAATCTTTCTCATTTTCCCATGTAGAGCAGCTTGACCATAATTTTTTCATTGCTTGAAGACCCCAAGCACACCAGTACACCTCATCTGTCTTTAAAAATTCCTGCATCGGGGTGCCTGGGTGGCTCAGTCGGTTGAGTGTCCGACTTCAGCTCAGGTCACAATCTCGCGGTCCATGGGTTCAAGCCCTGTGTCGGGCTCTGGGCTGATGGCTCGGAGCCTGGAGCCTGCTTCCGATTCTGTGTCTCCCTCTCTCTCTGCCCCTCCCCCGTTCATGCTCTGTCTCTCTCTGTCTCAAAAATAAATAAACGTTAAAAAAAATTTTTTTTAATTCCTGCATCTTTGGGGCACCTGGGTGGCTCGGTCTGTTGAGCGTCCCACTTCAGCTCAGGTCATGATCTTGCAGTTTGTGAGTTCAAACCCTGCACTTGGCTTGCTGCTCTCAGGGCATAGTCTGCTTCGGATCTTCTGTCCCCATCACCTCTGCTGTACCCCACTTGCGCTCTCTCTCTCTCAAAAATAAATAAAACATTTTAAAAAATCCCTGCATCTTGGAGACTCTTTCCTCTTTTCTAATATTCATACAGTCCCTCGTATCACTTCACCATGTGTGTCTGTCTCCTTGGCTAAAGAGGCAAGAGATTTAGACAAAGAATCCAAGTTCAAATTTCGTCTCTTTTCTGACAAGCTGTGTGAACCATGAACTTGGTCAAATTGTTGCCCTCTCGGAGCTTCAGTTTCCTGATGCACTCGGGAAAAATGCTGACTGTTCAACAGTACTTATAATCAGTGGCATTACAATATTCACCAAAAAAGCCTTCCAAACTATATAGCACATGAACATTACCTATTATCACTACCCCTAGTTTATAATTCCTTTGGGAGTGAGGCTCATACCTTATGTGTGTTTTCATCCACCCCTCCAATGCCTCACACATTGAAAACGCTTCATAAATGCCTTAAGAGGTAAATAAGCCTTTGGATAGCACACTAATGAACATTTAAAGAGGGAGTAAAACATCACCTTTTAAAACCTTCTCCTTCTCCCTCCCATGGCGAACTGTGCTCTGATTTGATTTTTCTCTGTTCTAGAAGCGCCACCCTGGCCCGTAGGCAGAAATTAGTCTGTGTGCAGTGAGATGACTGCCTCCTGATGGCACAGCCCAAATGACCAAACAATGAAGTGTTAGAAGGCCCTGGTGAAACATTAAGATCTCAAGACTTGTTTTTGATGCATTCAACAAGCTAATCCAGTGCCTCTTTGTTCAGAGAGGTTGGAATTTGCTGCTCTTCTGAAATTGTTGTCCCTAGTCACTTGGAGACCCCAGAAAAGGGGCTTCCTCTCAGAATAATCTGGTCACCCACATCCCTGGAGATGCCCCTCTCTCATCATGGGCAGGGGCCATCACCGCGCCGACCACTCTCACGTCTAGGCTAATATTGCCTTGGGACTATTTCATTTTTATTTTTATTTTATTATTACTATTTTTTAGGGATTATTGAATCTTAAGAGACACAGAGGTACCTGGCAGTGGAGCTGCCACAATCTGTAACAAAAAGGCCCTACATGATGAGCTGTTTGCCTGTTGGGGGAAGGAAGAATCAAATAGGACTAAAGCCAATTCCCACCCAGGAATAGACCTCAGGCAGCACCAACGCCTGGACCTGCTGAGTGAGGTATGTCTAGAAAATTCACCTCCAGATCTCCCAGGTTCACAGCCATCACTCAGAAGGGCACTACAGCTGCACTTTACTGGTTTGTTGGCAGAGTGTCCAGAATAATCAGGGGGTTGGGGAGCACACCTGGAGACTATAATGACTCTTATGAGAATGGCAAAGGTTACCTTCTCTCGGCCAGCAGTAGCATCAGCAAAAACTGAGCATCTCCTTAGAAAATTTTGGGGAGCCCTACAAGACTAAATGTCTCTGGGAGTCCTCTGTGCTGTCTCATGCTTTCTATAGCTGGATTCTCTCTCTGGAACTTAAATCTTGAGCAGAGGTACAAAGTAACTTTTAAAAATATAGGGGTTAATCCCATCTCCCAGGGACTCTGCTTCCTACCCTCAGGAGCTGCCTTGATTTCCACACCTACTCTCCAGCCCCCATAGGCTCTGAGGCCCTGAGGCTCTGAAGGCCCTGAGAAACTTCATCTTATGAGGGTGAGCCTCACTTAGTTGCTGAATCTTGTAATATGATCCTTGAGGAAAGCAGGACCATATTCTCTGAATTCTCCTCTTGGTTTCCCTACATACAGATAATGTAAACATTCAGCAAAGAGGCTGGACACATTCGCCTCAAATGATGAGGGACTGAACCACTTCCCCTTTCCTTCTGAAGCAGATATGCACCAAGAGGAGAATATACACTCTTTGTCCCAGATCTCCCAGGGCAGGAAAGAAGTTGATGGTAGAGCTTCAAACTTAGTGATCTTTGTTTGCCTTGTGAACTTCAGTGCCACTGTTAACTGTTCACACAGTGAGCAGGAAAAGTGGCTCTCAGAAGTAGAGAGTTACTTTTCCACAAGTAACTCATAGTCTTTCACTACCCCAGAAGGAGTAGAATTGACCCTACGCCATTGGGATGTATCATACCAAGAATCCCTGGAGGATGACAAATGCAATTCTCACCAACAATTTGGGGTAAGTATTGTTGCCTGAAGTTCTTTCTGTCCTCCCCAAAGAGCGTCACAAAATCCATTTGACTGGGTTTAATTTAACATACGTGGAAGCACATCTGCCCAACTCCCCAGCTCCATACTTCTCTTGTCCTGGCAGAGAGCCTACAGCTTCCTTAATGAACCCTGAGTAGGAGTCTGACCTTTCCCCCAGCAGAGAGCCTTTCTCTAAGAAGGCCAAGGAGTTCCCAAAGCATTCTTCCTGACATGTTCCCTTAGGGCACTATGTCAGTCAGACCAGGGAACTGATGTAAAAAACAACCCATTTCAGTGACATGAGGATACAAGACAGGTCAGTTAGAATTGTGGAAATTTCTCCTCTGGGCAGTCATTCAGAGACCCAGGTTCTTTCCCTCTTATGGATCCACCCTCCTCTCAGTGCTTGGAGTTCTCTCCATGTATCCAGTGGATGGTGAAAAGGAGAGAAAGTTGAGAACTGCATAGGAAATTTTGCAAACCATGCTGGGAATTGGTCTATATTGCCCACATTCCATTGGTCAGAACTCAATCACATGATCTCACCTAATTTCAAGGGAGTCTGGGAAATGTAGTCAAGCTCCATGCCCAGGAGGTAAAGGAATGCCACTGACCCTAAACATTTGTGTTGTCATGGAGTAGGGTCTGCCTCCCCTGGGCTGTGAGCATCTCAAAAGCAGGATCTATATTTGCCTCTCTGACTCATGACCCTCCAGGCTCTTGCAGGCATTTGATTTGCAATCTCAGTCCTGTTGTGTTTTCAAGTCTTCAATCGCTCATTCCCTCAATCATTCAGTCAGTCAGTCAGCAGTTGTTTGCAGGACAGTGGGGATGAAAACAAGAGATGGCTCTGTCCTCAGACTGCTCATAGCTTGTAGCAAAAGACAGACAAATACAGAAACACATCACTGAAAATGTAGGATGTGCTATGGACCCCAGATTTTTAAGTTTGCATAGACACCATCAGCGTTTACCCACATCCCCTCGGCACTCGCCACTCCTGTGCAAGGTGATGGCTTCCTAGTGCAAGTACCTGCATCCCTCCCTTGAGTATCCCCTGTGTGCAGGCTAGAAGTGCTGGAGAATAAATGTCCCCAGGAATAGCCTTCAAGCAACAACTCACCAAAGTTAGCGCAAAAACACCCCAGCTCCCTCGGCCCTCGGGGGGCATAACGATGCTATATGTTCTAAACTGCCCATCAGGAGTTCCCAGTGGCCAATGGCAGTAACCTGCTCAATAAGACAGCCTATGCATTCCCTTCCCTGTCCAACCTTCCTGGTTGCCTCTTCAGATCCCCTCCCAGAAAAACTACTCGCATGCATATCTTTGTCTGCTTCTGGGGGAGCCCAATCTAGAACATGCACCAACAAATAAATGAGGTACACAGCCCTTTTACAGGTCTTCAGAGTCTGTTAACCTCAAATGGAAATGTACTGTTGACTAGCCTGTAATGGATCAGGGGATATGTCTAAACAATTCACTAGTTTTTCTTTAAAACAATCATAAAAATCAGGCTCAAACTAACGAAATATAATAACATTATATTAAATATATTAATATAAAACAATAAGCATAATCATGAAAATGCTGCCCAAGCAAGCACAGAGGGCACGTGTTCCAGCAGGTGGGGCTGCTGGTGTTGTCTCCCTGTGGTCTCCCCGCACATTAAGTCAGCTCATTTAGTCCCTCAAAGGGAGGCGGGGCCCCACAGCTGCAGTGACCTTCCCTTCAACTAACTCCATGGCTGTCTCTTCTTGAAAGAAGGAAGGCCTATGAAAATCATGCAGTAGAGCAGGACTCTAGAATCTTCTACACGTTATTTCATCGGTTCCTCCAAACTGACCTTTGAGGAAGGCAGTATCATCTACCTCTCCTGTGGGGTAACAGGGGCTCAAGGGAATCAGGTAGCCTGTCCCAGATCACAGGGCCCACATCCACATGACTTGAAACCCACACTACTGCCTTCCCCCTTAGAGTGTGTGTGTGTGTGTGTGTGTGTGTGTGTGTGTGTGTGTGTGTGTGTGTATTTCCTGCATCTAGAGACTGGGATACGAGTGTTAATACTCAACCTCGGGTCTTGGAGGAGCCACAGTAGGAATGGTCATTCAGCCTTCAGGTTGCTGCTTCCCTTTGATCTGGAAGCTTCCCAGAAAAGAATCAAGGCAGAGTAGGCAGTGGGATAGCAGGACAAGAATTTGGAGCAGAAGAAACAAAGGGAAAAAAAAATTTTTTTTAATCATGAGCAAGGGCTCAGGAGACTGGTAGTACCCAGGGGCAATTTAAAGGAGGTATTTTTAAGGAATCTGATAGAAGCTTTGCACTAATACTTTGCACAGACAGAGAAAACAAAATCTCTTTGTGTAATCTCATCATGTGGTCACAGGTAGGTGAAACCAAAAATCTAGGGCTCCTACCTTTTTGGGCGACAAAAGGACTAAGTGGCAACATACATAAAGGGCCAGCACGAGGCCTGGCTGGCTCTCAGGAAGTGGCTCAATAAATGTTTGTCACTCCTCACACCTTTCCCCAGTTCTAGCTAATTAGAAGGTCCCCAGCCTGATTTTTCATTGCTAATGTTTGCCTTCCAGGATCCCATGCTGCCTGCTTCTATCGAGAAGCTAAACCAATATTTCCAACCCATCAACACTTAAACACGAGGCCAATTTGTCCAATACACTGTCTATTTATTTTCCAGGCTGCAATCTTTATGATGCATATTCCTGAGGCAGTTAATTTGCTCTTGAATACATCTCTTTGTGTATTGGTTACCCATTTCATTAGCTGCGATATTGAGACTGGCTGGGACATGTGGGGGATTTTTCACTGAGTGAAAGAAGGTTTTTAATAAGCCCCATCATCGCTGGCTTTATGGTGCCATTTGATGAGCAACAAATGTATTCATTTGGCAGCTGCATTCCTTAATCAGGTATTCACTGGGTAACAGCATATATAAATATGGAGAAACAGAATTTAGGGAGCTGAGTGCAATCATTTTCCACAGGGATTGGAGCATTGTCTGTATTCACCATCAGTTTTCAGGCAAGAGCCTCTCCTTGTGGTGCGTGGAATTCTGTCTTTAAGCACACCGTGCCCAGATCTAACTCATGGCCACCTATCAAGAGCACTCTTCCTCCGAGGCGCCAGATCCTCCAGGGGATGCTTGTCCCCTCTCCCACATCAAGTAAGTCCCCAGCATTTTGGCTTCTTTGACCGATGATATCAAACCTTCCCTGTGGCTCTCACTTTATTTGTTCTCAAAATGTCTCCAGATTTAAGTTATTGAAGTGTATTAGCTTTTTTTTAAAACAGGTTTACTGAAGTATAAATGACAAATTAAAATTGTATGTATTTAAGGTGTACAACTTGATGTTTCGATGTACAGATACCTTGTGAAACGACCACCACAGTCAAGCTGATTCACATGTCCATCACTTCACAGGGTTACCATTTTCTTCTTCTTGGTGTGTGGTGAGCCCACTTAAGATCTACTTAACAAACTTCAAGTACACAATATAGTGAGTCATATTATTGTACGTTAGATCTCCAGAACGTACTCATCCTGCATAACTGAAACTTTGTACCCCTTTACCAACATCTCCCCATTTCCCTCTGCCCCCACCCTCGGCAACCTTCATTCTACTTTTTACTTCTATGGATTTGGCTGTTTTATATTCCACATAGAAATGAGATCATACAATATTTGTCTTTCTCTGTCTTGCTTATTTCACTTAACATAATATCCTCCAGGTTCATCCATGTTGTCAAAAATGGCAGGATTTCCTTCTTTTTTAAGGCTGAATAATATTGCTATATATTACACCTTTTCCCATTCATCCTTTGACAGACATCAGGTTGTTTCATTATCTTGGCTCTTGTGAATAATAAAGCAATGAACCTGGGAATGTAGATATCTCTTCAAGATCCCGATTTCAGTTCCTTTGGATATATACTCAGAAGTGGGATTGCTGGATTGTATGAAATTTAAAAAAAAATGAGGAACCTCCATACTGTTTTCCACAGTGGCTGCACCAATTTACATTCCCACCAACAGTATACCAAGGTTCCCTTTTTTTCCACATCCTTGTCAGCACTTGTTATTTCTTATCTTTTTGATAATAGCCATGCTCATCGGTGTGAGGTATGTTTCTAGGAATTTCTTTTGTTCTCCTTGGGCCTGGGACAGAGGCCGTTCCCTGAAGACAGTGAGACTGAGGAGGGTGAAGATCAGTGTGTGTGTGTACATGCATGTGTATATACACAGGTGTGTGTGTGTTAGGTGCCCCCACTGATAAGGAACGTGTAACATGCCCAGCTAGTATGTCAGGTTAGGAACCCTGCCTGATTACTGCTGTGTCCATGACACCGAGAGCAGGGCCTGGCACATCTCTGGCACATTCTCAACATAAGTTAAGGAAAGGACTCATCAATTAAGGACCTGTTCTCTGTCCAGTTACTTCTAGACTATAAGTGAAAACTCCCAGATGTGCCAACAGAAGATGGCTTAGCAACAGACTTCCCTCCCCCTACTCCGGCCAACAGTGGCCTTTCTGAGACAACGCCTCCACTCTCCGAACCCTGAGGGAAGAAGAGGGGCAAAAAAAGGAGAATGGCAAAGGAAAAATGAGCAGATGGAAGAAACCTACCTACGTTGCTGGCAGCCATGAATAAGGAAAATTAATCTCAGTGTGGAAAGGGGAATGTTTGCAAGGACTTGTCCAGGATTATAATAAAAGGGGAAATTGCAGTAAATGTTGTAGAAATAACACAAATTTTTCTCTTGTATCTTGAACTCCCTGAACTTATCTTTATAAATGCAGTGTAAAAACAGGCCCTGAATCATGGACAGGCAGGCTAGGATTTCTAACATGTAGGGAGCGGGAGGCCCAAGGCCATGACCAAAGGGATATGCTGAGCTCAGGTGTGGACAGTCTTGTTCAGATGGCAGGGCACCTGGACCAGAGTGCAGGCAACAGTGACATCACAGCAGCCCTGTGTTTCTAGTGTGTGGTCCTTGCTTAAAGGAGCAGAAAGACAGGAATCAGGAAGTATCTACACAGAGTGATAGACTAATAGCCCATCTCTTCCAAGGAGACCTCCCTGACTTTTCCCACTTTCCTTTCTCCAGGAGCAAGTGCCCCCATCAGCCTCCATATGTCCACTTAGCTCTACTTTACAAAGGACAGCTTTCCAAAGGACACCTCAACCACTGAGACCTCCTTATTGGCAAGAACCACATCTCACAAGACATGCAAAATAAAATGGAAAGGGAAGAGCCTGCCATTCAGGTTTTCTGTTTGGGGAAGAAAAAAATATCACTCTGGAACCAAAGACAGACTAAAGTTTTGCTACTCAAAGTTGTGCTATTCCAAAGCCCAGCAGCATGGGCACTGCCTGGAGCTGTTACAAAGGCAGCATCCCGGGCTCCATCCAGAGTCTGCATATTAACAAATCCCCAGGTGACTTATATGTTCATTATAATTTGAGAAGCACAGGGCTAAAGAGTTGAAATTGGAATTTTGGGACTCTAAATCATTACCTCTCCAAACACCCACATTTCCATGTTGCTTTGAAAGTCGTGCTGATATATGATATATTTCTCTGATGTAATTTCTCCTTGTGCTCCCCCTGAATTTACTTGAACAGGGAGGAAGAGAATATTATGAAAGAAAAGGGAAGTCATTAATAGAGTGCCTACTCTAAGCCAATCACAATGCTGGCAGCTGTCACATGCATTCTCTTAGTAAGTCACCACAGCAAGCACTGCAATCATAAGAATAATGGGTACCATTTTCCTAATGGAGTGAACTTGAGAATGGTTGAGTTAACTTTACCAAGTTCACACAATTTGGACTTGTTTTGCTGCAAGAAGCAGAGATCTCATGCTAACTCAAGCAAAGAGGGGTTACTATAAAGAAAGTAGATGACCCAACATTTTGGGATAGGAAACACAACAAAACGAAATCTTATGGACAACAGTATCTCTTTTTTTCTTGGGAATCCATCTGGCCCTTGAGATGGGAGATTCTTGTGTAAATGACTTACTGAAGGGGCTTTCAGGAGAAAGAGAGAGAAGGAAGCAGGACAAGGAAGTGGAAAAAAGAGAGCTAAGCAAGGTGGAAACCAGCTTGGGTAGAAACCAAGCTTCAGCCTGATCTCACAGGGAGCTCAAGAGCATGAATGGAAACACAAAGTTGGTTCCCTCTTGAATAAAGGAAGCTGGCTTTTTGTACCCCATGTAAGTCAGTCATTGGCAGCTGGTGGCTGAGGGTGGGGAACTAACCAACGTGGCCGGGAAGTCATTAAGTCAAGGGTTTCTCTGGAGAAGGACCAACTATAAGGCATTAGAAGCCAACACTCACAGGATCTTGAGGGATTGAGGGATGGGGTGCCTGCCCAATGAAGGGGAGAAGCACCAACTGTGTGTGTGTGTGTGTGTGTGTGTGTGTGTGTGTGTGTGTGTGTGTCTTGGGGACAATCTCTACCCTAGTACAAGGGATCTCTGTATCTCTCTGTGCCCTGTTCCATTCTCTCCATCTCTGAACCCAGTCCTCCATTTGCCCACACCTGTCCTCCAGAGCCTTCTAACCCTGGAGTGCACATGATCCAAAAGGACCCTTCCAGCCCAACAACACCTTTTGACTAAAGGTTTCAGCTCCCATGGTCACTGCTCAAGCATCTTAGCCAAATGTCTGAGAATGAAATATGATTGGGCATCCAAATCATGGGTCTCAGCCAACAGATGGGGTGTCCTTAAGTCACATGTCCACCCCAGTCCAATCAGCTGAGCCTGGCATGACACAAGGGAATGTGATGAAGAGAAGTACAGGATGAGCCCATTCTTCTCAGAAAAGGTTTAGACGAAACAGGCAGTGGTGGAAATTTCTACTGCCCCTCAGCTGGAATCCAAGTTCACATTTCTCTGATTCCAAAGTTTATAGTCCTGCCACTTGACTTCCTTTTCATAGTGTAGCTGTTCAGAACAAAACTTCACAGGGCTTCAAAGCCAAGCTCTACGACTTACTAATCATGAAATCTCAGGTGAGTTATATGACTTCCTTGTGTCTCCATTTCCTCATCTAGGAGGTAATAACAGTACCTGCCTCATAAGGTTGTTAGGAGGATTAAATGAGTTAATATTTGTAAAGTGCTTAAATAATGTCTGGCACATTGTAAGCATGATAGAAGTGGTGGTTAAGTAAATGAATATAATAAATGAAATTTTCAACCTCCTAGAAGGAGGGAGAAGTTGCTGAACAGGAATGGCCCTAGAGGGCAGAAGCTGGCCAGCACTCCAGAGACTGCTGGCACATTGACCTGTCCAGGATAGAGCGCTGGGAGATGGACAGGAGTGTCACCATCATGTCTGAGGCAGGAAAGACTTTTCTGTCCCCTTTTCCAGGAAATCAGTGCCATGGCTTGGGGCAGGGTGACATGTCAAAGCTCACAAAGACCTGGTGACAATAATGACCAAGATTTCCAGTGTTCTGCTCTAGACCCTAGAGCTGCTCGTTCCAGGTTGAATTTGTCTTCCCTCCAAAAGTCATAGGCTGATATCCTAACCTCCTCCCACCTTCAAATGTGGCCTTATTTGGAGACAGGATCTTTACAGAAGTAATTCAGTTAAGATGAAGTCTTTCGAGTGGGTCTCAACCCAATAAGACTGGTATTTTTTTAAGAGGGGGGATGTCTGGACACAGGCAGGCACAGGGGGAAGACAATATGAAGAGCCACAGGGAGAAGGCAGCCACCTACATGCCAAAGGAGAGAGACCCGGAACAGGTGCTGCCTTACAGCCTCAGATGGAACCAGCCCCATCAACGCCTTGATCTCAGACTTCCAGCCTCCAGAGCTGTGCGATGCGCTGCTGGTTAAGCCATCTGGTCTGTGGTAGCCCCAGCAAACTAATCCGGTGTCCTCGTCCGCACCAGACACACACGAGGCACTTCACAGGCCTCAGCTCAGTTCATCCTCTTACCCATCCTGTGAGGTAGGGTTTGTACTGTCCTGCTTCAGGGGTGAGGAAACTGCAGCACAGAGCAGGTGAGTACTCTGCAATCACGCGGTGAGTGAAAGGCAGAGCAGCACCTTAAACTCCTGTCAGCTGCAACAATGCCTGGCACACAGGAGGCCCTCGCCCTGTTTTTGTGGAGTCTTGAGACACTGTCATTAGACCAAAGGCCAAGCTGACAACCAATCCTACGAAGCGCTGAGGAGTCAGAACTGTCCCCGCTCTGGGAAAGATCAGGTAAGAAGCCAGAACCCAGGGAGAAGCAGGTCTTGCCCAAACCCCTCACGTCTCAGGCTCCAGGAGGTCCAGGAGGGTTGTGCAGCACAACCTCTTCAGCACTTCCTCCTTCGTGGTTCCTGCACCATCCTCCAGAGCCATCCTCTGTTGAACTACCCCTTTGTTTCCCATCTCTGTGCAGGAGCTCGTGCTTCCTTCCTGAGAACCAGAGAACAGCTCTTAATTATCCCCCTGAAGGAGAAGGCCACGTTTGAGGCTGGCTGTATTCCTGGCAGAAAAGTGCCTGCATCACACTAAAATAAACTCACTGACAACCCACTCTGGGCTTTCCTATCTGAGGCATAGAATAGACAATGCCATCCCTTTGCATGAGAAATGAGAAATCCACCAACAAAAGAGGCCCGGCAGAGCTAAGTCAGAGAAGAAAGGAGAGGTGGCCTCAGACACAACACACATTGCTTTCTCTCCTAAATTACTTCTTTTAATGTATCTATGCTGAGTTTTTCTGACTATGGGGGAGAGAGTTAATTTGTAGGAAATTGGGAGAACACAATAAAAGCACAAAGAAGAAAAGTTAAATCATCTACAACCCCAGCTCTCAAAGATAACCACTGTTTATATGGGGGGGTAGGGGGAGAAGAATTGTTTGTATGGGTACATGCAGACATGTAAAACTGATCCTGTTTTATTTCCCGCTTTTCTCATTTGATATGTTGTAAAATTGTTTTCTGTGCTGAGTCAAAGGGTGCTGTTTGCTCTCCAACATCCACTCTCCCATTCTCCCCCTACTAACAGAATCCTCCCAAGTTTTTGATGATTAGCAGCAATTTTTTTTAAAAAACTACATTTCCCAGATTCCCTTGCAGCCAGGGGGTAGCCATGTGACCCAGTTCTAACCAGTGGAAGTGATGTGTATACTATTTCCAAATGTTGCACTAAAAGACACATGCCCTCCATTGCTCTCTTTGGCCACTTTCAGCTACCTCTCAGGGAATGAGGATGAAATGTGGGCAGCCTTGCACCATGCTGTACAGAGGCAGAGCAACAAGATAGAAGGAGGCTGGGTCCCTTAGTGACCTCATGGAGCAGAGCCGCTGCAAGCCCGGGACTGACCGTCTCCAGACCTCTGCGTGAGGGAAAAGGAAACGTCCATCGTGTTTAATTCATTGTTAATTTGGGTCTGAATCTATATCCTAATTCATGTCTCTGGATCTTCCTCCATGGTATAGTGTGAATGACTACATGTTTTTCTGCCATATGAATGTTTAGCGTCAAATTTTATTTAATTTAAAAAACAGTTATTGAATTGAACTAATTATAAATTGTTGGTCATTTGTGCAATAAATATCCTTGTAAAAAATATCCTTTGGGTATATTTCTAATTATTTCTTAGGACATAATTACAGAGGTAGCACTCCTAAGTCAAATAACCCAAACTTTAAAACTACTTTTTATTCTTGGGGCTCCTGGGTGGCTCAGTCAGTTATGCATCCAACTTCAGCTTAGGTCATGATTTTGCTGTTCATGGGTTCAAGCCCCCATCGGGCTCTGTGCTGACAGCTCAGAGCCTGGAGCCTGCTTCAGATTCTGTGTCCCCGTCTCTCTCTGCCCAACCTCCACTGCACTTGCACTCTTGTCTATCTCTCTCTAAAAAATAAATAAACATTAAAAAATATTTTTTTCTTTCAAGATTATTATGTGTTTGTTGTAGGAAGGTATCTCGATTGAACATCCACCAGAACTTTCTCCTGTGCAAATCTTTATTTACACAGATTTGCAAGATTCACCCCATGGCTACTTTTATTTTTATTACCCTCTCCCTCCAGTATATACAGAAAGGAGTATAACTGGCCACACAAGCTCTGGAGTCAGATTTCCTGGGTTCATGTGCGTATAACCTTGGGAGAATTACTTAACCTCTCTATATTCAGCTTCCTCATTTTTCAAATTAGAGTTTCTAAAAGTGCCCACCTCAGAAGATACGAGAATTAAATCAATTAATACGGGTAGAGCATTTAGTGCCTACTATATAGGAAGTGGTCCCCAACCATTAGCTATTATTATTTTCATTGTTTCAAGAGTTCTTTATGACATTTGCTTTTCATTTAAAGATCTATTTAGATTGATGCTAGGTTTAAACTATTTCTATTCTTACTGCCCGCCATTGATATCTTGAATTTTCCATTTTTTAAAAACTGTATATATTTATTTTGAGAGAGACAGAGACAGCACAAGCAGGGAAGGGGTACAGAGAAAGACAGAGAGGCAGAAAGAGAGAGAGAGAGAGAGAGAGAGAGAGAGAGAGAGAGAGAGAGAGAGAATCCCAAGCAGGCTCTGCCCAGAGCCTAGTGTGAGGCTCAAACTCATGAACCCTGAGATCATGGCCTGAGCCGAAACCAATAGTCAGATGCTTAATCAACTGAGCCACCCAGGCGCCACCTGAATTTTCCATTCTTTAAGTGTTTGCTTCAGACCTTGATATTTTGAAATGCATTTTCTAGCCTTTTTTTTTTTCAGAAAAAACATATATACAAGTGATAAAATCTCTGTCTCTGTATACCTAACAATGTTTTTAAGTTGTCATCCAATATAAATGACCTCTTGCCTGGGCACAGAATTTTGGGGTAACTTTTCCTTCAAAGCTTTGCCTCGGATTCTTTTCTTCTGTATTTAATATTTGTGAAGAAATCTGCAGTCAAATCAGTCTGGTTTTTTCCCCTTGTTTCTTTTGAAAATGTTTACCTTCAAGTACACTTGTAAGATTGTTTCTTTATCCTTGAAATTTAAAATTTCTCCTGGCAGTGACTATGGGATGGCTTCTTTTTCTTATTTATATAGGAAGGCTTTCCAGCTATAGATTGAAATCTTTCTTTAGCTCAGTGGAGTTTTCTGTACCTGAACCTTTAGATACTACTGCTATTGTTGTGCCTTGCTGAAAAATAACAATGTTCCATGTTTCAAATCTCTCTTGCATACCCTCCATATCCTTCTTAGGCCCTCTGATCACTTTCAGCTCCTTGTGTTCTGAGACACTTCCCAGCCTCAAGGTTCATTGATTCCACCTTCCAAAGGTTTCTTAAATCTGCCTACCTCCCTCCACCCCAACAACTCCCACACTATCAGATCTCCCTGCTTTCAGTCCTGTACCTCTACAATTCATTCTCTACTGAGCAGGGGGGTGGGGAAAACACACCAGCATCTCTTTTAAAATGTAAATTATGTCATTCTTCTCTCAGGTTGTAACATCCTTCAGTGGTTTCTGGTTGCACTTAGAATGAAATCCAGCCACCTCCTGGCTTCCATACACTGCCTGGTTTGGCCCGTGGAACCTAAGAGTTGTCCACCAGCCTAGCCAACTCTGTCCTGTTGGGGTTGACGGCATCCCAGGATAGAGCTTGGGGTGCTGGCAGAGGCTAAGAAGGTAGAGCTTCTCTCATGGAATATGCCCAAAGTACAGCCATCAGGCTGAGGATAAAAAGAGGTGAAGATGCAAAAGGTGAGGGCACAGTATGGAGGAACAAGTGGTCCCAGTTTTAAAGGGCCAGTAGATTCTAGGTTCTGAAAATGTCTTAGAACCAGAAAGATGAGGGGCACCTGGGTGGCGCAGTCGGTTAAGCGTCCGACTTCAGCCAGGTCACGATCTCGCGGTCCGTGGGTTCGAGCCCCGCATCAGGCTCTGGGCTGATGGCTCGGAGCCTGGAGCCTGTTTCCGATTCTGTGTCTCCCTCTCTCTCTGCCCCTCCCCCGTTCATGCTCTGTCTCTCTCTGTCCCAAAAATAAATAAACGTTGAAAAATAAATTAATTAATTAATTAAATTTTAAAAAAAGAACCAGAAAGATGATAAAGAGCATGTTTATTGAGCACCTACTATGGGCACATGCTGTTCTATATATGGCTCATTTAATCTTTGCATCTTTATTAATTATTCCCTGTTTTGACCAAGAAATAGAAGCTCTGAGAAGATAAATAACTTGCCCAAGATCCCATGGTGAATCAAACAAAGATAAAATTCAGGTCTGCATGATTTCAAAGTTTCTGATCTTTCCCTCCATCTTGTGGCCTCCCTAAAAGGTGAGTTCCAACAAAGCATCTGGGGATGGAGCCAGGCAGAAGCGGAAGGCTTTAATAGGTCCCCAAGATGGGTAATCATCTCTTTGTTCTGCTCCAGAGACTTTCAATCTTTATATTAGACGAGGCTAAGTTTGGCTGAAGTAATAAATAGACCTCAAAATGTAGCAATCCTAGCAGATACTTCTGGCTGGAGGATAGCTTTTTCTCTTGTTCCCTCTTATGGATCCACTATGCTTGTCACCCTGTCTCCACCTTGCAGAAGGAGGCCCTTTGTCACCTGTTCTTCAGGATCCTTGGAAATGGCAGAGCCAAGAGATGAAAGAAGCCTGGATTCCTGAGTCACTATATGGGAGCCCATCTATCGAACGCCCAATTGTTCTGTATCATAAGCAAAAAACACAAAACTTTTATCGTTGAAAAGCCACTGAGGAGTGCCTGGGTGGCTCAGTCAGTTAAGCATCCGACTTCAGCTCAGATCATGATCTCACGGTTCTTGAGTTCAAGCCCCACATCGGGCTCTGTGCTGACAGCTCAGAGCCTGGAAACTGCTTCAGATTCTGTGTCTCCCTCTCTCTCTGCCCCTCCCCTACTCATGCTCTGTCTCTTGCTCTCTCAAAAATAAAAGACACATTAAAAAAAAATTTTTTGATAAAAAAAGAAAAGAAAAGCCACTGAGATTTTGGAGTTGTTTGTTATAGCAACCAGCATTAATTACACTAACTAATACAAGTAACATCCCAAGTTTAAAAATTGAAGCTCCAAGAGCCACGGTTTATATTTAAGTCTGCCTCATATCCAGTTCAGAGCTCCTGCCCCCACGGCACCCTGCCCCTGGTGACCTGGAGCCTGTCCTGGCTCAGGTTCTCGCTCTCTGGAACTCAGAGAAAGTTGCTTCTCCTCTCTGGGCCTCCTTTACCCATCTGCCGAATGAAAGCTCTGTCCTGGTTGGTGGCATAGGGCACTTTGAAAGCAAGTCTTACAGTTCCCCTGGCCCAAAGGCATCATTCCACAGTGATTCTATGTAGCATCACCACCCACGGTCCTTGGGTTCATTGCAAGAGGAGGGTCAAAAACTTTTTTTTTCCCCAGAAGAGTTATTCCAGCTGATTATGCAATCATCTACATTTAGAATGCCTTTATAGTAACCATGGCAACCATGGCATGTGTGTGTTTCAAACTTTGTTCCAAAGCTGCTGATGAAGATTAAAAAAAAAATGGCTCTTTGTGTGGACATTACAAGGACTGAACTGGTTCTGTGCCCTCCTCTGTGGGGCTTAGTCTGGCTGCTGGCCATGAGAAGCCATGACCAGGAAGGGAAGGGCTTTCCTAATGGAGGTGACCATTATCTGAGCTGAACTTTGCCAAATGAACTGAGGTTTTCCAGGCACAGAAGAGAAACGGGGAACTCTGGCTGGAAGGTAGAGTGTGTGCACAGGCCTGGAGAAATGAAGGGCCCTGATGTGTCCAGCAAGACAAGCAGATGGATATTTCTCGACCGTAAATATGAGGAGGAGACCGTGGCAGAGGCTAGGGAGTTAGCCCACCAAGGAGTCTGTTATACCAAGCTCAGGAATTTAGACTCGAGTCTCAACTCCCCTGACCCTCCCCCCACATCACCTCCAGACCTTCTGAGTCAGCATCTTTCAGGGTGGACCCAGGCAGCCATATTTTTAAGGCCTTTCCAACAGTATGATGGTCGCTCAAAAGACTAAGAACAGAACTACCATGTGATCCAGCAATCTCACTTGTGGATATATGTCCAAAGCAATTGAAAGCAGGGCCTCAACGAGGTATTTGTACATCCATGCTTGCTCCCAGCAGCATTACTCACAGTAGCCAAGAAGTAGAAGCCACCTAAGTGTCCACCAGTGGATGAAAGGATAGACAATACGGTCTACACAAACACTGAAATACTATTCGGTCTTCAAAGGAAGGAGATTCTGCCATGTGCCACAAAAGGGACGAGCACCTCCATCTTGAGGGCAGCGTGTTGAGTGAAATAAGCCAGACACTGAAACAAATATTCTATGCTTGCACTTATATGAGGTACCTCAAGCTATCAAATCCACAGGTGGCTGCTAGGGGCTGGGGGAAGGGAACGGGGAGCCGTTTCATGGGTAGAAGATGAAGAGGTGTTCTGTCGCACAACAATGTAAATATAATTAACATTCATCAACTGCATAATTAAAAATGGTTAAAACAGTACTTTTTTAAGTTAATTTTAATTTTTTTTAATGTTTATTTGTTTTTGAGAAAGAGAGACAGAGCATGAGCATGAGCAGGGGAGGGGCAGAGAGAGAGGGAGACACAGAATCTGAAGCAGGCTCCAGGCTCTGAGTTGTCAGCACAGAGCCTGATACAGGGCTCAAACCCATGAACCATGAGATCACGACCTGAGCTGAAGTCAAACGCTTAACCAATTGAGCCAGTTACATTTTACACTATGTGTTTTCACCGCAATTTTAAAAAATAAAAACTTTCCAGGTGTATCTGGTGCCCCGCTGCCAAGAGCCCTGGGGAGCCATGGAGGGATTACTGTTATGGGTGTTATGAGATCAAACATTTCAGAAGGAGCAACCTGGCTGAAAAAATGGAGCAGGGGGTCATGTGAGATCAAATCTGAAGGTGGGAGACTGCAGCAGCCAGCCAAGAGAGACTGGGCTTCTGAAGTCCAGAACTAGGCCGGGAGAGGGTAGGAGAGCTGAGAGATGTCTTGTGTAAGTGGGTTTTACTGTCCCCATTTTACAGGTGAGAAAATGGGGCTCCAAGAGGTGTCTACCTTGTAGCAGGCCCAGAGTAGACAGGATTCATTTTTAGGTAAGTCTGGTTCCAGGGGGTCAAGGACACACGGCTTACTGTGCCCTTAGGAAGCACATCAAAAGATGTGTGTAGACTTCAGGAAAGGGAGACTCTCTTGCTGGAGGAAATGGCTGAAAGGCCTCTAGGTCATGCCACAGGGGCTTAGGCCAGACCCCAGATAGGGTATATAACCCTGAAAGTCAAAGATGCTTGTGTCCAAAAGGCCTCTGGCTTCTAGAAGGCTGCTGCAAGCTTCAGGGACCAGAGCTGCCCCTGATCTTGGCCAGAAGAGGCAACGTATGCCAGCAGGAACTCAGCCTCCTCCCAGGCCTCAAGGACATTTCATTCTCCCCTCCCACCTCAGGGCCTTTGCACTGCTCTTCCTCTTCAGGGAAATTGCTTTTATCTCCCACTTGCTCACATCTGCTTAACCTTTATTCCTCTTTCAAATAGCAGTTTTAATTACAAACAAGCATTCCTTCACACACACGCACACGCACACACATGCACACCAGAGCAAGCCAGTGCTCTTCGTGGTCCCTTCTCATAGTCCCCTGTATTTCTACCAACCCAGTTGGTCCCCCAGAAGAAACATATGGCACAGCCAGGCTGAGTAACCCAAGGTTTAAAAGAGACCATTTACAAAGATAAGTCAAGGTGAAGGGAAACACAGAGTGGCTTAGGCGGTGCTCCAGAGCCAGAAACAGTGGGGCAACGTTAACACCCCTTGGCCTAGTGGGGAGGAAGCTGTACCAGAACCTGAGAGCTGAGTGGAGAGCTGTACCGTTCAGTAAGGACACAGCCAAGTTCCAGTGATCTGGGGGAATAAATGCCCCATTTCCCTCCCTCCCTCTGGTCTCTGGCCAAGCCCCCATTGGCCCACACTCCAACCTAAAAGCAGAGGACAGAAGAGCCTTTGATGCAGTCCACAGTGATCAGCTTCCAGGGCACAGAGAAAGGGTAGAGGGGGGGAAGGTAGAGTGTGGATCTGGAGAGGCAAACAGAGAGCATGCAGCCCACCTGGCTCCACCCTATAATTAGGGGGATATGGAAGTCTGTTTGATTATTTAAAGCCTGACTGTCCCTGACAAGATGCTTTTGCTTTGCCACAGGGCAAGTTCTTTCACAACACCCGTTTGGGTGGTTGAAATGATTTTATTCTTGGGAGTCAATGGGCAGGCCATCTGACTGTCCCATTCGACCTTGAACTTCAGCCCCATCCAGGAGAGGGGCCTGGAGTAGATCAGCTGCACTGACATACTGTATCCCCCTCCACAGACTCAGAGCTGGACCCCACTGTCCCAGACTCAGTCTGGGACCCCAAGTGACCACAGTCCGACTGCCCACCAACTCCTTGGCAGGTCTCATCCACCCTTCTGCCACATCTGATCCCTGTATATGAATACCAGCCTGATTGTCTTAAAGTCACCATGCCTCCTCCAATAGTGCAGTCAGGACCACAGACTGCCCATGACTGTTACTGCCTGCCCACCACCCAGTCCTGTGGCCAGATTATACTCCATCCTACCACACCTTACCCAGCCCAGTCCAATTGTCTTCCCTTATGGCTACTGCTAACAGCTTCTGCATAACATCCAACCAATTAAGGTGGCCAGGGGGCGGAAGGCACCTGTAGGCTTTGTTCCCAAGACAAGCTTCAAGCCAGTAAGGTCTGGTTCTGCCTTCCCATCATATCGCTCCACATGGAGAAGAATATCAAGTTGGCTGTGTATGGATGTAAAAGTTGTTCACTGCACTGCCTAGCTGGATGGGACGGTGAGGGTTAAAACCCAGCCCATGCTCCCCTGGCCAAGCTATGCACCTGGCATGAGAAAGCGTGCCTTTCTCTAATTTGAACAAAGATGTCTTTGGGCCAGCGGGCCACCTTGAAACAGATCCTATACAAAATCTGGGCAAAAGAGCTTGTGCCCAACACATCTGGGGCCTGGAATATTCTCTATATATCTCTGAATTTCAGGAAGTCAGATGGCTTCAAGGCCAGTCCTTCCTGTGGAAATTCATTACACAAAAAAAGACCTTCTGGAGTAACAAAAGATATCACTGCAATTACATTTATTAAAAAAAAAAAAAAAGCATGGCAATCAATGTCTCATGCACAGACTGTGTTTCAAATGCCCTTAATCAATGGCTGTGCTAATTACACATTTATTGCAATTAATTTCATTTCAATTATGCCTTAATTACTAACCTTGAGTGAGACTGGGCAGCTTAGAGACTTTGTGTCACCACAGAGCTAGGACCCAGAGATAAGTTGCCATCGTCCTTTGACTGAAAGATGCTGCTGGGTTAAAAGTTGGTTTATTGGATCAAGGCCTTCTTTGGGGAGGAGGAGGCTGGTTTCTCCAGGGAGGCAATTCATAATGTGAGTCTGAAATTGAATGCAGGAAAGCAAGCAGCTGTGCTTACTAATTAACTGGAGCTGGTGTTTAATTTGCTTCATATTGATGCCGATTCCTCACTGGTTCATTGGCTGTGGTCAGAGGATAAATGCCTTCAGAGTTCATGCTTTTGTGGTGTCCTCAGCCTCTGGCTTAGTCCCACCTGCTCCTTCCCTTCCCTCCAAAGGAGGGCTCTTTCTTACACCCTCCTCATGTCTACAAGGCTCAGCTCTGCATTTCTGGGGCAGGGTCCAGGGAAGGTGTCCTTGGCATTGATGGCCTGCCCATTAATTCCCAAGAATAAAACCATTTCAACAACCCAAACGGGTGTTGTGAGAGAACTTGCCCTGTGGCAAAGCAAAAGCATCTTGCATGATAGACAGAACTCAGGCTCTAGAACCCCCAAGTCCTGGGTTCAAGTCTCAGTTCTGATCATTCCTAGCTCTGTGGGGTTTTTTTTTAATATGAAATTTATTGCCAGATTGGTCTCCATACAACACCCAGTGCTCATCCTAGCTCTGTGGTCTTGAGCAAGCCATTTAATCTCATGAGTCAAGTAAATGAAAAACAAAAGTGCCCAAGTGTCAAGTGCCTTCCACAATAAACCCCTTTCTAGGGCTTACAGAAAACCTGCCTCTGGGACATTTCTTTGTTTCTAGGAGAGCAGATATTTCCACAAAACACCTTTTTGAACCAGCTCAGGAGGAGGGAACTGTAGAAATATCCTAGTCCAGATCTTCATCTTAAAGATGGGGAGACTGAGGGCAAGCAAGGGAAAGCTGGAGGGCATATTGTGAGTTGATGCCAGAATTAGACTAGAACTAGGTAACCTGATTCCCAATTCTAGAACTTCCCTGCCACATGACAAGACAGCCTCTTTAGAAAGCCATTTGTCAGTATCTGGTAAAGACCGAAGACATACAAATATCCCATATGTGTGATCAAGGAGAAAGGTATAAAGATGTTTCCATGCAGGATTGTTTGTCATCAGAAACAAAAGTATGGACAACCTAAAAATCCCTCAGTAGAAAAACACAGAGGCAAATTGTGCTGGAATAGCCACAGCAGCTAAAATGTATGTACTAGATCTATGTCATCAGCATGGAGGAAATTCTAAAACTTAATGTTTGGGGGGCTCTTGGGTGGCTCAGTCAGTTAAGCGTCTGACTTTGGCTCAGGTCACGATCTCGCGGTCTGTGAGTTCGAGACCCGCGTCAGGCTCTGTGCTGACAGCTCAGAGCCTGGAGCCTGCTTCAGATTCTGTGTCTCCCTCTCTCTCTGCACCTCCCCTGCTCATGCTGTGTCTCTCCCTCTCTCAAGAATAAACATTAAAAAAACTTTTTAACTTAACGTTTGAATTTTTAAAATCAAGTCTCAAAATGTTTACAGCACAGTATCCCTTATTTTATTTCTTTTTGAGAGAGAGAGCGCGTGAGAGCAGGAGAGGGGCAGAGAGAGGGAGAGAGTGAGATTCTCAAGCAGGCTCCACACTGTCAGTGCAGATCCTGATGTGGGGCTCAAATTCATGAACCTAGAGATCATGACCTGAGCCAACACCAAGAGTCAGATGCTTAACCAACTGAACCACCCAGGTGCCCCACTTATGTTAATTTTTTAAATTCACAAAGGCAAAGAGAGAGATTATAAATACATCCATATGTAATGTAGGTATTAAAACATGAGCAGGAAGAATATGTCAACTGAGGACAGGGGTAACTGGAGGACTGGAGAATAGGATTGAGGAGGGCACAAAGGGCACTTAGACACGAAGCATAGCATTTTACTTATCCTTTTAAGAAATATTTAAAGCAAATGATTAAATGTTCACATGTGCTAGTTTGGGATGATAGTTTCTTGGTTCTTCTTATTTTCCAAATTCCTCATTCTGTTTGCAACATTTCGTCAACACAGAAGTAAAATGATCAAGCGCTGGTAATCATTATCGACTAAGAACAGAGATACTTAACTTTGAGACGATCGTAGGTTAACACTCAGTGCCACCAGAGATAATGTGACCACACATCCCAGCCTGACAGGCCCCAAACAGAGCTTGCAGGACATCAAAGATACTCAACAAATATTAAATGAATGGATTAATTAAAGAATTAAACCTTAGTAGCTACTCAACAATGCATTTTCTCTCCTTTGCTTATAAAAGTTCACAGGAAAATCAGCAAAATGGACACAGTGAGACATAGATCAGTGATGAGTTCATTGCAGTTACTTAGATCCTAGACTCTTGGAGAGGGATGATGGTGGCAGGGATTAGGGAGAGGGTAGTAGAAATGGAGAGAAGTGGACAGATTTCAAAGATAATTAGATGAAATTAGTAGGATGTGCTGATGGACTATTCATGGTGTCAAGTCCCATCTTGGACACAGTGCATCTAAGGAGCAACCCAACCTTCGAAGGGTAACATGCACCTTCAGTTTCCCTCCAGCACTGATAACATCTCTTCCTGGGGCTCTGTGTGCTGGGCTCAGCCCTACACCAGGGCAGTGCCCATTGGCTGAGTGCCCCCAGAGGGTTCCCTGCTTCCATCCTGTGGATTTTCAGGAAGGCTCTGGTGACTCAAATATTAGTTTGCAGGCTGTCAGGCGGACTTTGAAGCAGCAGGTTGGCCTAAGCAGAGAGAGGAAGGTCTCTCCCTCTCACCTCTGCATTGTCCAACTTCTGACAATTCAAGTGGCCTGAATAAGAATGTTCCCCAACCTCACCACTAGGCTTCTATCCTGACTGGATCCCCAGGGGGATCCACACTAGAGCCTGTCTGTCACCTGCAGGACAGAGGCTGGTGCCAATTACATAAAACTATGAAAGGGTTCCTGGCCCCCAAGTTGCTAAGGAAATGCTCTGCTCTGACAGCATTGGCACGCGTCCGACAGCCAACGTCTGCCTTCACATCCCTTAAAACGGAACATAGAGGAAAACCCTTCTGTGAGTGGAAGCTTGACAGTGCGAGTGAAAATTATGCAAAAAGTGATTAGCATAATCAAATCTTTGTGGGTCACGCTGGAAATGCCTTTTCTTCAAACATGAGTCTTGCTCTTGGGTCTCGTCCATTCTTTTTCTGTCTTGAAAAGTGTGGAAATGTTGGCTTTATCCAGATGGACTCACTGACTCTGGGTGGCTGCAAATGGATTCCCCAAAGGCTGTGCACAGTTGGTTTTCTTTCAGCTTTTCTTAATTTTCATTTATTTTTCTTCTACCCTCACCTGGCACTGGGCCAGTGCTTTTGGGTTGAATAAATTTAAATGTCATTACTGATAATAGGAAAATCATGCCCACCTGTGAGCCATGCCACACACTATAACTTTCCAGAAGAGGGGATTATAGGCCATCAACAGCCTCCCTCCCACTTATCCATCAATCCATCAGCCACCAGGACACCAAGTCCCAGTTTAAGTTTCGTGCAGCTCCAGGGTGCCTCCAATTATCTCAATGACTCTTGCAAACTTCTCAAAAATTTCTCAAAACAAATTGAATTTTCATTCAGTATCCAGTTAAAAATAAGTTCATATCATGCGAGACTTCAAAGCAGAGTTTCTTTGCCTGGATTGGACAGGTCTATGGAAAGAATTCAGTGATCTTTGAACTTAGGCAGGAAAAAAATTACTCTTTTTTCCCACTGAAACTTAGTATTTTCTTCCATTATGAATATAGGCAACAAACCACAGTAGTATGAGAAGGACAAGGGGCGCCTGGGTGGCTCAGCCGGTTAAACGCCTGACTTCGGCTCAGGTCATGATCTCATAGCTCATGGGTTCGAGCCCCGCATCGGGCTCTGTGCTGACAGCGTGGAGCCTGGAGCTGCTTTGGATTCTGTGTCTCCCTCTCTCTCTGCCCCTCTCCTGCTCACACTCTGTCTCTCTATCTCTGTCAAAAATGAATAAACATTTTAAAAAAAGAAGAAGAAAGACCTGGGCTTTCACCATTTAAACCCATGGATTTTTTTCATATCACCTAACAGTTGCTATATATGTCATATATTTTGAAATATTTACATTTAACACTACTTACAAATTTTTGTTATCATTTATTTATTTTTGAGAGACAGAGTGAGACAGAGCACAAGTGGGGGAGGGGCAGAGAGAGAAGGAGACACAGAATCTGAAGCAGGCTCCAGACTCCGAACAAGCGTTCAGCACAGAGCCCAATGCGGGGCTCAAACCCACAAACTGTGAGATCATGACCTGCCAAAGAAGGTCGCTTAACCAACTGAGCCACCCAGGCGCCCCTACATTCAACACTATTTTAAATTCTCCTCTAGGTTGATAGTTAAAGCATTAATAAAGAAGCACACTTACCAAGATATCTCAAAATTGTTTTTCTTAACATTTGTATAACTATCTTTCAATATAATTGGTTTTCTTTGGATTCCTATGTATTTGTTATGCATTTAAAACCTTTATATTGAGCAGACATCCATAGGCTTCACCTGGCTATTGGTGGGGAGGGATCCATAGAGAAGAACAAGTCTAGGAACTCTGCTGTGGAGGGGGAGAAAAAGGGGCACGAGGGGAAAAATTTTTAATTTAACAACCATGGACAGAGAAGCTGTTAAGATGCCATCTTGTTCTGAGCTTACTCAAAGGATAAGATGTCCAAGGATAAAAGCAACAAGATTCCACCTCTCTTCCACCCCTCTTCCTAAACAACACTTCTCAAACTTTAATCTCATGTGGTAAAGAACTGGGGCACTTGGGTGGCTCAGTCAGTTAAGTGTCCGACTTTGGCTCAGGCCATGATCTCATGGTTTGTGAGTTGGAGCACCACATTGGGCTCTGTGCTGACAGCTCAGGGCCTGGAGCCTGTTTCAGATTCTGTGTCTCCCTCTCTTTCTGCTCCTCCCCTGTTCATGCTCTGTCTCTCTTTCTAAAAAATAAATTAACATTAAAAAAATAAAATCATGAGGTAAAGAATTAAGCCTTGCCCAAGGAGAGATTCTGGCCTTTGTTCCTGGCTCCTAGGAGGTAACCTCCAAATCCTTAAAATTTCCTGGGAGATAGAGGTGAGAATTTGGAGGTGGTTTGTTATGCAGCTATAGGTGACTGATATACCCCTGAACACTAGTGCATACCCCACCTGACCGAACTTTCTGCCCCTCTATCTTCTGTAAGTCAGTCCCCCAAGACCCTATCCCATGTTAGAAGCAAACCTTGTGCTTCTCCCCCTTCACTTTGTCTGTTTCTATTTTGATTCTCATTAACTGTGTGATCTTGGAAAAAATATTTAACTCCTCTGAGCTTCACTTCTGTAGAGTTGTTGGGAATGTTGGGAACACAAACACACCTTCATGTTTATAAACTCTCTAGGACAATTCTCAGTATGCAGAGGATGTTCAACAAATGCTAGTGGATCAGCCATTCCAGATGGATTCCTGAGAACTAGTGTGAGCATCACTGCACTGAGGCGCTACAGAATGAGCCAAAAGCTAAGATGGATGGATGATGGATACACAGGGATCTGGCTGGATAACTGAATAGATGAATGGAAAGATGGATGGACGGAGAAGGGATGGAAGGATGGATAAATTAAGATGTGTGTACCTTTGGAAGGGCATATAAACAGATGGTTGAATCATTTATGGGTGGAGAACGGAGCCCCTCATCCCTGTGGACACCCAACTACCTCACATTTGCTTCTTTGCCTCTTCCTTCTAACTCCCACTCATTCCTCGCCTTCACAATCAACTCCTGGGTTTATTTTAAGTGTCCTATTGAACAAATCACAAAACCTAAATTGGCTGGTTGAGGGTTTCTAGCATTCTAATTGTGAAGCATGCTTCTGAATGACTTAGGAGCTGAGGGGAGCTTGAAAAAAGCCCAAGATGCTGAGAGAAAATGAGAAACATGACATTTTGAAAAGGAAGCCAATTTTCTTTAACTAAAACTGTTGCCTCTGTAAACCATATTATAAATCCAATAAATTCACATAATTCTATGGTAAGTCCTTCACAAAAGAGAGAGAGGAGGGGAAAGGAAGAAAGAGAAAAAAGGATAAGAAAAATGTTGCAGAGATTTCCAAAGCCTTCCACCCTTTAAAAACAATTGCTTTGAACCTTATCATAGTTATTAAGAGTTAAACTACCTGAATTCAAATACAGGCTCCATCAATTCCAAGTGGCATAACCTTGGGTAAATCATGTACCCTTTCCATGCCTCAATTCCTTCATTTATAAGATGCAGATGATAATAATACCTGCTTCATTGGGTAGCTGTGAGGATTACTGAGATAATATAGGTAAAGCCCTTAGAAATGTTCCAGGTATATGGTAAATTCATGGTAAATGTGAGCAAATATTATTACTATTACTCCCACATACAGTCACTAGGTGAAGAATACAGCAGCAGGCAGGACTTGGGTGACCTAGATGCCCTAGGGAATACAAATGAACTTGTCACTGCTCTGAAGATTCTTATCATCCCCTACAGCTTCACATATTTATATTCTCTGCCCTGATTATCACCCCCAACCATGATCCTGACGTCATGTAACCCAAGTATGGATGTGGATTATGTGGTCCAGTCTCAACATAATGTTCTATTGAAAGAAACAATCCAGGAACCAAAAAGTAATTTAAAGTATTCAAATATTTGCTCAGCATCTCCAAGAATTTCAAAGGGAGACATGCATTAACACACAATAAGCATCTTTAAAACCTCCTCTCACTGCTGCTTTCAATCTCTCACATAGCATCTCCCCCAAAATTCACCCTCTCTCCTCACTCTCAACCTCCCAGCCATGAGGCTTTTCTATTTCTTACCCCTCCATGTATTCCCATATTAGCTCTTCACCACGTAAACCATCTCAACCATCTGACAGCATTAGTGCCTTCTGCCCATTTCCTACTTTACCTGGATTCTGAGCAACAAAGGTGAGCTCAGGAGGTGACCAAGAAGGCCAGAATTCTTACCATAGAATCAGGGAAAGTTAAAAATACTCATTCATAACTGTTGTCTCTGCTACACCAAGTTCTCTGAAATCTCCTGCCTTGGCTCAAGCTATTTCCTCTGCCTATAATGCACTTCAATTCTTTTGAGAGGTTTTTGGTTGGATCTGCATCTGTGTTGTGACAGCTGGGAATGAGGCTGGGATGGAGAACAAAGGAGGTGTGAGGTCTAGTCTGGCCAGTCTGACTAATCTCCAGTCTGGTTTGGAAAATGCAGAATGTGCTCCCACATAGATTGGGTGACCCCTGGCTGAGCGTGTGGTCCAGGAGACACAATGGCTAGTAAAGAGTTGAATTAATTGACCCCCCAAAAACATAGGTCTTATGGCATTTAGGACAAAAGAGCCCCACGTTGGGGACAAAAGGGAGGACTGGGAAGTAGGGCAATGTTCACCCACAATGTTCATAGCCACCAAATGCCACCCACTAGTCTCGATGAGGCAAGAGCCTCAGACTCGGAGGGTAGCACAAGATTCTCCAGACCAGCAGGCCCATGGGGCATCTCTGTATCTTTACCTCCACCCGCTGCAATGTGGAGCCTGTTTCCCCTAGACCAGACCTTTGGAAAAACACCTTAGCAAGCTCATCTTTCATACTGTAGTTTACAGTTTTCAGTCTACTTTTACCTTTGTCCACATGAACCCATGAGACCACCAGAAGTGGAATCCCAGCTCTAGCCATAACTCCATTGACTTTGAGCATGTCACTACCCCTCTCTGGGGCTCAGTTTTCTTACCTGAAAAATGGGAGTGTATTAGTCAGGATAAATTGAGCTATGCTGCGTAACAAACAAGGCTCAAAACTCAATGCCTTTATACTACAACAACTTATTTCTTGTTCATAATATCCAAGGTGAGCCTGTGAAGAACTCTGCTCAACACAATCACACAGACTGAGAATCTGTACCCTCTTGTAGCTGAACCATCTGAAACACAGGCATCTATATTCATATGGCAGGAGAAGAACTAAATTAGAGCAGGCTTCTAACTACCTCAGAAGTGACATGCATTACTCCCACTCATATTTTATTGGCCAGAACTAGTCACCTGGCTCTGCCTAATTCCAAAGAAACCAAGAAATATAAGAAAACAAATGGATCTTTAGTAAGCAATACTGTCTCTGCCACAAGGTACAATAATAATACCTCCCTTACAAGGTAACTCAAAGGATTAGATGAACAATTATATTTCAAAAGGATTTTAACACTTAAACCTCAGTAAAATATTCACTGTGCAGCTTCTATCTGCTAGGCCTGATGCTCAGTGCCAAGAATATCCTCATGGAGCTTACAGACTAGTGCATGAGACAGACAAAAATCAGATAATCCCACCAATGAGAGTGTAAGGAAGCACTGAGACAGGTGCACTGAGAGAGAGAGATGCATGGTGATGTAACAGGGAGCCCAGAATCATCTGGGGGTCCAGGAAGTATTCTCTGAGGTCATTCTTGAGTTAAGATCTGAAGGATCAGCAACCACTAAGTAGACAAGCAGTTAAAGAGAAGGTACAAAGAGCACTGATAGCAGAAGAAATAGTATAGACAAAGGCCCAGTGGCAGGAAAATTCCAGCTTGCTTGGAGGACTGAGAAAAAGTCCAAGAGGCTTGAGTCCTGAGACCAAAGGGCAGCATGGCATGACAGAGAATCATTGAGTTCAGCAGGGGCCATACCTTGCAGGCCAGGACAAGGATTTATCAAACTGTGATAACAGTTAATTGTGGTCATTGTTACCACAGAAGTAGAAACTGATCCCCTGAGAGGCCAGAAGACCCAGTTAGAGTCACACAGCCATCAGAGGAGGAGCTAGAAACCTGATTCAAGTCCTAACTACTGTGTGGCCTCCTCCAAAAGCTTCAGGGCAATTCAGGACTAACATCCTTCTCCCCCATCAGGAACAACCCTAGATCCTTCCTGGGGTGCATTCAGCCTCCCAGCCAGTGATGCATGCCAATACACAGTGTTGGCCTGGGCTGGGCCAGCCCCATGGATGGCAGCTAGGATGGCTGAGGCCAAGAGCTGGGAAGAGACCACAGAGACCTCAGGCACTTCCCTTCCATACCAGCTGCACTGCTGTTGCACCACAGGGCTTTAGGCAAGTAATTTCCCCCTTCCAGCCCTCAGTCCCCCAATCTCTGAAATGAAAACATTGAACCAGATGGTCTTGAGGTCCCTTCCAGCAACAGGAGGCTTAGGTGTGTTTTCCAGCTGAGTAATGAAGGGGGAAAGTGAATAGGCTCTGAACCCAGTCTTTATCTGGAGAACCGCAATTTGCCAAACAAGAAAATCAAAGGGAAATTGCAAAGATGATGAGGGATGAACCTTTTTTAGGAACAACAACCTAATCACAAGTCACTGCTAGAGAAGAAATGTCACAAAAACCTTGATTTGCAGCTTTAGGGAGCAGCATGCCATGGAAGACAGGCAATTAACAACGTGAGAAGCTTCTCAGAGGCACAGATGAATCATGGAAGGCAGTGCCTATAGGCTGGAAAGGATGCCAGACAGCACGTGATCAAAATCCTAGTCTGATTCATAAAGTCCTTGTGGAGCTGCTCCAGCAAGAAGCCAGTCTGAATCTTCCTGAACTCCCCTTGTAGTAGGAAGCTTCATACCCATTCCCCTTTTGGACAGTGGCCAGCACAGTGCAATGCACATAGAAAGAGCTCAATACATAATTTTGAATGAATGAATGAATGAATCAATGAATGGCCCTGGTGCTGCTCAAATAACTCTCTTGATATTTTCACCCAGGAGTCCTGGTGCTACTCTCCGGAGCATGCTTGGTGTCATGACTGTCTATCTTAGAAAGGGATCACCCAAAGCAGACCCTGATTCTGGAGGTGCTTTTAGGAACCTCTAGCTGGAGAGTGGGGAAATAATTTAGGGAAAGGAAGGAAGCTAATAGGGGCACATTAATGAACAGGTTACCACTGTGGGGAATTTTGGCTTAAAGATTTTTGCTTAAAGAAGATGATAGGGAACCATGCTGGCCAAGATGGGAGCCACGAGCCACGTGGAGCTATTGAGGACTTGAAGTGTGGCTAGTTCAAATCGAGATATAGAGTAACTATAAAATACACACCAGATTTTGAAGACCTAGTATTTAAAAAAAGTAAAATATCTCATTGATGATTTTTGTATCATTTATGTATTCAGGGGACAACATTTTGAATATATTGGGCTAAAATATAGTATTAAAACTGATCTTATGTGATAATTTCTTTTTGCCTTAAAAGAACATAGGTGGCTCACAATTATGGCTCACATTATATTTCTATTGTTCGATGCAGACATAGAACATACCTTAGAGTTACTCCTCCCAAGGGGTGAGAGAGCTGAACTTCTACCCGCCAGTTTCTATGCATCATCGGTTGAGTGCTGCTCCCAGGGGTTAATTTCCCTGGTATTTCCCTGGTATATTCAACATGCCCCATGCACCAGCAAGTATCTGCAACCAGAGAAAACCCTCAGGCAGAGTTGCAGGATCTTGCCATAGGAAGCCACCAGCATGCAAGTGTAGGGGATGTGGGCGGAGTACCAGGAGCACCTGCTGTGCTGTGCCTTTCATCACAACTAATACACACCCCCAGGAAGCGGTAAGCCAAATTCCCTATTACACCATTATTACTCCTTCTTGCTCATTCAGTCATTCACGCATCTAGACAAAAAGCATCTGTACTATGGGAATGCTGGCACACCAAGACAGCCACCAGCAGTCTTATTTTATTAGTGCCTCGGAAGAGAAAAGAAAAGGAGGACAGCCCATGGACTGTTAGCAGAGCTCAGGGGGTGCTTGGTGTTGGGCCCTGGATCAAGGGAAGGAGCAGGGACTAACCTCAGAGGTGAAAGCATGAAGGCTGGACCCTAAGTGGTGCCCTCTGGCCCAGCCCAAGGGGAACTTGGTCTGAGCAGCTCTAAGGTTTAATTGAATTAAACCAAGACAAGTTCCATTCTCCAGAGAGCCTAACATGACAGCTGTTAGGCATGGCTGGGGAGACAGTATGCCTCAACCACTCCGTTGGTGGGGGAGATATTCCTGCCCTAGGGTCATGGGGATGGATGGCTAATTTACCACACTCGACACTGGACAGATACGCTTGACAGCAATGTGTTGATCACACATACGGCCCAGGTGAGGAGGACACTGCATGTCACACAAGGCCACATGGGCATCGTATGCCAGGACAAAGTGCGCCACCAAGGGCTGTGGGTGGCAGGCCTGTATTATCAAGAGAGTGAGGTGACCCTTGGTTCCCACAAGAGGATGTGATTGGCTTCCTTGAATAACCCCACGATCTGGCAGGGAATTGAAACCTGCTATTCAGGGATAAGAGGGAACTGCACCCGGTCCCCTTGAGAAGGAGGGTTGCTCAGCAAGGGTACCTTAACTGTGGAAGCAGAGTGGAAAGGGGAACCTGCAGTCAGGCCAGGCAAAACCTCCCAGTTTCACCAGATGTACACAGCACACCACATTTTGCCTTTATTTTAATTAATGCGCCCCAAGGATGACAACAGCAGCAGCCACAAAACTCATCTGGGTTAGTGGTGTCAGCTCAGGTAGCCTCCACATGCACAGAATGTCAGACCCCCCTTTCATTAATACTCAGTAGTGCCCAAAGTGGGCTCAGTGCTGTGCTTCAGCCTGAGGGGCGAGTGATGGAGACGCTCCGTTATGGGCACATTGCTGACCCTCCTGTCTCCTCCTAAATCTCCCAGCCCCAGCTAGGTCAAACATCCCCACCCCTGGCTATTTGAATCCCTCGCTTTCTTTCCTACCTCTTGCATTTGGCACAAACAGACATTAATACATCTGCCCTTTGCTCCTTTAAGAAAACAGGCCCCATAACCCAGACATTTAGTTTTGCCCTACAGCACTGAACATGGAAGGAAGCTGGCTGTCAGTAATAAGGGTCCAACCTGGGACCCTGGCTTCTAGACCCCACCTCCCATCCTTCCATCTTGTCTGCTCCTGGTGACTTAGCACAGCCAATCAGAGGGCTGGGTTTGCTTTCTGCACTGGCCTTTCTCAACTTCTATAATCAATGCCTGGCTTGAGACACCATCTAGACTGAAGCCACAGAGAGATGCACTTTGTTCTGCTCTTAATGTAGCCCAGGCATCCAGCTAATAAGAGCTTCAGAACACTGCACCTCAGAGAGATGACCCCCTGAGGGCATATGCGAGACCCTATGTGGCTAGTACTCTGCTTGGGTGGGAACTCCAAGCTACCAGTGCTTGAAACCCACCCCAGGTACCTCCTTCCAGCTGCATTCTGGAGGTCAGGTCCCACACAGACCCACCGTCCAGTGCTGATGGGGAGTGATGTCTGGGAACCAACTTCCCAAGCATCTGGAAGCATTCCTAGAGTCTGGCCAAATCTGTGTTGTTTACCAGAATGCCCCGGCTGGTAGCCTTATTAAATCCAATTTCCATCAGAATCTAGCAGTTAGGTCAGACCTGCCACTTTGGGCACCCAGGGACCATAACCCCACAGTCCAAAGAGGGGTTGAGAGACTCTATATAAACAAGACACTAAAATTAGGCTTCAGATTCCTGGAGAAGCAAACAACACTGCCAAAGCTTTGCCGTGACTTATCCAGTGGGTAGCCTGCTAGGAACTTAGACTATGCTTCTGTTTCTGGGATCAGGGTTTTCTCTGTTTCAGTGAGAAGTCACCTTCTCTTGGGGCACCTGGGTGGCTCAGCCAGTTAAGAGTCCAACCTCGGCTCAGGTCATGATCTCATGGCTTGTGGGTTCAAGCCCCGATGTTGGGCACTGCGCTGACAGCTGAGAGCCTGCAGCCTGCTTCAGATTCCTCTTTCTCTGCCCCTCCCCTGCTTGCACTCTGTGTGTGTGTGTGTCTCTCTCAAAAAGAAATAAACATTAAAGAAAAAAGAAGAAATCACCTTCTCTTTCCTGGGAAGGTGGGGGGTGGGGCTCGTGCAGAGAGTGACCCCTCTGAGAAGGAGAAGAGGCCAGTTTGGGAGGTTCTGATAACTAGTTTGCTGGGGCTGGCACAGACAGGATGGCCCAAACAGCAGAAAGTGAATTCCTCCCGGTTTGGAGACTAGGAGTCCAAGATCAAGGTGTCAGCAAAGTTGATTTCTGCTGAGGCCTCTCTCCTTGGCTTGCGGATGGCCTCCTTCTCCCTGTGTCTTCACATGGTCTTTCCTCCATGTGTGTGCATATCTATGTCCTAATCTCTTCTTTTTTAATGTTTATTTATTTTTGAGAGAGAGAGAGAGAGAGAGAGAGTGAGCAGGGAAGGGGCAGAGCGAGAGGGAGACACAGAGTCCAAAGCAGGCTCCAAGCTCTGAGCTGTCAACACAGAGCCCAATGCGGGGCTGGAACCCATGAACCATGAGATCATAACCTGAGCTGAAGTCGGACACTTAACCCACTGAGCCACCCAGGCGCCCCTGCTATGTCTTAATCCTTTAAGGACCAGTCCTAGGGGATTAAGGCCCACCCATATGACCTCATTTTACCTTAATTACCACTTTAAAGGTCCCATCTCCAAATATAGTTACATTCTGAGGTCCTGGGGGTAATAACTTCAACATATAAATTGGGGGCAGGGGGCACAATTCAGCCCATCCCTGACCCTTTCTCTTTCAGAGTCAGCAAGGTCAGGGTGCCTCGCACAGGGTAGGGTTTTATTTTCCTAGGAGACCAACAAGCCCCACCATGGAGTAAAGAATCAGAAGAAGGGCCTCTGTGTAAAATGGTCTAAAGAAGAGGGGGCAGCACCCCGAGAAGGAGACTGAGTAGAGGGGAAGATGAGGGCATTTGGATGGGGGCAAGAGATTAGGTCACCAGGTCAGAGCATGGATGTGAGCACATTTCCCTGGCAGTGTATGTCCAGGAAGGATGACCGGCCCATGAAGAAGCTTGCAAGATAACAAGGGATATTTAGCTTTCAGAAGAAGGGGATGGGATTATCGTCACCTCCCAGCAGAAGGGTAACCAGTGTGCCCCAGAGAAAACATTGGACCCGTGGGTATAAGCCAAAGAGAGGTATCTTTCAGGTACAGGAAAATAAAAACATTCTAGGCATTGAAATGTTCAGCCTTGGAGTAATCTGCTGCCACCAGTAGTGACCTCCCTTCACTCCAAGTATTTCATTCGGGCTGGAAGATCATCAGGGCACTTAGGGAAGTTTTCCTGTAACTCCCGAATCCCTGTGATGTATCAGATAAGAGACTGAGACTACATAATTTAGCTCACAGACTGCCCTTGTGGTCCTTCAGGCTGCTATAACACCAGCCTCTCTCTTTCCACACTGGATGAATTTAGAGTAGCTAATGACACATAATTCTGGCACGGAATTCATGACATCCATCCAAAATGTCCAAGCTACTTACTATATATTCATAGTAGCTACTACTGTAAATCAACAGATCTTCATACACACACACACACACACACACACACACACAACAGCAAGACAGTTTACCTAAAAAGTGTAAAAGAACTTCTGGGCCCTATCAAGAAATTAAGTCTTTTGGAAGAATTTAGCTGTGTGTCTATTGGGTCAGAAGTACAACATCACTTGGGGCGCCCGGGTGACTCAGTCAGTTAAACGTCTGACTCTTGATTTTGGCTCAGTTCATGATCTCAGGGTCGTGAGGTTGAGCCACATTCAGCGTGAAGTCTACTTGAGGGTCTCTCTCTCTCTCTCTCTCTCTCTCTCTCTCTCTCTCTCTCTCCCTCCCCTGCTTGTTCTCCCTCTCTCTCTCTAAAAAAAAATGCTAAGAAAAAAAACACAATATCACTCTAGAAGTCCCCCAAATTATGTCTACATCCCAATCCCAGTGAATACATTTTTTTATTGAGGTAAAATTCACAGAACATAAAATTAACTATTTTAAAGTGTACCATTCAGTAGCATTTAGTGTGTCCCCACTACCTCTCTCCAGCTCTAAAATGGTTCCATCAGCCCAATTGCAAACCCCCTTCCCATTAAGTCACCCCTCACATCTCATAGCCCCCAGCCCCAGGCAACCACTGGCCTACTTTCTGTCTCTATGGATTTACCTCTTCTGGATATTTCATATGAATGAAATCATACAATGTGTGACCCTTTGTGTCTAGCTTTTTTTTACTTAGTGTAACGCTTTTGAGGTCCATCCATGTGGTGGCACGCATCGGTATTTCATTCCTTTATATGGCTGAGTGATATTCCATTGTCCTCAAACTTTGAATAAGATGCTTCTCTTTTTCACTTTGAAGTGGGCTCAGAAATTATGAAGCTGGTCTCAGCTGGCTCTCATGGGGGTTTAGAGCCAGTCACGCTCAGCAGGACTGCCGCCTGCCCTCCCTTCCATGCACCTTGCGCCATACAGCCGAAATGGTCTTCCTCAGGGAAGCCTGACCATGTCCCTCCCTGTGTAAGATCTTCCCACAACTGCCACTCATCTGCCCCCAGCCTGTCTGTGTCTCAGCCCCATGGCTGTGGGCCCCAGCTCTCTGAAGGACCAGGCTCTGGTGACTCTCCATGTGTCCCTCCTGCCCCCACCTCCCCCCTCAAATTGGTTCTAAGGTCCTAGTGCTCAAAAATCAGGCAAAAGTGGTGGATGGGCCATCAGATCAGTGGTGACAAAGCTGCAATTTGCCTCAAGGCTGACCTTCCAGGAAGACAGGCTGAGAGATTGATGAGTCCATTTAAGCTTTCACGCTGACACTTTTGGGGATCATGGCGCTTACTTACGAGGGGACTTATGTAACCAATGAGATATAAATAAGCACATTAAAGTATTCCTGCTGCAGCCCAGCTTAATGGCCAAGAAACTAATTGTCAGAAATTGGAAAGGGTCTGAAATAAATACGGCACTTCATGTCACATAGGGAACCCGGCCAAAGACGTCAGATTAAACGCAGGGATGTTGAGAGCATGCTTCCAGACACACACGGAGCAGTTTTTTTTTTTTCATTTTGGTCATTAGGTTCTCCACTTTCTCACATCACCCAACACAGAACAGTAACCAGCACCAGCTTGATTCTACCTCCTTCCAAGAGCCAGGAGAGTGAGCCAGAAGCCGTGGGTCCAGAGATCACCCGTCTGGCTTGTCCTCTCAGTGGCTGATGCCTCTATGGTCAGGAGTGTGTGACATCAGAACCTCAACCGGGAACAGGGGTGTCACAGGTCAGCCTTTGTAGACTGGGTTCCCAGTTGTCAAAGCCGACACCTGCCACCTCGGCCTTCCCCTGCTCCTCACCAGGCCCTGGGTCACCACCTCCAAGGTCTCACTCCACCAGGGCAGCTCTCTCCTTAGTCTCTCCCCCTCCAGATTCTTTCGTGCCACCCTTCAAATGGGCTTATCCCCCCATCCAGACAGGAGCCCCCTGCCCTGGCTCCACCTTTCCCCAAGCTGCCATGTCTTCTCCTCCCCCCACCCCCCAACAACCGGCCATCCACATCTGCTGCCCAGCCTTCTTATCCTCCTCCAGGACCTCCAGCCTCCAGCTTCTGGAGTGCATCCCTCCTCCACACAGAGACCTTTCTGAAGCATAACACAACCCAACACCCTCCACCTAAACCTTCCAGCAGCCTTTAATCCCCAAGAGGAGGCCACATCTCAAGCTGGGCATTCTAGGACCATCTTGGCATGGCCTCCTCCCCCTCATCTCTCATGTGGCAAACACCCTGCAGCACCTCCCACCCTCCTCAGGCCCCTTGCCTGCTCATCCTTCCCAAACCGTATCTCTCCCCCATTCATGCACCACTCCCTATTTCCTGCCTTCCACTCCTGGGAGCCTTGGCTTCCCTATCTGTAAATGGATAGGTTTGGACCAGCTAATCCCCAAGGTTCCTCCCTCTTGGTTCTAAAAGAATAATGCAGCTTACCCTTTGTTCTGAGTATCTAAGTGCTTTCCATGGAAAACTCAGGAACAGCCAGCAAGGATCCCAGTGGAAGCAGCGGGCGTTTTCTCTCTCACGCCTTTCCCCCCCTCACTACTTTCAGTGTATTTCACCATCTCATGAACAAAAATAACCTGGTTTGATTCCCTAAGGAAAAAAGAGGAAGCTGAGAGTTAAATTAGTGTCCACTCTCAGAAAATCAAAAGGAAAAGTAGAGAGAAAACAAAACAAAGCATAGGAGACATCAAACCTATAGACTGACCAGATAACTTACCCCCCAGTAGCTGGGGACCCAAATGGGGCCAGAGGGACTGGGGAAGTTGAGGCAGGAAGAAAGGTTTGCCCACGGTTCCCTCATGGGATCCTACTCAGAGGTATCATGAAACATTGACACCTGTCAGTTCAGCTCAGACATACAACCATTCCCTTCTTACTTGATGTATCAGTTAAGGGCAAGCGCTCCCGCCAGTGGGAGGTCTGATTCTCAAGACGTAAAGTGTACAACTCTGTATTTGGGGAACTGGCAGCTTATCTCTGTCTCCTCCTTGATCCTCAAAGCAGATGTAGTCCAGCCATCTGGGGAGGAAGAAGGATGGGCTGGTGTGTCTTCAGATCATAGAGGACAGGGACCCCAGCTTTTATCTGTGGGTAGTACACCAGAGTTGAACAATAAAGAAAGGGACTTTTATTCCTATTCTTTTGTCACATGGTAATTATTTGGTTCTGTTTCAACCAACATATGCAGTACTTGGCTTGGGTGTTTTGTTTTGTTTTGTTTTGTTTTGTTTTGTTTTGTTTTGTTTTTTAATGCGCCCACAGATGACAAAAGTTTTATCTCCCGGGTTGTTCGAGGAAACAAACTGATCCTGGAAGGCCAAATTACCTGTTGGTCAAACTATCATCTATAGCATGGTCTGCAAACTATGTGACATAAGCCAAATCCAGCCTGCCATTTGTTTTTGTAAGTCCCACCAGCTTAGAATGTTTTTTTTTATTTTTTAATGATTTTTTTCTTTTAGTCCAAAGAAGACTAGTGAAATGTGAAAATTACAGAAAATTCAAATTCCGGTGTTCACAAATAAAGTTTTATTGGAACACATCTGTGCACATTCATTTGCATAGTGCCTGTGGCTGCTTTTGCACTCCAACAGCAGACTATGTAGCCCTTAAAGCCAAAAACGTTTACTATGTGGCACTTCACAGCGTTTGTCAACCCCAGCTCTGTATTTCCACATCCTGTTATTCAAGTATTAAAGAGTTAAGAATATATTTAAAAATGAAATTTTAATCAAACATCTGTGGAACCTTGAGTATATTCTTGAGGAACACTATTTGAAAACATACTTAAGGATTTTGTTTAGTAATGTGGGGTTTTTTTAGAAAAATCTTTTCCTCTTTAATTTTTTCGTTATGGAAAATTGTAAACATGTTCAGCAGTATACAGAAAATATAATGAGCCCCCATATACCCACCACCCAGCTTGAACAATTATTGATTTATGGCTGATCTGGTTTCAACTGTATCCCACCCACCTCCCTCTCCTGCATTATTTTGAAGCGAATCCCAAACAGTATATAATTTCATCTGTAAATATCATGTGGCATACGCAGTTTTAAAATAAACTTTTACAACTGGGGAGACTGTGACAAGCTGCATATAATAAGGAGATTTCTGCTAAAGAGTCAGAAGCCTGTGGGGAGGGAGATAGGACACACACTTTCTAACTGATTGAGAAACGCATGTCACTACCTGATTTTCCAACCAAACTCCAGGCTGGGTGACAGTCACCAGCCATCAGGATAGGGCAGCCTCTCCCTCCCCCATCTATCATGATCAAGGAAAATAAATTAGAGCTAGGGGTAACAAAAGGGGGCTGGTTAATATAATTCAAGACTGCAAAAGAGACAGACACACTTTCAGCTTAATGAGTTTGGAAAGCCATATGAGTACTGGCATAAGACGCACCCTGGCAGTGGGTGATTCTGGCTTTTTTTTTCTCTTTAATAACCAGGGTCAACAGGAAGGAAGGAGAAGCAAGCTGACTTTATGCAACCAGACTCCTTCTTTCATCTTCTCCCCTCTGCCACCTCAAGAACCCAAAAGACACCCCCAAATTCCGCTACCCATGGTGGGGAGGGTGTGGAATAAGAAAAACAAGAGCCATGCAGAGGGTCAGGAATGGAGGGAGAGGCAGAGAGTGTGAGCAGGAAGCTTCCCCGGAGGTCAGACCTAGCTGGTCACTGCAGCCTGCATGCAAGGGGCCAGTTAGCTGGGTTAGGGATGCCATGCCCTAATAAAATTGGAGGGACAGCGTTTATATGTCAGCTTTATATGTCAGCTTGGCTTGGCTACAGCACCCAGTTTATTTAATCAACCACTAATCTAGATGTTGCTGTGGAGGTGTTTCATAGATGTGGTTAACATCTACACTCAGGCAGAATCCTTTGCTTTAAGTAAAGGAGATCATCCTCCATGATGTGAGTGGGCCCGCCTCATCTAATCAATTGAAAGGCCTTCAGAGCAAAACTGAGGTTTCTCTGGGATAAAGACATTCTGCCTCAAGACTGTGGCATGGGCTCCTGCCTGAGTCCCCAGCCTGATCCCCTGCCTCCCAAATGTCAGATGTGCCAGCCTCTGTAATCACCTGAGCCAATTCCTGGAAATAAATGTATGTATATAAATATATAACTGAAGAGAAGGACCAAATGTTAACTCATTTTCTCACAGTTTTACAATCTGTAAAATTGTCCCCATTTTATAGATGAAGAAACTGACGCACAGAGAGGTTGGGATCACTGTGAGCCTGCCCTAAAGGGCTAATGGAGCGATGGAGCGTGAGAGCAAAGGTGAGGGAAGCATTTGTGCCTTCCTTGCAGGCTCACCTGAGAGGCTCCAGTTCACTCCAAGGGAGGCAAGAAGACACCCACCTGGAAAGGGGGGTGGACAGGAAGAAAACACTGAAAACCAAAGCAGATTGCACTTTCTGACCCCATTATAGCAGCATCAACAAAGCCCAGAGCAATCCCCATAAGTTATCCCGTCACATTTCCACGTTACCACAATGAACATCTAATATAGTAAATCTTTTCATGTTCTCATTTACACTGTGTCCCCAATTTTATCTTACACTGTGCTTCAGGAGCTACTAATTCAATCAAAGATACCTTGATCAAGCCCTCTTGCTGTGGGAGAGGGAGAGAGATGACGCTGAAGACACCCATAGGAGGAGGCAGATGGTCCATGACGCCCAAGCAATCTTTGCTTGAGGAACCACATCCAGGGGCCCCGAGACGGGTGGTCTCTCGCAGGCATGTCATCCAGGTTCCTTCTCTGCTCCAGCTCCAATCTGGGGACGCAGCCATGCCTGTGGATGTGTCCCCCACCCTCTTCCTTGGAAGCATACCTGACTGTTTTGTATTCCAAATGCAAACAGTCTGACAAGGTGTCAAAGTACCCTGAAATGCACAGAGATACCCGTGGAACACAGTCAGAGGAACGGTTCCTTTGGTAGGGCCAGCCCAGTGGGGGGGCTCTCTAAATAACAGGGTCTGCCTGCTGGACAACCTCCAGAATAAATCCTAGCTTTCCGGAAACTAGAAGAGCAGGAACTTGTTTTCCCAAGTGGAAGCCTCATCCACACATGATCTTTCAGCCCAGGAGAAAAACCCAGTCTGGGGACACCAGGGGAACCCCAACACAATACAGGCCATGGAGAACAATGCAGCCCAACAAGCCAAAGGCTCTGCTGTTCCTGAGCTCACATGCTGGGGGTGAGCTTTGGAGGGCATTCCTCACGTGGCCCTCAAGCCAACAGGACCTGGGGAACTTGGAAAAAAATGCCTCTTCAGCGGCCTTTTCTCCAGCTCTAACACTGATTCCTAAGCTCTCCCCACCATCCATTTCAACCACACCCTCTCTTACATCCCACCAGGCATCCTCCTTTCTTGGACTCAAGCAGCCCCCTGGGTGGACCCATCACCCTTACATCACACTGGCCTGTTAGCAGGAGGGTGTCCCCATGGAGCCAAGAGCTCTCTAGACTCCCAACCCAGGCAAGCTGTGCCTGATGTCCTCCCTCCCCGTCACCTTCTTCTTCACCTTCCCCTGACAGTCACAGGGTGTATTCTATGCCAGGACCTACTCTGGGTGCTGGAGAAACAGGAGTGAACAAGACAGACCTGGTCCATGCCCTTCTGGCGATTCCATGCTATTCATTTGTTCAGCCAACAAATACCCATAGAAAACCCACCACTATGTACTGGGCACAGTTCCAGGTGCTGGGGAAACAGAAGTGAACAAACAGAACAAAAATCCCTTCCCCCATAGAGTTTACATTCTAGATAAGACACTCCATCTAAATCATTACACAAATTATTAATTACAAATGTGTAGCTGCTACAGGGGCAGAGCTCAGGACATGAAGAAAACATACAGCCAAAAATCTAATCTGGTGACCCCTTAGGAACCACATTAACAGAGGCTTCAAGGAAGAAGGGTAATTAGCTGGAAGGGTGAGGGTGGAACCTGAAATAAGGTAGTGGCAGGCTTGGGGTCTCCTGAGGCTGTGAAGAAGAGATCTGTTCCAGACCTCTCTCCTTGGTCTGTGCATGGCTGCCCTAAATTCACACGACCTGTCTCCATAAGGACATGGGGCATACTGGATTAGGACCCACCCTAAAGACTTCATTTTCACTGGGTTAAGAAACAAAATTCAGGGGGGCCTGGGTGGCTCAGTCAGTTAAGTGTCTGACTCTTGATTTCGGCTCAGGTCATGATCTCACAGTTCGTGAGTTCTAGTCCTAAGTCGGTTTCTGTGCTGACACTGTAGAACCTGCTCCGGATTCTCTGTCTCCCTCTCATTCTGCCTCTCTCTCTCTTTCTCTCTCTCAAAATAAATAAACTTTAAAAAATAAATAATAAAAAAATGTTTTTTTAATTCAAACAAGTCCCTTTGAAGATCTAATTGGCTTTATTAAGCAGTTCATGAGGCAGGCAGCATCCCGCCTAGCAAGCAGAGAGGTCTGGGTTGTACAAAATGGAAGGTTTTCAAGGGAAGGAGGGTGGGGCAAGGAGGTTACTAGCAAAATAAAAGAAAGAATCAGACCAGGACTCCATCTATTCTCACAAAAGGGAGCCAGGGTTATTGTTTTGCAGATGACCTTACTGGTGTTGATCAGGAAGTTTCAGATTGACCCCTAAAACATTCCTGGGATCTGTTGACACGCTAATATTTAAGTCTCAGTTTGCTGTCATGGGGTGGGGTGGCAAATGACTCCATTTGGGGCTTGTTTTTCTGTTTTCGACAACCAAATTACTTCTCTCAAGACCCTATCCCAAATAAGGTCACATTCTGAGGTACTGGGGGACAGGACTTCAACATGAATTTTGGGAATGATTCAACCCATAACACTGACTAAGAAAAGTTTGGTGGGGAGTGAGAAGTTTTCACAGCCTTTCATATTTTTAGAGAGACTCGGTCAAGAAAACCCCTATGTGCCCTTTTTAACTAACTTGACAGTCTGATTGTTCATCTGGGGCCATGCTTTACAGAAAGGACCATGCCATCTGAGATTCCCAGTTCCCAGGGGTGAAAATCCTACCCCACAGACATTCCTGCCGGACACTTCAGCCAAGGATGGAACTAAAGGTTTGTTACCCAAAACTAAGTTTGCCTTTTAGTGGGTGTCAAGCCAAAAGAAAACGACCAAGCCACAGAATAGGAAAAGCAAGGGTTTTACTAGCAACAAGTAAAGGAGAACACCAGAGATATCTCCCAAAGCAGTGTCTCCTTGAGCAACAAAACTGGGGAAGTTTTAAGGTAAGGAGGCATACCTGTTCATGAATCAGCTTGCCCAATGGGGAATCCAGCATGGAATTGGGGCAAAAGTCATTTTAAGGGGACAGAGTTCAGGTCAAAGTCATGAAGGCCAGCAACGGTCAATATTGTCAATTCTCTGGCTTTAGTTGGTCGGTGTCTGAATACTCAAAGGGGCTTAGATCCTGCAAAGATAGAACATGCTTCAGGTCAGTCTTTACTTCTGAACCAGCACTAGAAGCTTTACCTCTGATTCACTGCCCCTGATATGATTAGGCTCTCTCCTGGCCTGATAGTGGCTCTTATATTCTTTTGTTCCCCTAAAATCATTATCTACTGGGGTCTATTTTTATGCAATCTCAACATATCCCAGGAATTTCTGTAAGAAATGTGCTTTGGGCATGGATCACAAGATGGGCAGAGACCTAAAATGACTTTTTGTATGTCTTGAAAGCTTTGTCTTTTATTTTTCCTGGGACCTCTAACTCTTTCTGCTGACAGGTTGGGCTAGCTACAAAGTGTGAGCCAGTGAAACGTAAGCAGGGCATTGGGGAAGGCTGAGAAGGAAGCACAGTAGATTGTCCATTTTCCTGTCAGTTCCCAAAAATGTCTGGAACTTTATCTACAGGAAGACTGTCTCCTGTCAGAGGTCCCCCAATCTGAACCACAGTCACCCAAGGAACTTGTTAAAATACAGATTCCCGGGCCCTGCTTTGGAAAGACCCCAGACGTGTAATTTTCTTACATGCCCCAGGTGACTCAGGTCTCCAGTGGATTTGGAAGCTGCTGGCACACAGGCCCTTTCTTCCACTGGGCCTGAACATAAACATGTACTCAGGGCTCTGTGGAACCTAGTGGTTTTGATCTGTGGGGAACTGGCACAATTCCTAGCCCTTGATTATCCCACTAAATTGTCTCAAGACAGATTCTGATTTCCATTTCTATTCCTGCCTCTCAGCTCTGATTACTTCAGCAAATGCTTTTCAATTGCCCCATTCTTTTCTTTCTTAAAGAACAGCCTCTAACTTCAATTTTTTTAAAAATATATATCAGCCATTTCCCACATTCTAGAAGCTTTGTGCTTTCTACCTCGGGGGAGGGTTTAAGAAAAGATTTTATTTCTCCTACTTTTGATTCCTTTAAGTCAACAGAAGATACCCTTACACAACATTGATCGAACCTTTTAAATGTGGTTAGTTAGAGATGGCCACTGGAGAGTTACTCAGCTGACAGTTTGGATTGGCCCCATGGCTGATGCTGGCAGTTCCCTGCCCGTGGACCTCCACACACCATGGTCTGCTTAGGGCCAGCCCTGCAACTCACCTCCCGTGGCTGTGGGTACAGGCAAGACAAACCAGAGTCCTAAGGAGTTCACGTCCCTGGAAGTAGCCCTCAACCAACTGGCAGACCAGGATAAATGGATAAATGGATAAATGCTCCAGCTTTTCTGTTTCTCCACGGAGAGAACTCAAAGCCATGTTCTACACTGGATCCCAGAGTCCCTGGCTGAAATGAGGTCTGGTTGCTCACAGTGGCAACCTGCTCCATGATACACCCCTTACTGACTTCCTGCCCCTCCCTGTCTCACTTTCTTCATGCTTTACCAGATGCTTCCTGGGGTCACCTCCCAAGGAAATGACTTGCACTCAAATCTTTGTCTCAGCCAAAAGGAACTCAAAGCAAGATACGCACTGTCCTAAACTGTTCTTCCTGTGCTAGATGACAGAGCTCTTCCTCAAGAACTCAAATCCCAGATTTTAAATTTGATTACAGGACATTTAAGGTGCAACATCATAGATCACAGCAGGTCTTTCCTGGCCATGCTAAATTCAATCCTGTAATTCTATCTGAATGTTCCTCTGAGACTTGGGACCAAATCGGGCTTGAAGCTCAATAAATTGTCAGCATCTGCATTTCAACCAAAAGGCCAAAATAGAGCTTCTAGAGATGGGGTTGTAAAGTGGTGCACCCACTTTGGAAAGTGGTCCAGCAGTTGCCCCAAATGTTAAACAAAGTTATCAGCTGATCCAGTAGTTCCATCCCCAGGTCTATACTCAAGAGAACTGAAAATATGTGTCCTTATAAAACTTGTATAGGAACCGTCATCGCAGCGATATTCATAATAGCCAGAGTGTAGAAACAACCCAGGGGCACCTGCGTGGCTCAGTTGGTTAAGCATCTGTTCATCTGTCCCACTCTTAATTTCAGCTCAGGTCATGGTCTCATAGTTCATGGGGGTCATAATCTCAGGATTCATGGGTTCAAGCCCTGTGTCAGGCTCCATGCTGGGCTCCATGCTGGGAGTGCACAGCCTGCTTAAGATTCTCTTTCTCTTTCTGCTCCTTCCTCTTTATCATTCTCTCTCTCTCTCTCTCTCTCTCTCTCTCTCTCTCTTTCAGAATAAAGAAATAAACTTTAAATCTTTTTTTTAAAAAATGAACTACTGGGACCTCATCAAAATAAAAAGCTTCTTCTGCACAGCAAAGTAAACAATCAGCAAAACTAAAAGGCAACTGACAGAATGGGAGAAGATATTTGCAAATGACATATCAGATAAAGAGTATCCAAAATCTACAAAGAACTTATCAAACTCAACACCCAAAAAACAAATAATCCAGTGAAGAAATGGGCAAAAGACATGAATAGACACTTCTCCAAAGAAGACATCCAGATGGCCCACCGACACATGAAAAAATGCTCAACATCACTCATCATCAGGGAAATACAAATCAAAACCACAATGAGATATCACCTTACAGCTGTCAGAATGGCTAACATTAACAACTCAGGCAACAACATATGGCGAGGATACGGAGAAAGAGGATTTCTTTTGAATTGTTGGTGGGAATGCAAGCTGGTGCAGCTACTCTGGAAAACAGTATGGAGGTTTCTCAAAAAACTAAAAATAGAACTACCCTACGACCCAGCAATTGCACTACTAGGCATTTATCCAAGGGATACAGGTGTGCTGTTTTGAAGGGACATATGCACCCCCATGTTTATAGCAGCACTATCAACAATAGCCAAAGTATGGAAAGAGCCCAAATGTCCATCGATGGATGAATGGATAAAGAAAATGTGGTATATATATACAATATATATACAATGTATATCTATACATCTATATCTATATCTATATGATATATATATATATATATACACACATATATATATATCTCAAAAAGAATGAAATCTTGCCATTTGCAACTATGTGGATGGAACTGGAGGGTATTATGCTAAGTGAAATTAGTCAGAGAAAGACAAAAATCATATGACTTCACTCATATGAGGACTTTAAGAGACAAAACAGATGAACATAAGGGAAGGGAAACAAAAATAACATAAAAACAGGGAGGGGGACAAAACAAAAAAGACTCATAAATATGGAAAACAAACAGAGGGTTACTGGAGGGTTACAGGATGGGCTACATGGGTAAGGGGCATTAAGGAATCTACTCCTGAAATCATTGCTTCACTATATACTAATTTTGATGTAAATTTTAAAAAATAAAAAATAAATTTAAATTATAAAAAAGTATAAACAACCCAAACATCCATTAGCTCTGGTGATGAATCAACAGCATGTGATGTGCCATCAATTGAATGTCATTCAGCCAAAAAGGAATGAAATATTAAAACCTACTACACCATGGATGAACCTGGAAAACATGATGCTAAGTGAAAGCAGCCAATCACAAAAGGCCACATATCAGATGATTCCATTTATATGAAATGTCCAGAATAGGCAGACTCACAGAGACAGAAAGTAAATGAGTGGTTACCAAGGATGTACGAAAAGTGACTGCTAACAGGTGTGGGGTTTCTTTGGGAGGTGATAAAAATGTTCTAAAATTAGATAGTGATGATGGTTGCACAACAATTCTGTGAAAATGCTAAAAAAAAAAAACCACTGAATTGTATTCTTTTACAAGGCAAATTTTTATTTTATGTGAATTATAATTAATAAAGTGGTTATTTATTTAAGATGGAAGAGTGTGTATTTCTGAGATCCCCTGTGGAACTGTACCTCTAATTTTTTTCTACAATTTTCTCATTTTCCTGAAACATCTTTTCAAAGCCATGTCACAATCTCAGAAGAAAACAAAATGAAAAGTCTGACCGTGAGTCTTGATGTTGCCAAAGCTAAACTCCAAGCAGAGGCTGGACCCATGAGCACCAGCAGGCACAGCAGAAAGAACACAAGGGGGTCTGGCTCTGCATCCTGGGGCAGCCACCTGCTGCTTCTGTGACCTCAGCAGGTGGTGCCTGGACACAGAGTTTTAAAAACATTAAATGAACTACATCTAGGTGAAATATGTCTCAGCCAGGCAGAAATGAATCTTCTTAAAGCAACATTTGTGGGACAAAGGTTGTTCACCCATTTGCTCATTCAAGGCATCTGAATCTTGACCACAAGGGACCGGCTGACTCAGATGTCCCTCTGTAATAAAGCCAGAGGGACTCTTTAACCCAGGAAGTCTTAAGGTCACAGAAGAATTCATTCAGAAAGACCAAGGTCATTCCCTGGGGTGAGGGCACAATACAGTTCAGCATGCAATTTCAACATCATGATGTTTAACCAACTATAAAAGTCTTAAAGTCTATAAAATCATCCCCACTTCAAAGAAGAGAAATTGAGTCTTAGGGAAATCAAATGAGTGACTCCAGGTCACTCAACTAGAAACTGGCATTGCTGGCGCTCAAACCCACATCTCTAGCCATACACCACATACACAGGCAGAAGTCAGGCAGGGCCAGGGCTTGGGTGGGATCAGGCTAAGGAATTCAAGGAAACAAGGATGGGGAAAAAGTTAGGGCCACATCCAAAGCTGCTTCCTCCATCAGAGAGGCCATGAGCATGGCCATCTGAGATGACCATTGGAGGGAAGCCTAGAATGACCAACCATCCAGACTGGGACCACAGAGCCAGACAGCTTCCCAGAGAAGGCACACAATATCCCTATTCTGTGGAGATCATAAGGTAAGTGTGTGCACATGAGGAATGACAGGACTCACCCCAGCATGCAGTTAGTACCTTGGGGAGGCAGAATTCAAACGCAGGTCTATATGACTCCAAGCCCTATGCTCTTTGCCCCTTGGTACCTATTTGGGAAACCACTTAAAAAATTCTGTTGAACTTAGATAGGGGTGAAAGGACTGGAGCATGGCCCCAAAAGTAGCAGCTGCTTCTCAATTTGCAAATTATTTGTTCTTAGCTATAAAATGAAATAAAACCTATGCTATGAGGGGTGATGAGTTGACTGACATAAAGCACCTAGCAGGTGCTTGGCACATAGTAGATAGCCTAAATGCTGACTCTTTTTCCTCAACAGGAAGGTTGGTGGTCTGAGGTCAACAGCCTGCCCCTCAGTATAAATAAAAAGACAGAGAGGCACAGTTGTAGCACACAGAAATTACAAAACAGGGTGGGCAAGGCCTTGGGGAACATCCAATCCTATCCAGTAGATGGCGGCTTAAGAAACTGAGACTCAGGTTTAAAAAAATAAATTAAATAAATAAAAAAGGGGTACCTGGGTGGCTCAGTCAGTTGAGTGTCCAACTTCAGCTCAGGTCAAGGTCTCACAGCTCATGAGTTCGAGCCCTGCATCAGGCTCTGTGCTGACAGCTCAGAGCCTGGAGCCTTCTTTGGATTCTCTCTCTCTCTCTCTCTCTCTCTCTATCTCTATCTCTCTCTCTCTCTCTCTATCTCTCTCCCTCTCTCCCCTCCTCTGCTCATGCTCTGTCTCTGTCTCAAAAATAAATAAACATTAAAAATATTTTTTTTAAAAAAAGAAACAGACTCGGGGTGCCTGGGTGGCTCATCTGGTTAACATCTGACCCTTGGTTTCTGCTCAGGTCATGATCTCCTTGTTAGTGGGTTCAAGTCCTGTGTCTTCCCTCTCTCTCTCTCTCAAAATAAGTAAATAAACATTGAAGGAAGGAAGGAAGGAAGGGAGTGAGGGAGGGGAGGAAGGAGGGAAGGAAGGAAGAAACTGAGAGGTGACAGCTTGCCCGTGGTCACCCACTAAAATGGCTTGGTCATTAAGAGATATTCCCAAATTTTTTCCCTCAACTATGAGGAGCAAAAATAATTTCTCCTCCAGTAATCCTTGGCAACACTTAATAAAAACACTTCTCTAGCATAGATGCTAAAATTGCCTAAATATGGCTAACTCTTGGATAATGCTGGTTAATCCTGGCTAATGTTTGATTCTCTAAAGCGTCTTTTCCCATCAATAAACTTTTTTGTGGGAAACTCTCATTTGCCTTGTGTTTCTTATGGAAATGTGATTTGTACATACATCCTTTCTGCATAAATATTTAGCTCATCATTGTGCCGCACAAATTCCCTGCAAATTAGGTGGAAATCAGCCTCAGCTGACAGAAGCATCTATACTCATCCAGGGAAAAATCATTATTGTTTAGAACTTATTAAGCCCCGACAGTAAGTACTGGATGGGCCTAGGAACTTCAATAAATATTGAATGCAAATGTGAACCAAATGCTTGAGCTAAAGTTGTTCTTGTGATTTCTACCTACTAGGCACCAGCTAAGGTTGAGGGAAGAAAATGGGTTACAGCTTGGCTCTGCTAACTGCAAGCTATTTCAACCAAAGCAAATCACCAAGTACCTCCTCATCTATGAAATGGGTCTAACCAGCCCTATCTCATAGGGTTTTTTATCATAAAGATTAAATGAGATTACATGCATCAAGTACCCTGCATGAGGCCTGGCACATAGGTGATGTTCAATAATTGCCCATTTCTAACAAACTAATAAGCCCCAAGTGGGTGACATGTGGAACTGGTAGCTCACAAGTTGTTTATAGTTGTATCCCACCCCCGTGCTGCAAACATAATTGCAGTGATCACAACTGTTGGAAGATTGCAGTTAACTCCACCAATATGATATAAAACTAAGCAGAGAACCAGTTTCTAGATAGCTTGGAATATGAATCTACATATTTAGGGGCGCCCTGGTGGCTCAGTCAGTTAAGCATTTGATTTAGGCTCAGGTCATGATCTCACAGTTCATGAGTTCTAGCCCCACATTGGGCTCTGTGCTGACAGCTCAGAGCCTGGAGCCTGCTTGGGATTCTGGGTCTCCCTCTCTCTCTGCCCCTCCCCTGCTCGTGCTCTGTCTCTCTCTGTCTCAAAAATAAATAAACATTGGGGCACCTGGGTGGCTCGGTCAGTTGAGCGTCCGACTTCAGCTCAGGTCATGATCTCGCGGTTTGTGAGTTCAAGCCCTGCATCAGGCTCTGTGCTGCAGCTTGGAGCCTGGAGCCTGCTTCAGATTCTGTGTCTCCTTCTCTCTCTGCCCCTCCCCCGCTCATAAGCGCTCTCTCTCTCTCTCTCTCTCTCTCTCTCTCTCTCTCTCTGGAGCCTGCTTCAGATTCTGTGTCTCCTTCTCTCTCTGCCCCTCCCCCGCTCATAAGCGCTCTCTCTCTCTCTCTCTCTCTCTCTCTGTCAAAAATAAAAATAAACATTAAAAAAAAATTTTTTTTAATCTGAAAAAGTGACCTCCCCGTCTGCCCCCCACCCACACACAAACTTGCTCCTGAACTTGGAAAGAGCCCCATCATCCACTTATCCTCCCAAGCTAGAAACACAGACATTATCCTTGCTTTTCCTCTTTCCCTCCCCTGCTCCCACCACTTCCAGCCATTCACCAAGTCCTGCCAATGTGACCTCCTAAATCTCCCCTGGACTCAATCGCTTCTCACCATCCCCATAACCACTGAGCCAAGCAAGATAACCACCATCTCTGGCCCGGAATATTGCAGTAGACTCCCACCTGTTGTCCCATACTCACCTTGGCTCCCCACACTTCCTCTCTCCCTACCACAACTGGAGGAATTGCTCTTTCGAACTGTAAATAATAATTCTAACAATTAATAGTGAATGCTTACATTGTGCAAGGTATTGTTCTAATCTATGACTCTTCAGCTTAAAAGCTTGTACTTCCCATGGGACTTAGCATAAAGCCCCCAACTCCTTGCTTGAACCCTTCAAGGCCCTATATGTCCTAGCTCTCCCTCTTTTCTACTGCTCCTTCTCTCATTATTTCCCCTGATGGATCAAATCCCAGAAGGTCTCTTCCTGACCAGTAATTTTTGAACAATTTTGGAGATCACCTTTCTGCTTTTATTTTTCCATGGAGAACTGGTAAAGATAAACACAGCCAGCAATTCATTATAGCAGTGAAAACAGATTTTATTCAGTACCCACTGACCATAGGGGAAGTGCTGAGCTTGATTCTGATTGTGCAGAGGTGACTGGGCATCATAAAGGGAGAATGGGGAAAGAGGGAGGGGGAATACTCATGAAAAATTACAAAAAGTGGGAAGGGGATGTTGGTCCACATGAAACCCACATGGATTTGCTAACTGGTGCCTACCAAAGTCAGGCCCCTACCCTCCTGCACAGGCTGGGAGTCAGGATCCCTATCTTGTTCCAGGTGTTGGCTGGAACAAACAGCAAATTCATTTGGCAGCCTTGATTTTTCTCAGGCAGGGACTTTAACAGGTCTGGGGTCATCCTAGGGAGGTTGCCTTCAGCCATTAGAAATTATGTTAATGTTTGTTCAAATCTTTACAGGCCAACGTTGAAGCTTAGTCAAGAAGAAGATTCAGAAGAGGTTGGCTGGAGCTTGGTCAAAGAGAGAATCTTTGTCAGTGACACTGAATGTCCATCTGTGCCAACTCCCCATCCCCATTCCAACTGTCCACACACACCCCAACTCCCACCCATCATCTTCCCAGGCCCTAGTTTAAAGCCTTCTTCATCAGGCCCCTCACTGGAGCATCTGCAGTGATGAGTATGAGACTAAAGGCAGTTCTGTTTATCCCTTTTAACAATCCATGTTTTGTTTTGTTTTGTTTTGTTTTGTTTTGTTTTGTTTTGTTTTGTTTTAATTTGGGAGAGAGGGAGAGAGAATCCCAAGCAGGCTCCACGCTTAGCACAAGCCCAACACAGGACTCGATCCCACCACCATGGGACCACGACCTGAGCCAAAATCAAGAGTCGGATGCTCAACCAAGTAAGCCACACAGGCACCCCTCCATAGGTTCTCCCCCCCACCTCCTGATGGCCTGGTGCACAACCCAACACACAGTAGGTGCTCAATGAATGTTTGTTGAGTTAATTAACAAAGCCCTCCAGTCTTCATCACAAATGTGTGGAATGCTCCTTCAAACCACCACCCCCAGGACCTGAGGTTGACTGGAAAATGACTCCCATGGAACAAATCACCCTCAGGCACTCAATAAAACTATTCAGTGCTCACTGCTGCTGAAGGAACTGATTGCACTGCTTTGACCCTGAAAGTAATTACGTACACCAACATCCATCTGCTGGTGGGGTGGCCTGGAAGGGGGTCCTCACCTCCACGCAGCTCTGTCTTCTAAACAAACTCAAAAGATCATACGTTGTCACTTCCCCAGGATCATTGTCAGTTGTTAGAAATCAAACAAGGGGTAAGGAACATGTCCAACCATCTCCCCAGGCTCTAGCTGTGCACCCTCCATCACCTCCAACTCAGACACGGAAGACCGTGAGGCTTCTCCTCCCTGGGAAGTCAGCAGGAGGGTCCTGATCAAACAGCCGCTCTGCCCTCAGCCCATCATTATGATGTCTACATTCCAGGCATTCCAAAAACCTGGAAGTCAGCCTTGCTGCTTGTCTCACTTCACCCACACATCCATCATTCACTCTTTCCACAAGCACCTATTGCTTGTAATAGGTGGAGCCTATTAGTGCTGGATTTATACTAATGAACAAGACAGGCATGGCCTTTCCCTTCATGGAGCTCACAGTCTAGAGAAGAAAATGGAGATTAACCAAATGGACAGACAAATGTTCAAGTTAAATTTAAAATGAACGCATCTATTATCTGCTGGGCTCTGTGCCAGGCCCTGTAGGGGAAGAAGGTAGCATGGGTGGGAGGTCATTGACCAAGATACCTCAATGTTCCCCTAAGCTTGACTATACCCTAGATAGTCCCTTCCTGACCATAGGCCCCTGACTTCTCTTTTCTTAGAGTGTTTACTTTAGAAATCTTGCAATTGTAAGTTCTTTCTCTGCCCCTTTGAGATATAAATCTTCTCCCAGCCTCTTGCCAGTTTTACAACCCTGATATGTCTTATTCAAAGACCTGGGTGCCATCCTTGAGAAATGTAATCATTAAGAAAGATAATACCTTCTCTCCCAGTCTCTGGGACAGTAGGAGCCTAACTTTAACAAATACCAATGAGCCAATACAAATAAACCAGTGTCCTCCATTACTTTTCCATTAGCTTGAAAACCCTCTTGCCTTTTGTTTCAGTAGACTTGAGAGGTCAGTCTCTCTCCCCTACTGCAGTAGTCTTACATAAAGTCTCCCTCACCTGTTTAACTCCATCCAGTGCAATGTTTCTTTGGCATCACACAGAAATGAGTAAAACATGGATCCTGACCCCCCCCCCACAAAGAATTTAAAGTCTGATTAGGAAGACAAGTTAAAACTTTCAAAATTGTAGTAAAATCTATGGAGAAAAAAAAAAACAGAGGAAGCCATGAGAGGGTGTAACATGGGAAACAAACATAGATAGGAAGGGGAATCAAGGAAGAACTCTCTGAGAAGTGATATCTCAGAAGGGACACATGGTCTAGGCAGAGGGACCAGTACACATAAGACCTACAGATTAAACATTCAGCTTCAGATATATTGAGTTCCTGTCCCCATCAAGTCCTGTTGTATTTGCACATGTGTCTCTTCTTTCACATTCCAGCGCATGGCTCCGACAGGGTGCTCCCCCAGCTCAGCAGCCATCCATGAATCTCCGGCACCCCCCCGAGGAAGTCTATTGCTCTTAACTTCCCCTGCCTTAGGTCAAGACTATGTTCAATCTGGCTCCTATTACCCCTCCAACCACATGGAGAGAAAGTGTCTCTGAGAAACATAAGCTTCTAGGGTGTGACAGAGGAGGGAGCTTCCTGCGCAGGCAGTCCCAAGACAAACCAGGAAGTAGGAATGCACAGCAGTGACGCGACTGAAGGTCAATTCATACAGCTCAAGTACTAATAGGACCGAAAATTCTTTACTAGTGGACTGAAAATAGAGTTATTCTGCCTTATTCTGTGACGCAGGGCCTTAAGCAACTAGGAAATGCAAGATCAGTCACTGCTGAATGTATTTCTGAAGCAAAAGATGTGCCTGGCGCATGGCTGTGCCCTGGGGCTTCACTAGCCCTACAGCCCCCTATTGACCCCCAACTCGTAGATGCAGAAGGAGCATCAAGGTTACCTTTACAGTGGGAGAGAACTAGGGTCTTGATTACATTACTACATTTGGACACCCACGAATTCCTGACTTGTGCCTCTCCACAGGATTCCTCAGGGAAGCCTCGCCAGAGAAGAGTCACCAAACAGGACACGCTACGTTCTGCTGCGAGGAGCTAGGCCCCATGCCCCATCCACACAGCACAGAACTCCAAGGACCTAAGGCTGGAGCCCAGAGTTCAGGCTCATGACTGCTGGAGTTCCAGGAGAAGTGGGCTGGCCAAGAGGACACGCTGGCCTGGGAGCACCCCATCAGGAAGGAAGGGGTGACTTATGTATACAATCCATGTGATCTCCTGCATAGGTGCATGATCTGATCACTTCATGGACTGACACCTATCAGATGGTCAACTCCTCCTCCTCCCTGGGGGCAGCGAGAGCCCATCTCCATCACCTCTGATCCTTCTTTTCCAACTCTCCCATCCTCCTGGCCCTGAGCACAGGACTGTCTCAGTCAGACCTTCTTCCTGGGTCGTACTCTCCAACCCAGGGCAAAACCTGGGTTTTGTCTCTCCATTCCCCAAACAGCTTCTTTTCTTCACGTCTAGGCCTTGTGCCTGCTTATGTCTCTGAACTCTGGGCAAAGGCCCAAGAACTCAGCTCCTTCCCTGTCCAGAAGCTTCCTAAAGCCAGGCCAGCAAGTATCTTGGCAGAGACTCTTGCTACTGTGATGAGCTCTATCTGCATCCCATCAAGGGCGATGAGTTACTGTGGAGATAGGAGCAGGGTTTTTTTCTTTAATCCAATTAAACCACATGCTGACTGTGATACTTTCTCCACTATCTAAGGCAGCAGGTACCTTTGCAATTACTTCCCCTCTGCTGAGGCTGCATGCCAGCCACCAACCGGGAATCTCTGAGAGATAGAGATGAGGCTGTGCAATCACAAGGGCAAAGTGATGGGGGAGGGGACAGACCAGGGAGGGGGAGGACTGACCAGGGAGCACCTAAGATGAAGATCCACCAGGAGTGTGCAGCACAAGGCAAACCACGCCTGGGAGCCAGCTGAGACATGACTTCCAGCTGCGTGCAAGGGCCTTAGAAACAAGGGGCTTTGTCTTAATTTGGGTTTCCCCAGAGCAGACCTGGAGACAAGGATTTATGTGCAGGCAGGCAGTTTGGGAAGTGATCTGAGGAAGTAAAGTGGAAGAGTCAGGGAGTGAGACAGGGGAGCGAAGACAGCCAATAAAGTCTGCATTCCTGAATGGGTTGGTCACTGGACAGGCTGGGTTTAATGCCACTTGGAACTCTTTAGGAGACCATGTAGAGCACACCCTAGAAGTGTCCCCAAGGGGTGAGAAAGCCAGGTGTTCATTCACTGAAGTGACTGAATGGTGACCCTCAAAAAGATATGTCCACGTTGTAACCCCTGCAATCTGTTAGTGTGAACTTAACTGGAAAAAGGGTCTTTGTCAATATAATTAAACATCTTGAGATGAGATCATCCTGGCTTACCCACGGGGCCCTAAATTGAAAGACAAGTCTCCTTATAAGAGATGCACAGGGAGGAAAAGAAAAGATGATGTGATGTCAGAGGCAGAGGTTGAAAGGATGCAGCCATGAGCCAAGGAACACTAAGAGCCACCAGAAGCTGGAAGAGTTAAGGAAGGATTCCCCCCAGAGCCTTCAGAGGGAGCAGGGCCCTGTGATACCTTGATTTCAGACTTCTGGCCTCCAGAACTGTGAGGGAAGAAATGTCTATGTTTTAAGGCACCCAATTAGTGATAATTTGTTACAGCTACCAGGACACTGATATATCCACCAACTCCCATCCCTTCTTGGTTATGGGTTACTCTTGGGGTCAACTCCCCAGCATTTCCAGCCTGTACTACCAGAACCTGAGTGCCCTTCTGTAGCCAGAGAAAGACCTCGGGCAGAGAGACACTGGTGTTTGCAGTAGGAAGCCATCCTGTATGCAGAAATCTCCCACTGAAATGGCAGGTGACTTCTGGGGCACAGTGGGGTCAGGGGGAGAGGGAGGGCACCAGCAGCCCCTGCACAGGGTGGCTGGATTTGGATCAGGGCCACCTTCTGGCCCACCTAACTATGTTCTCCAAGGGGACCCCCACCAGGAAACATGCTCCTCCTTAGGATTAGACCCTCGGGTGGGAAGAGAAACTCACAATAGGATGTGTCAGATGTGTGCCCACACACACGTCCCCTCACACACATCCTTCCAATGCCCTTGTGACATACAGAGGGCAGAATAATGGTGCCCAAAGCTGTCTGGTCCTAATCCCCAGAATCCCCGTGAATATGTGACCTTACATGGCAAGAGGGACTTTGCAGATGTGACTAAGTTGAGGGTCATGAGATGGAAGACTGTCCTGGATTGTCCAGATGGGCCCGGTGTTCTTACAAGAGTTCTTACAAGTGAAAGAGGGAGGCAGGTGGATCAGGGGTCAGAATCAGAAAGACAAAGATGCTATCCTGGTGGCTTTGAAGGTAGAGGAAGGGGCTGGAGCCAAGGAGCCTCTAGCAGTTGGAAAAGGCCAGAGGAAAAGATCTCCCCTACAACCTCCTGACACCTTGGTTTTAGGCCAGTGAGACCCATTTCAGACTTCTGGCCTCCAGAACCGCAAGATGATGCATTTACATTGCCTTAAGCCACTGAGTTTATGGTAATTTGCACAGCGTAGGACACGAATACACTTTATAGACTTAAAGAAACCTTGAGATGAGCCCACAGGCTGTGAGGAACGGGATGCAGCTATTATCAGAGGCTCCCCTGGACTCTGCAGGATGCCGTTTCTGAGATGTTGCTCACCGCTGTGTCTCAGAGCCTAGCAGGACCCTTGGCGCGTGGCGGGAATTTGTCTCCTTTGCCTCATTTGATGGAATTATATTACATTTCTTTGCACACTTCATCACACCTAAGAGTGTTTCACACAAAGTAGTTGTTTAAAAATACTTGTCAAACAGTTAAATGTTTGGTCAATCGATAGGTTTTCAATTGAGTGAAACAAAACTGCTGCTCCTTGTGGTTTACTCTCTTGCTTTCTCCACTTCCTTCCCCAGCCCTGAAACAAGCCACCCACCTGAGCTCACTGCCTGGAGGACGCAGAACATCCTTCCAGTGAGCAGAAACAAAGACCCCTGCCTGGTTTGGGGCTCCACAAGTCTGGCCCTTGGGGACTGAAACAAAATGTTTGAGAGGAGCCTGGCCCAAATGTCCTTCTCCTCCCCACCAGCCATGAAGATAACTTCCCCTGGGACTAAGAGGGGGAGGACTGGACAGATCCAGCAGGAAAAGGGTCCTGCACCCCAGGGAGGCAGCAGGAGCCCAGGAAAGGAGGACTGGGGATAAGACCAGGCAGGGCACATCAGGAGGCTAGAGGACTGGACGCCCCTGTGTATGATGTGGTATTTAAGACAGAACAGGGCAGACTTTAAGCAACATACTAAATGCTGTTGTGATTGTCATCAGAGCTGGGGGCCAGAGCAAATCCCTGTGCGTTGGGAGGGGCATGGGGGGGTGGTTCCCTGAAGGGCAGAGGTGTCTCTAGCATGATCCCAGGGCAAGAAATGAGGGGGTCTTGAACTGGACCACCAAAGACAGCCCTTGCCTGCTAAGGCCAAGGAGGAAATCTGGCTGGCATTCCAAGCCATACGGACACCTAGAAGTGGCAGCTGCTGGGGCTGAGCTGACCCTGCCCTGCGGGGGGCCAGCCAGAAACTCTTCGCTATCTCTAAGGTGCCACTTGGGTCTGTGGGCTGCAAGAGCACCTGCTTCTCATGGTAACCTCAGCCCCATGTCCTCAGCCAAGGTGGGGAGGGGGAGGGGGCCCAGGAGGGAAGAAGGGGGATTAGCAGACATCAGCCACAAAGACATCCATGGCCCCAGAGCAGGTTTCTCATGGGGGTCTCTGGGAGCAGCGTGGCCACAGTGACAGGGGGGCCTGCCATACCCCTCCCCACACATGCAAGATGGCAGCAGAAGAGTAGCCTTCTGAAATAACTGAGGGGACACTTTAGAGGGGCTTTATTACCAGCAAGAGGCCCAAAAGGGGCTGATGCCAGAATGATTTAATTTTCTGCCGGAGGGGCGATCTCATTTCACAGCACTAGAGAGAGGCTTTCGAGTTACATTTGTAATAAAGCATTTTATGGGGAAGAAACAAAATGAGAGTGAATTTCAATGTAAGAATAAGCAATGTTTTAGAGTTTTCTATCATTAGCAGAATTGGATCAACTCAAAACACAAACCAGGAATAATAAGCCCTCCCTCCCCAGGGACAACCTATGTATTAAATGAGGTATTGTGCACAAGGGACCCACCAGAGCCTACTATACAGTCAATAGAACCACGTAGGAGAGATCATTTTTTAACCCACCCTCTCTACTCTACAGCAAAATCATTTCTGGTAATAACTACTAATAATCTTTACTTTCCTGATTCATCCCTTAGTTTTTTTTTTTTTAATGTTTCATTTATTTTGAGAGAGATAGAGACAGCACAAGCAGGGGAGGGGCAGAGAGAGGGAGAGAGAGAATCCCAAGCAGGCTCTGTCAGTGCAGAGCCCGATGCAGGGCTCAAACTCAAGAACCATGAGATCATGACCTGAGCTGAAACCAAGAGTTGGACGCATAACTGACTGAGCCACCCAGATGCCCCTGGCCCTTAGTTTTAAAATGACTAATAATTATCAACTTATATATAAAGGAAAATTTTTTATCTTACATATGTTATTCAGAGTCAATAGAATACTTACTGTAGGAATTAAAATTTTTACTTGCCAAGCAAAAACTTTCCCACGCCCTGTTTCGCCATTCTAAATCTTAAACACAAATAAAAGCTCCCAGTGGTCATGATGGGAGAGAATGATGGGATCAAAGTTGTTCAAGAGCTCCTTCATCATTTAGTTACTGGGCTATCACTGCTGATATTGAATTGGCTGTGGAAATACAGAAATATGCATACTGCAGGCATCAAAGACCCGAACAGGGCCCAAAGCAAACTTGGATGATTCTGGATCTTTAAGGAACTTACCTTCAAGATGGACACATGTAGCTGAGCCCATGTATGTACAGGCCTGACATGGACTTGTTTGAATTAGCTTCCATGAAAAACACAATGTTTGTGAAAGTGTAAATGACTGAAATATGCTAACTTGAAACTTATTATGAGAACTCAGCAGTGACCACAACCAATGAGATAGTTGATCAACCGAATATGTCAGGGTAAAAGAGTGTTTCACCAATGATATGGCATAGAATCCATTACAGTTTTTGTTTGTTTTTTAAGTAGGCTTCACGCCCAGCATGGGGCCCAGCACAGGGCCCAGCACGGGGCTTGAACTCACGACCCTGAGATCAAGACCTGAGCTGAGATCAAGAGTTGGTCACTTAACTGACTGAGCCACCCAGGCACTCCACCATTATAATTTTTATATTCACTACAGATAATGCTCCCCATTACTGCCTGTGCCCAGGGCAGCGCCCTTCCCCATATGCTGTTGGTGACTGAAGCCCTTTCCCTTCTTTGGGGGATTTCCTACTTCAAAAAGTGAAAACAGGGGGCGCCTGAGTGGCTCGGGTCATGATCTCACGGTCTGTGAGTTCGGGCCCTGCGTCAGGCTCTGTGCTGACAGCTCAGAGCCTGGAGCCTGCTTTGGATTCTGTGTCTCCCTCTCTCTCTGCCCCTCCCATGCCCATGCTCTGTCTCTCTTTTGCTCGCTCGCTCGCTCTCAAAAATAAACATTAAAAAAAATGTTTTTTAAGTGAAAATAGTTCACACTTATTGTCTGCCATTGTTCTAAGAGCTTGACATGTATTAACTCACTAACTAGAAACTGTCATTACTCCCATTTTACAGATAAAAACATTGATGCACTCAGAAGCTTAGGTATTGTATGCGGAAGTATTTTGTACTCGCCGTGAGGGTAGTACAAATATTCCTAGGGTTGGCAGTCATAATAGTGAAGATTTCATGCATTTGGTCGTGACAATGGACTGGAAATATCAGGGAGAAAAAGCAAGGTAGATGTGTATGAGGCTGTTAACAACCTGGACAAAATTATGCAGCCAAATTCAATAGCGCCAACATTCTGTTACCAAAATGGAGACTGTGAAGACAGCAAACAGTGTGACCATGTTTCCCGACGCCGAGCAGTCAGCTTCCAGAGAAGCAATTCAGCTCACAATTAGGGCAATTGTAAAATTACATAGAAATGGCCTCAGTGTTCACCAGGCCCCCGGAAACCCAGCAGCCCCCAGCCCCCACCCCAGAGAAAGTTTCACAGGGATGGTTGGCTCTGTAGCTTAGCCAGAGGACAGAACTGTGAGCAGCAAGCTCCCACAAAGCTTTTCACAGAGATGCCAAACACAACCCATGGGCTAAGTACAAGGTGATCTGGAAAATCCATGAACCCTTCAATAGAGGCAGATAAGTAGAATAAAGCTGTTTTTTACAAAAGCACACTTCATGAACACATAGGGTGCAGCCTGGATATTTCCACCTTGCCCCTTGTTGTCTTTCATTTGTTTAATACCTGGCCCCTAAAGCCACTCTTTTCTGCTCAGTAGTGAGTACTGTGTAGAAGACAGGTCTTTAGCAGGACTGGGGTGCAGGGAGAGGACCAGTACTAGAGGTCCCAGGCTACCCACAGCTGACCCCAGGAGAAGCTAAACAATCCTAAGAGGGACTCATCCCAGAAGGTTACACAGACCACCCTTCCATCCAGCATACTGCAGGCATCAACGTGCTTGATGGTCATGAACCTCTGCTTGCATGCTTCCAAGGACAGGGCGCTCACTGCTGCTCAAGACAGCCTGTGGACATCTCAGATGGTGAGAAGAGGCAGACTATTGCCCGAGCATCCCAGCTGCTCCCTGTCTCGACATGCAATCTATATCTGTGGCTGAGAAGGTCTTTCCAAGCTGTCCTCTCTGAAGCACCATGCCACCCCCCACAACCTCCTGCCCCATCAAAATGAATCCTTCCTCTTCCACGTTATCCAACCTTGTTCTCAGCACACACAGCTGTCTGTGTTTCCACCTGTTTTATAGCTATCTGCCTCCTCCATTTGACTGTGAGGTCCTTGAAGCCATAAACTGAGTCTTTCTCCTTGATTCCAAATAGATGCTTAAAAAGCCTTTCATTAAAAAATGCAATTCTTTAACAACAATCACCAAGTTTCCTTGGCTCACTTGCGTGTATTCTCTCTCTCTCTCTCTCTCTCTCTTTCTCTCTCTCTCTCAGCCATGTGAGGAAACTGGAAGGAGGGCCCTCACTTCTGTGCTGCACACACCCCCACAGGGCAACAGTCACCTCTTCCTTCCCACACTCTCATCCCAATTCAATTTCCAGTTTCCCTCCCCCCCCAGAGAAGGGGAGCTCAAAGCAGTGGTTTTGGGATCTCAAGTCAGCTTTCTAATCCAATGATCCGCCCCCTGATTCTCAAACTTGACCATGCATCAGAACCCTCTGGGGGGGCTCAAGTCACAGATTGCTGGAGCCCACCCTCAGAGTTTCCAATTCAGTGGGTCTGGGGTAGGACTCGAGAGTTTGCACTTCTAAACTCAGATGGTGCTCATGCTGCCGGTCCAGGGATCTCACTCTGAGAACCATGGTGGCACAGTGCTTCACTGAGGACAGTCCTTGAAAGACACATGGAGGCTCAGGCAATATTCTCCTTTTCTTACCCTCCAAGATGTCCACAGCTGTTTCAGGCAGCACTGAACACCTTGGAGGCATGTAAGCAGCGGCCACAAGACTATATCACACACACACAGCATTTCCACTCATGATTTATCTGAGCTGTGTTTATATATCTCCAGCAGCAAGATGCTCACTACTTGTGAAATTAGACTATCTTATCTTCAGTTATTTCTTATATTGAGGGACTTGTCATCTTCTACCTAGGGTTGTCGGATAAAACATAGGATACAGTTTATATTTGAATTTCTAATAAACAATGGGTAACTTTTTAGCAGTTGTGTCCCATACAAATAGAATGATTTTTATTTGCTAAATCTGGCAACCCTATACTCCTACCCATCAGCTCTCCAGGTGCCTAAGCCCAATGCATGCCAATCCCGAAGCAGCCAGATGAGCTCAATCTCAGGTGAAAGCCACTTCCTCTACTTGTCAGAAACCATTTAAGCCAAAGCCAAGAGCAAACAGAGTCAGCCTCAGGAAATTCACTTGGCCAGAGCTGCTCTTGGAGCCCAGGTCTTACAGCTGGTCCAGGGCTGGGTTGCTGTCTGAAACATGACCTTCCACCTGGGCTCCCAGCAGTGGGTCTCCTTGCCTTTGAAGCAGCTAGACCTCCATTCCAGAGCCCTAGCAGACTGCCAATAGCTGTCATCCATCCACAACTACGCTGTGGATTAACGTTAGAGCCCCGATGGAAACTTGCTTCTTCTGATTCCATGTTGCAGCCTTGTCAGTAATTCAAGAATCATTTACTGTGACGTAACCCCAGGATCCAGTACAGGTGCCAAGTGGAACCTTCCTGTGCAAGTCTTGTAGTTTCAAAACTTCATATCCATGGATCAGAAGGGTCCTGCCCACTTTGTGACATCCTTCTTACACACCATCCAGCCCAACCACCTCATAGATGACCAGAAAAAGAAAGGGACTCACCCAAGCTCAAATTCAAGTTAACAGCAGAGCTAGATAAGAATCTAAGCCTACTGATCTCAGCTCAGCCCTCATCTTACCCTGCCAGGGCTCCCTCCAACCAAAAGGGAACTATTGACAAGTTAAAACTGCAGAGGTATACCATTTTTCTCCCACGGAGCTAGCAACAGTAAAAAAATTCTGACAATATCAAGCATTGGAGAGGATGTAGAGAAAATTGGACTCCCCTAGACCGCTGTTGGGAATGTAAATCGTTAGAGCGACTTTGGAGAGCAATTGGCAATACCTCGTAGAATTGAAAGTGCACGAACTGTACAACATAATGATTCCATGGCTTGTGACATGCCCCAGAGAAACACCACCACGTGTGCCGGACGAGATCCAGGGCACGGATGCTTATTGCAGCACTGTTTGTTATGGTGAAAAATTGGAAACAATCTAAATATGCAACAAGGCGAAAATGAGAAACAAAACATGGCCTATCCACATGACAGAATACCTTGCAGCAGTTCGAACAAATGGATTAGAGATAAATTTATCAACAAGAATAGAGGTCAAAAGTGGCCTTATGTGAAAAAGCCAGGTGTAAAGAGACCCAGAGCAAATTTATGTACATATTGAAATGCATTTCCACAAAACAACCCCATGTCTCTATTATTTATAATGTAATACATATGTATATAAAAACACAAAGGTTTCAAAACAATTTCTTTTAAAAGGCTTGCCCAGAAGGAAACACAGCTATTCATGAAAGCCATGATAGGGATTGATTCTGGGAAAGGGGTAAAGGATAAAATTTGAGGATGTCAATCAAAGGGCACTTCAACTTTGTAATGTTTTATCTTTTATTAAAAATATACTTGAAGTAAATATAACAAGATGTTCACAGTTATTATCCCAGCAGCAAGCGTGCCAATTTACTACTTTTGTATTTTTATTTTGTTTTAACTTCTCAAATAATAAAGCACTATTCTGAGGCCCTGCTCTCTCCCCACACCCCAAGCCTACGTGACTGACCAAATACAAGTTTCTCAGATTTCAATAATTCATGGCCTGAAGCTGGGTGTGAGTGCAGAGCTCCATCCTTAAGGGAGAATGGAGGAACGCATTCAATACAGGCTAAAATCACCCTCCCTCCATCCGGACGAGAGATGACCTTGGGTTTGAGTGAAATGGGAGAGGGTTTAATGTACTGGATGCTTCGCCCAATCTACTTCAGGGAGATGGAAGGAAACTTTCACCTGGTTCAATAATTTATCAGAACCTAAGCATGATGAAATGAAGAACCTTCCATAGGCAAGGGCTGTGAGTCTAGCAACAGCTCTTTGAGACCACTCTCTGGTTGGTCTGAGGGGAGGGTCTCAGCTTGAGGATGGAAAGAGGGAGCATGATCATCGTTGATGGGAGAGGTAAAACCCCAGTGGGCACACAGATCACATAGGGAGCCTGTTAAATGTAGATCTTGAGTCAGTAGGTCTGGAAGGAGGGAAGGCAGGGACAGGAGGCAGTGCTGGGGATGTTGCATTTCAATCAAGATCCCAGTGCTATGGGTGTGCCTGGTCCACGGACCCCACTTGGAGTAATGAGTCTCCGCACCACCCACTGTCAACTACCACCTGCTCCTTCTCTTCATCGTCCTACTTATAAATAAAACCTTGAGTGTTGATGGTGTCTGATGGTACTGAGGGTCAGGAGAACCAGAAACACCTAACTCCTGCCTTCAGTACCAAGGGAGATGGCTACTGGGGACCAAAGCTCCCCTTGTTAGAGGCCATGGGTTCTGTGAAGCAGAGGAAGGGACCTGTTTGGAGCATGAGGCTTGACTGGGGTGACCAACTGCTCTAGTTTGCCAGGATTTTCAGTGCTAAAACCAGAAAAATCTCAGGCAAACCAGAACATGTTGGTCACCCTTACAAAACCCCACTTGGAATACGAATTCACAGTTATAGAAATGAGAAAGTGGTTCCCTCTGGGATGGGGAGGGGATGGAGACATTGAGCCTCTGGCTCAGCTACCATCTGGCTACAACCTGACTCTACTCAGGTCACCCCTGGCCACTGGGCCACAATCATTGGCCCTTTGAGGCCTGGGTCCCAAACAGCTCTTATGTTATTCCTATCTGAAAAACAAAACAAAACAAAACAAAACTAACATCTTCTACAGCATCAACTTCATGAAGGAAGCTGGGGAGACATGAGTGGAAGAGAATCTTTCCTCAAATAGGAAAGACCAGCCTGAGTTTAAATTCTGGCAGCACCATCTGTGAGCCATGTGACGCGGGGCCGGCGAATTCATCCTTTGGGTATTAGCTTCCTCATCTGTGAAATGGGGCTAAAAAGTGCCCCCCCAAGACTGTGGTACAGATTAAGTGAGATGACATGAGGAAAGAGCCCGGCTCCCAGGTGGGCAGTCCATGGTCGCTGTCTCCCAAGCCCTCCATCACCCGGGGTCTGGTAGCACAGAGGGGCCATGCGTGAGAGAGGACACTTGTTCAGCGTGCTCTTCCTCCAGCTTCCTTCGCCATGCTTTCACTGCCCTTCTGCTTCCAGGAGGGGTGTGAAGGTCTCAAGTCCTATCAGCTGTTCTCCTGACTCAGCCTCGGGCAGTGAGCACGGAAATACCACAGGCAGAGCCTGTTCTGGTGACATTTCAAATCCAAAGTATCTTTCGCGTCCCCTCACAGGCTGCATCTGGTCAGAGTCCATTGCTCAAAAACTCTTGTCTCTTTTTTCAAGGGCTGTTTCTCACTCTACTTCCCGCAGGGACGTCACTTGATAGTTTACAGAGCACCGCCCCATGCCCCATCGTATTTCATCCTCCCAGCAACCCTGCCAAGAAGGAAACTAATGCTCAAAAAGGTCAAATCAACTGCCCAAACTTACCCGGCTGGTTTGTGGCAGAGGCAGGATTTGTACCCAGGACCTCCTGACTCAGAGGAACTTAATTGACCACACCTGTCACTGCCCCAGGGGTCACCACCACACGGCTCCAGGCTTCCTCCAGCCTGACCCACTTTCATCACACTGCTCCCTCCCAGACCTCTCTTGCGCCCTCAGGAGCCCCTTTTTGATGTAAACAAACCCACCCCCATTTCACCAAAAGCTCAGCAACCAAGCCTTTTGTCTTGCCTGACTTCTCTGTCCCCCAGACCCCCACTTGCCCTGGGGCCCTCTCCCCTCCCCCATGCACACACACCTTAGGGCACGAATCTGAATCCGGGGTAAGCACCCTCAGTAAGCACCCTCGAAGCTGCTAGCGGCCACGCCAGGGCCAGGCTTCCCTGGGCCAGGTAGAGCTGTTTCTTCAAGCTCTCTTGTCCCCTCCTCATCACCATCCCTCCTCCTGAAGACTCCCCACCCACCTCCAGACTCAGTCTCCCTCTCCACCCTATGTCCTGGTGCCTTTCAGAGCAGGGTTTCTCAACCTCAGTCCCATGGACATTTTGAGCCAGATAACTCTTTATTGTGGGGACTGTCAGCACACAGTAGGAGGCTGAACAGCATCCCTGGCCTCTACCCACTAGATGCCAGTAGCCTGTCCCCCTAGTTATGATAACCAAAAATGTCCCCAGACATTGTCCAATGTCTTCCAGGGGAAGAGAACCACCGGTCTAGAGCAACATCAGCATCTGGACTCCGGGTCCAGTGCCTTTGACCACTCCAGACCCAGTGACACCACTTCCATCTATCTGTCCCTTTCCTAGGGCAGCCACCTGCCTGCTCCACTGCCCAGGACCAGCCAGCAATCAAGGCGAAGCCTGAGGACTGAATCCATCCACACCCACTCCCACCAGGCTGCCTGCTTCCTAGCATTTCCCCCAACCTGTAATGAACTGTTCTTTGTTAGTATTTCTTCCCTTTGCCCATTCTCCTTTCTGCCTCTTCCACTGGGATACAAAGTCCTTAAAAGCAAGAACTTAACTATTCTCTTTACTGTTCTATCCCTGACACCAGCAGAGTGCCAGGCACAGAAAACATTTATGGAAGGAGGGAGAAGTGGGAAGGAGGAAAGGGAGAAAGAAAGGAAGGGGGAATAAAATCCTGAAGAGGACAGCACTGCAGAAGGCAAGGAGGTATTGATAGATGTAGCAACAAGAGTCAAATGTGACATCTGTCTTGAAACAATCTGTAGCTAATAAAAGGGATAATGCATCTCTAGATTCACTGACATGGAAACATCCCTAATAAAGCTGACTATTTATATGCCCATCTGTGTATTTATGTCCAAAGAACTATCTGAAAGAATGCTCACCAAAAGGCTGAAGATGTTGATCTCTGAGTGGTAAGATTTAGGGGGAGTTTTGCTTTCCCTTTACTTCAATTTCCTACAATAAGAATTACCCTCTGCAGCAGAAAATTTTATAAGTCATGTGTTTTCAAAGAATGTATTTTAAGATGGGGAAAATCTCATGTGAAAAGTTTGGACAGAGGGGCACCTGGATGGCTCAGTCAGTTGAGCATCTGACTCTTGATTTTGGCTCCTGGGGTCCTAGGATTGAGCCCTGCTTTGGGCTCCACGTGGCACCTGCTTGAGATTCTCTCTTTCTCTCCCTCTGCTCCTCTCCCTTGCTCATGCTCACTCTCTCTCTAAAATAAAAAAATGAAATAAGTTTAGAGGGAAAGTGAGATACCCAAAGAAAATACTTACTATACATAATATATAGCCCAATTAAGCCAGCTTTTTAATTTTTATATGGAAAGAAATTAAAAAAAGATCAGGAGGTAATCCATCACATTCCAACAACAGTGGTTCTGAGATGCAGGCCACAGGTATACGATCCCTTTATCATTTCTCCTTTGTACGTCTTTATTTTCCAAACCCTGTAGAGCAGTGCTGTCCAATATGGTAGGAAGTAGTTATTAGCACTTGAAATATGTCATGCAAGATATGACTGAGGGCCTGAATTTTTTATATGATTTTATTAATTGCAATTACTGTTTCCATAACCTCACGTGCCTACTGGCTACTGAATACAGTAGCAGAGCTTTAACGTGAACAAATATCTTTTAATACTTAGAAAAAGAGCACTAGATGACATTTCTAAGTTAATAAATAAAAATTCAGAACAGAAAATCCAAATGCTGCCCCAGCGTCTGGCCCAATTCCAGCCCAATGCTGCAGTCTGCATCTGTTTATTATAAGATCTAAATGCCCCATCCAAACTTTCTTGGCAGATGTATCATTTTTTTACACTTTTTAAAAAAACTGAAGGATGACTTCTTCATTTCTTATTCAGTAGTTGAAAGTGAGGCAGAGTCAATGAACTCACACATATTCCAGAAACTGACTTCCTTAGACCTTAACAGAAGGTACTTAAGTGCACAGATGTTTGCTCGTTTTAAAAAGAGGCCTTTGCTGCGTATGAAAAAACATTCTCCCTAATTTTTCGCTCAATTTGTTTTAAGTTGGTAATGAAATCTGTGAATCTGCGCTCCCTTTCTTCGGAAAAAATGGAATTTTGATATCTTTTAAAAATCAGAACGCAAGGGGATAATGGAGAAATCAGTCTCAATGGCACATTTCATGTTCGTTTCAGAGCCGTGATGTAAACATGATGATGCTACGCTTTTGGGGTCTTTGAGATTTTTGCCACAAGCCTAGGAGCTCAGGTGGATTACTGCCTAATGCATGCTTCTTTGGTCGATTTTTAACAAATTGCACGTCTACTCGTTTGAAATAAAATCATGAAGTTGTAATGTCTTTGCACAAAGACTGCTCCATTCTGCTTGCCCTGTAGAGGAAGACTTTGTACTAATCACCCCATGTTCTCCTGCAGTAAAGAGCTGAAGGAGGGACAGAAAGCCCATAATGATGGTGTTCTTCCCATGAGACAACTAGTCACACACAAAAGAGGTTTGAACAAGTATCTCCTCATAGGAGCCAGAGTAGAGAACAGAGAGAGTGCTGCTTGGCCTATGGTTTCACAAAATAAATAATAATGAAATAAAACACTGCACATTTGTGTCTTACTCACCACCTTAACGTATGGACTTTTGTAGATTTTGCATTCAAAGATGCAGAACAGGCTATAATGAACAACAAAAATGGTCCCCCAAATCTCACCACCCAGAGACAAAAATCATCCACTTTTGGAGAGCATTCTTCCACATCTCTCTCTATTCCAGCAGTCCTCAGTTGGGGAAGTTTTGTCACCAGGGGACATTTGGCAATGTCTGGAGACATATTTGGTTGTCACAACTGGGAGGAAGTGTTCCTGGCATTTAGTGGGTAGAGGCCAGAGATACTGCTAAACATCCTACAATGCACAGGACAGCCCCCCACCCCATGCAAAGAATTATCCAGCTCAAATGTCAGTAGCACTGAGGCAGAGAAATCCTACTATACAGATATGGTTATGTAGCTCTGTGATCAAGTCCTGCCCATTCCCTAGAGGGGGCCTCATTCCATTTTTACCAGAACTCTGTAAGAAGCATTTACAGATTCTATAGCAGGAGAGACAGAGGCTCAGAGAAGTGAAGTGTCTTGCCCAAGGTTGCACAGCAGTTAGTCACAGGGCTGAGTCAGAAATCCAGGCTTGAGGGATTCCAAACCCCGCCTTTCCCATCATCTGCAGATTTCCTCCCATTTTCACCCCAAGACCCACTTTACAAAAGACAATTGGGGACCCTTGACCACTCTTCCAGAACCAAAGGGAGACAGGGCTTTAGTCTTCATGCACAGCGTTCAAGTGATTCTGTTATTTAAATACTCTCAATAATCTAATTTAGATTTTCATCAATACGATCTGTCAAGAATTAAAAGAATACTTTCAAGTCTCTCACTAATTGCTTTTCTATCAATTTCTGATTGGCATGTCCAACTTCATTTCTGTATATTTTTATAAGCTATATTGAACTCAAGGTTGTTATTATCTTGGTTGTGGATGAAACCCCTATCAGTTTGTCAAGTGACCTTCTTAGTCTCATTGAGTAATGTCTACCTTGAATTCCCCTTCCTCTGATAATAGTGTTGTGACCCCTGCCTTCTTTTCGTTTTCATTTGTCCAATGTATTTGTGATTATTGTGCCTTAATTATTTAATTTCAGGGATGTGCTTTGAATTGGCATCTGGCTGGATCTGGGTTGAATTCACCCAACATGAGAGTCATTTTCTTTTAATGGATAGAATTTTTTTTTCAATTCATAACAGATATCTTTGGCCTTAATTCCATTTTTTGTTTTATGTTTTATATGCTTCTCTTTTTCTCATTTTTCCTACCTTCTGCTAATTTGGTAAACAGAATGTTTTTAGTTCTACTGTTGATTATTTTTATATCTTTAAATAACATACTTTGCATCCATGTCTGAAGATACTAATTTCAGAAACTAAAAAAAATAGCAGTTGATTCCCTTTATGAAAGATAAGAAAATACCTTCCTTCGTGCATCCTCACTCTCTTTTCACCCCCTCTTCTGGTTTTTAGTGGTATGATCTGAGAGTTTTTGTCTTGATCTTTTCTAGTATAATTGTAGGGTTATTTTGTTATATTTATTTTTTATTTTATTTTTTTAAAGTTTATTTATTTATTTTGAGAGACAGAGAGAGACAGAGACAGAGAGCACAAGCGGGGGAGGGGTTGAGAGGGAGAGAGAAAAAGAGAATCCTAATCAGGCTCTGCACTGTCAGACGCTTACATATATATGTGCTCATCAGTCATTTGGGCTCTTCCCATAGTTAGGCTATAGTTGATAATGCTGCTATAAACATCAAGGTGCATGAACCCCCACAAATCTGTATTTTTTTATCCTTTGGGTAAATACCTAGTAGTGCAATTGCTGGATCGCAGGGTACTTCTACTTTTAACTTTTTAAGGAATCTCCATACTGTTTTCCAGAGTGGCTGCACCAGTTTGCATTCCCACCATCAGTGCAAGAGAGCTCCCCTTTCTCTGCATCCTTGCCAACATGTGTGGTTTCTCGTGTTGTTAATTTTAGCCATTCTGAGAGATACAAGGTGACATCTCATCATGGCTTTGTTTTCTATTTCCCTGATGACAAGAGATGTTGAGCATCTAATATGTTTGCTGGCCATCTGGTTGTCTTCTTTGGAAAAATGTCTATTCATGTCTTCTGCCCATTTCATAACTGGATTATTTGTTTTTTCGGTGTTGAGTTTGAGAAGTTCTTACAGATTTTGGATACTAATCTTTTATCAGATATGTCATTTGCAAATATCTTCTTCCATTCTATAGGCTGCCTTTCAGTTTTGTTGATTGTTTCCTTTGCTGTACAGAAGTTCTTTATCTTGATGAAGTCCCAATAGCTCATGTTTGCTTTGCTTCCCTTGCCTCTGGAGACATGGCTAGTAAGAAGTTGCTTTGGCTGCAATCAAAGAGGTTGCTGTGTTCTCCTCTAGGATTTTGATCATTTCCTAACTCACATTTTGGTCTTTCATCCATTTTGAATTTATTTTTGTGTACAGTGTATGAAAGTGGTCCAGTTTCATTCTTCTGCATATTGCTGTCTGGTTTTCCCCAAACCGTTTGTTGAAGAGACTTTTTTCCATTGGATATTTTTTCCTGCTTTGTCAAAAATTAGTTGACCATATAGTTGTGGGTCCATTTCTGGGTTTTCTGTTCTGTTCCATTGATATGTGTCTGCTTTTGTGCCAGTACCATACTGTCTTCATAACTACAGCTTTATAATATAGCTTGAAGTCTGGAATTGTAATGCCTTCAGGTTTGCTCTTCTTTTTCAGGATTGCTTTGGCTATTCAGGGTCTTTTGTGATTCCACAGAAATTTTAGGATTCTTTGTTCTAGCTCTGTGAAAAATGCTAGTGGTATCTGGATGGGGATTGCATTAAATGTGTAGATTGCTTTGGGTAGTATAGACATCTTCACAATGTTTGTTCTTCCAATCCATCAGCATTGAATATTTTTCCATTTCTTTGTGTCCTCTTCAATTTCCTTCATAAGTTTTCTATAGTTTTCAGAGTAAAGATCTTTCACCTCATTGGTTTGATTTATTCCTAGGTGCTTATGGTTTTTGGTGAAATTGCAAATGGTATCAATTTCTTGATTTCTTTTTCTGCTGCTCCATAATTGGTGTATAGAAATGCAACAGATTTCTGTACGTTGGTTTTATATCCTGTGACTTTGCTGATTCATGTATTAGTTCTAGCAATTTGGGGTTGGAGTCTTTCGGGTTTTCTACATAGAGTAGCATGTCATCTGCAAATAGTGAAAATTTGACTTCTCCCTTTCTGATTTGGATGCCTTTTATTTGTTTTTGTTTTCTGATTGCTGAGGCTAAGACTTCCGGTACTATGTTAAATAGTAAGAGTGGACATCCCTGTCTTGCTCTTGATGGCAGAGGAAAAGTTCTCAGTTTTTCCCCATTGAGGATGATATTAGTCATGGGTTTTCCATATATGGCCTTTGTTGAGATATGTTCCATCTATCCGTACTTTGTTGAAGGTTTTTATCAAGAATGGATGCTGTATTTTGTCAAATGCTTTCTCTGCATCTATTGAAAAGATCATATGGTTCTTATCCTTTCTTTTATTAATGTGTTGTATCACATTCATTGATTTGCAAATATTGAACCAGCCCTGCAGCTGAGGAATACATCCCACTTGATCATGGTGAATAATTCTTTTAATGTACTGTTGGATTTGATTTGCTAGTATCTTGAGAATTTTTCCATCCAGGTTCATCAGGGATATTGGCCTGTAATTCTCCTTTTTAGTGGGGTCTTTGTCTGGTTTTGGAATCAAGGTAATGCTGGCCTAGTAGAAGGAGTTTGGAAGTTTTCCTTCCATTTCTATTTTTTGGAACAGTTTGAAAAGAATAGGTATTAACTCTCCTTTAAATGTCTGTCTGGTAGAATTCCCCTGGGAAGCCATCTGGCCCTGTCTTTAGTTTGTTGGGAGATTTTTGATTGCTGATTCTATTTCTTTGCTGTTTATGGGTCTGTTCAAATTTTCTATTTCTTCCTGTTTCAGTTTTGGTAGTTTGTATGTTTCCAGGAATTTGTCCATTTCTTCCAGATTGCCCAGTTTGTTAACATATAGTTTTTCATAATATTCTTTTATGATTATTTGTATTTCTGTGGTGTTGGTTGTGATCTCTCCTCTTTCATTCATGGTTTTATTTACTTGGGTCCTTTCTCTTTTCTTTCTAGTAAGTCTGGCTAGGGGTTTATCAATTTTATTAATTCTCTTAAAAAAGCAGCTCTTAGTTTTGTTGATCTGTTCTACTGGGTTTTTTTGTTTGTTTTGTTTCTATATAATTTATTTCTGCTCTAGTCTTTATTATTTCCCTTCCCTTTATTTGCTGTTCCTTTTTTAACTCCTTTAGGTGTAAGGTTAGGTTGCATATTTGAGACTTTTCTTGCTTCTTGAGGTAGACCTGTACTGCAATATACTTCTCTCTTAAAACTGCCTTTGCTGCATCCCAAAGGTTTTGGACTATCGTGTTTTCATTTTCATTTGCTTCCATGTACTTTTTTACTTCTCTAATTTCCTAGTTAACCCACTCATTCTTTAGTAAGATATTCTTTAACCCTCATGTTATTTGTGGTCTTTCCAAATTTTTTTCTTGTGGTTGACTTCAAGTTTCATAGCATTGTGGTCTGAAAATATGCATGGAATGACCTCAATCTTTTTTTTATTTGTTGTGGGCTAATTTGTGACCCAATATGTGATCTATTCCGGAGAATGTTCCATGTGCCCTCAAAACGAATGTGCATTCTGCTGCTTTAGGATGAAATGTTCTGAATATATGATCTGTTAAGTTCATCTGTCCAGTGTGTCATTCAAAGCCGTTGTTTCCTTATTGATTTTTCTGGTTAGATGATCTTCCCATTGTTGTAAGTGAGCTGTTAAAGTCCCCTGTTATTGTATTATTATCAATGAGTTTCTTTATATTTTTTATTAATTTATTTATATATTTGGATGTTCCAAGTTGGGGGCATAAATATTTACAACTGTTAGATCTTCTTTTTTTAAGCTCATTTACTTATTTTAAGACAGAGGGAGACAGAGCAAGCAGGGGAGGGGCAGAGAGAGAGGGAGAGAGAGAGAATCACAAGCATAATCCATGCTGTCAGCACAGAGCCAGACACAGGGCTCTATCTGACAAACCATGAGAACATGACATGAGCCAAAACCAAGAATCAGATGTTTAACCAACTAAGCCACCCAGCTGCCCCTACAATTGTTAGATCTCCTTGATGGACCGACTCCTTAATTATGATATAATGCCCTTCTTCATTTCTTGTTACAGTCAATCTTTGTCTTAAACTCTAGTTTGTATTAAATAAGTATGGCCACTCCAGCTTTCTTTTGATATCCATTAGCACGATAGATGGTTCTTCATCCCCTCACTTTCAATCTGGAGGTGACTTTAGGTCTAAAATTAGTCTCTTGTAGGCAGCATATAGATGGATCTTGTTTTTAAGTTTGTTTGTTTTTTTATCCAATTTGATACCTTATGTCTTTTGATTGGAGCATTTAGTGCATTTACATTCAGAGTGATTATTGAAGATACGAATTTAGTGCCATTGTGTTACCTGTAGAGTTGTTATTTCCAGTGATATTCTCTGTTCCTTTCTAGTCTTTGTGGTTTGGGGCCTTTTATTTCCTACTCAAACAGTCCCTTTTAATATTTCTTGCAGGCCTGGTTTAGTGGGCACAATCTCCTTTAGTTTCTGCTTGTCTGGGAAACTCTATCTCTCCTTCCATTCTGAATGACAGTCTTGCTAGACAAAGTATTTTTGGATGCGTATTTTTCCCATTCAACAGGTTGAATATATCCTGCCATTCCCTTCTGGCCTGCCATGTTTCTGTGGACAGATCTGCTGTGAACTTTATCTGTCTTCTCTTATAGGTTAAGCACTTTTTTTTTCTCTTGCTACTTTCAGGATTCTTGCCGTGTCTTTGTATTTTGTGAATTTGACTATGATATGTCTAGATGATGGCCAGGTTTGTTGAATTTAATGGGAGCTCTCTATGCTTCTTGGATTTTTACGTCTGTGTCCTTCCCCAGATCAGGGAAGTTTTTAGCTATAATTTGCTCAAATAAACCTTCTGCTCCTTTTTGTCTTTCTTCATCTTCTGGGATACCTATGATACGAATGTTATTACATTTTAAGAATCACTGAGTTCCCTAAGCCTAACTTCATGACCCATTATGTTTCTTTTCCTCTTCTTCTCAGTTTCATTATTTTCCATAATTTTATCTTCTATATCACCAATCATGCCTCTGCTTTGCTCAGCCTCATTGTTATGGCATTCATTCAGGTTTGCATCTCTGCTATAGCATTTTTAATTTTGGCCTGACTAGATTTTAGCTCTTTTATCTCTGCAGAAAGGGATTCTCCAGTGTCTTCTATGATTTTTTGTCAAGACCAGGTAGAATCCTTATAATTGTTGTTTTAAATTGTAGTTCAGTCATCTTACTTATATCTGTATTGATTAAATCCCTGGCCATTACTCCTACTTCCTGTTCTTTCTTTTGGGATGAATTCCTCTGTCTTGTCCTTTTGTCCAGGTAAAAAAAAAAAAAAAAGCTAGATCCTAGGTATTTTTTGGTCTGCTTGTTAAAAGAAGCTAGATCCAAAAAATAAAAGCATTATATATAATATATATAATAACTAATAATCATATAATAATAATTAATATATAATATATAAATATTTAAATTTAGGGGGGTGCCTGAGTGGCTCAGTCAATTAAGCATCTGACTTCAGCTCAGGTCATGATCTCATGGTTTGTGGGTTCAAGCCCCATGTCGGCCTCTGTGCTGACAGCTCGGAGTCTGGAGCCTGCTTTGGATTCTGTGTCTCCCTCACTCTCTGCCCCTCCCCCACTGGCGGTCTGTCTCTTTCTCTCTCTCTCTCTCTGTCTCTCTCTCTAAAAAATAAACATTAAATTTTTTTTTTAAATACTTAGAAGGTTGGAGGAATGTCTCTACAGACCTGAAAATCAGACCTCTGAGGAGCCGGCACTGCTAGGCTGTGCTGGTATCTCAAGGGACCCCTTGAGGCTGGAACCTGACCTTATATTTCCTGTGCTCTAAGCCAAGCATTTAACATCCCCCTGCCAAGATCTGGAATCATGACAGGTCCTATGCAGAGATACTTCTGGGTCATGGTTCCCAACTTTGGCTGCACACTGAAATCACTTGAGAAATATCAAAAACACTGATGCATAGATCCTATGCATTGAAATTCTGAGTTAACTGGTGTGGGGTACTGCCAAGAATTGAGTTTTAAAAGCTCCCCAGGTGATTCTAATGTGTAGCCAAAGTTGAGGACCACTGACCTAGAATTATCTGTGCATAGGACCTGTTACCACCTCTGACAATAAGGAAAAGATTAGTGTTCACAGCCCTGGTTTTATCACATCATTGTAATCACGTGGGGAAACTTTTTGAAACTGGTGATGTCCCACTTTCCCCCAGAGGTCCTGATTTAATTCATTTGAGTTAAGCTCCACATTTGGAATTTTTAAATCCCAGGAAATTCTAATGTGCAGTCAGGGTTTAGGTAGAGGAAAGACCCATAATGTTTCTTTCCCCACTTTTGACGACCGGATAAGACATCATAAAGAGGCAAAAATGTCTAACATTATGTCAGCTTCAAGAATGCTAGGTTGGTGGGAGAAGTCTAACAATTAGATGATTTAATAGGGAGCCTCTTCACCATGAGATGTTGGAAATGGCGATAAACTCTCTCTCCTCCCCTGCCCCTCTCACTCTCTCTCACACACACACACACACACACACACACACACACACACACACACACACGGTGGAGAGGACAGCATTAGGAGAAAATTATGAATGTAGGATTAAAAGGTAAGTTTTAACCTCCTTTAATATAATTGCAGGTTTGCTTTGGGCCACATTACCCTAGGTCAGTAGTTCCTAGCACAGCATCATTAGCATCACCTGCTCTCTTGCCTGAAATGACAATTCTTGGGCCCCACCCCAGACCTACTGAGTCAGAAACTCTGGTGGTAGGGTCCGGCCATCTGTGTTTTAACAAATCTTCTAGATGATTATCATACTCAAATTTGAGAACCATTTTCCATAGCTGTGATATCTGGAAAAGTCACACCAGAAAAAAACAAAATGCTAAAAGGCCTGTGTCCTCCTCTGCCCCAGGAACCCCTTCAATAGACAACTACAGATAGTAGCCTACCCTCCTTCTGGTAGACCAAGTACATCACCATAGCAACATGGATGCTCCTGGTGGGTCTCAGACATTCACCACAAGAACATCTTTTCTTAGAAGAATTTGTACATAAAATCAAACTCCTGTGCCCTTTGTCACTTTGCCTGTCTGTGACAACTAGTCCCAGCTCTTTGCCTTTTCCTTTGGCACGCTGAGAACTTATTTTTGTCTAATCTCACTTTGTCCTCTCAAATCAGTGCAGAGTCCTCCCAGATTTTGACAACAGATCAGCTGATGGTCCTAGCTTTTGCCTACTGTTGTGAATTTTGTTCCTTTAGCAATGCTTTCAGCAATGCCTCTGTCACATTTGGATTTTGGAGGGCTACATCAAATGCTTGACACTAATTGAACTCATAATAAACAAAAGCCCCTGATTTACTTTCCATGAGTAATTCTAAGCCACATCCTCTCCATGCATTTCAGCTGTTGGTATTTTGGATCCAGGTATATAATCTCATAACATCTCATGAGATTTTAGTATGTCATTGTTTCTTGATGCAATTTTGCCCAAATAGCAGACTCTGTTCATGTTGTGGTGACCAACTGTCCTGGTTTGCTTGGGACTGAGGAGTTTCCCAGGAATAGAACTTTCAGGAATAAACCCAGGAAAACTCCCTGGGAGCAGCTTTCAACCAGTAAAAGTAGGATCTGGTGGATAAATCAGCAAAATTGCCTCTTGGGGGGTATGATAGGCAGCCTCCAAGATGGTCCCCAATTACACCACCACTTAATATTCAGGCCCTTGTGAGATCTCCACCCTTTAAAGGTGGGCTAGACCTAGTGACCTGATTCCAATACAGTAAAAGTGATGGGATGTCACTTCTGAGATTAAGTTACAAAAAGACTGAGACCTCTAACTTGCTGGCTTCCTCTCTGATTTTCTCCCTTGCTGTCTCTAAGACAATTGCCATGTTGAAGGATACCCTACAAATGGGTCCACATGGCAAGGAACTTATGTCTCTAGACAATTGTTAGGAATTGAAATGTGTCTCCCCAAAAGATATATTGAAGTCTTAATCCCAGTACCTCATAATGTGATCTTATTTAGAAATAAGGTCATTGTAGATGTGATTAGTTAGATGAGGTCATACTGGAGTAGGGTGGGTTCTTAATCCAATAGGACTGGTGTCCTTATAAGAAGAGAAGGAACACAAAAACACAGACACACAAGTGGAGAAAGTCATGTGAAGGCAGAGGCAGATTTCAGCTTCACGCCAAGAAATACCAAGGATTGCCAGCCATCACCAGAAGCATTACAAGGCTACCATGAATATTTTTAACCTTCCTTGTGTCCTTTGCATAAGCTATCCCTCTCATTATGTGTCCTCTCCATCATCATCATCATCATCATCATCATCATCATCATCATCATCATTCTTGTTAATTCTTCTGTTTGCCATGGGTGACCAACCATCCAGGTTTGCCCAGGCATGAGGGGTTTCCTGAGACACAAAACTTTCAGTGTTAAAACCAGGATGACCCTGGGGTGCCTGGATGGCTCAGTCAGTTGAGTGTCTGACTTCGGCTCAGGTCATGATCTCACCATTCATGAGTTCGAGCCCTGCATCAGGCTCTGTGCTGACAGCTTGGAGCCTGGAGCCTGCTTCAGATTCTGTGTCTCCTTCTCTCTCTGCCCCTCCCCTACTTGCACTCTGTCTCTCTCTCTCTCAAAACTAAACATAAAAAAAAACCCAGGATGATCCCACGCAAACTGGGATGCATTGGTCACCCCAGCTGAGCTGCCATTTATTCCACAACAGCTACTTAGAATCCAAAGACAACAGCCAAACATCTGCCTGAGGAAGGCTCTTGCCTGTTCCATTCCTGCAGTTTCTCTGTACTTTCTACCTCAATTAGCTAGTCACTGAAAGCTACTGTTAATTAACAATATATTGTAGACCAGAACTAATTGCAATCAATATTTTATTAATTTTCAAACAAAAGGTTGCCTTCAATTAACCAAGTGTGAAAAAGTTGATTACGGTGATTTGCACATATGCCCATAGTCACCATCACCAATTAGCATGCTGATGCCTCAAAAGCACTCATTAGTGCATGCAATGATGACATATCAACAAAAATAAACAGCTATGGTGCTGTGCATTGTTTTTTTTCTAAATTCCACCAAGGACAGGGAGGGAAACATAGTACTATTTATGCAGGATTGTAAAAGCAGTCATTACATATAGTGACATGAATCACAAACCACATTTTCAAAGTGTTTGCCAACTATGCGATCTCCTATAGGAGAAATCCCTTACCTGGAGATGCTACCATGCTTTGCATGCAGTTGGCACACCATAAATGTTTGTTAACTAAAGTTGTTGAACATTAGAGCTACAAAGTTTCTCAGAACTAATTCTCCATGATCGTGAGGCTCAGAAAAATGAAGTGACTGCCAGGGTAGCACAGCTATGAAGCAGAACTAGGACCAGGGCCTTATTCTACAAAAGGGGTTGTCGACCTCAGCACTGCTGACATTTTGGGTTGGATAATTCTTTGGGGGGGGGCTGTTGCATCCTTGGCCTCACCCACTAGATGTCAATAGCAACCCTTCACCCAGTCACGACAACCAGATTATCTCCAGACATTGCCCAATGTCCCCTGGTTGAGGTGAGGGTAGAGGCAGAAGGGGAGCAGAGTTGCCCTCAGTTGAGGACCACTGTAAATGTGGACCCATGGTTCTCAAAGTGTGATCCCTAACGAGCAGCAGCAGCAGCAGCATCGCTGGGAGCTTGTTAAAAATGCAAATGTTGGAAGGCCCCACTCTAGACCATTGAATCAGAAACTCTAGGAGTGGGTCCCAGGAATAAGGCCTCCAGGTGGATCTGACGCTCCTTCAAGTTTGACACAGCGGTGTCAGTTATATCTTACCTACATAAAGTGAAAGTTTTGTCCCTATTTCATAGACAAGGAAACTGAGGCCGAAGAGTCCTCATGCCTTCCCCAAGTTCTGATTTAGTCCTGACTTAGTAACAGGATGAACTTCACTCAGTATGATACCAGGGACTGCTGTTTCTGTTCTAACACATCGCCTTGAAGACAGGCAGCAGGGGATGAGGGAAGGCTGGCTTGGGGCACGGTCTGTCTCTTTCAGACCACGAATACCACAAAGGCCAGGGCACCAGCCCCAGGCCCCTTTGTAGTCGCTGTGGCCTTTGGAGTCTGAGGTAATGAAGACAAGCGTCAGTGCCTGGAGAAGCTTATTAAACCTGATGATAAACTAAATATACTGAGGTCAAACTGAGCACCTTTGCAGCAAAGGCACTGGTATCTCCAGACCCTCTCCCACATGAGCATTCTGAACAAACCTTTATCGAAAAAATATTTCACCAACCCAGCTCACCAACTGTCTTTGGTGGGAGCCTTTGCCAGCACTCCCATGGCTACTACAAAAGCAGACATTTCATATACTATGACCTCACTCCCCTGGCCACAGCTGGGTACTTGACCTAAGGTGAACCCTTCCCTGGGATTTTGGACTTGGAACTAACAGAATTGAACTTATCCCTCCCTGGTGGTTGAAACTGTGAGCTCTCAGGCTCCATGTTGTTCTACTACTACAACTATTACCAGCACGTGAGTGTCTTTCACTTACAACCAAAGAGACCTGACTCAAATAAGCAAGACTTAAATACAAAAGAGTAAGTCCCCTTCATGACTAACCCAAGGAGAGGGTAATATTTTTCATGACATTCAGGAGACAAGGGGGAAATGTACTACTGTAGCCCTTACCTGTGACTCAAGGTTTTTTTCTGGAAAGTTCCCTCCCATCTTCTCCATGTCCTGTGGCCTCTTAAGATGGTTCCAATCTTCCCTGAAAAACCAGAGCCATGCCAGACCCCTTGGCCCTGAAATTCATCCTTGGATCTCCCCATCATGCCCAGCAATGATAGCTCAGACTGATAGCAAACTTTCGCATGGGAAGGAGGAAAGGAAAATATGAGTCAAAGGGACTACAAGTTACAAATGGATGGAGGCTGGTTCAATAGATGAGTAGATGCAGGAGTGATGGGGGAAATCAGAGGCAAAATATTTACTGGAATAGCTATGAATCCAGACCTACCAGTTTCAATGAGGAGCCCAAATTCACCACCCCCCCCCCCCCCCGCCACACACACACCCAATATACATCTTTGTATACCAATGGCAAAAAGTATCTGTGGCAAAGACATGGCATCAATGCTTTGGGTTAGATGGGGGGATGAAGGGAGGGATGATAGATGGTGGAGGAATGAGGGATGCTGAATGGATGATGGATGGATGGATGGATGGACAGACAAATGCTGAATGAGAGCATGGTAGAACTCTCATCTGTAGAGGCAGAATGAGGAACACCCGGCTGAGGTGAGGCCAGTAGACTGGTAGATATCCTAGGTTGAATGGAACAAGTAGCTATAAATGGTATAGATAGAATACTGACCAGGGAGACAAAGGCTCCCTGACCTGCCATGTGACTCTGAGCCACTCTCTACACCTCACCAAGCCTCATTTCTCTGTGTACACAAATGTAGGGCTGTCCTAGCTCTCCCTCTCTCTGGTCCCTTCTATCTCCCAGATCCAAGGAATCTTCATGAGATTGTGGTGTCCCCAAACCGTTAAAGCAGAGCCATGTTCCAGGCCCTCTGCAAAGCAGGTCTCACTGCCCATCTGCCAGTCCTGTTTACAGAGCGACACCGGGATGGGTGGGCAGTTGGGAGGTCTCCAACTTCTCTGAGAACATCTCTACAGATGCTTCTGAAAAGGGTGAGACGTGGGCCTTGCGATAAGTGAGAAGTCTGGAGTGCTGCCACTCGGTCCTGCCTGTCCCCACGCTCCCCAGACAGGCACCATCCATCCCCTGAATGCAAAGCACTGATAACTCCCCATGGGGGTTCTGGGTCCTTCCAGGAGATGAGGGCACCCTGCGCTTGCCCAGGTGTCAATGGATACATTCCTGGAAGCATTGGAACACTGGTGGTGATGGAAATGGTAATAATTCTACAGCCTCTGGGGTAGCACCCCTTTGTCCCGATTCAGTGCACTTCCTGCTTCTTACCGCCCGGGGCACTGTCAAGTCTCTTTTACAAAGAGGTTCCTCAGTCCCTAAGTAATCGGCTGACACAAACTGGTGAAGTGCTCTCAATTCTACATTCTCTTGTAAGCCCAGCCAGGGCATCTTGATGCATATCATTAACAAATAATTTCCTTTTATCATCAGTCACTGTCTCCTAGGTGCTGTGCCAGGATAGTGACTATGCAGGAGGTAGTCTCTCCCCAGTATAAGCCTGAGGGGTAAACTGAGGCTTAGAGAGGCTGCTAACCTGTCCAGGCTATATCATGAACCAGTGGCAGGCCTGAGATGAGAATTTTGGTCCATAGGCAGAGCCTGTGTCCTAACCACTGGGAAGCACTGCTTCCCAGATCTTAGCACCAAAGACTCTCTGGCTGCAGCCTCACTACAGCCTTTGCAGCTCCTGGTCCTGCCATACCTCTGCTCACACCGTTTTGCCTCCCCTCAATGCCCCAGGCTCCACTCATGGGTCCCCTCCTCCATGAAGACTTTCTAACCCTTCCGAGCCACCAAGGTAAAATGAGCCCATCTCTCCTTCATTCCCCCGGTGACTCTGCAGGTATATCTGTCACAGGAAACATTTCCACCATATGTGGAAAGTGTCGATCTCAGCCTTCTGGCTTCTAGGCTTCTGGGAAATGCAGTCTTTGCCTTAGCCATCTCTGTTTGCCCAGGGTCTAGCTCAGCACTAGGCACATGGAAGCTCTCAGTAAATATTGAATGAAGAACCAAATGGACAAAAAGCTCATCAGAAACCCAATTTCAAGCTACTCAGGAGAACAAGTTCACAGGGCAGGGATGCCTGGCACACGCATGTGCTTGCTCATAAAAACTTGCTTCATGGTGAAAGAGAATGAATGAATGAATGATGAGCACAGCTGAGCATTTACACACTTCTAGTGAATGTCTTCCCAGGCATCCAGATATATCATAGGATTTAGAAAAAGAAACATCAGGGAGCTCCTGGGTGGCTCAGTCAGTCAAGTGTCCCACCTCGGCTCAGGTCATGATCTTGCAGTGTGTGAGTTCGAGCCCCGCATCGGGCTCTGTGCTGACGGCTCAGAGCCTGGAGCCTGCTTTGGATTCTGTGTCTCCCTCTCTCTCTGTCCCTCCTCTGTGCGCACTCTCTCTCTCTCTCTCTAAGCTTTTTAAAAAATTAAAAAAACAAATGGAAACATTCAGGTACTTTTTAGTAAACTGACCATTAACTCTAAGGTCCCTATTACAGGCTGGATGTCTGTGCCCCACCAGCCCTAAATTTCTATGTTGAAATTCTAATTCCAATGTGATGGCATTTGGAGCTGGGGCCTTTGGGAGGTGGCTTGCTCATGAGAGTGGAGCTTCCATAAATGGAATGAGTGTCCTTATAAGAAGAGGGCAGATTGCTAGCTGGCTCTTCCTCCACCACACAGGGGTACAAAGAACAGTCAGCAGTCTGCAACCCAGAAGAGGCCCTCGCCAGAGCCTAGCCCTGCCGGCATCCTGAGCCCCGTCTTCTCAGCCTCCAGAACTGTGAGAAATCAATGTCTGTTGTTTATGAGCCACTCAGCCTATGGAACTTCATTATAGCAGCCCACATTGACTGAACAGTCTCAGAGTAACTTTTTAAACCCTAAACCATCCTTCTGAGACAAGAGACCTTCAAAACGCAATAAGAAAATAAGCCTCAATTCAAAACCTTGACAATAGAAGGATATCAGTCACTCCACATTGCAAACAGGCTTGGCCTAATTCTGGAGGGCTAATGAAATCCTCAAAATAAAATCGTGCTCTATAAAGTCTTTTTAGAGTTGAGTTCCCCCAGAAGGGGACCCTGAGACAAGGGTTCGGGTGCAAGTGTTTTATTTGGGAGATGACCCCAGGAGGCACCAGCAGGGGAGAGGGGAGGAAAGACAGAGAAGGGATGGAACTAATAGCATGTTATCCACCCAGTTACCACCGTGGGTGACTACAACTTGATCCTACAGGGACTCTGGGAGACGGTACTGACTCACCTCTGAATTGACCCACTGAAGGACAAAGGGATCTGGGTAGTTATTCTCCAATTCCAGGGGCATTAACTCCCCAGTAATTCCAGCCTGCCCACGCACCAGGGCTGAGGGATAGTCCTTAAGCTGAGAGTGGCCAGTGCCTCAAGTAGGATACCCTCAGCATATTTGGGAATGCTGAGGGCCAAATAGGGGTAGGAGTCATCACCAGTGTCTGCTACAAAGCCCAAGGGAAGAACTGAGTGTAGCAACAGCGTTGGTCTCCAACTAACAAACTAGTAGCTATCAGAACCTGATGTAAACTAAGCCAGAAAGTGGGGCCCTGAGACAAAAGAAAGCTGCGGGAAGAGAAGAAGCTAGAACCTTCCATCTGCCTCCTCTCCTCCTCTCTTTTCTTTGGAGCATATATGTCTGCCTTTCGTCTGCTCTCCCTCTCCAACCTGGAATCTATTTTCTTCTTAGTCTGAGTCTTTCTTCCTCTTCCCCCTCAATATCTTCCACCCACCCCTCCTGTCCCTACTTTTCCCATCTCTTAAGAGCCCATAACACGAAAGCAAAGTATCTTGCTTAATATTTGTTTACTTGGGAACAGTGAGTTTTATGTACACTGTTCTTAATTAAAATCTCAGCAAGTTTCTATTTGTGGATGGAGAGGCATTCTGCCCAAGAAGGGGGGGCTTTAAAATCTTGGCATCTTCTAACTGATGCACCCCCAGCACTTGGAATGAACACTTGGGATTTAGTCTTTCATTTGGGGCCCATGAAGCTATTCATGTTCTCAGCAACACCAATTATTGGCAATTGCACTGTGTGAAGGAAGTGAATTTCCTCCCAGACATGCTGTAGTGGTGTTTCTCACTGCTTCATCTGTGTGGGTGGCCCGTTAGATAAATGCTCATCCAGAGTGTCATGCAGGGTATCTACGGTGAAGCACTTGGTCTCCACCCAAACCATAGTCTAGAGTAACTGCTCTGCCCTGTGCTTTTTGGGAGTCCCTTCTAAATGACTGCATCAAGAAAGAAAAGTTTCCCATTGTCTTCCAGACCCTCCTCTTCCCTTCCAATTCATTCTCTACATGCATTTCCTCAAGATCACTCAAGTGTCACCTCCTCCAAGAAGGCTTCCCTGGCTTCCTCAAGCTGGCAGGCATCCAGACCTCTGTGTTCCCTGAATTTGGGACCACTTGCTTGTGTGGCATGCCTCAGATGGTGCTATCTGCTCAGCAGGCTGTGGACCCATAGAGGACAGAGTCCCCATACTGGTCAACTAGTTTCACTGGGGGTTCAGCAGGGAGTACAAGTTTGGTAAATGTTAAATGGATGGATGGATGCCAGGACTTATTAGAGCTTGAGACCAACTTGTAGGAACTGAACTCTTGGGCTGACAGCCAGTGAGAAATATAAGGAACCCAGAGATCAGGAAGCCCAGTGTTTTCCACTCTGAGGGGAGGGATGGGTAAGAGGGGCCAGAGGACTAAACTTCTCCCATATGGAACCAGGATGCTCCACTCCTGTTGATTTTACATATTGGGGTTCTGGAAATAGAGTTTCACTTCTCTAAAAAGTCAGAAAACCATTGTGGTGCCTGGGTGGCTCAGTCGGTTGGGCATCTGACTTCAGCTCGGGTCATGATCTCGTGATCCGTGAGTTTGAGCCCCGTGTCAGGCTCTGTGCTGACAGCTCAGAGCCTGGAGCCTGCTTCAGATTCTGTGTCTCCCTCTCTCTGACCCTCCCCTGTTCATGCTCTGTCTTTCTCTGTCTCAAAAATAAACATTTTTTTTAAAAAGTCAGAAAACCATTATTCTACAATTCCAGCTGCTGCATTTTTTAGAAGGGACATGACTTATTCCCCAGGGAGGCTGGTCTGGGACCTAAATTTACTGACTCCTGGTCCAGTGCTCACTCAGCTCAATACCACAGCCAAGTCCACCCACAGACATGGGTCTGCTTCCAAATGGGGGTCTTGCACCTGGAGGCCCAGACACAAGGGACATCTCCCCATCCCTGAGAGAGGGGTCTGGAATGAAGGCATGGGGGACAGGCAGCAGTGGGGGTGCAGGGCAGCAGGGCTGATACACCTGACCCATAGTGGGTGCAGGAATTCAACCTCCAGGTGTGGGAGGCCAGAGGGGATGGGATAGGGACTCCGGATCAAAGTGGAGCTCAAGAGCCTAGACCAGGTGGGGTGACCCAACACCAAGACAAGGTCCCTCCCCCAGCCTAGGCTGGCGGATCAGGGGTGGCCACAGCTCTGAAGGATAGAGGTCAGGAGCAGCCTGGAACACGCAGTGGAAAGGGAAAGTCCCCGCTGGACCCAGGTTCCACCCTCCCCAAACCCTGCCTTGTAGGAAAGAGCAGAAACCCCAGCAGCCTCTGGGAGTCTGGGGAGGTGGCAGGGGCGGGGGGGTCCCAGTAGCTCTGAAGCCCTCTAGCAACAGCCAAGGAGCAGAGAGCCAGCGGTGCCACCTCCTGGAGCCTTCGGGGAGTGCAGTTCACGCCCAGCCAGCCTCAGGCCCCCGGCAATAGGAGTTGCAGGGGTGAGGAGATGCCATGCCCATAAGAGCAGATCAGCCGTTTATTGTTCCTTTTTCTACATGTTATCATGGAAAACTTTAAACATACCCAAAAGTAGCGAGAACTGTAGTCACAAACTCCCAGATACCCATCACTCTGCTTCGCCAGTTAGTGCATGGCTGATCTGGCTTCCTCTTTACCCTTCCCTCCTGCTTACCCCTTCCAAATTATTTCCCACCAAATTCCAGGCAACATATAATTTCACCCCTAAATGTGTTCTTATGTCTCTCTAAAATAAGTACTTTTACAAGGTAACCACAATACCATTGTCTCACCAAAAAAATCATAGAAGTCCTCGATATCCTCAAATATCCAAACAATATCTTGACAACTGGGTAAGTGTCTCATGAATTCATAAATGCTTTTCTACAGTTTATTCACCAGAATCCTAATAAAGTCTAAATGTTGCAACTACATGTTGCAATGTCTTTTGAGTTTTTTTTTTCAAACAATAGCAATTTATTATTTATTTTTGCTTACCGATCATCTTTGGGTTTTGACTGGGCGGTTCTTCTGCCCCACATGGTGGTGGTTCCAACACCTCCCTGCATTCAGCTGAGGTGCCTGGGTTCTCTTTCTTTGGGCCTCTCCATATGGCTTCTCTCTTCAGCAGCGAAAAGAGTGGGAGGTTTTTTTTAATCTATAGGTTTCTCCTCCATTTGGGTTTTTTTTGTGTGTTTGGGGGGAAGAATTGTTGTGGGGGGGATGGTTTTTGGTTTGTTTCACTTGAAATTCATTTGTTGAAAGAACCTGGTCACATTTCCCACACTTGGGATTTTGATGGTTTCACCCCTATGGTAACATTTAACATGTTCCTCAGACTTCTAAGTTGTACATTCTGTCAGTGGGAGTTGAATCCAAAGGTTTATTCAGATTCTGTCTGTCTTCATCTCTTGTTATGTCTGCTATCAGGAGGCAGGTGATGCCAACTGACCTCTCTACTGATGTCAGCAACCACCCATGGTCATTACCTAGATCCGTTATTTCCTTGGGTACTGCAGAACTCTGATATTCTAATTCCATCATTCACTGTTTACTTTTATTATTTTGTTTAATGTGTATCTATTTTTGAGAGAGAGAGGCAGAGCGTGAGTGGGGGAGAGGCAGAGAGAGAGAGGGAGACACAGAATCTGAAACAGGCTCCAGGCTCTTGAGCTGTCAGCACAAAGCCCGAAGTGGGGCTTGAACTCAGGAATGGTGAGATCATGACCTAGGCCAAAGTCAGACACTTAACCGACTGAGCCACCCAGGCGCCCCCTCACTGTTTACTTTTAAATCCAAAAGTCATTATTGATTCAGAATTACTTCCAACAACAGAACAGGCCCCTTGAGAGAAAATCTACTTCTGGACCCTGGGACAAGTCTTTGCCCTTTTCTAGAACTGTGCTGTCCAATGAGGCAGCCACTACCCACATGTGGCTACTGGACACTTGAAAGGTGACCGAGCCAAATTTGAGATGTGCCATATGTGTAGAATATATTTCCAGTTTCAAAGACTTGGTATGAAAAACTAATCTTAAATATCTCATTCATAATTTTTATATGATTTGCATGTTGAAATAATATTTTGAATCAATTGAGTAGAATGAAACACATTATTAAAAACTTAATTTTACCTGTTCCCTTTTACTTTTTCAATGAGGTAACTAGAAAATTTTAAATTGTATATGCAGCTCACATTTATGGCTCACATTCTATTTCTGTTGACAGCATTGGTCTAGGATCTAGTTGTCTCAGTGGATTTGTTAACTCTTCCTTGAGCTCTTCCTGTGTGTCAGGCACTGTTCAGAAAATGCAGTAGCGAACAAAACAGACAAGGCCCCTGCTCTCATGGGGCTTGGATTCCAGAAAAGACATACAATTAGCAAATCTCAAGTACACTGGTGGTGAAAAAGGGTTGGGGACAGGGAGAGGTTAAGGAGGAGCCCTTGGATAAGGAGACCTTTGATCAGGAAACTTTTGAAAGAGGCAAAGAGTGACTTCTGTGCACATATGGGTGAAGAAGTCCAGACAGACCTTGGGGGTGAGATGACAGATTGCACAAAACCAATGTGAGAACTTTGGTAGAGCTTTAGCTTCCTTTTTTTTTTTTATTTTTTAAAGTTGATTTATTTTAAGAGAGAGAGCGAGCAGGGGAGGGGCAGAGAGAGAGAAGGAGAGAATCCCAAGCAGGCTCCACGCTGCCAGCACAGAGCCCAATGCAGGGCTCCAACCCATGAACCACAAGACCACGACCTGAGCCAAAACCAAGAGTCAGACACCCAACTGAATGAACCACCCAGGTGCCCCCTATCTTTCTTTTTTTTAAGATGAGATACAATTTGCACATGGTAAAATTCACTTTTTTGAAGTACACATTTCAGTGAATTTTGACAAATACATGGAATCATGAAACCATGACCAAAATCAAGATATAGAATATTTCCATTGCCCAAAAACAATCCTCTTGCCACTTTCAAGTTAACCTCTCCTCTACCCTCCAGCTCTAACAACTACTTATCTGTTTTCTGTCCCTATAGTTTTGTCTTTTCCAGAATGCCATGTAAATGGAAACATGTGAGTCTGCCTTCTTCCACTTAATACAAGGCTTTTAAAAGTTGCCTAATTATTGCATTTATCAGTAGTTTGTTCCTTTTTTATTGTTGAGTACTATTCCACTGTATGGATGTGCCACAGTTTCTTCACCAGCTGATGGACAAAAGAAAACTAAAAGGTAATAAAGGAGAAAAAAGGAAACAAAAAGAAAGCACAATTAAATGGGAAATATGAAATAAAACAGCAAAAAATGAGGCCTAATATAACAGTGTTTATAATAAAGATAAATGGGTTGAAGTCATCAACCAAAAGATAAAGAATCTGGGGCACCAAATGGCTCAGTTGGTTGAGATCTGACTTGAGCTCAGGTCATGATCCCACAGGTTCGTGGGTTTGAGTCCCACATCAGGCTCTCTGCTGTTAGCACAGAGACCACTTCAGATCCTCTGTCCCCCTCTCCCTCTGCCCCTCCCCCCCCTCTCAAAAACAAACATTAAAAAAAAAGAGAGAGAATCTAAGATTGAATAAGCAAAACAAGATCCAAGATGTGCTGTTTACAAGCAAATGCTTAAAACAAAAGGATATGGAGATTAAAGAGAAAAGAATTAAAAATTATATATCAGGCAAATATGAGCCAAAAGAAAGCTACAGTCACCTTAATAGTAGCAGTCCTAAGATGTGACAAACAGAATCCAATGCAAACCATAATATCATAAGAAAGAATAACAGATTTTCAAATAACCACCCACGAGCATATATTTCCATTAAAAAATGTAGCTTCAAAATACGTAAAATGCCAGCTTATAGAATTAGAGACAAAATTATTTATTTTTTTTCTTTAATCTCTCCTGGAAATGAATCAGGCAGACAAACGAATATTTCAATCAGCAAGCTGATCCACGTATACAGAATGCTTAACCTTAGAATCGTCCAACATTCTTGTCAAGCACACACAGGACATTTATAAAAACTGACTGTTAAAATAAACCAAAATAAATTTCAAAAGATCAAAAAATCAATTAGGCTCTTTTGCTGACCATATGCAATAAAATCAGCAAAGATAACTGACAAATTCTCTTATATCTGGAAATTAACCTACTACATAACTTATGGATTAATAACTATTTGTAGAATTATAAGAACTTATAGAATTATAAAACTAAGTACTACATGTCAAAATTTGGGAGAATAGACTAAAGCAATGCCTAGAGCAAAATGCCTAAGTTGAAAAATATCAGAAACAAAACAAATCAACATGGGGGAAAAAAAAGAGAGAGGCAGACCAAGAAACAGACTCTTAACTATAGGGAAGAAACTGATGGTTACCAGGGAGTGGTCGGTGGCGAGCTGGGTGAACTAGGTGATGGGGATTAAGGAGTGCGCTCATCATGATGAGCGCTGGGTGATGTATGGAAGTGTCCAATCACTAAATTGTACACCTGAAACTAATAACACTGTATGTTAACTAACTGGAATATTTAAATAAAAACTTAAAGAAGAAAAAAAAAGAATTTATCATAAAACCAGAAAGATTTAATGCAAACAAGCTAAATGTTCAGTAAGGAAATTGGAAAAGAGCAAGAGAGGTGATAAAAGCTTGGACTATAGTAGCGGAGGCGGAGGAAGATCTGGGATACTTTCAAAGACTCAGCAAAGAAGATGCATGTATGAATGTGGAACTCAGTGGGATAGTCATAACTAGACAGGTAGACCTGGAAGCGTCAGCATTTAGGTGATATTTAAAGCCACGGTCAGAGAGCAAGCGTAAGTAGAGAAAAGCATAGGACCTAGGTGAGGTGGGGGTCCCAGGATATGCTAGGCCCAGGATATCCCAGGATAGGATAGGCAGAAATGCTGCCTCAGACCAGCAAAGGTCACCAGAGCCTAGCATGTAAACCAGAATACCCAACAAGGAACATAATTGTCAGGCAGACCAGACGTCATCACCACCACCATCATCATCATCATCCCCATCACCACTATCATCCATCCATTCATTTATTCAGTATCTCACGAAGACGGTATTAGTACCGTTATTACATGGAAGGGGACATGGAGATTGAGCAAGCTTCAGTAACTGCTCCCAACGGTGGTCAGATTCTACTCCAGACCTTGACACTGCATTGCCAGTACAAGGATGCTCATTGCCACGTTGTTTACAACAGCAAAAAACTGGACACAACCCAAATTGCTACCATTGAGGGAATGTTCAAACAACTATAGGTGTGAGTGATAGACCGATACATTTAAGATCTACTCTAAATTCTGTGATATTTAGAGTAAGATCTACTTTAAAATCAGCAACAGGAGAGTTGCCCATGGCGTCCACCGGGAGGGCTCAAGCCTTCCTCCACCGCTGATAGGCGTGTGGCGTGTGGCAAGTCACGTCACTCGTCTGAGGCTCAGCTTCCTCATCCATTCAGTGAGAGCCTCATCCTTTCTTAGTGAGGTCATAGGTCTACGGTGACAGCCAAATAGAAACAGACATGAGAGACTTTCATATCAGTAGAGGCCTTTGTAAATTTGGGGGGTGATGGTTGCTGCTTCCAGAACAGTGAACAGGCCTGGCTTTACGCAGGCGACTCCTAGAACGTGGGGGAGGCCCTGTCCTGCCGGCGGTGTGACAGGGTCAGAGTTCAGGACCTCCATGCCTCTTTAGCTTTGCACACACACACAAAGAGAATCAGCCTTAGAGTCTAGCAACCAGGGCCTCCTTGCCTTGTACTCCTACTTTAGAGGGACATTCTCTGGCCTTCCAATGGCCAATGCCCCCTCAGAGGGCAACAAATCCGAACGATCAAGAGAATGTGCCTCCTGTAAGCCGCCACTCCCTCCTAGGTCATGCCGCAGTTCCCCAGGACCCTGAATTCCCTGCCTAAATGCCTGCCTCCAGGACCTTCTCCAATCCTTCTCTGGGTCCTTCTCTCCAGGGGTGCACTGACCCCAGTGTGTGCACACCTAGTCCCAAAGGGCCAAAAGGAGGTTATTTGCAGGGGGATGAGGAGGTGGGGAGGACTCAGACATGATCGCCTGCACGGAGGGAAACCCCTCACAGTGCAAGACAAAAGCGTGTGATAGAAAAGAGGAGGCTCCAGACTGGAGCCTCCATTTGCACTTGGCCCCAGACCTCTCAAATACTGGGCTCGCACACAAACATCATAATCCTGATCTTACCCCTCCCCTTCCCCTGCAAGGCTGGTGATAAAACACAGGGAGCAAAAACAATCATTGCTGGAGGCCTAATTATGGCGAGCAGCCTGGTAGTGCTGTATATAGACTCCGCTTGGGGGGAAATGTGCTGATTTATGCAGTTCCCAACATTTAAAGGTGGAGACCAGACTGTGGCTGAATCAAATCTGATCGCTCTCTGGGACAAATTGGACCCCTGAGCCCTGAGCACAAGTTTGTGAAGGACTGTCTGTCTCTCCTTCCCCCAGCCTGTACTGGCTTCCCCTGGGGCTCCCTGGGTTCCCTAAGCCAAAACCTCAAGGTGGCCTCACAGGTACTGAAGCAGAAGTCAGTCATTAGCGAGCATCTGCTCTGTGCCAGGTTCTGAGGAAACGCACTTCAAACCAAGGCCTCCGGGAGATTCCAGCCTACTGAGCTCAGACCCTCTTTGGCATGAAGGCTGTCCGGCTGTGAAAGATGGCACCAAATCCCCCTCGCGTCTCACATCTGCACTTCCTGCTATGTTGCTTCAAATGTCCTCCCAGTCCGATCTCTGGGCTCAATCAGGTGACTCGTGTGGGCCAAGAGGATGTCAGCAAACATGATACGGGCAGAGGTTTGAAACACTCTTGGGCCTGGGGCTTGTCCTCTCTGGCAGCTCTTGGAAGCCACCGTGTGAAAAAAGCTGGGCTAACATGCTGCAGAATGAGAGACCTCCAGAGCCATATGCAGAGAGAGCCCTGCCCACCATCTCAGACGACCCAGAGGAGGCCACCGTAAGCCAGCCAGCCCTGGTCCCCCCACGCTGCAGACCATGAGCGAGCCCAGCCTAGCCCGCAAGAACCATCCGGCTGAGCTCTGCCCAAATTGCCAAACTACAGACCGTGAGTTCAGTGGATGGTGGTTGTTTTCAACCCTCCACAGCAAAGGAGAGAGCTGAGGAGGATGAGGGGGATTTACCAGGTGGACAAATAAGGAAAAATAAACCAGGCAGAGGGAACAGCACAAGCAAAGCCATGTGGGCTTGGAGGACTCTGTTTTCAGAGAAAGGAGTCACCCAAGATAACTGATTGCAGGGCCTCTGGGACAGATGGGGCCAGTGCCAAGCGCGGCAGTTTGGACTTTATCCAGAAAACAGTGGGAAGGCACAGGAGGAATCCTGAGCAAGGGAGGGCTAAGGCAAGGTGCACTGTGCAAAGGTCACTTTGGCAGCAGTGAGGGTGATCAGATGCCCAGCCTCCACCTCCAGCAATGGACAGGCCCCTCCAGCCTCTGCAGGGTGTCGGGCAACAGCCCTTCCTCCCTCCCGCCCTCACCCCTGACCTCACACAGGAGCTGCCGCTGAAGTCCCAAGACAAATGCGTTTTAAATGAACCAAGAGAAATCAGTTTCCAGAAACCAGTCTCCATGGGTGAGACAAGAGCAGTGCTGTCTCAAGGCCAGTGACAGGCATGCTGGAATCTCAGAGCCAGTGACAAGGGGGAGACAGCTGTGGACAGTGAGAGGACAGCTTCCCCAAATCATCCCCTTCTGGAGCTGGGTGGGACCTTAAGGGCCAGCTGGCCCAGCCCCCTCTGAAGTGGGTCCCTATCACATACCCTTTCTTACATACCTTCAGTGACAGGGTGCTCAGCACTATATTTGCCCAAAGTTCTTTATCACAGGCTTATGATTGGCTCATACCTCCTGCTTCTGCCCACACTAGCCCTCAGAGGTGGCAAGATGCCCACCGAAACCCCTCTTTGTCTCTTCTCCAGCCAGTACACAATTCTGGAGTGATCTGACTTGCACAGAATGGGAAGGGACAGCATGATCTCATTCTCCAAACCACATTGCTATCACCGTAGCCCACATAAGCTCTCCTGGCACTTACATCGGCCCCACCCCACATCACCTCCAGGCTCCCCTCCCGGGACGAGGTGGTGTTTTATACATCCTTCTCTTATAGTTGAATTGCAATTCTTTGCCTACATGACAAGATGATTAAAAAACAGGCCCTGGAGGAAATCTGTCTTTGTCCCTGGCCTACCCCAGCCACAGCACAAGGTCTGCAGTAGAGTAGCAGCTCACCAAACATCCGCTGAAGGAATGAGCCCATTCCCTGCAGAGTAAGGGCTACGGGATGGGTGGCACTACTGGATGGATTGCACTGGGCCAAAGAGCCCAGTACCAAGCATGTGGGCTCAGGAGCTAGACTGCTTCAGCTCAAGTCTGCTGGCCCTCCCCCCTCAGGCCCACAGTTCCCAAAGCGTGTGCCAAGAAACCCCTGTGCACTGCAGCAAACACACAGGGGTAACATGGGTTATTTTAAGTGTTAGAAACACCGGTGTGTGTCACACAACTGCAAACCTATCATGACCTAAGTACACAGTGGCCACCCTGTGAACATTAATCTGTACCACGTTCCCTCTGACGACATCGTATCTTTTCAAATCTGGGTTTTCAGTGGTTACAGAGATAAAAAGCAAACACCATGTGAAAATCAGTGTAGAGCAAGAAATGAGGACAGCAATGTCCCATCTGACTCTAAGTTTTAAAAAGTTGTGCAATACCCAATGGGCACATACATCCCGTTGCTACATGATGGTGTTATATCAGATGGAATAAAATTTTTTTCTTTCAGTTTATGTGAGTTATTTTTTCAAATGGCTACTAAGCTGTGATGAAATAACTATCTTTAAGTTGTTTGTACCTAACTACTCAATAAATAAGACTAGTAGGGAGGTGTGGCTCAGTCAGTTAAGCATCTGGCTTCAGCTCAGGTCATGATCTCATGGCTCCTGAGTTCAAGCCCCGAGTTTGGCTCTGTGCTGACTGCTGGGAGCCTGGACCCTGCTTCTGATTCTGTGTCTCCTTCTATCTGCCCCTCCCCTGCTCATGCTCTGTCTCTGTCTCTGTCTCTCTCTCTTCTCTCTGTCTCTCTCTAAAATAATCATTAACAAAATTAAAAGCAAAAAAGACCAATAGGTATTTCTTTTGGCCTCTGGGCACTTGGAAAACTTACTGAAATACTGTGGGTACTGGGAACAGAGAAACTGTGGGAATCTGTTTTCAGCATTTACTTCACTTCTCTGGTCCTCAGTTTCCCTAAGTATAAGTTGGGGATGATAATAACATATCATAAGGTTGTTGACAGGACTGAGAATATATGCAGTATTTAGGATAGGACCTGGTACATAACAACTGTTGTATACACATTATTACTACACAGAGTAATAATGGCCACATGAGTTAGTTGGCAAGATTATAGGGAAATGTCTAAAATGCAGCAGAGATCCATTTTCTAACATTCTCTTCTTTTGTTTTTTTAAACATTCTCCTCTTTTATTAATAACCATATTCCAAGTGCTTTGACACAAGTCACAGAGAGCACTGGACTGGGAGTCGGAAGGAGGCGTGTTCCAGGAGCAGCTCAGCTTTGAAACCTCAAGGAAAGCACCCCTTCTCCCTAAGCCTCAGTTTCCTCGTGTGTATGTCACCGGTGCAGTGGTGATGCACAGAGTCCAAGGAGAGAGAGTTAAGACTCTTTCTTGGAGGGTGCAAACACCCACAGGAACCAGACCACAGACGGAATCTATCCCCTATACAATAAACAGTGCAAATATCAGGAAGTGGGTGATTAATAGTGCTCAATTGACATGCTAATTACAAACCATTCTTATTACCTTGTTGCCGCAAGCTCCCCCAGGCTCTGGAGGCCACAACCTGAAAGAATGAGTTTCCCGGCTTAGTCTGAGTTGAAGGTAATTAAGCCCGTCAGAGCTACAAAACCAAATGCTTCAAACTGATTCAGACCTTTCACTAAATTAGACCATCTCCGAATGTGTAGGAATAGTGAGGTTTTGCCAGCTGTATAATCAGTTCCGTATTCAATTCCTTTAAATAGAGATTTATTGATTAAGCAACCTACTGTTTTTAAAAGGTAGTTTTATCTTTGAAAATAAATAAATAAATAAAGCTTTCCTTTAAAAAAGATCTCAGTTTCCATCAGATCAAATTCCCTTTGCCTTTTGCCTCTAGGGTTCCTCAGGATTCTGATTTTTTTTTCGAATGTTAAGTTATTCCTTTATTAGATAGTCATTGAAATCGACCTCATTCCCATAGAGGAATGATTATGGGCACAGAAAATGCATTCATTCCTTTTACAAGGCTGGTGGCTGACAGAAGTGATTCTGCTGGTGGCTTCAACGGAAATGTTGCGTTTCATAAAACCAGCACTGAGATTGTTATAAAGCTGATTTGGGCATGTTTTCCTAAATTAAAAAAAAATGAAAATGGAAAAATGGTTTCTCTCAGATGAGGGCTCTACATGTAGAGATAGGACTTAGAGATCAAAACTCCCCCTACCTGCCCTAGCCACCTCCCCCCACCCGCTAATGAAGAAGATGGGTGTCACTTCCTGACCTCACCCCCAGGGTTCCCCCAGGCCACCCAGGTCTGTCTCTGAGCCTGGAACAGAATGTAGACCTACCCATGGTTCCCAGATCCTCCCTATGGGCACAAGGTATTTAGATATTATGACCTAAGAATGCTCAGACTGAACAAAACGAATGATTACCATTTTGGCTTTTAAAAAATTACCTTACCCCATCCTTGAGACTCCCCCCATGACCTCATGCATACCTCTGGTAGAAGGGAAGGCATCCCACAGTTAGAGAGGGATGGAATCAGGACCAAAATCATCCTTCCCATAGGCTGCTAGAGCCAGACCGCCCGGGGTTCAAACGTTGCTCTGCCACTTACTAGCTGTGTGACTCTGAGCAAGTCACTTACCCTTTCTGTGCTTTGCTTTTCTCATCTGCCCAGTGGAAGTAACAATTGAGAATCAAGTGACTTCATATTCATAAAATGCTTATAAAAGGCACTGGAATACATTATTTGATGAAAGCAAGCTGCTGGCGTTTTGTCTTGTGTCTAACCAACACACACAGCCTCCTGCACCTCCTGCAGCTCCTGCAGCTCCTGCACCTCCTGCACACCTGCACCTCCTGCACTCCTGCACCTCCTGCATCTCCTGCACTCCTGCACCTCCTGCACACCTGCACCTCCTGCACCTCTGCACCTCCTGCACACCTGCACCTCCTGCACCTCCTGCACTCCTGGCACCTCCTGCATTCCTGCACACCTGCACCTCCTGCACCTCTGCACCTCCAGCACCTCCTGCACTCCTGCACACCTGCACCTCCTGTACCTCCTGCACCTCCTGCACCTCCTGCACCTCCGGCACCTCCTGCACTCCTGCACACCTGCACCTCCTGCACCTCTGGCACCTCCTGCACACCTGTACCTCCTGCACCTTCTGTACCTCTTGCATCTCCTGCATCTCCTGCACCTCCTGCACACCTGCACCTCCTGCACACCTGCACCTCCTGCACCTCTGCACCTCCTGCACACCTGCACCTCCTGCACCTCCTGCACTCCTGGCACCTCCTGCATTCCTGCACTCCTGGCACCTCCTGCACTCCTGCACACCTGCACCTCCTGCACCTCTGGCACCTCCTGCACACCTGTACCTCCTGCACCTTCTGTACCTCTTGCATCTCCTGCATCTCCTGCACCTCCTGCACACCTGCACCTCCTGCACACCTGCACCTCCTGCACCTCTGCACCTCTGCACCTCCTGCACTCCTGCACCTCCTGCATCTCCTGGCACCTCTTGCACCCCCCACACCTTCTGCACTTCCTGCATCTTCTGCACCTCCTGCACTCCTGCACCTTCTGCACACCTGCACCTTCTGGGCACCTGTATTCCTGCACCTCCCGCACCTTCTGCACCTCCTGCACCTTCTGCACACCTGCCTTCCTGCACCTCCTGCACCCCTGCACCCCTGCACCTCCTGCACATTTGTACCTCCTGCACTCTTACATTTCCTGCACCTCCTGCACACCTGCACCTCCTATACATTTGTACCTTCTGCACTCCTGCACCTGCTGCATCTCCTACACACCTGTACCTTCTGCACACCTGCACCTCCTGCACCTTCTTCACTCTTGCACCTCAGGATGGTCTACTTCCCTGTGGGGGCTCACTGCTCACTTCTAACTTTTGGTCACTCCTGCCGTTCACTCCATACAAAAGTCTGTCAGGCTATGACATTGCTCAACAACCTCTGATATGTTCTAGTCTGTCCTCTTGCCTTTTCCACAGTAATTGTTCCAGACCTGCCTCTCCCACAAAACCTATGACCCTCACTCAGCCTATTTCTCCTTCTTCACAATGAAAATAATGTCATCAAATAGAACCCCCTCAACATCCTTACATACCTCTCACTCTGTCCTGTTCCCAGCCACATGCCCTCACTTCACCACCATCCTCCCTGCCAGAGTGGAGAAGGTCCCATTACTTATCAATCTGAGGCTGCTTCTCAACCCTGGTAGGGCCTGATAGTACAGTTGTGTGGGTTGTGCACTGCACAAGAGCACCTTGCCAAGGTGCCAGTAGGACCTAAAATCCAACCCACCTTTCTTTTCCAAGTCCTAGACCCTTGCATGAGATGTCTGGATATGCATGGCTTTTCTGATTCATCCACCCAGAGTGGCCCATTTTTCAAATGTGAACCAAAATACCATAGTCAAGTGGGAACCTTGGCTCCTTAGCTCAAAACTTCAGACACCTGTTCTTTCAGAGCCCTTTCTCACTCAATCACCTCTTTATTAGCCTCTCCTTCCCAACCAAGTTCTACTGTTGGTTCCAGAGCTGTCATGTGCAGAAGATAATGTTATAAAAAAAAATTGGCCAACACTTGGAAATGGGGCAAAGAAATTACTGCGTTCCTTCAGTGTGAGGTGTCACCAGGCAGTTTCCCCCACCTCTCACTATCTGACTTTCTAGGAACTGTGCTGTCCAATACGGTAGCTGTCAGCTACATGTGGCTACTGAGCACTTGAAGTGTGGCTAGTCCAAATTGAGTTGTGCTGTAAGTATAAAAATACATACTGGATTTCATGGACTTGGTACCAGAAGAAAATTTCCCTGGTCCATTTTCATCAGTAAGACATAAAAATTACAATCACACCTAATAACAGAGCTTCAAAATGCATGAAACAAAAATTAACAAAATCTAACCTAACACTCCTCTCTCAGTGACTGGTAGAAAAACTAAATTTTTAAAATAATTAAAAATGTAGATTTGAGCAATCTATAGCATAAACCGCCTCAATCTAACTTATATTAATAGAACACTGTACCCGACAATGGCAAAAAACATATTTTTTTTTAAATGCTTATGGTACATTTACCCTAGGCCATTAGCCAAGTCTTAATAAAATTAAATTGAAGTAACACAGAGTACATTTTCTGACAATGACGGAATTAAATTTAAACTCATTAGCAATTTTAATTAATAAAACCATTAGCAATTAGAAATCTAGAAAAAACAAACATTTGGATATTAAGCAATGGACTCATAATTATTGGGTCAATGAAGAAATCATAAGAGAAAGTTTAAAACATGTTTATATAAGTAATAAATATACAATATATCAGAATATGTGGGATGCAGCTGAAGCAGTGCTTAGAGGGCTTTTTAAAATCTAAATATTTATGTTAGAAAATAACATAGATGTAAAATAAATGACCTAAGTTTCCACCTCAAGAAGCTAGAAAAAGAAAACAAAGCAAAGCCAAAGTAGGTAGAAACAGAGATTTTTTTTTTTTAAAAAGCAGAAATCATCAAAATAGAAAATGAACAATAGAGGAAAATTAACAAAGCCAAAAGCTGTTTCTCTGAAAAGATTAAAAAACCCTAGCTTGACTGAAGAAAAGAAGAAAAAGAACCCAAATTACCAATATCAGAAATGAAGGAGGAGACAGCCTTACAAATCCTACAGATATTAAGAAAATAATAATGGAAAATTATAAATAAGTTTATACTAAAAATTATTTAGAGAATCTAGATAAAATAGACAAATTCCTTGGAAGAACAACTTCCCAAAACTGATGAACAAATCAAACAGAAAATCTAAATTGCCATATATCTAGTAAGAAATCGAATCCATAATTTAAAACCTTCCCATGAAGAAATCTACATGTAGTTTCACCAGTGAATTTTATTAAGGAGGAATTAACTCTTCTCTTAAAAAATTCAGAAAATGGAAGAAAGAACGCTTCCCAACCCACTTTATGAGACCAGCATAACCTTAGTGACAAATCCGAAAAAGAAAGTACCAAGAAAGAAAGAAAGAAAGAAAGAGATAGAAGATTCCAGGGGCTCCTGGCTGGCTCAGTCCATAGAGCATGAAACTCTTGATCTCAGGGTTGTGAGTTAAAGCCCCACGCTGGATATGGAGGCTACATTAAAAAAAAAAAAAAAAAAGCAAGCAGCAATAAAAAATTCCAGACCAATCTCATTCATGAACATAGATTCAAAATCCTTCAGAAAATATTAGCAAATAGAATTCAACAACATATATCAAAAGTATAATGTATCGTGACCAAATTGGGTGTATTCTGGGAATCTAAATTTGGTTTAGCTTATGCAGAGCCAACTAATATAACTAACCATATTAACAGATTCAAAAGAAAAATTAAATACTTAAGTAGATGCAGGAAAACCATTTGAAAAAATAAATCAACAGCCATTCACTAAAAAAAAAACCTAGCAATTCAGAATCCAAAGGAGACTTCAATCTAATTAATGGCATCTTCAAAAAACATACAGCTAACATTATATTTAATGGTTAAATATCCATTTTCACTACTTCTATTCGACAGTGTATCAAAGGTCCTAGACAGTGAATTAAAGCAAGGTAAAGAAGTGAAAGACATACACATTGGAAAGGAAGAAGTAAAAGTCTTTTTTCACAGATGACATGATTGTTCACACAGAAAATCTTAAGAAATCTACAAAACATCGACTAGAGCTAATAAGTAAATTAGCAAACTTGGAGTTACAAGGACAATACACAAAAATCAACTGTACTTTTATATTCTAGTAGCGAAAATAGTTAAGTGAAATTAAAAAAACAATTTCTTTACTGTATTGTCAAATAACACAAAATACTTGGAAATAAATTTAACAGAAGACATTACCTCTATGTTAAAAACAACTACGATAAAAACATCTATATCAAAAACTACAAAACGCTACTGAGAGAAATCAAAGAAGACCTAAATGAGTGAAGAGGTATGCCAAACTGACCGATTGGAATATTCAACATCTTTAAGGTGTCCATTATCTATAAATGTAGTGCGATCTCAACCAGAATCTGATCAGTCCACTTTGTAGAATCTGACAAGCTGATTCTAAAATTTACGTACAAATGTAAAGGATCTAGAAATATCCAAAGCAATCTTGATAAAGGACAAATTGGAAGGACTAAGCAGCCTGACTTAAATAGGCAAAAATGTGCTATAATACCACACTAAGCCAGGAATTGCAGCACTGGTAACAAGAACAGACAAATACATCAGCGGAACAAACTAGAGAGCCCAGAAACACATTCTCATCCACAGGGGCATCAGATTTTTGATGAATGTGCCAAAGTGATCCAAAACAAAAAGCAATGTTTTCAACAAATTTTTCTGAGACAACTGGATATCCAATGTAAAAAAAAAAACAAAAACAAAAAACCTCAATCCTCACCACCTCACACCAGGTACCAAAGTTAAGTCAAGATGGATCTTGCACGTAAACGTAAAAGCTGAAAAGCACAAAACTTCTAGAAGAAAATGTAGAAGACTTTCTGCTCAAATGAGGGAGTAGGCTTCTTACATAGGACTTACAAAGCAGTAAGCACCAAAAAAATTGTTTAAAAATATCATAAAAGTGACAATCATAAAAGAAAAAATTTATAAATTAGACTTCTCACAATTTTAAAACTTCTACTCATCAAAAGACTTCTGTAAGAAAACAAATATACAGGGTGCCTGGGTGGCTCAGTTGGTTATGTATCCAACGTCAGCTCAGGTCATGATACTGTGGTTCATGAGTTCAAGCCCCATATCGGGCTCTGTGCTGACAGCTCAGAGACTGGAGCCTGCTTCAGATTCTATGTCTCCCTCTCTCTCTCTGCCCCTCCCCAGCTCATACTCTCTCTGTCTCTGTCTCAAAAATAGACATTTAAGGGGCGCCGGGGTGGCGCAGTCGGTTAAGCGTCCGACTTCAGCCAGGTCACAATCTCGCGGTCCGTGAGTTCAAGCCCCGCGTCAGGCTCTGGGCTGATGGCCTGTTTCCGATTCTGTGTCTCCCTCTCTCTCTGCCCCTCCCCCATTCATGCTCTATCTCTCTCTGTCCCAAAAATAAATAAAAAATGTTGAAAAAAAAATTAAAAAAAAAATAGACATGTAAAAAAAATTTTTTAAAGAAAAAGAATATGCAATTCTCTGAGGAAAAAAATGCATGAATAATAGATACCTAACAGATAGCCAGTATTCAGAGAATATTTAGAAGGGAAAAAAAAAAACTCCTACCACTCAATTTTTTTTAAAAGCCTATATAAAAATGGTAACGGGGCACCTGGGTGGCTCAGTCGGTTTAAGCACCCAACTTTGGCTCAGGTCATGATCTCATGGTTCGTGAGTTCGAGCCCTGCATCAGGCTCTCTGCTGTCAGCACACAGCCCATTTTGGATCCTCTGTCCCCCTCTCCCTGCCCTTTGCCTGCTTGAGCTCTGTCTCTCTCTCTCTCAAAAATAAACATTTAACAGCTTTTAACAAACACTTCACAAAAGAAAACATATGAAAAAGTGTCGTTAGTCATAAGGGGAAAGTAAACTAAAATCATAACGAGATGCCCCTATTTACCAAAACGGCAACATTTAAAAACCAACAACAACAATTTTTGTTAAGACTGTAGCATAACCAGAATTCACACTTTGTTGAGGGAAGCATAAGATGGCAAGAACGTTTTGGAAAAAGATCTAACCACACACCTACCCTATGACCAGCCATCCCACTCCAGAGCATTAACCCAAGAGAATGGAAAGCCAGTCTACCAAAACACTCACACAGAAATGTTCACAGCAGCTTTACTCATGATAATCAAAAGCGGAAACCAGCTCAGAAGAATGATAAATCCACTATGATATATTCATAAAACAGAATATTGAGCAATGAAAAAGTAGTACAAATAAACTTCAAAAATATTATGCAGTGTGAAAGACTTATTAAAAAGCATTGATAGGGGCACCTGGGTGGCTCAGTTGGTTAAGTGTCTGACTTCGGCTCAGGTCATGAAGGTCCATGAGCCCCGTGTCGGGCTCTATGCTGACAGCTCAGAGTCTGGAGCCTGCTTGGGATTCTGTGTCTCCCACTCTCTCTGCTCCTCCCCTGTTCATGCTGTTTCTCTCTGCCTTTCAAAAATAAATAAACCCCCCCCCAAAAAAAACCCAGCATTGATAATTGGTTAAGATCGTAGAGGAGTAGGGTGACCCTAAGCTTGCCTCCTCTTCCAACAGCTAGATAAATATCAAATCATTCTGAACACCCAAGAAATCAATTGTAAGTTTAGAGAACAAAGCTGCACATCTACAAAGAGAAAAAAACAACTTGTGGAAGGTAGGGACTGCGGAGAGTTGAGTTGTGGGAGACCGCAGGCACTGCAGTGGGAAGGGATCCCTGATCAAGGAGAGGTGAGCCAAGAGTGAAGGAAAAAATAAAAGGAGTGAAAAGCCACGCAGGGGACTGCACAAGAAAACTGCTCCCCAAAACCACTGACAGGAAAAAAGGAGAGGATTTTAACACTGCCAGTTTTTTATAAACAGTGGAGCACAGAATCTGAAGTTTTGGAGCCCAGTGCCTGGTGGCCCTTGGGAGAGGAAGCTGGGTAGAGCTCAAGGAAAGGCAGTTCAGACTGTGGATCCCCCGCCAGTCTAGGAGAAGCTGTTCCCCTGCTTGGAGTGCATTTGGTAGGGGTGATACAGCCTCTGTACAGGCAAGAGACCTGGTGGGCACCATAGAGCTGCCTCATTCAACAGCACAGGAACAAAGATGCCTCTGCAAACCCTGGTGGCAGCTGTGTGTTGCGATTTACCGTAAACTCTGAGCCGCTGCCCCTGCGGGCACTGGCCACAGCATGGCAAGACCCTCCCCCAGAGGATCAGCACAGGTTGAGCCACAGGGTCTCTGAAGCGTGGGGTTTTGAAACACAGCCACACCTGATATAAAACTCAGGAGGGCAGAGCAGCCTGGCAGGTGAACAGCTCTGACACAGGCAGGGTGAAGGTAGGGAGGTGGTGGAAGCCAGGGACACAGGAGGGGTGACTAATTGCGCATCTACGAGGGCTTGAATTTACAAATCCGCAGACTAGAGAGCCAGGTGAAGTCATTTTGACCATTGGCCGACCAGCACTGATCTACCTCAGTGAGCTAAACAGCGCCATCAAGTGGAGAATGGAGCGCTTATACCAAGCCCCAACCCCTTAAGCTTTGCAGGTGCATCTCCACTAGGGCCGACCCGCCTGAAAATCAGAGCACCAAGCCCCTCCCCCAGAAGGCCAGCACAAACTCCTCCCAAGCACCAAGCCTGATCATAGAGTGCTGCAAAGCTTCAGATCTAGGTGAAACAGGATCTAGCGTCCTTTGGATTTTGTTTGTTTGGTTGTTTTCTTTCTCTTTTTGGTTTTGGTTTTCTTTTATTCAGAAAGAGCCCATTTTTAATTTAATTTAACTTTTAATTTTTTTCTTTTTTTCCCTTTTCTTTAATGTTTATTTTTGAGAGAGGGAGAGAGAGTGTGGGAGTAGGGAAGCAGAGGAGGGGCAGGGAGAGGGGAGGACAGGTCCAAAGTGGGCTCTGTGCTGACCGCAGCAAGCCTGACATGGGGCTCAAACCCACGAACCATGGGATCATGACCTGAGCTGAAGTCAGACACTTAACTGACTGAGCCACCCAGGCAGCCCCCTTTTCTTTTTTCTACCAAGCTTCTCTTAAAAAGCAGTCTGGGGCACCCGGGTGACTCAGTTGGTTGAGCGTCCAACTTTGGCTCAGATCATGATCTCACAGCTCATGAGTTCGAGCCTCACATCAGGCTTGCTGCTATCAGCACAGAGCCCACTTTGGATCCTCTGTCCCCCTCTCACTCTCTCATTCTGCCCCTTCCCCACTCACACTTTCTCTCTTAAAAATAAGCAAACACTAAAAAAAAAGAAAAGAAAGAAAGAAAACAAAAGTACACCTAGGATCTAGCTTCCTCTATCATTTTTTAATTAAAAAATTTTTCTTTTCTTTTATCATTATTATTATTATCAAATGAAAGAACAGGAAGAAATGACAGCCTTCCTCCCTGAATATAAAATACAATTATGGAAAATAATAAAGCTGAAAATATGAGGGAAAGAAAGGCAATGGACCACAAAGGTAGACTTAGAGAACTCAGCAACTTCTTCAAATGTAATAATATTCTTATCATAGGAGTCCCAGAAGATGAAGAGAGATAAAAAGGGGCAGGTTTATTTGAGCAAATTACAGCTGAAAACTTCCCTAATCTGGAGAAGGACACAGACATCGAATCCAAGAAGCATAGAGAACTCCCATTAAATTCAATAAAAGCTGGCTATTGCCAAGGCATATCATAGTCAAATTCACAAAATATGCAGACAAAGAAAGAATCCTGAAAGCAGCAAGGGAAAAAAAGTCCTTGACCTACAAGGGAAGACGGATCCAATCGGATTCACAGCAGATCTGTCCACAGAAATGTGCCAGGCCAGAAGAGAGGGGCAGGATATAGTCAGTGTGCTAAATGGGAAAAATATGCAGTGAAGAATATTTATCCAGCAGTCTGTCATTCAGAATAGAAAGAAAGACAAAGAGTTTCCCAGATGAAAAAAAAAAAAAAAAAAAAACTAAAGGATTTGTGACCACTAAACCGGCCCTGCAAGAAATATTAAGGGGGACTCTGAGTGGGGAATAAAAAGACCAAAAGCCACAAAGACTAGAAAGGAATGGAGAACATCAGCAGAAACACCAACTTTAAAGGTAACATAATGGCACAAAACTCATATCTTTCAATAGTTACCTTGAATGCAAATGGATTTAATACTCTAATCAAAAGACATAGGGTATCAGAATGGATTAAAAAAAAACCACAAGACCTATCTATATGCTGCCTAAAGGAGACTCATTTTAGACCTAAAAACATCAATAGATTGAAAGAAAGGAGATAAAAAAAGAAAGAAAAGAAAGAAAGTGAGGGAACAGAAAATCATCTATCATGTTAATGGACACCAAAACAAAGCCAGAACAGCCATACTTATATCAAACTAGATTTTAAACCAAAGACTATAAGAAGAGATGAAGGGCATTATATCATACTTAAGGGGTCTATCCATCAAGAAGATCTAACAGTTGAAAATACTTATGCCCCCAATTTGAAACACCCAAATGTATAAGTCAATTAATAACGAAGAAACTCACTGATAATAATACAATAATAGGGATTTTAACAGCCCACTCACAGCAATGGGCAGATCATCTAAGCAGAAAATCAACAAGGAAACAACGGCTTTGAATGACACACTGGACCAGATTGACTTTAACAAATATATTCAGAACGTTCCATTCTAAAGTAGCAGAATACACATTCTTTTCGAGTGCATGTGGAACATTCTCCAGAATAGATCATATACTGGGTCACAAATTAGCCCTCAACAAGTACAAAAAGATTGAGATCGTACCATGCATATTTTCAGATCACACTGCTATGAAACTTGCAGTCAACCATAAGAAATTTTTGGAGAGACCAACAAATACATGGAGGTTAAAGAACATCCTACTAAAGAATGAATGTGTTAACCAGGAAATTAAATGACAAATAAAAAAGTGCATGGAATGAAAATAAAAACACAACAGTCTAAAACTGTTGGGATGCAGCAAAGACAGTTCTTCTTTATATTTTTTAAATTTTTTTTAATGTTTATTTATTTATAAGAGAGAGACAGAGCACGAACAGGGGAGGGGTATAGAGAGAGGGAGACACAGAACCCGAATCAGGCTCCAGGCTCTGAGCTATCAGCACAGAGCCCAATGTGGGGCTTGAACTCACCAATCATGAGATCATGACCTGAGCTGAAGTCAGATGTTCAACCAACTGAGCCACCGGGCGTCCCAGCACAGGCAGTTCTAAGAGGGAAATATATTGCAATACAGGCCTACATAAACAAGCAAAAAAAAAGTCTCAAATAGACAATCTAACCTTTCTCCTAAAGGAACTAGAAAAGGAACAGCAAATAGAGCCTAAAGCCATCAGAGGAAGGGAAAAAATGACTAGAGCAGAAATAAATGATATAGAATAAAAAACCAAACAGAACAGATCAACAAAACTAAGAGCTGATTCTTTTTTTTTATTGTTTTTAATGTTTATTTATTTTTGAGACAAAGAAAGTCAGAGCATGAACGTGAGAGGGTCAGAGAGAGGGAGACACAGAATCCGAAGCAGGCTCCAGGTGCTGGGCTGTCAGCACAGAGTCTGACGTGGGGCTCAAAGTCATGAACTGTGAGATCATGACTCCACCTGCAGTCGGCCACTTAACCGACTGAACCACCCAGGTGCCACAAGAGCTGATTCTTCAAAAGAATTAATAAAATTGATAACCCCCTAGCCAGTCCTATCAAAAAGAAAAGAGAAAGGACCTAAATAAATAAAACAGTGAGTGAAAGAGGAGCAATCACAATCAACACCACAGAAATACAAACAATTATAAGAGAATATTATGAAAACTTATATGTTAACAAACTGGGCAATCTGGAAGAAATGGACAAATTCCTGGAAACATACAACTATCAAAACTGAAACAGGAAGAAATAGAAAATTTGAACAGACCCATAAGCAGCAAAGAAATTGAATCAGTAATCAAAAATCTCCCAACAAACTAAAGACAGGGCAGATGGCTTCCCAGGGGAATTCTACCAGACAGACATTTAAAGAAGAGTTATACCTATTCTATTCAAACTGTTCCAAAAAACAGAAATGGAAGGAAAACTTCCAAACTCCTTCTACTAGGCCAGCATTACCTTGATTCCAAAACCAGACAAAGACCCCACTAAAAAGAGAATTACAGGCCAGTATCCCTGATGAACCTGGATGCAAAAATTCTCAACAAGATACTAGCAAATCGAATCCAACAGTACATTAAAAGAATTATTCACCATGATCAAGTGGGATGTATTCCTCGGCTGCAGGGCTGGTTCAATATTCACAAATCAATGAACGTGATACACCACATTAATATAAAAAAGGATAAGAACCACACGATCCTCTCAATCAATGCAGGGAAAGCATTTGACAAAATGCAGCATCCATTCTTGATAAAACCCCTCAACAAAATAAAGATAGATGGAACATACCTCAACATCAAAAGGCCATATATGAAAGATCCACAGCTAATATCATCCTCAATGGGGAAAAACTGAGAGCCTTTCCCCTATGGTCAGAAACAAGACAGGGATGACCACTCTCCCCATTACTATTTAACACAGTACTGGAAGTCTTAGCCTCAGCAATCAAACAAACAAACAAACAAAATTAAAAGCATCCAAATTGGCAAGGAAGAAGTCAAGCTTTCACTATTTACAGACGACATGATACTCCATATAGAAAACCCAAATGACACCACCCCAAAATTGCTGGAACTAATACGTGAATGCAGCAGTCACAGGATATAAAACCAACATAGAGAAATCTGTTGCATTTCTACACACCAATAATGAAGCAGCAGAAAAAGGAATCAACAAATCAATCTCATTTGCAATTGCACCAAAAACTATTGGATATCTAGGAATAGACCTAACCAAAGAGGTAAATGATCTGTACTCTGAAAACTATAGAACACTTATTAAGGAAATTGAAGAGGACACACAAAAAATGGAAAAGCATTCCATGCTCATGGATTGGAGAAACAAACATTATTAAATGGGTAGTCTATACTACCCAAAGCAATCTATACATTTAATATAATCCCCATCCAAATACCACAGAGCTAGAACAAATAATATTAAAATTTGTGTGGAACCACAAAAGGCCCTGAACAGGCAAAACAATCCTGAAAAAGAAAAAGAAAACTGGAGGCATCATGATTCCAGCTTTCCAAGCTGTATTACAAAGCTGTAGTCATGAAAACAGTATGGTATTGACACAAAAACAGACACATATCGATGGAACAGAATAAAAAAATCCAGAAATGGACCCACAACTATATGGTCAATTGATCTTCAGCAGAGCAGGAAAGAATATCCAACGGAAAGAAAGACAGTCTTTTCAACAAATGGTTTTGGGAAAACTGGACAGCAACACGCAGAAGAATGAAACTGGACCACTTTCTTACACAATACACAAAAGTAAATTCAAAATGGATGAAAGACCTAAATGTGAGACAGGAAATGATCAAAATCCTAGAGAACACAGGCAGCAACCTCTTTGACCTCAGCCAGTGCAACTTCACTAGACATGTCGCCAAAGACAAGGAAAACAAAAGCAAGCATAAACTATTGGGACTTCATCAAGATAAAAAGCTTCTGCACAGTGAAGGAAACAATCAACAAAACTAAGAAGCAGCCTACAGAATGGGAGAAGATACTTGCAAATGACCTATCTGATAAAAGGTTAGTATCCAAAATCTATAAAGAACTTCTTAAACTCAACACCCAAAAAACAAATGATCCAGTTAAGAAATGGGCAGAAGGGGCACCTGGAATGGCTCATTTGGCTGTGTGTCAGACTCTTGATTTTGGCTCAGGTCTTGATCCAAGGGTTGTGGGATCAAGCCCCGAGTTGGGCTCTGTGCTGAGCATGGAGCCTGCTTAAGATTCTCTCTTTCTCTCCCTCTGCCTCTATCCCCTGCTCCCACTCATGCACTCACTCTGAAAGAAAGAAAGAAAGAAAGAAAGAAAGAAAGAAAGAAAGAAAGAAAGAAAGAAAGAAAGAAAGGGAGAAAGAAAGATATGAACAGATACTTTTCCAAAGAAGACATCCAGATGGCTAACAGACACATAAAAAGATGCTCAACATCACACATCATCAGGAAAATACAAATCAAAACCACAATGAGATACCAGCCCACACCTGTCAGAATGGCTAAAATTAACAACACAAGAAACAACCAGTGTTGGCAAGGATGTGGAGAAAGAGAAACCCTCCTGCACTGTTGGTGGGAATGCAAAGTGGTGCAGCCACTCTGAAGAACATTATGGAGGTTCCTCAAAAAGTTAAAATAGAACTACCCTACTACCCTACTACCCTACTACAACCCAGCAATTGCACTACTAGATATTTACTGAAAGGATACAAAAGTACAAATTCAAAGGGTTATATGCACCTTGATGTTTATAGCATCATTATCAACAATAGCTAAACTATAGGGGGTGCCTGGGTGGCTCAGTCGGTTGAGCATCCGACTTCGGCCCAGGTCATGATCTCGCGGTTCGTGAGTTCAAGCCCCGCATCGGGTCCTGGGCTGACAGCTCAGAGCCTGGAGCCCGTTTCGGATTCTGTGTCTCCCTCTCTCTCTGCCCCTCCCCCACTCATGCTCTGTCTCTCTCGCTCCCAAAAATGAATAAGTGTTAAAAATAAATAAATTTAAAAAAACAAAAAAACAAAAAACAATAGCTAAACTATGAAGAGAGCCCAACTAACGAATGGATAAAGAAGATGTTGTATGTTTATTTCTAATGGAATATTACTCAGCCAATAAAAAGAATGAAATCTTGCCATTTGCAACAGCGTGGATGGAGCTAGAGTGCATTATACTAAGTGAAATAAGTCAGTCAGAGAAAGATAAATATCGTATGATTTCATTCACATGTGGAATTTAACAAACAAAACAGATGAACATATGGGGAGGGGCGGGGGGAAAAGGGAGAGGGAAACAAACCACAAGAGACTCTTAAAGGTGTGAAACAAACCGAGGGTTGATGGAGGCAGGTGGGTGGGGGGATGGGCCAGATGAGTGATGGGTGTTAAGGAGGGTACTTGTTATGATGAGCACTGGGTGTTATAGGTAAGTGGTGAATCACTAAATTCAACTCCTGAAACCAATATTGCACCATCTGGTAACTAACTAGAATTGGAATAAAAATCTGAAAAGAAAAAGAAGCATTGATATGCTTAAAATCATATGATTTTATCTACATGAAATTCTAGAACAGACAAAACTAATACAGCATGAAAAACTTTTCCTTTCCTCAATTTATTTGCCACCTACGTGATGGTGTCTCCCAAGTGTCCTTCTTGAGCTCTGTCCAGACATCTCTATTTGGATGTCCCATCAGACTCAGCATGGCCAAAACTAACCTTATCGTCTTTCCCCCAAAACCTACTGCTGCTCGTCCTGCAGGCAGATGTCAGGGAATGGCAGACATGGCTGCCCGCACAGTTGCTCAAGCCATAGCTTGGGTATTACTCACTCTCTCTCTCACCCCCACAGCAGGTCAATTACCAAGTGCTATCAAATCTATCTCTTGGGTCTCTATCCATCCTCTTGTCTGCCCCTCCACTTGGCCCAGGTACCTTTTATCTCTCTTCTAAATGGCTGAAGCAGCTGTTAACTCATCTTTCTGTCCACTGTCTCCCATTCATCCCCCAGAGAAGCCAAAGAGATCTTTCCAAACCACAAATCTGATCCTATCACCTCTATCCCACTTTCCACTTACAAATCTTTGAGGGTTTCCCATTGCTCTCAAGACCAAGATCAAACTCTGAGTCATGACATACTGGCTTAACGATATGTTCAGCCTCCACCAACATACATCACTTCCAGCCCCTTGCTTCTGTCTTCACCCCTTAACCAAGGAGAGAGAGTATTGCTGTGGGTCAAGCTCGAGGTCTAGGGCACTAAACTAGTATATGGTACAGGTTGAAGACCTGGAACACTTCACAGAGGTGAGAATGTCTTTCCCTCGTCAGAAAACTATCTGTGAGGTGTCTCAGGAAGTCAGAGAGCAGAGGCTGCTTCTTCTAGGGTGACAGCCTGCCCTCTCTCACACATCCCTCTGACCTGTCACTCCCAAGAGGGCAGGGATGGGCAGGGGTTGGGCTATAACAGTGAAGAAAAGCCTGGAGTGGGGGAAAAGCCAGCTTTTCTTTACCTTTCAGGAGAAGTTTGTCCCTGGCCTTCTTATTAGCAACCTCCATTTTAATTCCTGACACCTCAACATCAGAGCTTGCGACCAAGCCCAAAGCATTCCTTTGCTAAGGACTGTCCTCTGCACATATACCTCACAGCGCTGGGCACAATAAGCGTCTAACTAAACCTTATTAATGGACTGTACAATACACATTTCCCCTTAGATCCGAGCTCACAAGCCAGCAGATGAGCCTGAACAGGCTACAAAAAATGAAATAAAGAAAAGGGAGAGTGTGAGGCTGGGCAGTGGGGCCTCACCTCCTTAGAGGTACCTCACAAAGTGACCATACACTACCTTTGGGGTCCACCTGTGGCTTTAGGTACTGGCCCTGCACGTCACTCACTGTGTGACCTTGGCCTCAGTCTCCTCCTGGGCGAAGACCAGGAGATATCCCTGTCTCCCGTCCACCCTCCCCCCCCCCACCCCCCAGGCCTGCCAAAGGAGCATTGGGACTTACAGGGTTCATGGCTCACGTGTGATGCTAGCTTTCCAGAAGGGTCCCAACTTGAATGCTTCCTAAAGAACACTAGGCCATTCTCTTTCTTTGGTAACTTCCACATTTACATATAAATTGCTACCTAATGGCTCTGCCCTCCTTTATCTTAGCTCCACGTTCTAATGAGCTGGAAAAATGGTCCTGTGTGAGGAATAAGGAAGGAAAACAGTGGTTCCTCCCTTACTGTGCAGTGGGGAAGGCAAGGAGTGAAGGAAGGGGGAACACGATGCCCTTTCCCCACTGGGACATATGTCCCAATGTCCCAGAAAAGGGATAAAAGCATTTTTGTATCAGTTTAAAACATGGTAGAAAATCAAGCGTGAAAATATGTGAAATCCACAACACAGTTTGTGAAAAGTGAGTCATAATTCTATTTGTTCTGCCCGGTCTGCACATCGCAAATTTTTCATCCAGACAGAAATTGAAAATAAAGATGGACTGGGAGCGCCACCTGGGGTGAGGTCTGTCACTACCTCTGCTGCTCAAAGTCAGAGATCTCTGCTGATCCCTGGGGACGTGGAAGAGATGTTACAAAGTCCCTTCCTCCCAACACACCCGCATGCGCGCTCACGCGCCTGCGAGCGCGCGCGCGCGCGCACACACACACACACACACACACACACACACACACACACTACCAGGTGCCCAGCCCCTCTTAAAGCCATTTCTATTGAATTTCTACAATCCATGAAGTCCAGATTCCCATTTAGAGATTGAGGATCCATCCCCAGCTAAGCAACTGGCAGTCCTGGAATTCACACCCAGGCCTGTCTGATTCTAAGTCCCAAGTTCATTTACATTTCACCACTGAATGTGTCCACTGGAACAGAGGTTCTTAACTGAGGTCTGTGCATACAATGCAGGGGCTCCATGGATGAAAAAAAAATCTTACATCTTTATTTCCTCCTATTTCTAACTGAAACTCAGCATTTCCTCTAAATCTGAATGTGGCCAATAAATCAGTACCTGTGACTTTGTCACCAATAGTGAGGCACAGATATTTGCACATATTTCATATGTTGCTGAAATCTCAAAATGTCATTTATGTTTATCACTCTTTGAAAATGTCAGTAGTTATTAGACCCACTGCAAGATCTTGTCATTTAATGTGTTAACAGAGAAGCACTGTGGTAGACAGGTGGTTCCCAGAAAATAAAGCTCTGTTGTGCAGCATTTGCTAATTCCCTTGGTGTAAATATTCCTACCATTGCCAATTTCAAGGATGACTATGTTTAACAACTGGTTTGCAAATTTCCTGAAGATTTAACGATCAATGCTTAGAAGCAGGGACAAGATGGCTTTAGCACACCATTGGTGATGGAATGGATTAACCTGGGTTTGCCCCCCTCCCTATCAGCACCTGTCTTTCCTGAAACTCTTTGTGGCCTTCAGTAAAATGATGTTAATAATAACAATAATAGATTTGAAATACATATATTAAATCCTTACTCTATGCACTTAACATGAACAATATCATTTAGTCTGCCAACGACCCTTTAAGGCAGGTATTATTGAAGTGGTTCTTATTGGAGGCAGGGAGATGTGATTTTACCTCTTGGGGACATTTGGCAATATTGGGAGACATTCTTGATTGTCATAACTGGGTTTGCTACTGGCATCTAGTGGGTAGATGCTGCTAAACACCCTCTAATGTATAGAACACACACACCACTGGAGAAAGAATTATCTAGCTCAAAATGTCAATAGTGCCAGAGTTAAGAAATCCTGTATTACTGTTGGTCCCATTTTATAGCTGGGAAAACTGCAGCCCAGAGATTAATGTACCCAAGTTCACAGAGCTAACATATAATGAGTTGTCTGGGAAGACTAGTTTCTACTCCCTGACTCCCTCACTAGATGTAGAGAGGAGTTTCCTGGAAAGAAAGCAGCCTGCTGGGGTTAGTCTTGGCAATGGGGGTCTCAAGGAGGCTCAGGCATTACATGTTGGAGGATCTAACCCCAGCTGCTTCTAAAAAGTTTGAAGGAGACTTGACCCCAGAAATGATTCCCAAGGTGGGTCAACCAGATGGCCCATTGGGCTGTCCTTTAATAAAATAAAATGGAAAGGGGAGGTGAGGATTGCTCTCCCGCAAATATTTATTAAGCACCTACTATGTGCCAGCGCTATTCTAGGTGCTGAGAATAGGGAACAAGACAAAAGTGGCTCTTGTTCTCATGGAGTGTACAATCTGGTAGAGGGTACAGAAAAGCAAATTTTAAATGGGTTAAAATAATCACAGTTCATGATAGATGCTATGAAGGAAGCAAGTAAGGTACTATGATAAACAATTTTAGATGGACTTGCTTTAGATAGGGTGGTCAAGGAAGTCTTCTCTGAAGAGGTGACATGTGAGCTAAGACCTGAAGAATGAGAAGCCAGCCATGGGAAGAGAGGAGAGAAGCAGCAACAATCCAGAGGGATTAGCAGGTAATGGGAGTGAGGAGGGAAATAGGTTAACATGTTCTAGTCATCAAAAGGAGGTCACTATGACTAGAGCACAGAGGACCAAGGGCAGGGGAAATTCAGGACCTAAGAGTAAGAGATCAGTAGGGTCCACCCACCCTGTGTGCAGAGGACTCCAAACAGGTGTGACAAAGTAAGTCCCAGGCTCTGAGAGCTAGGCAAGTGGGGGATGGGGGGGAGGGCGGGGGACTATAGGTACCTAGACCAGTTCTGGCCTCTTCTAAGAACTCCCCCACCCAACTTTCTTTTCTTTTTTAAATGTTTATTTTTGAGAGACAGAGACAGAGACAGAGCATGAGTGGGAGAGGGGCAGAGAGAAAGGAAAACACAGAATATGAAGCAGGCTCCAGGCTCTGAGCTGTCAACACAAAGCCCAACTCGGGGCTCAAACTCACAAACCAGGAGATCATGACCTGAGCCGAATAACCGACTGAGCCACCCGGGCATCCCATCCTCCCACCCAACTTTCTTAACCCAATACATCTGCTGACCCAAGACTCCCAGATGCTAGGACCCGAAACACATCAGAGTGTGTGTGTGTGTGTGTGTGTGTGTGTGTGTGTGTGTGTGTGTGTAATAATGATGATGACCAAATAGTCAAACAGTATTGGGGAAATCTTCAGCTCCAAGGTGAATCACAGCAGTAGAAAACAACACGCCTGGCTCTCTGCTGAGAAAGTTGCATTGATAATTAGTCATATGCGTAGCCACAGTCCACTTATGCCTAATCACTGAGCTGTTCAACAGCAGAGGGATGGGCTGGTGCTCCAGAGTTGGAATGAGCCTTACTGAGTAGGTTAACAAATCCAGTACTAAGCTTTTTAAACAGAATCCCAGAATTCTGCAACAGGGAGGCTCAGCTCAGAGGACAGGGGATGGCAGGAGGCTGAGGAGGGAGGGCAGTGGAGGAGGAGAGGAAACAGGCACAGAGTGAGCACATAGTCTATGTCGGCTGCTTTGCAAAGCTTCACTGCACACCTATGATCTTGTTGAATCCCCACAACAACCCTTGTGGGGGTACTGTTTCCATTTTCCACACAGGGACTTCAGACTCAGGTCCAGGAGTGGGACCCAGGGCCCCCTTTTCTTCACTAAAGTTCCCACCCAAAGTTGGGATTTCACTGCCAGTAATTCAAGGAGTTTCTTTATCCACTCAGAACTTAAATAAATGAGTAGAGGAGTTCTGTGCGTCTGAGACAAATATGGCCCTGATATAGAGAGGTCATGCAAAACAGAAGAACTTGCCAGAACTCTCCAGAAACAGTGAATTCTCAGTGGGTGAGCAAAGCTACTGGGACCTGGGGGATCTGTTTGACTTCATAAAGGGAATAATGTTTTTGAAACTATCAAATTGGGGCACCTGGCTGGCTCAGTCAGAGGAGCATGCGACTCTTGATCTTGGGGTCATGAGTTCAAGCCCCACATGGGGTGTAGAGATTACTTAAATAAATAAAACTTTAAAAAAAGAGAAGCTATCAAAAACATCCATATATTTTGCATCCTCACGAATCATGATGTTCTGTGTCCCTTCTTCACCCCACCACTCCTCAGCCAGTTGGATCAAGGACATTTATTACTTTACAAGGAGTGTAGATACCACAGAAATCATAAGGTCATAGTTTACCCTTGAGTCTATACAGAGACAGTAGTCTTAAAACCTGGCCAGAGAAAAGAGAGAGAGAGCTTCTTAATTCCAGAACTTACTCTACAAATCAAGGGTAACGTTTGGAGGTCTGAGCCTGAAGTTTATGAAAAGCAGTCATGAGATGGGACTCAGGAAATGAGATCAGCAAAGTGCCCATTCCATGAGAAGATGGTGGTCTCTTCTAGGCCTGGGGGTGAAACCAGGGAAAAGAGATTCGGAGAGAATGTGAATGGGAGAAAGTCACTGCTCTCAGGGACTAGTACCCCTACCTCCCTTGGCCTTGGCCCCAAAGTGGGAAGGTAAGAAAATTGCATCCCCAGTAAGTGGGGGAAAAAGGAAAGATCAGAGGGTGCATTGTTTCACTGAAGCTCTATGAGGAAACTGTGCCTGTGGTTCCCCCACACCCACTTGAAGCAGCCAAGACAGTGAAGAAACATCAGTAGGCTTCAGGCATTTGTCAGGATTTAGTCAGAGAAACAGCCGCCATCTTGTCTGCCAGAGCAGTGACCTGAGTGGACACATAAGAGCTTGCAGGGAAATCCAAGAAGCTGTTCCTGTCTGCAAAGGGAGAATGCGGACCTCCTTTGTGGAGGAGTCACAGCAATGGAGATGGAGAAAAGAGAGCAGATTTGAAAGATGCTTGGAGGTGGGTCAGAAAGATCATAATGGTACAGTTGGGGAGGGTGCCAGAAGGAGAGGAGCCACAGTGGACCCCAGATGCCTGGTTTGAGCAGCTGAGTGGCCTAAGTGCAATCTACCAAGATGGAGAAGACAGGGGAGGGTGCATGCAAGGCCAGGACCACAGTGAGATGGGTGAAGTGCCCGCCTTAGGCACCAAATACGAGGGTGTGCCACAAAACCTCAGTAATCAAGAAAAATAATGATTTAATGCAATTTTTTAAATCAAAATTAATACAAAAAAAATCCATGATGAACACGATCAGTATTACTGATTTTTCCTTTTGCTTTGGGCTTCAATATGGCTCAGCCTGGCACTATTACTGATCCTGTCTTGATTTAAAATTCTGATACTTTGTTCATCATGGATTTTTTTTTTTTTTTGCATTCACTTCTGTGTTTTAAGTATTGCGTTAAAATATCATTTGATGGTTGTGGGTTTCAGTGCTCTCTTAAGTGCTGTGCTGGGTATAAGGGCTTCACTCACTCTAGTCCCAGCTCCGAGTAGGTCTGAGAAGAGAAGGCTAACTAAGATACAGTCTTGGAAATATGCCGGAATGAAATGGGATGGCAGATGTTAAGTCCCCAGACCAAGGTAGGTCTTCAATACATGCTGTAACGGACTCAGTGGGCACCTCTGGCTTGAATCCTCCAGGCCTTACCATTTCAAGACACGCCAGCTACCAAAACCTGCATTTCCTTCCTGAGGATTATCCTGGCCACCAAGTGAGATAGGTTAGAAGCACTGGGGAATGAACATCCCTGTGGCAGCCTTCAACCAACCATCCCCAGGAACCAGTGTGTAAATATCCCAGCTCCCTGGCCTCTCGGATGGGGTCACTGTGAGGTATATGTGTAACACCATTTCCAGGGTCCCCAGGTGAGATTAAGCTCCATCACCCACAGTGCTACTGGCTTGATAACATACCTCTAAGCTCTGTCCCCTCCCCACCTCCCCACCCACCTACTGATGTCTCCTGGTATCATCTCCCGAGTAAACTTCATGTAGTTCAATCTTTTTCTCAAGGCCTGCTTCTAGGGCAACCAAGATAAATGGATGTCTTTCCTTCACTTGCCCTCTTCTCTGTGGAAACACAGAATGTTCTGCACAAACTTGGAAGTCTGAGCGTGTCCTTGAAGGAGAGACCCCTGACTCCAGCACTCTCCTGGCAGGGAAGTCGGTAGGGGTAATTGTCAGCCAGTGCTGGGAAGCCTGGATCTAAAATGGGCTGGCTGTGTTTCTGTAATCTCTGCACCTAGAGTTGAAAAATAATTGGCAGACACCTTTCCTGGTCATCAATTCTTTACAGCAGACACTGAGCCCTTGGGGCAAAAACTGGTTGTGTGCAGTTACTGCCAGGCTGGCCCTGAATGCAGAACAAGGAGCATGACTTTCCCCTCACCCTCTCTACAGACCATCAGCCTTCTTCTCCTTCCTTCTCCTTCCTCCACCCACCCCCTGGCCCAAGAATGGCCAGAAAAGGCTGTTTGTGTAGGCTGGAGGAGACAAGAATTAGCCCTTAATCCAGAAGGACTCAGGCTTGAAAGCCATGGGTAAAATCGTGAAGCGTGGAGACATCATTCATGCTTTCTTTTTAGAGAATATTTGTTCACCACCTACACGTTTTCCCACAATCACCATAACGCTTGCAACAATCTTGTGCAGTAAATATTATTTCTGTGCCCACTTTACAGGCTCAGAGGCTCAGAGAGGGCAAGTGACTTAGTTTAAGTGACAAAGAGCCTCCCCTTGACCAAAATGCAATCAGACTCCTTTGAACCTTCTTCCCAATGAGGCCCTGACTTTGGGGATTCTGTGTTCGCCTCTGCTGTTATACACAACTTTAGCAAGAATCATGCTAGGTTGGTTAAGCTGGAATCACTCCTGCCTTAATATCTGATCCTCCTCTATGTTCAACCACGTCCTTCGTCCCCCACCACCCCCCTAACCACCCTGGTCTGCCTTTAGCAGGTTAGGTCAGAGTCCGGTTAGATCAGTTTAAGTAGAATTCCCCGTACACCCGGGGTGCCTCAGTGTTTCAGTCTGACCCTTGATTTCAGCTCAGGTCATGATCTCAGTTTCATGAGTTTGAGCCCCACATCAGGCTCTGCACTGACAGTGTGGAGCCCGCTGGGGATTCTCTCTCTCTCTCTCTCTCTCTCTCTCTCTCTCCCTCCCTCCCTCTCTCCCTCTCTCTCTGCTCCTCCCCCCATCTTGCGCTCTGTCTCTCTCAAAATAAACTTAAAAAAAAATCTCCCTTACTCCTTATGTTTCCTCTTAGTAATTTCCTGTCCACTTTTCAGCTATAAATTACTTGTCCTTGTTGTGTTTGGAGGTGAGCTCGATTTCTCTCCCCTGCTGCAAACCCCATTACAATCACCCCTACACCTATCCCCGGGCACCTGCTGAATTAAGTCTGCTTGCCGGTTCTTAACAAGTGTCATGAACAATTTTCTCCTTAAACAGGTCACATAGAGAAGACATCGATTTAGATCCAGGTCTGTTTGACTCCAAAGGCCTTTCTCTTCCCTATGTCATGTGTTGTTTCTCTTCCTTCAGTAAACATTTCCTGAGCACCTACTATGTGCCAGGCCCTATGCTGAGCCCAGAGGAAGACACAAAGATGAATAAGAAATATTTCTTTCCTCTAAGAGGGAGAAATAAAATCTTCCTCATTCTGCCTGTTCTCTACCCCAGGGGTCAGCACCTGTTTTTATAGTACTTCAGCCACAGGGGCTTGAGCTACTAGGGCAGATTTGACTAGGTAGCCACAAAGCCAAACTATTGACTGCCTGACCCTTTACAGAAAAAGTTGGTCACCGCTGGTCTACACCACACCAGGCATTGAAGGTACACTGTCTTAGTTACTCCTCAAGTCAACTCTATGAGGCTCATCCTTCGATTGATTACACCCATTTTACAGATGAGAAATGAGGCTCCAGGATATGAAGTGGAAAGGTATAGAGTTGGATGATCCCAAAGCCCTCCCCCCTCACCCCCTTCCAGATGCCCCTTCTCTGCTCTAAATCACATCTAAAATGTTGGTGGCCAAAGTTTTGAAACACTGACATTGACACTTGAAACAGCCCACAACCCCCACCAGGAGTGGGCCACTAGGCCACTGGACTCTGCCAGGCTGGTCTTAGAGCTGAAGCCAGTCTGGTCTCCCGTGGAGGTTTGTCTCCAGCTGGAACAAGAGGCCTTTCATGTGCTAATCTGCAATCTCAGGCGGGGTAATTATTTCTGTTGGTTTTATTATTGAACCTTGTGGGAAGGACACAGTGGCAACCACAAGGGGCCAACTAGAAGCCATACATCAGTAAGTTCTGACCAGGGCTAGATGGTGTGCAAACAGAACCGCCAGGGAAGGCGAGCGGAGCTGAGCCGGCTGCTCGGTTACCTCGGCACGCTTCTCCACAAGCCAAAGTTGAACACCTTGCTGGGAACACCTGCGTCTCTCCACCCAGGTCTTGATCTCTCTTGGCCACTCAGGCAAGCTGGAAGTGCCAGAGTGAACACTCTTGGAAGCAGCCTGCAACCAACACAGCTGGCCAGCTGATGTACAGGTAATGCGGCTTCCTCGCGCCTATCTCTGAGGTGTGCTCACTGGCTCCCAGAGTCCCCAGCGGAACAAAGCTGCCCTTGCCACCATTGTCATCAGCCCAATAATGAGCCCTTCCCTGGCTTTCTTCCCTTCCCTGTCGTGTCTTCCCCTCCCAGTGACATTTCCTGGCATCACCTCCCAAATAAACCACTTGCCCTTTCATCTTGTTTCAGGGTCGGCTTCCAGAGGAACCCAAACCAAGGCAAGCCCCACGCCTTCTCACCTGATCTCTACCTCAGCCCTGGGAGCCGGGATCATCCCCATTTTTCAGAGGTGGAGACTGAGGCACTCATAGAGTTTAGGCAGTCAGAACCCCAAGGGGTTAGTAAGAGCCAGAGGCTCAAGAAAGGTTTCTGGGGGGCTGGGGGGACATATTTGAGCCTGTCTTCTTGACCACAGAGCAAAACTGTCCCAGACCCAGGCTGAGCCCCAAACTTAGAGCTCATTCTGTTCCAGTTCCTGCTCGTGTCTCCCCCAAGGCCATTCCCCCAGAGTCCTCCATCAGTGACAATAGATGGAACTGGATCAGAGGTTGCTTCTAGAATCAACCTATCATAAAAGATAGAGAACTAAGAGTTCTTAGCTTGTAACCAGTCCATAAAAATGATCTCCATGGCTATGTTAAGCAGGGTGGGGGGGAAAGGAAGTGTGGATAAAATTTGCATTTATTCAACAATAATAGCCAACACTTATTTAGTGCCTACTGTGGTGTCTCTCCCAATTGGATGGGGGTCCCCAAATGTAGGGCAACTAGATTGGGTGGAAGCCAGAGGCACGGGCAGTGAAATAATTCAGGCAAGGTAGAATAAAGGATAGAAGTTTGTTGAATGCACGGGCCAGACAGCAAAGCAGAGACTGTCTGCCACAGGGCAAAGGGGGGGGGGGGGGGGTGGTGTTTAAAGGGGGAAGGTGAGGAAGTAGGAGAATGCACGGAATTTTCCTTTTTTGGTACCTGTGCCTGGTTGTAAGTAGCTCATTGGTTAGTTAAGGCTTATGGATGTTTTGAGGTGGGTCACCTGATGGGCCTGTTTGCATCAGCTCATTGGTCACTCTGGACCCTTTTGCCTTGCTCTACCTTGCAGTGCTCAAGCCTGTTGCCTAAAAGTGACCTCTACATCTACTATGAGCTAGGCACTACTCTAAAACCTTACAATAAACTGACTTTTTAAAATTCTCACTCTTTGAGACAGGTACTATTACTTTGAGGCACAAAGAGGTTAAGAAATGTGTCCAAGGTCACACAGCTAGCAACTGAAAGAGCTGGAAACAGAACCGAAGCGATTTGGCTCCAGAAATATGCTTTTAATCCTTGTTAATAAAATAAACGAACACAGAAACTAATATTGTACGTTAATTATATTTCCTTTTTTTTAAAGTTTATTTATTTATTTGGAGAGAGAGAGAGAACAAGCATGGGAGGGGTAGAGAAAGAGGGAGAGAGAGAATTCCAAGCAGGCTCCTCACTGTCAGCACAGAACCCAACGTGGGTCTTGAATTCACAAACCATGAGATCATGACCTGAATCGAAAGCAAGAGCCAGATGCTCAAAAATGAGCCACCTATATCTTTTTTTTCTTTAAGTTTAGAAAATGAGCAAAAGCATATTAAAAATTGTAAGAGTTTATTGGAGTAAAAACCTATTTGAATCTGACAGCATTGAACCACTACTCCCACAGGGTTAGGAGGAAAGACAAAAAGAGAAGGCAGGGAAATGAAAGGAAATTATTCGGTGGGCTGTAGCTTAAAGACTGGTGGGCTCTTTGTGACTGGTTGTCCTTAGTATTTGCCTGATTTGGAAAAGCCTAGTTGACTATGATGGGCTTCGATTTCTTACCCTTCATGCATTTACAGAGCTGGGGTTTTGTTTACTTACACAGGCCACCGAAATATTAACATGTTCCTGTTGAATCTATTTAACACTGTGTTCACCACGCTGTGCCTGTAGCAGAAAGCGAGGCCACCAGAGACACTGCAGGAGACAGCACCCCTTTAAGGCCAGGAGGGCCCAGTTTTAGTTTTTGGTGAGATGAGTAGGAAGCTCAGGTGGGGGTTGCATGGAGGCACCGGGATGGAGGAGGGGAGACTTAACTGAGGCTCTCTGGGAACAACAAAGATGCCCCAAAGTACTTGATGCTCTTGGTTTTGCTTTTCTTGTTTTTATCATTTTTATTGATGTATAATTTATATACAGTAAAATTCACCCATTTAAAGTATCCAGTTTGGGGTGCCAGGGTGACTCAATCAGTTAAGCATCTGACTTCCACTCAGGTCATGATCTCACAGTTCGTGAGTTCAAGCCCCACATCAGGCTCTGCGCTGACAGCTCAGAGCCTGAAGCCTGCTTCACATTCTGTGTCTCCTTCTCTCTCTGCCCCTCCCCCACTCATGCTCTGTCTGTCTCTGAAAAATAAATTAAAACATTAAAAAAAAATACGTAAGTGGCGCCTGGGTGGCTCAGTGGGTTAAGGGTCTGACTTCAGCTCAGGTCATTATCTCACGGTTTGTGAGTTTGAGCCCCAGGTCAGGTTCTGTGCTGACAGCTGCTGACATGTGTCTCCCTCTTTCTTGGCCCTTCCCCCGCTTACACTCTGTCTCTCTCCCAAAAATAAATGAAAACAGTAATAAATAAATTAATTAAAGCATCCTGTTCAATGAGTTTGGGTAAATGCATAATTGTGTGTGAATACCACCACAATCATGGTATGGGTCATTCCCTTCACTCAAAGAAGTTCCTTCCTGCTTCTCTGCAGTCAGCTCTCTCCTCCAAACACCAGCCCCTGCCACCAGGAATTGGCTTCCTGTTCTTTTAGTCCTGCCTTTTCTAGAACATGATATAAATGGACTCAAACATCATGAGGTTTTTTGCGTCAGGCTCATCCCACTTGGTATAATGCATTTGAGATTCATCCACACTGTTGTATTGTTCCTGTGTATTTCTGAGTAGTATTCCATTTTACAAATACGCCCCCTTCAGTTTATCCATTCACCTATTGACATAGACATTTGGGCTGTTTCCAGTTTGAGACTGTTATGGATAGAGCTGCTGTGAACATTCCTGTACAAGATCTTCCTGGTTTATACAAAGTTTTTCATTAATTGATTTTTAATTGCCAAATAATACATGAATGCATTCTTTCTCAAATCCTCATACACTGCACTGGCAATGCTTTTCAAACTTTAACACAAATCCTCCTGGGAAGCTTGTTTAAATGCTTGTTTTAGTTCAGTAGGTCTGGGTGGAACCTGAGATCCTGCGTGTCTAACAAGCTCCCAGGGAATGCTGCCAGGAACAGAGGCTCCAAAGACCCAAGAGCCCAGGCCAGTATTTCTCAAAGCATGATCACCTGACCATCTGCTTCACAGTCACACTGGAAGATGCTGAACATGCATATTCTGAGGTCCTGCCCTGCACCCAGTGACTCCACCTACGAGGGATGGAGCCCATAGACCTTCATATTTAAATGGTGCTCACCAATATCTGAGGACCACTGCTTTGGGCCTACAATTTTTGGAAGAGCTGACTGGGTCTGTCTCGTTCCCTGTTATCCCCCTGAGCCTAGCACAGAGCCCGGGCCATGCAAGGTACCTTTTAAAAAGACTTATTTTCCCTCACTCTGCTAGGAACTGGGTTCTACACCCTGGGCACACACCCTGGATGCTCTCTGGCATGGTGCAGTTCGCTTGACTCCTCTGTTCTAGGACATTAGAAACCACCATTTGATGCATCTTTTGCTGCCAGAATAAGGGCTGTGGTGATAAGCAAGGGCACGCACAAGACATTTGGGAATATGTTTCAGCCTGAATGTATCCAAATAACAGCATGTAGAACTAATGATGGGTAAAATGTCTGCAAGCCACAGCCTAGTGTCTGGCGGAAAAACAGAAACCTACACGCACCAGCTCAGGGGAAGACCTGGGAAGAGAGCCCAGCATTGCCTCCTATGGGACTCTGACAAGCATGGAGACCACAGTATCCATGAAGTACGCCATGGGTTCTTGTATTTGTCTTCGGAGTTTCCCCATGGCCTCATGCTCTTCACCGGACATGAGGCCAACTAGGACTTTCCTCATCAGCACTGTTTCTCCCGGCTGCCCCAGGACTGAGCCTACCTGCCAATAAGCACCGGATTTCCATTCTGCTGCCTCACCTGCTCCCATTCTCAAGACAAACAATGTTTGCCACAACTGGGCTATTCCAGAATTCCAGTTAGGTTCCTTGTAAGAGAGGTAGGGCTGAGTGAGGAATTGGACACCAGGCAGCTCATAACTGGCCTGGAGAACAATATGGCCACAGCAGCAGCAACGGGAAGGTGCAGAGAAGTCCAGGGGGGCAAGGTCAGCCTGAGGGCCACCCTGAAGAAGGTCACCAATGAGTCTGAGTACAGAGTGCTTAGCAGCCACGGTGACAAACAGACTGAAAAGCAAGCCCCAGAAGAGATGTTTCGGGGACTGTGGACATCTAGCCAGAAGAGAGGACTTACTTGAACAGAAGGTCTGAGGGCTGCCCCCAAACATCTGGACGACCTAGGTGTGGGAAACAGATGTGGTTATTTGAACAGCCTCAGGGACACAATCAGGACCAGTGGCTAGATAAGTCAAGGAAGCAATTTTTCACTTTTATAAAGAATTTACTCAAAATGAGAGATGTCCAAAAATGGACTTAGCTGTCTGGTTAGGCAGTAAACTCTCAACTTGGGAGATGTTCAAGTAAGGGCCAGAAAACCTGGGAGTGAATAAGGTGTTGACAATCAGAAGATTTAGATTGAGGGACCTTCAAAGACCTCCTCTCTCTGAGCTTCATTGACCCCTGGACCAGGCAGCCAGTGGAATTTACCTACCACTGTAATCATACAAATGGCCACCAGATGGCGACAGACCCCCACCTTCCCAGTCAAGGAGCACTGGGTCTACAGAAACCTAACTGGAAGACAAAACCAAAATAGTTAACTGATTCAGACAAAGTGACATTCATGGGCAAAGACTATGAATCAAATCCTCAGGAGCTAATTAGTCCAGCACAACCCAGAGTGCTCCAGGTCAAGTAAATTATATTTTTTTGTTTTACAGAGATATTCCTTTTTTTAAAAAAATCTTCCATCAAAGTACAACATACATACAGCAAGGAACACAAATCAGAAGTGCACAGCTCAGTGAATTCTCTCAAACAGGGCACACCTGTGTAACAAGCACCCACCTCAAGATACAAGCTAGGACCCGAAGTACAGAAGCCTCCTTCCTGGTCACCACCCCCACTGTGACTTCTGATACCATAGATCGGTTTGGCTTCTTCTTCAGCTTTACATACATAGAACCATATGGTATGGGTTCCTTCGTGTCTTGCTTAGATGCTTATGTCGTGAAATCCACTGATTGGGCTGTGTACTGTAATTCAATCTCATTGCTGGGTAGTAGTGTGTGGTATGAATAAACCACAAATGATTGGACCACGCTCTTTTTGATGCACATCTGAGTGGTTTCCAGTTTGGGGACTCCCACGTATAAGGCCGCTATGGATTTCTAGTACATTCCTTTGGAAGAGCATATGTACACGTTTCTTTAACAGAATTGCCAGGTCACAGCGGTGGGCGGTGGGCTAGCAGCTTTCAGCTTTAGTTGCCACTATCACACAGTTCCCAAAGTGCACCAATTGCCATTCCCACTGACCATGTACAAGAATTCCTGTGGCTGTCTAGCCACACCAGGATCCTGTCTAGGTAAGTTCCAGTGGAAGAGATGTGGGATCTGGAGTGAGCATCCCTGCAGAGGGTCTGAGTGTCCGGGCAGCATGAGTGAGTGGGGCTTGAATCAGAAGGAAGAAGAGTCCATTCCATCAGCAGGCCCTGATGACCCCTGCAGCAATAATACCTGCTAAATGGACATACTCGCTCCGTGAGTTCGCAACAACTGCCTGAGCGGCGCTACTCTCACTGAGCACTCACTGCATGCCTGGCACTTCTCAGGGCTGGAGACGGCACACAGAGGAAACAGACAACGTTCCTGCACTAATGAAGCTCACGTTCTAGCGGGGGTGGGCACAGACAGTAAATAATATGTCAAGTGATGAGAGTTCTATATAGAAAAATAAAAGCAGCATAAGAAGATACAGAGTGCAGGGGCGCCTGGGTGATTCAGTCGGTTGCACATTGGCTCAGGTCATGACCTCATGGTTGGTAGGGTCAGGCCCTGCGTCAGGCTCTCTGATATCAGCTTGGAACCTGCTTAGGATCCTCTCTCTCCCTCTCTCTCTCTACCCCTCCCCTGCTCACTCTCTCTCTCTCTCAAAAACAAATAAAACATTTAAAAAAAAAAGATCTAGAGTTTAAAGAGGGATGCTAGTTTAAAATGGGGGTTATTGGGGCTCCTGGGTGGCTCAATCGGTTAAGCAATCGACTTTGGCTCAAGTCATGATCTCACAGTTTGCGAGTTTGAAGCCCATCAGCTGCTGTCAGCACAGAGCCGGCCGGCTTCAGATCCTCTGTCCCCCTCACTCTCTGCCCCTCCCCCGCTCTCACTCTCAAAAATAAAATAAAACATAAATAAAATACAATAAAATAAAACAAAACAAAACAAAATAAAATGGGGGTTACAATGAGATGTCACCTCACACCTGTCAGAACAGCTGCTTTCAACATGTGTTGGTGAGGATGTGGACAAAAGGGAAGCTTGTGCATTGTTGTCGGGAATGCAAATTGGTGCAGCCACTAGGAAAACAATGGGGAGGGTTCCTCAAAAAATTAAAAATATAAATACCATATGATCCAGCAATCTCACTTCTGGGTATATATTCAAAGGAAATGAAAGCACTATTTCAAAAAGATACCACTTTTTGAATATGTTCATTTCAGCATTATTCACAATAGCCAAGACGTGGAAATAACATAGGTGTCCACCGACAAAAGAACAGATAAAGAATGTGGCATATGTATATGGAATATTATTCAGGCATTAAAAAAAAGAAAACCCTGCCTTTTGTGACAACATGGTTGGATCTTAAGGGCACTGTGCTAAGTGAAATAAGTCAGACAGACAAATACCACATGTTCTCACTTATATATGGAATCTAAAAAAGCTGAACTTGTAGAAACAGTTGCCAGGGGCCAGGGTGGGGGGGAATGAGATGTCGGTGAAAGGGTACAGACTCTCAGTTATAAGTTGAGTAAGTTCTGGGGATCTAATGTACAGCATGGCGACTACAATTCACAATAGACAACACTGTATTAACAACTGGAAAAATGCTGAGAGCAGATCGTAAATGTTATCACCCACATATAAAAATGGTAATTATGTTAAGGAGACGGAGGGGTTAATTAACCTGATTGTGATCATCATTTTGCAACATACATGTGTATTGAATCATCACATATTACGCCTTAAATGTATGTCAATGATATCTCTATAAAGCTGGGGGGAAAATAACATATCAAAGAATAAAATAAGTAGTTACAGGGGTGAGAAGGTGACTTTGAACAGAAACCAGAGATGAGGAGACAAGTCACAGGAAAAGAGAGCTCCAGACACAGAGAGGCATTCAATGCAAAGGCCCTGTGGTGGGTGTGTGCTTGACATATTCAAGGCACAGTAAGGAGCAGATAGAAGGAGGAGTAAGGAACACTGAGAGCAAGTTAGTGGGGACATGATTATGTAGGACCTAACCTCACTGATGCTGAGAGACAACCACAAGTCCAACCCCACATACACATGCATACTCATATAACGTGCTGGGGCTTGGGAGGTTGAGAAGGTTATTGTTGTTTAAAAAAATGAAATCATGCATATATTAACCCTGGCCCTTCTCACTTAACAACATACCATGAGCATCTCTATAAGTCTATATCAGGGGTTGGGGTAGGCAAACATTTTCTGTGAAGACCCAGCTATTAAATATTTGAGACTCTGTGGGAGACAGTCTCTATTGCAACTACTCAATACTGCTGTTGTGGTTGAAGAGCAGACACGGTATACGTGAGTGAATGGCTGTGTTCCACCAGAACTTTACTTACACAACAGGTGGCAGGCCAGATTTGGCCTAAGGTGTGTTTACAAACCCTGATGCATAGCTCCCCTGTTGTATTCCCAATGCCAAGAGCAGTGGCTGGCACACAGAAGGCACACAATAAGTATTTGTCAAATCGATAAATCTAACATTCTTTTTAGTGATTAGAGTATTCCACTGCTAGAATATCATCTTAGGGCCTAAGGTTTTACAAATCAATCCTCTTGTCAAAAAGATTTCTAGGAGTACGGTGGCTGGGTCAAAGCCTCGTGAACTTTCTGTTTGTCGAAGGTCACCACCTCCTTGAGACCCTTTCCTCTCTTGGCTTCTTCTGTGACACTGTATTCTTTGGTTTCTTTCCCTATCTCCCTTCCCAGTCTCCTTTCCTGTATTTAAGTTTCAGAGTCCCTCTGGCAGGCAGAATAGTGCCCCCACCAAAGATGTGCATGTCCTAATCCCTAGAATTTAAGATGTTACCTTACTTACATGGCAAAAGAGACTTTGCAGAAGTGATTAGGTCAAGGATCTTCGGATGGAGAGTGTATCCTGGAGTATCCAAGTGGGCCCAATGTAATCACGGCTGGGGGTGGGGGTGGGGGTGGGGGTGAGGGACTTATAAGAGGAAAGCAAGAAACTCAGCATCAGAGGAGGAGATCTGGCAATGGAAGCAGAGGTCAGGGTCAGAGTAACTGGATGCAAGAAGGTCTCAACCAAAATTCATGGTTTCAACGATGGAGGAAGGAACCACAAGCCAAAGAATGCAGATAGTCTCTAGAAGTTGGAAAAGGCAAGGAGACAGATGCTCCCCTTAGAGCCTTCAGAAGGAGTGCAGCTGGGCTGACACCAATTTTAACCCAGTGAACCACTTGACTCCTGCCCTCTGGAACTGCAAGCTAATAAATTTGTGTTGCTTTCAACCCTTGAGTTGATGGTAATTTGTTACAGCAGCCATACAGCTTACACATAGGAGTTAATACAGTCCCCCAGGGCATAGTTCTGAATTTTCTTCTGCTCTCCGTCTACTTTTTTGGGGGGTTTCATCTAGTATTTGACAAACTCACAGATTTATATCTCGGGTCCCCTCTGTGCATTTTTTCCACTTGACATTAATAGAGTTTATTTATTTGTAGGTTCTTAATGTAAGCATTATACCAGGCATGTGCTTGGATGCTGTGGGCTCAAATTCATGTATTGAGAAAGAAAAAAAAATTATATGTTCACAGTTAATTATACTCAGAGCCTTACATTTTCTTGTCATATTGCTCAGATGACACCAGATATGTAAATATTTCAGTATATCCCCAGTCTTCTTTTTTTAATGTTTATTTATTTATTTTGAGAGAGAGAGAGAGAGAGAGAGAGAGAGAGCAGGAGGGGCAGAGAGAGGGAGAGAGAGAATCCAAAGCAGGTTCCACACTGCCAGAGCTCAACACAGGGCTCAAACACACGAACTGTGAGATCATGACCTGAGCCAAAACCAAGAGTCCGATATCAACAGACTGAGCCACCAAGGTATCCTCCCCAGTCTTCTTGGGTGGTGAAACCTCATTATCCTTCCACTTTTGCTGAAAATTCTGGTTACTCCTTGAATACTCAGAACACAAGGGAAGCCCATTCTCAGTGACACACATCCCCTCACTGTCACAAGCAACACCTTAGGTGTCAATTCTATGCTTTAGCAGACATTTGCCAACATTTCAAAACATTTTGTTAACCCCCCAATTTTTTTTTTTTTCAACGTTTATTTATTTTTGGGACAGAGAGAGACAGAGCATGAACGGGGGAGGGGCAGAGAGAGAGGGAGACACAGAATCGGAAACAGGCTCCAGGCTCCGAGCCATCAGCCCAGAGCCCGACGCGGGGCTCGAACTCACGGACAGCGAGATCGTGACCTGGCTGAAGTCGGACGCTTAACCGACTGCGCCACCCAGGCGCCCCAACCCCCCAATTTTTTTACTGAATTATAATTGACATACAATGTTATATCAGCTTCAGGTTTGCAACAGATTGATCCAAAAACTATACATCACTCAATGTTCACCACCTTAAGTGTGGTCACCATCTGTCACCACACCATATCATTACAATACTATTGACCATATTCCCTGTGCTATACTTTTCATCTCCATGACTTATAACTGAAAGTTTGTACCTCTTAATCCTCTTCACTCAATCTATTTTTAGTTGTCACAGCTCGGGGGAGGGAAAGAGCTACTGGTGTCTAACAGGTAGATGCCAGCCAGGAACACTGCTAAACATCCTGCAGTGCACAGGACAGCCCCCACAACAGAAAATTACCTGGCCCCAAATGTCAGTAGTGCTTAGGTTGAAAAACCCTGTCTAGATGAACCCTGTACAGATGTTTTTCAAAAAGGGTTTGGATTAGCTTGGCAACATTTAATCCAATACCGCAATTGAAATGTACCTTTAATCTCATCACTTCCGAGCTCTTTCAATCATCTGATTCACATTTCTTTCAAACTCTGTCCCTGACAATTTCCATTTCTGAATTCCATTTCTACAGCAACACCTGCATACATTCACTCCACTCCATGTAAACCACTTGAGTTGCCAAGTTCAACCCAAGTCCATTCAAGATGACAGCTTCTGGAATGCTAAGTTTTCCAGACATAATATAGCAAAACCTATCACAATTCAGTTTATACCCACTTCAAATCACATGGTACTTGGGATTGAAAACCACAACAATGTGTGCTCTAAACTATCCTTTACAATCTGGGTATTTATGGATGGATTCAAAGTTATTAACTCTCTTTTGGATCAGACTGAGGCCACTCTCTCTTGCTGACAGACTTCTGCAGTTACCTCCACAATTTTAGAATCAGCAATAGTGATCGTTATCTGCCACAACTGTAGGTATCTAAAAGAAGTGGCCTCCTGTGCTATACATCCATCATTTCTCCCTTGAGTCTTTCTTCCAAAATATCAACAGAGGTGAGTTAGATCGTCAACAAGACTCTACAGAATGCTGATGGCCCAACAGTACCTTCAATGATGATCATTTGAGACTGTCTTCTGTAGTTGGTGGGTTAATGGTTTTTTGTTAAGAGTAGCCACGGGGGGGGCGCCTGGCTGGCTCAGTCCATGGAGCATGTGACTCTTGATCTGGGAGTAGTGAGTTCCAGCTGCACATAGGACACAGAGATAACTTAAACAAAAACCCAAACAAACAAGAAAACAAACAAAAGTAGCCATTGGCCTTTGGGGAGAGGTTAGAGGAAGCAAAGGATGATGTTAGCTGCATCTTTCTCTTTGGGCACATTAACTGCAAAGACAGAAGGTGACACCCCATTGCCTATATTCATCTTTTAGTAAGTACTACCCCATTACCTTCCCAAATAGAATGTTCACTCCAACCGACACTGTATCAGCGCCATTTCCTGATGCACCTCTTCCCATAATGAATTTTAACATTTTTTAAAATAGTGACAATTTGATGAGTGAAAAAATGTCGCACTGGTGAATTTTCTTTTCCCTAATTACTATATCCCATGAATTTTTATAGATCTATATTCTTGTGTTGTATTTAACTTTTAAGCACTATCTAGCCTTTACCGCTAGATGCCAGCATTAACACTTCTCCCCCTGTCGTGATAATCAGTTTGCTTCTAAACTTTGCTAAAAGTTCCCTGTAAGGCCAAATCGCCCTCTCTCAACCAGCTAAAGAATATCAAGGTTGAACCGCTCAAAAAGAAATGGAATATTCGGAAATGCCTGAACAGCCAGTGTTATCTCACCGATACTGTTTCTTCCCTTGGCTTCTGTAACACCGTGCTATCCCGTCTTTCCCCACCTCTCTACTCCCTCGTTCCCAGTCTCCTTTCCTGTAGTCAAATTTCAGAGTACACTAGGGCTTTCTGCTCTCCACTTAAACTTACTCCTTCGGGGTTTTCATGTAGTTCTCCAGCTTTAAAAGGCATGTCCAATGAAACACTAAAAAAAAAAAAAAATGTATATTTCTATCGAATACACGGGGGCTTCCAACCTGGTTCCAACCTTGGTTCACGGGACTCTCCATGAGGAGGAGAAAAAGAGAGCACCTGTGTAGGAGGGCTGCCAGGTCTTGATTAACTTTCTTGGGCCAGAGACCTCGGTCGTACTCCCTTTGGGAGCACCCACAGCGAGAGTGGAATTACCACGTACACAGCAATCTACAGGTGACTTGCCAGTGTTTCAAGAAAAGACCCATGGAGGGGGACGGGCAGCGAGGCGGTCAAGGCTGATGATAGCTATGAGACCACCAGGGATAGAGGCCAGCAAGGCTGTATGCTCGTAACGCGAAACCGTGCGGGTCACCACTACTCCGGAGGGTAAACCTCGGATTAGGTGAAACGGGATAATCATGGGTCGGAGCGCGCGTTGCCCGCCGAGCGGAGCGTGAGCCGATCAGTGGAGAAAATTTGCAGCCTCGCTTTAAGGAGCCAGTCAGAGACCACAGAGTCCTATTAACGACAACATCAGGAACCAATGAAAACCGGGAGTCCTCCGGAACTGCCTCTCAAGCTCCTGTCCCGGAGAGATCACACCAAGGAGGTTTTTTAAAAAGTACAAATTAGAAGACAAGTCTGTGGCTCGACGACGGAAAACTACGTTTACAATAATGGGTGGAGAAAATTGTGTAAGCGAGCAGAACTGCACTTCCCCAAAACCTCGCGGAAGTGGACCTGCAAGTCACCCCCGAGCCCTGGGCTCCAGAGCGGGAGGGTACGTGCTGCGCGCTGACGCCACGCGCTGGCCCCGCCCCCAGCTCGCCCTCCCTTATAGTGCAGCTCTGGCGCGCGCGCACCATTGTGTGGCTGGACTCGGCCGCCGCTGCGGTGTGAGGCGCGTGTTCGGGCTCTCGCCGTCCCCGCACCCGCACCGCGGCTCCTGCTTTGCGGTCAGCCGTTCGACGCCAGCCTTCGGGCCCCTCGCCCGCCACAGACATGCCGCGCGTCTACATAGGACGCCTTAGCTACAACGTCCGGGAAAAGGACATCCAGCGCTTTTTTAGCGGCTATGGCCGTCTCCTCGAAATAGACCTCAAAAATGGGTGAGTCCGGCCTGGAGCCCGCGTCCGTCCGCAGTGTCCTGGGTCTGGCGGCGGCGGGGTCCGCTGGACAGAAGATGGCCCAGGCCGCGGCGCCGCGTGGCAGGGCCTCCAAAATGGCGGCGGCGCGGGGTCGCGGGAGCGCGCGCGGAGGGTGGGCGCGCGGGCGTGCGCGCCCCCGGCCTAACGTCGCCTGCCGGTTCCCGGCTCTCGCACCGCCCCCAGGTACGGCTTCGTGGAGTTCGAGGACTCCCGCGACGCCGACGACGCCGTTTACGAACTGAACGGCAAAGAGCTCTGCGGCGAGCGCGTGATCGTGGAGCACGCCCGGGGCCCGCGCCGCGATCGCGACGGCTACAGCTACGGAAGCCGCAGTGAGTCCCACCCCCGCGCGCTCCGCGTCCTTGGGATCCTGGGGGGCGGGCGCAGGCTTAGGGTGGGCGGGGTGGGGCCTCCCAGCCCGGGCAGGCGCGGTGGCAGGGGTCCACTGGCTCCAGTGTCCCCGGGCGCCGCTGCCTTCACGCCTGCCCGGGACAGCTACGGGACGCCGGAGCGCGGGGATTGGGTTGTGGGTTTTGCCTAGCCAGGGTTGGGCTGTTTTGGGGCTTATATATTTAATTTTGTTGTTGTGGGGGTTTTTTGTTGTTGTTTTTTTTGTTTTGTTTTTTGTTTTTTTTTGTTTTTTTTGCTAAGTTGGGGGCGGGGGGTGGCTTGGGCCCCTGTCAGCACTGTCGTGGGCTCTGCCCACGGAGGAAGTGAGGGATGGCAGTATTTGTTGTATCCCCTTGCTTACCTGACAGTGCTTTAGCTAGAAATGTGAATGTTTTAGAGTAGAAGTTTGAGGGCAGGCTGGGGTGGGGGTGGGGTGGGGACGGGGTAAGGGGAGGAGTTTTAAGTTTAGGTCTTAGAGTGATTAAAATTGGCAGGGGCCAAAGAAAATACTATTTTTAACTAATGTGGTATAGTACCACACAGATTTAAATGAGCTTTATGCTGCATTTGAATTATTTGGGGCATGTTACTGGGAGGAGGTGGGAGGGGTTTGGTTATGTTAAATGTTTGATGTTGAAATTGTTGCATGTTGAATTCAAACTTTTTAACAAGTCCTTGATGTTTCAATTTGAAAGTGACCAATGGGGCTGAGGCTGTGTCCACTGAGGCTAAGATGACTGCCTTTCCTGATTGGCCTTGGCTTTTCCATACATTGTGTGACCCTTGCCCTATGACCCTTTGGCTGACCTTACCGGAAGCCATGACGACAGCAGCCTTTTGCCATTAGACGCAGGGTGATGGTGAGGATTCCAAGGGTTAGACAAAACTGGTTAATCTGAACTAGGTGACTGTTACCTTGCGTGTTTTGTGGCCAAACCACCACCAAAAACCTCACACTGTGATGTAAGTACTTAGTGTAACTAGTAAACATTTTTGTAAAATGTAGAAATGCATGTAATCAGTTAAGTTTTATATTTTACAATGTTCTGTAAAATAAAACTTAGCGAGGTAAATTGAATAAAGGAGCAGTCACTCTCTAACAGATTGTAGGAGAAGTTTAGTTGGATTTAGTCTATTTGACTTGCCCTTAATTTAATTTATGGCAAATCACAACTGTATCGAAGGTTTAGCAGTATAATAGCAAAGTCCTACTCCAGTAAATAAAAGTTGATATGTTTGTACTAACTTTCAAAAAACATGCATCCCTGTCATTACAAAGCATCTAATTATTCTCTTCATGTGATAAAGGTGGTGGAGGTGGATACAGCAGTCGGAGAACCTCTGGCAGAGACAAATATGGACCACCTGTTCGTACAGAATTCAGGCTTATTGTAGAAAATCTTTCTAGTCGTTGCAGTTGGCAAGATTTAAAGGTATGTGCTATAATTTGAGATAAAAATGATACGGCTGGGGCACCTGGGTGGCTCAGTTAAACATCTGACTCTTGATTTCAGCTCAGGTCATGATCTCACAGTTGGGTGGGTTTGAGCCCCACATCCGGGCTCCGCGCTGATAGCTCGGCGCCTGCTTGGGATCCTCTCTCTCTCTCTGCTGCTCCACCTACCCGTGTGTGTGCTCTCTTTCAAAATAAATTAAAAAAAAAAAACGATATGGCTAATGTTTAAAAGGTAGGCTTTTGCTTCACTTTTTTCTTAAATTTCTGAGAATCCAGTACAGTACGTAGATTTTTTTCATTACATTTCTGAGTTTAATCTTGTTGCTTCTTTAGGATTTCATGAGACAAGCAGGTGAAGTAACCTATGCGGATGCTCACAAAGAACGCACAAACGAAGGCGTGATTGAGTTTCGTTCCTACTCTGACATGAAGCGTGCTTTGGATAAACTGGATGGTACAGAAATAAATGGCAGAAATATCAGGCTCATTGAGGATAAACCACGAACGAGCCACAGGCGGTCTTATTCTGGAAGCAGATCAAGGTAATTTGTTGAAATACAGGGAAAGGAGAAGAAACCATATTTGCTAAGAGCAAAGAAAAATTCAAGCAGCAGTATTTCAATTGATGCTTAGTTGAAATTCAGTATGTAGTCTCTTGTGTTGTGCATCATTGAGGTTCTTTTCAATGTTTTAAGGTGGACTTAATTTATGGTAAGAAATTATATTTTGTTTACTGTTTTTTGTAAATGACACAAAAGTTTGTGTTGAGATGTGAGATTAATGTTTTTTATTGCATCTTTTGTTATAGGTCACGGTCTAGAAGAAGGTCACGAAGTAGGAGTCGCAGGAGCAGCCGCAGTAGATCTCGAAGTATCTCAAAAAGTCGCTCCAGGTAAATAATGAGCTGTTAGATCTTTTTTTCTGAATGTTACTCTATTTGTATGTTCTGGCAAGGTATTGAGAAAAAAATCTGGCTCTTCTTGTCCAGATCCAGGTCTCGGAGCAAAGGTCGATCACGTTCTCGATCAAAAGGCAGGAAATCCAGATCAAAAAGCAAATCTAAGCCCAAGTCTGATCGGGGCTCCCGTTCACGCTCTCGGAGCAGATCTAAGGAGTATGAGAAATCTCGAAGCAGGTCTCGTTCTCGATCTCGTTCCCCCAAAGAAAATGGAAAAGGTGATATAAAGTCAAAATCTAGATCAAGGAGCCAGTCTCGTTCAAATTCACCCCTACCTGCTCCACCCTCAAAGGCACGTTCTGTGTCCCCTCCACCAAAAAGAGCTTCAAGATCCCGTTCTAGATCTCGTTCAAAGTCGAGGTCACGGTCCAGATCGAGTTCCAGAGATTAACTTAGAACTCTACATTCTTTGCACACTATTATGGAACACTTTCCTACTTGCTTAAGCAGTTACTCTTCCATGTTTGTACTTGGCCTCTTTGCAAGAGGAATCTCCTGAAAACAGGGGCACACAGAAATTTGATTTGTGGCCAAATTTGATGAAAAAGATGAGGTTCTAAAGAAATGGTGGCATGAAGTCAAAGATCCTCTCCCTTCTTTGTAGAATTAAGATAACTTTGATTTTATAGCTTTTGAGCTAAAATAACTTTTGTAAAGATTAAGCTCATTTAGATTTTTTTTAAGTATTTCAGCAGGATCTGCTGCAGGGGTTTTGTTGTTTTGTTTGCTTACTTTTAAATTAACCGTTTCAAGCTTTGAATACCTAAGGCTTTAGAGGGAGAACCCAATTTTCAATTATGTTGGCTTTTTATAAGCTTGAGTTATGTAAGATTTCAATAAAAATTTGCTACCAAGATAATTGCCTTACTGAATAGGTCACTATTAAATTCCTTTAAATATTGGTAATCTACTCTTTGTGGAAACAATGTAAATTCAAAGTGTAAAAGAAGGCAAGCCTCAGACCAGCAATAAATTATTGGATTTGGATAACATTTTGTGCTGTTAATCAAATTTGCCAAAGTCCTATCTGCCCCTTTGAGTTTAAAAGGTATTTCGTGGTCCGTCTATTATACGATTTTGCCTAAGTTAGTGGATTTTAAATGATGAAAACTTTTCAACTTAAATTTAATTGAACTCTAGAAGTAGTTCTTAATACTTGAGAACCCATTTAGCCTGGTAATCCCACTTTATGGAGAAATGGTCAGTGTAATTAGTGTTTTGTTAGAATATGGTTCCATGGTCTTTAGTGTTGTATGAAAATGGAAGTAGCCTTTCTTTGATTGGAAATTTAGCATATTCTTGTTCAAAGTAGAAAAGCAAATACTGCATTTTCAGCTGGAAGATTATTATATTTAACAGGCACTTAACAGGTTGCTTGGTAAAATTGGTTGCTGATTAGAGTGAAATTCCACCCAGCCATCAGTCGTTAATGGTTGATGGGGTTATGTGATAATTGATTAGATCATCCTTGTAACTTTACAGCATATGGTGGGCTTGAAAAGAATTTACATGGGTAACCTCTAAATTTTCTGTACTTTAATATATGCTGTGGGAGCCAAATTATACTGCAAATTTGTAGGAGTTACTGGATAACCAATGGGTCCATGCATCTATAAACCTAATTAGTTGAAGTTGCAATTTGAGAAATGAATTACCCTCTATTTTTATGTTCAGATACTTTAATTCCATTTAAAAGCACTCGTTAATCTTGGTTTGAAACCAAGATACAGATTGTTTGACTCCGCTTTATTATCTTCTAGGATCTGTCACTGCATAAGGTGTCAAGGACTGGATTGTACTATAGTGGGGCATAGTGGCATAGTGCTCATCATGCCACAGATGTGACTAGAAAGCATGATAATCTAGAGTTGGTTTGTAGGTTCCAATAATCCAGAAGGCATACCTGAGATGAGGCTGCTTGAGAAAATTGAGTCAAAGATGTTAGGTGTCAAAATCCCAGAGTAGCTGGGAGGAGTACTTGCTAGTGCATAGAAAGATTTGTTATTCAGAAATTTCTGAGCTTCCTGTTAGAAAATTTTAGAGCCTACTCTTAGGAAAATAGTGCCCTAAAAGGCTGATGCTTCTTCCATGACCTTATTTTCTTTTCTTTACTCTCATACTGTTTTAAAGTTTAGATATTCACAAGAAATGGGTTTTTTCCCCAGTATAAACTTCAGAATTTGAAAGAAGACATTAGTGTCTGTGATTGTAGTTATTTTCCTACTTGAAAGAACAGAAGTTACAATTCACGAAGAGGCACATCTCCTCCAGCTGCCCTTCAAAATTTGGTTAAAGAACAAGTTGGTTTAAGAATTGGCTTTGACCAAAGTTTTCTCGTTTTCAGGGAAAGAACAAAAGCTTTTAAAACCACAGCCTTTTAAAAAGGAAGGAGGGGGGAATATTGCAGTGTGAAATTTGACTTTGTAAAAGTGTAAAACATCTTTCAACTGGGCTTTCTTGTGTTAGTCTAACCTCACATGGTAATGGGCAGGTTTACCTACGTTGTTAGCTTGCTTGCCCCCAAAGTGGGTAATTATATGGGTAAGTGCCTATGCCCATAAAAGTTTCCTGGTAATAGCAAAGACCAGCTTATTGAGAATCTAGTCCTATTCTATCCCTGTGGACCTCAATGTCATTGGATATACCTAAACCACGATAGCACTGGCCCACTTGAGAACAGAGTTGACTGCTGAAATGTTTATTAGTTCCTTGCTAACTTATCAGTAGAATCTGAGAGTCTGCAACATGCCATGTGTAAATCCTTGGCTAGATAGAGTATTAAACTGAGCGCAAAAATAGAAATGAGCAACATCTCGATTCCCCTTTCTTTTTACCTGATAGTGTTGACTGACACGCCATAGTGCCTTTAAGGCCAATTTGAGTCCTACCAGTTCCTGTGATTTACATTCCAGTCCTGTGTTGTTACTACCTTTCATCTTGGTATCTTCTTTTCCCCACTTTGTTAACCTACTTTATGCTTTATCTCCTCAATAAAATGCTTACTGAGGGTTGCTGGTTTTGGATTTATTGTGTATTCCCACTTAGTACCAAATATTTGGTAAATAGTTTTTTCAACTAGAGTTGCCAGTTGGTAAGCCATTCCTGACTTGAGTATGAGGAAAAGGGCTTTTCAGTTCCTCAGAGACCTGTTTTAGGATCTACATAGTGGATGGTTTATCTTGGGCAAGTCGTTGTGCTTTAATGTCATCCATGAAATTGGCAAGGACAAGCCATGAGTTGTGGAGATTAAAGATGATGATCAGGAAACCTGGCTGGCCCCATCAGTGGAGCATAGACTCTTGACCTTGGGGTTTATGGCTTGAGCCCCATGTTGGGTGTAGAGATTACTTAAAATCTTTTTTTGAAAATAGAGATTAATATCAGGAACATGTTGTCCTATGACATGTAATAGCCATAATAAGTACTATCTGCTGTTGTGAAGGATTAACCATATGAAACTTTTTTGTATTGTCTTGCTTTGTTTACACATAAAATTTACCTGTTACCTTAATAGTGGTTTGAGCATTTTCTGTGACGTATTTTTCAGGTAAACCAGGAAGCTTTAATCACCTTTTCCAAAGTCCTTAACCTAATTTCCTTAATTTAGACTTGGAGCACTCTAAACTTCGGCAGTTTACATTTAGGAAACCTCACATTTTTATTATTTACCTTGTTTTCCGAAGGCAGTTTTCTGACTTTATCCAATTTCAGTCCTATGGCTGTTGGATGTTTTGTTCTTAAGTTTTGACTTAATTTTAATTGCAAAATTAATATATACTTGGGAATATAAGGTATCTTTCCTTTAGAGCTCAAACGATAAAGTTTTTTTTACATGGTTTGGTACCTACTAATTACCAATTTACACATTAAATTTTGAACTTTTTGAGGCAATGACCACATCTTGAATAAGATGGATCTATGTATGTTTAACACCAGGTTTCCATTTGCCAAAAGGATGAGTTAATGGCAGTTGTGTAATTGATCTAGGTCCTCAATAGCTTGTTTAGATTTGCTTGGCTAGGTTACAGCAACCCTACAGATGGGCCCTCAGTATAGTACTTAAGTGATTAACCTTTTATAATACTTGAATAGAAAGGAGTCAAAAATTGAGAGATCTAAAAAGGTTAACGTGGCAAATTTCACCTTTGACCCCATGGAAGAAGCCAGGAACACTAGTTTCTTGTGTATCCTTCTGGAGATGTAAATCTAAAAGAACTGGTATTTGCCGGGTAGTCTCATCAGAGCTCATTGGAATTTTGCAAAAGCAGGTGGTACTGAGTATTACAGCTCAAGCACTAGGAAACTTAGTAATTAAGTTTTTATTTACTGTTTACACTCGTTTATACCCATTTTCAATATCATTTCTGAGGAAATCATGGAATTAGCATGAAGATTTATTAGCAGAGGCAAGCTTTAAATCCTGGTTCAGTCCCTAACAGCCCTAAACCGTTAAAGAAAAACAAAAAAACAATGTCAGATAATTCCTCCTAGTGAAAAGCACTCAGATTAAGGAAGGCTCAGAGAGTAGAGAATGAATAGACTTTTTAAGTAATAATTTTGATAAACAGAAAAATCTTGTACAAAAAACTGTACCCTTTTCCCATCACTAATTATACTTTGTTTCATTTACAAAAATTTTTTTCCTGAATCATGAAAATAAGAGACATCTTGCTGTTTTTTCCTTAAAAACTAATTCCTAGGAATGGGACATTCTCTGTTAAACTACAGTGCCTACCAAAGATAACATCAATAAAGTACTGTTGTCTAATCCATGCTCCATAGATCTGTCCCAGTTGACCACTAATAATTCTTTGTCTTTTTTTTCTATTGGTTCAGGATCATTTGCCACGTTTTGTTGTCATGGCTTTTCGGTCTCCTTTAATCTGGACCACGTCCTCAGCCTTTTTCTTGGCCTTGTCATTTTTGAAAAGTAGAGGACAATTATTTGTAGAATTGCCCTCAATTTGGGTTTGTCTGCTGTCTCATTGCATTTTTAGCAGGAATATCACAAGAATGAGATTATCTTCAGCTAATCATGTCCAGTCATCTTATAATAACCTGTAAGGCAGTACTTCCTGTGAATAGACTGTCTTATAAATAAAGTTAAGAAAAGGGGTTTTTGTTTTTAGGAAGAGAAGGAGCTAATATTCAAGTTTAAGAGCTGCTGAAGGGAGAGTGTGGATAGCATCAGAGAGTACACCATTACCACTGAAAGCTGGAGTGTGGTTCTCCTAGCCCAGGGCCAAAAAGGGAGCAGGAGGCTACTTTAAATAGAGGAGAGATTAATAGATTCCATAGAAAATAAGCCATGTTCTCTTGTGTAAAACCATGCCCTCTAGTATTGTTGTGGGGGTAAATGCTGTTATCAAAACATTGGCACAGTCACTCCACGGACTAAAATACTCTGTAGTCAAACCCTAATACTTTCTTTCCTAGCCAATTGAGGAAATGGTAGGCAAAGCACAGTTGCTGATTATGGTGCCCAAGTATCTGATTAAGTGACCACTGCTACTTTTTAGCTATTCATGAACAGCCTTGAGTATACTATTTAAATATATTGCTGTTACTTTGATTTTATGAGCTTGCAAGCACCAGTTAGAGAATAGTATGGTGAACCAACTCCTGAATACTTAATTCAGCTTTAACAACGTATGTCTGTCCATTTCCTCTCCAGATAATTTTGAAGGAAATCCTAGATACTCCAGCTGAAGACCGTTCACTATATACGACTGAAAGACCTAAATCTCTTTGTTCTCTTGTCCCTTGCAGTATATTTTTTGAAGGCCACTATTGAGTAGTTTTTCAGTCTTGATTTTGCTGATTTCATGCTAATGATATTTAGCATGTTCTAGACTAGATCTAAGAACAATACGATGGTTCTCAAAGTGTGCCTGGCCCAGTAACATCAGCATCATATGGGAATTTGTTAAAAACAGTTTCTCAAGCCCCACCCTAGAATCAGAAACTAAGTGGAGTCCAGCCATAGGTGTTACAATAAGCCTTCCAAGTGATTCTGGTGCTTATTCAAACTTGAGACCCATTATTTTAGAGGTTTTATCAGATTCTGTTTTGTTTTCCTTCCCAAAACTACTTGGGTATCTTTTTGTCATTGGCAGCCATTGATGATCTTTTCCTGAATCTATTATTAAACCCACAAACCGTGATTTTACACACCTTTTTTTTTTTTTTTTTTAAATCCATTGCAGTTCTCCTTATTGATGTTGCCTTGTTCTGTCTTTGGTTCATGAAAGTCAACTCAGGTTGCCTCATGAGTTCATTTGAAGCAACCCTAATAATCTTTATCAGTTTCTTTTCTTTCTAATATGATGAGATTTCCAGGCTCCTCTCTCTAATCTCAGATCTGGAGGCAGCCATTTCTCCAGTGAGCTCTGGTTATCTTTATTTGGAAATGGTATTTTGTGAGTATAGTCTGGACTTTTGGGTGTTCATTGCTACTAGTTGGATCTTTCTCAGGCCCCACAGATCATAGTACTGTCTGCTCTTGGGAAGGTCTTCTGCAGGCTAAACATCCACTCAGCCCTTTTCAGTTCATCAGTTTTGAATTTGGTTTGTCAGTATCCTTACAGAATGGGGCCCACTAGTAGCAACAGCACTCTAGGTTTGCTTTAACCTCCTCAGAGCAAAGCAAGTAGTATGTGGACTCCCTGCCTTAATAGATGTTCAGCTGAATTCTGGGCCAGTTCTGGCAAAGGAGTGAGGAAACTTTAGTATTCCTGCAGAATCTCTTCACCTTCAGAGAAGGGTTTAAAGTAAATAATGTGTCCTCTTGTTCTGGGTGATAGGAGTAGAGGGAGAAGGAAATTCAGAGCCTAAATTTCAGTGTCATTGTAGCATACACAGCAGCATTATAATTGGGATGCACAAATAAGATCTTAAATTACAGCTTGTATCCACCTTTGCTATAGATGACATTCCCTTGCGGACCCAGCAGGAACTCAAGCCTGGATAGCTGTGGCTGTGATTATAGTAAGATGATCAGTATGATACCTGAGTCATAATAGTCTAAACTCACATTCAGTAAATACTTCTTAAAGGCCTTGCCAGATTCTTTTATAGGTGTGTGTGAGTGTGTATATATGTGTGTGTGTGTGTGTGTGTATACATATATCCCCATCCTCCCTTAATGAGCAGAGTACCTCCTGTCCTTTGATTTTGACCAGTGGAATTTTGGTAGGCATGACATGTTTAGTAGACTAGATACTGCCCTCCCCTTCCCCAAAGATGCCTGTCTTCTAACCCTGTAACTTGTGAATATGTTACCTAATGTGGTAAAAGGAACTTTGTAGGTGTGACTAAATTAAGGTCTGGAAATGGGAAGCTTATCCTGGATTATCCAAGCGGGCTCAGTGTAATCACAATAGGCTGGAAGGTAAAAGGACCAGAAAAAGCTGATGCAAAAACAAGCAAAATCAGACACCAGAAGATGCTACGCTGTGGCTATGAAAACAGAAGGAACCTCAAGACAAGAAAACAGTTCTCTAAAGCCTCTGGAGGGAGCACAGCCCTGCCCACAGCTTAACCTTGTGAAGGTCCTCTCCAGGCTAAACATCCCCTCAATCCATATGGACTAATGAAACCCATTTTGGACTTCAGAGCTCCACAACTGCAAGGTAATAAATTTTTGTTTTAATAAGTCACCAAATTTATGGTAATTAGTTACTGTAGCTACAGGAAACATACAACATGACTAAAGGCTTAAATGGCTTACACAAATGGACTTGGTCTTTTGCATCTCTACCATCACTATGAGAATAATATCCCTCTGTCAGCCTGCTGGTCCTAGGATATGAGACAGGTGTCAGGGGGTAAGGGAAGGTGCCTGTTAGCCTCAAGCCTACAGCTTGAGACTGCCCAGCCTAAATCCACCAACCTGTGTACGAAGAAGAAAAACTTAGGGGGTTAGTAATTTCATTTTGCCTAAACAAATAGACACTTTACATTTGGCCCTCCCACACCACCACGCCTCCATTCTCTGTTCTGAGCCCCAGGAAGTTAATCTCTATTGGCTCCGTCCACATACTCTTTTGCCCTCTGATTTCTGATTAGGTTCAGCCATTAGGGAAAAGCAGTAGGAAAGGAGAGCGAAAAGATTGAGATTGAAACACCTATTTCCACAGCCTCCTCTCTGTAGGGTTCAGGCTGGTGGTGGTCCTCATCTGAAGGGCATAGTGTGCTACATATGGCCCTCTTGTTCCGAGTCCTGATAACCACAGTCTCCCCTTTCTTTCCTAGCCCCAATGGTTTTACTCTAATAATTGTGATTTTCCAACAACCTGCCCATCCCTTTAAAAATAGACCCTTTGTTAAATTCTCTTCAGATTTACTCAGTTGGAGTGTGTGCCATGTTTCTTAACAGATAACAAATATTTCGTATTTCAATAAAGTATAAAACCTTACACTAACTTGATGTTGCTAAATAAAGCAAAGTTGAAAGGTTGACTTTTTTCATTTCCTGTCCAAAGCCTGGGAGAGGTTCTTGAGTTAATAAGTACACCAAGGAACTTTATTTTTGCCTCTCAGTAGATAAGCTTTTCTAAGGGAGATGCCCACCTACTCTGCCACCCCCATACCTGGCCAACACCATCCAAGTAGCTGGTTTGTACCAGAAAGCCAATGTGTGTTCCTTGAGTGGAAGAAGGGAGATTGGAAGGTAAGTTCCAACCTCATCCAAACAGCTGATTGTGGGATATGACGTGCTATGGACTGAATGTTTATATCCCCCAAAATTCATGTAGAAACATCCCCAATGTGATGATATTTGGAGGTACGGATTCTGGGAGGTAATTAGGTCATGAAGGTGGCGCCCTCATGATTAGAATTAGCACCCTTATAAAAGATCCCTTGCTCCTCCTGCCGTGTGAGGACAGAGCAGGGAGATGACTGTTGGTGAAGCCAGGAAGCAGGCCTTCACTAGACATGAAATCTGCCAGTGCCTTGATCTTGGATTTTCTAGCCTCCAGAACTGTGAGAAATAAGCTTTTTTTGTAAGTCACCTAGTATAGTCTGTGGTGTTCTGTCATAGCCTAAATGGAGGTATCTGATAAATGACACCAGAAGATGCCCTGGAGCAGATAGAGTCAGAGTAAAGCAAAATAATGGCTTGTATAGACTTCGGTTCTTGGTCCACCTTTCCTAAGTGGTGTTTGTCCCCTTGACAAGGTAAATTCCTTGGGGAGAAAATCCTTGGTACTGGGAAATAAAACCCCTTGAGACCCAGTGAGACCCAATTTGGGCTTTGATCATTTGTGTCGTTTTAAGCCACCAGTTTGTTCCTTGATAGAAAATGAATATGGCTTGGTCAGCTGATTCTTTTTTTGTTGGGTTCCTCAGGATCATCATAAGACAAATTGTTGAGAACAAGGTTCAGATATTTACAGAGTGAGGGTGAAGGAAATGAAATAGCTGAAGCTCTGGGCTTCACTGAAACAAGTTTTTTTCCTAGCGGTTACAAATAGAAGCTTCAGTTCCCAAACCCAAATGTAAACTTTGTCAACGTCTGAAGTTTGGGGTAATAAAAACCCATGCTCTGGGGGAAGCAGGACCTGAAGCTAATCATATTTGGAAACTTGTATCTTGTGTCTCCCCTGCCTTTCCCACTATGGAGCCCACAATTACATTGTCTGGGGATGTGGTCTTTTCATGCGTTTTTCAGTACCTGCTCCTGGTATCACCTGGACTTAAGATCCCATCTCCTGCCATGAAGTGTGTGATGAAACCCCGGTCCTTAGCAGCTGGTCCCTGTCTATCCAATAACAGCCTCCAGGACAAGAAGGACACCAGGCCACCCCTTCCTTATTGCTCTGTTTCCCTCTTGTTTCTGACTCCTGTTCGTTCCCCTTATTGCAAATTCAACCATGAATTCACTCTTCTTCCTCCTTTGCTGGTTTCCTTTTTTTCTTGTAATATTTTACCTAGGATTTTGGCATGTTTATGCTAGAAAGGGCTTCCTGTTAGTAAAATCTTCTGTCAGAACCAGAGATGTTTGCACACTTACATAAAGGGCACGTTTTGATGATTTTCCTAAAACAGTGACTGCACCAAGAGTGAACTAAATTTTGTAGGAACAGAAAGTTGTTGGCTGCTCACAACAGTTTTCTCTGTGCTTCTGCTATCAACATTTCAATCAAATTTGGGTCCACTGGGGTGGAAGGTTAACTTGGAGAAGACCTTGGGGCTACTGACATATAGAAGGGGGGCATCACTTGAGGGAAAGATTGGACTAGCTCACTTGCTTTTGAGGGCATTCTGGCGCAGCACAATAAACGCTGGCTCTGTGAGAGAACCTTCCCCAAATCACATCAACTTGGGAGGAGCTCTGCATCCCTGAAGGTTTTCAAGCAAGCAAGACCACCAAAAGTATCTGGACCAACCAAATACTGGTAATGGGCAGAATAATGTCTTAGCAACTCCTGTTCGTTCCTGCATCCTGCTGGCTCAGATTCCACTTGTCTGTCTGAATCACTGTCTGAAAGATGCATTTGTAATTGAGAAGCCATGTGTTGGTGTAGTTCCATCACTTTCTTGTAATCTGAATACCTAAAATAAACCTTTTGGAAAATCTAGAACAAGCAGTCTGGGTAGAGATGAGAGAAAAAAAGAGCGGATGGTTGTGTGTGTATTGGTGTGTATAAAGAGACTTACATTGTTATGGCAACCAGCATCCTCAACTGATGCAGTTCTGTTCCCAATAATATGAGATGTGATTAAAAATTGACATTGCAGCAAGGAAGAACACATGTAATGCGTTGGCGTGGCAACCAGAATAAAGTCTGGTTTATTTAAACCAGGTTTAAATCTGATGATCACAACTTGGGGAATTTGCCTACAATTAATTAGGAATCTTTTTCTCATTGGGACCAAGTCAGGAGGCTGGAGGTCTGACTGTGGTCATGATCTTAGCAGGCCAAATGGACAGCAGTGTCCTTTTTCTGTAAAATGAGGGATTAGGTTAAATCCTTTGGTGTGGGAGAGGAGCCCCCAGCTCTAGGCTGGACCAAGAGTTGCCCTGTTTTCATCTGCATGCAGTATGTTATTACATCCACTTTCCAGTTAGATCAAGGGAACTGAAGCACAGGGAAGCAGTGACTTGCTCAAGGTAACACCAAAACAGGAACTATATGCCATGAAGTAGGTTAGTCTTTACAAATGGAGAAATTAGTGCCAGGATTAAATGATGTCCTCCAGGTCACACTAGCAGCCGTGGCAACAGGGTCATCCAAACGCAGGTTTGGTCAGTGCCGCCCTTTACGCCAGGCAGGGTCAGAATCGGAACCCACGCCCCCCTAGGCCTTTTCCTCTGGTCGCACGCCCCTTCACCCATTGTGAGGCCGTTGTCTGACGCTCCTTGGCTCCTCTTCTCCAGGCTGGGGGTGGGGCGGCGCGGTAGGAGGGCGTTGGGCACCGCAGCGCCCTAGCCGGGACGCGTGCGGGAGTGCAACCCCGTCTTTTGTCACTGGCCACTCCGCTAGGGCCCAGCAGGGTCGCTCTCCGGTTCGGCGGGTCCCGCGCCCCCTGCACACAGTTGGCCGAGATGCGGAGGGTGGGGGGCAGGATGAGTCTCCGCGGAGAAGGCGAGGGGAGAGGCCACTAGGCCCACGCGGCCGGGCCCGCGCCCCCTGCTCCCACTCGGCGCTCGCCCCGCGTCCTGCAGGGAGGCGGGCCCGCCCCTTCTGCGCGCAGGCGCGCGCCGCGCGGGGCTCGGACGGCGGCTCGGCACCGGGCGGCCACGGGCGGGCCTCGCAGGTAAGGGACCCCGCGGCGGGGGCTTGGCCCAGGGTATGGGGTGCCGCCCGCCCTGCCGCAGGTGCCCAAAGCGCGGTCCGGGCGCGCGGCTCGTGGCGAGCGCCTCCGGCGGGGGACGCGGGCTGGGGACGAGGGCGGGGGGAGCGGGGCGGAAGGGGTCCGGGCGGAGCGCTACCGGGGCTGGGGCCGGCCGCTGCGGGGCTGGGGGCCGCGACCGCGCCTGGGAGAGGCGGCGGCTCCGTCTTCAGCGAAATGCAGTCAATTAAGAGTTTTTCATTAATACGACGGAAGGTGTAGAGGGCGGGCTTTGGGGTTTCTTAGGAAATGGGTCATCTGGCAAACTTTCTTCTTCCTACCGTTGGTTTCCGATTTTTATAACGGGAAATGGGATTATTATTTTGCCATAAAGGGAAAGAATAAAAAGAATTCCGCCATTTTGGCGTTTTAAAAAGTAACCGTTGCGCGTGGCCGACGAGTCGGTGGCCGCCCCGCCCGCCGCCGTCTGTACCAGTCCTCCGAGGACGGGCGGGCGGGCGGCGGTCCCGACCCTGGAGCCGGCTTTCGCCCCTCCCGCGTCCCGGCCGCAGCTGCTGGGGGCAGGCCCCAAGTTTGTGGCGCCCGATCTCGCTGGGGCTGAGTGTGTGTGTGTTTAGGCGTGTGGGGATGTCTGGGGCGCTAACCCCACTCCCAACACCTAGAGCCAGGGCCTTTATTGAGCGTCTGTTGTATACGAAGCCTTGAAGGGCAAGCTGTGGGAAGAACCTTAGCAGATAGGAAGGGAAAATAAACAGGGACATACTCATTCAATAAATGTTTACCGAGCATATGCTATGTGCCAGAGACCGCTCTGTCCCAGGGACCCAATGACTGTTTTAGGTCGGGTTCCCTGAAACCAGACTCCGGGAGGGAGATGTGAGCGCAGACTTACTGGAGTGCCCTTGGGAGTATCACCTGTAGGACAGTGAAGACAGCAAAGTGGTGGGCAGAAGTTGAACTGCCAACGTAGTCTCTGCAGAGGCTTCAACCTGTCCCAGGGATTGCTCTGGAAGGGACATGGCCCTGCTGAGATAACCCAAATTGAGGCAAGGGGCAAGGCCCTTCTACCCTTTATCAACTAGTCTGACAGGATGGCTGCTTCCAGGAGAGGGCACTTGGGCGAGGCAGCTCCCCTGGCTGAGGGCAATTCCCAGAGAAGTTGACTGCCCAGGGCTGCCTTCAGGGTAGCTGACTGCCTCTTTATCCCCTCCTCCCCTAGCCTCTGAGCAACGCTGGAGGAAATTGTATTCTAGCCCCTAAGGAATGAATGGCTAAACCATTGATGTATTTCAATATCATTGTTTCTAATATGTTGACCACTTTTTACTCCCAGCTCTCTGATTCATTCATTCAGTGACTGTTGAGTGCAACCTCTGTGTCAGGCTTTTTACACATCAGCTGCTTTGTGCCATCTCAGAAACCCACAAGTTAATGCATAATTAGACTGTGGTGGAATAGAGCACAGTCAAGGAGATGATTAACTTTGTTTTGGGGTGGATTTGGGGAACACTTCAAGGAAGAGGTGTCACTCAAGCTGGATCTTGGAGGGTGATTAGGATTTTTCCAGACCTATGGGATACGGAAAGGTACCAAGCAGAAGGAACCATATATGCGCAGGACACAGAAGTGGGGTTCTGAAGTTGCAAGCAGGCTCTAGGGGTGGGAGTGGATGTTCCTGGCACCTGGCTCAGGCCCGGGAGCCATTTCAGACTGGTTGTGCTATTGTGTGTACCAGGTGGGACAGTGTTTATGAAAATGCCACATGGGCTGCAAGCACAAGGGGTGGCAGCGGGAGAGGAGGAACGAATTCAGATCACAGAGAAAGCAGTTTCAGGCCTCAGAACTCATGGTCTAGCTGGGGAGGAAGAACACAGAAGCAGTAGGTGCTTCTTGGCAGGAGCCCAAGGCTACCGTGTGTTGGGTCTCCACATCACAGATGCACTGGGTCCCCTTTCCTCCTGCATATTCAAGGATTTGTCTTCTAGACTGAGTCTTTCTTCCCTACCCTGTCAGTTTTTTCCTCTCCATAGGCTCATTTTCCTCAGGTACGAACATGCTGTGACATCTCCTATTTAAAAACAAACCAACAAACACCCCACACCCCTTCCTTGAGACCACATCACTCTCCAAACACCATCCCCCAACTCCATGCTCTCCTTCACATCACAACCTCCTTAAGAGAGTTGGTAGTCCTGTTGTTTCCACTTCCTTTTCTCCTATTCTCCCACGAGGATCAATCCTTACTGTTAGTTTCCCCCACTAGAATGTGGATTCTGTGACAGGGCTTGTCTATTTTGTTCATTGATAAATCTGCATTGCCTGGAACAGGGCCTGGCACATAGTAGGTGCTCAATAAGTATTGAGCTAATCCATGATCTCTCTCTAGAACCCACTCCGGCCAGGTTTTTATGTCCACAGCTCCTTGGAAGTGGCTGTTGTCAAGGTTTCTAATGACTCCTTATTGCCCCAACGGTCCACTCCCTCACCTGACTTGATCTGGCCCCCTTTCCTGAAAACTTTGCTCATGTGTCCTCCAGAAGCTCAGACTCTTCTGGATTCCCCCTGACCTCATAAGAAGCTCTATTACTAGATCTTCTTCCTCCTCCCAACCTATAAATCTTGGTGAGCTCCAAAGCTCCTACCTTGTTCTTTGTACTCAGCTTTATGGTTTTCAACGCCAGCTATACATGATGGCTTTCAAATTTATATCTCCAGCCCAACCCTATCCCTTATTTCTACAATATATGCTTCATGAGAGCACTCTTTTTTGAGACTGTCTTCGCAGGGCACAGAACGGTGCTGACACCTAATTGGCCCTCCAGTGTTTGCTGAAACGAGGGCAACAAACTGAATAGCAGGGCAGTCCCCTTAGCCTCCCTTCCTGGATACACCTAAAGCATGTGATAAGTTTGGAAACAGAATGAAATTCTTCCAGGAGTAACCATACTGACTCTTTTTTTTTTTTTTTTTTGATTCTGTTTATTTTTGAGAGAGACAGAGACAGAGACAGAGACAGAGAGACAGAGTGAGAGCAGAGGAGAGGCAGACAGAATCTGAAATAGGCTCCAAGCTCTGAGCTGTCAGCACAGAGCCCGACGTGGGGCTCGAACTCACGAACTACAAGACCATGACCATGACCAAGTCTGACGCTCAACTGACTGAACCACGCAGGCATCCTACCACATTGACTCTTAATGACTGCCAAGGTTTTGAGTAAAAAGATTGACTCTATTGAAAAGCACTTAAAATGGTACATCAGCTTTGCAAAACAAAATAAGGAGAATTGAAATTCAGGGAGTTCTATTTTATAATTTTAATACGGGACACACCTTGGTTTGAACGTTGCCTGAATTAATCAGGTTATGTATCTAGCCTTTGTCTACCTGATTACATACTCTATAATACAGAGGATGGACTCTATTTTAAGGAAGAAAATCTGGAAAATAAATGAATGCACAAGAATAGCAGGAGGGAGGCTGGGAGAGACAGTGAGCACTGTAAGCTGATTTTGCCAACAAGCTACCAAGCTTCCTGGGATTTCTGTTAAAAGGGAGTGGAGTTGGATTTGTCGAAGGTCTGCTCTGCTGCTACCAAGACTTTACGTATTTTGTCCATTTAGTCTTCACCACAGCCATTTGAGGCATATACCGTTGCCACATTTTACACATGAAGAAACTGAGGCTCAAAGAGGGTAAGCTACTTAGAAGCACAGGTGTAAGTGGTGGAGCTGAGATTCATAGTCTTAAGTCAGTCTTAAGCCTAGGCTATGTTTTCCTTTAACGTGTATGCCAGAAACCATTGTCAATTACTGCTAACACCTTAAAGCAACCCAGTATCAATCACATATACAGAGCTTTTTATTAACAAGTTGAAATTACTGAAATACAACACATTTTTTTAGCACCTACTGTGTGGAGGCACTATTCTGAGGACTGGCCATAGAGCAGTGGCCAAGACAGATAACAAATCTTTGCCTTCATGGAACTTCTATCTCAGTGGGGTTGACTGATCAAACACAAATAAGTAAATGAAGATCATTATTGATTGTAATGAAGGATGTGAAGGAAATAAACACAGTAATGGGATAGGCAGTAGTGGAATGGGTGAGGGGTGTGCTGCTTTAAATTGAATGGCCAGGAAAGACCTCTTCTGAGGAGATGGCCACTGAGCCAAGGCCTGGAGGATGGGAGGGGGACAGCCAAGCAAAGAGGATGGGGAAGAGCATTGTAAGCAGAGGGAACAGCAAGGATCAAGGGCTCTGTGGTGGGAATGTTTGTTAATCAACAGAAGGAAACCAGTGTTTGTTGAGGGTGGAGAACAGGGGAAGATTGATGGAGGATAAGATCAGAGGGGAAGACAGGGGTCAGATTCTATAGGATAAAGCACTTGGATTTTGTTCTAAGGTCAGTAGAGAGCCATAGAAGAATTTTAGATAGGGAAATAATGTGATTCGGTTTACATTTTTAAAGCTTTCTCTTGCCTGGGAATAGACTATAGGGGGCAGGCAAGGAAGGAGGGAAATGAGTTAGGAGGCAGTTTCTCAAGTCCAAGGAGAGCTGATAGCAGTTGGCACTAGTGTGGCAGCAAGGAAATGGAGAGAAGTTGTCAGACTTTGAGATGTGTTTTGTAGGTAGTGCCGACAGGCCAATTATAATATGTGTACAGTTTTGCTGTATAATACAGTAACTGTTGTCACTGTGGCTATTCCAATTTAAATGAAGATTAAAAAAATTCAGTTCTTCGTTCACACTAGCCGCATTTCGAGTGCTCCGTGACCACGTGTGGCTAGCGACTACTGTGTTGGACAATATAGGCCTAAGATATTTCTATCATCACAGAAGATTCTACTGGACAGTGCTGGTAAGGCACTAACAGTGGCCAAGATAGTTTAAGAGTTAAGTAAATGATAGATATTAAGTATATTTGTTATGTCATTAGGTGTTTTTTCCCCATATATTTACCTGTTCAACCACCTCTGTATTAAATGCCTCTTTCGCCCTTGCTTTATAGCAAACTCATGCACTGTCTGGGCTCTCAGATACCTCTGTGTTCTTCACATGTATGCATTTGTTCAACAGATGTTACGGTGTGCACTCTGTGCTTGGGGTTGAAGGATTGTGGGCAGGTGTTATAAAGGACTGTGATCAGGAAAGATCATCTCCCAGGAAAATGGACCTTGTGAATGAGAGAGAACCTGGTACTTGAGGGCTCTAAATTTCCAGAGGGAGAAGGGATTGATTCTAGTGGGGCTGGAGGTCAGGGTTGAGAGAGGGGAGTTTGGACTTAGCCTGGGCTACGCTGTGACAGCTGGCCAGACAGAACCTTGGCCCAAGGCCTACTCCCCAGAGTCAGTTCAGAACATCACAGTTTACAGAGCACCCTCACGCATGCCCATCTCCCAGAGTCTGGGGGAGATGCAGGGCCTGGCCAGAGCCCTCATCTGGGTGACCTGGTTGGAGCCAGGAGCCAGAGTTTATGTTGGTCTCCTAAGACAGTCTGCTCTACCTAGGGTTGAGGATTTTCTCTGCAGGTTGCCAGCCTGAGGGTGACCAGCTGCTCCTCAAAGAAGCCCCCTCCTGCCCTGATTGCCCTAGGGGTTGTCTTCAGCTTGTAGGCCTACCAGGATGGAGGGGAATGCCGAAATGGAGATGCTGAGGACACTGAAGGGGCCCTCCACAGGAGAGGTCAACGTGCACCTGGTGGCCAGAGACAGCTCAGGTTCTGGCTCTCACCTGCCCACTACTGCCTTCATCATCCCAGGTGGGCCAAGCCAGGGGTCTGGGGAGAAGGAGCATACCTGCTTAGGCAGGTATGGATCCTGAGAAAGACAAACTTTCACCTGCCCACACACATGCATGGGGCACGACCACCAGGCTTACCTGTGTCATGACAGTCCGTGTATTTGTTCACAGCCAGCTCGGCCACCCTTGGCCTGCCCAGCAGTGCCCTAGACGTGTCTTGTTTTCCGCGGGAACCGATCCATGTGGGCGCTCCGGAGCGAGTGGCGGGCAGTGTACCTGTCACGGCCACCGTTCTGCCGCAGTTAAGCGCCGGGCCTGTGGCCAGCTCCAGCGCCACCACAGTGCGGCTCCTGGAGTGGACGGAGGCCGCGGCCCCGCCTCCTGGGAGCGGCCTGCGGGTCAGTGTCTGCGGGGCGGGGCCAGCGGGCCAGGGGCGGGGCTCGAGGCGTAGGAGGGGGAAGGGGCCTCGATAAAGGGTTCCAGGGTGCGGCTTTGAGTGCGGGACTCTAGGGGCATGGCTGGGGTGGAGGCGCTCGGAGTCTGGAGGGCTGCTGGGGGCGTGGCTTGGAGCCTGGCACCCGGAGCCGAGCCTTGCGGAGTAAGGCGGCTTGAGGGGACTGTGCCGAGTGGGGGACGGGTCGAGGGGGTACGGGAGTCCTGTCCTTAGACCGTCCTGCGCTCCAGTTCCGGATAAGCGAGTACGCACCGCTGAACATGGTAGGAGCAGAGCAGCCCCGGAGCCCAGAGCTGCGGCCAGAAGGTGTGGCCGAGTATGAAGATGGCGAGGCCCCGGCGGGAGGTGGCGATGCGGGCACCCAACAGCCCGGTAGGACCCCCACCCACCAAGTCCCCAGACTGGGGCCTTGCACGGGTGGGGCGAGGCCCGAGCTCCCCAAGGAGTTTCCATGGTTAGGGGTTGGGGTGAGGGTGCCCTGGTTCTGTGAGTGCACCCAGGGATTGGTCCTGAGGGGGCGTGGGCTCTGAGGTGGGCGGGGCCTGACAGGTGCGGCTGTGGTGGGTGGGAGGCCTGAGGCCCCTTTGCCCCCCCCCCCCCGCAGCGGACCTCCCCCAGGACCCTCCGGAAGATCCCCCGCAGGATCCCCCAGAAGATGATGGGAACTGTCAGTGCCAGGAGTGTGGACCTCAGCAAAGCGCAGGTCCGGATCCTGGTTCTTCCAATGATGACTGCCCACCGCTGTTCCAAGAGCGGTAAGGGGGAGGGGATTGCAACCCTACTTGCTCTGGCTGTGGGAGGGAGGGGGGGGGAGGCAAGCCCTCTTCCTGTTCAGGGCTTAGGAGAGGGACTGGGTGGTGCAGGGTGGGTGCTTCCTTCTCTCAGGCCTTCCTCTCTCAGGTCAGTCATAGTGGAGAACTCCGGCCAGAGCTCCAGCACCAGCGCTTCTGAACTCCTCAAACCCATGAAGAAGAGGAAGCGCAGGGAATACCACAGCCCATCAGAGGAGGAGTCAGAGCCAGAGGCCTTGGTAGGAAGAGGGCAGTGGGGAGGGAGAGGGGAGGCTAGAGACTGCCTCAGTTCCCACGACCCTCTCTGTTAATCCAGGCTGTGGGGCTGGGCCAGAGAAGACACATGATGGCTCACTCATCATATTTTTGGGGTCCCATTTTGATTCAGGTCTGGTACTTGGTTAGAGAAAAATGATTAAATCCCCCTCCTGCTTTCTGGAGCTCCCATCTCAGTCTCGTGTCAGGGCTAAGTCACATTCACATAAAGCAGCACCCAAGTAGGTGTGTAGGCAGATGGAAAGCTCCATCACCGGAGCCCAGTCACAAGGCCAGAGGCCTGGGAGCACAGGGCTCTAGTTGCAGAGAAGCTGGAAGAGACAGAGCATGAAAGTTCCAGTGGGCAGGTAAAATCCACACAGAGCAGTTCTGAGGGGAATGAGGAAGATTGTCATCAGACTGCGTCACTAGGGGCTGTATGCTCATGTGAGTGCACCTCAACCTCATAAGGGGTTGTCCGCTGGAGCTGTGTTCCAGCTGGTAGCCTAGCAGAAATTCCACTTGTTTGTGACTGAACACCGTGTGGCCAGGGAGCCAGGCAGGGGAATAGAGTCTGGAACTTCAACCCTTGAGGACAGGAATAAGGCTTGCCTTCCACAGGAGAAGCAAGAAGAAGGAAAGGATCCAGAGGGACAGCCCGCTGCTAGCACCCCGGAAAGTGAGGAGTGGAACAGCAGCCAGCCTGGTATGGTGGCCTGTGTGTGTGTATATATATTGGTGCGATGTGTGTATATGCTTTTGGAGGTGTGAGGCTGGGAGTATGGGTTAGGAATGTGATGGTGGGTGGTATATATATAGATGAGTACGAACTGGTGTATGTGAGACAGAGGGAGAAAAAATGAGCGACAGAGACAATGATACTGATTTATGTGCTGGTATGCGTATATGGGGAGAACTGTATCATGTAGTTGTGTATTCTCTATTATCTAGTTGTGAATAGGCCTCACTGCCAGGCTCAGTATCCAAAGACTTAAACAGCTTTTAATGGCACCACATGGCATTGCTTCCCTTTGGTGGTGTAAGCAAGTTCATACCAGTCATTCCTCTGACCTTGCTATTTGGGCCTCCATTCTGGCCCTTTGGTTCCAAGAAAAGTGGAACAAAAGTCATTCATAGTCAGCTCTGGCCCTCAGCCCTTCTCCATTCCCATGTGACAACAGTCCGCTAAGCTAAGTAACATTTATCACACTTCTTGTTTAATGTCTACCTTCCTCCCTCAAAGCTGTATTAATCATTGTATCCTCGGTACTTAGCTTAGCGACTGGTGTTGAGTAGATTCTCAATAAATGTTTATTCAGTGCATGAATGGATGAGTCGTATGTTGGTGGTTCCACTTGGACCATGGTTCAGTTGCATGATTTACTGTCTTTCCTGTCCCAGAGAGAGCCAGAGGCTGAGGTGAGTTCTTAAGACATTCTGCCTTGACAGATCAGTGCCAGCCAGAGGAACCCAGGCTGTGCCCAGGGTTCCGAACTCTGTAGTGCCTATTGGAAATTTTGCCCATCACATCCAAACCAAATTTTCACTGCTGTCTCTCACCCGAGGCTCTCACATCAGAAGCCAAAAGCGTAGCTCTCATTGGTTTATGACCTCTTAAGTCTTATTCAGAGGAAGGAGACAGTGGTTCAACTGCTCTCTAACTCCTCAAGACAGTGGTTCAACTGCTCTGTCTTACTTAGGGAGCTAGATTCATGAATCAGCATTCTTTTAGCTGGGTCCTCTTGTCCAGTACAGAGTTATCTTTTGATTCATACTTCTCACCATACTGCTCACCATCTTCTGGATATTTTCCCTTTTCTGTCTTTTTTCCTTTTTTCAAGGAAAGATACTCTGTTAGTTAACAGAAGTTTGCATTTATGGCTAAATTTTTTCCCACTCATTTTTGGGGTCTTTTGGCAGAAGAATCTAGGGCTCAGGGTGGGGGTGGCAGGTTTGCTTGAGTGTCCTGTGTGTGTGTGGAGAATCTGTGTTCTGTTTACACTGTTTGGCGGTTAGATGGCCAGCTGCTGGGCTCATGTTGTACAAGACTGACGTTATCTAGTCCTCACAGGATGTTCCAATAGTTTACGGTTTAGAGCCGTGTAACTCATGTGTGTACTCAGGCGCGCTCTCTCTCTCTCTCTCTCTCTCTCTCGCATATATCTGCTTTATCGTTGCAACAGCCACTTTGAAGAATCGTTTTCTAACACACCATGGTAAAAGTCTTTACGGTATATTTAGTCATTAACAGTTATTCTGATATTCTCGTGTCCCCTCTCGTTCTGCCCACATTCAGGTGGGATTCTTTGGGGTCAACTTGTTACAGCCTTTTCACATTCAGAGCAGTCCTGCAAGCATCTTCTTCTGTTTCCTTATAGTTGCCTGAGACATACATTTTTGCCCATTCTTTTTTTTTTTTTTTTTTTTTTAATTTTTTTTTTTTTCAATGTTTATTTATTTTTGGGACAGAGAGAGACAGAGCATGAACGGGGGAGGGGCAGAGAGAGAGGGAGACACAGAATCGGAAGCAGGCTCCAGGCTCTGAGCCATCAGCCCAGAGCCTGACGCGGGGCTCGAACTCACGGACCGCGAGATCGTGACCTGGCTGAAGTCGGACGCTTAACCGACTGCGCCACCCAGGCGCCCCTGCCCATTCTTAATCAAGTTGTTTATCTTCTTATTATTGATTCTTTATATAGTCTGGATATAAGTCCTTTATCAAACATATATGCTAAAAAAAATATTTTCTCCCAGTCTTTGGCTTGCTTTTTCCTTTCTAAATGATGTTTTCTGAGGAGCAGAATGTTTTCATTCTGATTGGTGTCCGCTCTATCCAGTTTTCGCAGTTAGTGCTTCATATGTATTTTTACAAGGTACAGGTTTTTTTAGCGGCTTTATTGAGATGGAATTCATAAGCCATGCAGTCCATCCATTTGAATTGTACAATTCAGTGGGTTTTCGTGTACTCACAGAGTTGTGTAACCACCACCACAATCAATTTCAAAACATTTTTTTCATCACTCCAAAAAGAAACCCTGGGTCCCTTAGCTATCATTCCCCCCAAACCACCAATACCCCTCTAGTCCTAGGCAACCCCAGGTTTATTTTCTGTGGATGTGGATTTGCCTAGTCTGGACATTTCACATACATGGGATCACATAATATGGTGGCTCTTTGTGACTGGCTTCTTTCACTTAGCACAGTGTTTTAAAGGTTTATCCATGGGGTAGCGGCCATTGGTACCCCATTCCTTTCTATTGCTGAGTAATATTCCATTGTGTGGTTATATCACACTTTGTTTATTTATTGATTGATGGATATGGGGTGCTTCCACTTTGGGGCTATTATGAGTAATGCTGATATGAATATCCATGTATAAATTTTTGTGTGGATATGTTTTCATTCTTCTTGATTGTGTACCCAGGAGTGAATTGCTGGGTTATATGGTAACTCTATGTTTAGCCTTTTAAGGAACTGCTAGACTGTTTTCCTAAGTGGCTGTGCCATTTTACATTCCCACCAGTTTGAGAGTTCCAGTTTATTCACACCCTCATCAATGCTTGTTATTGTCTCTTTTTTATTATAGCCATCCTCGTGGGTGTGAAGTAATATCTCATTGTGGTTTTGATTTGCATTTCACTGATGGCTAATGATGTTGAGCATCTTTTCATGTGCTTATTGGCCATTTAAATATTTTCTTTAGATAAATATTTATTCAGATCCATGCCATTTTTTAATTTGGTATAGGAAACACATTTTATATTGAAATACGAAGAGTGTGCCGTGAAGTTGGGGAGCAAGTTGAGAATATGAGTGTGTGCTTTGGTACAAGTCATTTATCAGTAGGACTCTTACAACAGTGCCTTCTTAACTGAGGTCCCTAATCTAAATTTACGTGCAAAATTCTGTGAATTGCTTATTTTTCTGGGTAGATGGTCCATGACTTTCATGAGATTTTCAGAAAGGTCCATTTGTACTTACTAGAAACTGAAGGCCAAGTGAAGAATAGACCATAGCACTATGGAGCCCAGCCTCTTTGGCTTGGTGTTCCCAGGCATAGATCCTTGCCGGGTACATGTTGACCTCAAGTGGCAGGCTCTTGATTAAGTTTTCTGTCTTGAAATGAACTGATTCTGAACTGGCTAACCATGCTGCAGAAGACATAGGCAAATACTGGCTAACCATACCGCAGAAGATATAGGCAAATACATGTTTCTGTAGCAAATTTAAAACAAAAAGATCCAGCACATGGTTGGCACCCTGGTGACTACTTGTGATTGGTTGTTCTTGAGCCATAGTATTCTGTTCTTTAGGTTTTCCTTCTCTCCTGTAGACCTTAGAGTGGAAAGTCTGGCTAGAACCATTAATCTGCGAATTATCTCCACCTAAACTACTGAAGCAGCGCTCAAGAAGCGTCCCAAAAGAGTCAGCACAAAGAGAGGAAATGGGAAGCAATTGGTGTATTTCTAGGGTCCCCATCATTGAGGAGCAGGGTTGGGGTGGGAGAAAGAACCACCGATGGCAAGAGAAGAGGAAGAAGATACAGCTAAGAGAGTGCAGCAAGAAGGAAGTGCTCAGATGGAAGGGGGCTTGGTAGCACAGGGACATCAAGACATTTGAGGAATGAGGGGTGCCTGCATGGCTCAGTTGGTTAAGCCTCAGATCATGATCTGATGGTTCATGAGTTCGAGCCCTGTGTTGGGCTCTGTGCTGACAGTGCAGAGCCTGCTTAGGATTCTCTCCCTTCCTCTCTCTCTGCCTCTCTCTCTCTGTCTCTCTCTCTCTGTCTCTCCCTCTCTGTCTCTCTCTCTCAAAAATACATAAACTTTAAAGAGAGAGAGAAGGCACCTGGGTGATTCAGTCAGTTAAGCATTTGACTTTGGCTCAGGTCATGATCTCACAGTTTGTGAGTTCAAGTCCCACATCAGGCTCTCTGCTGTCAGCACAGAGCCCTCTTCGGAGCCTCTGTCCCCCTCTCTTTCTGTTCCTCCTCTGCTCTCTCTCTGTCTCTGTCTCTATCAAAAATAATGAATGAAAAAAAAATTTTTAAACAGGTAGTTATGGGATAGTATAATAACTGTTGTGGTTGAGGTATGTAGGTACAAAGGACTGTCACAGAACAAGTGCTGCCTCATAAAGCCAAGGAAGGCTGCACAGGGTAGGTGGGATGATGTTACTTCCCTCTGTGCGTCTATACATCCATACATCCCGGCATCCGTACGTCCAGTCGTCCACATATCCGTGCATGCACACATACATCCTCCTAGTCATTCACTTAACAAACAATTGGTGATTATCTTTCTGTGTAAAACCCTGTGCTAGTGCCGGAGCTGTGGGTGAGAAGAAGATAAGAGGATGGGACACAGTGGGGACAGCATCTATGAGGCAGAGGGATGAGGATATGCAAAGGCACAGAAGCACACAGGGACGTGGAAATGCATGGTAAGCTAGTCACTGACAGCTTTGTGTGCTGCAGAAAGGTGTTTGGACTTTTTGTTGTAAATCAGAAGCCATTGTGGATGTAAAGCAAAGAAAGAAATGTTTTTATTTTAGAGCTATTCTGGCAATAGACTGAATCTGAGACAGAGAGATCAGTCCAGGGGCTCTTGAACCAGGCTCAAAGTGAGACCAACAGTGAGCATAGAGAGAGGTGGGGATAGGTTCGAGAGACAGGTAGAAGTTGGAGTCAGCAGAACTCAGGGACTGAAGGAGGCTGGGCGTGAAAAAAGAGACATAAAGGATCCCTCTCATGTTCCTGGCTTATGTGACTGAATGGATACTCGTGCCATCGACCAGGATGGACTAGACTGAGAAGACCACAGCTTTGGCAGAGAAGTTATGAATTTGGTTTTGGACAGCTTGAGCTAGCTGAAGAAACTGCTAGTCAAGAGCATCTAGTCTACGGAAGCAGGAATAAGCAAAGGAGGATTTCTGGAAGTCAAAAGAGGATGAGTACCACAGCTGGCCTATGCGGTACCTTGACACACATTGTAAACAGGTGCCCTTTCTGAGCAGACCCAATTAGAAAAAGGCAACCTTTTTTCACAGTAGACTTAGCCACATGGCTCGGCAAGGAGCCTAGGCTGGATTTCAGCCCATTCACCCTCTTGGCTGGGCACCTGTGTACAGTGTGCATACTGTACAACTGTACGCAGAAGCGTTGGGACTCATCTGGTCTTGAGGATGTAGCTAACAGCTCAGCCTGTTGTTCACTATGGGAAAAGGATGCAGGAAACCAGAGGAGGCTGGGGCTTGGTCAGGGAGGAGACGTCTAGTCATTAATGAAGGGTTTAGTAGTCGGACCTCTCTCCACTGGATTCCATTTCTCATCTCTTTTCTCATCTGTGAAAAGGATTACCATGAGTCCTACCTATCTCCTTGAGACATTGTGTGAAGATTAAAGGGGACCACATATGTGAGGTCTCTGAGGCATCCCTGTACCCCCAGTTTCTGGCACCAGCCTTGGCACACAGAAAGCCCCACTCAATGGTGAAGCCTTCACTCAGTGGTGAAGGAATGGTTAAGGGAAATGGAAATGGTAGTAATGGTAAACTGTAAAGTCTATATACCTGTTATGCATTGTGACTAGTGAGAGAATGCAGATAATAAAGGGTTAGGGAGGCAAGTGGCATGGTTGGGGGTTGGAAGGGTAAGACACAGAAGATGGGGAGGCTAGAGGTCTCTACTGTGGCCTGGGCAGCACAGGGGGGGTGTCTTAGAGCTTGGCCACATTGGAGTGTGGCTGAGGGGAGAAGAACTTAGAGTTAGGAGCCCAGGAGGGGCAGAGCTTCCTGAGGTGAGAAGTCCAACAAGTGGCTCATGTACGGTTTAGGAAGAGTGAGAAGTGAGAACGTCTGGGGAGAAAGGCTCAGGGGTTGTGAAGGGCTGGTGATAATAGTGGTGATTTGGAAAAAGTGAAGAGGTATTATGCGGGATAACGTAGAATGGCAGTGGCAAGACGCAGGGAGACGATGCCAGGCCTGGCATCCCAAAGCCTACTCTCTCCTCCCTTGGCATGCTCTGTAAGTCTGGATAAAGGCCAAGTGGGAGAACTGAGGATTTCTTGAGGGAACACAAGTGATGTGTTCAAGGGACAATCCAGGTTTCACTCAGGACAGAGGGTAGTGGGAAGAGATGTACTCTGGGTTGGTGTATAGGTGTAGATCTCTGAGACAGTCTGATGGCTTGGTTGATCAGTTGAAGAAAAGACTTGCTTTGGCCCAGCTGGGTCAGATGGTGGGGATCTCAAGGCTCAGTACAGTGGCCAGGGAACTTAGGCAGCTCCTAGGGAGATGCTCTAGCCACTGCAGTTCCAGCTAAAGAAGAAAAGCTTCTTCCTGAGTAACAAATCACTCCACATCTGAATGATCCAGGGCAGTAGCCAAGAGAGCCAGAGCATGGCAGAGCTAGAATCCAGATCAGACAGACTTCATGGAACCCTAGGAAGACCAGTAACACAAGACCAGCACTTTGCATTTCAAGAAGATCTTTTACTCACAGCATTTCATTTACTTCTGCAAATGACTCCCTGTGGTAGATGAAGTTGTCTGCATATCTTAGATGACAAAATTGAGTCAGTGAAGTTTCTAGAAGAAGCTGGAGCTATTTACCCAAGGGATATGAATTGATTTTTGCAGGTTTTTGCCTCTTTCATTATCTGTAGCCTTCAGCTAAAGGCAGCTCAGGCTGACCTTGTGAGCCTACCTTACACATTGCCACCTATTCTAGTCTTTAAAGGATGTTTCTCTCTGTTCTGTAGGCCTGGTCTCCATCTTACACTAACCTGAAGGTCCCGTAGGGAAATTTCTCTCCCTCTCCCCAGGAGGGATCTCCTCTGGAGATTCCTAACCACAGTGTGTGTGTGTGTGTGTGTGTGGGTGCGCGCGCACACACACAGGTGCGTGCACACATGGCATGTGTATGTCAAGGAGGGCCATGGAATCAGTCTGTACTCTGTGGGCATACTAAGCACACATATAGCATACTTGTGTATCTGTGTGTACCTGTGTGTGTTTAGAGGAAGAAGATTCAAAAAAAGAGAGTTTCTCATTTCTGTGTGACCTTGCTTCTCCGTTTCTTCCTCCTTCCATGGTTTCTGTCTCATTTCTCTTTTTCCTCTTCTATCCCTGTGAGCTTAGGTGGCACTGTGATGAATTCCTCTGGCTCAGGACTTGTCACTGGGCTTTGTCAGAAAACTGAGTCCCTCTGTGGGACCTCAATTTAATTGCTAAATAATACAAAGTACTTTTGCTGACGGTGGTCTGGGGATGAGGGTGGGGCAGACAGAATCTGGTGCAGCCCCGCCTGAGACTAAGTCTCCCCTGAAGTCTGAACCCCTGCTCTCCGGTGCTGGCATGGCTGGGAGGGCCCAGAGGGCAGCATGTGATCATAGACAAAGGTTTGTTTTGGAGGTAAGGTAGAGTTGAGTCAGGGGAAACTCAGGAGAAGAATCTATTGGGAGCAGTCCAGAGGTTAGTCTGTCTGTCTCCTGTCCACAGCATCGGGGAAGAAGGAAGGCTGGTCGTGGGAGCCCTACCTGGAGGAGCAGAAGGCTGTCACCGCCCCTGTCAGCCTCTTCCAGGACGTGAGTCAGGCAATTTCTACCTAGGAAGAGCTTGCATACCCAGTCCAGGAACTCACCACCAACCTCAGACCTTCTGGTGTTCTGTGTGTCTGATATCCCTCAAAAGACTGGTAGAATGGAAGGGGGAGAGGCTGGTTAGGGTCCCAGAGTAGAGAAGGGCTCACTCTTGAGAGGTGCCCAGGATAGGAGGAAGTAGAGAGGTGGGACCCTGGCTCACCCATCACTGGACCTGTGGACTTTTGAATCCTGGTACCTTCTGCTCAGTTCTTGTATGCGGATCTCTCTATGACTTGGGTAAGAGCAAGCCCTTAAATCCAGCCCTGACTTAGCCCACATTTTTCAGAGGACCTGGGAGCTAGTGTGTCCTGCTGTGGATCCCTGCACTAAAGATTCCCAAATAAGCTACCACTTTGGTAATACCAGGCGGGTGGGGTCTAAAGGCAGTTCCTTCACCCCAAGCCCACTAGGCAAGGCTAAGGCTGGATGGAGGCTGGGTCCTCTCCAATCTGTGCGTTGACAGTACCAGGCGGTCACTCATAATAAGAATGGCTTCAGACTGGGCATGAAGTTGGAAGGCATCGACCCTCAACACCCGTCCATGTACTTCATCCTCACAGTGGCTGAGGTGAGCTGAGACTTGCTCCCATATTCTGGTGATGTCTCTCTGGGTAGCCTGATGGGGACTGCTAGGGACATGGAGGTCCTGACTCAGATGACGGAGACACTGCCTTGCCCTCAAAAAGCACCCAGTCTTTAGGGGGTTATGGTGGAACCCACCGAAAGCTAAAATAGGAACAAAACCTAAATATTGGGCGTGGAGACGTTACTGAATGGTGCATCCTGCAGTGCTGGGGGAGCCTGAGGAGGAGGGATCCTGAGGGCAGAGGTGTTGGCATGAGTCCAACCATGATCTCGTCCTCTGGGAGCTCACACTTGTGTGGGAATCAGCCAGATAAACACATCAGCAGCTTACCACATGGGGCAGCAGATGTGAGCAGGGCAGCCCCAAGGGGGCAAGAGGAGCTTCATAGAGGAAAGGCCTCCTGCCAAGCATTGAGGGATAAATTGTGAGTGAGTAGGTGTTCCAGGCAGAAGAAGCAAAAGTCATGGGCATAGAACAGGGAGCCAAGTTCAAGGAGCTGCCATCAGCTCAGTGAGGTCACAGCAGTGTGAGGGGGGAGCGAGAGACGGTAGCAGAAGGAAGGGTCATCAGGGGTCCTCTGAACAGGCCTGAGCCTCGGTAGGTGCCCTTGCGGTTCTGTCCAGGGCTCAAGAGGGCAGGAGGATGTCCTAGACTCTGCCTGTCTCACATGCAGACTCGGCTCATGAGTACATGATCTGTCCTCAATGCAGGATGGGAGAGTGTGGGGCAAGGTTCAGGATGGGTGAAGAGTGGTGGGCTGGGGACCTTGCTAGCATTCGAGACCCTTGAGACCACCAGGCTGGGCCAGGAGAGGTGAGGGAGAGGGAGTGGGAGTCTGCTGGCATCAGAGTCCCTGTGATTCCCCTTCATGGGGCTAGGTGTGTGGCTACCGCCTTCGTCTACACTTCGATGGGTATTCCGAGTGCCATGACTTCTGGATCAATGCCAACTCCCCTGACATTCACCCCGCTGGCTGGTTTGAGAAGACTGGGCACAAACTGCAGCCCCCCAAAGGTAAGGCCTAGCCAGGTTGGTCACAGTGAGGCAGTGAGCCCTCAGACCCATTGGTTCTTCCCTGTGGGACCTCCCCTGTTCCCCGTTCCACCACTAGCCTCTTTTAATCTCATCCTGCTGTGACTAGGCCCCAGGGCTTCTGCTTTGCCCTTGCCCTTAGAGTGACGACCCGGGTCATGTCCCACCTCAGCAGGGTCTCCCTGGGCAGGTTCTTGAGGGTTGGGAGGTCCTTGGGCTTTCCTGATTCTGCTGCTTCAGCGTGGGGTGTCCTCGTGATGGCCCAGCCTCTGTCTGCACGGCACTCTGTTCTTCCCCGCCTGAGGGGCCTAGGTTACAAGGAGGAGGAGTTCAGCTGGAGCCAGTACCTGCGCAGCACAAGAGCTCAGGCCGCCCCCAAGCACCTGTTTGTGAACCAGAGCCACGTGAGTGGCCCCGAGCAAGTGAGAGCGTATTCCCACCCTCTGGGACAGAATCCCAGCAGAAGAGAGCTCATCTACCAGTGCTCTCAGCTCACACCAAATGGGAGGGGCGCTCTGGGCAGGCCGAGGGCCAGAGGGAGACCTGGTTATGGGGCCTGCCCAGTTTCCCCTCCTCCCTACCGCAGAAACCCTGTCCTCCGGGCACCCACCATCTCAGCCTGGGCACTGGGATGCCACTGTCCTTATTTCTTGCATCGCTTTGCTCTGCAGACCTGGGGGTAAGGTCCAAGCCTCTGTTCTGGGAGCTTGCTTTTTTCTTCCTTTTGACCAACACCGCGACTCCCATTTAGTCCCAACGTTCACTCCTTGTCTTTTTCTCTGTTCAAGGCAGCTGGCAACTGTATCCAGCAGTCAAAGTAGCTCCTAATCTCCAGCCAGAAGTCCGCAAGATTTAGGGAACCCCCATTAAAATTGTTACCAGGTCAAGAGTGCAGGGTCCCCAGGGGTCAGGGCGTCCACCATGCCATTCAGGCAGTTACTCTCCCGCCCGGGTCTGGCCCCACAGACCATACCTACAGGTTCCCAGGTGACTGGTGGGGTTCTACCTGCTATTATGAAAGGGAATGCAGACTTCTAAGTCAAACTGTTTAAATCCCGGTCCCACCATTGACTAGCACTGTGGTCCTGCGCAAATTATGTAATCTATAAAATGGAGATGATAATACTTACCTCCACAGGGTTGTTGCAAAGGTCAAGGGAGGTGATGGCTTTTGAAGCTTACGCCCAATGGATGCTCTTCCTCCCCTCTCCCTGCCTCACGACAGCTTCTCCCTCCCAGCACCCACTAGTGACCCAGCCACCTCAATGCAAGCTAGGCCAGGCTGGTCTGTATAGGAGAGGCTTAGACTCAACCAGACAGACTCTCTGGGTGAATGCGTGGCTTTCTGCCTGTCTCTCATCTTCCACCACAGTGAGGCTTCCTTCCTTGGAGGCCACAAGTTCCCAAGTGGCTCGGGGTTGGGGTTATGATTCTGCCCTGGAAGGACCCTCTTTCTCAGCCTGTTTCTCCTGTGCCCCCTACCCTACCCCACCCCAGGCATAACTCCTGGAGAACCTACTCCTTCCTTTGCCAGTGGGTTCTGGGTTAGTGCTAGCCAGCCTGTTATGGCAGCCTCTCTTCTTGCCCACAGAGTCCCCCACCCCTGGGCTTCCAGGTGGGCATGAAGCTGGAAGCTGTTGACCGCATGAACCCGTCCCTTGTCTGTGTGGCCAGTGTGACCGACGTGGTGGACAGCCGCTTCTTGGTGCACTTTGACAACTGGGATGATACTTACGACTACTGGTAGTGGGAGGGCCCAGACTTGGCTGGGGTCGGTGGAGGGGGCGGGGGGCGGTGGTGGTGAGGGGATGGTGGGTGCAGGAGGCAATACTTTCAGACCTCAGTCACCATGTAACCCCAACCTGGTCCTGACATTGATATTTGCTCCGGGGCATCACGGACTGTCCTGTGGCTTTGATCTATATCATAAGAAATACAATGCAAAATTAAATGTTTCATCCTAAAAATACCAAGGTTAGGATGAGCAAACCTGTGATTCATGATTTTCCCTTATACGTTATGGTAGTCTTAGAGTTTGTAGTTAATGCTACAGTTTTCTGACTTCATCAGCCGTCTGTGTAGCTCTCACTAAGCAGTAGAATGAGGTTGGGTGCTGGAGCTGTGCTGTCATAGGCCTCAAAGTGTCACTTGGGACAGTGAAGTATTCTTGGTTTCAGGTGTGATCCCAGCAGCCCCTACATCCACCCGGTGGGCTGGTGCCAGAAGCAAGGAAAGCCCCTCACCCCTCCACAAGGTGACCCTGCAGCCTGAGCAAATGCCCCTTTCCAGGCCTGACCCCACAGCCCTCCTCCTGATCCCTTACCTCAGTAGCTGGGTCTTTAGGGTCTGGGTGAGGGGACAGATGTATCCTGGAGCCTCATCGTCTTTGCCTGGGAGTTGAGAAACCTTTGATTTAAGGAGAGACCTGTCAACCCCTGACCTGTTGAGGTTTAAAGGAAGAAAGTTAGACGACCCCCCTCAGCAAGGGAGCAGGAATCCAGAGCAGAGAAAGTGTGTCCTTTCCTTTCAGAGTATTACTCTGATGCACACACAGGAGAGGTTCAGACGGGGCTGGGCTTGAGCTGGAGCAGCAGGACCAAGAAGGGGGAAGGGGGGGCCAGCGTTCCCAGACAGCCCTGTGAACTGCTTGGTGATATGCTTGGTTCCGGCTAGCACCCTTCTGCCTCAGGAGCCCCTGCCAGCAGCTGGCGCTGGTGGTGTTGGGGGGATTGTACCCTGTCTGTTCTCCGGGTCCTGTTTGGGGAGAAAGAACTTCCCTAGTGTGCCACAGTGCCTAGACATTGCTCTCATCCTCTCCTCTAGACTACCCAGACCCTGACAGCTTCTGTTGGGAGAAATATCTGGAAGAAACCGGGGCCTCTGCTGTGCCTACCTGGGCCTTCAAGGTGGTGAGTCAGCTTTCTCTGCCCCCAGAGCTGACCTCTGGGAAGGCATGGAGCACTTGGCCAGCCACATGGAATGGAGGCCAAGTGGAGTGCTCCCCCTTTGGCAGGCCACAATTTCCAAGTCACAGCAGTTGGGCTCCTTTCTTGGGGCCTCAGCTCTACTGAGCTAGGCCTTGGCCTGAAGGCTGCTGTCCCCCTGCAGCGACCCCCACACAGCTTCCTGGTCAACATGAAACTGGAGGCCGTGGACCGCAGGAACCCAGCCCTGATTCGTGTGGCCAGCGTGGAGGATGTGGAGGACCATCGGATAAAGGTGGCTCCGGGCCCCTCAGGCCAGGGGAGTGGACAGGCTGTTTGGGCAGGAATTCTGTGGACTGGTTAGAGGTCAAGGGCGTGGCATGAGTCAGACATAAGGGAGGCCACAGGTTGTGGGAAGGGAGCTCTACATTCGAGGTCGAAGATCTGGGGTCAAACTTTAGCCTCATCCAGAGTGAGCTTGGGCAAGTCATTTCCCCTCTCTGAGCCTATAAAGTGGGCCTAATGATCCTTTTCCTGTGTGTGGATTGATGGGAGATGCCAGTAACTTAATGAGTGAAGCCCTTGGAAAAAGTGGTGGTGGAGGTGGATTCTGGTGAGGTTGGTGCCTTGGTTCTTCCAATCCAGGATCTTGCTTCTGACAGGCCCCAAGGACGTGGAGAGCCTTCTGGAGCCTGGAGGTCCTCCTGGCTGAGCTGGGCTCATGAGGAATACCTGACCTCCAAGGGCCTTTCCTCCCCAGCTCCACTTTGATGGCTGGAGTCACGCCTATGACTTCTGGATTGACGCCGACCATCCCGACATCCACCCTGCGGGCTGGTGCTCCAAGACAGGGCATCCTCTGCAGCCTCCTCTCCGTGTGTACCTTTCAGACCTTCTGACCCTTCTCCTACTGATGTCCACCTCAACCCCACAAGCTCTGACAGTCCCCTTCCTGCAGCTTGCCCAGGGGATTCTGACTGTGCACACGTGAACCCTAGTGCCTACAGTGAGCTCTGGAATCCCGCATTTCCCCTGCCTCAGCAGTCTCTGCCACACTGAGCCGTTGTTGGGTTTAGGGTACTGAGATGTGCAGGGCGAGCTCGCTTGGGAGCATGTACCTAGGAAGGAGTTATGCACCCAGGGAGTTCTCTCAGCATCCACCAGAGCCACACAGAGCAGACATTATGTTTGCTGAGGAAACCAGGTTTCTTTAAATAAAATCCTGATCTCTGCAGGTAGGGTTGGAGGTCAGGTCACTGCACCACTCAGTTCCAAGTCACGTCGGGTATTGATCCTTCTCAGTTATTCTCCAAATCTGAGTAGGGTCTAAAGAAAGTTACTAACGCCTTGAGAATGAAACAGGGAAACAGAATAACATGAACCTATCTGATGCAGCTTCTCAGGTACAGCTGTGCCTACACCAGCTCTGAGTTGATCTTCTCCCAGAGGGTTTTCCTTCTCTCAGGGGCAGAGATCATGGCCTGAGGTTTGAACAGAGTGTATGAGAGCCAAGCCCTCATTCTCCAAAGAGGGGCAGATACCCAGTAGCAGGAAATGATGTCACAGTCTAGGTTAGGGCCCCTGTAGCTGAAGAACTTGCTCCTAGTTCTAACCTTCCCCCTGGAAACTGTTCCTTCCCTGCCCTCCATCCCCTCATCTCACACCACCACCCCCGCCAAGGACGTTGTGCTGACTCTTTTCTTCCTGCTGCCCCAGGACCCAGAGAGCCCAGCTCTGCCTCCCCTGGGGGCTGTCCCCCTCTCAGCTATCGGAGCCTGCCACACACCAGGACCTCCAAGTACAACTTTCACCACCGGTGAGTGAAGGGCCCCTGCTGAGACCCCCAGGCCTTGTTCAGAGAGGGGCTCTTTGAACCTGCTGTGTGCAGCCAATCGGGATTCACCAGGACACTCTCCCAGTGGGGCCAGAGTTGGGAAGGGCTCAGTGGGAACAAGCATATTCAACCCAGCTTATGCCACCTTCTTCTTCGCTTCCCCAGGAAGTGCCCCACTCCTGGTTGTGATGGTTCTGGTCACGTCACAGGCAAGTTCACAGCTCACCATTGCCTCTCAGGCTGCCCACTGGCTGAGAGGAACCAGAATCGGCTGAAGGCGGAGCTGTCCGACACGGAGGCCTCGGCCCGTAAGAGGAACCTCTCAGGCTTCTCCCTAAGGAAGAAGCCTCGCCATCATGGCCGGTGCGGAGGGCAAGGGTGCAGGGCCTCGTGTCCTCTTGGGCCAGGCCAGGCACTGATTCCCTGCCACGGACCCGGTCCCTCTCTCTCCAGGATTGGACGCCCTCCAAAGTATCGGAAGATCCCGCAAGAAGATTTCCCAAGTAAGTCCTGGGTCATCTACTCCCATGCCCTCCACAATATGTTCACAGTGAGTGCTTAGCAATTGGTGGGATGAGTCACTAGGGGGACCTAGAGGGGGCAACTGGAAGGGAGGCCTCCTTTTCCTCTCGGGCACTTGCAGAGCATAGAGTAGCGACAAGAACACAGGGGTGACCATGGGTTCCAGTCCCGCTTCTCCTGTGGCCTTGCTGTGGTTCTGCAGAAGGGACTCTGAGCCTCTTTGGGCCTCTGGTTCTCCACTGTGCAGCAGAAGGATGCCCCCCAGCCCCGTTCCCCTGGATTCTAGGCCTCCTAGGAGGGAGGCCATGGCTTTCACTTTCTAGCTGTGTGACCTTAAGCAAATCGCTTCATATCTCTGAGTCTCAGTCTCATTTGAAGATATGAGTAATACTTTCAAGTGTCAAGTACCTGAAATAATAGTAGTTACCAGTACTGTTTACTGAGCACCTACTACGGGCCACGCACTGTTGCAGGTGCCATACGTATACTATCGTTGACCTTCTCAGGCATCCTGTAATGTGGACGGCATTTTCTTCTTCTGAGAGAAGAGGAACAGGAGGAGGCTCAGAGGCTGAAGCCGCTTGCCCAAGGTCATTCGGCTCATAAGGGGCAGAGCTGGCATTCAAACTCAGAGCTGACTCCTGCTCTGTGCTGCTGGCGTAACAGGCCAGAAGCACCTAACCCAGATGTCCGTCCACCTCTCGGTCTCCTTCGCCTTAGCTTGGGCTCCACAACCAAGTGTCACAGACTCGGTAGCTTACACAACAGAAATTTATTTTCTCACACTTACAGAGGCTAAAGGTCCAAGATCAGGTATCTGCTAATTTCTCCTGAGACCTTGCTCCTTGGCTTGCAGGTGGCCGCTCTCTTGCTGAGTGTGTCCTCATGTGGTCTGCCCTGTATGCGTGTGTCCTCCCAGTGTCTCTCTACATGTGTTCAAGGACCCCCCGATTGGAGAAGAGCCCACCCTAACAGCCTTGTTTTAACTTAATCACCTGTTTAAAGACCCATCTCCAAATACAGTTGGCCCTTGAACAACAGTGACTTGAACTGCACACAGTCCTGTAAAAGTAGTTTTTCATGATTTTCTGAATAATGTTTTCTTTTCTCTAGCTACCTTTGTTGTAAGAATACAGTATATAATACATATGACATACAAAATATATGTTAATTGACTGTTTATGTCATTGGTAAGGCTTCTAGTCAGCTGTAGGCTATTAGTAGTAAAGTTTTGGGGGAGTCAGAGTTGCACATGGATTTTTGACTGCGTGCGGTGTTGGTGCCCCTAACCCCCACATTATTCAGGGTTAACTGCACAGCCCCATTCAGAGGTACTGGGGGTTGGGCTTCAACATATGCATTTGGGGGAATACGGTTAAGCCCATAACATGCTCCAAAGGGAGGGACAAGGTGACTGAGCCTTCCGTTGGGTGACAAATTCATCTTACATCTTCAGGACAGGGCCTGGGGTGCCTGGTGGTTCAGTCACTTAAGTGTCCAACTTCGACTCAGGTCATGATCTTGCAGTTCGTGGGTTCGAGCCCCATGTCAGGCTCTGTGCTGACAGCCTGGAGCCTGCTTCAGATTCTGTGTCTCCCTCTCTCTCTGCCCCTCCCCCGCTCACACTCTGTCTCTAAAAATAAACAAACATTAAAAAACTTTTTTGGTTTTAGTTCAGCACAGAGCCTGATACACGGCAGGAGCTCTAGGGATCATGCCTTATTTGAGTTGAATGCACACCGTGTTAAGGCTAGAAGAGACCATGAGAGATAGCCTGGCTCATTGCAGTTTCTGGGCAGGACTTAAGGTGTTCCGGTTCTTCAGGAACAGTCTCTGCAACCCAGATGATCTGTAGCATGGTGGTTAAGAGCACAGCCCTGGACTTGGGCAGCCATTTATAGGCTGTGAGACCTTGGGGAGGGACCCCCTGTCTGAGCCTCAGCTTGCTTATCTGTGCAATGCTGAAAATATGCCCACCTCAAAAGCTGGTAGGAGGCTTCTCATTTAGAGAAGGTCAGGTAAAGGGCTTAGCACAATTATGTACTGGTATTATTAGCCTTGTCTATTGGCTCACCTCTTCTTGCTGCCATTCCATGCTGTCTCCTCCTGGTGGAAACAGACTGCACTTCCTGCAGCTTCAGGCTTGAGTGAGAAGGGGCTTGGCCAGCCTTCAGGCCCTCGGAGTTAGGACTTCTGAGGATGGGACTGCAGTGGGCACCTCTTCTACCCACCCAGGGGACATCTGGCCAGCTTCCCCTCCAGGGTCTGGCTCTGGCCACCAGAGGGCGTGTGCCTGTGCGTTCATTCCAAAAGTATCCTGAGAACTTGGGAAGCTAAATCTTTCCAGAGACTGAGGCTGTGGCCCAGAGAGGGCAAGGAACGGCTTACCTAATCATCATCATCATCATCATCATCATCATGCTATAGAATGTTTGTGTCCGCCCAACAAAGTCATATGTTGAAACCTAATCCCCAATGTGATGATATTTGGAGGTGGGGCTTTTAGGAAATGATCAGGTCAAGAGGGTATGCCCTCAGAAATGCGGCTAGTGCCCTTATAAAAGAGACCCCAGAGCCTTCCCTTGTTCCTTCCACCATATGGCAACACAGTGAGAAGTCGGCCATCTGTTAACCAGGGAGTGGGCCTTCACCATATAGTGTATCTGCTGGTGCCTTGATCTTGGACTAACCAGCCTCCAGAACTGTGAGGAGTAAATTTCTGCTGTTTATAAGCCCCAAAAAAAACAGAAGAACCTGCCCCTAGAAGGCTTGCAGTTAGATAAGACACCCTGACTGCCTGTGGAAGTTCCCATCCTGGGCTCCGGGGAAGAAGGATTAGGAGCAAAGCTCCCTACAGCCTCTCAGCCTTGTCCCTAACCTGGTTCCTGGAGAACCAGAAAGAGGACTTAAAACAGGAGGCCAAGGCTGTGGCCGGGCAGATGAAGTGTTTGTGGTGGTAACTGTCAGGAGAGATCCCGACTGTGCTGCAGGCAAGTGCTGAGAGCAGGTGGAGCCGGGGGAGCAGCAGGTCCTTCACGGTGCGGAAGCCTGGGCTGTTTGTGGAGTGTGGCCCAGAGCTTGGGTCTGATAAGCAGACATGGCGGCAGACAGGCAGGCCGAGCTACAGAGAGCAGCCCGTGGGGCTGTTGACAGGATCCCAGAGGCTCCGAGAGTGACTGGAGGTGCAGAGGAGTTAGGGTGAAAGGCTGAAGCTAAGGGCCAAAGGGGCGGGGAAAGCCGGTCTGTGATGAGCTGGGGGAGGGTCCCTGGGGAGGCAGCAATGGCAAGCTGCAGCCGTGTGTCTAGAATTAAAAGCTCAGTGAACAGGAGGGAGGCAGCTCTCTTGGACTGTGGGCAGACAGAGGCAGGGCAAGCCCCATGGGACAGTGGCCACATGACCCAAGGCCAGTCGAAGCTGGTAAGGTAGGCAGGGGCCAGGTGTGTCCAAGCCTGCAAGAGTAGACAAAGTCCAGGCAGGTGAGCTCCAGGCCTGGTCAAGTAGGAGGCCAAACAGCGTCAGTCATGAGATCATACAGCAGCTGAGGCTGGAGGCCAAGAGCCAGGACTACAGGAGCAGGTCAGAAAGCAGGGTGACAGGCAGGGTGGAGTCGGCGAGCGGGTCAGGGATCACCTTCTAGGTGCCGGAACAGGCTGGGGAGTGGGTGGGGGGAAGAATGGAGCTGGAGGCAGTGACAGACGCTTGCGGGGTGGGTTCTTACACAGAAGCACCCTGACTCCGCCAGAGTCAGGCAGGAAAAGAGGACAAACAAAACAGGCTTCTGCTGTCAGGGCTGAGCTTCTCGGATGTTGGAGGCCATCCTGCTACAAGGTATCTAGAGAACAGTCAGGGGTGCTACAGCACCCCCTTGCCGGGGCCCCGGGTGATGCAGCCTCAGAGAGAGAGAGGGCTGGGCGGGTCCTAACAGCTGACTCCTGAGAGTCTGTAACGCGAGGCGCTCACTTCACCAGGAGGAGTGGGCAGTGGCTGAGGAGTCAGATCTCCCTGTTGGCTGTGCAAGTCTCTCAGGAGGCCCTGGTCCCCCCTAGGGGCATGGGTAGGAGTGGGCCTCAGGGACCAGCTTAGTCCTCAGCGCCAGCCTGCCAGCCTCTGCCTCTGCCTTCAGCACTAGCTCCCGACGCCATGCACCAGTCCCTCTTCACGTCAGCCCTGTCGGCCCGCCCTGACCGCTCGCTGTCGGTGTGCTGGGAGCAGCACTGCAAGCTCCTGCCGGGAGTGGCAGGCATCTCGGCCTCAGCAGTTGCCAAGTGGACCATTGACGAGGTGAGAGCGAGGACCCCTCCCCACTCCTCTTCCCCACTTGGTGCTGTCACCACACCACACCCTGGAAGGAGGGTTCAGGAAAGGCCTTTGTCAGGCAGAGCAGGCACTGCACCTGACACTACCTCCCGCTCATCCCTCCCGTCCACAGCCCCTCCTGGTGCCCAGCAGGGGCCGAGACGTGGGCCAGCAGGCCTACCCCGGTGGGTGGGGAGAGGGACGTGCTGCTGGTTCACGTGGAGTCCAGCAGGAGAGACAGGCTTCCCCTGGGCCTCTCCTTGCTCACCCGGCACCAGAGACACAAGGATCCTCTTGGGCTAACAAGAAAAAGCAACACTGTCGAAGCCCAGAGAGCACCAAGTCCACCTGGGCCCGCCTCTCCCCTCCCCCCTCCCCCCAGCCCCTTGGCAACACGTCTTCTTTGGTTTCCAAGGTCTTCAGCTTCGTTCAGACCCTGACTGGCTGTGAGGACCAGGCACGACTCTTCAAAGATGAGGTGAGGTGAGGTACAAGTGCAGAGCGGGGACAGAAGGGTCACTCAGTGAGACGGCAGGGAGCAGGTGGCCTCACCAGCACTGCCTCCTCTGCTAGGGAGGGCCCTCTGTTGTCCGGCCTGTGGGAGACTGGTCACAGTGGCCCATGCCTCTGGGAAAAATCGGGTATAGGCCGTGGCCCAGCTTGTGAACCTGCTGTGTTCAGAGCGTCCTCAGGAAGGAAAATGCCTCCTGGAGACAGGGCTCCATTCACTCCTCTCTGCTCTCTGCCCAGCTTGTTTTCCAAACCTAGGCTTCACCAGGGACAGTAAGTTAAAGTGTGTCTTGAATGGCACAGGTATTGCCTTTTACTTCAAGGATCCTAACACATACTTAAAACTGAGACCCAAAAGCTTACCAAGGATAAGAAGCCATGAGTTGTACATAAAAGAACCCTAGCTTTGCAGACAGTGTAGATGTGAATCCCAGTTCTGCTGGTTTGAGCTCTTTATTGTCTCTGAGTCCGCATCTTCTTATCTATAAGATGGAAGTAGAGCGGGTATAACAACAACCTTGCAGGGCCATTGTGAGCATTGGAAATGGTGAACGGATCATTGTACCAGACTGTCTAGTATAACATATCACCACCATGCTGTAGAATAGTATATAAATCCTATCACTATACAAGAGTGCCTGATACAGTGGGAGCTCAGTGGTGGTTCTGACTTTTAATAGTTGTCCTTAAGTAAAGAACTTTACTGTGACTCTCCTAGTTTACACAATTTGAAACTAGAAGGGACTTTGGAGTTTGTTTAGATCTTCTTTCCAAAGAATACATGCATCCCCCTTCACCCAGCAGCATGTAGTCTCAGCCCCTCCAGGTCAGGTGCCCAGAAGAAAGAAGTCTGCTCCTCTTCCCCTAGAAGCTTCTCTTTATCCAGACCCAACACAGTCAGCCGTTTCTTCATAGTGTCCTTGTGTGGTGGAGCCCCCAGACTCCTCCCCATGTGGGGTGTGGCCTCGTGGGCTGGTGATCTTACTGTCACATATGTGTCCACAGCTGTACCCTGGTTTCAGATGCCTTGTGACCAGCACAGAACACACTGGCTGTGTTCTGCCCCCTCCTAGATGTTTTTTGATTTTATATTTAAAAGGATTTTATAGAGCAGTTTTAGGTTCACAGCAAAATTGAGAGAAACGTACAGATTTTCCATATACCCCCATCCCTGACATGTGCCCAGCCTCCCCAGTTATCACCTCCACTCAGAGTGGTGCACTTGTTATTACTGACAAACTGATACCTAGATTGTTTTTTCACGGATAAAAACATACATGGAACGAAAATGCACGCATCTTAAAAGTACAATTCCACAAGTGTTGTGAAATGTGTACACCCAGAACCCAGTACTTCAGTCAAGATATAAAACATTTCCATCATACCAGAACGTTCTTTCATGACCCCTTTGTCAGTCTCCGCCCTCATGGGCAACCACTGTTGTAATCTTTAGCACCATAGGTTAGTGTTACCTGTTCTTGAACTTCTTATAAATGGGTCCAGCTTCTATTCTTTGGTGTCTGTCTCTTTTCACTCAGTGTAATGTTTTTGAGGTCCATCCGTGTTATTGTGTATACTGGTGGTTTGTTCATTTTTATTGCTGAGTAGTGCTCCATTTTATGAGTAGCCCACAGTTCTCCTGTTAATGGATATTTGGGTGGTTTTCTTTTCCCCTAGATATGAACTATATATATATATATATATGTATGTATATATATATATATATATATATGTATGTATGTGTATATATATATATATATATATATTTTAGTAACATTTAAGTTTGCATGAGCTTTGTTACAGCCATATCAGACCAGTTTGGAGGTCATGAAAGTCCCCAAGTGCCTTTTATATCAATTATCCATTGTAGTCTAACCACATCTTCCACTTTGTTACTTGTACCACTGGGTTGTTTTTTTTTTTTAATTAACCTAATGTAAAACTTTACATTTATCCCTATTAAATGTTATTTTGTTGGCTTCATAGTCTCATTGTTTTAAATCTTGATTCTGTCATCTCTGATATTAATGAGCCTTTCCAGTCTCATACAACTTGTCGTTTGATAACTAAGCCTTCTGTGTTTTAAGTCACACCTTCACCACACGTGTTTAATGAAATAGAACCATGTGGTACCCTGCAGAGGTCTTCCTTTGGTGACAAGAGTCTTAAGTGCTCTCTGAGTGCATGTGTTCAGCCAGCCACAGAACCACGCAAGAATTTGGTCCTCGTCTCTCTCCCCAGGGCATCTACCTCATCTCTCAGTTCAGCATGGTCTGTGATACAAAAGCAATGGCCAAAGGGGGCAAAGGGTGGACTGTCAGCAACAAATGGAGTCTCAGTGGGGAGCAGGACCTTTGTGAGGGCTGAGGATGATCTTTTCCAGGACCTGGTCCACGGCATCAACTTCCCCAAGGAGGCGCATGCTCCAGGGAGTGGCCTTTGTCTGGCTGGACTGATGCATTCAGACACACGGGTCAAGAATCTCTCCAGCCGGGACACAGACCGGTCATGAGAGGGATATTTCATGAGTGAGAAGTTAGAGAGCAAAGCAGACAGATGGTCTTATGGGTAGTCAGCCTGTCCAGTCTGGCAGTTGGCACTGACGGCCCTAAGGAAAGTCTGCCCAGATTCAGATTAAATCACCTCCCTTCCTCTCTGCCTTCCTAACCCCCCTCTTAAGAATAATAGCTCATAGGTAATACTGTGTACCTCATAACTGCATCACCCAGACACACTCACAGTGTCTGCCTGTTTACTGTCAGCAGCACTAACACTCACCAGTGGGTTTATGGGGGGACCGCAAACAGCCAGTGTTTTGAGGCCACTGTCAGTGACGACTGAGAAGATATTATGCAAACACACATTGAAATCAGACCAGTCAACAGAAAGAAAGAGAAAGTGTATGTGTGTGAACATGGGGAAACCAGTGGATATCTCTCTTTCCTTCTCTGTCCCCATTGCTGTCTTCCTTTTTTCCTTTCTCCTTCCCTTCTCCTTTCTCCTTTTCCTTCCTCTTCCCGTCTCTGTCCTCCGTCCCTCCTCCCATATATCCTTTACTCCCTATTCTCTTTCTCCCTTCCCCACTCCCCATGGATACCCCACCTCTCCTTCACGCCTTGCCTTCCCCGCGGCCCTCTCCACCTTCTCCCTACTTTCCTTCCACCTCCCTCCCCCAACCCCTCAGATGATTGACGGCGAGGCCTTCCTTTTGCTGACACAGGCGGACATTGTGAAGATCATGAGCGTCAAGCTGGGCCCAGCCTTGAAGATCTATAACGCCATTCTCATGTTCAAAAACGCCGATGACACCTTAAAGTGAGTGGCTCAGGGCTGGGCTCTCCTCCAGCCTGAGCTGGGCCTCCCTCTGCAGCTGATGCTTCCTTCCTGACTTGAGTTCCTCATATCCCCCCCGCCTCTACTCCCAACACCCTCTACATCTTACCAGGGGTCCTCCTTCTCTCCGGGGCTGCTTCCTACAAGGTACGTGGGAGCAGAGGAGCCCTGGGGAATTTGGAGTCCTGGCTCCCGCATCCTGGGGCTCATCTGCCACCAGGCACACCAGTGAAAGTGTGACTGGGCTGGAGGAGCGTTACCAGTGGAGCAGATCGGAGGTGCCCTGCCTATGGCAGCCCCACACCTCCAGCTGACTTGTTTTATCACCAAAGGGTCTTTTTCTTAGCCGTTAAGGACATTCTGGTAGAATGGGAGGCCTCCCGTCAGAGGCTCATTTCTCTTTGGCATCTCTCCATGCTTTTCTTTCCTTGGCTCCTACCCAGAAGTGACCCTGCCACACACATCTTTACTCACTCTGCTGTCTGGTTTTCCAGGGCAGGGCCCATGCCATCACCCACCCAGACCACTGGCTCTTCCCTCTTGGATGGGTGAGCCTCAGAAGCATGTTTTCATAGGCCCACTGGGAGTTTCTGGCTGCCTTTCTCCCTTTTACCCACAAGTGGGGGATTCCAAGCCAAGATGCCTTTGTAAGCATGCCCAGTTCTGGATCGGCTAGCATTTTAGTGGCCCACGCCAAGTCCTGTTTCTAGCAGAATAGGTGATTAGAGCCTGTTTTACCTCTGCAGAAAAGGTCAAGGCTCCACGGATGTTCCCCATATACCCTTCCTCTATCAGGTGTGGGGAAGAGGCAGCTCAAGGGTATGTCAGAAAATCTCTGTCTTTGGCCAGAGGGAAAGCTCCAGCAGGCATGATGGTCCCCAAAGCTGGGCATAGCGTCCTTCCCTGCAGCCATGCATCTCAGCCAAGACATTGCCCATGGGGTGAGGGCCCCACACCTGCCAGGCCTCAGGCTGTGGGAATATGCCACTATGTCTAGCACACATACCTCATGACATCACATTCGACCTGTCCCTGAAATGTCTTGCTTTTGCGGAGTCTTACAAAGCCCACTTGCACTTGGGCCTTGGGAAGGCGAATTCCTCTAGCTTTGAATTCTCTGTGGCCCCTACCTTTCGTACCACCCTCCGTCTGTCCTGCACTGCCAGCCAGGTGCCTGCTGGGGCTCTGGGACTTAGACCTTTCTGTCCAAGTGGGGGCCTAGCCTCCACCGAGCCACTGCCAGGCCAGCCGGGGTGGGGCAGAGGCAGAGGGCCCAGCGGGAGCTGGCCCTACACAGAGGTGAGGAGCAACCAAACCACGCTTCTGTGGCCCCAGGTGCTGAGATGGGCCCGTGGGGTGCAGAGCCAGGCCGCTTCCCTCAGTCACATGGTGTGTGTGCACCTAGGGCACCCTTGGGAGTGTTTGACAGGTGCAGCTATGAGGCTCGATGCTGGGAAAACGTCAAGGGCTATTATTGTTAAAATATGAAGCTTTATCTTCCCCACAGAAGTGGGACACTCAAAGCTCTGTTGATTTCCTGCCACAGTCCAGTAGGAGACCCTCTCTTACGTGGGGTCACACAGCTTTGCCAGCACAGCCATTCAGCCACCCAGCTGAACTCCCACCTGGCTTCGGACGTTCCTTCCCTTCGGCCCCGAGAGGCAGCTCTGAGCACAGGCTTCCCGAGAGGAAAGTGGGCAGTCTCTGCCTCTGGCTGACACTCGGGTTTACGGAGGTTGCATTGCCCCCTTGGCCAAGAGTAAGGAGGAGCGAGTCTGAGCCTCTCTGACTTGGTTGCTTGGGTGGTGGCAAAACTCACCAGCTCCTTGGCTTTGCTCCTCTTTGAAACTGAGGAGAGATGCTCACTGGCTTTGTGGTGTGAAGAGGAGGCAGCAAGTGCTCACAGCTGTGCTGCAGGACCTCGCCTGTCCTAGCGAGTAGGCCTGGGACAGCTCTGCCATGTGGATCTACCAACCACACTTCTAGTGCTTGCCCACGGGAAGGGCAAGGTGGACTTAGGGCCTTGAGAAAAGGACCCCCAGGCTCTGAACTTTGAGACCTCAGCACTTTCTGCACCAACGTCAGATTCTTTGGGGAAAAAAAAAAAAAAAACCATAAAAAGAAGGAAAGAAATCTGCCCTACTGCCCCTTCACCCCCGTCCTGTCCCCAGACAAGATCATCGCACCTTGACCTGGGTGGCCAGTGAAGGGAGAGGGTTGGTGCCAGTGCCCATGCTATGTGCCTCTGCCCTGCTCTCCAGCAGCAGACACCGCTTACACTTTGGCCCCAGCAGCCGCGACCCGCCCTTGCCCAGCCCTGGCTTAGGGCGCTGAGGACCATTCTGTTTAATTTCTGAAGCAGAGAGAATGATCCCAGAGTTCGAAAATGAAGCCTGTTTGCACTTTCATTCACATGCACTTTGGTGGAATTGTTTTTGTACTTACCGTGTGTGTGTGTGTGCGTGTGCGTGTGCGTGTGCGTGCATGTGTGTTCTTTAAGAGAATCCTCTGGTTTAAGATAAAATGACTCTTGACTCTTGAGAGAGAAGAAGTTAAAACTGTGGTGTTTTGTCAGTGTATTGAAACAACATAAATAAACTTGGAACATCTGGATGATATATAGTCAGAGTCTGTTTGTATTTTCTTGGTAAAACATCCAGAAAACATGAAATGTATATCAATAGTGCCATCACTGAAGAGAATAAAGTATTCTTTTTGTTGTTAGGAGTCCTTATTCTATTTTAAAGATAGGAAACAAAGGATAAAGATAAATGGATATACTTGTCTACACTGAGAAATGTAAACAATGGGAACCCCCAAAGAATAGTGTGGAAAGGGCCTGATCCTCGACAGTTTAAAAATGGTCAAGGGCAGAAAATTCAATGAAGCCTCCAGTTTTTAAAATAACATCATACTTTCAGGTGGGGAAATGTCAAGCTGAATGGTTAGACTCTGTTAAGTTTCCCAGAGACTGAGCAGGTGGGAAAGTGGCAGAAATGCCCTGTTCGATCACGTCAACCCCTTTCTTGTCACTATCCTTAATTTCTTTGCCCTGCTGCTCTTCTAGACTACTTAGCTAGAGTACCAACCGTGGAACTGTCCAAAGCCCATCTTCTCCACACCTTTCCCGAGAGCTTATCTGACTAAGGGGATTGGTGCCATGGTTGACTGATGGTCTCTGGCTTCTGTGTGGAACCTCAAGGCTGCCCAGGAAACAGTTAGTTTTTTGTGGGAGTTATCTTTGATTTACCTTTTCATACTCTTCAAACATCTTGGGGTGCCTGGGTGGCTCAGTCGGTTAAGCGGCCGACTTCGGCTCAGGTCACGATCTCGCGGTCCATGAGTCCGAGCCCCGCATCAGGCTCTGGGCTGATGGCTCAGAGCCTGGAGCCTGCTTCAGATTCTGTGTCTCCCTCTCTCTCTGCCCCTCCCCCGTTCATGCTCTGTCTCTCTCTGTCTCAAAAATAAATAAAAAACATTTTAAAAAAAATTAAAAAAAAAAAACATCTTGCCCCATTACCTTCCCTGTTGTCTCAATACATGTGTTCATCATCTATATCACAGAGAAAATGAAAGTCATCAGGAGGAATACCTCCACCCTCCTGCCACTTCATCTGCCAATCTCCTCCCATCCATTTCCATTCTTACTTCTTTCCTCCCTATTATAGTAGAAGAGTTGATCCTTCCACTTGTAGAAGCTAGTCCTCTACCAGCCATGGCTGCTGTAAAAGGAAAAGAAACATTAAGAGACAAGAAAGGACTTTTGGAAATTTAAAATTGGTTGCAGAGATAATTCGACACATGGGTTGAAAGATAAAGTTGATGTTGCCCAGGAAGTGGAATAAGAAGACAAGGAAATGAAAAACGGGAAATAATATTAAAGGACTAGCTGGAGGTCCAATATACAACTTATAGGAATGCCAATAAAAGAGAACAAAGAAATTATATTTAAAAAAAAAACTTTTACTAAAAGGAAATTTCACAGAGTTGCAAGACTATAGTTACCAAGGTGAAAGGTTATACTGAATGCCTGAAACAGTGGGTGAAAAGGAATGACACTAAGCTACATTACTGTGAAATATCAGAATAATGACAACAAAGGATTTAAAAGCTTCCAGAGGGAATAAAACAGGTCTCATCCAAAGGAACATGAATCAATAGCATTGACCTCTCAACAGCAATGCTGGAAGCAAGAGAGTGCAGCAATGTTTTCACAATTCCAACGGAAAGTTACTTCCACCCTAGAATTCTGTACCCACCTGAGCTGTCAATCAAATGTGAAGGCAGAAAGAGCATTTTCAAACATACGTTTCAAACTTTTATCTCCTGTGAACCTTTCCTCAGAAAGCCACTGGAGGATGTGCTCCATTAAAATGAGAGAGTAAATCAAAAAAGAGGAAGATCCCCAAAATGCAAAGGCATTTCAGGGCATCTGGGTAGCCCTGTCCGTTAGGCGTCCGACTCCTGATTTCAGCTCACACTTTGTGAGATCAAGCCCTGAGTCAGGCTCTGAGTTGACAGCATGGAGCCTGCTTGGGATTCTCTCTCCCTTTCTGCCTGCCCCTCCCCCACTCGTGTGAACATGCTCTCTCTCTCTCTCTCTCTCTCTCTCTCTCTCTCTCTCTCTCTTTCTCTTTCAAATAAACATTTTTTTAAATGCAAGGATAGTTCAAAATAGTCAGTCTATGTATACACCACATTACTAGAGTGAAGGGGGGAAGAAACACAATCATCTCCATTGATGCAGAAAAGGTATTTGCCAAAATCCAACACTGTTTCACAAGAAAAACAGAAAGCTAGGAATAGAGGGGGAAGTTTCTCAACATGATAAAAGACATCTACAAAAAACCCCACAGCTAATATCATTCTCAATGGTAAGAGACTTTCTCCCTAAGATTGGAACCAGACATGGAAGCCCACTTTTCACCACTGCTTTTCATACTGGAAGTTCTAGACAGAGCAATCAGATAAGAGAAATAAATAAAAGGCACCCAAATTGGGATGGAATAAGTGAAACTATTCATGGATGACATGATCTTATATAAAAAAAATCCACAAGAGATCTGCCATAGCTGCTAATTTAAGCAAAATCACAGGGTATAAGATTAACACATGCAAAAATCGCTTGTTGTTTCTCTACCCCTGCAACAAACAATACAAAAAGGAAAACAGGAAAGAAACTCTACTTACAACAGCATCTAAAAAAATGAAATACCTAGGAACAAATTTAAAGAAGGAGGTGAAAGGCTTATATACTAAAAGCTACAAAACCATTGCTGAAAGAAATTTAAAAAGACCTACATTCATGGAAAGACATCTGTGTTCATGGGTAGGAAGACTTAATACTGCTAACATGTCAACACTACCCAAAGTAACCTATAGACTCAAACCCTATTGAAATGCCAATGGCCTTTTTTCAGGAATAGAAAAGCTGATCTTCACATCCATATGGAATAGCAAGAGGATCTCAAAAGCCAAAACAATCTTGAAAATGGACAAAGTTGGAGGACACAGATCTTCTGATTCAAAACTTGCTGCCAATATAATCAAAACTGTGATATTGGCATAAGGATAGACGTAAAGACCAATTGAATAGAATTGAAAGTTCAAAAACTAACCCATACATCTATGGCTAGTTGATTTTTTATTAGAATTCCATTCAGTGGGGGAAGAACAGTCTCTTCATCAACTGGTACTGGGACAACTGGATCTCCACTTGTGAAAAAATGCAGTTAGACGCCTACCTTATACACATAAAAAATGAACCCCAAATGGGTCAATGACCTAAATATAAGAGCTAAAACTGTAGAGGTAAAATAAAACATGGAGGCAAATCTTTATGACTTTGGAACTGAAGGTGAATTCTAGATGTGACACCAAATGCACAAGCAACAAAAGAGAAAACAGACAAGTTGAAGTTCATCAAAATGAAAGACTTTGGTGCATCAAAGGACTTCATCAAGAAAGTGAAAAGACAACCTATAGAATGGCAGGAAATACTTGTAAATTGTCTATCTGACAAGAGTTCAATATCCAGAACGTACAGAGAACTCCTAAAACCAAACAACAAAACGACAAATAACCCAAATAAAAAATGGGCAGAGGGCTTGCCTAGACATCTCTCCAAAGACTACCATAATGGCCAATAAACACATGATAAGATGCTCCACATCATTTGTCATTAGAGAAATGCCAATCAAAGCCACACAAGCTGCCACTTCACACCCACCAGGATGGCTGTCAGCATAAAAATGGAAAAGAATCATTGTTGGCAAGGGTGGAGAAGCTGCTGGCTGGAATGTAAAATGGTGCAGCCACTGTGGGAAACAGGTTGGCTGCTTGAGGAGGAGTTTGGTCCCTCAAAAAGCCAGACATAGAATTACCACATTACTCAGAAATTCCAGGTATGCACCTGAAAGATCTGAAAAGAGAACTTGTGTGCCACTGTTCACTGCAGCATTATTCACAATAGCCAAGAGGTGGAAAGGACCCAAGTGTCCACCGGTAGATTGATGGGTAGACAAAATGTGGTCTATCCATACTACAGAGTATTACTCAACCATAAAGAAGGATTAAACCCAGGGGCACCTGGGTGGCTCAGTCGGTTAAGCGTCTTGACTCTTAATCTTGGCTCAGGTCATGATCTCATGGTTCATGAGATCAAACCCCATATTGGGCTTCGTGCTGGCAGCGTGCTTGGGACTCTCTCTCCCATCCTCTCTGCCCTCCCCCACTTCTCAAATAAATAAATAAACATTTTTTTAAAAGGATTAAACAACATGGATGAACCTTGAAAACATGATGCTAAGTGGAATAAGCCAGGCACAAAAGGACAAATACTGCATGATTCCACTTAACAAGAAATATCTAGCATAGGCACGTTCATGGAGACAGAAAGTAGACTGGAGGTTACCAGGGACTGGGGCAAAGGGGGATGGACAGTTATTGCTTACTGGCCATAGAGTTTCTCTCTGAGGTGATGGAAAAGTCTTGTAAATAGATAACGATGATGGTTGTACAACAGTGTGAACGTACCTAATGTCACTGAGCTGTCCACTTAAAGATGGTTGAGGTGGCAAATTTTGTTGTATAGATTTACCCACAATTTCAAAATTAGGAAAGAAAGAAAACAGAAAGAGGAAGGAAGGAAGGAAGGAAGGAAGGAAGGAAGGAAGGAAGGAAAACAGAAAACATAGGTGTCCACGAAGTAGGACATCCAACAAGGAGAGAGATGAAGGGAATGTCCAGAGTGATGGGAAGGAAGGGCCAGGTTGACAACTGAACAAGTGTCCAGGTGAGAAGAGAAGAATGAAAATGTTCAGAAAGGATGAAAACAAAACAAACAAATGAATCAAAACTGCTGTATTATTGTATTAAGAGGATATTTTCAGCTCTATCAGAGTTTAAGAGAGAAGTTGTGTGTGTGTGTGTGTGTGTGTTTGGTGTGTATTTGATATTTCAAACCATCAAAGGAGGTAGTATTAATTAACTTTAGGAAACGCAGAAGCGTGAGTTTGGATGGGTGAGATCTAAAGGTTCTCGTTCCGTAGTAGAAAGGAGTCCACTTGATAATTTTTAAAATCATAAGGAGGAGGAATATCAGGATAATCATGCTATTTAGACACATGGAGATCAATTCCCAAGGAAGCAGCTTTTTAAAAATTTGAGGAGTGGGAAAGGACCTGATCTTTTTCATTATCCACCTCATAGTCCTATTTGATTTGGGGGGAATGGGGGAGAAGGGAGGGTGCAAGAGAGCGAGGGGCAGAGACAAAGTGAGTGAGAGAGAGACAGAGAGAGAAGTGGGGCTCACCCGAAGCGGGGCTTGTGCTCACCTGATGTGGGACTTGAGCTCACCTGATGTGGGACTTGAACTCGAGAACCATGAGATCATGACCTGAGCCAAAGTCAGATGTTTAATGACTGTGCCACCCAAGCGCCTGTCCTATTTGATTTTTTTAAACTTTTGTACATTCATCCATTTCTAAAAATCTTTTTTTCAGGAAGAAACCTGGGGCCCCTCTCAGGACTATGTGTGAACACTGGCCCAAAGGTCCTGTGCCCAGCTCATGTGAGTGACAGATTTTTCCCTACGAATCCCGTGGCCCTTATCCCCTCTGCCTGTGGATGAACCTGCAGGTGAGAGAAAGGGTGTGTGCAGGTGGAGGAAATGGTAGGAGTGTGGGTGGGGGCCAAGGAAGCACAGAAAAGTGGGCTGAGGAACGTCAAAGTGGAGGGAATATCCATGGACGTAGGTTCCCATTGGTTCAGTCTCTGGCTCCCCTTCTCATCCCTGAAAACATGTCTTTGGCCTTCATACCCAAACGACAGAGTCCGGCCAGCCAGAGGGAGAGGAGGGGACAGGGAGGGTGGCAGGGGAAGGAGGAGGAGGAGGAGGACAGAGAAGAGATGCACCCCTGCGGTGGCCTTGCTGCAGGGGTGGCCTGGCTATTTTCTGCAGCATCGGGGAGGGAAAGGCAAGTGGAAGCACTGCTGATAGCCATGTCAGTTGGCCCAGCTTTTTACACGAATTTGGTAGATAGGTCAAAATGAACCCAGCCCTCCCCCTGGACAGGAGTTTATCAGACAGAAACAGGAGTGCAAGGCCACAGGACATTAACACATCCGTGTTCTCCACGGCCTTGTTAGAATTATTGTGAAATTGGTAGCAGCTTAAATGTCCAACAGCAAAGAAATGGTAAATAGGGAACAAGGATACAGAAATTAATCCTACATTATACAATGTGAGGCAGATGGGTTTTTTTTAAAAAAACAACTGAATCTCTTTTTATTTTTAAATTTTTTTAATGTTTATTTTTGACAGAGAGAGAGAGACAGAGCATGAGCGGGGGAGAGGCAGAGAGACAGGGAGACACAGAGTCTAAAGCAGGCTGCAGGCTCTGAGCTGTCAGCACAGAGCCCGACGCAGGGCTCGAACCCACAGACCGTGAGATCATGATCTGGGCCGAAGTCGGACACTCAACTGATTGAGCCACCCAGGTGCCCCAAATCTCTTATGTGTTGACATGGAAAGATGTGTGTGAGAAAAAGTGAGTTGCTATGCATATGTATAGTACGGCCTGTTTTTCTGGGAAAACTAGTATAAGATATATAGGTTGTAGACGAAGGTCCAAAAGGGTGGTCACCATTTAGTTTACAGCAGTTACTTTGGAAATGAGATTAAAGATGGGTTAGAGGAGAAGATTTCACTTTATTCCATGTTCTACATGCTGGAATTTTTCAAAACAGTTTATGCAGAACCATCTTGTGGGGTTGTTAAAAACCAGCTTTGGGAATGCAGGGGGAGGAGGAGCCTGGTGGAGCTGAAGCAGGGCCGCTCAGGAAGGGGGCAGGACCCAGGGCTGGGCCCTGATTTGCTCCTGGCATGTGGGCAAGCCATGGCCCCTGTTTGGGCGGAGGCTGGACGCTTGGTGCTGTGTGTGCTGCTGACGGTGGGGACGAGGGCATGCAGGGCCACCCCAGGGCACATCAGAGCAGCCGGGCCTTCAGGCGCTAGAGTGAGTTAGAAGTTGCTGACATGCTAATGAAAAGGCAATGGAGGAAGCTGCGTGACAGACCCTGAGTTGCCAACTGAGGAGGGCTCACCGGGCAGAACTTTTCTCACCTGTGCAGCGGGCCAGGCCCTGCCCCTGCCCTGAGTTAGAACCCTCAGTCTGGGCAGCTGCAGATGAACCAGGACAAAGCCTTCCTTCCATGCAAGCTGGGGAGGGCTGAGCCCTGGTTCCTGAGCCTCGGGTCTCCAAAGGGCAGAGTGGAACAGGGGCTCAGCTCGGCTGCAGTTCTCTTCCCAGGACGGTTCCCCGAGCGGTGCCAGAGCAGGTGAGCTCTGGGCAGCAGACTTTGGCTCAGCATGAGGGTGTGCCAGAGTCTTCAGGCAATGAGGCTGGCTCAGGACGGAATGAGCCGTCCATCCCCAGAGGTGTCTGGGGACGGGCTAACTGCAGAGGCTGGTGGTCCCCTTCCAGGAAGGGGTGGAGAGGACAGTTGTGTGAGACAAGCCCTTTCAATGGCCAGTCCTCCAGGCACTAAGGGAAAGGGGATGTGATTTAGCTGGTGGAGTCAGGGAAGGTTATGTGGGAGACTAGCATTTGGGCTGAACCTGGGAGCCATTTCAGAGAACGCAAATGTGACCATGTGGCAAGGGACCTCAGAGACCCTCCCTGTGAGGCAGGACACACAGGATCCTCACCAATCCACATGAGGCTCAGGGAGCTGGAGTCACTTGCCCAAGGTCACACAACTTGAATTGTACAGTAGCTCTTAAAAGTTCAGAGGGTCCCTGGGGCAGGGCCTGTCTAGAAGCCAGTGGGTACAGCTGGGCATCTTGATTCAGGTCCAGAGTTAATTAGTAACGAAAGGCCCTGCAACCAGCTCCCCGCTGGTTTGGGAGCCAAGCGAGTGGGTGACAGGTCGCTCCCGGCTGGGAAGGTTGTCCGGCAAGTCAGGACTGGGTTTCAGGTCAGACGGACCATGCCGAGAGACAGGAGGGCAGAGCTGTGCCCAGGACTGCTCCCCAGGACCTGAGCTTGGACCCAGAGTTTTCAGGTGAGAGGCTCAGGCATGAGCAGGACCCCTGCCTGCCAGCCTGCTGGGCTGCCAAGCTGACACACGAGGTACCTGGCTCCTTTCCTTTCTGGCTACCAGTTTCCTCCCTTTCCTTCCTAACACCGTCTTTCCTAATTCCCTTCCTTCCTTTTTCTTTCCTAACTGTCCCTGCCTTCCTCTCTTCTCTCCTAATTTCCTTCCTTCCTAGCTTCTTCTCCCCTCTCTCCTTTCCCTTCCTTCCCTCTCAACTACCTCTCTGCCTCCTGGGCCACCCGATTTCCTTTCTTCCTAACTAATCCCTTATACCCTCACTTCCTTCCCTCTAAGCCCATGCCTTCCTCTTCTAACTTCCTAACTTCTTCCTGAAATTCCAGGACACAGGCTTTGGAGTCAGACTACTTAGGCTCAAGTTCCAGTTAGATCCTTTACTAGCTAGGGGTCTTGATCAAGCCACTTCACCTCTCCATGCCTCAGTTTCCTCCTCCTCAAAACAGGGATAATGATGGTTTCTAACCCCTGGTGCTGTGGGAACAAAATAAGACCAAGCTGGCCCTTGGTTGCACTGTTATTGGTATGTCATTGGTATGCACTGGGCAGACGGGCATGTAAATGAATAAATTCCAGCAGAATGAAGACAAGTGTAATAACAGCAGTGGGCCCAAAGAAGGGGACAAGAATTTATGGGATCGGGGCCAGGGGATGATCTGGCAAGACTTTTGGGGAAAGCATATGAGGCTGAATGCAAAGGGCTAGCCAAGAAGACCAGAACGGTCAAAGCAGTGCACCAAGGACAGGGAACTGTGTGACCCCCACCCTCACTGTGTCCAGCAGGCCCAAGGACGAGTGAGCAGGTCCATGAGCTGGTGGGACAGAGGCATGCAAGTCTAGGCTGGGACACTTAGAAGGAAGGGGCGGGCTTGTGGGGCTCAGGGAGGGACTTGGGCCACACCCTGGGAGTTCCCAGGGGTCTCTATAGGTCTGAATAGTCAGGAGAAGGTATTGATGCCCAGCCCCTGGGCATCAGAAGACTATGCTGCAGGAGTGATAGCAGCCATAGGCTGAGAGCTGCACAGGTGTGAGTACCAGTCAAGGCAATGGGAGTGTGGTGGGAAGTGCACATGTCAGAGTTCTCCCCAGGCCTTAGTGCTGCAATATTAAGTGAACAGCAACACCTTGAGACATTTTACACAAAGGTACAAATACAAAAATTAGCCTAACCCACTGTCCCCTTGGGTCACAACCCTCTAGCCTTTTTTGGTGGCTACACACAAATGTATCTGCACATACATGTCTTTCTTTTCTTTTTTTTTTTTAATTTTTTTAATGTTCATTTATTCTTGAGAGAGAGACAGACAGACAGAACACAAGCAGGGGAGGGAAAGAGAGAGAGGGAGACACAGAATCCAAAGTAGGCTCCAGGCTCTGAGCTGTCAGCACAGAGCCCAACACGAGGCTCAAACCCATGAACCACGAGATCATGACCTGAGCCAAAATAAGACGCTCAACCCGCTGAGCCACCCAGGTGCCCCACATTCTTATAAAGATGGTATCCCTGATATACCTATCATTTTGAAAAGTCCTTTTTTGCTTGACATTGTATGACACACATATTCCCGTTTTGATTTACAAAGCCTTAGCTATTATTTTTCAATTGGGTAATTTTCCACCTTATATATGTACTATAATCGATCTTATCAGCTCGTTCCTGATTCATTAGTCAAACACGTACTGAGCACCGATCATATTGCTGGTCCTTATCTAGGTGCTGGGGATTCAACAGTGAACAAGAAAGGTCTTTGCCCTTATAGAGCCAATGTTCTAGTTTAAGACGGAAAACAAAGAGTTGATGATAAGGTGTCAGCATGGTACGTGTTATAAAATAAAACACAAAGCAGAAAAAGTGGATCAAGAGTGGGTGGGAGTAGGGTTGTACTCCCTACAGTGACCAGCCATCCTGGTTTGCCCCAGAGCTGTACTAACTTTAGCATTGAGAGTCTCATATCCCAGGAAACCCTTAGTCCCAGACAAACCAGGGTATTCAGTCACTCATAATCTCAGAAAAGGCCTCTCTGAGAGGTGACATTTGAGCAGAGGCCTCTGGGATATTAGTGGAAGCCTAGCCATGCAGAAGTCTGGGGGAAAAGCATTCTAGATGGAGTGGAAAGTAAATGCCAGGGGCAGGAGGCCAGAGGGCACTCTGTGTGTTTGAGTGACAGCAAGAAAGCCAGAGAGGCTGGAGTGTAGTGACAGGGAGAGCATGGGAACCAAGGTGGAGAGGGTGATAGGAGCTAGGTCTCACGGAATCTTGCAGACCATGGTAGACTTTGGATTTTAATCCTAGGTGTGACCGGAAGCAACCAGAGTTTTTGAGCAGCCAGCTCATGTGATCCACTTAGATTTTTTTTTTTTTAAGTGGCTCTCTGGAGTTGGGTGGAGAAAGATTGTAGAGGGTAAAGATAAACGTCAGGAGACAGTAGGGAAGCTATTGCAATAGTCCATGCCAAGTGGTGACCGTGGCTCAGACAGGGAGGTTGCAGCAGAACTGGCGAGTAGCAGTGCTTTCTGGATTTAATTTGAAGGTAGAGTCTCATGGGGATTCATGGTGGACTGGAGGTGGGTGAGGGTGCCATATTTCTAGATTGAACTCCAAGTTGCCAGCTTGAACTTTTGAGCAGGTGGTGGATGGAAGACTGACAGAGGGGCAGGGTGGGGCCGAGTGGAAGGGATGTGAGCCAGGACTCTTGTTTTGGATGTGTTACGAGTGAGGTGCCTCCAGGGACCCAACTAGTGAGCTGCTGAGGGAGCAGTTAGAGATATAAACCCAGATTTAGTGCAGGAGAGAGTCGGAACTAGGGAGACAAGTTTGGGAATTGTGGAGTGTATAGCTGGTACTTAAAGCCATAAAACTGGTTGTGATTGACTCAGAAACAAGTATAGATAGAGATCTGGGGACTATGGGGATAGGCCAGTGGCAAAAGAGGAGACAAATCCAGCAGAAGAGATGGAGAAAGAGGTGAGGTGGAAGGAAAACCAGGCGATCCCAAAGCCAAGTGGGAAGACCGGTGTGCCACCACTGGCTCTGGAATGCGGAGGTCACGGGCCCGCTGCTTTTGTGGAGTGCTGGGATTAAAGCCTCTTTGGAATGGGTTCAAGAGAGAAAAGAAGGAGTGTAAACTGAGTCCAGACAACTCTTTTGAGGAATTTAACTGGAAAGGAGAACAGAGAAGCAGAACTGTGTCTGGAGAGGGACGTAAGGTCAAGAGAGGGAGTTTTACAGCCAGCGGGTCTTCTGACGTGCTCTGAGCCGGGCATTTCAGTTATGATTATGGTCACTATTCTTCTCCTGTTCTAAAACAGTGCTGCTGAATAAAGGCCTCATCAGTGTCTTGTCACTGAGAAGAAGTGTCCTTGTTCTGGGTATGTGTTTTGTCAACATGACATCCTGCCCATCTGTGTATTGGTTCAACATTTCTGTGTGGTTGAAAGATGGAAGACTCTGATATTGTTCACTCTGGCTTTTTTTGCTGCCACCCTCAGGTCCCCTGCTCTTTGGAGCCCAGAGAGAACCGCCGAGGCCATTGGGCTCAGGTCCCTTTCTGTCCAACCTTCTTAGCCCCAGCCTATGGATCCCTCCACTGTGGTGAATCACAGAGGCTTAAGTGTAGCATATGGTTGCCACACAGAAAGTTCCAGAAAGGCAGGGTCTGGGTTGGGCCCTGTCAACTCTTTCATTCCTCAGAACAACCCTCAGGATCTCCTGGGGAGAGGAAGGGACCCCACGAGTACCTAATGACTGCACCATGCAGCCAGCCCTTCATGAGCCAGGGTGCTGACTGGGACCCTGCTTCCTATCACTCACAAAGCTGGAGAGCTCTGGGCCGACCTGTCCTGCCCTGGAGACAGTAGGCCAGAGTCCTGGAGCAGCCAGCAAGGAAGGGCCCAAATGGCCAAGTGTTCGGCAGTCAAAGACCAAGGCCAGCTGCATTGAGCCAGATACCTATGCTCTGAAACATCTGTAGATTCTCAGGAGGCAAAGAGCTCTCAGCTGCCATGATTGAGGTCTCTGGAACCTTATGATGGCCTGTCTACACCAGGCCTGGGTAGGCCCCAGGGAGTATGTCTTCTTACAGACAAGTCCCCTATACAAACACACACACACACACACACACACACACACACACTCACTAATATACACCAATATGAACACACAATAACCTATAAATACACATGTGGTTACACATCCAGTCATACACATGCATTGACACCTATACTCATCTGCACACACACACACAGACTCACACTCACACACATACATACAACACATCAACATATATAAAGATACACACTGACACCGACATGTTGACTCACTACACAGAAGCCCATCGATACACACACAGAGAACACAGTTACAGATGTACAGACACACTGACAAGATTAAATACACGGTCACATTGATTCACACTAATAAGCAGAACACATGCAGTTCTACACATAGACTCAGACACACTAACACAAAAGCCTTCACGTGCAGGGACACACAGATACACCAGACACACTGAAGCACATCGATGCACGAAACACCTGTACACACACTCACACACACACCACACACACAGCCTGACCCCCACACAAACGCATTCTAAAAAGCCCCAAGCGTCAGCAGGGCATTCCTACAGCTGTTGCCCACCCCCTTCCACCCACCCTCCAGGGGGAGGCGATGTCCCTGAGGGAACAGAGGTCTCTGGTCTCATCTTAAGCACTGCTGGATCCCATGTGACATCAACAGCCCTCTGCTGCTGCTGGGAGTTCTGAGCTGGGCGCTGGGGCAGGGCCGGCGCCAGGCACAGACACTTCGGCCCTTGTTGGGAGAACAGAGAGAGGCTCTCTTGTCCACTGCCTGTCCTCCGGCTCCAACTGCTGGTTCCCTCCGGGGCATCTCCTCAGGCTGTGCAGGTACGTGGGGCTGGAGAGGCCAGGGCCTGGCAACGGGGCCTACAGGGTCAGCCCAGGATAGGGTGTGGCAGTGTGGTGGGCCCCCTGGGGGAGCCCAAACCCTGGGGCACTGGCTGAAGCCAGGCTACGTTTCTCAGGCAGTTCTCCAGCTCGTTCTCTCAGGGCCCCACAAGGTTGGGCCTCTTGGAGCAGCCTGGGCTGGGCGATTCCCTCCTTTCCCCTGTGGTCACTTCATCAGCTTCCAAGAAGGCCATGGGGTGGTTGCTGTAGGATCCTGCCTTGTAAAGATGGGTGGTTTCTACCCAGAGAGGCTAAGCTGCAGCCCAGGCCCCACAGTGGGTCAAGGCTGGGGTCTTGGGATATACAGTAGCGGGCAGCCTCCATGAGCATCTGGGTTCTTGACCTTGGCCTTCCAAACAGGGGTGAGTCTGTGGGGCACTGGGAATCCTGAGCCAGGGCCTGGGCACACCAGCCTCCTTCATCCTGCAGGCCAGGGGGCAGGAAAACACTGTGCTCCTAGCTGCCTAGACCAGGTGGTCACACTCTTCACTATTTGATTTCAAACAGACACTAGCCAGGCTTGGGTCTCTTCATGGCTCAGGCCCAAAGCCCCCAGGGCAGCTGGCATTCCAGGGGCATTAGGTAGAAGTCCTTGTGGCAGGGAGATAATAGTCAATATGACACAGATCCCAGCCCAGGGTGTCCACAGGAATTTGGGGTCACAACATGCCTGTCTGGGAGCCTGGGGAGCCCAGCCTGTCGCTCACAAACTGTGTGGCCCCAGGCGAACCCCTTTCTAGACCTCAGGTTCCCCACCTGTGAAAGGGGGGCAAGGGTTGGGACTTTATGCTCTGCAAGGGTCCTTCCATCCCTGGCCATCCTAGACTTCTGGATCTGCCCTGGCTCACAGGGATCTTACTGTCCTGGCTGTCCCAAGCCCTTGAAAAGATTCAGCTTGGGAGGGATACCATGGGCCATTCTCCCTGGCTCTCTCTTGAGATGTTTGATTAGAGATGCTGGGTCCAGATGTTTGATTAGAGATGTTTGATTAGAGATGCTCAGTTCTTTTCCCATGCAGGGGGCACTGGCCTCGGGTAGGAGATGCTCAGACTATGGCAGGTGCACAGGGGCAGGGAGGGGTGGACAGTGCAGCGGCGCCTGAAACTCTAGACAGGTCATGCTCCTTCCCCAACAACAGCTCTCTCATGCCTGGTCCCCCTTGTGCCCCCAGAACCCACCTGATCACGGTTACAGAATGGACTCTAGCCCGGCAGGCAGCCCCAGTCCTCAGGTGAGTGAGTCTTGGTTCCCCCACCCACCACCAGGGGGCTCACTTCTTCCCACACTGGAGGAAGCCTAAGGACGCACAGGCCAGCCTGGTGGGCCAACACAGAGCAGGACTGGGGGGCCGACAGGGGCCACTGTGAGCTCATGGAAATGGGCTAATTTGCAGGGCAAGTAGGGCATAGAGTTGGGCAAGAGATTCAAGAAGAAGATGGGATACACAATTGGCCCTGAGGACCCCTGGATTCTAATGCCAGTGGAGCTGCCTGTAAGTCCTTGGATGGCTTTTCTCAGGGTCTCAGTTTCCTCACCCTCATAATTGGCACAATAGTCAGCAGCCTCCCAAGGCTGTTAGGAGGAGCAGGTGAGACGGTGGATGGGTTGGTAGACGAGTGGAAAGAAGGAAGGAAGCAGGCCTGTAGAGAAGGGAGCAGGGCCTAGGCCAGAGAAACGGGAGGTGCAGAGGATCCTAACACAGTCCCTGATGATCTTAATAACTTTTCTGTAAATATCTTTAGCCCTCAAGGGCCAATGGGAACGTCAACCTGGGGCCTTCAGCCAACCCAAAGTAAGTTCTGGTCTCTCAAGCAACTTTCTTCCTCCTTGGCTCTCCTCGTACCTGGCTCCCTTCTCCTTGAGAATAAAATCCAAGTTCTCTGGTCTATTGCCAAGACCCTCTGCCATCTGGGACTCAGGACTGTCCCCCTGCTTTATCTCCCACTACTTCCCTAGCCTTTGCCCATGATGAGCCCTGTGCCTGAAATGCACCCCAAAGTCTGCATTGTTAGCAGCTCCCCACCCTTCAGGCCCTTTTCGGGCTTTGGGGGCCAGATCCCTTGTCTTCTATACAGTTGTGTCTGGTTTTCTCCCCAACTTGCCTGTTGGTTGCTTGACTGGATCCCCAGGGGCAGGGGCCTGTCCTCAAAGCCCTCTTGGCTGGGAGATCATGGCATGCTTCAGTGGTGAGGAGGCTTGGCTCTTGGAAAGCACCCTCTGTTCCCCAGCTTCAAAGTTAAAAAGAAGCCTGGATACGATCTCAGGAGCCAGGTTTCCCAAATTCACAAACACTGACCCGTGTTCTTTTCCCCTCTCCCAGTGCCCGGCCCACCGACTTTGACTTCCTGAAAGTCATTGGCAAAGGGAGCTACGGCAAGGTGAGTGACACAGTGAGGCTGGGAGGCCTGGGTCTTCCCTTCCCCGGCCTCCTCCACCCTCTGCCTGTCACTTGCATGTGCAAAGAGGGAGCTCACAGCCTGCAGAATCATGGACGTGGGGCCAGAACTGGGGGCTCCTGAGAAATAAGAAGTTCAGAGGAGTAGGTCCCCTGTGGGGCCTTGCATTTGTGCTTCTGCTCAGGTGCTACTGGCCAAGCGCAAGTCTGACGGGATGTTCTACGCAGTGAAGGTGCTGCAGAAAAAGTCCATCTTACAGAAGAAAGAGGTATCCAAGCTTGCACACGGGCATTTCCCCTCCTGCTTCTTGTTCCCAGGCTAAGGTGGTTTCCCAAGCTCTTGGGTGCCAACTCTGAAGGACCCATGGAGCTGGGTGCAGTGGTGGTCATTGCAGGGGGCAGCCAGGTGGTGCTGACCTTTCTCAAGGAGGGCAAGCCAATCGACTCACCCATAGGACCTTCAGAAGGAAGGTCCCAGCCCTCTGCCTTTGCCTGGGGAATTCGGGGCTCCGTGGCAGTCCTCCGCCCTGTCTAGGTGCCAGTCTCCCTATCTGTGCAGTGTCGGGGGCACACTTGATACCCTCCAAAGGCCCCTCAAAGCCACAGCCATCCCGGAGTTCTAGATGCTTCAGCTGACTTGAGTCTCTTTAATGCCAACCCCATGAGGGGGATAGAACAGGCCCTGAGAGAGGCTTGAATATCAATCAGAGGACTTGGGCGAGGGAATTAATGATAACAAGGACATCAAGAGGGCAAATGGGGGAGATCTTTGCGAAGGAGGTGGCCTGGCAGCTGGCCTTGAACGTAGGATTCTGATGGTCTGAAAAGAGGACGTCCAGGCAGGGAAAACAACATGAACAAAAGCATGAATGTAGTAATCATATACACTTTCCTTATCACCCAGAGGAGGGCAGCAGGGGTTTCTGACCCCTGGGGCTGGAGCTGTACCTACGTGCTGTGGCTGGGAATGAGGCTGATCCGTTTAGAATCCTGGCTAGTAGGCAAGGAGCCTGGCTCTGAGGGGAATAAGGAACCACAGCCGTTATTTGAGCAGGGGCATGAGAAGGCCCTGGGCCCAGCAACCCCCACCAGTGAGGCTGTGTGGGCGGTGCCAGGGTAGAAGGGGTTGTGCTGGGTAGTGACATGGGCCCCTGTCTATGACCCCACAGCAGAACCACATCATGGCGGAGCGCAGCGTGCTTCTGAAGAGCGTGCAGCACCCCTTCCTTGTGGGCCTACGCTACTCCTTCCAGACGCCCGAGAAGCTCTACTTTGTGCTCGACTATGTCAACGGGGGAGAGGTGGGTGCCCCCACAGGGAGCCTCCCCTGGGCTGGCTCTGACATGCCCATTGTGTATCAGGTTCTGGAATGATCTCACCTCATCCTTACAACAGACCCATTTTGTAGCTGAAGAAACCGAGGCTTGGGAGGTAACTCACTTGCTCAAGGCCACCCAGCCTGCTGTACCTAGCAGAGCCAGGATTTGAATGCAAGTCTGTCTGGCTCCCAGCCATGAGCATTTCTTGACTGCCCCATGTAAAGCTGCCTAGACACTCTTCAGGGCACCTGGGCAAAGTCAGTGTTAGTGGAACTCTGTGGTCAAGATTTCCAGTGTCCCCATTTTATACCACAGGCCACTGGGTGGGGGTGGTCCCTGTGGTAAATTGAGACCTGAGGTCACCTGGTGACCCAGAAGCACAGCTGGGATAAACTGGGCTCCATCCTGGACTTTACTCTGTCTCTCTGAGCAAGTGACCCCAGATGTTGTCTATGTGACCTCATGACTTTTGGCCTGATACCAAAGAGGAGAGTTCTTGCTTTGCATCCCTAAGTCCCCTGGTGCAGCTAAGGCCTTTCTAGGCCAGCAAAACAGACCAAAGCAATTGGCCCATGGACATATCTAGGCTGGGCTCAGTTTGACAGCTATAATAATCTTACTGCCCAGGTGGGAGGAAAAACACATCTTTGAATGACCCAGGTTCAAATGGCAGCTCTGTCAGTTATGAGTTACATGAACTTGGACAAGTCACCTGGCCCCTCCCACTTTCCTCTTAGGTGAAACTGGCATCATATTTGATACCTGGAAGGTAGTCATGAGGATTAAATGAGATAAGAGTTGTGAAGGGGTCTGGCTTGGAGCCTGAAACCCAGCACCTGTCAATCCATGTGAATTAGTCTCTCCTGCTGACCCTTTGGACACACACAACTACAGTATGGGGTGGGGGCCAGCATGCTCTTTTTCATCTGAGTACATTGCAGCTCACAGAGGGGGTGACTTGGCCAGCTGCCCCCCACCCTGCACTCTAGGAGCTGGAGCCCCCCACCTAGAGACCTTCTCATGCACCTCCTCCCCCTCCAGCTCTTCTTCCACCTACAGCGGGAGCGCCGGTTCCTGGAGCCCCGGGCCCGGTTCTACGCCGCCGAGGTGGCCAGCGCCATTGGCTACCTGCACTCCCTCAACATCATTTACAGGTGAGGCCTGCCTGTGGCTCAGAGCCAGGCCTGGGCTGTCTGCTGCAAATGCCAGGGGTTGTGTGGACCCCTAGGTCCCGATTAAACGCCAGTGAACTTGGTCCTCTGTCTAAGGAGGATGGTTCAGCAGTGGGAGTAGGGATCCTCCTTGCTAGGATCAAGTGCCCATTCTCCTTGGTCTCCCCCTCTACATGTTTGAGAGCCTCCATGAATAGTCCTCCCACCAGGACTCTAGAGTCCCAACTCTCCTCACTAAGTGGTTGAGACATTACAGTGCTCTTTCCTCTTGTTTTCTGTAGGGACCTGAAACCAGAGAACATTCTCTTGGACTGCCAGGTTGGTGTATGTGTGTGTGCATAGGTGCACATGTGTGCTATGTGCTTACAAGTGTGCATGCATGCATTGTACGTGCGTGCATATGGGTAGGGATGCATTCAAGTATGTGTGCATGTGTACCCATGTGCGTGCACACGCATGTAAGTGCACATCGCATGTGCATGTGCATGTGTGTGTATATGAGGTCTGTACGAGCAAGGGTGGAGCCAAGTGGAGGCTCTTGGATTTTGTAGTCTCTCCATGTCCTAGACTGGGTTCCCTGGAAACAGATGGAGTGTTGAATGCAGATGGTTACTGGGGAATGCTCTAAGAGATTCGGTTTTAAGGGGGTGAGGAGGCAAGATTGGATAGAGGTGGAAGCCTCTATCCTGCATTGTGGTTGCAGATGAGGAGGCCTCAGGTGATCTTACAGGGGTGGCGAGGGCCCCAGCTGGGACAACTCTTTGGAACTGTTCCGAATTAAGACGAGGAGGCTGGGCTTTTGTGTCCCTGCATTGACCTGTCATTGGGTGTGGATTGCCCCTTGGGAGGGGCATAACTTTGAGAGAAGGCAGTGTCCCACCAGTCGGGGGGCAGGGGGAGGGGATGGGCATGACAGTCCCTAAAGACGGGATCTGAGCAGAGTCCCACGCTACCCACTGTCTCCAAACCCTCCACCAGCCACTCTTCTGCCCAGCTGCCCAGTTGCTTTCTGAGTCTCCAGCCCTCTGTCAGGGCAGCTGCTACCACCAGACCCCTCCAGCAAGGACATTCATGGGGCTGCCATTGTTGTAGAGCATGGCTGAGTCTGTGATAAATTGGGAGCAGACAGTGGAATGCTATCTCCCCACCTTGCCCCTTGTATTGCTCCTGGCATCCAGTGGAACATATAGCCAGCGCCAGAGGCATAAGTCTCCGTAGCTGCTGGCCTGGGGTATACTACCTGGGCTTTGGGGTTAGGCCTGACCATACCTTGAGCTTAGACCACTCTCCTGCCCCTGCCCCCCCTCCCCTGCAGGGACATGTGGTACTGACGGATTTTGGCCTCTGCAAGGAGGGTGTAGAGCCCGAGGAGACCACATCCACGTTCTGTGGCACCCCCGAGGTAAGCCAAACCTTGTAGGGGAGGTCAGAGGTCAAGTCATAAGTGGTTGAGCCTCAACTCCTGCTTAGAACCAACAGGTTACACTGGGCAGGGGCGGAAGAATGCTCACGCCTTTCACCCAAACCCTTGCCCTGATCTGGCTGTGCACTCTGCCTTGGTTTCCTCATCTGTGTAACGGCAGCACCAGCTCAGGGGGCTGCTGGGCCCCGGCCAGCAGGTGGTGAAGCTCTGTAGCAATGCAGACCTATAGAGATAGAAATAGCCACGAAAACCATATAGTCAATGTAAAGTTTTCCAGTAGCCACATTAAAAAAGTAAAAAGAAGGGCACCTGGGTGGCTCAGTCGGTTAAGTGTCCAACTCTTGATTGCGGCTCAGGTCATGATCTCACAGTTCATGGTATTGAGCTCTGCATCGGGCTCTGTGCTGACAGCATGGAGCCTACTTGGGATTCTCTCCCTCCATCTCTCTTTGCCCCTTCCCCACTTGCGTGTGCTCTCACACCCTCTCTCTCTCTAAAAAAAATAAACATTTAAAAAAAATAAAAATTAAAACGAAACAGATGGAATGCATTTTAGTAGTACGTTTTCATTAACCCAATATATACAAAATATTGTCATTTTAACATACAATCAATATAAAATTGTTGAGATCATTTATTCCTTTTTTCTAACTAAGTCTTTGAAATCCAGAGCATATTTTGCACTTTCAGTCCACCTCAGCTAAAATCAGCCTCATTTCAAGTGTTCGGGAGCCACATGTAATAAGTGGCTGCCGTATGGGACATCACTGCCCCACAGGGTGAGGGCCGTGTGGAGCAGGAGGGCTTGGCCTGACAGTTAAGATCAGGACTTGGGAATGTAAAACACTGGTCTGTCTCCCTCTGCCAGCCACCAAGAACCTGGAGGGCTCAAATTTGTCGGTCTCAGCAGTAGCTCCTACATGTGTATCTGTCCTGCCAAGGCCTCCCTGTAGCCTTGGGGTTAAAATCTTTCCTTGAACTCCCACCCTTGGACGTGGGATGCAAAGGACTTCCCAGTTGACAGATATCTGGGTAGGGGCTAGAAGGCAGAGGCCGCAGGGCAGAAGCTCCTCCTGATGGGACATGGGACAAGACTTTAGCGGCTCTATTGTTCTCCATATGCTTGAAAATCTGGATCTCAGATCTCAGCTGGGCTTCCTCCATTTGGTTTTGGGACAGCTGATGGACAGGTGACTACTCCGAGCAGGAGCCATTGTCTGTGTTTGTATATGGCAGGATGTCTTCTGGACAGAGCTGGTGTCCCAAAGCCTGACAGCCCAGCCATCCCTTCCTTGGACATTGTCAGCGGCAAGGAGCAGGGCATATGACACCCTGGCTTGTGCAGGAGACATGTGGCCCCAACATGTCATCTCTTCCATAACTCAGCCCCTGCTGTGATGCCAGAAAGCATAGACAAGAGTAACGATAATTGCGACCACTGTTTAAGGCCTACACATGTACCATATTCTACACAGATTAGCACATAACCTTAAAAGAGAGATCCTGGAACCCCATTTTATGGAGGAGGAAATCAAGGTTCTAGTAGGTTAAATGAGCCCTATATAGGGCTCAGGTCTGTGTAACTTCCTGCCCTTCCCAGACCCACATAGTCTCTCAAAATGGCTTTGTCTGTTGCTGTCCCTTTCCTCATGGCAGAGATGTCAGGCTAAGAGGTCGCCAAGCCCTTGGGTTTGGCAGAAAACACTGTCATGCCTCAGGTCCTCTTCTCGTTGGAAGGCACAGCTCTGTGACATACATTCATCTGTCAATATGAACTCGAGTGTCACCTTTTCTTTCCCGATTCCTATCCATCTCTCTACGGTTTCCAGTACAAGCACGTGCCATGTTTACTAACACTTTACCATTAGTCTCCCCCAATGCATTGTGAGTACTCACAGGGCTTTCCTATTCCCAGGACACCGATTGGATGCTTTGCGCAAATTAAATAAAGGCACCCCCTTGGGCAGATTCACTAGAAAAAGTTACCCCATTAAATATTAATAAAGTTGCCAGATATAGCCCTATACTAGGGTTATGGCTTGGTGAGTTGATCACAGCCAGGCTTGCACCCCCTGTCTCCTTTTGGCTAGTACTTTTGTATGGTGCACAACATATACAACTGTACAAGGCAGTCCTGCCTGATCTTCCCTATGTCCCCAGCACGTTGGCAAAGGGTCATACACAGAGTAAGCCTTTGACAAATGGATGCTGAATGAACATATGCACACAGCCAGGTGAATATCACAGCAGGAGCAACCCTTGGTGATCTTTTCTTCCCAGTGCCTTGTTTACAAATGGGGAGACTGAGGGGCCCCTGAGTGGCTCAGTGGGTTAAGCATCCTACTTCAGCTCAGGTAGTGATCTCATGACTCGTGAGTTTGAAGCCCACATCAGGCTCTGTGCTGACTGCTGAGAGCCTGGAGCCTGCTTTGGATTCTGTCTCCCCCTCTCTCTGCCCTTCCCCTGCTTGTGCTGCATTTCTCTCTCTCTCTCTCTCTCTCTCTCTCTCTCTCTCTCTCTCAAAAAGAAAGAAACATATAAAAAATAAAATTTTTTTAAAAATAAAAATAAAACAAATGGGGAGACTGAGGCTGAGTGTCTTTAGATAACGTATGTTTCTTCTCAATAGTACTTGGCTCCAGAAGTGCTCCGTAAAGAGCCTTATGACCGGGCGGTGGACTGGTGGTGTTTGGGGGCAGTTCTCTACGAGATGCTGCAAGGCCTGGTGAGTAGGGTGTAAACATCTGCAAGGGACCTGTGGCTCGGTCCCTTGGGGGTGGATCTCTGCCTTGTGTGGCCATTCAGGCTCCTCAAGGAACCGAAGGAGCGCTCGCTCTCTACTCCAAGCTAAAAAAGATGATGTGAGGATTATGTATATTTTTCAGTAATGTTAGTTCAGCGCTTTACAACACACACACTTTGGCACCTTGAAACAGCCTTTGGAGGCTGCCGCTATAGGAAATGGAGCTGTTCTTATGTACAGAGAGGGAAACAGGCCCAGAAAGATCCCAAGGATGGTAGTTTGTGGAGCCAGCCCTGGGCCCCCATTCTAAGCTGCCTGCTTAGTTGGAGGCTTGGGTAGACTCACCCCAGCGCAGGCATTGCTCAGGGCGGCTTTGTCAACAGAGCTCGGGGGATGTGAAAGAACAGGCTCTGTGGAGTCAGGACAAAGAAGAGCCAGTGGAGGAGGTGGGGGTGGAGAGCACCAGGAAAGAGTGGGCTCTGGGCACATTTTGGGGCTGGCTCTTTTCCTGGCCATGTGGCTTGATCTCTCTGAGCCTTGTGTTCTCATCGACAAATTACTGCTTGTCTTCAAAGATGGCTGTGAGGGGTGGGCCGGAATGACAAGGGGGGAAGTGTTAACTTTGCAAAGTGCAGAGTTGGTGCACAAGCGGGGGTAAGAGAGGTGGGATGGGGCAGGCTCCCGGGAGGTCCCTTCTCAGCCTTCCCAGCAGCCAGAAGCCCAGAGGTCTCTGTCTCTCTTCGATCTGCCATGTGAGCCATTGCACAACACACAGTCTGGTTAAATCTTTCCATTACCTGGCTTTGCTCCAACACTCCCTGAGACCTTCCCCCCGCTTTGGCGTGGATGAGCCTCCAGCTTCTCTCTCTCTCTCACCAGCCACCCTTCTACAGCCAAGACGTGTCCCAGATGTATGAGAATATTCTGTACCAGCCGCTACAGATCCCAGGAGGCCAGACGGTGGCCGCCTGCGACCTCCTGCAAGGCCTTCTCCACAAGGACCAGAGGCAGCGGCTGGGCTCCAAATCAGACTTTGTAGGTGAACTGCCAGTGGACCACTGGCCCCTGACAGGGCACTCAGCATCCTGCAGAAGCAGCTGAGAAGCACAGTGGTGTGCATCCAGCTGCCCTTTAAAACCAGGCACTGCTAACTCCTTCCTCTGGAAATTCACAGCTGCTGCTGCTTAATTACTTCCTTTAGTTTGGTTCTTCTATTCAGCCAATGTTTACTGAGCACCTACTATGCACCAGACATCAAGCTAGGTGCTAGGGATTCAATGGGCTGGGTCCTTGGCTTTATTAAGTTGGGGTGGGGGGGGGGCAGACAACAAACATCATGGTGTATAATTATTGTGGAGTGTGACAAGTACCAGGAAGTAAATGAAGCAAGATAGACGATAATGAGAGGGAGTGAATTCACACTGGCATGGTGAGGGAGGTCCACTCTGAGGAGGTAACAATTAAGTTGAGACTTGAAGATTGAGAGGAACCACTCATGCAGAGAGTTGAGAGGAGGCATCCCAGACACAGGGCACAGCATGTGCAAAGGTCCTGTGGCAGAAACAAGGAGCATAGTACACTTTAGGGGATTTTGAATAGGGGTGTGGTAAGACCCAATTTCAGTTTTAAGAAATTCCTCTGGCTTCTGTGCAGAGAGAGGACTGGACTTGTTTTGTGCCAGTGCCAGGCTGGGCACTCAGGATATAGAGATGAATAGTTTGTCCATTCCTGCAATGAGTTCATGATTTTTTTTCATTAAAGTAGCACTTAAAAAATAATCTTACATTCTCCAGTCAACCAAAGACCGTTTGAATTTATAAGAGGAAGACCACAGTGCATTTCTCCCTGGAAGTTTGCTTTCTCTTTCTGGCAGAGTGGTTGTGATGCACAGACTATGAGACAGACTACCTGGGTTCAGATCCCTCCTCCACCTTACTAGTCCTTACTGGTTGTAGAGCCTTGGGCAAACTTCTCTTTTTAAGCCTCAGTTTCCCCACTGGCAATAATGGCAACTAGCTCATACCTGCTACAAAGATCACGTGAATTAATATATACAAAGCACTTGGGCCAGTGCCTGGCACATAGTAAGTGCTTTTTAAGCATTTGTACCCCACATGCCAGATGCTGTGAAGTGTAACAATCTTTAGGGCATTTGTCTACCCATCCCTGGCCAGCTTAAAGAGGGAGACTTTGATGAACACTGTTCCCCTTCTTCCAGGTGGAAATTTGCATCTTAAAAAATATGTATGATTTTTCAAATAAGGTGTATATTCACATAGATCATAATTCAAAGGATATTCAGAAAAAGTTCCTCTAGTGACTCAGTTCCTTAGTTTAAAGGCAACCAGTGTTATCTGTTTCTTGGGTACTCAGTATATCATGGATCTGGCTTTTTAACAAGTCCACAGGGTGGGGAGGGTGTGATGTAGGGAGCTGGAGAATCATTCCTTGCAAAACACAGATCGGGAGAGGGTCCTGCTGGGATAGGAGGCACTTGATGCTGACATTGGCTTAGATTAGGAAAGAAATAGTGATTCATGCCCAAGGCTGAGTCTTAAATTCTGGGTCTCCGGGAAACTGTAGCTTTTCTTGGGGCTTTAGTTCCTTTACCTTCCTTACTGACTTGATGTAATCTTTTCCTTTGGTTTGTATTCTAGAAGAATCGAGATGCACTGAGGCAGGTGGGTGGGGTTGCAAGAGCCCCTGGGAACCCCAAGGGCAGGTCCTGCTATCTTACTCATGGACATACCTCCAAAGCATACCATGGTGCTGGCACAGAGTAGGTGCTCAGTAAATAATTGTGAATAAACAAATGCTCTGGGGGAGAAGGGTTTGGGTTCTAGATGAGAGAAGAGGCCTGGCTACAAAACACCCCTTTGTCCCAGGAAACCAGCCAGAAGTGCAGGTTACTTTCCCAATAAAGGTTTTATGGCTTGACAGCCAGCTGCCAGTAGAGTTGGAGATCTGGGACATGGGGGTGGGTGGTGGAGAGGGGTGCTATGGGGAACACTGATCAGCACCTTCTTCCTGCAGCTTGAGATAAAGAACCATGTATTCTTCAGCCCCATAAACTGGGATGACCTGTACCACAAGAGGCTGACTCCACCCTTCAACCCAAATGTGGTAAGAGGTCACCATGTTCCAGATTCTGGATTCCCAGGGCTAATGGGAGCTTGGAGGGTATCTGGACCAACCCTCTTTCTACAGGTGGTAAAACCAAGGGCCCAAGAGGCTCAGTGATATGTCTGAGACCACATGGTGAATTAGAGGCAGAACTGGTTCCAAAACCCAGAAGTCCCGACTTCCAGCCCAGCTCTGTGTGATGAGCCACACAGCCCTTCCTTCATTTTCAACACCAATAATCCTCATTGCTGTTTAAAGCACTCTCTGGGGGCACCTGACTGGCTCAGTAGAAGAGAGCGTGACTCTTGATCTCAGGGTTGTAGGTTCAAGCCCCATGCTGGCTGTAGAGATTACTTAAAAATAAAATCTCAGGGCACCTGGGTTGCTCAGTCCATTAAGCATCTGACTCTTGATAGCTCAGGTCATGATCTCACCGTCGTGAGATTGAGCCCTGTGTTGGGCTCCGCGCTGACAGCGTGGAGCCTGCTTGGATTTCTCCCTCCCCCGTGCCCCTCCCCCACTCTCAAAATAAATAAATAAAACATTTTTTAAACCTCAAAAAGAAAGAAAGAAAGAAAGTGGTCTGTCACATAGCACACCCAGACAGAACCAAGCCCTATAAAAATGTCTTTTTCTGTCTTTAACCTTTTTTCTCCTGATAATAAAAACGACATGTATTTATTGTAGCAAATATATAAAACAGAGTTTAAGGCAACAGGGAGGAAAAGCTTATTATCTCACTGCCCGAGAGAAACTACTGCTGACGTGTTCCCTACGGTCTTTTTCTGTGTTTCTTACACAGGTCATACTTTATACATAGAGGTATCTTCTCCCCTTACTTTTTCTTTTCTGCTAAAAACTATGTCATTATTTCCCCATATCATGTAAAACTTTTATAAGTATCATTTTAAATGGCTACATAATATTTAAACCCTATGTTGTTAAGTAACATAATCTATTCAACCATGCTCCTAATGGTGAGCTTTATGTTACTACCATTCTTTCTTTATCATACAGTACTGATGAACACCTTTAAGTGTGTGTCTTTAAAAAAATTTTTTTAATATTTATTTTTGAGAGAGAGAGAGAGAGAGAGCGAGCACGAGTGGGGGAGGGGCAGAGAGAGAGGGAGAATCCAAAACATTGCATTGGGGCAGAATCCAAAACAGGCTCCAGGCTCTGAGCTGTCAGCACAGAGCCCAATGCAGGGCTCAAACCCACGAACCATGAGATCATGACCTGAGCCGAAGTCAGATGCTTAACTCACTGAGCCATGCAGGTGCCTCTTTAAGCATGTATCTTTGCTCAGAGTTCTGATTATTCCCTTAAGATGGATTTCAGATGGGGAATTGTCAGGTCAAAGTATGTGAACACTTTTAGGCTCCTTTTTTTTTTTTTAAGTAATCTCTACACCCCACATGGGGCTTGAACTTACAACCCCAAGATCAAGAGTCAACACTCCACAGACTGAGCCAGCCAGGAGCCCTTTGGTTCTCGATTCATAACTGTTTAGGCTCTTGATTCCTACTGCTTTAACTGTGTGGTGGGGAGGAGAATCAGCTTCCTGCCAGCAGCATCTGCTGGAGAATTCTTGTCTGTCTCTGCAACATGTGCAGTTCATTATTTTTAACTTTGCAAATTTGTTAAGTAAAAAATGGTATCTCATATTGTTTTAACTTATATTTCTTTGATTTATAGTGAATGCAGTTAGTGTTTGAATGTTAATTAGCAGCGGTAGTATGCATGAAAGGAGCCCCATTCGAAGCGGACATTGGAGGGTCTCTCAGCCACCTGCGGTGTCCAATAGGGTCAAGCCCTTTCCATCCATGTAGTTTGCATATATCAACACTGCAGTGTGAACTCGCTATTTACACCTGGCCTTTCGTCAATTACCCGCTCATGAACGTATCTTTGAGCTCCAGATTCTTGACAGTGGTTGTCAGATAGGTTACGCTCAGTCCAGGTACCTGAAAAATTTCTTTATCTGGGAATGTAAAAAAGACCCGGAGGATAATATTGAACATACACCCTGGAAAGAGACCAATATAAAAAATACTAGACAGGGAGGTAACAGAATGCAGTGAATAGACTTTAAGACACGCTGGGTGTGGATTCCTGGTTCTGCCACCTACCCACCTCTGTGAGGACTTGGATAAGTATCTTTAGCATCGATATCATTTGTAGAAAACAGATAATGTCTGTCTTGTCTAGGACCACACAGCTAACAAGAGCCAGGGCCAGGATCTACACTCTGGTCTTGGAACTCTCAGCCCTGAACTGAGACCGCTGTGCCTGGTCGCCTTTTAAAGAAGCTGGAAATCATGGTCTATTTGGTTCTGCAACCTAAGGCTTGCACACTCAAGCACATACGTACACCCTTCCACCTGTTCACCTGCTTACTTCGGAAAACCCAGGTGGCCTAGCATTCTCCACAGACTGTGCCTTCTTCACAAAGAGACTAATTTGGTTAGCTCATGCTGCATAACAAGTCACCCCCAAACTACGTGACTTAAAACAATTTTGTATTTTGCCCCAATTCTCTGGGTTGGTTGGGTGAGTTTTTTTGGCCTGGGCCAGGCCAGCTAGTCTCTGCTGCGCTCTCTCATGTCAGTGGTTTAGAGGTGCCTCACTCAAATGCCTGGGAGTTGGCCAGCAGCTGGGGAGACTGGGTTCTCCTTCTAAGGCCTCTCGTAGTCCAGCAACCTGGCCTGGGCTTGTTCAGGAGGTGGCCTGGGGTTCCAAGTGCTGCAAGAGAGAACAACTCCCAATGTGCATCTTTCTTTTTTTTTTTTTTTAATTTTTTTTTCCAACGTTTATTTATTTTTTTGGGGACAGAGAGAGACAGAGCATGAACGGGGGAGGGACAGAGAGAGAGGGAGACACAGAATCGGAAACAGGCTCCAGGCTCTGAGCCATCAGCCCAGAGCCCGACGCGGGGCTCGAACTCCCGGACCGCGAGATCGTGACCTGGCTGAAGTCGGACGCTTAACCGACTGCGCCACCCAGGCGCCCCCCAATGTGCATCTTTCAAACCATTGCTTGAACCACATCTGGTAACAGATTGCCCCAAACAAGTCACATGGCTAACCCATATTATAAGTATGGAGAGATGGACTCTACCTCTGGATGGCAAATGCAGGATTTGTGACCATTTCTACAATCTCATACACAGGTCTTCCTCCAAAACAGTGAAAGCAGCCAGTCACTCTCTACCATATTACCCTATTCTATCTTCTTCATAAGGCCTGTCAACAACCCAGGTTGTCTATTTGTCTATTTGTGTACATGCTTATTATCAATCCTCCTACCCTCTGCATAATATAGGCTCCATGAGAGCCGGGGCCCACTCTATTTTGTTCCTCTGTGTCCCCAGTGCCATGAATAGTGGCTGATAGACAGTCAGTAAGTGTATGTTGACTAGACTTGTCTGAGGGTTGATGTGAAGCAGGCAGGGTGCCAGGAGGTTAGAGGAATTGATATATGGTTAGTGGACCATTTGGAATAAAATGATTAATGTAAACACACGGGTAAGTGATAGCTAAAGATGGGTGTCTGCAAGGCATTCAGAGGGGAGGCCTAACATTGCTCTCAGGGCTCATGGGTTCCTTTGGCGGCTCTGACCCTAGTGTTCCCATCTCACCATTGGTTTATATTCACAGGCAGGACCTGCTGACTTGAAACACTTTGACCCAGAGTTCACCCAGGAAGTTGTGTCAAAGTCCATTGGCTGCACTCCCGACACTGTGGCCAGCAGCTCTGGGGCCTCAAGTGCATTCCTGGGATTTTCCTATGCACCAGAGGATGATGCCATCTTGGACTACTAGAAGAGAAGCACTCGTGTAACCACTGAAGACAGCTGGTATCCCTAAGGACTTGCCTTCCCTACCTTCAGCTGCTAGTAACAGAGACTCAAAGTAACAATGGCTTAAATAAGGTTACATATATGTTTCCAGCATATGAATGAGGAATGTTGTTAGGTAGTCCAAGGCTGCTGGTTCGACAGGTCATGAGATACTAAGAGGCTTTCTGTATCTCTTCTCTGCCATCCTTGGCAATTGGCTTCCAGTATCAGGATTGCTGCATTGATACAAACTGGTTACTGGAGCTCTAGCCACTGCTTCTGTGTCCTGGGCAGGGAAAAAGGCAAGGAGTGAAGAGCAAAACAGCACCTTTAGGGAGCTTCCCCAGAAGCCCCAACCAATGGCTTCGGTTCATTAGCCACCCGCTCCTACTTGTAATGGAGGCTGGGATATGTGGTTTATTAGCTGGGTACATTACTACCCCTAAGAACATAGGGCTCTGATACTAAGGGAGAAGGGAGAAATGTTCAGTAGGCAACCAGGATCTCTCTACCAAAGGACCTCTTGGTGTTTGGATCTTTAACTCAATGTGTAAAATGACAGAAATGTAATAAGCCTATAGGCGATCACCCAACATGCTCTTATTTTTCTCTTTTGATGGTATCTTTCTTTGTTGTGGATGGTATTGGACATTTATTATTAGGTTTGTCTGCCTGGCATCTGAACCCTTTCCTATATTCAGGGAATGTCCTAGCTAATAAGCCTTTATGAGGGGGCGATAATTACCTCTACTTACAGTAGCTGAAAATGCTAGATACTGACTGTCCCAGCCTCCTCTGCTGCTGGGGCCAGGCATGTGGCCCAGGGATGCACCTGTGCCAGAGTTTGACTCAAGGGAGGGACTAGAAGCTTTTATGTGGTAGCTACGGCAACAGTACTCACAAAACTGAGTAGGATGGATCATGCTGCCTTATTTCAGTGGCAAAGTAGTCTTCCCTGCCCCTGCTCCCAAACCTGTGTTTCATCAGCTGTTTCAGGGTAGGCTTACTAGGTTTTTGGCTTGTGGACAAGGAGACAACTTTAACATCAGTGTGTGCTGGCAGTTTTATTGTCTTTTCCTGTTAATCTCACTCTTGCTCTTCCATTTGTGTTTGTCCAGCTCCCTGCCCCAGGAATAATGGGGGATGAAGCTGGAAGATCATGGAAAACACACCTACGACACTAACACAGACCTACTGGAGATCTAAGCTGGGTCAGGAAGAGTTACCATTACCCTTTGGCATGTGCTGAGAACTTTGAAACACTCTGATTTGATTTCCATCATAGCAGTGTCTGTTATTTGACAAGTGTGTGGAACAAGATGTGGGAGTGGCCAAAATTTCCCCAACTTCCCAAAGCAAAAAGCAACAGAGTGTAATTGTTGGAAACATGATAGTACTGTCACAAGTATACAACCCACTATGGGTTGTGAAACACATAATGGTTCCATGTGTTCTAAGACTGTAAAATCACAAAATTTTCACCAAGACAGAAAATAAAAATGTAGAAAAACTATGATATTGATCATGCTTTTCCTATGTTTTTTGAGCACATTCTGATCTTTACATGCATTATCTACAATCCTCACAAGAAACCAGCATTTAGAAATCATTAACCTCACTTTTCAGATAAATATTCACTCTGAGAGATTAAGCAACTTGCCCAAGGTCACCCAGCTGGTACAAGGCACAGCCAGGAACTGAACTTGGTGGCTGCTGCTTTTAAAACCCATGCTCTTCTACAGCCTCCATCAGTGGGAGAAATGCTCTGAGCAGGTACTCCTTTGGTTTTATAGGAAACACTGACTGCACATCAGGCAGAAGAACTCCAGACCTGTCCAAACTGTCGAGTGGCACGCCCTATGTACCCTTTCTAGTAGAATATATCACTTCTTTTTTTTTAATGTGTACTTATTTGAGAGAGAGCATGCACGCACAAGCAGGGGAGGGGCAGAGAGATAGGGTGAGAGAGAATCCCAAGCAGGCTCCAGGCTGCCAGCACAGAGCTCCACGTGGGGCTTGAACTTAGGAACCATGCATGAGATAATGATCTGAGCCAAAATCAAGAGTCAGATGCTTAATCAACTGAGCCACCCAGGCTCCCCTCACTTCCATTTGTATTAATTTCGCACCAAAATACAGCATCTCCACGAAGAGAATTCTCAACCATCCTCTTCACTTTTTAACTTTGCAGTGGCAGGTAGTTGTGTAAAGGCAACAAGAGTTGTGTGTTTCAAGCTCCTAAGACTCCTACTGCTCTGTACTTAACTGAAGATTGTAACAAACGTAAATGTGAACCAAAACCGTGGTGTGTCTCTGCTCGTTTGCGCCGGTGAGGCGGCGGCACTGCACACAGTCCACACACTCACAGGGCAGGCAAGGGCTCCCCTGGAACAAATTGTGGCCTGTTGGTGGTTACTAGAGCCTGGTTTTTCATTTTGATGGCGATCGCTCTTTGGTGTAGCAGTTCCTTCTCCAGCCCATGCCTTATCAATATTACTCCGCTCATCCGGAGCGCCTTTCAGATCAGCTCTGGTCCCTCACAGCTCCCTTAGTGCAGTTTATATTTTCACTGTTTGGTCGGATCTGGCCAAGGTCCAACTCCCCGTCTGGGAAGGCCTAGAGGGCGAGTTCACCGTCATATCCTGGGCCTAGCTCTTTGGCGCTCAGAGATGAGGGGCTAACTAAAGAGGAAGAACTATCTCGAGTGACCATTCGCACCACTAAACTTGTCCATCTTTCGCGGGGAAGGCTTCCCGAGGTGCCAAGTCGCCGAAACCCTTCCACAGCACGCATAAGAACCTCTCATCTGGCGTTTCCGACAGCTAGATTTCGCCCTTCATTCTCCGCCCGGATTCGCCCCGGAGCTGTGCGCCTGCGCTCTTGGGAGTTGAGGATGGGGCATTTCCCACCCGCCACAGCCGGAAGCCTTCACTTTCCTCCCTCAGCGTGGAGCGAAGTTTGGGCCCCAGGGTCCTACTACTTATATCAGTCTCCAATAATACTTGATATTAAAGTACGAAACGAGATGGGTTTATTTTTGGCCTAAAGTTAATTCACGTTCTGTTTGGGTTTACCCCTCAACCAATGTAATGGTACAGTCCCATATTAGCTCCGCCCCCTGACCGCCAGCCCCGTGACGCTCAAGGCGAAATGGCGTCTTCCGTTCTGTCGTCATCACGTTGCTGCGGAGGTAGGTCCACGCCGCAGTGCACGCCTCCCCAGCGCGCTGCCTCGCCTACGCCGTTGCTAAGCGGCCTTGGATACCTGGCCGCAGGATGCTGGGCGGTGTCAGGTGAAGATGGTGGTCACTGGGCCTCAGGTAAGAAGGGCTCCGACTGTGATGGCCGTTGTAGCGTCCTGGGAGCTGGCGGGGGCCTCGCCGGCCTGTTCCTGGGTCCTCTGGACCAGTCTTGTGGAAAATCGAGGTCTTATGAGATAAAGTAAACTGAGGCCGCAGATATAGGCCCGGATCCCGAACTTCGGACTGCATTTGAATCTCCGTTGCCTGTGGCTGGGCTGTTTAGTTCTCTTGCTGAGTATCAGAGAGCATTGTCTCATCCCGTTTACCTAGGAATCCTAGGAAATTGTTGGGAATTTGTCCTACAGCAAAAATAACGGCAAAGACAGACGTGTATAAATTCCAATAGGGTTTGTGAAGGCGAAATAATTGAAAAGATGTTCATGAAAGCAGTGGTGGAGTTCACTAGGGCATAATCATGCACTAGATCATGCAGCCACTATCCTAACCATGGAGACTTTTAGTTAACTGAGAAAGGCTGGATAGGGTATTGTATGTACACATTGGGAAAACAATAGTGTACAAGGATGGTTGGAACATGAAAAGATAGTGCTGCTGTAATCATGAGGTTTGTTTTTGTTGAGCTTACAAAATGATTTTAAAGTTCAATTGGAAGAAAAAATATGAGACTAGCCAGAAAATTCTAAAAAGTTAGTGAGGATTAGTTCTCCAGCACCACCAGATATTATAACATATTATAAAGTTATAATAATTAAAATAGTATAGAAATGAGCAGGAACTTACATGCAGATAGAAAATAATGGAATTCAGAATAGATCCAAATACAAATACTTCTAGAGATTTATGTAGTCAAGGGGTATTTCAAATCAGCATTAAGAAGATGGTTTGATGTCAGGCAGCTTTATTGTAATTAAAAAAAAAACAGTAATGAAGCTTATTTTGATCACCCAAATAAATTCCAAACAGACCAAATTTAACTTAACCACATAACAAAGTACTGGAAGAAAGCATTGTATTTGTAAACTTAGCACAGCAAAAAAAAAAAAAAAAAAAAAAAAAAAAAAAAAAAAAAAAAAATTCTAAATATGTCATGTAATCCAAAAGCAAGAAAGGAAAAGATAAATACTATTGACTCCAAAAAATTTAAAACCTCTGTTTGGCTTCCAAAATTCCACCAAGCCAAACCAAAAAAAGCTACTAGAAGCTAAGTCTAAAGACAGGTAAATCTATGAAAGTAATTAATGTCAGTTAGAAAAATATTAAACCAGGGGCACGTGGGTGGCTCAGTTAAGCTTCCAGCTCTTGATTTCGGCACAGATCATGATCTCATGGTTAGTGAATTCAAGCCCCACATGGGGCCCTGCAGTTTGGAGCCTGTTTGGGATTCTCTCTCCCTTTCTCTCTGCCCCTCTCTCCCTCATGCTCTCTTTTTCTCTCAAAATAAATAAATAAACATTAAAAAAATAAAGAATCTGAAGGGCTATACCCCACACTTAACAGTAGTTAGCAGTCAGAAATCAGGTGGGCATCATGGTCTCAGGGCATAAAGGTAGGGTGATGACAGGGCAGGGTCCTGAGAATAGGCTGGTGGGAAGGCCAGGGCCAGAGACAGGAAGCAAAAGCCAGAGATAGCCTCAGATTTCTGCGGCTGTGAATATGCATTTCACTCTCAATCTTTGAGAATTGTAGGGATTTGATAACTAGGTTGCAGCTGTATTTCCTCTCTTGATAAATTAGAAGAAGACTATTTTTTCCATTTATGGTCTTTTGGAATATTGTTTATTGTTTCATTTTTTCTGATCTCTTCTTTTTTCCATAAGGTAACCATGGAGAAAGAGCTTCGGAGCACCATTCTTTTCAATGCGTACAAAAAAGAAGTATTTACCACCAACAATGGCTATAAATCCATGCAGAAAAGACTTCGGAGTAATTGGAAGATTCAGAGGTGACCATATATATTGTTTTCCTTTCTAAGTGATGACAATAGCCTGCTGGTAATATTGGAAAGTCTTTACTTTCTTATGTAAGAGGTTGTTTAGGCAGGAGAAATTCAATATGAAGAACATTCAGAAGTAAATAAATTGATTATAGAGGCGCCTGGGTGGCTCAGTTGGTTGAGCATCCAACTCCTGATTTCTACTCCGGTCATGACCCCAGGGTCATGGGATTGAGCCCTACGTTGGGCCCCTCACTGAGCGTGGAATCTACCTGAGATTCTCTCTCTCCCTCTGCCCCTCTCCTCTGCTTGCTCGCTGCCTCTCAGGAAAAAAAAGTAAATAAATTATTATAAAAACATATTTTTTTAAAGTTGGCAATTAGTATATTAAGTTGTCCCCCAAATCACAAATCAAATAATTATTCTAATTATACATACACAACTTTTTAAGAGGTTAGAGGCTTTCTCCATATTTTAATTTCGGGCAATACTTCAGTTTAGGGAAAGGAAAGATGAGAATTCCTCTCTGCCTTTGTTGTGTGTGTAAATGGTTTTTCTTAATGGGTAAGGCTATGTAATTATACAAACTAATGTAGAGTTGATTGAATTAGTAGTTGGAAGACTCTTTATACTCTTGTATGTTTAATTTGGGCATCTTGGCCTAGGGGAAGTATTTGAGCAGAGGCTGATCTCAGACAAGCCTGTAGAGGGGATTCTCACTTTGGGAGAGAGGCTGTACCTGATACCTCTAAATCCCTTCATCTCTGGGCCTCTGTGGCCTCTGGTTCCATACAGTCTAGAGGCTAGAGTAATTCATAAATTGCTTTAAATTATGGATCTATTGGGGCGCCTGGGTGGCACAGTCGGTTAAGCGTCCGACTTCAGCCAGGTCACGATCTTGCGGTCTGTGAGTTCGAGCCCCGCGTCAGGCTCTGGGCTGATGGCTCAGAGCCTGGAGCCTGTTTCTGATTCTGTGTCTCCCTCTCTCTCTGCCCCTCCCCCGTTCATGCTCTGTCTCTCTCTGTCCCAAAAATAAATAAAAAACATTGAAAAAAATAAATTATGGATCTAATACTTTAAAAATCCTATTTCTAGTTTAAAAGATGAAATCACATCTGAGAAGCTAATTGGGGTGAAACTGTGGATTACAGCTGGGCCAAGGGAAAAATTTACTGCAGCTGAGGTAAGTAATACCCAAAAAGAAGAAATACAATGAGATGGTTGGCACATGAGCTCTGAAATTCCGGATATGAATCCCACTTCACCATACACTGTATCACCTTAAGGTAATCGCTTTCATCTCTTTTTTCATCGTGGAGTTGTTGTGATCATTAACTGAGATAATGCATGTAAAGTGCCAGACACATAGTTGAGGCTAATTAAATACTAGCCATACTTGTTTGCCACATTTGAAAATAGGAAAATTCCTTTTAAATTTAAGCTGTTTTTAATTCTATTTCTTTTTTTTTTATTTTTTTTTTTAAATTTTTTTTTTTCAACGTTTATTTATTTTTGGGACAGAGAGAGACAGAGCATGAACGGGGGAGGGGCAGAGAGAGAGGGAGACACAGAATCGGAAACAGGCTCCAGGCTCTGAGCCATCAGCCCAGAGCCTGACGCGGGGCTCGAACTCACGGACCGCGAGATCGTGACCTGGCTGAAGTCGGACGCCTAACCGACTGCGCCACCCAGGCGCCCCTTAATTCTATTTCATAGAGTAGACAAATGTAAAACCCAGAACACAAGTATTGGTAAAAATGTAGAGAAATTAGAACCCATGTGCACTGTTGATGAAAAGGTAAAATGACACAGCCATTATGGAAAACAGCATGGCAGTGCCTCAACAATTAAAAATAGAATTATCATATGATCCAGCAATCCTACTTCTAGATATATATCCAAAAAAATTGAAAGCAGAATCTCAAAGAGCTATTTGTACATTCATGTCTAAAGCAGCATTGTTCACAATAGCCAACAGGCAGAAGCAACCTAAGTCTACCAACAGATGAATGGATAAAGAAAATGTGGCATACATGTGATAAATTACTATTCAGCCTTAAAAAGAGAGGCAATTCTGATACATGCTACACCATGGGTGAATATTGAGGATGTTAGGCTAAATGAAATAAGCCAGTTACAAAAAGACCAGTACTGTATGATGCCATTTATACGACATACCTAGAGTAGTCAAATTCATATAAAGTTAGAATCGTGGTATTTTGATAGAGATTGCATTGAATGTGTACATTGCTTTGGGTAGTATAGACATCTTAACAGTATTTGTTCTTCCAATCCATGTACATGGAATGTTTTTTCCATTTCTTTCTGTCATCTTCAGTCTCTATAGAACTAGAGTGTATTATGCTAAGGGAAATAAGTCAGAGAAAGACAAATATCCTATGATTTCACTCATATGTGGAATTTAAGAAACAAAACAGATGAACATAGGGGAAGGGAAGGAAAAATAAGATAAAAACACAGAGAGGAACAAACCATAAGAGACTCTTAAGGATAGAGAACAAACCGTGAGGGTTGTTGGAGGGAGGTGGGTGGGGAGGTGAGCTAAATGGGTGATGGGCTTTAAGGAGGCCACTTGCTGGGATGAGCACTGGGTGTTATATGTAAATGATGAATCACTGGGTTCTACTTCTGAAACCAGTACTACAGTGTATATTAACTAACTTGAATTTAAATAAATAAACTAAAAGAAAAAAAAATCGAGGTAGCCAGTGTTCGAGGAGGGGGAAATGGGGAGTTGTTTAATGGGTATTGAGCTTCGGTTTTGCAAGATGAAAAGAGTTTTAGGGATGGATTGTGGTGATGGTTGCAAATAATGTGAATGTGCTTAACACTACTTAACACTACTTAATAATTAAGATGGTAAATTTTATGTTATGTGTATTTTACCACAACTAAACAGAAACCCCAGAACACAGCAAGAGCCTTTCTCACAGAGATGTGAAAGTGCTTTGGTGCTCAGGGAGGGTTGTGGGGAGTAGGGAAGTGGTGGCAGGGTGGCACCGGTGTGGTCCAGTCTTCTGCTCTGACTTTGGATGGGGACATAGGGAGGAGGTCTACAGGGAAGCATTTCTGTTCTTTTGTTTGTTGACCCAACTGCAAGGCCACCTTGTCACCTGAGAAGAGACATAACTGATCAGGTTCATTGAGAGAAGGAACAGGAATTCCTATTAGGAACATGGAGGTGGCCAGCTGCCCCCACCCAGTGAGAGCCTGAGGGAAATGTACACACAGTGTGCAGTGGCATGCAAAGGAATACTATATTCCATATTCCCCGTTGATTTGGAGTGGCCTCATGCTACAGGATACCTCCCTTCTCCTCCTCCTCTACTCCCCTCCCCTCCCCCCCAACTTCCCTTCTCCAACTAGTGAAGAGAAAGAGACGTGAGGAGGTTTTGCTGAGGAGCAGGCAGTGTCAGGAAAGCCAGGGCATCTGGAAAGAGGGTCAGAGATAGGTGCCTGGTCCTTTCCCCAAGAGGGAACAGGCACTAGGTCAAACCTTACTTCGAGCTCTTAGAGATGGAAGGCAGTGGCTTCCAAATGATAGAATCCCTTGAGAGGCATATTTAGCCTAATAAAATGTTCTCACACCAGACCAGTTCCTGGCACCTTGCCTTTACTTTAGAGGTGGAGCAAGGTAGGAAGGAAAGGCAGAAGCACTTTTAACTTTTTAATTTAATTTTATTTTTAAATTTTAGTTAACATGCAATGCAACATTGGTTTCAGGAGTAGAATTCAGTGACTCATCACTTACATACACCTTTATTATTCTGAATTGAAAAGCCCAGGTAATATAACCCACTACCATTGAAAAAAGTGTCTCAACTGTAATGTAGTTTAAAAAAATGAGTTATAAAAGAACATGTGTACTTCAAATTGTCAATGTTTTGGTGTATAAACACTAGAAGAATATCAGTTTGTTACTGCTTGAGCATACATACACTAGAGCACCTCTTGATATTCCACATTTTGAAACAAAGGCTAAATAGGTATGTAGGATCCCCATGAAGGGCACAGTCTTGTGCAGAGTTCAGGATCTGTGAAATTATGTCTCATTTGGGAGCAAGCCCCCTTGGTGATGTTAACTGTTGCACTATGTCTTCTATATTTGGGGGGCTGGGAGAGAGAAGGAAATCCAGGGAGTGTGCAAGAGCACAAAGGTTTGTCTGTAGTAAAGCTGGGCTGGGCCAGTGGTTTCCAAAGTGGGATGTGTGTGATCAATCACTGAGGTGCCGGGGGAAATGATATTTGTCATATCTTTATTATCCTTCACATTTTTCCTTTTTGGGAGTATGTTCTATAATTATATAAATATACATACTTTACTTTCACATTATTTGCTGTTGGGGTGCTTGAGGGAAGTTGAGGGACTATTGGTCTAGACCACTCACCCCAGGTTTTCTCAGGCTGGGTCAGCAAGGTCAGCCCTAGATTTTTCTCCCTTCTCTAGCTTTGTGAAAACAAGAGAGAGCTTCCTAGAAGATAAGCAGATGCCATGCGTTTCTCACTAGGGCTTGATCAGTCAGTGATTTGACCAGAATTGCTCCCTGGGGGTGGTGTACAATACTCTCATCCTGAGTCCTTGGCTGGCAGGGGAAGGTATGGTCTGGAGCGATAGTGTTCAACCAGGGGTGATTTTTTTCTACACACTCTCCCCTGGCCCCAGGGGACATTTGGCCATGTCTGAAGACATCGTTGGTTGTTGGCAGGAGAGGGTAGGTGCAATTGGCATCTGGTAGATTGAGACCGGGGATGCTGCTCACTGACCTGTGAGCTTCTTTTAGCTAATACTTTCCACTTTGAGTTTGCTTTCCAGATAGTCAGTGTGGAAAATGTCAATTCAGTTTGAGTATTTTGGGACTTTGTACTTAAAAACAAGCTTGAAATTCTACATAGAGAGTACATTTTATATATCTTACAGATGTTTATATTTAAGTGCCTCATAGATTTATTTATTTTTCTTCATAGTACTTTGGACAGAAGTCTTTGGGGTATATTCATGGATTTTTTTTTCTTTTATGTAGTTTGAAGTCCTGAAGAAATACCTTGATGGTGGTGGTGATATCCTTGTGATGCTGGGAGAGGGTGGGGAATCCAGATACGACACCAATATTAACTTTCTCCTGGAAGAATATGGAATCATGATTAATAATGGTAATTATTATCATTTTAGTAGAGGTAGCCGTTTCCTATTTATTATACATACTGTAGTCCTCTGGACCTAATAGTACAATGGGAAGAGCCCTGGGCTGAGGGTGCATGGTCTAGCATTCTGATCTCAGTGGCGGTCTGAGCCTTCTGGGGCTAGGCTTTTTCCATTTATAAAGTGGAAGGAATTGCAACAGAGTTCAGGGTTTCTTACAGGTCAAGTTTGTATTCATCTAATATCAAACCTATTTCTAATTAAGGTGCAACTTCCTCTCTTTGCCCTTTAAAGATGCTGTGGTTAGAAATGTATATTATAAGTATTTCCATCCTAAAGAAGCTCTGGTTTCCAATGGAGTCTTGAATAGGTAAGCATGTTGAAAGCAGAAATGTTTTTACAAATAATTCCTATCTTCTCTTCTCTCTTCTCACACATTCTTTTCGCTGGCCCTTCTTTCTTGCCTTTTTGTTTTATTTCACTATATTGTAATTTATTTTATTATATTACTTCTCATTCCTCAAGTTATATTCCTCCCATCTTTTGAAACCTTATTCCACATTCACCTTTTTGTCAGTTAGAATACATTCAGCTATAAGCACAGAAAACCCTATTCAAATGGGATTAAACAATAAAGAGACTTTACTGATTCATGTCATTGAAAAGCCTAGAAATAGGGCAGGGTTAGGGTGTGGATTGAAAATTCATGATGTTGTCGGGCTCCAGTTCCATTGCTCTCCAGTTTTCTTGGTGTTGCTCTCCTTTGTGAGTGGGCTCAATAGTTTTAGCAGTCCCCAAATTTATATCCGCATGCCACATCATGAGAGCCTGTCTTGGTCACAGCGTTCCCAGAAAGAGTAGTCCTGCAATTTGCTCTGGTGGAGCTGGCCTAGGCCACATGCCCATCCTGAACCGGTCACTGTGGCAGGAGACATAGAATACCCTGATGGTATGGCGAGGTCATATTCTCTACCCCTGGAGCCTGGGATGAAGTTAATTTTTTTTCTGATTTATGGGATCTTAGAGGATAAATTAGGGGCTTTGGTGAAGTGGGAGATGAATGCATGAGAGGAACACCATCAGGTGGCCTCTGTGAGCTTTTCCCTATATTCAAAAATTGTCATTCCACACTTGAATTCGCTACATCCCAGGCACTCTGCTGAGTCTGATGATATGGAGTCTAGAATATAGGACTAGAATGTGGGTCTAGTCTAGAATGTGGTCTAGTATATTGATCCTTCCCTCAGGAGTCAAGAAAGAACTGATCCTCATATTTTAATGTTAACTTTTGCAAGCTACACAAAGTGGTGTAGGTGTATAAATGTACCTTTATTTAAGTTTCAAGAATTACATTTTGAACAAGTCTGAAAAATGCTTGCATTTCATTCATACTTATTATTAATGAATGGGGTGTGAAATTCTAAAAATTTTTTGTTCACTAGATTTTTTTTCTTCAAGGGAAATCAGCCGAGCTGCAGGGAAGGCTGTGCCTGGAATCATTGACGAGGAGAGCAGTGGAAACAATGCCCAGTGAGTGTGTTTTCTGAGGCTACCTAAAGAGGATGTATTTATCATTTTAAAGAGTTTTCTTTTTCAAGTGAAGAGTTTTCATTTCTGATTACAAAAGTCATTCTTACCAAAAAAAACAATGTGAATAGTTCAAAGGAAGAAAATAGAAGCCCTCCACTTTGTAAATGTATGCTCCTTTCCCCAAAGATAATTATTCTTTTTTTAAAATTTTTTTTAATGTTTATTTATTTTTGAAGGGGAGAGAGACAGTGTGGGTGGGGGAGGGGCAGAGAGAGAGGGAGACACAGAATCTGAAGCAGGCACCAGGCTCCGAGCTGTCAGCACAGAGCCCGATGCGGGGCTCGAACTCACAAACTGCGAGATCGTGACCTGAGCTGAAGTCGGACGCTCAACCGACTGAGCCACCCAGGCGCCCCAAGACAATTATTCTTAATACTATGGTATTTAGATTTCTAGATTTTTTTCATATATAAAAATATAGATAGGTACCATATCCTTTTAATGACTAGATTAAATTTGAGTTATTCTAAGTTATCTAACCAATCTCCTATTACTGAACATTTAGGTCATTTATGACATTTTGCTTTATGTATTTATGTATTCATTTATTTATTTTAAAGTTTTTACTTAATCTCTACCCCCAACGTGGGGCTTGAACTCATGACCCTAAGATCAAGAGTTTCATGCTCTTTTGACTGAGCCAGTCAGGAGCCCTGGTGATATTTTGTTTTAATAGTTAAACCTAACGTTTATTGAACACTTACTCTGTGACAGGAATTTTTACCTCTTTCTAATCATCACAACACACTAAGATTATAGACAAGATACCAGAGAGGTTAATTGCCCAAGCTCACTTGACTAATAAGTGTCAGAACTTAGTTTTAAACTTCTGCTCCATGGCCTGTACTCTGAACTTCTGCTCCATGTTGATATTACAAACAGAATTTTATACTTGTTACTATAAATGAAGCACTTGGTGAATGTCTTTGTATGTACAATTTTTGTGCACTTATACAGATATTTTAGTAAGGCTAGATTCATAGCATTAGAATCTCTGGGTCAAGGGTTTTCCAGTTGATGCATTGCCAAATGTGATATTTTGGTAAATTGCACTCCAGATAGTTTATAGCACTTATTGTCCCTATGAATGTGCTCCTTTTTCCTCTCTTGCCAGCTTGCAGTATTCTAGTGAAGGCATAGCTCTTTCTTTTAATTTGCATTTCTTTGATTATTACTGAGTAGGATGACCTTTAAAATCTTTTGGCTGATTGCATTTCTTCTGTGAATTTCCTCTTCACTACTTTATGCCCATTTTTATTGTGATGGTTTGTCTTTTCTTATGCATTTATAAAACTTCCCTGTGTTGCAGATATTTTTTCCAGTTTACCTTTCTATTTTGAGGTATTTCACCCCATAGGACTTGAACATTTTATGGAGTTAAAACATATTATAAAACTCTAGTGATTAAAATAATGTGGTACTAACACAGAAATAGTGAAAAATAAATAAATTAGAATCAGACTCAATATATATGAGAGGTGGAAATTATTAGTTTATAGTAAAAGTGACGTTACAAACTAGTGGAGAATGGATAGCACAATTGTGGGTAACCATTTGACAAAATATTTCCATTTTCACAACACATTCATATATTTCAGATGGATTAAAATTTTAAATGTTAAAAATATAAAACCATAAAAGTACTAAAAAAAAAGTATGGGCGAATATTTTATAATCTTAGAGTAGGGAAGATCTTTCTTAGGATAAAACCAAGGTAAAGTTGTAAAGGGGAAAAACGTATGGCAATATATATCATAGAGTTAATATTATTGATATTCAAGAACCATAATCTAATTTTTTTTAATTTGTGTCCAAGTTAGTTAACATATAGTACAATAAATTCAGGAGTAGAATCCAGTAATTCATCACCTACATATAACACCCAGTGCTCATCCTAACAAGTATCCTCCTTAATGCCCCTTGCCCATTTAGCCTGTCCCCCCACCCAAAATCCCTCTAGCAACCCTCAGTTTGTTCTCTGTATTTAAGAGTCTCTTATGTTTTGTCCCCCTCCCTGTTTTTATATTATTTTTGCTTCCCTTCCTTTATGCTCATGTGTTTTTTTTTCTTTTTTTAATTTTTTTTTTAAATGTTTATTTATTTTTGAGAGTGAGAGAGACAGAGCATGAGTGGGAGAGGGGCAGACAGAGAGGGAGATACAGAATCTGAAGCAGGCTCCAGGCTCTGAGCTGTCAGCACAGAGCCCAACACGGGGCTCAAACTCACGAACCGTGAGATTATGACCTGAGCTGAAGTCAGACACTTAATCGACTGAGCCACCCAGGCGCCCCTATGTTCATCTGTTTTGTGTCTTAAATTCCACATATGAGTTAAGTCATATGATATTTGTCTTTCTCTGACTGACCAATTTCACTTAGCATAATACACTCTGGTTCCATCCATGTTGTTGCAAATGGCAAGATCTCATTCTTTTATATTGTCGAGTAATATTCCATTGTATATACTTACCATATCTTTATGCATTCATCAGCCGACAGACATTTGGGCTCTTTCTGTACTTTGGCTATTGTCAGTAGTGCTACTATAAACATTGTGGTGCATGTGTCCCTTCGAAACAGCATGCCTGTATACTTTGGATAAATACCTAGTAGTGCAATTGCTGGGTTGTAGGGTAGTTCTATTTTTAATTTTTTGAGGAACCTGCATACTGTTTTCCAGAGTGGCTGCACCAGTTTGCATTCCCACCAGCAGTGCAAAAGAGATCCTCTTTCTCCACATCCTCGCCAACATCTGTTGTTGCCTGACTTGTTAATGTTAGCCATTCTGACAGGTGTGAAGTGGTCTCTCATTGTGGTTTTGATTTGTATTTCCCTGATGATGAGTAATGTTGAGCATCTTTTCATGTGTCTGTTAGCCATGTGGATGTCTTCATTGGAAAAGTGTCTATTCATGTCTTTTGCCCATTTCTCTACTGGATTATTTGTTTTTTGGGTGTTGAGTTTATAGATTTTGGATAGTAACCTTTTATCTGATATGTCGTTTGCAAATATCTTCTCCCATTCCATTGGCTTTTAGTTTTGCTGATTGTTTCCTTCACTATGCAGGGGAGGGGCAGAGAGAGGGGGGAGACAGAAGATGTGAAGTGGGCTCTGCATTGACAGACTGACAACAGCTAGCCCCGATGCGGGGCTCAAACTCACAAACTGTGAGATCATGACCTAAGCCAAAGTCAGATGCTCAACTGACTGAGCCACCCAGGTGTCCTGATCATAATCTAATTCTTAAGCTTTGTGTCAGCTTATCCAGTTGGTGTAGGTAGAAGCACTTGGACTTGGAGGTAGAAATTTTTATTTTTGTGTCTTACTTGCAAGGTGACCCAAGCACGTTACTCTTAGCTTCTGTTCCCATGTCTGTGTAATGAAGACAACATGAATCTTACAAAGTTGTTGGGAAAATCCAGTGAGGCCATACTTGTAGAAGTGCTTGGTAAGGCACATGACATAGTATCTTACCTGCTGTTGCATTATTATGTCCTCAGTAGTTGTGAAGGGCAGAGGGCTGGTTGGTTATTTTCTGGGTCATCCTGGAAGCAGCACTTTCTGGGCAGGCTTTGAAATGTGGAGAACTAGTTGTGCTTTATGTTTGGAGATATCTTGACCTATTGGAGTCTCAGGTTCTCATTTTGCCCATATTCTATCATGTCCCTTTTCCCTTCTCTCAGCCGTAGCCTCACCGGCTTTGTTTCAATTCCTTAAATACACTACGTTCATTCCCACCTTAGGACCTCTACATATAAGGCCCTAAGGCCTTACATTTAAAGTTGGGAATACACTTTCCCAGTTATTCAGTCTGCTAATCTTACTCATTCGTGTGTGGTTTGGAAAAGTCCTGTTTTTGTTTTTTGCATGGGTGTATAGCCTTATGCTCAAAGTCTTATCAAAATGTCAGTCTGATTGACTTCTTAGTAATAATAAAAGAAATAGAGGAGTATAAATAATAGCTGACAGTTTTCATCATATGACTCAAGTGTCCGTTCTCCCTTCCTCCTTGAGAATCATCTCCTTAGAGTGCGTTTGAGGAAAGTGTGGGGCAAGGATATGCACCGACATCCATGTAACCATTTTCCCCACATCCCTTTTCTTCCTGCATGGCAACTATTCGTTTAAAAAAAATTTTTTTTAACGTTTATTTATTTTTGAGACATAGAGAGACAGAGCATGAGTAGAGGAGGGACAGAGAGAGAGGGAGACACAGAATCGGAAGCAGGCTCCAGGCTCTGAGCCATCAGCCCAGAGCCCGACGCGGGGCTCGAACTCACGGACCACAAGATCGTGACCTGAGCCGAAGTCGGACGCTTAACCGACTGAGCCACCCAGGCGCCCCGGCAACTGTTCATTTATTTCTGCTTCTGGCCTAGGATTCATGGCCTATGGTCCCCTTCCCTGGGCTACTGCTTGGGTAGGGATGAAAAGGGGAGAATGGAGAATGTGGGGCAGGTGCCACTTCTCACCCACAATATGACGCAGAAGTCAGAGGGATAGGTGAGACTTGACTGAAGGGAGGGGAAGACTTAACACTAGCAGGAAATCATTGTGAACTTAAGCTAAAAAGAAAATTCTTTTAGCTTGGTCTAAGAGAAAGGAAAATTAACATTATCTTTATAGGGAGCTCTTCATGGGTGCTTCCCCCCACCCCCTGCCGATTTCTAACTTTATGCTTTGTTATAAGATTCCTGTTGCTCTCCATTCTGAGAGCACTTCCTTCAAATAACTACCTTTGCAGAGCTCCATCTTACTTTCAGTAAAACCTTAACCCCTCCTGCAGGGGTTGTCCATACTGCAGGGTCTGCATCCCACCCTTACCTGCCCCTCCCCCCCCTCCTCCACCATCCTATACCCTTTCCAGGAGTACATTTCCTCAGGTCAGACTGATTCACTCTAGATACTCTTAAGTCTTGTTAGGACACAGTAGGGGAACGACTCCAAGGCAGGTCTGTGTAGCAGGTCTTTATTCACATAAGTACTCACTGGTAACACAGCCTTCTAATGACAGCCACTCATTCCTGGAGATAACACCAGTCAGATCTCTAAGGAAGAGGAAAATGTTTACCTGGAAGACATTGTCACACAGAGCAAGCTCATTTATAGCTCTAGTTCAGCTCTTAGATGAGACTCCTCTTCCTCCTCCTCCTCCATAGGGATTTCTTTAGTTCTTCTAGTTACAGTCATTTACACATACAATTAGAAGTTGTTAATTTACATTGATATATTTTTAAATGCTTTATTAAACCAGTAGCTAGAGTTATACCAGTTTTTGAGTTAACAAACTAAAGCTTAGAGAAAATTTTTTTTGCGTGTTTTTTTTAATTTTATGTTTGATTTTGAATTGTTCAAGAAGCACTGAGATTATCTTCAAAAAATTTTTATTCATTTTTTAAAAAATTTTGATGATTTCTTTCATTTCTTACAGGGCTCTCACCTTTGTCTATCCTTTTGGTGCCACGTTGAGTGTCATGAAACCAGCAGTGGCTGTTCTGTCCACAGGCTCTGTCTGTTTCCCGCTGAACAGACCCATTCTGGCTTTCTATCACTCGAAGGTACAGCCTTTCTTCGATATGGGTGGATATGTTATTTTTATTATTGAAATAATAAAAACTACTATTTCGAGAGGGGTTTCATGTGTTTTCTCATTGGTCTTTACAACAGCCCTGTGAGGTAGTACTTCAATTAACTATACTTTACTTATGGGGAAGTAGCAGATCGTCCAATAATCGATTGAGTCGAGACTTAAACCCAGCTCTTATCATTCTAAATCCACAGCTATTCCACTGTAGCATGAGGTTGTCTATATTATAACTGTCTGTAACTACAGGCTGTCATTCTGAGTGTAAGAGGACCCATTCAGGGAAAGGTTGAGTTAACAAACTATACCAAAACACACAGAATTGTGCTGCCTTTATTTTAGTTTGTCCCAGAGCAACATGTCAGAAGACTAGTTGCTCAGTTGTCATCCTGGAGACCCCACAAAATGTGGGAGCATGTAGTCCCAGAGGACATAGCCCCTCTCATTGCGACCCCACTTATCCACTGCCTTAAAAAATTTTTTTTAAATATTTATTTTTGAGAAACAGAGACAGAACATGAGTGGGGGAGGGGCAGAGAGAGACGGAGACACAGAATCTGAAGCAGGCTCCAGGCTCCGAGCTGTCAGCACAGAGCCCGATGGGGGGCTTGAACCCACAAGCCATGAAATCATGACCTGAGCCGAAGTCAGACATTCAACCGAGCCACCCAGGTGCCCCACCACTGCCTTTTAATTCCTGTTTTGCTGAATTCACCTTTATTTGTCTACCAATCACCAGCTGACCTCCCAGTTTTTCTTTAGTTCCTCATATCCTATTTTTCTTTGTGGGATTTAGGTATTTTTCCCTTCCATATTTAAAAGCTCTGACCTCATTTTATTAGAAAGTAAATAAATATATATGCTGTGTTTGAAAGTGATATTTAGACAAAATTCAAAATAGTTATTATGGTTGTTATTCTCTCCCAAAAAACTGGAAATATTTCTTTAAAATTAAAGTATTAAATGATTTAAGATGTGGAAATAATTGGTCTACATAAACTGTCACTTAGTAGGCACAAAAGTAATGAGACACTGTCTTAAGGGGCCTCTGGTAGTGTAATACCAGAACTATAATTATTTTTTTATTTTTTAACACAGAGATTCTACCTGGCTTAATTAGTGGATTTTTATGAAGCATCTATTAGATAGAGTTCTATGCTAACTGTGGTGATTCTTCCTGAAGTCATGAGATTATCATCTGCCCATTGCCTAACTATTTAAAGCCTGTTTTCCTAACAGGTGTTTAGTCCTGTCTTATAAATACAATCTTTCAGAGAGGATGTTGCCTGTCACTTTTAAGTTTGTGAGATAAACCAGTGGAAGGGGGGGAGCAGTGCTGTCTCCTTGCCCAGGGCCATTGCCTTCTTGAGCTTGTCATGATCTTTTCTAGGTGTTTTACTAGGATAGACTCAATAATATCGAAAGACCAAATCAGTCCTTGAGTAGATATACTCTTATTTAATTGGAAAAAATTATAGGCAAAAGCTGGAAAAGGAAGCTGAAGACAACGGTAGGATCTCCATAGGATCTCCATCGGACAGAATAAAAGGATTAAAGGATGATCTGTAATCTATTTGAAATAAATGAGGAAGGAAAAAAAAATAATATTAAAGAAAAGTTCTAGGCCTAACTGTGGGTAGTAGTAAGAAGGAAAGTCCTTTCCTCTTCCTGTATTTAGTTACATATGTCAGTTCAAATCGCAGCAGAGTTCACTCGGTGCTCCCCCATTCTTTCTGTGCGTTTCCACCAGATTCACTTCCTGTTCTCAGTAACTGATGTGTTTTCAATGGTTGTGTTATAGCAATAGTGTTATTTTTCCTATGAGACATTTGCTTTTAATGTGGTACAAGTCACAGTTCGTTTTGCAAATTTTGTTTTATTTATAGAATTTGTCTATTTGTATCTCTTGAGAGTCCTTCTTTCATAGTACCTTACAGCTGTGCCAATTCCCTGATGCTGCTAGAAAAACCGCATTCGTTTTGCAGTTTGAACATTGCTCTGTTTTTCCCATTACAAAAGTAATTTATGCTCATTGTAGACAAATTGAAAATACAGTCATGATAGAAAAAAAAAGAATGCCTCTCACTACAAAACTGATGTCTTGATCATTTTGCTTTGGCTTATGTTTGCTGGTTTGCTTCATGGGCTTTACACTAGGGTGACTGTACAGCATCTGGTATACTGTTTTTTTTTTAACCTGATGTTATGACAAAAGCATTCTTCCATGTCACTGAAAACCCTGTGTCACTATAACTTCACCACTGGAGGAGTTCTGTTATTCTTAACCACTTCTTCTGTGGTGAACATTTGGATTTCTCACTTTTTGTGATTATGACTGTAAAATTGTCCAGAGAGTCTTACCTGCTGTGTTGCATATGTTGACAGTTTCAGCAGTAATGTGTGAAAGAACTTATTTCACTGAGACTTGACCAACGCTGTTGATAGCCATCTTTTTCATATTTATTAATCTGATCGGCAAAAATATTTTGTTTTGATTTTTTTTAAATCACTAATTAAAGTGTTTTCTTATTAACCGATTCTTTCTTTTATGAATATTTCTTGCTTGTGGATTAGTGTTCTGTTTGGATCTTAAACACTGTCTTTGGTACTCTAAAATATCTTTAAATCTTTACAGGTTGCTTTTGGATATTTTTTTCCTTTAAAATTCTAATCTTCGTTTACAAGTTAACTGGGAAAATACTGTAGAACCAGTTCACATTGCTTTTTTGTTAAAGTCAAATAGAAGGATATGGAAGTGTCTAAAATGAGAAGCATGTGGGAATGTAGTTGTGGTCATAGTTGATATTTTTAGACCATTAAAATCCTGATATGAATTGGCACTTAGTATATAAGACAGTTGCTCACATGATTCTGATGATGAGTTGTTGGAGACCAGGATGCTTGGGGTGCATTTCACGATCTATGTGACACTACTTTGTCATCAACAGAACCAGGGGGGGAAGCTGGCAGTTCTTGGCTCCTGTCACATGTTCAGTGACCAATATTTGGATAAAGAAGAAAACAGCAAAATCATGGTAAGCTCTTCTCTCTTATCACATTAATGTATAATGTGTATGATTTTCATGTCATTAAAAAAAATACTGCTAAGTTCATCTATTCATTTAAAACCAGCTCTTCAGGGGTGCCTGGCTGGTTCCGTCAGAAGAACATGGAACTCCTGATCTTGGGGTCGTGAGTTCGAGCCCCACACTGGGAGCAGAGATTACTAAAAAGAAATAAATAAACTTAAAAAAAAAAAAAGATAGTAACAAAATAGAGAACAGCTCTTCAGCTCAGTTCCTCACACTAAGGATACAAAGTTGAGTCAGGCATAGTCACTGCTTTGAAAAAGTTTATAGTACATTGAGAGAGAGCATGAGAGACAGAGACATATGTTTAGAAGGATGAGGTAAAGAGCATCTGGGTAGCTCAGTCAGTTGAGTGATTTCGGCTTGGGTCATGATCCCAGGGTCATGGGATCAAGCCCCACATTGGGCTCCCCTCTGAGCATGGGGCTTAGGATTCTTTCTCTCTTGCCCTTCTCCCTCCCTCACAGGTGTTCTCTGTCTCCCTCTTTAAAAAAAGAAAAGAGAAGGGAAGGATATGGTGAATGTTTTCAAGCATGCCAAATTGGGGTGGGAGCCAACCCTGGAGGTGAGGAGTAAGCTCAACCAGGGCCTCACACGTAAAGCCCAGGAATTTGAACTTTCTGCAGAAAGCTGTGGGGAGCCCATGTAGAGTGTCCAGCAGCCTTGAGCACGGTCAGATCTGTGTTTCAGAAAAAACTCTTCTGTCAGGCATGTGGCAGGTGAGAGAGAGGAGGTGGAGTCAGTTATGAGGTTGGTAGAGTCAGCCAGGCAGCAAGGGACGCTGACATGAGTGGAGGTAGGGAAGGCGAGAACAAGGGGAAGGGCCGGCTGGCAGGAGCGGTGTCAGGAGGGGTTATGACAGGACTGGTCACTGGTTGATGTGGGGAATGAGGTAAAGGCATTGCAGTTGTTTGTCAGCTTTGTGTGGTGGAAACATGTCCTGTGAAGAATGACAGACGGTGGGTGCCAGAGCTGGACATTGGTGTGATTCTGGTGACTCACTTGCTAGAGGAAGGAGGTCCCCTGAACTTTTTCATTAATGGAACAAATTCCTTCAGCCTTAAGGACTGTTACTGGATTGAGAGTTTGATTAAGATCTTGTTTCTGTGGAATCTACATGAAATTCTAGTGTCTCTACACACATTTCAGGGGTATCTAGATATAGTCCACTTTTTTTTTTTTAAGTTTGTTTATTTTGAGAGAGTGAGAGAGAGAGAAAATGAGTGGGAAAGGGGCGGAGAGAGAGAATGCCAAGCAGGCTCTGCACCATCAGCATGGAGCCCAACGTGGAGCTCAATCCCAGCTGAGACCCCATGAGATCCCCTGTGAGACCATGACTTGAGCTGAAATCAAGAGTCAGATGCCCAGTGCACTGAGCCACCCAGGCGCCCCGATACAGTCTACTTTATAGCACATTTATTTTTTTAAATAATTTTAAAATTATTTTCTAAAGTGATTTATTTATTTATTTAAGTAATTTGGTGGGGGGGAGAGCACAAGCGGGGGAGGGGCAGAGAGAAGGGGACAGAGGATCCAAAGAGGGCTCTGTGCTGACAGGCTGACAGCAGTGAGCCCGATATGGGGCTCAAACTCACAAACCGTGAGATCATGACCTGAGCCAAAGTCAGACGCTCAACCGACTGAACCACCAAGGTGCCCCTTATTTATTTGTTTTAAAATGTTTATTTATTTTTGAGAGAGAGTGTATGATTGTGGGAAGGGCAGAGAGAGAGAGGAACAGAGGATCCAAAACAGGTTCTGCACTGATAGCAGAGAGCCCAACATGGGGCTGGAACCCACAAACTGTGAGATCATGACCTGAGCTGAAGTTGGATGCTCAATTGATTGGGCCACTGAGGCGTCCCAGTTTTTTAATTTATTTTTTTAAGTAATCTTTATACCCAACGTGGGACTCGAACTCATGACCCCAAGATCTAGAGTTGCATGCTCTTCTGACTGAGCCGGCCAGGTGCCCCTGTCATGGGCACATTTAAACAGGAGTTGTTTTGGGATTGATCATGAGCAAGTTTTAATAAATTTTGGCCTGTGGTTAGAGGTGAAAGTGCCCTAAGACAAATAATCACTTCCCAGTAGTAAAAGTGACATTAGGTTGAGGAAAACTTTGAATTCGTATGATTTCACCAAGGGAATGGTGGTTACTCTTTTTTTTTTGAATCACTGCTGTATAGTCTTTTTCCCTTTATCATTTTTTCTTAATTGATGTAGTTATCTAGTCCCACTTTGGTTTTCTCAAATAACCAAGTGTAACTCTGTGTTTGTTTTTTAAATCCAGGATGTTGTTTTCCAGTGGCTCACGACAGGAGACATCCACTTAAACCAGATTGATGCTGAGGACCCAGAGGTAGGGGTCTGTGAATCATTAAAAAACTTCAAAGTGAGTGGCACCTGGCTGGCTTGGTCAGAAGAGCATCTGACTATTGATCTCCAGGTCATGAGTCTGAGCCTCACATTTGGCGTGGAACTTACTTAAAGAAAAAACAAAAAAAACCCTTCTAAGTGAACAAATGGGTCCAGCCTGCCAGCACCAGCTCCAAAGGATTATGTATCTCTTACTTTATCTGTAAGACAGATGGAAAGAAGTGATGCTTTCTGGGGTGATGAAAACCACATTATAAAAAAATGATCAGTGAATTATAGAATTAATTGAGATGGGAACCTCTTTATATGTATATGCCAAGCTTTCAAGATCATTATTTGTAGAGAAATACTTCTTTCAGAAATACGAAGGATATAAAAATAACTTTTTATGAATAAACATTATCTGAATTTAAATTTTAAACTGTAATTTTGGTGCCTTTAGGAAAAACAGTCCTAAAGCCCTTAGGATACTATTTATCAGATGATGGAGAGTGAGACCAGCATGGAAATAGGGGCCAGAAACCTGCTTTTCTGTCCTGCTCCATTCTGGCCATCAGACCTTAAGCAGGCTATTTCTTTCTTTTTTTATTTATTTTATTTATTTTTTTAACATTTATTTATTATTAAGAGACAGAGAGACACAGAGCATGAGTAGGGGAGGGGCCGAGAGATGGAGAGACACAGAATCCGAAGCAGGCTCCAGGCTCCAAGCTGTCAGCACAGAGCCCGACGCAGGGCTCAAACTCACAAACTGCGAGACCATGACCTGAGCCAAAGTTGGACGCTCAACTGACTGAGCCACCCAGGCGCCCCATTAAGCAGGCTATTTCTAACCCTTTCTTGTCCTGGTTTTCTCATCTCTCACAGACACACCAATATCTGTACTCTCTGTCTCACAGGATAATTGTGAGACCTCAATTAATAGATGTGTACTTACTTATTAAATTAAAAGGTGTAGGAAGTGCTATACAGCTGTCAGACTTTCTTAAACCCTTGTATTTATTATATACAAGCACTGTGTATCATATACTTCCACATAAATCATCTTATATAATCCTTACAACAGCCCTGGGAAGGAGATGGTCTTATTCTCATCTTAGAGATGAGGAAATGGAAATTCTGCAAGATTGCAGTATGCCCCAAGAGCAAACACTTGCAGAGCCAGAACCGAAACCCAGGTCTCGATTCAAAGTCTGCTTGTTCTGGAGCGCCTGGATGACTTAGTCAGTTAAGCATACGACTCTAGATTTTGGTTTAGGTCATGATCTCATAGTTTGTGAGATCGAGCCCTGTGTTGGGCTCTGTGCTGACAGTGTGGAGCCTGCTTGGGATTCTCTTTCTCCCTCTCTCTGCCCCTCGCTCCCACGCGTGCCTGAGTGTGTGTTTTCTTTCTCTCTCAAAATAAATAAAAACCCCAAAAATGTTTATTTTAAAAAATAAAAAAATTAAAACAAAAAACAAAAACCCAAAGTCTACTTGCTCTACAATTGTGTCTCTGTTTCTTAAACTCTGAAGTGTCAGGAAAGTGATTTCCTGGCTGTGGATAGCAGGGAGTGGGTAAGAACATGGTCAGAAATGGTGGACTGCTGCCTGCTTCCTCCCTCAGCTGAGGGTGTGGCCTCCCCAAAACCGACTTGGGTTAGGAAACAGAAGAGCCCCGTGTCTAAAACATTCCCTCATACGGAAACATGAAGTATATGGATGTTTTGCTTGAATTCCTCCCGAAAAGTGATATAAGCCTCCCAAATAAAACAATTGGGGTACAGTCAGGAATTCACTTTTCAGATCTCACAGGACCCAACTCTTGAGTGGATGGCATCTTTGGCAGCTGCCAGTCCTAGTTAGGGCATTGGGGGCCGAGGGAAGCAGCACTATGAGATGCTGTGTCTGCTCCTGGTCTTTGTGGCCACCTGCTCTTACTAAGTTTCTGCCATTCCTGTTTTCTAGCTGAGGAAATGGAAGTAAGTACATTCTTCAAGGTCCCTGCTGAGATTGATACCTGACCAGCCATAACTAATGCGCATGTCAGGCTGATTCTGGAGCCTGTGCTTTTCTGCTGCTCTGTTGTTGACTGTCTACCGCACGCGACACTGGACTGGTTCAGAAGGGAAGTGTCAATAGGGAGCCAGAGGAAGATGGGGTCGTTGAGGCCTTTCTCTAAAATCATGCAGTCTCCTGTATGTTCTGCATATGAGACCTGGTGCAAATGTCCTTTGCATTGTAAGGCTTTGGCAAGTAAAATGCTGGGCCCAGTAATGCTGCAAAGTAAGAAATTCTGAAAATCCAAACTTCATATGATTTCAGATAAAATCTTATGTTGGAATAGGTTTCAAACCCAGCTCAGTTTCAAATGTTACTTAATGAAATGGTAGCTGAGTAAAGAGCTAAGAGGATTTACATGACAAGTTTTAATCTCTAAATCTGCCTGGGGCGCCTGGGTGGCGCAGTCGGTTAAGCGTCCGACTTTAGCCAGGTCACGATCTCGCGGTCCGTGAGTTCGAGCCCCGCATCGGGCTCTGGGCTGATGGCTCACAGCCTGGAGCCTGTTTCCGATTCTGTGTCTCCCTCTCTCTCTGCCCCTCCCCCGTTCATGCTCTGTCTCTCTCTGTCCCAAAAAAAATAAATAAACGTTGAAAAAAAAATTAAAAAAAAAAAATCTCTAAATCTGCTAGGAAGTCATGAAAACCAGTGGTCTTGGGAACACTCTTATGTTTCTGTCTGGACATCTAAGGTCTTGATGGTTTTCTGAGCTAGGATTTGGTAGCAAGTCTCTGTGCAAAGATTCGAACCATCCTCAGGACCTTTGGGATGCTTGGCCCTTACTGATGTTCCTGCTGTGCGTGTCCTGACACAGTCAGGGCCTTTGTTATTGCTCTCACCTTCAACCCGCATTCTGTTACCGGGTTGAAACCTCTAACACAGACATATCTCTTGGGACATACATCTCTTGGGATATAGAGAAAAACGAGCCTGTTTGTATAGGCTTATTTCTGTAATGCCTAAGTGTGTTTCCTCAAGTTCTGGCACTGGAAAATGTGGAACACATTGTTGCAGCGGACTTCAGAGGGCAATTAGGAGTCAACTTCTTGTTGTCAGCACGCCTTTATTTAAAGTTAAATGTACTTTTTAGGTAGGTAATGCATTCACAGTTGGGAATTCAAAAGCATACGCAATGAACAGTTTCCCTCCTGTTTTTGCTGAACCACTTTGTCCCCCTCCCCAGTGACAACAATCTCAATTGTTTCTTGTATATTCTTCCAGAGATGTTTTATATATCTATAAGCAAACAAGTATGTGTGTGTATCTCCTTCCTTTTTGTTTTACACAAATGGTACTGTATACACTGTGTGTATTCACCACCTTAGTTTTTAAAATTGGCAATATGTCTTAGAGATGTTTCCTTATTTACATATAAAGAGCTTTCTTTCTATTTTTGTTCATTTTGTTTCTTTAAGACTATTTTCTAATGTTTGTACTGTAGTATGTTTAACCAGTCTCCTATTGGTGGACATTTAGGTTTTCCTGGTCTTTTACAGTTACCAGCACACAGCATGTGTCATCATTTAGGGCTCTCAGCAGTGCTGGAGGCATGTCCTTGGTTAGGTGAGAAGGGCTGGGATCTAGTGTCCAAGTGGGAGGGTCATCTGTGCCGGGGTCACAGGCGGTTCATACATATAACAGGAGAGGAAGCCGAGTATAAGGCCTAGATGCTGGTGGGTGGATAGCTGTAGTGGGAGCTTGTGGACTGTCTTTTATGATTGCTTCTGTTTTCTCAACTGAAATAGAAAATAAGGTCTTCAGCTAAAATTAAGAAAGGTAAAATTGTTTGAGATGGATGAAGTGACAAAAGGAAGGTATTGCCTAGGACAACGGGAAGTGAATGAACTAGGAAAATACAGCTGATTGCTGAGCACTTGAGGTCAGTGGTCATGAAATCAAAAGGAGGCCAGTCGGCATGGTTGTTTATCCAGCTGTGTTCAGTACTGCATGAGGAATTACAGAGTTGGATTTAACCAGCGTTGGGGTTTAGCCAAGTGACTTTTATTCCTCTTTCCACATGAAATGGCTTATTTAAGGTTTAGTTGTTAGTGACCAGAGACAGTGAAATCTCTTGGCAAGAGCAGAACTATTGCAGTTAGACAGATGAAATTCTTACTCCTGCCGTGCTGTGTGATGAACCCTCTTGTGGCTTTCAGATTTCCGACTACATGATGCTGCCCGACACAGCCACCCTGTCAGAGCGGCTTCGAGTGTGTCTCCAGGAGGGCGATGAGAACCCAAGAGACTTTACCACCCTCTTCGATCTGTCCATTTACCAGCTGGATACCACCTCCCTCCCCAAGGTCATCAAGTCAGTACCTGTAGCTCTCAGCTGCACTGCACTTCATTCTTGAGTGTTTGGTTTGAAAACATGAGCCTGGGGATGGGAGATAGGGTCATGGCATATGTGGTATGCAAAACATGTTCTCAGATCTCTGATGAGATCGAAAAAGATAGCTGAGAAAATTGGGGTGGGGGTTGCAGTTATTAGTCCCCTGTTGTGTCCCAGGCTCTGTATCAGGCATTTGGGGCAACCAGCTTGTCCTGGTTTGCTTGGGACTTTCCTGGTTTCCGCAAAGAGGGTCTCATGCCCCCAGGAGCCCCAAGTAAAGTGAGTTGGTTAGGCAAGGTGCCCTGCAGGCACTGCATGTTATTACTTCACTTCATACTTTGAATTGCCTCTGAATTACCTGCTGCATTTCCAGCTGAGGAAACAGGTTTAGGGAGGGTAAGGTCTTCTCCCAAGGTGGGAGCCTGAATGGCTTTCAGACTGGGGCTTTCCCTTGTTTCATTGCCTGCTCTGTTGCCTGCTTGTTGTTATTGTCCATTCCTAATGACAGGGACAGGGACTGAGGGCAACATTTTTCAGCCTCTTTGGCCAGGCATGGGGTTTACATCTGGATAAACCAAAGGCTGAGGGTGTAAACTACCGATGAGTGTCTAACTTCCTCCTGCTGTATTTATGTTCAGGTTCCCCAGATACTTACTGACCACCTCCTGTGCCAGGCACTGTGTCCACAGTTCATGGTTTAATGGAGGAGACAGACAGAGGCTGTGGTGCAAGGTCATTGTATTAATGCTAAACATGGGCATAATGAAGAGTGAGAATTTGACTCTTAAGTGGGTGAGCCGGGAAGCCTTTATGAAAGAGGGGCCCTCTTAGCCAGGCATTGATTCTTTCAACAAACAATTTAGGGGGCCTTGTGTCTGCTTGGCACTGTACTGGGTGCTCCCCCGTAAGGGGTGAAGAGGCTTCAGGAGATGGCAGGGATGTTCAGAGAGAGAGGTGGGCAATGATGTAGCTTCTGTGCAAAGCCCACATGTTCACGTGTGTAGGTGTGTCCAGGCAAGGAAGTTTATTTCTAACTGCTCTTTGAACGGCATTTAGCCTTGACTTCAAATGAGGCCAACTTAGTAATAGTTGAAAGCTTGGTCCTCTGAAGTCCCCTGCAACAATCTGTTCTGTGTTCTCCAGCACAGGCACTTGAGGAGACCTGCCTGAGCATCACAGAAATAAGCCAAGGCAGACAGCCTGAGGCTCAGGGCAAGGGCCTAATTTATGAATGGGATGCTAGTAAAGACCTCTAGAGGAGGGACAGGATTGAATCTGTTTTCTAAAACCAGATAAAACAATGCCTTGCAGCAGTTTATACAATTAATCGGGGGAAAAAAAGTAGAAGAAACCAGCTAGGCGACTGTTGACAGTAGATTGGAGGGTTGAGGGACGACACTGGTGGGAGCAGTAGCTGTGGTTTCAAGAGATGTTTGGGAAGAAAGAATCCTAAGCCACAGGCCATGGAAGGCTGTGATGGCAAGGTCAGAGATAGTGGTTTCTCCCTCAGGGATCTGGGCACCTGGCAGTGCTGTGGACTGGCTCTCAGGATGCGGGGAGAGGAGAGAGAGAGGAGTTCTGCTCCAGGTGCCTCCATCTGATGTGGCTGAGAGGTTGCCCTGTGAAGAATGCAGGTGGAACCACCAGTGTAGATGTTGAAGAGGCCTAGAGAAGGTGATTAGAAAAGTGGGGGAAGGGCTAGGTACTCTCAAGGACAGCACTGGAGTGGGAATTGGGCTGGAGACAGGGCCTCACAGCTACCCTTGCTTTTGAGGAGGAGAAGAGGAGGCTTTGGCAAGCTGGGGAGGAGCTGGAGGGGCAGGGGAGTGCGGGCAGCAGGAGAGTCCCTGGAAGGGTGTGGGGCAGGGAGTAGGAAAGAACTGGGAAACTGGGAAACCAGATGGCCTGGAGATGGGCCCAGGGCTCCTCCTCTGTGGTTGGAACTTTTCTCAGAATAACTAAAGGCACAGCAGGCTGCCCCACTTGTGAGTTACAGTCCACCCAGTTTCTGTCTTTGCTTTCTGTCATCTTCTGATGTGGTTTACGTCAGGGTGTTGTGACTGTGCTGAATGTGGGATTGATTGGAACCATTATTTTAGTGCCATCAGAGTCAAGTAGTAGATATTTTGGAGCTTAGATAGCTCTTTTAATTGAATTTGTCTTTTATACCAAAGCAAAGGACAGTAGTTACGGGCCAGTTTCTATATGGTGCTCTTAGGAATTTATATTTGTTAGTAACATCTTTTGAATACAATTCCTCTTTTCTAAGTAAAAATTCGATTAGCCTTTAAATATTTAAACATCTGAATGATGTTGCTCTGAAGTAACTTCATTTGTCCATCTGGTATTTACTGATGCCTGTGGGGGTGAGGTAGAGACAAAGAGCGTGGAGTCCCTGCCTTCTGAGTTCATGGACTGATGGGTTGGGGACTGAGACATAGAGTGGTGAAAACACAGTGCCAGAGGTCAGGCCAGGGTGTTCTGGAAATAGATAACTCAGCCCCATTTCATAGGTTTCTATTTAACATTGGCATTTGTTCCTCCCCTTATCCCCCCCGCCCAGCACCCCCACCCCGCAGTCAGCTTTCTGAATTAGGTTTTCTTGGTTTTAAGATTAGTTTCTCCACGCATCCCCCACTCCCATCAAGCGCACGGTGACTCGTAGGTGGAGGAAGATTTGGGCGAGTTGCGAGCTGAGCAAGAAAGAGAAGATGCACTGGCGTTTGTTTTATTATTCACACAGGGCTTCAGTGTAGCCAGCTCCATCTGCAGACAGAGAGCAAAAAATCATGGCTGGGATGGCCAAGGCCAGAAAATCATGGCAGCAGGGTTCTTCGTGTGCCAGTGGTGGGACCTTTAGCTTAAACATTGCCCCTAATGACATTCTGCCTTCAGTATAGACCGAGTCATAGGGCTTTGGGTTGGCAGGGATTGGCCAGCTCTGAGTTCTGATCTTCCCTTTGTCACTCCTTACCCTTGTGACCTTGGGAAGCTTCTTTATCTCTATACTTCTGCTTTTTTTTCTATAAGAGATTATACCCACTGACCAGGGTTGTTTTGCAGTCAGTACTCAGTGAAAGTTATTCCTGTTCCCTCCCGAGGGATCTTCTGCATTGCCAGGAAAGCTTCTTCTCCCCAGGCACCTGGGAATAGTGGAGGCAGTGATAGCAGTCAGCTCAGCTAAGTGCCTTTCTGAAGTCACAGACCTCTTTCCTTTCTAAAATCACTTGTCCATAGAAGCAGGCATGAACTTTGTTCACACCCATTGACATTTGCTTGTTTAGCTTAATTTTAAAAGGTCACAAATGTGTTCATAGTTTAAATTAGGTGAGTATATTTTAATTTGCCTCATTTCCAGAGGATTCAGCCAGCTTACAAAATTATTACGGTGCAAAAGGATAAAAGGAATGTTTGAGAGAATGGAGGCAGAGGGGAAGCCATAATCAAAAAGAAACGCAGGGGTAAGGTCAGCACTTGACTCTGTAAACTCATCACTGGCGTTCTGCCTCGGCTCTAGCCACTCTGGCTGCCCTGAGGTTCTGTGAAAATATCTAGCACCCTTATTCCTGTTCTCCTTGCTCTTGCCTCTGCCTGGGATACTTTTGAAAGTAAGTGCATGACTTCCTCCCTCACTTCACTCAGGGCTTGTCTCACTTCTCTCACTTCTTCACTCAGGGCTATACCCCCTGCCTCTTCCCTGTCTTTATCCCTCTGTCCTGGTTTGCTTTTCTTCTTACTACGTATTGGTACCTGTCATCTAGGGTCTTGTTTATTGTGTGTCTCTCCTCTAGTAGAATGTAAGTTCACGAGGGCTGCCTTGGTCTCTTGTCTTCACCGTTGCTGTTCTCCTGGTGTATAAAACCGCCTGGTGCACAGTACATATTCAGTAAATACTTGCTGAGTGAGCACACAGAAGTATATATTGTACAGATCTGTTCAGTTGCAAGAAGCAGACTTCAGATTTGACTCCTGTCTCTTGGTGGTGAAAAAAAATAAGGAAACAGAGTGAGTTACCACATTTATAGTGTCCACTGGGTAAAAATAAAAAGCCTGTCTAGGAGAAGCCTGATATGAAACTTGAACAAACTTTCCCCTTCAGTTCACAGTATAGTTGTGCCGTGTGATACAGTAGGGAATATTCGTGAAAGGATTGTTACATTACATATACCAACACATTTTGTGTGCTTTTCTGTGAAAGTGTTGAACCACGTGATTTGATGGAGAACAGCACAGTGTGGTCAGTTAGATGTGCTTTGCCACAGTGTCTCATCCTGATTCCTGCTTTTTTTGTCTTCTTGCTAACACAGGGCCCATGAACAGCTAAATGTGAAACATGAACCTCTCCAGCTCATCCAACCTCAGTTTGAGACCCCACTGCCAGCCCTTCAGCCAGCGGTGAGTAGGTGTGCGTGGGGGATCCTGCTACAGAACCCCACTGTTTGTCCTTACTTTCCAGCTGGGCCATCACATGGGTCCTTCTCCCAACCATGTGTATTTGTACACCCAATGCATGTGGTACTTCTCAGGAAGTTGTGTTTCTCTGGCTCTAAACATGCAGAGACCAAACCTATTAGTACTCCTTAGGAACTTCCACTGGGTGTAGCTCCCAACTGAGAAATCAAGGGCGTGGACTTTTCTGGTTGTTAAGCATTTCCCATCTGTGTACTTGGAGGGCATATAGGAGAAATCCTGGGTGGAAAGGAGGAAATGCTTTGTACTGCAGCTTTCTAGGCAACAGGCCCTCAGATTCATAGCACAGTCTGTAGCCCAGGGGGTAGTCACGTGTGCACAGGTCACTTTCAACATTCCAGTCCAGCATTAAGTCAACTTACCTTCAAAACTCTCTTATCCCACCACATTCTGGAATACACTTTCTACATGGATCTACATCTGCTTCCCCAATTTCTGCCCCTAATGAACTCATAGTTAAATGAGAAACAAGTTGTCCAGTCAGATGTTCAACACAAATAAGCATAATTATCCCCAAGCTTTTGTCCTTGCACAAGTTAGTGGGCACTGGTGTGTCAGTTTGATCAGTTTAGTGCTGTTTTAGAGCTGGTTCTGTTTGATTGCTTACAGTGCACTAGTCCTCTTGCTTGATATGGTCTAACGGGTTAGGGCAGGAGGAGGTGACAGGCATTTGGGTGGTTCATCCCAGGGAAGGGCTGAATTGGCTTCTCATTTCCTTCCATCTTATCACTGTCAGTTGTGGCTTTGCATGCCTTCTTTCATGAAAGACCTGATTTCCTTTCAGGTTTTCCCTCCCAGCTTCAGGGAGTTACCACCTCCCCCACTGGAGCTGTTTGACTTGGATGAGACATTCTCTTCGGAGAAGGCCCGCCTCGCTCAGATTACCAATAAGTGTAAGTTTGGCCAGGTTTTTTTTTTGTTTTCTTTTGTAGGTTTTATGTAGTTGTGAACTTCTGAGATTTGCCATGAGAGAAAGCTAGAGTTTGTTCAGGGAGAACAAAATATGAATGGCAGTGTAAAATGAGAGTTTCTGTTTATTTCATGTAAATGATGTTGGTTGTTTCTCTCAGGCCAGTTTGCTCAGTGAGTTAGAACATGATGCAAAGCAGAAGCCAAGGTCTCAGCTTTAACCCCTATAGGTCTTTAGTTCTGACTTATTGAGTAACCATAGGATGCATTCTGACCCTGGCTGCCACTTAGCAAGTCTAGGTCATTGGTCATACGAGCTGTTAACTAAGAAAATTCAGTCAAGGCCAGAAGAATTATAGAGACTTCAGATCGGAAGGGATCCTGGGAGAGTTATGTGTACCCACCTTGACATGTGGATGAGGAGGTGAGGCCCCAAGCCTCATGCCTATGAGGTGAGTGGTTCTCCTGACTCTTGGCCCAGTGCTCCCCTGACATGCATAGCAAATGGGCCTGCACACAGGTGCTCAGAGGCATAAAATTAACCATCCATTTTGAGGCAGTGACCCCACTCCTGAGAATCTAATCTAAGGAGATATGTGAAGGCATATAGATGATTACTATGTTATTTATTTTTTAAATTAGGAATAAAAATTATTTACCCATTGGGAATAGGCTTAGGGTACACTAGCAGGGGAATGGTAGTAAATTGTGTCACATTTATTTGATGGGATGACATGTCATTATAAAAGAGGTTTCCAGGGGCCAGGGAGTGACACTGATAGAACTTAAGTGAGAATCCTAAATGAGGAAGGGCAGGATATAAAATTCCATGTTCACTAGGATCCTAACTATGAACAACATCTATATGTACCCAAGGACCAGGAAGGAGACTGCAAAAATAAAAACAGTTCAGTGTAGAACACCTTAACTGCATCTCTCTTCTTTGTCAAGCCTTGTGGTAAGTGCTGAACAATCAAAAATTAGCAAGATGTAGTGATTGGTGCAGTAGGAATAACACACCTGTGAAGGGTCAGATGGTTTGACCCAGCATTTCTGTTTCTAATTTATCCAGCTTATCCAAAGAAATCCTTGTAGAAATATGAAACAAAAAGTTATAGCTATAGAGATATTAATTGAAGCATTAAAAAATTGACAACAGTCTAATGGCCCATCAGTAGAGGGTTTGGTTTAAAAAATAATGAAATATTATACATCTGTTAAAGGAAAGATACAGAGCATAAATTTTGACATAAGATGTCCATGAGACATCGTTAAATAATGAAAGCAACTTACAGAACTATTATAGTTTGATCCTATTTTTTACACATATGTAAATATGTAGGCATACATGGCAATAATTACCTTATGTGGTATCAGTGGAGATAGAGTTGGGGCAAGAGATTTTTGCAGCTGTATGGTTTTGTTTTGTTTTTTTTTTTTTTTGAGAGAGAGTGTGTGTGCATGCATGAGTAAGGGAGGGGCAGAGGGAAAGGGAGAGAGAGAATCTCAAGCAGACTCCATGCCCAGTGTGGAGCCTGATGTGGGGCTTGATCTCACGACCGACCATGAGATCATGACCTGGGCTGAAATCAAGAGTCAGATGCTTAACTGACTGAGCCACCAAGACGCCCCTATGGTTTGAATATTTTAATAAAAAACTTACATTTCTATCATAGCTTTAAAAAATGCACATCAGAAGGGGAAAACAGAAAGGAATTACAGTATAGTGTAAGAAGGGCTGTAATGGCTGTCCATCCTTGATATAGGGCTGCTGGGGATGGCTGCACAGCATATCGGTGGAATAACATATCGGCTGCAATAACATATCGGTGGAATTATGAGTGATTTTTTTCTTTTTTCATTTCCTTTTCTATCATATTGCTATAATAAATGCTATTTAAAATACCCATATGCCCTTCTCATAATGGTCCTTGCTACATTCAGAGAATGGTAATTTGATTTCCTTCTAGTTCCTCCTATTCTTTGTAATGTAGGAATGCTGGATCTGGGAATAGGAGAGCCAGAGCCATTCCAGCTTTATTCTAAAGTGTATTTATTTAATTTTGAGAGAAAGAGAGAGGGAGAGGGAGAGAGGAGGCTCCTCCCTTTGTCAGCATGGAGCCCGATGCTCGAACTCACTAACTGCAAGACCATGACCTGAGCTGAAATCAAGAGTCGGATGATGCTTAACTGACTGAGCCACCCAGGCGCCCCCAGCTTTATTCTAATTAGGAGTGTCACACTTTTGTCCTGATTTATAAAAGCAGCACATCAGAGATCTCTTTAGTTTGTTACTGTGTAGGTCCTGTGGTCACATTACCCTAGGAAAAGTGAGTGATCTTGAGAGGTATAGGAACCTGACAAGGGGACACCTATACCACAGTAAGTCTATACTTTGGAAAGGACAGGAAATAAGGGTTAATCTGACTGCTCCAACTGTGCTTAGGTACTGAAGAAGACCTGGAATTCTACGTCAGGAAGTGTGGTGATATTCTTGGAGTAACCAGTAAACTACCAAAGGACCAACAAGATGCCAAACATATCCTTGAGCACATTTTCTTCCAAGTAGTGGAGTTCAAGAAGTTGAATCAGGTAGAGCCAGAAAGCCCACTGAAGTGGAAGCTCTTTGAGTGGTGGTATCTTCCATAAACTGGACTTCTCGTATTTTATGCCATTCATTCATTCTGCAAGTATTTATTAAGTATCTACTAGGTAAACAAAACAGACAATGATCCCTGCACTTATGTTCTAGCTGAAGCTTGACAGAAGACAATAAACATAATAGATAAGTAAATCACATGGTATGCTAAAAGGTGATGGCATAGAAAAAGTAGAGCAGGGATCAAGCGTGCTGAATGTGGCAGTATTAAATAGGGTGGTTAGGGTAGGTCTCACTACAAAGGTGATATTGGAGCAAAGGCCTGAAAGTGTTGAGGATTTTGCCATGCAGACAGCTGGGAGACGAACGTCCCTGGCAGAGGGAGACCTGTACAAAGTCCTGAAGGCTGGGCTTGGCCTGGCTTTTTTGAGGCATAGCAGTGATGTCAATGTTGCTAGAGAGACCTGAGCACAGGATACAGAAGCAGGCCATGAGGTCAGCACCTCATGACGGAAATCATCTTTCTCTGGACTGAGGATCAAGGGCTTTAAAATTATGCCTGGCCTTCATTTTGTCTATCCCTTGATGAGATTTCTAAAATTAAATGTTCAACCACCGTTGGAAATGGGCATTTATATACTACCTATTCTACCAATGGGAGAATAAATTTGTCCCACTTTTCTGGAGAGCTTTTTTATATTGCTCAAAAGTCCTCAAAATGTATGTACCTTTGACACAGCAATTCTAATCCTCAGAATTTGTCTTAGTAATACATCCTGAATGTGTGTAGATTTGCCAACCAGTATGCTCCGTGTAGCACTGTTTTAACAGAAGAAAAATCTTCATCAGTATGGAGCTAGTTAAGTACCAAGGGTGCATCCCTAAGATTAAAAATGTTTAGAAGAATGTTTAAGGACTTGGGAAGACATTCAGGATATGGTAAATGGGGTTGGGGGGAAGGGCTATAAATATATACATACTTAGGATTGTATGTGCTGAGTGGAATGGTTGGAATCTACTGGCAGGGACTGACTCCTGGGTACTCATGATGCTAGACGTTGGGGCTGTGGTAGTAAACAAGATGAAAGTGGCCTTTGCTATCTCTTCCTGAGCCACATGCAGTGGGGGAGACTGGAATATATAGGGGCAATTAACAGCGCTCTGATGTAATGCCGTGAGGAGCACAGAAGTGAGTTGATATAACTGCGGAGCACTGAAATGTGGAATTTTGCTCAGGTAGGTTCTCAGCAGGACTCACCCTGCTGACAAGGCAGAGACAGGCCCCTAAGGCCAAGATAAGAAGTCTGGTGTGGTATTTGCCTTGGTGCCTTCAACTGTATTTGCTCCCCGCTCATTGCGGTGGGTGGCGGGCAGTAGTCAAAAGCCCTGTCCTGATAGTGAAAACTTGATCCTCCAGCTGGATTCAGCCTTAAAGCCAGAGATTACTATATGTCCCAATTAATGATGGTTCAGAATCTTAATCAAAGTATAAAACACCAGACTTCCCATTTCATGCTTTGTACTGAAATACTAAAATTCTGTGTCTTATTTCTTCATTCAGGAACATGACATTGATACAAGTGAACCAGCTTTCCAGAACAATTTCTGAGGACCATGCTTCTTGAAGCATCTTCTGCCTTCTGATTCCTTTGTAAACTATTTTTGAATTGTTTCTCAATTCCTTATCAACGTTGTCTATACACTCTTTCTTCCATGAGTTGTGGAAGGTCTGTGCGTCTTCTGTAGTGCCCAGATAGGTATAGCGTTTCTAATAAGATCCTTATGTAAGATACATTCCATTTTTAAGATTAAACCTACTGAATCTGTACTTTTATAATTTATGAAAGTCTTTCATTGAAGTCTTTTCTTCCAACTGTAGTTCTGAATTTGAGTCTCCTTTATCAAAGGCATAGATGTCAATATTATGAATATTATTCAGCTTTTGGACTACCTCAAGGATATAAAACAAACTTAACCCACATGACCTGTTCGCCAAATGTGCTTAATGAAAAAGATGAAATAGTAGATAGATACCTTCCTTACATAGATCACTCACCCCTTGCTTTCTCAGCTGCCCCCAGGACACAACCATTTGGAGGCTGTTGTCTCCATTCACACTTTACCACCCTCCTCTGAGCTCCTGAAGCACGGAATTGTCATTTTCAGTTATGATGATGTGATCATCTGTCCCAAGGACAATGGGAAAGACTGTACGTGCTTGAATGGGACAGCTGGGTACTGGATACACTGGGGACCTGCATTGGTGGACCCTCAAAGCCAGATAGAAGATTGCAGAGCCACTACCAGTGTGTAAGGAATGTGTTGCAATGGGAACAGTTTAGCTGGTGGGCTCTATAAAGATGGGAACTGTGGAAGGAAGGCCATTTATGGAGAGTGTGATATAACCCCAAGAGGAAGTAATGCGGATGAACTCAAGTACTGTTGTAAGAAAGGTGGCATTTTGAAATAGATTTGGTCTGATGGTTGGAAGGTCAGATTGGCAAGATTTTGAGCCTGATATCCTGGGAAGTGGTGGAGCTATTGGAAGATGGAGATTCTGAGAAGTGAGCTGCTTTGGAGCATATGAATCCAGTTGAGATGATGGCAATTCATAGCAGTGGAAATAACCAGTAAATAGCTAGAAATCCGAGGTTTAGAAAAGATATCGCTATTGTTCATATGGAGTTGATAATTGAAGTCATGAGAACAGTCTACCAAGGAATTAACATTTTTAGAAATTCAGAGCCTTGGAAATAAAGGCTCACATCCTGAATTTCAAATTATTTATTCATGTTAAAGGTCTGTTCACAGGCTTCCATTCTCTCACACACTGGAGCCCTAGTGCGGGGCTTATTCAGAGTAGCCAAGTCAGAGCAGAGTCTTGGGGAAGGAGGAGACCACTTTGTTCAGAGGGTGGAATCTGGAGGCCAGCTGAGAGAAAACTAGCCATAGAACAACTGGAGTGTTGTGGCAATGTATTTGGAATACATTTCATAAATGTACTCAACTATTGTCTCCCAGCCCATATCCTCTTCTCTTACACTGTGGGTTTAATGCTCCTGCAATTGAGAGATGAGGTCCATGTTCCCTCCCTCTGAATTAGGCACTATGGTGGAAGTGACACTGACTTGTGAAGCTAGGTCATAAAAGGCTATACAGCTTCTGCCTAGTTCTCTTGGGACACTCACCTTTAGAGCTACAAGCCAACAATGGAAGAAGTCTGAGGCCACTTGGATAGACTATGTGGATGGGCCACATATAGGTGTCCTGGCCAACAGCTAGAGGTCCCAACCTATACCAGTATCACCTGCTAAACATGTGAGTGAAGATGCCTCCAAAGTGATTCCTGTCTCCAGCATCAAGTCATCCCTGGCCTTTGAGTTGTCTGAGCTGAGGCGGCAGACATCATGGAGCAGACAAGCTGTCCCTGTACCTTTCTCAATTCCTGATCCACAGAATCCACAAACATTATAAAATCACAGTTTAAGCTACTTATTTTGAATAGTTTGTTATGTAGAAATAGATGATTAGAACATATACCTACAATTGTAGCAAGAACTTTTTGGATCTATCTGAATTTAATCCAACTTTACTTCCCAAAGGGGACACAGAGGCCTAGAGAGACCTAGGGGCAGAGGAGCACTGACAGCCTGCCTACTAACCTAGAGCTGTTCCCATTACATGGACTTGAAAAGGTGCCTTGGAGGGGGCAAAGCCTGTCCTATCATGGGTCATGTGGCTTTTTCCCTTGTGGCAAGGATGTATGTTTTTTCCCAACTTTTTGAAAAATTTGAAACATCTAGAAAAGTGGAAAGAATAGTATAATAAACACCAATACCTACCACCTTTTAAAAATTAACATATTACCATATATACTTTATATATGTGTGTATATTTTTCTGAATGCTTAATATTAAACTTCAGACATTATATACTTCATTATATAACTACAGTATACCATTATCATTTGATATTTCATGCTTAGTCAGATGTTCCCCAGTTGTCCCCAAAATGTTTTATAGATGTTTTTTCAAGCCAGAATCCAGTCAAGTTTCACACATTGGATTTGATTGTCTCTGATCTGTTTTAAGTCCAAAACACAGTTCCCTCTGTTTCTTTCCCTCCTCCTCCTTCCCTTCCTCCTCCTCCTCCTCCCCCCACCCCCCTCCTACCTCCCTCACCCCCTCCTCCTCCTTCTTCTTCTTTCTTTTTTTTTAATGACATTGATTTTTTTTGAGGAGACTAAATTATATGTCCCACATTCTGGATTTTTCTGATGGTGTCTATTGTCCCATTATCTCCTTTACTGCAAAGTGGAAGTTAAGTTTAAAGGCTTGACTATCTTTGAATTAAACATTTTTGGCAAGAATAGCTCATAGCTGATGCTGTGTATATCACAGTCCTCTATTAGAGAAATTAAGTTCAATCCACTAGTTAAGGTAGTGAGCGGGGGTGCTTTTAAATTCAAACATGAGCTACAAGAATGTTTTTATCCCAGTTGCTGTTCACCTATATTCTCGAACTTCTGGTATGCAAGCCTCTCGAAATGAAAAAGTTAATGGAACTGAACAAGTATGTCAACTTCACTCTTAAAACATACACACAAACTGGGGCACTTGGGTGGCTCATTCGCTCAGGTCATGATCTCGCGGTTTGTCAGTTTGAGCCCCATGTCTGTGCTGACAGAGAGCCTGCTTCAGATCCTCTGTCCGTCTCCCTCCCTCTTTCTCTCTCTCTCTGTCTCATGCATGCACAAAAATAAACGTTTAAAAACTCCTTAAAAAAATACAAACACAAAAACAACAAAAAGTGATAGTATCAGTCTTAGTGGGTAACAGCATAAAAATAACTGTTGGAGATCTTATTTGTTGACCTCAAATACATCTCCGCTCAGAGAAACTTGAGTGTCAAAAGAAGAGGAGATATAATGAGAAAGGGGAGATAACATGTTGGGGACAAAGGTCTCTCCTCTCCCCAAGAGCAGGAAGGAAAATTTGGAGTATCTTATTCACAGATCTACCTACAGTCTGGCTTTTGCTAACTTATTTATAAAACCAAATATGAGAGGTTTTATTCAAACTGTTCCCTAAAAGGTTCTAGAGTGTTACGTGTGCCCTAATGAAACTTAATTTAAAAAATTAGGTAATACCTATGCATGGAACTGGAGGACTTTGAAGAGAAAGAATTTCAACCTCCTCAGCCATTCAGTTCCCTATTCTGCAACTAATGTCATCAATTTCTTCTCCTGCCTTCAAGAGACAGAAATATTTTTTAAAAATTTAACATTTATTTATTTTTGAGAGACAAAAAGAGACAGAGCATGAGCAGGGGAGGGGAGGGGGAGAGAGGAGGAGGCACAGAATCCGAACCAGTCTCCAGGCTCTGAGCTATTCATTAGCACAGAGCCCGATATGGGGCTCGAACTCACGAAGTGCGAGACCATGACCTGTGCTAAAGTCTGACACTCAACCGACTGAGCCACCCAGGTGCCCCAAGAAATATTTACTTTAAAAAGAATAAGAAATTTTGCGTATACCAAATTTTACCACGAAGCCTACCACCGTTTACACTAGCGTTCTGCTTCTGCAGCTCACAATCTAACTGGGGAGAGAAATTAACTTTCGTAGAGTCTCAAATGGTTACGCGCAATGGTAGCATGAAGGAAACTGCAGTGTCAGGAGCCTGTGCCGGGCTGCTGAAATACACGGGGAGTCAGGGCCGGGTGGAGGCAGAGCGGTCAACAGGGCTCTGGGCCCGAGCGACCACTGGACGCCAATTCCCGTGACCGCCACGAGGTCGGAGCCGACCACCTCCATAACCCCTGGTCCTTTTTTTCACCCGTCCTCCGCACGACCCGAAATGGCAGGCGTCGGGAGAAGCCTCCCAGCTACTACAGATTCGAGGGATCACGCGCCAGGCAGCAGCCGTAAGAGGCAAAGCTGTCAGGGATCCACACCTCGCAGCCCGGCTCCCAGGGGACCCCGAGCGCAGGCGCCCCGGAGTGACGTCAGGAGGCGCGACTCCCGCGATGCTTCGCGCCGCGCCTGAGACAGAACGCGCGCCCGGCAGTCCGACCGCTCGGGCCTTCGTGTGGCCCCGTTTACCAGAGGGGCGATTCGAAACAGGTCACGTCACTCCCTCCGGAGCACAGCGGGCGGCGACAGACTGCCACGTGGACTTCAAAACCCGATTTTCCTTTCATCTTCCCAGGTGTGGGTGATGATGCGGCCCTGGGCCATGGGTGGCCGAGGGGCATGGCCAGGCTGTGGAAGTGGTTTCCCCGCCGCCAGAGGAGGCTTTGGTGTCCCTCGACGGTTCCATCCCTGACTTTGTGCCGGAACTCCCTAACCTGTGAATCCTTCCCTGCTTGGTTGCTGGACAAGTGGACACATTGCAAAAGAAAGAACTCAGTTTGCGAAAGCTGATGCCCAGAAAGCCCAGGGTAGAGGTCGGGGCTGTAGACTGAACATTGCGTATAAAGCAGCCCAGGGCCCTGGCAGCTGTATCGGAGTCTCTTCCTTACAAGAACGCCAGAAGTTTGGGTTAAATGGTTTCTAAAAGACCAAATTCTCATTCTGTGCAGTTGTGAAAATGACACAGCAGGGGCCGGCATGATCTGGACAAACCCAGCAGAGTTGTTTCCCTTGTTCTGTGGTCAGTGACCCCACACTTCTCCCAGTGATTGAATAGGCACCCCTAGAGTGCCTTCTGTCCCTTTGTAATCCCTTCTCTGCAACCATGGTCACTTTGATTGGTTCTGCTATGCAATTTCTTTTTTTCAACATTTATTTATTTTTTGGGGGGGGGAGAGAGAGAGACAGAGCATGAACGGGGGAGGGGCAGAGAGAGAGGGAGACACAGAATTGGAAACAAGCTCCAGGCTCTGAGCCATCAGCCCAGAGCCTGACGCGGGGCTCGAACTCACGGACCGGGAGATCGTGACCTGACTGAAGTCGGACGCTTAACCGACTGCGCCACCCAGGCGCCCCCTGTTATGCAATTTCTACAGTTGTATGTAAATGATATACAATATCCACTTTCTGGCTTTTTCAGCATAATTATTTTTGAGATTCATATTGTATCAATAATTCCTTTTTATTATTGGATAGCATTTTACTGTATGGATATATTTATTTTAACGTTTATTTATTTTTTTTGATAGAACATAAGTGGGGTCAGGGCAGAGAGAGAGGGAGACACAGAATCCGAAGCAGGCTCCAGGCTCTGAGCTGTCAGCACAGAGCCTGATGCGGGGCTCGAACCCATGAACCATGAGATCATGACCTGAGCTGAAGTTGGACACTTACCCGACTGAGCCACCCAGGCACCCCTGGATATATTTATTTTATATCTATTATTTGTTTACCCAGTCGTCTGTTGATGGACATTTGGGTTGTTTCCAGTTTGGGGCTGTTGCAAAGAAAGCTATGTAAAAATCTCTGTGTGGACATACGCACTCATTTTTCTTGTCTCCATATGGCTGGGTGGTTTTGTTTTTTTTTTAATTTTTTTTTCAACGTTTTTTATTTTATTTTTGGGACAGAGACAGAGCATGAACGGGGGAGGGGCGGAGAGAGAGGGAGACACAGAATCAGAAACAGGCTCCAGGCTCTGAGCCATCAGCCCAGAGCCTGACGCGGGGCTCGAACTCACGGACCGTGAGATCGTGACCTGGCTGAAGTCGGACGCTTAACCGACTGCGCCACCCAGGCGCCCCTGGCTGGGTGGTTTTAATTCGCATTTCCCATATATTTTGAAGGTAGAGTTTGAGGGTAGAGCCAATAGGATTTGCAAATGAATCAGATAAGTAATGTGAGAGAAGAGTCAAAAATGACTTCAACTCTGGCCAATCCCTGAGTACTTTTTAATATTTCTTCTCCCTGGCATGCACTGGCTGCTCCCTCTGCCTGAAGTGCTATTCCCCACATTAGCTACCTTGTAAATTCCTAAACCACCAAGGTCTGAAGAGCCTTCAGTGACCCTTTTGGGTGGCACCCACAGCCCCTGAAGTTTATCTTCACCCTTAAAGTTCTACTTTTCTGTTTACTCATTGTCTATCCTATTAGCTGATGAGTTTCTGGAGAGTATGGATGGTTAGATTATCTCACAATGACTAGCCCCTGCCTGCAGCCCAGTCTCAATCATTTCAGTGTATTTTCACAAACAGTATCCATTATATTTACATTTCAAATTATGGGTGCTTTATGTCAAGCTACGAGCCCTCTAGCAGTATGATTATGGCAACTTTTCTAACTTGAATATTTTGCCTTTTTTTTTTCCCTGGAACTCACAGATAGGTGCTTTACAAATAGTTACTCATAAAATCTCAATCTTTTGAGAAGTGAGTGGGAAAATTTTTCTGTAGAGGTCAGATTCCTTGCAGCAGGTAATTGAATTGCTTTCCCTGCATTGGGGAATCCACCCTGTTGTAGTAACTGTGCCATTTCCAGTCCTGGTGCTGGCCTCTCAGGTCTGTCTTCACCCTTCACCACTTACCTGCTACCATGACTGTCCTCTACACTGAGACCCTTGAGCGTGGGGCAAAAGTATCTGAAAAACTTGCCTTTGTTTCAAAATCTCTTGATGTCCCATATCTTACTAAATACAATTCAGACTCTAGCGTGGCACGTCCTCTCAGTTTTGGTCTATGCCTTACTAACCCTCTAGCCCAAATATTAGTGTTATATTTCATTCATTCAATTAAAAAAAGTGTAAAATCCCTTCTGTGAGTACCTACTAGGAGCCAAACATTATGGTAGAGATCTGAAGCTAAAAATGTGAATGTGGAACTGTCCAGGCTCTTGAGAGAACAATGAAATTGTGGGCGCAGGAAGTATGATAGGAGAATGATGTTAAGGAAGGTGTTCTGTAGGTGGAGAGGAAGCCAGGCAGAAGGGCCATGTGATCCTACTTATCATTTACCTGTCTTCAATCTGTTTGTTTTGTGTCCAGCCTGCTGCTGGGCCCCGAGCATTTAATAAGTAGATTTCATTCTGTGTTCCCAAGACCGAGGCAGGCCCTGAGTTTGGAGCCTGGGGTGGGGAATGTTGTGGAATAACCAAATGACTGCAGCTTCCCTGTCCAAGATGGGCATGTCCAGGAAAGTTTTCCCAGACAGCAGTGTGTAATCAATCCTGGCCCCAGGGACCACTCCAGGGTGTGGCTGTACTCAGTATACTTGGAGTCCTGTCTCCAGAGGGTATCTGTTGATATGATGGTAACTGGAGAAAACACAGTCATGAAGATTACCAGATTCCATCCCGCACCAGGGTGATCTCCCTGCTCCCTGACTCACTGCACTGACCCTAGGCTTCTTAGGCTCTAGTGTATTGGTCAGGCCAGCCCCAGTTCCAGGTTCTGCGTGGGCTCTCCAGCTGCTCCCTGTCTCTTGCCTTGGACAAATTCCTTGCCTGAGCTGCCAGGTTCTGTCTTTCTCCTGAAATACAACTAGTAATCCGTGTGAGAATGTGTGCAAAGCAGCTTCCTGGACTTCAAAGAACAAGCATGAGGGCAGCTGAAGAGTCATCATCATCATCACCATCATCATCATCACCATCACAATAACAAAAACTAAAAGTAAAGTAATATTTACTAAGGGCCAAAGATTATTCTCAGTGGTTTATACATATTAATTTGTTTAGTCCTACAACCTTCCTACAAAGTAGGTAGCGGTGTGGTGATTAAAAGCATAGACTCTAGGGACGCCTGGGTGGCTCAGTGGGTTAAGTGTTTGACTCTTTGTTTTGGCTCAGGTCACAATCTTGCAATTCTGTGGGACTGAGCTCCGGGTTGGGCTCTGCACTGGCAGTGAGGCATCTTCTTGGGATTCTCTGTCTCCCTCTCTCTCTCTCAAAATAAATAAATAAACATTGAAAAAAAAAAAAAGAGCATAGACTCTAGACTAGATAACCCAAGTTTGAATCCCTGCTTTGCCATTTACCAATAGTATGGGGGTGAGGGGGACAGCCGTGTTTCAGTTTCCCCATCTGCCAAAAGAGGATCATTCTAATACTATCTCATAGCATTGTTATGAGGATTAAATGAATTAAAATTTATAAAGCATACAAAACAGTGGGTGGCACATTGTAAAAGCTAAGTTTTTGATAAATCTAATTATTACATATGAGAAAACAGGCATAAAGGAGTTAAGTAATTTGCCTAAGATCACACAACTAGTAAATGATGGGGCTGGGAATCAAACCCCAGGAAGTCTGGCTTCAGAGCCTGCACTCTTAAATATCATTCGCTAGCAATGAAGAGGGGATGTCCGCATGAATTACTTTATGAAGGAAGTGGGTGGGGGAAGACCTGAATTAATTGATGTGGAAGCTTCTGGTACTTAAGATGTCAGTGTTCCTTCTGCTGTGGTAAATGAAGTTTGCAGCAGCTGGCTAATTTGGCCTCAGGTGCCCAGTAAGGTGGCCTTTTCCTCAGATTTCAGGAAGAGGAATCTGAGACATAGCAGGAGCTAAGAGCTGGGGTTCAGCCAGATTTCCCCAGTCTCCCGTCGCATAGTTCATTTACCTTGCTCTCAGCATTCCTCCCAGGGAGCCCGGTGTGACGTGCCTCTTGGGAGGTACTTGGCATAAATGGCAACTTAAAATGGAAAATCCTTGCTAGGCCTCTAGTAGTTTAAGCACTTGAACAATTCTGGGCCCTGGGGATACTGCGGTGAATTGAGAGGCCACTTGGACCTCAGCGTGCCCATAGTTCGGAGGGAAAAATGCACTAGTCGACGAGCAGATGGTGGGCAGGGAACCCAAAGCATAGATTGGAATTCGGTGCGAGTCGCGGGAAGTGTTCCCGGCCAGACAATGGCCCTACGCAAAGGCAAAAGGCCAGGAGGCTAGCTAGTTTCCTTTGGCTAGGGGCAGGGTGGTGATTTGGCAGAATCCTATAAGCCTGATTAGGGAATATTTTACCCTGAGGGAGGGGAGAGAGGTTTTCTGTTCCGGAGAGGAAAGATCGATTTTGCATTTTAGGAAGCTCACTCAGACTGCCGGGAGTTGGATCGAGCGAGAGCCATCGAATTCGAGGCTGGAGAGGAAGCAGGGAAGACAGTTCGAAGGCACAGACCCTGCCTAGGTAGGGGTGAGGGGACGGAGGAGCGCCTTGGGAGTAGCGCTTAGGGTTTTGCACAGGCTGTTTCCCTAGCCTGACTCTCCCATCCTTATGCCTCAGTACCTTTCCTCAGTCTCCTGGATGGGCAACTCCTGGGCCGCCCGGGACCCACCACATTTGGCCTGGGTCCGGCCTCAGTCAAATGGCGGCCGGTTCAGGACCGCAAATCCCAAGACCCGCGGCACTCAAACCCGGCCTTCCCGGCCCCACCCCGACGCTCGCGGGACACTCCCCGACCCGCGCTCCGGGCCTTGGGGCTTCAGAGCTCTGGGAGGTGCGGCGCTCCCCGTCCGCAGGCCCCGCCCCTGCTCCCGCCCCTCCGGTTCCGCCCCCGCCCCTCCGGTTCCACCCCCGCGCAGCCCTCAGACTCCGCCCCGCGCACGCCGCCCGCCCGCGCGCCAGGCCCGGGCGGCGCCGACGCGCTTGGCGGGAGATAGAAAAGTGCTTCTGTGCGCGCCGGCGGCGGCCGAAGTGCCTGCGAGCGGCGGCGGGACCTGCGTACAGGCTGACGGCTCCCAGCACGGCCCGGGGGCCCGGAGCGGCCCGAACAGCCGCGCCTGACCCCGGCCCGGCTCCCGCTCCGGGCTCAGCCGGCGGGCGGGCGAGCGCGGCGCGGCCCGGGCCGGGGGGATGTCTCGGCGGACGCGCGGGTGAGCGGAGCAGGGCGGCAGAGGGCTCCCCCCACCTTCCCTTCCACCCCGACTCTTGCCCCCACCCCCCACCCTCGCCGTGGCCCCTCCGGGCGGGGCGGGGCTTCCCCGGGAATTGCCGCGTACCGGGTAGCCCGAGGCAGGGGGGCCCGCGGGAAGCCGGGGGGCTCTTGGGGGCCCCTCGCTCTGCTCCCCGGGCGTGCTGGGCCTCGGAGCCGGGGCGGGCGGGGCTCCTGGGACCCGGGCCAAGCCCTGCATGATGTCATTTTGTCTCCCGCCTAATTGCGGGGTGGGGGTGGGACGGCGGTGTCAGCTGCTAGGGCCTTTATCGGGGAGGGAGGCGACCCCTGGGGTGGGAATGTGTTTCTCCCTCCAAGTCGCAGCGAGGGGGAAGCCCAAGCCTGGAGGACTTTTGGTTCAAGCCTATTTGGATTCGTTTCTGGCGGAGGGCGTTTCTTAACATTAGGGGAAGTACAGAGCACCCCCAACTCTCTCCGGCCTGAGAAGAGGGCCGGGGGGAGGGGACTCTTGTGTGTCCCCCACTCCCGCCCGTCCCAACCTGGGTGTCGAGCTGGAGCTCGGTTTAGTTTCAGAGATCTGTGTTCCTTTTCCACATGAGGAGTTTGGAGCAGCTGGGGTAGAAGGTGAGGGGAAGAGAGACCGATGCGTATCAAGACCGCTCTGGGGCCAAGCAGGAACTGCGGTCTCCATTTTACTTATTCCCCCAGAGAATAAGTGGCAGCGTGGGACCTGGAACCTCGTGTGTGGTACACCTGTGTGCCTGGGGCCTGACTTCTGGGCTTTTCATCAGTCTGGGAAGTCCGAGGACAAAGGGGGCCTGCCTGCCCTATTCCCTCCCTGGAATGGCGCAGCCCCCTTGACCTTAACCCCCTCTTCCCATGGTGTTTGCCCCCTCCCGAGGAGGGTGTAGACTAGAGAAACACTCACTGCTGGCCTTCCCCAGAGTTCCTCTCAGTGAGGAAGCCTCTGATCCCTGGGCAGTGGTGAGGGTGCCGGCACGGGTTCTGTCTCTCAGGCCACCATTTCCCAGGGCAGCTCCAGTTCCCAGGAGTTTTCTGGTCAGGCACTTGTGGGACCGTGTCCTGATAGGTGGTGCTGGAACTGTTACTCCAGGGAATGACCGAAGCCCCAGAAAACCCCCAGGTCCTCTGCCACTGCTCCCTTAGGGCTCAGTGGAGGACTCCTGTCCCATGTGAGGGGTGATTTCTGCGTCCTGGTACCCCACAGCCCCTCAGTTCGATTCTTGGCCGATTGATGTAACTCTCCTCTGCACCAGTGCCCCCACTTCCTGCTCAGCTTCTGACTCACCTGGCCTGGAGCAGAGCCCAGAACATCGAAGGGTATAGAAAGGGTGTGTTGGACCTATAGGTGGTTGCCACCACCGGCTTGGTGTCTGCTTTTTCAGCTGGCATTGCAGGGTGAGGGCTTGAAGATGCAGGTGTGCAGTCTGGCTCCGTGGACTTGGCAAGTGGCATAATCCCTATCAGCCTTGATTTCCACATCTGTTAAATGGAGATACTGGGAATGCTAGTGAAGTAGTCATTCATGTTGATGATAGAAGCAAATTTTGTATACTATCTCACAGAATTCTCCCAGCTGAGTTGCTTGTCCCCATTAAAGTATTGGAGCACCAGGGAGTGTCCACACGTTTCATCCTTGAGGGAACATTTACTGAGCTGCTATTAGAAGCTGGGTGCTGGAGAACCAAAGATGGTTTCTGTTAGAAGTCTGGATGCAATTGATTTTAAAGGCAGCTTTATTCTGTTAGTATCTTGTGGAGTTTTTGACTCCTACTTTGTGTTGGAGGAAGACACCATAAACGGGGTCAGGGAAGACCGGACAAGGCTCAATTCTAGCTCCTTCTGTGACCGATGTATTCCTGGGTTTAGACATTGTCCATTCCTTCTTTTTCTACTTTGAAAAGATTTACTTTAACATTTCTTGTCAACGAGTAGACTTCATGTTTAGTTATTAATTCGAGGACTTGGTCATTCCCTTAGCAAACATTTCTTAAGGTCTTTGGTGGCAACCCCCAAAGGGAGTCTCATTCTGAGACAGGAGGATTTCCAGCGTGTGGGAGCACAAGAGTGACTCTAGGAAGATGCTGAGCTCTTCCTAGAAGGGGAAGGAAGATGGACATGCAAGGAAGTCCTTGTCCTTTTGGAACAAGGCTTGTGCTGTCTTTGTTGTTTGGAAATGGCTTTTCCCACCTACAGACACCTGACTTAGGAATGTGCCTAACAGATGACCTGAGGCAGTCCTACTGACTGGAGTTGGGAGCTTACTAACCTTACCCTGCCTTCACCCCCAGCACCAGCATTCCTGGAGGTGGATAGTGTGATTTCCACTTTTGTAATCATTAAACCAGATAAATATGAAGACTTTGGAGGAACTTGAAAAACTACCTCTTAGAACATAAGAACATCCAGAAGTCCAGGTTGCTTGTACTTTGATTTTCTTTTCCATAAACCATGCCTGTGTGTAGGCAAGGATTGGAAAATGGACATAGTCACTGAGGATATGTATTTAAAATGTTATTCTCAGATAACCAATATTTCTTGAAATCCTGGTACTTGGTGATTGCATATATCATCGGGTTTAATCCTTAAAATAATCCATAAAATTTTAAAAAGTTCTGTCCAAAAGAAAATATTAAAAAAATTTTTTTAATGTTTAATGTTTAAAATGTTTTTGAATGTTTATTTAGTTTTGAGAGAGAGGAGACAGAGCATGAGCGGGGGAGGGGCAGAGAGAGAGGGAGGCACAGAATCCGAAGCAGGCTCCAGGCTCTGAGCTGTCAGCACAGAGCCCCATGCGGGGCTTGAACTCACGAACCATGAGTTCATGACCCAAGCCAAAGCCGGACACTCAACCGACTGAGCCACCCAGGCACCCCAAATGTTTATTTTTGAGAGAGGGAGACATGGAGTGCGAGCAGGGGAGGGACAGAGAGAGAGGGAGACACAGAATCCGAAGCAGGTTCCAGGCTCTGAGCTGTAAGCACAGTGCCCTACGTGGGGCTCGAACTCACAAACTGTGAGATCATGACTTGAGCTGAAGTCGGACACTTAACCGACTGAGCCACCCAGGTGCCCCTGTGCAAAAGAAAATATTAAATCGGTGTCTGGTTTCAAATATTATAATATTCTTGGTGAAATCTTTTTTTCTTGAAGCTTTTTAAATCATTAGGGTGTTTGTGAAAATAGAAAAATAAAGAAGAAAATAAAAATTGCCCATAATCCTAATTCATTAAAGAATTAAAAAAAGAGGAGGTGGACATATCAAAAGTAGAGCCTAAAAGGCTGCCTCCCCCAAGCCTTTACCTAGAGATCACTGTCCATCCATCACACAGCAGTGTGACACATGGCCTTGACCCTTAGCTTGCTCTCCCTGCAGCGAGGAGCTGGATGAGCTGCACTACCAGGATACAGATTCAGACGTGCCAGAGCAGAGGGACAGCAAGTGCAAGGTCAAATGGACCCACGAGGAGGTGAGTGACACTGAGGGACATTTTAAGGAGGGAGGCTGATGGCAGCTGAGGGGCTGGTCAGAGAACTGAGCCTGGGGTATGTCTGCCTGATGCCCCGTTGGGTATGATGAAGAGCCGGCGGAAGAGGTGGAGGGGTCCTCTGGTTCTCCACAATGCCTCTTCTCAGCACTCCACGTGGAGGACTCTCAGGAGAATGTGTCTCAGACCTCAGGGCCAGCAGTTGCTGTTCTTTCTCTTGGAAGCCGGCCTGTTCTGCATCATGGGCGTTAATTGTGCTTCTTGTCCTTTAGCTGCTAAATCTGCAACCTCCTCTTTATTATTTTTGAAAATTGTCTTCAGACATCCAGCTCTGAATTGATTCTCTTTTTCGTTAATCAACTTCCCAGAAGTATAATTTATATATAATCGAATGCACCTTTTAATGGTGAATAGTTCAGCAGTTCTGACAAGTATGTATAAGTAAGTAAGTACTTACTTACATAAGTAAGCACCACCTCCATTATCCCAGAAAGTCCCCTTTGAGGTCCATCTTCCCTGGCTCCAGGCAATGGCTAATGTGATGTCTCTTAGTTTGAGTTGTTTTGCCTATTCTTGAATGTCCTACAAGTGAAATCATAAGGCTGTATTCTTTTCTATCTGGCTTCTTTTGCTTAACAAAATAGTTGCTTGATTCAGCAATTTTTTCGTTTTTGTTACTGAATAGCATTCCACTGTATGGGTCTACCACAATATGTTTCACTTGTTGATGGGCATTTGGGCTGGTTCCAGTTTTTGGCTATTGTGGATAGAGCTCCTGGGAGGATTCTTGCCTAAATCTTTTTTGAGGATTGTATTTTCATTTCTTTAGGGGAGATAACTTAAGTATGGTCCTGGAGTAGATATAGGTTTAGTTTCATAGAAACTGCCAGACCTTTTCTAAGGTCTAGTCTCCTGTTCCATCCTAGACTCCTGCTGGCCTTATCTTTTTATTCTGCCTCCTTTTTCCTAGGTATGTTTAATTTAGGGCTCCCCACTCCCCCCCAGCTTTGTGTATGAGTTGTAAAACCTTTTAACATCATGTTTCTTCAGAGGAGCGCTAAGCCAGCCTTTTCTCTTCATCCCACTGTGGGTCAGGAGCTATATTCAGCTCTTGTAGGCCTAGAAGAACAAATAAATTGGGGCCCCCAGCCCAGAACCGCTCTCCGCTGGAGGTGGAGAGAGAAGACTGCATGGGCCTGTGGATGTGCTTTGGTGATCCCTGGTGCTGGCAGGATCAGTGTGTGCTCACTGTTGTATCTCTCCTTCCCGTGCTAAGGCTCCTAGTATGTAGGAGGGGTAATTGTTGAAATACCTTTAGGAGAGGTTAATGTTGCCTGAAGAGCTCAGGGAAAGTTTCATGGATAAGGATTTGGAAATCAAGTCAGGGAAGAGTACAAAGCGATGGGTATGTAAGAATAGGAAATGGGCTATAGGTGGAGAAAGGGAGGAAGAGGGGCCCTGGTTTGGCTAAAGGGAAGAGTCCTTGAATGGAATGGATTGAATGGATGAAAGATAAGGACGAAAAGATTGACTGAGGCCAAATCCTGAAAGGCCTTGAATGTCAGGCTCAGTGTGTAGGATTGTTGAGCTAGCAAGGTGGAGCCATTGAAGGTTTTTAAAGCAGAGGAGTGACCTGAACATAGCTGGGCTTAAGGGGAACTAATCTGTGTGTAGGATGGATAAGAGATTAGGGGGCAATCTGGGGCCTGGAGACTGGTGCCCAGCTGTGGAGACAGTAGGACAGTAGGATGGAAGTGATAGCGGCAGGAGGTCCCTGGATCCGGGAGGAGATGGAGGTGAAACAGCAAAGTGTCCTTGCCAGTTGTCGGGACAGCAGTGCTAGAGATGGATATGAGGACATGGGAAGAAGGGGAGTGTTGGCCTGACCAGGCTGGGTGGCAGAGGAGGGCAGGGTGTTTGGGGCTGGCTCAGCTACAGGATTTTTGGGGACTTTGCCCAGGTGGTGCTGGATTGCACTTGAGGGTCTGGATTTCTGTAGTGGCTTTTTTTTTTCTGTCCAGGAGTATGTGTGTGTTAAACATGGAACATTAACTTTATCATCATAGCCATTTTTAAGTATACAGGTCAGTAGTGTTAAATATATTCCCATTGTGCAACAGATCTTTAGAACTTCTTTATCTTGCAAAATTGAATTTCTTCTTCTTTTTTTTTTTAAATTTTTTAATGTTTTTATTTATTTTTGAAGGAGAGAGAGATAGAGCATGAGCGGGGGAGGAGCAGAGAGAGAGGGAGACGCAGAATCAGAAGCAGGCTCCAGGCTCTAAGCTGTCAGCACAGAGCCCGATGTGGGGCTCGAACCCACAAACTGAGATCATGACCTGAGCCGAAGCCAGACGCTCAACCGACTGAGCCACCCAGGCGCCCCGCAAAATTGAATTTCTATACCCATTGAACACAAATTCCTTTCACCCTTTCCCCAACTCTTGGCAACCATTTTTCTACTTTTTGTTTCTATGATTTTGACTTATTTTATTTACTTAAAATATTTATTTATTTAAGTGATCTCTATACCCAGTGTGGGGCTTGAACTTAACGACCCTGGTATCAAGAATTGCATGGTCCTCCAACTGATCCAGCTAGGCACCCCAATTTTGATTACTTTAAATATATATTTTTTAGTGTTTATTTATTTTTGAGAGAGAGAGAGAGAGAGAGAGAGGGAGGGATCAGGGGAGGGGTAGAGAGAGAGAGAGGGAGACACCGAATCTGAAGCAGGCTTCAGGCTCTGAGCTGTCAGCACAGAGCCTGACACGGGGCTTGAACCTACAAGCTGTGAGATCTTGCCCTGAGCCGAAGTTGGACGCTTAAGCGACTGAGCCACCCAGGTGCCCCAAGAATTGATTACTTTAGATACTTCACATGAATGGAATCATATAGTATTTGTCCTTTTCTGACTGGCTTATTTCACCTGTGTCCTCCTCGTTCATCTCTGTTGTAGCTTCTAACACAATTTCCTTATGTTTTAAGGATGAGTAACATTCCACTGTATGGATATACACCATATTTTCCTTTTTTTGTTTAAAATTTTTTTTTAACATTTATTCATTTTTGAGAATGAGAGAGACAGAGCATGAGTGGGGGAGGGGCAGAGAGAGAGGGAGACATAGAATCCAAAGCAGGCTCCAGGCTCTGAGCGTCAGCACAGGGCTGGACACAGGGCTCGAACTCATGGACTGCGAGATCATGACCTGAGCTGAAGTTGTACACTCAGCCGACTGAGCCATCCAGGCGCCCCTATACCATATTTTCTTTATACATATGTGTATAAAATACAAAAAATAATTTGAGGAATACTTTCCATACTGAACTGCAACCATTTAAGGTACAATTCAGTGAATTTCAACAGATGTATTACTGTGAAACTGCCTGCACCATCACATTATAGAACATTTCCATTAACTTCTAAACATTCCTTGCTCCCCTCTGATCTCAGACAACCACTGACTACCTTTAGATTAGTTGACATTTTCCAAAATGTCATATGCATAGAATCATGCAGTGTGTACTCTCTTATATCTGGCTTTTCTCATGCATCATCATGATCCTGAGATTTCATGTTGGGAGAGTCAGTAGTGTATTTTCAGGAGACTATTTTAACATCTACTGTCTGCCTTCTAACTACCTGTGGTTCTGCCCAAGATTCCCCATCTCTAGTGCCGCATTGCTGTCATCTCTGGCCTGGGGGCCTCTAATGGCCTCCCTTCCTCCATTCTGCCCTCTTACAACCCCTTTCCCTGAAGCTGCCGAGGTAAACTTCATAATAAGCACATCAGACTGCTCAAATACATCGGTGGCTTTGTGTGACACAGAGGCTCAAATCGATCTCGTGTGGGTCCGGCCCCTGTTGTGCCCCCCAGAATCATTTTGCATGCCCCTCTCACTTGCTTCCTGCATCCTATCTGCATTAGACTTCCTTTGAGCCTGTCCCTTGGTCTCCCTCAAAAGGCAGTCACCCTGTACCTGTCCATTGGCCCCGAGCCAGCCACAGGGTGGCTTTACTTTTGTTTGTGAGAGCCTTTGATTAGCTCCCTCTGGACTGTAATTCCCACAAGGTCAGGCAGCTCTGTTGCTGCCTGTTGCTGTGTCTGTATACCTGGCACAACGTTGGCACTCCCTACGTGACTGGCCTTTAGGCTGCCTCCATCATGAACGGCTGCTTTCTGCACGTGTACAAGCTGAGCCTTCTCTTTCTGGCGTTGGCAGGATGAGCAGCTGAGGACCCTGGTAAGGCAGTTCGGACAACAAGACTGGAAGTTCCTGGCCAGCCACTTTCCTGTGAGTGCAGCCCCTCGATGGCCCCCTCCGTCAGAGATAAGGGTTCTGGGTGACCAGACAGTGTGCCTGGGACAGACTTTCTGTCAAGGAGAAGAGGGTAGTTCTTACCAAGCTACCCCTGCTCCCCCTATAAAATAAAACAAGCTTTCTAGACCCTTTCTTCCCAAGCCAGAATTTGAGAGCCCCTGTCATAAGCATCTCCACACAGCAGCCTTTGCAGGCCTGATGGTCTTTAGGCTCTCTGTGGTCTGCAGTATGTGACCAGTGGCACATTTGCATTTCTTCATTCAAGAAGTACAAAGTCTCAACAGTGAGACTGAAACTGAAGGGAAGTGATACTTTCGTCAGGCTTCCTGGCGAGCATCTCCCCCCGCAAACAGCTAGAACCTCCTGGGGATGCGGGTCCCCCATATCCCCACCCCTAAGACTGCAGGTGTCATAGGCAGGGGATGTGGCAGGAGCTACTGTGTGGCTTATTTCCTGAGTTACTTGGCAGCTCACAGACCAAGTCAGCAGAGCCTTTCTACCCCAGTCCTCGCCTTCTCTACTTCCATGAGGTCTAAAACCTTTAGGGGACTAATGCTTTCTCAGAAGCAAAACCCCTGGCATATACCACCAGCTTCTATTGGAATTTATGGCTCATGATGGCAGGCTCCTTGTGTTGGGGGATGGGAGGTAACTTTGTACAGGGAAACCCTGTGTGTGGCATGGGGGAGTGCAGTGAATGGTGGGTGAAGGGAACAAGACAGAACCTGTCTGAGGTAGGCATGGCCCCTTAAACCCAGTGCTCAGCCAGGGTCCAAGGCTGCTGTCCTAGGAACCCTCACAGGTTCCTGTTCTCTTCCCAGAACCGCACTGACCAGCAATGCCAGTACCGGTGGCTGAGGGTCTTGAATCCAGACCTGGTCAAGGGGCCATGGACCAAAGAGGAGGACCAAAAGGTAACTATCGGGACAGTGCCTTGCACACAGTGGGCCTTCACCAGAGGATCAAGGGATGATGAGTCTGTCCTGGGGGTCGGCTGGGGTGTCTGACTGGCCCCTCTCAGGGCCATGGTAAGGTGAGGCTCACATGGAGGGAAGGTGCTGTGGTGGGCGTGAGGGAGGGCCATGTCTCCCTGACTTCACAGGAGACTTTTCCAAGGTCATCGAGCTGGTCAAGAAGTATGGCACAAAGCAGTGGACGCTGATCGCCAAGCACCTAAAGGGCCGGCTGGGGAAGCAGTGCCGTGAGCGCTGGCACAACCACCTCAACCCTGAGGTGAAGAAGTCCTGCTGGACTGAGGAGGAGGACCGCATCATCTGTGAGGCCCACAAGGTGCTGGGCAACCGCTGGGCCGAGATCGCCAAGATGCTGCCGGGGAGGTGAGCCGTTGGGGGCCGGGGGCCAGAGCAGGCAGGGATGTTCCTGGGAAGGGAAGGCGTCCTCTGGCCTTTTGGGGGGATGTACCAAGAGCCAGTCTGATTATTCTGTGGTTGTTCACTTTTCCCAGAAATGAATTAATTCTTCAGATTCTTGCCGGGGGGTGCCCGGGCCTGGCTGTAGACAGTTCTGGAATAGGGCAGGGAGAAGGAGCCTGGGGACCTTCCATTCTGTGTACACATTTCTCATTTGGTCCCTGTTGGAGCTCTGTGCACCATCCCTGCCCTCTGCCAGGGTTTTGAGGTCTTTTTTCTAGAGAATAAACCTCTCTCTTCCTGCCTGTGTGGTCAGGACCAGGACCTAGATGTCAGAATCACTGCTCAGTTTTCTATTCCTCGCTGGACCTGATCCCTTCAAGAGGCTCTTGGGTTTCTGGGGAAGCATTGGGAAGACTTGGCTCCATTCTTGCCAGAATCTTCCTCCAGGGTCAACTCCCAGTCTCCTAAGTTGCTTATTGATCCCCTAACTGCTTTCCGTCTTCTGGAAACAGAAAAATCTCTTATTTGCAGCTGTGTTCTATCCTGGTCTCTGTGTCCTTGTGCATTTCCCCCATATTCAGTTCTTAATCCTTTGTCTGTTACAGCATTGTGGTCCTGGGAAGGAGAGAAGATAAAATGCCAGATGGTGTATTTCCCCTGAAGTCTGGAATGGTCTAGTTTCAAAATTCAAACCCAGTGTGTTACTCTTCTGATGCTTCTAACACTTGGGTTGAAGACCGGGTCTCTTTCCCAGTGTGGCCTGCTTGTCCTGGCTCATGCCACCAGCCTGGCCTTGATGCACTGTCACCCTGCCTTACCTGTTGGGCTGTAGCCGCTCTGCCCTCCTTTCAGCCCTGCAGCCATGGCAAGCTCCTTCTGAGGAGCTCCTTGTGGTCCTATGTCGTCCTGGAACACACTCAGCGTGTGCCCCTTGTATAGCCAACACAGTCTTCTTCAGTCCCTGGTGGGGGATGTTATTTTCTCAGAGAAGGTTTCTCTCTTTCCAGACTGTGTTCGTTTCCCCAGCGACCTCCCCTTAGCGCCCACACCCCTGTGTGGTCAGTGCTCTGTCCTGACAGCCTCAGTGGGAGTGTTTGGAGATACAGACCCTCCTCTTTTTTTTAAAAAAAAAGTGTTGGTTTTTTTTGATGTTTATTTATTTTTGACAGAGAGAGACAGAACATGAGTGTGGGAGGGGCAGAGAAAGAGGGAGACACGGAATCTGAAGCAGGTTCCAGGCTCTGAGCTGTCAGCACAGAGTCCAACGCGGGGCTCGAACTCATGGACCGTGAGATCATGACCTGAGCCAAAGTCGGACGCTCAACTGACTGAGCCACCCAGGCCCCCCAGGCCCCCCTCTTTGACTGGTTGTTCAGTCCGGCTGTTCGTGTCTGTGCACAATTCAGGGGAAGAGCTAACTGTTAGCAGTTAGAAGAGCACTCTGCTTGGACCTCTGAGGAAGGAAGTGCCTACTATGTGCCTGCATTTCTGTAATTCTGGTTATGATGTGCTGTACTGCTGAGCTGCCTCGTGCTGCTTAGCACTGCACTGCTGGGGGCTTCCGTGGTGCTGCTCTAGTCCGTGCTTCTGTACTGCGGCTGCACTGCGGGGGGCTCCCGTGGTGCTGTATCACCCAGTACCTCTGCATGGCGCCACCCCGTGTGCGCTTCTGTAGTGCTCTTGTATTCTGTGCTTCTGTACTGATCTACTGCCATGCACTGCTGCATCTGTACTGCTGTGGGCTTCTCTCCTGCGATACTATTTTATACGTATCTACTGCTGTACTGCCCTGTGCTCTACTACTCTGCTGCCACGTGCTGCTTCCTGCTTTTCTGCTGGATGCTACCATAGTCCTGTGCTACTCCATACTTCTAAACTACCGCATGCTTTATTACACTTTGTCTGCTGTACTGTTCTAGATTTCTGTGCCACATGCACTTTTCTACTGCTCTGCTATTCTTTCTATACCAATCTGCCCTTGTGTCACTGTAATTCCCATACTTCCATACTGCCCTTTTTTTTTTTTTCATGTTTGTATATTTCTGAGAGAGGGACAGAGTGTAAGTGGGGGAGGAGCAGAGAGAGAGGGAGACACAGACTCTGAAGCAGGCTCTAGGCTCTGAGCTGTCAGCACAGAGCCCGATGTAGGGCTAGAACCTACGAACTGTGAGATCATGACCTGAGCCAAAGTTGGACACTTAACCGACTGAGCCACCTGGGTGGCTCTGTATATTCCTGTATTACTCTGTGCTTCTGTAGCATTGTGCTGCTCTGTGCTTTCTACTATTACGTATGTGTGTCCTCGTGTAGTCTTCACTAAGTGGTGGAGTGTGAAGTAGTCTCCTGATTCTCCAGAGAAAGTAGCTGAAATTCAGATGACCCGTGTTAGACCCTCTGTGTCATTTAGCTCTGCCCTCTGTGGCCATTTTGTAGTCTGGGAGGTGAACCAGGGCTTGTATTCAAGGTCACTGTGAGCCTCAAAGCGGAGGTCAGCAACCAGGGGTTTGTTTCTAGTTTCTACAGGTGCAAGGTGCACAGAGAAGGGAATGAGAGCTTCAGAAATATTTCAGTGGTGTGATTTTCCCATAGGCCCAATAAAACCTTTGCTTATTTTGTTGAGGTTAGTGGAAATCTGTAAATTGTTGACGGCTAGAAACACATGTAATTTTATCTTAGAGCTAAGAGACCTCAGAGTCATTAGGCTGAACGCTTGTTTACCGAAGTGGGAACTCAGGTTAGTGACATGCCTGGTGGCACATGGCCTGCAGAGTTCAAAGGCCCCCTGTTGGCCCCTGCAGGACAGACAATGCTGTGAAGAATCACTGGAACTCCACCATCAAAAGGAAGGTGGACACGGGTGGCTTCCTGAGTGAGTCCAAAGACTGCAAGCCCCCTGTGTACTTGCTGCTGGAGCTTGAGGACAAGGACGGCTGCCAGAGTGCCCGCCCCGTGGAAGACCAGGTGAGACAGCGGCCTGAGGCCACTCAGCCGCAGGGCTTGGCTCTGGGTTTGTCAGGTGGCATATTCCTCCAAGACCATCTCATTTAACGCCTCTTCTTTCCTTTCCATCTTACTTAGCCACAGCTGTCCATTAGCTCCTACCACGGGATCTCATGTGGGCTACGCCTCTCATCAAGGCCTTCCCTTGTCCCATAATTCTGTGCATACCTGACACCTATTTGTACGCAGGTGAATTACGACAGAACAAGCTGACATATGAAATGGAGGATTGGGTTGAAGAGATCCTAAACCTCCTACTGTCCTCCCCAGCAGCTTCCTTCCTACTTGTGCCCTTTCCAGATTTTTCATACTAAAAGCATGTTTGCAATTTAAAAAATCAGATTTAGGGGCACCTGGGTGGCGCAGTCGGTTAAGCGTCCGACTTCAGCCAGGTCACGATCTCGCGGTCCGTGAGTTCGAGCCCCGCGTCGGGCTCTGGGCTGATGGCTCGGAGCCTGGAGCCTGTTTCCGATTCTGTGTCTCCCTCTCTCTCTGCCCCTCCCCCGTTCATGCTCTGTCTCTCTCTGTCCCAAAAATAAATAAACGTTGAAAAATAAAAAATAAAAAAAAAAATAAAAAAATAAAAATCAGATTTATTGAGGTATAATTCGCATACAGTAAAATCTGTGTTTAGTGTACAGTTCTTTTTTTATTTTATTTTTTATTTTTAAGTTTATTTATTTATTAGAGCATGAAAGTGAGGAAGGAGCAGAGAGACTCCCAAGCAGACCTCACACCACCCGTGTGGAGACTGATGTGGGGCTCGAACCCACAAACCATGAGATCATGACTTGAGCCCAAGTCAGACGCTTAACCGACTGAGCCAACCAGGCAACCCCGTGCAGTTCTTTTTTTTAAGTTTTACTTTCTCTTTTCTAATATTTTTTTCTTTTTTTTTTAATTTTATTTTTAATTTTTTAAAATTTACATCCAAATGAGTTACCATATAGTGCAACAATGATTTCAGGAGTAGATTCCTTAGTGCCCCTGACCCATTTAGCCCCCACCCCCTGCCACAACCCCTCCAGCAACCCTCATTTTGTTTTCCATATTTATGAGTCTCTTCTGTTTTGTCCCCCTCCCTGTTTTTATATTATTTTTGTTTCCCTTCCCTTATGTTCCTCTGTTTTGTCTCTTAAAGTCCTCATATGAGTGAAGTCATATGATTTTTGTCTTTCTTTAATTTCACTTAGCATAATACCCTCCGGTTCTATCCATGTAGTTGCGAATGGCAATATTTCATTCATTTTGATTGCCAAGTAGTACTCCATTGTGTGTGTGTGTGTGTGTGTGTGTGTGTGTGTGTGTGTGTGTATGTATATATGTGTGTGTGTGTGTGTGTATATATATATATACACACACACACTACATCATCTTTATCCACTCATCCATTGATGGACATTTGGGCTCTTTCCATACTTTGGCTATTGTTGATAGTGCTGTTGATATATTGTTGATATATATATACACACACACACACACACTACATCATCTTTATCCACTCATCCATTGATGGACATTTGGGCTCTTTCCATACTTTGGCTATTGTTGATAGTGCTGCTATAAACATGGGGGTGCATGTGTCCCTTCGAAACAGCACACCTGTATCCTGTGGATAAATGCCTACTAGTGCAATTGCTGGGTCGTAAGGTAGTTCTATTTTTAGTTTTTTGAGGAACCTCCATACTGTTTTCCAGAGTGGCTACACCAGCTTACATTCCCATCTTTCCTAATTTTTTTAAGTTTATTTATTTTTGAGGGAGAGTGATTGGAGGAGGGACAGAGAGCAAGGGAGACAAAAAATCCCAAGCAGGCTCTATGCTGTCAGCGCACAAATATATTACATATGCAATTGTAGAAATGTAACCAGTGTGCAGATGTTTACATCCTAAACTGCATTCTGGAGCAAACTTTATTGATGTTTTTAAGCTATGTCTCTAATGATTTATTCTTTTTTTCCCTTTTATGTATTTGTTTTCTCCCCTTTTAAAAATGTGTATTTATTTATTTTTGAGAGAGAGAGAGACAGAATCCCAAGCAGGCCCTGCACTGTCCATGCAGAGCCCCATTTGGGGCTCGAACTCACAAACCATGAGATCATGACCTGAACCAAAATCAAAAGTCAGATGCTTAACTGACTGAGCCACCCAGGTGTCCCTCTAATGATTTATTTATTTTATTATTTTTAAAAAATGTTTATATTTTTGAGAGAGAAAGTGCGTGTCCGTGAGGTTGGGGAAGGGTCAGAGAAGGAGGGAGACAAAAAATCTGAAGCAGGCTCCAGGCTCTGAGCTGTCAGCACAGAGCCTGTTGGCGGGGCTTGAACTCAAAAACCATGAGATCATGACCTGAGCCGAAGTTGGACACTTAACCAGCTGAGCTACCCAAGTGCCCCTCTAATGATTTATTCTTGAAAAATAAAGATTTGGGGCACCTGACTGACTCAGCCTGAAGAGCATGTGACTCTTGATCTCAAGGCTGTGAGTTCAAGCCCCACGTTGTATATAGAGATTATACACATTTAGAGATTACATACACAAAAAAAATAAACTTAAAAAATTTTGAAACAAATGTGTCAAAGAATGGAGATTCGACAATGCTGAGTATGTGGTAGGTAACGCTCTGTACTCTGTTCTAGTTTCTTCTGTGATGGTGAACGAGTGAATAATCCTTTTTTTTTTAGAGAGGAGAGCATGAGTGGTGGAGGGCCAGAGGGAGAGGGAGAGAGAATTTTAAGCAGGTGCCATGCTCAGTGTAAGGCCTGACTCAGGTCCTAACATGAGCTTGATCTCACAACTGTGAGATTGTGACCTGAATCGAAATCAAGAGTCGTACACTTAACCCACTGAGTCACCCAGGTGCCCCGTGAATAATCAATCAATCTTTCTTTCTTTCTTTCTTTCTTTCTTTCTTTCTTTCTTTCTTTCTTTCTTTCTTTCTTTCTTTCTTTCCTTCCTTCCTTCCTTCCTTCCTTCCTTCCTTCCGTCTTTCTGTCTTTCTTACCGCTCCCCCTTCCCTTTTCCTTCCCGTTAGGTAGAACTGTGTACCGCTCCAGTTCTACAATGCCCTACTGGAGCATTACATAATGTTTTTGCTTCTGTCTCTTGATTTTTCAACTTGAGAGAGAGAATATCGCTTAATTTCCTGGTACAAATGCTCATATGGAGTAACAGTAGAGAAAGATACAGAATGAAAAGTAAATCAACTTCCAGTCTCGACTCCTCACACACCCCTAACCGGAGGAGGTTACTCACACTTTCTGGTGTATCTAAGTAATATTCATAAACTAAGTAATATGTTTTCAAGCCTTTTACTTCTTATTGGAGAGGCATATGTTCCCACAAAGAGAAAACAGGCATCAGCACACACCAGGCTGCCTTTCAGGGTAGGGGAAGTGGATAGACCTTCCTCAGTCTCTGAAAATCCTACCTGGTTGAAAGTCTGTTTATTGGCTAGGTTTTTGCCCCTGGCACTTTGTGTCTTGTGTCTGGAGCACTGGTCATGCTGGGCCAGAATGAGCCCAGATCATGACCCTGAGTACCGGAGGTCATCTCCATCATTTTCATGGTTCTGTTGTGCTGTTTATTTAATTATGGTTATATCTAATTTTTAAAATTAGAAACAAAACTTTAATGACCATCCTTGTAGCTAAAATCACTGCTCATGTGCTCAATTATTTTAGAAATTCCTAGAGATGGGTTGAGACACATTCTTGAAAAACTTCTAATATATTTTGCTAGATTATCTGCCAGAAAAGGTTTGCCTATTAATGTGTGTATAGGACTATGTCCTGTTCTCCCCACTCACTAGTCAGTGCTTGCAGTTATAATTCTCGTTCTTGTCCTTTGAAAGCAATGCATGATCATTGTAAAGAGTTACTAACTTTATAGAATTCAGTATTATGGAAGGTGAGCCTGCTAATCTCAGCTGCCATAAGGAACCAATATATTGTTTAATGTGTTTGCCAACATTTTTTACTAAGGGCAATAAGGTTAAAATGAGATTATGTTCTATCTTACTGCCTTACAGGTTTCTTCTTAAATCTTTCCACATCATTGTGTATATACAGATCTCTATACCATTCTTGACTCTGTCACCTCTTATAACCTATTGAAGAACATGTGTCACCATTTGTTAATATGCTGCAACGAACATCACTGTTCAAGTTCTTTGTACATTTACCTATTTATATGGGTTAATTTTACAGATGTGGCATGACTGGGTCAAGTGGTATGGACATTTGAGATTTTCATAGGCATCACCAAATTGCCATTCAGGTGGTGGCACCATTTTTCCTGTCAGCAGCACATGGCATTGCCTGTTTTCCCACACTGTGTCACCACTGGCTGTGATTCTATAAGACTATCTTTGCCAGCTTTATGAGCAACAGTGGAGTATTTGGTTTTGATTTTACTACTGGTGAAGTTGACCGTTTTTCTTTAATGATTTGCTTTTCCCTTCTTTTTTTGTCTTTTTAATCATTCACAAACTTTTATTTCTATATCAAGAATATTACGGGGCGCCTGGGTGGCTCAGTCGGTTAAGCATCCGACTTCGGCTCAGGTCATAATCTCATAGTTTGTGTGTTCGAGCCCCTCATCGGGCTCTGTGCTTACAGCTCAGAGCCTGGAGCCTGCTTTGGGTTCTGTGTCTCCCCCTCTCTCTGCCCCTCATGCTCATGCTCTGTCTTTCTTTGTCTCTCAATAGTAAATAAACGTTAAAAAAAAAAAAAAGAATATTACCCTTTCATCATGTAGTAGCTCCGTTTTTCCGGTTTGGGAAACTTGGAGCTTCCTCATCCCTTCACTTTATAAAAGGGTAGTTTATAGACAGTAAAATTCACCCTTTTAGTGACAGTTCTGTGAGTTTTGACAAATGTAACCAACACTACAGTGAAGGTGGAGGGCATTTCATCACCCCCTAAAATTCCCAAGTCCCCAGCCCTTGGCAACTACTTACCTGTTTTCTGTCTTGATGTAGTTTTATCTTAGTAAGGATGTCATACAAATGGAATCGTACAGTCTGTACTCTTCTGTGACTGCATTTGTCAGTGATTTGTTCCTTTTTATTGCTGAGTGATAATCTGTCATATGCAGGTACCATCTAGTCTTTATTTACCAGCTGAGGGACATTGTTTCTGGCTAGGGTTTATAAATAAAGCTGTTATGAACATCTGTATACAGGATTTTGTGTGAACATAAATTTTTATTTCTCTTGGGTAAATATCTAGGATTGGGATTGCTGGGTCGTATGTTAAGTGTTTTCTGCATTCTATGTGTAATTGCCAAGCCATTTTCAATGTGGCTATTTTCTGAAGTGGGATGCCCACATTCGAACCTTTAAATGGTGTTTATGGCCTTCCTCCTCTTTCTCCAATTGTAGCAGGTATAAGTTTTTAATCAAATCTGCTTTTTTTTTTTTTAAGTTTATTTTGAGAAAGCACACCGTGCTTGTGAGTGGGGAGGGGCAGAGAAGGAGGGGGAGAGAATTTCAAGCAGGTTCTGTGCTGTCAGCGTGGAGCCCAACGTGGGGCTCAATGTTCCAAAATGTGAGATCATGACCTGAGCAGAATCAAGAGTCAGATGCTTAACCAACTGAGCCACCCAGACGCCCCAATCAAATTATCTCCTTTTCTTCCTTTGCTTGTATCCCAAACCATTTCCATCCTGTTCACTTGACACCAATAGTGATAATAACCACTGTTTAGGTTGGGTGCTTTTCACATCATTGCTGATCTTTGTAATGTCCCTGCATGGTAAACTTTAGTGTCTTCATTTTACAGGCAAGAAAACTGAATCGCAGACAGGTCACACAGCTTGCCCACGGTCAGCTAGCAAAAATGTCCAAGCTCTGGTTGAATCCAGAGCCCATGTCCTCTCCCTGACGCCATTGTGCCCCTCCCATTGACACAGGATCCCACTCCTTGCCCTCTAGAAGGCCTTGTTAATCACATGTGCTGTTTTCAAGGCTATACTGTGATCTGTTAGGTTAACGTGTCAGCCTTAGTTCCAAGGTTCTTCCAGGAAAGCTATTGCCACAAATGATTTTCCTCTATTTCTTTTCTTTTTTTGGTCACAAAATTAGTATATACCCATTTTCCAAACATTTATTTCAAAGTAATATTAAGCATACAGAAAAGTTACAAGAATAGTACAAAGAACTCCCATAATATTCTTTACTAGATTCATTAGTTGTAGTTTTATTTTTTTAAGAATTTTTTTTTTTAAAGTAATCTCTAGACCCAACGTGGGGCTCAAACTTACAACTGTGAGGTCAAGAGTCACATGCTCCACTGATTGATCCAGCCAGGCACCCCTAGATTCAATTAGTTTTTAGCATTTGCCAGACTTGCTTTATCTTTCTGTATACACATACTGCTTTGTTATCTGAGCCATGTTATCTGAGCCATTTGAGAATCCATTACATGCATTTGCCTCTCTATCCCCTAATATACTGAATCTTACATGCATTTGCCCCTTTATCCCTTAATATACTGAATCTTAGAATAAGGGCATTTGCTTACATACTCACAGTAGGCTTCTATTTAGTTGGGGGATTTTAACACTGAGTCAGGATCTTAACTGATCTACAGTCTATATTCCATTTTCCTGTCCATAATCCAGTCCAAGATGAGACTTTAATTAGTTGTCGTAAATGTTTTGTCTACTTTTTTTTTTTAATTTTTTTTTTTTAACATTTATTTATTTTTGAGACAGAGAGAGACAGAGCATGAACGGGGGAGGGGCAGAGAGAGAGGGAGACACAGAATCGGAAGCAGGCTCCAGGCTCTGAGCCATCAGCCCAGAGCCTGACGCAGGGCTCGAACTCACGGACTGCAAGATCGTGACCTGAGCTGAAGTCAGACGCTTAACCGACTGAGCCACCCAGGCGCCCCTGTTTTGTCTACTTTTATCTGGAATAGTTCATCAGCCTTTCTTAACCTTTCGTGATGTTGATACCTTTGAAGTGTATGATGTAATTTTGTAGGCTATGTCTCAATTTAGATTCCTCTGAGTTTCCTTGTTAGATTCAGATTGTATGCTTTTTTAAAAATGTCGTTAAAAACTTTTTTTTCATAAGTAACCTCTACACCCAATGAGGGGCTCAAACTTGACCCCAAGATCAAGAGTCCCACACTCTACCGACTGAGCCAGCCAGGTGCCCCGAGTTGTGCGATTTTAGGTGGAATGCTACATGGTGTATATCTCATAACCAGAAGTCCACGAACAGTGTGCCCTTGTGTCCAACAGGGAAGTCTTGTGACCAACTGGCCCCCAGCGCTTCCTGCCATGAAGGAAGAGGAAAGCAGTGAGGAGGAGGCCACGGCAGCCACCACTTCTAAGGAGCAGGGAGCTGTGCCTGCGGACCTGGATGGAGTGCGAACACCAGAGCCCTTGGAGGACTTCCCCAAGCGTGAAGACCAGGAGGGCTCCTTGCCAGAAACCAGCCTGCCCTACAAGTGGGTGGTGGAGGCCGCAAACCTCCTCATCCCTGCTGTGGGGTCCAGCTTCTCGGAAGCCCTGGACTTGATCGAGTCGGTAATGTTGGTCACAGCACTTCACAGTGGGCCTAGAGCACCCGCCAGCTGGGAGTGCTTCTCTCGTGGGCAGGCATCCTTCTTTCTGTTCACTCCATCGTCCTGCCAACATTTCCTGAGTTGATGCTGAGTGCCCGGCTGGGAGCCAGAGCTTGGGGACACAGATAGTTGCTGTGCAGTCCCTGCCTTCAGGGAGCTCCTGACTCATGCTGTATATGGTGCAGGTGGGGTGGGAGGGCTCCCCGGTGGAGGTGGCACTGCACTGAGACCTCCAGGATGAAAAGGGGTGGGCGTTTGAGGTCCGTAACCCAGCATAGGAGAGCACAGTGCTTGAGGCACCATGTATGGGGCTGGGGCTGGAGTGCCAAGGGGTTTCTGGTAACTCAGGCCACACTGGCTGTGGATTGTACCTCTTGGGAGGGAGTTCCTTGGCGGGGGCTGAACCTCTTGATGTGACATCCTAGCTCCTAGCTGTGTCAGCCAGGCCTGCTGTGTAGAGCGGGTTTCAGGAGGTGATGGGTGAGAGGCCTGGCAACCAGGAGCAGCGTTCAGTGCGAGGCACCCCCCATTCAGCTTCCCACTTGGGCTTTCCCATCCTTGCTAAGAATAATGATGCTCTTTATGGAATATGTACTAAATGCCAGGCTCTGACTTTAATGTATAATCCACACAGCATCCTGTAAGGTATGTCCTTTCTCTGTGTTTTGTAGATGAGGCTGAGGCTCAGAGAGGTCAGGTAGTATCTGTACAGTCACACAGCGAGTAAGCATGGTGGTCTTCACCGTCTTTGACCACCTCTTGTCTCCAGTGGCTGGGACTGGACCTACTGCAGGGTCCAGCTGTGGTGTCCCCTCTACTCCAAGAAATTTCTGAGTGGTATGAGAAGCAGGTCTGATGTGTTAATCAATATGTTCAATAAATAGCTCTGAGGCTGCCATATGTAGTCCCTGATTCAGGCCCTAAGGGGAGAATTAGAAGATGAGAGTTAGACCCACTCCATGCCTGGCACTGTTGGCATTTCACAGTGTTCCCTGCCTTCATCCTCAGACTATTCTGCATCCTCTTCCACTTGAGAGGGGAGCTCAGTTTTACTGAGCACCCACAGTATGCCAGGCCAAATGCTTCATTAGTAACTGGTAGCTAACATTTGAGGGTCCGCTATGTGCCAGGCTCGTTACTTGCTACCTAACATACATGCTCTGTTATAGCATTTGTGGAAACACTGCTTGCTGACTGTTCCTGCAGGCAGTCCTTGTGGAATATGCTTCTGGTCCATTAGACACCATCAGTGTGGGGCCTCCTCAAGGTTGGGGTTTGCTGCTGGGAGTGTGGGCCTGAAGTCACTGTTGGCCCTGAGCTGGCTTCCACCCTTAGGAATAACTGCCCAGGGTCCTGAGAGTCCCAAGGACCAGCAGTCACCACAGAGGCCTGGGTCTACTCAGGGCCAGACCTCCAGGGACCAAAGTGGAAGCTTCGGTCTCCCAACAGCCCTGTGGCTGGGTCGTACTTTACTGGGCAAAGGAAGAAAGACCTGGGTATGACTCTCAGAATGCTTCCAGAAACTTAGTGACTTCAGCAGGTTGCACAACTCTCTGGCCTGGAAGGGAGGAAGGTAATGCTTGCCTGGCAAGATTGTTGTGGGATTAGAGACAATTTAGGTGAAGTGGCCAAGGAGGCAGCCGTGATGGACAGGTGCATGGAGCACAGCGGAGCACATTCTCCAGGAATGTAGCTGTGCAGGTCAAGACCCTTAAACCTAGTCACACAGCCTCGGGACCAAGACTTCACTTGTAGGAGTCTCTATCAAGGAAGTCACCAAAAATGCAAGAGAAGATCTGTATCCAAGATGTTCCTGAAGGTGTTAGTTTTAATTTTTAAAAAATTGGGGCACCTGGGTGGCTCGGTGAGTTAAGCATCTGACTTTTGGTTTTGGCTCAGGTCATGATCTCACACTTAGTGAGTTCAAGCCCTGCATCGGGCTCCAGACTGGCAATGCAGAACCTGCTTGGGATTCTCTGTCTCCCTCTGTCTCTCTATCTCTTCCCCACTTGCTCTCTATCTTTCTCTCAAAATAAGTAGACATTTAAAAAAAAAAAATAGGGGGAAAATGTCCAACAGAAGAGGGGGGAATTAAGTAACTGATATATTCATATGATGGAATATTTTACAGTCATGAAAACTTGTAAAAGTTGAAAATATTTTACATAACTGATATTTATTAATAGTAAACATCTAGCTCGTAGATAATAGAGTTAAGTATTATTATTGCTGTAATTTTAAATGGAAAAAATGCAGGATATAGAAGTGATTTACTCTAAGGCTAAAAATATGCAGAAACCTAGCTGTCATTTAGGGAGCTGTTTAAGTGGTGAAATGATAAAGAAATGCGTGAGGATGGTAAATAGTTCAGGCAGAGGATGTGAACAAGGGAGGTGGGCCTGGGGCTTCAGTGATTTGGTTTTATTTCCTAGACTTCTTGATGGGTATCTGAGTTTTCTTTTTTTGTGCTTTTTGTATACCTTATGTATTGATTTTTTTAAATTGTTCATTTTTTTTAAACTTTGGTTCTTTTACTAGGCATATTTTATTAAGCATTTTTTTTTTAATTCTTATTTTGAGGGAGAGAGAGTGTGTGAGCAGGGCAAGGGCAGGGAGAGGGAGAGAGAGAATCCCAAGCAGGATCTGCGCTGTCAGTGCAGAGCCTGTGAGTGGGGCTTGATCTCACGAACTGTGAGATCATAACCCGAGCTGAAATCAAGAGCTTAACCAACTGAGCAACCGAGGTGCCCGTGCATTGCTTTTTAAAAATAACAGGGGCGCCTGGGTGGCTCAGTCAGTTAAGCATCCGATTTCGGCTCAGGTCATGATCTCATGGTTCGTGGGTTGAACCCCACATCAGGCTCTGCTGACAGCTCAGAGCCTGGAACCTGCTTCGCTTTATGTGTTTATGTCTTCACTTTATGTCTTTCTTTGCTGTGCTTGTGCTCTGACTCTCTCTCAAAAATAAATAACGTTAAAAAAAAAAGAAGAAGAAAGAAAAAAAAAATAACAGCAAGCAGCCATGTGCACAATATGACTTCAGGTATGTTTGCAAATAGAGATATACAGATGTAGAGGAACCCATTGGGAAAGCAGAGTATTGCAGTTATTCCTAACCCCCCTCTCTGGGCAGGACCCTGATGCTTGGTGTGACCTGAGTAAATTTGACCTGCCCGAGGAGCCGTCTGCAGAGGGCAGCATCAGCAACAGTCCAGTGCAGCCACAGCCAATGCAGCATCAGCAGCAACAGGCACTGCCGCCCCGCCAGCCGGCCGCCCCGGTGCCCAGTGTGACCGAATATCGTCTGGACGGCCACACCATCTCAGACCTGAGCCGGAGCAGCCGGGGCGAGCTGATCCCCATTTCCCCCAGCACTGAAGTGGGGGGCTTGGGCATCGGCACGCCGCCTTCGGTGCTCAAGCGGCAGAAGAAGCGGCGCGTCGCCCTGTCCCCTGTCACGGAGAACAGCGCCAGCCTGTCCTTCATGGACTCCTGTAACAGCCTCACCCCCAAGAGCACACCCGTCAAGACCCTGCCCTTCTCGCCCTCCCAGGTGTGTGGACCCCCACCCTGACTGCTCACTGGATTCGGTGTGCAGATTCCCGGTTCCAGTACAGGGCCTGGCACGCAGGCAGATGTCATTCAGCACGTCTTCACTGAGCACCTGCTGTGTGCAAGGTCCTGTGCTAGGTGCTGGGGGTGTAGAGTGAGCAAAAACAGGCCTGGCTCTGCCCTCATGAAGCTTGTGCTCTGGTGGGAAGACCATTGAGCAGGAAAGATGCAAATAAATGTGACATTTGGTGTGAAGGAGAAGGCTTATAGGTTTGTGAGGGCATTTAGTCTGGGGGGAAGGGGTCATCCTGGAGGGTTTGCTGTGAGGAGGAGGGATTGCTTGGCCAGCAGGTGGTAACTGAGCAAAGAAGGGATGGACTCAGTATTTGCTCAAAGAATCTCTTTATTGTGCACTTGCTCATAGCAGATTTGCCAGCCCTGGGGTGCAAATGTGAGTGTGGCATAGCCCTGCCCTTGACGAGGATGGTGAACATTGAGAGCAGCTTTGTAATTACTTGAATAGAATGGGGAATGGGAAGTGCTGTGGTCATTGAGAGCTTATTGTGTCCTGGGTGCTGCTTCCCGGGACTCAGTAATGAAAGTACTGTTGAGGAGAGCTGAGGAGGAATCCTGTCTCCCCTACAGGTCTGGAAGGCATTTAGAGCTTCTGAGAGAGATGTTTGGGCAGGGTTTTGTCAGCTTGAACAAAGACATGGAGATGAGGGAGCAGAGTCTGTGGTGTGAAGTCCAGAGCCAGGAGGGATAGGGAGGTTGGGGGATGGACGGGGGCTTTGGAGAGCCTTAGGTGTCAATGAGGGGGATGCACTGTCCTGGGGGCTGAGAGGATGGTGGGGATCTGGGAGGGTGGACTGGAAGAGCTGGTGAGAGGTAGACTGTGGAGGTCCCATGTCTCTAGACCGGAAGAGGGTGGGCGGAGGCTTTGGATCTCACTGTGTCTGGTCCCTGAGGACATGGGAGAGAGCTAGGCCTAGATGTGGCACATTTTAGGAGGCTACTTAATCATTTGTTCAAGGCTCGAGGCCAGGTGAGTGTTGGGGGTGAGTGGTATCTTTCTGCAAGAGGTCCTGTGTTCATCACTATGGGTTTCCTAACAAAGTACCACAGATCAGGGGGCTTAAACAACAGAAATTCATCTTCTCGTAGTTCTGGAGGCCGAGATTAAGCGTGGGCCATTTCAGTTTTTTTGGAGGCCTTTCTGGGTGTAGATAGCTGTCTCTTCCCTGTGTCTTCACATGGTCTCCCTTTGTGTCTGTGTCTGTGTCTGTGTCCTGATCTGTTTTCTCTTATAATCTCTTACCTCCTTCTCATAGAATCTTACAAGGACACCACTTATGTTGGATGAGGGCCTTCCCTATGACCTTGTTTTCCCTTAATCATGTCTTTGAATGCTCTGTCTCCAAATGTAGTCACATTCTGAGGTCCTGTGGGTCAGAGCTTCAACATAGGAATTTGGGGCAACAATACACTGTTCAGCCCATAGCAGGCCTCAAGTAAGGGCAGCTGATGAGAGAAGGAAGACGGTGAGCCCTGAGCTGCCCAACAAACAGCCCAGGGTGATGGGGACCCTGCACATGGCCCTGGGTTTCCAGGGGCACCTTCAGGGCAGAGGGGGGGAGGGTAGTGCCGCAGACTTGGCTCAGATCTGGTTTGAGTCCTGTCTCTAGCACTCTGTGCAAGAACCTTTACCTCTGTAAGGCTCAGCCTTCTTATTTGTAAAATGGGGTGTCATGATATCACCTACGTCACAGAAGATGGCTAAAACTATAAGAAATTCTTGGTATGAATGCTTAGCCCTGGTGTGAGGAGGTGCTCCCATCACCACAACCATTGTCACCATCCCCTGTCCACAGGTTGTGTAAGAGCTAGTCTTACTTCTGAAAAGGAGCTGCTCTGTCAGCTTTCTTGGTCCTGACTGCACGGTCATCAGTGCTGTGAGCACAGGCATGGGGAGGGACCTCCCCCAGCATCACGAAAGCAAAGGCTGGGGGCAGTGACAATGCCAGGGGTCTGTGCAATCCTAGCTGGTGGGTCCTGTCGAGCTATCTTGGTGTTTATTCTCTGTTGCCTGATGGGGGAGTGCTCCCAGGTCAGGAGGAACACTCTGTCAGAGAACAGGGGGTGGGGGTCAGGGTCTTACTCCCTCCTTGCAGGTTGTCACTTTGTCTTGTTTCCATCCTCTTCCCTGGCAGTTTCTGAACTTCTGGAACAAACAGGACACACTGGAGCTGGAGAGCCCCTCACTGACGTCCACCCCGGTGTGCAGCCAGAAGGTGGTGGTCACCACTCCCCTGCACCGGGATAAGACGCCCCTGCACCAGAAGCACGCTGCGTGAGTGCTGTACCTGCCCACTCCTGCTGGCCCCTCCCTCCCAAGCCAGGATCAGGACCACCTTTAGAGAAACTCCTGAGACTGTTTCAAGAAGGCAGCCTCCTTCTGGCTACCATGCCTCTTCGTTTTTGTCAGGATAGCCTGGTGCTTCATCTTTGTTCTTCCTCATTTTTGTTTTTTAATTTGATGGTTTTCTAATCTCCAGACTAGCGTCCAGATAGCCATGAAAAAAGTCTTCTAATCTAGTGTGACTTTTCCGTGCAAATCCACTGTGCTTGAGTAGCCTTATGTGAAGGACAGAAGTGCCTGGTTCTCCATCTCTCCATGGTGCCCAGTCAGGAGGAGGTCAGGCTGTGAGCCTAGAAAGCTCAGTGTTTCACCTATACAGGTTGCTTAACCGTGTGCTTTTATGGAGGTGTTTTCATATAAGTGTACTTCCTGTGTCATCCTGACTCTGAATTCCAGGTAGAGACAGTTGCTATGTGCTTCTGCTTATTACCTTTGCTGCAAGAGAAGCATTGCCTAATTATGTCCTTAGGAAGCTGTATAATTCAGGAATCAGCTCAGAAATTTTAGCCCTTGTAATGATACACAATGTCAGGAAAGATTTATGAATCCCCTGGTCAGAAATTGGTCTTAGCAGTTGACCGAGTTTAACTGACATGTTGGATGCAGAGTGCTTCTCTGTTCAAGCCAAAATTTTAAAAATCTAAGCCTTTAAGTGGATATGCTGGTGCCACAAAAGGCACTGATAATTCTCTTTCTCCTTTTTCTTTTCATCTGGTTCCTAGTCTGCTGCTGCTGCTGCTCTCGCTTTTCTGTTTTCTTCCACATGAGGAAGCATTTCCACTACTGTTCATTCCTCTATAAATCCGTATTTCCATCTGGGAATAATGTTCTTCTCTCTGAAAGTCATCTCTTAATGTTGCAGTTTGGTGAATCTGCAAAGTTCGTGTGTCTGAAAAGTTGCCTTAATGTTTGAAAGGTAGTTTTGCTGGGTACAGAACCCTAGGCTGACAGGTTTTTCTTGTGAGTTTTATTTTTATTTATTATTTTTTCCTTTGAGTTTTAAAGATGTTCTCCTGTCATCTGGCCTGTACTGTTTTATTGTTTGTTTGTTTGTGTTTTTGAGAGAGCTTGCAAGAGTGTGAGCTGGAGAAGGGCAGAGAGAAATCCCAAGCAGGCTCCATGCCCAGTGCTGAGCCCAGCGTGGGGCTCAATCCCATAACCCTGGGAACATGACTTGAGCCAAAATCAAGAGTCGGACACTTAACCAACTGAACCACCCAGGCGCCCCTCCCTCTGATATTTTTGCATCATTCTGCCTGCTCTCAGGTGGTCTCCTCAGATGTGTACACTGATTAGTGCCCTGCGGAATATTCAGGGAGGCCCATCTACAGATGTCCGTGCAGCCCTCTCCTCTCCAGTGATGCTGTGTTGTGCACATCTCTTCGACTCAGGGTCCTGCCGGGTTCCCCTCTGCTCCCCTCCCTGAGCTTTGCCCAGGAACTGTCCTCATCTGTCTTCCGTCTCTCGTGTCCCTGTCCTCGGTCATCTGGTGCCTGGGGTCTTGAAGCCTATTGTGTCATCCATAGTGTGTTGTTGCTCTGTTGTTTCAGGCAGGAGAGTAAATCTGGCCCCAATGTCCTATTTGGGCCACAAGTGGAGACCTGCTACTTCATCTTTAAATCCAGATTCTTCTCATAAAAGACTGTTTTGGTTTTCCTCTTGTCTCTTTCAGAAGTTATTTTTGACATCTGCAAGGTGGTATAATAGGCAATGGTTGTTTGGACTTCATTCCAAATTTGACTAGTTTCCCTGCCCACTGATTTTTATATCCCACCTTTCCCATTTTCCCCCCATAGAAGTTATGAAAGGACAGCTCTTTAACAAATAAATAAAACGTGCTCAGTATATGGTATTTCCAATGGTGATAGAAACCGTGAGCGGGGTTATACAGGCCTGGGGAGCACAGAGTAACGGAGAGGGGTTTCTAACTTAGAAGGACATCAGGGATGGCCCTGTAGGGAGGGGGAGCCATGCAGAATTTTGAGAGAGGAATTCCAGGCAGGTTGAACTGCAAATGCAAAGGCTCCCAGACAGAAACAGGCTTTTTGTGTTTTAAAGAACAAAAATAAGGCCAGTAGGTTTGGAGCGAATCTGGTGTAGAGAATGGTAGGTGAGAAGTCGGGGGTCACCAGGTCACCAGGTCTGTGTGTTAGTGGGGCTGGGCTGTGTTGAGCAGATCTTACTGGTTCATAAAGCACAAACCTTCCTCACTCTTAAAATTTGGTTATTTTCTGGGTTAGTGCTTTTTTTGAGTTCTTCCCAGAGAGGAGGCTGTGAGCAGGGAGGGTATGAGGTCTGTGCCATCTGATGTCTGGGCTGTCTGTGTACTGTTTTTCCACCACAGGAGCTGGATCTAGAAGTCTTGAGGGAGAAGAGCTGTGACCCCAAACCGCAGGCTCTGCTTTGTTTTTATGTTGCGGAAAAATCTGACACCCAACCTGCTGTTATTCCTTTGTAGCAAATCTTTTCTTTCTCCCTGGATCCTTGTAGAGCTTTGGTTTGCTTTTAGTTTTGTGTGTGTGTGGGTGTGTGTGTGTGTGTGTGTGTGTGTGTGTGTGTGTGTGTGTATGTATGTATGTGTATGTAGTTTATTCCTGAAATGTGCCAGGCGTGTAGGTGTGCTGTCTCTTTATAAATCGCTCCCTCTTCCCCCCACCCTGATTTTCAAACTCAGGACTCAAACTTTGAGCTAAGAAAATGTGCTTTTTTTTTTTTTTTTTTCTTTCTTTTTTAATTGTTTCTCTGGTGGTCTGCCCCTTTCCTTCCACTTCAGGGCCTCCTTCCTACACAGTCTTTTTGGTTGTTTGCTGTGTCTCTGTCTACCCTCACGTTCCTGTTCATTGTCCTAAGCCATCCAGAATTCTGAGGGAGCATGGTGGGGCTGTCTTCTGATTCACCAGTTTGCTCCTGCAGTCTCCCACCTGCTGAGGCCTCTGGCTCACAGAGTGGAATTATTTTCATCTCAAGTAATCGTCTGTTTTTCCTTTTCAAGTCGGTCTTCCTTGGTGTTCTAACATGCATGTATTACTACTTCTTGCTGATACAGTGAATTGGAGAGGTTCTAGAGTTTTCTCATATTTGTTGCAAAAATATGCAACATGGGGCACGCACTCTCTGGAGAGGGCTTGGGGAAGGGACTTGGTCTTCCTGGATTATTGCCTCGCTCCCCTGACCTCTCATGGGCAAAAGCTCCATGTCCCACAGAGACTTGGAGTCATCCCTTTGAACTGCAGTTTGAACTGTGAGATGTTTACATTTGACTGTCACTTACTGTCTTTCGTCATCTTTATGGGGCGGGCAGGGTGTCTGTGTGTCCTGTGTGGGAGATAACAAGGACTTGGGAAGAGATTGAGTGGATCCCTATCTAACCCCCACCCTGAGGCAGGAAATAAAGATTGGTTTACCCTTGTTCCAGCCTTTTATCTCCCTGTGGAATGGCTGGCAGGCTGGGGGAGGTGGCCAGAGCAGCAGCCCCAGTAATGGTGTCCATGTTGGCCTCTGCTCCTGAGTTCCTGACTACCTTGATATTTCTCCCATCCTCTGACGGCCCCAGTAAGGCCTGGGAGTCCACTGTAGTGGTACCTCTAGCTGACTGGGGTCACACAGCCTCATGCAGGTGGAGAGCTAAAGTTGGCCAGCTGGTGGGCCCGTGCCTGCAGCTTGGTGTGGGCCTGTGAGGGATCTCTTCTGGGCCCTCCCCAGTAGGCTTCTCCTTCATTGGCAGATATTGCATGCTGCCAGGGTCAGGGCTGATAGAAGTTTTTTAGTATCTCTGCTTGTGGACCAGACTCTTCCCAGGTTTCTGTCTGCTAAAACTTTCCCTCCCCATTTGTGTCCCCACTGTGATAATTTTGAGGGGACTTGGGAAGAGGGTACGCTAAGCATGTGCGTTGGCTTCACCATCTCGCGTCACATGTCTTCCTTTAATAATGCTGCTGCCACATGCTCTCCATGGGGCACGCACTCTCTGGAGAGGGCTTGGGGAAGGGACTTGGTCTTCCTGGATTATTGCCTCGCTCCCCTGACCTTCTCTCACTGGGCCTGCATGCAGTATGGCTACAGGCTTGCCTTGTTTATGAAAAGTCCTCACTCCCTCTCTCTCTGACCCTCCCTCATTCATGCTCTGTCTCTCTCTGTCTCAAAAATAAATAAACATTAAAAAAAATAAAAAAAAAAAAAAAGGGGGGGGGCGCCTGGGTGGCTCAGTAGGTTAAGCGTCCGACTTCAGCTCAGGTCATGATCTCACGGTCCGTGAGTTCGAGCCCCGTGTCGGGCTCTGTGCTGACAGCTCAGAGCCTGGAGCCTGCTTCGGATTGTGTGTCTCCCTCTCTCTCTGACCCTCCCTCATTCATGCTCTGTCTCTGTCTCAAAAATAAACAAACATTAAAAAAATTAAAAAAAAAAAAGTCCTCATTTATCGGCTAATGTTGGAGCAACAGTCTCAACCATTCTTCTGCCTGGCTGGGGCTCCAGGGCCCTCTTAGACTATGTCCTGTTCTTTCCTGTTTCTGAGGCTGGCGCTTCCTCTAAGCGCCTGATGAAGACCCTTGGGTGGAAAGGTGGTGGGTGGTGGAAAGGTGCCATGGGAAGAGACCATGTACCTGGGGCTTGCTCCCTGCTGCCAAGGCCAAAGGTCAGGTGGAGGGATGGTGGTTGTCATGGGCAGCCTGTGGCGGTGTGGCTGGTGTCTGTCCCCCACCCGGTCGATAAGCTTCCTTCTCTGGCCCTGGCAGGTTTGTAACCCCAGATCAGAAGTACTCCATGGACAACACTCCTCACACGCCGACCCCATTCAAGAATGCCCTGGAGAAGTATGGACCACTAAAGCCCCTGGTATGTGGTGCAGCCCAGCGGGTATGCACAGTGGGGTTGCTTGGGTCCATGCAGCCATGTATGGCTCACAGAGCTCTTCCCCTCTGAGATCTCATTAGACTCTGCCAACCTCTCAGAGGTTGCAAATACCCTGATGTTATAAATGGGGGATCTGAGGCTGAGCTACTTACCAATTCATCAGATATTATCCAAGCACCTGCAGTGTGCTGAGTGGGCACTGGCTGGTGCTGGAGACACAGTCGCACCCTGGTGAATCTCGGTATCGGGGGTGGGGGCAACATCAAACACACAAATAACTCGGTACTCCCAGTGCATTATCGGTGCTGGGGAGAAGATGGGCAGGGGCTGGAATGGAGGACGGGCTTGAGTGCTGGGGCTAATTGCCCCTCACACTGAAGCCTTTGACTAACTGCCGGTTCTTTATAAAACATGTGTGAGCCACTTGTGGGCAGGCACAAGGGGCCAGTGAGGCACCTTCCTGGCCGTGGACAAACTGCCCTTCTACCCACTCCTTCCAGTGGGATGCTCTTGCTTTCCCTGGTGAAAACAGAAAACTGGCACTGTGGGCTTTCTGAAACAGAGGCAGGTGTTCTAGAAATGAATTGAAGGTGAGAGAAAGGTTGTAGAAAAGCATTTGGCCTGTGAACAGGGTCTGTGGTGTGCCCCCGACCCCCATTGTGTGGGATTCTCGTGCTGTGGTCTCTTCGGCTCTGGGATGGAGCTGATGAAGTTAATGGGCCCAGTGAAGCACTAGTTAGCACTGCCCTCTCTAGTTCAGGTGGGGATACAGTTTCCAGACCCTGAGACATCAGCCTGCTCTCTAGACAGGCTTGATAAGGCACATCTGACCTTGGCAACCAAAATTAGAGCACGTAGGGGCTTTTAGAATGACTTCTCAGGGTTGCCATCCCCTACACTTGCTGCTCTCTTTTTCTGTTCGCTGCCGCCTGAGGCCAGAGTGGTCGTCTGGAAGCCCATAGGCCCAAGAAAGGGAAATGGAACCAAGAATCCCCGTTAGTGTGGAACAAAGGGGTAAAGGAGTTTGGGCTCGAGCATGTCCAGGTTCTAACTTCATAGCTATGTGATCTTGGGCCAGGCACTTGATCTCTGAACCTCCCATTTCTACCTTGTGGAAGATGACAGCTGTTGCACTGAGTTTTGTGAGGGTCACATTGGTGATGTGTAGGTGCACTTCTGGCTCATGACGGTCCTCGGTGAGTTGAGGTTAATGTCTACTTGTCCAAGGCAGGACAGTTAATGGTCACAAATGAGTGTGAGGCCAGCATCCTGGCCCCAGGCCTCCTTGCATTGCCTAGGATAGCCAAGGCGCGTCTGGGTGCTGTATCCTAGAGCCTGGGTGTGGAACCTCACATGGGCTGCCCTGTCCCGCCCCCAGCCCCAGACCCCGCACCTGGAGGAGGACTTGAAGGAGGTGCTGCGCTCTGAGGCCGGCATCGAGCTCATCATTGAGGATGAAGTGAGGCCTGAGAAGCAGAAGAGGAAGACTGGGGTGAGTGGCCGGTGGGGTGGGAAATGCCCTTACTGCCTGCCTGGGCAGCTCGGGCCAAGGAAGCCATGGGGAGGTGAGGGGAGAGAGTGGGGTGGGGGTCGGGGGTGGTGGGGAGTCTGGGGACAGCTGGTAAAAGGAGGGTACTGGGGAAGGTAAAGCTGCAGCCCCATGCCCTTTGTTCCCCAGAGTGGTTATCAATGAAACTGACCAAGGTGAGGCTCTAGTGCTCAGGACCCTTGCCTCTTCCCCACTGAACTAGCCCCTTACTCATGTAGCATTGTGTTCGGACCCTTCTAAGGTGGGCTCTGGGCTCAGAGCAGTAGATTAGAATGGTGATGTAGACCCAGATGTGGTCACTCCCTCCTAGAGCTCAGGGGGCGGAGGCAGACACTAGACAAACGCATCACGACCATCTCAATACATGGTATTAAGGGAGTAGAAAGGGACACAAAAAGGATTCCAAGGGATTCCAAGGATTCCTCAGATGGAGTCAGCCACGCATCTGGGCTGTGGGAGCCAGGTGGGAGACAGTTGGTTTGGGTGAGGTGGAGAGCTGGCAAGGACACCTGGGTACAGAGTACAGGGCAGGGGCTGCCCTGGGCCAGCCCAGAAGCCACACCTCTGCTGCACCATGTGTGTGGGTTTCCTGAAAGCAGATGGATTCGGTGTTCTCCCTTTTTGTAGATGCTTTCTTCTGGGAGAGGGCGGAAGATGGGAATGTGCCAGAGAGGTGTGTAGGGAAGGGGGATAGTCAGTCTGGGAGTGGCCCACTGGGTGGGGGCCCCTAGGTTCAGATAACTTGACCTCTCTATGTCAGATGGTGGTTCTGAGACATGCCGGCACCTGTTTAAGGTACACTGCTGGGTTAGGGGGTGAGTCATTCCCAGAGCTCCTCCCTAATATTGGAGCTGACCTTTGACCAGCTTATTGGAGGTGCAGGCATGGGGCTGGGGCATTCCTGTAACAAGCCTGTGTCCCTCAGGTTTTACGTGTCTGTATTCCTTGTTTGCAGGTGAGTATTTGAGGTGTAATTTGGATGATTCTCTCCCAGGCCTGTTTAGGGGTGTGTTTAGTGTGGTAGAGGCTTGGGAGCTATGCGTGGTCCATTGAGGGATGAGGAGCAGGTGTCTGGATGGAGGCATTTGTGTCCTTGCTTCCTGTGGTTGCATCTGGCAGGATGGTCTGCCCTACGTGCTGAATCTGATGGGGCCAGGGTCTCCCAATTCACCTGCACACCCCACACCCTGCCCCATTCTTGCCAACCAGGGGCCTGGCTTGAAGGCCCCACTGCATCAGGGCGTGAGTCTGTGATCAGGGCAGATGGGGCAGGCGTACCCAAGGTTCTGGTGGTGACTCAGGAGGAATCCCAAATGTCTGCCCTAATTGTCTCCCCCCTCCCCACCCCCAGCTGCGGCGGAGCCCCATCAAGAAGGTCCGCAAGTCCCTGGCTCTTGACATTGTGGATGAGGATGTGAAGCTGGTGATGTCCACACTGCCCAAGGTGCTGTCCTTGGTAAGGGGTCTGAGAGAGAAACGCCCCCCCCACCCCCGGCCGCCTTACCTGCTCCCCTGCCCAGAACTACAGAGGGCTCCTCTGTCCCACGGAGGATGGAGTCTCGCTGGAGACCCTCTGCCTTTGGAACCCTTTAGCTGTGGGGGAACCCTGGCAGCAAAGTGGCCCAGTGGTTCTCAGACCAGGCTTCTGGATATCAGGCTCTGCAATGAGGGGCTGATAGAGAAGGTGGGGCTGGGCACCCACCCCCAGCTTCAGTCAAGATAGCTCTGCATGTGTCTTTCACAGAAAGGTTTATTTGGCAAGAGTTTACATTGCTAGAACATGTTTGCAAACCATGGATCTGGGTCCTTAGCACCTTCCATTATATTCTACTCATGGTGGTGATGTGCAGAGGGTCAATGGTAGGCTTAAGGCACAGCCAGGTGGTTGGGGCACATCAGCCCTGGGATGGGTGCTCTCCAGGTCCCATTGCTGAGCTCAGGAATGGGGCTGTTGCCTATGCAGAGCCTGCCCCCAGAAAGCTTGCCACACTGTTGATCCCTCTCAGCTGACAGTGGTATGTTTCCCAGTGTGAGGCAGTGAGGAGTGTGGCAGGAGTCATGAGACAAAGGATTGCCTGATCAGATCCTGCAGATATGGGGACTTAGGACTGCTGTAGCCATAGCCCTTGCGGAGAAGCATCACTGGGTGGGGAGCCCCACCAGGCTGGGGACTTAGTGCCGTGCATCCAGACCTGTAACAGGCATCACCGTGGGCATGTAAAATAATTCTCAAACGGTAAAGAAGTATAGCAAGTAGCTAAGAGCATGGGATTTGGGGTGGGGTGGATCTGATGGAGTCCTGGCACTGGTGACACTGGCTCTTGCTCTCTGGGATCTCTTAGGTTCCCCGAGCCTGACTCTTGCCTGTCATAAGAGCACCTAGCCCAGCAGACTGTTAGGAGGGTAAAGGAGAAGTGCTGGGAGACTGGAGGGCCTGGAGGTGTTTTGTGCAGCTGTGTGTATGTGCTGGTTGATGCTGCCATCTCTGACTGCCCGCCTGTGGATATTTCTGATCCCAGGAGAAACTAGAGCACCCCCCCCCCCCCCCGCCCCTGCCTGAGGCTGTGGGGAAGGAACCAGCTCCATGTAAAAGGGACCAGCACTTTTGGGCATTTATTAGGTGAAGGCTCTGAAACAGGCACTTTACAGAGAAGTCCCCATCTGGAAGAGAATACTGAGGCTTAGAGAAGTTAATGTCCTGCCCAAGATCCAACAGCCCAGAGGTAGTGCTGCTGGGATATGACTAGTTTTCTTCCTTCCCACCGTGCTTGTGGCAGAAGGGTGAGTCTTTGGCTTGGTTTTGATTTCAGCCGACAAATGTCCTATCAAGCTCCTCCAGCCTCTCTGTGCCAGGCATCAAAGAGGACAACAGCCTACTTAATGAGGGCTTCCTGCAGGCTAAGCCCGAGAAGCCCATGGCGGTGCAGAAGTCCCGAAGCCACTTTCCAACACCTGCCCCTGTGAGTGCTGGCCACGAATGTGGTATTCCCTTTGGGGATTTTGCATAGACTGTTGCCTCTGCCTGAATGCCCTTCTGAGGCTCTGTTTGCTTGATTAACTTACACTTCAGATCTCAGTCTGGACATCACACCCTCAGGGAGCCCATGTGTTGGAGACCTGCACCCCCTCCCTGCCCCCCCAGCCCTTTTATGGTGTGGTCTCGTAACTAGGTCATCGTCTCTGTGTTTAGTTGCTTAGCACATGTCTGTCCTCAAAGGCAGATGTCTATCTTGATGTCTGCCGTGGCTGCTCGCACCTCAGTGTCTGTATGTATGAATCTCTTGCTGTTCCTTCCCACCAACCTGCTTGGCTGTAGCTTTGCCTCGTGAGGAGGCTGGTGCCCACAGCCAGGGGCACAGCCATGTTGCCTGGTGCAGCCTCCTTGCTTTACATCTGAGGAAGCCCTGAGACAGGACCGACTTCTCCAGGGCCACCAGGAAGGTGGAGGGAACACAAGAATACTTGTGGCTTCAAAAGGGAGGAGGGTCATAGAAATGTCCCCCACCCCTCTGGACAGGCTCACAGCATTCACTGAGAGCATGCTGTCCCTGGATGGTAACTCATTTGCCTCCTCCCAGATGACCAGCGCCTGGAAGACGGTGGCCTGCGGGGGGACCAGGGACCAGCTCTTCATGCAAGAAAAAGCCCGGCAGCTCCTGGGCCGCTTGAAGCCCAGCCACACGTCTCGGACCCTCATCTTGTCCTGAGGGGCTTGGTGCTCATTCTTATGTTTACAGGGGGTTGGGGGGACCAAGGTTGGTCTGTGAATTTGAGAATCACACTCAGATGACCGCCTGCAGGGAGCCTTCTGCCGCCAGCCCCTCTCCAGACTGCTCAGGTGGAGGCAGAGCAGGGCCACCCACTGTCCTGTCTCCAAGTCCAGCTGTGGCTGTGGGCGGTTCCTGGTGCTAACAGAACAAAGTCCCACCCCTGGGCCTGCCTGGTCCTCTCCCCAGTGTCACAGGGAGTCCCTTTAGCTTCTCCCAAGCCCTCGTCAGGCCTGGCCTCATCTCAGACCCCTGATTAGGACGGGGGACGTGGCCAGCATGCTCATTCCCTCAACCTGTTAGTACATTTTCTTGAAAGAATAAAATTGCCTTTTTCTTTGTGCTGTTGTCTACTCCGTCTTCCTCTTGGATGCTGCTTGTGCTTTCCCAGTCACTGTGGTTCCCTGGTGACTGTTGTTGGGGTCTTGAGGGATGTGGAGACCTAGGTCCTCATCCTCAGAGCATTGCCTTGTCTGTACATCTGCACAATCTTCCCCCGAGGGGCCCAGTGTCTTGGGGGCAGTTTCATCTGTGGGCGTCTCAAAGCTCTGAGGATTCTTGGCTGTTGGCGGGGAGGGGAGGGTGCATTAGCATCCTGCTTGGCCTTAGGCATGGTTGGCTGACCTGGCCTGCCATGAGCCCTGCCCCCAGGTGAGACCAGTAAAGAAGTGAATGGCAGCTGGACAGAACCTTCTGGCACAGTAGTCTTAACTTGGCAAGGCCATGGCAGCAGTTGGAGCTTGGGCTGTGGTCCACCCTGATCATGGTGCAGTGGGATGACGGGCACTTGGCTGGAATCTGGGGATTGAAGAGGGATGGGTGCCAGGTCTGAGAAGGTCTAGACTGGGGAGTGAGGTATTATTCAGCAGTAGGGTTCATGGGATTTGGCATGTGGCCATCCTTGGGGGCTGAGGTCTCAGTTCACCACAGGACGGGCATCTGCCTGGGACAGACCCATCTCTACACTCTGCTTCAGTGCCTCTGGTTCCCAAGGGAGACTTGAAGACCAATCCTCTTGCCTGGGGCCCTGTCCTGTAAAGAGGAGGACTGGGAGTTAGTCTGACTCTGACACACCCCTGTCCTGTTAAATTTGTACATGGGGTCTTGTGGCTCAGCATGGCAGAGCCCTCCTCAGGTGACCCCCGGTTTGAGCCTGGCTAAGTCCTTCCTGCACCTCCTGTGGCCAAGCCAGATGCTCCAGCCAGTTCTATGGCAGGGCCACATCTGCCACATGCCCCTGTGCCTTTGTTGATTTCCTGGCCTGGACCCCTTCCCCCGCCCCCCACCAACTCCTTCCCCCAGGGACCTGTAGATCCTAGACTTCATCACTGAATGGTCCCCGCAGGGCTATCAGCATTGACAGGTGACCCCAGTGAGGGACTAAGGGACCTTCATATCTAGGGTTCACTGTGACTCGGTAGGACACCTACATCAAAATCGGATGCAACAAGCCTCTGAGACCACCTGCCCTCTAGTCCTCCCACCCTAGATTTATCATAGGCTCCCAGAGAGCTGTTGTTGGGCAGGTGGTCAGTGGCTGCACCTCAGTGAGCTGGCCTACAACCCACCAGGGGCTTTCTGACAGTGCCTGCTCCCGGCTGCCTCGTCCACCTATGCCCAGGGCCTGCCCTGAGGCTCCCTGCTAATTGCAAACATGTTAACTTGCCACCTCTGGCGAACTCTGCACTGGAGCTATTCTCTGCTTCATGCAGTAAGTGAACAGGCATCGAGGGTCCCCCGTGTGCCTGGTGCTGAGGATACAAGAATAAACGCCAAGACGCTTCCAAACAACCTTATTCTCACAGGGCTTAGATTCTAGAGAGGGCATAAGCCAACATCTGTACACAAGCCAGAGGGGCTTTGAAGAAAGAAAGCAGGGGAAACATGAATGGCATGGGGGCCAGGCTGCCTGCTAGGAGGAAAGGGAGGCTTGGGTGAGGAGGCCAGATGCAGCCCCTGGCCACCGTGGGGTCACCACGTGGGCCGCGGGGACTGGTTTACCAGGGTCGGTGCTGAGGGCGCCTTGCGGTTTGATTGGAAGTGTGGGACCCCACACTTTGCTCCAGTGGGGCCTGCAGCCCCTGGCTGGCCTGGGGAACTTGGTCAACTGGGTTGATTCAGGGCCCAGTGTTTCCTAGGCCAGTGCGACAAGCAAGAGGGAGTGATGATGAGGTGCTGAGGTGCCAGGTACCTGACTTCAGGGAGGGAGGAGGGCAGAAGACAGGTGGGAGGGAAAGGCGGGATTCAATTAGGATGGCAGAGGCTGAGTGTCCTGACAAGATCCAGATGGTGGCTCAGTATCTGCTGGCTCACATGGCCTGGAGGTGAAGGAGACGGGGTCAGAGGAACAGAGGCTGTGGGAGAGGATTCTGGCAACTGCCCTCTAAAAATTACTGCTTCTGGCAGCCAACCCCCTGCACGGGTCACGTGACTTACGAAGCCCAATGGGAAGCCCCTGATTGCCGCGTGAGGGATTGTGGGAAAGCCTGCTGAGAGAGGCGGGAATGACCAGGTGACTCCAGGCGTGTGAGCGAGCACATCCTAAGCCATCCAGCCTCACCTGATCTGGCCCAGTCCGGAACTGCTCGGTTGACCACGGACTCTTGAGAAATAGGAAATCGGTATTGTTTTAAGTGCCACTAAATTTGGGGGTGGTTTGTTGATACGGGCGCTGTTGCACAGTCAGCAGACGTTGGTCAGGTGTCCTGGCCCTCACGGAGCGGGAGGCCACAGCCGAGAGTTCAAGCCCCGGCTGGACCAGCACCAGGGTGGAAGAGCAAGGCGTGGCAGTGAATAGCCCGTATGGCAGTCACGAAGAACTCCGAATGCGAAAATGGTGTTCTCAGCTCGAGGTTGCTGCTGGGGTTCGGGAGCAGGCTAGGCGCCCCCTGGGAGGAGAGGGGCAGGTGGACATTGCGCGACGCCGTGGAGACTTATGTTTAGCTACAGGGCGTCTGTATGATGTTTGAGATATGTCGTGCAACATTTATTTGCATTTTATATCTCCCCTTTAATAAAGGGAATTGTCTTCTAAGATGTTTTAATACATTTTTGCCTATTTTTTATTTTTAAAAGCCTCACATGAAATTCAAGTGACATAGAGGTGTATAAACTAGAATGCAGAGGTTCCCTCTCATCGATACACCCTCATTTTCCTCAGAGGTGACCACCACTAACGGTATAATGAAATGCTTCCCAGATTCTGCCATGCATCTGAATCACAGTAGGATCCTGTTAAAAGGCAGACTTTGGTCCAGGAGGCTTTTCAGGCAGGGCTTGGGTTTCTAATGAGTTTCCAGGTGATGCTGAGTTGGGGACTGCACTTTGGGTAGTAGGGATCAATGGTACTAATCATTCAGTTGATCAAAATCAGTGAGATATCTGGGGCCATTGCTATCTTGTCTTCTTCTGGGTCTCTACAACATCTCCTAGAGTTTCACTCACTCTAAGAACTCAGTCTTGGCAGATTCAGGCCAGCCTTGGCCATGTGGTTTCCAGGGTGATAGCTCCCTGGACCCCTTCCACCTGCCCCTGATTCTCAGGCAGTGGACATCCTCTTGGGAAGGGCCTGTCTAGTTGCAGTTACACCTGTATTGTACTGGCTTATCATACATTATTGACTCTCCCATTTGCATGTAATATCCAAGGGAGCAGGGATGATACCAGCCATGTTCACGGCTTTATCCCCAGCACTGATTAGTGACTGGCACATAGTAGGTGCTCAACAAATATTTGTTGAATGAATATGAAAACCAGGAGGGATCAGTGATGCTGTGGCCATTGTTGGGCATTCATGAGCTAAGGATCTCATGTTGGACTACTTGAGGTGGGGTTGTCCTCTTGCCAAGACCAACGAAAGATCTGACTTTCTGCTATGTGACCATAGGGCCTGACCAAAAAGTGTCTGTGTCTGAGAGTTGTATGTGTATCTTGAGAGTCCCCCACTTCTTCCATTCCAGCCACCAGAGGTCCTTCCCAGAGTCATACCCCACCTTTTCCCAGATGCAGGCTTCCCTGTCCCAGGCTGGACCATGTCCTCCATCGTCACCTGTGCTGGAGTGCTCAGAGATTAAACTGACTCTGAAGGCCTGATACACAGTCTCTGCTCATGACTGATAATCACAGATCCCTTCTACGTGCCAGACTCAGTTTTGTTCCCTTTTTATTGTGGTTTAAAACATAACAAAGTTTACCATCTTAACCTTTCCTAAGTATACAGTTCAACCATGTTAACTGTATGCACATTGTCATGCAACAGATATCTAGAATTTTTTCAGCTTCTGAAGTTGAAACTGGACCCATTAACTCCCCAGTCTCTGGAAACCACCATTCTACCTTCCATTTCTATGAATTTGACTACTCTTAAGTATCTTGTATAAAGTAGAATCATATTGTTTTGTGATAGCTGATTTAACTTCACATAATATCAAGGTTCATCCCTGTTGTGGTTTGTATCAGAATTTCCTTCCTTTTTAAAAAAATCTTTTTAAGTTTATTATTTTTTTGAGAGAGAGAGCACACTTGGGGAAGGGGCAGGGAGAGAGAGGGAGAGAGAGAATCCTAGGATGGCTCCGCACCACCAGTGCTTGGACTCACGAACCAGACTCAAAATCATGACCTGAGCCGAAGTTGGATGCCTAGCCAACTGAGCCACACAGGCACCCCAGAATTTTCCTTTTTAAGGCTGAATAATATTCTGCTGCATGTATAGACCACATTTTACTTACCCATTCATCTTTCTGTGAATGGACACAAGGTTGCTTCCACCTCTTGTCAGTTGTGAATAAGACTGTCAACATGGGTGTGCAGATATCTCGAGATCCTGTTTTCAGTCCTTTTGGCTGTATACCCAGAAGTGGGATTGATGGATCATATGGTAATTCTTTTTTTTTTAAATTACAATTTTTTTAGTGTTTATTTATTTTTGAGAGAGAGAGAGAGAGAGGGAGCACGAGCAGGGGAGGGGCAGAGAGAGAGGAAGACATAGGATCCAAAGCAGACTCCAGGCTCTGAGTTGTGAGCACAGAACCCGATGTGGGGTTCAAACTCATGAACCGCAAGATCATGACCTGAGCTGAAGTCAGACACTTAACTGACTGAGCCACCCAGGCTCCCCTAATTTTTTTTTTAATGTTTATTTATTTTTGAGAGACAAAGTGCAAGCAGGGGAGAGGCAGAGAGAGGGAGACAGAATCTGATGCAGGCTCTAGGGCTCTGAACTGTCAGCATAGAGCCTGTTGTGGGGCTTGAACTTGCTAAGCATGAGATCATGACCTGAGCTGAAGTTGGACGCTTAATCAACTGAGCTGCCCAGGTGCCTTGGTAATCCTATTTTTAATTTTGGTTGTTTATATTTTGTTTCACTTAGGTTTTTGGTACTTCCAGGAAAAGCTGTGTGCTGGGCTCTTAGAGCTTTTGCAATGATGGTGTGACTCTGTCACCACCTGGTGGCCATTAGTGTTTTTGCAGCAGCAGGTAAAGTGGGCCAAAGAAGTTTTTTTAGGTCTTGGTAAAGTCCTTGAAGCATTTTTCTGTTTTTCAGGCCTTCTCTCCAGCATCCTCATCAAGCAGGTGTCTGACCTTTGCTTGAACACCTCCACTGATTGGGAGAGGTGGCTTTATTACTTATCAGCCAGCTCCATTTTTGGACACCAATTGTGAAGAAAAGGATTCTTTAGAGAAAAAATCCTCCCCTTAGTAATATCAAATAGGAATAACTAAGGTGCATTGGGAGCTGGTTTGTGGGGAAATTGGAGACCCAGGAAAGGTATTTGATAGGCCAGGATGAGCTTGAGAGCCTGACTGCCAGAATTAGCCATTTTCTCAGCAGACCCTAGCATGAATCAATCTGTCCTGTTTCCATAGGTCACCAAGTCTCTGATTTAGAAATGACAGTGATTCAGCCTCCCCTAAAGATGGAGTTTATGTTTCCACCTTAGGCCATATGTGTTTTAAAGTGATTAAAGCTGATTGGGGCACCTGGGTGGCTTAGATGGTTAAGCATCTGACTCTTCATCCCAGCTCAGATCTTCATTTCATGGTTGTGAGTTCAAGCCTTGCAATGGGCTCCATGCTGGGTGTGGAGCCTACTTAATAATAAGTTAATAAAGTAATTAAAGCTGAGTTTCTATCTGGGCTAAGAATGAAACTTTTCACTGATGTAGACCAGTGGTCTCAGCTGGTCAGGATGAAGGTGTTTTACGTGTATGTTAATTAAGGCTGCCCTATAGGTATCTAGGTTAAAGTATGCACCAAATGGAACAGTCTGACAAGGACTGGTGTAAAGCCTGAGTCGCAAGTGCATCTTCAGAAAGGCACAATTGAGAATATGTTTGTCCCCTCTCTGGGAAAGAGTCTCTGCCCCCTGCCCAGTGAGCAGCCTGGCCTGGTATCCAGTAGGTGCTCAGTAAATGTCTCATTCTGCCATGAAGTGATGTGGCAGTGAGAAAGGCCTTGGGAAGCTGGGACCAGAGGGGTAGGGGAAGCTTTGTCATTTTTTTAGTGTTGATTTCTATCTTAATTGTCCTGTGGTCAGAGAACATAGTCTCTGTGGTTTCAAGTCTTTGAAATTTGTTGAAACTTACTTTATGATCAAGCATACAATCAATTTTGTAAGTGTTCCTCATGAGTCTGAAAAGAATGTATAGTCTTCAGGCACTGAGGGCAGTGTCCCATTTTTGACACATGCTAATCCTATTGTTTACATGTCCAATATCCTGGTTTTTTGTCTGCTTTTTGTAAACCTAGATTAGTCAACCTCCAAATGATGCATGGTAAGAATGTTGTTTCAAGCAGCTGAATGTTGAGGTGGTTTGTTACTCAGAATCATTATATGACAACTAGCTGATACACAAGGTAGACTTGTGTTCACTAGAAAGCCCTAGATAATAGTGCACCCGGGGCGCAGCTGGGTGGAGGAGGAACTTAGGAGACCTGGAGTTCCTAGAACTGGACTGGAAATGAGTGGGATGAAGGGTTCTAGAAGCCAGAGCCATGTGACTGTGCCTATGTCTTGATTATTCCCTAGGACATGGGGCAAGCTTTCCAGGGCTCTTCTGACTTTGGATCAGACAGACCTAGATGTGAATCCCAGCCTGGCTGTTACTGGCTATGTTTCTTTCCTGCTCTGAGCCTTGGCATCCTTGTGATAAAATGGGGAGAATCCTTAACCTTTCACATTGTTGAAGGGGCTGGAGAGAACACTGGCACACATCTGGGGCTTAGAAAATATGGGCTCTTAGTGATGCTACTACAAAATGCTTTCTCATTCCTTTCTCATGCTTAAGAAACCGTGCAGAGGAGGAGTTTGTATCCATGCTTCAGTGGAGTGCTCCAAGGGGAAGTTACCAGCTAGGGCCTGGGGCATGACTTGAGCCACTCTTCACTTGCAGGCTCGCACTTTAATGTGCTCTGTTCTGTGTCATCACTTGTTTCATAGTTATCAGCCAGAGAAGCAGTGTGGTGCAGGAGAGCATTAGGTATGGGTTCAGTTTTTAAAGACTTTCCATAAAAGTTCAACAGACAGACAAGTACACAAATCCCAAGTCTACAGCTGGATGAATCTTCACAAAGTAAACACAGTCATGTAACCAGCACCCACATCGAGAGATACAACATGACCAGCACCCCAGAAACTCCCCTTTCCATCCTGCCAAGGGTAACCATCACCCTGACCTTAAGCACCATAGATTATTTTGACTTTTTAAAAAATGTTTTATTTTTATATTTTTGAGAGAGCAAGTGTGCCTAAGTGGGGGAGAAGCACAGAGAGAGGGGGACAGAGGATCCGAAATCAGCTCTGTGCTAATGGACTGCTAAACTGACTGAGCCAGCCAGGTGCCCTTGTTTTATCTTAAAAAATTTTTTTAATGTTTTTATTTTATTTTATTTTTTATTTTTTAACACTTATTTATTATTGAGAGACAGAGAGAGACAGAGCATGAGCAGGGGAGGGGCTGAGAGACGGGGAGACACAGAATCTGAAGCAGGCTCCAGGCTCTGAGCTGTCAGCACAGAGCCCGACATGGGGCTCGAACTCACAAATCATGAGATCATGACCTGAGCCGAAGTCAGACACTTAACTGACCGAGCCACCCAGGCGCCCCTGTTTTTATTTTTGAGAGAGAGAGACGGAGTGTGAGTGGGGAAGGGGCAGAAAGAGGGGGAGACACAGAATGTGAAGCAGGCTTCAGGCTCTGAACTGTTGGCACAGAGCCTGACACGGGGCGGGGCTCAAACTCACAGATGGTGAGATCATGACCTGAGCTGAAGTTGGGTGCTTAACCTGCTGAGCCAGCTAAGTGCTCTCTGTTTTGCCTTTTTAATATTTTATTTTAATTTATTTATTTTTAAATATTTTATTTTTAAGTAATCTCTACTCCCAATATGGGGCTCAAACGTACAACCCCAAGATCAAGAGTCAAATGCTGTACAGACTGAGCCAGCCAGTTGACCCTGTTTTGTCTCTTGAAGCTTTTATTTTTACTTTACTTTTATTATTATTATTATTTTTTATTTGAGAGAGAGAGGTATGAGCGGGGGAGAGGGACAGAGGGAGAGAGAATCTAAAGCAGGCTTCAATCTCAGCATGGAGCTCGATGTGGGGCATGACCTCAACTTCTGCTGAAATGAAGAGCTGCCATTCAACTGACTGAACCACCCAGGTGCCGCTTGCCTTTTTTTTTTTCTTTCTTTTCTTTTTTTTTTGTTAAACATTGTATAAACCAAATTTCCTATTACAAAATATTTACCCATGTTGATTTGGGTAGTGACAATTTGTTTACTCTCATGACTATATAGTGTTCCATTATAGGGCTTCTGCACAATTTGCTCATTCTTGTGAAAGGCATGGGGAAAGTCTCTGGATTGGCTATTATAAATAGAACTGTTATGAACAGCTTGTCCTAACCTTTTGGTGAGCTCATGTACACATTTCTGGTTTATGCCTTTCTAGGAGTGGAATTGCTGGGGATGGGTTTAAATTCATCAGGCCACTTACAAGCTTTGTGAACCAGTGCAGGTTATTTAGCTTCTCTGAGACTCCTTTCTCACATCTGTATATTGGAAATAGAAATAGTTACCCCTCTGTGTTGTGGCCAGGCCTAAATAAAACAATATCTACAAGGTGCCTGGCTCCAATGTAGTTCCCCTTTCTTTCCTCCTCCCTCTGCCATGCCAGAGCCCCCTCTGCCCTAGGACACGGCTCTGCTGCTAGGCTCCCCATTTGCCAGGAATCCTCTACACGAACCTGGGAAGCTTGTCTACTGCCCAGGGCTCGTGAGTGCTTTTCCCCAGCCATGGGCTCTCCTCTCTGATTCAGCCACAGGTCCAGCCCAGCACTAGCTTGCTATGGTCACCATCACTGCTAACAAATGTTTTTATGATGGTCTCAGTAAAAGTGTGCTTTGCAGCCATTGTTCTCTGGAGACTGGCCCAGTAGAGACAAGGAATGAGGACTGAGGGGAGGGAACAGCTAGCTGGCTGAGATCCAGCCCAGGAATTTAGAATAGACATACCTTTCTTGCCTGGTCTTTCTTCCCTGATGTCCAGGCAGGAGTTTTTCTTAAGCCCTTGTATTCCTTGCTTTCCTGAAACACTTCAAGTCAGGCCATGAGGGTCACTGGCCAGCTGGGGAATTGCCTACAGGGAGCTCTGTTAAGATAGAGCTGACTTCTGTCCTCTGTGTAATGGCAGCCTGGAGCGTTGTGTTGGGAAAGATTCTGAAGGTATTGTCCAGGCTCAGGAACATGTGCTCTGATTGGTTAGTTATGTCTGTTATATGTATGGGGAGTGGTGGTAGCAGCATACATTTCACGTATTTGCCTCTATCTTTGGCTTAAAGGTATTGGTTAGTACTGCTCAGAATAGACATGTATTTGATTTAGAGAAGTAAATGGAATGTTTTTAAATAGGTGGGCTAAGTCTATTTTCATTTATATGATTATTGACATATCTGGGTTGATTTCTACCATTATATTTTCTGTTTTCACTATTGTTTCCCCCTTTTCTTTTTTTCTATTTTAAGTTTATTTTTATTTATTTTGAGAGAGAGAAGTAAGCAGGAGAGGGGCAGAGAGAGAGGGAGACAGAATCTCAAGTAGATTCGGCACTGTCAGTGCAGAGCCCAATGTGGGGTTCGAAATCATGAACTGTGACATCATGACCTGAGCCAAAATCAAGCCTCAGATGCTCAACTGACTGAGTCACCCAGGCACCTCCTCCCCTTTCTTTTCTCTGTTGGATTTGTAATTTTTTTTTAAAGTTTTTTTTGAAATAGAGTGCACATGAGAGCAGAGGAAGAGCAGAGAAAATGTGAGACAGAGGATCCGAAGCAGGCTCAGTGCTGTCAGTGCAGAATCTGATGCGGGGCTCAAACCATGAGATCAGGACCTACGCCATAGTTGGATGCTTTACTGACTGAGCCACCCAAGCACCCCAAATTTATAAAGTTTTCTGTAATATCCTGGTCTGTTTTCTTCTCTTGCCTGGTTTGAATCATATAAAAAAATTTCTCTTATTTTAGAGGCTATTAAAAAATTTAATATGCATATCTGTTATTGCTTCTGTCCTGAACAATGTCCTTTTCTGGTCTATTTTTTTTTCTTCTTTTTATAAAAAAGTTTTAATGTTTATTTATTTTTGAGAGAGAGAGAGACAGAATGGAGCAGACGAGGGGTAGAGAGAGGGACACACACAGAATCTGAAGCAGGCTCCAGGCTCCGAGCACAGAGCCCGATTCAGGGCTTGAACCCACGAACTGTGAGATCATGACCTGAGCTAAAGTCTGACGCTTAACTGACTGAGCCAACCAGGTGCCACTTTCCTGACCTATTTTCATTGACAAGTTTTGTTTTATCATTTTAAATGCAAAATTGATGATTTTCTCAGTTGATTAACTTTGTGTACGTATTTTATAAGTTTCCTTACTCATCTTGTTTCTCTTAGCCCATTACATATTCTTTTTGCTGAATAATACCACCATTTCTGCTACTAGTAGGTAGCATTAGTCAGGAGCTTTCTACGTGCTAGACACTGTCCTGATAATCCTGCATGTCATCCTTTAATCTTCCCCACAGTCCCAGGAGTTTGTCATCCCTACCTTGCGGATGAGGAAACAGAATCCCAGAAAGGGTAGGGTATCCCTGAGGCCTAACATTAGTAAGAAGTGTGGCTGGGCTTCAGTCCTGGCTATTGTGTTGCTCTTTGCTCAGTGTATTTACGTTTTTTGTTTTGAAATCATTTTAGATTTACAGAAAATTTGCAAAGACAGTACAAAGAATTCCCATATATTCTCCACCCAGCTTTCCCTAGTGTTAACGTCTTAACGAGAGCATGTGGTACATTTAGCAAAAGTAAGAAATTCACATTAGTACAATACTAGTAACTACAGACTTTATTTGGATTTTACCAGTTTTTCCACTCATGTCTTTTTCTTTTCCAGGATCCAATCTGGGATCCCACATTGCATTTTAGTATATGTATGTGTATTTAAAAATATTTTTAGTATGGAAGACTTCAAATTTATATCAAATGGAGAGAATAGTAAAATTTATCTATCACTCAGCATCAAGAATGATTAATTCATGACCAATTTGTTTCATTCACACCCAAACCAAATTACTTTTTTCTTTTTCTTGGTCCTGGTGGCCAGTAGTTTACAGATATATGCCCTACACATGACCTTCTTATTTCATTTGGTTTCTGTATGTCCGTTCTCTAATTCATGCACTTTACAGACTTTCTAGGGGCAACAACTAGAACAACTTCCTCTTCTTTCTTTCTTTCTTTCTTTCTTTCTTTTTCTTCTTCTTCTTCTTCTTCTTCTTCTTCTTCTTCTTCTTCTTCTCCTCCTCCACCTTCTTCTTCTTCCTCCCCTTCCCCTTCTTCTTCTTCTTCTTCTTCTTCTTCTTCTTCTTCTTCACCTTCTTCTTCTCCACCTTCTTCTCCACCTTCTTCTTCTTCTTCTTCTTCTTCTTCTTCTTCTTCTTCTTCTTCTTCTTCTTCACCTTCTTCTCCACCTTCTTCTCCACCTTCTTCTTCTTCTTCTTCTTCTTCACCTTCTTCTTCTTCTTCTTCTTCTTCTTCTTCTTCTTCTTCTTCTCCACCTTCTTCTTCTCCACCTTCTTCTTCTTCTTCTTCTTCTTCTTCTTCTTCTTCTTCTTCTTCTTCCTCTTCCCCTTCCCCTTCCCCTTCCCCTTCTTCTTCTTCTTTTTGCAAGAAGAAATCTTTATTTCCCACTTTGTAGAAAGAATTGAGAGGCCCAGGGTTGGCGAAGTTATGATTACTTAAAAATAACTTAGCAGTTAAGATTTCCTCCTGAAAAACTTTCAAAAGACTTAAGTCTTTCACTGTTTTAAAAAATGTGTATTTTAATTTTTACCAGATAGTATATTCACATGTATTCACATGTAAAAGGTACTGAAGGGTTGGTTGCAGGCAGTGCTCCATGGCAGATGATTGAAATTGTCTAACACAATATGAACTTTCTATAACAAGAAGGTTTAACCTATTCAGGTGTTTTCTCCCCATGAGATCAGCTGTTGCATATACTTAAACAGTGTTGCAGCTGTCGCTAAAGTGCACTTGAGATATGCCCTTGTACAGACTCATGAGGGAGGAAAAAGAGGGTCGGGAGTATCCACCTTCACAAACTACATGGTCTTCTGAGGCATCCCACTTCATTTCAATCTTCCCTAACAGTTAATACCTCTACTGTTTGGGGACATTCCTTTTTTTTTTTTTTTTTTTAAGTTACTTATTTATTTTGAGAGGGACAGAGAGTGCAAGTGGGGCAGGGGCAGAGGGGCTGAGTACAGAGGGACAGAGGATCCTAAGCAGGCTCTGTGCTGACAGTAGAGAGCCTGATGTAGGGCTTGAGCTCATGAACTATGAGATGGTGACCAGAGCTGAAGTCTGATCCTTAACCAACTAGGCCACCCAGGCGCCCCTGGGACATTCCATTCTTAGCATGAATTTCTTACATATGAAATAACAGTAGATGAATTTGATCTGTGAATCCTCTTAGAATTGGAGGTAGCATTGGGTTAGTGTATGGTTTTCTGAGGTCACCTAGTTGCCTTCCCTGGAGAGAGCTGATCATTTTCTTTCTTTTTTTTTTAAAGATTTTTTTAAGTGTATTTATTTATTTTGAGAGACAGAGAGTGCGAGTCAGGGAGGAGAGAGGAGAAAGAGAACACCAAGCAGGCTCTGTGCTATGAGCACAGGGCCTCACATGGGGCTTGATCTCACAGACAGTGAGATCATGACCTGAGCAGAGATCAGGAGTCAGACACTTAACCAAATGAGCCCCCAGCTGCCCCGAGAGCTGGTAAGTTTCTAGGGAAGAGACTAACAAGCTTTTTCTGTTAGGGATCAGTTAGACATTGTATGCTTTGTAGGTGGACCGCTGTTCTAGTGTATCCTTGAGACAAATGTTATGCAAATATAAGCCCATACATGCATGTGTTCTTTCCCACAACTGGGCAAAAATGGTAGCATAATATACAGAATGTTCTGGACTTGGCTTTTATCAGTTAAACCAGGAGTTGGCAAACTATGTCCCACAGGCCAAATCTAGCCTGTTACGAGTTTCTATAAATAGATTTATTGGAACCTATATTTATTTGTTTACATATTGTTTGTGGCTGCTTCCATGCCACTAAGGCAGAGCTGAATAGCTGTGACAGAGAACATGTGGTTTATAAAGCCTCTGGCCTTTTTTGTTTGCTCTCTGGCCTTTTAGAGAAAATGCTTGCTGGTGTCTGAGTTAAACACTATGTTTTAGCCTTTCTAAGCCACTATTGAAAGCGCTGCCTCACCCTTTCTCATGGCAGCGTACTATTTCTGTATATGGCTGCACCGTAATTCATTTAATCAAACCCTCTCGCAAGAAGTATTTGGATCATTTCTGACTGACCTTTACTGCTACAAATAACATGGCAGTGGGTAACCTTGCACTCACTTCTTCTTCTGCAAGTGTGAATATATTTACAGGATGCATTCCTAGAAGTAGAATCGCTCCATCGAAGCAGAGCACACTGGTCATTTTTACAGCTTCTGTCAAATTGCCCTCTGCAGAGATTTATCAGTTTACCTTCTCACCAATGGTACGAAAGTGCCTGTTTGCCCCATCTTTGCCAGCAGAATGTCCTGCCAGCCTTTAGATCTTTACCAACTGCTTCATGACAAACGAGGTGTCCCAGGTGGCTCACTTCGCACTTTTATTCTGGTGAGTTGCATCTCCTTTCTGGCATTTAAGAGGCAAGCGCTCCTTTCTGCTGCTGGTGGTTTATCCTCCTGGTCTGAGAGTCTTCTGGGGGGTGGTCAGTCTTGGGGAATGGGCCTCTCTGTCTCTCTGACTCTCTTATGTCACTTTCGCAAACAAGCTTTTGGGGAACAAAAGTTTTAAGGACAAACACGGGATGGCAGTTAGTGCTGTCGACATTCCAGACGTCAGAACTGGGGAGCCAGGGGTGCTCTGGAGGGATATTTCCACTCTGCTCTGAACTTGGAAGGCTAACTTTCAGGGGGCACAGGCTGTCCTCTTCCTCCATTGTGCTTCTGCTGACACAGGCAGCCTCGTGCTCCTCCAGCTTTTTGATGGGGACCACGTGGCAGGCGTTGTATTTGCAGCTGGCCATCTTTTTGGCTTTCTTGGGGTTCTTTCTCCTGCAGGATGCCAGGTGGTACTGAAATCTGCTGAGTGGGACTCGGTGGTGCGGGTTGTAAGGGCAAATTTCTAAGGCTTCTGGCTCCATGAGAAATTGTTCTTGAGGCAGAGTAGCTCACTTCCCAGATTCAAAATGAAACGCCCCTGTTGGAAGAGCCCTTGGTAAGGAGGATGGAGCTGTCCTCTGCCCAGAGTTGGCCCTTAGAACTCTGTTGGCCAAGGTCTTAACAACTCATTGTTTCCGGTGCTCTGCAACCACAAGTGGTGGGTTAGGAAAGGGACAAGGAACTGTCGGGGGCAGCTGCACAGAGAGCAGAGTTACACAGAAGAACCGTATAAAGCACATGCGAGAGCCAGAACACCACAGCAGCCCCACAGGAAGGTGAAGAGGGTACATGCCAGCTCCGCTTGATTCCTAGAGGTACACTGTGTGATGTCAGGGAGCAGTCGTGAATGGTCACAATGGGCAGCTGGAGTCATCAGTGAAAGGCCACTTGTCCATCGCTTTCAAGAGGTGGAGTAGCTTTGGGGAAAGCTGCCATTCACAATTGCTGGTGACGTGTCTTTTGTCATTTAACTGTTTCTAAACTTGTATGTTTAATGTAATTCCTGATATATTTGAGTTTAAATCTATTATATTGTGCTTCCTGACCTATTCTTTGGTTAATTTTTTTCTCTCTTCCTCTCTAATTTTAGATAGACAGTTTAAAAAAAATTCTTTCCATTTCCCCCAGGGTTTTGTAAGTTACACATTCTCTAATCATTAGTAGTTACTTTACAGATTGAAACATTCGTAAATAACTTACCAAGGTTTAAAGTTCATAAAAGTCTCATCCTCTTTCCAAGTAGTACAGGACTTTCTCTACATACACTTTCCTCTTGACTTATTATGTTATTATTTTAAGCCTAATTTTAAAAAGTTGCCCAGACAGCATTGCTACTGTCATTCCACACGGTCCAGGTTTGTTGCCACTTGTCCTCATGTTGACTTCTCTCTGCTGCTTGTATTTCAGACCTGCCACATGGGATCACTTGGTTTCCGTTAGAGGTTTACCTTTTAGAGTGTTCTCCTGATGAACTCTTTTGGTTTTGTTTGTCTGAAATCGTCTTTATCTTATCCTCCTTCTTGAAAAATAACTTTGTGGAGTATAGTTGTGCTATTTTCCTTTCTTCACTGAAGCGGAGTTCAGTTTCTTCCAGCTTCCACTAGGGTTGAGAATTCAGAATTCCACCACTACCTAACTTCTTGTGAAGGTAATCTGTTTCTTTTCATGTCTCTTTTAAAGAACTTTTCTTTCTCTTTAGTTTTTCTGTAGTTTCACTATCATGTTGACATATGGGTCTCTTTTTTATTTATTCTTTGTTTTTACTTTTAGACCTCTGGAATCTGTGGATTAGTGTCTTTCATTAGTTTTGGGAAATGTTCAGCCATTGTCTCTTCAAATATTGCTTCTACCTTATTCTCGTACTTCCACTGAAATGATACATGTCACTTCCGCCAACATTTCATTGTCCTAAGTGAGCCTTCTGGCCACACTACACTCTTGGTCAAAGAGGTACAGTCCTATTGTGTACCCAGAAGGAGGAGAATAGGAACGTTGTCAAGAGTCCTAAAAGGTACCTGGCTGGCTCAGTCTGTGGAGTGTGTGACTCTTGATCTCAGGGTTGTGGGCTCGAGCCCCATGTTGCATGTAGAGATTACTTAAAAATAAAATCTTAAAAAAAAAGTCCTAAGAACGTCCTGTGTCTCCTTGTCACCAATATTTGTTTCCCTTTTCTCCACACACACATAACATACTCCCTCCATCTCCAAGGGAGAAAACCCAAAGTCCTAACTTAGAGTGGGGGATTAAACACCTTGGTCAGTGCTCACTGGGGGCTGCTTGCATTCTGGCAGGAACTTACTCTAGAATGCTGGGCATTCTAGTGCTTCCAACCAACCTGTTGCTGTGAGGAATGAGGGGCTCACGGAGTTGTGCTCACTGTACCCCCTTTACTCCCCATCCCCCTAGGGATAGCTCCTGGTATACTTTGTTGAGAAGGTGTCCTTGGTAAATTGTAACTTCCATTCCATTTATGGGATAGAGTGCCATTTTCTGTAAGCCTGCAACCCAGTATTGGAGGAGGTATGACACTGGCCCTGCTGGGAGTTAACATGTGGTTTGGTATCTGCTCTTCCATTCCCCCAAAGCCTGGCACAGTTTGTGGGCGATGCTTACAATGCTTTTTCAGTTCCTAGTCCCGTAGCCTTTTTCATGCTTATGACCAGGGCTGACCCAGACACTGAGTAATTCAGGCATGTGTAAGTCTGCAAATGGAGATGATAATGAAAGCACTTCACCCGTCATTGAAATCCACATAATAAGGAATGGGGCATTAGCTATTGCAGGCTTCTTTGTGGCCAAGTACCCATTAGTGTGGCAGGCCAGCATTTAGTCCATTATGGAGAGAGGGAAGACTGGACTTGATAATGCTTCTAATGGACATCTTGAATGGTCTGCAAGCCTGCAGCCTTCTCCCAGCATCTGTTCTGAGCCTGGGACCTGACAGGTTGCTCACCATGGAAACTTGAAGGGAGCGAGGGCTGCAGACACACCTATCTAAGCGGCACTTTCTGGGCCTGTCTGCACCTACATGACCAATAATGCAAGTGAGGTCAGATTCTGCTCATTACCCTCCCGCACTTACCATCTTGAGAGGTGCTACCGACAGATGGTAATGCAGGCATGGAGAGAGAAGGTCATGGAGCATGCAGGAATAATGTTTTCTGAAAATGAACAGTTGTGTGTGTTGGCCAGCCAAGTCATCACTTGTCATTATGGGGAGGGATGGAGCCATTAGAGGATTAGAGTCACAAGCTTGGGAGGACATCTTACATCAAGACTGGCTTCTCTCCCAGGGCTGGCATCCCTTCTGGAACATCCCTGGAGGATGGTCATATGGTGACAGGGAGCTCCCTACTCCCTAGAGAGTTTTGCTGTGGGTTTCTTACACTGAGCTGAGCCAAGCAGCCTCCTCATACCCCTTAGCATGTCAGTGTGAACTCTGTGCCCTCTGCTCTGGGAACATCCTTCAGTATGTAAGGATATCCCAAACATGCCAAACTCATGTCATGTGTATGTGGCGCTGGGGTGTGTTGTCCACTCCATTTCTGGCTCCCAGTGTCTCCCTGCATGTCCAGCAGACAGGTGTGGACAGCCTAGATAGCCCCCCTGAGAACTCGAATTCTGGCCCAGGATTTCCTCTATGCTGTCCTCTGCTGGCTGCTCTTTGCTCAAGGCTGCCCTAGTCTCAGCCCACTGGGCTCCTGCTAGCCCCTTTGACTTGAGGACTTTATTTTGAAAACCCTCCCTGTTGCGTGGTACAGTGCTGCTCAAACTGTAACATGCATATGAATTGCCTGGGATCTTGTTAAGGTGCCAGGCTGGGTGAAGTTTTTGGTTATCTCTGTCAGGTTTATGTATCATGGCTGTGCTAGATTTGTAGATGAGTTGGAGCACGGTTTATCTTTTTCTGCTTTCTGGGTAAACAGCCTAGGAACATTGTTGGAAAGTTTTAAAGAACTTGTCTACTAAACACTCGGACTCCTAACACTTTTGAGAAATAGTTCTATGTCCATGTTCACCTTGGCTCCATGGTTTTCTGCTTCTCTTGGCAATTCTCACTTTTCTAGAAAAGTATGCTGTTAGGGACTGAATTGTGCCCCCCTGCCTCCCCAATTCATGTGTGGAGGCCCTATCTTCAATGCGATGGTATTTGTAGGGGCCTTTAGGGAAGTAATTAAAGTTAAATGAGATATAAGGGTGGGGCCCTCATCCAATAGAGCTGGTGTCCTTATAAGAAAAGAATGAGACTGCAGAGATATCTCTCCACAGGAGCACAGAGGAGAGGCCATATGAGGACATGGTGAGGTGGCCATCTGCAAGCCGGGAAGAGAGATCCCACCAGACACCAATCCTGCCAGCACTGTGATCTTGAACTTCCAGCCTCCAGAATTGTGAGAAAATGAACTTTTGTAGTTTAAGCTACCCAATCAGTGGTATTTTGTTATGCAGCCTGAGCAGACTGATATACAGGCATTCCCCACTGAACATCCTAGATAAACTAGGATACTGTGTGTATTGTTTATCTCTTATGATTTGAAAACTCTTCTCTGCATATTTGGTTAAATTTCCTTTACTTTTCTAATTTTTATTTATTTTTTTGTACTCTCTCTCTTTCATGCTCCCTGCCCTCTCTCTTTATTGGGATTTTACAAGTCTAGGTGTCTTACAGCTCTTTACAAGGAGCAGAGTCTTTGATTTACCAGTTCTGATTTTTATGTTTTCTAGTTCATTAACTTTTACCTTAACTTTTAATTCTTTCCCTGAGTTTATCTTGTTGCTTATTTTCCAGCTTCTTGAGTTGGATGCTTCATTTACTTTCAGTCTTCCTTATTTTATAACAAAAACGTTTAGCGCTACAGGCAGTGTTTAGTTACATTCCATGAGTATTGCTATGCAGAGATCCAATTGTCATTATGTTCTGAATGGCCTATAATTGCAGTTTTGTTCCCTTCCTTGACTTATTTAGGAATAAATTTCCAAGTGATTTAATTTTTTTCATTTATCCTTTGGTTTTTAATCTCTGTTTTTATTGCATTGTGGTCAGATAATGTGACCAAAGAGGATTGCTCATTAGTATCTCTGAGGTTTCCTTGTGGCCTTGAATGTCATCAGTTTTAGTCACTTCCTTACAGATGTTTGAATTAAATGTCTTTTCTGTTTGTATGTATTTATTACGTGAAGCTGGAACATGAGTCCTACAGGGAGCTGGAATATTATATCCCTTTCCTGGGGAATCGCCGTGTCTGTCCACATGATCCAGGAAGTTCTAGGTAAAACAGACTGTGTACCTTCATTTAGCTCAGTGTTTCTGAGCCTCAGTTTCTCTTAACGCCTCATAGTGTCTTGAACAGCCAGTTTTCCATGGAAAGTATTTCAGAGAATTTTGTTTTAAGGTCTACTCTTATTCCTTGAGGGACAACTATTTATGAAAGGTCCTAGTACTCAGGCCCCTCCCTTTGGAACTCTGAGCCCATTCTTGAGTTCCTGTTGCTTCTCTGTTCATTTTAGAGAAGGGGGCACTGCAGTGGGGGATGTCTATGTATCTCTGTAGGAAGCTGTACCAGTCTCAGCGCAGATAGGATTTGCTGTCCTTCTGTTTTGTTACCTTGGAGGCTGAATTGTCTGAAGCACCCAGCCAAGGGTTAACATCAACACCAAGCATTGGTCCCCTACAGCTGCTCTGAAGCATTAGCTTTCCTACTCCTTATTGCTTTGAGCTTGTCCATTGCATGGAGTCCTGCTGGAGATGTAGCTCTGTTTTCACTTGGGTTTCCCCAGAAGCAGAGCCTGAGATAAGGATTCAGACTCAAGTAGTGTCTTCAGGTAAGTCTCTAGAGAGCGGGGAAGTGAGATATGTCTGTATACGTATATAAATATTTTAAAAGAATGAGACAAACACTGTCATGGTATGTCTTCTGTACTTTCTAAAGCTTTCAATGCACATATTTTTCAATAATAAGAAAACCAAGCAAAAATTGTATTCAGAAAAATATATATGGAAACTAGCAAAGGCTGGCAAAGATTAAAGTGTGAGTGGTTAATCCAGCTACCTCGGTGGGCATCTGAAGGCCTTTGGGGAAATAATGGGGAATGGTACAAAACACAACCTGGAATTGCCCCACCCAAGGGGTCAGGGAGCTGGAACACGTATACCCCAACTTCCATAAGACTCATCTGTTGACAGCTATGTCAGGGGGTTTATAAGCTCCTTGGCCCTTCTGACCTTCCAAGCATGGGCAGTCTTGGTACTACAAATAGATGTGGAGACTGGAGGTTAGGCAGAACATACCGGACCTTCCATATGGGAGGGGAACCCATGCATGGGACCATGCATATGGGAGGGGCGCTGACTGCCTCTGCTTCAGGGTCCCTTCAGCTTACTCACACATCTATTTCTTCTTATTTGGTGATTTACGGCACAGCCAGTCCAACAAATGTTTAATGACCAGTTCTTTAAAAAAAAAAAAAAAGTCCCCAACCTATCGCATCTGCTGATTTCCATGGTATGAACTCTCCCACTGTAGCTACCAGTGGTTTCACAAGGAGCTGACAAGATCCAGCTCTCCCAGCACACCACTAGCCAGCGCTTCACTGGGTGGGCTTTCCTAGCATTATGTCTCACTTGAAGGATTCTAGCATGTGGTCTGGGCTCCTCCCTGGTTTATATACTAATACAGATTTTTCTGTGTTTTTCCTTTGACCATTTCGGCAGGCATCTGGCAAAAAAGCAGTTAAGAGTACACCACTGTCAGTCATCTGGAAATCCTTTCACTTTTAACCTTTCCGTGGCATTTCACTGCATGTGGGCTTTTTGTAAACAGCACTTATGTGAGTACGGGGAGGGGAAGCCACTGCCCTTTGCTTGCTCTGACATCTCCCCGGGAGGAGCTGCTGACCGTGCTGGCCAGATTGCAGATTGATAAATCCACTCTTCTTCATCTTCCGCATCCCCCCTGCCGTGTGGCAGGGTGGGGGTTGTGTGCCAGCTTCCTCTTCCTCTGCTCTCATTTTCTGATTCACCTGCTATGGGGTGCTGGGTAGCTATATACAATACAGAACACCGAGTTAAACTTGAATTCCAGATAAACAGTGACACTTTTTTAGTGCAAGTATGTTCTAAATATTGCATGGGATATGTTTATGTTAAGAAATTACTTGGTGTGTGTCTGAAATTTGCATTTAAATGGGAATCCAGTATTTTTACTTGCTATATGTGGCAATCTAGGTACTGGTGACTTTGTTCTAGGGGTCCACTAGAATAGCTGGCTGTCAGATTTGGATTTGGGTTTTCATGGAACCTGTGGTTAGGGCTCACGCCCAATCATAATAATGTGGAAACTTGTTTACCATTTTCCTTTGTTTCTGGAGAGTCTCTGCCTTGGGAACTTTGTAAGGAAGAGTGGATGGCAGGGTGGGATTTAGTGTTCCTGGGTCCTCTAGCACGCTACCGTGGAACACTGGGAAAATCTCACTTTTTGGTTAAAAATTTGGATTTTGGTTTTGGATCCATCCTGAGTCTTGAATTTGATCTATGCACATTTATTGTGGCACCTATTATGTTCAGTCTTACTTCTGTCATTTTGTTAGTGCTGTTGTTTTTAATGAGCCATGTTTTCTTGAGTCAGTTTTATTTGTGGGTTAGAAGTCCTGCCTCTTGTATTAATTGTACCCAAGGTTACAAAAATCTTGGATTGCCCATCAAGTGCTTTTCCTGCCTCTCACATATCTCATGTCTTTGAAACAATTTGGGATAAAGAACCGCATGACTATGATCATGGTTATTCATAATAATTGACTACTGCTCAAAATGAGACCCAAAGAAGGAAGGTGGCAGGGAGGAAACACCCCTACTTCTCTCTTGCCTTCCAGCCTCCACTACCAGAAGCCAGCCAACAAGGGTGTCCACAGAGCCAACCTTCAGGACACAGAGCAGGGTAGGAAAATGGGTGGGTAGAGACTGGGGATGAAGAGCTGGCACACCCTTCTAACTGAACAGATGAGGAGATGGAGGCCTAGACAGGGGAAGGACTTGCCGAAAGTCTCTTAGCAATTGAAGGACAAAATGAGGGCTTTACCCCCAGACCTCTTCATTCCCATATTTGATCTCAAAACTATACTGCTTTCGGGCGCCTGGATGGCTCAGTTGGTTAAGTGGCCGACTTTGGCTCAGGACACAAGTTCAAACCCCACGTCAGGCTCTGTGTTGACAGCTCAGGGCCTGGAGCCTGCTGCAGATTCTGTGTGTCTCTTTGCCCCTCCCCTGCTCACGCTCTGTCTCTCTCTTTCTCTCAAAAACAAATAAAAAAGCATAAAAAAAATTTAAAAACAAAACACAAAAAACTGTACTGCTTTACTTCCTTGACACGTGACTGTATTTTCTCATTTTCAAACCTTATTATAAAAACAAATCAGAAAATGCAAAAGTATATGAAGAAGAAAATAGCATGTAGCGCATATCCTTCCAAATTGCTTAGCGATGCATGGACACACACATTTAATAAAACTGGGAGTGGGCTTCAGTTGGTAGGAGGTTTCAGGGTGTGGTGGAGGGGCTGCTGCCTGGAGCTGGACCACGGGGAGGCCTCTCGTTGATCAGCCGGTTTATGGGGCTCCTGGCCCTGCCTTGCTGTCTCTTCCAGGCCCAGAGCCACTGCTAACATCCCAGAGCTCAGCTTCACCTCCCTTATTTTCACCTGCGCATTTATAAATTACTTGTATTTCACTGCTTGTTTTTTATTTCTATAGTACTTTATATTGTGGGATAAAAATACAGAAAAAAACAAGGGCGCCTGTGTGGCTTAGTCGATTGAGTGGCCGACTTTTGATTTCAGCTCAGGTCATGATCCCAGGGTTATGGGATTGAGCCCTGTGTTGGGCTCCATGCTGTGTGTGGAACCTGCTTAAGATTCTTTCTCTCTCTGTCTTTCTCTCTCCTTCCCTCCCTCCCTTTGTCCCTCTCCCCTACTTGCATGCATGTGCTCTCTCTCTAAATAAATAAATAATACAGAAAAAACATAACAGCCCATATGTACAGGTTAACATATGATTATAACTACTTCCCAGATTAAGGAAAATTGGGTTTCCCAGAAACATCCCCCCCCCCCATTACAGCCTTCCCCCTTCACCCGGAAATAACCCCTATCCTGACTTTTATGATAATTTCTGTGCTGTTCTTTATGGTTTTACCACCTGGGCAAGCCATTTATTTTTGGTTATAAAATGCTAATATTTTTATTTAAAAACATTTGGTAATTCTTGGCTTTTTTTTTTCACTCTTTCACATCTTCCCCACCCTCTCCCCAGCCCCTATTTATTGTAAGTGGAACTATTTTTTTTTCTATCTATTGTGGACTTGCTCCTTTATTTATCTATCTATCCATCTATCTATCTATCTATCTATTTGATTTTTTAAATGTTTATTCAGTTTTGAGAGACAGAGTGTGAATGGGGAGGGACAGAGAGAGGGGGAGACACAGAATCTGAAGCAGGCTTCAGGCTCTCAGCTGTCAGCACAGAGCCCGATGCGGGGCTCAAACTCATGGACCTTGAGATCATGACCTGAGCTGAAGTCGGCCGCTTAACCGACTGAGCCACGCAGGCGACCCCGGAGTTCTCTTTTTAAATGAGTTATTTCACATACATACTTTTTTTTTTTTCAACGTTTATTTATTTTTCGGACAGAGAGAGACAGAGCATGAACGGGGGAGGGGCAGAGAGAGAGGGAGACACAGAATCGGAAACAGGCTCCAGGCTCTGAGCCATCAGCCCAGAGCCCGACGCGGGGCTCGAACTCCCGGACCGCGAGATCGTGACCTGGCTGAAGTCGGACGCTTAACCGACTGCGCCACCCAGGCGCCCCTCACATACATACTTTTAAAGAAAAAATTAAGTGAAAGTAATTCAGGTAGGATATGAGATGGGCAAAATGCTGAAGGTGTTACCCAAAAAACCTGAAGTTTGGAAAACACTGTGCTTCATTTATGAAGAGAAAAAAGCCCCGGAGAAGTCTTTGAAGAGTCAGGGACCAGACGCAGGTGCTGTGTCCCCGGGCAGAGCTGGGCCCCAGTCGTCAGCAGCTGTGGGGTGCACCAACAGCGAGTGCCCTCTGGGAAGCCCGGCAGCTCCAGTGCCACTATGACCGCCAGAGGGCAGTACGGCCCCAGTTTCTGCAGCAGCTTCTCCAGCAAGTTAGCAGCCTGGGGGGGTGGAGGGTTAGGCGGCTCCTCTGCCTCCCAAATGCGGGTTCTTCTGGATTCACCCTAGTCTAGGGATCCTCAAACGGAGGTCTGGGACACGCTCCCTTCAGAATTACCTGGGTGCTTGCTAACCAGGTTTGGGGTCCTTCTTGGACCCATGGATCAGCACCTCTGAAGCTCCAGGTGTGTGGGATGGGGGGTCCGGTTAGGACAGCAAGGTTAGGAGGCCTGGAGAGTTTTGAGAACTTTTGCTCCACTCATCAGTCTTCTAGGGTCAGGGTTTGGGGCTGGTGTGTGTGTGTGTGTGTGTGTGTGTGTTGGTTGGGGGTGGGGCGGAACAGAAGATTATCACACAGTGTAAGTAGGGTTGAGTGTTGGGGGGCTTGGGCTTGCATTTTAGCTTCATTACTTACCTGGATGGGTGACAAGGTTTTGGATTTTTTTGGTTTTTCTTGGGTTTTGTATGGTATTTCTCAACTCTTCATTGTCCATCATCTATCCAGTAATAGTAACTAAACTCATATTATGTGTACTTTCCAGGTGTGGGGGATATAGTGGTAGACAAGACAGACACTGTCCCTGCCGTTCTAGAGTTCATGCTTTTGTGGGGAGTTAGATAATAGCAAATAATCCCACAAATATGGAACTGCAAATTGTAATAGCTGCTTTGAAGGAAGAGGAACTTCCTCAGGGTGCTATGTGAGTGAAGAAGAACTACAGGAGTATGGGGGAGGGTGTGAGGGATTCTTCCCTTAGGAAATTATGCTTGAATTGAGATCTGAAGGGTGACTAGGAGTTAAGAGGCGGGAAGAGTTTTTCAGGTAGGAGACTCTGCATGTGCAAAGGCCCTGAGATGAGAACCAGCTCGCTGCCTTTGAGGAACTTCAAGAAGGTGGCATGGCTGGAGTGCAGGGAGAAAGGGGGAGAGTGGCTGCATGTGGGGTTTGGACAGTAGACAGGGACCAGTACCCTCAGGTTCTCAAATTTCTCATCTTCAAAATGGGGCAGTAAAGTTTATCTTGCAAAGATGATTAAATATAATGATGAGTGCCAAGTGTCTAGTCTAGTGCCTAGTACACAGGTGGTGTCAGAGATGTGAATGTGTGTGGAAGGAAGGCACCTGGGTGGGGGTTGGGGGGGGCACAGCCTGGTTAAAGAGTGAGCCGTGGGGAAGTCCTGTGCAGGTGCAGGGACCAGAGCTGTCTCAGTTAACTGCAGGGACCAACTGAGAAGCGTATTTTAACCACGGTGAAAATTACCGTTGGCATCACTCTCTTGTTAAAAACAAAGTGAAATTGGAGAACATACTGTTGTCTTTAACTAAGCCAAGATGACTAATTATTAGACTCATTTTCTAAAGCTTACCATATACAGACATGTGATAAGCTGGAGAGAGGAGAGTTTGGAAACTGGATTCATTCTGAAACCCCGTAGATGAGGCTCGTATGAGGTTTCTGTGCATAATGACTGTGAACATTCAGTTTAACTCAGCTGTCACCACAGGTGTGATACAAAACAAAATGTTTTGCAAGAGCTCTAAAGAGCATCTTGGGGCAGCTCACGGCAGCGTCCAGGGGATCTCTGCCAAATTGTAAAGGGTAGGAAAGTGGGAGCTGGTGTTAGGTTGGGAGGGAGGACCAGACCCTGAGTCCTAGCTATGGTTTTGACCCTTGGTGACCACATGGTCCTGACTAACTTCCTCCTTCCTTTGGGGCTTAGTGTCCCCATCTGCAAAAAGAAGGGCCAGACCAGATGATCATTAAGGATCTTTCTACTTTGTTGTATGATATTTACTGATGGTGTGATCATGGAAACTTTGCTCTGGGACCTTGCTCTGCTCACTGTTACATCCTCAGGGCCAGGACCAGTGCCTGGGCCCTGATAGGACATCAGTAATAATGGTTGAATTGAATGAAGGACTTTTAAAAAAGATTTTATTTTTAAGTAATCTCTACCCGTAACATGGGGCTCAAACTCACAACCCATAGATCACGAGTCACGTGTTCTCAGTTCTCACCTGACTGAGCTAGCCAGGTGCCCCCAAATGAAGGACTGAATGAAGGAATGAACTGAGCTTTCATTTGATAAGCATTTTTGGCCATGACTTGCTAAAAGTTTCACAAGTCACATTTTCTGTCTTCCTTGTTGAGTATGTTTTGAAGTCATTCACATGACAGATTCAAACTGCAGTATAATATGATGTTCCTTTTCAGTGTGGAGTCTACCTCACTTTCCTGGATGCCTTCACTTCCTCTTCACTTCCATTACCGACATAAGAAACTGAATTTATTTTCAGTGCCATTTTTACACAAAAACAGAGTTTCATCACTTCTTGGGAGTGGCTGGGGACTCCTAAGGACCAAGAAAGAACAATAGAGCCCTGTTGAGATGCATTGGGTGGTGGACTTGGCTCATTCATTGGCTAAGGGATTCATCTTCAATACCTTGTATACCCAGTTCCACAGGACACATAATTTGAATTCATTCCTCAGTGAATAACAATAACAATAACAATCACAATAACAAGTGATCTTGTGTCCTGGTGTTTGCGAATGGCTTACAAATGATTATTGTTGACTTCCATCAATGCCAAGTAGTCTATGGGGTTTATTAGTCTCTGCTTGAGAGACCTTAGTGTCTTCCAGGCTTCCGTGGCCCATCCCATCCTAAGTTCTCTTTGTTTATTCATAGTTCTAGAATCCCAACCACCAGGTTTCTCACCCAGGCTCATTCTGTCACTAGGAGGAGAGACATTTCACTAGATGTTAGGTAGTCAGATGGCTGTGTCTCCTCCCCTAGTGTTCTTGTGAGCTAAGCTTTTAGCCATGTTGCCTCTTGCCCTTAATTTCTCCCTCATGTTGTAGGAAAGTAGACAAAAGGAAACTATCACCTGAGGTCAGGATTGAAAACAGTTTTTGGTACTTTTCACACTTAGGAAGGATTTCTCCTCCAGCTTTATCTGTGGTCTCCTCTGTTCTGGCAGCCTGCATTGAGCCTTGCTGTGTGGACCATGGCCCGTCATAGGATACTGGAATGAGCAAGGCAGAACTCTTGCCCCTCATGACTGTGCAGTCCAGAAGGGAGGTGGGACAGGCATGACAACACTTCCAGAGTAAAGAGAGTGACATGTATGCCAGGAGAGCGAAGAGAGGGAGCTGTGATTGCCGCTAGGGTGGGGTCAGGGAATGACATACAGTGTTCATAAAAATGAACACACATTAATATGTAAAAAAATATAGAAGTTACAATAAAAAAGACCCTCACTCCCTCAAAAAAAAAAAAAAAAAAAAGAAAGAAAGAAACCCACCATTCAAGAGCACCTGGTGGCTTAGTTGGTTAATCATCCGACTCTTGGTTTCGGCCCAGGTCATGAACTCACAGTTCGTGAATTCAAACCCCACATCGGGCTCTGTGTTGAGAGAGACTGCCTGGGATTTCTCTCTCCCTCTCTCTCTGCTCCTTGTCTGCTTGCATATACTCTCTCTCTCTCAAAATAAATAAATATTAAAAAAAAAAAACCCACCATTCAAACTGTTTCTATGTGAATGGGGTGCCTGGGTAGCTCAATCGGTTAAGTGTCCAACTCTTGGTTTTGGCTCAGGTCATGATCTCATGGTTTGTGAGGTGGAGTCCCATGTCAGGATTCTCTCTCTCTGCCCCTCCCCCCACACATGCACCATCCCTCAAAATAAATAAATAAATAAATAAATAAATAAATAAATAAATAAGAAAAAACCCACAACTATTTCTTTTGAATTTTTTTTTCCAACGTTTATTTATTTTTTTGGGACAGAGAGAGACAGAGCATGAACGGGGGAGGGGCAGAGAGAGAGGGAGACACAGAATCGGAAACAGGCTCCAGGTTCCGAGCCATCAGCCCAGAGCCTGACGCGGGGCTCGAACTCCCGGACCGGGAGATCGTGACCTGGCTGAAGTCGGACGCTTAACCGACTGCGCCACCCAGGCGCCCCAACCCACAACTATTTCTATGTGGAGTTTCTAGACGGAGAGGTAGATAGAAATACTTTTATAAAATGGGGTACTTTTGAAAACAAAAGTCATTAAATGTAATTTTATTTGATATTAACAGAAGAAAAGGAAACCAATGAAACCAAAGGAATTTTTGAACTTTGAGCAAGTATTTCATCACCAGTGTAATTGTTTCCTAAAAGATCCCACTGGATGCCTGGGTGACTCAGTCGGTTGAACAGCCTACTCTTGATTTTGGCATAGGTCATGATCTCACAATTTGTGAGATTGGGCCCTGAGTCTCTCTCTCCTTCTCTCTCTCCTTCTCTCCTTCTCTCTCTGCCCCTCCCTGCTTGCATGTGCATGATTTCTCTCAAAATAAATAAACTTTAAAAAATACATATATTTTATCATAAGCACATTTAGCAATGGTATTCTTCTAAGATAAAATACTTCAATTAATCCAATGATAGAATTTTTGAGAGACCAACATAAAATTGTCCATTAAATCAGAAGACATGGGCAGATTCTGTGAAAAGTCTGTGACTAACTTTTCCATTCCTTCCCTAATCCATTTTTCACAGAGCAGCATACAGTCCGTTCTGTGAGCTTTGACAAATGCACAGTCACGTAATCACCCTACAGTCAAGATGCAGAAATCCCCCTCCCCCCTGGCAAATCTCTGTGTCCCTTTGCAGTCAACTCCTCCTTCCACACCTGGACCTTGGCAAACACTGATCTGTTTTCTATACGTACAGTGTCACCTTTTCCAGAAAATCACAAAACTCATACAGGAGATAGATTTTTGACTTTTTTGTCACTTAGCATAATGCATTTGAGATTAACCATATTGTGTGTTGCAGTAATTCACTCCTTTTATTGCTAAGTCCATTGTATAGATGTACCACAGTTGGTTGATCTGCTCACCAGTTAAAGGACATTTGGGTTCTTTCCAGTGTCAGTCAATTTGAGTAAAGCTGCTCTAAACAATTGCATACAGGGTTTTCTGTGGCCACAACCTTTCCTTTGTCTCAGGCAAGTACGGCTGGGAATGGGATTATCTGGTTGAATGGTAAGTGTTTGACTGTATAGGAAACTGCCAAACTGTTTTCCTAGGGAACATTTTGCATCTCCACCAGTAATGTAGGAGAGGTCCAGTTGCTCTGTGTCCTTTCCAGCACTTGGCTTTGTCAATTTACAGTCTGTTCATTCTAGTAGATATGTAGCAACATTTCATTGTGCTTTTAATTTGCAGTTTCCCCAAAAGAACCATGTGTTCTTAAAATCTTCTGATCTGTGGTCAGATGCATTATCTACTGTGCCCCTGGCCACGTACTGAGAATCATGCATCCCTAAATGACATGTGTACCTGTTAATATGGATAGATGGGTGGACTCCTTGTTTTATAAAGAATAGGACACTAACCTTCTCCTGCTTCCTTTCCCTTCATCCTTCATCTCTGTATCATTCTATATTGCTAAGTTTTAAAACATTTGTATTTCTTTGAAATCATATCTGAACATTGGTATAAACCCTAATTTTAAATGGATTCATTGCTCGTGCTCAGTCCTCTGCCATGATGTCTTCCTCTCCCTCCCTGAGTTTCTACTTTTTATTTATCTTTTCATTTGCTGGATTTTATTATCAAGTAGTTTTCACAAGAGAGATTCATAACAGTCTGAGTTAGCTAATATTTGCGAGTGTCTGCCTGTTGCCTTTATACTTGAACGACATCTATGCAGGACAGAATGATCTTGGCTCACAACACCTCTTTTAATCGAAAATACCCATTTTCCCAGTATCTTCTGGCTTTGACTAGCACCTAATAGAAGCCTGAATCCAGCCTGATGCTTCTTCTCCTTTGCAGATGATTTGCTCTTTCTGCCAGAATGCCTAAAGATTTATTACTCAAAGTTTGTTTTTCTTTTTCTAAAAATATTTTCTATTTTTAAAAAAGAATAAATGCACATAGATTAAAAAGTCAAATTGTACTTCCCAGGAAAATCAACTCTTTCCTCTTGCCTTTCTTCATTCTTGCCAACTTCTTCCAACTCTTGAAGCTGTTTCTTTTAGTTTTACATCTGTATTTCTAAATAACAGGGTTACATTCTATAAGCCCTGGGTGAGTTTGGGGAGAGGGGTTTGCTGGTTGGTGGGCTTCACTCTGGGGTAAAGGGGCAGGGGACAAGGTGTGCCACCAGGAGACCTCAAATATGGATATCTCCAAGTCTTTTCCATCTAGCTGGTTTCTTCCAGGCTAGAGGAGTTGCTTGCTCCCCTGTACAAGGGCACCAGCCTGTTCTGGGGCTGAGTGGGGAAAGGACTTCTCTGTGTTGTATTGTTCAGTGCGCACAGTTGGCACTTCATTCTGGTGATTCTGGCACAGCACCTCATACCCTCCGCTAGCAGTGACCGATGTTTATTTTTGAGCCTCTGGTTTCAACCTCCCAAGGGAGTAAACTCCCCACCTTTTTTTCCTGAGTAAGAGGCATCATCTCCTAGCTTTGCAGAGTCAGGAAAGGAGGCTGGCGTTCTAGATGCTTGTCGTACTGACTCTTGGGCACTCCTGTTTCAGCATCTCTTATACCTCAGCCTTCAGGGGTATTCTAGTTGATTCAGAATTCTGTGGCTCAAGTCCATTTTCTCTTTGCTGGTTTCCCCACCCTGCAGACCCCACACATAGGTCTCAGTTTTTTCTTTTCCTGGGTTAGTCACCACTCATCCATTTATGTTTTATCTTCCAAATTTTGATGACATCTGTCCTCTGCTGTCATCTCTTCTCTTATATTTGGTCTTGAGAATTTATGCCCTTAAAATATTTGTATTATTATATAGTTTTGTAGCAGAGAGCACTTATGTGAAATTTTCTTCTGGATTTGGGGTTGTGTTTTCTTCTAGACTGGATTCTTTGCCTTTGGGTGATTCTTTTTCTTGGGGTGTCAGTTGATATGTTTGCATAGTTGGCATCTGTTTCTTGTGCTCAGGCATTTCTGTCCAGGTATTCTCTTTGCTGTTATGTAGTGTGATTTTGGACTCATCTCAGCATTATCCGAGGCAGGTTTGTGTACAGTCTTTGGAAAAAAAAATACCTGGGGCTGTTTTCTCTCTTACCTCTGAGATTTTGTTAGTACATTATGCTAGGGTACACCTCCTTGGGGAGAAGGATTACTTTTCTTTGAAATGTAGGACGGTTAATACTCACTGTCCACAGCTTTGCTGGGGGAGAGGTAGCAATAAAAGTCATTCCCAACACCCTGAAATTAATAAATGAAGGTGGTAGGGAGCTCCCTGTGGGGCAGCTGATGGCTGAGTGAGGTTGGTGTGATGAAGGGAGAGGATGAGGTCCCCTAAGCCCATCCCTGGTCCCTAAATGGCCATCATGAGAGTGAGTAGGTAGGATGGGAGTGGGGTGGCCCAGTCTGGAAATGCTGGCAGGGGATGAGTGGCCTCGTGGCTGTTTCTGGAATGTATGCCAGGATCAGGATCCTGCAACTGAGAATCTGGCAGGCTCTGACTGGTGGCCAAAGAGTCCAACTCCAATCTGAGGTCAAGTCACCAGGGATCATTTATTGATGTTTCTGGGGAGAAATGAGAAGGAATACATCAATTGAATAAGATGATGTTCGTTTATTACATCCATGATGTCTTTCAAGGCTTTGAAAAACACCCTCTTTTGTCTAATTAGTCATTGTGACCATGTCTCCATGGAAACCATTATGTTTGTACTCACAATAGACACGTGTGCATCCATTAAAGGGACACAGTTGCCAAATGTGAGCTATGGGCTCAGGGCGGAGTGGCTTTGTACCGCACAACCATCAGGGCTGCTGCAAAAAGTGTCAGAAAACAAGCAAATGGCTGTTCTATCCGTGAAGGGAGATGCTCTCCGGTGTCAGGCCTAGGATTTAGGGGAGCGTGAAACCAGGAAAATGGAGTGCTCATGCTCAGGGTGAAAGCCTAAAGGGACAGAATTCTTTTTTCTTTTTTAACCCATGTCAAGGATTTTTTTTTAACCCATTAATTACTGAAGGAACCAGGAAGATATTAAAAACTGGTTCAGAAGAAAATCCAGAGCTCAGATGTGAACTTTCCAGGGAAATGGAAATGAATTGGTTAATAGGTACAAACTTGGCTTCTTCCAAGAGGGCTAAGGCAGGCAGTAAAGTTTAGTTTTTTTGTTAAAAATATACTGAGAGCTAATAAGTGCCCGGTGGAGGTAAGTGAGTGCTCTGATGGAGGGTAGACAGGCTGGGGTGAGGAACTAGAGCAGGGCCCTGCTCCCCAGGCCTGGGCGGTTTGGAGGGCTGGGCATAGGGGAGCTGCCAGGGGAAGAGGCTGCCTGGGTCCCATCCTGCTTGTGTTAGTGTTCCTAGCACCCAGTGCAAGCCCAGCATCAGGTAGGTGTACCACTCACCTTGGAGCATGAGGGGAAGGGAGGGAGCCCTTCAGGAGGGTGGAGTCAGAGTCACCTGGGAAATCCCAAGATAACAGGACCCCAGCTCTGCCATGGCGCCGGGCATGGAGGGAAACCGTTCCCTCCCAGGTATCACTGCCTCAGCTCTGAGAGCTGCGAAGGGCTTTATTTCTCCTGGTTCCTTTGTCTTGTGGAGTTTCAGGACTACAATAAACCTGAGCTAGCTTGTCAGGTACTGACCATCAGCACAAGCTACAGGAACACGATGAGAATGAAGCCCTCAGGCCCCAACCAAAGACTTTTTACTGAAGCAGTCAAAAGGGGGAAAAACTATTAGAGTGGCACTTAGAGATCTAGAAACTTTATGTCTGTGGGCCTAGGGAGCAAACAAGTGCAGTTATCACAGATATTGTATCACAATACAGATACATCTGTAAACTCACTCACTGGCAAGTCCACGTTCATAACCATTATCTCTTGTTTTGCACACAATTCTAGTAGCCCTAATATTTTTGGCTTCCTGGTCGTGGTGGATTAGAAATAACAGAAGAGCCATTGGTGCGACCTGTTGGCAAGCACATTCGTACCAGCAAGTGGGAATGGCTGAGAGCTGGACAGGTCAGGAACTGGAGACACATAAAAACAGTCACGAGAGGCTGGGACATAGCATGCTGGGCCATTCAGTGTGGGAGCAAAAAGCTCCCTGCTCGCTCCTGGCCGAGCCCACTATTGACCGTGCTTCTCTTAGCAATAGCCTTGAGTCATCCAGGAAAGAGGTTCTTGCCAACAGCAGGAGTTTGGGACCGTAAAGTTCTGGGTTCGATACTCCACTCACTGTGGGCCTCCGGGCAAATCACTCAAAATAAAGCCTTCATCTTAGAATGTTGGGACGATCACAGGACCTTGTGAGGTACATAATAAATGCTCATTAAAAATTAATTGGTAGTAGGGGCACCTGGGTGGCTCAGTTGGTTAAGCGTCTGACTTCAGCTCAGGTCGTGATCTCCCGGTGTGTGAGTTTGAGCCCTGCATCGGGCTGTCTGCTGTCGGCCTGGAGGCGCTTCAGTTCCTCTGTCTCCTTCTCTCTCTGCCCATCCCCCACTCGTGTGTGCTCGCTCTCTCGCTCTCTCAAAAATAAATAAACATTAAAAATATGTATATTAAAAAAAACAAATGAGCTGCTATTAGCAGAGTGGTGAATGATGGTCATATATAGGCCACAACATGGGCGAATCTCAAAAACCTCGTGATGAAGGAGAGAAGCCAGGCACAAAAGAGGACCCGCTATATGGCTCCATCTGCAGAAGTCACAAAAACAGGCAAAACTAATCAATGATATTAGACGTCACGATAGTGGCCATGAGCTGTAGTGCCTTTTCTGTTGTAAAGTAGATGCAGAAATTCCCATAAAACAAACATGCAGCAACTTAGTGGATTGTGATGAGGCCACCTGAGAAGCTACTGTCAAAGTCTCATTCCTCCTGCCAGATGTTTTGCTTCTCGATCTAGACGTTGGTTCCTCAGGGGGTTCAGTTTATGAAACAGGGAGATGTGTGCTCAAGATGGATGCCCTTTTCTGTATGCATATTATGCTTCCATAGAAAGTGTAAAGTGCCAGCTGTAATTATGACTCTTCATATTACTATTGTACTAACTTCTTTGGACCTCACGCTCTTCATCTGTACAATGGGGATAATAATCCCTTCTTTGCAGGATTGTTATAAGATGTAGTGTTCACAGCACGTTCATTCATTAGTCCATTCAAAACACGTTTACTGAGTGCCTGTGGGCCCAGGACTGCTCTGGGGGCCGGTGATAAGCTGTGAGCCAAACAGACAATAATCATGGGGCTTATGTGTTAGTGACAGGGGAGACACATGCTAGGCATTCACTTGAAGGGACCTATTACATTCTGATAGTGCCCTCTGGTTTAGAAAACCAAATCCTGGAATACCTCTCCATCCCAAATGGTTGAGATTTTTTGTTGGTTTGGTTTGTTTGGTTTTGATTTGGATCTTTTAATTAGCTTCACTTGTTATGAAATCTTGGTTTGAACCAAGCCCCACCAACGAAGGTGTATATATGCTACACTGAGAATTTCTGCCTTTTCTGGAATTTCTGGGTACAGTTGAATTGTGAATTAGAGCAAACCATCCTTCATGAACCTACAGTGTTGGGGGCTGAGGGAAGGCTATCCCGGTAAAGAAATGCCTTCTCCTTCCTGCTTTGAGGAACTTAGGTTTCTAGGCCCTGAACCCTGCAGGCAGGAAAGCGTTAAGAAAGAAATGTGCATTTCCACTGAACAAGAAAATCAACTTAGAAAAGAAATGTGTATTGGAAAATATCTATTTGCCTGCAAAATAATGTAAAAATAATGAGCTCCTATTCCCCTTTGATGTGCAGCGCACGCTTTTAAGGAAAGATTCTGCATTTCTGAGATACTGGGCCTGGCGTGTAATGAAGTGGTTGTTATGGCAACAACTTTCAAAAGCAAGTATTTTCTGAGAGATGTGCTCCACACAGCCAGCGTGAGAGAGGAAAACATGAAAACAGAGACAGGGAGATGAGCTCAACAGAAAGCATGAGATGCCAAGAGCTGCATTCTGTGCCTGAGGGGGAGGGAAGTGCTCCCCTCATCACCACCCTGGCCTGGCTTTGCAAACTGCAGGGGAAGCCAGGCCCCTGCCCTGGAAGGGGTCCCCATGAGGAATGGGGGTGGGAGACAGGGTTTGGGGCTGAGGCGTCGTCTCTTACCTGGAGATGCAGCCTCAGTCTGGGGGCTGCGTGACCAACTGCTCTCCATGATCCCCTCCAAGCCGGCCTCCCAGCCTCAGCCTCAGCCCCTGCCACCCTTCTGTCAGCTCCCTCCTGGCCTCCATGCTCCAGGGTACCAAAGGCCCCCATTTATTCCAGAGCTCAGTCTTCCCACTGACACTCGGTTGAAGGGACCTCCCACTCACTCTACTCCCTTTGCGTCCCTGGGGGCCCTGCCAACCCAGTGCCCAGTGTGTGCAGACATGATGCCGAGAGCTGGTATTCATCGTCTCTTCTGTCTTCACGGCAAGCCCCAGTGCCTAGAACAGTGCCTGGCACAGAGAGGCTGCTCAGTCTCTGTTGTTGAGGAATGGATGGTCCTTCTCTGGAGCTACAGCTATTGTCCCCATTCTACAGATGAGGAATTGAAGCTCAGAGATGTTAAGTGACTTGCCCAAGCCCTGAAGACCGTGAGCAGAGGAGCTGGGCCGCCCACACTCCTGCATGGCACTATCTCTCAGTACCCCCCACTTATCAGCCTCCCTGTCTTTGTTCATGTTGTGTTTCTGCCTGGTAACCCCTTCTTGTGTCCTGCAAGGCCTAGCTCAAAGGCCACCTTGACCGTGATGTTTTGAGAAAGCCACCTCTAAACTAGATCCTTGGGTGTGTCAAAGCCCAAAGATAGGACCCTCACAACTTGCTGTTGAGTCTGGGCAGAGCTGCTTCTGGGCTCGGTGTCTGTCTGTTCACCACTCTCCCCACAATGCCTGGCGTAGGGAAGGTATTTGGCAGCCTTTAGTTGAATAAAAGAAACTTTAGAACCCAGATAGTCCTGGAAATCCTGTTGGGTCAGTTGCCAGGTTTCTGAGATCCTGGGAGCTCCCCTGGCCAGAGCTGAATCCTGCTCCCATCCACCCCAGCTCACGTGTGTGTGTGTGTGTGTGTGTGTGTGTGTGTGTGTGTGTGCCCATTCATCTGCAAATGCATGTGTGCATGGCCTCTTTGAGGGGGATTTGCTCTAAAAGGGTCTGGGGCTACATGTGTGTGTGCTTATGCACTGGGCTGAGGGAGAAGGGGGTGTGCATAAGGCTTTGAGGGTATCTCTTCTCTAGAGGGGCATGTGTCTAGATGTGTGTGTGTGTTTCATATGCATGTGTGAGACTGTGCGTCAGTGTGTGCACTCCTGGTCTTGATGTAGGATGTGTGTGTGCGCGTGTGTGTGTGTGATATGAAGGAGTGTGCTGCAGAGAGATGTGGTATAAATATGTGTGTAAGGCATGTGGCTGGGGATGTATGGGTGGATGCATGGGGAGAGGGGTGTATGCATTCAGGGGCTGCTGCATTTACCAGGCAGAGGCAGAAGGAGCCCACAGAAGATGGGTTGTATTTTCAGTTCAAGGCTTCTGGCTAACCTGCAACCACAGAGAGAAGACTCTGCCATCAGACTGTCTTCTGGATCATAAAATGGGAGAGAGCTGGAAACAGCTTTGGAAGTCACCTTGTTCTATCCCTTCTGTTGCACCTCATGAAAAACAGAGAGGGGAAGCAACCTCCGGAGGTCACACAGCATACTCAGGATGAAGCTGGAACTTGGACTTGTATCTGGGTCTGGGCTCCCTCATGCCCCCAGGCTGCTGCCAGGTCCCTGGGGAGGAGGGAGAGGGTTAACCACAGAGTAATTAATATCAGGCACCAGAGTATTCTACAATTCCATTCCCACTTTAATTAGGGGAACTTTTTTTTTTTTTAATAGAAGTCTTTGTTGTGTCAATTAGTTGATTGACTATCACTGGTTTCTAGGTTAGGGAAACTTGATCTGCAGTGAATGAATTTGTTTATCAGGGAAAAGGAGCCAGGGGATGGAAAAAGAAATTCAATTAAGTGTCAGGCTGCTGAGTGACAGGTTGCATTTGATAGGACTTTTAGCTTAATTGCTTGTATTTCATTAAGAGATTTATTTATCAAGAGAATTCTTCATGTTAAAATCTCAGGCACTGTCTGAGTGGCTTCTGGCTATTTTTCTGCATTGATTGAGGACACGAAAATGTGGACCTGAAGAATTACCTGGGGCCTCAGAAACATTCTTGTGTCTAAGACCCTCTGAGCCTGGCTGCTGGGGCTGGCAGTCCCCTCATCCTTCCCGTCCCAAAGTTACATTCAGAGTTTGGAAAGGGTCTGCATTTCTCTGAGGAGAAGTATGCATATTTCTCTTAGATTTTCAAAGGGATATAGAGTCCCAAAGAAAGTAACACCCAATAGGTTGACAACCTTTTGTTCTTTGCTGCTTCCCCCCACAAACCAGGTTTTATTTCACCCACATTTGTAAAATGGTACATGAAGGCAGTTCTAGAAACTAAATATTACTAAGTAGTAAATGACTTTCAAAATAAGTATTGTTAAGAATAAAGTCATCCCTATAAGCTTTAATTTAGTTAGAGAAATGATCACTACCAGTTGTTTTCAGAATGTCAGAAAGGCCCCCCAAAATGGATGCATTCTAAATCAAATGGGTCTTGCTGTCCTAGAAGTAAATAAATCATATGTGATGTGACTCATGCAAGCGGTTTTTCCCGAAGTCCTCCTGCTCCTGCTCCCGAGAATTGCCCAATGTGTAATTTATAATAGTTGTAGGGAGTGATCACATTGTATTATAAATGAGAAAACCAAGACTCAGAGAACGCAAAAGGTTTTTCTAAGGACGCAGAGCCAGCCAGGGGCAGAACCAAGATGAGTACATGTTCCTCTTGCTGTTTTTCCAACAATCTGGCTTTCTGTAGGGCTAGATTTCTGGGCTTAAGGTGGGGCTTAAGTCCCGCAGGGGACAGTTCAGCTGGTCGCTCCTTCTTTTCCTTCTGCTCTATCAAGGCAAGAGAGCAGAGTGGTTAGGACTGAGATCACCTGGACCTCCTGCTTTGGTGACCTTGGATACCTGCCTCCTCCCTTCTGATAAACTGATGATAATAAGATTATCTGTCTCACTGGTTTGTTGGGAGGATTCAATGGGGCATTCCATGCAAGGTGCTTGGACTGTATTCATTACACAGTAAATGCTTAATAAAAGCCTTAATTATTGTGTTTTCCAGGTAAGATTTCGTGTGGAAAGAAAAAGTTTTCTAATTCTTAAAAATAATTGAGGACTACTGTTCTGCATTATGTGAACCCCACCCTCCACCCCACACCCCCATCCTTAAAAAGAAATAATTTACTCCAGCAAATGGGTGGATTCAGTCCTAGTCCATGATGACTGATGACTGGTGGTGAACCCAGGTCTCCTGCTCCTCAGGCTTTGCTCTCTCTGGCATTGCCTGGTTCCTGAGTATTTTTATTTTCTTCTCTAGGTGAACATTTATTTATGGTTCTCCTTCCCTCCTTCTTTCCTTCTTTCCTCCCCTTTTATTTCTCTCCATCTTCTTTCCCTCCCTCCCTCCCTCCCTCCCTCCCTCCCTCCTTTCCTCCCTCCTTCCTTCCATCCATCCATCCATTCATCCATCCAGTGGAGCACAGGAGCTGCTCGTAGACTTGTATGCACCAATTTGGCCCATGTCTTTCCAACTCTGTGTTCAGTGATGTCATCTTGGTAGCTTGAAATCAGCCATGATGGGAGTATTTACAGTATGGAAATTGGAGGACAGTACAAGTGAGGGCTTTTTTTGCTTTTTTGGTTTTTTTGATAGCTATTTTCCAGCACACCATTGCATCCATCCATCCCTCTTTTGTTCATCCATCTCTTTGTATGTTCAGACATGGACCCACCAGGCCATTGCCCATCCAACCATCCAACCATCCAGCAAGTATTACACTTCTTGTGGGCCAGGCCCTGCACAAGATCCACTGGGAGGGCAGAATTGGTCAGAGCCTCTTCCCTTCCCTTGAAGAATTGACATTTTAGTGGAACAGACACTTTACATCTGTCTCACATTCAAGGATTGTCCTGGACATCATTTCATTTGATGACCATGGGGTTGGTATTGTTATCTCAGTGTAACAGTTAAGAAGATTAAGGCTCAGAGAGGTTAAGTGAATTGCTTGAGGTCACACAGCTGGCTGTACATTCATTTGTTTATTCCTATGACAGGGCATGATATTCCCCTTACCAACTCAGATCCAGCCAGAAAGTCAAGGTGAAAACAGATTTTCAAACCTGTCCTTCAGAAATAAGCCTTCTTTAAAAAAAATAGAAAGAAAAGGAAAGAATAGGGAAAGTTATTTTTCCATCTTGCTTAGATGGGGACAGTTTTGAATTTATTTTTTCAGATTGAACAATCGTTCCTCAAATGGATAGTGATAGGTGATCTAAAAAATAATCTTTAAAAACGTCGCCGAGTTGGGCATTTCCTCCGGGTGACATAACTCACTGTGACAGAATGCATTTAAATTCACGGAAAAGAAATTGAAAGGGGTGCAGCGTGGAAGGTGTTTGTGTGGACTGCCAGGCTCTTAACCCTCTCCTTTTACCTTCCCCACCCTCTCCCCATTGCTGCAGGCCGGTGGGCGCTCCTGTCGCTGTCCCCCTCTCGCCTTCCACTCGGATCCACAGGCACAAGCCCCGAAAGCACTTCCTTTGTGGATGGCAGGTCCCAGAACAGGGCCAGCCAGTAGGCCTGGGGAGAGGGTGTGGATTTCCTGATGGGCCAGAGAAAGAGGTGTTCGGACCTGTCAGAAGGTGATGCTCTCTCTTTCTCTCTGGTTCTTATCTGTTCGCATTGCATGTCTGTTCCCCCACATGGTTAATGTAGTAACAAGAAGTAGGCTTTGCTTTGGGAAGGCCAGGATGAGGCCAGATGGGGTCTGGGTCAAGGCCTTGCTGCTGAACTCAGAGCACTTGTCCACGAAATCTCCCTGGTTTGGTGGGTGGCCTCCCTCCAAGAAGCAGAGCTCCAGGGCCATGCTAGGGTTGCTGGCAACAGTTTTGACAGACAACATGGTGCTCAAGACCCTGAAGGGTCTTTGTGTGATATTTTCATTGCACTTCCCAAAGCATGTTCTGTTAGCTGTACACTGATTTCTCTTTTCCTGCCTCCTGTTTGCCATTATGGCTCTGGCAAAAGAAGGTGGAAGGTGCCATCTTGAGAAAGAAGAGGTGGATCTGGTGCAAGGCAGTGTGTTAGGCCAGGTATTCTAGAATCAGAACCTGAGATGGGGCCTCTGGTAAGAGCGATTTATGGCAGGGTGTTCTTGGGAGGGAAGGAGTGAGGCCAGCCTCAGCCTAACCCCACGAGGGGCTCTGGAACATGAATTGTATCACTGAATTGGTCCCCACTTGAGACAAGGGGGCTGGCATTTGTACCCCATGCCATTTAGTCAGTGGCCACTGGATGTCACTGACTGGGGAGGAGAAGTAATCTCGAAGGTGAGGTAGATCCCGCCAGAGGCAAGTCTCCAAGAAAGGGGACGCTGTTAGCCTTAGCAGCCAACACTCACAAGATCTGGGGATTGGAGATCCTGGTCCAGCAAAGGAGATGCAGCTTGGGAACCCTCGGCTTCTATCAGAGGGAGAGCCCAACAAGACAGGAAAAGGAAGGGAGGGACTGTTGTACTTCCTGGCCCAGTAGCTTGTGGGATGGAGATGAGAAACAGAGGACAAGCAAGTATGGAGGCCCATGCGTCATGCAGGGCCTGCCCTCCTTGGCCTGGAGGTAGGCTGGAGAGGCACTGAGCCCTCCTGTAGGAGGCCTCTGCTCAGCTTCCTGTCTGGGGTGCCAGGAGGACATAGCTATGTAGAAAGGCCCTTGAAGGGTGAAGAGAGCAGCAAGGTGAGGTCAGGCTGAGGGTTCAAGCCAAAAGCCTGTCACAAGATAGCTGTGGTGAGAGGTTGGGGGTCTGTAGCAAAGGCTTCTTCTGCCAGGGGATGTCTGGGGCCATATGGTGCTGCAATGCTGATACCAGTTAAGGAGGGGCTAGAGATACTCTGAGAAGACACCAGCTCCGATGTCTGATGGAGGCCAGATGACAGGCTTAGTAACTGCTAACAGAGTGTCTGGGACCAGGCTGTGTGATAGCCACCGCTGGTGTTGCACCTACCAGTCATTCACGCTCCCCCCTCCCACTGTGTGGAGTTACTGCCAGGAGGTGGCAGCCCACATAGGGACTATATTTCCCAGTTAACCTTGCGTCTGTGTCTGGCTGGTGACAAGTCCTCACCAACAGAATGTGAGTGGAAGTCATGTGTGTCACTCCTGAGTGGTAGATTTTAAGAAGTGGATGGGAACTTCTCTCTATTCTTCCAGTGGCTAGAAGAAGACTCTGGTGGTCCAAGAGGCTGGCAGAGCCAAAACCGGGAGGAGCCTGGGTCCTTGAATCATTACATGGAGGAAAGGTCCCCATAGACTAGGAATTGCCTCGTTGGACTACTCTGTGAGCAATATGGGGAGAGTTGAAGCCATTGAAATTTGGGGGCTTATTTGTTACAGAAACTAATGTTGTCCTGACCATGACAGGCCTGACCAGGCATCTCCAGCAGACCACATAATGCCTATGTCAGCACTGGCGCAGGAGCGGCTCCTCACTCACTTCCACCCTCCACTGCCACTCTCCAGGGAGCAAAAGTTCACATAGAGCTCCCTTTCAATACTCAAGTGCCATCTTGGAAAGGAGGAGGTGAGGGAAGAGATCAGAAAGACTTACTCATTAAAGAGAAACTGAGGGGTGCCTGGGTGGCTCAGTCAGTTAGGCGTCCGACTTCGGCTCAGGTCATGACCTCGCAATTCATGAGTTTGAGCCCCATGTTGGGCTCTGTGCTGAAAGCTCAGAGCCTGGAGCCTTGTTGGGATTCTGTGTCTCCCTCTTTTTGCCCCTCCCCCACTCGTGCTCTGCCTCTCTCTCAAAAATAAGTAAAAATTTAAAAAAGAGAGAAAACTGAGGTGAGAGATTGGTTAAATATTTGCTGCTCAAAGTGGTGTCCCTGGACAAGCAGTGTCAGCATCACTGGAACATATCAGAAATGCAGACTTTCAGGTCCTACTTGGGCCTCCTGAATCAGAATCTGCACTTTAAAAAGACCCCCAGGTCATTTGCATGCACGTTACAAGCTTGAGAAGCTCTCCTCAGAGAAAGGTATTACGTCTGAAAATGTGCCTCTTGGCTAGACAGACAGCTGAAGAGCAGACAGGGTATTCATTCATTTATTCTTATATTTATTAGTTTGTTCTTTCAATCTGTTACTATTTATTGAACATCTACTATTTTCCAGGCAATCTCCTGGAGAATCAAGGCAGATACAGACTCTACCCTCTAGGAGCTTGTCTGTTGGGAAGTAGGGAGGGGACAGACATTAAACATCATATTATATGAGTAAATATGACTATGAGAAGTAGTACAAAGAAAATGTTCAGGTGACAAAGTGACATGCTTCCTGACTTGGTCTGGGGGCTCAGAGAAAGCTTCTGACAAAGCAACAATTAAAGAGATCTGAAGGAGAAGTCAACCAGGTGAAGAACGGGGTCAGCTGTGTTCTAGGCAGAAGAAACCGTATGCACAAAGGCCCTGAGATAGGAAGAACCTTAGAGATCTTGAATAGTTAAAAACAACAGCGACAACCCAGTCCTTGTTTTGAACTTGAGTAAGAGAGAGGAGGGCGAGATGGGATGGAAAGGTAGAGGTAGGGGGGAGACCCTATAGGCCTTGTAGGCCAGGAGAAGGATTTTGGACTTTATCCTAAGAACACAAGGGAATTTATTTATTTATTTATTTATTTATTTATTCATTCATTCATTCATTCATTCATTCATTCATTTAAAAGTAGGCTCCATACCCAGTATAGAGCCCAATGTGGAGCTCGAACTCATGACCCTGAGATCAAGACCTGAGCTGAGATCAGGAGTTGGATGTTTAGCCAACTGAGCCACCCAGGCACCCCAAAACCACAAGGGAATTTAAATCCTGGCTCAGCCACTTACTAGCTGTGAGATGGTGGGCAAGTTACTGAACCCCCAGCACTCCAATTTTCTCATCTGTAAAAGGAGAACAACACAGTGCCTATTTCACATCAGAGGGTGGTTTTTAGGATTAAATGAGTCAATATATGTAAAGGGCTTATACAGTGAATGGCAGATAAGAATTTGCAATTACCGTTGAAGAGTTTTAATCAGGAGAGTCATGTGATGAGGTTTGTGCTTCAAGAAATCCCTCGCTACTGCATGAGGGAAAACTAGGCTGCAGAGGGGAAAGGCTGAAGGCAGAGGGCCAGTGAGAAGACTGTGTCACCCAGGAGTGAGATGATGGCTATCTCGACCAGGCTGGAAGCAATGGAGACAGAGGACGTATGACTAGGAATTGGTGACTTGAGGCCTATGTGCAGGGAGGGCTGAGGTGGCTGGGATAGGAGTCAGGGATGGCTGCCAGGGTGCTAAGTGGGATGGGAGTTGGTGGGTGGGAGTGCCAGGCTTTTACTGGAAGCCGATGAGTTAAATTTTGGACATGCTGAGTCTGAGATGCCCATGAGACATGAAGATGGAGATCTTGAACAAGGAGACCAGATGCTGGGGCTGCAGAAACTATTTGGGAGCCGTTAACATATGGATGGCAGTTAAACCACTGGGAAGAGATGGAAGTACTCAGAAAGAGCATGTAGCGTTTGAAGAGTTTAGATTCAAATCTCCAGCAGCTGTATGGTTTAGGGAGAGTTACTTAGCATCTCTGAGACCCAGTGTCAGCTCTGAAAAGTGAGGCTGATGATACCTGCACCAAAGAGTTGTGTGGGATGCAAATGAGATAATGTATGAGACACCTAGCACTCAGCTCAATCAGTATTAATCCCTTCTCTCAGTCTAGCCCCCCTCCTCACTCATCACACACATTCTTTTCCCACCTTGGCTTCTGAAGCAGCCTGCACCCAGGGCGCACTGCTGGCCTGCTTGTACCTGCTGCCCAAGGGCTGAGCCCAGAGTGGTTAGTGTCCAGATGGGAGCATTGTGGACCAGCGGAGACCGTCACACATGCACAGAGTGAATCCTGCTGTGACATGAACACTGGCCTCTGAGCCGGTGGGACTTGATTCAAGTGTCATCTCTGCCTCCCACTTTCTTGAGGCCTCAGGTAAGTCCTTGCGCCTTCCAGAGCATCAGGCACTTCATCTGCATGGTGAGGAGTTAGGTGATCCTGCTCTGTGTTAGTTTGCTAGGGCTGCTGTAATGAAGTGCCACAAACCAGGTGGCTTCAAATGACTGATATCTGCTCACAGTTCTGGGGGCTGGAAGCCTAAAATCAAGGTGTCAGCAGGGCCATGATCCTCTGATACTCTGTGTAAACTCTTTCCTTGAGTCTTTTTAGCTCCCGGTCCTTGGTGTCCCTGACTTGTGGCTGCATGACTCTGATCTCTGCCTCTGTCCTCACAGTGGCCTTCTCCTCTGTGTGTATCTCTGTGTCTCTTCTTATAAGGACACCAGCCACCCTACTCCAGTATGCCTTCATCTTAACTAACTATATCTACAGTAACCCTGCTTCTGAACAACATCACATTTTCAATTACTGGGGTTAGGACTTCACTATATCTTTTTGGTGGGATACGTTTCAACCCCATAATACATTCCTAGTCTTTGTAGAATTTCCTCTGAATTTGTAGAAAGTGAGGAGGAAAAAAATCTCCATGGAGGAGAAAGCTGGGGAATGTTAATTATATTTTTACTTGTTAGAAAACAGTTTTCTGATGGCTAGAAATACACATTCTCTCTGTTAATTATGGTCTCCTTGTGGCAGGTAATCATTGCAGGTAAAAGGGCCTTTTATTGAGAGAACAAACAGAAAGGCAAGTGCTAGACCCTGCTACCCCTGGGAAGAAAATGTTTGTGCTTAATTGGAAAAGGCAAACTTTTTCTGCCCTCTGTTCTGTCACATTCTGTCTAGCATGGGGGCAGGGCTGGGGGCAGGGTTGGGGGGACTTGTCTTTCTCCTCGCCCCTGTTAAACTGGACCACTAGACATCATTCGCCTTCTCCTATAGAGGCAGCCATTCGCCTTTGCTGTCCTGCTTCAGGGAAAAACCACTTTTGACTGTGGGAGGCTCTGGTGTCCTCACGGCCCGTACAGCACCCTACTGGTCCACTCCATTGACAAGGTCATGTTATTGACCGTGGAGAGTGATAAGAGGCCCATATACTAGGGCTCTTGTTGAGCCTCAAAAATTCATGGGCCAGTTGTGCTCCTTAGTATTGTACCCAATGACTTGAAAAGTTATGTCCACATAAAAATTGTACACAAATGGTTATGGCAGTTTTATTCTTAATTGCCAAAACTCAGAAGCAACCAAAATGCTCTTTAGTGGCTGAGTAGATAGACAACCTGTGGTACATATATCTGCTCAATGAAACGTTATTCAGCAATTAATTCAGTGATAAAAAAAAAGAGTTATCAAGCCATAAAAAGACATGAAGAAACCTAAGGCATGTTGGTAAGTTAAAGGAGTCAGTCTGGAAAGGCTACATATTGTGTGATTCCAGCTACACGACAGTCTGGAAAGGACAAAACTATGGAGACAGGAAAAGATCAGTGATTGCCAGGGATTGGGAGGAGTGGAGGCAAGGGGGCATTTTTAGGGCAGTGAAACTATTTTGTATAACACTGTAGTGGTGGGTATATGACATCACGTGTTCGTCAAAACGCATAGAATCTTCAACACAAAGAGTGAACCCTAATTAAACTATGGAGTTTAGTCATTAATAATGCATCAGTATTGGTTTGTCAATTTTAATAAATATGCTACTCCGTGCAGCGTGTTAATAGTAGGGGCCCTGTGTGGAGGAGCGAAGGGGGTTTATGGAGCCTGTGTACTTTCTGCCCAGTTTTCCTGTAAACCTACAACTGCTCTAAAAAATAATGTTTGTTAATTAAAAAACAAACCTTGTGGCCATTCACTTTCGGGACGCTCCTGGGGCTACAGGTGTGGGGCCTCTTGCAATTTCTTCTGTGAAGCAAGAGGCACCCATGCCCAATGTGGCTCTTCACATCTGGGTGGCCTGTTTCAGTCAGTGAGCGTGCTGTCCTGCTACCAGCCGTGCCTGGCACCGCAGGCAAGAGGAGGCCCCGCAGTGGGACCAGACAGCTGTGTGAGTGACCCTGCCTCTTGACGGTCTGGCGGCACATCAGGATGCTGTTCGCAGCTGGTGGAAAGTTTTGAGAGTTCCCTCAGGGTCAGGGAGGGACTGGGGCATGGCAGGTAGGACAGTTGCCTTGGGCACAAAATTTAAGGGGATGTCCCCCAAAACTCAGTAGTCAATATGGATAATATTTTTAACTCTGTGTTTTAGGAAAAGAAAAATGAAGGTAGAAATATCCTTATCAGAATGTCAGAACTGTAAGTAAAGACAGGGTTTGACCCTGTGCTCGCGTGACTTGGCCTCATTTGCCTCTCCCTTACCTTGGCCCTGTCAGATCTTGTCTTTATTTAATGTTCTGACATTTGATTTATCACAGAGTATTTTATACGAATTTTTATTTTAAAAATCATTTCAACAAAGTATTTCTTGTCTCACTTGTTGAGATTTTGGGCACTTCCCTTCAGTTTTGTGCCCAGGACAAGTATCCCATGCCTCTCAGTTGTCAGGTTAATATATTCATTCAGAACATATTTATTAAGTATCTACTATGTGCCATTTACCAGTGGGTGAGATAACTTGCCCCATGTCTGTGGGCCTTCTTCCTTCCTGGGCAAACTGCCATTGCTCAGGGAGATCATGGCCAAGTGGCCACAACAGGCTGCATGTACCCCACACCCAGACTTCCTGGACTGCCTCCACTGCTCAGTGCTCAGTGCTTCAGCAGCAGATGTCCAATCCCAGCCCTCGATGGGGTATCAGACCTCATTGAGGGGACCTGGTGGCAGAATGGTTAATAGGCCCTCATTTGCATTGGAGGGGAAGCAACTGGTCTTAATGGAATAGACACTTACTCTGGATTTCCTTTCCATCAGGTCCTGGCAGCATCCCCATCCACAAACTTGTTAAATGCAGCCATAGCTACAGTATTCCCTCCGGCCACAGTAAGAGGAGTGAGGTGCTCATGGGATTTGCTATTTTTACCGTGTAGATGCAGAAGCAGCCAGCCTAGTGGAAAGGGAAGTGGCCTGTTGAAGACTTAGCTCTGCCAACTTGAAGGCTGGGCTGCTGTTCTGCAGGACACGGTATATGCTATGAAGTAGCAACTGGTATCTAATGTTTTGTCTTCCTTGGCCAGAATATGCAAGTTCTTCCCCTTGACCCTGGAATCATTTTTTTAATGTTTTTTTTTCTTCTTCTTCTTCGAGAGAGCATGCACACACAAGCTGGGAAGGGGCAGAGAGAGAGGGGGACAGACAATCCCAAGTGGGCTCTGCAATGACAGCAGAGAGCCCAATGTGGGGCTCGAACTCGTGAACACTTAACCAACAGAGCAACCCAGGTACCCAGATTCTGGAGTCATTTTATGCAGAGACCTGGAGTTGGAGCTGAAACTTGCCCAAGTCACTTCCCTACCCAGCAGTCCAGCCCCTTAACCTGTGTCCCTGTGTTGGCATCTACGATTTTTCACCATCTTCCTCTTGCAGCCGGGGTTGGCCCACAGACTTTTGGGAGCAGCCTAGATTCTAGTTCTAAACTGGAGGACCCCAGAACCAGGACATTTTGCTAGCTTCATGGTGCTCATGCTCTCCAACTAGAAAACTAACATCCAGATCCTCTATGGTCCCACAGTTTGCCCTCAGCACAGGGTTGCTATGTACAGGAGTATAGGTTGTGTGCTGTACAAGCCCAGAGGGCACCATTCAGATGGAATAGGATGAGAGTGATGCCCTGGGAATTGTGCAGTGCAGCAGCCTTGTCTGAGCAGTTAGGCATGAAGTGACCACACCCTTAGGGCACTTGTACCAATACATTGAGGGAGAGGGATATGGCAGGCTGACTCTGGTGCCTGAGATCAAGGTAGTGATCATAACAATAACAAAAATCCTCATGACGACCTTGTTGGGTGATATTAATGATCATAATATCATCCTCATTTTACAGATGGGGAAACTGAGACTCTGTGAGTTTGGGTAATTTGCCAAGGACGCACGGCTGAAAAGTGGTAGAGCCCCAGTTTGAACCCAGGTAGTCTTCCTCCCCAGCCTGTGCTCTGAGGTAGTGGTGGATCAGCACTGTTGTGTCCCTGGATTCTTCATTTCAAGACTGAGAACTGGATCTGCCTCAAAAAAACCTTGCCAGATCCTAAACATACTGCAGGGGAAGATTTGAAACCAGACAATCTAGGTCAAAGCCATACTCTACTACATACCAATGTGATTTTGGCTCCATCCCAAAGTCTCTCTGGGCCTCCGTTATTTATTCAAATGCACCTTTGATGGTGAGCCGGTCTCGTACACTTACTGGATGCCAAGCACTGCTAAGACTTCAACTGCATGACTTCAGCCCTCATGCAGGTCTTCCTGGGGCTCTTGCTGCATGGGACCCTGGCCTGGCGTGGTGTCCAGATAAGGTGTGTGTGGAAGGGCTTTTGAAGCGTCCGTGTTCGTGCACACACATTCGTTGGCAAGAGTGGCGATTGCTTGTGGCCCTCTGCTAGGTGACTCACGTGCGGCTCTCATTTACTCCTACAAGGCAGGCACTGCTGTCATGTCCACTTTCAGATGAGGACACTGACGCTCAAAGATGAGAAATCCCTTTCTCTGCAACACACAGCTAATGGGTGGTGGATCTGGTTTCTCAACCCAGGCAGGCTGACTGCAGATTCTATTCTTGACTTTAAGTGACCATGCCCAATGGACTCTCCAGATGGCCCTTCTTCACAGGCCCCTGCACACCCCTACCTTTGGCTAGAACACGGGGAGGGGAGAGGTAGAGAAACTCAAGGGAAAGAAATAGCTAATTATCGTGACAGCTGCAGCCTAGAGCATCTGTGATTGGTCCACAGTTTCTCCAAAGGGTGAGTTTTGTTGTTCCCCATGATCCAGAAAATTGGGAACACAGTGGGTGCCAGGGAGGCCAAATCTGCCTTCTATTGAAAGAAGTTAGGCACAAGGAGAAGGCCCTTGGAAGGATGAGTTTTCTCCTTTACTGTTGCCAAGGGCTCCTCTCTGTATTTCATCTTCATTTGGGGCCATTGAGAGGGAAGAATGAAGTTATAAAAAGACTTGCTTCCAAGGCATGTTATTAAGGCGCCTCTTTGTTTGCTGGCTTCTGCTGGGTCTTTACTAGCAGCATTTGCAACGTTGGGGGACTTGTACTCGAGCTCTGAGAGAGGAGGTACCCACATGGCCCCGCAATGCCCTGGATGACCCTCTCACACACCTTGACAGTGGGAAGCTGAGATTCATAGATGTGTGACAGGATCTGGCGTAAAGAGAGGAGCAGACTGGCCACTCAGGGAGTGGGCACAGGTGCACACTCAGTGGGCACAGGCAGTGTTGTTGGTCACACCTTGGGAGATTTCTCTCAAACAGGAAAGATGTTTGGATGGAGGGGAGTCAAAAACCAACAAAGATGCACTATCCAGGGATGAGACATGACCTTCAGTCCTGACTTGGCTTATAGGAGACACGAGAGCAGCAGGGGTGGGGATCACCATGGGGTGAGGGACACTGGGGTGAGTTCTGCTTTAAGCATCTGCTTCCTGGACCATGGTTGTGCTCTGCACCTATTCACCATGTAACCCCAGGAGGTCTCTCAGTCTTTGCCTTGGTGTTCTCATCTGCTATCAGGACAGTGAAACTGTTAGAGCCTGTGGTGTTGCTACTTTGGTCAGTGTTTGCCTGCCCAGCCTCCTCCCCACCTCCCTTCGGGCTCATTTCCCTACTCTACATGGTGTTCATGGCACTTCCATCTCAGCTCTGCTAGTGCCCAGCACAGGGCCCGTCTCGGAGCAGTTGCTGATGATGTAAACCAAATTAACAAATTCATGAAGAAATGAGTGCTGGTAAATAGACTGCCTGCATGGAAATAAGCTGGAAGGAGATATGTGGGCTCCACAGAAATGGACAAAAGCCCTTTGGGAGATCCATCATTCCATCTGTCTTGGAATTTTCATCTTTTAATCAGTCAATCAATCAATCAATTTGTTTATTGAGAGCAAGAGAGCATGAGCATGCACAAGCTGGGGAAAGGTGGAGAGAGAGAGGGGGAGAGAGAATCTTAAGCAGGCTCCATGCTGAGCCCAATGCAGGGCTCAATCTCATGACCCTGGAGTCATGATCTGAGCCAAAATCAAGAGTCAGAAGCTTAACCAACTGAACCACCCAGGTGCCCTGGAATTTTCATCTTGATGTATTTCACATGCTGAGTGATGCTTTGCTTTGAGAAATTGTAGCCCTCAATAGAAATGGCCATGCAAATGTTATACATTTATATGAAAAAGTAAAGAATTTTTGTTGCTTGGATAATTCAAATTTATTTATAAACATTTATTCTGAACATTTATTCTAAATTTATTCTGAACATTTATTCTGAACATTTTATTCTAAATGTATGTTCTGATTGGGTAGTGCAGAGCTGCCAGACAGATAACTTCTTATATCTGGTCACTAAGACTCTAAGCTATATGGGATGCAGGGAGGGCTGGATCAAGGGGACATCTTGAGAGAGTTGTATTGCTGATTCTGCACATCTTCAGGAATTCACTTTCTAAGCCTCAGTTTGTTCTTTTGTAGAATAGAAGTGTTGATTTCTTCTAAAAATACAATATGAAGAGGACAATATGTCATTCCCACTTTTTTTTTTTTTTGAGAGAGGGAGAGCGAGAGAATGCAACCACTAGAATCTCAGTGGTTATAAATTGTCAGAGGCACTAGGGCAGTATCTTCTGTATTTCAGCACACCCTTGCTAAAGTAGAAGCTAATCCTTCTGGCGCTGGCATTCTGCAATATTGGGTTTTATGATTATGGAGCCTCACTTAGGTTTAGGTGAGAAAAGTAGCCAGATCCTATATGGTCTTTCTTTTGGGTTCCTGGACCAATTCCAATGTGTTTGGAAGGGGCGGGGTTCTCCTACTCCTCCAATAAACAATTCTTAGACACCAGAAAGGTCTTCAAGAATTCAACTCAATTCTAACACTGTCTACTTGGAAACACCATCAGATTCCACAGGTTAAGGGTTCAGTCTTACAAGACTCCTACCCTCCCTTCAGATACAAGGCACAAGTCCAGGCTGTTACCTGTCCTTCTGACTGACCAGCTGTAGATGGAGGTTTCCATGACCTCCTCCTTGGACTTCAGATGCCAGCTGCAAGTGCACATTGTTACCTTTACTTCTGGTCAACTGGAAATAAGTTAGCGGTTACTACGATCCCTTCTTCTTGTTTGATTAATTTGCTACAGCACTCACAATTCAGATAAACATTGTACTTACTAGATCACAGTTAGCTATAGAGGGATATAACTCAGGAATAGTCAGATGGAAGAGGCACACAGGGAGAAGCATGTGGGGGGAGAGCAGAGCTTCCCTGCTCCCTCTGAGTGTGCCTCTCTCCTCCAATCTGCACGTCTTCACCAGCCTGGAAACTCTCTCAGCCCCGTCTTCTTGGGTTTTTATGGAGACAGTTATCTGAATGACTGAATATTTATTTTTCTTATAAGCCACAATTTCACAGTCTTACAGACTCTTACATGGCTTTGCTTTTCTCTGAGAAGGAACCAGGGGAGGGTTTTGAATGAAGAGTGGTCTGATTTGACTCAGGCTATGAAAAGGATCCTTCTGGCAGCTGTATGAGGATAATGTGGAAGACAGCACAGGCAGAGGCAGAGCAAGGAAAGAGGCTATTGCAGTGGTCTGTGTAAGGAATGATGGTGGCTCAGACCAGAGTGTTGGTGATAGGGGTGGTGACAAAGAGTTGCATTCTGCAACTACTTTAAAGTGTAATGCCCCAGGATTTGATGTCAGTAAAAGACAGATGTCAGGGATGACATGAAGGTTTTGGGTCTGAGCAATAGTAAGGGTGAGTTACCTTTTCCTGAGATAGAGGCGACAATAGGAGGAACAGCTTTGAGGCACAGAAAGACAGTAGGAATCAGAAGCTTGGTGTTAGACGTGTTTTTTTGAGGCACCAGTTAGAGACCCCTGGGGGGCAATGTTGGGTGGGAGGCTGTTGGATATGCACCTGTAGAATTCAAGGGCAAGTTCTGGGCTGGAGGTATAAATGGTAACTCTCAGGTATATATGAACCTTTTTAATGCCTTTGAAAATAGTTGTCAAATTCCTTTTCAGAAATGTTCATAAATTAATACTATCTCTAGAGGATATGGAAATTCCCAAACGCTGGCTATTACTTTAAAAAATTCATGCCAATTCAATAGGAGAAAGATGATGTCTCAATATTTTAATTTTCATGATGTGAATTTCCAGCGAGATTAACTTCTTAATGTTTTTTGGCCATTTCTCCTTTATCTCTTGTGAATTGCATGGTTGTGTCCTTTTGTCCATTTAAAAAGTGGGGGTGGGGGCACCTGGTCAATTGGGTGTCCAACTCTTTTTAAAAGTTTTTTTAATGTTGATTTATTTTTAAGAGACAGAAACAGATCACAAGTGGGGGAGGGACAGAGAGAGAAGGAGACACAGAATCCTAAGTAGGCTCCAGGCTCTGAGCTGTCAGCACAGAGCCTGACGCAGGGCTTGAACTCACAAAGCACAAGATCATGACTTGAGCCAAAGTCAGATGCTTAACCAACTGAGCCACCCAGGTGCCCTGGTGTCCAACTCTTGATTGCAGTTCAGGCCATGCTCCCAGGGTCGTGGGATCGAGCCCCACGTTGGGCTCCATAATGAGCATAGAGCCTGCTTAAGATTCTCTCTTTCTCTTTCTCTCTCTTTCTCTCTCTCTCAGAAAAAAGTGGGAATGACATATTGTCCTTTTCATATTGTATTTAGTAGAAGTCAATATAACTTGTTAGGTGACAGTTTTTCTGAATTTTATTTTGTTTATAGTGCTTGCTGATGTATGGGAAGGTTGGCATATTCGTGTGGTCAAGTATATTATCTTTCCTTTTTGAGTTCTTTGTTTTGTTTGGAAAGCCTTTCTTCTAATATCAGAAAAATATTAATCTATATTTTATTCTAGATTTTTATATTTTAATTAAAGTAATAACTTGCTGATTCATGAAATTTATTTTGATGTATGATGCCAGGCCTTGAATTTTTTCCTGCCCCAAATGGTTAATGAATTGTTCTTGCATCATTTATTGGGCATTCTGCTACATTTCTCATGAACTTAAGCATCACTTTAATTGATACTAAATTCCTGCATAGACTCAGGCCTGTTTCCAGGCTTTTAATTTTTTCACAACTATGTCTACTTTTCTACACTGTTTTAATTTTTATAATTTACAACTCACCTAATATCTGGTAGATCAGAACCATTATTTATTTTTTTTGAAAATTTTCTTTATTATTCAACCACTTTTTTTCCTTTGCAACTTTAGACTTAACTTGAGAAAGAGACAGAGAAAGTGAGCAGGGGAGGGGCCAGAGGGAGAGAGAGAATCTTTTTTTTTTTTTAATGTTTTGAGAGAGAGAGACCACATGCATGAATGATGGAGGGGCAGACAGAGAAGAAGAGGCTCCACTCAGTGTGGAGCCTGACTTGGGGCTTGATCCCATGACCCTGGGATCGTGACTTGAGCCGAAATCAAGAGTCAGATGATCATCCCGACTGAGCCACCCAAGCGCCCCTAGACTTCACATTTTCAAGTTCTAGAAAGTTTCTAGCCAAATTTTAATTATAGTTCTCTGAAGCTTACACATTAGTTCGTCAGGATCAATAGATTGGTAATATTGTTTTCTCACCCTTGAATATGGTGTGCTCCCTAACCATGCAGGCTTTCCTTCATGTCCTCAGTATTCTTTTGTTGCTTCTTCATGTACTAATGCACATATCTGGATGATTTTATTCCTAAGTAAAACAAAACAAACCAAACCAACAAAAACCCCGAACTCCCCTCCACCCCTCTGCCTAATCTGTCCTCTCTGTCACAGTGGTTCTGAACAAGAGCGATTTTGTTCCCTGGGGAACATTTGGCAATGTCTGGAAATATTTTTAGTTGTCACAGCTGGGGCCCCAGTACTGGCGTCTAGTGGGGAGAAGCCAGGGATGCTGCTAAACACCCTGTTACACCCAGGACAGTCCCCACAACAAAGAATTGTCTAGCCCCAAAAGTCAGTAGTGCTGAGGTTGAGAAACCTCATGTATCTGTGTGGTGACTGGAATCTTTCTCCATGGGTTGTCCTCCTGGTATCGTGGTATTTTGATCGGTGACAGAGGTGAGTCTGTTAAGTGTCACAAGGGGTAACTGTCCTCTGGGTGTCTGCTTCGTGCTTTGAGGTGAATAGCCTCCTGTGAGAGGCTGTACCCCTGACTTGCATGGTGGCCGGGAGCGCTGAGTTGCGTATCCTTCAAATCTTAGTCTGTCAAGTGTCTGTTCTGGAGTCTTGGTGTCCTTCCTAAAGGAGGCCAGTTTTTCAGAAGGAGACCAAGGAAGATCTGAAAGGAAACCAATGGTTGCATTTAAATTTCAGTAACTGGCAAAACTCACCTCAGATGGCATAAATCAGAAGTGTTTGCCAGGAGTGAGGGTGGAGGACTGGTAGGGCCATGAGGGAACTCTCTGGGGATTATTTCTGGCATACTGGGTCTGGTGGTCAGATGGAGAGCTTTCTCCAGGTCTTTTTATTCCTGAAAAAAGAGGTACAACCATAGTGGAAGCCCCTTTGTATCCCTCCCACTCTCATTCCCCTTCCTCTCTTCCCAGAGGTGGCCAGTGTATGGAAGTTGGTATCTTTTACTTCTATTTTTTTGTATTTTTCCAAACAGTATAGTTTAGTCTGTTTTTATTTTATTTTATTTTGTTTTATTTTATTTTATTTTTTCTTCTTATTATTTTATTAAGTAGGCTTCACACCCAGTGCAGAACCTACCATAGAGCCCAGTACAGGTCTTGAACTCACAACCCTGAGATCAGGACTCAGACACTTAACTGGACTGAGCCACCCAGGCGCTTCAGTCTGTTTTTAAGCATTAAAGTATCACACTGTATATATAATCCTGCATTTTCTTTTCCACTTAATATTTGTATATCTACTTAATTCATCTTAACTGCTACATAGCATTCTATCGTGTGTGTATACTTCCAGCTTACTTCCAGTAAACTTACCCAGTTTTCTACTGTTGGACATTTAGGTGGTTTCCAGTTGTTCTTTATCATAATGCTTCAGTGAGCATCCCTACCGTGCCTTTGTATTTATTTTGTAACCAGTCAGAGTATTGTTTTTCAATTGGCCCTCTTGAGTTCTCTAGAAAGACAATATTATCATGGGCTAAAAATTATACTTCTGTTTCTTTCTCTCATAATTATGATTCATATCTATTTCTGGTCCTTTTACATGGCTTAGAAACTTTAGAACAATAGTAAATATCAGTGGGAACAATGGCCATCCTTGTTTTGTTCTTGACATTAATGAGGTGGCCTCTTGAGTTTCACTGTTAAGGATGATTTGGGCTTTCAGTTTAAGATAGATATTATTTATCAATCATGCTGAGGTATTATCTTTTTTTAACCTGAGCTTATCAGGAATTACAATCATGAATAAATGAATTTTGTAGACTAATTTCAATATTATTATGAAATGCTTTTTCTTATTTGGATTAGTATAGTAATAAACTTATAATATTGAAACAGTCATGCAGTTTTTTGATGTATTATTCTTCTAATCTATTGCAGGATTACGTTTGCCAACATTTTGTTTACTACTTTTGCATATATAACATATTAAGTGTGATTAGCCTGTTATGTTACATTATTTATTCATTAATTCATTTATTTTGGCTGTCTTTTAAGTCATGGTCACCAGGTTTTTTTCCTAAGAGTACATTTTTAAGGTATAATTTACACACAGTACAATGTGCAAACCTTAAGTGTACAACTTGATGAATTTTGACAAATATAAATATCCCAGTGGCCATCGACCAGATCAAGATATGGAGCATTCTCATGGCCCCAGAAAGTTCCCTTGTGGTTCCTTCCAGGCAGTCCTCCACCCCCACCTCTAGCAACCATTTCTGTACTTTCTGTCATCACACATTAGTATTGTCTGGCCTTGAGCTTCATATAATTGGGATCATATAATTTGTACTCTGTGTCTGGCTTCTTTCATTCACCATAATGTTTTTGAGATTCATCCAAAACCTTATGTCAATAGTTTAGCTTTGTAAAATGAACTGATATGATTTACATCTTTTTTCATGCCCTGAAGGGGTTTATGTTACATGGAAATTATTTGTTCTGTGAAAGGCTGAAGTACTGCACCCATGAAATCCTCTGAGGCGGGAAGCCATTTTAGAAGGCAGTACTTGACAACTTTCTTTACATTTTTTTCCTTTATTATCAGTCTTTTCAGGTAGTCTAATTTTTCTCGAGGCAATTTTGGTATGTTATGCTTTCCCAGAAAATAATCCATTTCACTGAGGTTTTGAAAGTATTAGCATATAATTATTCATAGAATCCTCTTATAATTTTAAAATCTGTGGTTTCCCTTTTTTCATTTATAATATTTATTTATGACTCTTTCAGTGGTGGAAACAAGGCTATATCATGAACCAGCTCTAAAACTTCTCTATCAACTTTACAGTTTTTCTGTTAAGTTTACTAATCAATAGTGTTTGGTTTAACTATATTTTCTAGATTTCTTTCTATGTTTTTTTAATCTTTTATAAAAACCAAATTATTTAAATGGACGTTTATTTTACCCACTTTCATCCTTTTCTGATTAACCATAAGGGCGTTTAAGGTTATCAATTTGCCTGTGAATCAGCTTTGCCTCATCCCATAAGATTTCCTATATGATTTTATCTTTTTCATTGTTTTTGAATTGCCTACTTACAGTTTTGATTTTTCTTCTTTAGCCCAAATGTTAACCAGGAGAACACTTAAAAACGTCTAAGTGATTGGATTTTTTGGTTTGTGCACTAGGGAAGCGTGTTATTTTTAATTTGCCACTGCCTTCTAGGTAGGATGGTTTCTGTGCCTTTAGGGTTTTTTGTCTGATACATAGATAAGAAAGGTAAGAGATCTTACCCAAAGATAAGAAAATTAGAGAAACAGACCAAGAGATCCAACATCCAAATAATAAGAGTTCAAGAATGAGAAAACAGACAATGAAAGGGAAGACATTATTAAAGAAATAATTCAAGAAAAATTGCTAAAATTGAAGGATATTGATAGGGCCCCTCAAATGCTCAAGAACATAGACTCACACCTTTGAAAAAATACATATTTTAAAAGGATGGTGCATCTTAAGTTTCTGGTTGACTTAGAAGATAATTGAAGTCACATTTGGGGAATGCAAATTAACTTAGGATTTGCATGTGGCCAGAGTGTATACAAAAGGACCTCTGGCATCTGATAACATAATGGATTGGTAACAGGGTGCCTGGATGGCTCAGTCGGTTAAGTATCTGACTCTTGGTCTTGGCTCAGGTCATGATCTCACAGTTGGTGATTTTGGGTCCCATGTCAGGTTCCACAACAGGTGGTGCAGAGCCTGCTTAGAATTCTCTCACTCCCTCTTTCTTTGCCCCTCCCCCACTCACTCTGTATCTCTCTCAAAATAAATAAATAAACTTAAAAAAATAATAGATTGGGGCGCCTGGGTGGCGCAGTCGGTTGAGCGTCCGACTTCAGCCAGGTCACAATCTCGCGGTGCGGAAGTTCGAGCCCCGCGTCAGGCTCTGGGATGATGGCTCAGAGCCTGGAGCCTGCTTCCGATTCTGTGTCTCCCTCTCTCTCTGCCCCTCCCCCGTTCATGCTCTGTCTCTCTCTGTCCCAAAAATAAATAAAAACGTTAAAAAAAATAAAAAAAAATAATAGATTGATATCATGTCAAGGAAATAGGTATTCCTATTATGAAAGAATGTCCTATAGAAATATGACATTCTAACTTCTGAAGTATTTTAGATTTAAGTGGGGAGGAAAACCTGTCATAAAACAGGGAGGGAGGCAAACAAACAAATAATCTAGTATTTTTGAAGAGCTATATGATTTAAAAAGCACTGCACCTGTGTTTGATCAAATATTTCAGTCAATCCTAATAGTATCACAAGTGAGGCATCATGACTCCCATTTGGTAGACCAGAGTGTGGCTCAGAGAGGTTAAAATGAATGGTCTAAATTCATAGAATTTGCAGGTAGTAGAGCTGGGATTTAAATAGAGGTCTCTAGGGGCGCCTGGGTGATGCAGTCGGTTAAGCGTCCGACTTCAGCCAGGTCACGATCTCGCGGTCCGTGAGTTCGAGCCCCGCGTCGGGCTCTGGGCTGATGGCTCAGAGCCTGGAGCCTGTTTCCGATTCTGTGTCTCCCTCTCTCTCTGCCCCTCCCCTGTTCATGCTCTGTCTCTCTCTGTCCCAAAAATAAATAAACGTTGAAAAAAAAATTTTAAAAAAAAAATAAATAGAGGTCTCTAATTCCCTTGGCCTGTCCCATATGGACACCTCAAGGACACAAGATGGTTGAAGAAGGAAGAAAGGGTAAAAAAACAAAGGATGAAAAAGGACATGTGCCAGCTAAGTCCACCCTGCCTTTAACATTTTTCTGTAATTTATTCTTACATATCATTTGCCAGATGATGCTATGTGGCCACCCTTATAGGCAAAGGAAGCTGGGAAATGTAGCATTTTAACTGGGTACATTGCTTTTCTGAATGAAGCCACACTTATGCTAGGAAGAGAGAAGGAGAACTGAGTAGGCAACCATGAGTTTCGTGGAAGCCAGGAGCAGAAGCAGCCAGTATGTTCCTTCCTTTGGCTACCTAGAAATTGTTTACATGGATGAATGAGGTTGTTTTTTTTTTTTTGTTGTTGTTGTTGTTGTTGTTTTTTCTTGGCTTTGGATAATGTGGATTATTTTCATGGAATGGAATCAAGTTTTCAGTGTAGTGCATACATTTAATATTTAAATACAAGTTGGCTGGCTTTTTCTCTCTTCGTGACAAGATTATTATGATGATCCCAAATCCTGTGAAGATTTAATGTTGAGTTGTTCTAATAAAAATAAAGTGACAGCATTTAGTATTTTAAATACACAGAAAGTGCTTGCCTATTATTTTCTAGCTTTCCTTTTTCTGCCGTCTTTCCCAGGACTACTTCCTCTCTACCCTCTCCCCACTTCCCATTCTTCTCCATCAATTCAACTGCTGTTACCTCTTACTGAATCTTCACCTCATAGAATTCCAGAGAGAACCTCTAGTTCAACCAACTCATGTTGTAGGTGGAGAAACTGAGGCCCAAAGAGTCAGGAAGATCTCTGACAAGGACTAAGGTCCCCTGTCTCTGCCTAACCTTCTTGAAGGAAGATCACTAATCCTTATTCCCAGCAGGGAATTTGGAAAGTGAAGGCTCTGAGGTGGGAAAGAGATTGGGGGCATTTGAGAAACCAAAAGGAAGATGGTGTGCCTTGGGCACAGGGAATGAAGAAGTGAGTGGGTAGAAGGGTTAGCAAGGACCATGGTAAGCCAAGCTATGTAAACCATGGTGAAGATATGGGGTTTATAAACTAGTGAAGAGTTGTCATCAGGGTGGTATGATTTAGCTTTAAATCTCAAAAGATCCTTAATCTGCTTTGTGGAAACAGATTGGAGAGAACAAGAAAGCCGAAAGAGAACAGTGAGGAGCTACTACAATCCTTCAGGTGAGAAGTGATGAAGGCAGTTGGGTTGGAGAGAAGCAGACAGAAGGTAATATCGATTGTCAGGGTTTGGTGACAGATTTATATATTGGGGTATGAGAGAGGGAGGGGGCAAGGATGAATCCTAGGTTTCTGTCTTGTGCAGATAGGTAGATGGAAGAGCCCCTATCGAGGCTGAGCATTGGAGGAGGAGCATATTTGAATGGAAGATCCAAAATTTACTTTTGCATGGCAGTTTCTGTGATACATTCTCATGAAGATGGATATATATCGTGAACCATATTTTTAAAATTCTGTTTCTAACTGGCTATTGTTAGTATATAAAACAATTGTTTCATACAAATTTATTTTGTATTTGACCAGTTTACCGACCTTTTTCATTAGTTTGAATCGATTTTCTGTGATTTAAAAAAAAATGGTTGTTTTGAGAGAATGTGCATGTGAGTGGGGGGAGGGGCAAAGATAGAGGGGGAAAGAGAATCTTAAGCAGGCTTCATGCTGTCGGCATGGAGCTCAGTGCTGGGCTCGATCTCACAAACCATGAAATCATGACCTGAGAGAAAACCAAGAGTCAGATACTTAACTGACAGAGCCACCCAGGTACCCCTTTCTGTGTTTTTTTTATTGTTATTGTTTTCTGATATATGATTAAATTGTCTGTAAATAATGGTAAGTCTGCTTCTTCTTTCCCAGTGGTTTTTACCTCTTTTTTTTTCTTGTCTTATCACCATGGCTATAGCAGAAATTCTTCTATAGTTACCTTTATTTTTGTAAATGTTTGTTTATTTATTAGAGGTGGGGGGGAGAGAGAGAGTAGGGGAGGGGCAGAGAGAGAATCCCAAGCTCTGTCAGCCCAGAGCCCACCTTGGGGCTCAATCCCACAAACCACGAGATCATGACTTGAGCCAAAATCAAGAGTTGGATGCTTAATGGACTGAACCACCCAAGCGTCCCTATAGTTACTTTTAAAGGAAAAATGACATCAATATTTGAGCAGCCAAGGGGAAGATGATTTGGAGACAAGAGGAAGCTAGAGGCATAGTAAACAGCTAAGAAATTATGGCAGTAGTTGAGGGGTGGTATGATCATGTCTTTGAATAGGGTGGTAACAGAAGACATAGAAAGAAAAGGATAGCAATACCAAGCCTCTTCCCCCAACACTCACAAAGAATTGTCTGGCCATACGAAATGATCACAAAGCCTCAAAACTAAAGCATGGTAGTCAGACTGACGGGAAGTAAAAAATATTGGGTATTAAACTGGGTAGTGAATATTAAAATTGGGTAGTGTATGTTCATCCGAAAAAGAGAACAGAAAGGAAATTTACAAAAATTCTGTTTGTGAACAGTTATAAGAAGGTAGGATCAAAAGATATTAACAGATATGTTTTTTTCTGATTTATCTCCATGGTTAAAGCTTAATCCATCTTCTTCCAAAATGTCTTATAACAACTACAATTTATGTAACACAAGTGTGCATATAACATCATTTGGTTCCCCAATACCTCTGTGATGTGGAGAGTAATTCATATTTATCTAGGACTTGACATTTTCTACCATGCTTAGATTACCTCATTTGATGCTTATAGTCCCAGGGCTCACTCCCTTGCAATTCAGGCTCGAATAAAAATCAATCTATTTTCAGTTCTTTGAACACAAAGTCTTGTGTTCCCTTTACTAAGCCTTGTGGTTTACCTTGTGCATACCTGTTTCTCCTTTAAAACCCAGTTCAGACCCAAGGAAAGGTCTTTGTTTCATTGCAGGAAGGGAGAGGTAGAGGTGGGTGTAGACAGCAAGGTCCCTAAAAAAAAATCCCAGCCAGGGGGCACAGCACAATGTCAGATATCCCACAGATACAATATTACCTGCTGGCCTGAGTTTTGCTGAGCTCCCTTACTTCTGGAAAGAAAAGAAAAAATCCTTCCTCCTTTAGCCAAATGCATTTCCTTTGCACATTAGACTGTTCTCTGGCTTATCTTTACCAGCCACCCCTCTGTTTGGGGTAGATGTCAAACCATGTGTTTTGTGGTGCAAGAGACTCATGGGGGTGATGTGACGTTGGGGGCTGGGCACTGTCCCCACAGGGAATGCCCCAAAGCTCCAGAGTCTGGATAATCTGAGGCCTTCTTGCTGGGTGAATAGAGTCTTGGGAAAGGTGGAATATGCTTTGCTGGACCTGAAACTTTTTGCAGTTAGGCTGGTTGGATGGGATGGAGCCTTGGATGGTCTTCAAGCCTTGGGGACCCCAAACCAAAGACCCTAAAGGATCTGTTTCTGGAACCTTTTCTATACATACCCCAAGCTGTTCCTCTGTCAAGCTGGGAGACTGATAGAGATATGGATGGAGTCCATTCCATTTCTCTCAACTATAGTGCCCAGTCTGGTGCCTGGAACACAGAGCACCACAGAGGATTTGGGTAGAATTCAAGCCACAGTCAGGCTTTTCTCTCTTCGGTTTGCCTTCTGCCCCAGCGTCTCAGCCATTGCTCCATAACCTGTCACGTAGCTGCCTACAAAAGAAGATAAAGGTAAAGTCCCAAGTGACTTTATGGATTGAAGAGGTTTCAAAGCTCTTGCTTTAGAAGCTCAAGCAGAAGTTTTACCCTGTGTTGACGGGATAAAGCATTCTTCCAGCAAGCCTGGGCTTGTCTGCGACTAGGGGGCAGGGGAGAAGGGAGAGCAATGTTGTCACTTTAATTGCATTGGCATAAATATTTGATATTCAATAAATTAGATCTGGAGCAAGGAAAACATTCTTGCAAATGGATTTTTTACCTGGAGCCCAGCCCCATTAGCAGAGGAGTGGAGGGCAGCCTGCCCCAGGGCCGGTAATTAACTCAAGTGGAGCAGAACTAAGCATTTTTGACAGCCTTCCTGGTCTGGAATTAACTGTCATCTCAGAGGAAAAAAGAAACTGCACTGTCACATTACGGTTTACAAGAGGCTCCCAGTGCTGCCAGTGAGTGAGTTTAGTTATGTCTCCCCCTCATGCCCTGCAATGTTTTTTCATCATTAAAGACAAGCTTAAAAGCAACTAATGATGTATTTTATATCCACATACCTGAATCACAGATTTCACCAAAAGAGAAGACATTAGCATGGTAATTCAATTTTTTTTTCCTTTTTGGCCGTTGGAATGCAACAAGATACAGTGGGTGCTGTTATAAGTCACAACACTGTGATATTTGAAGATAGTGCAAACTGTATTTTTTTTCTTCTTTCTATATCAGGACTTGACTATAATGAGCAAGAGCGTAGCCACTGTCTGTCTGTACCGCCTCCCTCTGCCCCCACCCAGTGTGGATGAAAGCAGTAGTTGCTTCTCAGAAAAGGCAAAACCATTGGAGCCTGAAGCTCTTTCTAGAAGGCACTACTTGTCTTCTCGTTCTGTGGAAACGGATACAGTGGAAATTGGTGCTGTGTCGGGCCTCATCTTGCCAGTGTTATGTGCAAGCAAATTTTTATAAGGTTGGAGATCTGTTAGCCAGACTTAGCATGCAGGTGTCTATATGTAATCTACTGTGATGGACTACTGGCTTCAGCAAGGAAGGGCTGAGTGTGTGTGTATGTGCTTGTGTGCATGTGTGTTTTTGTGTATGTGTTGGGTGGGGGGATGAGTTGTGCCACAAAGTATACACAGATCACACTTACTTCTCAGATTTTCCACCTGCTTCAGTAGTAGTGGAATCACAGCTCACCTTTCTTATCACTGACCCACACTGTTTCCCTTGTGTCCTGCAGTCAATGGGAACCCCAGTCTCTTGACTTTTTCCCGTTTCTGCCATCCTGTTCACTCTTGGCTTCTGTCTGGCCTCACTTCTGATACAGTGTTAGATCTGAAGATGGGATTGTGTCCCTTTGTGGTTGGCAATCTTTCTGACTTTCCACTTGATGCTCCAGCAGGGGTCCCTGACCTTAGATGTCCTCAGAATCTGAGGGATCTAGATTGCCTGGACTAGAGTCTACAGAGTTGGGCCCCAGGCAGTTTGAATGTTCTGTTGGGCTGACAGCCCCTGGCTTACAAGATCAAGCCCTAAAATCTTAGCCTGATATCTTAGCCTGGACCTACACCTCCCCTTTGGGCCCCAGAAAGTGTAAGCCTTCAGAACACCCTTAGACCTTCCCTCCTCCCACTCTTCTGTTGGTTAACTTCCACTCATCCTTCAAAACCCAGTGAAATGCCGCCTTCTCCATGAAGAAGCCTTCCTTATTCTCCCAGGTCATTCACTCATTCATTTACTTATTCATTCAACAGATGCTCAGTGATTGCAGGTGCCAGGCTTTGAGCTGGGTTCTGTAGATGACTTAGCAGTGTATATAACAAAAGTAAGGAGTCCCTGGCTAGTGGGGAAGTTAGGAGAGACGTGGGCTGGGCAAGGGGGGGGGTCAGTGAGGGCTTCCTGGTGGAAGTGACAGTTCAGGGTGATCTGAAGGATGTTTAGAAATTAGTCACAAGGAAGGGCAGCTGGGTGGCTCAGTCAGTTAAGCATCCAACTTCAGCTCAGGTCATGATCTCGTGGTTCATGGGTTCAAGCCCTGCGTTGGGCTCTGTGCTGACAACTCAGAGCCTGGAGCCTGCTTTGGATTCTGTGTCTCCCTCTCTCTCTCTGCCCCTCCCCCAATCATTGTCTGTCTGTCTGTCTCTCTCTCTCTCCACCCCCCCACCTCAAAAGTAAATAAACACTATGGGGTGCCTGGGTGGCTCAGTCGGTTAAGCGTCTGACTTTAGCTCAGGTCATGATCTCACGGTATTTGAGTTAGAGCCCCGAGTTGGGCTCTGTGCTGACAGCTCGGAGCCTGGAGCCTGCTTCAGATTCTGTGTCTCCTTCTCTCTCTTCCCCTTCCCAACTTGTGCTCCGTCTCTCTATGCCTCTCAAAACAAACAAACAAACAAACAAACAAACACTAAAAAAAAAAAAAAAAAGTCACAAGGTGTGAGGGGTAGGGGAAGAAAAGAAAGTCCTTCCATATGGAAAGAGTGTGCTGGCGGACCTGAGAGGTGAGATCTAAGCTGTAAACAGAGGCCGGATTCTGGCCTGGTTCACTGTTTGGCGTGTCCCCCCAATGGAAGAGGGCTCACTAGGTATTTGTGGGTGAAAGGAAAGGCCTTATCCTAGAGGATTGGGTCTCCTAGTTTAGAGAGCTAGTGGGAGTGTGGGGTAGAAGATAATGAAGTGGAGCTCCAATGTCAGGAAACACAGGATGTAATCCCCAGGATTATAGAGATAGAGAGGTGGTGGGTCCTTACACTTTAAAGATCAATATGTAAAAAATTTAGGGCTCTGTAAGGAATCGTTATTCCTATTTCACCTGTAGGTTTGGAGTGCTCAGGAGTTAACTAACATGTCCACAGGCATTCAGCTGGTAAGTGGTAGAGCTAGGATTCGAACCCCCAGCCTGGCTTTGGAGTCCGTGCTTTTAATGGCTCTCTTGGGCAGACTTGGCCTGACCCACCTTCTCACCGGAGCTGTTGGTTTTTCTTTCACCTCCTGCAAGCAGCCCCACACCTGGCCCAGGGCAGACTCCTGGGGGTGACTGGAGATGGAGAGGCCTCAGCGGCCACCTCTCTCACTGAATGCTGAGATCTGTATCACATCCCTGGACTGGAATTTTCAACAATAACATTTAAGAAGGAAAATGGATTTTTGAAAATATGTTCAGATCCCTTGGAGAGAATGATATGTGGCCCACTGTGGCTGATGTGTTGCTGCCCTGTGCTAGGGAGAGGCAGCAGGTGTCGGAGGGCAAGTCAGCAGCCCTTTCCCGGGACCCGGTTCTGTCACTACTGTTGCTGGCTGGGCTCCCGAAGGCTGCAGCTGGGCAGTGTGCTGGCTGGGTCAGGGAGCATGTTATGTGCTTCTGTCTCCCCCCCCCCCCAAATATTTTATTAAGAGCTAATTTACACAGTAAAATGACAAGTCTAAATATTCAGTCGGACGCCTGACTGACTGAGCCACCCAGGTGCCCCTCAATGACTTTTTAAAAATAATCTTTTTACTTTTGAATAATTTTATCATCAGAAAAAAACTGTGAAGATAGTACAGAATTCCTAAATACTTTACACTGAGTTTTACCTAATGTCAGCATTATCACAATACAGTTGTTGCAACTAAGAAACCAGGGTTGGTATGCTACTATGAATAAAGCTCCGATTTCATATGGATTTCACCCACCTTCTTCATTAATGCCCTCTTTCTGTTCTAGGATCCCAGGCAGGATACCACGTCTCTTCAGGTCTCTCTGGTCTCTGATGGTTTCCTTGTTTTTCACAAGCTTGACAGTTTTGAGGAATACTGCTGTTTTGTAGATGGATCCTTAGTTTGAGTTTCTGTGATGATTTGCTAACGCTTGCACTGGAGTTGGGAATTTGGGGGAAGTTCCCTTGTCATGACTTCCTATCAGGGGCACATGTCCTCTCATTGATTTATCCGTGGTGCCACTGACTTTTTTACAGATCTAGATCTAGAACATTTCCAGCTTTCCAGAATGTCACTTCCTGCCCCTTTCCAGTCCATCTCTGCCTCCTGCCCCAAAGGTAACCACTGTCACCTTGGGATACCACTGTTGGGATTTCTGTCACTACCAATTAAATGAAGGGTGCCAGTGCTTAGATTTGTACTAGTGGAATCATCAGAATCCTCTCTTCTTTCTCTGACTTTTTTTTTTTTTTTTGCAAAACATAATGTTTTTGAGATGCATTCCATTTTGCTTTTTCACTGTTGCTGAGTATTCCATAGTAGGAATACACACAATCTATTTGTCCATTCGACTATTGAGCCATGTGTGGGTTGTTTCCAGTTTGGGGCTATTATGGGAAAGCTGCCATGGACATTCTCATGTGGTTCTCTTTGGGGATGTGCCATGCTTCAATTGAGAGAGTCCAGGTTGGGGGTGGGGAGGCTTTAACCTCATCTCTTCATCTCTCACTCTTGACGACTTTCTGAAAATGCCCTCATTTGTTCTCTCTACAAATAGATTAGAGAAGAATGAAGCCTCTAAAAGGAACAGAGAAATTTGTGCTAGGAGGTGTACATTCAGTCTGTTAGCAAATCTCATCAGCTCTGGCCCTAAAATATTTCTTCAATACGCCCACTTCACTGTTTTCCCAGCTCCCACCAGAGATGAAGCCACCTCTGTCTCTCCCCTCCTCACTGATCTGGCCTCCTCAATTCTGTACCCCCTAGCCTCCAGTCCACGAGAGCACCACCAACCAATCCTCCACCCTTTACACCCCATTAAGGCCCCAGAAGCTTCCCATTGTCTTAGGAGACCCTTCCACCTCCCTCTCCTGCACTTCAGACTCTGTGGCCTCTAGTTCTGCCTCATCTCCCTCCCCAGCAAGCTCTTTGCTCATGGTCTCTGCAGTGGCTCTTCTCTCCGCCTGGAACACACTTCCCAAGGACACCTGCCTGCCACCTTCCTTTCCTTCAGTTAGGACTGTTTCACTACCACCTCCACAGAGAGGCCTCCCCTGACTACCCGTTCATCCAGTCTGTCTTTTGACTGGGTAATTTAATCCACTTACTTTAAAAATAATTGCTGGTTGGTAAAGACATAGACTGTTTTCATGTAAAAAACTCTTCTGCCTGTTTTGTAATTCCTTACTTCCTCTGGTTGTTTTCCTTTGTGACTTGATGACTTTTTTATAGTGTTATGTTTTGATTCTTTTCTCCATATCTTTTGTGTTTCTACTACAGGTTTCTTCTTTGTGATTACCGAAGCTCACATAAAACATCTTCTAGTTATGACAGTTCATTTTAAGCTGATAACTTAATTTGCATCACATACAAAAACTCCACACTTTTACCCCTTCTGCCCCATGTTATCGATGTCACTATTTACATCCTTTTATGATATGTACCAATGAGCGGGTTATTTAGCTATAGTTATTTTATTTTATTTTTTATTTTTATTTAAAAAAATTTTTTTTTAACATTTATTTATTTTTGGGACAGAGAGAGACAGAGCATGAACGGGGGAGGGGCAGAGAGAGAGGGAGACACAGAATCGGAAGCAGGCTCCAGGCTCCGAGCCACCAGCCCAGAGCCCGACGCGGGGCTCGAACTCACGGACCGTGAGATCGTGACCTGAGCTGAAGTCGGACGCTTAACCGACTGAGCCACCCAGGCGCCCCATAGCTATAGTTATTTTAAGTACTTGAGTCTTTTAACTTTTTTGAAATTTTTGATGTTTATTTATTTTTGAGAGAGAGACAGAGAGTGAGCAGAGGAGGGACAGAGAGAGAGGGAGACACAGAGTCTGAAGCAGGCTCCAGGCTCTGAGCTGTCAGCACAGAGCCTGATGTGGGTCTCAAACTCATGGACCTTGAGATCATGACCTGAGCAGAAGTCGGCTGCTTAATTGACTGACCCACCCCGGTGCCCCGAGTCTTTTAACTTTTATGCTGGCATTAGGAGTGATTTATGCCCCACCATTACAGAATTAGGGTATTCTGAATTTTACCATGTGCTTACCTTCACCAGAGAGTCCTCTACTTTCATATGTTTTCATGTTCCACATGGTATCCCTACCTTTCAACGTGAGGAACTCCTTCTAGCATTTCTCATAAGACAGGTCTGGTTGTGATGAACTCCCTCAGCTTTTGTTTGCCTAGGAAAGTCTTTTTCTCTCCATTTCTGAAGGACAGCTTTGTCGGGTAAGGTATTCTTTGTTGACAGTTCTGTTTTGTTTTTTTCCTTTCAGCACTTTGAGTGTATCCTCTGTCCTGACCTTCATGGGTTTGCTGGGAAATCCTCTCACAGTCTCACGGGGGCTCCCTTGTATGTGGTGAGTAGCTTTTCTCTTGCCGCTTTCAAAATTCTGTCTTTGACTTTGAACAATTTGATTTCAATATGTCTAATAGAAGATTTTCTGATATTCAGCCTACTCTTGGTTCTTTGGATGTTATGGATCTGGGTGTTCATCTCTTCCCCTGGAGACTTGGGAAGTCATCTGTCCTGAAGTCAGTGTTTGTGGGGGTGTGGAGGCTGGGCTCTCCTGGTCCGCCATCTTGCTGCCAACACTCCAGGCATCTCCCCCTTTGCTGCTTTAGACATGGTTTCCTTTGGTTCTTTGAACATACTTAAAAGAGCTGATTTAAAGATTTTGTCTAGTAAGTCCAACACCTGTGCTTCCTCAGGGACTGTTTGCATGGACATTTTTGTGAGTGTGTGTGTATGGGCCATACTTTCTTTTTTATTTGCGTATCTTATGTCTTATTGTTGGAAATTGGGCATTCTAAATAACATGACGTGACAACTCTGGAAATCAGATTGTCCCTCCTTCCCAGGGTTTGTTGTTTTGCTGTTTCTGTTACTGCTGTTGTTGTTTATTTGCTTAGTGACTCTACCGAGCTAACTCTATAAAGTCTCTGTATTTTTTGTTGTTTGTGGCCACTGAAGTCTCTTCTCAGCCTCGTGGTCAGCCATTGATTGGAAAGAGATTTCCTTAAGTCCCTGGAACCAGAAAGTCTCCCAGGCTTTGTCAAGGGGTTCTGTATGTGGGGCGCACTTTCACCACGCAGCCTAGCATCTACAGCGCTGGCTTGGTCTCTACTTCCTGCTCACAGGGGGCCCCAAGATGAGCCAGCGGTGATAGCTTACTGCCTTCTCCTACCTTTCCTGATCATGCACGCAGCCCTAGGCATGTGCACAGCTTTCTGTGTGTGCATGGCCTCCTTTTCCACACCTTCTATGGAATTCTCATTCTCCAGCTTTTCCTTTTAAGTTTTTTGGTTATTAGCTCGTTGTTTGCCCAAACTTATTTCTCCTTCAGGCAGCTAAAATGTTATATAATTGCTACTTACTGTTCTTGACAAAAGCTCCTGGGGGAGGAAATAAAAGACTGTTTACACTGGCTGAGCTCTGAGCCAGGTCAACTAAGGATGAGCCTTACAAGTGGGGTTTTCCAGTGGACTGCCAGACAGATCAAGTGATGATGATGCTCTGACATTGGGGCTCTGAAAAGCTCCACTCTGTTCTGACTCCATCAGTGGCAGCTGGGCTGCTGGGCTGCCGGTTTTCCCAGTGATTTGCTAGTGATTATGGGTCGTTAGTTTTCAAGGTTATTGTGGGCTGGAGAGCAGGGGGCGGGACTAGGGCAAGTTAAAATGTCACAAAGCTCTAGGTTCTTATCAAGATTCATTGTTTTCCTTGAAAAAGCACCCCATCCCTGATCGCTACAAACTTTTGGTTAATTTCTAACATTCTAAAGCAGTTGATTCTGACAATTTTTGCCAGTGATCCCATTGCTTTTATGGTCAAGAGGGTTTTTGGAGATTCTTATTCTGCCAGTTTTTGATAATGTCACTCTTATGTAGACAAACTTAGGCCTTTTCTTCTTTGTGGTACTTCTTATGGCTTTTATGCTACTGTTATTTTCTCCAGCTAAATGCCACCGTGGATATACCTGTAGTTGAACAAAGTTGGGTTTATTGACTCTTTACAACACGGAAGCCATACGTTATGGGAGAACTGTGAGGCACCTCATCAGGAGTATTACAAAGGACTTACAGGATCTGCACCTGGGTCAAGTACTTTTGAGAAGGTTTTAAAGAAATAAGGCTTTTCTTTGAACTGGACACTTTCTGGAGGTGAAGGCAAGTCTGTGATTGCATATTCTAATAAATCTGATTTAGAAAGTGCTAGGAATGAAGTGAGATTAAAGCTATAATTGACAAAGAAGTAGCAGTCACCCTCATGAGCTAGGGCCGGGGGTAGAGTAGTCTGAATAATGGCTGCCACAGTCATCAGATCATAATCCCTGGAGGCTGCAAATATTTCCTTAGATGGAAAACTTGTCTTTTCAGCTGGGATTAAGTTAAGGATCTTGAGATAGGGAGATTATCCTGCGTTATTCAGGTGAACCCTAAATATATTCCCAAATTTTTATGTAAAAGGGAGGCAGAGGGGCGCCTGGGTGGCTCAGTTGGTTGAGGGCCTGACTTCAGCTCAGGTCATGATCTTGTGGTTTGTGAGTTTGGGCCCTGCACCAACAGTACAGAACTGCTTGGGATTCTCCCCCTCCCCCGCCACTTGTGCGTACGTGTGCTCTCTCTCAAAAATGAATAAATAAACTTAAAAAAAAAAAGGAGAGGCAGAGGTTCACACATACCTGCTCTCTGTGTCTGTCTGTCTCTCTCTCTCTCAGGAGAAGACAGTGTAAAGATAGAGCTGAGAGATTTGAGGATGCTGACATTGAAGCCTGGAGGGATGTGTCCACAAGCCAAGGAATGCCTACAGCCACCAGAACCTGAAAGAGGCAAGGGATGGATTCTTTCCTAGAGCCTCTGGAGGAGGCACTGCACTGACTATACCTTGATTTCAGCCCAGTGAGACTGATTTCATACTTTTGTCCTCCAGAACTGTAAGATGATACATTTCTGTTGTTTTAAGGCACTAAACGTGTAGTAATTTGTTACAGCAGCCCCAAGAAACATACAGGGGATGTCTGATCATTTTTATGGTTTGGACAATGTCCTTGTTTTTGTCCAAGTTCATGGGTTATGGGTTGAATTGTCTACTCCTCAAGTTCATATGTTAAAGTTCTAACCCCCAGTACTGTAGAATATGACCTTATTTAGAAATGGCCAGTAGCGTGGGCCCCTAAACCAATATGACTGGTGTCCTTACAAAAAAGGGAAATGTAGACAGAGATGCACTACAGGGGGAGCACCAGGTGGAAATCGGAGTTCTGTTGCCATAAGCCCAGGAACCACCAGAAGTTAGGAGAGAGGCCCGGAACCGCTCCTTCCCTTGCACCTTCAGAGAAAGCATGGTCTTGCAGACACCTTGATCACAGGCTTCCAGTCTCCAGAACTGCCAGACCTTACGTGTTATCTAATCCATGTAGTTTGTGGTACTTTGTTACGGCTTCCTGGCCAATGAGTACAGTTCAGAGATGATTACAGAGTGGTCTTGCTTTTGTCTTGCCTGTGACCTTGTCTGACGTTGACATTGTGTGAAATTGTTTATGTTCGACAGGAAAACTCCAGCGCCTAGCTGTGAGGGCCGGGCCAGCTCTCCCAAATGTCAGGGACCGCTTTTCTCTTTCTTATCACAGAATCTTTACTCATCTGATAAATGTTCACTTTATGTTGTCTTTAAGCATTGTAACTAATTCTTTCTAAAAAATATTTAAACCTTCGATCCATTTGGCATTTATTCTGGAGGGGAGATGGGGCAGAGGTATATGGCCTCAAGTAGAGGCCGTGATCAAAGGGGCTTGAGGTCCAGACTTGCTGAGGTCTTTATGAACCTGAGTTCAAAGCTGTCTTAGACCAATCCCCTCAAACTGCTTCGATTACTAGGAGTAATCTCAGAACAGTCCTTTAGAGCATTTAGGGAGTAGTTTCTTTCTCTCTTCCTTGTCATTCTTGATCGAAGGAAAGGCGTCAGCCCCCTTTAGTTACAACAGGTCATGGCTGTGAGTGCTTCTCACTACAGCCATTAATTCGGAGGATAGGCTCATCAGCAGAAAACCCTCCCAGAGCCCCCACGTGCCCCGGGCATCTCCTCTGTCTATTTGGATAAGTGCAGTGCGGGATCAATTATGGATGAAGCTCGATGGGAGATGAGTAAGTGGGCTGTTGTCTACTTTGAAAAATTAATGGGATCTGATTAACACAAGAGCACACTCCCTCTTCCTCAAGCCAGAGAGGCTCAGATCTCCACAGAAGCTCAGGGGCGGGGTAGCGGGGAGCAGTAGCCCCTGTGTCTGTGTGGGGTTAGATTTGATTCATGGAATCATACTTTAGACTTATCTACCCCCTTGACAGATGAGAATACTGAGGACCTTCAAGGTTAAACAATTTGCCCAAATAGCAAAGAAGGAAAGAAAAATAGCCAATTACTGGGTTTTAAAAAAAGTTTGCTTATTTATTTTGAGAGAGTGAGAAAGTGAGAGTGTGCACGTGAGTGTGAGCAGGGGAGGAGGGGCAGAGAGAAGGGGAGAAACCCAAGCAGGCTCCACACTGTCAGCACAGAGCCCGATGCTGGGCTTGATTTCACAAACTGTGGGATCATGACCTGAGCCGAAATCAAGAGTCGGGCGCTTGAAATAAATTTAAAAAAAAAAAAATTTTTTTTTTCAACGTTTATTTATTTTTGGGACAGAGAGAGACAGAGCATGAACGGGGGAGGGGCAGAGAGAGAGGGAGACACAGAATCGGAAACAGACTCCAGGCTCTGAGCCATCAGCTCAGAGCCTGACGCGGGGCTCGAACTCACAGACCGCGAGATCGTGACCTGGCTGAAGTCGGATGCTTAACCGACTGCGCCACCCAGGCGCCCCAAAATAAATTTTTTTAATACAGGAAATTTAAAACCTATGCAAAGTAGAGAGAATAATATCATGTAGACATTCTCAAACTTTTTGGTCTCATTTTACACTTACACTCTTAAAATTTTTTGAGAACCTCCAAGAGCTTTTGGACCTGTGGGTTGCATCTATTGCTGTTTGCTATATTAGACGTTAGAACTCAGACATTTAAAAATATTAATTCACTTAAAAATAATACTCCCATTACATGTCAACACAAATACTTTTGTCCTTGATAATTTATTTCTACTATAGGATTTATTTTTATTTATTTAAATGTTTATTTTTGAGACAGAGAGAGAGGAGAGTGTGTGCAAGCAGGGGAGGGGCAGAGAGAGAGTGAGACAAAGTATCTGATGTGGGGCTTGAACTCATGAACCATGAGATCATGAGCTGAGCTGAAGTTGGACGCTTAACCGACTGAGCCACCCGGGCCCCTCTCTGCTATAAGCTTTTAAATGCTAGTTATACATCATCCGTTAGATTTTACTTTATTTTATTTTGTTGCTATTGTGGTAAAATATATCCAAAGTTTACACTTTTAACCATTTTTAAATGTACCATTCAACGGCACTAAGTATATTCACATTGTTGTGCAACTCCCGCCACTACCCGTCTCCAGAACGTTTTCATCTTCCCATACTAAAACTCTACCCATTAAACCCTAACTCCCCATACCCGCTGTCCCCAGCCCCTGGGAACTACTGTCCTTCTGTCTCTATGGATTTGACTGCTCTAGGTATTCCGTATGAGTGGAGTCACACATATTTGTCTTCTTTTGTCCAGCTTGCATCATTTAGCATAATATCTTCAAGGTTCACCCTGTGGTCGCCTGTGTCAGGGTTTCCTTCCTTTTCAAGGCTGAATAATATGCCATTGTGTGTATAGACCACATATTGTTTATCCATTCATCCGTCGACAGACATTGGGTTGTTTTCACCACTTGGCTATTGGGAGCAGTGCTGCTACACACTTGGGCGCACAAATACCTCTTTGAGACCCTGCTTTCAGTTTGGTTGTGCATATACCCAGAAGTGGCATTGCCGGATCAAATGGTAATTCCATGCTTAATTTTTTAAGGATTGACACACTGTTTGCCACAGCCGCTCTACCATTTTACATTCCCCCCAGCAAAGCCCAAGGTGTCAATTTCTCCACATCCGTGCCAACACCTGTGGTTTTCTGTTACAATTTTTTTTAAGTAATAGCCATCCTAATGGTTGTTAAATAACTTTTTATATAAAAAAACCTAAACTATGTTTTTCCAAACCAAAAAATTAGTAAGATGAGAGGCATTGTTTTACATTCTGCAAATCCTTTGAATGTCTGGCTTACTAGGCAGCTGGCTTCTCAGATCTGCTTCTGCATTTATTTCATGGTTGTCCAATCACATGCCATGTAGCCTCTGGAAAATTCCACAGTACCTTCATGAGAGGAAGAGAGGGAGAAAGGCAAATGACATTGTAGTGTTATTAGGCAAATAGTTCTGACTTGGCAGACCTGTTTTCATTATTACCTCAGGGTCTATCCTGTTGCATCTCTTCTCCCTTTTGTGCCTCCCCTTCATCATTTTCTTTTTAAAGCTTTTTATTTTTAAGTAATCCCTGCACCCAGCATGAGGCTCAAACCCACAAGCCGGAACCCACAATCCCAACCCACAACCCTGAGATCAAGAGTCACATGCTCTACCAACTGAGCCAGCCAGGCGCCTCTCCCGCTTTACCACTTCGAAGCAAATTGGCAGCCGTCAATTCTTACCAGCATTGTGTTGGGTACTTTCCTGCCCCGGCTTCTTAATCCTTGTTGCAGATCTGCTTTATTAGCATGTGTGAGTGTATGGTTGTTCAGTTGTGGGAACCAGGCCCCAGGAATGCTAGGAAATGTTCCCAAGTTCATGCCTCTGGAAGCTGATGGCACACGGGCTGGTCAGATCTTTATTACACATTCTCTTATCTTTGACTTCAGACCATGGGAGTCGTTGGGGCTGCCACTGGCTTGCTTCTTTTTCCCATTGGGACTTTGGGGAAGGCATTCCCTGCCTCCCTCTCTCGGAGGTATATGGATGCTCTTTTCATAGATTTTAAAGAAGCCTTCTGGGCCAGGCCTCCTCCGGGCTGCTGGGCACAGAGCTGGGTTGGATACTGCTGTGTGAAGTAATTCTGGACATTTCTTCGGGCATAAGCTGAGAAAGCATTTGCCCTCCCCATTTGGAGGCCCGGGACTGGGAGTGGTGGAAAAACAGCAGAAGAACCCAGGCTGGTGGGGTTTGGTATGGTCTGCTCCAGTTTGAGCCAGGACACCTCCACTCACTGTAGAATCACAGAGCTGAGAGAAGATGGGGCTCCAAAGTCATGTAGTCCCCACCACCTCCCAGGGCAGGAATCATCTCTGAAATGCCCTACCCAAAGGGTGCTAGACCTCTCTGTTTCACCCTCAATGACAGGGAACTCACTCCCTACCTCAGCAGACAGCCAGTCTGTGGATGGTACTCTCATTGTGAGAAAGCTCAGCTCACGTTGGGCGACCTTCCAGGAACAACCCAGATCTGTGTCATGATGGGAAGAACCCAGACTGGGAGTAGAGATTGCTGGGTATACAATTAGGGTAGCCGTGGGAAAGCCTGTTCCCCCTGAGAGTTTGATTTCCTTGTTGTCAAGAGAACTCATCTCTGATTCTTTTTACCACTCACATTTGTTTATTTTCTGATTTGGCTTCTTTTTCTCCAGAAGTGGTCTTCAGGAACTTGGAGAGAAACTGTGGTCCCCTTCAAGTGTGGGCATCACCTTTCCTCTTGGGGCACGTTCTTAGCTGCCCATCCAGGCACTAACTATCTCAAGAAACACCCCTGTCTTCCCCTGGCTCTTTCTGTGGAGTTTGATCCCAGCACAGGCCTCTAGGGTTTCCCGGAGCAGTCCTGGATTCCACAGACCTGCTGCAGCCCCGAACACCCATAGCTCCTTCATCCACCCTCTGTGACAACTCCCTCCCCAACACCAATGTAAGCTGTCCTCTGACTTTATAAAGACTTAGTAACTGCACCATCCATGAGACTTTCCACACCTTTGCCATATATCCCAACTGATTTTCAAATAGTGGGACCTTCTGACAGGAAGAAGAAAGAAAAATAAAGCAGAAGAACTCCACAGTCAGGTAATTGAGAGAAAGCTGGGACTCAGACTGCCTTTTGGGTTTGGAAAGGGTGTGGATGTGGCTCATCTGGTCCTGGCCTGAGAGTCCTTCCAGGCTGGCAGGCTGGACCTCCCATCTCCATGGCAACTGTTGTTATTGGTAACTGAATAACCATCTCCAACAACAGCGGCTGGAGTGGCTGCTAATGGTTTTCCCTTCTAGTTGAAAGTAAGAGGAGCCAGGCTCTTTGCTGACTGATTCCAAATGCTGAGCTCTTTGCCCCCATTTGGGGATCTTCAGTTGATACTGAGCAAACAGAGGCTACCCTTCTATTCCCCTCCAACTTCTGTGACTTAAGCAGTGGGACAAATTAACTTAGCATGTACTTTCTAGATTCTTTCTGAGAGGCTGAGAAATCTACTCAAGGACATTTAGCTAGCAAGGTCCAGAAGCTGAAGCTTGACCATCTAATTCTGAAAGCATGCTTGTGACCACATGGCTGTGATGTCTCCATCCTTTTCCTCTGAGACCATGTGGAAACCTTCTCAGCCGTCCTTGTGAAACCATTGTTCTAATATTGTGAGGACAAGAGGCATTTCATAGTGATTCACGGGCCCCCGTGAAGCCATCCCACTTGATTGTCCTGTAGTGGAGTCAGCAGGACCTCAAGATACTATAGACCTGAAATTATTAGGGAAGTAGAGTATTTTTTTTCAAAATTACTTTTTTATTAATTAACAGGATTTATCCGAGTTCATTTGGAAAGGGTTTGTATTCTTTCCATTCTCCCCAAGGTCCCTAATTTTGTTTGTTGGTTTGATTTTCTAATTTAATTTAATTTAATTTAATTTAATTTAATTTAATTTAATTTAATTTATTTTTTTATTTTTAAATTTACATCCAAGTTAGTTAGCATATAGTGCAACAATGATTTCAGGAGTAGATTCCTTACCTGTTCAGCCTATCCCCCCACCCCCACAACCCCTCTAGCAATCCTCTGTTCTCTGTATTTAAGAGTCTCATGTTTTGTCCCCCTCCCTGTTTTTGTATTATTTTTGATTCCCTTCCCTTATGTTCATCTGTTTTGCATCTTAAATTCCTCATATGAGTGAAGTCATATATTTGTCTTTCTCTGACTAATTTTGCTTGGCATAATACCGTTTAGTTCCATCCATGTAGTTGCAAATGTCAAGATTTCATTCTTTTTGATTGCCGAGTAATATTCCCTTGTATATGTATACACCACATTTTCTTTATCCATCTGTTGATGGACATTTTGGGCTCTTTTCATACTTGGGCTATTGTCAATAGCACTGCTATAAACATTGGGGTGCATGTACCCCTTCAAAAACGGGACACCCGTATCCCTTGGATAAATACCTAGGAGTGCAATTGCTGAGTCATAAGATAGTTCTATTTTTAAATTTTTGAGAACCTCCATACTATTTTCCAGAGTGGCTGCACCAGCTTGCATTCCCACCAGCAGCGCAAAAGAGATCCTCTTTCTCCGCATCCTCGCCAACATCTGTTGTTGTCTGAGTTGTTAATGTTAGCCATTCTGACAGGTGTGAGGTGGTATCTCATTGTGGTTTTGATTTGTATTTCCCTGATGATGAGTGGTGTTGAGCATTATTTCATGTGTTTGTTAGCCATCTGGATGTCTTCTTTGGAGAAGTGTCTGTTCATGTCTTTTGCTCATTTCTTCACTGGATTATTTGTTTTTGGGTGTTGAGTTTGATAAGTTCTTTATAGATTTTGGATACTAACCCTTTATCTGATATGTCATTTGCAAATACTGTCTCCCATTCTGTTGATTGCCTTTTAGTTTTGCTGACTGTTTCCTTTTCTGTGCAGAAGATTTTTATTTTGATGAGGTCCCAATAGTTCATTTTTGCTTTTGTTTCCCTTGCCTCCAGAGACGTGTTGAGTAAGAAGTTGTTGTGGCTGAGGTCAGAGAGGTTTTTGCCTGCTTTCTCCTCTGTGATTTTGATGGCTTCCTGTCTTACGTTTAGGTCTTTCATCCATTTTGAGTTTAGTTTTGTGTATGGTGTAAGAAAGTGGTCCAGGTTCATTTTTCTGCATGTCACTGTCCAGTTTTCCTAGCATCATTTGCTGAAAAGACTGTCTTTATTCCATTGGATATTCTTTCCTGCTTTATCAAAGATTAGTTGGCCATACGTTTGTGGGTCCATTTCTGGGTTCTCTGTTCTGTTACATTGATCTGAATGTCTGTTTTTGTGCCAGTACCATACTGTCTTGATGATTATAGCTTTGTAACACAGCTTGAAGTTCAGGATTGTGATGCCTCCAGCTTTGGTTTTCTTTTTCAAGATTGCTTTGGGTATTCGGGGTCTTTTCTGCTTCCATACAGATTTTAGGATTGTTTGTTTTACCTCTGTGAAGATGCTGGAGTTATTTTGATAGGTATTGCGTTGAATATGTAGATTCCTTTGGGTAGTATTGACATTTTAACAATATTTGTTCTTCCTATCCAGGAGCATGGGATATTTTTCCTTTTTGTGTGTGCCTTTTTCAATTTCTTTCATAAGCTTTCTATAGTTTTCAGTGTATAGATTTTTCACCTCTTTTGTTAGATATATTCCTAGGTATTTTATGGTTTTTGGTGCAATTGTAAATGGGATCGATTCCTTGATTTCTCTTTCTGTTGCTTCATTATTGGTGTATAGGAATGCAACCAATTTGTGTGCATTGATTTTATATCCTGTGACTTTGCTGAATTCATGGATCAGTTCTAGCAGTTTTTTGGTGGAATCTTTTGGGTTTTCCATATAGGGTATCGTGTCATCTGTGAAGAGTGAAAGTTTGACCTCCTCCTGGCTGATTTGGATGCCTTTTATTCCTTTGTGTTGTCTGATTGCTGAGGCTAAGACTTGCAATACTATGTTGAATAACAGTGGTGTGAGAGGTCATCCCTGTCTTGTTCCTGACCTTAGGGAGGAAGCTCTCAGCTTTTCCCCATTGAGGATGATATTAGTGGTGGGTCTTTCATATATGGCTTTTTATGATCTTGAGATATGATCCTTCTATCCCTACTTTCTTGAGGGTTTTTATCAAGAAAGGATGCTGTATTTTGTCAAATGTTTTCTCTGCATCTATTGAGAGGATCATGGGGTTCTTGTTCTTTCTTTTTTTGATGTGATGTATCACATTGATTGTTTTACAGATACTTAACTAGTCCTGCATCCCAGGTATAAATCCCACTTGGTTGTGGTTAATAATTTTTTTTAATGTATTGTTGGATCTGGTTGCCTAGTATCTTGTTGAGGATTTTTGCATTCATGTTCATCAGGGAAATTGGTCTATAGTTCTCCTTTTTAGTGGAGTCTCCGTCTGGTTTTGGAATCAAGGTAATGCTGGCTTCATAGAAAGAGTTTAGAAGTTTTCCTTCCATGTCTATTTTTTTGGAACAGCTTCAAGAGAATAGGTGTTAACTCTTCTTTAAATGTTTGGTAGAATATAGAAGTAGAGTATTGACAAGGTGAAGGGACTTGCTCACCCAGGCCACTGTCTCAGACTGCCTGCTCTCCCTGTCCCACTCTCCCTCCAACCTTGTAGGGGCGTGCAGTGGGGCAGACCTGCCACAGGGATGAAATTCAGGCCTCTTTCATGGAGGACCCTTTGGCCTTGCATTATGTTTTATCACATCTCTGAGTACTTTAATTTTGTAAAACATTTCAGGCATACTTCCACTGATTGGTTTTCCTGGGTGGACTTTGGAGTTGCTTCTGTTAGTTCTTAGATCTGATCTTGCTGAGGTTTTGAGTGGAGTTATACACAGCTCACAACTCGTGAAGGCCCTGCCCTGTGAAAGAGAGGAATAACCCAGTGTTAGGTGTCTGACCATCTGTGTTCAAATCCTAGTGCCCCTTCTCACGAAGGACCCTCATCTTTCTGATCTTTCATTGGCTTCTTACAGAGCTGACCACTCCCTCCATCGTGAACATTGCCCTGTCCTGAGCTCCTGTGACCCCACCTCTCCCTGGTTTTCCTCTTGTCTCTCCGGCTGCTGCTTCATGGATCCCTGTGATCTTCCTCCTCTACTTGATGTCTTCATTTTGGAGTGGTTCAAGACTTGGTCCTAGGTGATACCATCCACCATGCCTATGGTTTCAATTCCTTCCTGTCCCCAGATCACACCTCTCTTTGGAGCTCTAAACCTGCATTTCTCATGGAAGGCCTTGCAGCTCTTCCTGGATGTCCCTAAGACACAGCAAATTCAGATCATCTAAAACTAAATGTAACCCTTTCCTACCAAAACTTGTCTCACTTAACCCTTACCAACCCCACCCTCCATTCCAGTGTTTCCCATCATAGGAAATGGTGCCACTCTTTCCACAATAGTCAATAGACAGGAACTGGGGAATCATTTTTGACAGGTACTTCCTTCAATTAATCCATCCTTTTGTCCTGATATACTAAAAAGTCTCTAGAATCTGTCCAGTTCTTTCCATCTCTACCACCATTGCCTTCATTCACTGTTATGGCTTGCTTCCTTACAAGTCTCTTTGCTTCTATCCTCCCCCAACTATCTGTTCTGTACTCTAGTTAGAATGACCTTAAAATATAAATCAGATCATATTGCTCCCCTGCTATATTCCTATTACAGACTTCCCCTGCTCTCGTGACAAAGATCTGTGGTGGTTTTAAGACACAGCTTCAGAATACATTCTCTCCCTTGAAACTAAGTCGTGATTGTTTCAACTAATAGAGCATGGTTAAAATGATGTGGGACTTCTGATGGTAAGTCCTAAAAGACCATGCACCTTCTGTCTTGTTGGTGGAACATTAGCCCTTAGAGCTCTGGGTCACCATGTAAGATAGTTTGATCACCACGAGGGCACTATGCCACCAAACCCATGTCATGGGGAGTCCATATATTGGTGTTTTGCCTGACAGTCACAGCTGAACCCAGCCTTTGAGTTATTTCACACTAGGAGCCAGTTATGTGAGTGAAGAAGCCTCCAAATGATCCTGGATTCCCCTACTTCAGTCATTGAGTCACGCTGGTCATTCATGTCTTCCCAGCTGAGGCTCTAGACATTGCAGAACAGAGACCAGCCATTCATGTTGTTTTCTGTTTGAATTTCTGACCCACAGAGAGATGACCATAATAAAATGGCAGTTGCTTAGGGTGGTTTATTCTGAAGAAGTAGATAACTGTACCAAAGTTCAGATCTTCCACAACATACAATTAGTGCACAGTGAATGTTGGATGAATGAAAGAATGGCTACAGGTAATATTGTTGATATTGTTTGGTGGCCATATTTGGGAGGCAGCAGAACTTTTGTTGCTTCCAAGTGACACGGGCTCTCCTGATTAAACTTCTTATCATGACAGGGAGCAGATAGGAAGGAGAGGACCTGGGCTGTGTGGGGTTTCATCCAGGTGGGAGGAGAGTCTCAGGGCAGGGTGGGTGTGGGGGGTGGTCAGGCAGGGTGTACATGCCATGCATAAGTTCCCTACATCAGCCTTTGTATCTGATTAATGAAAATTGGCCATGGTGGGTGGAGGCAAAGCCCATTCCTGACCTGATGGAAAACTTGGATAGGGTTCACTTGCCCTCCCCGGGCACCATTTTTATACAGATGTTAGATAAGAGCCCAACAAAAGCCTTTTCCGGCTCTGTAGATCTATATGTCCAGACGACCAGGAAACCAGGAAGAGCTGCTCATAAATGGCTCTATAATCCAGGCAAAGTCAGCAGGGAGGGTTACAGTTTGTAATTAAAAAAAAAAAAAATTAACCAATTACGTCCTCAATACATTCAATTCCTAATCCCCTTGAAAAGGATCTTTAGGCATCTAATTGACATATTTTAAGAGACATATTGGCTAGTTAGACATCAATTGACATCCTTATTAAATATCAATTAACACATTCCCTAACTTGATATTTAATTAGCTTGCTGGAGCTATTCTTTTAAAAGTCAATTAAATGCTTAGAATATTCTTACAAGTTGACTCCACTGATAGCGATTATGTATGAATTCCTGTCATAAGTGGTTTTTAGTTAATTGCAGGGCAAGCTGATTCTGAATATACACATCAGGTCTTTCAATACGAATTTTAGAATCAATCATTAGATACTTAATGAACCCTCTTCTCGGTGCTGATTATGAATAAAAGTCACGTCTGGCTCTGGGACTCTGGGCTATTGTATTTTCACATGACTGCAAAAAGTCTAGGTCAAACAGTCCATGCCCCTGCCTGTAGGTAGAGTCATGCTTCAGTTTTTAAAAATTGTGATAAAATACACATAGCGTAAGATTTACCATCTTAACATTTTTTTAGCATGTAGTTCAAAAGTGCTAACTACATTCACATTGTTGTACAGCCAATCTCTAAAAATTTTTGTCTTGCAAAACTCAAGCTTAATCCCTGTGAAACAATGGCTCCCTATTCCCCCTCCCTCCCAGCCCCTGGCAACCAGCCTTCTGCTTCATTCTCTCTGGGTTTGACTGCTCTAGGTATCTCATGTAGGTGGAATCATACAATAGTTGTCTTTTTGTGACCGGCTTCTTTCACTCAGCATAGCGTCCTCAGGGTCCATCCACATCATAACCTGTGTCAGAGATTGCTTCTCTTTTCTTGTTTCTTTTTTTTCTTACTTAAAATTTTTTTTAAAAATGTTTATTTATTTTTGAGAGAGAAAGAGAAAGAGGCAGAGCATGAGTGGGGGAGGGGCAGAGAGAGAGGGAAACAACCTGAAGCAGGTTCCAGGCTCTGAGTTGTCAGCACAGAACCCGACATGGGGCTCAATCCCACATACTGCGAGATCACGACCCGAGCTGAAGTTGGCTGCTTAACTGACTGAGCCACCCAGGCGCCCCATCTTTTTTAAGAATGAATAATATTCCGTTGTGTGTACAGACCACATTTCATTTTCCGTTCATCTGTCCATGGACACTTGGGTGGCTTCCACCTCTTGGCCATTGTGGATAACACTGCTATCAACACGGGTGCACAAATAGCTCTTGGAGACCCTGCTTTCAGTTCTGTTGCCTATACACCCAGAGGTGGAATTGCTGGATCCCGTGGTCATTCTGTTTTGGTTTTTGAGAACATGCTTCATTTTGAGGTTTATTCATTCAGTGCATTCTTTGAGCACCTTGGCTCTGTGGACACTCCTGAAATCAGGAGCTCGGTCCAGGGGCGCTGCAGACCCGGGAGTGACTGTAGCCTGGTGGGGCTGCTAGTGTGGTAGTCAAGTCCCGGCACAGATGGTGTGACTGGGATGGTTCTAAGCAGTCGTGTGGCATGGGTGTGGTGCAGCAGAGGACAAGGACCAGGAAGGGGTGGTTGGGTGGGGGAGGTGTTCTGACGAGAGGTAACAGCAGGCCCAGGTTTCCCCTGCATGCTTGTCATCACTTCCACCGTGGTGGATGTTTCCTTCACCTCACAGGAACTTGCCCTTCACCTCTAGTAATCTCCCTATAATTACTGAGTTCCTATTATCTGCCTGGAACACTGCTACATTTTGTCACATCATCTGTCTGAGAAGGAGAGGTTGCTAACATTTCCTCTGCCTTGCACGCAAAGATCTTGGGCTCAGGAAGCCTAACTCAGCTCCCAGGGGGTTCAGAGCCGAGGAGTCCTTGCCTGACTAACACCAGACCTGCACAGCTCCCCCAGCACTCACAGCTGAGGAGGTAGGGTGGTACCTCAGGCAAAGAGGGGGCTTGCCTGGGGGCGTCACTGTTGCTGGAACTGTCCAACTCTGTTTTGTGGGCCAGCTTGGAGTAACTTGAGTGGTCAGTACCTGGATCAGTTAGTGGATCTTGCAGGGTTCATGTGGGAAAGAACTCTGACCTATCAGAGTCCTCAACAATGGGGTGGGCAGGTCCTAGGGGCAGTGAATTCCCCGTCACCTAAAGTGTGTGAGCAGAGGCTAAGGGATCATTTGACCATTTGGGAGCGAGTCGCACTGGGAAGAGTTTCAGGTTCACAAGCAGTTCATGCCCACAGTCATTGCATTTATCGTTCTTTGTGTCTGAAGGTCTTTGTGTGTGCCTTCTTGTCTTTGAGATCTCAGTTTTAATGGCCCCTCCTCTAGGAAGTCTCCCTTTATTACTCACTCAAGGTAGGTTTCTTCTTCTCCCACTCTGCCATTCTCTATTTCAGAGAACTATCTGATTCCTACATAGCATTTTTCACAGTTTATAATTATTTAGTGTGTTTGCTTGTTTAACATCTCCATCCCTGGTACAGACCAAGTTGTTTTGTTTACTGTCTGTATCCCCAGTGCCCAGAACATAGTAGGTATTCAACATGCATATTTTAATGGATGAATGGATAAATAGATAGGTGGATGTATAGGTGGGTGGGTGGGTGGATGGATGGATAAATGAACAGATGGACGGATGAATAGATGAATGGGAAGGTGGATGGATGGACTACTTCCCAGGGTTTCAGGTTCAAGCTTCTCTGTGTTCAGGACATCCATATGTGTACATTCTCTGTAGAGAGCTTCACTGTGTGTGGTTTCATCTTCAGTTCCCATGGACAAGATTTATGACTTCTCCTTAGGGGTCACTGTAGTGAGCTGATTAGGAGATAATTACAAGAGAAAATTTTTATGTTTTTGACCCCAGAATTAACACATGAACTTTGATGAAGAGGAAAGTCAGACATTGGGCAAATTCATTTGCATATAGTTTAACATGCCTTTTCAGCATGTAGGCCGCTAATAAAAAATGGCTATCTTTCAGGGCATCTGGGTGGCTCAGTGACCCTTGATTTCAGCTCAGGTCATGATCTCACAGTTCATGGGTTCGAGCCCCGCATTGGGCTCTTCACTAACAGCATGGAGCCTGCTTAGGATTCTCTCTCTTTCCTTCTCCTTGCCCCTCCTGCTCTGTGTCTCTGTTTCTCTCTCAAAATAAATAAATAAGCCAAAAAAAAAAAAAAAGCTATCTTTCATGTCCAAATCTCCTCTAGAGGATGTCCTGGATGTCCCAGCTTTCTTAGAGTGTGGACTAAAGACCTCTGGAGATAGGTTCACCTCAGGCCTATTGAATGAGAACCTTGGAAATAGAGCCCATTGTGGGGAGTTTCTGAAGTACCCTGAGATGATCTTGGCTGTAGTGATATCCTCTCTGATTCCAGAGAATGTCAGTGCTTAGGACCCTGGAAAGCTGTCTAGTACAGACCATAACAGATGATGAAACAGGCCCAGAGACGGGCAGTGACCTACCTGAGGTCACACAGCAAATCTGTGGCAGAGATCAGAGTGGAATCTTGTCTTTCTTCTGCTAGGACCTATAGTTTCTTCCTGATAATGGGCAAGAGGGAATGGGATTAGGGTTAAAATAATCATAGTGTTCCCAACCTTAAATTTATATTTAACAGTTAGCCCCAATTTTCTACGAATAATGTCCATTAAATAATTAATGTTCCTTAAAATAGCCTGTGCTCCCTCATGCCTTTTTATTCCTGGAATATCAAACTCTTTCAGATCATCATTAATTAAGATGCTTGATGGCCCCGAGAGGTAGCCAGACACCCACAGAAACTTGGTAATTCATTCTGAATACCCTGAGACACAGTCTCCATTCCAGAATTTTCCCAATTCAAAGACTGCCAAGGGAATGAGGAGGAGGTGGGACTGGAGAGAGACTGTAGTGGGTCCCGAGGGCCACCACGCACCAGGCAGCAGGCAGAGTTCATTCCAAGCACTCTGGCATGTCAGCCTCACGACCTGGTACAGGGGAATTCTCATTTTACAAACTGAGGCCACGGAGGCTCAGACCATGGGGCGATCTCTTCGGCACAGCGGCGTTTGAGAGGGTGGTATATCTGTGTCACATGCTCACCTGTCGAGGCCAAGGTGCTGACTTGTCCAATGCTGTTTTTAAAACACGCTTTCCTTGTTTGATTAGTCCTTGACCAGCGTGGCTGAGTGGAGTGGACGGTGTTCATCCTGGGATGAAGCAGAGATGAAGAGAGGTCTGCAGAGTTGGGGTCTGGGGTTGGACAGAGGCCACGCTGCAGAGAACCTTCCTCAAGGTGACTAGTTATTTGTAAGTCTGCTTTGGGTTATTTGTGAGTGACCTTCCCTCACACTCATCATGGCCTTCCCAGGTACCACGCCCAGTCACCTCTGGGTGTTTGTTCTTTCATTTATTCAACCAGTATTTATTCAGCATCTCCTATGTGCCCAGCACTGTTTCAGATGCTGGGAAAACAGCAGTGAGGAGGAAGAAACTTGCGGGTGACACAAGCAATAAATCAGCAAGCTAATTAATTAATTACTGACTGTGACCCATGTGATGAAGGTCGCAAATGTTGCTGTGGTTCAGGGCGTTGAGGAGGCAGGCCACGTCAGGTAGCATGGCCAGGGAAGGCCTCTCTGAGGGATGGAGATTTTAGACTGAAGGATGGGGAGGGTCCAGCTGTTTGAAGATGGGTTGCAAGGGTGCCCCAGGCCTGTGCTGAGGCTCAGGGGTGAGAAAGATTTGATGCGCTTGTGGAATCCAGTGGAGACTCCCCACTGCTCTTCTGTGTGGTGGGACAGTGAGGGTATGGGGAGGGTGAGCAAGTGGGTCTGGGCTGGTTCTGCAGGATCATAGCACGAGGGCGGTTTAGTCCTGGGTAAGGAAACGGGTGTGTGTGGGTGGAGGGGACACTGGAGGGGTCGGAGCAGAAGAGTGACATGAACTGACCTATGTCCTACGAGATAACTTTGGCTCCAGAGTATACAGAGGTGGGGGCAGGTGGCTTCAGGGAGCCCAGGTGAGAGGTCCTAGTGGCCTGGTTTAGGGGCAGAGTGGTGAAAGCACGAGCCAAGGTCACACCCAGATCTATTTGGTGGAGGAAAGGATACCTACCAAGGCTGACTTCTGGCTGTTGGAAGCTCCCTCTGAGCCAGGGTGGAGACTTTTCTTTCATTGGACAGGTGACAACCCAGAGGCCCCCAAGGGTGAAGTTCTCCCCAGTGGGTGCAGCTCTAGGCAAGGGCTCTGTCCCCCATGTGGCTGGGCTGAACCCGGGGACCTAGTCCCTCAGAAAGTAGGTGAATCTGGCTTAAGAGAGATCCCTGCCCTGCAGGCACACAGCCTCTGTTTACAGTGAGCCCCTCCCCTGGGCTCAGAGAGGAAGTCACTGTCCAATGTGGGGAGAGGAGAGGCCCAGGTAGGATGTAGTTAAAGAACTACACTCTGCAGGAGCTCTGATGGTGGACAGAAGGAGGCCTTTCTGGAGGAGGCAGTGAGGGAACCATAGGACCAAAGACCTAGACAGCAGGGATGTGAGAGATGCCAGTGAGAGTGGAGGGTGGTGGTGGGTGGGTAGTAGGTAGGAGAGAGCTTCAGGGAGCACTGTTTTGGGATTTAGGGTTAGCCTCATCTGTCTGGGCTGGGAGACAGGAGACGTGGCTTGTGGCCTCAGTTCTGTTCTGAGTCATCAGCTGTGTGAAGTGTAGAGTTCTCCCCACCAGCTGAGCCTCTAAGGGGTGCTCCTCAGCACTCCCTGTTTATGGTAAAAGTAACCTCCCCAACTCTCTCAGAAGATTTACAAATCTATTTCATATGTTAAAAAGTAGTTAATTATTTAGATCAGCATACTATTAAAGATTGCATTACAAAGTTTATGTCTAATGCCATTGTTATACAGAAAGAGACATTTTTTATCTTGCTCCTTTAAAAATAAATGCACACAATTAATTTGTTTTGAATTAATTATGTAACAAACTGTACAGTTTGCTGACAAATACATCTTTAAGTGACAGATCTTATTTGATTTGGGGAACAAATCCACGTGAAAATGGAGACTGACATTTAATCATGTTGATCATCAAAACAGAAAAACTGCTGTCATGGCTTGATGTTAGGGATTTTTACATTTTGTGGCTAAAATAAAAGCCGTTGGCTTATTGGTTAATTTTGAGGTTTTGTTTCAAATTGACTAGATAGGAATGAAGGTCTCAGGCTGGTGTTGGTAAGACCTAGTCAAGGAACACATTGTGGGTTTCTTTTTCCCTCCCACTACATGAAAAGCTGAATTGGTTGTACTCATGCCTGAATTTTCTCTCTTTATAATTGGTTTTTGAGGTGAGGGAAGCATGTGGATGTGCTTCATAAGGACTGTGATCAGATGGCCCCAGTGAATGTTAGTTACCATGAGGCACATACAGCGAATTATCATCATTTCAGTGATGTTCACTAACTTGTATTTCAGATTCACTGTCGTCAGTCTTCCTGTCCTTAACCAAATTCTGTTGTGGATACAAATGAAACAGTGTATGAGTAAGAATGTGAACTTGAGCTGTATACAGCCAAAATCCTACAAACAAATGTGAAATTACAGCAGTGACAGTGCTCCTAACATGCTCACTACAGTGCCTGGAATATACTAGGTGCCCAATAAAAGTTAGCTATGGTGATGCTGATGACTAATGCCATGAAGGAGAGGGACGTGGCACACAGTGTGTATAATATGGCATTTAGTCCAGAGGGAGGGCTGTGGAGCTAAACTTCTGTGTGACCACGAGCAAACTGATTAATCTTTCTGTGCTTCAGTTTTTTCATCTGTAACGTGGAGATGATTAAGATGCTTTCCATAGATTTGGTGTGAGGTTTAAATGAATTAATATATGCAAAGTGCTAAAAATGTTATTTTAAAAAACTTATCGTCATCATCGTATTGTCATGTCAAGGGAGGCTTTGCAGAGGAAATGACTTTGAGCTGAGCTATGAAAGATGAATGTGGTAGCTAGGCAACAGTGGGAGGGACAAGCATCCCAGGCTGAAGGAACAGCCTGTACAAATGCCCTATGGTGGGAAGGATGGTGGTGCATTTGGTTAGCTGAATAAAGCTAGTGGGGCTGTAGCTAAGTGATCAAGGGGGAGGGTGGTGGGACATGGGGCTGGAGAGATAAGCTGGAACCAGAGCATGTAGAGGCTGGGAGGCTTTGCTAGGGCTTTTTTTTTTTTTTTTTTTTTTTTTTTTTTGGTGTTTATCCTCAGAACCGAGTGCCAACCAAGGGTTTTAAGCAGGGGAGAGTCCAAATCTGATCTGCCATTTGAAAAGCTCCCTCTAGTGGCTTTGGAGAGAATGAACGGGAAGCACCCATGAGGCCTGTGGTGGGTGGGGCTAGTCTGGATGCATGAGAGCTGAGAAGACTGTATCTAGTAGGTGGACCCCACAGGAGCTGGTGATGAGTGGGGTAGATGTGAAGCGTGAGGAAGTGGATGGAGGCAAGGCCAACTTCCTCTTTCAGTTCATGTAGCCATTGGGTGGACGATGGTGTCTGAGAATGACGTTGTTGGGGTGAGTTGCTTTACCTCTCTGAGCCTCAGTTTCATTTGTACCCTCCATCCTGTTGTGAGGACTGTTAAGAGAACACATGAAAGTCAGCACATCCCCTAAAACGTGTCTTCTTCCTCCACACTCAGTACCTGAGACCTGCCCCTCAGCTATCATGGGTGTGGGTAGGATGGAAAGTTACCTATCACCCACATTTAAGTCTCTGGGTCTTCACTTCTCATCTATAAAGTGGGGACCAGAACCCCCAACTCCAGGTTTCTATGAGCCCCTGAAGGATGATGGAGGTGAAGGAGCTTTCTGCCCATGGAGGGCCATACTTATATGGATCATGGTCAGTCAGGGGCAGGCAAGTCTGGGTCTCTGAGACGTTTCCTCTTCCCACCCCCTCCCTTCTGCAGCATGCTCCAGCATATCCATTTATGTGTGCAGAGTGTGCGTGGACACACATTTGAGCCCACACATTCCTCTTGACACATGCACACCCCTTCATAGTACCCACATCCACACATCCCTCAAAAGATTTTAACTTAGAAGGTCTCCAAAGCTGTGCAGTCCAGCAGAAATAGAATGCAAGTCACACGTATAATTTTAAAATTTCTTGTAGCCACATTAAAAAATAAAAAGAAACTGGTGAAACTGATTCTATTTTATTTAAAAAAATTTTTTAGGGGCGCCTGGGTGGCTCAGTCGGTTGAGCATCCAGCTTCCACTCAGGTCATGATCTCGCGGTCTGTGAGTTTGAGCCCTGCATCGGGCTCTGTGCTGACAGCTCAGAGCCTGGAGCCTGCTTCGGAGTCTGTGTCTCCCTCTCTCTCTGCCCTTCCCCCGCTCATGCTCTGTCTCTCTCTCTCTCTCTCTCTCAAAAATAAATAAACATTAAAAAAGTTTTTAAAAATGTTTTAAATATTTATCTATTTTTGAGGTGGGGGAGGAGCAGAGAGAGAGGGAGACACACACTCTGAAGCAGGCTCAGGCTCTGAGCTGTCAGCACAGAGCCTGACGTGGGGCTTGGATTCACAGACTACAAGATCATAACATGAGCTGAAGTCAGATGCTTAACCAACTGAGCCATCCAGGCGCCCCTTAGTGAAACTAATTTTAATACTATATTTAATTTAACCCAATATAGCGAAAATATCAAATAATATTATATAATCAAAATAAAAACTTATTAATGAGATATTTTAAGTCCTTTTTCTTTTTTTTTTGTGCTAAGTCTTAGAAACCCGTTGTATATTTTACACCTTTAGGACGCATGTGGCTAGTGGCTACCATACTGGATAGCGCATCTCTGGATTATCTGCCCATTCAACAGATGGGGAAACTGATGCTCAGAGAGGGCCAGTGACTGGCTCTTGGCTTTATCCCCTGCCGTGGAAGGTTTCCATGATGCCCCACTGCCTGCAGAGTGGCTCCAGTACAGCTCCCACAGGCAGCCTCCAAGGAGAGGTGGTGCCTGCACAACCTCTTATCGAACCTGCTGACCTTGATCTTCCTCTGAGGGAGTGTCAGCTGGAGGCACTGGGTTCATAGACAGGGAGGGAATGCTTGGGCCTGCCCCTTCACTTACACCCCCACACGGGGTGACTGGAATGGAGCCACATGGAAGGCATACAAGGCTGAGATGGGTGTAAACATGGTGGGCACAGTAGGTATGGTCCTGGGGTCAGTACATCCATTCTGCTTGCCCTGGTTCCACCGTTAGCTGCTGAGGCTAGAGTTCACTGACAGTGGGTGGCTGACCCAGATCTACAAAGGTGGCTGTGTCTTCAGGATAGACAGGAGGTAAGGAGTCCCCTAGAACAGTGGGTCAGAGCCTTTTAGCTTGTGCTCAACTGCTGTTGAAAGCCTCTGCATTAACTCTCCCATGGGGCTCCAGGATGAGGCCCAGCTAGAGTTGGGTCCTTTGAGAGCAAGGTTCAAAGGCTGGGCCATGGAGGGCCTACAGGCCATAGGGGTTGGAGAGGAGCAGGTTCCCAGGAGGTTTCCTGGCCCTTGGAAAGGAGGCAGGACATCTGCCACACTCTCAGTACCAAGTGCCATCAAGTTTAATCCTCTCAGTGGCCCGTGGGGGAGATCGTACCGTGACCATCCCCGTTTTACAGATGAAGAAATGAGGCTCAGCAGGATAAGGGAGCCTGCCCTAATTCCCACCATCGGTAATGGGAGGAGCTTGGGTTTATTTCCGACCCTGTGGTAGGGGTGCTTTAGTTTGTCATTTAAGCCAAACAAGCTCCTTTGCTCAGATCTCTTGCCAGCCTCCTGTCCCAGAGAGCCAACGGCCTTGTGGGTCAGGGTTACCTCAAACATGACACACCCAATCCCAGATCCAACTGGCCTCTATTCTGTCCCTTTTCTGGAGACAGAAGGCTCTCAGAGCTTGGAGTTAGACTCCCAGAAATCACTCTGAACTCCTGCCCCTCCCTCAACCCCATGCCCAGGGATTCACTCTCTCACTCATTCAACAAATATTGAGCACCTACTATGCCTAGGCATGGTTTTAATCTCAAAGAAGTCCCTATACAAAATGGACAAAGTGTTCTACATTATGTCTCACAGAGACAGACTAAACAGTAAGCACAAAAAAAAACAATTGATGTGTGTCAGATGTATATCTCCATTGCTATGGAGAAAACTGAGCTGGGTAAGAGAAATTGGGAATCTTGGTGGGGGGTGGGTTGCAGTTTTTAATAGGTGGTCAAAGTATGCCTTAAAATTTTTTTAACGTTTATTTTTGAGAGAGAGAGAGAGAGACAGAGCATGAGTGGGGGAGGGGCAGAGAGGGAGACACACACATAATCTGAAGCAGGCTCCAGGCTCTGAGCTGTCAGCACAGAGCCCAGTGCGGGGCTTGAACTCACAAACTGCAAGACCATGACTGAACCAAAGTTGGACGCTTAACTGACTGAGCCACCCAGCTGCCCCCAGAGTATGACTTTTAAAAAAGCGGACACTGAGCAAGGACTTAAAGGGACCAAGAGAACTACTTATGGGTATATTGGAGGGAAGAACATTCCAGGAAGGGGAAGAGCAGGTGCAAAGGCCCTGAGGAAGAGATGGGCCTTGCATGTTCATGGAATAGCAGCGTGTGGGCATGGAGGAGTGAGAAGGGAAGAGAGAGGTTAGTCATTAGAGGTTAGTCAGAGAGGAAACAGAGAGCAGGGAGAACATGCAGGGCTTCATAGGACCTTGGTTTCTACTCTCAGTGTAATGGGCAGAGGAGCGAAGTACTCCCACATGCCTTCTGAAAGTCTCAAGTGGGGAGGCAGGGAGGCCAGTGAGGAGGCTGCTGCCAAATCCAGGTGAGATAAGACAGCTAGGGCCAGGGGTGGGTGGGAACAGAGTAGGTCCAGCCAGCAAGGCTTGCTGATGGATTAGATGTGAAGTGTGAGAGGGAAGGAGTCTGGGGTGACTCCCCTTGAGTGTGGCCTGAGCAACCAAAACATGGAGTCACTACCCCCTGTGAGGAGTATGGCGGTGGGTGGAGTGGGTTGGGGGAAGACCAGGAGTCCAAGCTGCATGTGTGGGGGTTCAGATGCCTCCTAGACACCCACGTGGAGATGCTGAGCTGAGTTCGTGGGCTTGCATGCAGAGTGAGGTCTGGGCCGCGGTTGCTTGCATGGAGGCAGAGTGAAGCCACTACCTGCAACTGTCGGCAAGGGCTGTGTCCCAGGGACCTGGGTCGGAGGAGGGCACCAAAAAGGAGTGGCCAGTGGAACAGGAGGAGGACCAGGCTGCTGCGGGTCCAATGAGAGGAAGACCGAGCTTTAACCAACATGGAGGTCATCAGCGACCACAGTTCTCCAGGTCTAGGCGGGTCTACCTTCCCCCCATTGTAGGTTGAATAATGACCCTCAAAGATGTCAGCTCCTAATCCCTGAAACCTAACGTGGAAAAGTGGTCTTTGCAGATGTGATGAAGTGATGGATTCTGAGATGGGAAGTTGTGTGCGTAGGCCCTAAATAGAATCACAGCTGTCCTTATGAGAGGGGCGCCCAGGGATCGGACACAGGCCAAAGGAAGGACAGTGTGAGTGCGACGGTGAGGTTGGAGAGAGGGCATGAGTCATTTAATGCCGGTGGCCCTTGGGAGCTGGAAGAGGCAAGGAATAGATTGAGTGTGGCCCCGCTGACTCCTTGATTTCAGATTTCTGCCCTCTGGAACTGGAGAATAAACCTCTGTTGCATTAAGCCACCAAGGGTGTGGCAGTTTGTTACAGCGGCCCCAGGAAACGCATATACTCCCTCTGGCTTCAGATACCTTCCTTGCCCTCATCTGAGTCATCAGCTTCCAACAAGTGTACTGTACCAGCCTCCGCACGAGACTACCACTCCTGCCTGCCTCCAGCCCTGCCCTCCACACACAGCCTGACTGGGTCACTTCCCACCCGAATTCCCTCAGCACAGAGCCCACATTTATTAGCCCCAAATGCAAGGCTTTTCCTGGCACTCCCCCGCCTACTCTCCATGCACCTTCGTCACCACTGCCTTCACCACTTCTGCTGCAGTTACATCAGCATGTTCTCTCAAGCTTCTGAGCCTTTGCACCTACTGTTCCCTCCACTTGGAACACGCTTTCACCAGATATCCCCAGGTATCTCCATGACGTCTCCCCATTGACTTCAGGTCTTTGCCCGAAGACCTTCCCTGATGACTGATTTCCAAGTGCAATCTCCTGTTCACCCTCACATTTCTGATTCCCTGCCCAACCTTGTTATTCTCCATGGTACTTACCTCTAGCTATGTATTTAACTTACTTGTTCATTATCCGTTGCCCTCCTCCCCCCACCCCCAACCCTGCCCCATTAGGATTATATTCCACAGGGGTAGGCCATTTAGACTGGGTGGCTTAGATAATGAACATTTATTTCTCACAGTTCTGGAGTCTGAGAAGCCTAAGATCAAGGCGCTGGCAGGCAGGTCCCATGTCTGGTGAGAGCTCGGGGCTCTCATCCCCTTATATGGTGCACATCCCATCCTGGGGCTCCAACCCATTGACCTCATCCAGGTTGAATCACCTCTAAAAGACCCCAGCTCCAAATACCTTCAGACTGGGGATTAGACTTCAACGTATGAACTGGTTGGGGTGGGGGGAAACACACATTCAGTGCATAGCAGGATGGCTTCAAGGTGATCTGTAACGCCTTCTGGGACCCTCAATCCCTTGCGGTCCTCAAGGCCAAAGATTCCTGACTTTTCTGAGCCATGGTCCTCTTCTCTGAACAAGCCTTCTAAGTGCATAAAACAAAATGGATTAGATTACAAAGGATTCTGAGTATATTAAAATGCAGTTACCAAAATATTAGGAAAACATTTTTGATATAATAATAAATGTGCTTCTTTATTAACACACTAAATACCAAGGACTAAGGACGGTCTAATTAGTATCATAATTTAGAAGCCATGATGAGTGTAAACAATCTTTCAAGATAGCAGCAGTGATAGGAATGTGGCATGAAAATATCTGTGATTTCTCTTGGCGACAGTCATGGGCACTGCAAATACTGTGGTTTGCTGTTAGCATTCACAAGGGAAGGAAATGATACATTTCAGTTAGAGGTGAGTGAAGAGAAAGATGTAATCTTTTTTTACTTCCAAAGTTGCCAACCCCCCTTCCATTACGATTCCCCCATCTCTGCTGGAGCTGGAGGTGAGCCGGGAAGGGCTTGGACCCCAGGACTTTTCAACACAGAGAGGTGCCCCTGAGGAGCTTGCCCTCCATGGCTAGAATGGGGGCGGGGAGGATGGTGGGATTTGAGGGGACAAGCCCAGCAGCGGGCAAACCCGATATCTGTGCAGGCCCTGCCCCTTCCTCCCTGCAGCCCTGGTGAGTCACAAAACGTCCTTTCTCAGGAAGACCAAATATAAACAGTTCAGCATTATCTTGAGAACAAGATGTTTGTTTACTTTTTAAAATTGCAGACATGGCAGAGCACTCAGGCCTACAACTGCAATTAATAATAATTTAGGTCAGTCTCTCCTGGGGTGAAGCTGCATCCTGATTTTAGAGAGGAAGACCAATCTTTTCCTTGTTTTGTGTTCAGGTAACATCATGTTGCTTATCTCTTCTTAGTCGTAGATATTTGTATTGCTTCCCCCCTCGCCTCCCAGATGATACAAGCAATACATACTCATTGTAAAAATTTCAAAACACTACAGAAAGTGAAATTTCCCCCATTTTAACTCATTCCCCGGAGAGAACCACTGATAATGGAGTAGAATATATCATGCATGCCTTTTGTTGCCACGCGTGTACTTACGCACATTACCATACGTAGATTTTTGTTTTTCCAAATAGCATCCTATGAAAATTGCTCTACAGCTTACACCTTTCACCTAAGATATCACAATTATTATTTGTCTATATATCTGTCTCCTTAACTAGGAATTTGAGGTTCAGAGGGAAATCCTGTACTTTTATTAATCTGTAAAGCTAATACCTTGCCCAATAATTTGTAAATAATAGGATTTAATATATATTTGGCAAACAACCAAATTAATGAATAAATGATTTTTTTTCCAAAATGATATCATAAACACCTTTCTGTGTTTGTCCATTGAACAATGCTTCATTGTTTCAGGGTTGCTGCGAGTTAAGCTGTGTGGATGTGATGAACTCTTTCAATAATCACTAATAGGTACTTGGACTTGGATTATTTCCAATTTTTCAAGTTTATATCTGTTCTGCACTGAGTATGTATGTATGTATCTGTCTATAGAAATATAGAAATGTATATATATATGTATATGTACATATATATGTATCTTTGCATACTTCTTTATGCATTTTTTAGACTCAGAGAAAGGCTTATTTTGATAGATATTGCCAGGTTGCCCTTTTGATAGGTTGTACCAAATTGCAATACTATCTATCACCAGAGAATCTGCTTTTCTGTTCTCTAACACTGAATATTAAAAAAATATACATACTTTTGAAATTTCAAGCTTACAGAAAAGTTGCTAGAATACAAAGGACTCCCATTTACCCCTCACCCAGATTCCCAGATTGTTAACATTTGATCACATCTGTGCTATCTCACCATTATTTTTTCTCTGCATCTGTGGAGGGCAAACCACAGACATAATATCCTATCATCTCTAAACATTGCAGTGTGTGTTTCCCCAAACCATGTGTGTTCTGCTATGTAACCTCCATGCAGCTCTCCAAATCAAGAAACCAACTTTGGTGCCAGTACCCCTATCCAATGCACAGACCTCATTCAAATCAATTGTCCCAACCATGTGCCTTTTCCCTCTGGTCCAGGATCTTCTCAAAGAATATGTATTGCATTTAGTTCTTTTTTTTTTTTTTTTTTTTTTTGCATTTAGTTCTTATGTGCCTCCAATCTCCTCTAGTCTGGAACAACTCCTCCATTTCCCCCTGTGTTTTGAGGCCTCCATAGTTCCAGGGGGTATCGGCCTTATATTCCCTAGGTTGACCCTCAACCCAGATCTACCTGATATGTCCTCAGTTGCACTCAGGTCATGCTTCTTGGGCAGAAAGACCATAGAAATGATGCTGTGCAATTTCAGTGCACTGTGTCAGGAGGCACATGGCAGTGACCCATCCCATCCTGGAGATGTTAATCTTGATCCCTGGTCCCGTTGGTGCCTGACAGGTTTTTCTATCTTAAACTTATCATTACCTTCTTGTCTCTGATCAGTATATTGTCTGAGATTATTCCAATACTCTGTTCCTTGTCAAACCTCCTCCATGGACAGCTCCTGCCTGGATCAACCACTTCCATGGTGGTTGCCAAGTGGGAATTTTCTATTCCCATCATTCCTTCTGTACTAATTAGTTGGCCTTCTGTTGTAAGGAAAAGCTTTTCCTTTTGTCCCATTTATTTGTATCAGCAGGAGCTCATTGATCCCTATTTTGTAATCCATTTCTATCATTACTTATTTTGATGCTCAGATTGTCCCAGATTTGCTCAGTGGGAGCTGCTTCAAGGACACAGTATCTTCTGTGTCCTTTTGACTTGACTCCATCATTCATCAATCATTTCCTTCCCTTCTGGCACAATGAGATATTCTAGGCTCATCCTCTCATGTTGCATTTTCCTTGACTCATTTCTTTGGAAATGGAATCCGTCATTTCTTTGATTGGCCCTGGTATATTTCAGTGGAGGATGGTATTTAAAACCAAGATATGAATACACTCAGTATGCTCATTGCTTCTGTCTACCTATCTGTGTATCTATCTGTATAATCAATGTAATCCATGCGTATGTGTATCTGTCTACCTATCTATATATGTACACATATACACATATAGTCATTTACTCATCTTTAAATTATTTCCATACTTATTTGTGTACATATTATAGAACCATGAATTCATATAGATACCTCCATTTCCAATCCAGCACCTCAGGGTTCTTTCTATCCTTCCTTTTACATTTGTAAATATCTTCTTAGGCAGTTAAAATCTTGGTTCTCCTTATCCTCAATATTTATATTTATTTGCTCGGTTGGTTTACTGATTTGGTTGATGTAACCCATCTCCTAACTTGCCTTCTGTCTTCTCTGCCCACTAGCTCAGCATCTGCCTCACCATCTTGCGACTTTGGCTACTCTGTCAGCCCACACTCCATGCAGTTCCTGAAGCCTCCCTCACCACCCAGCCTCTTCAGCCATCAGGCACATTGGCCCCAGACTTCTGTGTGATCCTCCCCACTGCCAGCCCTGAATCCATGGCCACTGACTAGCACCTCCACGCTCCTACTCCCCGTCAGTGTTTTCAGTTACTAAATATTGCAAATCTTATAGTTTAAAGGAATGTTGGTGTTGTAATTTGAGGTCTTTAATCATTAGTGAGGTTGAGCATCTCTTCATGTGATTTCTTATTGAATTGCTTATTTATTTTGCCCATTTTTCTACTAAGTTCAGCTATGTTCTTTCCAGTATGAAAGAGTTCTTTGTACAGTAGAGACCTTGGCTTTTGGTCATATGCTACAGTTTATCTTGTGATTTTGTTTATGGTGTTCATTACCATTTAAAAATTTCTACATGATAAAATCAGCCTTTTTTTTTTCAAGGTTTCATATTCCCCAATATATTTTTTTCCTAGCATTATAATCATTTAAAAAATAATTAAGCCATTGATGTCTGGAATATATTTTAGTATTAGGATAAAAATTGGGAATATTTTTCCCCCAAAGGGCCAGACAGTTGTCCCAACATCTTTTACTGTATAATTCATAATTTTCTGACTAACTTAAAATGTTGCTATTATTACAGATTAAACTTCAATGTATATATTTGAACTTAATTGGATTCTCCATTTTGTTCTACTGATTTGTCTATCTCTTTAGGCAACATGCCACATCATTGATTACTGTAGTTTTATAATACATTTTAATACCTGATAAGGAAAAAAATCCCCCTTCGTTGTTCTTTTAAAAGAATTTTTACAGCTCTATACATTCATTTTTCTTGGCAAAGTTTAGAATTATTTTGCTAAGATCCCAAAAAATGTTTTCGAGGTTTTAATTTGGATTGCATTAAATTTTAGCAGAATTTGGAAGAATTTATATCTTGATGATATTAGAATCCTCATAGAAGAAGGTATCTGTTACTATTCATGCAAGTCTTTACTTATATTTTGTGTCCCTACATAACATTTTATATTTCTCTGCACTATAGGTTCTGCACGTTTCTTGTTATGTTCATTCCTAAGTATTTTCTTATTTTTGCTGCTGTTAGGAAATGAGTCTTCTATTCCATTGTATTTTCTGATTAGCTATTACTCGTATATACAAAAGTATACTGAGAGGAAGCAGTCCCTGATGGTTAGATAGATGGGCTTTGGAATGAGGCTACCTGGATTTCCATCTTGGTTCTGTCATTCACAAGCTGTATTGACTGTGGGCTGGTGACTTTGCCTCTCTGAGCCTCAGTTCCCTCATTTTTAACATAAGGATAAAAATAGTGCCTATTTGATGGCAGTGTCCCTGGTACATAGTAAGTTCTTAATAACCAGTAGCTATTATTATTTAAAATTTTTGTAATAAACTATTTTCCTGAGCTATTATAATGTATACATTTTCTGAATTACTGCTTTATTATTTTTATATTCTTGTTTTGAATTGTTTCTTTCTTTAAAAGTTTTTTTAACATTTCTGTTTAGTTTTTGAGAGACAGGGGCAGAGCATGAGCAGGGGAGGGGCAAAGGGAAAGGGAGACACAGAACCCGAAGCAGGCTCCAGGCTCTGAGCTGTCAGCACAGAACCTGACACGGGGCTCAAACCCCTGAACTGTGAGATCATAACCTGAGCTGAAGTCGGACGCTTAACTGACTGAGCCACTCAGGCACCCCTTTCTTTCTTTTTAAAAAAAAAATGTTTATTTATTTATTTATTTTGGAGGGAGGCAGAAGGAGAGGGAGAGAGAGAATCCCAAACAGGCTCCACACCCAGAGCAGAGGCCTGCTAGGGGATTGATCTCACAACTGTGAGATCATGACCTGAGCTGAAATCAAGAGTCAGATGCTTAACCAACTGAGCCACCCAGGCACTAACATAGGTTTTATTTAGGAATTATGTAGTTTTCATTTTGATTTAAAATGACTTTTCACAGTTATTGAGGCTTAGTTTTATATATAAAAGGACCCAAAGCTCAATTCTTATCCTTTGTTTTTTTTTTCTTGTAATGTTTTTATTTATTTTTGAGACAGAGAGAGACAGAGCATGAACAGGAGAGGGGCAGAGAGAGGGGGAGACACAGAATGCGAAGCAGGCTCCAGGCTGTGAGCTGTCAGCACAGAGCCCGATGTTGGGGCTCAAACCCATGAACCATGAGATCATGATCTGAGCTGAAGTCGGATGCTTAACCCACTGATCCACCCAGGTGCCCCTCTGGGCTATCTTTAATAGTCCTTCCTGTTTCTCACCTATTTGATGGTAGCACAGTGGGATTATTCTGGTGCATAATTCCTTACCTTGGTTCCAACCAATCCTATTAATCTTATCTGTTATCACCTTATCTTTGGTTTCTTTGGAGCTGTGATACATTTGTGGTCTAATTTTTTTTTTTTCTGTTTCCTTTCTTTTTGGCTGTATCTTTTTCCAAAACAGAGTCTCTGTTTTTAGCATGATCTATTTCTTCCTTTCTTTCCTGTTGTCTTTTGAAAATTTCGGGGCGCCTGGGTGGCGCAGTTGGTTGAGCGTCCGACTTCAGCCAGGTCACGATCTCGCGGTCCGTGAGTTCAAGCCCCGCGTTGGGCTCTGGGCTGATGGCTCAGAGCCTGGAGCCTGTTTCCGATTCTGTGTCTCCCTCTCTCTCTGCCCCTCCCCGGTTCATGCTCTGTCTCTCTCTGTCCCAAAAATAAATAAACGTTGAAAAAAAAATTAAAAAAAAAAAAGAAAATTTCCATAGTTTTGATGTTTCATGTTGTTATTTAAGCTTATTTATTTTTGAACCAGAGTGGTTTCATCAGGCCTATTATTTACCCGAATTTAGAACAGCTGGATTCTCCCTCACCTCCTTCAGGTGGTCCCAGCTTCAGAGAAGGTCTCCTTCTGAGGCTGAGTCTTTGCCATAAGAGCAGTCTGCTTCAGGCCACGAGTCCAGCCAGGTTCTTCTGCCTTCTCATAAGGCTGAGTTCTAGGGATTCTGCTCCTCTGCCTATTCACAGGGAGGGAGAGAGGCCAAGTGGATCATTCTTCACATTCCACATCTTTCCTGGAGCTCCCTCAGCCCACGGGAGATGCTGTTGCCTCTCTCTGTTCTGTAAAGCTTTTGTTTGTCATCACAGTGTTTTGTCCTGGTGGTTACCCCCTTGAAAGTGTTCTGCTTCCCCTTCAGCTAGAAGACGTATCGCAGGTTTGTCTGAGTTTGGCCAACTTACTGTTTTGTGGAGTAAGGAAGAGTCTTCTAGACCGCTGGTTCTCATATTGGGGCAATATGGCCTCCTACCCCCAGGGGACACTTGGCAAAGTCTACAGACACCTTTGGTCGGCAGGATTTGCTCAAAACTGGTGGAGCCTTCGTGTTCGATGCCAAGATTTTGTTACAGATTAGTTTTTCCATAAAAACCATTTTGAACCCCCTCGCCCCAATTAATTTTTGTTCATTCTATTCAGAGAGGGGACATTTAGTAAGTCTGCATTTATTGTATCATCTTTTCTCGAATGTTTCAGATAATTTTAAAGAAAACCTCACAAAATAATTTAGCCATTTGATTTCATATTCCAGAAGCAGCTTTAAGGACCATTTGGCATACATTTTCAAATCGCTCTTTCCTGTGCATTATCTCATTTAACCCTCTAGCAGCCTGTTGAAGTAAATATTATTATGCTCATTTTATAGTGGCTTTCAATCACCTGTGGCTAGTAAGTTAATGTGGATTAGATGTGTCCGACTCCAGATTTTTGTCTTTTTTCCACCATGTGGCACTCCTTTTCAACAAATGAAGTAATGACCTCCTTGTCTTCTGGCGAGTGTGTTTTCTCAAGACATTGCTCACCACCTCTGCTCTACCTAAGGGCATATTTAATTGAACTTAATTGGAATACCTATCCCGGGTTTTAAAAATTACATTACCTTTTCTTTAAAAAAAAAATTTTTTTTTTAATGTTTATTCATTTTTGAGACAGAGAGAGACAGAGCATGAATGGGGGAAGGTCAGAGAGAGAGGGGGAGACACAGAATCCGAAACAGGCTCCCGGCTCTGAGCTGTCAGCACAGAGCCCAACGTGGGGCTCGAATCCACGGACCGCGAGATCACGACCTGAGCCGAAGTCGGACACCCAACCGACTGAGCCACCCAGGTGCCCCACAACATTACCTTTTCTATCTCATTGCTAAGCAACTGCAAAAATGTTAAATGCTGACTCGAAGGGGCACGTGCACCCGAATATTTATATCAACAGCAGCCAAATTATGGAAAGAGCCCATATGGGCTCTTATGGATGGAGCCCATCCATCGACTGATGAATGGATAAAGAAGATATGGTGTGTATGTATGTGTGTGTGTGTGTGTGTGTGTGTGTATGATGGAATATATGTGTGTGTGTATACACACACACACACACACACACACACACACACACATATATATATGATGGAATATTACTCAGTGATCAAAAAGAATGAAATCTTGCCATTTGCAACAATGTGGACAGAACTAGAGTGTATTATGCTAAGCAAAATAAGACAGTCAGAGAAAGATAAATATCATATGATTTCACTCATATGTGGAATTTAAGAAACAAAACAGATGAACATAGGGGAAGGGAAAGAAAAATAAGATAAAAAGAGGGAGGCAAATCATTAGAGACTCTTAAATACAGAGAACAGGGTTCTGGGGGTGCTGGGGAGTGTTGGGGTGGGGGGAATGGGCTAAATGGATGATGGGCATTAAGGAGAGCACTTGTTGGGATGAGTACTGGGTATTACATGTAAGTGATGAATCACTAAATTCTACTCCTGAAATCATTATTATACTCTGTGTTAACTAACTTGGATTTAAATAAAATTTAAAAATTAAAAAAAGCAGGTGTTATTATATGTACAGTTATATGTGAATGTGTTTTTTCCCCCTCTGCCTATTGGAAATGGAAGAAATCTAACAGATGTGGTAGCTCACCTTGGATTGGAATTTTCCACCTAGACCCCTTTCCCAATCTACTATGGGACACATCACCTCATTCGGCCTACCCAGAGGAAAGAACACTGTATTCCTTGTCTCAGCTGTGTGACCAAGAACCCGTTATATAATATTTCTGGGCTTCATCTGTCTCCTGGTAAAAGTGAAAAGTATATGGTTGTATGTTCTTTTTGCCTTTAAGTTTTCAGATTTCATGAAATCCATGCCTGGAAATTGGCCCCAGATCACAGCCTGGGCTTTGCTGTATTTCTGGGTGGCCCTGGAGAAGTTTCTTTGGTCCTCATTTTGCCCATCAGTAAAATAACCTTGTTAAATGGGCCCTGTGTTTTTCAAACTGTGTTCCGAGGAGCCCCAGGAACTGTGGCTGGTGCTCTATATGGTTTTTATTTTATTTTAGAGAGAAAGGGAGAACGTGAGCTGGGGTGGAAGGAAATGGAGAGGGAGAGGGAGAGGGGGAGAGAAGGAGAGGTAGAGGGAAAGGGAGAGAGAGAGAGAGGGAGGGAGAGAGAGAGAGAGAGAGAGAGAGAGAGAGAGAGAGAATCTCAAGCAGAGTCCAGGTTCAGTGCAGAGCCTGATGTGGGGCTCGATCCTATGACCCTGGGATCATAACCTGAGCCAAAACCAAGAGTTGGCACTCACCCGACTGAGTCCCCCAGGTGCCCTGGGTTCTCTGTATGGTTGAGCACTGGGTAAGGCTACATTTGTAACAAGTATTCTATCATTTACAAATTTCAAAGTTGATCTCAGATACCAGCTATTCCTTCCAGGACAGTGTCTTCCCTGAAAGGTGTAAACATTTTTAGAAACTAAAACTTGCTCCTTTAAGCATCATTTTGATTTGATATTGAATGGGCATGAATATGAAGTGGATTTAGATGTCTTGCCTTATTGAATGTAAGAGGCTGAATATGAATATTTTCTTGATGTTAAGGATTATCATTACAAATATCAGCGTGACACAGTGACACCTTGAGGACCTGGTTACGGTGTGAGCAGCTGTCACCCCTTCATGGACTGTGCCCTTGTGAGTGTGCTTCTTTAGTTTGTATGTCTGTTTTTCTAATGATTTCCTCTCCTGCCCATGACCATTGGGCTGTCTGATGTCCTTACTTATTGCACTGAGGGATCATTCTAGACCCTGACAAGAAAGTCTGACCACAGTGAGGCTCATTTTTAGGGGTATCCACACCCCCCTAGCATACCTCTGTCTTCACAAATCCGTTGTCTCCGGATTCATTTATTGGTTGTTGCCAGGGATACATCAAATCCAACACTCTGTCTCTGCTTCCCACTAACAGCACCTTTTCTTGCAAACGCTCCTCATCTCTCTGCCTGACCCCAAGACAGAAACCCGTGGCTCACCCTGGATTCTTCCATCATCCTCAGCTTCACCATCCGCTTAGTTACCCTGTCCTGGATCTGCCCCTAAAACAGCCCAGTAACTTTTCACATCTCCCCTGATTTCTCTGGAAGGAAGAAAAAGACTGGACGGCAAGATAAAACGAAGGAAACGGCTACCGAGCCCCTTCTTTTTTTTTTTTTTCAACTTTTTTTATTTATTTTTGGGACAGAGAGAGACAGAGCATGAACGGGGGAGGGGCAGAGAGAGAGGGAGACACAGAATCGGAAACAGGCTCCAGGCTCTGAGCCATCAGCCCAGAGCCCGACGCGGGGCTCGAACTCACGGACCGCGAGATCATGACCTGGCTGAAGTCGGACGCTTAACCGACTGCACCACCCAGGCGCCCCCCGAGCCCCTTCTTTTTAACTGTAGGCACAGTATAAAGAATTTGACATCAACCAGATGGGGTCAGATCCAACTCTGCTGCTTCTCAGCTCTGTGTCCTTAGCAAAATAACACATCCTTGTTTCCTCATCTCTCAAGTGGGGGCGATAAAGTGCATTTTGAGGATGAAATGACACAGTGGGCCTGGCACATTGTAAGCAGTTGACGTGTTCTAGCCAGCCCTGCATGTCGTTTCTCCCTCCTTCCTTCCTTGCCTCGTGGAGAATCTGTCTATTGAGCTGTACTTTTCCATCCAGGCAAATGCTCTCCGCCATAAGTGTGTGCATTGTTTGGAGTGTGGGCTGTGAGATGAGGCCGTGAGTTGCAAACACATCACCTCCTCCAGTTTCCGTTGCTGGCCTACAAATGTCACGTTCGTCCAAATAGCAATTTCAGGACATAAATTCTTTTCTGATATGTTGGTGCTTCTGAAAAAATTAAATGGAAAGAACATTGAGGTGCCAAGAACATGATGAGCTCACTGTAGAAGCAGAGTCAGCCCTTCCCCCAACCGCCAAAGCTCTAAAATTAGACTCAGCCAACCCTGTGAGGAGGGCTCAGTTCTCTCTTGCCCCCAAAGCAGAGGGTGTCCCATTTGCTCTGAGGACCTGAAGTTTGGGGGCCAGATCCTCAAGGCTGACCCAGAGTTCATAGCATCTCTCACCTCCCTCCCCTTCTATGTTGAGCCAGGTCCCATGGAAGAGGCTGAGCACCTGCCAATCAATGTCTCATTTAATTGTTCTCTCTTTTAAAAATCAGCTGTATTGAAATATAATTTACATGTGAGAAAATGCACCCGTTCTAGGTGTCCAGTTCAAGGAGCCTTGTCAGAAGCCCCCATTCATTAACTACCGACACAGGGGAGACATGGAACATTTTCATCACCCTGATAATTTTTCTTTTGAATTCAGAAATGTTACAACCACCCAGAAAAGAACAGAGGTTAATATTACAAAGTAACATTTACAGACTTGCCACCAAGATTTAGCAAATGTTACTGCTTTGCCATATTTGCTTTGCTCCAGCCTCATTTCTCCTTCTCCCTCTCTCCTCACTCCTTTTATCCACCTTCCCTTTTAAAGAAATGCAATAAAATTCTTTTGAAGAAACAAAACATTATAGATATACTTGGTGCATTCTTCATCTCAATCCCCAGAGGTAACCAGTCACTGCCTGTGTCTTAAAGGTAACATGTCCTACCTACGTTTTGAAACTGTTACTGCATTGTGTATGATCATAGACACAGCATTGTTGGGGGGAGGGAGCTTCTGATATTTACATAAAACAGTGCCAGCGTGTATGACACCTTTTGCAACTTATTTTTGCTCAACATGTGCTTTTATTTTTTACTTGTTTTTTTTATTTTGTTAATGCTTTATTTATTTTTGACAGAGAGAGAGAGAGAGAGAGAGAGAGAGAGAGAGAGAGAGACAGAGCATGGCGGGGGAGGGGCAGAGAGAGAGGGAGACAGAATCCGAAGCAGGCTCCAGGCTCGGAGCTGTCAGCACAGAGCCTGACGCGGGGCTCAAACTCACAGACCGCAAGATCATGACCTGAGCCAAAGTCGGACACTCAACTGACTGAGCCACCCAGGCGCCCCAACATGTGCTTTTAAGATGTATTCACGTTTTTACAAGTAGGTGTGGTCCATTTGCCTTTATGTAGTGTTGTGGTATATGAATGTTTTAAAATTCCCTTATCCAGTCCTCTGTTGGTAGGCAATTAGATTGTTCTTTCTTTCTTCTTAACAAATCAGTGCTGCAGGGAATATTCTCGAGCCTGTGTATTGGAGTTACTCTAGGGTATTTACCCGAAAGTGGAATTGCTGGGTCATAGGGTTGTAGGGCATGCACATCTCCAACTTTACTAAATATTGCCAAATTGCTCTCCAAGGAGAGTACCCATACTCAGACTGTACAAGAGCTCCTATTTTTCCCACCTTCTCTATATTGTTAGATACCCCCTGACCCCCCCCACACCCACTAGTCTACTAGTATTTATGAAAGGTTTGTCAGTTGTTTTAATTTGCATTTCTCTGGTCACCAGTGAAGCTGAGCCTGTTTTCATTTATTTATTGGCCTTTAAAAAAGTTTTTTTCTGTGAATGTCTTGATATTTTTGTCTTCTCATTGCTTCTACTTCTACAAAATAACAAGCAAGGTCAACAGCTGTGAGTGAAAGGTGGTGGGAGTTGGAGATTTGAGGGGAGGGGGAATGGGGAGGGTAGGTTATCTCACTTGGGGTTGCTCAAAAGCAGATCCTGAGATAAGGGTGTATTATATATAGTTAATTTAGAAGGGGATCCCAGGACACACAGGTGGGAGATGGGGAAGTGGGGCAGGGAAGGGAAGGAAGCCAGTAAAGGGTTCATGGTCAAGTCTGTTACCATGGTGGGCAACTGAAGGTCAATCCCACTGGGGGATTCTGGGAGCCACCCCTGAGGGGAGGGCTGCTCCTGATTGAGGATTCCATAGGTCCCTAGCATTTACATAGACTATAGTGGTGGGAAGAGACCTCTGGCCACCAAAGAAAGCCCTTAGGCAAAGACATGCAGATGATGGCAATTAGGAGTTGAGTCAGCACTGAAATGGTCAGGGTCGAGGGCTCATGGGTAGGAGAGTGAATTCACCAGCAACGGGTAGTGGGCTGGCTGGGCAATGCCATAAAGGTTGCCTCAGGGCTAATGGTAGTTTGTTTTATTTATTTGTTTGTTGAGAGAGAGATAGAGAGAGAAAGAGAATCTTAAGCAGGCTCCATGCTTATCACAGAGCCCAACAAGGGGCTCTATCCCACGATCCTGGGATCATGACCTGAACCGAAATCAAGAGTCGGACTCTCAACCAACTGAGCCATAATGGTGGTAGTTTAAAGGTAGCCAGAGAGCATAAGTGCCCAAAGGATCTCAGCCCTCACCAACCCTTTGGCTTACAGATGAGGAACTTAGGGCCCCCCAAGGAAAAGGATTCTTCCAAAATAACAAAGGACCCAGTGCAGTAAAGATGGCAGGCTGTGTCCCTTTCACAGAAGATAAAACAATTTTTAAAATAGTTTTTATTTTACAAAAGTAAAAGATGATTATCGGAGAAAATTCAGAAAATATAGACAGAAAGGTAAAAATCACACCTGTAGCTGTCAACAACTTGGTTTGTATCTTTCTAGGCTCTTTTTTCTAGGCATATATCTATATCTATCTATATCTGTATCTATATCTATATCTATATCTATTTCTATATCTATATATCTACATCTATATCTCTAATCTATATCTAATCTATATCTAATCTATATCTAATCTATATCTATATCTATATCTATATCTATATCTATCTCCATATCATTTTTTCCACATAGTTTTTCTTCAACAAAATTTCAATCACATTATACATGCAGAACATACCTGCCTATAAAATGATTTTGTCTTCACATTACTGTATATCATGTATATCTTTCCAAATCACTGAATATTCTACATAAATCTTAAATGCTCCACAATATTCCATTGTTAAACATTTAAATTGTTTGCACTTTTTTTTATTATTATTATGAACACGATGATAATAAATTTCCTGGAAACTAACTCTGAGAATGACCTTGATTATTTCCTAAGAAAAAATTCCTAGGAATGGAATTGCTAGCTAAGAGTGTAAGCACTTTTTAAGGCTGTTAGTACATATTGCCAGTGTGATAAACTTTGTTAGCTCTGGGAACTTGCACAACTGTTTGTTTGCCCAGTAGCTGAGGCCGACATTCTTGAGTATTGCATGTTGTAATTTTTTACATTGTACAAGATTTCTGTAGGGTCCCCGGAAATGGGTTTGCTGAATAAAAATTTATGCTTGTTTCCTGTGTTTTGATAAACACTGCCAAATCTTCTTTTAAATGTATTTATACCAATTGAATATTCTTATCCAAAAACATGTCTGTTTTTCTCTCTTTTCAGTTAGTTGGGTACAATTAGGTAGCTGTTCTTTTTTCTGTATAGATCATGCACATTTTAAAAAGTTTAATTTTAGGTATATCTTTTGTTTTTTATTGCTGGAATGAATGTGATTTTTTTAAAAATCTGCTATATTTTCTAATTGGTCATTGCTGGAAATGTAAGAAAACTATTGATTTTAGGATGTTTATTTTAAACCATCTACTTTACTGAATCTATTATTATTTCTAATAAGTTTTTAATCGATTTTCTTGGTTTTTTTTCCCTAGGGAGAAAATTATATAATGTGCAAATATTGATCACTTTGCTTTTCCCCCCAAATATCTATACCTCTTGTTTATTCTCTTCACTTCAGAAGACAGGGCAAAATGAGTGGTAATAGTTGTCGCTTTGTCTTTCTTCATGATTTCAGGGGAATGCTTCTGAGTGCCTTCCCATTGGACATGATGCCAACAGTCATTCTACGTGCATGTGTAATTTTTTTTTGTTGTTATGCTACGGAAATATCTTTCTATTCTGATTTCTTATTTTACGAAACATTGCTATCAGGGATAGATGTTGTTTTTAAAAATCAGGTTTTTTGTCATTTATTGTGATGATTATTTTTACCTTTTTACATTAATAGTCTATAAAATTTTGAACAATTGTTGCTTGATCTCACGTTTCTTCTTTTAACATACTATTTCGTTTATTTGCTAATATTTTAGTTAGTGTTTTGCAGGTGTATTCATAATTGGGTTTGTAGTGTTTCATTTTGTGCTTTGTCTGCTCTTTCTATATTGAATCCTGCATAATTTGTAAAAATAATTGGAAATTTTCTTTCATTATGCATCAGAATAATTTAAATGGCAATTGACTTCTGTGATATTTGAATGTTTGAGAGATTTCTGCTTTGTCTGATGTCCACGTTGCAGCTATGCTTTCTTCCTGTTTGCATTCCCGGGAACCTCTTTGCTTTTTGTCTTACTCATAATCTTTCTGAATCATTTTGTTTTACTCAAGTGTTTTGCAGGCATGTGCAAACTGTATTTTGTGTTTTCACCTAAGCAAGCTTAAAAAAAAATCTGTTTATCCCTTTTTCATTTATTGTCATAATAATTTCTGTTAAGAATGTTCTTTGATTATTTTGTTTTTTGTTGTGATTCGCTGCAGTATTACTTGCCCTGTATCTTCTGCTATAACATTTACAATTTTTAAAGTAGTATAGTGACTGTAGTTTCTGTTTTCTAGATCTGTTAATAATCGAATGATTAATCCTAGATTCTCTAGTTCATCAATATTGGAAGAAAGATCTTGTCTTTTGTCTCTCTCTATGAAAGGGAGGAACATTTTTACTCCTTTTTGTCCCCTCCTCTGTCAATCTCAACTCCAAATCTACCGGACCAGATTAGTGTATACTGAATTTTTGCCCCGGGGCGTTATAATGAAGTTATTATTCATAATTATATTATGTGTCATTCTCCACCCAGGAATTGAATATTTCCACTCTATTTTATAAGTATAATTCTTACAGTTATTAAGTCCTAATTCCATGCTTAGAATTGGGTGGATTTGACTCTCCCCCATGACACAACTTCCATGTTCAAAAGTATTTATTCAGCTAGTTCTTGAGGAAAAGTGTTTGTGGTTTCCTCCTCAGATTCTCCAGTGTTTCATAACATCTTGTCCGTTTCCTTACCAGGTGATTGGTGCCTTGACAATGATCTGGGCCATGTTCTTATTTCTTCAAACCAGCAAATTGTATGGCAGAAAAGTCAGGGTCCTGCTTCTTCTACATGGATATTTACATAAATTTTTATTTATACATAAAATGAAATCATTTTATCAGAATTGGCCTTGTTACTGTTTGTTTGACCAATTTGTTCTGGCCTCTCCTTTGGGAATACCAGTCATTCTATGTTGAATCTCCGTTGTCTTTCCTGTATGGATTTTCTTATTCTTTTGTCCTTTGCCCCTATATCCTATATTATTTTTCTCAAGTCTACTCTCCACCTCACTGGTTTGGGTTTCTTCAATGATGAGTCTGTTTTTCATTGCTTTGTATACCTTTTTTTTTTTTTTTAATGTTGCAATAGCATGGTTTATTTCCTTACTGATTTTTCTTAGCATCCATCACCCATTCTTTTGTTAACCTGATCTGTTGTTATAGGATCTTATTTTTCATCCTTTTTTCTTTGGAGTCCTTGATGATTTTTTTCCATTCCATTGAAAGTGGAAAGTAGATTTGCCCCAAATTTTCATCCGTTTTATGGGTTCAATTTTCAGAAACATATTCTTCATTTCTCTGGGCTGCTGTGTTTGTTTCATTATCTTTTGTTGCCAAGTTTTTGCTTGTGTTCCCTTTTGTCATCTTTGAATAAGATTCTTTTTAGGATTTTTATTTGCCTCAGACTTGCATGGACAGATTTTCCGTGGTGATTCCCCATACCTCACACTTTACCCCTCGGTATTTGAATAGCTTTGGCATCATCTTACTAGAACCATATAAGTGTATATTTTGGATGAATTTGTAGAAAGAGTTGAAAGGATACAAAACCAACAGAAAATATTAGTTACTTAAAGGTAATTTTGGAGGGAGAGACTATTTCTTTAAAAATCTCTTTTTAAAAAATGGACAAATATTATGAATATCAGATAAAATTTATAAATGACTGAATTACCCTGTAAAAAAATGCTTGACATTGCTGATATCCAATGAAATACAAATTAAAGCAACACTGAAACATCATCTCTTGCATATCAGATTGGAAAGAAGCATTACAATTTTATAATATTTAATATGGTAAAGATATGGGGAAGATGCACTATTTCAAAAATAATTTATTTTATTTTAAAGAGAGAGAGCATGAGCTGAGGAGAGAGACAGAGGGAGAGAGAGGTAGAGAATCTTAAGCAGGCTCCACACTCAGCATGGGCCTTGACATGGGGCTTGATCCTATGGCCCTGGGGTCATGACCTGAGCCCAGATCAAGAGTTGGAAACTCAACCAGCTGAGCCACCAGGCACCACCCCCCCCCCAATTTTTTTTTTTAAAGGGAACTTGGAGACTGTATCATGTAACTTAAAATACTATTTCAGGCATTTAAAACCCAGACTGAAATGGGGCTATGGACAGAGTGGGTTAATTTAGTCTTTGTGTATTTTGACTAAAGAAATATTTCATATCCTTTTAAGAACACTATGAACAAATTCAAGATCAGACTTTATTTTGTATTAGGATTGCCTTCAGTTTTTCTAAACTATTATGTTTTGCCTAAAATGGTGATTTCTCCACTGCTTTATCAAATGCCAAATACATCAACATTATAAAATAGATATATACAGAGTCTGAGGACTTCAAATTCCTGTTAAGGTGACCTTGTAGCTGGGGTTGATGGCTCTTGCCCTCAAACTGTACCCCAGAGAAATGATAGAAATGGGAGAAAACATGGAGTCAATGAATTAACAAAGAACTGATGGAAATTCCTGGGGAGCCTGAAGGCTGCCTTGAGCTGGAGTGTGAGTGTGTGTGTGTGTGTGTGTGTGTGTGTGTGCACATGCACATGTGCTGTGTGATGGTGTGTGTATGCATGTAATCTATGTGTGTATGTGTGATGTGTGTTCTGGTGTGTGTGTGTGGGGGGGGGGTCTGTGTGAATGTGTGCAGGCTCATGTATATTGAGGGGTAGGAGACAGGGCAAACAGAGGCAATGGTGGGAAGATAGAGCAGTGATTCTCAATCCTGGCTGCACATTAAATGTCATCTGAGAAAGCTCTTAAAAGTATTCACAGATAACGGTGATTTGTAGGAGAATGTCCTCGTTCCTACGACCTTTGCATTGAAGTATTAGGGATGAAAAGTTATGACATCTGCAACCTACTTTCACTGGTTCAGCAAAACAAAACCAACACCCTCACTCCCACCAGAGAGAGAGGAAGCAAATGTGGCAACATTTGGTGAAGCAAGGTAAAGACCATACCCGTGTTCATTGTATTATTTTTTTTCAACTGTTTTATAGGTTTGAAAATTTTTTTTCAGAATACAATGTCAAGAAAATGTATGCTCACCTCCTGACCCAATCCCAGAAATTCTGATTTTATTAATGTGTGGTGAGGTGGCTTTTTTTTTTTCAACTTCACATACAATTGTAATGTTGAACCAGGGTTAAAACCTGTTGGGTTGGAGGAAAGCTTTTAAAAGTTCTGTTCTTGCTACTCCTCCTGAAATGCCCTGCTGTCTTTGACAGCCATTTCACCATAGAAGTTGGAAGCAGCAGCCCAGACCTCCAGTGTCAGTGGAATAACAGGGACAGCTAGCTGCTCTGCTGGCTAGGTGGAACCTTGAACTCACAGGCCAAAGCATCGAGACACTGGAGAAGTACATCTGTTATGAAAGAAAGGTGAGAAATTGAATGTATCCCAGCTGAAGCAGAATTATTGAGACAGATGGATCTAGAATTTAAAATAAACATTATAAAAAGAATTAAGGAAATAAAAGGGAAAGGTTAGGAATATGTAGAAAAATTAAGAAATTGTTTAAAAATCAAGTGGAAATGTTAAGCGTGGAAAATATAGTAGTCGAGGTAAAAGGATACAGGAATTGGAATTGATAACAGGATGGAAACAGCTGAAGAACAAGTTAATGAAATGGAAGATCAGGTTGAAGAACTTGCCCAAGAAGCAGTAGCAAATGATAAAGGGGGAAAATATATACTATTAAAAATGCTTTGAGGGGCGCCTGGGTGGCTCAGTCAATTGAGCATCCCCAGGTCATGATCCCAGGGTCATGGGATCAAGCCCCTTGTTGGGCTCTGTGCTGAGCGTGGAGCCTGCTTGAGATTCTCTCTCTCTTTCTCCCTCTGCCCTTTGCCCCTTCTCTCTTTATCTCTCTCTCTCAAAAAATTCTTTAAAATAGGGAAGATAGAAGTAGAATTGACAACATTCAGAAAAATAAGAACTCTAGGAGAAGAGGAAAATGGAGAGGATAAAATATTTGGAGAAATAGTAAAAGTTCAACTTTCTGAATCAAAGACAAGAGGTCCTGGCTTGAAAAGGCTTCTAGAACACCATACAAAAAGAGATAGAGAAAAACCTTCACCTGCTTTAGGGTAAAACATAAGAACAGCATAGACACATCCTAAATATTTCTGGAAATGAAGCAGATTGTCAACAAACAAGAATCAGACTGACATCAAGAAGACACTACAAGTAATATGGAAAACAAGGAGGAGTAGGTATAAATATTGTCAAGTTCAAGAAATAAATAAGGGAAATTAAACTTGAGTAGGAGGTTTTTTTTGTTTTGTTTTGTTTTGTTTTTTGCGGGGGAGGGGAGAGGAAGGGGCAGAAGGAGAGAGACTCTTAAGCAAGCTCCATGCCTAGCGTGGACCTGACTCAGGGCTCAATCTCACGACTATACATCAAGAATCAGATGCTTAACCATCTGAGTCACCCACGTGCCCCATGAGTATGAGTTTTAAAGACTACTGACCACAACAAGACCAAAAGCAAAATATGTAGCTTTTTAAATCAGCAAAAGGAAATTCTCCCTATCCAATAGAAACCAAGAAAGAAAGAAAAAGAAAAAAATCCTTATAAGTTGTGAAATTCATATGTTCTAATCTAACAATAATTGCAATAAATGCAAATGAATTAAACTTACTTATTGAAAGATACCTAAGATTAGATGTTTTAAAGAAACAGTCAATATTATTATTTTTTAAAATAAGAAATACACTTAACATGAAAAGGCAAAGAAAGCAAGGACTGGATTCTAGGCAAATATTAAGAGATCTAGGGTAGCAATTTTAATATGAGACAAAACAACATTTACTATAAAAATACAATAAACATAGCAAGAGGTTGTATACTAGTAAAAGGAATAGTAAAAAAATCATTACCAACAGGAAACTATATGCCCTTAAAAGTGTACAAATACATCAACAATTCACAGAATCCCAGGGAGATGCTGGTAATCATTATTTGTCATTGGATGTATTATCATATTCCTCTCAGAAGTGGACAGATTAGTTAGTGGTCTAAAAATAATCAGAGCTATCTTGAAAAAAATCTCTGCTACTGGTGGTTTGAAATTTTATGATGATATGCTATAGCATGAGTCCATTTTTGTCCATCTTGCTGGGTCCTCACAGGCTTTTTTCAATGTGGCAATTGATGGCCTTCTCTGTGGGGAAAATTGTTATTGTTTTGTTAATGACATTTTGTGATATTGTGAATTATAATAAGAAATATGTATTTGGTCTTCAACCAATTCCTAGCACTGAGCTCTCAAAATCTTTGACATTACCCATGATCAAAGTGTCTTATTATGTTAATGAGGTGACTTTTAGAAAGCCCTTTAGGTAACTTAAGGATGGGGGCTCGTTGCGGGGGGGGGGGGGGTGGAGGGTACTAATCATGTAACCAGAGGTTTGGAACTTTTAGCACCCCACCCCACCCCACCCTCAGAGGATGAGATGAGGGCTGGAAGTTGAATCTATTGCCAATGGCCAGTGATTTAACCATCTTGACCATGGCCTCCATAAAGACCCAGAAGGAAGGGGTTTGGAGAGCTTCTGGGTTGATGAACACCTGGAGATGTGGGGAAAGTGGTGCTCCTAGAGTGGGCATGGAAGCTCTGTGCCCCTTCCCTAGAGCTTGCCCTATGCAACTCTTCCATCTGGCTGTTCCGGAGTTATATCCTTTTATAATCAGCTAGTGATCTGGTAAGTAAATTGTTTCTCTGAGTTCTGTGAGCCACTGTAGCAAATTAATCCAGCCAAAGGAGGGGTCATCAGAACCTTTGATTTACAGCCAGTGGGTGAGAAGTACAGGTAATAACTTGGGCCTGTGATTGGTGTCTGAAGTGGGGCAGGGAGCAGTCTTGTAGGACTGAAATTTTATCTTGTGGAATCTGATGCTGTCTCTAGGTAGGTGGTGTTGGAACAGAGTTGAATTGTAGGACAGCCACCTGGTGCCCAAGAGTTGTTTGTTGGTGTTCAAACTGGTACTTTAACCTATTTACATATTGCCCTCTGTTTCTCTGGAACTCCTCTTATTTAAATGGGGCATCTTCTAGAGAGTTTCTTATCTTTTCTTGCATATTTTCTCTATCTTTATCTTTTTAATGTACTTTCTGGGAAATTTCCTCACCTGTTTCTTCCAACTCTGCTGCTGACTTTTTGAAATTTCTCCTATCTTTTAACTTCAAGAGCACTTTTTTGTTGTCTGAATGTTGCTTTTCTTAAAAGAGAATCCTGTTCCTAGATCATGCTTGCAATACTTCATTTCTTTGAGGCAATGAATGCTTTTTAAAAAGAAATTCTCCTCTTCTGAAACATCTGTTTCTTGAAATCCCCCTGTATTTGGTTTTTATTGATGCTACAATGAATTAGCACAACTGTAATGTATTGTCTTACTATTCCATAGGTAGAAGTTCAATATGGATTTCACTGGGCTAACATCATGGCATCTGAAGGGCTATGTTTCCTTCTAGAGGCTCTAGGGAAGAATCTGTTTTCTTGCCTTTTCCAGCATTTTAGAGACCACCCACTTTCCTCGACTCATCTTCAAAACTAGTAACCCACATCTCTCTGGCTCTTTGTTGGTTGTCATATCTCTCTCTGACCATGGCCAGGACGAGTTCTTAGTTTTTAAGGAGGCATGTGATTAGACTGCGCTCATCCAGATACTCCAGGATAATTTCATCTTAGAATCCACTGATGAACAACCTTAATTGCATTTGTAGGCTTCAAACTGCAAAAGTGCCGTGTCATGTAATATATTCATGGGTTCTAGGATTAGGACATGGCCATTTTGTGGGTGCCATTATCCTGCCTGTCTTTTTTTTTTTTTTTTTAGAGTCATCTCTATGCTCAGTGTGAGGCTTGAACTCATGACCCTGAGATCATAAGTCACACACTCCTTTGACTGAGCCAGCCAGGCACCCCTATCCTACCTGTCTAATCTCCTTCTCTCTCTCTCTCTCTCTCTCTCTCTGTCTCTGTCTCTGTCTCTCTGTCTCTCTTTTTTCTCTGATTTTCACATTAGAGGATTTCCTCAGATGTCTGGTAGTCCTTAGTTATCTGAACATGGTCTTCATCATTCACCCCATTACCATGGCCTCAGAGTGCTGTCTGTGTAGGAAAACGGGTCTCTGATTTTCTCATGGCCCATCTGTGTCTTTGTCCTCATGCCTCCAAATTGGAGATAGTGCCATAACTTTTCACTTAGTTTTATAGCCATAGGAATATCCAACACCACATATGCTTAAATTGAGGACAACCAGAATGTAAAGCACCTCCATCCATTTTCCTATTTAGAATAGTCTCCAAATTCTTGGCCAACTTACATATAAAAAACCATTGCAACATAATTGAAATAGATATTTACTTCTAAATTTTATTGGGATAATTTCATTACATATACACATTTACATGATATATTAGAAAACAACTTAATGTACTGCTTTTTCCTCTTGTATATATTTTTAACTTTTTAAAAAATGTTTATTTATTTTTGAGAAAGAGGGATAGAGACAGAGCATGAGCAGGGGAGGGGCAGAGAGAGAGGGAGACATAGAATCCAAAGCAGGCTCCAGGCTCTGAGCTGTCAGCATTCATGAGCTATGAGATCATGACCTGAGCTGAAGTCAGACACTTAACCGAATGGGCCACCCGGGTGTCCCTCCACTTATATTTTAAGAAACAATTGTATTCAGACTCTTCACCAGCATCTTGGACATCCGTGTCTTCATCATCAGTAAAGCCATGTTTTGAAACTCCATAGTACATTGTCTTTATTTCCATTTGGGGCATTTGACATACATTAATCTTTGAATCTATATTTTTACTATCACTGAAATTTGTATCCCAAGCCACAATAATCCATGTCAGGACAGGGTTTTGGTTGTTTAATTTGTCCTAGTGGTGTATGTGCATGACTTCCACAGACAACCATTCCCTGTATTGATTTTAAAGTGAGCGTTAAAGGCTTGTTTACAAAGACATGTGACACTTGTAATTGTGAGGTGCTACCTCCAGCAATAATTACTAAATCTGTGTCAAATTTCTTTTGCCTTCTTTATTTACTGATTCTGTCAGGTGCCATCCCTAATCATCCCAAACCAGTATTGATTGAGGTCATTTCAGGTTGATGTTTCCTCTCCAAACAGGATTTTTGTTCAAAATAAGGAAATTGAGAATATATTCCCAATAATGTGAGGGATTTTGTAAGAACTCAGATTTGGGGCAATTCTTTTCTGAGAGATATTTTTTAGAAATATATGATATTTGGAGTGAATTTCATCCTAAATCAGTTTTATTGCTTATTCTCAGTTCCCTCTTATGATCTTCTCATTTCTGGTTGCACATTTTGATCCATCAATCAGCAGCTTTTAAGGATAGGGGTTCTAAATATCATTTACACACTCTATTTTCTACCTCAAGTCCTGCCATTCCCTTCATCTTCAGGTACATATTCACCTGGCAACTCAATACCTCTGATTGATGTGATTGATGTCTATTAGGCATCTCCAACTGATAATGTCCAAAACAGAATACAGAAGTAGCAATGGACCTTCTTGCCCCTTCCAGAACTGTTCCCCCCCTGCCTTCCCATTTCTGTTAACAATGCCATCATTCATCCTGTTACTCACGTTCAGACACCTGAAAGGTATTCTTGAGTCTTCTCTTTCCCTTATCAACTCCCACACTGGATTCCTCCCCAGTTCTATTAACCTGAAGACCACTAGTCTGACCACTTCTGACTTCCTCCACCGCCCCCACCCTGGTTCCAGCGCTCATCTCTCTTCTCTGACTTTTGTAAAAAGCGTCAACACTGGCTTCCCTGTTTTCACTTTCAACTCCAAACAGCCTACACATCACACAACAGCCAGAGGGATCCTTTTTAAAACATAAGTCCTTTGCTCACATCCCTCCTGTGGATTCTTTTCACATGTAGAATAAAATCCAAAGCCTTCAAGTGGCTGACAACAGTGCCTCTCCGTCTTTAACAGGCATCCAAATCATCAGGGGATTTGTTAAAATACAAATCCTGATGCCATAATTCTGGAGCAGAGTCTGAGATTTTGCATTAAGCTTTCAGGTGACGCCCATGCTCTTGGTCTACAGATGGCACTTAGAATGACAGTGGTCTTTAAAACCATTCACAACCTGGCTGCTGTCTTTGTGAGCTCATTCCTACCACGCTGGCTCTTCCTCAGTTTGTACCAGCCATCCTGGGCTTCTTCCTCTTGCATGAAAATGCCTCTTCCTGTGCTATCTCCTCTTTCTTAAATACTTTCCCTCCAGATACACACAGGACTCTTGCTTCATTCAGGTCTGTGCTTAGATCTCATCTTCCCAACTATAGCTTGGTCACACTCTTTCACTTTCAACTTTTCTGTGTCCTATTTTAGATCTATCTCTTGTTAAAGAGCATATAGCATGAGTGTTACACTTTTTATATAGTCTGTCTTTGTCTCTTATTTTGGTCATTTAGCCCATGTGTATTTAATGTAGTTATGGGTGTGCTTGAGTTTATATCTACCATTTTACTATGTGATTTATCTTTTTTTTCTGTCATATATTTTTTTCTGTTGGATTTGGTGTGTGTGTGTGTGTGTGTGTGTGTGTTCTCCCCCTCTGTTATCTTAGTAATGATACATTCTTTTACTATTGTTTTAAAGGCTATCATAGAGATTATAGCATGTATCTTTCATTTATCAAACTCTAATGTTAGTGGGTACTTTTATCTTCTTCCCAGTTAATGCAACTGGGAACCCCACAGCACTGCTTACCTTCTCCCAGCCTATATGCTATTATTGTCACTTATTTCAATATATATCTTGAGCCCCATAAGCCATTATCATTATTATTTTTTTTATAAAGTCAATAATTTATTTCAATCTATCCGTATGTTTATCCTTTCCATTGCTCTTCATCTTTCTTACATCTCTGAGCTTTTCTCTCGGATCATTTTCCTTCTGCAAGACCCCTGGTAATTTTCTTTGTGTGAGTCTACTAATGACAGATTTTCTACATCTTGTGTTTGTTAAGACTTCTGAGACAGAATTCCAGGTTGGAGGGTTTTTTGTTTGTTTGTTTGTTTGTTTGTTTGTTTGTTTGTTGGCCCCTACAGCATATTGAAGATGCCATTCGATTTTCTTCAGCTCATGTTTCAGGTTTTAAGAAGGCAGTTGTAATTCTGTGTTGCTCTTTCAAAGGTAGTCTGTCTTCTTCCCTTGATGTTTACAAAAGATGTTCTTTGTTATTGGTTTTCAGCAGTTTCAGTTTATTGTGCCCAAGTGTGGATTCTTTTTATTTATTCTGCTTTGTCTTTGCCATGCTTCTTGAAACTATAGGTTGATATCTTTCAACGGTTTTGGAAAATTCTGAGCCCTTGTCTCCTCCAGGATTATTTAAGGTCCATTCTTTCTTTTCCTCCTGACACTCCAATTACACATATGCTGGATATTCTCACTTTATTCTCTATGCTCACTGTTCTCTTTCCTGCGTCTTCCCTCCATTCTTCTCTTACAGAGTGAATATACCTCTGTGTATTTTCTTTTGTTCTGACTTCCAGTTTGCTAATTCTGTGTTCTGGTGGGTCTCTTATGTTCTTTAACCCCATCCATAGGGTTCCTCATTTTGGTTGCTGTCTTTTTAAGGTTCTAGTATTTAATATTGAGTTCTTTTACAACTATGCTATTTTTATTTTAAAAATATGTCCAGTTCTGGGGTGCCTGGGTGGCTCAGTCGGTTGAGCGTCAGACTTGGCCTCAGGTCATGATCTCACTGTTTCTGGGTTCAAGCCCCGTATTGGTTCTGTGCTGGCAGCTCAGAGCCTGGAACCTGCTTTGGATTCTGTGTCTCCCTCTCTCTCTGCCCTTCCCCTGCTCACATTGTCTCTCTCCCTCTGTCTCAAAAATAAACATTAAAAATAAATAAATAAATAAATAAATAAATAAATAAAATGTCCAGTCCTATAATGAAATTCTTCATGTTTCCTTTTATATTACATTTGTATCTGAGTACTCCAAAATCCAGAGTTGCTGTGGGACCATCTCTTTATCTGTTGTTTCTGCTGGTTTTGTGTATGCTGTATCATTGCCTATTTCTTTTGAGAGGTCTGGGTTCGCACCAAAAATCTGATATTAAAGCACTGTTCAAAAATCTTGATTGGCTTTCCATTGCATTCTAAACAAGAGCCTGAGTTTTGGTCTAACACTCATATGTCTCCAGAATATGGTCCCCACTTACCTGTTCAGCCTCCTGTGCAGTTCTTCCCCCCGGTGTCTACCGTCCCTCTTTGGTTCACCCTTCAAACGGTGCATCGAACCTGCCATTCCACACAATGCAGCAGAGACCATGGAGCTGAGATGCAGGAGACCTGCCACTGACCAGCTGTGTGACCTTGAGAAAGTCGCTTCAACTTTTCAAGTTTTAGTTTGGTCAGCTGTCACAATGGTGACTCAGTCTGCCTATCTCACTCTGTGGTTGTGAGGCTGAAATGCAATAGGGTTTGTGAAGAGCCACAGAGGACAGATTTTGCTTAGTCCCGCATTCCTCTCTTTTGGGGGAGAGGCTTCTTGTCCTGCTTCCGCCCTTCGCTTGTGTGGGATATCAGTCATTGCAGCTTACTTCCCTGGACCAATCAGAAGCCTTCCTGGGAGATTTTAAATTCGAATTAAAGGAAGAGATACGGCATCTCTCAGGTGGGAGAGCTGGCAATGCGAGGCAGGGTGTTGGTGTTGGTGGGTTTCTAGTGGGCCCAGAAAGCCCACCTCAGAGTGAAGCCTCTCTGGGTTCTGGAGGCATTTAACTTGGGGATCTGGGTATTTCTGAGGCCAGCTGCAGCTCTTTCCACAGTAAGCAAATTCACCCATCGATGATTCTTTTTGCCCAAGCTAGATTGCTATTCGGTTCTGACTCTTGCGTGAAGTCACCTGACTAACTCAGGGGTCAGAGATCAAGGGACTCCCAGATAAGGTCACTTTCCTCTTCCGTTCTCTCCGCTCCTCAGCGCCCTCATCAGGCCAGTTTTGTCTTGTTGTCCCCTCTGATTCTTATCTTCCCACCAGACCCGAGGCTGTGTGTGAGCAGAAAAATAGTCATCTGACTTGGTGTTCCTGGTGAGCTAGGATGGGGATGTCAGTGGTTGAGGATGAGTGTACTAACTCACAGGCTCAGACAGCATCAGCAGGCCCTCAGAGTCCTTGCCAGGGAGCAGATACTAGAAAGCTCCAGTGTGGTTTCCAGGACCTCTGCCAGCTTCCAGGGAGGGCTGAATTTGGATTTCTATGAATGTCAATGGCTAAACTACCTTCATTTCCACTCAGATCCACCAAATGCATGTTTCTGGAAGTGGAGCTGAGAGTCTGCATGTCTGTCAAGCATCGGGGACATTTTAATATAACCAGAACTAGAGAATCTCTGAGCTGGGTTTTTTCTGATGCTTTGAGTTAATAGTTTTACTCCTTCAGACCCCTGAGCAGAGAGCAGTTTAGGGAAAGTTATGACCAAAGCAAGCCAGCGAACTGAACTTCGCTTCTTGTGTTAATGGTCATAGAGGCCTCATAATGACAGGATAACACAAGTGTCCCGTAATTAGCGTCTGCTGTTCTGTTCCCTGAGGTCAATTGTTCTGCAACAATGGCCATGCTCAGCACTGGACAGCCAGCAGCTCAGCTCGCTCCCCTCCACATTCCATTCTCCTGAGAGAAGAGCCCCTGGGTTCTCGGGACTTTAACCCTCTCCTGCCAGGATCCCAAGGACCAGCACTGAGGTGGGGGAGGTTTATGATCTGGGACTGGGCACCCAGGGAGGTGGGAGAAAGATTTTACAGAATGACTATTTGGGTCGGCGAGCACTTTGCATCTAACTCTGTGTTTCCCAGACCCAACACGCCAACTTTCGGGACCGAGGCACAGGGATGCTCCTGGGGATTTTGACTGCACCAGGATCTGAGACACACTGACCGATTCCCTACCTCTTCCATGCCGAAGAGTTGGCTGAGACATGTCTCTGTCACTCAGACCGCAAGAACAGCTTTCCGTATCTCAGCGGGATTATGAGTGACCAGCAGCAAAGTGGTGTGGTGACAAGAACACGCATTTGACCCTAAAGCCTGTGTCAGTTCCTGGCTGCCAGTCATCAGCTATGCGATTTCAGGGAAGTTGTTTAATCTCCGAGCTGCAGATTCCTCATCTGTAAAATGAGGCTAAGGATGGTCACCTCTCTTATTTGCATATTTAGATTGTTTCCAGTTGTTTTCTTCTTTTTTTCTTGGCATTAGCAGTTCAGCAGTCAAGGTTCTGGCCACATTGAGGTGTCCACGAAAATCACCTGGGGAACTTTTATGAAACAAAGACCTAGATCCATTGAGTGGAAATCCATGAGGACCCAACTACTTGGAGAATGGGTACTGGGAGAAAGCGCTGCAGGCCCTCCTGAGGGACACCGTTTGTTGAAACCCATCTCTGAGAGACTTGCAAGGACTGTGACATGTAAAAAAAAAAAAATGTGTGATTTTGCAAAGGCATCAGTTTCAAGTGTGCACACTGGTCTGTTGGAGCAAACTAGCGAAGAGTGAGCCTAGCCAAGTGCCCAGCATAGACTTGTCTGTCTCTCTCAGGCTCACAATGGTTTCAACACTTTACTTGACTCCCTTATTTAACCTCAAATTTCTATTGCTGGTCTGGGCCGCTGCCCTGAGCTCCAGACCCATGTATCCAGCTACCTGCCGGCTCTCTCCGCTTCGAAGTGGACACTCCTCTCTGGTGGGATTTGTCCCAGCAAAGTTCCCGATCTCCCCAATGCTGTTCCACCGTCAGTCTCAGGGGCAACTCACTTCATGGCAATTCTTGCAGTCTCTCAGGCTGAACATTTTGGTCCTCTCCACACTTATGATAAGATAGCTTTACCATCCTCATGGTTCCCACTGCATCCTAAGCCACTGTCACCTGTCTCCTGAATAAGTGCTGTAGCATCTGAACGATCTCCCTGTTCATTGCCACCTTAATGGGAGTCCTTCCACAAATGTCCCCCTCAGGTGCAGCCCCCTTCCTCCATTCCATGTTCCTGCTTTATTATTCTTTTTTGCACTTACTACTAGCTCTCATTATTTTGTTTATTTTGTGGTTGTCTGAACTCTGATGATATAAGTTCCACAAAGGCATAGATTTTTGTCTCTTTTATCATTACTGGGTCCCCAGTATTTAAAACCTTGCCAAGTGATAGACACTCAATATATATTTGTTGAATGAATAAATGAATTGCCTGCAACATCTAGGCATCATTGTCTTCACTTTATTGACCAGGAAATGGAGGTTCAGAAGATGAGTTATTTTTTCCAAGGCCACACCATGAGTTGAGAGAAAAGCTGAGTTTTGAAATTAGGACTGACATACTCCAGAGATCATTTTTCCACATGTGGACGAAGGGCCATTTTTGCAGTCTACCACAATTTCCTTCTAAATGTCGCTCCGGCGTTTGCATCTCAAATCGAGATTGCTGTACGTATAGAGCAACCTGAAAGCTTAACTTGAAGACAAAGGGGCTTTCTTACCCCAGTCTCCCAAAACTCTGTGCTCTGGACCCAGCTAACCCTGAAGGAAACCACACAGCTGTTGTTGGTACTGACATGATGAGGAGTTGTACCCTCCGTGGCTCTTATGTCCACTGTTCGCACTGGTGAGGAATCATAAGGAGGAAAATACACAAACCATGGGAAGACCCATTTACACAATATTTACCATGGAATTACTCACTCGGTAGAATCCTTGAGAGTTTTAAGTCTGGGCTCCAGGGTCCAATGTTAAGAGGTTCTGGGAGAAGAGAAGGAACCAGAACAGATACCAAAAAGGAGTGACCTGAGAGGTAGAAGGAAGAACAGAGAAGTGTGGTGTCCTGAAAGTCAACTAAAAAATGCAGCAAGAAGGATTCTTAGAAACAAGATCAGGAAATGGTCTTATGCGGAGAAAATGATGAATTTGCACTGAAAGATATAAAATAGGACCTTAATAAATATAATGATAAGTAAACAATAGGACTTCCTATCTGGATAAGCAGATTTAGTATTATGAGGATGTTCGTTCTTCTTATATTAGCCTTTAATTCAATGTAATCCCAATAAACACACATACACATACCCTCACATTGATGGCATTTAATGAGATTATTGTAAATCTGGAACAATGGGTATGAAGAAATAGAATGAAATTTTCTGAAAAGGAAGCATAATCAGTGGGACTTACCTTATCCTTTTCCCAAACCATGTTGTAAAGTAATGAAAACCACAAAAGAGACATGGATGCTGAGAACAGGGCCCAGAGTGTAGGTATAGACCCAAGGACCCATGGCTGTTGGGCGTAGAAGGAAGTTGGTGTTTCACCTTTGAGAAGGAAATGATGAATTATTCAGTAACTCGTATCTAAATTGGCTAGTCATTTGGATTAAAAAGTTAAGCTAGAAACTATTCTCAGGTCTTTACTCCAAAATAAACTTCAGAACTAGATCAAAGATGAAAAGAGAAAAAAAAATGGATCTGTAAATCCATGCAGTATTAAAAAAAAAAAGAATATTTTAGAAAACTTTAGAAAAACTAAAGGAAAAGATGTACCATTTATTAATTTTTTTTAACGTTTATTTATTTTTGAGACAGAGAGAGACAGAGCATGAACGGGGGAGGGTCACAGAGAGAGGGAGACACAGAATCTGAAACAGGCTCCAGGCTCTGAGCTGTCAGCACAGAGCCCGACGTGGGGCTCGAACCCACGGACCGTGAGATCATGACCTGAGCTGAAGTGGGACGCTTAACCGACCGAGCCACCCAGGCGCCCCAAAGATGTACCATTTAATTGCCTGAAGATAGATTTCTACAGAACAAAAGAAGTTATAAAGTTAAAAGATAAATACCAATGTGGAAGAAAAACTTTTAAAATATGTATGAAGAGGGGCGCCTGGGTGGCGCAGTCGGTTAAGCGTCCGACTTCAGCTCAGGTCACGATCTCGCGGTCTGTGAGTTCGAGCCCCGCGTCAGGCTCTGGGCTGATGGCTCATGGAGCCTGCTTCCGATTCTGTGTCTCCCTCTCTCTCTGCCCCTCCCCCGTTCATGCTCTGTCTCTCTCTGTCCCAAAAATAAATAAACGTTAAAAAAAAAATTAAAAAAAAAATATGTACGAAGAGGGGCGCCTGGGTGGCTCAGTTGGTTAAGCGTCTGACTTCGGCTCAGGTCATTATCTCATAGTTCGTGAGTTTGAGCCTCACGTTGGGTTCCGTGCTGGCAGCTTGGAGCCTGGAGCCTGCTTCAAATTCTATGTCTCCCTCTTTCTTTGCTCCTCCCCCGCTCATACTCTGTCTCTCTCTCTCTCCTTCAAAAATAAATAGAAACGTTAAAAAAAATGAAATATATATGAAGGAAAGGGTTAATATCATTACTATTAATTAGGAGTAGGGATAAAGTTGGGGGCAAATACTTAGGTGGGGAAGGAAGAGCCTTAGGCTCTGTCCACCCCCACTTCTTACAGGTGTTCGCCTCTTTGAACCCCTACTAGTAGCTTGCAAGTGGGCAGGCTGGGCCATCAGGATGTTTCTAAATACCAGAAGCTGAACCCTCCTGTCCCCAAACCAATCCTCCATCCAGGGGGCCCACCCCGGACCCTACGGCTCCTTCCCCTTCCCCAAGTGGTCATCATGGGGACCAGGAGGAGTCCTGTGAGTCCTCTTCCCCTCAGAGAATGAACCTAGGGGACTTGAGGCCTTGCTGGGCATCGGAGTGAGGTGGGGGTGGGGGGTAGGGGGGCTAGGGCTGCTGGGTAGGGGAAGAGGTGGGGTGCAGAGTCCGAGGTTTAAGGTTACAGGTGTGGGGAGGAGATCTGAAGGTCATGAGCAGCATCTGGGAGGGGAGTTGAGGAGAGGAAGATTTGGCAGTAGGGGCCCAGCAGGTAAGATTCAGGAGCAGAGCAGATGCGGGGTGGGTATTGTAGGCCATGATTTGCAATGAGTCCCCTTTGCTAAGGGGAAGTTACCTTCGTGTCCTGTTTTTAGGAAATAATGTGATGTGTGAAAACCCATCTTGAGACATTACTTCTTTGGTTCATTCATTCAACACATCATTTATTATTTACTCTGAGCCACGGGAGCAAGGCTCTGGGATAGTCTATTCCTGTGTGTTCATAAACGTTGTAAGGCAACGTGAGAATATTTGGATTTAACATCAGATACCACAAATAACCAACCCCCGGCTCTAATTTGCTGCCTTTCACTGGGGTCAGAGAAACACAGGGTGTGTGTGGGTTTCTGTCTTAAGTTTATTAAACCTGCTGTGTGCCAAGCACTGGGTGAGCCACTGGGAGTAGAGGGCTGATGATCCTTGATTCTGGTTTATTCAATTAATTTATTTATTAAAAAATTTTTTTTAACATTTATTTATTTTTGAGAGACAGAGACAGAGCATGAGCGGGGGAGGGGCAGAGAGAGAGGAGACACAGAATCTGAAGCAGGCTGCAGGCTCTGAGCAAGTTGTCAGCACAGAGCCTGATGCAAGGCTCAAACCCACAAACTGTGAGATCATGACCTGAGCCAAAGTCGGATGCTCAACCGACTAAGCCACCCAGGTGCCCCTGGCTTATTTAGTTTAATATGAGGTCCCAAAACAGGGTCACAGAGTATCCAAAGTGAAACAGCCTTTGTGACACAGTCTGTTTCAAAGCAGTTGAGATCAGTTGCCTTTTTGGCATTTGACTTTTGGTGCTGGGCCAGAAAAAGGTATGTGTGTGGCGGGGGGGGGGGGGGGGGGGTGGGGGGGGCTGGGCGGAGGAGGGGGACAGACAGAAAGACTTTTACCAAATGCAGCTATTTAATCCACTGTCACTTTGTATGAGTCCCATTGAATTTTTAATGGAGGAGATGTTTTTGTGTGGGTCCAACTTCAGGACAAAGGGAAATGTAATGAACACAGGGCAGAGTTGATAGTGTTTAAAAACATGTTCAAAGATCTTATACTTTGTAACTGAGTTGCTGAGCAATAATGGAAGAATTCCTGACACAGCAGGGTGAGCCTGGCTAAGCCTCTCCCACTGACAACTGGGAGGAGGGGCTTTTATTCCCTAGCAGAATACAGGCTGGATTTCAACTCCACTCACCTCCTTTGTACAGTACACAACCTATACAACTGTGCATGGTCACCTTGGCTTTGAGCTCCTAAGTCCCAGTTGTGGGCTCCTCCCTCTGGCTTTGCCTCTCCAGCTATATCCAGACCCTGTCTTCCAGGTTCTATCTTCTCTACCAATAGCTGGCTTCATGGGGTGCTCTGCATGTAACAAGTTACTTCATACCACTCTGCCCTTGCTTTTACTGTTTCTTCTGACTGAAGCTCAGCCAGCCCCCCATCATTCCCAAGACTTTGTTTGGGAAGGTCTTTATCCTGCAAGTCCATCTGTATTCCTTCCATCCTGCCTTCTTACCTCCTGCAGCCTCCACCCCCAATACCTGCAGCCCCTGGGTTACCCCCTTTGGCACTCACTGCCTTCCACTATTGTGTCTGCCCACACATCTGTCTAAACGCAGCTGCTCTAGGGGAAAGATCACCTCTGCCATCTTGGTAGCCTGCCTCAGCCCTGGACCTGGCCACAGAGGAGAGCAGGAAATGGAATCAGATGAGGAAATGGCTTCAGCCTGAAAAAGTGGTTGATAGGATGCAATGAGTCCACACTGTAGATAAAGTCAGTCATGATTCGTTGGTTCAACAAATGCTGTCTGAGTACATGCCGTGTGCCAGGCCCTGTGCCGGCCCCTGGTGCACACTGAGTAACAAGATACTGTTTCCGGCTCTGCTGGGGTCTCAGCTTCCACACACATCACTGGGACAGAGAGAAGTGTGAAGTGGTGATTCTGCTTGGAGGAGCGACAGGGGGAAGAAAAGGGGCTCTGAGAGCCTCAAATGGGCCTAACCTGGCAGGTACAGGGCATGGAGCCCACGGCTCTGGGAGCAGGAGGAGGGCAGCAGCCCGGGCTGGATGCTGTTTCCTACCCTCCCGTGACCTTTAAGAGCTAGGCCTTCCTCTCAGGTGACCAGCTCAGCCAGCCTGGGCCGGGCACTACCTACCACCGCCCACCCCCCCAATTCCCCACTGCACCTTTGAGGAGGGAGGAGTGTCCCAGGCTGAATGCACTTGAGCCCCAGGTCTGATCGGATGGAGTACCTGGTCGGAGTGGGGGGCTGCCCTTAACGCAAGCCCCTTGCTCTCAAGTACAGAGGCTACCCCAGAGCCGAGGGCAGTCAGGCTCCCTTTCTGGGCCGGGGCCAGGCTGCTTGCTAAAATTTGAAGAGCCCATCTGCTCACCTACTGCTGCTAGAGTTGCCATTTTAATAACCAAGTTTAGGAGATTCAATTAAGATTGGGAGCCTCATCCCTCTTCCAGGGAGGCCTTACAATTGGTGTTTTTCTTTTCAGGAGCATGAGTGGGGCCCTTTGCAGGGGTTTTTGTACAGCAAACGGCACAGAGAGAGAAAAGAGAAAAACAACTTTGGTTCAAAGATGCCAATAATAGGGGATTGCTTTTCTCAGTCTCCCCATGGAGGGTTGTCAACGGCACAGGCATAATCAGGCCGGCGGCTGCCCTGCTCTGAGAGGGGGACGTGTGCTCCTTTGTCATGACGGGCTGAATAGGATGTCCCTGCACCCAGACCTGGCCTCCCGGCTGACAAAGGGCCCCTTTGTCACCCCGGGCAAAGAGTGCTGCAGAGGTTGCCACAGCAACTCAGGGACACAGACTTAGCGTGCAAGTGACATTTCAGATGGGAAGCGGGTATCAAAAATTCAAATTTCTTTATGTATAGTGGTTTCCCTCTCTGGATATTTTAAAGAAACAATGTGGCAAATGAAATGAAAACAAGCCAGTGGTAAACACATAACCAAGCAAGCAAACATCACTGCCAGTCAGCATGCTGCTTCATCCTCCCTCAATGGGTAAAAAGCCATCGTTGGAGCAAGCTGTGGGTTCTTCTTATCCAAAAGGCAACTGGACACCATTACAGAAAGTTTGAAAAAAAAAATCGTCTGCAATTGCACTTGCTGAACCCAGGACACTTTTTCCTTGTCTCTGTCTCTGCACTCCTTCAGCAGTCGTGGATGATCCACTCCATGCCAGCCCAAGAGCTGGGGCGGGGGATGCAAAGATAAATGAGGTTCTTGTCTGCAAGGGTGTTGGTATAGTGGGGGTGCCCGTGTGCATGTGATCTCCATGCAACTCTACTCAGCCTTTCCTTGGGGTCTAGACAGTGCCCATCAGAGGCACTAACCCATGCTGTATGGGGAAAGGGGGTGAGCAGAGCTTTATGGGGGAGGAGAAATCCGAGAAGTGATTTGCTGCCAATTGGGCACTTTGTTGGCACTTTGTTGCTATTTGCTGGATGAAATGAGGGAGGAAGGGCTATCTTTGTGTTGTTTTAAAGGAGAAAGCATAGTAAACAGCAGCAGGCAGGTGAAAGTGTCCAATGCAAATGTCTTCTCACAGTAGCTGGTGCAACACCGGAGACACCACCACCCCCCCCCCAACGTTTTATTTTGGACAGTTTAACAAACACTGTTGAAAGAATGTTACAAGTGAACACCTGACTATGCACTGCTTAGATTTGTTAGCGTTAGCATTTTACTCTCCTGGCTTTATCCTAATACATTTATCCATCTAGCCATTTCTCTGTCCATCCATCGTCCATCTTATTTTTTTTTTCCTGGACGCAATTCAAGCACATCCTTTGACCCTGAAACACATCAGTATGAAATCATTAACGAGAGTCCAGAATTTGTTTACATTTTTTCTTTTGATTTGAAATTTACATGCAATGAAATGGACAAATCTTAAATGTCCATTAACTGAGATTTGACAACCGCATCTGCCTATGTAATCCAAACCTTTATGAAGATATAGGACACTGTGATCACTCCAGAAGGTTCCCCCGTGCTCCTCCCAAGTCAAGCCCTGCCACACACAAGCTCTCTCTCACACACATACCATTTTGTCATTTGCTTCGCACTTACTATTACAGTATAATTACTTGCCATGTCGCTTCCTGGTCTTCATAGTAATTCATTCTTCTGTAACTCACTTCACCCTTTGGTCACCCAGGGTCTGCTCTCCTCCCATGTGCTGGGGACATGAACCCATATGAGCTGGTGGATCAGAGTTCCAGAGCCAGGTTGCCTGGGTTGAGTCTCAGGGCCAGAGTTGTGTAGGGCTAACCTCACCTAACCTCTCTGAGCTTTGGTTTCCTGACTTAGCCTAGAGATGGATGGTAAGAGCAACCTCCCATAGGTGGCTGGGAGGATTAGGGGAGTAATACATGTCAAACGCTTAATACGTAGTAAGTGCTCAATAAATGGTTTCTTTGAGAGAGTCCACAGCTAAGTGGTTGCTGTCAGCACTGCGGGACTGTGAAACCCTTCTTTTCATGTCCATTAACCAAACTGCTGTCTCTGTCCTATTTAAGACATAGGTCTCACTCCTCTGGGCTAGGAGATTAGGGCTTCTGCAGGATGATTTCCTGACGCCTCCCAGAGGAGACTTGGAAGGGAGTGGTCAGAAAGTTGTACATCTTTTATTTTAATGTACTGATGTTTCCCATAAGGTTGTGCCTCTACAAAGCCACCAGCAGTTGGGGAGTAACTGTCACTATAAGGAATTTTGCCAAATTCTTCCTTAAGGTGAGAAGTAACAACCATTTCTATCTTTATTCTCCTTTGTCCAGGCCAGTACATGACTGAGGCCACTGTAGGTGATAGAAAATACCAGGTGGGTCAGCTGACAATGGGCCCAAGGGTAGAGCTAAGAGACACCCATCTTTTTCATCTGCCTAACTCCTACTCATCCTGCCGTGCCCCACTCAACATCACTTCCTTCAGGAAGCCCTCCTTTCTGTTCCCATTCCACTTTGTACTCACCTTTCTTATGTTGATCACATTGTATTTAAGTGACTATTTGCTTGTCTGTCTCCCCAGTTCAGCTGTAAGCTCCTTGAGAGGATAAACTATGTCTCAATTATAATTGACTAGTCTCTGCCATGTGCTCAAAAATATTTTTCCTATATAAACTTAATGAGTATTTGCTAAAAGCTAAGTTCCAGTTCCTTTACAACTATTTTCTTTGTTTTAAAAAATATTAATATTAGGAGCACCTGGGTGGCTCAGTCAGTTAAGCGCCCAACTTCGGCTCAGGTTATGATCTCGTGGTCTGAGTTCAAGCCCCACATGGGGCTCTGTGCTGACAGCTCAGAGCCTGGAGCCTGCTACAGATTATGTGTCTCTGTCTCTCTCTGCCCTCCCCTGCTCACACTCTGTCTCTCTCTCTCTCTCCAAAATAAATAAATGTTAAAAATGTTTTTAATGTTAATATAAAAAAACCCAAGTAACTGTAGAAAATTTAGAGTAAAGGAAAATATAGAAAATATAGACTATAGAAAAATATAGTCTAGTGACATATAGAATATAGAAAAAATAAAGTCTAGTGACATAGACAAACCTTGAGCATGATTGATTAAGAAAAAAGGAGGGGCGCCTGGGTGGCTCAGTCGGTTAAGCGTCTGACTTTGGCTCAGGTCATGATCTCATGGTTCGTGGGTTCGAGCCCCGCGTCGGGCTCTGTGCTGACAGCTCAGAGCCTGGAGCCTGTTCCGGATTCTGTGTCTCACTCTCTCTCTGCCCCTCCCCCACTTGCACTCTGTCTCTCTCTGTCTCAAAAATCAATAAAAAAAAACATTTAAAAAAATTTAAAAAAAAAAGAAAAAAGGAAAAAAAACATTGATAATAGGTACAGTAGAATTTTTTTATTGAAGTATAGTTGACACACAGTGTTACATTAGTTTCAGGTGTACAACTTAGTGATTTGACAAGTCTCTACAGGTTGTGTTCACGGCAAGTGTAGCCACCACCTGTCAGCATACAACACTGTTACAGTTACCATTGGCTATATTCCCTATGCTGTGCCTTTCATCCCTGTGATTTATTCACTCCAGAACTGGAAGTGATACAGAAGAATTTATAAAACTGTAAAATAGTACTAAAGACACCTTTGCACCAATCCATTTGAAAAGTTAGAGGAAATGAACAACTTTCTAAAAAAGTATAGTTTACCAACACTTACTGGAGAAAAATATAAGACAGAATGATCCAATTATAATTTAAGAAGTTGAACCAGTTACTAAAATTCTTCTTCCCCAAGTCACTAGGCAAAAATAATGATAACCTTGACACACAAAATTTGGCAACAACAGCATAAAAAAAGTACAACCAATTTTAATTATTAACATAGTTATAAACTGAAATAATTTTCTAAATGAAAATTCTAAATGAAATAATATCAAATGGAATTTAGCAGAATTAAAAAAACAAATTACAACCATATATAAGTTCCAGCAGTTTTTGCCAGGAATTCAAGGATGGTTCAATATTAGCTTAGAATATAAAATCCAAATGATTATTTCAATAGATGCTCAAAAAGCATTGTAAACCCTAACTAATGCCAGAAAAAAATTTCTTAGCAGACTAAAAACAAAAAGAAACTATTAATTGATAAGAAGAATTACCAAAAGTTCACAGAAGTATCTTACTTAATGGCTTAATGGTAAATGTAAACAGTCTGTTTATTGAAGTAAATAATAAGACAAAAATTCCTGACATCAACACTTCTATTTAACATTGATTCTAGAGGTGATGGATAATGCAGTAAGGAAAAACAAGTGGTAAGATGCTTGGAAAGGAAGAATCTCTCTCTCTGCAGATTACATGATCATTTACACAGAAAATCCAAGCTAATCTACAGAAAGAAAAAAAACTGTTGGCACAAGTAAGAGAATTTGTAAGTTTCTTGGGTACAAGAGAAGCATTCAAAGTTTTCCTAGTATCCTTATACGTTGATATATGTGTACATATACACACACACACACACATATGTACATGTGCATATATAAATCTATATAAAAATATATATTGTATTGACTATTGTCAATATATATTACACTGTCAAATATATATTGACTATGGAATATTTTAAATACATTACATTAAATTTACATTACATAAATTAAATATACATTATATTAAGCATATTAAAATATAATTTATAAATATATATGCAACCTCAATAGATTGAAAGGCTTTATTAAGAAATTTTGGTTCTCCCCGGTTTATCAATTAAATGTAATTCCAATAAAAACATGAACAGGGTTTTCTTTTTTGCTTAAGCTGAAATTTGTATGTAAGATCAGAGGTGTAGTGAGGTCCAGCAGTCAGGAGTGTGGGCTTTGAGCCAATCCTGGCCACAAGATGTATGTACTAACTGCACGTAAGATACTTGGCCTCTCTGTGCCAAATTTTCCTTACTTGGAAAACGGGGATAATAGTAGTACCTACCTCATGGGGTTTTATCAAGATGACTAGAGGTACAGCACTTAGCACAGAGTCTGGCACACGTCTGGCACTCAGTAGTTCTTAGCTGTTAGGCATGCTTCTTTTGATTTCCCTGCAGACAGCTGCACCCAGTGATTTCTTTTTTCTTTTTTGAATGGGGTTCAGTCACATTTAACTTTCTTGGCTTCTCTCCGTATTTAACCAGCACACTCTAATACACAGGTGTGCACTTGGCAGACAAAGTTCAGACCTTGACAATTCTCAGGGAGTGTGTTCCAGATAACTCACCCGTTAGAAGCTCCTTGTATTGTAAGACAATACGCACCATGTAATTTAAACTCAAGTGTAGCGTCTTGTAGAAGGAGCGTGGATTTCAACTATGAATCCTAGCTCCAAGAAGTCCTGGCTATTACAACAGCAATATATTGGGACAGACCATAGCTGTACTTGTGGTGAGCACACCGTAATGTGTCAACTTGTGGAATCACTATGTTGCACACCTGAAACTAATGTAACATTGTGCATCAACTACACTCAAAAGAAAGAAGAAGTCTTGGCTCTGGCTGTATGGTGGAGGCTCCAGGCCTTCTCTCTAAGCCTCAGTTTCCTCATTTGTAAAAAATGCTTTATAAATATCGTTCACTTTGAAGGCTGGCGAGAGCGTCCCAAAAGCTCAGGTGCTGGTTCTTAGCAGGTGCTCCATGAACTTCCCATGGACTCTCCACCCTCATTCCTTACATCCAGCCTTCACTTCCTCTCTGTGGGAAACCCCGAGGAGCGTGGAGTCTCCCAGATGGACCTTGGCATTGCCTTTCTGGAAAGATGGAGAAGAATTCAAGGGTGGGGACTTCAGAATCCTTGACTAGGAAAACATCACTTAATGACTCACAAGTTAATAGTGCTTCAGAGATTTAAAGTGCTTTGCTATTTCATCATTGCTTCTTACAACAAACCCATGGAGTCAGCATTACCACCCCATTTTGCAGAAGTGGAAACTGAGACTCAAAGAGGTGTAGTGACTTGGCCAAGGTGAAACGGAGTTGAAAAGAACTCAGGACTTGAATTCGGAGCCCTTGGCATCTCACGCTTTTTTTCTGGGTAGGGGCCTGAGTGAATCGTCTTGTGCCAAAGCCTCTGCCGCGTGGGCATTGGTCCATTTGCTCTTTGGTCCAGCAGACGTTTGGAATGGAAGCTGTGTGCCATGCTGGCTGCTTCTCAGAGATAATGGACAGACTGGAATGCTGGGGACACGATGGCCAGGGCCCTAGGAATGCCTGGCTACTGCCCCAGATGGTAGTCACCCACCTCAACCAGGTTCCCAAAGAACATGCACACACATAGAGTGAGCATGCCTGAGGGAGCAGGAGTTCTGCCCTGTGACTGGATAGCCCAGAGCCCTGTGGCAGACACTTTCGGTGCTCTATCCACATCCCCACAAACCTCACCACTCCAGCACACGACCAGCTGCTGAGTGCTGGTACCTGTGTCTCTTCACCTAATGGCTTTCTCTGGTTGCCAGAGCCCCATTCTGCCTGCCAGGCTGAACTTCCTGGGAATTAAGGTCCTTTGGGAAAAGCCTGCAACCAAAACTTTTAGGAGTTGGTGGGTAAAGACCCAACTCCTTGCCCCTCAAGTGAGATAACTCTGGGCACGTGTTCCACGTTGTTTTCCAGAATTGTGCAGTGGAGTTAATTTTCCACAGTGGCCATTTACCTTTTATTGACTGTCTTCCTTTTCTCCTCTTACTTTCCCACCCCCCTGCCTGTGTGTCCTGGGATCACTCTCCAATCAGCTACTTGCACTAGGATCCTTGTGTCAGGATCTGCTAAACTCAGAGAGGTGAGATTTCCCCTGGGTTCCTCCGTCTTCCACACCCCAATCCAACTTACCACGTCTCACCACATCTTAACCCGAGTCAGATCTTACTGGCCACCAGGAATGCAGAGACAAAGGAGCAGCTATAGCTGGGCTTCTAAATTGTGACCCCCTCCCCCCACCTGCTCACCGGTAAGTGTATCCTGGAATCTGAACAATTTAGATGCTACTTCTTCCTCTGTGTGTGTGTGTGTGTGTGTGTGTGTGTAGATGGGAAGGTCGTTCAAAGCTCTGTCTCCCCTGGAAGAGGGCATGAAGCATCCATGCTGTCTTAGCTCCTGTGCTAATCCCTGGAGGCACCAAGATGAGTGAGCCCTTGTCCCTGCCCTGAAGATACTCATGGAGCAAATGCATTATTATGGTTTGGTAACACTTCTGAGTGCAGGCCGTTATTGGGGCAGTGAATTGAAACACTGAGTTGGAGTCTTGCAGCCAAGTCTTCATTAAGAGGTGTCACTTGAGTTGGGTCTTAGAGGCAGAGCTGGAATTTGTTAGTGTTTCCATGGTGGACAGAAAAGAGAATAGGGTCAAATATGCCCAGATCCTTAAAGCTCCTGCCCAGAAGGGACAAATAACATTTCCACTTATGTTCCCGTGGCTAATGCGAGTCATACTGTTATACCTAAGTTCAAGGAAGGGGGGGGGGGAGTATAATTGCTCCAAATGCCCATAAGAAGGATGAGACAGAGTATTAATGATGAGACCTAAGGACTCCCACAGCTGGCTACATAGCTTCTCTGCCACAGTTGTTTCTGAAATGTTTGCTGTTTTGATTTAAAGCCAAGACATTCCTCAGGTAAAGGGGCCATAGTTGGAGTAGGACTCATTTCTCTCTGGGGTCCCATGGCTAAGTGGATGTGCCTTGTATTAACCATGTCTTTTCTGTATTTGATGCTTTGACATCTGGGGCCTTGCAGACCCTGGACAGACTGCCCCTTCTAGGGTTAGCCTGTTCCTAGAGATAGTCAACAGCTCTGCTGTGCATGTATTTTTCAAATGTACACCAGCCAATCCAGAGCCCGTACCAGCAACCTCCTCCTTTACTGAGCTCTCACACCCCATGCCGCTGGCTATCCACCTGCTCTCATCACCCAGGACCAGGTACCACACAACGAGGGATAGTCTCTAGGCCCAGAGCCCACTGAAATTATTCAAATTAGCCAATCCTAAATCTTCCTGCCTCGCCTGTTCTTTTCCACAGAAATTCTTTTCCAGACAGTAAACGCTTTTGCCCACACTTCTCTTCTCTCCCTCTGCCTCCTGAACAATGCATATGCTTTCCTGTGTGCCCCGCCCCACCCCACCTCCATGGCATGGTGTGCCTCCTTCTCTTGGGAGCTGTAAAAAACTGTCTTTTCAATGACTATCGTCTCCTGATCTGTTTGCCTTGCCATATCTACATAATAAAACATATTAAGACATATATATATTCTGCTATCTCAGCTATTTATGATACTAGAAGCTGAGAACTGGAAGATGTACAAGCAGATATTCTGGGTCCCCTAACTGGCTTGCTGCAGGCAGGGCATGACCAAGCTGTCCTGAGCCAGCTGGTCAGGACTCAGGATCTCAGGTGACACCTGAGATTCCCCTCTCTCAGATTCTGTATGGGGTCAAGACGAAGAGAGGAAGGCTCAAGCCCGACTCCCATCCTGAGGACAACAAATGAGGCTGGCTATTTCTTTGGGGGAACTGAGTCATCAACTTCCTATCTGATCAACTGCCAACGTGAAAGGGCAAGTCCAAGCTTTGGGTCTGCGTGATTTCCTTGCTGGGCTCCCTCCTGGCCTTCCCGGAGACCTCCTTGGTGCTGACCCTCTCCTTAGGGAAGGGAGTGGACAAAAGTGACTGTGTTGGTGGTGTTGCTCCTGGCAGACCCTTAAAGAAGCCAATGGCTGTCTGTAGCTGATTCATTGCACATAGCCTCCAGCCTCTCATGGATGTAGTTCTATAGCTCTGGTCACAGTTAGTGAGACCAAGACTGTGGAAATATGGGCATCAGGAAGTGCTCCAGGTGAGAGATCTAGGTTTACGTACTGCTAATTAGTCCTGCTATTAAGACTGTGATGTTGAGCATTCCTCCCTGGATCTTATTCTTATCATCTGCAAAACGGCCAAAGTAGTCTTATTTGCTGACCCAGAGGATTGCTGTGAAGATTGACCTCCCCAGCCCACAGCAGAGGTGTCTACAAAAAACCCAAAACAAAACAAAAAAACATAATGAAATTAAACAAAAAATGATAGCAAGCTTTATAATCAATTGTGAAATATTGATAGCTTTCCTTCTGAGATCAGGAATGAGATAAGGATGTCTGTTATTATTACTTCTTTCCCACACTGTACTGGTAATACTAGCCAGTGCAACAAAGCAAGAGAAAGAAATAAATGTATAGGGATTGAAAAGGAAAGAACGCTCATTGTTACAAATGAGACAGAATGTGGTATATATATTTTTTAAAGCCACAGAATCTACAGATAAATTGGTAGCCTGAGTCTAGCAATGTTGCTGAATACAAGGGCAGTGTACAAAAATATATATATGTTCCAGATCTATATTGCCAAGTAATAATCTCTAATAGTTTCTGTACATTTAGGATTTGGGAAGGGCTCAGCTGGATGGTCCAGAGTTTTTCATATGGCTGTAGCCAAACAGTGGCTAGAACTGGAACCACAGGGGGATGATCCAACTGGAGACTGGCAAGCCATCTTACTCTCCTTTTTAGTCTCAGGGTTGCTGCATATGGATTCTCTGTGTCAGTTACTTCAGGCTTCTTTATTTTTTAAAAAAATTATTTATTTTAATTTTATTTTTTATTTTTTTAAACTTACATCCAAATTAATTAGCATATGGTGCAACAGTGATTTCAGGAGTAGATTCCTTAGTGCCCCTTACCCATTTAGCCCATCCCCCCTCCCACCACTCCTCCAGGAACCCTGTTTGTTCTCCATATTTATGAGTCTCTTCTGTTTTGTCCCCCTCCCTGTTTTTATGTTATTTTGTTTCCCTTCCCTTATGTTCATCTGTTTTGTTCTCTTAAAGTCCTCATATGAGTGAAGTCATATGATTTTTGTCTTTCTCTGACTGACTAATTTCACTTAGCATAATACCCTCCAGTTCCATCCATGCAGTTGCAAATGGCAAGATTTCATTCTTTTTGATTGTACTTCAGGCTTCTTTAAAGCACAACAGCCTGGGACTTCTTGCCTAGTGGCTGAGGGTTCCAAAAACAAATAACCCAAGAGAGGGAGCCAGGCACAAGTTGTATCAACTTTCATGACCTAGACTCAGAAGCCATGTGTCATTTCTGCCATATTCTATTTGTTAAAAACCATTCACTAAGCCCATCCTTTTTATAGGGGAAAGTTACTAGACCCCCACTCCATGGGAAGAGTGAGGGAATTTGTTGACTTGTCTTAAAATTGCCACATTGTACTTGCAACAAACAGAAAAATAAAAAGCTGTATAAAGAAACCATTTATAATAGCATCAAAAATATAAAACACTCAGAACTAAATCTAATAAAAGATGTGCAAGATCTTTACATAGAAAACTACAAAAAAAAAAAAAAACCAAACAAACTACAAAACAATGCTGAGAGAACTTAAAAAGAAAACTAAACAAATGAAGGGACATACCATGTTTATGGATAGCAAGACTTAATACTAAAAATGTTGATTTTCAAATTGATCTACAGATTCAATGTGATAGCAACATAGTAATCAAAATCCCAGCAGGACTCTGTGTGTGTGTGTGTGTGTGTGTGTGTGTGTGTGTGTGTAAACAGACTGGCTGATTTAAAAATGTCTGTGGAAGTGCAAATGTCAGGAATAGCCAAGGCAGTCCTGAAGATAAGAGTGTGTAGACTTATTCTATGGGGCACTTATTATAAAGCTACAGAAATTCAGACAGTGTGATAATGGCACGGGAAGAGAAAAATAGGCTGATGGAACAGACTCGAGAATTCAGAAACAATACATACACATATGGACGACTTGATTTACAACAAAATTAACACTGTAGAGAAGTGGGAGGAAAGGTGATCTTTTCAATAAAGAGGGCTGGGTCGGTTGGATGTCCAGATGGGGAAAAAAAAAAAAAAGTAGAGTGGTCAATGGGAAATTCCTTCTGATGAGATATGGCAGTGCATTTCTAGAAACAATGACTGCTGAAATTTATTTGGAATTTTTTCCTTTCTGAGCAGTAATTTCCCTCTGTTGTTCCCAGACCTTTAGTGAAACCCTGTTTCCCACACCAGTCTTGTATTAGTGGATCTTTGTGGTTACAAATAGTAGTCACAGCTCATGGTCAGGACCAACAAAGCTGTTGGTCAATAAGCTGTTGGGAGCTCTGTTCTAAGTTGTCTCCTGAGCAGGCAACAGGCTCACTCCCTTTTCTCCAAATAGCATCAAATGTCCAGCTGCCATCCAACAATGTCATTGTGACCCGCTTCTGGCTCCCGGCATCCCAGTGTGTCAGAGCCAGGAACCAGTGCACCAGTCGGTAGAGGTGCACCAGTCGTTAGAAGTGAGGGAGTAGAGACTGCCAGTGTAGACAATTCTTGGTTGAGAAGGGGAGGAGCAACAGGCCAGCTGCCTGTGATGTGAAGAGTTAGGGAGCTTTTCTTCTGTGGGAGAGGAGCCTGCTTCCCTCACCTTTCTGTTCCACCATGGGAGCCATCCCATTTCTGTTCTCAGGAGACCTTGGGGTAGGGGTGGAGGGGTAAATTCTGGACCCCTCCTCAGGACTTCAGTTTCCAGGCCATCTCTGTGGCCCTCCCTCTACTATCATTAAACGGGTCAGGGTCCTCTGCCTTCTCCCAGTTGTCTCAGACCTGGATCCTCTGGGGGCCGTGGGCCCACACACTTGGAGCTCCGTTACTGAAGTCACCGTCCTTGCCTCAGTTTCCTCATAGGTAAAGTGAGAGTTTAACAGCAGCAACTCCCAGACCGCCAATGGCAGTGACTCAGGATCAGTGGGACAAGGAGGGAAGCCATCCTAAGATCAGTTGCAGGCGCTGGGCCTGGTCCCCCGGGCAAGGCAGCACCCATCTTCGAAAGTGTTCCTGTCACCGCCTTCCTCCCCCGCCCCCACGCCCTAATTATTTAGGGTGGGCAGTGTCCCACTTCTGGGGAGGGGTGTCAACCGGGCTTCTCCCTCCCCTCGCCCTTGGTGGCGGAAGGCGGGACGGGAAAGGGCCGTCTGGACAGGCGCGCAGCCCTCCCGGACACCCAGGGGTGCAGGGCCAGGCGGGGGACCCCGCGGCGGCCCGGCCCGAAGGAGGGGGCCCCCCCTCCCCTGGGCCCGGGCCCCCGGCCCTCCGCGGCGCCCGAGGCCGGAACAATAGCGCGCGCGGGCGGGGCGGGGGCGGGGCGCTCCGCCGGGCCCCGCCCCCGGCCCGCCCCCCGCGCTCGCACACCCGCTCGCACACTGGCTCCCACCCGCCGCCCGCCCAGGCACTGCCCGCGGGAGCCGCCGCCGCCGCCGCCGCGCCCGCCATGGACGTCCGCCTGTACCCCTCGGCGCCCGCGGTGGGCGCGCGGCCTGGGGCCGAGCCGGCCGGCCTGGCGCACCTGGACTATTACCACTGCGGCAAGGTAGGCGGGGGCCGGGGGTGGGCGCCGAGGCGGGCGCGGCCTGCCCGCGCCTTCGGACCCCGCGCCGCGGCCGGAGCGTCCCGGGCTGGAGCGCGGGGCAGGAGACACCTGGCGGCTCGGGACCCGGCACTGTCGGAGACCCACGGGGGGAGGTGCCGGCGGTGCCAGCGCGCGGGGGACCCGCACGCATCCGCCCCGCCGACGGGCACATGCCGGTCACACCGATACGTTCGCCGTTACCCTCCGGCCCCGAGTTATTCCGTTCACCGCCAGGAGTCACCTCGACGGCCACTCACACGATGACACAGTGACACGCCCTCCCACGGCCCCCTGACAGCCTCACGCTCATTCCCAGGCTGACACACGGGGACCTACTGTCGCACACACAGACAGCCCTGCACCTACTTGCACGCTGTCTTGCCGTCCCGCGCAAGTCACCCTGACAGTCATTGATACACAATGACATGTAGTCACTCGCCCACGCACGCTGTCACATAGACACACATAAGTCACCCATCCACACAGCACGATGCCACACACGCCGATTCATGCCCCCGGTCGCCTGTCACACCCAGCCACAACTGGGGACAGGCACACAAAGAAGTTGCTCCGACAGTCACACGCTCACACTCCCCACGACTCACACGGGCGCGCACTGTCACGCACAGCCACCCATGCACGGTGAACCCGAGAACCACACAGCCACACGCGGTCACACCCGGCCTCCGCGCCGCCCCAGCCCTCACCCCGGTCACCAACTCGCGCGTCGGGGCTTCAACTTCCCGGCGCCCAGACGCACTAATTGGCCGTTCACTAATTGGCCGTCACTCGCCCGGCGGGGCCTGGGATTCCGAGTTGACAGTGGCCAATCGAGGCCTGTCGCTTCCCGGGGACTGTGAGCGGGAGTCCTCACCACCCCCCCCCCCCGCCCCCCGCCCCCCGCCCCCAGGCTGGGGCCTGCGGTGACGGCCAGCCGCCCCCACCCCCGGCCTTTTCCGAGAGGGCCGCCCCAGCCCGCGGCCGGGTCCCCGCTGTGCTGTCCTGGCGCGTCCTCCGGATGGAAGCTCGCGTGCCCGGTTCCCCGAACCAGGGGCGTGCGACCCCCGCTGCCCAGGCGGAGGCCGGCCCGGGACGCTGAGGTGCGGCGGCGCCGTCCGCGTCTCTCGCCTCGCCGGGGAGGGAACTTTCAAACTTAGTTAGCAGGCCCGACGGTGGGTGCGTCCGGCGGTCGGCGCGTTGGTCCGGGGCCGGAGCCGGGAGCGGCTTTTCGTCACTCGGAGCCCGGATTGAACGGCGCGCGTGGGTCTCCCCGCGGCTCTGCCGCAGACGCACGGGCCCCGCGGCGCTGCGTGGTGAGTGCGCGTCGGTGGTCGGCTGAGCGGCCCTCCCGGGGTCTCGGCCTCCGCCTACACCTCCGGAGCTCCTGACCGAGCCCCTTGCTGTGTGGGTGCTGCGGGAAGGGGGCGGCCCCGCGCGGACCGCGGGGTCTGTGGGCTGGGCCTCGCAGAGAGCGTCCTCGGGCGCTGGGGAGCGGTTTCTAGGGTCGCAGGGCAAAGCCCTCCGCAGTTCGCCCAGGGTGGGGGAGTGGGGTCCTGGGCCGCCAGGACCTGGGCGGCGTGGGGACGAGGTGGGGGAGAAGTGAGGTCTCCCGGGAGGTGGGTGTGATTATCTTCTGTCCGGTGACTGGCAAAGTTAGAAGCGGGAGAGGGGGATGGTGTCTTTAAGAGAAGGCCTGTTCTGGGGCTATTTCCAGTCGGATGGAGGGAAAATTGATTACAAGTAGCAAGTGGAGTCTTGAGGGAGAAGAACACCGTTGGATGAGGGGGCAGTTGGTCTGTCTTCTGCCCGTGGCTTTGTTACTTTTTTGAATATCAAGTTGGCAAGGTTCCAGTCCGTGGTTTCAGGGTGTGCTCAGGAGATGCAGGATTTGTGCCTCAAAGTCTGGATGGGTGGATGACCATTAGCCTGGAGTGCTCCTTTCTGTGGTGGTGTTTCTGTAAATCCCTCCAGAGTGGGGTGGTCCCATATGTGGGCCTTTGGGGGGACCTCTGAGGGGGGGCCTTTTGGCACTTAGTTGAGGCCCCAGCTTTATTCGGATAACTCCACAAAGCTCTGACTCAGCACCAAGAACCAGTGTGAAACCCGGCCAGGGAGAGAACCGCTCAGGGAATGAGAAGCCGGGTGATTCTGGTTTCTAAAGTCTGTGACCTAGGACCCCTGGACCAGAGCTAAGCGCATGTCCAGATGAAGGAGGGTGGCAGCTGGGCCACTAAGATAGGTGAGAGAAAGGTCTGACCTTGTAGTTGGATGTGAGCCCTGCTTCTCAGCCTTCAGGCTTGTGTCAGGATGAGGCCGGGGAAGTCACTTGGCTCAGCTCGGGTGGGTCAGATGCCTGTTGGTAGCAGATGTCAAGTGGGCAGTCACCTTTAGTGCCGGTGGTTTGGAGGTGGAGCACATTGTGGCCGGGACCTGATGGTGAGGGACTGCCCGGGCTCCCTTCGTACAGCTGATCACTATCAGAACTGGAGGGGAAACTAAGGCCCAAGGCACAGCCATGACCACACTTGGAGCCTGTGAATTGGGCTGCAGAGCTAGGACACAGCCTGCACACTGGGGGCTTGGCCCTGGCAGTCCACATAGGAGGCTCGCCTCCACGGGGAGCTGGGCCTGCGAAACACAAGGGCAAGCTTTTGCCCAAGTGATGCTTGATAACCATGGGACAGATGACCTGGAAGGGCCCTTGGCGACTGTTCCCTTGGTGACTGTCCCCTTAGTGATCCTCTACACAGAGATTCCAGCCACTTTAAACCAAAGTCATGAGCAGTGGCTGTTCTTTTGGTATCTTTTGTTTGAGAAAATACATAATGGCAAAAGCTGCTATGGTTTCATTTTTGCTTTGAAATAGATGTTATTTTATTAATCACAGTAATATTAGCATGCATTTGAAAAATAGCTTACCAGACATGAGGCGGGCACATTACTCATTTCATGTAATAACAGTGCCTGGTGAGCATAGGGGCCTGTGGCCCTGTGGCTCCCAGGATCTGTGGCCCCACTGATCCTCTCCTTCTCCCCTGCTTCACAGAAGGGGCAGCTGAGTCACAGAGTAATGTACTCACAGGTTACATAGCATGTGAAGAGCAGAGTTGAGGAGGCCTGAGCCCAAGTTTCTTGACTCCCAGCTTGACACTTCTGTGGCCCTCAAGTCTCTTCCGTGGTTTAGGGGTGGGGAGTGCATTGTGACTTCCTCCTAGGGTATCTGTGAGGTGCCTTCATTCTGATTTTGGCAAGGCGCTTTACCTGGCTGAGGGCACTGCTTAGGGCTTCCCACTCAACTATGGCAGGCTCGTGTAAACAGGCCATTGGAATTGGGCAAACCTGGGTTCAAATCTCTAGTTGTGGCTTTGTGACCTAGGGTACATGACTTATAGCTCATTTTTTTTTTTACTGAGATATGATTGACATAAAATTAAATGCAAATTTTAAGTGTACAGTTCCAAGAGTTTTGACAAATGTAAACACCCATGTAACCATGATCCCAATCCCCATATAGCCCATTTTCCATGCCCCAGAAAGTTCCCTTATGTTCCTTTCCAGCCTACATTCTTCATTCCCACCTTTATAGGAAATGACTTATCTGATTTCTGTTATCAGCACTTTATTTAAGTTCAGTTTAAGTGTACTAAGTATGTTTAAGTTCTAGAATTTCATGGGCAGCATGTACAGTTTTGCATCTGGTTTCCTTTAGCTTCTTGACATAGTGTCAAGATTCATCTGTGTTGTGTATATCCAGAGTTGTGTTTTATTGCTAAGAAATATTACATTGTATGCCTATGGCTCAGTTGGTTTATCTGTTTACCTGCCAATGGACGTTTGGCTTTGTTTCCTGGTTGGGCTGTGGTAAATAAAGCCTCTGTGAACATTTTTACATAAGCCTTTTTGTGAGAATTGCACATCTAATGAACTCCAGGGTGATGTGCTGGGCGGTCCAGCGACCACACCTCATGTAGCAGTGGTTTGGTTGTTTGTGTACAGGTTTCTGTGGGGCTCCCAGCACCTGGCACCGTGCCTGACCCATAACTACTCAGGAAGTATGTGCTGGTGGGTGAGTGATGCAACTTCCCACCCACACAGCCCCGGGCACAGCATCTTATATCTTGATGGGGATAAACACAAGCTCCGCTAGTGAATCACTGGAGTCTCCTTGGGATGAAGATCCACGAAGCGGGGTTGCTGTCTCCGCCTCACCTGTACTTGAGGTTTATTAGTCCTGCTCTGTGTTTCTGGTGGATGAGGTCCCACTGCTTCTCTGTGCAGGGGCACAGGTGGCTGTGAGCCAGGTGAGCTCTGAGCTGAGATGGCTGGTCCCGGGGACTCTGGAGTCTGTTAGGAAGCTCTTCTACTTTTCACCTAAATGTGTTTTCTGTAGCCCCTCCCCCAGTCTGTCTCGAAGGGTCCTTACACCAAAACTCCTGTACCTTATGAATGTCAGGAGCCACAGCCCAGGCTTGGCACTGCTGCCTCCAGTCTCCTGGGTGACCTTGAGCATAACAGTGCCCTTCTCTGGGCCTCTGTTCCCCTCTTGGCAAAGGGCAAGCAAATCAGCGAACATCGGTCTAGTGAGAAGGAGAGCTGTCTGTGGTGTGGAGATATAATGAATGAAGGCTGGGTATGGCCTTTGTGACTGTAGAGTGTGGTATACCTAAGAAGGATGAGAACGATGATTTTTGAGGAGATGGGCCCTCATAAGCTTCAGAGGGCAGGAACCACTGTGTCTATTTTCACTTTTGTATTCCTAGAGCCGGCCTGGCACATAGGTGCCCAATAAATATTTGCTGACTGACAGACTGACTGACTGAATGAATGAATACATTCAGGGCTCACCAGTTGTCCCCTGTAGCTTAAGGCACTTAGCATCTGTTTGGCTCTTATAAGATTTAGTGAGCCATCAAATCCAGGGCAGGGCAGGGGCCAAAACTCTTTTGGCTGACTGGTCATTCCTAGAAGAGCTTACCCAAGTAGGCCTAGAGGACAGAGCCCAGCACAGAGGGCAGTCAGTAAGCCTGAAGAGCAGTTGAGACTATGCATACAGGACAGGGCCCCACACTTCACCCCTGTCCCAAGAATCCCCTTTAAGGACTGCCGGCCCCTTGTGATTCCATAGGGTCAGCTATCTTGCTTCTGATTTCCTAGAACTAGTCTCAACATATGAAGGCAGTGTAAGTTCTGGAACCCAGAGGAACTGGGTTTGAATGCTGCCTTCACCATCATCAGCATAGGCCAGTTATTTCCCTGTGCTTCAGTCTCCTCATCTACAAAATGGGCACAGCAACATTTCCCCTATGGGGTTGCCTTGAGGTTGGAGATCATGCATATATAGCATGTGGCCCCAGCAGGAAATGCTTTCATTTCTATTCATAAAGAGCTGCACAGTTAAAAGTTAAAATGCTGGAGGAACCTGTTTCAGCACTAGATGCTAGAGGACTGACCAATCCCAGCTGCTGCAGGGGAAGGGTCTTCCTAACATCAGGTGTTTCCATACCTGGGTCTCTGGATCTGATTTTTCCTGCATCTGGTTTGAAGCCGTCTCTCACTGGACTGCTCAGCATAATGAATTGACAAGGCGCTGCGCATTTCCTTGGGTTCTGTTTCCTTTTTGAATCTGTGTGGGAGCAGAGCTGGATTCATCGGGCAGAGAAGACTGGTTAATTACAGCCTCACCATTCTCTGGAGTGGGCTGGTGACCTCGTGCACATTATTTAACTGCTGCAGGTCTCAGTTTTCTCTTCTGTACAAGGGGGCAGTAATGCCTTCCTCATACTGTTGCTATGAAGCTCAGATTAAAAAAACAGACATGGAAGTTCCCTTTGATCTAGAATGGTGTTTCCCAGCCTCGGCACTGTTGACACTTCGGACCTGATAATTCCTTGTTTGGGGGGCTGTCCTGCGCGTTATAGGATGTGTAGTAGCATCCCTGGCTTCCACTGCCAGCAGCCTCTCCTCTGTAGTCGTGATAGCCAAATATATCCTCACACTTTGCTAAGTGTCTCCTGAGGAGCAGAAGTGCCCCTGTTTGAGAACCATTGGCCTGGAAAATGTGACACAGGTAAACTAGAAAGTGATGGGGATGAGAGTGACAGAGCTTTAGAGCTTGTGCTTTCTGTTCAGTATTTTAGTCCTGTGTCTCCCTGTCAGTAAATTCTGTGCCCACGTGGTTGGCAGTCATCCTATTTACATGGACCAAAAACCTGCATAGTGATTTTTTCAGCGTGGTTTGGGAGCAGCAATAAACACATATGGTAAATAATTATTAACTTAATGAGTCGTGGTAAATTGTAATTTTATCTCTTAGTGAAAACATGCTGTATAACACAGGATAATAAATTTTGATCAATTATCCTGATGCTTAAACTTGCCACTGTATAACAACAAACTTCTGGTCCTGCTAGAGTGAGCAACAAGACTGTGGTTTTTCACTATGTAATTACCCATTTACTGCTGGGCTTCTCAGATGTTTAGCAGGTTTTTATTGTGTGCCTACTGTGTGCCAGGGGATGCAGCCGTGTCTTGAAGGCTCAGCCACTCAACAGGAAACTTTTATTTGCTAGATGAAAGGCTGTGTGGGTCTGTAACATGGCTTAAAATGCAGAGTCATAATTAAATATATAATTGTCTGGGGATGTGGCAGGGCTGTGGGAAGGCCTCACACAGCAGAGTCTTACAGGATATGCCAGGCGGGCTATGTGGGGGGCATGTAGAATTCTTGGAACAGTGTCCTGGGCAGAGGGGAGAGCAATTTTTGCAAGGGGGCCTAGAGGGTGATTTGGGGATACTGTAGCCTAAGGCAGGGAGGCCTGCCTACAGGGGAGCTGAGACACCAGCACAGATTGTCATAAAGGGTGTCACATCCCAGCTGGTTGGGTTTTAAGTAAAGGAGTGCCTTGGAGCCAGAGGTGTGGAGCAGAGTATGGAATGCTTCATGTTGCTGAATCAGGCTGTTATCAGCAGCTGTCCCTTGGTCTTTTGCTGATGGAAAAGTTTAATGACTTGTGTTTCATTTCACCCAGTAGTCATAGAGGCCCTGCTTCTCAAACTTTAGTGCAATAGAATCACCTGGACAGAGGGCAGTTGAAACACAGATTGCTAGGTGCTGCTCTCAGAAGTTCTGACTCAGGAGGTTTGGGGAGAGGCTGAAAATGTGCAGCGCTAATAACAAGTGATGCTGATGTTGCTGGGAACTTATTGTTGGACTGGGCCATGTGGCCTTGGCTCAGACACAGTCAGGTATCCCAGAGACCCCTGCCTTCTTTAGGCCCTCTGTAGTTACGGGGAGAGTCTCCTTCACCTTGGAGAGTCTTACATTGGGCTTCTTGGAAACAGACTCTGAGATGGAGGGTTGCCTGTGGAAAGTTTTTTTGGGGGGAAGTTCCCAGGAAGTGTACCTGTAAGGAAGTAAGGGAAGCATGATTGTATGGAGGGAGAAGCTGGTCTGGAGCATGGTCACTAACCTGGAGTGGCTTTGTAGCGTTGTCTCAAACTGGGGCAAGGAGGGCTACCTGTGTCTTTGGTTCTTGCAACATGCAGTCATTAGCTGCAGGGCATCTCCTTGGCCCAGGTGGCTCCGTATAGCAGAGAGGTTCCCAGTGGGGGCTACAGCTGGGACATCCCCATCAGCTGGGCATGAATGCATAGAAAGGGGAGCATTATAGTGCCTGTTTCAGGGAGATGCAACATAGGGAGAAAACTCATCCTTCTCTTGGTTCCCAGGAAATCAAGGGCCAGCATGTTGATGATTTAGAGAGACTTTGAGTCACTTGCTGAAGATTCCTCCTTGTCTCATGATGTGAGTGAGAACTGTAGGATAATTGCTTCTTAGGTCTGAGTGAAGAAAAATTATAATTAATGGGATTTTCTAGGGCCCAAAGAGATTCTATTACTGAGATGTCACGTACTTTCCTGTGTGGTGGGGAGGACTCCACACTGATTTCTGAGAAACTTCTGGGCCATGCCTCAGGGAGTCAGCTCTGGGCAGGGGACAGTGGCTTTCTCCTTGGGCTGGAGTCCTGTCACAGCTTCAATAAGAGGCTCTTCACCTGGCCCCTGCCTCAGTGTCAGCCCGTGTCCATGGCTGTCCTATCCCCATTGTCTTCACCTTCTCTGAGCTCCCAGGAAGCTCAGAGGTAAATGAGCAGATCATCTGTAGCTATAACATAGGATAGATATCACACACATCTTTTGCTTATTAACTCCCAATTTCATTTTGCTTTTCTGTCATTTTCCCACTTGATCTTGAGTCCCACCTTTTTTTTTTTTAATTTGTTTTTGTTCTTTGTAAGATACACAGAAATATGGTAGAATATAAAGGAAAACATGGGGGTCCTGCTCGTTCTCATCCCTTCTCCCCACTGCCTTCCCTGCCCTACTCCCTAGGGCTAACCCCTGAGGGTATTGGGTGGAGGTACTTCTAGTCATCACTACTCTTCAGTTTACTTCTAATAAGTTTATTGTCTCTATTCTGTAATCACTTTTTCATTCACAGAATTTTGTATTATTTCTTGATTGATCTTGTATCAGAGTATCCCATTCCTTTTATAAAATGGATATGTGAATATCTTGAGTCTTTTTGAAGATTATAATACAGTTGTTTTTTTTTAAGTTATCTTCTGTTTCCTGCATTAACTCTGTTTTCTTGGTGGTTAGTTCTCTTCACCTTAGGCCTCTTTTTATGCTGATATTTTCTACACATGTCTGGTGATTCTTGATGGACATTTACTTGTAAACAGAGGTCTAGACTGATCTGCTCTGTAGTTGTAAGTTTCCTCAATGCCTGTGAAATCCATAGTTTTGTGGGTAAGCAATGTGAAGTTGATTTTAGGTGCCCTGGATGTGGTTTGTGTGTGGATACTTGACGCTGGGGACTTCTATTAGCACATGGGACAAGTTCACTTGAGGTTGGGGGCATCTGTTTCCCATGTAGACCAGCAGTTACCCACGGGTACTGGTACACTTTGTTTCTCCTGCCTCATGGGGATTCCCTGAGGCAGATCTCTCATTTAATTGGAATTCTCCTCCCTGGCTGGAGGCAGATCCTACAGTCAGCTTTTGTGAGGTCTGTTAAGCTGACACAAAGGTCCAGGTACATCCCTGGCCCAGGGCTTCCAGTCCCTGCTGCTTCTCTTCGGGGATTTTCTGGGGTTCAGTTAGGATAATGGTTTTCCCAAAGGACTGTGTTGGTGTGCTGGTGCCTCGGAGCTGATAGGCTTTCATTGTCAATCTGACTTCTTACTGCCTGGCACTCTTGGTGTTTCTGATCCCCAGCCCTTTCTTGTGTTATTTTGGGAGCTCTTTGGAGTCACTCCACTTTAATCCATCTATCTGTCTGAATTATGAATATTAATGTGTGTATATAAGAATTATGAATATATGTGTTATATGTGTGTATATCTTTTTTTTTTCTATTCTAGTATTATTTAGAAAAGAGGCAGAAAGTGTGTGCTCCTTCTGCCATCTTGAACAAAAATTTCCCTCTCACTGATTTTTATTTTTTAAATTTTGTGCTATTTTATGAAGGAAAGTAGGGTAGAAATAAGTGCAGATTTATTTGCTGAGCATTTCCCCATCTCAGGCTCATTCTCGTACCATCTCATTAAGCCTCCTAACTATGCCAGGCACGTGTGTCCCCATTTGTAGGTGACAAAACTGAGATCCAAGTAGATCACGTTACACAAGGCAGCAGAGGAGCTGGTTGGCAGAGCTGGAGTTCAGAGTGTGTTCTCTCTCCTCCTCTCTCCTGCAGCTTCCATGGTGCCGGGTGGAGCTCCTGCCCTCTGCAGGGATGGAAGAGTGGATCAGCTTGCCCCTTGGTTTTACTGTTGACACCTTGGCTCTTCTAGGGGCCAGGGGATTCCCAGCTGGGCCTTCTGCCTTGGTTTTCAACTTCAAACATCCCTTGGTAATAGAATGCCTTCATATTACAGCTAATTAAAACGTGCTTATCTCGAAGTTGGGCCTCATTTGCAGAAATGATTTAGAGACTTGTTGGAAATGAATCCAACTCAGTAGTATAACCCAGGGTCAATCTCATGCATAAATTTTATTGTTCCATTTTGCTGTGTTTTGACTTGAACTGAACTTGATAATGTGGAATATGGACGCTGGGCCTTTCGTTGCTCGTTTATTCTGCAGATATTTACTGAGTGCCTAGTGGGTGGTATCTACATTATTTAAGGAGGTCCCTTCACCCCAACCCCCATGCTTTTTTCTATTCTATTCATTCACCTGAGCTGTAAGTTAATTGTTTTGCAAAATCAGTGGATTCAAATGTGACTTTGAGTTCAGCGGAAGTGCCTGGCTTCCTCTCCTTCCGCTTACGAGCTGTGTGACTTTGTACCTGTCACTTAACTTCTCTGATCTCCTGTGTTCTCACATAACCACACTTCCATCTCAGGTTTGTGGTGAGGCCTCCATGATTTACATGACCTCCCTCATTCCTGCTGCCTAGTACCATTCAGGTCATCTGGGCCCTCTGTAGGACAGCGAACATAGGCTCCATCCCAGGTTTTTTTTGTCTTTTATAAATGGCTGAGTCTCAGGAGCTTTCCCGTTCAGAATAGGTGTAGTGGTGGTTTTGGTTGGGACGGTTTCCTTTCTCTCCGTATCAGTTCCCTTATTTCTGGTTGTATATCCCACAGGGACTTGATGAGGTTCAATTAAACATTCAGACTCACAAGACACTCATGGGCGACACTTGGTTCCTGTCTCCTTGAAGGAGCCACCTGCCAGCAGAGCATAGGATCTGTTCCTCTTCTGCAGGAGTAGTTCTAGCCACAGTCTCTGCCTTAGTCCATGGAGGTAGCCACCAGCTCCTCTGTTATCTGCCTCCCCACCCCCTGGGTTTTAGTTTAGGTGCAAGGGAATGCGACCCACAACGGGTAGGTTTCAAGTCACCCTGCTCACAAGCCTTATTCCTCAAATGACCCATATCTGTTGTAGCAATTCCATAGCCTTTAGTTCGAGGGTTTCTTGCAAGGGGGCATGTCAGTTATAAGAGTCACTGCACTCAGGAAAATCTAAAGTTTGGTTTCTTTATCAGATATTTATAATTTATTTATAGTTACTTCCAGTCCAGGTACAGTTTACCAGTCAGGGGTCATTTTTACCATAAGCAGAGTTGCCTAGTAACATAGTTAACATCCTACTTTAATCAGGTTTCCAGGGAGTTATGCTAGACAATTAACAAAGGTGAAATTCTCTTGCAGAAGGGAAAAGGATTTGCTTAACCCTCTACCCCACATACATCATCCTGTTTTCCCCAGAGAAGTGGTGCTTTTCGGCATCTCTTTTGGAGCCATGAATGAAGTCCTCAGTATGGTTATGATATATTCCATGCTTGTTTATGTTTTCTGATTGATCTATATAAGACACAGACATAAACTCTGGCCAAGAGATATCCTGTGGAGTCAAATTGGCTTGGGATCAAATCCTGGCTTTGCAACTTATTAAGAGTGCATTCATTCATTCAGCCATGCAAAGAACATTCACTGACTGCTGTCTGCAGGGCTTTATGGTAGATGCTAGGCAGGAACAGGTGATTAAGACCTGGTCCTTAACCCTTGAGGAGCCACAGTCTTATTAGAGAGATAGGCAAAGATAAGCAATTCCAAATGGGTGTGGGATTACCAGGCCAGGCTGAGGTGGTCAGGGAAGGCTTCCCAGAGGAGGGGGGACACCTGGTCTATGCTTGAAGGTGAATTGGCCAGGTGAAGAACGTTGAGAAAAGTATTCCAGATAGAAAGAACAACATTTACAAAGGCGTAGAAGGGGTTGAGAGTGTCAAGAGATAAAGCTCAAGAGGGAAACGAGGGCATTTGGAAAGCTACTTAGAATCTCAGAGCCTCAGTTTCCTCATCTACAAAATGGGATTACCATTTTGGGATGGGATTAAATTCCCACTTATGAAATTAAATGAGATAATAAGGTCTGCTTAAGCACCCGGGATAGGTTAATTTGAATTCCCTTTCCAAATCTGTCTATGGATGCCTAAGAGCCAAACTTTGTCTTTGAATGAGAGACACGAGACAAGGAGAAACAAACCAACAAACAACCTGGAGGGCTTGGCCACCCACCTGTGCAATGCAAGCTTCTCCTCCAGTGACTCTTCTGTTAGTTGTCTTACCTCTTTTTTGGATGAAGCACTAAATGTTTGCGCTGTCTCAGATTATGTCTTACAATATCAGTGAAGCACATAATTGTGTTTTCCTAATGGCTCGACATTAACAATAAGCCACGACCCTGTTGAGGCGTTCTCTGGGACAATTTTCCATCTGCCAACAGCCTTGTGCCCGTCTGATGCTCTGTCAACACATCCTGTCATTTGCTGCTTTGTCTTGCTTTTCTGAAAGGCGGCCCCCTCCCACACGCCAGCTGGGGATGCTTAGCTTTGGAGGACATTTACTATCTAGTGACCACAAGTCACATTAGGATGAGCTGAGGAGTTATCCCGGCCATGATCAAGATCTTTCTGATGTGTAAATTGGATCCTGTCATTTCTCTGGGTGAAACCACTCAACGGCTCTGTGTTACAGCTTGGTGAACTCTTACCAACCTAAATCAGACCTCTGCTTAAAACCTCCCAGTGGCTCCCCCTGGTGTGTAGATAACATCAAATAATACCTTTTTTGGGGGGGAGGGGCATAAATCCTGGTGTGATCTAGCCCCTGCCTGCTTTTCCAGCCTTACTCCCAGCTGCTCTGTCCGAGGCACCAGACTTTGTGCTGGGATACGGTGGTGAGCAAAGACAACCTCCCCGTGGTTGACCTCATTCTAGCTGTCCTGGCCTTCTTGCTTCCAGCCCCCTCATGCCTCCAGTCTCCCCTACCATGCTCTTTTTAGCTTGAGGGGCTTTGCAAATGCTATTCCCTTTGCCTGGAATGTTCTTGCCTTCACTCTTCACATGACTGGCTCTTACTCATTTTTTTTCGTCTTTTCAAAGACTCTGACCTTCTAATCACTGCGGTTATCCCATTATTCTCCATCACAGCCTCTAGTGTATTTTTTCCCCATCGCACAATGTGTCTATGAGATTACTTGAGTGTCTGTTCCACCTTTCAGACCACTGGGGGTCATGTTTGTTTTCTTTACCACTGAGTCCCCAGCACCTCAGTATGGTGTCTGCTATAGAGTAGGTGCTCAATAAAAAGTTGTTGAAAGAATATATGAGTCAGTGTGGAGGTTATATTTTCTAGAGATGGCCACTATAACATAACTTAGGCTGTGTTTCCAAGAATAAGTCACTCGCTGTCTCTGGGCCTTTACATGTCTTATGTGTGTATTGTTGTCAGGAGGATTAAACATAAACGTGAAAGGCAGTGTCTGGGGTCTGCAAGCGTTTTGTTTGTTTTTTGTTTTAGCTTTTATTTATTTATTTATTTATTTATTTATCTATCTATCTATTTATTTATTTATTTATTTATTTATTTATTTAAAGTAATCCCTACGCAACAACATGGGGCTCGAACACACGACCCCGACATCAAGAGTCGCATGCTCTTCCGACTGAGCCAGCCAGGCGCCCCAGCCTGCAACTGTTAATAAATGTGAATTCCCACTGTTACCACATGCCACCCTCCCCTCCAGCTGAGCCCAAGAAAGAAAGTTGAAGTGTAAGTCAAGAGGGATGACGTTTAAAATCGTCTGGATTTTAATCAATGCTTGGCTCTCTGGGGCAAGGGCTGGTAGACCTCAGCCCCCTGTTTTGTCCGCCTCCCATCTCCCTGCCGGTGGTGACCTTGCCGCTTTCGAGGGGAGGGTATCACTCCCTGTTGCCTGGGTTGGGGTATCTGGGGCATGGTGGGCCTGGCCTTCAGAGATAGCACAATCTCCAGCTCGTGGGAACGTTTCTGTTGAGCAAGCAGGAGTTTTGGGTGACTTCTCTCCTGAAGGGATGACCCCCTTCTTTTTATTAAACTGTAAATTATAAAGATTATGTTACCTGCCCAAACGTTTAGGGAATGGGGGAGATCCCCTGCCACGACCCCACCGTGCAGACTAAAGAACAGTGTTGATTTGGGTCCTTTCCTTTCTGAATATTCAGTGCAGACTGTTCTGCCCCACCCGGGTCCTCCAGGAACCCCTTACCTGTCTCATCTTTTCTCTTTTCATGTACCATAATTTGCATTTCTTGTTTATGTCCCACCCCCACTGCTAGAATATCAGCTTCACAAGGACGGGGGTCTGTGGGAGCAGCTCTGATTGCTCTGGCTCTGGTTTGGGCATTTCCCACCTGCCTGGCAAACTCCTGCCCATGTGTCTTCTAGGTTTCTTCTCAAGGGCCACCCCCCTCCCCCCCCGCCCAGGTCTTTACTGCTGTTCTCTGTGCCGCTGTCATTGCCCCTTCAACACCTGGAACACCTTAGGCTCCCTGAGAGGTGGGATGCTCCCTGTCCTCAGGAGATAGGGCCTTGAAAGCCATGTCTAGGAGCTTGGACTTTGTCTCAAAGGGCAGTGGGAGCTGAGGTGTATTGCATTTTAGAAGAATCTTGGCGGCTGTCTTCTGGGGAAAACTTTGGATGAGGGTGAGAGTGGATGCAGGTGATTACTATTGTTTAGGAGAGACTCGATGATGGCTTCCTGCACTGTCCAACATGATAGCCACTGGCCACATGTGGCTATTTATTTTTTATTTTTTTTAAACGTTTATTTATTTTTAAGACAGAGAGAGACAGAGCATGAACGGGGGAGGGTCAGAGAGAGAGAGGGAGACACAGGATCGGAAACAGGCTCCAGGCTCTGAGCTGTCAGCACAGAGCCCGACGAGGGGCTTGAACTCACAAACCACGAGATCATGACCTGAGCCGAAGTCGGATGCTTAACCGACTGAGCCACCCAGGCGCCCCCACATGTGGCTATTTAAATTTAATATCAAATCAAATCAAATTGAACTCCTAGGTCACACTAGTGCTCGATAGCCACTGGGCTGTGCAGATACAGAGCATTCCCACCATTGCAGAAAGACCCAGGCTGTTGGCTGTGGGCCAAAGTAGAACCCAGAGTGAACATTTTTATGGCTCTTGATTTGGATTGTCATGTCATTTTCCAGAAGAGCCATCCACATTCCCTAGCAGCACGAGAAAGCGTCCATTTTGTCCCACCCTTCTGACGTGGCTTATCGTCTTTTGAGGAACCTTCAATTGTGTATATGCCTCTTGTCAAACCTGCCTTCACTTAGGGTGTAACATGTGGACCATGAGGTCTTTGTGATCAGGGAATTATATGTATATTAATGCAGATTTCAATAAAAAGAGTTATGTTTGCCATTGTGGTACGGTCTGATGCTGTTTAAATGCCTTTGGTAATATCTTCAATCAGATGGCAAATAGAAAACAGGAAAGTTAGTAATAAAAAATGAATTAGGACGATTAGCAAAAGGTGAAGCGCTTCCCTCCTCAGGCAACAGGCAGAGTTGACGGAGCTTTGCAGGGTGTTCCTGTCCAAACACACGTCTGGATTATTGCAGTCTCCGGGGCTGGCCCTGGGGTCTGCTCGGCACATAGGACTTGGTTATTGCCTTTAGTTTTGCAAAGGTCATGGACAACCCCTTAGAGGGTCTCTGAGGGACTCACACCAGGATGAGGGGGCTCATACCCTGGGGTGGCTGGATGGGGCCTCTGAAGAGGGGTTTCTGACTCAGGGCAGGCCAGGAATTTGCTTCTTCCAGGGCAGAGACATCCATGGCCTTGTTCCCCCTCCCTACCCACCAGGATCTTGGAGAATCCTAACCTCCCCTCTTTCTAGCATCTTCTGCAGGGGTGCCCTTGGGGAACTTTTCTTCACTGTCTGGTGTTAGGGGTGCGGTCTCCTCAAGAAGGGGTAGAGGCAAAGGCTTTAACTGACTAATGCAGACACTCGACTCGTTCCAAAGAGAAACAGAATTCTGGTGACCAAGTAGGGTGTGGGGTTGGAGCTCAGGCCAGAAGGACATGGAGCTTGCATCTTGCTAATGTTGTAACTCACACTCACCAGAGGGTGGGCCATGGAGATAACACACTGGTGTGTGGGGTGGTTATGTCCACACTAGCTGGCTCACCTCCACAGTCAATAATCAGGGTTGGATAATGCCCACGTTAGCTGTATAATTGCTGTAACAGATGGGCGCGTGTTGTTAATACCATGTTTGCTGGATGGTCCCGCAGTTGGCTGGTGACTACCTACCTTAAGCGAGAGCTTCTCAAAACTTGAACGTGCATGTAGATCACATAGAGTCTTGTTAAAATGCAGATCCAGATTTGGGAGACCTGGAGTAGGGCCAGAGATTTTTCAGCTCTTAACAAGGTCTGGAAGATGCTGGGCTGCTGGTCAGAGGACCACAATTTGAGAATCAAGTCCTTTGTGTCAGGCTGAGCTCCCAAGAAGCAGAGCCTGAGACAAGGATGCTTGTCAAAGAGATCCAGTGGGGTGCCCTTCTGAGAAGGGTCATGGGGGCCCAGGACAAGCCTGGGGGAGGAGGGGAGCAAGGAGGTGGTCTCAGCTGGAGACCTGCTTCAGCCTGATCCTGCGGGGAACCCTGCAGGGAGCAAGAGTGGCACTACAGAGCTGGTCCCGTCTTGAGGTCAGGGCTGGGGGTGGCCTTTTGCACACCCTTGTCAGTTGGTCACTGGCCATAGGCTTCCTCAGGGAGGGGTGGGGGAGGGGTGATATGCTTACTATGCTTTTCTCCTAGCAGCCAAGGGCTCTTCTGCAGAGGAAGGGACATTAGCACTCATTTATTGGGGGATGGGTACAGAGCTGAAAAGGGAGATCTGGGTAAGACCCCATCAGTATCCACACACTGTATCCTTGTCTGATAGCCTTGAGAGTGTGGACAAGGAGGCAGGACTGTTTGCTCTTGTTTGAATTTTGCTATGTGACCTTGGGTAAGCCACTTCTGCTCTCTGGGCACTGTGCTGCAGCCTCACAAGGTTTTGCTCATGATTGGTCCTTGGTCTTTGTCCTTAGGTTGTGATGGAGCCTGCAGGTAGGGATGGGCAGATAGGTGGGGCTCTGTACAGGATAAAACAACTCTTACTTCAGAGCTGAAGGGGTGGGGAGGAGGGAGAGAGGAAAAAGAGAGGGAAGAGGGTGGGAGAAGGGAAGATAAAGGGAGGGAGGAGGAGAGGGAGAGAGAGAGAGAGAATCCCTGAGACCTGTAGTGTTCAGGGAGGACTTCCTGGCAGAGGAAGGCATTTAGGCAGGACCTCCAAGAAGGATAGGATGAGGACCTATAGAGGAGGGGAGAGCAGAAGAGCCATTAATTTAGTATCTATCATGGGATGGGTATTTCACTTACATTATTTATTTACTCTTTGCAACCACACTTGGAGTAGAAGCTGATCCCACTGTGCAGATAAGCTGAGGCACCAGGAGTGTGGTGACTGGGCCCTGGTCACACTGGGACTGGAACCCAAACCTGTGAGCTAGGACCCCCATTTTTGGCCTCCATGACTGCACCAAGCAGGGAGGCGGTGTGACCAAGGCCAATGGGACCAGTGGCTTAGGGAACTATGGCAGAGCTGTCTGGATGGGTATAGGCTTGTGTGGAAGAAGAGGCAAAACCTGCAACTTGGGAAGGGCATTGAGTGCCAGGCCCTGGAGTTTGGGGCCTATAGGGGGGATCCGCAGAGGGCTTTGGGGCAGGCGTGGTGTGTGCAAGGGGAGTGAGCCAGTGTTGTGCCCCTCTGCTCTGGGGCCCTTCCTGCCCCCATACTGGTGCATCTATCTTCCCTGATTCAGCTTATTCATCAGTGTGTGCGCGCGCGCGCGTGTGTGTGTGTGTGTGTGTGTGTGTACATTGCATGTGGGGTGGGGTGGGGTGGGGTGGAGTCCATCCTCGACCCTTTCTGTAGACCATTTTCTGGGCATTTGGGGTCCTTGGGGCCGAGGGGCTTCCGCTTTTGCTGTAGGCGCTCTGTGGGACAGAGGCCTGGAATAACACTTCTACCCAGCAGTCTCAGTGTAGGGAAGAGCTGGTTGCCGCTGTGACAAGCCCCCCTTCCTGCCTCCCTCCTTCCTGCGTGGCCAGCCCCAGGCCGCACACCCCGTGCCTTGGAGGCAAAGGGAGGAAGGACCACAGACAATTATCCCAGATGAAGGTAGATGTGGGCTCGGGTGTGTCAAGACTTTGAGGCTGAGGATTCAGGTCTGAATCATCTTCAGGCTTCTTTACTCTCTTATCCATGGCCCAAGTTTTTTCTCCCCCAGTAGAATCTGGCAATACCCAGCTCTTTCTCATTCTTCATATAAACCTCTCTCTCTCTCTCTCTGGATGTTATGTAAGCTACAGTCACAACTTGGCACCTGGTACAAGATGTTGATATCAAACATGGAAACTGTTACTGCCAAGTTGGGTGGCAAGGGGAGTGGTGTGAGAGGTACCTGCTAAGTGGGGGTGGGGACAGCGGAGGAGCTACTATTTACTGGATCCATACTATGTGCCAGGGGTCTTATGTATACTGTTTTGCTTAACCCTCACAAGAGTCCTGCAAGGTACATATTATTTTTGCCATGTCACAGACACCTGACACCTGGTCAGGTGACACCAGAAGCTCGGATAGAGAACTTGTCTAAGGTCACACAGCCTGCAGGTAGCAGAATGGATCACGAACCAGAATCTATCTAGCTCTGAAGTCATGATGCTTATTCTGCACCATATGCAAAGTATCTTTAGCTTCCTTTGAGGGGCCCTTTTACATGTGTTCCCTGCTTAGACTCAAACCATCTCAACCTAGAAGACTTGGCATAGGATGTGTTATTCCCACTGCACAGACAGAGGTGAGTGCCTGCCTTGTCCAGGCTCAAACCAAGGTCATAGGCCAGTAGGGCTCAAACCCAGGGTTTGAGCTGCTTTCTACGTCCCAAGAGGCATTTGTTGTTCTCACCTTGATGTTGTATAGACCAGACACACTTGTTCTTTGGCTGTGAGCGTATCATGGCCAATGCTCTTCTGTTAGCTCCTGTATCAGTTGTCTGTTGCTGCCTACAAAGCCACCTAAGATTAGTGCTTCAAAGCAACTATTTCATTTAGCTCACAATCTGTGGGTTAGCTGGAAGACTCTCTGGGCATGGGCTGGCTGGTCTCCGCGGGGCTCCCTCCTGCATCTGTGATCAGTCGGTCATTTATCTGGCAGCTGGATGATCTAGGATGGCCACACTCACCTGTTTGGTGGTTGGCAGGCTGCTGGCCAGGAGCTGGCTGAATGTTGGCTGGGCTTTCCCCAAAACCTCTTCCTCCAGCAGGCCAGCTCGGGCTCCTTCACTTAGCGCTCTAGACAGCAGCAAGACAAGATGCTCTAGTTCACAAGTGCTGTTCAAGTTTTTCCTTATGAAACACTTGCTGCTGTCTCAGTGACCGCATAAAGTCACATGGCTAAGCCCACCTTCAAGGTGTGAAGAAAGACTCCGTCTCTTGATAAGAGGAGCAGTGACGTCACTGTGCAGAGGGCCCATGTGTAGAAACGGGAGGACCTGCATTCATCTTTATAATCTATCATGGCTGGCAGCAAACATTTATGGAGCCCCTGCTGTGTGCCAGGCAATGTGGCAGGAACTCCAGGGTGAACAAGAGACCTATAATGACATAATGGAACACAAAATGGGAGCATGACAAGGTTGGTCAGGAGAGCTGCACAAGTGCTATGAGGCCAGGTAACAGAGGGTCAGGAAGGACTTCAGGAGTTACAGGAAGACGCGTTGCTAGGTGGTGGGGGCAGGGTAGGCATTCTAGATAGAGAGAACAGCATGTGCAAAGGTCCTGTGGAAGGAGAGACTTGGCACGTTTAAGCACCCATTGTTGTGCCAGTTCCCTCTAAGTGTCAGCATGCTTGGGCTGTGAACTTTGGGCTATGAACTTTGGTTCATAGATGTCCCTTGAGCAGCCCCCATGTGACACAGTTTCAGTAGGGAGGTGGTGAGAGACCTTTCCATGGGCAGCTTATACATTGTGCAGCTGGGCTTGGTGGCCTTTGGGAAGAGGGAGAGATTAATGCTCATGTAGGCACCCAGGAAATCCTGTGGAAGAGGAGGGATTTGGGCGTCGGAAACGACAAGGAGGCAGTGAGGGAGAAGTCATAGGTATAGGATTGAGGGGCAGGTCTAGGGTGCTGGGTTAAGTAAGGGTTTGGATTTAGTTCTGTTGGTCAGTGATCTTTGAACCATGAACTGAGAATGGTATCAGATCTGGGGTGGGGACCTGAGTGCCCAGCCCCCTGGGGAACCACCTACCTACTCCTGTGAGCTGCCTTCGATGTCCCTGAGCCTTCAGCAGGCTCTCTCAAGGCATATCAGACGGTGCAGTTTTAGAAAGGCCTGATCGTAAATGAGCCAGCACAGAAGTGGAAAAATGGGACAGGTCAAATTCAAGTTTGAATTCCTGCTCCTTGTGACATCACCATGAACCTCCAGGCAAGTGCCACCAGCCTCAAACCTTGGTTTTCTCATCTGAAAATGGGGGCCTGGTCCCATCCACCCTGGGTTGGGCTGAGCCCCTGTGGGGCGGAGTTAATCTTAGTGCCTGTTCTATGCATGCAGGCTCTTCCTGTGTGCAACCAAGGACAGTGCAGGGGCCTAGGTGACTGCCAAGTCGGAGTATAGCAAACACTCCTCTTTACCGGGCCCCAGAATAAACAGAAACCACGGCAACTGGGATGCATCACATGGCTGGCAGCCCATCTTGCTGCTGATGGCCAGGGGACATCACAGATGCCCACCACCGGTGGGGTGACCCTTGGGAACTCCCTTAGCCCTTCTCTCTGCCTGAGGTAGGACCAAGTAGTTCTAGCAAAATCAATCCTGACTTTGGGTTTTATCCAACCTCATATTTTATTATTTAATTTTATTTTTTCAGTCTTGTCCCAGAAAGCATGTCCTAAATGAGATAAGTTGGAGCAAACCTCCCTGCCCTCTCCTTCCCTCTGTCATCTCCTGTTGGATGCCCTGGAAGGAGTTGCCAGGATGCTGCTGGAGGCCAGCACCGAAATAGCAACGCGTCTATTCTGGGAGTGTGGGCACAGGGCCAGTGGTCTCTGCCAGTGTCCACAGACATCCAGCAAGGTGGTGGCATTAATCCCCTACTTTGCAGAGAGGCTCACGCTTACCTGAGAGGTTCACAGCTACTAGCAGAGCTGGAATTTGAACCTGGGTCTTCATGCTTCGGAACTCATTTCCATACTGTCTTTGGTTGAACTGGGGGTTCAGGCACCAGTAGAGCTAGGAGGAGTGTGTTTGTCAGCTCCCCATGTGGGGGCCGCTGGCTTGCGATGCCTGCCCCACCACACAGGGGTCCAGGGCAGTGATGGTGGTGGTGGAGGGGCGGCTAAGGTGGCCTTGGAGACTGAGAAGGTTTCCAGTCCTTGTGCTTCAGCCTGTCAGCCTCCTTGTGCACCTCTGGCAGGAGTGGACCTGGACCTTTGCTTCCAGAAGCATGGCTTTGCCTTGGCTGGATGTTGAGAGTGGGGCTTTCTGGAGCCACTGGCTTCTCTCTCTACATCTGCAGCCATCCAGACTGGAGAGTCAAAGTCCAGGCTAGGGTGATCCCTTTGTCTCTTGGAACCTTAACTCATCTGTAAAATGAGGGACCTGGTGACTCAGTTGACAACACCACAGTGAGCGTGGACGGCAGGCCCAGAACCTTCCTTCCAGTCCTGTCTGTGACACTTACTAGCTGTGAGCATCCAGCAAGTTACTTAGCTTCTCTGTGCCTTAGTTTCCTCCTCTGTGATATGGGGATAATAATTGCATCTACCTAACAGGGTTGTCTTGAGAACCAGTATGTGTAAATGCAGGAAGCAGTACCTGGGACAGAGTATGTGCTGCTGTAAGCGTTACCTTGTGTTGGGAAGTTAGTGTGGCTATCACAGGACCTGTTCTTGTGCTTGGCAGGAAGCAAATGCTCAGAAACTGCTTTTGGCTGAGGAGGGGAGGAAGAAGGTGACACCGCCGGGCCTGCTGTGGGACCTGGGGACACCCACCTAACCTCTCAGAGTCTCACTTTTGGTGGTTCCTTGTTTATTTTTGGTTATTCAGTGACAAGAACACATGTGAAGCTATAAGAGTATATTTAATACATTCCAAAATTAGAGGCAAAGAAAATATAAAATAGAAAAAATTCTAGGTGGAAAAATGAAAGCAGGTATGTTGGTCCTGGGGCTCTGCAGTTATAGAAATCAGCCTGCAAATCCAGCTCTGGGCTTCCTGGCAGATGAGTGAAAAGGGAAATAGATTTACCCCAGGATTTCTTTGATAAGGGGGAAGAAGCTTGACAGGTCCTCACAAGAAATACTATCTTAACTGACATTTGGAGCTGAAAGAAATTCCTCTCACCAGCCTCATGGAAGTTCTCAGGCTTCAGTTTCCCATAAAATGGGGGGATGAGACCATTCTTCCTTGCTACTCCGGCTGATTGTGGGGATTATGTGGGTATAAAGTACCTGGTGTATGCCCAGCGAGTTGTGGGCTCGGAGGGCACACTTCTTGCCCGTCTGTCCTGTCATGGCTAACTCCTGCCGATTTCTGGACGAAAGCTGAAGCCCAAACATACCCGGCAGTGCCTGGAGAGCACAGCTCTGCTGTTGGGACCCAGTCAGGGGGAGTCTCGTGTGTGGGAGGTGGTGACTGTTTAATAACAGGACAGATGCCAAGGCCAGTGGGGCACTGTGACACAATGAGGCATAAGCCCCACAAGTGAGCATGTGCAGTGTGTCTGAGGACTACATGAAGGCCGCCTGGTGCAGTCAGACATGAGTTCGAATTCCGGGAGGGCTACGGGGTGGTGGAGAGAGTGTTAGGCATTTACAGAGGATGAAGGGAGGCAGGGTCCTGTGCACCGTCAGGTGTCCAGTGCGGCCCCGCAGTGGCTGGCAGTTTTGGCGAGGAGGCATATGGGATTAAGCCCACCACGGTGCCCCAGTGGGTGTGAGGATCCAGACAGGCAACACAGAGGCGCAAAGCGGCTTTAATCACTTCCCTTGGGCGAGATTTATTCAACAGCAGCTCAGAGCCTCCAGCATTTACAGGTGCTGACGGGGGCATCACAATATTGTGAAATTAAGCAGGGAGCCGACTTCATTACAGCTTACCTGGCAAGGAGGCAGCTGCCTTAGTTAGCAGCGATGGCTGGATGTGACAGAGCTAAAATTGAACTTGGCAATTAGGCTCGTGAGAGGTTCTCGGTGCTGTAAAAGGAAGTTCCATGGAAATCAACCCTGGTAATCACAGGGTTTACAATTAGTCAGTTACTATTAAGGTTGCCCTGTCAGCATATACTGCAGGGCAATGCAGGGGAACAGGGATGGAAACTTGGGTTTTGACTGTCTCGGGTTACCATGTGCTCGCCTGGACCAGCTTTTTCTGTTTTAATGTTTGTTCCGGGGCAGAAGATTGACAGACCCTGTGTTAATGTCATGGTGCAGGTGCAGTGTGCCCATTTGCATTATGGATCATTTTAAAGTCCTTTTTTTTTTTTTTTTTAATTTTTTTGGCATGAGCTTGCACCTCTTTCTCATTTTTGGGTTTCTCCTGACTTGTGAGGAGTGTTTTCCCAAACAGCTTCGTATCTCTCCTTGGGATATTGCACATGAAGAGCTCAGCGTTTTGTTGACTCTTGGTACTGGAGAAAGGAATGATGCGATATTATTGAAGGTTTTTTGAGCACCCTCATGGAATTATTTTTATTAAGCCATAACTAGAATATTTCAACAACCTCAGAATATTGTCCCCATTTTGCAGATAAAGGCAGTGAGGAGCTGGTGTGCACTTGGCTACTGGTGCTGAGAGAGGCAGACAGAAAGAAAGAACTTACACAGGTTCACCGCTGAGTCGGCCTGGGGTGTGTGCACTGACCCTCTTGAATGGGAAGATGGAAACTCAAGCCACCTCATTGCTTTGAGCCCCAGTCAGTTCATCCGTAAAATGGGAACTTGTGCCCGGCAGCATGTAAGGATTAAGTGAGATAATTCAGGCACAGTAGAAGGTCAGCACAGGTGGCTTTTGTTACTAACACTAATATTTATTGTCCACTCACTTTGTGCCATGAGTGACGGTGGCTTCGCACAAAGACCGCACAAGGCAGTCTTAAGTAAACGCAGGCTCAGAGAGGGTATGACTTTGTCCAGGTCTTCTTAGTAAGGGGTGGTGCCAGGATTCAGACTCAGGCAGTCAGGCCCCCAGAGTCTGGCCCTTGCCCCTGCCCCCAACTCTGGGAGCAGTTGAATGTCAAGAAAACAAGGCAGCCTGGATGAGCTGCTTCTGTGGCTGAGAAGAGAGAAGCATTAAAACAGAAATATCTTTCCAAAAGGCTTCGGCTCCTTCACATGAAGCTGAGTCATCTCTCTGTGTTTTGAACCGTAACCATCAAGCTGCCTCAAAATGCCCCAAATAAAAATAAAAATAAAAAATGCTGAGTTCTCCCAAGAGGAGCTGAGTAGAGGGTCCGAAGAGCTGGGACCCCTGCCACCCTGCACTGGGTACCTTGGCCCAAGTGTTTAATGGGGCAGGCGCTCTCAGGGTGAATGGGTCCAGGTCGGGAAGCTGTTCTGTGCCTGAATGCATGGGGACAGCATGGTCACAACCCCAGAAGTCCTGCACGTAATGGAGTTCAGTGTTTGATGGAGAATGCAGGGATTTTCTGCCCCTGCCCCGTGTCACCCCACCTCTGCCTCTTAACATGCTTCCTCCCGTCTCTGTGTACACAACCCTGCCCCTCCTTCCACACTCAGCCAATGACCCTGAGGTTCTTAGCTGTGAGCACTGTCTCCCTTATATAATATTTTCTCAGCTACATACATGAGCTGAGATGTCTTTGGGGTCAAGGACAGTGTCCTAATTACACACTGCCCTTGTGTCTGGAACCGTCCCTTGCATAGAGTAGGAAATAGGCAGAGGGAGGGAACAGAAAATGCTATTGACTGAATGAATTAATAAATGATAATTGAAGGCTTTTTACCTTCACAATTTCTCAGTCACAATAAATTATACCTTTTTCTTCTCAGTCTCTGATTCCCAGTTAGAAAGTTTAACATCCAGCAAGCACTATGGGCTTCTTTCCAGATCAGTGAACGCAGGTCATTTGTCTGGCTGCATACTATTCCATGGCACAGAGAGTTGTGGCTTATTGAGCCTATACCCTATCAATGGATTTTATTCTCATTTTCATTTTCTTATAAATAATGTTGTAATAAAGAAGTAAATGTCCCTGTGCAAATAAAGTTGAGCCTAGAAAGTCCTTTTCCATCTTAAGCCCGTATAAGCATTCAAGGATGGACTTTTCTAGCACTCTCCCAGCTTTGTGTGTATGTTTCCAGATCTTCAGTATATCTGAAATTTCCACCTCTCTATCGTAGTGCAAAATGTACATCTCCCTCTCCTTCACACAAGTTCCGTGCGCTTGGAACTAGGCCTTGGATCTACAGATTGTGTGTACTTTCTATTTGTTGAGCACCTGCTGTGTGTCAGGCCCTCTGCTAGGAGATGAGACCCAGAGATGAGCAAGGCAGAGGGGTCCTGGCCATCATGGAGCTCACAGCCTAGTGAAGAAGATGAACAATAAACAAATAAAAGCAGCCATCAAAACAAACAACCAGAAAATATTGGCTGGAGGGGTGTGCTGTGAACAGTGTAATTCAGGGTGGGTGAGTCAGAGGAGCCCTTTCTGGGAAGGAAGGAGATCTTTGAGCAGAATGCGAAGGATGAGAAGTCAGTTGTGTGAAGTCCTGGGCAAGGGAACAGCATGAGAAGGGTGTAGAGGTACGGATGCAAGACTCTTCCTCTCTGGAGCCCCTTCTAGTCCTCCCGCCCCCTCCTCATGCAGATATGCTGGTCATCGGTCTCTTTTATCACCATGTGTTCCCCAGGTCTTTCTTGTCACTTAGTTTATTATTGTTACAAGTGTTCAATATTGGGGTGATTCCCAGAACTCCACTCACTGAGTTCTGAGTATCCTCAGCTCTGTGAGGCTTCCTCAGCAGCCTCTGGTGTTTCTAAAATGTCCAAAAATGAAAATTGGTTTAACAGGGCCTGGCACAGTACATGGCACTTAATAGGCACTGTCATCCCCATTTTACAGATGAAGAGACTAAGGCGCGGGGGCGCTAATTGTTCCAGTAGGCAGAGCCAGGGTTTGAACCCAGTTCTGTCTTATTCCTAAGTCCACATTCTTCACGGAGCCGAGTTAACTGCACTTGTGTGGAAGCTAATGAGCTTCAGACCAGCCCTGTCCCAAGCCTGATCCAGCCTCATGGTGGGTGACCTTGGGCCTTGGCCTGCTACCCCTCAGGAGTGAGAAGGAACCAGGCAGGCTCTCATGTTTTTGTTTTAAATTACAAATGTCATACATTCTTGTGGAAAAGAGAAAAGAAGAAGAAGAGGGAGAAGGAGAAGGAGAAGAAGAGGAGGAAAAAACAAGACAAGAAAGAAAAAGCAGCGGCTGAAAATACCTCCTTATCCTACTCCCCAGGGTGACCACTATTCACAGTTTGGCATCTTTTACAGTGTGTATCCAAACACACACACAGTTGTTGTGTTTATAAAAATGGGATCACGTCCTTGATTCTTTCTCCTAACCAGTCCCAAGTCAGTACCTGCAGACCTTCCTCATTCCATCATATTCCACAGAATGGATATATTTTAATCTCTGCAATGCAGCCCTGCTTTGAGACATTCAGCGTGCCCCCGATTCTTGTCTGTAACAAACAACATCTGTGGGTGTGCACTGTGCACGCCAGTGCAGGTATTTCCGCAGGACGGATGCTCAGAAGTCTGACTGCCAAGTGAAACGGCATGCAACTTTCACGTGTTGACAGGTGCTGCCAGGCTGCCTTCCAGAAGCTTTTCCAGCTCAATACCTGCTCCCGAGGCAGCATGCGTGAGTGGGGAAGGCTCGTAAGCCACAAACGATGCAGAGCCAGCCTGGCTCCCCTTCCGCTCCCTGAAACCTGGTGTGGAGACCGCTGCCAGGAGCTCCGAACACTCAGGCCCAGATTGGGATAGAAGATGGATTTTGATAAGAGAGATTAAATAACAGGTTTTTCCATTTCACCTTATAGGAATGGGATGGGGGGGGGTGGGGGTGCCGGGCCTCCAGCCAATAGAGGACCAAGACTTGTCAGGAGGGCTTATAAAGCTTGCTATTTCTGGCATTTTTTCTCTTTCTCTGCTGATTATGCAGCAGAATCGCACAGAGGCTGTCGCGGGCGCGTTCTCTCGCTGCCAGGGCTTCTGTGGAATGAGACTCGGGCTCCTTCTACTTGGGAGACGCTGGTGCATTGCAGGTGTGTTTCAGCAGAAGGTAAGCAGCGGGTGCCCGCCACCTCCTGAGGTGGAGGCGGCCAGGCCGTTGCTGCGGGGTGAAGACAGACAGTGCCTGGGTGGGGGCAGGCAGCGACCTGGACTGGTGCCTGTCACGTTGTGGAATGAAGATGCTTTGGAGGGTTCCAGGAGGCCTGCACTTGGCAGCTCCTTCTTGAAAGGGAATTCTAAAAGTGGCTGGGATTGGCCCCTGGAGGAGCAGGTCTTGGTGCCCTGAGCATCATAGCTGCCCAGGGTACTCAGGAAGCATTTGTTCATTCACTCATTCATTCATTCATCCATTCAGCACACCCCGCAGTGGGCCTGGCCAGGTGTGGGTGGGGGGCCTGGCCAACTCAGACCAGAAACAAGGGTGGGGATAACACATGGTATGGCAGGGGCCCAGAAGATACCTAGGGTGAGGAGTGGGAGGGGCTTTTCAAGGCAGGAGGGGTGAGGAGTAGCTGGAGCTGTCACTAGGAACCAAGTTTGAGCTGCTGCTTCCACTGGATTTTGGAGTTTGTGGAATCAATAAAACTTCCTCCCCAGATTTGCAAGTACCACCTTTTCCTTTTGTCTGTTAAAGATATTGAAAAATAAGCAGTTGGGATCTCCAGTTGCTGTCCTGTTGTAAAAGCAAGGACAGCAAAAGATAAGGAAGGACATTGTCACAGATTTTTTTTTAAGTTTATTTTTATTTATTTTGAGAGAGAGATGGAGTGTAAGTGGGGGAGGAGCAGAGAGAGAGGGCAACATTGAATCCCAAGCAGGCTCTGCACCATCAGCATGGAGCCTGACCTGGGGCTTGAACTCATGAACCATGAGATCATGTCCTGAGTTGAAATCAAGAGTCGGAGGCTTTACCAACTGAGACACCCAGGTGCCCTGACATTGTTACAGATTTAAAGGCAAACACATACACACATAATAGGCGACAGAGATTTTGAATGCAGAAACCTACTATTAATGACATTTTCCAGCTGTCGCTGGGGAGATTGTCTTTGTGGAGGGAGTTGGCTGAGCTGGAGGTGGGGCTTGTTGCAGGTGACAGGGCTGCACCCAGCTGAGCAGGAGGCCTGACCTCTTCTGGTGCTCTGATTTATCACAGTCGTTGTGGAGAAGCTGGCTTTGTGCACGTGTGTCCCAGAAACGGAAACCGCCCTCTCAAGCCTGCTTTCCCTTGCTTGGAATGTCCCAAGGGAACCAAGAGAGACCAAGAAAGAGGAGCTTCTGTGCCCCCTGGCGAGATCTCCACTTTCTGCATGCTGGTTCTAAAGGCAAGAGGACCCAGCCCCTTGGTCTGCAGGGGATGGCGTTGGAGCCAGCCAGCCACTGAGGAAATAGCCACGGAGTGCCTCCTGTGTACCAGGGTCTGGGTTAGGTACTGGTTTCAGATCTCAGCTCTGCCACACATACAGTCTGTGACATAGGGCCAGCTTTTGGAGCTTTGCAAGTCTCTGCCTGCTTATCCATAAAATGGGGACACTGATACCTCCCTCCTTGTGTTGTGATGATTGTGTGTTGTGCACGCACATGTGCTGCCTAACACTTTGCCTTGTATGTTGTAGGACCTCCATAAATGTTGAGTGAATGAATGAGCAAATGACCCAGAACCCATAGCTCTGCTTAGGAGAACTTCGTGGCTAACACTGTGTGTGTGTGTGTGTGTGTGTGTGTGTGTGTGTGTGTGTGTGCATGTGCACACACACATATGACCTGGGGAGCTCTCCCCCTTGTGCTTACAGCCAGAGACTTTGTGTTCTGGTTCTCTTCTTAGGGAGCTTGGATGCAGGGCCACATTCTGCTTCACAGTCCTGTCTGGTACGAATTTCTGTATGTCTCTGGTCACATCCATAGCTCTTGACTGGGAGAGGAGGAGTTAATTACAGGGACTTACTGGTTGTCTTGAAACAGGCTGAGTCTTATTTTTAATGCTTTAAGTCTTTAATGAAAGACTTTGGAAGGGAGATGGGAGTAGTCTTAGAAGGGAGGGTGTGACTGGAGTATCACCATTCCTGAATACCCCCAGATCTGGAGAACAGAAGCTGAACCCAGGGTTGGTTTTTTTTTTTTAATGTTTTAGGTTTATTTTATTTTTTAAAGTTTATTTATTTTTGAGAGAGAGAAGAGAGAGAGAGAGAGAGAGAGAGAGAGAGAGAGAGAGCAAGCGAGCAGGAGAGGGTCAGAGAGAGAAGAAAAGAGAGAATCCTAAGCAGTTTCCACACTGTCAGCACAGAACCTGATGCAGGCTCTAAACTCACTAACTGTGAGATCATGACCTGAGCCTAAATCAAGAGTTGGACACTTAAGCAAATGAGCCACCCAGGCAACCCTGAAGCCAGGTTGAAGACTTGGCTTTGAGTCCTGGCTTTGCTTTGTGTTTGCTCTGTGGTCTCTGCTGGCAGGTCACTTACCTCTCTGAACCAGTTTCCTTACCTATAAAATGACAGATTATTAGAATTAAATGGGACTAGGTATATAAAACACTGTGTTGGTGCTCAGTAAATAAAAATACTCTTCCCTCTTGGGGATGGACCCTGGAGCCTTTGACCGGGCCCCAGGGTATCTGCTGGCACACAGGGTTTGGCACACAGCAGATACCTAATGAATATTTATGGAGCGGGTGAAGGTGCCCAGGGAGTGGGAAGTCAGAATTGTATGTTTATATCCTCCTGTGCAATTGCTTTGCGATCTTGAGTAAGTTCTTTGCCTTCCTTTGGTCTCTGATTCCTTTAGAAAAAAGTAGTTCAGGCTGGTCCTGCAAACTCCTACTATTCTGTTCCGTGTTGGAAATTCAAACATAAACTCATGTTTGAAATTGATTTCCTTTCTGCGATTAGTGGAACCCGTGATGACTGTCCCCCTCCTGCTGCCTCCTGCATTCGCAAACCAGTAATTAACAAAATTGGGAGCAGAGGCAGAGATGCGAGGTTTCCTGAGGAGGCCGCGCGGGCATGGCTGGGGCTCCCTCTGTGGTACCTGCTGTGATTGCCTCCAGGAGTCACCATCTCTGTCCAGTCAGGGGGCCTGGCAAGTGTTCACGTGTATGGATAATCACAAATGGAGCACTGAAATATCATAGATGGGCAGTGGTTTCTCCAGTTTCTCCCAGACCCTGGGGTGCTGTTTTCCAGGGAGGGTGTGGGGTCCTCCTGCTCTTGGGTGTCTGTCCAGATGGGCACCGATAGAGGAATCAGGTAGGCTGGGATCTTCAGGCTTCCCTTTCTTGATTTCTGGCTGAGACTTTAGGCAATGTGCTCACCATCTCTGGGTCTGCCTTGCTGTGCAGCCATGGGGGGCAGCAGAGCCTGTTATGAATGGGGGGATCGTATAGAAAAGCTGCTTTGATTTACACCTTCTCTCCCCAGAGGATTCATCTGAAGAAGACAGTGGCTCTAAATGGCCCTTGTCTTGATTCACACGCCCCACCTTCCGACATGCCCTCCCCTGTCATGCCCATCTTGGTAAACACTGTGACTGTCTGCTCCTTGGCTTGCATCACTCCTGGCCCTTCTCTCTGCCTCACTGCCCGATGGCTGTACCTGCAGGGTAAAACCCCACCTCCCTACTTCACTATTACCTGTTTCTGGGTGATACAGGAACCTCTGCCCAGGCCTCCCTGCCTCCGCCTTCCTTGTAGAGTCCTCTCTCCTCACACAGCTAGCAGGATCTCTGTGAACCACTCCCCTGCTGAAAGCCTTTTGTTGGATGGTTGCTTGTAGCCTGTTGGGCCTGTTCCGATACCCTTAATGTGTATTAATGTGGCCACTTGGGGGGCTGGGGCACCTGTCTGATTTCAGTTTTTGCAGTCAGCAAGCTAGCTTCTGCCTCCTCCCTCCCAAGCAGAATCATTGCTGCTGTACAGCTTCCTGAAGCCCCCTCCCCCACTAACCAAGCTGTCATGCTTCTGGATTTATACATGCAGACCTTTTTGTCCAGAATGTTTCCTCTACCCCTTGAACTTCTGCTCATTATTGCAGACAGAGTTGTGGCATCACTGCTTTCCAGAAGCCTGCTCTGATTGTTCATTCCTCCCACCCCCAACAGTCTGGGCCAGGGACCCTTCCCTGTCCCCACCCCATTGTAATCCTCCTCATCAGTGCTCTGATGCTCTGGGGGACTGAAGCTGGGTATGATGCATTTTATCCTCACACCCTCTGGAAGGTGATGCAACACAGAGTATTCTGCTTGGGAAACATTAATTTAGGTGTAAATGCAAAGAACTCCTTGCAAATTAAAGGTCTTCAGACCTAGGCAGACTGGATTAGATCCTCAGCCTGTGGTTTGATTTGGCTTTGTTACCTTGGAGAAACCATCTCACCTCTCTGATCTTGGAGGGTCATGAGGATGGACAAGATGACACTTACAACAAATTTCCTGTTATTTCCCGCCTGCTTGACTGTAAATGTCCCAAAGGCACTTGGAACATTTAAATGGCTCCCCTACTTTGCTCTGAGCAGAGCAAACCCAAAGAGGGGCCAGGCCCAGTGGCCCCCAGTACCGTGCACAGAGGAGCCCTGCACAGAACCTCAAACAGGAGCAAAAATAGCACCCATTCAGGCAACCTGAGATGCAGAAGCCACAGGAAGAAGCCGCAGGCCAAGCGGATGTCAGCTGCTCTGAGGCCCCACCGAGGCTCCTCCGATGTACCGAGCTATTGCAGGCCTCACGCCTGCCCTTACTGGCTCCTCTGACCACAGCCATCAGATAAGGCCGAGGAAAAAAGTGCTGGCTTCCTCTCTCTGGGGAGGAGTAATCTCAGTGCCATCTGTGGGGTGCACTCCACTCTCTGTTGCCTCTCTGGCATCTCTCCCCCCTGCCTCCTTGCTCGCTTTGCTTACCTTACTGGTCTTCACCCATACAGTCCCACCTTCGGGCTTTTGCACAGGTGGTTTCTCCCCCATTTACTCGCCTGGTTTAGTCCCTTACCTCCTTTCAGTTTGCCCAACTGCCCCTTTCTTAGTGAGGCCCACCATGGCCACCCTCCTTAAACTCACATAGCCTCCATCCAGGCATTCCTGATTCATCTCACCTGCTCACCTTTTCCTTCCTTCCCTAATTCTTGAACCTTCTAACATACTGTGAAAGTGACTTAGTTACTATATTTAATGTTTGCTTTTCGTCTTCAATGCAAGAGGCAGGCTCCAGGGATCTTTGGTCTTAGAATAGTGCCTGGACCCAAGTAGATACTTAATAAATATTGTTTCAGGAAATGGATGCATGAGTGAGGGGATAAGAACCAGCCCAGCCATCAGAAGGGGGTCGGGGTGGATTTGTTTGGATTCTTATTTCACATGCACACTCACATGTATGAACACACATGTGTGCTTGCATAGATATCTCTAGCCACTTTTTGAGCCTCTCAATGTTTGAGACAGGGCTGGTCTGAGGTCATCAAATGGCTCATCAAATGTTTGTAGGAAGGAAAGGGAGATTGACAGCTGGGCCAGTGTGAAGGAGACCTTGTGCTTTAGGGAAAGGGCCTTTCCAGGAGTGGGTCAGCCGGCAGGAGAGGAGAGGTCCAGTGGGAGATGGCAAGGGATGGGGCTAGAGAAAGTGGCAGGAATCAGGTCACGCAGAACATTGGGACCAAAGAAAAGAGGTGGGAGCCTTTGAAGGACTTTAATCAAGGGAGTGACTTATTGATGATTTAAGACGGGGTTCTCCTGGTTTGTGATTAGGTGGGAAAATTCAGTCTTTGTTCTAAGAGTCAACCATATGCCAGACACTCTTGGCTGTGCTTTTCATGAGGTTTCTCATGAACCCATTATGTAGGTGAAAAAATTGAGACTCATGGAAGGGAGTTTCACAGAATCCATCCTCCATATGACAGCCTGAGTCATCTTCTAAAATGTAAATCAGAGCATGCTACTCCTTTGCAAGAACTCTCCAGGGTCTTCCCATTTGGGATAAAACCCAAATCCCTACTATGGCCCCAGGTTTTCATATGCTTTGGCCCCTGCTGACCGCTCTGATCTCAACCTTGTCCCTCCCCTGTGCTCTAGCCACATTATTTCTCCCCCATGTGACAGCTTTCTGCTTGCTGACCTCAAGGACTTTGCCCTTGGTAATCCCTCTGCCCACAGTACTTTTTGAGCCCCTAGGGCTCCACCAGTTTAACTGTTACCTCTAGAGAGAGATCTTTTCAAGTTGTTCCTTGCTGTCTTCTATCTCTGCAAACAAGGGTTTGCTTCACAGCATTTTATCACAGTTGTGCCCATGTTTGTGTGTTTGCTTGTTTGTTGCCTGCCTTCCCCAGTAGGCTCTAAGGTCTGTGGGGGCTGGGATCATGTCTGTGGAGGATGTGGGGAGCTCTGGGCCTGTGTGGCCTGGATGGCTGTGTGCCTCTGGACCTGCCCGAGAAGGCCAATGCCTTACGGGGACCCCTGGGAGGGGGGTGGGTAGCACCATGATTCCTGCTGCACCTGGTCTTGACTCACTCCCAATGCCGCCATGTTCCCCATAAGATGCTCCACCTGGCATTTCAGCTGCCTGGAGTTCATGAATATATGTGGAAAGATGTCAGGTCTGGGCTCGAATCAGCTCAGCCACCTAATAGCTGTGAGATCTTGAGCACTTTCCTTTACCCTTTCTGAGCCTCACTTATCTCTTCTGTAAAATGGGCACACAGAGGGATGGTCTGTCAACAAGGTCCTATCACCTGTGTGCCCAGTGCTTGGTTCAGCTCTAAAGTCCCTTATCTGAAATCCAAAAAGCTCCACCACCAAATACTGGTTTGTAAATATGCTGCGAACTCATTTGACCCCAGAACCTGATCTGAACTGACACAAAACTCTTCATAATTTTTACTTAATCCTTGTGTGGATATTCACAGGATATGAATGTGTTTTATTGCAGGTGTGGCCCCAGACCCCACTCTGGCTACTATGTAATTTGTGGGATTTTCACTTCCTTTTTGGAAATCAGAACACATTCTGAATTCTGGAATCCCATGAGTCTGGCTCAGGGGCTTGGATCCGTGTGTGCGAGCTGATACTGAAGACACTCTTGGGGCCCGGGAGGGTCGGGGGGCCTGTGACAGCTGTTGCATAGCCAGAAACCTCTTGTTTCCTCTCGGTTTCTTGGCGGCCAGTGTCTTTTTAGCTGTCTGGGGTTACGTTGGGTTTTGTTTGCTCAGGGGCAGAGGTTATGGCTTGGGCAGGGTGAGCTCAGGTGCTCGAGCATTTTTGGTTTGAATTTAAAAGGAGAATTTTTTTTCTTATGAATCATCAGAAAAAGAAATCAGAAGGAAGTGTGTGACCAAAGAGAGGAAATTAGGGTTTGCGAACTGCGTGAGTCACCCCCTTTCTGACTCCTAGGTGATCCCTTGCTCTTGGCAGTTTTCATTCATCTCTGAGACTCTCGGTTCTGTAGTTTGGAAAACATACCAGGGACTGCCGTGGTTTTATTCTGGCTCAGCCCCGCTTCCCTTTCTAGCCATCAACATAAATGTCTCTCTTTGAATCACTGCCACACTGTTTTACTTCTTACTGCTTTATTGAATGTTTCTTCTCTGCCCAGGCTCTGCTCAGAGTCCTACTTCCTGGTCCTCCCCACCCTCGCCCAATCACTGCAGCAGCTTCTGCTTGGCTTCCTGGACAGGTTCCAGTCTTACCTTTTCCAACCCATTCTCCATCCTGAAGCCAGAGGCCAGCTTCTAAAATGCAGCCCCCCCCCCCCCCCCCGCCACTGCCAAAAGTAGAATAAAATAAAGTAAAGTAAAGTAAAGTAAAGTAAAGTAAAGTAAAGTAAAGTAAAGTAAAGTAAAGTAAAGTAAAGTAAAATGCAGCTTCATTCTGGGCTTCCAACTCCTTGGTGTAGCCCTGAAAGCCCTATCATGATAAGGTCTTGTTTGCCTTGCATCTCGGCTCTCACTGCCTCTCTGTTCAGTGAATGGGCCCCCTCTCCAGCCCCCAGGTCTTGGTGAGTGCTGTTCCCATGCCCTCTCCCTTCCATTGGTACCTTCTCTCGTCACCTGGCCAGTTATGCTCATGCTGCAGGTGGGTCTACTTAGAAGCCATCTCCTTCGTGAAGTCTTCTCACACGGTCCATCTCTAGGCTCCTGTGAACTCTGGCTCCCAGTACACTCACCATCCATGTTACAGTACCTGGTCCCATTCCCCTCAGTACACCACAAGCTCAGGAGGACAGAGACTGGGTCCCATCCATCGCTGGTACCATCTCCAGCCCTTAGGACAGAAGACTGTTTTAAGCAAGACTGGATGTACTTGAGACAAATAGGCAATGTATTGACAGGGTGACTCCTAAGGCAGGAGACAGGGGTCTTGGGTTTTCATCTACCTTGCTTCTGGCTGGCTGTCTGCCTTGGGAGTGGGTGCCATATTGCTTTCCAGTAGGCTGGAAACTGTTTTCCATGTCAGCAGTGGCATGAGATATCCCTTTCATTATAGTAGGTGTGTTTCGTGTATATTTTTCTCCTGTCATCATCGAATCAAGTGCACAGTTTCCCTATATATTTGTTTCTTGCATGACTTTCCTGTTTGTGTCCTGTGTCCTTTTGTTTATCAGCATCTTGCTGTCTCTTTAATTTGACTGAAATGTTTCTACGTCTTATATATTAACTGTCTCATAGTTGGTGCTGATATTTTCTTAGTCTGATGTCCTTTTCATTTTGGTTTTATTATGCTTCCTTCTACAGAAGATATTAATGCATATATATTTGAATCTGTCAATCTCCCTTCCTCTGTGATTGCTTCAAGGGCTGAGGAAGTTATCTTGGTGCCATAGATCTGATAAACATTCTGTTCTGTTTTCTGATTAATTCCCTATAACATGACTTTTTATACTTAACTCTTTAATCTGTTTAGAGTACATTTTGGTGGGTGGCTTGCAGTGGGTATCTAGTTAAGTGTTCCTAAATAGGAAAAGGATAGCCCTGTTATCCCCATTCTGTTTTTTAAATAATTGGTCTTTGTCTCTTTGTCTCCAAAAGGAGAGACAAAATAGAATAGTTGTTATGAGGGTGAACTTTGGCAGAGTTAAGATGCTGGTCTTGCCATTTTCTAGCTGTGTGACCTTTGTTGCTTAAATTTTACCATTAATTTTCTCCTCTGTAAAGTGGGATAATATCTCCCTCATAAGCTTGAGTGAAATATCGTATGGCAAGGCATGTCACATGGCACCTGACATATTTTGAGTGCCCTCTTTCACCATACATTTTCTTTTTTGTTTTAATGTTTATTTATTTATTTTTGAGAGAGAGAGAGAGAGCCCAAGCTGGGGAGGGACAGAGAGAGAGGGGGGACACAGAATCTGAACCAGGCTCTAGGCTCTGAGCTGTTAGCACAGAGCCCGATGCGGGGCTCGAACTCACAAACCATGAGATCATGACCTGAGCTGAAGTCGGATGCTTAATTGACTAAGCCACCCAAGCATCCCCATCATACATTTTCATACAGAGTTGGGTCTGATTCTGCACTTTCTCTTCTGTTGCACTGATTTAAAGTTCTCCTTTGGCATCATTATCATTCTCCTTTGGTTGTTGCTTCACAGAAAGTTTTAGTCTCCGGCCAAATGAGGCACCCGTCCATTACTCTTCATTTAGGAATATTGCTGCAAACTATCCCTGTTTTTTTCAGTGAATGCTGATTCCTCCTGCCCCCTCTGCACTGCAGTCCACCTCAGTGATTTATAGACACCCTCCCGCCTCCCATCATTCATGTATACCCCTCCCAGCTGCCTTGCCTTTGCTCCCTGTGGTCCCTCTGTCTGACAGGTGTGTGTCAGCTGCTCTCATCTGGCCTGTTTCAATCTAGTGCCTTGCCACCCCCACTCCCCCATCATCAGTGCTGGTGCCTGCACTCCCTATGGACCCCAAGCATCCCCAGGGATCATTTTTGTGACTAGTCCTCAGAGCCTGGCACATGGTCAGGTACATCATTGGTACTCAGATCAGGGATTGGGGAAGGCAGGATAATCCCCATGACCTTCAGCTTTGAGGACAACCGGGCTAACTCTGGCTTCTTTTGGAGGCACAGGCTCAGGGGACCTAGTAACGTAGTGGTTGTAACCCTCAGCATGCTGTTGCCGATAACTGTAGGCCATCTACTAGCTCTGGCCTCAGGTTTCTCCATGGGATAAGGAGAAGGTCTCTGAGGCCCTTGATTTATCTTAAACTGGGTGGCTATAAAGTGATGATGAATTAGAAGAACTCACTGGCATATGCTGTGCCTTGGAGTTTGGGTTACTGTCTCTTTCTGTTTTCTGGGGAGAAAAGGTCTGTTAGGACACAGGTTCCACCATTGCCCTCCTGGCCTCTGTGCTTCAGGGACCTCAGGAGAGCCCAGACTTGGTGTATAAGGGTTCAGTTGTCAAGAACAGAAGGATGGGGGTGGGAATGCAGCCTTCTAGGGCACCTTGGTGTGCCCTCACGCGGCCAGGCTGCCCTCCCAATCTGCCAGCTCCAGTCCTATTTTATGGGGGAGAAGCCTGAGGCTCTGACAGGTGAAGTCCTTCCCTTGGCCACAGGGCCACTTGGCTGAGTGTGAGCCTGGGAGTGAGTGAACTCAGGGCTGCAGGCTTCCAGAGCTGCATGGCACCAGTGTTCTCAGCTCCCAAGTCCAAAGGCTGGTTTTAAGACGGCCCTTAAAAAATGAAGCAGCAGTGTTTACAAATATCATTTCCTGTGTTATCTGGTACTGACAGAAGGAAGTGAACTTGGTACTTTGTCTGTGTTAGGTTTTGGGGTTAGATGCATAAATGCCAAGTTCAGGTGACCTAGAAAACCTTTCTAGGTCAAATTACTATTTCAAAAGATTTTTTTTTTCTTTTCTTCCTTTTTTTTTTAACCGTCCCACGATTCGACGCTGTTGTTGAGACATATTTCCCCTCCAACAATGCAAGCCCTTTGTGGCATGATTGAGGGCTTGTTTTGTAGAGCCGGGGAGAAAATATCTCCCAAATCATCTGCTGCTCATTGTCTCAGGCACTTGCTCGCCCCACCCCCCACTCCATGCCCCAGTCCCACCCAACACACGCTCATGTGGCCTCTGGTTAATTGTCTTTGGCAAGGATCAGTTTTGGGACTTGTTCCCAACCGCTCGGAGGAAAGATAATTGTCAAGCACGAATACTGGCAGTACTGGCAACCTGAGGCTGTAGACCGCTGACCGCAACCCAGCCTCTGGGGAGGAGACTGGGATTGGCCAGCTCTGCCCTTGCAGCATAGCAGGGCAATACCACAAAAGTGGAGCAGCCTAACTGTTAGAGCATCGGCCCTGGAGGTGGACTTTCTGGGTTTGAGTCCTGATTCTACCACCTACCAGCTGTATGGCCTAGGGCAAGCCACTTACCCTCACTGAACCTCAGTTATCTCATCTGTAAAATGGGAGCCTTGAGAAGATGGTGTGAGTCAAAATTTACAAATTGATTAAAGGAGTGCCTGGCTTCTGCAAGCACTGTGTAAATGTTGCACAAATTAGTTAAATAAGTGCTCTCTTTAAAAAAAATTTTTTTTAATGTTTATTTTTGACAGAGAGAGAGACAGAGCATGAGTGGGGGGGGGGGGTGCAGAGAGAGGGGGAGACAGAATCTGAAGCAGGCTCCAGGCTCCGAGCTGTCAGCACAGAGCCTGACGTGGGGCTTGAACTTACAGACCGTGAGACCATGACATGAGCCAAAGTGGGACACTCAACTGACTGAGCCACCCAGGTACCCCAATAAATAAATGCTCTTAGCAGTAGCAGACATTATCGTAAGTCACCCATGTCCCTCCTCAACTGAGACACTCATTCCGCTGTCCGTTGAGAGTGGTGGCTGCTGTCGCCTCTCTGGGTATTGCCTTTGTGGAAGGAGGGGGCCTTTCCCAAGCTTCTCCCCCTCCCCTGGGGCAGCCTGAGACCCAAGGCTGGCTCTCCTGGGAATATAGCTTTCCTGTTGAGCTTCCCCAGCTCCAGAGCTCTCCTGTGGACAGACTGCTGCCTCTGATGTGACTTTATCACAGTTCAACTTGTCCCTTTTCCCAGTCCTGCCTCCCTGCCTTTCCTGTGGTGCCCCCCAGTGAAACTCCTACCTTCACTCTCAAGGTCTATTCCCGGGACCCTGCCCTAAAACCACAGGTAGCCACCAGATGTTGAATGGATCTTGACATCCATTTTAAAACACATTTATATCACTTGCTTGCATTTCCAGAAGGTCTTTGAGGAGCAGCCTTGGGGTTTCTGCACCATCCCTGTCCCCCCACATCTCTGTGTGCACCATTGACCTGCCTTGGCAAACTTCCCCTGCTCTGTAGGGTCCTGGTGGAACGTTTGAAGGTAGGTTGGTGATTTTAGGACCCTCTTCTGGCAGAAGAGGAAGGTCAAACTCCGGGACAAACCACCAAAGTTAAAACCAACCAAACTGCTTAAGGGACCCACAGAACCTCACCCATTCAAACCCTTTATGTACAAAACAGGAAAGTGAGGCTCGGAGAGAGGAAGGTATTGTTGGAAGCCACACAGCGAACAGGTGCCTCTCCTTTTCCCTCCAGAGGAGATAGTGCTTTGGGAAAAAGTGGGACAGGCTGGTCTTAGGAGTCAGACATGAAATAGTCGAGTATGGTGTTATGGTTCAATAAATGCTTTCATGGTGCCCCAAGCAGAGGGCAGCCAGTCTCTTTGGGGGCTTCCCGGACAGGGCGGCATGGAGTGAGTGGGAGTTAACTGCAAAGAAAGGGAAGGGAAGAGAGGTTTGGGGCTGGGGTGGGAGTAGTGCAGAGCCTGGGTGTGTGTGTGAGAGACCTCCTGGAAAGGCAGAGCAGGGGAGGAGCCCCAATGAGGGCTGGGAGGCCACCAGCATGGTTGGGTTGGCAGGGGGCAGGTTTTCAAGTGCTTTCAAAGACTTTGCCCCGGTGGGGAGGGTGGGACTTGAAGGAGAGGGTCCTGGGCAGAACCAGACAGAGGCCTTATCTTTCCTGACCTACTCTGGTCCCTCACTGCCAGCTCAAGTCGCTGCTCGGGGAATAGTTATAGAGGAAATGAGTGAGCGGATGAGGGAAGAGAAGATTGTGCTGGAGAAAGATGGCTCCACTGCAGCGTGGGCAGGGCCGAGCGGAGGCTTTGAAGACACCAGCTCTGGGTTGGGGAGGGCATGCAGCTCCTAGCTGGGAGTTCAGGTCCCTGTCTTCCCTCCTCCCACCCCAGAGAGGCCCACTGGCGCCAGCTGAGAGGAGACTGTGGGCGCACGAGGGGTGCGGGTGGGACCAGCTGAGAACACGCACGCCGGCATCTCCTGCCACAGAAGCCCGGTGGGAGGCCCTCCAAGTCTGAGCCAGATCTGATGGGGTCCTTGCCCTGCCCTTGGACAGCCTTATCTGACCACACCCTGACCCACTTCCCAGCTTGCTCTCTCCAGCCACAGGCAGCGTCTGCAGTCCCCTCGGAAACATTACCCCTCTCAGCGGCCAAATGAAAATGTTTGTTGAAAACAACATGTGCATAATTAAAGCTTAATGAGCGCTTGTCTGTTTGGAATGTGCAATTAGATTTATAATCGGGGATGGGAGCGAGCTCCAAATGGCTTTAAATGGAGCTGAGAGAGAGGATAATTTTTGCCATAAATCTGCGGTAGCGCGGATGGTGTGTAAGCCACCACCGGCCCACCAGGCAGCCATGCTGTGCCCGCTGGGCTGCCCTGTCCATCCGGCTCTCCTGGCAGCCGCAGCTGGCTGATGGCCTGTGTGGGACTCACCAGGGGTCTTGAGGTGGTTCTGCTCTGGGCTGGAGCGGGAGCTCCCGTGTGTCTTCCTGCCTGCAGTCTCTGAGCACTGTGATCAGAGCTGACTGTGCAGAGAGGAGGGTTGGTGCCGAGTCCAGCTGCCCCGGTCTGTGAGGGCTTGGCCGAACAAGGAATGCTGCACCCCCACCATGTCACCCCTGGGCTGGGGGGTGCCCCATGTTTTATTCTCTGCTGTAACCCAGTACCTAGAACTCAAGTAAAATATGAGTGGTGTGCCTCTGTCCCAAACTCTTGCCTTAAGTCACTCTCTGTGGGCCTCAGTTTCCCCATATCTATCACAGAGAATTCAGCTATTGGTGATGTGGACTCTTCTATCCCCAAGGTTCTGGGTCTACAGCAGAGAGTGGCTGCATCTCAAGCAGTGCTGTCCCGCAGAAATGTCATGCAAACCACATTTGTAATTTTAATTCTCTAGTAGCCACATTGAAAAAAGGAAAAATGGGGGACGCCTGGGTGGCTCAGTCAGTTAAGTATCCAGCTTCAGCTCAGGTTACGATCTCATGGTTTGTGAGTTCAAGCCCTGCATCGGACTGTCTACTGTCAGTGTGGAGCCTACTTCAGATCCTCTGTCCCCCTCTCTCTGCCTCTCTCTCTCTCAAAAATAAATAAACATATAAAAAAAGTAAAGAGAAACAGGTAAAATCAATTTTAACAATATATTTTAGGTAGCTTCATACATCCAGAGTGTTATCATTTCAGCACATAATCGATAGAAACATATTGATGAGGCATTTTACATTCTTTTGTTGTTCTAAATCTTTGAGACTGGTGTGTATTTTATACTAACACACATCTTAATTTGGACTAGCTGTGTTCCAAGTGCTCAGGGGCCGAATGTGGCTGGTGGCCACCATACTGGACAGCACAGTCTAGATGGAGAATGGCTGGAGCCAGTTGAGAAGGGTCTGCTTCTCCATCTGTAAAATGGGGACACTGACTTCTATCTCCCAGAGGTGGCAGGTGCTGGGTAACCCCACCACGGGAGTTGTAGTGATCACTGTCTTTTTATGCTATCTCTCGATGTATATTATGACTGAAACAGGAAGCACCATCCACGCCAACTCTTGTCAGCAGTGGGGAGGAGGGGCCTGCAGTAGCCACAGCACTGGGCTTGCTCGCAAGCCTGCTCCCAGCCCCACTGGGCATTGTTTCCCCTTACTGGTAGATGAGGCCCCAGGCCCAGAGTTGTGCTCTGGTTCACACAGCTGGGAAACGGTGGGGCTGGGAAGCCAATATAGGCTTTTAGGGGATCAGCAGCCTGGACTACAGACTCAGCTCTGCCATATCCTGGCCGTGTGGCCTTGGGCAGATCCCCTAACCTCTCAGCCAGTCATAGTGCTGGATTTCTCAGTGGGCAGAATAGGAATGTGCACTATGCCCAGCAATGTAGGTACACCAATAAGGAGAAAAACTTTTTTTGGAGAGAAACGATACTTGATATTTAGAAACAAAGCATGAAAGTCATCATCATGGAAAAGAATCAGCTCTCAGACTCTCTTAGAGATTTTAGTTTACAAATTTTATTTCAAATTATGTATGGCAGGTAGAGGCATTAGGGGGCTTTCCCATGTTTAAGACCTCAGAGGTTTGCATGTAGCCCCACTGTTTCCTCACCTATGGAATAGAGGTAGTTACAACGACCTCCCAGGGTTGTTCTGAGGATTAAATATAAGTAATAGCTGACAGTTATTGAGTTCTTTCTGTGTACCGGGCAATGTTCTGAGTACTTTTGTATATTGACTTATTCAATCAAAATGATAGTCATACCCATTTTCCAGATGAGGAAACTGAGACACAGTAACTTAGTTAAAAAGTCACACAGCTTGAAGAGCAAGGCTGAGATTTGGACCTGGGCAGCCTGGCACCAGGGCCCATGTTTGTAACCACAACACTATCATGCTTCTCTAAGTGCATTTGCGCCTGAGGCTCTATCGCTGGCCCCCTTCCATCTGCCCTGTGCCTCTCTGCCCCTCCCTCATGTCTCCCTGGTCCTGATGTGCATCTCTCTGTGATTCTGCCACGTAAAACCGCACTCTCGGCAGGCCCAGGGTGCAGCTGCCACATTCGCTGCCTCTAGCTTTTGAGCCGTGTTTTATCTGTGTAGAAGGAGTGTTCTCACGGCCCGACGTGGGGGCAGGCAGGTGCAGTGTAAGCTGCTTTGATTGTTTCCTCTTTAGATCTCTGTGAGGTGCATCTCTCCGTGTCTGCTACGGGCTGTGCTGGGGGCTGTGCATCCTTGGTCTTTGATCTGTGTCTCTGTGTGGGAGTGGGGAGCAGGGGGAAGAGCTTCTATAGAACAACTGTTGCTTTGGTACCTGGAGTCAAGGCCAGGTTCAGAACTGGCTGGGTGGGTTTGGGCAAGCTCTCCAGCCACCCTGAGCCCCTGCCTTGGTCATCTCTACGACAGGGCTGGTCATGCAGCCCTGGCATTTCTGGGAGGGTTCTAGCGATGACCAGGCACAGCTCTCAAATGAGGTCTGGTAGGTGCTCACGGGCCTGAACTCGCAGCAGCCTCGGATGCCGTGTTCCCTGCTCTTTGCCTCTCCAGCTCCTGTGTGTCATCTGTCATGGAGCTTCCAAGTTACCTTTTCAGGACGCCTCTCTTGAGAGGCCTTCTTCCTTGCTTCCACTCCCCTGTGATAACCTTATCCTGCCATTGTCACATTCATCAAAGAAGAAGCCATTACTTGATATCTGGAGTGCTGAAAACTCATTGCCGTACTTTGCAATGTTAGTCTCTCCAAATCAAGCATGAGCTGAGCTTTGTAGGGCTCCGGGGAAGCACAGAGTCCTAGAGTAGAGGGACTTTCATAAGCAGGAGGTTCTGGGACTAGCTGAGCCCCAGAGGTGGACGTGTGGCTATTGGAGTAAGACTGGCATTGATTGCTTGACTTCCAGAGGCTGGGTGAATGAGAAGCTGTCACTGACCAATTGGGACAGGCTTCAAACAAGTTTGTATAGTTACTTATTCCCATCTTAGGACCAGAACCGCCTGTCTTTCTCAGATTTAGAGAGTGGGAACATTTTATTCTTTGAAACTTCTCCATAGAACTGGGGACTCCTTGAGGGCAGGGACTGTGTCAGAATCATTACCGGGTGCCTTGTGTGTCACTACTATGTTGGACACATAGTATACACTCTCTAGACATTGTTCAATAAACAGCAGTTGCCCCCTCTGTAACCTCAGAATCCCTTTGCTTTTACATTTCTGTGCCTTGTGACAAGTTTTATTTATTGTAAATACTCAGTGGTTGGAAGTTCATTACTTGGTACATTCTGGGTGCTTAATATATGATATACAAGGGCATGGACTGATTTCATTTTGCTTCTGCCTATTTAAATTAGATCCTAGACCCAGGACAGAGAGTAAGAGTGAATGAGGGGAAGACATGGGAGAGTGGGGTCGAGGTGAATGAGTTGACCTTGAACAGGATGGAGATACTTCACCTTTTCAGACAGAAAGGAAGGAGGTCAGGATGGGTGAGCTGTCAACAGTGTCGGGGAGGGGAGAGATTTGAAGGGGTAGCTAACAGCCTCAGTGACATAGGAGACATGGTCCTGTACTAGATGGAGGGGGTTGTGGCTGACATAGGGATAGGAGTTTAGCACATAATAGTTTAAATCCAAGGTCACACACAACTGGTTACTGGTGGAAGTAAAACTCCAATTCAGGAATCCATGCTGTTGCCCAGTGTACCACACTACATGTGGAAGTTGAATTAAGACCAGAGCAACTTGGGATGGAGGCGTTATGGTTGGGCCCAAGAATGCAAGTCTACAGAGCAAGCAAGGCCACTAAGGGTGGAGCACACAGCCAGCAACAAAAGACCTAGGGAGAGTTGGATTTCAGTGGGTAGAGAAGGGGAGGAGGGGGATGCTCCACACTGTCTATGGGACAATGTGTGTAAAGTCAGGGGCTCTGGAGGTTCCTGCAACCTTTAGGGAACACTGTGGGAGCTGAGGCTCAGGGGCAGTTGTCATGGAGGGTCCTGTATGGCACAGCTAATGATGTGGTGTCACTGCAGGGTTTTGATCTGAGCACTGAAGTGATCACTAGTGATAGCCAGGGTGGAGGGTGGATTGGGAGTGGGGGTAGCTGAGCACAAAGACACTGTGGGTGTTTGGATTAGGGGGACATAGGAGTGACAGGGTCCAGAGTCATCCTGGAGGTACTGCCTGTGTCCTGTGCAGAGGGTGACATCTTCTCTCACGGTGGCAGACCACTTGGAGAAAGAGCAAGTTCATGCCCGTGTCATGAGTTCAGTGTGGGGTGTGTGGAATTTGAGATGCTCATGGACCAGATGTCCAGAGGGAGACTGTATGTCAGAATCTGGAGGTAACTTGGCTGAAGATAAGCGTTTGAGAGTCAGTGCTGTGTTATAACCCTAAGAAGCCATGACATTGTCTGGGGAAAGTGTGGCTCCAGTGAGAAGGAAATACCAGATACAGTTATCCACCCACGTATCTATCTCACTCACCCATTCAACCCATTCCATCAAACCAGGCAACCCACCCATCTCTCTGTCTCACCCACCATTCCAAGCATCTCCTCACACACCTACCTCTTCATTCTCACCCCAGCATCCCATCTCATCACAAATTCCACCCATCCATCCATCCTTCCTACCCTCCCGCATGTCCTGTCTTCTAAATCTGCTATCCAGTCACTGAGTCATCTGTTTATCCACCTACTGGCCCATCGATGCCATTCATTCCTCCAAACCACTTATTTTCTCGACGCACCTGTCATCCATCCATCCATCAATCCCTCCCTCCCACCGACCCACCTATATACCTACCCACCATCCATCCACTCATTTTACCCATTACAACTATTTCCTTCTTTATTCACTATGTCAACCACCAGCCACATGTGACTTGAACACTTGAAGTGTGACTAAGTCTAAACTGAGATGTGTTATAATGTAAAATACACACCAGATTTCAAAGACAGTACCAAAAAAAAAAAAGACTGTACACCATCTCATTCACAATTTTTCTGTTGATCACACGTTGTAATCATAGTATGGTAAAAATACTGGGTTAAATAAACATGTCATTAAAATTAATTTCCCTTATTTGTATTTGCTTTTTTAACTGTGACCACTAGAAAATTTAAAATGATATAATGTAACTTGCATTTGTGACTTGCATTATATTCCTATTAGACTGTGCTGATCTATACTATCTATCAGCCATCCATCCATCCCTCCATCCATGCATCCATGCATCCATCCATCCATCCATCCATCCATCCATCTTATCCTTCACTCCCTCACTTCTCCCATCCATTTATCCATCAAGTTATCTCATTTGTCCATCCCACAGGTATTTAATTTACAGCTAATATGAATCAGTGACTCTGTGGGTCATAGGAATGAGGAAACTGATGCACAGAGCAGCTAGGGCACTTGCTCAGGGTAGTGCTGATGGAGCTGGCATCATCTGACTCTAAGATCAGGCCTCCCACCTTTCACCTTGGCTGCCTATTTGCTAAGTGTCCTTAAAGATAAAAATGGGATCTAGGTTGGGAGAGCCGTTGAATAGGAGCCCAGGAACCCCTCTTGCCCAGGGACCACATGGCGTGGGGGGAGATACAGACTCTTTAGAAGCCTCTGTGAGCAGAGTCCCTGGTGGCCGTCATGAAAGGGTTATCCCCACACATTCGATATTTGCAAAAATGTGGGTCCTTTCAGATTCCAAAACTCATTTCCATGACAAAACTCTTGGGAAGAGAAGATGAAGGTCTGGCTTTTGCAGAACAATCTTCCAGCTGTAATGAGGACTGAAGATGGCGATGGGAAAAGGAATTATAATTAGAATATGAAATGGGGAAAATTAATCTATTCCAGTCAGTGGTGAGAGGATGTTCTCCTGGCGTTTCGTGGAAATTCTTAGGCCCTTGTTTCCCCTGCATTCTCCCACTCCCCGATTTTAAAGCATACAGAAGGCTGTGTCGTGTGAAAAAAATATTTGGCTGAGGGACTGATAGACTGTGAAATATGCACAGAATTTAAGTTCTTGTGTATCTTTGCTTTGTGTATGTGTCTACATGCTTATGCCTTATATGTTTGTGTGCACATTTATGTGAGTTCTATTTATACAGCTGCAGGTGAATGTATATTTATACACATCTGGGCACCGTTTCTTGTCCGTGTGTGCATCCTGTGGGCATTGTGGTTCAGTCATGTAAAGAGTCCCATGCTTGTGCCGTAGACGCCTCTGTGTTGGTTTGTGTTACCCATGGATGTGGTACGTGTGTGACTAAGTGCATTCTTGAATGCTGTGTTGTGTGTGACATGGTTCCCCCACTGGTTTGTGGTGTGTATGTGGTCACCATGCTTGGGCACGCTGCGTCCATTGTGTTCACTTGTGTCCACATACACACTCAGCATTTGCTGTGTGGTGGCTGTCGATGTGGGCATTCATGATCTTGTGCACACAGAGGAGGAAGTAGCCCTGCTTTGCCCTTTGACTTCTCCCCTTGGCTTACAGGTTCTTTCCCCCAGAAAGCAACCTCCCCAAAAGGGCTGAGGAGGTAAGCCCCAGGCCATAGGACCTTGAGGGCCAAGCTAGAGGAAGCCTGGGACCCTCGGGATCATCCTCTCTCCTTCTTCCTCCTTGCAAGAAGTCTGGCATGGTGGAACACTGGATGGCAGGGGGGGAGCAGAGGACAGACGCCCCCACCCCACCACCACCTCGGGTTCTTGGCTGCTCAGTAGCCAGGTCCCAAGTGCCGTGTGCTCCCAGTGGACCCTGCAAGACACCTGGGAGTAACCAGAGGCTGACCCAGGCCCTGCCTTGGGAACCTCTGCCAACTTCTCAGGTCCCTTGAAAGCAAGAAGCAAGCTTTACTTTGGTGTGGGGCAGCTCTTTCTTGGGTGAATAAACAAGTGAATGAATAAACCCCTAGAGGCAGGCTCTGGTGACCTCATGTGGTCCACGGGCCAACCCCCTTGCATCCTCCAGCATACACACATCAAAATCCAGGGTTTTCTCTCCTCATGTCCCCAGAGCCATCCCCCACGGCTCACTGCAGATAATGCCTCCCTCTCTGAACCACTAACACATGCTTATTGTGTGCCACCTAGTATGTGCCAGGCCCAGGCTAATGATTGGTTCCATAGTGGGGTGCAGCAAAGCCTCGATCCCCCCTCTTGAGGACCTTCCAGCCTAGTGGGAGAAACCAAACCAAAGAAGCAGACAAGAAGCTGTGAAGAAGCTGTCAAGAAGCTGTGAAGCCCAGCTTGTCACTAAGTGTGCAATTTTGAGGCAGCTGCTAATCCTTCCAACCTGTTTCCTTGGTTTTAAACAGGGAAAATAATACCTGCTTTCACTGGGTTGTTCTGAGGATGAAATAAGATCTTTTATGGAAAGTATTTTGCTCAGTGCCAAGCATATTCATTCATTAACCAAATATTTGTTGAGCGCCTGTTGTGTGCATTGGGGAGAGCAGACGGGTTCCTCCTTTTGTGGTGATTCCGTTGTAGTCAGCAGTTAATAACTGGGCTGTTTCTCGGGCTTTGGGGGGACAGCTTTCCCTTGCTTCTTTGATACATGTTCCTGTATTTTTAACCTCTGCCATACTGTTTGATTACTGTTGCTTTATCAATATTTCAGATATCTGATTAAACTCTAGTCCCCCTCCATTTCTAGTCATTCTTTCTTTTAGGACATACTTATAAATTACGTGTGGTTTTGAAAAACGTTCTACTTTTATCAAAGTAACAAATGGCCATGGTGACACATCAGAAAGTACCCTAGAGCTTAGTCCCTTCTGATGCCAGCCTGTTCCAGGTGCTTGGGGGTTTGGAGATGACCGGACACAGTTCTAGCCTCCATGCTGCTCCCACTCTGGGGCGGAAGACAGATGTGGAGACAATCTGTATTGTAAGAGAGACAGCCAGAGGAGGCGAGAGCATGGCAGGCCTCCTGAGGAGGTGATTTCTGAGCAGGGCCTTGAAGTGTGAGCTCAAGGTGCAATGTGGTGGATGGAGCCCTGCATTTGGGGCTCTAGGCATGCTGCAGCCTTTTCTTTTGTTAATCCTGCAGTCACTGAGGGACTCTGCCCGTCCCTATGCCGGGAAGACATTTGGGAATAGCCATCAATCCTACTGCCTTGATGGGGAGACTGCACTAGGAAAAGACAATATGAATGGTGCAGTGGTTGCTTCATTCATTCATTCATTCATTCAACAAGCAATAATTGACTTTCTGCTTTGTGCCAGGCACTATTCTAGGTGCTTAGGAGGTAGCAAGACTAAGATCCCTGACCTTTGAAAGCCTCAGTTTTAATAGGGGGAATCTACTATAAGCCACGAGCATGGTAAATAAGTAAATGATATAGAACGCTAGAAAGTAAAAGGGTCTATGGAGCAAAGAATGAGGTAGAGCAGGGCAAAGGAATCGGGAAGGATAGTGGTGGTAGGCTCGCAGGACCCACACAGGTAGGAGGCTGGCATCAGAGCCAGTTGTTGAGGAAAGCCTCTCTGAGTGACAAGGGTCCAGACGTCTTGTGCGTGATTGTGGGAGGGTCGATTTTTACAGTCTCCATGAAGGTGCTTGGCGATGCCTATCAAAATTACAAATGCACACACAGTTGGACCTGTTATTATTATTCAAACTAATCCTACAGATAAACTCACACCCATGCGAAATGATTCGTGAGCGCACTGCTGGAATAGGGAAAGACTAGAAACAGCTCAATTGCCCGTGAGCTCACCTAGTTAAATATATCTGTTATATCCATACTATGGAATACTAGGTACCAGAAGACAGAATTATGTTCTGATATAAACAAGTTCCCAAGATGTGTTGCTAGGATAAAAATGAGGTGCAAAACAGTGTGTATAGTATGTTGCCATTTATGTGAAAGAAACTGCTCTAATATGTATATATGTGGACCATCTCTGAAAGGATATAAAGGAAGCTTGTAGGTACAGTGGTAGCCTCTGGAGAGGAGCGTTGGATGGCTGGGAGGTGGGGTGGGAAGCAGACTTTTCACTCTGTTGCTTTTTGTGTTTTGGAAATTTTGAACCATGTGAATATAACCTAATAAAACAATTAAATTTTCAATTAAAATAAAATGGCCAGCTGCCATTGGGGCCCCACCCAGAACACAGGATCCCTTTACTAGCCTGCACAGCAGTCTCCCATCTGCTAGGAACATTGGCTGCAAATGGCTCACAGCTGGCACAATTCTCTGGGGAACTGTCCTTGGTCAAATGGGGACTGCCCTGTTCAGAAGATTATACCTTCCCCTGTCCCCTAAGGGCAGCCCACAGCCAGTGACTGACTTAACTCCGTGGTGCAATTCATGCCCCACAGCCCCCCTGGGATCAGGCTACAGCAGGCCTCCAGCTGAGATTGTATCTTTGCTTAGGTACTTCCACTGCCCTGTCCTGCTTCCTTCCCTCCCTCATAGTTTCCTAAAGAGCACTTCTCAAAAATCGAATGCATTTGAATCCTGGTCTTAGGCTCCAAATTTAGGGAACCTGATCCAAGACACCTATCTCGATGGAAGAGAACTTACTGGAAATGAGCTAAGTGCTCCACGTTTCCGTGAAGCACCCCATGGAGAGGAGACTACTGTCATTATCCTCATTAAACAGATGAGGGACCTCAGAAGTTCAGACCGCTACTCAAGATCACGCATCAGGGGAAACAGCCACTGGCCCCAAAGCCCACACTTCTCCCACTATATCTTCCTCCTACTGCAGGGAGATCTTCCTGAATCCAGAGTTGGCAGCTTCTCAGAACACAGGATTGCAGTTTCTATGTGTGGTCTCTACCACAGTCCTCTCTGCCTGTGAACACGGGTGGCCTGAAGGGCAAATGTGAGGGGGGCAAAGCTTCTTAGGATGGTAAGACCTGGAGGTCATGTCTGGGGGAAGTGTCATGACCCCCAGGGCTCTGAAGACCTCAGTCTCTCTCCATCATGTGGAATTCTAGCTCTAGCTGATAATCTGATGTCATTTTGACCAAGAGAGATAATTTGCATACTTCGAGGGAAGGGGAGCTCAGTATCTGACAAGGAACAGCCGCCGCATCTATGGACAGGGCAGAAGGGTTTTCCTCTCTTCATCCTAACTGTGATTAATGGTGCTAATCCAAGCCCACAGGGGCCACAGGACAGGGGCTGCTCGTTTCACCCCAGAGGGAATCCTGCTGAAATGGGATTTGAGCATCTTGGGCTGGAACTTTGCTTCTCTAGGCCCCACAGACAGACCTTGCCCCTCAGTGTATTCAGTCCCCTGACCTACTTGGGCTTCTCCAGGGGCCTTCTTGAAAATCTTACTCAGACCCGCTTCTCTCTCTTTCTCTGTTCCAGTTTGATGGTGACAGTGCCTACGTGGGGATGAGTGACGGGAACCCAGAGCTGCTATCGACCAGCCAGGTGGGTGCTCCACCCTCCCTGTGTGGGGGTCCAGCCTGGAGCTGGCTGGAGCTCAGCTGCTCCAGGGTGGGGCTGGGATGGTGCAGAGCAGCGGGGCATAGCCCACTACTGTCCTCTCTCACAATGATTAATATCAAAAATCCCCTTAAAAGGGACAGTCCAACTGGGACTACAGTATTTTCCATAGATCACTGACCTGGCTACTGTTGGCTTAAAGTGAGCACCTTTGAAAACTTGGTAAAACTCAAAAGGTGTGACCCACATTCCCGGTGCACAGAGGAGAAATTTTCAGCTGTAGTGAGTCCTCTTGCCGCGACGCAGCACCCATGGCACATACACTGGCACGGAGGCACACACACCCATGAAAAGGCACACAGAGTTCTCCTGCCCACCTAGAGTTGTCTAGTGCCACTGGGGCGGAGGGGGGGGGATCGTGGGGTGTGGTACACAGGGAGGAGAGCAGAGGCTTCCTCTGCAGTCCTCCCTGCTCTTGAAGGAAACGGAGTCATCCTTAGGCAAGGCTGTCCTGGTCCCTAGCCCTCTGGGAGTCCCAGATGCCAGCTAGAATATGAATTTCCACTGAGTCTGGTCTCCAGAAGTTAAATTTTCTTTCATCCGGGAGCATCCTCATTGCAGCCTGGAATGCTGGGGAGGTTCTAACTGCAGGCTGAGATGCTGGGGAGGGTCCTCACTGCACACTGGGATACAGGGAGGGTCCTCACTACAGATTGGTATGTTGGGGGGGTGGTCCTCATTGTAGACTGGGATGCGAGGGAGGGTCCTCACTGCAGGCTGGGATGTTGGGGAGGGTCCTCACTGTAGGCTGGAGTACAGGGTAGGGTCCTCACTACAGATTAGAATGTTATGGGGGGGGTCCTCATTGTAAACTGGGATGCTAGGGTGGGTCCTCATTGCAGGCTGGGATACCAGGCAGGGTATTCACAGATTGGGATGCTGGGGAGGATCCTCACTACAGGCTGGGATGCTGGGGAGGGTCTTCATTGCAGAGTGGGATGCTGGGGTGGGTCCCCACTGCAGACTGGGATTCAGGGGAGGGTCCTCACTACAGACTGGGATAAGGGGAGGGTCTCACTGCAGACTGTAATGTTGGGGGGTTCTCATTGTAGACTGGGATGCTAGGGAGGGTCCTCACTGCAGGCTGGGACACCAGGCAGGGTATTCACTGCAAGATTGGATTCTGGGGAGGTCCTCACTGCAGGCTGGGATGCTGGGGAGGTTCCTCACTGCAGACTGGGATGCTGGGGAGGGTCCTCACTGCAGACTGGGATGCTGGGGAGGGTCCTCACTGCAGACTGTGGCAACCTGGAGGATGGTTCCTTAAGGCAGTGGTGCCTGCAGTGTGGCAGCAGCTCAGGGTGCAGAGGAACTTGGCAAGCTGAAGGACAAGCCTGTCCCTGGAGCTGACCTCCATCCTCTGTGCAGCAGTGATGGTTGTGGCAGTCCAAATTGGGTGGCTGGGCCCACATTTTCTAGCTGGGGAGCCAGAATGCTATTAGTTCACAAACATTTATGTGCCCTCCTATGTGACAGGCCCAGTGGCAGACTCAGATGAGTAAGGCATGGACCTGTTGCCCTTAGGGGCGCACTGCCAGTAAGGGAAGATACTCTCAGCTCCGCTGCAGGGTGCTGCAGCCCCCTCCCCTGCCATGGCAGGTGTGCATGCTGGGGCCACCATGCCATGCCCCTTCTTTGGCCTGTGACCACATGAGAATCACAGTGCTGCTGCAGAGCTTTTCTATTGCACTGACTCGTGCCAACCTAAAAGACACTCTGCTGAGCAAGACTCCAGGTCCTGGAAATGCTCATTTTGGAAGAGACCACTGAAGTCATTTAATTGTCCATAATCAGCTTGGAAACGTGGTTGTCTCAAAAGAGCAGAGCTTCCTCCTGAACATCTTATCTGAGCCCTTTCACAGTGTTTCAGGTGCATCTTGCTAACACGCTGAGCCCTGGCTCTCAGAGCCATAGCATGGTGGGATCGGTGTGGCTTAAACCCTGATGGAGAGTGTTGGCGCTATACCCCCCGTGAGAATGGAAGGTGGGGCTCCGTGTCTGCTCCAGGCTTGGGAGGGGAGTGCAGTCCTTTGGAGAGGAGACACAGGGCAAATTAGTGCCCCAACAAGCTGTTAACAGCTGCGCCCTCACCTGCCTACCCAGCATCTCACGGTTGCAAAGCCTTTTCCTTGGTTATTTCACAACAGTCTTGAGAACTACTAGGTTGCCATTAATCCCATTTTATAGATGAGGAAGCTGAGCCTCAGGATATTGACTGGCTCATCCAGGGAGTGGGACAGCTGGGGCTCAAAGCTCCACACATCACTTTGCTGTGTCTGTGGAACACTCCGTTCCCACTCAACGCCTGCCACCGACTTGCTTCAGCCTAAATGCCACTTTCTCAGAAAGCTGTTGGTGACCCTGAAATCCAGATTAGGTCCCATCCCCTTGATTCTCTCTCGTGGCACCATGTGCTGTTAATTCATAGCATTTGTCATTGTTTGTGATGGCCTGCTTATCTTATCTGTGTGACGACTTGGTAAACATCTGGTTTCCACATTAGACTGTGCCCTCCGTGAGGGCAGGATCCAGTCTGTCGTTCACTGTTGTGTCCCCCAATGTGTTACAAAGCCTGGCATGTAGAAGGCACTCAGGAAAGGTTTGCGTAATGGGTAAATGTGGCCCCTTCTCTTTTCTGGACTTAAATTTCCCTGACAGTGAAATGAGGTAGTTGGATTCCCCAAGGATCCCTTTAAGTCTCGTGTGCTGTCACTCAGAGTCTCCTTAACTTAGCACTTTATAAAGAAAACATCAGGATTCCCCGTGATTAACTAAGTACCCCTGGTGCCATGAGCCAACCTGGATGTGAACAGATTAGCAATTATAGTCTAGACTCTTACACTGTGCCAGTTGGCTTTTGCTGCATAAGAAACATGTCAAAACTGGGGTGCCTCCAGTTGAGCGTCCGACTTTGGCTCAGGTCATGATCTCGCAGTTCGTGGATTCAAGCCCCATGTCAGGCTCCGTGCTGACAGCTCAGAGCCTGGAGTCTGCTTCAGATTCTGTGTTTCCCTCTCTCTCTGCCCCTCCCCTGCTCATGCTCTATCTGTCTGTCTCTCTCTTTCTCTCTCAAAAATAAATAAACATTAAAAAATTTTAAAAAAGAAGCAGGTCAAAACTCAGCATCTTAAAATAACAAACATTTGTCTAGCTCATAGTTCCAGGGGTTGGCAGTTGGTTGGGTTCAGCTGGATGGCTCTTCCGGTCATGGCTAGGACCCATGTAAGTGGCAGCTATAGGCCGCCAGGTCAGCTGTGGGCTGGTTGGTATGGAGACTCACTTCTCTTCCACACCCCCTGGCAGGCTAGCCTGAGGTTGTTCATGTGGTTGGAGAAGGGTTCCCAGAGCAGCAAGAGCAGAAGCTGCCAGACCTTTTGAGGTCTAGGCTTAGAACTGGCACATGACTACTTCTAGCACATTCTATTGGTCAAAGCAAGTCAGAAAGCCAGTCTAGACTCAAGGAATGGTGAAATAGATCCCACCTGTTTGATGGGAGGAGCTGAAAAGTATCGTGGTCTTATAACAAACTACTACCTACAGGGAACATGGTATGTTGTTCGTGCTGATTTTACTGGAGAACAGCAGGCCCCTTCAGGACATGCAGCCTGCAGTGGCTTGGTGGGGCTCCAGGACCCCTACTTCTTAATTTTTTCATCCAGTCTTTTCCCTGGAGTGCTTGCCTGAACCCACACACTCACATATGTACATGAACACCCTGTCATGGTGTGGTACTCACCAACTGCAGGAATTATATGGTCCTAGTCATGGGGGGACTGACATAAACATGTGGGCAAAATGAGGGTCTCCTCGCCAATAGCGGATTCAGAGTACAAACACTCTAAATGGCATAAAATGCATTTTATAAATACAGTTAAATGTAAGTTTCACCTATTCAGCAAATGTTTATTGGGCACTTATTTGCAAAGCTCTGGATATAGGCAGGAAGCCATTTCTGGGAGACGTTTGCCTTCTGAACGTACAATTTCGTCATGTTAAAAAACCTGCTCTTTAATGTAACCTTCTCCTGAAACACCATCTTCTTTATTTAGAAACTTGATTGGAGACACAGGTTCCTATGGGGTATATATCAGCCAGCTGTGCCCCCTTTAAAAATTTTCAAACCAGCTCTTAGGGGCTCGAAGTTTCTTTTGCAAATGCATCCTTTGTTGTTTGGTTTTTGCAAGTTTCCACAAAACTCCTGCCTGGCTGCCTTAGCTTTCATACAGTATCCCCTTTCCCCCTCCCTGAACCCTGTGTTTCTTTTGCACCAGACCTGCCTGGGTGGTCTGAGATTGAGATGCACTTCTCAGGCATGGCTCTGGCTCATCAGCAGCTTCTGGGAGGGGAAGGCCTGGTAGAGATCAGCTTTTCTCCCTGTCGAGAGCAGACCCTGGTCAGGAGTTACAAGGATAGTGTTTCCTGGTTATGTGATGCTGGGAAGAGTCTCCCTCTTCCTGGGATGAGGGTGAAGAGGAAAAGAACTGGGCCGTGGGCTCAGCAGACCTAGATTCAAAGTCAGCTCTTGGACATCCCAGCCAGATGCCCACTCTAACCCTATGCAAGCTGTGTCAGCTTTCTGTCAAATGGGAGAACTTCTGCCTCCGAGGGTGTTATAAGTACCTAGTATGAGTGTTGTGGATTCCCGTCACCAGGCTGGGGCACCCCTCACCCAGCTGTTGTGAATGCTGGCTGGTAACTATTCACAGCTGCCCCTTCTCTGGAGAATTGGCCTCTGCCAGATGGGAACTGTGAACGGGGAGGGGTGTGGGGGATGGCCTAGAAGACCAGGAAGGTCCTCATCTCAAGCAGGGAGCAGTTTCTACAACTCCCCATGGACCTTCAGCTGGTATGGCCTCCTTGCCTGGCTCCTTCCCCTGCTCTGTCCTGCTTCCCTCCCGTCCCCTCTGAGTCACTTCTCAAAAGGAATGCCAGTGTCATAGGAATCCCCATCTCAGTCTCTACTTCAAGGAAATCTAACCTAAGATACTATATAAACTACCAGTGTTTCATAAAACTAGCTGGGACTTATTTCCATGGTTTTCTTATCATAAATAATGCTTTGGTTACACAGACGAATCTCTGGTCACCTCTCATGCTCATGTATAGCTCTATGCCTTTGTATGCATGGATTCTGATAGGAATCTCCTAGCCATTTTCACCCAACAAATGCCTATTTGTTCTTCCAGGGGTGCTGAAAATGTCACCTCCTCAGTCCACCCTTCCTGGCTGTAGGTAGAATTTTCCACTCTCATGGCTGTAAATATGACTTCTGCTGAAGATTTCTGACTTCATGCTAAGAATTATTGAAAGGACATTGTGTGTGTGTGTGTGTGTGTGTGTGTGTGTGACACAGAGAGAGAGAGAGAGAGAGAGAGAGAGAGAAAGAGAGGGAGGGAAAGGAGAGAGGAGAGAATTGGCACATGACTACATTCATCACATTCTATTAGTCAAAGCAAGTCACTGGGCTTTGTTAGTGAGAAAGAGAGATTGATATTGAATAACATGATCAAATAGTGGTTTTAACAGCTCTCAATGGCAAGAGTGGATACAGAGAGACATGGGAGGGTAAATTAAGGATGGTGTTGTCCTCTATGGTGGTGGAAGCAGAGGATATGGAAATAAGTGGATGGATCTGGGATCTGTTTTGGAAATAAAGTTGGTACATCTTGACAATGGATGGATCTAGAGGGAGAGAGAAATGAAGGAGTAAAGGATGTCTCCCAGGCTTCTAGCATAGTGCACTTTCCAGATGGTGGTGTCATTTTTGTGAGTGGGAGAAGGCATGGGGAGGTGCAGGTTTCACAAGGTCAGACTTGGACATGTTACTTTTGAGACACTCCTCCCAGGGGAGATGTCCAAGGCTGTGCAAGTCTGGAACTTCTAGGGAAGTGAACTTGGAAGTTCTTAGCCCATGGTGAGGATCAAATTTGCAAAGACAGAAAGAGAATAGTGAGAACCACAGAGAAGAGCAGAGGACCAATGAGTCTTGGTCCTCTGCTCTTGAGCTCCAATATTTGAAAGCAAAGTGGAGGAGAAGACTGTGAAATAGGTTGCGAAGTAGACCAGAGAAACAGGAGGAGAACATGGAGGCTTAGAAGGCTAAGGCACACACAGTGTTCTGAGATGGAGGTCAGGAATCTGGGGAAAAACGATGTTGGATCCACAGCTTCTTCCCTGTCAAAGGATAACTTTTAAATAAATCAAAGATTTATATGTACTCATGGAAACCATAAAGGCACCAGAAAAAAAGCCTTTAAGGTATACTTTACAGCTTTGGAGTGGGAAAGACATTTCTATGACTCAACGTCTTAGAAGAAAAGACTTAAATATTTGACCACATATAAAAATGTGAAATAACTTTTGTATGGCTAAAAAAGTCGAAAGACAAATGAAAAATTGGGCAAAATTATTTTCAACTCACAATATAAATATATAGAGTTCCCAGGAATCAATTCAAAACCCTGGCAGAAAAACAAGTGGGAGATATGAACCAACAGTTTACAGAACAGGAAATGCAAATGGACCTTACATTTATGAAAAGATGCTAAAATTCGTAAGAGAAACAAAACTACCATTTTCCACCTCTTTGACAAAAGTCCAAAGGTTTGGTAATATACTCTGTTGTAGCCCTGTGGGGAAAGAGGCACTTTGTACATTGCTTGAAGGCAGAGTAAATTGGTGTAACCCTATGGAGAGCAAATTGGCAACATCTATCAAGATTACAAATGCATTGACCTTTAACCCGGCAATTTACCTTTTGCAAGTATTTCCCACAGATATATTTGCTTATATGAGAAGTGATGGCCTCAAGATTACTCATTTTTGGTATTGGCATAATGGCAAAATATTGGCAACAACCCAAATATGCAACAATGTGAGAGTAGTTCAATAAATTACGTACATCTATCAAGTGGAATACTGTATGGCTATAAAGAAAGAAGAAAGTGAATAGATACAGAAGTTCTTTAGATACATTATTTACTGAAAAAAGCAAGGTGGCCAATAGTAAGTACAGTATGTTACCATTTGTGAGAAAGGGTACTGAGAATGTGTTTCTAGGTGCTTGTATATGATTAAAGTAACTCTGGAAGCTAATAACAGCGGCTTTATACATTGTGTGTGTACCTATATGTGTGTGTTCACATTTGTATGTATGTTTGTGTGTGTGTGATGCAAATTGGGCAGGTGGACAGGGATGGAAAGACTTTTCATTGTACCTTTTTAGATTTTAGGGGTTTTTAACTGTAGGGATGATTATTTCAAAAAGTTGAATAAAATGTAAACAAGAAGGAGAGGGTCAAATGATTCTGAGGGATTGGTTGGGATAAAAGTTGAAATGCGTCCAATAGTTTTAAGAACAAGAAGTCATCCTGGATCTCAGAAAAGGCAGCTTTGATGTGTAGTGGGCTTCATGCAGGTCCCAGGGTAGATGAAGAAGGGAGCCTGCATTAAGGATGTAAACAGTGTGTGTAGACAGCTTTTATGTGAAGTCTGGCTGTGCAGGACCAGGGCAAGGGCCATTAGGGCGATGGGATGAGGACTCCAAAGGAGCGACTTTTTTTTTTAAACTTGTTTTATTTTTTATTTTTTAAAATTTACATCCAAATTAGTTAGCATATAGTGCAACAGTGATTTCAGGAGTAGATTCCCCAGTGCCTTTACCCATTTAGCCCATCCCCCCCCTCCCACCACCCCTCCAGCAAGCCTCAGTTTGTTCTCCATATTTATGAGTCTCTTCTGTTTTGTCCCCCTCCCTGTTTTTATGTTATTTTTGTTTCCCTTCCCTTATGTTCCTCTGTTTTGTCTCTTAAAGTCCTCATATGAGTGAAGTCTCTTAAAGTCCTCATACGAGTGAAATCATATGATTTTTGTCTTTCTCTGACTGACTAATTTCACTTAGCATAATACCCTCCGGTTCCATCCACGTAGTTGCAAATGGCAAGATTTCATTCTTTTTGATTGCTGAGTAATATTGCATTGTATATATAGACCACATCTTCTTTATCCATTCATCCATCGATTGACATTTGGGCTCTTTCCATACTTTGGCTATTGTTGATAGTGCTGCTATAAACATGGGGTTGCATGTGTCCCTTTGAAACAGCACACCTGTATCCTGTGGATAAATGCCTAGTAGTGCAATTGCTGGGTCTTAGGGTAGTTCTATTTTTAGCTTTTTGAGGAACCTCCATACTATTTCCCAGAGTGGCTGTACCAACCTGCATTCCCAAGGAGGGACTTTCTGTTTTTTTGAAGACAAGAGAGTCTTTAGAATGTTTCATTGCCAATGGAAGGCATCCAAGAGAGAGGGTAAAGTTTGGCGTTCAGGAGAGGGAAGAGTTAATTGATGGTTTAAGCTTTGGGAGAAGGTGGGAGGGGCCGGGTCCTGCCAAGAGGTGGAAGCTGTGGCCTTAGCCAAGAGTGGGGACAAAGTGGGAAAGAATGTGTGTCTCTGTAGAGGGTTGCCCAGAAGAGAGGATGCTGCACCTGAAAGCATCTGTCTTCTCCAAGAGGTTGGTGGGCAGGTCACCTGCTGAGTCAGGGTGCCAGAGGTCTGAGGGGGTAGAGAAGGTCTGGGATATTTGTGTGGCCTGTGGGAGGCTGAGCTCTTGGCACGGGTGCTATGGGTGCAGACAGATGGGTGGATCCACAGTGGGGATTTGTCAGGCAGGTGTACCAGAAGGACACTCAAGCTTTTTTTTTTTGCAAAAGAGAGACTGAAATGAAGGACCGGGGAATCTAAGCTGGGTAAGGGGGACCTGGGCAGTGAGGACATCTTAGTCATGGAGTGGAAAGTGGGTGATGATTCTGAGAGAAGCAGCTGTGGGCATTGCTGGGGTCCTGGGTGTGTCTGGAGAGTGGGCAGCTGACACTGAGTGGAGCAAACCCAGCATCAGCATGGTGTCTGAGCTGGAGGGACCCAGGATGAAGCCGAGGTGGGGTTGATGGGAAGCCCTCTGGCACCCGGAGCCAAAGGCTGGGAGCCTGTCGGGCAGGGGGACAAGCAGAGGTGTGTGAGCAGCACGTGGGGCCGGATGCTGATGGAGCTGAGTGGGGTGGGGTGGGATTTGTGCAGAACATGGATGGTGGTCCAGGTGGGGCAGTGGAGAGGGAGGAGGATGTCAAGCCTGCCTTCCAGCCTGACATGTGTGAGCAGTGGGGGATGGACAGCTCATCCACAGAGGAGACAGGAAGTGAGCAGAAGGCATGTTCTAAGAAGCTCTGGGGAGGTAGGGAATTTTTTATTCTTAGAGTAGGAATCCCAGTGGGTCCAGGGACAATTTGCGAAGCGAGAGGTTCAGGGGGCTCACGTTTGAGGTGCTCCCTGGGGAACTCTAGGACCCATGGAACACGGTCAGCACCACCAACCATCAACACTGCCAGGTGTGAGCAGTGTCCAGGGTGGGCCCTGCCTGCCGCTGCTTCTTTTGCACCCCTTCCTAACGTTCCAGCAGAGCGAGTGCGGTGGTGGAATTCTGTCTTAAAGGCCAAGATTCCCACGCTACCAAATGAGGCCTTGCGGTGCCTCGCACCACACCCGGCACACAACAGACACGCAAGGACTTTGAGTGAAGCAGATTCTTGCCGTTGGGTCTGCACACCAGTGTGTGTGTGTGCGGCCAGCTTCCTCCGTAGATCCCCAGGGATGCTTGGTCTGTTTCGCTTACCACTTATATCAAGCATAGGCCTAGAGGGGGCCGATGGTATAACCAGGAACCCAGAAGACCAGAGCTGGTCTCAGTCACGCCTACAGCCTCCTTCCAGCAAGGGATGGTGTAGGATGCCCAGAATGGGGGGAAAGCCCAGAGCTCTGAGTTCCGGGTTCTGTCTGCTCCGTTTCCTTCACCTCTGTTATCTCTCCCAGCCTATTCCTCACGTGAATGATGAGGGTAGATGGTCTGTGGGATTTTCCCAGCCCATGCTGCTGCTGCTGCTGCTGCTGCTGCTGCTGCTGCTGCTGCTTTCCTAGTGCATTTCTGTGGGCTCAGGCACTGGAGCTAAATGTTTTCCATGAACTCTATCAGGTAGCTACTGTTGCTATCCCATGTTACAGATGAGAAAACTACAGAGCAGAGAGACAGGGAGGTGGTTGAGTGTTTTTGAACCAACCAAACAAACAATGTGCTGGGAGTAAATGCACGGACAGTAAATGCACCTGAGGCAGGCCTGCCTCCTGTCACTGTTCAAATCTAAGATTCTGGCCTCTGAATCTGTGTACATGGTAAAGGGCAGAGAAGGCACGGCTTTTATTGCTTTAATTAAAACCTGGGTGAAGAGCTCGCGATTCATATTAAAATGAAATTGTGTTTCGCTGGCCGTGGTGGTGCCGAGAAGGGACCGGCAGTGATTACTGCTAAGATTACAAACAATCAAAGAGAAAAGGCCTTTTGCAAGCATTTCCTATTAAAGCCACAAACATCACACTTTAAAAATAATTATGGTTGTGTTATCGGAACATGATTCATGAATTCTGAATAAATATGAGGGGGCCTTGAAGGAAACTGTTTCAAGACCATAGATTTTGTTCAAATCTGATGAAATTTAATATCATTTCGCAGCTGGAGAATAAAATGCAAGGAGGGGGAAAAAACCCATCTTATGTGTATGGAGAGAATTGAGTATATGTCAGACTGAACTAATGAGCCTTCCCTCATCAGTCCTACACACGTGCTTAGAAAAATGGACGAGCCTCTCTTGTTTTCATTGAGAGAAAACCGCTGAGAAGGAGTTGGTACTTACACCTCACAGATCTTCATTTTGCATTCCAGTGGCTAAAAATATATTCACTTTAAAGCTCTGCATTCCTGGCTGTGAGATGTTTAAATATTTGAGGGCGCAGGCATAGAGGCGTTAGGGAACGGGCTTGGGGGTGGGGTATCTTGGTCTGCGTTTACCACACCTCCCCTGTAGTAAAGATATTTTTCATACAATGTGGTGAATGTTTACAGCATATAGTTTTGTTTCCTTCCAACTATTATGAGAGAAATTGAATCCCTGGAAACGTTCCCTCTCTCTAAATGGGATGGAAACAATGAAGATGGTGCAGGAAGTTTATGGGTTGGGGGAGGGAACAGCAGTGGGTTGGAAATGTAAGGATTTTCTTTAAAACAGCACCTCTCTCCCACTCTCAGCCACCTTGAACTCAGCATCTTCTATAGGGCCTGGGTCTTTGCTGGGGAGTGTGGGAGAGCCCTCTGGTTTAACACATTTGTTTGTTGCTAAATGAAAGCTAACCCTGGGGGCGTCTGGGTGGCTCAGTCTGTTGAGCGTCCGACTTCAGCTCAGGTCATGATCTCGCGGTTTGTGGGTTCGAGCCCCGCATCGGGCTCTGTGCTGACAGCTCAGAGCCTGGAGCCTGCTTCCGATTCTGTGTCTCCCTCTCTCTCTGCCCTCCCCACCCCCCGCCCTCCACTCACACTCTGTCCCTCTCTCCTTCAAAAATAAATAAACATTAAAAAAAAAACAAAAACAAGAAAGTTAACCCTGTCATCAAGATGTGAGAGCCAGAGAGCCAGATGCGAAACCTTTCCAAAATGGTGCAGGGTTCTTAGTTTCTGGAGGGTCAGGAGCCTGGTTCTGGCCCCCTTCAGCCTCTTTCACTGTGTGCTCTTGGGTAGGTCATTTGTCCTCCCTGAGCCCTGTTTTTTGTGTCTGTGAATGAGAGTCTGAATGGGTGTCTCTGAGAGACCTTTTAGGTTATATCTGTAGCCAACGGATTGGTTTCCTCCACCTCCTATTTGAGTCTCTAGGAAGGACACTGGTCTGTCCAACAAGCCAGAGTTCCCCTCCCCCACATAGCACCAATGCTAAGGGACCCTTGGAGATGGTGGTCAGTGGTTCTGAGCAGGGTTCCAGCCCACCACTGGCGACAGTAAACAGATGCTGGTAGTCGGATGGGTTATAAGGGTAATGACATGAGAAGACAGACAGACCTGGGCTCAGATTATGGTCTTCAAGTTGCATGACTGGATGACCTTGGACAAATCATCCAGCTTTCCTGAACCTCAATTTTGTCTTTGGAAGTTCCTCAGAGTGATGCAGAGAGAAATAAGTAAATAAAATGTATTTATACCCTGACTTTTTATTACAGTGTTTGGTCCATGGCAAATGACAGTTGCATGAGGTGCTATTAAAGTATCCATCTTACAGATGAAGAAAACTGATTTTCAGGAAGATAAAACAGCCTGCCCAAGGTCATCCACCTAGGGTGTGTGGTGAACCCAGGAGTCAATGCGGCATCAGAGATATCAGCAAGGAGCCAGTCAGCTATTTTATCTAATACAAATCAAATTATGTTAGGGGTTGAAATTGAAAAGATGATATTGGAACTATCTTGTTTTTAAAATGTGCCAAGAAATGTTCCCCCTCAAATAACAAAAACAGTAGATGCCTCCTGGCAGCTACCAGCTCACCGAAGGTGTGTGATCCCTTCCCAGCCCCCTCCGTTAGACCTCCAGCCCAGTGTGCCAGGGAACAGCTGGGCCATTTAAGCCTCCTTGATTCACATCTCATTAACATTAAAAGGCCTTCATGTGGTCCAGACAGCCGATTTCTCTGTGTCTCATATACCCAAAGCCCCTGGCTCTGATGAGGAACAAAAGTCCAGGTGTGAGTGAGGTGGTTGCCCATGCTGGGCCTGGCATCCTCCTTGGACAGTGTGGAGCGCAAGGGGCTCAGGTGAGAGTGAGTGGCAGGCCTATGGTCTGTGCGTGACTCCTCCTTCTGCCTTGTTCTTGCTGTGTGGCCTTGACCAAAGTACTTAGCCTCTCTTGGGCTTGCTTTCTATCTCTGTAAAATGGGAGTATTACTCCCTTCCTTGCAGGTTAAGAAAGCCAGAAATAGGTGTAGCTTAGTTAACTAGTTTAGTTTAGTTAGACTAGTTAAGTAAGTGTAGGCTGGTTGAGCGGACTGGTTAAGTGGGTAGAAGGTTACCAGCCTGGCCAGTGCTGATTATATAGGAGCTTGGTAAAGTTTTTGTTGTTGTTTTTAGAATTTACAGTTTAGAGAAGAAAAGTGAACTAGTGAAGGAGCTGGGAACATGTTGAGTAGCTCTAATTTTCTGTGAATGTGTGTGTTACGTAGGACCGGGGTGGAATGAACAAGATGAGGTTGGTGGTTCAGGTAAACACAAATCCAGCCCAGGAGCCCTCAGCTCAGATGCACCTGTGCGCCTCGTGGCACAGTCTGTACAAGCACCCAGGGGCACTGAGCCGTTGGGAGGGTGGCTCCCAGGAACGTGGGGGAGCTGGGGTGCTTGAGGGGGAGGTGTGTCAGGCAGGGCGAGGATGGGGAGGTGGGCCGTGTGAACGACTGTTGGCTTTGGAGATGGGGAAGCAGCGCCTTGAGGAAGTCTGGCTTTGCTTTGTGAGGGATCGTTTCTTGGAAGCCCCCTTGAGAAAACCTTAAATAGAGTGTTCTGTAACAGCACAGGCCTTGGAGGTTGATCTGGGCTGCTTCTGGCTGTGTCCTATGCTAGAGTGGCCCTCAGGGGCACGGGGGTCGTGGCTAGAGGCTATATCTGTGCGGTACATAAATGCGGGGCAGTGCTGGTTCTAAGCGTCCTGCCGGCCTCATTAACAATTGCCAGGGATGGGAATGTGAGCCGGACGGCAGGAGAAGGGGTGAGGAAGCATTTTGAAATGTATTAACTACTCCCCACCACCACCATCAAAGGTAGAAAACGGAAAAGACAGAAAGTACCAAGGTGGCAAGAATGTGGAGGAACGGTGCCCTCACACGTTGTTGTGTGAATTAGCACAGCCACTTTGGAAAACCATTTCTCAGTGTCTGAAGCTCTATGACCCAGGAATGCAGCTCCCAGGTGCTCACTCAAGAGGAACACGTTCATCTGTTCACCCAGAGACACGTAGAAGAATGTCCATAGTGGCACTTTTCATAAAAGCGCAAAACTGGAAACAGTTCAAATGTCCATCCTCAGTAGACTACGTGAATGATTGCAGAATATTCTTACACGGTGGAGTATTATGCAGCATAGAAGACCCAGCAGTTTATAACCGCATGCAATAATATGAGTGAATCTCACAAACCCCAGGTTGAGAGAAGAAGCCAGACACAACCAGAAGCCAGAACATTCTAGATGATTCCATTGACTTAAAGCACATAAACAGGCAAAACCAATCTGTGGTGGTAAAAACTCTGAATTGTGGTTACCCCGCTTGAGGGTGGGTAGTGAGGAGTCTTAAGGGGCTTCAGAGGTCTGGTATGGTGCTGTTTACATAAGTCTGTTCACTTCGTGAGGATTCGTCCTTGAGCTATATACTTATAACTCGTATCCTTTCTGTTGGTATCTTGTGCTTAAAAAAAGAGTAAAAAAAATTCAAGGTATTTGCACCAGTGTCTCCATTTTTAGAGACATGGTAAGATGGGGAAGGCGACCTAGCCAGATATCTTGTATAGTGTGTTCCCCGTAGGGGTGTGGACGGACTGACCCTTCATAGCTTGGGAAATTTATTTAACTTGCTGGGAGGGGAAGGACTATTTTAGCCTCATAATGGATGATGAACTGTGAAAGTGCTCCTGCCATGGCTCGCTCCAGGGAAACAGGTGGTATGGGCTTGTCTGGATCGACTCAGCTCTGTGGGCCCTGACCTTCACTCCTATTTCTCTACAGAATTTTAGGAAATGACTGAAAATATGAACATCTAAGAAAAGAAAGTGTGTGTGCATGTGTGTGTTTTTGGGATGCTGTGTTGTGGTACCAGGAAATCTTGTTTATGGAATATGTGAGGATGTCTGTGGAAAAGAATCCTTCACACACAAATACGAGCATATGTGCACGTCGCACTCATATGGGCACGCTTGCCGATACATACCTTTTCACGCATTAAGCATCGCTTTGTGACTCTGAGCAAGTTACTTAACCTCTTGGTGCCTCAGTTTCCCCAATGAAATGGCAAGAATAATAGCACCCAGCCCTTGGGGCTGTTATACACAGATGCACACACAAATTACATTTTTATTTGCGTTTATTTGTTTAATGGCTGCCTCCCTCCTAGACTGTTGGTATTGTGGCAGCAGAGACCTGACACGTGGTAGGAGCTGAGTTAAAAAAGGGGGAGGGAGGGAGGGAATGAATGGACAACTCTCACAAATCCACTGGCACACGTGCTGATGTTTAGACACATTGACGTACACATTTGTGCATGTCTGCAGGCACATATGATCACATGTATAGACTTGTATGCAAGCACCCAAGGGTTATGCATGCACACACCCAGACATGTCCAGGCCCAGAGCTCAGGAGGGTGGGATTAGCTGCAGTTTCAAGACTCTGCCCTGGAAGTCAGAACACAGGGTTCTGTTTGGGGTTCCACATAACTGTCATTTATTATATGACTTTGGGTAGGTCTTTTTTAAAAAAATATTTTATTTTATTTATTTTTATTGTTTTCCTTGTTTTATTTGTATAAATATAATTTATTGGCAAATTGGTTTCCATACCACACCCAGGGCTCATCCCAACAGGTGCCCTCCTCAATGCCCATCACCCACTTTCCCCTCTCCCCCACCCCCCCATCAACCCTCAGTTTGTTCTCAGTATTTGAGAGTCTCTTATGGTTTGCCTCCCTCCCTCTCTGTAACTTTTTTCCCCCTTCCCCTCCCTCATGGTCTTCTGTTAAATTTCTCAAGGTCCACATATGAGTGAAAACATATGGTATCTGTCTTTCTCTGACTGACTTATTTCACTTAGCATAATACCGTCTAATTCCATCCATGCTGCTGCAAAGGGCCAGATTTCATTCTTTCTCATTGCCAAGTAGTATTCCATTGTATATATAAACCACATCTTCTTTATCCATTTGTCAGTTGATGGACATTTAGGCTCTTCCAGAATTTGGCTATTGTTGAAAGTGCTGCTATAAACATTGGGGTACATATGCCCCTATGCGTCAGCACTCCTGTATCTCTTGGGTAAATTCCTAGCAGTGCTTTTGCTGGATCATAGGGTAGTTCTATTTTTAATTTTTTGAGGAATCTCCATACTGTTTTCCAGGGTGGCTTCACCAGTTTGTATTCCCACCAACAGTGCAAGAGGGTTCCCGTTTCTCCACCTCTCAGAGGTTGAGGACTCCTAGCCAGGATATGACAGAACTGGAATTTGAACCATGGTCTGTCCAGGTCAAAGCATATGCTTTTAATGCCTATGGCATTGCTGTCCACAGTGTGACCCACAGACCAGCAGAGTCCCCTGGAGCTTGTTGGAAATGCAGCATGTCAAGTCACACCCCAACCTCCTAAATCACAACCTGCATTTACCAAGTTCCACAGGTGATCTGTATGCACATTATGGGTTGAGAAGCAGGGCCTAAGGTACACTGTTTCCCTCAAGCATTAAGAGGAAGTAGGGTTCACAAGGCGGGTAGAGCACAGGTGTAGGCACACCCTGAGGACCACCAGAGAGGAGCAATCAGAGAACGAGAGAGGATGCAGCCAGGAGCTACCTGTGGAGACAGAATCAACATGGAGGCTCTGCATTGCACATGTGGGGGCCTAGTCCCTGCTGTTTATAAAGGTGCAGAATCACAGTCATTAAGGGTACAAATTCATGAGCTAAACTTTTACATTTAAAAACAACACATGTTAATCATCTTGTAGTTCCCATAGGTGAGAAACCCAGGTTTGCATTAACGGGGTGCCTCTGGCTCCAGACCTCTCACTAGGCTGCAGCTCGTGTGGTGATCAGGGCTGCAGCCTCATCGGAAGGCTCGACTGAAGGGAGGTTTGCTCCTGAGCTCGTTGGTGGTTGTTAGCGGGATTCAGATCCCTGGAGTGTAACTTTTGAGTTGGGGCTTGGCTCTGTCCCTTCCCAGTGGTGTCACTTCCATTGAGTTTCACTCTCAGTGCCTCTGTTTCTTTCTCTGTGAAATGGAGTAATAGCACCTGCCTCATAGAGTTATTGTGAAGACTAATAAATTGATGTATGAAAAGTCTGTAGAACAGGGATACACTTAGCACCTCACAAGCACTATCTATATAAATGCTTGCTGTTATTATTATTATTTGAACAAAAGTGCAGAGAAGCAGGACTACACAAGCTTCGTTCACAGAGGGCCACTTAATAAGCCTTAGGGGAGTGGATGAGCTCTGGGTTTCCTGTGGGGACTTTGGGGCATATTAACAGGAGCATGGGGGTCCAGGCTATAGGAGGAGGCCTTGCTCCATTCTGCTCAGAGTAGGCTTAGAGTGCTGGGCATAGTCCTTGGTACTACCACTTGGGAAGGCACAAGGGTGTTGTGGTGATCCTGAGCAGGAGCAAGTGTCATCTGGGGGTAGACAGTGGCCCAAGTGGAGGGTCCAGCATCTCCAGGAGTCTGGTGATACCAGAGTATGCATTGTCTGGGGGCTCCAGTGGGCTCACTACGCTTGGTGTTAGGTGATATTGCAGTATCTGGTCCAGGAGGCCTCATATACCAGAAAGATACTGGGACCCTGCTCTGAAGGCAGTGAGCCTGGGAAGGGTCTGAGCAGGGCAGTGTCCCTGGAGCAGCATGGATGGGAGGACTTGCCTACTTAGCCGTGTGTCACAGAGCCTCAGAGCACTCACAAAGGCCAGTCTCTGAAAACTTCAGCGCCTTCGTATTCAGGCAGCTGGCTTAGCACATTTTTAGATGATGCCACTTCTGTAGTTTTCAAAAGGTAGAGATGGAAAAGAAAAAAAGGCTACAAATAGACATTTTTTTTTTCCAGAAGCTATTTTAACATGGAAATAACTGGAGAGCCTACTCATCATTTTTAAATGCTTTTAAAATTAGTGCTGCCTCATGCCTGCCTGTGGACCTGCAAACCAATGGCACATACATGAATTCAATTTGGGTTTAAAAATCCCTTGGTCCAACTCTCTCTTTTCATGTGTGGTGTAACTGAACACTAAAATGGGGGGCAGTGACTTTCCCAAGGCCACACAGCCCATCAGGGGCAGAGCTGGGACTCAAGCGCCTTCATAGGAAGATGATTTCTAAGATGAGAACATGGAACCAGGAAGCCCTTGTGAGCATTGTTTCATTCTGAGAAGCCTTTCTAAGGGGAAGACCACTTCAGATGTTTGCTGACTTCTTAGAGCTTACGGGGAAGGTGGTAAAGAGCCCAGCCCCGCGTAACAGCAGGCCGTCAGTACATTCATTCATGCAATCATTCATTCAAAACAATATTTACTGAGCAGCTACCTTGTGTCAGGCAGTGTTCTAGGTGCTAGAGATACGAGTGTGAACACGGCATCCAATCCCCGGTTCTCATTTATTCGTGTATTGTTTCATTCTGCAAATGTTTATTGAGGCCATACTATGTGCAACCACTGTTCTTGGTCCTGGGTTAATCAGTGATGTTACAGCAGAATATACATTCTGGTGAAGGGAATGGGGAATATGTATTTTTTTAAAAGTCAAGACTCTTGTGTGTTAGATGGGAGAGGTTTGATGGGAAAGAGAAACCACCTTTAGGACAGGGTTCAGCAAACCATGGCCCCATAGGTCAAATCTGGTCTTCTACTTGTTGTTTGTAAATAAAGTTTTATTGGAACACAGCTGTATTTGTTAGGTTAAATATTGTCTATGGCTACTTCCATGCTACAGCAACAGAGATGAATAGTGACAGAGATTACATGACTTACAAGCCAAGAAAGATTTATTGTCTGTACCTTTGCAGAAGAAGTTCGCTGACTTGTCCTCTAGGACATGCAAGGGAAACTGTTAAAGAGGCAGTTGGGTAGGTGATTATAAAAAATATGTTATTAAGGGAAGCCTGGGTGGCTCAGTCAGTCGAGCATCCAACTTCCCCTCAGTTCATGATCTCGTGGTTCCTGAGTTTGAGCCCCACGTCGAGCTCGTTCGCTGCTGTCAACATGGAGCCCACTTCAGATCCTCAGTCCTCCTCTCTTTCTGCCCCTCCCCCTCTGCTCACTCTCTCAAAAGTGAACAAATATTTAAAAAATATGTTATTAAAATAAATGAAACTCTGCCACTTACTGGAAAAATGAACTTCCTTATCTATAAAATGGAGTGATGCCCGGTGCTCAGGCGCCCCCCTGACTGGAATGCTGTGGTCCCAAGTTATCCTCAGCTTTTACTTGCTGGGACTGTTTCCTCCTAAAGAAGAAGGCAGCTCCACCACTCATGGATCATTTTTCCAGAAACATCCCCCCCCTCCCCCCAGGTATATCAGTCCAGAAAGCTACCTCAAGCTCAGAGTGTCAGATGATTTCTCAAGCAAAAACACATGGAGATTATCATGTTTGTTCCCAGGTAGAGTTTTAGTAAACAAAACTCATGGCTGGGGCGCCTGGGTGGCTCAGTTGGTTAAGCATCCAACTTCAGCTCAGTCTGATCTCACTGTTTGTGAGTTTAAGCCCTGCATCGGGTTCTGTGCTGACAGCTCAGAGCCTGGAGCCCGCTTCAGATTCTGTGTCTCCCTCTCTCTCCTACCACTCCCCACTCACAATCTGTCTCTCTCTCTCTCTCTCAAAAATAAATAAAAATTAAAAAAAAATTTTTTAAACCCTCATGGCTAATGTGACTGGAGGCCATTGTCACATTGTGATGCCTCTGATCTAAGCTTTTCAGGGTCAGAACCACCAGCAGGGGAGTGTTCTACTCCGTCCTTCACTCCCTTGACACAGCTTGGGAGTTCTGCCTGTAAATAAAGGCTTAAAACGATGTTACTCCCCCCTCCCATTCCTCCAGAATCCACGTGTAATTTTAACAATATGGCTTTTTCATTTCCATTTTGTTTATATATGGTATGAGCTTTTATTTGTTTATTTATTTATTTTTAAGAAGCATTTTGAGTCCGGGAAAATGATAGCCCAACAAGAAGGCATAATTGTACTGATTTTCAGAAGTGCAGCAATACTCCAGCTCCGATGTACGGCGAGACATGAATCAGAAAGATTCTATTACACATCTCTGGGACAGGCGACACAGGGGTATTATCCAAGATGATTAATTTGGCTTGGTCATTATGGACACAGACAAGCCTGACAAAATTGCATTTCATTCCCCACTGAATTCATAAAATTGCTGTACACATAATAAGTTATAGCGCTGGGTGCCCTGCTCCTGTTGATGGGATTTCAGGTTTGGCTAAGGTTTTCCTTGGATAAGGTTTCCTTGTTTTGAAAACAGAGCCAGGAAACACTGAATTGAATGACAGTCTTTTCACTGAGATGTTCTTACAGGGTGTGGATTTTACTTGTGAAAATGGTAGGGTGATAGGGTAGCCATGTAATATATCGTCCAAACCAGGACAATTCTATTTTTTTAGTTTTTATTTAAAATTAAAAAAAATTTTTTTTTTGAGAGACAGAGAGAAAGTAGGGGAGAGGCAGAGAGAGAGAGAGGGAGACACAGAATCAGAAGCAGGCTCCAGGCTCAGAGCTGTCAGCACAGAGCCCGACGCGGGGCTCAAACCCACAGACTGTGAGATCATGACCTGAGCCGAAGTCGGACACGCAACTGACTGAGCCACCCAGGCGCCCCTTTTAAGTTTTATTTTAGATAGAGTGTGAGCAGGGGAGAGGAGCAGAGGAAGAGAAAGAGAGAATCTCCAGCAGGCTCCACATGCAGTGCAGAGCCCAGTGTCGGGCTCAATCCCACGATCCTGGGATCATGACCTGAGGGAAAATCAAGAGTCAGATGCTCAACCGACTGAGCCACCCAGGCGCCACCAAACCAGGATGATTTGGGGGTGAAAGAAGGCGCTATGAAAGATTACCCTGAGACAAGAGGCATAAACAGGACTGACCCGGGCTAATCAGGATTAATGTGTGTGTTGGGAGGGGTGCAAATAATGGCAGAGCATGTGTTGGCTCCAGATAGGGCTTCCTGTCTTTATTTCCATAAAAGCTACCCGTGCGACTTCAGATAAGTCATTTTGCCCTTTTGAACCTCAGTTTCTTCATCTGTAATGTGGAAAACATATTTAGCACTTGTTGTGCTTACCACCTGATGTCTTTTCTCCCCCTCCTTGGGTATGGGGGAGGGGATCATGTTGATTTTCTGTTCATGTGTTTTCACATCTGTTTCCTTGTGTCGTTCTCTCAGCGGTTAGGTGGAGTTTCATAGATAAGGACACTCAGGAGTAGACAGTTTTGGATAAGTTGCCAGAGGTCCCTCAGCAAGTAAGTAACTGGAATTCCCCCAGGTCAGACTAACCCCAAAGCCAACATTCTGTCTGCAAATGAAAGAAAGAGAGAAAGAAAGAAAGGAAGAGAGAAAGAAAGAAAGAAAAGAAAGGAAAGAGAGAGAGAGAAAGAAACAAAGAAAGAAAGAAAGAAAGAAAGAAAGAGAAAGAAAGAAAGCCAACAACCCAGTACTCACTGATTATGTATTCCAAGAAACTTCAAGCATTTTTGGGGAAAAATATTTGAAATACATAAAAGCATTTGGAACCCCAAAATCCTGTGTCAGTGCAAGGTATTGTTGCTGTCACTCAGGTTATTCAGCAGGCTGGACTTGTACAAGAAGGCAGAGATCCATCCCTCACTCTTTCCTCCGGGCTCATGGCCTTGGGAACCTGCCGTGAGAATGAGGGTGGTCTGTTCCCTTTCCTACCACGCCTACTTCCTCTGCTGCTGCTGGAGACCCCGGGATCAAGCAGGGCGAGGTGGGGCTCAAGAAGTAGGGTCAGAACATCTTGCCGACTAGTGTCCTACCATCCATGCCTGCTGTTCTAGCCGATTTTCACACACTGGTTCTTTCCATGAGGCACACTGAGCTGGGGTTCACACTGCAGCTCATGACCTGCTCCGCGGCTAGTACACCTACTGCCGAGGCCTCCATATCGTATCAGGCCGCTGTCTTGGGTGGGACCCTTTCAGATGCCTTCAGCCCCTGCCTTCCTCAGCTTTCACTTGCTCTCCAGGACCACTCACACACCCTTGCCTTGCCTTGCCAAACCATGCACCTGCAGATTGTTGTCTGTCCCTGTCTCTCTCAACCTGTCTCTCTCTTTTATTCTCTCAATCTCTGCCATTTCAGGCAGTGCCAGCTATCCTCCCATCTCCCCCAAACCTCCTGAGCCTCTCAACTCTGGGGACACAAGCTGGGTCCTCCTGAGAGCTCTTTCTTGCCAAGCTTCACCAGGGAGTGAGGTACCACCTCCTGTCTTGTGCTGTATCCTGAGTCCCAGCGAGCTGTGCCATTGGGGACCTTTCTTGCTCGGCTCGAAGGTGGGGCTCCCCTACTGCTATAGATTCCCCCTCAGTGAATCTTCCTCCTTTGTCTTATACAACATGGGGGTGGATGATGGAAGTGGAGTCCAAATTTCAGTCTGAGAACCTTCTGGAAGCATTACCTGGATAAAGTAGGAAACCATCACATTGTGAAAGGCATACTTCCCCAGAAAGATATCAGCAATCTGTAAATACTTAATGACATAGCTCTGAAACAGATGAAGCAGAAATGAAACAGAAATACAAGAAGAAATTGATCAAATCACAATCACAGCAGACATTTTTACCTCATAAACCAAGGATCAAGCAGAAAAAGAAAACTAGTGTGATTTAGACAATTTAAGTAACAGAATTAAGCTGGAGATAATAAACATTTATGAAAATTAGCTTTATACTACATTACAAAGGAATTATCATTGACTTTCAAAGGATCGGTATATTTTTCATTCCCTTTTGGGTATTCTCTCTTTTCTTTTTTTGTCAGTGTTTTTCCCTTTTGTTAGCCTTTTAAAAACACCCATCTGTTCCTTAAATTTATCAAAATTTTTGTTTTATTCCTCTTTCTTCTGACTTTTGGTTTATTTTGTTTCCATGTCTAGCTTCTTGAGTTGAGTATTGAGTTGTTTGTTTGTTTGTTTGTTTGTTTGTTTGTTTGTTTGTTTTTCTTGCCTTCTGATAAGTTTACTTAGGTAAAAAGTTATAAATTTTTCATTGTTCACTTTTCACAGGTTTTGTCAGATAGTGTTCTCATTGTCTGTAATTTCGGTTTTGGCTTCCTCTTTAACCCAAAAGTTATTTAGAAGATTGCTCTTGGGGCACCTGGGTGGCTTAGTTTGCTGAGCGTCTGACTTCGGCTCCAGTCATGATCTCATGGTTTGTGAGTTTGGGCCCCACATAGGGCTCTTTGCTGACAGCTCAGAGCCTGGAGCCAGCTTCGGATTTTGTGTCCCTCTCTCTCTGCCCCTCCCCCACTTATGCTCACTCTCTCTCTTAAAAATAAAAAAAGATTGCTCTTAAAGGGTCCAAGGATTTAAGAGCATCTGTCTCCCTCCAATTTTTTCTATTCCTTCTTTCTCTACCTTCTTTGTTTTTTGTTAAAAACTAGGTTAGTACATTTAGATAGTAGAGTGTGGTCTATATCATTTCTACCTTTTGAAAAATTTGAGATTATCTATGTAGCTAATACATTGTCATGTTTTTTAAGTGTTCTAGAGACATTTGAAAAGAATATGTGTTCTTTAAATAGTGGAAGAAATCAAGAGGGTGAATCGTCTTATTCAGCTCTTGTATCCTTACTGATTTATATCTGATTGATTTATCAATTTTTGAAGAGGAGTGTTAGTGTCTTGTGTTTATGATTTTGTCGAATCATCTTTGTACCTCTAACAGTCTTTTACATTTTATATTCCTGTGGTTTATCAGTCTACATAAAAGTTTATGTCTGTCATTTCTTCTTAGTAGAATGTATCATTTATCAACTTAAGTATTTCTCTTAGTTCCCTCAGTGCTTTTGCTCTGAATTGTACCTGATTTGTTACTAATTTTGCCATGTCTGCTTTTTACTTACCCGACATATCTGTTTATTTTTAACCATCTGTGTCATTTTACTTTGGGCATGTCTATTATAAATGACATATGCTGGATTCATTTATTGTAACCAAAATATTAATTTTGATCTTTTAACAGATTAAAATCATTCATATTTATTGTGATTAGTAATATTTAACCTTAGTGCTGTCATTTTATGAAGGTTCTTTATTATCATGTTTCATAGTTCATTCCTATTTTCTTTTTTTCTTTTCAGATTTTTGTTAGGTTGATCAGATTCCATTTTCTTTTCCTTTATTTTGGTTCCTCCAACGGTGTGGAGTTTCTTCTTTCCCTTAAAATTATAAACAAAAATAGCTAATAAGTGAATTCAACAAAGTTTCAGGGTGCAAGACTAACACACAAAAATCAATTATGTTTCTATATACAATGAAATGAACAGTCCTAAAAGGAAACCAAGAAAACAACTCCATATATAATAGTGTTAAAAAGAAGAAAATATGTAGGAATAAATTTATCCAAGCAGGTGAAAGACTTAGAACACTGAAAACTACAAAAAATTCATGAGAGAAATTAAAGAAGACCTAAAAAATGGGAAAGACATCCCATATTCATGGATAGGAAGTCATAATTTTGGTAAGATTGCAATACCATGCAAGTAAGCTACAGATTGAGTATAATCTCTATCAAATTTCTGCCAAGCTTTTGGGGCAGAAATGTAATTGATGATCCTCAAATTCATATGAAACTCCAAAGGACCCTGAGTAGCCACAAAAATCTTGCAAAAGAAAAGTTGAATAACACACATTTCCTAATTTCTACAAAGCCACAATAGTCAGAACAGTGTGGTACTGTTCCAAGGATAGACATACAGATCAATAGAATAGAATCAAAATAGTCCAGGAATAAGCCTCTACCTACATATATGGCCAATTAATTTTTTGACAAAGATCCCAACACCCTTCGGTGGGGACAGAATAGTCTTTACCAAATAGTTCTGAGACAACTGAATGGCCATGTGCAAAATAATGCAGTTGGACTTTACCTCCTGCCATATGCAAAAGTTAAGTCAAAATGGACTCGTTACCTTAGTCTCAGAGCTAAAGCCATAAACATCTTGGAAGAAAACATAGGGATAACCCTTCATAACATTGGATTTAGCTGTGGATTTTTAGGTATGACATCAAAAGTATGAGCAACAAAAGATGAATTGATGAAAAATTAGATGAATTGGACTTCATGACAATTACACACTTTGTGCATCCACAGACATTATGAGAAGGGTGAACAGACAGCCTACAGATTGGGAGAAAAACCTGTGCAAATCCTGTATCTTATAAGAGTGTGTATCTAGAATACATAAAGAACTCTTATAATACAACAACACAAAGACAACCAAATTTTAAAATGTGCAAAAGATTTGAACAGACATTTCTTCAAAGAAGATATGCAAGTGGCCAGGAAACACATGAAAAGATGCTCAGCATCATTGGTCTTTAGGGAAATACATATCAAAACTATGAGAAGATACCATTTTATACCCCCTAGGATAGCTGTAAAAAAAAAAAAGTGGAACATAAGTTGTTGGTCGTGAGTATGTGGAGAGATTGAAACTCTCAGATGTTGCTGGGTGAAAAATGGTTTGATGGTTTCTCATAGTTAGATGTAGAATTACCATAAACCCAGCAATTCCACTCCTTGCTATATACACAAAAGAACTGAAAAGAGGGACTCTAACAAATACATATACACAAAGAAGCACTAGTCACAACAGCCAAAAGATGGAAATAGCCCACATGTCCATCAGTGGATGAATGGAGAAATAAATTGTGGTATTTACATACAATGGAATATTATTGAGCCAGAAGATGGAATGAAGTGATAACACACTACAGTATGGATGAACCTTGAAAACATTGGGCTAAGTGAAAGGAACCAAACACAAAAGGTCACATATATGGTTCCATTTATATAAAACTATCCAGAATAGGTAAATCCACTGAAAGAGAAAGCAGATTGGTGGTTACCAGGGGTTGGAGGGGCCAGGAAGAATAGAAACTGCTTAATGGCCATGAGGTTTCCCTTTGGGGTGATGAAAATGTTCTGGAACTAGATAGAAGGGGTGGTTGCAGAACACCGGGAACATACTAAAAGCCATTGAAGTCTTAATTTTTAAATGGTTAACTTTGTGTGACAGGAATTTCACCTCAATAAAGTTTAAAAATTGTAACAAATATATTTAAACAACTTTTCCTTACACTGTAAATAATTAATCAGTATCTGTAATTTGCTTCTTTAAGGAAAGAAGACACAGCTTCTAGCTGAAATCCTCCAGATTTTTAGTTGGTGATCATTATTAACTTCTTAATCCTATGCTATCTCTTCTATTTTAGGAATCCTTATAAAATAGTCACATTAAATCCTGCAGTCACCTTAACAATAGCTATTTTGAATGAATATAAACTGTAGTGGTTTCTGAGCTCACTCCTTCTAAAATTCCTTTTTTGGGTTTACTTTTCATTCTCTAGGTTTGAGCTTTGAAAGTATTTGTTTCAGAAAGGAACAATTTGAAAGAATGCACACACACACACACACACACACACACACACACACACACATGCACACAGTATGTATATTTTACTCCCTATGGATGAATTTTTGATTTGTTTGTCATTTTGTTGTAGTAAGTGAAAGAGTATATTCTGATGATTTCATAGAACATAAGCTTATCCCCACAACAGGCTTCTGGCCCATTGGCTATTCTTGGATTCGTTCTTCTCTAGCCCCTCCTCAAGGCCCAGAGACCTCCCCTTTGCCCCTGTTTACCCCGCCCCATCTCAAGGAGTCATTGCCTTTGATGTTTACTGAAGGCTCTTCCTCCTAGAAACTACAGGGGAAGGCTTACCCTTTCCTGACCCAAAGGGAAAGCCACATACTTGGAATCAGCCTAGCATTCTTCCCTTCCTGGAATTCCCTTCCTGGTGCATGAAGAGCCTGTGGCAGTCTGTCCTTCTGCATGCCCCTTCTACCCGAGACATATTGCTCTGCTCTGAATTCCCATTCTTTAGTTATTTGGAAAGAGAACCACAAATGGGAAATTGGGGAACAAGGTGATTCTCGCAGCCTCATAACCCACCTCTGTGTGGTTGGCGAGCTCTAACTTCTTGCGTGTTTGTAAACTTCACAACCTGACCCTGCCATTTGCCTCAATGCTTCTTCTCCTCAACCACTCCCCACAAAGGACAATCAGTTATGGTTTTTCATGCACCACTTCTGGGGAAGGAGGAATGCTGGCCTGATTCAAACCACCTGTCCTTCCCCTGGGTCACAGCCAAGATAAGCCTTCCCCCACATGGAGAATCTTCATGGTCTGCCAGTCCATTCATTTTCTTACTATTCTTGCTTCTTGGCATTTGGTGAGAAGTTCATTTGTTCACTCATTCATTTACTTTTTGAGCACTCATTACTGTTGAAGAAACTGGGGATACAGCAATGGCCAAAACAGATGAAAATCTCCTCCATCATGGAGCTGACATTCTAATGGGGTGAGACAGGTAATCAATAAAATGTGTAAGGTGTTAGAAATTGATAAACACACAAAAGTGATCAAAACAAACAGAAAATGGATCATGGCCATGGTTTGTGATTTTAAATGGAACAGTGAGGGTCGAACTCATTGAGAAGGGGATATTTGAGTAAACGTGAGTGGCAAAGGAAGGAGCTGTGTGAGTATTTGCGAGAAGAGTGTTCCAGAGAGCAGTGCAAAGGCTCTGAGGCAGAATCATGCGTCGTGTGGCCAGAGTGGCATGAACCAGGAGAATGGTGGGGGATGTCAGGGGGGTGAGGGAGACAGAGGTGTGCGTGAGGGTGTTAGACCATATGGCATGTGGTAGGAGGTCATTGTAAGGACCCGGTTCTTCCTCTGAGTGACAAGGGGACCACTGGAGGGTGGTGAGCAAAGGAGTGCTGCGATCTGACATTTTAACAGGATAATTCTGGCCCCCGAGGGAGAAAAGACCATAGCAAGGGTGGAGGCAGGGAAGCCCATCTCTTTCTTAGGAGGAGTGAGAAATGAATCTTGAAGGAGCCAGTGTGGGACACTGATCCAGTGTGGGACAGTGCTGAATTCAGAGTCACAAGACCTGGGTTTGAATCCCATCCAGGACGTACCAGGGGCACGACACCCCCACTTTCTGAGCTTCCCCTTCTTCACCTGGAGAGAATAGTCATGTGAGTTCTTTGCAGAATGGATGCGGGTTAAATGGAGAACGCGTGTGGAAAAGCTGGGCCCAATGGCTGGCACACACTAAGTGCTCAGTAAGAAGCAGTAGCCAAGCGGGTTGGTATTCAGGTGTCACGCATTTAGGATTTGATTGCATCCGAGGGAGACATGTAGTGTTTGCATGTTTAGTTATTTTTAAGTGTGCTAATCGCCTTTTTAAATGAATTGTCATAGTTATGTTATTCCAATATTTTGATACAACATATGCTTATTTTTGCAAAAGGCTTCTGGCTGGTTGGGCTGGTTCCAGTGTGTTGAGGTTTTGGGTTTTAAAAAAAGGAATGGACTCGTGCAGTCATCCAGATCTCATTGGGCACATGCTCCGTACTAGCACCTGTTCTGGGAGCTGTGGGGGCAGGGAGCAGGCAGGAAGGCGGTGGTGAAGAGAGACATGAGCCATGGATAACTGAAGGGTTTCCAGTCTGCCAGGAGGGACCTAGGTGAGCTCTCAACCTGAAGCCTGGTACCCTCCCCATCTGATGTGCTCACTCACCACATTCTAACTGAGCACCTACTGTGTACCATGTGCTATGCTAGGTGCTGGTGACAAGACAGTCTCGCCCCTGTCTTCAGGGGGTCGGGGTGGGGTTGGGGGGGGGTCACAAGTAAAAGGGAAGTAAAGAACAAAAGATAATTGGAGATGTGTGTGATACTGTGGGGAGCACAAGCAAGGGGCCGAAGAGGGGGAATGTGAACAGGGGAGTCTTGTTGCAGGATGGGCAGGGGAGCAGGGGGAGGCTTCCTGGGACCCTGCTTTCTGGGATGATATGAGGCCCATGGCTGAGTCCCACCTAAAACCAGTCAGCCCTCAGCCCATCAGGCCAAAGACAGACATCACCCCATGGTGTGCAAGCCTGGGGCATGCGGAGGAGTGCAGACCATTCACAGTGAGGGTACCAAGTACATGAGCTGTGTGTTCTTGGAGTAGTTCCTTAACATCTCTAGAACTCTGAGCAAGGGCAACTAGGGCGACAATTACAGCCGGCACTGAGAGGGCTGAGTCAGGACTTTTACACAGTTACTTTTTACACAGCCAGGCAGTGTCAGTACTTTTTACACAGTTACTTTTTACACAGCCCTGTAGCACCTGCTGTTATTACCTTCCCTTCACAGATGAGGAAACTGAAGCAGAGAGAGGTTAAGTAGTGTACTTCAAGTCACATACCTAGAGTGTGGCAGAGCCAGGATTCAAACTCAGGCCCTCCTGAGCTTCACCACACACTGTATTCCTGTGCAGTGGGGACAAATATCACCTGTGTCCAGGGCAGTCACAAAGGTTGAGTGAGGTGTATGCTCATGGCGTCTGCCCTGGGGACTGGCTCATACCTGCGCTCAACTAATTATTCCTGAGCTCTTACTTTGTGTCAGGTTCTGGGAAACAGGACCAACAAAGGCTGTCCTAGCAGAACTCACATTGAACTTGAACCAAATAATTATGTAAGCAGTTAGTTAACTGCAGGTTTGATGAGTGCTTCCAAAGAGAATGCAGAGCCACCTGGAGGCATGTAAGGGGCTGTGAGCCACTCTAGAGAGTATCAGGGAAACCATTTAAACCAACCTGTTGTGGAGAGGTGAGTAGAAATTAGATGAAGGGAGAGCGTGTGGTGGGCACAGCATTCCAGCAGAGGGAACAGCCTACGTGAGGCCCTGGAGGCAGGCAAGGTCACTGTGGCTACAGGGGTGGTTGGGGGCAGCCATGTGAGGATGACAGAGCCATGTTTGGGACTGGGGGATTTATCCTCTGGACAGTGGGGAGCCATAAAAAGCATTGTAAGCATGGGAGTGGCATGCTGGGGTGATCATCTTTCTAGAGACCCCTCTGGCCACATGGAGGGGATGCACTGGCAGGGAAAGGAGTGGCCTGTGGGAGGCCAGAACAGAGGCTGCTGCATTTGTCTGGGTAAGAGACAGTGTGGCCTGGACCAGGGCAGTGGCAGTGGGAATGGAGAAAAATGGGTATGTTGAAAAGATAGTTTAGAGGAGTTTCACTAGATTTGAGGAATGACCAAGGGTAAGCCCCAAGTCTGTAGCTTTATTAACTGGATGGAGGACTGGATGAGGGAAACACAGGTGCAGGGTAGGGGAGGGCAACATGACTACAGCTTTGCACATGTTGACCCTGAGTGGTTTGTGAGACAAGAGGTGAAAATATTGGGTGAGGGGAGGTGTTTAGATGCTCACATCTGGAGCTCAGATGGGTGCCAAGATTGGAGCTGGAAACATGGCAGAGGAGGCAGGTCCCAGTGGGCTGTGGAGTGAGTGGGAGATGAGGAAGAGGGGGCTACAGGTGAGGACAGCCCTTTTAGGAAGACAGGTATGGACCAGAAGGAGGTGGTAGCAGCTGGAGAGGGATGGGGGAGTGTGCAAGACCAGAGAGAGATGGGCATGTTTCAGTGCTGATGACAGTGGTCCAGCAGAGGGGGAGGCCAAAAAGCCAGGAGCAAGAAGGGTTAATGGGATGCCCAAGGTCCTTGGACAGATGGGGAAGGATCATCGCCTATAGAAGCAAGGAGCTTGGCCTTAGGAAAGAGGGGTGGCTCTTCTAGCATCACAACAGGAAGCAAGTTGGTACCAAATGGGCAAGTTTGTGGTTCTGGCATCAGGATGCTGTTAGAGTTATTTTCTGTGTTCCCTGGGAAGTAGAAGGTCATCTGGTCATCTGCACTGGGCAAAGGGGCAGAGAAAGTGCTAGAGGATGAGGAAAGAAGACAGGCTAGGGAGAACCTCCATGGAAATGAACAAGCTGGGAGGGAGTGTTTCCCAGAAGTATGGAAACACCAAGAGAGCTGGTGACCATGATTTCTGGTGAAATTTGATCGAAGCCTTGCTCAGTTCTCTTGGTGAGGGTGAGAAAGGGTGGGTAGTTGGGTTCATATCATGATGGGGGTCTTATAAGCAAGGTGCTAGGCATAGAAGAGCAAAGAGGGGCACAGAGAGCTTTCTCTCCTCCACCATTTCTGATTAGTTGGTGGTACTCTGGCCCCTTGTCCTTTCTGCCCCTCTATAGCCATCTCCCTTCACCAAGCCCTGTACCACTCATAGCCTTAACCATAACAGTATGCCAGTTGACCTGTGGGTGCCTTGTCTTGGAGGAGATGCACTCAAAGGCAAAATTGCATTGACACCCACCCAAGTGCATCAAAACGCAACCTGAAAAACGATTTTCATCCCCCCAGGGAACCATGCTAAGATGTTTGGAAGATTCTCTCTCTCCGTCTCTTTCTCTTTCTCTCTCTCTCTCCCCCACCCCCAGACACTCTCCAGTAGAGGTGTACTAGTTTTTAAGCATGGAATGATCAGAATGTATTTATTTGGGAGGTGGGCACTGGGTGCAGAGTGGACAGAGTCTCAGTGGGGGATGGTGCCGGGAGACTCCTTGAAGAGGATACAGATCAGACCCTGTTCCCTCCTAGTGTTGTAACCTGGGTGAAGCCTCTAGATCTTGATTATCTGATTTGTCAAATGGGGATAAATACAGGATTCTTTTAAGAATTGGAGAATTAATTGCATGTCAATTACATCTTAATAAAGCTGGAAAAACTGGGGAACCCGGGAGAACCTGGAAGACATCCATGTCAAGGTAGACTCACCTGGAGAATTAAGGAGATAACCCACACCAGGGTAGATATACCTGGGGAGTTTAGAGAGCTATCCAAGGTCATATTAGACACACATTTGTAATTAGGGAAACACAGGAGGTCATTATAGACATGCCTGGGGTATTATGAGCACATTCCAGGTTTTGTGTCACATGCCTAGGAGATTATGGAGCAAAGACAGAATTGGAGATGGCATGCATATAAAACACCCTGCATGATGGGTGGTCAAGGGTCAGGAGGGTTATTATTCCAGGTAAGAGACAGTAAGAAAGAGGGCTGGGTTGGGGTCCTGTGTAAGGAAATGTGCTTTTGATCTACACCATTTATAAGGAGGTGTTGCTTTGCCAAGTTCCTCAATAACAAGGCTGGATCAAAGCCTGTTTCTTGGTCCCCAAGCCCTCAATTTGGCCATGACTTGGCACTGCAACTAAGGATTATGAGCACCCAGATTCTTAGGATCTGTGTCACAAGAAAGGACACATTACCTTCCTTTGGAGACAGTATAAATTGGAGGAAGGGAAGGTGACTGGAGTTAGGCTTCTTTCTAACTGTGTGACTTTGGGCAAGTAAACGCCCCTCTCTGTGTCTTAGTTTCTCTATCTATTAAATGAGCATATAATACCAGAAACCTCCTTCATTGGGTTGTTGTAAGAATTAACTCATTAAATGTTTGTAAAGTACTTGCACCTGGCATATACTATATGCTCAATAAATGCTAGATACTTACATTTTTTGATTAAAAAAAAAAAAAGCTTGAGGAATTTGTTTACAAAAGATCTGAGACTTACCAGGACATGGTTTCCACCTATGTGTTGAGCTTCATCAAGAGGGACTGAGTCTTCCTTGGGTCTCCTCCCCTGGCCATTCTGTTAACCTCAGGTACCAGCTGTGTGTCCCTTATTGAATTAGATTCAATTCCACAGATATTGATCGAGTAGCTAATATTTTTAGCCATGGAGCTTGAGATGGATGAGATGAGTCCATCCTCCCCTCTCTTTATGCAAATGGAGAAACTGAGTCCAGAGAGGGGCAATGATCATGCAATAAAGAGATTGGAATGTACATATAGAGCAGTGAGGCAGGGGTCAGTCCCCAAACCTATGCAAGCCTTTCCTGCCCCATCTCCTGAGTCCTGGTCCAGATCTTGGAAGCAGTTTCATGTGATGGGAAGGAGCCAGATCTTGGGGGCAGAAGACTAGGTCCCGTTCCTGATGGTTGTGAATGTCCTTTGCCACCAGCACGATCACTTCTTCCCCGGACTGCACGTTGTCCATCTGTGAAATAAGCCCGCAGCATCCCTGCAGAGGGAGCCAGTGAGCAAGAGATGGCTTGGGCTCTGGGTCCAAGGATGGGTGTGAGTGTGGGAAGGCGCTTATCCTCTCGGAGCATGTTTCTGTAGATATGCAGGGCTCTTCCCCGGGCAGTTGTGGTGAGGTTCAAACATGGTGCCTGAGGAGAAAAGTTTTGACACCAAAGAGGTGTTTAGATACCATGTGCTCCTTGCTCTCGCCACACCTCTACTCAAATCCTACTCACCCTTGGCACTCAGTGGCCTCATCCAACAAGCATTTACTGGGAGCCTACTTACCAGGAAGCAGGTATTGTGTTGGGCTTCAACTACCTTAGTTATTCTAACATACATATTTAACTTATCAAAGAAAACAAGGATGTTGGAAAGATGTTATTTCCCATATTCTACTCTGGTATTGTGGGGTTCCCCCCACTTTACACATTATGTATTACGATTGTTCTAAGATTTACCATTATATTCGCCGGTACCTCTGGTGTCTTTCTTCAGTTCTGAAATATTCCCAACCATTATCTCTTCAGTTATTCCTCTTCCCTTCTGTCACTCTTCCAGAATGCTGATTGAACAGGTGTCCTTTGGACACCCTCCCTTTGTCCTCAGTGTCCCCTAACTGCTCTTTCCTAGAAGTTTTCTCATATCCATCTTCCCTTCTGCACACATCCTTTCTCTGAGCCCTGATCTCTTTCGGAATATGGAAAAGGGGAGTGATCCCCCAGGCTGACATCACCTCGGTACCAAAACCCAATAAGGGCAGAAGGCAAAGAGGGAAACTACAGGCCAGTCTCACTCATGAACTAGATGCAAAAATCCTGAACAAAATGTCAGCAATCAAGATCCAGCAATGCATAAAAACAGTAATACATCATGACCAAGTTTATTCCAGAAATGGAAGGTTGCTTGAACATTTTCTAATGTTAAACCAAGTGAAGTAATTTACCATATTAACTGTATTAAAGGAGAAAAGTGACTTGAGCCTTTCAGTAGATGCAGGGAGAAGGAGTCCAATAAAAACAACAACAAGAATAACAACAGCAGCAGCAGCAACAACAACAAAAACCCATGCACAGTTGAAAGAAAAATAAACACCTTGACAAACTAGGAATGCCCTCACTCTGTTACAGAATTCCTGTAAGAGCCTATGGCAAACATTGACTTTAGTGGTAAAACACTGAGCTATTTAAGATAAGGAAGAAAGCAAGGGTCCCCACTTTCACCATTTCTATTCAGCATCGTCCTGGAGCTTCCTTATCAGTGCAGTAAGGTGGAGAAAACAACAAACAAGGATTAGAGAGGAAGGTGTCCAGTATGGCTCCTAGCTTGTGCTCCTGGGGGATGTTTGTGCCATTCACCAAGATGAGAAAGACCAAGAGAGGACCCAACTGTACTGGGTGTTCAGGGCACACAAGGGAAAGGCATCCAACTGCTGTGGAAGACTACCAGGCAGGAAATCAGGATACTTCAGCTCCATCCCAACTCTTCAACTAACCTTGGATGGGCCACTTTCCTCTTGGTGTTTGTTCGTCTTTTTAAGATTTTAAGTAATCTCTACACACCCAACATGGAGCTTGAACTTAACCCTGAGATCAAGAGGCGCATGCTCTTCCAACGGAGCCAGTACCTCTGGTGTCTTTCCTCTGGTGTCTTTCCCCTGCCACTTTCCTCTTGGACCTGAATTCTCCCATCTGTAAAATGGGTGGGTATAGGAAGATGAGCTCAAAGTGGGCTGCAGTGGCCAGATCTGAATGGAAAATGAAGAAGAGGGGGGAGGGAACAAGAGCTGGTCCCATTCTCCAGGAGGGCAGGTTTTTGTATACATACCCTCTAGTGAGGGAGCACCCATTTAGAGATGGGGCAGGAATCTGACCAAGTCATAGGGCCATCTTGACTGTCTGCCTTGCAGAGGGATCATCCCTTCTTTCCTTTGCCAAGAAGTTGTTACCATTGTTGCTGCTCTTATTGGTGCTGTTAAACATGTTCTGCGGTTGTAAGACACTGACTCCTAACAATATGCCCCTTTGATGTTTTAGACCTACAACAGCCAGAGCGAGAGCAACGAAGACTATGAGATCCCCCCGATAACACCTCCCAACCTCCCTGAGCCATCCCTCCTGCACCTGGGGGACCACGAAGCTGGCTACCACTCGCTGTGCCACAGCCTCACGCCCAACGGACTCCTCCCTGCCTACTCCTACCAGGCCATGGACCTCCCAGCCATCATGGTGTCCAACATGCTGGCCCAGGACAGCCACCTGCTGTCGGGCCAGCTGCCCACGGTGAGTCCTTTTCCCCCACCATTGTTCCTGCTGGTTACAGTAGGGAAATGGGTTAAGAAAGCAGAATGCCAATGTTTTGTGTGCTTGTGTGCAAGGTGTAGGCTTGGATGTTTGCATGGGGGTCTGAAGAATATGAGGGCTGGGCATGGAGAATAATCTGTGTCTTCACACAGGTAGCTTCTGGAACTCTCTTTATAATATCTTGGTATTATTTGTTTTGTCATTATTTCTAATGGTATAATCTCATCTTTATTTTTATTTTATAATGGCCTTATTGGGATAGAATTCACACACCATACAACTCACCCTGTTAGAGTATACAATTCAGTAGGTGATACACAGGGATGTATGAACATCAACACAGTCCATTTTGGATCATTTTCATCACCCTGAAAAGAAACCCTGTACCCCTTAGTCATCATTCTCAACACCCCCAGCCCTACAACCCCCAGCCCTAGGTAACCACTGATCTACTTTATATTTCTAGATATCTGCCTATTCTGGACACTTTATATAAATAGAATCATAATAGTTTTAAAATAATTGTATTTTGGGGGCGCCTGTGTGGCTCGGTTAAGCATCTGACTTCGGCTCAGGTCATGATCTCACAGTTTGTGGGTTTGAGCCCCGCGTCCGCCTCTGTGCTGTCAGTTGAGAGTCTGGAGCCTGCTTCAGATTCTGTGTCTCCCTCTCTCTCTCTGCCCCTTTCCCACTCACGCTCTGTCTCTCTCTGTCTCTCAAAAAATGAATAAATGTTAACAAAATTTTTTTAAAAAAATTGTATTTTGTATCTTGTTTAAACTACCAGGGAGAAGGGTGGTTCCTGAGTTAAAGTTTTCAGGATAAGTAGAAATACGGCAGGCAGACTAGGGCAGGAAAGTACTTTCCAGGTTGGGAGAACAGCATGTACAAAAGTAACAGGCAGGAGGGCTCGCGTCATGCTTGGAGACAGCATGTGGTTCATTTTATTTATAGGGCTGGAGACAAAGGACTTGGAGCAAGAGAAAAAGAGGAGGTGAAAGAGCTAGCAGGGCCTGGACCACAAGGGTCCTGAATCCCATGATAAGGAAATGTATGATTTCTTAGCATAATGGCGGATTTGAACAATCAAGATCTATAGAAAACTAGCACAGCATTGCTTGTATAATAGAAAAAGACCCTTAAGGGAATTGTAGTACTTCTCCTGAGTAACTATGATTCCTGTTTAGTTTCTGCTTTTTCCTTCACAGTTAATATTATATACTAGTCACAACTCTTAAGTTCATTTCTAAGTGACAGGGACCAATCTCAAACTAGCTTACACAAAAAAGTCTGAAATATCCAGGGGCGGACATGGGGTTTCAGGCATGGCTGGATCCAGAAACCCCAGTAGTGTCATTAGGTCCCTATCCTATGCCCATTTACACGCAGCAGGTATGGTGGCTGCTGGTAACCAACATCTTCCCTGACATCTCTGGCAAGTGGCAGTCTGGGTCTTCTGGAGGGAGGTGGGAGGGACCACGACGGAGCATGGCTGGACCAACCATTGTGTCCAGGAGGAACAATCTTCGATATTGTCAGCTTAGGTCACAAACTCACCAGTGGCAGAGGAGAAGGGACTTCATAGTTGATTTCCTATCAGAATCACTTGGTATTGGGTGGATCACTTTTGTCTCTCCAGGGGATACTCAGAGGCCACAGCCACGTGTTTGGCCCAATTCTAGCTGATGTCCGGGACCTTTGGGCATGCAGTGTGTATTCTAACAATCTTGACTGTGTTTTATTTATTCCTTACTCTTATTATCACCAAATCTTCTTGCTTAAAAAAAAAAAAAAAGCTGGTATCCTCTATGTATTGTTGTAAACTATATCACATTTTTTTCTTCTTTGAATCCAGGTGAGAAGTAAAAGGAGGGAGAGGTAGAGGGGAGAGGGAGGCAGCCAACTCAAGCTCCACATCTTGTAACGTTCAGGGTCTGACTCAAGTGCTCAGTGGAAATGGATCCTCTATTTTTTGAGGAATGCTTTTCTTTGGGGCCCATCAATAATGCAGGTCCTTGGTTTCCTCTTCTCTAAGAGACCTCAGGATGCCAGAGCCATATGCTTTTAATTCCAGTTTTTTAGAATGCTGTGCCTTAGCTGCCTGCGCGGCTAATTGCTCACAAGGCATCACTACTCCAGACCATCTCTTTTGGGGAATTATGGTAACACAGGCAAGGGCAGGGCCCGCAGACGCCTCTGGCATGTGCCCTGGGAAGGGCTGTGAATGCAGGGGTGAGTATGGCTGTAGTGGGCCGCAGTGCTGCAGGCCTCTGGTGTGGTGGGCAGGGGACACAGTGGGTTGGTGGCTAGCGTGTGGGCTCCAGAGTCTCACAGACCTGCCTTAGATCCTGGCTCCACCTCCAGAGCTTCATTCCCTTATCTTGGAATCATAACAGTACCCACCTCAAGACTGCAGTGAAGTGTATCTGAGATAATGTGTGCAGTCTTAGCAAATGCCTGGCAGAGAGCAAGCGATCAGGGAATATTTATTATTAGTAGTAGTAGTAGTAATAACAATGAATTCCCACCGGAACCAAATGGCAATGTTTTCCGTGAACCTCCCTTACCTAAAGGAACAGATTGCAGATACTCTCAGGTACTTTTGTAGGGCCACCTGATTACAGTAGCTCTGATAATTACAAAGAATGCTGTCTGTTAATCAAAAATGATCTTCTGATCCTTCCTCTTAGGATATGTTTTGGTTGGGCTCGTTCCAAATAGACACTTTGAGTCATTTTCCATATTTCTTTAAAACTAGCTCATGTTAAAGATGCTTCACAAATTCAGATAGCTTGAATTCTTTCATTAGTTTTCAAGGGTTTGCTGAGTTTTATATTCCCTTGTTATGTAATGAAAGACAAGCTAAACTTTCTTATCCAGGGGAGGGCTACCGGAGCAAATGGGAAACCGGGTAAGCACAGGTCCATCTGTCGGGACTGTCTGGTGAAGAGAGACAAGGCGCCCTTAGAGACAAGTTTTTAAAATTTGTCTGAGCTGTAGGACGCAGGTGTGTGTCTGTGTGCATATGGACGTGCACACTGAGGGTGGGGCTGGAATTTGCTTCGCCACCTGCTAGGTGTCAAGCATGGTGCAGAGGGCTTTACAAACTGCTCACACACTGCTCCCAAGAACCGAGTGCTGCATTACAATAAGGAAACAGAGGCTTGGAGCAGGCAGGTGATTGTATTGGTTTCCTGTGGCTGCTCTAACAAATTGTCACAAACATGATGTCTTAAAACAACCAGAAAGTGATTCTCTCACAGCTCTGGAGGCTACAGGTTGAAATCAGTGTCACTGGGCCAACCTCAAGGTGTCTGGAGGGGTGAGTTTCCTCTGGAAGCTCTGGGGAGATTCCATCCCGTGCTGCTTCTTGCTTCTGAAGGTTGCTGGCCATCCTTGGCTTGTGGCCACAACACTCGAACCTCCGGCCTGTCTTCACATGGCCTTCTCTTATGTCAGTATAGTCTCCTCTGCCTTTCTCATTAGGACACTTGTGATAGCATTTAGGAATAATCTAGGATAATCCCTCCATCTCAAGAGCTTTACCTTAATCACACCTGCAGATTTTTTCCCAAATACACCTTCCAGGGATTAGGACCTGACATTTTTAGGGAGCTGTTTTCAGCCTGTGGTATGGTGATCGACCATGCAGCAGCCTTTATTGAGAGCCTGCTAAGCACCAGGCATTGTCTGAGCCCTGGGTCTACAAGACGCCCTTTATGCACACACATATATAATGTAAATATATGCAAATATATATGTTTATATATGTAAATATATGTATAAACACATGTATAAACATATATGTAAATATATGTTTATTATTTATTTTGAGAGAGAGAGGAGCCAGAGGAGCAGAGAGAGAGAGAGAGAGAGAGAGAGAGAGAGAGAGAATCTCAAACAGGCTCCATCTTGGCAGCACAGAGCCCAACACAGGGCTTGAGCCCATGAACCGTGAGATCGTAACAGCAGAAACCAAGAGTCAGATGCTCAAGCAACAGTGCCACCCAGCCGCCCCTACAAGATGCCCTTGAGGAACTCCTGGAGCAGGCAGAGAGACAGGTGAAGACTCTGTTTCTGCTATGTGTGCCCAGAAGAGGCACCTTTAGGAAGTGATGAGCTGACACATAGCAGCTTCTACAAACACTGTATGAATGAATGAATGAATGAATGAATGAATGAATGAATGTCACACAGTTGTTGAGAAACAAACCCAGAATTCCAGCCCAGTTCTGTCTGCTCCCATGCACCTCTCAGTTTCACCAGGTGCCTGAGAGATGGAGCAGCTGGGCTGCAGGGCCGCAGGCGGCACAGGTGTTCCGATGGGCAGGAGGTCACAGATGCTATTTGGACAGGTTGAGATGCATCAAGGATGTTGTTCCTGGAGATGTGGTTGAGGCCAGAGCGTTTGACAGCCATCTCGTTTATGCCCAGCCCTTTTGGCTCTGGTCCAGAGGCCGCCGATTCCTTCTGGTCCCCCACCCTGGCCTGGTGGCCTCCTGATGTGCGTGGCCGCCCGGCTTTTCCGCTTTTAAGGTCTGGCTACTGGCAGGAATCCTGTGCAGTATTGGAATTGGGTCCCTTTTACAAAATTAAATATGCTTAAAGCTTCTCACTCGACTTCAGCGCCTTAACTGATTAAACATTCATTTCCAAGACAAAAAGAGTCAATTTAGTATGAAAGATACATTTTGCCGGTTTAATTTAAAGCACTGCACCTCCATCTGACCCCTATTTTCATAACTCAATAATTTTATCCTGTGTTGATTGTCTCATTTTGAGAGAGATATTGTATGTATAAATCAGTTTCTAAAATACCCAAAGAAACTGGAAGAGTGGAATTTATTAAGCGGCCTCTGTTAAGTCTGAAATAATTTATTTTGGAGTCGTCCTTGGGAAATGTTCAAGCTTACGGTCCTGGCACACCCAGGAGGGGAATTCTCCTGGGAAGGGCCAATGCTAGATGCTGCCAGACAAGTCCCAGGAAACCTGCACCTTCTGTGAGACCAGAGAGAGTTGTGGGAGAGTCTTGAGTGGGTGGAGATGGGTCTGATGGAAAATGAGTTCTGGCAAAGTTGTCCCTGCCCCAGCCATGGGTTCTGGTAGTTTGGGAAATGTGGGGTTTCCCTAAGCCGAGCCCTGGGGGTCACTGGAGCTGAGTGGTCCAGTCTTGGTCCTCAGCACAGGCGTGGCATACAAGTGTCATTCAAGCGTTCTCTTCCAGAGTTGACTGTTGTTTACTGTTTCTGGGGCCTTTGACAATTACTGTCTCTCCCAACCTCAGTTTCCCCTCTATTGAATGGGGATTGAGATTCCAGCTCTGGTGAACTCACCAACAGGAAAATGGGAATAATTGCTCTGTCCGCTAGGACACATTTAACAAGTATATGGGTTTGAGGTTGTATAGACCCTCCACTACCACCACCACACATGTCACTGGCCCAGGAGCCTCAGATCTTACCAACTTGGATTAAAATCCTGGGTGCTAGACTGGTAGTTTTAGATACTTTGTGTTCTATGTCCCTGTCCCAAAGCATCTTGGTAGGACTGGTCCTTCTCCCACACAGAGTGGGCTAGGGGCCATGGTTCAGGGACCCCATGCCAAGTGAAAGGTCTTTCCAGACTAGTGTCCTGGGGTAGGCTGCTGGGGAGGGAGCTGGGAATTCTTAGTTTCCACTTCTCCCCCTTGTTTAGAGGTGGTTCCCATGAGAGAGCCTGCAGCTCTGGGTTAGGGCCTGGGGACTGGGGCAAAGTCTGTATTGACTCTGGGAGGTCCTTGATATACGTCCTAACACCTACACCCTTCTCTTCCTGTTCTCTGCTCTTCCCCTCCGATCTCCTCTCTCTCTCTCCTCCCTTCCCTGCCTTATTCCTCCTCCCCCAGGAGATTTGGTCTACCTCTATTTGATTCTCACAAGTTGAGATGCAGGGGATTCCCCTCCTCAGTCTGAGAAAAAAGGACCAAAGACACCACCCCCCCACCCTTGTCTGGATTACTGAACCACAGTGGCAGTAAAGACCACCAATCAGACTATTCATTTTGTTGCCCTTAATGCATTTAATTTATTTTTTTGTTTGTTTTGGTTTATGATTGTATCAGTTTTTGCTATGTAACAAGCTTGAAGCAAACAATGAACTTTTACTATTTCTTGTGATTCTGTGGGTCGATAGGTCTGTTATCTGGACTAGCTTGTCTGATTCCTGGGGCCAGGGTACAGCTTGGCTGGGACGGCCTTGTCTAGGGCGACCTTGTTCACATCCTGGCAGTTGGCCTGATACCAGCTGGGGCCAGTGGTCTCTCATCCCATAGTGGCCGGGCCTGTTTACATGGCAATGGCCACAGGGTTCCCAACAGCATCAAGGAAGGACAGGCCCCAGGTGCAACTACATTTCTTTTTTTTTTCTTTTTTAATGTTTATTTATTTTTGAGAGAGAGACATACAGAGTGCGAGTAGGGGAGGGGCAGAGAGAGAGGGAGACACGGAATCCAAAGCAGGCTCCAGGCTCTGAGCTGTCAGCACAGAGCCCGACGCGGGGCTCGAACTCACGTAGCTCAAGATCATGACCTGAGCCAAAGTCGGACTCTTAACCAACTGAGCCACCCAGGTGCCCCGAATCACTTTTCAAACCTCCGCTTGCATCACGTTTGCTGATGTCCCACTGGCCACAGCAAGGCATATGGCCATGCCTAGATTCCAGGAGTGAAGAAATCGGCCCCTCTTCTTGAAGGGAGAAATATCAGTGTCACACTGCAGAAAGGTGTGGATGCAGGGAGGGCAGGAATTTGTGGCTGTTTTTGAAATCTGTCATGATAGTGTTTTGTTTGGCTTAGGTGCTTTTGTTTTCTTGACGTTTAGTATCACCTACTAGTTAGGAGCATGGGCCCTGGAGTTAAGTTGACCCAAGTTCAAAACCCAGCTTCACTATTTGTTACCTTTTACCCTGCAACTCAGACCAAGAGGTTAATCCTCTATGAGGCTCAGTTTCCTCATCTGTAAAATGGAGGGAATGTTACTTGCCTTGTAGGAACTTGTGAAGATTTAATGATCAGATGTAGGAAAAGTGCTCAGCTCAGTGCCTGGCACACATTGGGCATTCATAATAAATGTGAGCTACTCTATTAATTTTGCTGGTGGAGTTTGGGTGGCTTCAGCCTCGTCTCTGTCCAGCCCGAGCTGTTAGGGGGTCGGCTTTGTTGGGGCAGTAAGTAGTCAGGCTGGCTCACCTGCAAGGGGCCGGGCCCAGGGTTGGGTGTTGGGAAAGGCAGGTCAGAAGCTCAAGTGGAGTGGGTAGGGAGAGGGCCCCAGCTCAAGAGTGGGCTGGAGGAAAGCATGTTACCTCCACTGGGACCTCAGTTGGGGCTCGCTCAGAGCTTAAAAGCAACTGCAAATTGACAGTCCCACTACCTGCCAAGAAGGCAGGGCCCCTAGCCTGAATGGCTCAGTCAGCTGGGCGTCTAACTCTTGATTTTGGCTCAGGTCATGATCCCAGGGTCATGGGATCAAAGCCCTGCGTCTAGCTCCACACTGAGCATGGAGCCTGCTTGGGATTCTCTCTCTCCCTCTGCCCCTCTCCCTCACTCACACTCTGTCTCTAAAAGAAATAAAAATAAAGACAGAAAAAAGAAGGCGAGGACCCTAAACCCAACTTTTCTGAGATGCTTGATGGGGAGCAGGATCCATCTCAGTAAAAACAAGGGGCTCACGGGGATACCCCAGCTTGGGTTTTTCCTGGGTGCCATGTTTTTGTCTAATTCCCCTCGGGGGGTGGGAATGGGGTGCTGATCTCTGAAATGGGCCTCTGAGGATCCATAAGTGGGGGTAACCAGACGCCCAGAGGTTTCTTTATGTTCAGCAGAGTGTGGATGAGACTCCCGCCCCCTGTTTTTCAGAGACAGTAAGCAAAAGAAATATGTCTTTTTACATTTTATAAAACTCAGAAAAATGGCTTTAAACAGCTTTTGCTCTCCTGCTATAATTATTTATTTTCAAACACTCCTGCAGGGGACTGCTCCGTTTTCTTATCCTGTACTCCTTTTTCTCATAAATGAACCATCACTTCAATAAATCATTATGAAAACAGAGACTAACACCAGCTCTGAAAGGTTGAAAGATTTATGTAACACATTTATGTTTCCCATTTTCTCATTCTGGTACTCGGCTGCAAAAGCTAAGCTAATAAAAGCTGCTATTAATATTTCTTGTTGCCTAGCAACCCCAGAGCGGGAGTAATAGCTTCAGCTAGAAAAATAGATGACCGATAAGGAAAAATTCAATTCTTTTATTATCTCAGGGGGAAATGGCCTTTTACTGGAACATTATGATGTACGAGTGTGAAGTTGAACACAAAAGATTTTTTTGTGTGTTTGTTTTTCTATTTTTAATGAACATTATTTTACCTCCACTAACTCTTTTAGGGCACTTTTGTTTTCCTTTTGCGCTCTCCCCCGCCCACCCCATCCCTCATGCTTAATTTAGCAGCTATAGTAGTTAAGAACCTGTCAGCGTTTTTTAGTTTAAAAATGGTTTTTGCAAAGGTTTATAACTCGGTCATAAAAATTCACTCCCTGTGAAAACTCAGGCCAGTGATAAGCCAACACACAGGCTAGTTCTCTGCGAGCAGACTCCCGTTGGTTGAGAGATAAGACTTGTGGTTTTCACTAAAAGAAAGGTCGGAAAAGAACAGAATGTGTTCTTTTCTGTGTCCCAGTTTCCTTTGGAACCTGGGGGTGCTGTCTCTTCTGAGAACTGTTTGCTCTAAAGTTTGAGATGTGTTCAAAGGGGAAAAGGTGGGGGCTTAAGCATTTATTGAATACCTGCTGTGTACAGATTGGTCCCATTGCTTCCTCCCAGCAACCCGTTATTACCCCTATTTTTCAGCTGCAGAAACTGAGACGTAGAGAGGCCAAGCAACTAGCCCAAGGTAGCATGATGCCACGATGTCTCACACGTCCATTCATTAGCATTGGGCTTCTCAACCTAGCACCACTGACACCTGGGGCGGGAAGGCTCTCTGTGGTGGGGGCTGCCCTGTGCCTTGTAGGATGTCCAGCAGTGTCCCTGGCCTCCACCCACTATTCCTGGCCTCTGGGAGCTCTCTGTCAGTCAAAATCACAATAAAAAATGCCTCCAGTGGGTGCCAAATGTCCCCCGGGGCATAAAATCAACCCTTGTTGAGGACCACTGCATGCTGTTTCTTCTGTTTGGAAGGCTCTTCCCCCCTGTCAACCTGCTCAACTCCTTTTCCTGTGTTAGGACCCAGCTCAGAAGTCATCTTCTCTCTGAGGCTGTCTGGACCCTCTGGGCTGGGAGTAGGGTGAGGAGAGTGGGGCATTTGCCTCCATCTAAAAATTTAAGAGAGGGCCAAAAAACTCAGTGATCAAGATAAACAGTATCTTACTGCAGTATTTTTTTTTTTAATCAGAATTACCACAAAAAACTATGTTGAGCAGTATATGAAAAGTTTAAATAAAGGTGAGGTCAGTCTGAGTTCATGGATCCAGGCAGCTGTCTGTGCTACCAGCCTGGGACGGCCTGGAGGCTGGGTCTGTGCTTAGGCCTTCCTCTGGCACCGGCATCTGGCAAAGGGCCTACCTTAGCGGATAACCCTCAACATCTGTTAATTGACTGAATGAATGGGAGAAGAGAGATGGCTTGTCCGAGGTCATGGAGTGAGAAGAAAGGGGGAGCGAGAACTTGAACCTGTGCCTCTGGCTCCAAACTCAGTGCTCTCTGCACCCTTCTGGCTGTGTACAGGTGAATGGGGGTTGCCTGCAGAGCTGTTGGTACCTAAGCCACGGAGGACTCAAAGATGCCCTGGGGGGCTCATAACGTGGAGGAGGGGCCAGGTAACAGCAGCCATGATTTTAGGTTGGTGTCCACCTGGCTCTCTCTACAGCTCTCACTTTAGGCTTATAACCCGCTTCCCAGGCAGCAGCTGGCAGCTTTCTGAGGCAGAGCGTCTCCAAGAACAGAACCCTGGTGGCCAGCCCCTCAGAGCACTGTTGTCCACGTTCACTGTGGTCACAGATTCCTCGTCTTGGCCTTTGGAGAGCGAGGACCACATCTTGTTGGACCCCGTATCCTCTTGGCAAACTTTTCCTAAACGAGTGGCTGAATTACCTCTAACTGTAGTCTGCTAACATTTATTTAGCACTTATATGTGCCTGGCACCCACTTAAGCCCTTTATATTTGTCATCTCATTTGGTCCTTCACCCCAAGAAGGAGGTATTCTTATTGTTGCTCCTTTACAGATGAAAAAGCAGAGGCTTAGAGAGACAAATCACTTGGCCACACAACTATCAATGATGGCCCCAAGATTTGAACCCTGGCAGGCTGACTCCTGGGTATTCTAGTATCTAACCTGAATACCCTTCAGATGAGTGAGTGAATGAAGAATGAGCAAGGGAGTGAGCCAGTCAGGACTGAGACCCACTTCATCTATTCGACTCTGAGCCAGGCCATTCATGTTCATAAGTAAGCACAGCATGAAGTATGAAATGCTAGCTTGGAACAAGGAACACATGAATCCTGAGGAGTTCAGAGGAGAGTAGTAGCAGAGAAGGCTTCCTGGAAGAGGTGGCCTTGGAGGTGGGCCTCAGGGGCCGGAGAAAAGCAGCAGAAGCCTGGGAAAAGGAAATTTCACACCTGTCCAAACTTCCTTGTTCAGACCCAGTCACCACCGTTTCTGCTGGGATTCGCAAAACAGTTTGTGATGTCTTATGATTGCCCAGGTAGCCTCTGGTGCCCACCCTCTCCACCCCCTGCCAGGCTCCTAATTGGAGCCATGACCCTCTGGCCGCAAACAGTGCAAGGGCCAGACATTTAACTTCCATTCTGGGCAAAATGCCAAGCTTGGCAGACTACCTCTCGCCCTGAGACCTGCTCCAAGTCGTGAGGGAGAGTTCAGGGAAAGTCCCAGCAGCATCCGTCAGCCGCAGCTGCAGCATTACCCGGCATAATGGCCCTTTCCTCCGAGTGCATATTCAGTACCATGTTTGGGAAAATGAGCTTTTAATGTACCGTCGGCATTGCTCAGAAGCCATCTCCGGCTCCGCAGAGTGTCTGGAGCACATAAAACTTGAGATCTATTGGAGTCATTTTCCCCCTGCTCTGGCTGGATAATAAAAAGTCAGTCTCCTGCGCTCTTTCTCTTGTCTTGTGGCTTTGTCCATTTAGAACTCAGAGTCTTTAGAAAAGGCAGCAAGACAAATAAAACTCATCTAAATATTAAGGCTCCAGAGGAGAGCGTTGGTGCTCTATTGAAGCCGAGGGGCCAAGAGCACCTCGAGGAGTGTCCGTGGGAGATTTCCGCTCACCAGTGGGGATGGGCTGTGGCCGCGGCTGTGATGCTGCCTCCTGGTGTCCAAGCAATAGTGCCTCATGGGAGCCTGGAGTCCCAAGGTCCCTGTTCTGCCCTGCTGGGTGGTCTGGGGGCATTATTCTCCCTCTCTGAGCCTCAAGTAGGGTGGAGCTGATGCTATTTACCCAACGGGGTGGTGGTTAGGGTCAAATGTGCTAATAAAATGCTTCTGGTGCTTAGCTTTATGTGTGGGTTGCAGCAGTGTCTCATATGGGTTTGTGGACTGACTGAATGAATGAATGAATGAACAGCAAATGCTGCCTGTGTAAACGGTGTCACAAGCTGTAGAGCGCTGCCTACGTCATAGGTGGCGAGGAAGCCAGATGGGGTCCCAATAGCTTATTCCATCCCACAGTAAAATCCACCTTGTCTCATCTAACCTTGGCGGGAGATGGAATTATCCTCATTTTACAGATGTGTACCTGAGACTCTGAAGGCACGTGGCTTGTCTGAAGACACACAGCCAGGAAGTGGAAGAGGCATGATGGGAACCTTGTTCTCTTGACCCCAAGTATCTTGTGCCCTCAACATTGTACAGAAGCATTCCTGACCCCAGCCCCCAGCCCCCACCCTGCACCTCTGAACTGGGGGCAGGACTCTCACCCCTGTCAGTCCAGCCAGTGAGGGGTGGTCAGAGCTGTCACCTGAGACAGAGCTAGTAAGAGGGACAAAAATGGCCCCCGGGGCTCTTTCTCCAAACTCTTGGTAGCAAGGTCAAAGGAAAGGAACTTTGGGGTGAGTAGTTGGAGCCTGTCATTGGGCTGAGCCTGTCACATGGAGCCATGGGCCTGGGATGCTGGAGCCTTGAGGAGTCTCTCCTGAATAAGCCATTGTGAGTTTTCCCTGTCACCCCAGAAACTGACGAGAGACCTGGGGTGAGGAAACCCGGGTTCCCGTCCTACCTCTGCCACCACTAATGGATTACGTAAGGCCAGCCACTTTCCTCCCGGCCTCACATTCTTCATATGTTGAGTGGGCAAACCCCACATTGCCACAGGGAGTCGAGGAGAGAGGATGTAGGTATAGAGAGCATCTCTGAAATCTGTCCTGCATGGGCCCTGCAAGGGGTTGTTGTCACTGGAGTTGTGGGTCAGAGCCACAGGTCAAGGAGCCTAGGGGCTTGGGAGAGAGTGCTCTGGGGTCAGACATCTGCATGTGTAACCAGTTGTGTGACCTCAGCCAGGCCACTTGACCTGTCTGGGCCACAGTTTCCTGATGGGGTTGTTGTGAGGAGTGAATGGTAAGTGCTGTCCAGATCCACATTAGAGGGAGGTCCGCCTGGTCCCACAGGGAACTCTCAAGCGTGAATCAGACCACAGAGTTGCCAGCATTTGTGCCCTTGGGTGAGGTGTGAGTCAGTCATTGGTCACAGGCTAGGATGGGGGTGGGACTTGTGCAGAGCTTCCTAGGCAAGACGACTCCTGCTGATCAAGGACAGTTCTGAGAGAAGAGGGCAACTGCGAACCTTTGGCAGCCGGCACACCCAGGAATCCATCTGGTGGGGGCTCGGGCAGCATCTGTGTCTAAAATGAGTTCCTGGTAGGATCAACATCACCTGGGAATGTGTTACAGGTGCAGACTCTCAGGCCCCACCCTAGACCCTCAACCTGTGTTTCACCAGCCCTCCGGGGGATTCTGATCCTGCTGAGCACCACTGGATTGCCACCAATTGCCCTCAGCGGGGGCCCAGGTTCTGCATGTTTTTAGGGTACACAGAACTGTCACTCATATGTCAGTTTGCCTTGAGGATTTTATCACACTGGTGACAGTTGCAAACCTTATCCCCCAGAGAAACCAGAGGATCCACACCTCTGCCAGTGGCTCCAGACTCTTCTCATCACCTTATGCCTCCCATTGGCACAGGCCTTGAAACAGACCCTTGGGCATGAGGACCATCCCCAGCCTAGGATCTGAAGGCCAGCTCTCCTTAGATTGTAGGCTGTCTTATCCTTGTGAGGTTAATGGGTAATTGTGCACCAGGAGTGGCCCAGAATTAGAAACAAAAGGCAGTAGGGAAAAGAAGGGAAACTCAGGGCAGGGGAGGTCACCGGGACCTCTGTACGACCGGGAGGGAGGGTTCTGCCAGCTGCTTATGGGGGACTGTGCCTGTGTACCAGGTGTGGGGCAATCAGTGGAGCCTGTTCTTGGAGACCATGAAAGGATGGAGTGTGGGCAGTCAGACAAACAGACTCAAGCTAGACACCTGCAGCACTGGCAGCAGCTGGACAAGAAGAATGGGGCCTTGGCCAAAGGTGACAGCAAAGTGTAGGGCCCCCACCGGACATCCAGGGCCCAGTGGGTCAGCCAAAATGGTCACTCCCCCATCCCACAGGACTCTTCCTCTCCCTTGGGAACCCCAGACCTTGGGCCCCTATGCCTTTGCACATAAGACCCCTCCTCCTTGTTCCCTTTCACCTGCCTTGTGAACTTGACATATTCTTACTTGCTGTGTGCCTGCTAAGGAGAAGCAGAATTCCAGCCAGCAAGTTGGCTGTAACCTTCTCTGCATGTCCTCACTATTGTGACTTTGGTCATACTAAATTGGAACTGTATCTTCCCATAACCCTAAAAGGAGTAGGGAACAGGCTCACTGTGTCCCCAGCATATGGTGGAAGCCTGCCACCCAAGAAGGTGTTCATGGTGCAGGTGACCAGTGGCCAATGATACTGGAGACAAAACTATCTTCTGGGAATAGGGGCCTAGCCTCTGCTGTGGCCCCTTGGCCTAGACACTCACATCATGTCTCTGTGCCCACTGCCATGCTGGAAGGGGATCAGCACTTTGCCAGAATTGATATCACTGGCTTTAGACCTCAAGGGAAATGGATTTAAACCTGAGTTCTTCCAGCTGCTTGCTGTGTTGAGCAAGCTACCCACCCCCTCTGAACTTTAGTTTTCTAATGTGTAAAGTGGATATGTTAATAATTCTTACCGTATGGAGTTGTTTTGATAATTAAATGCTATAATGCTTATAAAATGCTCAGCATGGTAGCCATAACAGTGATATTAGTCTCTAAGCATTTTGTGATGAGCTGCCTCTGTTTTTCTTCCCCGCCAACCCACACGGAGAACTCTGTATCCTTTCTGGAATCCAAGAAATCCACCTGCCCAAGTATTGGTGGACAAAGTCGGCTGCCTGGGGGTGTTACGGGGGGGGGGGGCACCCACCACAGACAGCTGCGCATGTCTATGCTGTCAAGTCCCCTTTTTGGCCACACTGACACTGTGATGACCTCTCTCTCTTATCCCTGCCCACATGGCAAGTTCAGTGTCAGGCTCCCCTCTGTTCTGTCTCCCGCTGTGTTCCCCTTAGCCTCTGCATCTCTCCCAAGGTCTACAGATCCTCTGAGGTCAGCTGAATGAAGGTTCCTCCATTACTAGCACCTGACTTCCTTAGAAGTTAGTTTAGGGCCCCTTTCATTTGAAATGAGCATCTTTGGGGACACCCTCTACCCTGAGCAGGTCATGGTGTGTTTCTCAATACAAGTTAAGTACAGTTTTCTCTCAAAGAAGGATTCTGGTTGCATTTGTTTGAATCCACCAAGAAGCAGCACTAGACAGGATTAGGCAGGTAAGAGATTTATTGAGAGGGAGAAAGAGATGGTGGGAGGCGGGGGTAATTTCAGACCACAATGCAGGCCTGATGCCTGCAGAAAGAGGGGAGGAAGGAGGAGGCTTGAGTATGAAGAGTCTTGGACAGTGTGCAGTTCCCAGAAAGGTTTGGCCAGGCCAGTGGGGGGTCCCCAAACCAAAGTCGCTCACTGGAGGAGCTCCTTGTCTCACCAGAGGGTCCTGCCTTGGTATCCCCAGTGTGCTTAGTCATTGACTGGGGGTGGCCCTGGTGAGAGCACGTTCGTGGAGCCAGAGGAGCAGTGGCTAGGGCTCTCAGCATTGCGATTCCCAAAGCAGAAGGGCTGACCAGTGCGTTTCCATGGCCCGCCACAATCCACCCCTTGTGCCACACAGATCTGATCCATGGTTCCCTGGGCCCCTTTTCCCGAAGGACACTTAGTGGAACAAATGACAGTTTCCCTCTCCCTCAGCTATCACCTTGATGGAGCTGGTGCTTATGTGTCTTACGGGCTCTGGAAAAGTCTGAGTCTTTGGCACTTGTTCAAGTTTGTCACACCTGTCCCTTCACAGTTGCAATGGGAAAGGGGGTGGCAGGACGCATCCAGGTGGGTCCCCTGGGTTACATGTGTATTACACTCCCTGCCCCCACTGGGTCACAGCCACCCTTGTTCCTCCTGCCCATCAGGACTGATTCCCCTACCCTGATGGTGAGCCCTCTTCTCACCTGCCAGTCCTTAGACATAAGAAGCCCGAAGGCTTCTATGACAGCAGACATAGCTGCTGTGTCCTCTGGCAAGAACACGCCCCATTGGGAGACCAGGTCCTCCAACCCAGCAGAACCCAGAACTGCTGTCAGGAAGCACAAGATGCCCCAGAGAGTCTCTTGGAGTGATAATGAGTAGGGCCACTTCTGCTTCTTCCCCTTGGTTCCTGAACCCATGTATTCTTCATGGAACCATATGGAGGTCCCAGATCTGATGCACATACCACGTGAAGAAAGACAGGACCCCATCCCTTCAGTGTTTTCAGGCTAACACTTTGCACCTTTAGAAGGTCATTCCAGCATTCTGTGAGGCATTCTGTGAGCCAGCTTCGGGCTGGTGGGACATGTGATATGGCCAGTAGACCCCCCATGACAGGGGTCCATTCCCTGAAGTGGACCCCCTGGTTGCATAGTACGCCATGCGGGATTCCATGCCTCTGGGCGAGTCTTTCTGTCAGTCTTCAGAGAGCAGTGCTGGCTGGAGTTCTGCTGATAGAGGCAAACCATGCCCAGAATATGTATCCTTGAGAGGACTAACTGCTGGCTCTTGCGTGATAGAGGGGGCCCAGTGTGGTAAACTTTGCATCCAAGGGTTGGTCATTCTCCTCAAGGAGTGGTGCCATGTTGGGTCTCAGCATTGGTTTCTATTGTTGACAGGGTGGATATTCAGAGGCAGCAGCAGCTAAATTGACCCTGAAGGGGGAGTTCATGTCATTGGGCCCATAAACAGCCTCCATCTTTGCCACCTTGGCTATTAGATCCATGTGCTTGGTGCCATTGGGGGGTGGTTGATGATAATGGCTGGCTAGTGGCAATGGGCTGAGCCATTTCATCCACTTGATTATTCAGTGCTTCTTCTATGATGAATGCCTTCTGGTTGGCAAAACGTGATTCAAAGATCACACTTTGTGCTCACTCTTGTATCTCCATCCATATACCTCTCCCCGAGACCAGCTTGCCTCCAAGGTCACATTTCTCTTCCTTCTAGACCCCTGACCAGACAGCCAGGCCCTTAGCTGCTGCTATGAATCTGTATATAATCCATCCCCATTATTGGCAGATTTCTCCATTTGCCACTTCATCTACTAGCTCAAAATTTTTTATAACCCCAAAATCAATATTCACGGGGTGTTCATAGTCATCTGTGGACATGCACAAAACAGCAAAAAATTCATGTCATCCCCATGTGCACATTCCCAGCTGAGGTCGAACAAGGCAACAGATGCTCTGCCTTCTAGTCTCAGCCCTCATACTCTACACAAGAATCTGTTCTGCAGTCTGTGCGGAGCCACGTTTTTTGCATTTTGTGGCTTATTTCACTGTTTAAAGTGGTCCCCAAGCACAGTGCTGAAGTGCTGTCTGGTGCTTCTCAACTCAAGATAGGCCTCACGGAGAAAATAGGTGTGTTCAGGTATGACTTATGGTGCCTTGAAATCCTAATGAGTCAACAATATCAAATACGGTGTTTTAAAACGGGAACACGCATAAGGTTATATATGGGTCAGCAGATGAAAACAGCGTGACCAGAGGCTTGCAGGAACCTATCCCTGTCTTTCCTCTAGAAAGACAACTGTTCAACATTCGCTAATTCAGAAACTAACTACCGTGAGTAATGAAAATCGACTTAGTGTCATGGTGGGGGGCTCCTCCTTCCACACAAAGTAGGTGATAGGATTCAGGGCTCACAGGCCCAGCTGTGGGGAACATCTTTTGGCTCTGTTCTCTTTCAAGGCCCACCGTGTACGTTGCTCAAATGGGGTTCCCCGCCCACTTTTTGGCTGGTACCCATGTGGGTAACTGACCCATGTGTAAATTGTCCTTGGGCCTTTTCTTCTTGTTTCAGCTGGTTGTACAAGACCGCTCCATGTATCAAATGCCTGTTAAGTATGAATTGAGATGATCATGTGGTTTTTCTTCCTTAGTATACTGGGGTGATGCATTTTATTCCTAGATTCCCCAGTATTAATATATTCTACTTGGTTGTGATATTCACGTATACATATATATTTAAACATACATACACATATGTTTTGTTCATATGAGGCTAAATTTAAAGCACTATTATTTTACTTAAGGTTTTTATTTAACATTTTTTATAGTGAATAGATCTGTAGTTTTCTTTATACAAGATATCTTTCTCATATTTCTGTATTGAAACACAGGTTATAACTATAATCTATATAACCATTATCAAGGCTATACCATCTTCATAAAATGAATAGTTCATTACACTAAGATCTACACAGCTATTACCGCTGAATTACATTTAGTAGTAGTCTTATAATTTTTATAGTCTTTGTACCTGTAATTATGTCCCATTCATATTCCTAAAGTTGTATATTGTAGTTTTGCTCTTTTTTCATGTTCTTCTTTATGGGAAGTTCATCCGTGTTACTAGTTTATCCAATTTCCCTCATTTTATTTAGAGAACCAACCATCAGAGTTACATTTCAATTCTGTTACTTACCTTTTTTCTTAACGTATCCATTTCTCCCTTAAAAAATTTTTTTTTAATGTTTACTTATTTTTGACAGACAGAGTGTGAGTGGGGGAGGGGCAGAGAGAGAGAGACACACACAGAATCCAAAGCAGGCTCCAAACTGTCAGTACAGAGCCAGATGCGGGGCTTGAACCCACAAACCATGAGATCATGACCTGAGCCAAAGTCAGACACTTAACCGACTGAGCTACCTGGACGCCCCTCCCCTTTTTTATCTATTAATTCCTTCTTCTTCCTTTCTTTAGATGTTTAAATTTGTCATTTTAGATTCTTTAGTTCATTTACTTTTGTTTATTATGTAATGATAAAGTTTATGGCTGTGCATTTTTTCTGAGTATGGCTTTGGCTGTATCCTATAAATTTTGAAGTGAGGCCTTCTTACATCCTCTACATCTTCCAAAAACAGAGCTGTGTTGATTTTTATAAAAATGGCACATGTGGGGCGACTGGGTGGCGCAGTCGGTTAAGCGTCCGACTTCAGCCAGGTCACGATCTCGCGGTCCGGGAGTTCGAGCCCCGCGTCAGGCTCTGGGCTGATGGCTCGGAGCCTGGAGCCTGTTTCCGGTTCTGTGTCTCCCTCTCTCTCTGCCCCTCCCCCGTTCATGCTCTGTCTCTCTCTGTCCCAAAAATAAATAAACGTTGAAAAAAAAAATTTAAAAAAAAAAATAAATAAATAAAATAAAAATGGCACATGTTCACTGTAAAAGAAAAATTAAACACAAATACAAAGAAGAAATAAAAGGTCATTAAACTGTACTATCCGCAAGTAACTATTATTAACCTAACTATTTGCTGGTTGGGTATCTTTTCAGTCATATCTTTGAACATCATATGAATATCATTTACATAAACAAGATATAGTATGGGGCCTTTTCCTGTACTTTTTAGCCTGTTCTGTTAGAGCTGTTGTGTGGCCTGATGATTTTCTGTAGGAGTAGCTAATGGATGTGTTTCCATGTCCATAATTCTAGGTCGTGCCCGTATTTTTAGTGCCTGCATAACAGTCCGTTGTGTGGATGTTTCATTGTGAACATAAACAATGTTCTGTTGGCATCTGGGCTTTTTCTGACATTTCTGTACTGTAACACTGTCTTGGGATGGGTTCCTCCTGCATTGTGGAAGTGTTTTTCTGAAGGTGTGGTCTCAGAGAGGGAGGAGAAGAGAGCTTTACCCCAGGCAGACTGCTTCGTCCTCTGAGCCTCAGTCTTATCTATAAAAATGGGAGTCATCATGGTGCCTGCCTCATGGGAGAGATGTGAGAATAGATGAGGAGCCATTTGTGGCGACTTCAAAACTATATACAGGCTGTGGGGGCCCTAAAACTCATGCCAGAGTGAAGGGCACATAGTCCTGTGACCGGGTCCTGGAAGGGCAGGAACTCTGATCTTTAAGGGTGGAGCCAGCCTGGATTCTAAAACAGCCTGTGTCCCTGAGCCACTTTGGCAACAGTTGGCTGTTGCCTTTAAGAGGCTGGGCACCAAAGAATGCCAGGCTTCCTCTGTTCCTAACATTGTCTCACAGCCAGATGCCCCTACCCGCCTTTCCCAATTACTTTGTAGCAGCCGTGGGAGTGGGAATTGCACCAGAACTCTGAGCCCTGTCTGTGCCTTGGATGCACTGTTACCTGAGGACCAGTCCTTGCCCTCGCTGGGCCTCCCCTCCTCGGACCCTTCCAGCTTGACCACCTGCAACTCTTCTGAGAAGGGGTATCAGAAGCTTTGCCTCCTGCCTCCAGCCCCTCCCAGGCATTTCAATCTTGGCTTAACCAGGGACTTTCAACAGGCAACGCGTTTCTCGAGAGTTCATAAAAACATGTAAACACGGATGAGGATACAAAATATTGAGCGGCAAGGCAGTAAAACACGCCAGTGTTTGTTGTGTTAATTGAATATTCATGAGCTGACTGTTTAAATTACAGTTCACAACTGTTGCAGGGCCTGATGAATAATTTAAACGAGGGTGGCCAAAGAGATTTCAACACCGCATTAGCAAACTGCTCAGGATCAGCTACAGAGAATTTATAATTAGCTTGGAATATCCTATAATAAATTCTTTGGAAAGATGGTTTTAATTAGCACATGTGCTAATTCAGAATGTAGAATGTTCAGTGTTCAGGAGGGGTGAGTAACCCTTCACTCTCCTTGTGCTTCCCTCTCCTGTGGGTCCCAGCCACCTGCCAGGAATCTCTGAGCCACGCAGAGCCTACCCCTGAGTGACTCCCACCTCCACTGCCCCTGCCTCGGGCCTACTGCCCCATCCCAGCTCAGACCTCCCCTGTCATGGCCTGGGCTGGCTCAGAAGCCTCTGAGCTGGTCTCCCTGCCTCTGTCTCTCCCCATCTGGTTCATTCATGAGCCGGTTCACTCCCACAGGGGCAGCTAGCGTAGCTTTCTGAAATGCAGATGTGATTCTTCTACTGCATTTAGAGTCCTCCCATTGAGGAAGCCCAGAAGGTGAAGTGGCTGGTCAAGGTCATTCAGGTCATTCAGGTTAAGGTCTTCTCACCCTGAGCACACCAGGACCATCTGACTTCAGCCAGACTCCAGACTTGGAGAAACAGAGGAACAGCATAAGCAAAGGCAAAGAGGCAGATCTGCCACTGGGGAGCAGACAAGGCTTGAAGGAACAGGAGCCCCGGAAGGCGAAGGCGTGGAGTCTCTGGTGTTAGAGGGGGAGGGGCGGAAGCAGTTCCCACTCAGGGGCGGGGTGTCTACTGGGCTGGCCTGGAGCTTGGGAAGCACCCAGGCCTACCTGGCTCATTCCCTCCACATTTCCTTAGTACCTGCTGTGTGTCAGGCCTGGGGCTAGACGTCGGGGGAGCCACCCTGAGCAAAGCACCCCGGTCCCCACCTTCATGGCTGGAGCACAGAGCCAGAATCATGCACACCAGCAGCGAAAGTATTATCCCAACCATGACAAGGCCAATGAAAAAACTAACAAGGTGCCGTGAGAGGCAGTCCACAGGGGGCCCTGGTTTAGGTGAGAGAGCCAGTTGAAGCCCTCCTGGAGGTGGTGACATTTGAGCTAAATCCTGAAGAATGAGTAGGGGCTAGAGAGATAAACTGGGTTGCCAGGCACATGGCACTGGGCCAGCAGGGCGACACAGCTGCCCCATCCCTGGAGGGTGCTGAGGATGGGGGAAGGGCAGAGTCCCTGGCAGTGGCCTGGGGTGGGGGTGGGGGCTGGACTGGTCATTCGAAAGGGGCATCTGTCCACAGGGAGCTATTGCTGAAAGGAAACAAGCCCCTTTCTGGTCCCAAACCCTGGCTCCTGTCCTTAAAGTTGTGAGACTTTGAGCAAGACCAGTGGAATTTCTCAGCTTCATTTCATTGGGTTCACTCATGCGCTTGTTCATTCATTCTAGAACCTTTTATGGAGCCCTTACTGTGTACCAGGCATTCTGTCAAGCCCCGAGCAGATGACAGTCCTGATCCATGGAGCTTCCATTCCAGTGTGGTAGGCAGACAACAAGATAAGGAAATAAAATACACCCTTCCCGCCGCTCAGATGGAGAGGCAAAGGCTGGCTGTCAGATAACCAAGTGCATCCTTGCAGAATGTGGCTCAGCCCTAGTGCTGCTGGCACAGGCATCAGGCCCCTTTCGAAATAGGAACTGAAGATCAAATTCTGGAAGAGGGGGGGTTCCTGGTCTGGGCAGGTCATTGTGGTTATCAGCTCCCTTTGACCGTGGGCGCTGGCTCCACCTCCTGAGCTCTCTCCTGTCCATGACGTCTGCCCCAGGTGCCTCCTGACCCTATCTCTGGCCTCTTGCCCTGAGAACAGGAAACCTGCTGGGCCATCCGCTGCTCATGGCCACCCAGGCTCTCCAGAGCCTGTAGGACCAAGCCCTCACCGTGTGTGATCTGCCCCCAGCTTCGTCACTGCCTGGGCCCCAGTGTACCCCCAGTCCTAGTAGCTCCCTGACACTCAGCCCCTGCCCCAGTTCTTCACAAAGACAGAGTAGAGCTCAGTTGTAGTCAAAATAAGACAGACCTGCTGTGCCGACTCCCTGTGTGGTGATAACAGAGCCGTTCCCTCTCAGATGCTCTGTTGCTGCGGCCTGGCCCAGCCTGGGCTGCACCCCTCCGCCCTCAGTACTGAAAAGAGCTCAGACTGGCAGACTCGGGTGGGGATCAGGGAGCAATTGATGTTACTGCTCTGGGACTCCACGTGCTCATCTGTAAAGTGGGCACAGCAGCATCTACCTCACAGGGCTTGTTAAGAGGCTCACTTGAGACCAAAGATGAGCATGTGGCCAGCAAGAGGCATGCATAGTGGTGCTGTGGCCCCTCAGTTCTGCGGTTCAGGTCTCCAAGGGGGCATTTCTGTGCTTCCCCTTAGCATCTAAGTAGAAGGTCATCCTTGGACCCTGCCACTGTCCAGTTTCTCTCCTGATGGTCCCAGTGAAGCTCCCAGGAGGGGTCATCAACCGTGGTCATATTTCCTCCCCTGCCATTCACTCTGGCTTCTGCCTCCCCCCAACTACAAAACTGCTCTGCTTCGGGACCCTGGTGGCCTCCAAATTGCCAAATCCATCAGGTACATGCTGCTTCTATCGTCCTTGACATTTAGGGGCCACTCCTTTCTTCCTGAAATGCCTTCCTGTTTTGCTTCCTCAATGTGACTGGAACTCCTGTTCAGACACCCCTTCTCACACCCCTCCCTCTTGGCCTGATTCTCCCCCATGGTGAGTGGGTGCCTCTCTCTGGGTACCTGTTGGTCCCCACTTCTAAATACCAGACCATGTAGTCGACCATCCCCACCTGGAAACCCCACTTGGATGCTGGGCCCAAGCTCAGCCTGCCCACAGCTGACCACTCCTTCCTACCTGGTTGGACACGTCTCTTCTCTCATGTGACCAGCCCATGAATATCACTAGTGATCTGGTGTCATCCTGGACCACCCACCATGACCAGTCCCAAATCCCAGATCTGCCCTTGGCATCTCTCACAGCCATCTCTTACGTTCCATTATCCGAATCTGAGTAGTGATTGTGTGACTTCTCACCTGCCACCTGCCACATAGCAAGCAAGCTGGCCTTTCTAAAATTGAAGTCACTGATCTTCCTAAAATATTTCTGGGTTCTTTGTGACCCTCAGGATGAAGTCCAAATATCTTCACCTGGCATTCAAGGTCCTACCCAGCCTGGCCCCTTCCTGGCTTTCTAAGCTCATCTTTCCAGCCCTCCTCCCTCCTCCCCACTAACCTTCTAACTGGGGCCACTACATAGCCCCAGCCTGCATTGCACAAGCTCACAGTGGTCCGTGGCTTCCCTTTCAGTGCTCATCACCATTGTGACTGCATACTGATTTGGGTGTGGAATTGACTGATGCCTGTCTCCACCACAAGACCGTCAGCTGCATAGGGCAGGGACCGCGCCTGTATTACTCACCATGAAATCTGTGTTCTGCAGTGCCTGGCACATAGCAGATACTTAGTAAATACAGATGTTTCTGCTATTCTATGAGAGACACAGTTCTACAAAACCTGCAAATTCCTAAAATCAACAGAGCTTGTGGGGAAAACAGGGTTAGGGCAAACCTCTCAAGGTCTATGTAACTTGGTAACCACAGCATTAACAGAAAATCATAGTGATACTAATTCAGATACCTGTACAATTAAAAAACACGTGTTAAATTCTTACTAAAGAAACTCTCAGGGGGCACCTGTGTGGCTCAGTCAGCAAAGCATCCAACTTTGGCTCAGGTCGTTGATCTCGGCGATTCATGCGTTCAAGCCCCGCGTTGGACTCTATGCTGACAGCTCAGAGCCTGGAGCCTGCTTCGGATTCCGTGTCTCCCTCTCTCTCTGCCTCTCTCTATCTCTCTCTCAAAAATAAATAAATGTTTAAAAAAAGGAAAAAAGAAACTCTCAGTAAGACCTGGGAAGGCAGCTTCATGGGAGAGGGTAGAAGGATGCCTTTTCACCACTGGGTTATGTAGAAAAGGACAAAAAGAAACACGTAGAAGGAGCTGACCCCTCCACTGCCTGCTGGGCTCAGCTGGGTTGGCATCCTCTGCATTGAGGCTGGGCCTTGGTGGCACAAAATATTAATGTGCTGGAAGAATCTTGTAGGCCTGAAAAGGACCTCTCTGTGGTGCAGCCGTCCCCAGTTGACAGGCATGGGATAGTCTGTGTCCCAGGAACACAGGCCACAGGGAACACACCGCATTTGTTGAGTGGGTGAGAGTGTCCGCAGTGCAGTAATGGTGGGTGCGTTAATAACACGTGTCACACTGCATGACATGGCTGGCTCACTTGTCTTCCTGTTCCACTGGACTTGGTGGTCCTTCCTGAGTGACAGGGGCTGTGCCTGCCTTCTTTGTGTCTCAGGGTCTGTGGCTCAGGGGCAGTCATCGTGTGGGCTTTGGGGTTGTGACATATCACAGGCCTCCATTTCTGCCCTTGAGGAACCAAGAATGTGCCATGTGGCATGTGGGAGTTACCCCAAAACTCTTACTGGACAGATCCCTAAACAGCCCATTAAGAGACGTTTCATTGTTCAGGAAAAAGAAATGGGGTCTGTGTTAGGGTTCTCCAGAGGAAAATAACAGGGTATATAGACATCCAGATAAGAGGAAATTTATTATAGGACTTGACTCCTGTGGTTATGGACACGGAGAAGTCCCATGACATGCTGTATACAAGCCAGGAAACCTAGTGGGATGTGACTTAGTCCAAGTCCAAAGGCCTGAGAGCCTGGAGCTCCAGTGTCTGAGGGCAGGAGAAGATGGATGTCCCAGCTCAAGAAGAGAGAGAATTTGCCCTTTCTCTGTCTTTTTGTTCTCTTTTGTTCCATGTGAGGGTCTTCAGTGGATTGGCTGATGCCCACTTGTATTGGTGAGAGCGACTTTTACAATCATTGGCCAATTCAAATGCTAATCTCTTCTGGAAGCAACCTTCCGAACACCCCAGAAATAACATTTTACTGGCTCTCTGGGCACCCCTTGACCCAGCCAAGCTGACACATAAAATTAACAATCGCTGGCTCTGAACCTTACAAGAGGGGGTGGACTTGGGAGATCATGAAGAGGTGGTATTGTCCAACCTCGAGGCCAAGAGGTTGTAGGAAGTGAAAGAGGAAGGAGTAGGGACAGATAATTCCTTCAACAAACATTCACTGAATCCCTGCTATGTGTCAGGTGCTATTCTGGAACAATGAAGATGTGAGCCTGTGTGGAACTGGCAGGGGGAGCAAGATAAGAAACAGTAAAATAATAAATGAGTCATATAGTGTGTTCACAGGTGCTCAGTGCATTGGAAGGAAGAAAACAGTGGCATGAAGGTGATTGGGATGGCTGGGGGTGGGCAGAGGGCAGTTTTGGGAGGATGGTCAGGGAAGACCTCATAGGAAGGGGGAGACCCGAACAAGAATAGGCAGGAGGTGAGGGAGCTGGCGTAGGTACCCTCTCACTGGGGAAGACCATCTTGTACAGAGGGAGCAGCTAATATATAGGGCTTCCCACCCTTGCCACTGTTGACATTTTGGGCTGGGTCATTCTTCATGGTGGGAGGCTGTCTGGTGCATAGTAGGATGTTGAGCAGTACCCTTGGCCTGGTAACCAGCAGATACAAGTAGCATCTCCCAGCTGTAACTGGCAGTGTCCCCCAATATTGCCAAATGTCCCCTGGGGTGTGTGTGCAAAGTCACACTGAGCTAGAGAAGGGCCCTGAGACTTGAGCATGCTTGAGTGGGAGTGTTCGTGAGTGGAGTGAATGGGGGGGCGGGGGGGCGGGCGGGCAGAGAGGTATCAGGTGCTGCTGGTGGGGTTGTTCTCAGAGCTTGCGGCTTAGCAAGAACTTGGGCTTTTCTGGGAGGAAGGGAGGGAGGGAGCTGGTGCAGGCTCTGAGCAGAGGAACAAGGGCCTGCATCCCAGAGCTGCGCAGCACCAGGACCGCAGCCCCCACCCCAACCCAGGCAGAAATGTCACTCCCCCAGCAGGGCAGTCCCAGATCCAGTGTTTCAGTGACCCTGTTTGCAAACCTTTCTTCAGAGACCAAATCAGCCCTGAAGGGGACAAATTGCTTTCCATTTACATCCTTCCCTGCTGGTGCCTTCATATTCGTAACAGGATGATCAGTGTAACCAGGAATGGGGTTGTTGCTTTAAAAGGATAAATTAGTCTGACTCTTAACTCAATAATTAAAACTGTGATGGCGCTCGGCCTGCAGGGATAATGTACTATTATTATAGTCGTTTGTTTCAATTAAATGCTTACTGATTTTACAATAGCAGCTGGGCACCTGTGCACTATAGCTATTACTCTGAACAAGACATCTCAAATTTCAGGACAAATTTGTCAGCGTGCGAGGGATCTCCCACCAAGCATGAAAGTTTATTAGAAATACTTACTCACAAAAGGCTTCGGAGTGAGAGGCAGGCACTGGGGAAGGCTTCCTATTGGCTTTCTTTTCCTCTCGTCTGTGCTGAAAAAAATTTTTTTTCCTAAAAGAAAATAATTTTCAAATTTTTGATCCTTAAAGCCCAAAGAAGCCTCAGAGAGCTGGTTTGGTTGGCTGAGGAGGGGCTCTGGCTGTGACCTCACACATCACTGATTCCAGGGTGTGGTAGATTAAGTAATGCTACCCCGCCCAGATGACCATGTTCTAATCCCTGAAGCCTGTGCATATATTACCTTATATAGCAAAAGGGATTTTGCAGACATGACTAAGTAAAAAAATCTTGAGATGCAGAGATTATCCTGGATTATTTGGGTGGGCCTGGGGATGTAATCATGAGTCCTTATGCGGGCGGAGGCAGGAGGGTCCAACACCTAGACTAGGTGGTGTGACAATGGAAGCAGAGGGAGAAAAGCCCTTGTGATGCAGGACCACAAGCCAAGGAATAAGGACAGCAGCCATCCTTAAAAAAAAAAAAAAAAAAAAAAAAAAAAAAAAAAAAAAAAAAGTGAAGACACAGAGTCTCCCCTGGAGCCTCCAGAAATAACCGGCCATCCCTGCACCTTGATGGTAGCCTGGTGACACTGATTCCAGACTTCTGGCCTCCAGAACTATAAGGGGTTGAGTTTGCGTTCTTTTTTCTTTTCTTAAGATTTTATTTTTAAGTAATTTCCACACCCAACGTGGGGCTCAAACCCACAACCCCGAGATCAAAAGTCACATGTTCCACTGACTGAGCCAGCCAGGCGCCCCAAGTTTGTGTTCTTTTAAGCCACCAAGGTTTTAAAAAAATTTTTTTTTTAATGTTTTATTTATTTTTGAGAGAGAGAGAGAGGTCAAGTGGGGGGGAGGGCAGAGAGAGAGGGAAACACAGAACCTGAAGCAGGCTCCAGGCTCCGAGCTGTCAGCACAGAGCCCAACAGGGGCTTGAACTCAACGAATGGTGAGATCATGACCTGGGCCGAAGGCAGATGCTTAACTGACTAAGCCACCCAGGTGCCCCTAAGCCACCAAGTTTGAGGTAATTTGTTACAGCAGCGACAGGAGACAGCCACGCTGGCTCTCTGCTGCTTCCCAGTGTCCTGAGACCCTTCTCAGAGTCCCCAGACCGCTTTCCCTAGGCAGACAGTTCTGTCACAGATCCCAGGACTCCCTGGAGGCTGGTGGCACACAGACCTGGGCTCTGACCCTCCTCTGCTTAAAGCCCGTGGCCATCCACTTAGCACTGCAGGCATGGGCCCTCCGCCTCGGTCCCCCGAGTGCTCGCCTCTGATGCCCCTTCATCCTCATCTCCCGCTGTTTCAGACACTCCGGCTTGCTTGTGGGCATCTTGCCAAGCTGGTCGTGCCGCTCGTGTTAGAACTCTCCCGAGAAAGAGAATGTCCCAGCACTCAGGCTGGTGAAGTTCCCCATCACTCAGCCTTTTCGTTCCATTCAGGTTTCAGTGGACCAGATGAGGCCCACCAACCTTAGGGAGGACAATCAGCTGTACTCAGTTGACTGATTCAGATGTTAGTGTCATCCAGAAACACTCTCAGAGACATATCTAGAATAATGTTGGAGCAAATGTCTGGCCCCCCTGTGGCCCCTTCAAATTGACGGAGAAATTAACCATCACATTACTCCATGCCTCTGTGCCCTTGCCGAGGCTGTTCCTGCTCCTGGGCATGCCCTCTGCACCCTCCTCATTTCTGCAAACTTCCTCTTCAAGAGCTGGCTCAGTCTTCCCCCATGGAAATGCTTTCTGGCTCTGGCCAGGGGCTTTCTGGCCCCTTCTGTGACCCCCTCCACCCAGGTCCCTTTGCTGCACTGGTTAAAACAGTGTGGGTGCATCTCTGCCTCCCCCATCAGACTGTGCACTCCAGATGGGGTGTTCTTTTAGTCTGCTGTTAGGGTCCCAGACACAGCAGCCTTCAGGGAATGTCTGTTGAATGAATGAGTGACAGGAGCAGACTTGGGGACCCAAGAGGACTAGAGAAGTAAGACAACCACAGAGGTCGGTTCTGCTAAGAGCAGTTCAAGGCAAAGGCCCAGTCAAAGACCCGAGAAGGAGGCTGCAGGCAGCAAAGGAAGGCCAGCCTCAGAACGGGGGCTAACTACAAGGTCTCTGTGGCCAGTCCAGGCCTTCTGATTTTAAAGAGAGGCTGTAATGCAGTCAGAGCAAGGGCCCAGATGGTGCCCAGAGCAGGGTTTAGTGGAGAGACGGCAGCAAGTGCCTGTTTCCTGGGGCCAGGTCTGGACAAGACGGCGGGCTGGAGGTGTAGTCCCTGAGGACAAGGACATGGCAAGCAGATAGACCTTGACTTGAATCCCAGCTCTACCACTTACCCTAAATGACCGTGGGCATGTTCCTTCCCTTTTTGAGCCTCAGCTGTCACATCTGTAGGATGCTGATGATAAACCTACCTCCTCCCATGGCTGGGTGAGAATTAAATGCGCTCAGAAGGTCAGTGCCTGGCAGATGTAACTGCCACCTGAAGGGTAGTGCCTCTACCACTATTTCTGTTTACTTCACATTCAGCTAAAACCGAGATTAGAGGGATGCCTGGGTGGCTCAGTTGGTTAAGCATCCAACTCTTGACGTTGGCTCAGGCCAACATCACAGTTCGTGAGATTGAGCCCTGAGTCAGTCTCTGTGTTGACAGTGCGGAGCCCGCTTGGGATTCTGTCTCTCTGCCCCTCCCCAACGGCATACTCACGCACACTCTCTTTCTCAAAAACAAAACAAAAACAAAATAAAAAAAAATTCAGAGATTGGCAACCTATGGCTATAGGCCAATTCTGGCTCTCCACTTGTTTTTGTAAATAAAGTTTTATTGGAATACAGCCACGATCATTCATTTACATATTGTCTAGGGCTGCTTTTGCACTACAATGGTAGAATTGAATAGTTGTAACCGAGGCCATCTGGCCCGCAAAGCCTAGCATATTTAATATCTGGCCCTTTATAGAAGAAGCCTGCCAACTCCTGATATAACAAATAAATATTTGTGAAGTACTACCCTAGTGCCAAGCCTAATGCTGTTATTTTTATTCTCACTGGAGCCTCCTTTCTGGGTTCTCTCATACTTCTCTCACTTTCCAGACACTTCCATTGTTTCTCACCTCTTAGCCCGGTTGAGATCTGGTTCAAACATCAAGTTTATACCTCCAGCAAGTTTGTGAGGGGATGAAGGAAAGGAACACATACCAGTGCCAGGCTCTGTGCAAAGTTACCTTTCATTGGATCCTCACAGCTGCCCTATGAGAGCAGGTTCATTACCCTCCACCCACATTAGAGCCATTAAGATCTGTGTGGGTGCCATGAAAAGATCTCAGTCTCAGAAGACAACCAGAATTCTGACTTTCTCACTTCCTGGCTGTGTGACCTTGGGAGAGTCACTCAACCTCTCTGAGTTTCAGGGTCTTTATTGTAAAATGGGGGTGATAACAGTGTTCATGCAGCTCATGGCATGGTGCCCAGCGCATAGTGAGCACACATCCAGTAAAATATTAAGTATTTTTAATCATTATCACAATTGTTACCATCCTGTGTAGAACAGAGGGATTAGTATCTGTTGGAAAGAACCACTCTGGACCATGGGAGGGATTGTAAAATGCTGGTCAGTGGTTCGTTAGTTTTCCTTTGGGGTCTGACTGTGCTTAGAAATGAAGAAGTTTCTGGCCCCTCTAGAGCTGAGGCAAAAGCTTCAGTGAAAGGACACAACTGAGCTGAGCTGCTGTCGCCTTCAGAAAAAAGTCCCAATTCTCCAGGCAGAGTGTGAGGCTGTGTTTAATGATACACGTCCCTGCCTCAGAGGAAGCAGGCGGGGTGTTAGTTCTGCGAATCAGCAGAAGGCAGGAAGGTGTAGGTGTGATTTCTTATCCTCTCCCCTCTGGGTGGGGGCACCCTGGCACCTGGGGCTCCTCTCCACAGAGGCTGCAAATGGGGAATTTGTGAAAAACACCTTTGTGTTCCTGCCCCTCCGAGAATCTATTAAGCTAGGCGAATATAATTAAGTTCACAACGATGCCTCCTTACTGTTTCCTCTGGCTCATCCTTCCTGGAGAGGCCACAGGAGCTGCTCCTAAGTGTGCCCATATGTTTCCATGAGAGAAGCAGGAGGCTTGGTGCCCCTGGCCACCAGATATCTCCTAAGTGCCAGCTGGATGCCGGGCCATGTCTGCACAGAAGCAGATGCTTGATGCCCACCATGCTGAGCCCTGGGAAAGCTCAGGAAAGGGGTGTGGCTGGAAAGGGAGGTCAGGGGAGGCCTCTCTGAGGAGGTGATGTTTCAGGTAAGCCTCAAAGGATGCTGACATGGAGGGAGGGAGCAGTGAGCCACAGGGGAAAGTCTCCATTTAGAGGGAAGCCCACATGGAGCTCTGGGAAGGATCTGGAAAGGTCAGGAAGACAGAGGTGGTGCATGCAAATCTTTGTTTCACAGGCTAAGACAATGCTAACAGACCCTGCAGGAGCTTCTGAAGATTCTGAGCAGGGAGGACACCCTTTCTACTTGAGTGGGGTCACTCCAGTGGCCAGCATAGCACCAGAGAGGGGGCTGGTATCTTAATTTGGGACCCCCTCCCTAAATCAGACTCTGATGCAAAGGTTTGGGTGCAAGTATTTTGTTTGGGGGTGACCCCAGGAAGCCACACAAAGGATGAAGGGAATTGAGACTGGAAGAGAAGAAAACCAGGAAAGGGTGGGCTGGGGAGTTGTGACACCGTGGCCCCTGGAACACAGTTCCGCTGCGGACACTCTGAGGAGAGCATGGAACACAACTCGGAATCGCCCTGCCAAGGAGAGAGGGAGCCCAGGCTTTCCCACACTCTCCTGGTCCCTCATGGTTGAAGGGCACTCCTGGACCCTCAACTGTTCGGCACTTCTGTTCTGCCCTGGGCAGAGGATGCTCTCAGGAGACCATGAACAAATAAATGAGCAAAACAATTTATAGCTTGAAATAACCATTATGAAAGAAAGAGACAATATGATGATACAAAATAATGGTCGTGGGTTAGGTTTTTAGACAACATAGTCAGGGAAGGCTTCTCTGAAGAGGTAACATTCCAGTTAAGAACTGAAAGATGAGCCACGTGCAGAGACCAAGGGGAGGAAAGCTCAGGTCAGAAACCTGAGGCCGGGGTAGGCCTCCTGCATTTGAAGATCTGAGAGGAGGCCAAAGCAAGCTAGAGGTGCAGTAGGTGTGGTGGGGACAGTGTACAGGAAGGGCTGGAGCGTCAGACTGGGGCCCATCATGCACAGCCTTGAAAACCGTGGAAAGTGGAGCACACTTTAGCCCAAGGGAATGGGGACGCTGAGGAAGACTTTTGAGGAGGGGAATAGCATGGTCTCATTCGCTTATTTGAGAGATCCGTCCAGTGATTGTGGGGGAATAGGCTGGTGGGAGGTGGGAGAACAGGCAATGAAACAGGATGTTTCAGGTAAGCCATGAACAGGCAATGAAACAGGAAAACTGGGAGATGGCAGTGGCTTTGGGGGGTGGGGGGAGGGTGGGGAGAGGTGTGTGTGGGACTTCGGATTCGCTGCAGAGGCCAAGCCAACACAGGTGTGTCTGGGGCAGGAGAGGGGTGCAAGGAACACAGAGAAATCAAGGTTGGGGCCCAGGTGTGGGGCTTGGTGAGGCAGACTGAAGGAGAATTAAGTTCCATTTTCAACATGTAAAGTTTGACGTGCTTGTGGGGCATCCAGTGAAGACGCAGCGAGGCAATGGAATGAAGGTGTTTGGGGCCCAAGCTGGAGATCAGGGCACCAATCCTATCTTATTTCAGGATGCATCACATAACCAACTAAGTGATGTGGATGCCAGCTGCCTTCCCAGACTTCCCAGAACCTAGTACATTCAAGGCTTTGAAGAGCCCCTGATTTTATATATATATATATATATATATATATATATATATATATATATATATATATATATAAAAAATACATTATATATTATTATTATTGTTGTTGTTGTTAGTTTGGTAGTTTGGGGTCTGTTTTTGATACAAATTAAGCAGCCTTTGTATCTGTCTTTCTTTTCCTGCTTTTCCTGTTTTTAATGCTTTTACTACATTTTTATGTGTCCTTAAACACTTTATTGTAATGTTTTATGTTATAAACATGTACATTAAGGTATTTTACTGCATGGATCCTTTTGAAACTCTTTTTATTCGTTATTGTTCCTGAGTTCATCCACCTCACTGACAGGTGTAGCTACAGGTCATTCCCTTGAACTCTGTACAGAATTCCGTTATGTGAATATATCACGGATTTTCACCATTTCCTAATTGGTGAAAATTCACATTATTTCCAGTTTTTCTGGAACTTAGAAAATGCCATATCAATGATCATCTTTATTATAATATATAATTTTTGAAAGGTAACTTCATGACTCTCACACAAATATGAAATGAAGACATGTCAATTTATTTAACACATTCATTAGTGAGAAAGCCAATAATACATTACAATTGGCTCAAAGGAGAATCTGATGAATAGACATATATATCAGCAACCCAGAATGATAAAATAAATTTTGTAATAAAGGTAAAACTGGAGCAACAGAATACTGTGTTTGAAATCTTCTTTCTACAAGGTAGAATCAATTGTATGTCTACCAGACAACACTTGCTTGCATTTTTATTGACAAGAATCAGTTGCATTCTACCTGATACCCACTAAGATGGCTCCTATAAAAGAAAAGTTACAAGTGGTGGTCAAGAAGTGGAGAAATTGAAACCTTGTGTACTATTGGTGGGAATGTAAAACGGTGCAGCCACTATAGAAAACAACAGGGCAGTTCCTCAAAAATTAAGTAGAATTACTGTGGGGTGCCTGGGTGGCTCAGTCGGTTAAGCATCCGACTTCAGCTCAGGTTGTGATCTCACAGTTCATGGCTTTGAGCCCCACATTGGGCTCTGTGCTGATGGCTTGGAGCCTGGAGTCTGCTTTGGATCCTATGTCTCCCTCTCTCTTTGCCCTCTCCCGCTTATGCTCTCTCTCTCAAAAATAAAAATAAACATTTTTTAAAAAAAGTAGAATTACTGTATGATCCAGCAACTCTATTTCTGTGTTTATAACCCAAAGAATTGAAAGCGGAGTCTTGAAGAGATATTTAAACACCCACGTTCACAGCAACATTATTCACAACAGCCAAAATGTGGAAGCAACCCAAGTGTCCATTAATAGATGAATGGATGAATGCAGCATCCACATACGATGGAATTTTATTCAGCCTTTAAAAGGAAGGGAAGTCATAAGAGACTCTTAAAAACAGAGAACAAACTGAAGGTTGGTGGGGGAATGGGGGAGAGGGGAAAATGGTGATAGGCATTGAGGAGGGCACTTGTTGGGATGAGCATTGGGTGTTGTATGTAAGTGATGAACAACAGGAATCTTCTGCCAAAACCAAGAGCACACTGGATACACTATATGTTAGCCAATTTGATAATAAATTATATTTTAAAAAAGAAAAGAAGAAAAAAAATAACAATGCAAGGAAGGGAAGTCTGGTATAGGCTACAACGTGGATGAACCTTGAGGACATTTTGCTTGGTGAAATAAGCCGGTCACAGAAGAACAAATTCTGTATGATTTCACTTACAAGAGGTACCTAAGGTAGTCAGATTCATAGAATAGTAGCCAAATGTCACAGTAGTGAAATGGTGGTTGCCAGGGGCTGCAGGGAGGGAGGAATAGGAAGTTATTGTTTTATAGGTAGGGTTGCAGTTTTGCAAGATGGAAAGAGCCCTGGAGATGGACGGTGGGGATGGCCGCACAACAATGGGAAAGTGAACTGTACTCTTAAAATTGGTTAAGGTGGTAAATTGTATGTTGTGTGTATTTTACCACACTGGAAAAAATGTAACAATGAAAAAGATGCACTAATTTCATTTTTTTACAAAGTTGTAAAGTTGCCTAGTCAAAGACAAAGGCACACATTCCTATAGAAACAGATAACCCAGAGGCCCAGGAGCCATGCTCAGCATTCCGTCGAAAGGACAATCATTTGCCCATTCTAATGTCTTTGAGATTTATCCCGCAGTATTTATTTCTTCTTGTGCATCTGGGAAAGTTCCTTATAATAAATATCTTAGAATAGAATTGCTAAGTTACCGAATTACATGTCTTCAGTGTACCTGGGTATTATCAGATTGCTTCCTGAAATGTTTACCTTACTAGCTTACACTCTAACAGCAGTATAAATAGACACCCAAATGGCCAGTAAACGTATGCAAAGGTGTTCAACCTCTCTAGTAGTCAGGACAGTGCAAATTAGAACAAGTTTGAGAGCATTTCGCACTTTGCAGATTTGCAAAAATTCGGAAGTCTGCCATTATCAAATGTTGGCAAAATATGAAATTACAGAGTCAGGAATCTCTGGCTAAAGAATTCTAAGCACGCTGCTGGGAAGAAAAATGAAAAAACAAGTCCTAAACACAGAACCCCAAGGCCATTTTGCCCTTGAGGAAATAATGTCAGACTCTTGCTTAAGATTCAGGGAAGGAATGGTATTTACGCATGGAAGTGGAAAGAGGGATGTTTAGAGATTTTAAATCCTTCGACTCTTATTTCTTGAGAGTTAAATTTTTTCCCAGCTTTATTGAGATAGTACTAACATTTAACATATATTATTTTAAGGTATACAACATGATGATTTAATGCATGCAAATATTTTGTGAAATTATTATTACAGTAAGGTTAGTTAATACCTGCATCCCCTCACATAATTACCTTCGTGTGTGTGATGACTTAAGATCTCTGCTCTTAATGACTTTCAAGTATACAATATAGTATTGTTAATTAAAATCCCCGTGCTGTACATTAGGTACCCAGAACTTATTTATGCTGTAGTTGGAAGTTTATTCCCTTTGACCGCCTTCACCCATTTCCCAGCCCCTGGCCCTGGAAACCACTGTTCTACTCCCTATTTCTTTGAGTTTGGCTTTTTTAGACCCCACATGAGGGAGAGCACAGTCTGTGTTTCTCTGTCTGCCTTATGTCACTTGGTATAAGGCCCATCCATATTGTTGCAAAAGGCAGATCTCCTTCTTGCTTGTTGCCAAATAACATTGTACATACATTCCACACTTTCTGTCTATTCATCTGTTCAGAGAAACTTAGGTTGTTTCCATGCCTTGGCTGTGGTAAATAATGCTGCAGTGAACAACGGGGATGCAGATCTCTCTTCAAGGTAGTGATTTCATTTCTTTTGGATCAATACCCAGAAGTGGGATTGCCAGATCACATGGTAGTTCTGTTTTTAATTTTCCAAGGAACCTCCAGACTGTTTTCCAGAGTGTCTGCTCCAATCTACACTCCCACCAACAGTGCACAAGGGTTCCCTTTTTTTTTCACAGCCTCACCAATACTTTTATCTCGTATATTTTTGATGATAGCCATTGTAACAGATATGAGGTGGTGCCACATTGTGGGTTTGATTTGCATTTCCCTGATGATGAGTGATGTTATGGACCTTTTCATGTACCTGTTGGCCGTTTGTAAGTCTTCAAAGTATCTATTCAAGTTCTTTGCCCATTTTTAAATTGAATTCTTTGTAAAAGTTTCTACTCTTTGAAATAGTTCACTTGAAGTCTGTTTCCTGGGCTTCTTTATGATTAATATAATAATAAAATATAGATTTCACAATATATTATATTAAGAACTCAGAACCAAAATCTACTTATGTGCTGTTCACAAGATGCACACTTAAAATGATGAAGGACAGTAATAAACAGTGGGAAAATAGAGGTACTGATCACAGGTGAAGTTGGATCTAAAATAAAAACATTAATTGAGGCAAAGATACTGGGGTTTTTTTATTAAGAAGAAGAAGCCATCATGAAAGTATAGCATTCTGGAACATTTATGGGAATGAATAGAGTTACATCAGTATATGTGAAGAAACCTGTTTAAATTCCATAGAGAAACTGAAGGGAACACAATAGCAGTGGGAGCTGCTTTAACTCATTTTTCTTGAAATCTCACAGCTAGAGTAGTCAAAACAGTTGATTGAATAGACATATAGAGAAATGTGTATATTGGAGCATAAACACGATTTCAGATACACATGAACATTTTACAAAAACTCATCATACCCTAAGCCATAATGAAAACCCCAATACCAAAAAGATAAAATTCTAGGAGTCATGTTTTCTGACCATAATAACAAAAGAATATATTAAATGAAGACTCCTCTCCAAATAACTTAACGTAAAAAACAAACAACACTTCAGTTGTAGAATATATATTTTTATTTGGGGGGGGGATGAGTAGGGGCAGAGAGAGAGAGAGAGAGTCTCAAGCAGCCTCTATGCTCAGTGTGGAGCCCAACATGGGACAGGATCCCACCATCCCAGGATCATGACCTGAGCCAAAACCAAGAGTCGGATGCCCAACCGACTGAGCCACCCAGGTGCCCCATAGAATTAAAAAAAAAAATTAATGTTTATTTTTGAGAGAGAATGAGAATGAGAGCGAGAGTGAGCACAGGTGGGGGAGGGGCAGAGAGAGAGGGAGACAGAATCCAGAGTAGGCTCCAGGCTCTGAGGTGTCAGCACAGAGCCCGATGTGAGGCCCAAACCCATGAACTGTGAGATCATGACCTGAGCCAAAGCTGGACGCTTAACCAACTGAGCCATACAGGCAACACCCCCCCACCGCCCACCTAACACTGTAGAATATTTTTTAAAATATTTGTGTGGTATACAGTGAGGGAAAAATCATAGTTATGGAGCAGGGGTTCTCAACTTCAACACTACTGACATTTTGGGGTACATAACTCTTTGGGTGTGTGTGTATGGAGGGGGCATTCTACACATTGTAGGACATTTAGCATCATCCCTGACCTCTACCTGCTAGATGCTGGTAGCACCAACTACACACACACACACACACACACACACACACACACACACACACCAGTTGTGACAGCCAGAAATGGCTCTACATATTTCCAGATTTCTCTGCAAATGGTCCCTGTCTGAACCCTAGATAGTAATATTATTAGAAAAGAAAATCTGAGGGGCATCTGGGTGGCTCAGTCGGTTAAGCATCTGACTTTGGCTTTCAACTCAGATCATGATCTCATGGTTCATGAGTTTGAGCCCTGCATCAGGCTCTGTGCTGACAGCATGGGGCTTGCTCAGGATTCACTCTCCCTCTCTTTCTCTCTCTCCTCTCTCTGTCTCTGCCTCTCCCCTGCTTGTGCTCGCTTTCTCTTTCAAAATAAATAACTTAAGAAAATAAAATGTGAAAGTAAATAAATTATTTAATTTGAAAAGCTACATAAAAAGCAACTTATGATACCTGAGGTCAACAGTAATAGAGAGGAAAGCAAAGTTAATAATCAGAAAACTTGTCAAATTTATTTTTTTTTAATATAAGAACTGGTTCTTTGGTAGATAAACATATAAACTTTTTGAGAAGGAAATTTTAAAAAAGCAACATGCATTCACAGTATTGTAATTGGGAATGAGGATTTAACTACAAAAACTATAGAGTAGGTTAAAAATATGATAACATTATCCCAGTTATATGCTGTTAATGTTAAAATGTGGACAAAGTAGCCAGTTGAAGTATATATGTATGTAACTTACCAGAATTAACTAAAGAGAATATGGAAACTAAAATAACCACGGAAAATATTGTGAAAATCAGTCTTTCAAAAAGCACATAACACAAACGCCAACATTGGCCAAAGATAACCCCCCAGAAAATGGAAATGAGGACAAACCTAAAAAAGAAAGTTCCTCAGAACTGAGGACATACCAGACAAAATCAAACAAACACACATCCAGGCAAAGACGGCGATGTTCCGATCAGATTCCACTGAATTCAAGGCAAAAGGAGGCACTTTATAATAATAATAATAACATTCATGGGGCACCTGGGTGGCTCAGTCAGTTACGTGTCCAACTCTTGGTTTCGGCTGAGGTCACAATCTCACAGTTTGTGAGTTCAAGCCCCACATTGGGCTCTCTGCTGACAGTGCAGAGCTCGCTTGGGAGTCTCTCTCCCTCTCCCTCTGCCTCTCTCTCTGCCTCTCTCTCTCAAAATAAATAAATAAACTTTTAAAAATTTCATAAAAAACATTCAATCCATAATGAAGACAGTTTTTCCAACAAAAACCAACATTGAGCCCTGTGATGACAGCTCGGAGCCTGGAGCCTGCCTCAGATTCTGTGTGTGTCTCTCTCTGCCCCTCCCCTGCTCGTGCTCTGTCTCTGCCCCTCCCCTGCTCGTGCTCTGTCTCTCTATCTCAGGAATAAACATTAAAAATTTTTTTTATTTAATTAGAAAAAAAAGAAATTGGATTCTTTTGAGGAGAAAAAAAAACTCCCACATAATAAAATGGGAAATCCATGAACTTGCCTAATGAAGAGAACATAGGAGGAAAACAGCTCCTCAACATGAGAAATTAACAAAAGGAAAAATAACCACAGATGCAATGGAAATAAAAATAGGGGCGCCTGGCTGGCTCGGTCAGTGGAGCATGTGATTCTTGATCTCAGGGTTGTAGGTTCGAGCCCCACATTGGGTGTTGAGATTACTTAAAAATAAAATCTTTTAAAAAAAAGGAAATAAAAATAATTATAAGAGTATGCAGATTGTTATGCCTCACTCAACAGTGTGTGCGTGTATATATAAAATATTTAGGTGAAAAGAACACACCGTTCTACAGATGTATTTAGTATGAGAAATGCCTGTATGTAAAAATCAGGAGCTTTCTTATATTCCAAAAATAACAAGTTAGAAATATCATAGGGAAGATTTGATGAGAAAATTACTGACTTAGAGGAAGAAAAGTACAAAGCTTTATTAAGGGATTTATTTCTTCTATGTGTTTAACAAACACTTATACACAATATATGGCTTACTAGGGGCCAGGCACATTTTGTCCTACCCAAACCTAAAAGGTAGTTTTAATTATTATCTGCATTTTTTTGGATGAAGAAACTGAGGCACAGAGAGGTTACATAACTGGGCCAAGGTCACGCAGCTTAGAAGTGGCTGAACCGGGATCCAAAACACAGCCAGCCTCCAGCACCTGTGCTCTTTGCTGTAGCGCTGCATAGCAAGTAAATGAACAGACACACTGTGTTCTAGGAGGGAGGACTCAGTATCAGTAAATGGAAAATTATCAGTAAAATGATCAATTCACTGCTGGCCTGAGCTCTCTGGCGAGGGCTGAACTGCTAACCATCTGTCCAGGGTGAATGTCAACAGAAGGCAAACCGTCAGGGGGCTGCAGGCTGCCCCCGGGTGCACCGAATCTCACCCCTGCCCACCCCCCGACCCCACCGCTGGAGCCTGGGGAAGCCCAGCTGGGAGTGGAGCCCCCCAGCCTTCTCCTCTGCATGCCGCTGCTCTGAGTCCCACGGTGCAGAGGTGATGGTGGCCGGCGGGTCCTCCCTAGCTCACAATGCCCTGTCCTATTCTCTTAGATCCAGGAGATGGTCCACTCGGAGGTTGCTGCCTACGACTCGGGCCGGCCCGGGCCCCTCCTGGGCCGCCCGGCGATGCTGGCCAGCCACATGAGTGCCCTCAGCCAATCCCAGCTCATCTCTCAGATGGGCATCCGGAGTGGCATCGCCCACAGCTCCCCGTCACCCCCAGGGAGCAAGTCAGCGACGCCGTCTCCCTCCAGTTCAACTCAGGAGGAGGAATCAGAAGCGCATTTCAAGGTAGGGAGGGTGGAGATGCAGAGCCCTGATGCCCTCCTGTCAGCAAGTGGGTGGGCCCTGCGTGGAAATTGGCATCACCTACCTCTAGACAAGACTAGAAGGGTCTAACTGTACCCTTTGCTGGAAGACACGGAGGAGGAAAATCAGCAGGTAGAACGGGGCCCACTGGCTGGAACGCCTGGGCAGTGGGGATGGTGGTGACTGGAACTCGGGATACCTGGCTTCAGCTGCTAAATTTGCTGAGCATCTTTGACAAGATCCTCAGGGTCACATCTTAGGGCCACATTGGCCTTTTAGGAGAAAATGTGCTGATAAAAATGGGTGGCCCAGCAGAAGGCATCTCTGGACCACACTGACCACAGGATGGGGCACTAAAAACGAACACCACCACCCCAGTCACTGGGGACACGCCCCCCCCCCAACATCCCTGGAGTCGTGGGTGGTCCTGCCTCTTAAGAACAGGTCGGAGGGGAGAGGTCACCAGCTGTCCAGGCTTGTCCTTTCTTCGCACTGACAAATGCCCCTGGCTGTTGGAAAGCATCTTGTTTTACTGGGGCCGAAAACAGAGGCCCAGAAGGGCCCAGGATGGAAGCTGTCACTGGGAGCCTCCCAATGAGCCCGTGGCAGAATAAACTTGATCCCACCACTTCCGCCTCCCTTCCTTCTTCATAAGGGCCTCTCACCCCTTTCCACACGGTGGCCCTGCAGACGCCTGGGAGCAGGAGCCATGGCGCCTGTCCCCTCTAGCAGAGACCCTGACCTCCTGGGCTTGGGCGGGGCGGGGGGGGGGGGGGCAGGGGGAGGCGCATCTGGACCCGGTTCAGCTTCATCCTCAGGATAATTTGGTTTCTGCCGTAGGCCAGACAGGAGCCGTTTTTATTTTATTTTTTATTTAACGGACACTTGGGGCCAGACGCTGTTCTAAGCACATAACAAGTATGCAGCCATGTAATCCTCACCACAGTCCTGGCGGTAGGTGCCATCATCTGTCTCCCGTTGGCCGATGGGAAAACTGAGGCCCAGAGAGATTGTGTAACTTCTCCAGCGTCACCAAAACAGGATTCAGACTGAGGTGGTCACAGTCTGGCTCCAGCTGATGTGCTCTTGGCCACCTGTAGTGCCCTGTCATCTCTTCCTCATCCAGCGGTGTATCGCATCCCTCCTCCTGCTAGAGCCTCTCCTGGGGTGGACACGACCGGGCCCGGAGGGTGGCCAGCTGCACATAGAGGCAGGAACAGAACAGGCTCTGCTGCAGACTGCCCCTCACTGTCCTGCAGACTCGGAGGCCTGAATCTTGTCTAGTGGCCCACGGTTTCCCTATCAGTTCCCGGCGTCACTTTCATCTGCTTGGTGCAGGCTGACAGTCCTCATTGCAGGATCCAGGGCCTTTGACCAAAGTTCCTGGTCCCTCCTGTGTGGCCTGAAGGGTCCTTTTGGGGGCCTGCTGAGGTCTGTGGTGAGCATCCCTATACTGTACCCATCCTGCAAGCCCTGAGTCCGACACTCACGGGATTGCAGTCCTGGAGTCTGATTGCTCCTGAAGGCCAGGTGTCCAGAGTGAGGCCACACCCAGCGAGTCACATAACCCCTTTCCCATCCAGCCATGTCACAGGGCCCCCGGGGACTATGCCCCCTGCCCCAAGTTGCACACCTGAAAATTGGCCGGAGACACTGATCTTCTGTGGTTAAGGATCACCTTTGGGGATGATTTGTGATCACAAGAAAGGAGAGCTGTTAAGAAAAATATATATAAAACTTGGAAATCGGGCCCTGAACAACAGCTGCATGCTCTTTCAGTGGCGTACCACAGCATTGTCCAGCAGGCTTGCTCCAGAATTACCGGTCCTCTGGGAGAATGTGCCGCTGTTGTGATTCATTACTCATGATCCATTAGGGGACTTTACACCCTGTAAAGTCAGATGTTAACTTGGGAAAGAAGTGGTAGAGATGTAAACTGTTTTCCTCTGATTACAAGGCAAATTAATTTTTCCCTGTAGAGATGCAAATGACTTCTGCCCCGTAGAAAAGATTAAAAGCCCCCAAAGCGATAGTTTCATTACTCTGTAGGGCAGTTTTGCTTGTATTTCTTTGAATCAACTTTGCTGCCTTGCTGATTTTCATTAATGAGTTAAGCACAAACCCCGGAGTTCCTGGCTCCTACCCAGCCTGTGCGTATGTCTGTTGCCTCCCTCACCTAGAGAGTGAGGAGCATGACCATGTGTTCAAGCCCAGGGTGGTGGCCAGCCCACCACTGCCCATGCATGCATGGAGTCAGACAGGGAGGTGGTGGGGTGCTGAGGAAGGTCCCCTCTGCCTCAGGCTGGGGTGGGTAACCTTTGACAGGAGGCCCCCAGCTTCTCTGTTTTTCTGACTCCTCTCACCTGTGCAGATGTCCGGAGAGAAGAGACCCTCGGCTGACCCAGGAAAAAAGACCAAGAACCCAAAGAAGAAGAAGAAGAAGGACCCCAACGAGCCTCAGAAGCCTGTGTCGGCCTATGCGCTCTTCTTCAGAGACACTCAGGCCGCCATCAAGGGACAGAACCCCAGTGCCACCTTTGGAGATGTGTCCAAAATCGTGGCCTCTATGTGGGACAGCTTGGGAGAGGAGCAGAAGCAGGTGAGTCTCTGTCCCTTTTGGGACCGTCCCTCGAGGCTTTGAGGCCCTGGAGCCAGTGACAGACTTGGAATGTCTGAAACCAGGAAGACGCTCTTACGGAGGTCTTTTCCTGGACTCAGTTTGCCCATCTGTAAGCTGGGAAGCTATTCCAGTTCTGCTGTTTGCCAGCTGCGTTCTCTAGTGACTTAACTGTCTGGATTTCGGCTTCCTCATCTGTAAAACATGAATAAGCATTTCCATCCGTCTTGTCGCTCCAACTGTGTGAGTCTGGAGTCCAGACCAGAGCTTCCTCTCCTACCTACCATGTGCCCATGGCTCCTCTCTTGGGCGTCCAGGGAGGATAGGGAGCAGAACCAGCCCTAGGCAGATTCCAGTTACCAGCTTCGGGACCTCGGGCTGATCGCCGGAGCCCTCCCCAGTGTTGCCCATGTCTTGAATCTTTCAGGCCTACAAGAGGAAGACCGAGGCAGCAAAAAAGGAGTATCTGAAGGCTCTGGCAGCCTACAGGGCCAGCCTCGTATCCAAGGTAACACCCTGGACCGTGGGCCCGGCCGTGATGAGGGTGGCACCCCCCAAGGGATAGAGCAAGAACTGAGGCCCATGGGAACGGTCAGAGCTATAGTTTGTGGAGAGAGTGGATAAGACCAATGTGGTCACTTCTCCGTTGTGCCTACTATGTGCTGCGCTCATGCTGAGCACTTTACATGTATCTTGTTTCATTTAATTCTTCCAAGAACCCAGCGTTCAGTGAGGTTAAGCAACTTGCCTGACATGATGAGCACAGGGGCGTTGTCTGAAAGCTATCCTAGAGGACATGGCAGGTGGGTTAGGCCCTAAAGCATCAAGTGGAGGGAGGGGGGTGTTCCAAGTTGAGGGAACAGCACATGCAAAGGCATAGAGGCCGTAGAGGAGCATAAATAGAGGATGTCCCAGCTGGATGGTGCTGGCCTCACGGGCCAGGCTGAGGAGTATGGGCCTCATGGGCAGGGAAACCCCAGGGATTAGTGCAGGAGGTGGTTGGATGGTCAGAGCCAAGTGCACTGAGGACCCAGAATTACCTCCGGTTAGCCCATAGCTCCCTGCCAAGGGTTCAGAGAGCCAGCCAGGGGCCATGGCAGTGGTTTGCAGACCCCGCTGGTCTCATGGCCCCAAGTTCTGGCTTATCCATCTTCCCCAGAATAATTGGTGTCTGTCTTCTTGCAGAGCTCCCCAGACCAGAGCGAGACCAAGGGCACTCAGGCAAACCCGCCGGCCAAAATGCTGCCACCCAAGCAGCCCCTTTATGCCATGCCGGGCCTGGCCTCCTTCCTGACGCCATCGGACCTGCAGGCCTTCCGCAGCGGGGCCTCTCCCGCCAGCCTTGCCCGGACGCTGAGCTCCAAGTCACTGCTGCCTGGCCTCAGCGCGTCCCCGCCACCGCCCCCCTCCTTCCCTCTCAGCCCTCCACTGCACCAGCAGCTGCCGCTGCCGCCCCATGCCCAGGGTGCCCTCCTCAGTCCGCCTGTTAGCATGTCTCCAGCCCCCCAGGCTCCTGTCCTGCCCACCCCCATGGCACTGCAGGTGCAGCTGGCTATGAGCCCCTCACCTCCAGGACCACAGGTAAGGACGGCCCAGTAGGAACATGCCCTTCAGGACCCCTCGTGGGGAAGGGAGGTGGCTTGGGATTTCAGATACTGGCCCTGCCCCTCACCAACCTAGGCTCCTTACCTCTCTCTGAGCCTCAGTCACATCTATGAACTGGCTCTAGCATACCTTCCCCGAGATATACCGGCTACAGTGAACAGTTGACAAGTTCCCAGACAGATGCTTTGGATCCTTAGGATGTCCCAGGCCCTCCTCTTCTCCTCTGTCCATTTCTGCTCTCTGGCCCGAGGGGCTGAAAGTCATGCAGCTTCTGCCAGACCAGCCCCAGCCCCTGACTCTCCCCAGCGCCTTCAAAGTCTGACCCCACTGATTGTTCCACAGATACTCTTACGAGACTTGTGTGGCTCAGCACGATAACTCCATTTTATAGACTGGGAAACCAAGGCCAGAAAAAGAAAGGCCCCGAAAGCAAGAGTCCTTCACCCCGCTGATGCAGCTAGGAGAAAGGTTGAATTTTCCAGAAGGTGCTCCACTAGGGAAAAGGAAGAAGCATTCCGGGCAGAGAGGCAGAGTGGAGGTTTTGTAGAGGCCAGAGGAAGTGTCTCCGTGAACACCCTCAGGCACATAGAGTTCCCATCCCCCACTCGCTGCTGGAGATGTGCACCCCATTTTCTCCCCTTTGCTCACCTGCCTCCTTTCCCCTGGGCAGGACTTCCCTCACATCTCCGAGTTCCCCAGTGGGTCCGGATCCCGCTCACCCGGCCCGTCCAATCCCCCAAGCAGCAGCGGAGACTGGGACAGCAGTTACCCCAGCGCGGAGTGTGGCGTCAGCACGTGCAGGTGGGTCCTCGCCCTGGCCTCCGCCGCAGCCCCGGGGCTGCCAGGGGACGGGAGGGGCAAGGCTCTGCGGGTCACTGTCAGCCCTGCGGGAGTGCCCCGGGGGTGCCCGCAGTCTTGCGAGAAGACACAGGACGAAGCAAGACCCCAGAAGGACTCCGCTGGTCTGACGCCAGGGCCTGGGAGACGGGGCCAGCTTCAGTCTTCCTTTTCCTCCTTCCGTCCTGGTTGTCTCACCGGTGCCACCATGTGACACTCACCGATGGCTCCTCTGTCCTCAGTCAGGTTCCCTGCAAGCAGAGCTGATGCGGGTGCCTTCGATGGTGCCGAGGGAGAGCTTGTGGGAGAAGGGAAGGGAGAGGGGCAGGACAGGGCCCCGGAGGGAGCTGAGAGAGCTCAGCCACAGACTCACTTCAGCCTGATCCACCGTGAGCTCGGAGCTCGGCCACAGATGGCCCAGCAAACTTGGTCCCGCTCTGAGGTTAGGGCTTTTTGTACCCATGTCTGTCAGCCATTGGCTCTGGGCTGCCCCAGGGGGTGTGGCCCCCAGGCAAGACAGGTCTCGTCCACCCCCCCCGGGCAGCTCTCTGGGGAGGGCAGGAGAGGGGGTCTGGGGGAGGCACGAGCAAGAAGGGCCAAGGGGCCAACACGGGGAGCCACAGACCTTACTGGTACCCCTACCGCCCGCTGCAGCCCAGCACCCCCTCTGACACCCCCCCCCCGACTTGGCTGGTCCCTGGTCCTCATGTGAACCTCGTTCTCCGACCTCCCCTCCCATCCTTCATTCTCAGCCTCTTAGCCTGTCAATGCCACGCTAACTTTCCTTCCTCTAGAAGGTCTTCCTGACCCAAGAGACAATGACCCCTCATTTCAGAAAGGGAAATGGGGTACGGATGGCACCTTATTCCTCTACCCACCAGCCCTGACTGCCATCCCCTGGCAAGAACTAACCCTGTGGCCACACCCTGGGTATGTGGTCCCAGCAGCAGCCCCACACCCTGGAAAGTCTGGATGGTCATGTTTGGTGGACAGGAGGTGCTCTCTGTTGCCAGGCTCCAGCTGCGCCTAAGCCTGGCTGTCGGCCTCTCTGTTCCTCACCGGGCCAAGCCCGCCAGGGAGCGAGCAGACAGGGCTCGTGCCCCGCTGCTGAGGGCCAGTGCCCAGCCACAGACTCTGCCTGGGTGGGCAGACTGCGCTCAGCGGGAATTCCTGTCCCCCTACCTGGGCAGGTGCAGACCCTCCCTCCACGGGCTCCCTTCCCAAGAGTCAGAGTGTGGGGCTGGGGGCTCTATGATGGACATTAGGGAACGCGTCTGAGCTTCCCCCCAACACGGAGGGCAGCCCACAGCCGTGCCCTATTTTACTTATGTTTTAAGTGGAGGTAGAGCTGGCGTATTAGTTTCAGGTGTACCACAGAGTGACTGAATCAGACTTGGGCTTCCTGGGAGATGATCACCACAGAGAGTCTAGGTAACATCTGTTGCCACTCAGAGTTACAGATTCTTTTCTTGTCCGGAGAACCTTTCAGATCTACTCTCTTAACTTCGAACTGGAAGTTTATTTATACCTTTGGAGCCTTCACCCATTTTACCCATCCCCCCCGTCTCTGGCACCCAGTAGTCTGTTCTCTGTGTCTATCAGCTTGGTTTGGGGTTTGTTTAGACTCGACATGTAAGTGAGATCATCTGATACTGGTCTTTCTCATCTTTCTCGGACTTATGTCACTTGGCACAAGGCCCTCAAGGTCTCCCGCTCTCACAGATGGGCATCCTATTTGTAAAAAAATTTTTTTAATGTTTATTGATTTTTAAGAGACAGAGTGTGAGCAGGGGAGGGGCAGAGAGGGAGGGAGAGATAGAATCCGAAGCAGGCTCCAGGCTCCGAGCTGTCAGCATGGAGCCCGATGCGGGGCTTGAACCCATGAACCGTGAGATCATGACCTGAGCCGAAGTCGGATGCCTGACTGACTGAGACACCCACGCGCCCTGAGCGTCCTATTTTAAAAACACAGAAGGCACCTTCCTGCCCTCCTCGGATTCCATGTGGAATTTACAAATGGAAACCGACTCCACACGGACCTGAGAGCTGGGGTGTGGTTGGAACACCTTCTCTGAAGGACAGGCGCTCGCAGCCTCCTTCCCCCAGCGCTGAGGACCTCATGGTCCCCAGCCGGGGTTCCAGGAGGGGAATTTGGTTCTGCCTGGTGGCCCATCAGGGAGGGACCAGTGGTCTCCAGAGGGGCAGCGCATCCAGGGTGAGGGTGAAGGCTAGCAAACAGGTGGCCTGGCACCCTCCGCTCCAGGCCGTGCGTGCGTTCAGGTCCCTGGGAGCTGGAGGGCGCCTGGCTGGGCTCCCCCCCCCCCCCCCCGCTCTGACAGCCCCTCCTCTCTCCCCAGCCTGCTCCCCAGGGATAAATCGCTCTACCTCACCTAATCCCGCCTCCCCTCTCCTCCCTGAGGCTTGCTGGAGGGGCACTGCTCCGAGCCTGAAGGGCCCACAGCAGAAGGGGAGCCTTGGCAGGAAGCGGGGTGACCGGAAAGAGACGGCAGTGACACACGGACGCCCCGGGGCCTCGTCTCTTCCTCCACCTCACACCAGACTCTGCAGAGGCAGCCCGCCGCCCCGCCGCCAGCCCAAAGAACCTGCAGGAACCTTCTGCCCCCGACCTGCTTGCTCCAGGGTTACCGTGGACCCCGCTCCTCGCCCTGCACGCCATACTCTGCATCTGGACGTCTGGCCCCAGCCCAGGCTCACGTGGGCTGCCCCCGGAGGGGTCGCCTTCTGACAGAAACCCACCCCCAGATGCACGGGCCCGGGGCCGCCCGGCCACAGACGTGCACATGCGGTTTTACAGTGTGAACAAAGATTATGAAACGTCTAGACTATTGGCTCCACGTAAGTAGTTGACTAAGTGTTTTAGAACCGTGAAGACAGCTGTGAGATTATTTTGTGGGGGAGGGGAGTAGTTTCCTTTTAAGGTGACAACCATTTTCTATGACCCTTAACACATTTTTGTTTAAGTCTTCTCTTATGGGAGAGGTGCACCAAGCAGCGGCCAAACCGGCTCCCCGCCTGTACAGCACGTGCCGGACGACTTGTAGCCACACTGGGAGACGTTGCGCTTTTTTTCTTAACCCTACGTCCGTCTATTTAAAATTGCCAACACCGACCTTTGTCTATTTATGGAGAAAAGTTGAGAACAGAAATGCAGTCTATCATCAAGTGTGTGTGGTTTTCGGGTTCGGTTTGGGTTTTGGTTCTTAGTGTTGTTTGCAGCTGTTCCCTGGCCCTGGCGGGTGTCCGTCCCGGCGCCCAGTGCTTCTCTCCGTTCCTTTCTAATAAAACTTCCGAAAAGTTGAAACTCGGTCTGTTCCTTCATGTGCTTGGCAAGCCAGACCCAGGCCTTCCGAGGTGCCTTGTGGCAGCAGCTCTGCCCTCGACGTCAGCGGGATCTGGGCCCAGCGTCATCTGCCGTTTACTCGCCCGGAGGGGAGGGTCTGTGTGGACGACTGCGCCTCCGTGTCGCGTCTGCAGAAGTAGGACAGCAGTGGCGCCCACACACGCCTGCTGGTGACGATGGCGGTCAACGGGGGCGGGGGGGCTGGCCACACAGGGCGCATCTGCCTGGGGGAGGCGAGAGCTGGGTTCGGGGAGCCCTGAGGATGCTCCCAACCTGAATGTAAGGGGCAGCCCAGACAAGGGCGTCTAACCCAGATTTCCCAACAGATGTTCAGTGGTGATACCAAAAAAAAAAAAAAAAGTAACAATTATGTGACTATTTTAACTGTATCTGGAAAAATCACGGTTTCTTGGTATAGAGGAGCCCTCCCATCCCCACCCCCACCCCGTAGGCTCTCAGGGCCTCTCCCTCTGCCACCACCCATCACCGTCACCTCCCTTCTCCCAGATAACAGCCCCGGGGCTGGGGCGCAATCTCTCTGTGAGCAGTTTCCTTACTGGAGGGCATTTTGTAATCCACTTTGGAAAAAGAAAAAAGAGAACCAAACCAACAACAAAAACAACATGCTGTCATGTCAGTAGCATCATTGCGATGCGAAGCATAAATATTTCATGTGGTTACAATTTCCTTTCCTGTGTGGAGCTTGTCAGTAACACGGTGATGACTTAGTTTAATATTCGACTCTTGCTTCTACATTTGAGAAAACAGTGTCATTGGGATCCACACAGACAACCCAAAATAATGAGTGTAAAGCTCTCAGGTTCTTGCCGGCCCCCCATTGCTGCCCTGGCCTTTGGAGGTGTCCACGTGCCAAGGCTGACCTCTCCATTGCAACGGGCGCTCCGAGATGCCCAAGCGGAGTCTAAATACCCTGCCTGCAGATGTCAGGGGTTGTCCGGTGGCACCCCCAATCTGCCAACGCCAGTCTGCATCTGGACCTTAGAGCGGTGCCCCTGACATTGTAAGGACCTTCAGCCCCTGCAGCCCATCCGCCCTGTCCATGGAGCCGACCCTTCCAGGTGTCATGCACCTGCTTCAGATTTTTCCACCTCCTCCTGCAGACAGACTGGAATCCCAGCAGAGGCACAGCTTGGGCAAAGGCCAAGCCTCCAGACCCCAGAGGAAGGGGTGGCTGGTCCCAAGAGTGTCCAGCACTAATCCCTCCCTGGGATTCCACATTAGATTGGAAGATGGACAACACGGCATGGAGGGGCCTTCCAATTACTCTTTAATTAAAGAGTCCACAATGTGGGCACCTGGGTGGCTCAATCGGCTAAGCGACTGTTGATTTCAACTCAGGTCATGATCTCGCAGTTTATGAGTTCGAGCCCCCCGTGACAGGCTCTGTGCCGACAGTGTGGAGCTTTGCTTGGGATTCTCTCTCTCTCCCTCTCTCTCGGCCCCTCCCATGTGCTCTTACGCTCTCTCTCTCTCAAATAAATGAACTTTGATAAAAAAAAAAAAAGAACTAATCATGGTCAACAGTCCAGTTATATCTTAAAAAAAAAAAAAAAAAAAAGACAAGTCGCCTGGATGGCTCAGTTGGTTAAGCATCCAACTTCAGCTCAGGTCAAGATCTCACGGTTCGTGGGTTCAAGCCCTGCGTCAGGCTCGGTGCCGACAGCTCAGAGCCTGGAGCCTGCTTCAGATTCTGTGTGTGTCTCCCTCTCTCTCTCTCTCTCTGCCCCTCCCCTGCCGGCACTCTGTCTCTCTCTCAAAAATAAACAGTTAAAAAAAAAAAAAAGAGTCCACTGTGCTGAAATTCAGTGTGTTCATTCAGCAAGACTAAAAACAGGTGAGCGGTTACTTTCTGCCCCAGCTGAGCACCGGGGATGCCTGGGGAATCACACACAGATTCCACCCCTAGGAGCTCCCTAGCTGTGGTAGCAGAGAAGGAAAATGGTAATAGCTATAAAAGTATAAGTGTATAGGGGCGCCTGGGTGGCTCAGTCGGTTGAGCGTCCGACTTCGGCTCAGGTCACGATCTCACTGTTCGTGGGTTCGAGCCCCGCATCGGGCTCTGGGCTGATGGCTCAGAACCTGGATCCTGCTTCCGATCCTGTGTCTCCCTCTCTCTCTGCCCCTCCCCCATTCATGCTCTGTCTCTCTCTGTCTCAAAAATAAATAAACATTAAAAAAATTAAAAAAAAAAGTATAAGTGTATATTATAAACCATAAAAATATAAAATTCACAATACTATGTGACGAGTACGAAAAGGGGCCGGGAGAAGGCAGAAGAGGGGCCTCCAGGCTAGCCAGGGTCCGCAGCGTCTTCCTGGGGGAGGCGGTATCTGGGCTGCGCCCCATCCAGTGACCGGGACTGAGCCAGAGCACTGACATGTGGTTCTAGAGTGCTGTGCTTTCCTGATTCACGACCCCCAGAGGCCGTGGCTCTGTGATTGTGATTCTCTGTGATTGTGAATCCCAAAGAATTCTCTCTGGAAGAAGCTGAGGCTGAGTCCACAGAGCTGCGTGGGGATCTCAGAGGCAGGAACAGGGGCGGCTGTCCTCAGGTTGAAGGTGAACCTCAGGCGCAGTGCATGTTCTCACCTGCCGGGGTCTGGGCCAACCGGGCTCCCTGTACGGTGGGGGTGGCTGAGGGTGTCGTGCATGCGGAGGTGGTGTGAGCGTGGGTAACGTGCCCCTGTGTGTGGGTTGTGTGTAGGGTGGCGAGGTGTGCACGTGTGGTGTGTCTGTATCTGCAGGCTTGTGCTGCGCACCTGTAGGTCTGCGGGGTGCCCGTCTGTGCGGTGTGCTTGTGAGTACAAGATGCAACGTGCATGCGGTGTGTGTATGTGTAGTTGGTGCGCATGTAGGAGAGGACACACGTGTGCACTGTGCCCAAAACACAAATGCATGCACACACATCAAACTCACATGGGGGCACATTACACACGCCTGCACCCTATGAGCACACATGTGCACGTGCACACACATCACACGCATTCACGGTACATAATGCATAGCACGTGGACGTGCACACCAGACACATCACATACCACATGCACACGACGCCCATGCACACATGTATGCTACGTGTGCATGCATATCATGCAACGACACCACACACATGAGCATGTGCACGCGTACATCACACATATGCACACTACGTTCAAACACACAAACCCACCGTGCACATGCATACAAATATCTTCCTTTCACCCACCCGGTGGACACACAAGTGCATATATATATATATATTTTTTTTTTAAAGGGGGCAGAGAGCCTGAGGGGGTGAAGAGCAGAGGGGGAGAGAGAGAGAGAATCCCAAGCAGCCTCCATGCTTAGCATGGAGCTCGTCATGGGGCTCTATCCCACAACACTGGGATCACGACCTGAGCCAAAATCACACGCACAAACCACACAACTGCACATCCTCACGCACGGCACATACATATCCATGCATAAGTTAATGTGGGAATGAAATGTTCTTGAGGGGCGCCTGGGTGGCGCAGTCGGTTAAGCGTCCGACTTCAGCCAGGTCACGATCTCGCGGTCCGTGAGTTCGAGCCCCGCGTCGGGCTCTGGGCTGATGGCTCAGAGCCTGGAGCCTGTTTCCGATTCTGTGTCTCCCTCTCTCTCTGCCCCTCCCCCGTTCATGCTCTGTCTCTGTCCCAAAAATAAATAATAAACGTTGAAAAAAAAAAGTAAAAAAAAAAAAAAGAAATGTTCTTGAAAATTTGGAAGAGTTCACATGCAACGAATCTGGCACACAGTTATAGGTTCGGGGGCTTTAAAAAACCTGCCCAGCACCTCCGTTATTACACAGCTCTGCTCCCTAAACCTCCCCAAATGAATAACCCCAAAGCCACCAGAGGCAGAAGGGCAGTCACTCAGAAGTGGCGCGCGGTGGTGAGGAGGGAGGCGGGGCGGAGGGCACCCCTGCAGACTGCGGCTCGGCTGCCCGCTGTCTGTGTGCCACGTCCCCCTTCCCGCGTCCTGCAGTATTAACTGTGGGTCAGCGTCCCCTGCTTCCGAGGTGCCGTCACGTAAGCTAACGCTCACTGCTGGACCAAGCCGTGTACCTGAATCTTATTTTTTCCTTGAATAATTTTCTGCTTTTGCTTCTCATTTCTCGAGTGGTCACTTTCCCAGTCTCTGCCACACAAGCCTCTGGGACCTCACGGCCCTGTGACTCACTCTGCCCGTGCTCGGATGCTGGTGCCAGTCTGTCCTCTTTCTGGAGGTGGCCTCGCCCTGAAGCTTCCTTTCTGTGCTTGTGATGCACAAACCCCTCTGCTCTCGCCCACCAGAGGGTCCTCTTCTTTCTGGGTTCCATCGAGCCCTCTCTCTGGCGTCGCTTCTCCGTGGTGGCGGGGCGTATCTGCCCCTGGCTTTCTCAGAAAGGGCAGATGGAGAATAAAGGTGCAGTTCCGCCATCATTTTCATTCTCCCTGCGCCCCCGGCCCCTGGTTTGACTGGGTGAAAGTGTCTAACTTTCTCTGCGACCCAAGGCACTGCTTCATGGCCTCCTGGTCTCCAGCTTTGCTGCTGGGGAGACTGCTGTCATCCGCTTCTCAGCTCTTTGTCACTTCATGTTCCCCCTTCCCTGGTAGCTTTCAGATTTTCTGTCTCTACATCTCGAGACGGCCCAATGGTGCACATTTTGAGGGTCTTTGCTGTGCCGGCCCTGAGTGGGCCCTTCCAACCTGCAGCGAGCTAATACGGCATCTCGCCTCCAACTTCGGTCTTACAGACCGTATTTTTTGTAGTCAGAAGGCAGGAACTCGGCTTCCTGGCGCTCTTGTCCATGAAGAAATGGTAGCGCCCATCACTAATGGGAGGAGGACGTGGGGGACAAAGCACTTCAAGTAATTGTGCCCTGGAAGTGTCTCGTGGGGGTGGGGGCTGGGAGGACGGGGTCATGCTCCCTCATCTTCCTCTCTCAGGCTGGCCCTTGGCCAGACTCACATCCTCAGCTCAGCCAGCCCTTGTCTAAGCCCCCGGCCGGCCCACCTTCCATGAAGACAGAGGACCAGTTTGCTAGGGGCGCCAAAATGAAACACCACAGACTGGGTGGCTTACACAACAGACATTTATTTTCTCACAGTGGAGCCTGGAAGTCCAAGATCAAAGTGTCGGCAGGCTTGGTTTCTTCCGAGGCTCCTCTCTTTGGCTCGCAGATGGCTGCCTTATCTCGTGTCCTCACCTTGTTTTTCCTCTGCACACAAGAGCCCTTAGCATCCCCCCCGTGTGACCAGATTTCCTCTTCTTATAGGGACACCAGTCCAATTGGATGAGGGCCCACCCTAATGGCCTCATTTTGCCTTAATCACCTCTTTAAAGGCCTCCTCTCTAAAGATGGTGACCTTGTTAGGTACTGGGGCTGAGGGCCTCGACATAGGAGTTACAGGGGAGACACAGGTCAGCCAGAACAGACAGAGTGGTTGGTACTGATTAGAAATCCCACAGTGAGGGTTAAGTCCACTCACCGGTTCAAGGGCCAGGCGAAAGGGAACTGTAAGGACACAAACTGGGAAGGATTCCGTCCGGGCGCATAAAACAGCCAGATCACTCCACTGGGAGAAGGCTGCGAAGTCCAAATGTGCCTCGTCTGCCTCCAGCTCACCATCGCCCGTCCCAGGAGACCCACGCATCTGATGGTGCCTCGCGTGCTGGAATGACTCAGAGAACGTTTCCTCGCCTGTCAGGGGAGAGCGCTGAAGGACAGGACTGCCTCCCACATCCCTGGCATGACACTGGGCCACAACCTCTTGTCATCTCCCCCGGGTGCCTCCCCAAACCAGATCTGATTCCAGTCCATGAAATGTTATGAGTGCAAATGCAAATGACCTCAGAGTCGGGCAGGTAACATAAACAAAGGACTGAGACAGGATAACAGGCCAGGGCGCGGCCGAATGGAAGGTGCCCTGCCAAAAAGCATTCAAACTCAGGGTGTCTGAGGACACCGCGCTGACCAAAGCACAACGAGCTTGCCAGCCCAGTGCAGCCTCCAGGCAGTTCGCGCCTCCTACGAGGAGACGGTGAAGAGATGGGCCTTGAAGACAGACCTGGTTTTGAACTTTAGCCTCGTAGTTGCAAAGCACAGTGGTGTTTCAAATCACAGAGCTGGTGTGAGGAAAATATGAATTAATGTATGTAAAGTGCTTAGTGCAGGGCCTGGCACATAGTAAGTGCTTAATTTATAGTAGCTGTTATTACTGTGGTTAAGTCGGAGGATAGCAACGGTGATGAATTTTGTGTAAAAGCATCCTGCCTTCTCAAGAGCACATCTGTGAGACCGCATGTGTGAGGCCGTGGCGCCCCCAGGTGGTCAACATTGATAACTGCAGTGCAGTGGAACAGGCCGAAGAAAATGGTTAGGGGCCAAGTTAAGCTTTAGGGTGAGACAACGGGTTTGCGTCCAGTTCTGCTGTGTGCAAGTAGGTGACGGGCATTCACCTGCACTCTCACCCTCCGTGTCTCTACCTCCAGCAACTAGAATCCCATGGAGCGGCCCTAACAACTTAATAATACCGTCCGCCATGCAAGGGATATGAATATCCCCTAGTAAGTGCTGGCCATGAACCTAGCATGATCCTGCCGCGATGCCAGCACGACGGCAGCGTGAGCCTAGTGCTCAGAACACCACCGGCCCCACACTGCCAACATCCTTCCATCTTGTGGGAAGGAGAAGGTGGATGCCCCTTTGTTATTTACTTTTCTTATTGGGTCGAGCTGACGGGTGACTCTGAGTCCCTGACCAAAAAGAAACGCCCCCTGTGGATACCTGAAATCTCACTGGAGCCAAGTATTCTTTTGATAACTTTTGATAACGCATTGCTCCATCCAGACTTTTTTACAGTGACAATTCCCCTGTAACTTGCAAATGCCCAGATGAGGATGACGGTGCACCGGCCGCTTTCCTCCCAGACAAGAGAGGCCCGGGGGAGACTGGGGGTGAGGGACGTGTTGTGTTGTCATGATCTCTAGAAAGACCCCCACTCCACACACACACCTTTCACCCCACTTGCTTTTCTGTCCCCACAGGCGACTTCCTTCCTTCCTAGAGACCAGAAGGGGATGAGGGGACCGCTAAGGGAGGCCTTCCTAGAGCGGGAGGCCTGCCCTCCAGCTGTCGAGCCATCCCCAGGAGGTGGAGGACCGGAGGCCAGGCCTGGGCTTGGGCTGCATTTCCCTCTGGCCCAGCCACCCCCACACCAGCCCCACTCACGCCTCCTCCCTGGGCTTGTTTTCCAGCAAACTGAAGTTCCTTCTGCCCAGATACCCAGAGAGGCCTCTGCTTGCTCCCTGAGCATCCTTTCCTACCGCCCTGGAAGATTCCTGCCAAGACCCTAAGGTAGTGGTCAGTGATCATAGGCCCTGGCAACGCCCACAGGGTGGTTTCAAGTTCCCCTTTGGCACAAGACACCTTAAATGAACGCTGGACGTGGCAGACGACGGGAGGCGCTTCCCGGAGCTGCGGCTGGCCAGGACTGGGACGGTCTGTGTGCGGCACCTGAGCCACCAGGGGGCGCCCGACTCTGACCAACCTTCCCTGACTGGGAGACTCCAATGGGGGCTCGGGAAGGAGCCTTCTTTATCTTATCTTTTTTACCCCTTTCCCACCCCCCTCCCCCGCCCCGATGAGACTTCTTTTCAAACCATCCAAGGCGATTCTAATGCAGTCATCCCTCTGCCCCTACCCCTCGCTCCCACATCCTACACACCCCCACCCCCACACATCCCCACCCCTTTGGGACTCCTGGGGTCCTCCATCAAAATGCAAGAGGGCTTTTGAGAGGGCTTGGGCAGTACTGTGGTGTGCAGCCATGATGACCCATGTCTCCAGCTCTCCACTTCTCTCTCGGCTGGGCTTTACTACATAAGCGTCGACATTTTGCGGAATCCTCACTGCAGTTGGACATAGCTATTATTATTTCCCCTGCTTTATAGATGAGGAAACTGTGGGTCACAGAAGACAAGGGGCTGAGCAGGACTGCAGGCCAGGAAGACCTAACCTCAGAGTTCGGGCTCTTTCTTCTACCATACACTGCTCAGGGAAGGTTCTAGAAGTCTGCTTTAGAAATTCAGGGTTTGTCCTAGAAGGTCTTTGATCTGCCCCACCAGAACTGAAGCCCTTTGGCTGCCCCTCAAGAGGTTTTAGAGAAACTGTGTGTGTGAGAGAGAGAGACAGGACCCCTAGCCTCTCTTGCCCCCTTTGGCCAGTCCAACCAGGGCCCACAAGCAGACACCACAGCCCCACCGCAGCCCACGAGCAGATGCAGGTTTATTATTCCACAGACCGCAGCATCCTGAACCGTCACCCCAAACACCAGCTCTAAAAGTAGGCCTGGGAGCTCTGGTGCCTGCAAGCTTGCCCCCAGCCCTGGGCCAGACCAAAACACGGGCCGTGGTCTCAGAGCTGAGGCCCGGGGCCCACTGGCCCTAGCAGCACCCCCAGCCCAGCCGTCATTTCTTTGGAGTCCAGAAAAGCCCACACACAGATGCAGAGCCTCGGGCCGGCTGAGGACGGGGGAATCTGCGGGCTCCCCTCCAGAGAAATGCAGTCCCAGATTCCAACCACCCCATGCAATGTCAGGAGCCCTCAAAACAGCCAGTGTGGGGCTGGAGGAAGCTTCCCAAGTACTGAGGGGGAGAGGCACAGCCGACCTCTCATCAGAAGCAAACTCGAGGTTTGACCACGGCACCGAAGCCCCAAGTCCACAGACACAAAGGCTGTGGAGCAGCCGAGGCAGTTCTGCTTGGACGCCACTGCCACAACCCTCCCTGGGTTTGGACGGGCCTAGAAGCCTTTCCTTCTGTCCTCCCAGGTGCAGGGGCCCCGCGAGCCCTCGACTTGCACCTGGCCCCCCAAGCACAAGGGAGCGGAGGCCTGGGGTGGCTCAGAACATCTGTAATGAGCTACATGCAAATACCGTCTTCTGCCAAACAAGCCAAGGGGCTTAGTATCCAACAGACCGCACCCACCGGGGCCCCCAGACTTGCTCTCCTCTCCCTGGGAAAGCCTGTCTCCAGCACCTGCCCCAGAGTCCACCCCGGGAAATCTGCCTGGGCTTCCAAGGGCTTCCATGCCCACTCTCCCCTGAGCTGGCGATGGGCCCTGGTGAAGGAAGCGACACACCAATTCACAGGGTACCCCGCTAGCTTTATCGTGGCAGCCCCGGGGCTCCTGGAGGATGAGCCTTAGCACTCTGAGCACACTGGAAGCCTGAACACAATGCCAGCCTCGGGCTCAGGCACGCCAGAGAACAGGGGCCATCTAACTGCCCCTATGCCTGCTTCCCACCCCCACCCCGGGCCACCTGGTCAGCGGCCTCCCGGCTAAAGGCTCCGGTGCCTTGCGTCCCCCCATCCTCTACGGGTCCAGCAGGGAAGCTAGCTGGACCGGTGGGAGGAGACAGGAGCACCGTATCCCGGGGTTCTCGAACCGAGCGTGTCTGTTTCCTCTGTTGTCATCCAGAACATCTGTCAGCAAGGGACGGAGTGGGTGCTGCATGGAGACCACGGAAGGCAGGGCCTCTGCTCTGTGGGCAGCTCTCTGGCTCGCCCACCACAGGGATTGGCTGCAAGTTAAAACAAAGCAGGGGAGGGGGGAAAGGAGAGGGGCTGGGAGTTATATTATTGTCCTGGTTCAGTGATTTCTCCCGAAACACACGAAAGCTCAGGGAAGGGGGACCCCGGCAGCAAGGCGAGGGAATGGATGAGGACGAGGGACAGGAGCGCTCAAGAGACCGGGGCTCCTCCTTCGAGGCCTCCCCTGCCACAGGCACGGAGCTCCTGGAGGATCCCCAGCACATTCTGTTCCTCTGGGCACCATTGGCACCCAGCATAGGCGCCACGGGAGGCCTCCAAAATGTACGTGGTGTGCACGTGAGCTGGATCCCGGGGCTCCGGGTCCAGAGTCCAGTCCTCCTTGGCCACCCTGCCTGGCAGCGCAGAAAGACGGGTCCTCACATCCTCAGCAGGAACTCCTCTGCAGAGAGACAGCAAGAGGGTCAGGCAAGAGAGGGAGGGAGGGAGGAAGTGCTAACTTGCCTGGTACGCTCTTCCCTGCCCTCCTCCTCCTCACTGCCTTCCACCCTTCAGGTCACAAGCTGTCAGTCCCTGCAGCCATCATTCCCAGATCCCCTGTAAAATGAGGCCCCTGCAGAGCTCAGCACTCACCCCCCAGGGCAGCACCTACCAGGCTAATGTCGTCACCGGCTATTTGCAGGGTGACTGGACAGGGATTTTCTTCTCCTCCTCTCCTGGGACGGAGTAGGAACCTCCAGCCCACACTAAGCTAGGATCAAGGGAGGGGGTCTTTGGTTGGGAGCAGGGCAAGAGGCAGAAACTCTGTTAGCATCACCAAGCACAGGCTTTATGGTGTAAAGGCTGGTTCCAGCAGGCAAAGATTTTATTTGTGGTGTGAGTACTTCACCCTGAGACTCATGAGGGCCACTTTCCGTCAGGCCAGCCCAGCCAACCTCCTTTTCCCAGGACCTTACCAAGCCCTCCCAGCTCCATCGTGGGGAAACTGACAGCAGTGGGGGGGGGGGGGGGGAGTGTTTCTAGAAAGGAGGACTGGGGGATGGGGAGGCTGGGGGCGGAGGGATTACAGACTGAAGCGGGCAAGAGAGAAAGGGAGGGCAGAGAGGAGGGGGCCTGCCCATGCCAGGCAAGCTCCGTGAGACTGTGAGAGTCTGGGGAGAGAGTCAAGAACTGTTTTTCCTGACATCCGGATGTCTGACTTGTGCCTGTAAGTTAAGGGTTTACTTTCAACTTCACCCTGTTTCTTAGAGCAGGAGTGTATCCCTCCTGGATCTCTAAATCCCAGCAGAGAAGTGGCCCAGTAAATGGTGATACATTAATGAACAAGCGAGTGAGTGAAACCCCCAGTGCTCACCTGACAGGGAGCAGGTGCTCTGCACGTGTTGAGATAACGAGGTGTGTGTGTGTGTGTGTGTGTGTGTGTGTGTGTGTGTTGTATTGGGGAAGGCACCATCTATCAAATCCACACTCTAGGTCCCTGCCTCTGTTGGGGGATGGGCCTCAATGAGCCGCAGGACAGATGCCCAGTAGGCAACTTCCCTCCTCCATCACCCTGGTGCCGAGAGCTCTCCACAGGCTCCCACCCCCTGGTAGACCCACCTGTTAGACAAGGGTCAGGTCAGGAGGTGAACGAAGAGGATGGCCAGGCCGATGTTAAGCAGGATCACCATGCAGATGAGGACAGTGTTGGGGACCTGGGAACAGTGGAGAGAAGCTGCCTGAGTTCCCATGGCCTCTGAAACACCCCCTGCCCAAGTCCCTACAAAGCTGGACAGAGGAACAGGAACCTTCGGAAGAACCCTCCTCTGAGCACCCCGCATTTTGCTCACTGCTGTGTCGGGCAACTGGACAGCAGACCATCAGGGCTGGAAGGATTCTGGGAAATGATTAACCAAACCATTTAGGGTCCAGGTCGCAAAGCACAACAGTGGGCAGCACTGGAACTGGAAGCCAGGAACACGCCTTCCTTTCTGCGAATCCCCCCTGGGCCGCATCCATGGGTCCCACAGACCTAGCTTCATTCTGGTCCCTGAGTTTGCAGCTCCCAGCCCCTTCTAATAAGCCCTACTGGGCCTTTCCTCCACTGCCAGGAAGCCCTCCCTGCTACACCCTGTAGCAGATGCTGCTGGTGCTCAGCTCAGATAGCCCTGGTCCCGCAGATGCACTCACTCCCTGCCCATCCCCAGCTGCCTAGGGCTCCCAGCACCCCTTTCCCCAAAGCACTGCCTCTGACCAGAGGGACCAGAGGGAAAGGCCTGTCCCCTGCCCCAAGGTGCGGGACTCTGCAGTGAAAGTTACCTTCCCCATGCCTCCAGGGATCAGGCTACACTTGACTAAGCCCACATCCCTGCTGGGGATTTCCCTGCCCTATTCTGTGCGCTCACCCTTCCCATCCCCAAATCATCCTCACTGGAATCCCTCCTGGAGCCCAGCCACCCTGGGGGACCCGACGTGGGACATCTCCTTCTGCCACGGCTTCACTCACCTCCTCCACCTCCACCTCGGCCTCCGCTGCCTGCGCCGCCTCCTTCCGAGCCTTCTTCTTGGCCCCCGCCTTGGTCAGCCCTCGGGCCTCGGTCTTGCGGGCCTTGACCTTGGGCTCGGCTTTGGGGACGATGGGCTTGGGCTCCAGCTTGGCGGGGGAGTTGGGCGCGGGCTCGGGGGCCCGCACTGGGGCGGCGGCCGGCGACGGCGGCGCGGAGTCGGGCCCGGAGCCCTCGGGCTCGGGCTCGTCCTCGAAGGGCGGCGGCGCGGGCGGCGCGGTGCGCACGGCGTAGCTGTGGTAGCCCCGGTACAGCGCCACCTCGGGCTCGCGCGACGGCGCGGACGGCGGCTGCAGCGCCTCGATGGCCATGTGATCGGTGGCCGGCCGCGCGGGGCTGCGGCGGCCCGCGCCCTCGGCGCCCGGCTCCCCGTTCCAGGCGCCCGGGCTCGCCGGGCGGTCCTTGGTGGCCCCCGGGCGGGGCCGCTTGGGCTGCGGGGGCGTCCCGGCCGGCGACGGGGGGCCGCCCTCGGGCCCGGGGGGCTCGTTCTCGTGCAGCTGCGGGCTCTCGCGGGTCCGCTGCTGGGGGCCCGCGGCCCCTGGGCCCCGCTCCGGGGGCTCGAGCAGGCTCTCCGAGTTCTCCAGGATCTCCTGCAGCAGCCGACGCTTCTGATACTCCGGACCTGCCGGGAACAACCGGCGAGGCTGGCCTCGAACCCCGGTCCTAATAATGACGACCCTGGGCAAGCCATTTAACCCCAGCCTCCTTTATTTACTCAGCCAGCAGCTTCCTACCACCTGGCCTGTGCCCAGCAGTGTGCCAAGCAATTTCCAAACAGTAGCTTGTTGAGGTGTTTTAACAACGCTATGAGCTCTGTGCTATTAGCCTCATTTTTACAGATGAAAGAAAGGGAGGCTCGGAGAGGTGGCATCGCTTGCCCCAAGTCACCAGGCTGACAAAGGGCAGAGGCAGGCCCAGACCCAGTCCGAATGGCTCCAGAGTTTATGTTCTTAACTGTGGCACTGGTTTCTTTCCACTCCCTTATCTGAAAAATGGCCTAATCATACCTATTTCACAAATACTAATGCAAGTATTAAGTACTTGGTAGTTATTAAGTTGTAGTACTTGTAGTTATTAAGTACTTGTAGTACAAATACTAATGCAAGTATTAATTGAAAAATGCATGTAAAATGCAAAGCTCAGGACCTGGCACAGGTGAAATTGGGGCTGGGAGGTGTCGTTCTTCCTGGGACCAGCAGGGGGAGCGCTGTGACGGGAGGCAACTTACAAGTCTGGGCTCCAAGGTCCCCCAGCCAATCCCCAGTGGTCTCCTTGCTACAGCCAGAATAACATTCAGAAAATACAAGTTTAATCGTGCCACTTGCCATAAAGCCCTTCAATGCGGAGAACGGTCGCCCACCCACCCCCTGGGCTCCCACTGCTCTGCCCAGGCGCCAAGTCTGTATCTGAGTCAGGGGCTGCAGAATCCTTACTCCGCAGCCGCATTTCCCACCACCTCTGCTGCTTGTTTTACCATCTAGCTTCCTCGCCTGCCACTCCTTTCCGTTTCTGTGCCTTTGTGCCCACAGTCCCTTCCTCTTGATGTGCCGGTCCCACACAGCACTACATGGTGCAGTGATTCTCAACGAGTGGTCCCAAACGAGCAGCACTGGCACTTCCCAATCCTTGTTAGAAAATCACATTCATGGGCTCTATTCCAGACCTACCGGATCAAAACCTCGGGGTGGCCCAGTGTTCTGTGACGTTTGAGACCCACTGATCCGAGGGCAGCCTTCTCTAACACCGCCCCGCCTGGAGATGTAACTCCCTGGGTTATGTGCTCCCTATGAGCTCCCAGAGCCCCCGTTCCAACCACACAGAACGTATGCTGTGTGGAATTTAATCGTGAAAGGGAGACGACAGCCAACACCAACAGTTATTGATTGAGAGCTTGCCATGGACTAGGCCGTGTGCTCTTCACCTGACGTGCATTTAATCTGCTGCCCAAAAAGTATTATTCTTACTCCCATTTTACAGATCAGAAAACAGGTTTACAGAGGTGAAGGAATTGAACAAGGTCTCTGAGCTGGTTAGCAGTGGAGTCAGGACGTGAATACATGCCTCACGCCCTGATATGCTGTCTTCAAGATTCAATGCTCCTCTAGATTCTGGATCCCGGCTTTGTACCCCAGAGCCCAGCACAGTGCCTGACACACAGGCAGCACTCGATTAAACTGAAAGTGATGGGCAAGAGTGGGAGGGCTTAACGCCTCCTCCTCCACAGAGACCTCTCCCTTCACCACGCTTCATCAGCTCAACTGCCCTGCCTGCAGCAGAGAGAGGAGGCAGCCAGGAGTGGGGCCAATGTGCAGCTGGGAGCCTCTGATTCCCCACCACGACCTCAGCAAGAGTCCCCGGGTGTCACTCTATCCCATGCTTTCACAATCCCCCGTTCTTGGACTCACAGACATTTGTGAACCCACCTGGGTATCTCAGCTTTCCAGCAAACAAACAAAAAGAAAAATGGTCCAACCCTGGGGGCCTCCCCTCACCCTGTCCTGCCCGTCCCCTCCCTGGGTGGCCCTACCTGGCTGGTAGAAGTCTGGAGCCAGCTCCCTGGCCAAAGTGCGGGCAATGCTGGACTCCTGGTTGGCAGCCACGGCGGCCTGTTCCGCTGCCTCAGCTTTGGCCTTGGCGTGGCTTGTCCTACGGAGACAACATGGTAGAGACTCAGAATCCCTCCAGAAAACCAGGCCTCTGCCCACAAAAGATAGGCTGGCCAGAGCATTCATTCACTCGGGCTGTCAATGAATATGTATTGAACCCTGTGGCCCAGACTGCTGTGCACTCCCTAGACCATTCCCTCTTCTTTCTGAGCACAGGCCACATGTCTCTTGCGATCAGTGTGGTCAGGCAACTGAGTTCTGGCCAACGCACTGTGGGAAGACATGACATATGCTGTTTCCAGGCTGGGCCCATGAAAACTTCTTCTGCAATCTACATCCTCTCCTTTTGCCCTGGTGCTGGTTGGATGGAGGAAAAGCCAACACTCCAAAACAGGGAAATTAACTTCTTTTGGGTCCCAGACCCCTTTGGCATCTGGTGATACTTATGGGCTCCTCCTCAGAATAATGTTTTAAAATGCATAAAATACATAGGATTACAAAGGGACGCAATTATACTGACACACTGTTACCGAAATACTTAAAGGAACAAATTTGTAATATAATGTCTGGGTCCTTCCTCATTAACACATTGAACAAAATATCTAGCAAGCGTATTAACTACACTCATTTTAAAGTATAGATTAGCATAAAGGGTATTTCAAAGATATCTGCAGTAGGGGCACTGGCTCAGTCAGTGGAGCGTGTGACTCTTGATCTCTGGGTTGTGAGTTCAAGCCCCACACTGGGAGCAGAAATTACTTAAAAAAAAATAAAATCCCTTTTTAAAAGAAGATATCTGCAACAATAATAATGTAATGTGAAAGTATATGTGATTTATACCAGTGACAAAGTCACATATATTTCTTCATTTTTTATTTTTATTTTTGAGACAGAGAGAGTGCAAGAGGAGGAGGGGCAGAGAGAGAGGGAGACACAGAATCGGAAGGAGGCTCCAGGCTCTGAGCTGTCAGCACAGAGCCCAACACGGAACTCACACTCATGGACCATGAGATCATGACCTAAGCCAAAGTTGGATGCTTAACCAACTAAGCCACCCAGGTGCCCCAAGTCATAGATATTTCTAGTACTACTATGGTTTTTTGCCTACCTCCATAATTTGAAGCAAATGCTAAATTTCAGTTAGAAGTTAGTAAAAATAAGATAATTTTCCCGTCTGTTGTAGAAACTTCTAGCGCTCTGCCCAGATCCCTTCGCTGGGCAAAGGCACCCACCCCTAGCTCCTGTATAGGCTGCTAATGGCTCATTACTGTCCTAGAAAATTGCACCCAACAGAAGCCACATTGCTGTGGAGGTCAAATCGCCACCCACTCCAACCAAGCGGCTTACAACTAATGACCGATGACACCCACCAGGCCCCTCTTGACCCAGGAGGAACCAACTCTGTGGTAGCCACAGAACACTCCCCCACCCCCTGCCGTGGGGTCAGGCTGAGGCGGGACTGCAGGTAAGATTACATCCTTGTTGGGTTCCCTACCCTACTCTGTTTCTGTCACCCTCCCCTCTCCTGAAAGCATCCCCTCAAAAAATCATCTGCTCATGAGGCACCTGGGTGACTCAGTTGGTTAAGCATCCAACTCTTGATCTCGGTTCAGATCATATCTCACAGTTCTTGAGATGGAGCCCCATGTCGGGCTCGGTGCTGACAGCACAGAGCGTGCTTGGGATTCTCTTTTTCCCTCTCCCTGTGCCCCTCCCCGGCTCACGTATGCACACACGCTCTCTCTCTCAAAATAAATAAACACTTAAAAAAAATAATCTGCTCAAGAATCCCCACCTCAGATTCTGCTTCTAGGGAATCTCACCTAAGACAGCATCCAGGTTCACAGACTCCCTGAATTCCATCCACAGAACCCGCTGTGAACCCCATGTTAAGAGACACAGTGGAAGGAACCGAGGTCCAGAGATGATTATAGATAATGCGAAGTTCCCTTCCCACAGTCCCACACTGGAATGTAGAACATTTAGCCATCACATTTAAACATTCAGTGTGGAACATTTAAAGAAGCTTAAATGTTTATTGTGTTAACCCCTGAGATCTGGAAGATGTTCCTTTCAGCTGTTAGTCTAGCCAGAAGCACCTACTAAAATAACAACTCCATTGTGGGCCAGACACAGTTCTGAAGGAATTATCAAGATTATCTTATGTAATCATCATGATGCCTTGGGGAGCTGGTGCTGTTATTATTTTCCCCATTTTATAGAAAAGAAAACTGAGGCACAGACAGGTTAAATAATTTGCCCTGGGTCTCAGGGTCCTTAAGTGCAGGAGCCAGGAATTTGAACCCAGGCAATAAGGCCCAGCGCTCGTGCTCAAGCACTACTCTGGAACACGTGCCACCCCGGGGCACTGAGGACAGAGACCTGAGGATAAGACCAGCCCTGTCCCTGCCCTCACAGCCAAGGGAGGCAGGAAGGAGGTAAACAAAACAACAAAACGTATTTAACACAATGCAGTTAAATAAAAAGAACTTAACTGCTGTTGTGAGAAGTGCCACGAAGGAAGTGCCATGAAAATATAGAAAAGGTACAGCACATATACAAAAAAAAAAAAAAAAAAAAAATTCTAGAGCAGGAAGACAAATGGATCGGTGACAGATGTGGGACCAGGGAAGGTTTCTTCGAGAATGTGACATTTACTGAGATGAAGAAAAACATAAATTAGACCCATAACAGGAGAAGTGGGCACAACAAGGCAGAAAGAAGAAAGAGCATGTGCAAAGGCCCTGAGAAAGAGAAAGAGCTCAGTGCTTTGGAGAACTAAACAAATGAGTGTCCACATCTGCTGATGAGACACACCTCAGGGAGCTGACGTGTGTCTTTGCATCTCAATCTCCAGTATATAGAATTGGGCCTGGAATAAGGGAGGACAGGCCCTTTACCTACGTTATCCCCTTCAACCCTCAAAATGTCTGGGAGGTAGTTTTTACTGTTTGCACTTTACACATGGGGAAACTGAGGCTCAGAGAGGTATCTTCTCAAGGATGCAAAATAATAGTTAATACTTACAAAGCATTTACCACATGCCACGGGCTTTATAGAAACCAACTCATTTGATCCCCCAATAACACTGGGTAGCAGATATTAATACCACCACCCCTCTTTACTGAGGAGAAATCCAGGGCACAAGCCTTTAAGGAACTAAGGCAAACTTATATAGCCAGGAAGTGACAGAGCAAGATTTCGAACCGAGACATTCTGGGATCCAGGGTCTGTGCCTTTAACTGCAGGCTGTCTGCTCACCCAGTAGGGAACAGTGGAGTTCAAACCCAGAACCCTGTGATTTCCAAGCCCTGCCCTTGCCACCTTGCCACAATAGTGTTTATACTGACAGGGGCGCCTGGATGGCTCGGTCGGTTAAGCGTCCGACTTTGGCTCAGGTCATGACCTCGCAGTTTGTGAGCTCAAGCCCCGCATCGGGCTCTGTGCTGACAGCTCAGAGCCTGGAACCTGCTTCAGATTCTGTGTCTCCCTTTCTCTCTGCCCTTCCCCTGCTCACGCTCTGTCTCTGTCTCACAATAATAAATAAACATTTTTTAAAAATTAAAAAAAAATTCTTTACTGACAAAAGAATACCTAAATATGGGATGTCTGGCTGACTTGGTCAGTAGAGCCTATGACCCTTGATCTAGGGGTTGCGAGTTCGAGCCTCACATTGGGCATAGAGTTTACTTTAAAGAAAATGAACACTTAAATGAACTCACGCATGTGCACAGGTATGCGTGGAGGGGCAGCACAGGGAACGGTCAAGAGCACAGCTTTGGATTCCAGTTCGGATGCTGCCAAGGCTGGGGCTGAAACTTAGGAGGATGCCAAAAACTCAGCAAGCAAGAGAAAACAATGTTTTAAAGCAATATTTTAAAAGTCAAAAATAATGCCAAAAAATCCTTGATGAACAAGTTGTGAACAAAATTTAGATAAAGACTGGATCAGACCCTGCACTTTGCACGACCTTGATCACTTCACCCTAGTCCTGATCCCACCGTGACTCCAGGACCTTGGGTGAGTTGCTCTGCCTCTCTGTGCCTCAGTTTCTTCATTTGTACAATGGAGATAATAATTTCCCCCTCTTGGAGTTGCTGTGAAAACTCATGATTTAAGAGGCAACATATGAAAGCGTTTAGGCCACGATGTGACTGAGTGAAGGTGGCAGTAATGGTGGTGATGGTGGTGGTGGAGGTGATGGTGGAGGAGGAGGTGATGAAGGAGAAGAAGGAGGGAGATGAGGTTTATGACATCAAAACTGAGTGTGGTACATGCATATCCCAGGTTCATATTTGCCTGCGCACGAATGCATGTGACTCAAACTCCTAAACTTTCCAGAAACACTTCCCTGGCAACCTGAAACCCCAGGTCGGGGGAGGAGGGGAAGTGCTGGGCAAACCTTCAAACAGAGAAAATGTCCTTTTTTGGTAACGCAAGCTGGATGGTGCTTGCTTGTTTCCTTGGTGCCCTGGGAAGCTGTGCTGCAGGACTCCTCCTAAGGCCAGACAGGCAGCCTGCACATAGAGCCCCAGAAGATCTGGGGAGATCAACCATGGACACCCCCCAGAGCAGCCAGACAAGGGTTGAGAAAGGGGCGGCCACACGGCCCAAGGCAGTGAGGGCTGCTGTGTTCACAGGAAGCTCGCTGCTCTTTCCCATGTCCATCAGTCTGGCCGGCTGACCCCCTTGGTCTCTGGTCTCAGGAATGGCTGCCACCCTTCAAGCCAGGCACTCCCGTGTTCTCCCACGCCCTCCTCCTCGGCTCCTTGCGGCAGCCACGGCCATCACTCACCAAGTCCCCTCTCCTAGTCCTGCGAAAGCTCCAGCATCCACAGCCTCTCCCTCCTTGCGTCACTGCTCCTCAAAGCCCCCGTGTGCTCCCTACAACTGATCACAGTGGCATCGTGGGCTGGCTTAATCCAGACGTCCAGAGGCCTCAACTCTTGCTTAAAATCTTTGCAAGGCTTCCTACCACGCTCAAAATAAAGCCCAAGGCACTTAGCACAGCCTTCCAGCCTCTCCAGATCCTCCGCTGAGGCTGTCGTGATGAGCGTATCACCAGCTGCCGTCTCAGCGCAGCCCTGGCAGCTCACAGGGTGAGGGCGGGGAGCCTGCTGTTGCCCAGAGGCTCTTGTAGGTCAGGGCCACTCACAGTGTGGCCCATCACCCTCCTGGCCCCTCATCACCTGGGAGCTCATCAGAAATGCAGGTTCGCGGGCTCCATCCCAGACCTACTGAGTCAGAACTTCAGGGTGAGGAGCCCAGGAACCTGTGTTTTAGAAGTGCTCCAGAGGCTTCCACTGCTCACTGAAGTCTAAGAAGCATGTGCTGGTAGGCAGACGGAGAAACCAGCTCTATGCTGGGCAGCTCCCAGCCTGCTCAACTCTCCGGGAGCCTTGCTTGAGTGCTTCTCCTTAAGCACCAGGATCCCTTCTCTGGGTTCAGGTCCTGCTAAGGAAATGCTGGACCTGTTTCTTCTCCTGTGACCACTCACTGTGTCTGGGCTGAGACCGCTAGGGGAGGGTCTCCAAGGATGGCTCTGACCTACGGGAAAGGGAACCAGCAGAAACTGGGGCAGGGGGAGGGGCAGGGATCAGTCACTCTTCTTGATTTCATTGGGATTATCTTTCGTCAGCGGGGTTAAAAATAAGGCTGGTGGTTCTGGGACAGGGGCAGGGCGATAACCCAACAGAAGTGCTTCTGAGAGCATCCCCCGCACCCCAGCTCCTTCTCCTCACTCCTAGCTCCCTAACTGCTGGCTACAAGTCAGCTTTGCTGCCCGGTCGTCTCCACCAGGCATCGATGGCTTCATGGACCAAGGGGGATACCTGCTGGAATTATCCCCAACTCTGTGCCTTCGTTCAGGCTGTTCCCCCACCTGGAAGGCTCCTTCCCCTCTGTCCACCCTCCTAGTCTTAAAGGGCCAGCTCAAAACCCACTTCTATATATTGATTCATTCACTTAATATAACTTTCTGGAGTGCCTACTGAGTGCTAGGCGCCATTCTGGGTACTGTGGATCTAAGAGCAAACCAAGCATCTAAAAACCCCTTGCAGAGCTCACGCTCTAGTGCAGGGGGGTCGGCAAACTGCAGCAGCGGGCCAGCCAGTGCTGCCCGTGAACAGAGACTGGTTTGTATATTTTTGAATGGTTGAAAAAACAAAACAAAACAAGAGTGATATTTTCTGACACATGAAAATTACATGAAATTCAGAGTTCAGTGTCCATATAATGTTTTATTGGAACCCAGCCACACCCATGTGTTGACACATTGTCTAGAGTTAAGCAGTTGCCACAGAGACTGTGTGACCTGCAAGGCCAAAACTATTTACCATCTGCTCTTTTACAGAAAAGGTTTACTGACCCCTGTTTTAATGCATTCACTCAACAACTGTCTCTTCTACGACTACTTTTAACACTATTAACATCTGTTATTTGTTGACTCCCTTGTGCCCAGCTCTGTGCTATGGCTGCTTTACACAAATGACCTCAGAGAGGTGGAGTCACTTTCTCAAGGTCACACAGCTAGAAAGTCAATCAGCCCGAGCTCTTACCCATTACACCAAGCTTCCCGCCCCCCACCCCCCACCCTGCCACTTGCCAGTAACTCTGGGCCAGGTCCTCCATGTGCTGGGCCCAGAGATGGGGATCAATAGGACCAAGCAGCCACCTGAGCCTAACGCAGCCATGCCAAGCCAACCACACAACAGCCCTGCAAACCAATGGATGAAGAGAGATGCAGAGCAAAGCCTCTAAACTGCTGGGGAGAGCCGCTAAGAAGAGAGAAACTCCAGCTAGGTAGCTTGGGTGAGGGGTCCTAGCACTGCCCCCTTGCAACCAATCTTTGGCAAGTCTGAGCTCCCTGAACCCCGGTCTCCTCATCTGTAAAATGGGGATAATAACAGCAACTACCAGGCAGAAATGATGTAAGAAGTAAATGAACGGACAGTCATCTGGCCCTTAGAGCAGTGACCCGGACGCAGGAAGTCCATACAGTGCTTGTTAATAAAATAAATAAGCATACTTTTTTGGAGAAGCCTAAAAATCCTGGATGTACCACGTGCCGCTGAGTTGTTTAAAAAAAAAAATTAAAACTTTTTTCGTTTTTAAAATGAAAAAAAAAAAAAAAAACTTCAGAACAAAAAACCTCTGGTATGCCTGCAGGACAGAGGCAGATAATGAGTCTCCAGCTCAAACCTCTGCCAGCCTCTCTGGAGGCCACAGAGGTGGCCGGCAGGGACAATGCTGCCAAGTGTCTTCCTGTGGCGGGGGATGCTTCAGATGCCACTGCCCTGCCCTCTCCCAAAATAGCCCCTCGCCCACAGCTCTGGCTGGCCGTGGCCACTTCCTCCAGAACAATCATGGTCAGAGTAATCACAGAGAGGAACCACAGCTGGGGTGTCCAAACACCATCCAGAGAGCTGCCTGGAAGGAAGCCCCCAAGTATGTAGGCAGGGGCATGGTCAGCGAGTCTTGACAGAGGAGGGAACTTCCTCCCCTCTCCACCCCAGCCCCAGGACTTCATTTGGCAAATGGGGCGAAGTCCCTCCGGGAAGCCCCCCTCACCAGAGGGGTTAAGGGCAGAAGCTCCAGTCTAAATAATAGCACCATCACACTAGAGGTATCTGAGCTTTGCTCACCGGTCTCAGTTTTCTCAACTGTGAAATGGGGATAATAATACTTCACAAAATTACTGAGAGTCTGAAATGAGCATAGACGGAGCATTTAACAAACACTAGCTTTCATTATCATGGTTTTTGTAACTATTATAGCAATGCTTCCCAGCATTTCTCTTCCAGAATTCTATGGACTGCCAATAAATTGGGATGTAAATATGCATTCTTGTGGAAGGATATGTCCTCTGAACACTGTTCCAAGATTCACCCATTCTGTACCTGTGTCCCTACTTTAATCCTTTCTTCTTTTTAATTTTATTTTTATTTTGAGAGAGAGAGAGCATATGTGAGTGGTGCAAGGACAAACACACACACACACACACACATACAGAGAGAGAGAGAGAGAGAGAGAGAGAGAGAGAATCCCAAGCAGGCTCCACACTTAGCACAGAGCCCAACACAGGGCTTGATCCCACAACCCTGGAATCATGACTTGAGCCGAAATCAAGAGTTGGACGCTCAACTGACTGAGCCACCCAGGCGCCCCCATACTTCAATCCTTTCTACCAACAAATGTTATTTTACCGTGTGCAACAACTGTATTGAGTTTACCTGTTCTTTAGCTGATGGACATTCGGGTTGTTTCCGCTTCTGCCTGCTGTGAATAATGCCGGTATGGACATTGGTGTACCAGTTTTTGTGTGTCTGTAGGTTTTCATGTGTCATGGGTGCCCACCGAGGAGCAGAGTTTCTGGGTCATGTGTTAAGTCCATGTTCCGGCTGAGGAACCGTCAGGCTGGTTCCACAGTGGCTGCACCATTTTACATCCTCCCCGGAACATAAGAGGGCTCCCATTTCTCCACATCTTCGCTAACACTTGTTATTATACCCATCTTTAAAATTTTATTCATAGTAGTGGTTTGTGAGGTGGTGGTGACAGTGGTGATGGTGATGGAGGCATCATTAGCCGTTGGGGAAATGTCCACCTGCATTTTCCTGATGGCTAATGACGTTGAGCATCTACTCACAGGCTTCGCGGCCATTTGTGGATCTTCTCAGGAGAAATGTCTCTTCGGATCCTTTGTCTTTTTTAAATTGGGTTTTTGTCTATTTTATTATTGAGTAGTTAAAGTTCCTTATACAGTCTAGATATAGTCCCTTATCAGATATGGTGCCAGTCATGTATTGCAAATATTTTTCCGTCCTGCGGCTCGTCTTTCCACTTTCTTGATATCATCCTCTGCAGCATAAAGGTCTTTAAGTTTAATGCAGTCCAGTGTATCTGTTTTGTTTTTGTTTTTCTTTTGTTGCGTGTGCTTTTGGTGTCAGATCCAAGAAGGCTTTGTGTAACCTATGGTCACCAACACTTACTCCCGTATTTTCTTCTGAGAGTTTCCCAGTTTTCGTGCTGATGTATAGATCTATACATATGCATTGCTTCTAATAAGAAAAATGGGAAATAACCTAAAGGTTCATGCCGCCCTGTTGAGTTAGGTACTACCACCATTGTACAAATGAGAAAACGGAGTCACAGAGAGCCTAACTCACTTGCTCATTGCTATTAAAATGAGTGTTGAGCCAGAAGGAAAGGAAATCAAGTCTGGTAGGAGAGACAGACAAGACTGAAAAGTCCTGATAGCAAAGCAAACAGAAGTCAACAGAGTAGGAGAAAGCCCATCCGCCGTGTTACGTGTTCATAATTTGTCTTTTGTTACTTTTATATTATATAAAAAAAATAAAAGGTACAGGGGTGCTTGGGTGGCTCAGGCAGTTAAGCCTCCGACTTCGGCTCAGGTCATGATCTCATGGTTCGTGAGTTCGAGCCTCGCGTTGGACTCTGTGCTGACATCTCAGAGCCTGGAGCCTGTTTCAGATTCTGTGTCTCCCTCTCTCTCTGCCCCTCCCTTGCTCTCTCTCTCTCTCTCTCTCTCTCTCTCTCTCTTTCTCAAATAAAGATTTAAAAAAAATTTTAAAGGGTATAAAACGACATGACTTCATTGTAGAAAAGTTCTGAAAATCAGCAGGTTTTCTTTTTTAAAAGAAAAAAATGCCATCAACGTTTTGGTATTTTAAGGTGGGTAGGAGCACAGTTGTAGGAATGTGGATGACTTACTAAATTTTCTGTGCTTTGATTTTTCCATCCGTAAAATGGGGTCATGAATAGCCCTCACTTCATTGGGTTGTTGGGATTATAGAGTGAATTAATGTAACAAAGCATTTTGAAGTGGAGGCTCTATGCAAGAGTTTGAAATTTTTCCATAAAGTGATTTTGTTCCAGGTGAAGTGGGCAGCTACACCTGCCACCTCCTCAGGGCCCCAGAGAATATACCCCCGCCTTGGAAACCCAGCCTGGAATCCCCAGGCTGTGGACGTGAGGTCTTGCGGATCACGTTATGTTTTTTGTTTTTTTTTTTTAATTTATTTATTTTGTGAGAAAGAAAGATAGCACAAGCCGGGGAGGGGCAGAGCGAGAGAGAATCCCAACCAGGTTCCTCCACACATCAGGGCGGAGCCCGATGGAGGCTCGAACCCACGAGCTGTGAGATCATGACCTGAGCAGAAACCAAGAGATGCTCGACCCACGGAGCCACCCAGGGCCCCCCAGATCACGTTTTATAGCGACCCTTCTCCCCTGCTGAAAGAAGGCCTCCTCTGTCGCATGCCAGCAGGTGTGTGTGACCCCGCCCCCAGCCTAGAAGGCAGAGGCAAAGTAGTAAGAGTTGCTGTTTACTGAGTGCTACGTGCCAGACATTTGACCTATGTGGTCAGCTGAATAATGGCCCAAGGATATCCCCGTCCTAATCCCTGGAAGCTGTGAACGTGACCTTATATGGCAAAAGGAGCTTTGCAGATGTGATTAAGGATCTTGAGATGTGGGGATTATCCCGGATTATCCAGGGAGGCCCTAAAGGTGATCACGAGTGTCCTTATAAGAGGAGGCAGAGGGAGGTGGGATGGCAGGAGAGAAGGCGAGGTGATGACAGCAGCAGAGACTGGACATGAAAAAAAAAAGAGACAGGTGCTTGGGTGGCTCAGCCAGTTAAGCGTCCGAGTCTTGATTTCGGCTCAGGTCATGATCTCCCGGTTCACGGGTTCGAGCCCCATTCCTTCTCTCCCTCTCTCTGCCCCTTCTGCGCTCTCTCTCTCTCTCTCTCTCAAAATAAATAAATAACCTTAAAAAAAAAAAAAAGCAGAGACTGGAGCGGTGTGATGTGAAAATGGAGGGGCCATGAGGTGAGGAATGGGGCAGCCACTGGAAGCTGAAAAGCCAAGGAATTGGATTCTCCCCTGGAGCCTCCAGAAGGAATTAGCTGTGCTGACCTTGGCTGTAGTGTGGTGAGACGGATTTCAGACTTCGACCTCCAGAAGTGTAAATGAATAAATCTGTGTTGTTTTAAGGCCCCAAATCTGTGGAAATCTGTTATGGCAGCAACAGGAAACTAAAACAACTTGTGTGATCTCCTGTCATCCTCAAAGACAACTCACTTTTGGGGGGGGGGGGCAGGCGGGGAAGAAACGGAGGCTCAGGAAGTCATTTGCCTGAGGCTCGTAGCTCGAAGTGCCAGGGCCAGCTGGAACTGCGTCCAGGGCCGTCTGGCACAAGAGCCTTTGCTGGCCCACGTGTCCGCTGTGCTGCCTCCGTTCAAGCCCACGTTCCAGGAGGGCACAGCGGCCACCACCCAGCCTCTTCCCCAGGGGCAGTGTGAGGCCCTGAGTCCCTGTGCCCCTCCGAGAGGGCCCAGGGCCAGCAGTTACTGGCGGTGAGAACCCTACTTCCCCAGAGAAAGGCTAGTCCATCGGGGCCTGGGTACTGCTGGCTGATTATGTATGGCTGAGATGTGGCTGCACTTTGGTAACTAGTGAAATGACAGGGAGGGGACCTGGGTCTTGCACCCCTCCCCCAGAAAAGACTGGGTCCTGCAGTCCAATCTGGAACCTGGCTGCCGGCAGGGTGGCCTCTTCTGCATGGGCTGGCAGATAGACCTTTGGAGCAGCACAGAGAAACTTCCTTTTTAAAACGTTTACACCAGGTTTGAAAGCCAATTTTATAAATTATAAAAGCAGTAATATTAAAGCTGCAGCACCATGAATCCACTGAGCTCCCTGTGCACAACCCAGCTTTTAACAGGGCCGTGAACACAGTAATGATTCAGTTGTGGGGCACAGCGCTTGAGAGTGTGGAACCTGCAATCACACTGCCTGGGATTGAACCTGACTCACACACGAGGCTGTGTGGCCTGGAAAAATTGCTTAACTTCTCTGTGCATCCGTCTCTTCTTCAGAACAATGAGTGTGGCAGGCAGATTTCTCAGAGGGCCCCTGGCACTCACACCCTTGTCTAATCCCCTCCCCTCGTGCATGGGCTGGACTTAGGCTCCTAAATAAAAAAACTTGGGAAAGGTGATTCGTTTCTAGAAGACAGTGACTTCTCTCTTGCTAGCAGCTTCTCTTGCTGGCATTGACGGGGACATCCAGTGGCAAGGAACTGAGGGCGGCCTCTGGCCAACAGGAGTGAGAAACTGAGGCCTTCAGTCCAAAGGCCCACGGGAACATTCAGTTAAGCGTCCAGCTTCGGCTCAGGTCATGATCTCGCAGTTCGTGAGTTTGAGCCCTGCAATCGGGCTCTGTGTGGACAGCTTAGAGCCTGGAGCCTGCTTTGGATTCTGTGTCTCCCTCTCTCTGCCCCTCCCCCCCCCTCTCAAAAATAAATAAAAACATTTAAAAAATTAAAAAAAAGAGACTATGTCTATCATGAGATTGTGATTTATAAGAAATACAGCTGACCCTTGAACAAGGCAGGGGTTAGGTGCATCAACCCCTATACAGTAAAAAATCCAAGTATCACTTCTGACTCCCCACAAACTCAACTACTAATAGCCTATATTGATCAGAAGCTTTACTGACAATATAAGCAGTTGATTAGCACATATTTTGTATGTTATTTGTACTATATACTGTATTCTTTCAATCAACTAAGCTAGAGAAAAGGAAATGTTATTGAAAACCATAAAGAAGAGAAAATACATTCCCACTACTGTACTTTATCTCTTGAAAAAAACCCGTGTATCAGGGGACCCGTGCAGGTCAAACACCTGTTATTTAAGGGTCAACTTGAGGGTCACTCAGATGACCAAAATATATTTCTCATATATATTTGATCTTCATTCATGGTTCCTGTCTCATGGTTTCCAAAACTCTTGGAATTTCCTGAGTGATAAGAGCAATGGGAGAACCTTTTGTTACAATATTCAGTCTCTTGTCTCCAGTTCCTGAAATCACTTCAGGTCATAAAAACGAAACAGGTGTCTTGATATTCATAACAAGCCCCTTCCCACCACACCTGCGTTTATGATAAGGAGGTGACTTTTGGAAAGCACCTAATGATGGAGTCTGGTTACCCAGGGGCACCAACCAAGAATGGAGGGTTGGAACTCTCAGTCCCACCCAGTGATTTCAGGGGAAGGAAGAGGGGCTGGAGGCTGAACCAATCACCAATGGCCAATGATTTAATCAATTGTGCCTATGTAATGAAGCCTCCATAGAAACCTAAAAGGATGGTGTTCAGAGAGTTTCTGGGTTGGTGAATATGTGAAGGTACAGGAAGAGTGGCACGCTTAGGGCACAGAAGCCCTGCACAGCTCTTGGAAACTAGTAATCTAGAAATAAATTGTTTCTCTGAGTTCTGCGAGCCGCTCTAGCAAATTAACTGAACTCAAAGAAGGGGTCATTGGAACCTCCTACCTACAGCTGGTCAGTCAGGAGCCCAGTGACACCCTGGAGTTGCAAATGGCATGGGGGGATATGCCATCTCGGAGGACTGAACCCCTGACTTGCAGGCTCTGATGCTTTCTCCCGGTAGATAATGTCAGAATTGAGCTGAATTCCCAGAGCCCCAGCTAGTGTCGGTGAACTGCTTGGTGCCGTGGGGGGAACCACACCCCCCACCACCACATGTTGAAACTGGGTGCTAAGACCCCTTACTACCTCCTAGGGTTGCTACGAAAATTAGAATTAATATACACAGCAGTGGCTCGCACAGAGGGTGTACTAAAGGAGTGCACTACTACAGATTTTACACTTAAATAATTTTCTGTGTTTCTGTATATTCGTATTTAGCTTTCAAACTGCTCAGCTTTTTCCTTTAGAAATTTGGCATCTACCTCTTTTCAGTGCCAGTGATTCCTCTTCTGGGAATCTGGCCAACAGATAAGCTGGAAATGACATATTGCAAAGGCATTTATGGCAACATGGTTTGTAACAGCAAAGGACTGGAAACAAACCCAAAGCTAGCAGTAGGGACCTGGTTAACTGCGCTCTGGTACGGCCACCTGAAGGACTTTACGCAGCCAGTACTAAGAATGAGATAGATCTTTAAAACAGAGTGAATCCTGACAGGTCAAGTTATGGAGCAAGGTGTAAATTAACATATATTGTATGCAACGCTTGTGTAAACAAACAAGTGAGTTTGCTCTTCTACATGTGGAATATTTCTGGAAGGATAGATAAGAAATTGGTCATAAAGGCTGCTTACTGGGATGGGAACTAGATGGCTGGGGGTGGGGGGAGGTGGAAGGAAGGAAGATACACATGCGTGAGCACACACACACACACACTCATTTGAGCTGGGGACTTTCCTTTTGCCTCATCTCCTCCCCCCTCAGCTCACACATCATTCTCCACCCTGCTCTGCACCCTGGGTGACCCTCCTCCAGGGTCTGCATTCACAGCGCCCTTGCTCTCTGACTTCCAGCTGGGTTTAGCTGATGGGGGGCACCAGCCGAGGGTTAGAGGAGGGAGAGGGAGCGGCTCCCTGTTCCTCTTCAGGGGGGTTCTCTCCTCCACAGCTTGCACCCATCGGCTCTAATGTAACACCATTTCCTCCCCTGGCTCTGTCAGACCCAGGGAACTAATGGCTTCCCATCATTGCTGGTCCTGGGTACCTCAATATCCTGGTTAATTTCCTGCCTACCTGGTATAAACATCCAGTTATAAGATGAATAAGTTCTGGGGACCCGATATAGAGCATGGTGATTATAATTAGCAGTAGCGTATTATATGCTTGAGAGTTGCTAAGGGAGTAGGTCTTAAATATTATGTGACACAATGGAGGTGTTAGCTAATGCTAGGGTGGTAATCATTTTGCAATATATAAGTGAGGCAAATCAACACCTTGTATACAGTGTTATATGTCAATTATAGCTCAATAAAGGTGGGGGGAAATCCAGTAGCTTCATGAAACTGTCTGCAGCTGAACTCTTTGCAAATATCCCTTCCTGCCAGGACTCTGACTGATACAGCCCTTTTAGATCTTTTGAATGTGCATATAATATTCCTATTGCAAGATAAATAGATAGATAAATAAATAAAATTAAAAAAAACCTAACACCTATGACTGCTAGGATTTTTAAATGATCTAATTTATTCCTGAAAACAACCCTAAGGGATAGTATAATTATGTCCACTAAATAGACAGAGAGAGCCACATAGCCAGGAAGCGCTCTAGACCCCAGGTTGGCCTGACTCCCAAGCCTGTGTCAGCCAGTGTAGGATGGCCCCGTCTCACCTGCTTACCCAGCAGGAAGAGGACAAGGACTGGGCTAAGATCCAAGTTTCCCGATCTGGTCCTGCTCTATCCGAGGTTCTACAATGTTTTCTTAGAACTGGAACTCGACTAAGGTGTATACAGCAGAGGGATATTAAAAATATTGAGCAAGTGCTATGGGGGATGGGCACCAACCAATGAGAGTGGTGTGCCAGGTGGTTAACCATTTAGTTGCTGGGTCTGGGGAAGTCAATATCCTGGGCAAGAGGCCAGGTGTACAGGACGGTAATGGGAGGTGGAGAGCACTTAGGGGGCTCAGGGGAGCTGATGGCTGCAAATTGACACAAATCAGAATATTACAAAATGTTAACAACAGGTATGATGCTACAGGAGTGTTCAGCTGGATGTTAACCCTGGATGTAAGTTTTCCTTCTTATGCCCCATCTGGTTCAGGAAGCGTTCCCCAGAGTCTACCCCCAGTAAACATGATCTTGACCCTCTGCTGAAGCCCCCTCAGTGCCTTTCCCAGAGCCTGGAGGATGATGTAGAAATGCATTATTATGCTATGCATATGATTTCATGACCTAGCCCCTGCCAACCTCTCTGGTCTTCATTTAAACCAGCGCTCCAGACAGCCAGAAATTTCCAGGTCCCCACATGTGCTCTACTATTTTCACTTCTGGGGATTTTACACAGGCTGCTCCCATTCCTGGGAACACTTGTTCCCTCCTTCATCTTGTCATCTGGCAAACTCCTATTCATCCTTCGGAACGCTCTCTCAGGAAAGCTTACTCTGACTGCCAGCTCTCTGTTCTTGCAGTCCCCTGCACTTAGCTGCAAGGTCACTTTCTCTTCCTCCACTTGGTCTGTGAGCCCCCAAAAGGGGCAGGAGCCTCACTGCTGTGTTTCTACCAAAGCAGTAGCAGGTACGTAACAGGTGCTCAGTAAATATTTGTTAGGTAAATGTGTTATATGCATTACATATTGGACTGTGAGACTCACACATCTCTTCGCATTTAATAACACAGTTATAAGATGGAGTAACGGAGACCCAGAGAGACCTGTGTGATCATTATTTTTTAAATGTTTATTTATTTTGAGAGAGAGAAAGAGAGTGCACCTGTAGGGGAGGGGCAGAGAAAGGGAGAGAGAAAAATCCCAAGCAGGCTCCATTGTCAGCACAGAGTCTGCCGCGGGGCTCAAACCCACAAAACGCAAGACCATGACCTGAGCCAAAATCAAGGACGCTTAGTTGATTGAGCCACCCAGGTGCCCCTGATCATTTTCAATATTTGAAAATTAATCATGCTGATGGTTAGCTCTGATACAGACATGTTAGAAGGGTCACTTACTATGTGACAGGCTCCGGTCTAGGTGCTTAGACACATTACATCACTAAACACAAACAACTGAATGGGAAATACAATTATCACCCTCGGTGTGCAGATGAGAAAGCAGGACTCTGGGCAATTTCAGTAACTGGCTCAGGGGCACACGGCCAGCCAGGGATGGGCATCCTGACAGTCTGGCTCCAGAACCTGTGTTTCTCCGACACTCCACTCTGCTGCTGTTCCACAGTGTGGCCACAGGCTCCTTGAGGGACGGCAGCAGGCTCTGCTTCTGGGCACCAGCCCAGACCTGGGTACACAGTAGGCGCTCGTGGAAACCTCGGGCAATCGAGCTGACATAAGAGCATGATTGCACACCAGATTGCACACCAGGGTAAAACCCACACCCCTTCCAGTCTCTTGCTCTGGGAATCTGAAAGGCTTCAGATAGGCTAGGAATGGCTCTCTCTACAGGGCCATGATTGTCACTGTGCTCCAGGAGGGGACAGAGCCTGCTGGGAGATGGCCCCATCTTTTGTCCACTCTGCTGCCTGGATCGCATCCAGTGAGAAGGATGCTGAATCCTGAGAGCCATCACCACATTACTAACAGACAACACATGTTAAGCCCCTACTGTGTGCTGAGCACGATGCTAAATGCGTTACTCCATTGAAGCCTCACGATATTCTCCAAGGTAGATATCACTATCGATTCCCATTTCACTGGTGAGAAAACTCAGGGTGATGAGGTTATGTAATGGATCCAACCCCCACAGCCAATAAAGGGGGAAAGCCAGAAATTCCAGTGTGGCTACCGCCAATATAAGAAGGTGGGAACACTAGTTAGTGTTGGGATCAGAGACCTTGGCTTCAAACCCCAGCACCCCCTGTTCCAAGTTTCATGACCTTTGCCAAATCACAAAACCTCTGTAAATCTCAGCCTTACCACCTGTAAAACGGGTTGATAATTAGCCACCACTAGAATTATTGTGAGGATCAAGTGAACTGTGGCATGTGAAGTGTATATTCACTCCATCGTGACAAGTATTTACTAAGCCCCAACTGTGTGCCAGGTCCTGGGGTAGATCTGGGAGTATAGCCATGAGTAGGAGACATTTACCCCCTGGAGCTTACAGACTGGCTTCACTCAGTGCTCTGTGCACCATAGGTCCCCAGAATGGTAGCTGCTATTTTTGTAATTATTACTTAGAGAGTGATTTTTCTCCCCAAGGGTTGAACTTTCCATTGGGATTGCTGGTCCAAGAGCCCACTGATCTGGTTCCAGGAGTGCTCTGCATGCCCCACACCCCCACCCCCCGCCGCCCCCAACCTGCCTGGTGAGCCAGCCAGTCATGGCATCCCACAGGCCAGAGTCAGCAGACATCTCCTGCCCAAATAAGGACAAGGCACCCAGGAGAGCTTTCTGTGAGCCTGAGGAATGTGACAGCTGAGGCCTCCCTGCCCAGCACCCTCCCCCACCTCCGGCCCCTCCCCAGGTGGGGCTTGGGCTCTGGCATTCCAGCTTTTTCCAGAGCAGTCCTGAATGTCCCCAACACCCCCCTCATCCTACTCCAGGCTGCTGTGAAAACTGATAAGGAGCCTTGGGAAGGAATTCCAGGCAGCGACAACTGTTCCTGGGGGCTGGCATCTCTGTCACCACAAGGATGGGGAGGAAAAAACCACAGAGAGGGGCCAAACCCAGCCCCCGTCCTACAGAATCGCATCCCTTGGTTCAAAAAGCATTTCCAGAGATTTTATTTGGTGCAGGCACTGTGCCAGACTCCAGAGGAGAATCTGGCTCCATTGCTGTCCTGCTGTCACAAAACTGTGTCACAGCAGAGTCCTGACTAGGATAAGTGTGTGGGGTGGAGGAGGGGGAATACATCTGGGCTTGAGCACAGGATCAACAAAGACCTCTTAGAAAATTTGAGCTCACAAGCCACACTTTGGGTGAGCATGAGCCCCACCTCTCTCTCTCCCTCTCTGCCTTCGAGGGATTCTCTCTCTCTCTCTCTCTCCCCCTCTCTCTCTGCTCCTTGATCACTTGCATCCTCTCTCTCTCTCTCAAAAAAGAAAAGAAAAGAAAAAAGAGAAAAGGAAAGGAAAGGAAAGTTAAAGGAAAGGAAAGGAAAAAAGAAAAAGAAAAGAAAGGAAAAGAGAAGAGAAGAAAAAAGAAAAGTTCATGCTCAGATAGTGGTTGAGCGAGAACACTCTGGCCCCAGATGATCTGGGTTCAAAACCTAGCTCTGCTTCTTCCAAGCTGTGTGACCTGAGCAAGTTACTTTTATCACTCTGTCCCTCGGTTTCCCCTTCTTTGAAAGGGGCGAATAACAGAACCAACCTCATAGGGCTGGGAGGGTCACATGCACTGGAATGTGCAATGTGCTTAGAGCAGTCAGAGGCTTTGTTTAGGGTGACTGGAGAGCTTATCCAAACTAGGGAAGCTGAGGGTGAAGGGGAGGCTGCTAATAATTACACCTAGCATGAGTCAGGACCGTCCCGGGCACCTGAAGCCGTGTGGTAATCTCAGCCTTGACCACACTAAGGTGCCAACTGAGGCTGGAGACAGGAGACTGTGCCTGTCACTCTGTAAGCCCTGCAGCACTGGGCAGACCCAGCACATGGAAGGTGTACATAAGGGCTGTTGAGCTTTTGTCTAACAGATCTGATATTCAGACTGTTCGGGAAGAATAGATAACCCACACAAGGAAGACCTGAAGACATTTAAAGCTGCAACTTTGCTCAGAGTCCAAGGGAAAAGTCAAGGATTTCCGTGCATTAATAGAGATGTTTATTAGGCTCTTCATGTGGGGTCCATGCCTGGGCCCTGAGGTGGTGGGGTGAAGGGGGAGGAGAAAGAGGTGTCTCAAGGGAGTAAAGAAGCAAAGGATTCCATTCCTAGTGGCCAACCACGGTTGGCCAGATAACAAGGAAGGATTTGGAGACAAGGCCAGAGACACAGAAAAGACGCCATCAGGGAGGAGTCAGGTTGCAGGTGGCCTGAAGGATATGTTCACAGGAAGGGATCCAATGTGGAGAGGGCATGCCAGGGAGGGCACGCGGGTCTGCCTGGGCAAAGGCAGAGAGGTGGGCAGGAAAGGGCCCTGTGGGTAGGGAAGGGCATGTGATGGCTAAGAACCAGGTCCTGGGACCAGATGCCGGGGTCTAAATCCTATCCTTGTCCTCCATGCCCTGACTGACTTCCGGCTCCTCACATGACTCTACGTCACTTCACTTCCTGTAGCAGGAAAATGGAGCCCTGCGAGGTTTCTGGAAGCTGAATGAGACAGTGCCTGTGAAAGCCCACTCAGTTTGTGGCATGTTGCAAACATAGGATGTAAGCTCTGCGAGGAAGGGATTTTTATGTTTAGTTCATTGCAGAATCCCTGGCACCTAGAACAGAGTCGGGCCCAGAATAGGTGCTGAATAGAACTTTGTTGAATGAAGACACATTACCATCATCATTACTGTGCAGTGATAGGCCTGCCTGGCTGGAACAGAGGATGGAAACAGAGGGGGAGGGATCCGCCTGAGCTCACACGGCAAGTCACAGAGCATAACGGCCCCCCTCACTGGGCTCCCCAGCCCCACCTTGTTCCATCCCTCTTCCTGCCCACCCTCGGTAAGTATCTCCTGGGTGCCTTCTATGTGCGTGCGGGCATCCAACAGTGCAACGGGGGACACAAAGGGCACCGTCCTGGCCATAAGAAGCTGACAGACACATAGAGCAAGCAGATCGACAGGAAAACAATCCAGTTTGGATAATGTTCAGGCTCCTAGAGCCGATGGAGGAATTGAGCCCTGGGCGAGCCACATACGGGAACTGCTCGTCCAAGCTCTTGCTCAAGACAGCCCATCTTGTCACCTGTCTTCCCAACTCTGCACTTCGGGAGCGTGAAATGGGCCACAGTGGCAGTATTTACACCACGGAGATTGGCGGCCTCCAGGAAACAGGCTCCCACCTCCCCTCGCCACCCGCCCCTCCAAGAGCTACTTCCTGAGCACACGACTCCTCGGAACAGACATGAACTATAAAACAGTTAACTGTCTCCGCACTTTCAGACCCTTGTGTTCCTCCTCCTCCCGGGACAGTTCCCACGACTTTGAGAAACAGGTTCCCAGCTTTCTAGCCAGAGCTCTTGAGGTTTGCCATCTCTGACTATAGATCCCCTATCTATCACAGGACAATTCGGGGAGTGGCATCGGTACATAAAAGAAAACCTACAATCGGCTTTAGGAAGGAGGTGGGAGAGTGGCTGGGGCTGTGGCCATGCTCTCCACACCCCTGTAAGCTGGTCAGTCAGAGAAGACAGGGAAGAAGTGAGGAAAGGCTGTTCTAAAAAGAGGGAACTGTGAAAGCCAAGGCACATGAGGTGTTAAAACTAAGAGACACACAGGGTGGCCTGGGTGGCTCAGTCCGTTAAGCATCTGACTCTTGATTTAGGCTCAGGTAATGGTCTCACGCTTTGTGAGATCGACCCCTGCATCGGGCTCTGTGCTGACAGTGCAGAACCTGCTTGGTATTCTCTCTCTCCCCATCTCTCTGCCCTACCCCCCCACCCCCAGTAAATAAACACACACACACACACACACACACACACACACACACACACACAATTTAAGAAACCGAGAAAAGTTCAGCCTGATAATGTCAATGTCATGAGTGAATGAAAACATAGGACAGAGGCAGATGATAAAGGACCTTGGGTGCCATGTTCGCTAAGCTGAGGCCAGTCTGCAGTTCATCGAGCCGGTTTCCTCTTCTTCCTGGGCACACGCTTAGGCTGTTTCCCAGCCTCCCTTGCAGAAGGTGTGGTCCTGTGACTGGATTCTGGCCAATGGAATGTGAGAGGACATGACAAGCCCTGCTTCCTGGCCTGGCCAATAAAAATCACCCACTTGCATCCTTCCGGGTGTTCTCCCTTTTCACTGGCTTGATGCAGAAGAGCAGGTCAACCCTGGAAGCCAAGTGTAGAAGATGGCGGGGCCACAGATGGAAGGAGTCCAGGCACCTGAATCAACTGAAAGAGCGCTGCCCACCAATGAGGGCACCAGTTTTGGATTTTATATGAGCAGGAAACAAATTTGGGCTTGATCTGTTCACCTGTGTGTGTGTTTGCATCCTACAAACGAATGAAGAGATGGCAGGAGATGAGGCTGGTCCTGTGCTCCTCCTATCCACTCTGTGTGGCTCCTCTTCCAGTGCTCTCCCAGCAAGACTCAGCTGTGAGGTAAACCATTTGCCAAAGGAGGACAGAGCAAGAGGAAGCCGTGTCCTCTCTGCACAAGATTTAGGAAGGTACCTGTTCGTCTGAACGCCCATCCTTTCATAAGAGCCCCTCAGGCTCACTGAGAAGTCAGTCACTGACAAGCATTGAGTGCCTACTGTGTGCAAGCCTGTCTAAGCTCGGGCGCCTCTCACCCAGAATTCCACAGAGTCTGGTCCCTGGACCACAGGCCCTTCAAGATCGACTTTCCCTCTCTCTTTGTCTCTGAGGATCCGGGAGGAGGGAGAGGAGAAATGTCTCTTCAGGCCGATGTCTATAAAGTGTGGAATGCTTACCACGGGTAGGACCAAAAAGGATAGGTGGTACCAGGACATTCATCAGGTAATACCGTTCTTTAACATTCAAATTTCAGGGGCACCTGGGTGGCTCAGTCAGTTGAGCGTCCAACTTCAGCTCAGGTCATGATCTCACGGTTCATGAGTTTGAGCCCTGTATTGGGCTCTGTGCTGACAGCTCAGAACCTGGAGCCTGCTTTCAATTGTGTGTCTTCAGCCCCTTCCCTGCTTGTGCTCTCTCTCTCTTTCTCAAAAATAAAAAAATAAAATTCAAATTCAAATGTCGTGATTTCATCAATGAGAAAGACTCCTTTGATGCTTATATGTCTTTAATGAGTCTCTTACCTTTCATTTTTTAGCAGAGAGAGTGCACTGTAGCAAGCAGCCTTGATCTGAGCTTTCAGTGAGCAACAGTCAGAGGGATTTTTAATGATGCTTTGCTCCATTGTATTTCTCTCTTCTTGTGTGTGTGCACGCGCCTTTTTTTTCTTTTTCTTTTTTTGCTAAGTTTTTATCTAACACTGGATTTCTATTTATGGTGAAGTAAAAAGTTCTTTTATAAAAATAAATGTAGGTTTAAGAAAGTTAAAAACATTTTTAAAATAGCAAGGAAATAATAACCAGATGGCACGTGGTTACGGCACGGCTTAGGAAGGTCCATCAGTGATTGGCATTTGGGAAACCCTGCCTCACTCCATGCTGCCACACCTCTGTGCCTTTGACCATGCTGGTCCCTCTGCCTGCTCTTCCATGCTGACCTCATTGGGCCACCGTGGCCTTGGCCGGGGCTGAAATCATTTCCCAAAGAAGCTGTGGCAACAATAGCTGCATGTGGCTGGGGCATGGGAAAGGCCAAGCAAGGAGACGAATCTGGGTCGGCTATTTTTCCCAAGGACAAGTAAAGGAGAGCTCAGTGCTCCAGGAAACAGACCCACAGAGGGCAGGGACCTGCCCAAGGTCTTTCAGGACATCAGTGGCAGAGGCCTTCTCGCCCTCATTTAATGTGGATGGGAAGATAAAATGGGACAACCACTACAGAGAGCCTTTGATCCAGTCACTGCCCTTTGGGGAACTTATCTTAGAGATACACTGACCCAAGGGAGAAATGGTGAGTGTCCAGCTTTATTTAACATAGCAAAATTCCGGAAGCTACCCAGATGATCATGTTCAAGCATGAGGGGCCTGATTAAATAAATTGTGACCCAGCCATACAATGGAATACGATGCAGGTATTAAACTGATCAAGGTCTTTATTTTGGAAGTTAGGGAAAGATCTCCAATTCACGCACAAAGAAAGCAAAGTTCAGGACAGTATGCGGGATATGCTATCTTTTGTGTAAGAAAGAGGGAAACAGGAATCCAAGTGTGCATTTCCACGTTAGGTGGAACTGTATGAATGAAACTGCCATTTTGGAGGACAGCCATGGTCCATTTCCTGGGTCCCACCTTCATAGTGGGATGCACAAAGTAACTGGAAGGAAAGAAAAGAAACTGCAAACAGTCGCTGCCCATGGGGTATGGAGGTGTCCTCACGAGGAGGACAGGGAGAGGAGACGGACTCAACATTTAAAAAAAAAAAATTGTCTTAGTTTATGTATCTTGAAAGAAAGCGAGCAGGTACAAGTGAGCGAATGCAAGTGTGGGGGAGGGGCAGAGAGAGGGAATCCCAAGCCCGTTCCACGCTGCCAGCTCGGAGCCTGACTCAGGACTGCATCCCACGACCGTGAGATCGTGACCCGAGCCCAAACTAAGAGCTGAATGCTTAACCGAGTGAGCCGCCCAGGTGCCCCTCTACATTTGTGTAACTTTGGGGTTCTGAACCAAAGGAACATGTGACCTATTTAAGAAAAAATAAGGGAAGAAGTAATTCAGGCTCCAGGGTGGCTTTTCCGCTACACGACGGTTGTCTCTGTACCCACCCCAGTTGGGCCTGGAGCTCAGCGGGGCTGTCCCAGGTTAGCCTCCGACAAATCCCCTTCTATGGCATTTCTGAGCCTCTCCCAGGTGGGTCAGAGCTGAAGGGCCCCCACCCCTAGCCAGGCTTCTAGCAAGGCTGCAAGTCCTACGGGGTACAGTTTAGGCACCAGGCTTCCATGACCTTGGGGTAACACCCCCTTCCCAGACAGAGTTGCCCGAGCCAGGGCTGATGGGAATGGCGCTCAGCAGTAACGTGACAGCCCTCACACAGGACGTGGCTTGGCCAAAGGTGGCTGTGGAGATGGATCCCACTGAAGCCCCTCCTCCTCTGTGGCCCCACCCCACATCCCTTCTCAAGATGTACAGAGAGAGGCTCTCCCTGGAGTGACTGCTGGCATTATGGGAACACCATGGCGACCCCAGCCGAGAGCTCACCTGGTCCGGGCTCCCTGGTTCCTCGTTTAACACCACCAGAAGGACTCACTGAAGTAAGAGCGGTAACAAGTACAATAATAAAGACAGCAACTGCCTCTACAGCGTGACTGCTGTGTGTCAGGCACTGTGGCTAGTTCTTGGGTTACCTTGTTTGGGCCTCACAACACCCTTAGCAGTAAGTACTAAACTACTTTCCTCCACATTCCACAGCCCAAGGAGCCAGTGTTGTCTGTCCGGCCCCCAAACCTGTGCTCTGACACCAGATGATGTATGTCTGTGCCTCTGTTTCTCCACCTGGAAAATGGAGTCAGTGAGGAGACCTGAGAGCAGAGGCCAACGAAAGGGAACCTGGGGCAGTTAACACAGTTTTTAAATCTCCGCAGGGATGTGGGTCAAGGGCAGACATTGCCAGCTGCTCACCAAATATCCATTTTCTCCATGGTCCCCACTAACAGAAGGCTAATCTTGTTTAGGAAACATGTCTGGCTAAAAATACTCATTTTCCCAGACTCCTTACATGCACTGAAGGCCATGCAATCCGTTCTGGAGAATGAGATGTCAGTCCCTGGGGTGGGGTTCACTTACCCATGAAGAGGAGTTGTTGCCTTGTGACCTCTGCCCTGGAATGCAGAGGTGAAGCCAGGGGATGTGGTGGCCATCTCTGAGGACGAGGGCACAAGACACACGCTCAGGAGAGCAGGGGGGGAAGACAGCTGGAGGCAGGTCACTGTGGGCATCACGGGGCTGCCGCGACAGCCTTGTATGGCCTCTCTGATCTTATGGAAGAAGGTCAGCCCAGACGCTAAGACACTAAAGGCAGGTTCTGACACCGGCGTTTGAGTACTGTTCTAACTGATACAGGCCCTAAGGGCAGAACTGGGTCTGATGCTCAGAAGGTACAGAGAGGCAAAACATTCTTCTGGTTTTAGCAAACCCAAGTCAAAGCTCTCCAAGGTTGGCCTGGACCTTCTCAGGAGGGGTGTCTCCTCTGCCTGGAGATACAGAAGCAGTGACTGAAGGTCCACCTGGGAAGGATGCTGGGAAAGGCATTCTGACATTGTCTGCGTTTGCATGCTTTAATCATACCCACTTTGGGAGGTGAGGAGAGGACCCCCGGATGTGCATCCAGCTATGGACGGGCAAGGTCACAGGCCCCACCAAGGCACCGTCCAATAGGGCTTTCAATGGGGGAAATGGACTCTGTCTGTGCTGTCCAATGCAGTAGCTACCAGGGCTTGACACATGCCCAATGCAACCTAAGAATGGAGATTTCGATTTATTTCATTTCAACTAACATAAACTTAAACTGCCACACGTGGCCAGTGGCTCCCGTGCTGATATAGTGACCTGTCCTTGCCCCAGCCCCACACTCTCTCTGGCCTCTTCTGCTATTGATCTCCTCTCCCACTCCACATCAGCCATGCTGGTCTCCTTGCTGTTCCCAGAGGACACCAGGCGCATGCACACCTTGGAGCTTCCTCCTGGCTCTGCCCGCACGTGGCTGGGCTGCTCTTCCCGCAGACATCCCACCGGCTGATTCTTTCAACTCCTTTGTGTCACTTTCTCAACGAGGCCTGCCCTGACCACTTATGTAACAAGGCGGCTCACCCCCTACCCCATGCTCTATAATTTACTTCTTCTGTCTGCTCAACTAGAATTTCAACTCCATGAAGGCCAGGATCTTTAGCTTTTCTTCCCCAAGAGCCTAGAACACTACCTGACACATAACAGGTGCTCAATAAACATTTGTTGAATGTATCTGAAGGCTTAAATGAGTTTAATGAGTCAAATGGAGGGTGCTTCCCATCATGAGATGTTTGGGACCTAACCTTAGTCAGCAACACCTCCTGAGACCCACTACGTGCTGGGTGCCATGACAGGTGCTGGTACCGGGCAGTGAACACGGCAGGCAGGACCCCTACCCTCAAGGGGTATACAACCTAGCAGAGAACACAGGATGGATACAGACAATGGTAGGAGGGCTGCAGTTGAAGCAGGGGCACATAACACAGGGAAGCCGAACCAGAAGAGAGCTCAGAGGAAGCAACATTCGAGCTGAGTGAGGCCTGATGAATGAGAAGGTGTTGTTAGCAAGCTAAAGAGTAAGGGCCATTTCAGGCAACATGAACAGTATATGCAAAGGACCAGAGGCAGAAAAGAGAAGAACCCTTTGGAGGAACTGTGGCTGAGGCTGGGTGACAGGGAGAACATGTGAGATGGGGCTGGTGAGGTCAGCTGGAGCCAGACAGGAGGGGGCTTATGGGCCAAAGAAAGAAATCTGAAATTTCTCCCAGAAGCAGACATCCCCGATGTCCATATCACATCTCCTCAGTGTTCTCCTAATTTCACCTGCTGCTGTGGAGGGAAGTTACACACATTCCCCTGGCACTGCTGGTGTCTCACCCAAGCACAGCTTTCTGCTTTCTGCCCAGAGCCTGCTCTTATGCTGCAGGAGGCCCCTTCAACCCCACCCCAAGTGCAAGCACACCAGGAAGTAGACAAGGATTTATACCCCCAGGGGAAATCTTCAGGGAATGGGGGGCTGGAGTGGGTGGGCCATGCTTTGTCCACCCACCCTCCATCCTTCAGGTGACAATCTGGGGGGTGTTCTGTACTAAGGTCCCAGCCCATCCATTCCCTGTGGCCTGTAGTAATGCCTCAGCAATACACCCTTAGACTGGCTTTTCCTTCTTCCCTGTCTCTACTCTACCCGCTTACCCCTCTTACCTTCTTCCTGCATCACCTCTCAAATCAACTACCTGTACCCAAATCCCTGCCTCAGGCTCTGCTTTTGGGGGAACCCAAACTAAGGGCCCCAGGAAAGTTTTGCTTACCAGAGTGGCATGCTCAGGCTTACATTTACAAAAGCTCACTCCAACTGTTGTGCAGAGAAGAGTACAGGGCAACAAGAGGAGTGAAGAGCTGCTGAGGGGCCCTTACAGTTCTGCAGCGAGAGGGGCTGGTGGCCAGCACCGGGCTGGTGGCAGTGGAGACAGGCAAAAGGGGCTGGAGACACGTGGATCCCCCTTGGGACCAGAGGCTTGGTGGCAAGGTGGGGTGTTATAGAGGCTTGGCCCGTGCCTGCCTGACTGTGAGAACCAGGTCCGCCAAGTTCTATCCCTCAAGGCCAGCCCGGCTCTGGAGACCAGTTGCAAAGGCACTATTTTTAGAGAGCTGGGTGTTTACTTGAAGGATTTGAAGACTGGGCTTTATTTTTAACTCCTCTCCCAATGGCAGGGACTCACTGGTGTGGACTTAGGAAGTCAAGTGGAAGTTGGACTGGGCTTTGGAAACCCAGGGGAGCAAAAGGGCTTGCACTTGGGGACAGATGAGCTTGGAGGAAGAGCCTGCTGGCCTCTCCATGTTCCGCTTGCCTGAGTTTCTGATGATAAAACTGGCCATGGCCTCTACTCACCAAGCACCTGCTGAGCACCAAGACCATACAAACCCTCTAAGCACACCCCCTCATTTAGTCCCCACCATGACCTAGGAGGCAAGGCTGACACTGTCCCCACTCTACAGGTGGGAATATACCTCTCTAGAGGCTCAGAGAGGACCAAGGACACACAGTCATGTAACACTGTGGGATTCGAACCTCGATTTCCCCATCTTCCCAGCCTATCCCCTCAACTGCTCTGCCATACAAAAGGCCAGCCAGGTGCCAAGGTCCAGGCACCGAATGTCAGATGGGCAGGATAATGATTTAAAGCTGACGGACTTCCTCTTTCACCTGTGCTTAAGTGGGCAGTGTCCGGATCTGAGAATTCAAAGACTGGTTGTGTCAGTTACTTTAGGCCTTTGGGCTAGTTTCCTGGCCTACACAATGGGTTATTTATTACATATAAACAGCACCTCACTGTAAGGACTAAATGAGATGGTGTGTATAAAGGGCATCAGCACAGAGCCTGGCACACAGTGGTGGGAACAGGGCACTGATCTGTGCCAAGCACTGACTTCTCATATGCCCATGAGGCAGGTTCTCTCAGGATCCCATCTTAGAGAAACGGAGGTACAGGGGAGTCACTAGCCCATGCGGCCAGCCAGTGTCCAGGACTAGAACCCAGGCAGCCCAGCCCTGAGCTGAGCCCTGGAGCCACTGCCTTCCCTCTACATCCCCTGTGCTGCTGGAGATCCACTCAAGTGCCAGAGTCAGGGGCCAAGCACTGGCTTCGTGTGGTCGGACCTTTCACAGGATGTGGGGAAACACTTGCATTGAAAGAAAGCAGCATTCTTCTCCTGAACGTGCAGGCTGTTGGGCCTGTTTTCTGACTCTGCTACTGAGGCTAAAAAATCAAGCTGGAAAGGTTCTGGAACGGGACTGCAAGGGCTATAAGGGCTAAGGGTAGGGGAGAGAAAACCATGCCTTTCCACCTTCCAGAGCCCTGTCTTCTTCCTAGTTGATTTGTTAAATGTGACCCAGAAGTCAACTGAGATTTCACCAGAGCCCTCCAGCCATGCCTCTCTCTCTCTCTCTTTCCTCTGCCCCTGGTTCACTGCATGCCCCTGGTTGGGTGCCTATCCCTTTCCAGAGCTTAGTTTCCCCATCTGTGACATGGGCACATTGGGCTGTGTTCTCCCTAAAGTCCAGTTCTGACAGGCTTTTTCTGAGGAGTGATAGGAGCTCACTGGGTCTTTTCTCTGGTTTCCCATTCTCCAAGCTTAGAAGGTCTGGCTTCCCCAAGTACACTGCCTCATAGTTTGAACATCTTCTTGCTGCCAGGGGCCCAAGTAAGGTCTTCTGTCTCCCCAGACCACTCAGCTCAGAGGCCGGCCTTGGAGTCACAGCTGCCTCTTGTATGTCACAGGAGTCCAGCTCTGACAACTCAGGACATTCCATTCACCCCGGTCTTCAGTCTCTGGGAGCAAAGGGATTTTGTCCACTGGCAATTCTCCAAGGAGGGATGTGATGGAGGGCAGGAGTCGAGTGTCAGGGGCCTTTACAACATCCTCAAGACCTTCTGCAGGGAGTTTAATCCCCCTCAATGGAACCCCAGACCAAGGAGGAACCTCAAGAGGCAAGCTAAGGGCTAACTTTTGCCTCTACGAGCATGGGTAGTTGATGGTGGTCACTGGGTTTATGGAACACCTGATTGTGCTCAAATAATTTGGCAAGGATGCAAAAGACTGATGATACATGGTGTTGGTGAGAGTTTGAGGAAAACCGCCCTCCTGGGCACTACTGGTGGGGGGAGGGTATAAATTTGGTGCAACCCCTTAGGAGGTTAACCAGGGCTCTGGTAATAATAAAAATGCACATTCTTTTTGAATTGGCAATTTTGCTTCTGGGACTGTAACCCATAAGTGCAGATCTGTGCAAGCAAGGACAGGCAGAGACGTGGGGGGCATGCCAGCAGGCTAACAATCCAACAATTATTCTTAAATATCTATTGAACAGATATGGGGGGGGGGACATTAGACAGGAATGGTTTGGATTTCTGCTTGTTTGTGTAAATCCTTGAGTACTGGAGGAGAGAGACCACCATATTCACATTTTGACAGTGAATGCCAAGAGTTCAGTTCCTTGCAAAGACCCGGGTTAGCTGGCATCATATTTCCCATGCATTCCAAGGACGGTCGAATGTCCCTGATGGAATACGGGAACGGGCTAAGCCTTCCCTTTCGCCAGCCTACTCTTCTGTGAGCAAGAGTATGTGTCCAAGCAGGTTCACTACAGCCTTTTTTGTCAGTGTGAAAATGTGAAATGGTTTCAATGTCCCTCAAGAGAGATCTGGTTAAATAAATCATGGTATTTCCAAACTACGGAATAGTAAGCAACTGTTAAGAACAGGGAAGATTTATGTGTAGAAGATAGAAAAAAAAAAACCCTCAAAACACATGAAGCCAAAAAAGCAAGCTAAAGACCATTATAGAGGTAATCCTCGTTGCAAAAGAAAACAATAAACTCAGAATAGGTAAGAGGAAGAGGGCTGTAAGTGAACGCTTAACAATGGTCACGCCGGAGGTGTGGCTGAGACAGAAGTAGGAGAGGGGTTTGATTCCTTTTTTATCTTTTATTATTCTGAATATCATTTAATTTTAACAAGTATGTTGTTCTGAGCAATGTAAAAAAAAGAAAAGGAAAAAAGAAAAAGGAGAAAGAAGTTCGCTGTATGTGAAATGGTAGTATGGTGGAGGACGATGCAGACGCTGGGGCCAGAATCTCCGCCCCAGCACTTACTGGCTGTGTGACTTGAAGCATGTTAAAGAAATCTCCATGTGCCACCATTAGCATGAGATGAGTGAATTCAGCTGGGCACCTAGAGCAGTGCCCGCACACCGCACGTCTGACACTCCTCAAGCTGGCATTCACAGCCCGTCCTACCCTGGCCCTCGGCTGCCTTCCCAGCCTTATCTCCAGTCTATTCCCCGCCCGTTCCAGCTCCCCATGACTCACTGCTCCCAAAATACACCACACACGTTCCCACCTCCGTGCCTCTACCTGAAGCGACCTTTCTCTCCCTCTTCTCCATCCGGCAAACTCCTAGCCAGAGTCACCCACCACCTGCAGGGAGCTTTCCCAGACCACCCCCGGGGCAGTTCTTTCCTTGGACCTCCCTCCAACCCACCATGGGCTGTGCTGAAGCCCTGTATGTCTTTGCCACTAAGCTATGAGTCCCCAGAGGATGCTGACCACACTGGTCCACTGGGTGCCCTGTGCCCCAGCACAAACCTGGCAAAGAGTAAGTGCTAATCAGTATGTGAAAGAAAACCTGCCAAAGGTCAGATAACAGTTAAGAGCATTCTAGAACCAGGTCTTCTGGTTCTGGGGTGTCAGTTCCCAGTTCTGCCATTACTCAGCTGAATGACTATATTTAAGATACTTAACCTGTCTGTGCCTCAGTTTCCTCATCTGTAAAGTGGTAAAATAGTACCTTCTTCATAGGGTTGTTTTGCGGATTAACTAAGTTAACACACATAAGGTACTTAGGATCCTGCCTGGCTCTCAGAAATAAGGACTACATGGATGTTTGTCAAATAAAAATGAAATAAACAAATTGCCAACATCCTCCCTTAGACCTGGTCCAAGGCCAGGCCCTCTTCCCCCTGGGTCTGCATACCCTGGTGGTTCTGGAAATGAGGGTTGGCAGGTGCAAAGCCCCAGCCGGAAACAGGGCCAGACCCATGTGGCTTGTTGGTCTAGGACAAACCTTGGCCAGGCGCATATAGGTCTTTCACACCTGTCAATCTCTTGCCAATGTCTCTCTTTAACAAAAAGAGAGCAGACTTCCGGTTTAAGCACCTTTGGTAGTAACAGTTTGACCTCTGTTTCAGAACATGATATTGGTTTTCCATTTTCAACAGTGATTAGAAAGCCTTCCTTTTCAATAAGCATATATAAGTACTTTTAAGTAACTTGATTTAAAGAAAGATATTAAGAAAGTAAGTAGAAAGGGGATGGGATGTACCAAGAAATGGGATGGTGGCATGCACAAGGGGCAAGTTTGGGAAACACAGTTGTAAGGACTGTGACAGAAGATGGGGCTTTCCCTCGGGGCAATTTCATTCTCAGGGAAGACGCTTAGATTAGTACAGAATGATGCATGATTCACAGTAAAGCTTATACTACCTTGCACGCCTTCAACACATAGGCCCTTTATGTGGGCTACTTTTTTTTTTTTTATTCTCTTCAACAACACTTTGAAGACAGATTCAATTTAATTCTCACTTGACTGAAGAGGAATGTGAGTTTCAGAGAGGTGAGGTAATTTGCCTAGGGTCACACTGCTTATAGGAAGCTGAACCCAGATTCAAACCTGGGTCCATTCAACATCACAGTCCGAACTCTTAGCCACCATAACACACACGCTCCTGCTCACCCGACACATCGCCTCCCAGGAACCTGCAAACCAGGTCTAACCTTACACTCAACTGGGGAACTTCCAGGGCCAGTCCAGGGAGGAGATGTGGGGGCGGGGAGCAGAGGAGCAGAAGACAGGCCCACTCAGCAGGTCCTGTCCTCAGGGCCACACTGATGCCATCCTGCACAAAACCTGAGGTGTTCCAAACCTCACACCCTGCGGCAGCTGAGAACTCCTGCAGGGCCAGCCCCTGGCTCTGCCCTAGGGACACAAGAGCAGGAACGAGAACAAGAATACTATGATGACCAAGCAGCTAACATTTACTGGGCTCTTCCTCTTCCAGTCCTGTGCTGAGTGCTTCACGTGCAGTCTCTGACTTAAGGTAGTATCATTATTTTCCTTTTAGAGATGAGAGAACTGAAGTCTGGAGATAAGATAAAGCAAGCAAAACACAAGACCAAAGCAGCACTCTTAACCCCTCACTCCCTGTGCTCCTTATGGAAGGGAGCCATTTATCATCACAGAGTTGGCATGACAACCAGAAACATTCAGGCACTCCCCAAACATCCAGCTTCCCTCCACCAGGATCTATAACCTTAAAAGGCATTACAAAAAGAATTTTTAGTGGCTCCTGGGAGGCTCAGTCGGTTAAGTACCGGACTTCGGCTCAAGTCATGATCTCACTGTTCATGGGTTCAAGCCCCATGACAGGCTCTGTGCTGACAACTCAGAGCCTGGAGACTGCATTGGATTCGGTCTCTGTCTCTGTCTCTGTCTCTGCCCCTTCCCCACTCACACTCTGTCTCTCTCTCAAAAATAAGTAAACATTAAAAAAAAATTTTTTTTTAAGTTTTTAGCCACAGAATCAGAAGACCTGAGGCTAGTTCCCCCTCGACCACTTAGTGGCCACAGGTATTTCTTTGTCCCTTTCTTTTTTTTTTTTTTTTTTATTTTTTATTTTTTATTTTTATTTATTTTTTTTTCAACGTTTATTTATTTTTGGGACAGAGAGAGACAGAGCATGAACGGGGGAGGGGCAGAGAGAGAGGGAGACACAGAATCGGAAACAGGCTCCAGGCTCCGAGCCATCAGCCCAGAGCCTGACGCGGGGCTCGAACTCCCGGACCGTGAGATCGTGACCTGGCTGAAGTCGGACGCTCAACCGACTGCGCCACCCAGGCGCCCCTCTTTGTCCCTTTCTTATTGCGACTCTCCCATCTGGTCAGGGAAGGGGTTGGACTATCTCCTGGAGCCCTGGATGGGTCTAGAGCAAAACTGTCCAATAAAAATACAATGTGAATCACATATGTAATTTTTAAATTTTCTAACAGCCACATTCAAAAAAGTAAAATGACACAGATGAAATTGATTTAATAATTATGTTACTAACATTATTAACTTAATAATATAATAATAATGATATTATAATATCATTATAATATAATGATACGTTCTACCCAGCCCAATATATCTAAAGAATCATTTCAACATGCAATCAATATGAAAAATCAATATAAAATTATTTTATACTTTTTTTCTTGCTAAGTCTCCAAAACCCAGTAAGTGCATTTCTCCCTTAACAGCACATCTCAGTTCAGATCGGCCCCATTTCAAGAGCTCAGCAGCCACCGAGAGACTACCCTATTGGTGACTGCAGGTCTAGAATATTTTTCAGTCCATAGCCCATTTTAGGGGGACATGCTTTCTCCAATTTCTCTCTTCCCCCTGGAAAAGCTACCCCAATCCTAGAATCTGAGCTGACAAGATCCATGGAAGCCCAGGACCAGGAACTTGAGGCCACAATAGAGAGAAAACCCAGGTCTGCCTGGACCAAGGAGTCTGGTAGCCGCTGGGGATGCTCCCTGTTGCTCTGAAGCTCGATTACTCACCAAAACCCCTGTGAGGGAGACAACCCTGCTTTCCCTCCTAACCCAAAGATTCCCTTAATTGGAAATTCAGTCTGAGCTTAAAACGGCGCCAGGGAGCTGCCCCCCACATGGCAACAGCCCCGTAGGCATACAGAATGTGTTCCCTAGACCCACGAGGAATCCAAATCTTCCCTGTGCTCCCCTCCTGGCAGACCTTGTAGAAGAAGCCAAATACTACCTTCTCACTCCCAAGACTCAGTTCCCAGTTCTAGGCTTGGCAGCTCCAACGGAGCTCGTCACATTCAAGGGCACAGGACTTGGCAGAAAGGACAAGGAGGTCAGGGAAAGCAAGGGGGGCAGAGACGGCGAGATTTTGCCCCCAGCAGGGAAGAGCTCAGGGGAATCCCCTCCTTCTTCCCCAGCTTCCATTTCCTCACCTTCCAAACCAAACATGATAGATGATGACCATGACTGCTTTGGCTCCTGGCTTCTCTGCACCAGACGTTTTCTAGGCATTAGCTCATCTACTGCTCAAAACAACTCTAGGAGGGAAGAAGATCTGGGGTTCAGAGTGGCGAAGCAATCTGGGCAAAGTCACACAGCTCTGCAGTAGAGGAGCAAGAACTCTAACTCATGATCTCCCAAATCAAGAGCCCAAGCTCTTACCTATTGTGAGCTCTGCCACGTCCCAGGGTGGCCCAGGACAGTGCTGGTTTATGCCTGCCATAACAATACACACTTGGTGTAATAATTTAAAATGTTCCCTTTGGAGGAAGGGACAGATCTTCCTTCCAGAAGAATTCCAGCTAATGTATGTTGATACTCCTCCCTCTGGAGCTTCATTCCAGAACTTTCTCCCTCTGAGGTGTGGACTGAACCTAGTGTCTGCATTCCAAAGAACAGAGTACGGGAAGGGGGAAATGGTAATCTGGCAGACACCAGGTGATCAAGGTTAACATCATCTGTGACAAGTCATGTTGAGACCATGTGTCCTGATATGATGTGATAAGGACACCTCACCTCTATATTCTTATTCCCCGAAACCCATAACCTCCGTCTAACGATGAGACAAGCATCAAACTGAGGGACATTCTACAAAACACCCGGCTGGTAGTTCTCAAAACTGTCAAGGTCGTAAAAAACAAAGGAAGGCTGAAAACCTGTCCCAGACCAGAGAAGACTAAAGAGACACAACAATGGCAATGCTGGACACCGGATGGAACCCAGGAACAGGAAACGGACAACAGTGGAAAAACCAGTACAATTCAAACGAAGTCTAGAGTTTAATAAATAGTAAAGTACCAGTGTTGGCTTTGACCAATGTATCATGATAATGTAAGAACTTAACGCTAGGGAAACTGGGGAGAGAGTATGGGTACTTTTCTTAAGATTTAAAAATACCATCTTTCTGTCTTAATGCTACTAACTGCTCACACATTCACAGCAATTTAAAGTTCACAAAGTTCAGAGATAGCAAGACGTGTTGTTTAAAGCTTTTTAGAATCAGAAACGTCGGGGCTGAAGCCTTCCGTTCTCTCATTTGCTTGCCAGGCGGTCTCCGGCATATTATGTTCCTTCCTGGGCCTCAGTTTCCACATCTGTATAATGAATTCACTAAATGACGACAGTGAATAGTAATGCTTACTGAGCCCTTGCTGGGTGTCCCACACTGTAGCAGATACTGTGATGTGCCACCCAGTTTCCCCTTCAGGACTGAAGGACTTATTTCTCCTCTCCTCCTCCCCTCGGCCACTCAGAGTGATACCGGCTGTCAGCCCTGTCCAGGGATTGCCCTTGGCTGAACAAAACCATCCAGCCCCAGCTCACACCCCTTTCTTTCTTTCTTTTTTTAATGTTTGTTTATTTTTGAGAGAGAGAGAGACAGAGTGTGAGTGGGGGAGAGGCAGAGAGAGAGACACACACACACACAGAATCCGAAGCAGGCTCCAGGCTCTGAGCTGTCAGCAAAGAGCCCGATGCGGGGCTTGAACCCACAAACTGTGAGGTCATGACCTGAGCCAAAGTTGGATGCTTAACCGCCTGAGCCACCCAGGTGCCCCTCACACCCCTTTCTGGAAGGTAGCTGCACCCAACGCAGAGGGTGTAAAGATCCAGCAACCTCACCTCAATTAGGGACAGCTCTGAAGGTCGTCTCCACAGCAGCGTACCCCTCGTGGTTGGCTGAGGCCTTTGTAGGGACTGCACTGCAGCCCAGCATCTCCTGCCCAATCCAGCTTCCTTCCCTTCCCCAGAAATATTGATCCTGAGTCCTCCCCATAAACTTGCTGTACCCTGATCTCCACCTCAAATTCGGCTTCCAGGAGAACTCGCCCCATGACAGGACTGTAAACCACAGGACCTGCACTGTCTTTGTTAAGCCTCAGACTAACCTTATTTTTATAGATGACACAATGGAGGTTGAAGAAGAAAACGGACTTGGCCGAGAACATACAACAAAGAAATAGCAGTACCACAGGTGGGGAAACTCAAGCTGGGACAGGCAAACTGATCCGCCCAGCTCTCAGCTGACAGAGGATAGATCCGGGATTTGGTCTTAGGTTGGCTTAACCCTGAAGACCAAAGAGCCACAGCCTCCAGCCCAGGCCATTTAGAGCCACCAGCAGGATTGTCATGGGCACCAGGACAGGCGAATGCTTTTCACCACTGTCCTGTCACACCCGCTGATGTCCCTGCAGCTCACTCCACATTTGTGAGACAGCAATAATAACAGTACCTACCTTTTAGAGATGTTACAAAGGTTAAGTGAGTTAATATAAGGTCTCAGTTAAGTAAAGGTCTCAGAACAGTGACCGGCCCATAAGGAGCCCTTTATAAGTGGTAGGCTAAAAACAAATCCCATGAGCAGCATATAGCTGCAACTGCAAGATGTTCTAAGAAAACGTCCATGCAGTTAAGTGACAGGGACTGGGTTTCATCAGCCCTCTAAGGGAGTCAGGCTTGACCTGAAGGAAGAGTAGGAATTAGATGGGCAACAAGATGGGGCGCCTCGGTGGCTCAGTCGGTTAAGCGTCCGACTCCTGATTTCAGTTCAGGTCATGATCTTGTGGTTCATGGGTCCGAGCCCCACGGTCTGGCTCTGCGCTGACAGCGAGAGGAGCCTGCTTCTGATCCTCTGTCTCCCTCTCTCTGCCCCTCCCCCGCTCACACGCTTTCTCTCTCTCTCAAAAGAAAGAAGGAAAGGGAAGGGAAGGAAAGCAAAGGGAAGGGAAGGGGGCTAAATAGAAGCGTAGGAACCAGATTTATGAAGGGCCACTCACTACCTGGGTGATTTGGAACAAGTCACTTTATCTCTCTAAGCCTCATTTAGCCGATCTGTAAAATGTAAATAAAAATAGTACCCATCTTATAAAGTCCTTAAGGAAATGAAATGAGTCAATATTTATAAACTACTAAAATAGTGCCATGTGCACAGCAAGAGCTATAAATGTTTGAAGACAACATTAGAACCTTTTCCGAAGTACAATGAGAAGACATGGAGGGATCTGAACGTGAATGAAAGGGTGGTTGCTGAATGGATAGGAAGGTGCCTGGACAGGGCTGGTAGATAGATGGGTGATAGCAGCTGAGTGAGTGGAAGTTACAGTTGGACACTGGAGGGGGTCGGATAGACGGATGATAGATGGGTGCTTGCGTGACTGGGTAGGTGGGTGGGACTGGACGTTGTTTCAGTGGATGGAAGCATGGCTGGGTGATGGGGGTGGTTGGATAAATGGAGGAGATTTGGGGAACGGAGGTGGCTAGGTGAATGAATGCATGGATGGATGTTAACATGGGTGGCTTGGTGCAGAAATGGACCCACAAACGTCTGGCAAACTAATCTTTGACAAAGCAGGAGAATATCCTGCGGAATACAGACAGTCTCTTCAGCAAATGGTGCTGGGAAAACTGGACAGTGGCATGCAGAAAAATGAACCTGGACCACTTTCTTACACTACACACAAAAAGAAACTCAAAACGGATGAAAGACCCAAACGTAAGACAGGAATCCTAGAGGATTGCTAGAGAAATCCTAGAGGAGAAAGTTGGCACACCCTCTTTGACTCTGCCAGCCGCAGCAACTTCTTACCCAATACATCTCCGGAGGTAAGGAAGACAAAAGCGAAAATGAACTATTGGGACCTCATCAAAATAAAAAGCTTCTGCACAGCAAAGGAAACAGTCAGCGAAACCAAAAGGCAACCAACAGAATGGGAGAAGATATCTGCAAATGACATATCAAGTAAAGGGTTAGTATCCAAAATCTATAAAGAACTTATCAAACTCAACACCCAAAAAACAAATAATCCAGTGAAGAAATGGGAAAAAGACATGAATAGACACTTTTCCAAAGAAGACCTCCAGATGGCTAACAGACACAGGAAAAAATGCTCAACATCACTCATCATCAGGGAAATAAATACAAATCAAACCCACAATGAGATACCATCTCACACCTGTCAGAATGGCTCACATTAACAACTCAGGCAGCAACAGATGTTGGCGAGGATGCAGAGAAAGAGGAACCTGTTGGCACTGCTGGTGGGAATGCAAACTGGTGCCGCCACTCTGGAAAACAGTGTGGAGTTTCCTCAAAAAATTAAAAATAGAACTACCCTAAGACCCAGCGATTGCACTACTAGGTATTTATCCAAGGCATACAGGTGTGCTGTTTTGAAGGGGCACATGCACTCCAACATTTATAGCAGCACTATCAACAATAGCCAAAGTATGGAACAAGCCCAAATGTCCATCGATGGATGAATGGATAAAGAAGAGGTGGTGTGTATATATATATATATATATATATATATATATATATATATATATATGTGTGTGTGTGTGTGTGTGTATACACACACACACACACACACACACACACACTGGAATATTACTCAGAGATCAAAAAAAATGAAATCTTGCCATTTGCAACTACATGGATGGAACTAGAGGGTATTATGCTAAGTGAAATTAGTCAGAGAAGGACAAATATCAGATGACTTCACTCATATGAGGAACTTAAAATATAAAACCGATGAACATAAGGGAAGGGAAGCAAAAATACATTAAGAGACTCTTAAGTACAGAAAACAAACTGAGGGTTGCCAGGCTGGCAGAGGGTTGCTGGAGGGGTTGGGGGGAGGGGATGGGCTAAATGGGTAAGGGGCACTAAGGAAGACACCTGTTGGGATGAGCACTGAGTGTTATACATAGGGGATGAATCACTGGATTCGATTCCTGAAATCATTATTGTACTGCATGCTAACTTGGATGTAAATTAAAATAATAATAATAATAATAATAATAATAATAATAAATCAAAAGATGGGTGGCTTGGCGGACAGAAGTAGTAGGTGAGTGAACATGGGTGGCTGGTGAATAAGGGGTGGATGGGTGGTTGAATGGGCGGGTGTCTAGGCAGTTGGGTGGACAGGTGGATGATTAGAGGGTTGGGTGGGTAAAAGGATAGAAAGTTGGATGGGTGGGTGGGGGTGGAGGAGGAAGTGGTTGGGTGGGTGGGTGGTTGTCCAGGTAGATGTTAGAGAGGCTGAGTGACTGGAGGTGGTTGGCCTAATGGAGGAGTCGTTCAGGCGGGTAGTGGAGAAGTTAGGTGAATGAAGGGGCTGGGAGAATGAATGGATGACTGGGTGGCTGGACGGGTGGCTGGGGGTTGAATGTGTAATCAGAAAGTGGAGTGGGTGGTTGGGGTGAAGAGATGGTCGTCCAGGTGGCTCTCAGAAAGGCTGGATGAACGGAAGGGTTACTGAATGGAGGGTTGGATGAATGGGTGGATGGACAGGGGACCAGAAGCACCTCCAGTTAACTCTCTAAAGGTCGGGGAGAAGCCCTGACGGTGAAAGAAGCAGAACAGCCTTGGAGACTGGGCCTCCAGGGTCGCCCTGCCCCCGGGACCCCCTTCCCCGGCGGGGGCCCACCCCGCCTGCGCCCAGCCCCCGGGGGCCTACCTGGAGGCGGCGATCTCGGCCTTCTGGCGCGCGATGGCGGCGGCGCGCTGGGCGCCCTCCACGCTGTGCTCCACCTTCTGGCGGACCTTGCTGCTCTTGAGCGGCAGCACGCGGCGCTTGGTGCCCTTGACCAGCACGTTGTGGCGGTACTTGCCCTCCTCGCGGTGGCCGTCGGGCAGCGTGGTGCAGCCGTAGCCGTGGCGCAGGTTGTCCAGCCACTCGCCCTCGTAGCGGAGGCCGCTGGAGCGCTCGCTCACGCCGAAGCCCGAGCGCTTGTCGTTCTTCCACTCGCCCATGTAGGTCTCGGTGGTGGTGGCGTCGATGTCGGCCTCGAAGGGCGCGGCCTCGTCGGCGCCCTCCGCGCCCTCGCCCAGGCTGGCGGTGGACGCGGCGTCGCTGGCGCCGGAGCTGAGGTCGCTCTTGAGGAAGCTGACGCGGCTGCGCTGGCTGCCCAGCGACGTGCGCGACTCCGCGCGCCTCAGCCGGCCCAGCAGCGCGCCCCGCTGGAAGAGGCCGCCGCCCTTGGGCGCCCGCGCCGCCTCGGCGTTGGCCAGCAGGCTGAGCGCGAAGCCGCCGCGCGGGATGGCGGCCGGGGGCGGCGTCGGGCCGTCGGGGGCGGGCGACGCGGGCGAGTCCGGGGCCACCGTGCCGTTGCTGTGCTCGCTGCGCAGGGACGAGAGCGACGTGCGCAGCGGCGAGCGCACCACCACGGCCATCCCGTAGGGCACGCTCTGGCGCACGCCGTAGCCGTGGCGCATGCCGTTGGTGAACTGGCCCTGGTAGGTCCCTGCGGGCGAGGAGAGGGCGCGTCAGTGGGCGGCTGGGAGGGCCCTGCGGGCGCGGGGCGAGGCGGGCTGGGGCGACAAGCGCGCGGGTGGGAGGGCGGGCGACGCGGGGGGAGGGGGCGCGTGGTCCGTGAGGGTGCGAGGACAGAAGTGCGACCGCCCTCTGCGCAGCGCAGTGGCGGGACTATTCCCGGCGGCCACAGTGAGGTCGCGCGAGTGGGCGTCAGCGTGTGACGCTGCGTGAGCGGGCGAGACCCCGGAGTGCGTGCGGTTAAACGAGTGAGTGGCCAAAAGGAGTCTGCGGGATGGTGTGAATATTTCTGTTGGTAGGAGCACAACAAGGTCACGAGTGTGCCAGGCGGAGTGAGTCAGTTTTAAAGTGCGAAGTTGCCCAAGCAGATGAGGTTCGGTGAGTGTGAATATGAACGAGTGCACAGATTGTGCAAGAGCATGAGTGGGCAAGACAGTGAGTTTGTGCCGTAGTGTGAATATTTGCATTTGTGGGATTGTGCAGGGTCCTGGAAGGCTGTCAGATCATGAGTGTGCGAGGCAGTGTGTGCGCAGAGGGTGACCGAGATCACATGAGTGTGATGTAATGAGATGTAATGTAAGGTCATGCGAGTGTTTGAGGTCTTGCGTATGAAAGGAAAGGCAAAATTGAGTGAGGGTGCAAAACCAGTAGAGGTTCAAAGCGTGCGGACTTGTGGGAGCAGGTACATCTATCTATGTGTGAGTTTAAATGCATGCGCGTAGTCATCATAGCGTGCAAGGTGGGCTAAGCGCCCAAGTTCCTGTGGAGGTGACATCATGGGGATGTGAGATGTTCTAAGTATGCAAGGCTGTCTGAGTGTTAAAGCACAGAATAACATGTGGCACTTGAGGCTGAGTGTATGAGGTTGTGGGCAGCAGGGAAACTGAGACCATGTAAGACCGTGTGTGTACAGGATAATGGCATGTACAAGGAGGTATCATCAGTGCAGACCTTGCGTGTCCATCGGTGTGAGCACATGAGCTCCTGGGAACAAGAGCCTATGTGAGTAGCCTGCCGAAAGCCAGCTCCCTGCCTTCATCTTTATGCCTTCAGCATCCAGGACAGTATCTGCCATAGTGTTCACGGAGTTGAGGGGGGAAATTCAGAGCCTTTGTTTTAACACGAGCTGATACTTTACCCTGGTTAACCAAAAAAGGTCCCAAATGGCCTTCTTCCCAGCAAATGCCCAGGATGGCTAGGGAACTGAAACGGCCGGCCAGGTAAGGGATTCCTAAGCTCAACCCAACAGGCATGCTCCCATTCAGGCCTTTGCACTGGCCGGTATCTCTGCTTGGAACTCCTTCCCTCCAGATACGCTTCATGTCTCTGCTCAGTGAGGCCTATCCTGACCACGCTATTTAAAATTGCCATCTGCTTGAGCACAAGCACCCTTATCTACCCCTTATCTACTGTTTTCTATAGTATGTATCCTCTTCTAACATATCATATGACTTAATTGTTGCATTTATTGCGTTTCTTTCCTCACTAGAATGGAAATCCATGAGGGCAGGGATCTTTCCTGTTTTGGTCTCTGATGTAGCCCCAGCATCTACAATAGGGCCTGGCACATAGGGGTGCTCTGTAAATATTTGCTGATTGATTGGCTGAACCTCCCCAGAAACTCCATCTCATTGTGTGACCTTGGGCAACTCTCTTCCCTTCTTAAGGCCTCGGTTGCCCTGTCAATGACATGTTAGCTATGAAACTCTCTAAAGTTTGGCCTAACTCTGAGACACTGGAATTCTAGAAGGACCTGCATTGTGACTCTGCAGGGGAAGGACAGCATGTCCCTATGACTGTATACTATCTGGTCCCTCCCAGCCCAGGCTACTCCACCTTGGGCCCCTATTCCCACCCCGCCCCCATCACTTTCTGGATGAAGAGACTGCATTAAGAGTCATGTACAGTGCCGAGGGCTCATTTAAACATCTCAAAGTTCCTATCAGGTGGGTCCCTTGACGATGCTCATTTACAGGAGAGGAAGTTGGTGGTCTGAGAGGTTAAGTGACTTGACCAAGGAGGCAGAATCCAAACCCAAGTCTATCTGATGCCTGAAGTTCACACTCTGAGCCCCCAGTTCTCTATCCTGGCTGCCCTTCAGAAGCTCTAAAAAATACCAGTTTCTGGGCCTCACCACCAGAAAGTCTGGCTTAATTTGTTTGCAGCCTCTCTACAGGCAGGCACACAGCCAGCAGTGAGAGGGACATCAGAGCTCTCCTCCTGTCAGTGACCAGCCATGGAAAGCCAATGACCAAGGAATATGAGCTATAAAAGGGCCAAAGGGAAGTGGAGAGAGAGAAAGGAGATATCACTGGACATGATCTCATAGAAGATGCAAATATGATCTCCATTTCACAGGTGGATGATTCAGAGAGATTGTGTGACTTGCCCAAAGTCACCTAGTAAGGAAGGAGCAGAACTGGGGTATGAACCCAAGGTCTGACTCAAGCTGAGGAAGTGGGAAAATGGGTTTGTGTGGCAGGTGCAGAGAGCAGAGCAAAGAGAACGTGGTCCAGGGGATGAGAAAGTGGAGAGTTAAAACTAATGTGTTCCCCTTTCTAAGCTCATTCACTTGTGGTCACATTATATGGGAGGCAAGGGGACAGACAGAAACTTGCAGTCAGAGACAAACTGATCTCAAATATCTAATCTGGAGAACCTTGGACAAGTTACTTCTTCAGATTTTCAATTTGCTTATCTGGAAAATGGAAAAATAATACCCACCTTCTAAGGTTTGGGGAAGATTAAAAAGGAAACAACAACAAAAAAGGAAACAACCCTGGTTCCTGGGTGGCTCAGTTGGTTAAGCGTCCGACTTCAGCTCAGGTCATGATTTCATGGTTCGTGGGTTTGAACCCTGCATTGGGCTCTCTGCTAACAGCTCAGAGCCTGGAGCCTGCTTCGGATTCTGTGTCTCCCTGTCTCTCTCTGCCCTACCCCTGCTTGTGTTCTGTATCTCTCTCTCTCAAAAATAAATAAATTAAATTTTTTTTAAAAAAATGGAAACAACCCAAATGTCCATCAACTGGTAAATGGATGGACGGTGGTCAGCCACACGGTGGAATACTGGTCAGCGTTAAAAAGGAATAGACTGCTGGCATATCCAACACGGATGGATCTCAAAAACATGCTAAGTGAATAAAGCCAGAGATGAAAGAATACAAACTGTGCGATTCCAACTACATAAAAGCCTGGAAAAAAAAAAAAAAACTAAAGTATAGTGACAGAAAGCAGATCTGTGGTTACCAGGGCTGCAGGTAGGAGGGATCTACCACAGAGGGGTACAAGGGAACTTTCCGAACTGATGGAAATGTTTTACACCTTGATTGTACTGGTGGTTACACAGGTGTATACATTTGTCAAGACCGTGCACTTAAAATGAATTCTCTGCCTGGAAACTATACCTTGATGTAACAAATAATCTAATTTGTAAATAAATTTTTAAGAAAAAAACCACTCCAGCACAGCGTTCTGCAAATAGCCATTGGAAAATCCTGTCAACTCTCCTTTCCAAGTGAATCTGAAATCCGGCCACTTCTCACACCCCCCTGCTACTAGGCGGTAGCCTGAGCCACTGTTGTCTCTCGTCCTGGATTTTCATAATGGCTGCCACGCTGGTCTCTCTCTGTCCGTGCGCCTCTGTCCATTCCTAGCTCACTAATCACAGGGATTCTGTCCAAATGTAATAAAGTCAAAAATCACGACACTGCTCTGCCTCTTCTCATTCAGAGGAAAAGCTGAAGTCCTTAGTGATCCACAGACCTAACCTGATCTCATCCCCATCGCTCCTCTGTCCTCACATCCCTCCATTCCTCCTTTCCCTCACTCCCCTCTGGCCACAAAGTCCTCCTTACCGTTCCTCCCGTTCCATGAGCCATGCCCCTGCTTCGGGGCCTTTCTGTTTGCTGCTCCCTCTGCCTGAAACAGTCTTCCTCCAGAAATCTGCACAGCTCACTCCCAGAGAGGTATTTAATGGTTCCTATAAGACTCACCCAAGGTGACAAAGCTAATAAATATACCAAAGCTCCCATCCACGTCCAGCTGTGCTCCTACTGTGCTCAGAAGAAAGAAGAAAAACAAATATGTGAAAGGAGAAAGTGAACAAGAATGGAGCAGAGAAGATGGTAAACTGGGAGAAAGACAGAGGACATCTAATCTCTGGGTTGGACACGTTTGTGAAATTAAATCAACCAATCTACCTTTAGCTTAAAGTTGGCGTGAGATGGGCTGACATGGTCCCTTTAAGCCCAAGAGAAACTGAGATTGCTCTTGGCCACCAGCTGGGGAGGAAACGGCCAGGCTATATTAGGAAACTTACAAGCAAGTGGCAAGAGGCACAGACACCCAGGGGAGACTGGGAGTGACGGGGCCCTGGGAAGGGGGAAAAGCCAAGTGCTGGGGCCATCCCCAGCCTGACTCTCTCTAAGACAGGACAGCTCTCCCTGGGGACTGGAAGAACGCAGCATCTGCATCTGAAGAGAGGGAAAAGGAGGACCCTGCCCACAGCCATCTGGCTAAGATGAGCTTTCTATGGAAGGAAGTGCTTCCTGATCACCTTTGGGCTGGCCCCTCACTTGGCCTTGTAGACTCTACAGGGATTCTCACTGCCCTCAGGGTAAGAGGCAGGATTCTCAGCCTCTGACCCCCTCTCCAGTCACATTTGCCTTTCCACCTCAGGACCTTTGCACATGCTCCCGTCCCCCTCCACCTCTTCTCAGCATGCTCTTCCCTTCTCTCTTCCCCTGGCCAACTTCTTTTGATATTTCAAGTTTCAGCTTAAATATGACTTCATCCAGGAGGGTTTCTTGAACCCTGCCCCCTGAGTACTGCCATATGATGTCATGTCTCCCTGTTCTTCTTGGCACTTTTCCCAATTGCAATTAAATAACTGTTAAGGTCATTTGTCCACCATAAGCCTTTCCCACTGGACTTTGGCTTCCAAGAGGGAGGGAGCCATATCCAGCTTATTCCTGCTATGATCCCAGCATCTAGCACAATTCCCAGGCCCAAGGAAGCCTACAGTAAACGTCTGATGAATCTGTATCTTCTCTGCAGTGATACCCTTCCATTCTTCCAGGGGCAGGAACCACATTTTCTTTTTTCCTTCATGACTCAGCACATGGTAAGTACTCAATAGTGACTGGCGGTGGCTGCCAATGTGGTCAGGTCTAGATTTAGCAGCCCAAACCCTGGAAATTATTGGGGTACATGTAAAAGGCTGGTAAATACCGTTCTGTCCCTCACACCAGGCTCCTAAAGTTAATAAAACCTGAATATCATCTCCCTGCAGTTGCCCTTCTGGTTTAGTACAGAATAAGCTGGGTTTCAACCTTGACTCTGATGCCAAATAGTTCTAAAACATGTCGAACTATTTAAGCCTGCTGAGCCTCAGCTTGTCCTTCTTAAAATGGAGATAATGATACATACTTTAGATCATTGTTCATTCACTTGTTTGAATTTAACGAGTATTTGCTATGGACCTGGAATTCTTGGTGTTAGATGCTGGGGACACAGTGATAAATAGACATGATCTCCACTCTCAAGAGGCATAGAGTTGAGCGCCAAGGATAGACTAGATTTAAGCAACCACCACAGAAATAAATGTTAGGCAGCCACACCAGTGATGCAGAGTGATAATGGTCCAGGCCTTAGGTGGTGAGGGAGGATTGGCGGACCAAGGAATAAATGAACCATATGTGAGGCAGCTAGTACACAGTAAGTGCTCAATAAAGGCTAGTTTTGGCAGGCTAGAATCTTTGCTCAGAAAAGCTCGCCCAAAAGGATTAACTGGAGAGTTGAAAAGGAGCCGGGGAGGACAGAAAGAACTCAGAGGGAGAGAACGAGCCCAGCTCCAATTTTCCACCCACGTCTGCTTGCTTGTAAGAAAGCAGGCTTATGCACTGGGATGCCCAGGCTTGGCTGCTTTGGCCACATCTCTGACCCAGGAGGCCTTAAAGTTTCTGTCCTTGGGAGGAAGAAAATTTGGGGGGGGGGGTCTCTTCATCAATGACACCTGCCTCCACACCCTCTAGACACACATGAGAGAGTAGTTTCTGGAAACCACATTTATAGTACAAGATCCACCCTTTGGGGGAGAGATTATGACTTAACCGACGTGGACACTGGAGTTTTTTAAAGCACCTCTGATGGCTCAAATATGCAACTTGAGTAAGAGCTGCAAAACTCTACACTAGCCTCTTGTTAACCAGTTGGCTCCGTTCCTTCTGTCAAACCTGTGACATGCTGTACCTGGCAGGTGTCATGCAGATCCCAGTGGTTACCCAATAGCGGATTTCTCCTTTGCTGATGGAACCTCGTTCTGTTCAAGGGCCCAGACCTCCTTCCTGGGCCTCAGAGAAAGGTTCCTTATCCAGGGGTAAATCCTGATTGCTCTCAGCCAGACTTCATGTCTACTTACCTTGCCAATGATTGGATTCGATGTGAGCATTTGATGAAATCCAGCATTGAGACCGGAGGGAGAGTTTGTTGGGGGGCGGGGCAGGGAGGCAGGAAAGAGTTCCTAGTTCTTATAAGGAGAAACATGCAGGCATACACTCTTCTGCTGCTGGGTATTGCTGCATGTGGAGGTGACCCCTGGAGCTGTGGCAGCCAACCTAGTACCATGAAGCCACTGAGAATAGAGTTGACACTATATGGATGCAGAGCAAAACATGGCAGGACCCTGGGTCCTTGTTGACATTGTTGAGCCTCCAAGTTAACCAATCCTGAGACTCTCTTACCTCTGGATTCTTCTTTATGTGAGATTATAAATATCCTTATTGTTTAAGTCTGTGCTGTCCAACATGGCAGCCAGGAGACACAGGTGGTTATTGAGCACCAGATTGCAAAGAATTAGCACCAAAAAAATGTAAAATACATCACTAATAATTACATATTGATTACATGTAGAGATGGTATTTTGGTTATTGGGTCAAATAAAATATATATTTTTTAAGGAGGCTCCACACCCAACATGGAACCCAACGCAGGGCTCAAATTCAGACCCTGAAATCAAGCTGAGATCAAGAGTCAGATGCTTAACCAACTGAGCCATCCAGGTGCCCCTAAATAAAATATATTATTAAAGTTAATTTCACCTTTTTACCTGTGGCTACTAGAAAATTTTAAATTGCATCTGTAGCCCACATTATATTTCTGTAGAAAATGCTTATTTAATTCACTTGGAGTTAGGGCTTTCTGTTTCCCACAGACAAAAAAATATCCTAACAGGTATAGGTGTCATCATTGTGATTTTATAGTTGGAACAATCGAAACTAAGAATTTAAATTACTTGCTTCAAGTACAGCAGCTGTTGGTGGTCACAGCGAGGTGCCCTGACCAGTGCTTTCTCCTCTACGCCTCTAGGAATCTGAGAACATCCCTTACGAGCTAAAGGTTTGCAATCCTTCATCCAGACCTCAGCTCTGAAGGGAGCGGACCATTTCAGAAACCCAAGGGAAGTCTAGGAGATCCAGAACCCACTTTGACCCAGAGAAGAGACATGTGGCCCAGACCAGGGATTCTGCCTCCAAATACAGAATGGACACTGAGAACATCACCCCCTCTGCCCAGTGACACCTGCCTATTTCCAGGAAACTGTCTGAGGTCTGAACACCAGTGTCCCTGGAGGACTGAACAGAGATGGAGAGAGAAAAATCAGGGCTAACTCCTCTCCTGTGGTCCCCGCTGCCTATGGAAGTCCTGACCTGACAGTCCATTGTCTTCATGACCTGGTCCCAATTCACCCTCCTAGTTTTGTCTTCCCAAATCCACCAAAGCCCAGCTTCAAAGTCATCTCCTCCAGAAAACCTTCCTGGAGTATCTTTTTTCCTCCATACTCTCATTGCTTGAGACATTTGTCACTTCTTACCTCTTATACAGCTATCTCATCTATATCTTGTCTATTTGGTCTAATAGCCATTCTTGGTCCTTCCTCAAATCCTTTCCCATAGTGTCAGATGTCAGCACAAGATCTTTGACAGGACTATGGAAGTGTCATCAGCAGATCTCAGACATTGTTTAAGATGGAGAATGGCAGGCAGGGGACTGAGCAACCGAGAGTCCAGAAGTCAGTGGCTCTTGTCCAGGTGCACCAAAATTGGGCCATGTAAACCAGGAATGCACAGCAGTGAACAAGCATGCCCTTATGCCACAGATACCTATATAGATGCTCCTAAATATAGGGGACCCATCCCAGCTCAACTCTAACCCACCTTGATAAATACCATGGACCCAGTGTCCCTGAGAAAGCAAGCCAGGCCTGAGACATCTTTGGGGACAGCAGAACAATGGAAATTGTTTGGGCTTTGGAAACAGACGGACCTGACTCTGAATATTTCTTTAATTTCCCCCACTTCTCTTTATCTTCACCCCGTCCATCTAGTCCAGGCTGCACCAGTGCCTCCTGGTTAACTACAACAGCATCTCCCCTGGTCTCCCGCCTCCCCTGATGCTGCAGTCCACCCTTTGCTGCTGCCAGAGTCGTCATCTTAATAAGATGTAGATCTGATCAGGTGACCCCGCCTAAAACCCTGCAGTGGTTTCCGAGTGCCTCAAGGATAGTCTTGGGTCCCTAGGAAGCCAAGATTGCATGTGAGTGATTTTGGAGGAATATTCTTGGGATGAGCATCTGTAAGGAAGGAAGGAAGGAATCTTCTGGATTCAACTGCAGAAGAAGTTGAACTTCTTCAAGTTGAACAAGCCAAGGCTTGTAGTGATCCCATGGGGATCTCTGGAGCTAGTATGGCCCTTCAGAGTTGTCCAAAGAGGCTGGGTCTTTGGACTCCTGTATCAAGCAGTCATTAGCTCTGGGTTGCCCACTGAGCTAGGCAGCTCCTTCTGACAGACAACAGTGCCTGGCTGTGAGCCATCAGCGACCAATGCTCCTGGCAGCAAGGGGAAGGAGGACTCTGCCCCTGGGGGGTATCTGAGGGTGTCTTGCAGCGTCTACTGCTGGAGTATTTACATGGGTTCTCTAGCAGAGCTCTCAGACTCTCATCAACAAATGTTGGCTCCCTTCACCTCATGGGAAAGGATTGCAAGGTAACCAGTCATCCCAGTTTGCCCTAGACTGAGGGATTTCCCAAGATTAGGAGTTTCAGTACTAAAACCAGGACAGTTCCCAGGCAAAGCAGGCTGCTTGGTTACCCTTCATCTGGGTGAGAAGGAGAAAAGGGCATGTCATATTAGCACAATGTTCAGTGGTGTGCTGGTAGAATAGCTCTTTGGAAAAATAAACAAACAACCCTGATTTTGTAGTGCTAGCCAATTTCCATCTTGTAAGTATACCCACCACGGCCAGACAGGCTACCAACAGTTGAACAGCCAGCTTGCAAAATTCCTGAAAATTTAGTAATGGGCTCTCATGAGATGGTAGCAGCTGGTGCCAGCACCCCGTATGTAATACAGACTGGTATGTTCCTGATACCTACAGATGTGCAGCATGTTCACTGACAACCTCAACTTCAAGGTGAGACTATCTCAATCCCGAGAATAAGTGGCCCTCCGAGACCACCTAGTTCAAGGCAACAAGTAATCTGTCATATGGTCCATCTCTTACCCACAGTGTGTCCACAACAGTAATTGCTAATCAATCATGATCCTGATATGGCTGAGCATAGGACCCCTTATCACATCTGCAGGTAGCTATAGTCAATTAGCTGGTGTTGCATATAAGAAAAAAGTGACTTACCCTTGGGAGTAAGTGTGGTTCAGCCCCCTCATTTTACAGAGGAGGAAGCTTGCACACAGAGAGGTGGAGGGACCTGCCTAAGGCCACACAGCCCGGCCATAGCTCATCTGAGATTAAAGAATAGATCTAGTGCCTTGCCAGCTCTTTCAATCCCGCCTCGCTTTGAACTGCTGAATACCCCAGAATGGAGAGGAGCAAAGGGGGATCTTTTGAGATCTGAGCCTAGATTCTGGGGAACTTTGCTTAGAGCCTCCAAACCTTTTTTGTACCCTGACAGTTTCTTTTCTTTTCTTTTTTCTTTTTGTTTTTTGTTTTTTGTTTTTTGGGTTTTTGTTTTGTTTTTTGTTTTGTTTTTTTTTTTTTGGTTTTTTTTGTTTTGAGAGAGAGAGAGAGAGGCAGAATGAGAGGGAGAGAGAGGATCCCAAGCAGGATCTGCATCCCCAGCACAGAGCCCAATGCGGGGCTCAAACCCACAAACCATGAGATCATGCCCTGAGCTGAAACCAAGAGTCAGACGCTCAACCAACTGAGCCAACCAGGCGCCTCACCCTGAAGGCTTTTTATTTGTATATGTAAGTGTTGTATATGTGTTGGTGGGCAGGACACTCTTTAAAAATATAAAAGTTGGGGTGCCTGAGTGGCTCAGTCAGTCAAGCATCCAACGTCAGCTTAGGTCATGATCTCACAGTTGGTGAGTTCAAGCCCCACATTGGGCTCTGCACTGTCAGCTTCGGATACTCTCTCTCTCTCCCTCCCTCCCTCCCCAGCTTTCTCTCTCTCAAAATAAATAACTTGGAACAAAATTATAAAAATCATATATGCTCACTGCACAAAATTCAAACAATACAGGAGTATTTAAAATTAAAAAAAAAAAACCAACAACTTGTGTGCTATTTCCCCAGGATGAGAAGGGTAATCACTGTTAACAATCTAGGTCCTAAGAGGCCTTTTCTGCTCATTTACAAGGATATACATATAACAAATAGACTAAATGTTTAGCTGTTCCCCCACTCTACCATTAGCCCCATCACTGAAAACACTGCCTAGCACATAGTAAGCACTCAATAAATATTTGTCAAATGGTTCTTGTTTCCTTAAAACGTCTTAGTATAGGTGGGTCTGCCTTTGTCTTTTTAATGGTTTTAGTACTTCATGGCATGGGTCTCTTGAGTTAGTGTAGCAGTCCTTTTGTGTGAGCGTTTAGACTGCATTTCTTTTTTCCCATAACACCCCCAAGGCCTTGTTCTCTGGCTTGCCTGCAAGGTGGCACCAAACTCCCTTCCCACGGCTCCCAAGTGCTGCCGCCCATCAGAGCTCCACTGTCCCTGGTTTCCCGGGATCACCGAAAGGCAACCCAAAGCGGAGAAGCTGGCAGCATTTGTGACCAGCTCCTGGGAGCAGAGTCAGGTTACAGCAGGTGTAGGACAAGTCCCCGTGGCCTGCAGGGCTCCACCATCCCCACATTCAGAGGCTGCTACCCCGGATGACACCCCACAGCTCACACAAGAAGCAGGGAATTAACCAGGCGACATCACCTGGGTGCTGCCAGCCCTGCACACCAGTCACCTGGGGGAAAGTGCCTTTGCCAGGCTCTGAGTCGGCTCAGTAACCCTGAGGGCCTGGGAAACCAGACATAATTGGGTGTAGGGGAGGCAAAAAGATATCAAAGGGAGAGAGTCTGGGTTCAAAGGAGGCCCCCCATGGTCATTCAGGTCCCCTTTTTCTAAATTTTTTTAATGTTTGTTTATATTTGAGAGAGAGAGAGACAGAGAGAGAGAGAGACAGAGAGAGAGAAAGAGGAAGTGGAGAAGAGGAAGAGAGAGAGGGAGATAGAGAATCTGAAGCAGGCTCCAGGCTCAAAGCTGTCAGCACAGAGCCCAATGCAGGGCTCAAACTCACAAACTGTGAGATCACGACCTGAGCTAAAGTTGGAGGCTTAACTGACTTAGCCACCCAGGCGCCCCATTTCAGGCCCCCTTTCTATGCTCAGGCCTGCCCACAACCCTCATGCCCAGGTGGCATGTGCAACAGGCATCTCTCACCCACGACGTCCAACACTGAGCTCCTGACCTTCCGTCTTCGAACTCTTGGCCCATCTCAGGTCAGGGCAATGCCATCTTCCCGAGGCTTATGCCAAAGCCTTGGAGCCATCCTGGACTCCTCTTTCTCTCACTCCCCCTATCCAATCTATCAGCAAAATCTATTGATGCTACCTTCATAGTAGATCCAGAATTCAGCCACCTCTCCACCTCTGCTGCCGTCAGATGGTGGCCCAAGCTTGTATTCTCACCTGTCAGTAAGCTCACTGATTTGTTTCCCTGCTTCTACCTTTCTGCACCACCTCCTCTCCCCTGTCTCTCAACAGAGTAGCCAAAGGAATCCCTTTAAATTTTTTTTTTCAACGTTTATTTATTTTTGGGACAGAGAGAGACAGAGCATGAACAGGGGAGGGGCAGAGAGAGAGGGAGACACAGAATCGGAAACAGGCTCCAGGCTCTGAGCCATCAGCCCAGAGCCCGACGCGGGGCTCGAACTCCCGGACCGCGAGATCGTGACCTGGCTGAAGTCGGACGCTTAACCGACTGCGCCACCCAGGCGCCCCCAAAGGAATCCCTTTAAATAAGATCTGACCATGTCACTCTTATAGGCCTCATTTTTCTCATAGTAAAAGCCAGATTCTTATGATGGCCTACAAGGCCCGGCATAAACTGCCTCCTCTCCACACCTTCCTGGCAGGAATGGTGTATATATAGGTGATGCTGTGCCCTCCTCTGTACATCCCATCAAGGGCCTATGTTGTAAGACCGTCCTGTCATCGGTGATGTGAAATTTGATCACTTTACTAAGATGGTACCCATAAAGGATTCAAATTTAATTAAAAATAAAAGTCTTAAAAACATCATGTGTGCAGGGGCACCTGGGTGGCTTAGTCAGATGAGCGTTTGACTTCGACTCAGGTCATGATCTTACTGTCTGTGGGTTTCAGCCCTGAGTCGCGCTCTGTGCTGACAGCTCAGAGCCTGGAGCCTGCTTCGGATTCTGTGTCTCCCTCTCTCTCCGCCCTTCCCCCACTCGTGCTCTGTCTCTCTGTCTCTCTCTTTCTCTCAAAAAATAAACAAAAAAATTTTTAAAAACCTATCGTCACTGTGCATGCCAAATAGAGCATTTCCTGCAGGCTGTGTGCAGCCCTCAGGCCTCGGTGTGTGACCCCCACTCTACATTGCCCAGATGATGGTCAACAGCATAGGCTTGGATACTTCCAGGCTCACGGTGCTCACTACTTGCCTGGGGAGAAGGGGTTCTGGCCTTCCCACAGCCCCTGGATCATTCTATAGATTTTTCCAGGTGGGTCTGGGCCAGTCAACTCTCAGTTATAGAGGAACGAGTAGGGGTCCTGGATGCTTCACTCGTGACCAGACCTAACTGTCCACCTACTCTGTGGCTCTAGCTCCAGAAGGGGTAGAAGAGAACAAGGGTAGCCCTCTGGTCTAGGGCAGAAAGCAACACCATCCCCCCGTTCAGCCTGCACCCCAACCTCAACCAGGGCCCTCAGAAAATGAGGCTCAACATTCCTCACAAGGGTGTGGCAGCAAGGGCTGGTCCAGGGAACAGCTGTTGGGGACATGGAATTAGCAGGCTCTGGAAACAAGCAAGCCCCATGAATCCCAAGGGCCTGGCCTTGGACAGGAGCATGTGTGCAGAGACTTGGCCAATTGGACACACACATCACAGAAAGCAAAGCTGCAGAGAAGAAAGACTAATTGTGTCCACTTCCCTGTCTCCCTGAGGGTCCGCTCGGCTCTCCTGGGGTCCCAGATAAAGCCAAGAAGCTGCCATGACAGCAGCTCAGCCGGCTGTCACACTGGCCCCCTGGCTGTGAACTGGGACATGAGATTTTCAACATGAGGTTAAATTATGCTGATTCTACATTCGAAATGGAATCGTGCCTGGCAGGAGTTCCATCAACACTGGCAGGACTCAAGGCAGAACTAATTGAATCAAAGTCTTAGCTTATTAACTGCTCCCAAGTCAAAAGCTAGTTTCTGTGCTGAAACAGTCTCCCCAAAACAGCTGTGGTTCAGACCATCCTGAATTAGTTCACCCTCTAGACGGTGAAGGGAATGCAAGAAAGGAGAATAGTTTCAGCACTTTCTATGTGCCAGGCATTATGCTAAGTGCTTTTTATGTGTTATCTCATTCCATTGTTTCAGCAATGTTTTGAAGGGGAATGTGATATCCCTAAGGGAAAAAAGGAAATGGAAGCTCAGAGTGCCCACGTTCAAAGATTTAGGAAGTGGCACAGCAGGGGAGCACCTGGGTGGCTCAGTTGGTTGAGGGACCAACTTCAGCTCAGGTCATGATCACGTAGTTTGTGAGTTTGAGCCCTGCATTGGGCTCTGTGCTGACAGCTAGGAGCCTGGAGCCTGCTTTGGATTCTATGTCTCCCTCTCTGTCTCAGCCTCTCCCCTGCTCTCTCTCTCTCTCAAATAAATTAAAAATAAAAAAATAGAATTAAATTAAAAAAAATTTTTTTAAAGAAAGAAGTGGCACAGCGGGCATTTGAACCCAGATCTGGCTACTGCAAGCCCCACATGCTAAGTCCCACGTGCCCCTCTTAGGACTTCCACACTTGATTTTTAATAGCAATCGAGAAATTTTAAACTAAAAGATGTTCCTTTTAAATCTGAAAAAGAACAAAAAAAATCCCACTGGAACTAAAAAATTAATTTAGCAGGGTAAATTAATTGATTCAAAGTCAATGACAAAAATAATTGCATTTCTATAACCTAGCAATGAACAATTGGAAAAATGAAATTTAAAATTCCATTTACAATATCGTTTAAAAAGCTTGTAACTTTATTCAATGAAAAAAGTGTGCAAAACACTGAAAACTCCAAAGCATTGCTAAGTGAAATTAAAGACTTAAATAAATAGGGACTTCTACCACATCCATGGATTGGAAGTGTCACTACTGTTACATTATCCATTCTCTGTAAATTGATGTATAGGTCTAAGGCATTTCTTTTAAGTTTTTGTTTGTTTGTTTGTTTTTGAGAGAGAGGGAGTGAGCAGGGAAGAGGCAGAGAAAGGGAGAGAGAGAGAGAATTCCAAGCAGGCTCTGCACTGCCAGCATGCAGAGCCTGATACAGGGCTCAAACTCATGAACCACGAGATCATGACCTGAGGCGAAATCAAGAGTCGGACACTTAACCTACTAAGCCCCCCAGGCGCCCTAGGTCTAAGGCAATTTTAATCACTTTAATGCCTATCAGTTTTTTTACTAGAAATGAACAAGCTGATTTGATAATGTATATAGAACCGGAAATGACCTAGAAGAACCCAGCCATAAGCAAAAAGAGCAAAGTTGGAAGATTTACTCTGATTTTAATATTTACTATAAAATTGACTATAGGGGTGCCTGGGTGGCTCAGTCGGTTAGGTGTCCATCCAACTCTTGAATTCGGCTCAGGTCATGATCTCATGGTTCATGAGTTCGAGCCCCTCATCAGACTCTGAGCTGACAGTGCAGAGCCTGTTTGGGATTCTCTCTCTCTCTCCCTCTCTGTCCCCTCTCTTGTGCTCTCTCTCTTTTTTTCTCTCTCAAAATAAACTTAAAAAATAAAATTTACTGTAATAAAATAAAATAAAATAAAATAAAATAAAATAAAATAAAATTTACTGTAAAGCTCCAGTAACAAAGGCAACGTGATATTGTCATAAAGGTAGACAAACAGATCAATAGAAAAGATATTCCTGTGGATAACGAATGAATGAATGAATGAATGAATGAATAAATAAAGTTGCTTCAAGGAACACATATCCCAGGCCCAGATAATGGGACACTAGGTATTGCTCAGACCCAGATCCTGGCAAATCCATTTTGTTCCCATGTTCAGAGTCAATTGGGCTAAAATGAGCTTAAGCCATCAGCTTTAGGCAAGAGAAAGAAAATTGGATCCAGAGAGCAGAAGCTTGGGTTTTTGACCCAGTTGTCATAGCTAAACATGTAATAATAATAATAATAATAATAATAATAATAATAGCACTAACCCACATGTTAAATTCTAAGTGCTGTACTCTATCAAGGCAGAGTTTAATTCTGTCAACAGGATGGAATAAAAGAGACAATAGCAAGTACTGCATATAGGAAGGGAAATATTTTTCAGTGATATATTTCAGTTTTACATTTGTGTGTGTATGTCTAGAATTACAATGTGAAATACCTAACTTATAGCGGGTTGTAGTCATAAAGATGTAAACACCGCTAGGGTAGTCAATGAGAGTATTAAGAAGCCTGAATAGGGGCGCCTGGGTGGCTCAGTCGGTTGAGCGTCCGACTTCAGCTCAGGTCACGATCTCGCGGTCCGTGGGTTCGAGCCCTGCGTTGGGCTCTGGGCTGATGGCTCACAGCATGGAGCCTGCTTCTGATTCTGTGTCTCCCTCTCTCTCTGCCCCTCTCCCGTTCATGCTCTGTCTCTCTCTGTCTCAAAAATAAATAAACGTTAAAAAAAAAATTAAAAAAAAAAAGAAGCCTGAATAGTATAAAATGTGTAAGATTCTTAGCACAGAGCCTGGCACAGAGTAAAGACACAGTAAGTGGCTCATGCAGATATGGCCATTGTCAAGGCCTGCTTCATGAGCATACCCCCTGTGTCATAGCTCCAGGCTCTGCACTTAGAAGGCCCTGCACTTGGTTTAATTCTTGGCTGTCACTGTGTTGAAATTCTTAATGATATTGAAGAAGGGGTCTTGCGTTTTCATTTTGCATTAGGTCTCACCCATGGTGTAGCCAGTCTTATTTTGTATAGTTGTTTATTGTTTATTAAAAATAGTTATACTGTGAAATATTTAATTATCACTTACTACCATCCAATTCTATGTCTGCCTCTTACTAGCTAGAGGACCATGAGTAAGAATACAGTGCTTAAATCATCTGTCTCTGTTTCCTCGTCTGTAAAATCGGGGTGATAACAGTACTTCCCCACGAGGTTGTTGTGAAAGTTTAAATAACATAGCGTGTTCCATGCCAAGAACAGCACCTGGCACATAGTAAGCACACCAAACATATTAACTATTATTATTACTCTTGGCTTTATGAACAAAGTCAGCCTTGGGCCTGGTTTTTCCACTGCACATTTGGGGGAGGGGATTACTAACTAGATAAGTAAGTAGTTCTAGAACTTATTGGAGCACCAGATTACTTTAAGAATCTGTGTTTTCTCTGAGGAAAAACGCAGATAACCCATATGCATATGCACACATATTGCCTGCACCCTGATGGGCCTTCGAGGCCAAGGCACGGGCCCCAGATCAAGAACCTAGGAAAGCAAAGATCGCCAATGGCCCTTCCAGTCCTGGAGTCTGTGGGTCCCTGGGGTGGAGACAGCTAGGCCGTCAAAGGAGCATTACTACTTAAGGCCTGGGTGTATGCTTGCTTTGGAGCTTTAAGTCAGCAGCTATTTTTAGTTTTGCTATATATGGCCAGGGCAGGAAGAGGGCTGTAGGCAGGGGAGGGGTGCCAGGAGGTTTATAGCAGGGTTTGGGACCCCAGGGGGCACCTTTCTTTCCATCTTCTCCTGCCCGGGGAAGGGGGGGGGGTTGCTGGAGAGCTTAATTAACCCCCAGCTGAAGTGTAAGGCTTGGAGGAGAGGGAGAGTCTGTGGACATGGGAATGGAGAGGCTTGGATGAGGGTTCCACGTCAAGTCACTTTAGAATAGTGATTTTCAAATGTTTTTGACCATGACCTGCAGTAGGAAATACATTTATACACACATCATGTAAGAAATACACGATGCATGTAAACACAGAAGTTTTTATACACACACACACACACACACACACACACACACACACACACATTATATATGTACATATATCTTCAGCATCTTCAGCTGAACAAATGTTTCAGGAAACAATGCTTTCTTATCCTCTGTGAAACACTCTGATTTTTCTGTTCTGTTCTTTCATTTCTAAAAATGCAGGTCATGACCCACTAAGTTGATTTTACTGCCTATTAATGGGTCAACACCTCCAGTTTGGAAAACTGCTGTTTCCTTTGGTTTATTTATTTTTATAAATTTTCTGAATGTTTATTTTATTTATTTTGAGAGAGAGAGCAAGTGAGCAGGGGGGAGGCAGACAGAGAGAGAGGGAGAGAGAGAATCTCAAGCAGGCTCCATGCTCAGTGCAGGGCCCGATGTGGGGCTCGAACTCATGAACCATGATATCATGACCTGAGCTGAAATCAAGAGTCGGACACTTAGCCGACTGAGCTACCCAGGTGCTCCTCCTTTAGTTTAGAGGAGGCAGTCACCTGCGACATTTGACCGCAAGGCAAGTTGGGGACTGGAGGAAATGGAACATATTGTCCCTTTGATCAGTCCTTCCGAAAACTGGGGAGGAGATGCAACTTTCAGCTTTATTTCCTGGATGGCAGTAAGTTCTGGACTTCCTGACCTGTGTGCACTGTTCTCTCCACCTGGGGCACTCATCTCCCACCCTTGTCACCTGGCTTACTCCATAGTTCAGAGCCCAGCTTGCCACTTACTCCAGGAAGCCTTCCTGAATGCCTCAGTCTGATTAGTTGCCCACCTCTTCCTTCCTTAGTTCCCAGTACTTTCCTGCCTAGTACCTAACACACTATAGTACAATTTCTTGTTAGATTCTCTGGAAGATAGGGACCTTGCCCATCCTGTTCATGTCTATACTCCTCCCTCCCACCACCAGTATAGTATAGAGCTAGCTTCATAATAATCACTCAATGCATATTTATTGAATGAGTTAATGAAAGTGAATAGTAATTATAGCAACTACCATTTATTGAGTACCTGTTTATCTCATGAGAAATCTTATGAGAGATTAGCATAGTCCATTTTATTGGTGAGGAAACTAAGGCTCCAAGAGATTAAATAATAGGATAGAGCCACAATAATAACCCAGGGCTGCCTGACTCCCAGCCGCTTCTAATCACAGGATCTTATTTGTCCACATTCTCTTCAGCACTACCCAGGATGGGGCAAAGGGCAGGTCCTTAACAAACCCTCGGGGAACTGATGACAGGTTGATTAAGGAGATTTTCCGAAGCAGTGGCCACATCTAATTTTGGAGAGTTGCACCTCGTGTGTGGCTTGGGAGAGATCTGAGGTTTCCAGGGCCGCTGGATGTGGGACTGTCTCATTCGGAAGAAGAGTCTGGGCCTCTGACAAACCAGAGGAACAGGCCTTCCAGTTACCTAGCCTGAAGAGCTCCTGTGCACACCCAGAATCAAGCCCTGGGCCCTGCAATGCCTACGTGATCTGGCTCACACCTTCAGCTCCAACGTCAACCCCTGCCTGTCCCCCTCCACTCTACTCCTGCCACCCTGGCACTCTTGCTGTTCCTCAAGCATGCCAAGTCCAGTCTTGCCTCAGGGTCTTTGTGACCATCATTCCTTCTGCCTGGAAGTCGTTACTCTCTCCCTAGTCCTCCCATCTTGCTTCCCAGGCTACACCATCCAAAAAGTCACCCTCTTCCTTCTCTGCTATTTGTTTCATAACTTTGCTTGCCCACTGCCCTGGCTCCTGGAACTTGCTGTAGGATGGAGCCTGACACCTGGTTGGTGCCCCATAATATTGGTTGCGTGAATGAATGAATGAATAGGTTTCCCCCTTTAAGACACTTTAGCGAAGGAACATTTGGCACCCTGTGCACCACTCTGCATGGGTATCTGACACCCAGCAAGGATCATCTCCCTGTTGTAGCCAGAGAAGCTGAGGCCTGCTCTCTACTTGTCCCCAGCGCTCAGCGCAGTGTCCAGCATAAACATCCAGTGAATTGAATTGCACCAAATTGCAGACATTCAGCAAACGGCTGATGGACACCAAATTAGGAAGCGTGGAGCCAGAAATTGTCCTCAGCGCTGTCCAATTCCAGCCAGTGCTGTGTAGCTGCCACTGCACCCACAGAAACTCCAGGGACACAACCTCATTAACATGCAGATGCATTTGAGGGTGGGTCCTCACCACGGGCTCACCAATGGGCAGCCCAGTCAGGAGCCCATCCTGTACGTGAGGCCCCTCTGTGTATGCCCACCAGCCTCAGCTTGAGCACAACTTCTGCTCTGGGATGGCTCATGCCCCTTCCTGCCCCTCTCCAAACCCACTCTGGGACTGTCCACTGCTCACCCTCTGTCATAGTGATATAATATAACTACGCATGCATCTGACAGATGCCAAAATATATAGTTCTGAGGTATCTGTGTTAGCTCCTCTTCCCAATGGGGCAAGTTATGGAGACTTCATAGAATTATCCTGAGCTGGGGGGAAACTAAATGACCATTTAAAGCAAGAGCCAGCCAATTCTCCTGTAAACAGTTGAATAGTAAATAGTATTGGCTTTGTGGGCCAAAAGGATATTATGTAGGGACTTTCATACAATTTCCACATGTCACAAAGTAGTGTTCTTCTTTTGATTTTTTTCAAATATTCCACCCTTAGCTCACAAGCTGTACAAACACAGGCAGCTGGCCAGTTTGGCCCGCTATCTCTCATTTGCAAGTGCCTGATCTAAAGCATTGCTTCTTAAATTTTAATGTATATGAAAATTTCCAGGCAGGCTTGTTAAAGCAAATGCCTAGGCCCGCCCTCAAGATTTGGATTTGGATTCCGAAGGTCTAGTTGGGGCCCCTGATTTTGAATTTTGAATTGGTGGATAGATGATGCTGATACTGTCTACTGACCACATTTTGAGCAGCGCTGACATTCTAAAACCGATTTTGTGGATGAGGAAACTGAGGCTCAACTAAGTGATACATGCAGTTGTACCCAGTGGATGATGTGATGATATCTTCTCTGCTACTCCCCACGGCTGTTTGCCACAGAAAATTCCTCTCCATTCCCTTAACCCACCGGGCACGCTCATGCTTTTGAGCTTCTTACTCGTTCTCTCCTGCTCTCACACCCTCTCTAAAGCAATTTTCCCAACAAGATCCAGCTCAGATGTCACCTCTTCTAAAGCAGCCCCTGACCTTCTCAAATCTAACTTCTCTGCCACAGCACTCTGTACCTACTCATGTATAATGGCTTGTTTAAAGCCAATCTTTGAAGCCTTGGGCTGTATCTTATTCCTCTTTATATCTAACTCTTTTCATAATACCTGGCAAATAGGAGGTACCACAGAAATATGCACTAAATGAAAGGATGGATAGATGGATGAATGAATGTGTGGATGGATGGATGGATAAGTGGGTAGATGGATGGGTGAATGAATGAACACTTCATGATCTATTGCTTGAAAATAACTTTCATGGCAAAGTTGAGATTAGACCCAAATTTTTCTAGAGCACAAGCCAGAGTATATTCCATGCCTGTTTGTAAGCCTAGCATGCAAACAGTAGTAGTTAGGTTTTACTGAATGTGTGTTGAGTGTGTATTTATACAGCAGGTCTTGTCCTAAACACCGCTGCCAGCCCTCTCAATGGCCCTGTCATTGGCCCCACCTTTACTGACAAGGAAATGGATTCTGAGAGAGGTAGGGCAGCTTGCCCGGTGCCACACAGCAAATAGCGTCCTGGCTCCTCTGATTCTGTGTCATATCGCCCCTCCTTCTTCCCACCCTCCACCAGTCTCCCTCACTCATCGGCCCCCTCTGCGGGGCCCCAGGCTGGGCTCACCTCCATCTGCATAGGTCTCCGTGCCGTAGCCATCCTGCAGGCCATTGTTCCAAGTGCCCTCATACTTGGCACCGCTGCTGCTGCTCTGTCGGGTTCCGTAGCGTCCCTTGAAGCCGTGTGTCCACTCACCCTTGTAGAGCCAGCGTCCCTTGGTCTCTATGCCCAGCCCATGCCGTTTGCCCTGGCTCCAGTATCCCTCGAAGGTGTTCCCACTGGGCCAGGTGTAGACGCCCGCCACTTCGAAACCAAAGTTCCAGGAGCCCGAGTATTCGCCCTGGCCCTTGGGGCCCGTACACAGTCCATGTCCATGGGCCTTTCCCCCCTCCCAGCCCCCACAGTACGCCCCGCCATCATCAAAGTCAAAGCGGCCCCCACTCATCTCATCGTAGCCCCTGACAACCTCACCGTCCTCCAGCGTGGGGGAGAGAGGGTGATGGGGGGGGGGGGGTGCCAGCGACACTCTCCAAGCACACTCAGGGCTGGACGCCCCTGACTCACCACTGTGCCCCAGGAGGGGGAAAGCAAGATGCCACCAGAGACTGAATGAGCCCAGGAGCCAAATCAGCACTGGGTCGGCTGGTCAGTGCCATGCCTGGGAGGCCCCCACTCAACCAGCCAGAGGAAGGCTGCCAGTTGGGAAGGAAGCAGGAGGGCAAGATTCAAAGTCTCCATAGAGCGTCCCAAGTCTGGCTTCCCTGGAGTCAAAGGAAAAACGGTGTGATCCCTTTAAGAAGCACAGTGAAAGGGGTGGGGTGGAGGGGTCCCCAGTCTGTTCCAAAGTGGAGAAATTCCTCCTTGGTGACAGCCCCCAGCCCGAGGCTGAATTCCTGCAGCCGGCTGGCCCCCTTCTCCACCCAGTGGGTGTGCGGGGCTGTCCATCTCCCAGCCGCTGCCCCGCCCCTCTCCAATCCTGCCCTCCTCCTGGGACGGAAAGGTCAGTGTTGCCCTAACAAGGCCATTGGATCTCTGAGGCTGCTCCCAAAATAACCCCCTGGCCAGCCCAGCCTCCTTCGAAGCGGGAGGGGTGTTTCAAATTGGGCTAGTGCTCCAGACCCAGCTGAGAGGCTGGAGGGGCAAGGAAGGGCAGCGGAGAACTAAGTGTAGGCAGCTGGGACAGTTTGGTGGCTTTTCTTCCCCTGGTTATGAGCTCCCTTCCACCTCCAGCGTCCCCGGCTGGCCGGAGTCTGCAGAAAGAGAACAGGCAGAGGGATCGGGGAAGGGAGGGGAAAGGAGGACTAGAGGAACACCCAGTCCTGGAACACTTAAAATCCCCCAGAGCAGAGCGATTGGCAAATCTCAGCCCCACCACTGCTCACATGCTCTAACAGGACCCGGGGCTATCCACGCTGCCAGCCCCATAAAGGAATCTGGTGACCTAAAGAGAAAGGAACGGGCATGGTTCACATATGCTTTTGAAAGCAGAGGAGGGAAGTCGGGAAGAGAAGTGAGGTTCTGGAAACAGATTCTGGAAGACAGAGCAAATCTGAGTCCAGGGCTCACGCACAACCTCCAGTCCCCCTCTGCACCCCTGGGAACACCTTGCAAAGAGCTCAGAGAAGGCACCGATGGCTCCCTTTCTCTCTTCTCTGAGGGGCGAGGAGCCTGTCTTTATCTCTGAGACACAGGGTTGCTGATTATTTGGAATGAGGTTGTCTTAGCAGTAGTCAAAGATCATGATTTTTAAAAAATATCCCCTTTCCAAGCTTTCTTTCTCTGGTGTCCTCAGGGCCTGTGAGGCCAGACTTCAGAAAGCTCTTGGGGCAGAGTCAGGAGCAAAGGGCCTGCGTGGATTCCTAGCACTCAGGTTCCCACCAAACTCCAGTGAAAGGGACAAATAAATCTCCATGACATGAAGCTGTGGCCAGGATTAATGATTGGAAATCCCAACTGAGCCCAGGGTTAACAGGAGTATAGAGTAATTCTGGGAAAGGTAGGAGACACCAAGAACAGGAAGTGGGCGGGGCGTGGGGGGGTGGGGAGATGTAGAGATATGGAGGGGGGGGGAGGATAGAAATCACTTAAAAAGGAAGCCCAGAAGGCAGTTGAGAACTACTGGACTATTATCTGACTTCAAACTTATCTGACATACTCCAAATCCCACGATGACTCAGGCCACTTGAAGTCACTGTGGAAGATTTGTCCTTGTTTCAGAAATGGACAGAACATGATGTCTCCCTTCATCCCAGCTGACTCCAGTTCTTACTGGTTCCTTCGCTGTTAAAGAGCCCCATCTGGGCCCACGTTTCACCCCCAGGCAGAAACACCCAGCCTCTGAGCTCACCAACACCGGCAGCTTGCCGAGCTGACGGGCAGCAAGTAGCAGTGGATAAAGACTGCATCGTCTAGGTGTTTGACTCACCATCCAGCCAGTGAATGGATTTGACTGACAGATTTTAAGAATGCCTCGCTGCCGGCCCGAGAGAGCTCTGCTTTTGCCACTTATCACCAAGGTCACTGGAGAATCACACGTTTCTTCCCAACTCTGCTCTCAAGGGGAGAGGGGAGAACCGCTCAAAGTGGAAGTTAGAGGGGTTTGAATTGCCCAAGTTAATACTCTTTGTAGTTAAACACTAGGCAAATCACCATAATCCTGTTCTACCTGGGGGGCTGCTGTGTCCTACTGAGCTGTTCCACCTGATAAATTTAGCCACTGTTCATCCGTGCAGCTCCCTACGGTGGTTCCCTACCAAGGGTGGGTACACTTAAGATTTAAATTCAACTCCTGTTGAACTTAAAAACATAAACAGATTCCAGAGCCCTCTCCCCCAACCCCAAATCAATGATAGATTGTTCTGGGAAAAACCTCAGGTAGTTTTATTCTTTTTAAAGCTCCTCAGATAAACCGTTATCAGTCAGTTAAGCGTCCAACTTCGGCTCAGGTCATGATCTTGCCTTTTTTGAGTTTGAGCCCCACGTTGGTCTCTGTGCTTGACAGCTCAGAGCCTGGAGCCTGCGTTAGATTCTCTCTCTCTCTCTCTCTCTCTCTCTCTCTCTCTCTCTCTCTGCCCCTCCCCTGCTTGGGCTCTCTCAAAAATAAATAAACATTAAATTAAAAAAAAAATAAAACTTCTCAGACGGATCTGACTCATTTCTGGTTAAGAACCACTGTATGGAGGCACCTGGGTGGCTCAGTTGGTTAAGCATCTGACTTCAGCTCAGGTCATGATCTCACAGTTTGTGAGTTCAAGCTCTTCATCAGGCTCCGTTGCTGATGGTGTGGAGCCTGCTTGGGATTCTCACTCTCCTCTCTCCCTGCCCCTTCCCCACATGCATGTGTGCTCTCGCTCTCAAAAAAAATAAATAAACAACAACAAAAAAGAATCACTGTATGTTTTTAAATTAAGAAACTCTTTCTTAATAGCATTTACACATTCATGAATCCAGTACCCTATAGGTACTGGATAAGTATATGGTAGGTAGTTGTGGATTTGTGTTCAAATCCCAGTTCTGCCCCTCACAAGGTGTGACCTTGGACCAATTGTTAATTTCCCTAAGCCACAAACCCTTCAACTGTAAAAGTACCTGTCTCAAAGGATTGTTAGTATTCAGGATAACAGTATCTTCCTTCTTTGGTTGGGTGAGGATTATGTAGGTTGGTATCTAAAAAGGCTTAGAACACACTAACACCTAATAAACGTTAACTAATTAAAAATTATCCTCACATGATAAGTTGCTCTTCAAATAGAATGCTTAATAAGATAGTCACCAATGAGTTAAGAGAGTCACTGCCTAAATACCAAACCCCTTGACACTGAGGCATTCCTTACTCTACACAGTCCATGTTTACTCAACCTTGTCCTGTGGTTTGTCACTTTTTAAACTGATAAACCATGTTATTGGTAAAGGGACACTTTGATTTCTTAAAAGTTTAAGGAAATTTTTTGCCCAGTTTGGTATAGGCCTTAGGTGATTAGTGTCGAACTTCTCACGTTTTTTGCCCCTCCCTTTAAGCCAAATGCATTTCAGGGAAAGGGCGACCTCTTGAGGCCATCCGTGTCTGTCAACAGATTGTCATCAGGAAAACCGAGTTCCTCAGACAGAAGGGAATTTACTAAACTTGGAATGAATTCTAAACTGCTTTTAAAGGTAGCTGTCCCATTCTTGCTTTTCCCCAGGTCTTTCCGTGCTCTGTGGTTCTGTTCTTTGATCAGAGAGGGTAATCATTCGCTTCCTGTTTCCTTCTCACTTCGCAGGTGGGACTGCTTCCTAGAGAGCCTGGAGGGGAGGGACCCGAAAATCCAGAAGAGAGAGAGAGGGTCTGCACCCAGAAATCCACTGGAGTACTTCTCAGCTGCAGAAGCCCCGCCTCCCCAGACAAGGTTCCTGGCTGGGTTAGGTGCCTTCGCACATTCGGGCTCTTCCTCCAAAGTAAGTTGTTTGAAGGATTAGCTTCATTTAAAAAAAAAAAAAAAAAAAAAAAAAAAAAAAGGCACGAACCCGTACTAAGTGCCCGGCACCCTGGCCCATCCGTGTCTGCCCAGTGCCTGCACATTGTAGGTGCTCACCTTTCCTTCTCTGCACCACTTGGCAGCTTACATCTCTCTTCTTAAATGCTTTTTCACCTGGCTGATAGGCCTGCTCTCTCTGTTCTGCTCCTGCCTCACTGGCTGCTCCTACTTAGTCTCTGGCTAGTTCCTTTTCATTCTGCCGACTTCTCTACCGTGGGAATGTCCCAGAGCTTGGTCCTCTGTCTGGTTCTTCATCTACGTTCACTTCCTAGGCGGTCTCCTCCAGTCTGAGCTTTAAATGTCCATAGGCTAACGACTCCTAAATTTGTGTCTCCAGCCTATGCCTGCCTCTCTGCTGATCTCTAGTCGTAGGTCCACCACCAACTCAACATGGCCACAGGGTGTCTCACAAGCACCTCGGAAGACAGGAGCAAAATCAGACTCCCGACCTCTCCCGTATCTGCTCCTCGAGCCAACTCCCAGCTTCTCAAATCCTTTAGAGTCCTTAATTCCAGTCTTTCTCTCACACCCTGTATCCAATCCACTGACAAATCCCCTCAGCTCTGCCTCCACCATACTTCCAGAATACACCTTTTCGTCTGCACTGCCAAGTTTCCAAGCCACCGAAAGCCATTGCCTGATTTACTCCAGTAGCCTCCTGCCTCCTGGCCTCCTCTTGCCCTGCTCCCCTGGGTCCACACAGAGCAGTCAGTGCCCTCTGTAAAGGCCAGTCTGATACCTCTCCTCCAAACTCCTGTCGCCTCTCCTCACCTCTCCTCCAAACCACCCAATGGCTCCTTACCTCGTTCAGGAGTCACAGCCTTTAAAATGGCCTGCGAGGCCCTCTGTGATATGCCCCTGCCCCATGCTTCTGTGACCTTGCCTGCCTCAAGCCTCCTTGTCATCTTTGCTGTTCGTCAGGAATGCCCTTCCCCCAAATATCCACGAGGCTCACTCCCTCACTTTCTTCAGGTCTCAGCTCAAATGTCACCCACCTCATCACAGGAGCTTCTCTGACCGCCCAAATAAAAGAACAACCCTGCCCCCTCCCCAAGCCCTTATGATCTCGGAATCCTCCTCTCTCCACTGAGGGCAAGGGTGTAGTTCTGCTTACTGTTCAATTCCCAGCATTTAGTATCACGTGCCTGATGCTGTAGGCACTCTAGGAATATTTGCTGAATAAATGGGATGAATGAATGTTCTATTATTAAAGGCACATGGTCAGGATGCTACTTTTGAAAACATGAGAGTAAAATTCCTCAATCCACGATCTGGGTGCATTCAAGAAAGATTGCTTCAGTAAACTGCACTTGCAGAAGGTCAAGTGTTCCAATGTGAGACACTCATGTGAAAGCTGGCCCAACTGGGTCTAAGCAGAGTAATTTTTAGCCTCAAGATTCATATTTTGAGAAGATTTTGACCGAGGTGTAAATACTTAAAATTGATTCCCATGAATCTGGAATGCTTAGCCTTCGTCCAAGTTTGGATTTCTTCAACAGGTTACTCAGCCACTGGAACTTTGTCCTGACACCACTCCTCATGACAACTGTGAAAGGAAGGTGCATCTTTCTTCATTCCCTGGTGACTGTTCTGTTAGCATACAGAATTAAGTAAACAACCAGGTCACCTGATTGAAAAGCAAACTAAAAAGGACTTGAGACTTAAAGATGAGGAACCATCTTTATTCAAGTAACACGCTAAGCCCGATTTGCTCCACTCTCGCCAGTACAGAAGGTAAAGCAAGACACAGGTTGTGGAAGTGAGGGGGTGGGTGGTAGACACCTTTACAATAGAAACTATAATGGCCTCAATTAGTGGTTCTCAAAGTATGGTCTAGGGATCTACTCTTTCAGGAAGTCTGTGAGGTCAAAACTACTTTCATATTAACATGTTAACCGCCTTTTTCATGCCCATTCCCCTAGAAGTGTAGTACAGAATTTTTTAGAGATCACACAACATGCAATGTTCACAAGAGGCTGAATGCAGAAGCAGATAGGAGACTAGCTGTCTTCTGTTAAGCCAAACATGAAAGAAATTTGCAAAAATGTAAAACACTGCCACTCTTCTAAGATATTTTGTTAATTTTTCAACTAAAAATGTTAACGTGTAATAAAACCACTACTTCTAAATCGAGTAATACATTATTTTTTTTTAATTTCTTAATTTGAATTTCTGACATGGTAAATATTTTTAAGTATAACCCACATGAACAAAATCTCTTTGGCATCCTTAATTTGTAAATGAGTCATGAGACCCAAAGGTTTCACAACTGCTGCCTTAGGGATGTGGAACAGCATTCTTTCGGCTTATCATTATTAAGAAATCTCTCCGCTTCCAGGGCTATGATGGCAAGGTATCGTGCTCCCTTGCTTGAACCATAGCCTTCAGATGTCACTAAACTCATGCTAGACTAGGAACGAGCAGAGATCTCCCACTACTTATGTTCAGGGCTTTTCCAGGCAATACCCTTCCCACCTCACACAAGTACCAATCACATATGTGTGAAACCCAGACCTCACATTCTTGAACCAATTCCAGTCAGTGGGATGTTTTAGTAAAGAAGAAAACTTGTTTCGTAATCTACATAAAAATGAAACAAACTTTCTGTTAACATGATGTTAAAATGGCTGGACAGAGTCTCACTAAATCTGATGGGAATGCTTAGGATGGTTTGAATTAAAATGTTATGTGGGGGGCACCTGGGTGGCTCAGTCAGTTGAGCGTCTGACTTCGGCTCATGATCTCCCATGCCTGAGTTTGAACCCTGCATCTGGCTCTGTGCTGATAGCTCAGAGCCTAGAGCCTGCTTTAGATTCTGTCTCCCTCTCTCTCTGCCCCTCCCCTGCTCTCTCTCAAAAAAAAAAAAAGGCGTTAAAAAAAATCAAAACATATATATATGTGTATATATATATGTGTGTGTGTGTGTATATATATATATGTTATCTGGTATATGTAAAATCCACTTGGAAGCCACCTGAAAAAGTGGGATTCATCCTCCAGCTGAAACTCAGGATTGTTTTTTTTAAACCAAATTTTGGAAGGAATCTCGGGATGGCCAACCAGAAATACAGGATACATAGCATGTACAAAATAGTTTCAGGGTTGCTGCCAGGGAGGAGGGCAGTGCGAAGAGATCATATGCATCCAGAAGATTTGAAACTGAGGTATGAGATCCACATTACAACTGACTGAAACATGCCTCACGTGTTAAAATGCCAGAGCTGGAGAAGATGCATGCTAGTTTCAAACGTTATACCCCCTCCTTCCACTGAAGCAGCCCGCTCCCTGCTGCTGCCTACCTGAGGAACACGAAGGTAACACAGCCTCCAGGAGCCAAGCGCCAACAGGGGTGTTTTGGTGATGGTTAATGATTCTCTCAAACAATACAGGGCAGGCCAGCTAGTTTATTCATATTGAATCTAAACCTTAGGTCTCTGGCTTAACAATAACATTAACAAACCTTGAAAGACACAATCAACTTGTGTTAACTCAGAGATGGTTTAAACCAGTCATATAAATTCTAAGATTCTGGGCTGGCGACTACAGCATGACGAATGTTCGGTCCCGTTACGAAACGTTTCATTTTCCTTGGCTAAAAAATCTTAAACAGATCTGAAAAATGCACTGCTTTACAAAGGCTTTTACCATATAACCACTGCTACCAGTCAAGCAATTATGGTTTCTTCAACTCCCAGAAACTTTTCTAAATGAGAGGGGTTTTCCTTTGATCTGCTCGCCTTGGTGCGTATGTAAGAACGCAGGGAGTTAAGTTTAAAGAATGAAGATGAACTGAGATGCCAAGAAAAGTTTTTATTGCAAGCACAGTGAGCAGAAGGAGACGTCTTCTCACACAACGTGGCCGCAAGGTCTGCCATTAACTAAATCTCTCTGACAACCCTTCATTGGTTTAAAGCATATTAATGAGCTTCTTGCTATCAGGTGTACATCATTTCTGCCATGTGGGACATTTTCTTGGGAATATACAAGTAATATTCCATGTAGCCTGACAAGTCCTCAATGGTCACATCATCCACATAGACTCGAGCTTGCTCAGAACAGGAGCGGGGGGAGCCAGACAGAGTTCTGGTGTGGAGCGACTGAGAGTAGTCCTCAAGCATGGATCTTCGTTCTGGGGCCAAGGGAGGGACACTCTGCAGGCCTGAAAAGGAATATACTTCCATGTCCTGCCATCTCTTACACTGGCACTCCTTGCCTAAGCATGCACATGGCTTGCCCTGGTTTAGCTTGGAAACGGATTGAAAGTCAGAGAGATCATTGGCCTTGAGACTTGCTTGGGAGACTTGGGTAGCATCAGAGGAGTCTTCCTTCTTACTCTCTGATGGGAGCCTGGGAACCGAAGTTCTCAAAGGCTCAGCAACTGCCCCTGTATGATTAGTATCGAGAGAAGTAGAGCATTCTCCTGCATTGAACTCTTTAGGGGTGGAAATTCCCAGCCCACTGCTGCTATCAGGGGAGTCAGTCTGGCTTTTGTGCTTGAGCTGGCTGCTGGAAGCAGAAGCTATTGTACTGCAATGTATAAACTTTGGAGGATGAAGGACGGGAGACTTAGAACGTCGACGGCGCTGGGTCCTCACTGCTCCTCGTGAAGACTTCCTTGAAGACCTAAGAGGAAAACAACGCACAAGATGTTGGGATACACAGCTCCCCTAAACAGATTCTTTGCAATAGCTGGAAATTTACCTCCTCTCCTCTGGAGTCTAGGGTCATAAGTTTCCCCCAAAGAGATGTGCTTACCTCCATCTTCAAGCTGCCTAAGTCGGCATCTCAAAAACTTCAACATCTCCCTATCAGCAAGCTACAGAAATAGGAGAGGTAAAGGGTAGTTTTTAATTGCATTTCTTGGGCCAAACACTGGGTGCAGAACACCTGCCCTGTCCCAACCCTTGGCCTGGGAACCTTTGGCCACTGGGTCTGGGAAAGCACTCTGCACCAAACCGCTAAATGCTGTAAAGTCCAACTGTTGTGCTCTATGCCGTGAACGTAGCAGCTTCCGGACCACTGTGTGAGGCTGATGGTGCAAAGGCCACTGTGTCATGACTACCAAACAGAGCAGCAGATTTAGGATTCATTTTTTTTTTTTAATGTTTTTATTTATTTTTGAGACAGAGAGAGCATGAGCAGGGGAGGCGCAGAGAGAGAGGGAGACACAGAATCTGAAACAGGCTCCAGGCTCTGAGCAGTCAGCACAGAGCCTGACGTGGGGCTCAAACTCACAAACCGTGAGATCATGACCTGGGCCAAAGTCGAATGCTTAACAGGCTGAGCCACCCAGACACCCCTTTATTTTTCTTTTAAGAGAGAAAAAGAGAGGGAGAGAGGATCCCAAGCAGGCTCCATGCTCAGCATAGAGCCTGACACGGGGCTCAGTCCCATATCCCTGGGATCATGACCTGAGTGGAAATCAAGAATCTGACGCTCAACAAACTGAGCCACCCAGGTGACCCAGCATTCATTTCTATCACTAGTAACAGCTGACAAACAGATTTAGACTCCCTCAAGTTTTCAGATAGTGGGAATTATCAGACATTCTATATAACTTTTAATAAAATATTTAAATAAGAGAACTGAGCAAAGGCAAAAAAAAAAAAAAAAAGAGAGAGAGAGACTCAAAACCGCCAAGCAAAACTGACAACAGAACCAAAAAGAACTTTAAGAAATAAAAAAACTGTATTTGAAATTAAACTAACTGGATGGGCCAAGCAGCAGAATACATAGAGCTAAGGAAAGAAACAGCGAACTGGAAGATAAATCTGAATTATTCGTAACAGGACTGAACCAACTGTGGTCTGCGGGTCAAATCTGGCCCCCAGCTGACTCGCACTGTGAGCCACGGAGACCGGGCAGGGACACAGTCCACCCTGTCCTCTGCTCCCTGTGCCTGCCTTCCCGGCCAGGAGATGTGTCACACCACTGCCTGGTCCCACGCTGGCCGCCATCTACATGCTGGGGCTCTGCTGTCAGTAACTGCTGGGCCCTGAGAGGTGGAATCTCAGTTCCAGTCTGGCTTGTGCTGGGCTCTCTGGAGGAAAGAGGGGAATGCTGGAATCCGGGTACCACTGGGGCACAGGATAAAACTGACTCCGGTATTGCCAGGCTAGTCATTTCACGCGGACACTAAGCAACTGAACACAAAGTATGTCCACCAGCCAGGACAGTGTGCATCAGGCAAATGGGGCAGGGCAGGAATTTTCTCGCTTATATAAGTACCTACGTAGTATCCTTAGATCTCACCTCTTGGCCTCCAAAACCTGAAATATTTACTATCTGGTGCTTTACAAAAAAAGTTTGCCTACCCCTGACATGAGAGGTAGTAGAGGCTTGAAGACTTGGAAAAATGTAAAAGAAGTTAAAGAGATATGTAAGGGGTGCCTGGGTGGCTCAGTCATTTAAGCATCCGACTCTTGGTTTAGGTTCAGGTCATGATCTCGCTATTTGTGAGTTCAAGCTCCACCCACATCAGGCTCTGTGTTGGCAATGCAGGGCCTGCTTGGGATTCTCTCTGTCTCCCTCTCTCTCTGCCCCTCCCCCACTTGCGCTATCTCTGCCTCTCTCAAAATAAATAAATAAACTTTAAAAAAAAAAAAGAGAGAGAACTATTGGGACCTCATCAAAATATAAAGCTTCTGCACTGCAAAGGAAACAATCAACAAAACTAAAAGGCAACCGACAGAATGGGAGAAAATATTTACAAATGACATATCAGATAAAGGGTTAGTATCCAAAATCTATAAAGAACTGACCAAACGCAACACCCAAAAAACAAATAATCCAGTGAAGAAATGGTCATAAGACATTTTTCCAAAGAAGATATCCAGATGGCCAACAGACACATGAAAAGATGCTCAACATCACTCATCATCAGGGAAATACAAATCAAAACCACAATGAGAGACCACTTCACACCGGTCGGAGTGACTAAAATGAACAACTTAGGAAACTATAGATGCTGGCGAGGATGTGGAGAAACCGGAACCCTCTTGCACTGTTGGTGGGAATGCAAACTGGTGCAGCCGCTCTAGAAAACAGTGTGGAGGTTCCTCAAAAAATTAAAAATAGCACAACCCAGCAACAGCACTACTAGGAATTTATCCAAAGGATACAGGAGTGCTGATTCATACGGGCACATGTACCCCTTGTTTATAGCAGCGCTTTCAACAATAGCCAAATCGTGGAAAGAGCCCAAATGTCCATCAACTGATGAACAGATAAAGAAGATGTGGTTTATATGTACAATGGAATACAAGTTGGCAATGAGAAAGAATGAAATCCTGCCATTTGCAACAACGTGGATGGAACTAGAGGGTATTATGCTAAGTGAAGTCAGTCAGGAAAAGACACAGATCATGTTTTCACTCATATGTGGAACTTGAGAAACTTAACAGAAGACCATGGGGGAAGGGAGAGGGGAAAAATAGTTACAAACAAAGAGGGAGGCAAACCATAAGAGACTCTTAAATACAAAGAACAAACTGAGGGTTGATGGGGGGACAGGAGGGAGGAATGGGTGACAGGCACTGAAGAGAGCACTTTTGGGATGAGCACTGGGTGTTGTATGTAAGTGATGAATCATGGGAATCTACCCCCAAAACCAAGAGTACACTGTATATACACTGTATGTTAGCTAACTTGACAATAAATTATATATTAAAAAAAAGAGAGAGAGGGGCGCCTGGGTGGCTCAGTCGGTTGAGCGTCCGACTTCAGCTCAGGTCATGATCTCGCGGTCCGTGAGTTCGAGCCCCGCGTCAGGCTCTGGGCTGATGGCTCGGAGCCTGGAGCCTGCTTCGGATTCTGTGTCTCCCTCTCTCTCTGCCCTTCCTCTGTTCATGCTCTCTCTCTCTGTCTCAAAAATAAATAAAAAACGTTAAAAATAAAAAAAAAATTAAAAAAAGAGAGAGAGACGTAAGATAGAACAAGAAGTCTGGAGTCTCTGAAGGTAAGAATACAAAGCATGGGAGACAAGTGATTTTTGAAGAGGTAATGGCTGAGAAATTTTCTGAATTGATGAAAGAAGAGATCTACAGATACAGGCAGCACCCTGAAACAGGACAAATAAAGAGCAATCCACATCTAGACACACTGTAACAAAACTGTAGACTCTCCAAAACTGTAACATTTTAAAAGCAGCCAGAGACTAGACAGATTATTTCCAGAAAGAACAACAGTAAGACTGAAAGTAGACTTTTCAACATCAACAATGAATATCTTCCAGTGCTGAGAAAAAATAACTCAGAACTACAGCTTCAGCAAATCAGGTGTGTCTTTCAAGAACAAGCATGAAAAAAAGATATTTTCAGATAAATCAAAGCAAGGTATATTTATCTGAAAATATCTTTTCAGATATTGAACTGATGTTGAACTTGATGTTATACAACAGGGAAGAAGGGTGAGGGGGACACCATTCAAATTTATTCTATGGGTAGTTCTATAAGAGGCCCTATTTACTAACAGACCTTTGCTAAAGGAATTTCTGAAAGAAATACTTCAAAAGAAAGGCACCCTGTATGGAAGGTCTGAGTTGCAAGAATGGTGAGCAAAGAACTGTAAATGAGATAAAACTAAGCAAACACTGCTTATTTAAATAATAAAACCTAATTTGTGAGATTAAAAAGAAGCAAGAAAACTAAAATATTGGGAAACTACACATGGACATCAGGAGGTCAAAGTGAAAAGATTACAAGGAGGAGGATTAACATACAGTTGGGCCCTTGAATAAGACAGGTTTGAATTCCATGGACTCACTTATACATGGATTTTTCATAGTACTTGTAAATGTATTTTTTATTCCTCATGATTTTCTTAGTAACATTTTGTTTTCTCTAGCTTACTTTAAGAATGCACTATATAATATATAAAACATCCAAAATATGTGTTAGTTGACTGTTTACGTTATCTGTAAGGCTTTGGGTCGACAGTGGGCTATTAGTAAAGTCTGGGGGAGTCAGAAGTGATACATGGATTTTTGACCTGCAGAGAGATTGGTGCCCCAACCCCCATGCTGTTCAAGGGTCACTGTAATAACTTTTGTCTTTGTTAAGCATGTATGGTGGAATTTCAAGGCGAATTACTAAAAGAATAGAAACACAGCATATAATTTGTAAGCCAGTAGAAGGAAAAGTGGTAGAGGGGGAAAAAAACACACCCATTTCAAACAATTTTTTAAAAGGTGAGGAGAAGAGGGAAGGTATAGGAAGAGTAAAAAACTAACAAACAAACACAAAAACAGAGAGCAGGACAAACAGCATAAAGTAAAATTGCAGAAACAAGTCTAAATTTATCAACAATCAAAATAAATAAATGCACTGAACTGAGCAGTTAAAAAGATTATCAGATTGAATAAAACAAAACAAAATAAGCCATATGTATATGAGACACACACATCTAAAATTTTAAAACACACAGTGGTTGAAAATAAAAGATTAAAAAAAGATGCAACAGGCAAATACCAACCAAAATATGACTGGATTAACTATATTAATTCTGGACAAAATAGACTTTCTACAAAAGCCATTAGGAGGAATTAAGAATGTCACTATATAATTAAAAATCTCAATTCATCAGGAAAGAAAACATTCTAAGCTGGTATGAACCTACACTGTAAAAACCCAACAAAACAGCTTCAAGATACATAAAGCAAAAATACAGAATTTAAGGGGAAAATAGACAAATTCACTCCCATGGGGAAGATTTCAACATATATGTCTCAATTACTGATAGACTGAAAAAAAACTATTGAAAAAAAATTACTGGAAAAAGATTCAAATACATTTAAAGGCTTGATTTAATGGACATAAAGAAAACCCAAGAATGATGACAGAAGACCCATTCTACTCAAATACACATAGGACATTTAAAAAAACTGACTATGGACCAAGCCATATAGCAAGTCTCAGCAAATTCTCCATTAAGAACAGCTCTTCTCTAATCACTGGGTCTTGGGTTCTGTATCTAACATACTCTTTTCTGGATATTCAGGGAAGAAAGTCCAATACTAATTTAAAGTATTTGGGATCGGGGTGCCTGAATGGCCCAGTCGGTTAAGCATCTGACTGGCTCAGGTCATGATCTTGTGGTTGGTGAGTCTGAGCTCGGTGTTGGACTCTGTGCAGTTTGGAGCCTGGAGCCTGCTTCGGATTCTGGGTCTCCCTCTGTCTCTCTTCCCCTCCTCAGGTCACACTCTGTCTCTGTCTCTGTCTCTCTCAAAAATAAACAAACATTAAACTTAGAAAAAAAATAAAATAAAGGATTTGGGTCAAACGCCATCTGCAGTAAGACGCTCTCACCCATGCCAACTGTCTTTCGATGCACATGTGGTTTTCAGTTTGGCATCATCTGCTGCTGTTCTGACCGATGCTCTGGCATTTGTGCCTTCTCCAATAGACAGAGATGCTATGGACCTGAAGAAGAGAACAAAGTTTACCGCTTACAAAAAACCGAAAGGAGGAGAACTTACTGCTGTCACCAACTTAAACACAACTTGTATTAATACCTTTCTTCCTTCTCATTTGGGTTTCTCAAAAAAGTGCTGCTTTTATAGCAAATTTTCCTCTAAAACCAAATTTAGGGGATGCCTAAAAGCCCACGGTTGCAAAATCACAAACCAAATAGTAATTCCTGAGTATGACTAGCAACAGGATATAAACAGACTTTTAGGCTGTTTATCTGGGGCAGATAAGGCCTTATGTCCACAGAGAATGCTCATGACACTGACCACTTATTGTAGGTAGAGGCCAATCAGAGCCAGGAAAACTAAGCTGAGGGCAAAACCTTCAGGGGACTAACTTAAAAATGAGTATTTTTCACAACCAATAAACTTGAAATATTACTGACAGTTCAATCTTTGCAGTTTAAAACTACACAAGTAATATGGGTTCCCAGTAAAGAAGATGAAAAAATTTGAAAGAAAATAATACCTATAGTCTCACAACCCAGAGATTAAAAACATTAATATTTTGGTATAAATCCTTCCAGACCTTTTCAATGCACACACACACACACACACACACACACACACACACACACTGGGCTCCTGCTACACATGCTGTGGTAGTAATAAAAATCCTTTAGAAGGAAATATTAACCTACTAAAGTAAAAAGATGTTCACTGAAATAATCTAAAATAAAAAGTAACTAGGAATAACTTAAATTCCCAGTAGAAAATAGAAAATACTACATTATATAAGTGATGACACATCTATTCAATGGAATATTAGGAATTTTAAAAAATTAGGTGTACAAAGAACTTCTAATGACAGGAGAACGCTAATAACATTAAGAGAAAATAGCGTAGATAAACAACTATACGTGTATTATGATCTCAACTATGTAAATATACTGTATGATATTACGTACTGATGGTCTAGATGTTAACAACATTAATATAAACTGTGATTTTTACTTCCTTTTTGTTTTTGTGAATTTTTATAATAGAATGCATTATTTTATAATCAGATAAAAAAGATTATGTTGTTTTATAATATATATATAGAAATTTGTCCTGATAAAACAAATACCATTGGGAATCAAAACCTGTTGAACAGGATAGTGCTAAATTCCTGGCAAGGCTTGGTTAGTTTATGAGTCAGGACCTCAGATGTCCCATTTGTAAATCAGCAACAATATGAAACAACTAGAAACATATGATACATTACACAAGTCCTATTCTGCTTAGTCATGGTAATGACTCACCCCTTCTACTCTTATTTGATTTTCTCAAATGTTCTCCATCGCTCCTTCCCTTTCTGTAATTTTACTCCAGGCAGATCACACACTACAAAGATATAATATTTGACCACAGGCTTGAAGAGAGATATCTTCAAAGGTTTTTGTTGTTTTTTTTTTTAATGTTCCATGTCCCAGGTAATTTAAGGGTAGTGAGATAGCTTAATTTTATGTTCAAACTTCCTCAAACACCAGGAAAGAAATCTGTGTATGAAGAGTAACTCATATGAATTGATACATTAAGGGATTTATAAGTATATGTGTGTGTGTACATTACCAGCATTATTCCTATACCAGATATCACAAAGGAACGTGACCATAATCTGGAACTCCGTGTTTCTCTGCTTTTTGTTTCCCAAAATGACTTAAAAGGTACTGTTCAATTTTAATGGCAGATGACCATATTGGAAAAGCTACTGGGTGGAGAAAGAGATTTATTTGAAGTGTCAGGGAAGCAAATGTGAGCACCTTTAGCAGTTCTTGTGCAAATCCATTAGCACAAATCTTCTCACTTGGCAGGCCAAACCCAAAACAAATAGTATTAGCAGTAAGCAAACAGCTCGAACAACAACCATTTCATTTTTACTGTGTGCCAAGTACTGTATACAACTCTTCATGTTGTCTTCAAAGCAGCATATAAAGGAAGGGTTAAAAGCACTGGTTCTGGAGACAAACTGTCTGGGTTCAAATCCTGACTCTACCACTTCTCACCAAAGTGACCTTTGGCAAGTGACCTATCATCTATAGCTCATCAGTAACCTGGAATAAGAGCAGAACCCATCTTCTAAGTCAGTAGTGAGGATTAAGTAACGTGTACAGATGCTTAAACCAGTGTCTAGGGCACAGTAGGTGAGTGATAAATCTCAGTGATTATTACTTGTTGGGAAGTGTTCTACTCTCAGCTTCCAGTGTTTATTTTCCATTGTGAAAAGAAATATTCCTTATCTATCAAAGATTTGAGATTTTTTTTCTGGCCTGGGGTGAAGAATGGGGATGAAAAGAGTCCGGCACAGAACATTTTGCAAAGAGTGAAATATTAACATTCAGACAGCAGCTGGTCTGCAGGTGCTCTAATTAGTTTGGCCAAAGGGTCCGAGATTATTGATCTCAGTGACAGAACCCTAATGAATAGAGGTTTCCATAGTGATAGGCTCAGCAATCAGAGCCCATGAAATCAAGAATGTCTGCAGATTTCTATCGAGCCAATTCACTTTTAGGAAAAAATTATGGTGATTCCCTAGAGACGTATGAGGAAATTCCCAATGGGACACTGCTTGATAATTTTGATGAAAGACAGAGGTGGGGAACCCTCCTCAAAGCTAAGGGAAACCAAAACACCCAACTTGGAGTACAAATGAGCTGCTATTTTTTCAAAATTTAACATTAAGAGTTTCTTTAAAAAAAAAAAAAAAAAAAAAAGAGTTTCTTGTATAAGTAAAATAATGTTGTGCAAAATTAATTTGGTAGAATGTCACACCATTAATGTTTTTATCTTCTATGAATAATGAGAAATTTCAGAACAAGATCTTCTTCAGAGGAAAAGGCTATTTAAATCTAGTAAACAATCCCCAAATAATATATTACATATTTAATTACCCTGAGGCATCCACTCTTAATTTCTTGAAAGCAGTCTGTAGACTCTCCTCCTCTCCATCCTTGGCTTCAGATTTCATTGTGAAAGTTTTTACGCTACTATGGATGTTGCTGTTAATACTAAAAAATAAAATAAAAATAAAATGAGCAAGATGAAAACAGGCAGGTTCAAAAGTATACCTTTTGTTAAAGTCTATATTCCTGATACTATTACTGCTTGTTGGGGGGGGGGGGGGGGGAAAGCAAATTTCTATTTCTAAAAGGAAAAGTTTCAGTGTAGACAACAGGGGACCGTAGGTTTTATTTGTTAAGAAAAGAAAAATGAAATGATACAGAAACATATATTTATTAGAACAGATTTTTTTTATTGTAGTTGACACGTTATATTAACAGTTTCAGGTGTACAACACAGCGATTCAACAATTCTGTATCTTACTCAATTATTATCATAGAATTTAAACTGTCCAAAAATACTTGATGCCAATATTCTATTACACAGTTTTGGAAACTACATCACCTGAAATCTGTTTAAGTACACTTCTTAACAGGAAAGTAAAAAATCTGGTTGTAGAGGTCTAGAAACCCACAAACAAAATGTCCTTTGCATCAGAAATACGGTAAAAGTGAAAATCTCAACCTATATAGCACTTCCGATTCTTTAAGATGATACTGAGTATTTGTGTAGTCCAACCCTAAGTATATCCCGTTAAGTGTAACTTCATGACACACAATAGCATTTCTCTAAAGCAATACTGACCCAGACATCAATATTCACATTCATTTAAGTATCCATATTCAGATATCAAGATGTTACCATTGTGAAAGCAGCATTACAAATATGTTTCAATGATTACTGATTATTCCAGACTCTACCAATAAGGCTGATCCCTTCATTTTTATTAGCTTTGAAGCATTTTAATTATTACACAAGAAAGAGAAAATAAATGAACTATGCTTGCAACTCAAAAAGATAGATAGAACAAAGTTAGCCAAAATATAAAGGTGGGAAATAAATATATATAATAAAAAAATAATTTATATATATATAATTATAATAAAAAATAATTAATACGTATAAATTTATATGTATATGCATGTATACATATAAATATATTTATATGTATAAGTTATTTTTCTGATCTATATATATACACACATATATACACATATACACACACATATATATGTATATAAATTATTTTTCTGTAGAGGCACCATTAAATGACCTCCACTTAATCAACCAGTTTGATTAGCGAGAATTCTCCATTCTTCCACCTTGATTTTTATATTTAAAGAAAGAAAAGGGGAACAGGGCCCAACCAAAGCAATAAGAGACACAACAGAGAAGTCTGTTAATAAATCCTTCGAAATCTAGTTTCCTGACTTTTTCACTCAAGACAATAAATTAGCTAATATCAAATCTGAACAAAAAAATAAACAAATTAGTATCTATGAACATACCACAAAGAATCAAAAAGAAAAAAAAGGTAAAACAAAAAAAAGATGGCGGATTTGTGAATTAAAGGATTAACTTTACCTCTTCCTTATTTCTAACCTGCTAACCCCATCAAACCTCCCCCCACCCCCCAACCTCCCTACGGCACTCTCAGAAGGAGCAGTGCCTCTCTGTGGACCCTTGTAACTTCTCTGATTCCTTATCTGCTCATTTCTCAAGAGTGAGTTTGAGGTTATTGTGAGACCTCTAATATTCCAAAGGTCAGGGTGTCATAATATGTTTGATATAATGTAATCATGTAGTGCCAGTGGTAGAATAAAGAAGCAAGAAATTAAGACTATTCCTTTCATTTCACTTTTTTATTTACTTACATGTAGAAGAAAGTATTTTAGGCAGATCTTTCTGGCGTACATTGAAAAGTCTCCAAAGAATTCAGCTAGCTTTTACTGTAACTTCCTAAGTCAAAAAATTTAAACACACTCCCCACATATTTGGCTGATTTATTTAATCAGTATATGAACTTGAGGAAACATTATCAATTCCCTATTTCACTGGTTTCTAATTCTTTTGGATTTAGAGCAGGATCCTCCCCCAAATACGCAATAATATCCTACACATCTGGGGAGGGAGGTGAGCAAAGATCACAGATCCCAATATTTTTGAAGCTCCACAGAACCTAAAAGAGTGCTACTGTAGATTGTAAACAAATTCTTCCTGCTGGCAGAACTAAATTAAAGTTTGGCTTATAGTTTTCCTCAATTATTTTATGACCAGTCAGTCAATGCTCAGACTATTGGCCCTGACAGAATCAAACAATCTGAGACAGTCTCCCCATCTCCTAAGACCCCACACAAAACCTCTTCTAGGACTCTCTGGAAATCAGTACACATCACATCTAAATATACACTGCTGAATTCCACAGGCAGAAATGTATTCTGTCCACAAATATTTACAGAATTCCCACCATGTGCTTTAACACCAGACTAGATGTTAAAACAGAAGGATAACCTGACACATAACAGGGCTGTGAACGCCGTTCCTGTAAGGACTGGACTCTCATTCCTGCCCTAACATTGTGCTAAAAAGCTCTGCACCCAGATATGTAATTTTTAATTATATAGTGCTAACTTAATTGCACTGCAGGTGACCTCTAGATGTTAATACAAACTTAGTTAACATTCTTGTCGACACACTAAAAGATTATTTGAAAATCAAAATAAAAATTGGCTATAGACTAAAATTTTAGGAATGAAGCTCTAAGCTATTTCCAATATTCTGACTAGGCATCTTTTCCCTAAGTTATATTAACCAGAGCAAAAGTGAGTCTTAGACATGATCTTAAGAGCTAAATCAGAGCATGTTTGTAATTACAAAAGGCTCATAATGCTCCTCTGTATTCCTAGCTTCCCATTCACTCAAAACTAACGCCGGGACACTTATAATTGGTTTGGCCTTTTTTCATTAATATTAAATTTGTGAAGACATTCTTGCCGTTTTCACTGCGCTGACTTCTTGAAAACGGAACAATCCCCAAAGAGATCAAAGGCCTATTAGAAGTTACTTTGTATTGTTTTAAGTTAAATCACAAGGGGCAAAATTTGCCTCGGATTTTCCCAAACCTTTCAAAAATGACAAATAAAAATTTTCTAAGTTCCTCCATCAAAAGGGCAAATTCCTGGTTTTCTCTGACTTTCAACGAATAGCATGTGTCACAATCTTATTTACATCTTGTAGTTTTAACCAAGACCTCTTTGAACTCAAGCCTAGGTCCAAACATCCAGGACCCTGAAAAGACCGGAGATCGATCAATAAAGGATCCCCGCGTAAGCGTGTCATCACAATGTTAAAGATTTAGAAACTTTCCCAGCCTCCGGGTAAGCGTGGAGTGCGGGAAATAAAACCCTGTACAGCAACTCCCTAAGACGCAAACAAGTCTTGGTAGAAACAATTGGCCCCCAGATCAAAACACACATCTCTCTCTACCCACTCTCTCACCCCCTACACTCTTGGTGCTAGAGTCAAAGCACGAGGTTAATTTTGTCTCCCTCCCCCCCGCCCCGAAACTGGGTCGGTCGCGATTAAACGCGATCTGGGGAAAGGTCAGAACTGGGGTGGAGGGGAGGCTCGGGAAGTGGGGAGCGAAGGCCCAAGCTACGTCCGCTCGGGATCTCCAGCTGGAAAGGTGCCCCTGCTGGATACTCCCCGAGCCAGGATGGGAGGCTGGAGTGGCGCCGAGGCGCAAGGGATGCAGGAGGAGGCGGGAGCTGAGCCGAAGAGGCAGCCAACGAGGCTGGGTCTCGGAAACAAGCAAGAAAGGGCGGGAAGGGGCAAAGGGCGGCCAAGGAAGGCGAAAAGGGGAAGCTACAGCCGGACGGGAGCGAGCGGAGGGGCGGGACGCTGCGGGGTCCACGGGGGCGCGGGAAGGGGAGAGACAGCGGAGCTCGAGCCGGGCCAGGCCGCGGCGGCCAAGGGGGCGCGGAGAGGCCCAGGCCCGGCCGGGCCCAGGCAGTCAGCGCCGGGGGACGACGCGACGACAGGCGGGCGGGCCCAGAGGAAGCCACCAGCGGCCAGGCCGGGCGGCCAGGGCGAAACGGGGTGCCGCGGCCCCTCCCGATCACCTCCAGGTACTCACCTCCTCGCAGCTGGGGCACTCGGGGATCCACTCCCGTCGGTTCAGATCGTCTCTCCCCGATCGCTGCGCCTGACTGACCCGGATCCAAACCCGCGGAGGGGGCAGCCCGCGCCTCCGAGGTCGCACTGCGCCTGCGTCACTCAGGCACACGCCCCGCCTCCAGTTCATGCTCCACCTAGCCTAGTGACTCGGCAGCGCGGTAGGCGGTGGCTGCGCAAGCGCGAGGCGGCGGCCTAGCCTCTCAAACACCTCGCACCCGCCCCTCTCGGAAGCACGTGCATCTTACGTCATTTCCTGTTATTCTCTTCTCTGATTCCTCGGTCCTAGGAGGATTCGCTGGGGACCGCGTTTGGGGCGTGCCCGCTTCCTCCTCTCTGTCAGGTGAGTGAGTAGGCGCTGTTCTTCGCTGTCGCCCAGCAGCCTCACTTCCCGGGGTCTCCCTGCGCTTGGTGCTCGCCTTGGAGTCACGAAGGCAACGGAAATTCCGGTGCCTGAACCAGGGTGGGGAATCTTCGCGGCACCGGAGCCCCGCTGAGCTCTTGGCCTGAGTCTCCTTGGTGCTAAGGAACCGGACCGCCTGCGACATCTCCAGAGATCGGACGATAGCCCTCGTGTCCTGGACATCTTTCAAGGCCTGCAGAGATGAGGGGAGGTATCAGACACGGCCAGGGCTATGGATGTGAGGCTGGAATTGGAATGGCTCTCGTGCCCCTGTTGTTTGACTTGAGACATCTGCTTTTACCTGGCTGGGCCTCGGTTTCTCCAACTGTTAAGTGTGGAGGAAGTTAGACTATATATCAGCGAATCTCTCTCTCTCTCTCTCTCTCTCTCTCTCCCTCTCTCTCTCCCTCCCTCCCTCTCTCTCCCCCCGCCCCGTCCCCCTCTCTCCCCTCCCTCTTTCTCTCCCTCTTTTTCAGGCATGGACTCCTTTAAAAATCTACTGAGAACTCGACGGAGAAATGCACACATACACACACACACACAGACACTAAATTTTGCAAAAAGGTTTATAGGGCATTCACCCAAGTAAGTGATTTTTCAGGGATCTTTCCATTTGTATGACTCTGACAGTTGCTCAAATGAAAGGCAGAGAAGGGGTGATGTGTGCAACAGTTGCAATTACCCCCTCACCCCCCCCCCCCACCACCCGGACTGGTTCCACTGAAGCAGCTGTGCCTCTCTCATCACTCGCCATGGCACGGTTCCACGTCTGTATTTCCCTGGGCTTTGTGGAAAATATCGCTTTCCTGTATAGAATTGGTTAGAATTGGTTGTGGCCCAGCACTAGGGTGAGGGTTGTTACCTGAACCAAAATGGGACCCTTCCACCCCCACCCACTGATACTTAGGTATAGTCACCTAACTAGAGAGGCTGTGAGAAGTAGTTCAGTCTGTCCAGCTTAACCACGGCCAGACTTTGGAATGCCTGATCCACGTCTAGGAATTGAATCGACAGGTCATTGTACAAGGTTGTTGAGCATAAAGTGTGTAGTGGGCTTTGGGTATAACATTTTAAATTCTCCTTGTTCATACCAAAGGTTTAATAATTGACAGGGGATGAAAAAACTTGCTAACTGTAAAGTTCCAACATCAGGTCTAATGATGCTGATTATAATGGCTCCCCTCTACCATGCAGCAGCTGTGTGCATGTTCTCTCATTTAATATTCCTGGGATTTTATCCATCTTACAGATGAGGATGCCTGGGACTCAGATCACTTGTTCTAGCTCCCCTTGTCCTGTCACCCAGTGCTAGAAGTAACTGAGTCAGGATTTAATATGTCTCAAAAGCCTGTCTGTATACTGCTGCCCCTTTTTCAACATCTCTTAGGAAAGAAGAAAGGAGAGGGAAATGTGGTGCATTTTTTTCTCAGAAGTTGTGAGGTGAGTTGCATCAAGGCTAAATATGTGGTATTAAGCTATCATACTTGAGGACAAGAACTGTGTCTAGGTCAGTAATGAATCTCCAAAGCCAAACACAATTCCTGAGGTTAGTATGTGCTAAATACAATTTTGGTGAATTCTTCCTTCTACCTTAGTTCCATCCATTATGGCATTAAATACTAACAACCAAAAAAGTTTTAAGCACTTCATGTAAGCATAGCTCCATCATAAAGTCAGATGCTTTCTGAGAATGTGGCTCATTACTCAGGGAGTATTTGGAAGGTGAGAGCCTCTTGGGAATACCAAAGTCTGTTAACTCACACCACTTGCTATGGCCTGAGATCTCAAGTCATTACATACAGGCCTGACTCATTGTGTGGTACCTCATGACCGAATGAGAAAAGCTACGAAACATGTGATCGAGGAAACAAAAAGCCAGATATGCCTCCTGTTTTAGCAACACAGGGTCTTTCTAGCCATGGAGAAACCTCTGAGCTTATTTGCAGACTTTATATGTATTTAAGAAATTGACTTGGTATTAACGTAATATACATAGCAATGTCATTTAATCAGAAAGCTATAGCAGCTATAAAATTCCTTTAGCAGTACTTTTTATTTCATGTATCTTCTAACTGATTGAATAGAGGAGACTTAATTTCATCAAATTATACTGCAAAAACAATCTGTCTACATAGGAAGATAGCTTTCAATTTTAAAAAATAACTTTGGGGGTGCCTGGATGGCTCAGTCTGCTAAGCATCCAACTCTTGATTTTGGCTCAGGTCATGATCTCATGGTCATGATAGCCTGCTTAAGATTCTCCCCCACCCTCTCTTTTTCTCTCTCTGCCTATCCCTGCCTGTGCATGCACTTCCTCTCAAATAAATAAATAAATAAATAAATAAATAAATAAATAAATAAATAAATTTGGAGAAGGCAAATTCAAAACCTTAAAAAAAATTATTTTCTCAACAATGTGGCTGCCATCCTACCAGTTGGTAATCTGGAATCAGGGTCTTAAACATTTTATTTTGTTTTTTTAATTTTTTTAATGTTTATTTATTTTAGAGCCAGAGAGAGCACAAGTGGGGCAGGGGCAGAAAGAGAGGGAGACACAGAATCTGAAACAGGCTCCAGGCTCTGAGCTGTCAGAACAGAGCCCAATGCGGGGCTCGAACCCACAAACCGTGAGGTCATGACCTGAGCTGAAGTCGGACATTCAGCCGACTGAGCCACCCAGGCGCCCTGGTCTTAAACATTTTAAAGCTCAAATAAGTTTATTTGTTCCTTACCTTGATGTAATATTTAAGATGACTTTGGAGTAGATGATGGTGATGATAATGATCATATGTATTCTGATTTACAAGGACTGTTTCATTTAAACTTCATAATCAATTTGCAAAGCAGTTGCTATTTGTTTCCGCATTTTACAGCTGAGGAAACTTAACGATCAGAGCAGTTAGATAATTTGTCCAAGGTTACACAGCTTGTAAGTGGTAGAATTGTGATTCAAATCTAGGCCACCTGACTGTACACCCAACTTACTGATCACTGAGTTACACCACTTTTCTTAGCCTCAACCCATCTCCCCTTTATACACCCTAAGGAGATCAGGCATACTTACCTTCACCTAGAAAATACACTGGGCTTGAGGAAGTTGGCTGCCCAGGGTCTGGGACTGTGCCAGCTACACTTGACTTGCCTGTCCTTGAACTCACCAGGCACATTTCCCTCTTAAGTGTTTTGTATTTGATGCTCCCTCTGCTTGGAACGTGGTTTACTCATAACTATTCTCTTCATTCAAGTCTCTGCTCATATTAGTTCCCCAGCAGGACTTTCTTGGCTACCCCAGAATGCCTCTTCATTTGTATCCCTTCAGCTGGCTTTATTTTTCATTATAGCACCTAACACCTCCTGACGATATATATTCATTACCACTCCCCTCACTACAATAGAAGGGACCTGAGAACAGATACTTTGTCTCTTTTGTTTATCACTACTTTTGTCATTGAATCTAAGATGATCTTTCCCACAGTTTAGCACTCTAAAAATCTGGATGTGTCTTATAATTGACAGTTGTGACCTGATAGCATTTGGTTTTTTTCTTAATTATACCTACAAAAGATAGTGAGGGTTTAAAATGACGGTGTCTTAGAGTTGATGAAAATACAGTGTAGGGGCGCCTGGGTGGCGCAGTCGGTTAAGCGTCCGACATCAGCCAGGTCACGATCTCGCGGTCCGTGAGTTCGAGCCCCGCGTCAGGCTCTGGGCTGATGGCTCAGAGCCTGGAGCCTGTTTCCAATTCTGTGTCTCCCTCTCTCTCTGCCCCTCCCCCGTTCATGCTCTGTTTCTCTCTGTCCCAAAAATAAAATAAAAAACGTTGAAAAAAAAAATTAAAAAAAAAAAAAAAAAAAGAAAATACAGTGTATTCTCAGGGCCCAAACTCTTGCCTGGCACAGAGTTGGCACGCAGTAATTACTGGTCAAGTGAAATCATTGACTGTCACTATGTGCCAGAAACTATTTAAATATTTTTAATCTCCCCCATCATGCTGTTATGAAATATTTGTTACCAAAGCAACTTGGTAGTGGGTAGTAAATATGTGGTGTCATTTTGGAAGTCTGGGAAAGAGAGCTGTATCCTGGTCTCTGCTGTGGGACTGCAGTGTGTTACGTTTCCTTGTTTGTCCTCTGTCCCCACTCTTCTTTCACAGACTTTAGTGACTGCCTGCTGCTTGCCCAGTGCTGTGTATAAGCAGAGGCATAGGGTGCTGTGTGTAAGCAGAGGCACAGGGTGCTGCGTGGGCACCCAGAAGGGTTGCCTAGCCTGGTCTGGAGGTGCAGAGGGATGTCTCCAGGCTTCCTGGAGGAAGTTCTGTGTAAACTGGGTTCTGAAAGGCAGGCATTGACCTCGAATGTGAGAAGGGACTGGGTGAGAACGGAGGGCATCCAAGCCAACTCCAGGAGAGAATCGTGTTAAATAGCTTGCATTTTGTCCTTAAGCAAAGAAGTGATGTGCCAATGAGCCATATATATCACTCTGGCAGCCTCTTAGAAAGCAGGTGAGGAAGGAGGGGGATGTAAGGCCAGTTTGAAGACATTTGAAATAATGTAAATGAAGGCCAGAACTGGAACAATGGCTAAAGCGGGGAGAAGCATCTAAGGAGCTCTGGCATTTAAAATTAGCGCACTTGGCTGGGTATGCTGGTCAGAGAGCCGTCTGGCCTGAGTGAATGAGTGGCCTGTAGGTGGCACCATTCACCAGGGAGGGAGATCCATGAAGTCAGTAAGCTTGGGGAATGGGTGAATTTAGTTTTGGGCATAAGGGGTTTAATGTGCAGATCGAAAGCAGACCCATAACCAAGGGTCTTCATCTTAGAGGCCATGTCAAAGGGTTTATTTTCAGAATCGTGGAGACTATGGAAGAGAAGAGAAAGGACCACTTTATTTTAGAATGATTACTCTGGTTTCAGCCTGAATGTCACAGTGATCCCATCCTGAGTTGGCAGTGATCTAAAGAGCAGGTGGCTATAAGAATGGAGAGCATGTTAGCAGATTGAAAGGTGTATACATTAGGCTTTGGTGAGAGATTAAATGTGAGCAAAAGTGGACAATGAAAAGCTGCTTTCTGGATTGAGCCACTGAATGGGTATTATTGCCTATTTCTAATGTAATCCTACTGAATCCATTTGACGGGGAACAGATGAAAAACGATATTTAGATGGAGGATAATAATAAAAGCTAGTACTTTTACAGTCTGCAAACCCCGCCTGATCCTCCCAACAATCTTACGAGATTACCTTTATCATCTTCATTTTCCAGATGAGGAAACTGAAAGCAAAGTACAGTAACTTGCCTGAGGTCACAAAGTTAGTACATGCTGAGCTAGAATTTGAACCCAGGCAGTCTGGCTAAAGTCTGCTCTCACCACCTGACTGGAGTGAGATGCCTCTACATGAGGAGCTCCCTTTAGTCACACTGAACTTGAGAGATCTTGGGGCAGCCCTGTGGAGACCTGGGTTGGGGTGGAGACAGCCTGGACCTTGTGTTCTGAGTTTTGGATCCTGGCAATGTATTACTTAGGCAAAATAACAACCAAAAATGTAAAGAGCCCCTGCTCCAAGGCTGTTGGGCTAAGCATTTATTTAGGCGTTCATACTTTACCGCATCTGCCAATTGACTAGGCAATGGCAAGTTGAGTTTTTTAACTTAAGTCTTGATAAGTCTTCAACTTATTCTACATTTGAACTGTTGGATTATGGTTTCCTGGCTCCAAGAATTCTTTCCTTGCCCTGCATGGTCTCTTAACCAATCTTCCCTCTCAGGCATTGATGCATAGCTATAATTTGTCAAAATATTTCTTCATTCTCTGCTTATACTTTCATGAACATCTAGTTCTGCCTGAGGGAAAAAGAAAAGGTTTCACTAGAAAGGTGCACCTGTGTCCTGAGAAGCTTTGGATATGAGGTCTGTTTCTGTCTGGGCCCGTCTCTAGAGCCATGCCTTCCCCTTTTCTCTAAGACCGGTCCCTACTCTGACACCACTTTGCTTCCCATCTTGCCCCCGTTCTCAGGAGACTCACTCCATTTTTCCATACGTGCAAACACATACCGTGTCTTCCCCCATCCTTTAAAAAACAAAATCAATGGGAAAAAACCCACAAAACCCAAGCCCACAAAGCCCCCTACTACTCAGATCCCCCCTAAGGCTCCTGTCCTATTCTCCCCCTTAGAACCATAGTCAGTATCCCTACTTCTTCAGTTCTCTCTCTCTCTTCAGCCCACTGCAGCCCGACTTCCATCCCTACTGAAACACTTCTTGCCAAGGTCATGAGTAACTTTCTTCTTGCCGAAACTAGTGTCTCTTTCTCAGTTTTTAATGTTGCTTGAGTTCTGAACATTGTCTGACACTAGTCATGACCTCCCTCTTAACTCCACTTCCCTTCTAGTTTGTGTGGCCCTGCACCCAGGGCCATGCTCTTAGCTGCTCCTCCTCTGTCCAGCTGCTGGTCCTCAAGGGCCTTGCCCTGCCACCCTTCCCATCTCACATCCTTGTCATCCTGGGATGACGCTGTGACTCTCTTGGAGAGGCTACCAGAAAGCTCACTCTGCAAAAGGGAGTGCTGAACAACCAGGCTTTCTCAGACTGGAGACCAGAGCTTCTCCAGATGCCAGGAGTTCACAGGCAGCCTCTCTGGGGCATCGTGTGCAGAGTGATTTGGTCCCACACATTTTTCATTCTTCTGTGTCCCCCTGTACAGTAGTCGGGTTCCTCGTTTGGCCCCTTAGCAGCATCACATTTTGCCTGCTGCTCCTTGGGTGCGAAACCACACAACTTCGTGTTTCATGCAGTGTCACCTTGCTCAGACTTTCATCCTCCCCCAGTCCTGGGGGGCTTCCCTCCCTTCTGGTTCATACACAGTTTTGCACAAATATGCAGTATTTTAGAGTTTTCTTCCCTCCCTCTTCTCCTTCCGTTCCCCCCCGCCACACACACACACACACACAGAGTATCATCTGGGCAGGAGAAGGGGGCAGCAGATGAGCTTTGTGGTTCAGATGTGTTCCCTCCCCTTTGCTGGTCTCCGCTGCCATTTGGCTGCCCTAGACTTGTCCCTAGGCATTATGGATTCTGGTGGGGCCCACCAAGATGGGGCTGGCCTGATTTCGTTTTCTGAGCAAAATCATGGAAAGTGCTAGTGTTTGTAGTCATGAGGTCCTCGTGTGCCGCAGTTCTCACAACTTGTCTCCTGACCTTTCCTCGTCTGCTCTGCACGGCACTGGGACAGGTGTGCACTTCCAAGTCACTCACATGGCACACTGGTGAAGGGGAAGGGAGAACTCCTCTTGTCCACCACATCCTCTCTTGGGGCTACTTGTGTAGCCTGGGTGCCAACCTGGTGCCACGACCCGGCCAGCGTGGGTCTTCTCTGAGCGGCCCATGCTTGCCCCTCGGCTGTGCTCAGAGAATGGGGCACCAGTGTCCTCCAAGCCTGTCTAGATGCTTCTAAGCCCCATGCAAGGGATCTGGCCTTAGAGAAAGGTGGACCAGAACACTTGTATCTGGTTCTTGTCCTCCTCTTTCTCCTGAGCAAGCCTAGAAGGCCTTTTATGGGAACTTCTCTTTAATCTTACTGTGTCACCTCCACACTGTAACTTCTAGAACGTCTGTCCTCTCACCCTCAGTTTGTGCTCTTGATCTATAAAGAGCTTGGAAATTAAAAAACCCTTTTTCCTCCCCACAAGAGCCAGATTTTAAGACTCTTATCTCATTATGGACTCAAGAAAATGGAATTTCAGACTCAAAACCGAGCAATGGCTTCCCAAGCAGCGAAGGCCATTCACTAAATGGCTGGGGGCACTGGAGGCTTACTAGGAATCGTGAATTACCTGCAACAGAAGTACAGACTTTGACCTCAAGAAAAGTTCTCCTTTAGCTCGATAGATGTGCCCACTTCTTGGATAGCCAGGCACTTTGATTGCCAATCTCACCAGCACTACAGAGAACAGGTAGGGTACTTCTCCAAAGGAAAAGATGGGTTGTTGTTACGCAAAGAAAGGGATCGGGGGCAGGCGGACAGAGAGTATATGTACAGGGAATCTACACAGACAGCCAGAATAAATACATATGTCATTCTGAACTAAGGAGAAGGGAGCAGGAGCCTGGGACTTCAGAAGAAAGGAATGCGTTTCCCAGAGTGATAAAAAAAAAGTAGATGTTGGTAATCAGACGTTTGTCCTGCCATGCAGATGGGTCACTCAGATAAAGTTTATCTCTGCTAATAACCCATATTCTGGGAAAGATCCCCAATTTAGATTCTTTTGTATAGTTAAAGGGAGGGGCAAAAGTTTCTCTTGAGCTCACAGGGTCTCTGTTGCCTTCAGCTCACAATAATCTTCATGTCAAAATGGCCATCTTGGGGCAACCTGCCCTTGGCCCCTGCACCCCTCACCACACTTCTGTGTCCCGTGTCCTGCTGGTTGTCTCTACATGGATGTTCCACAATGCCTAGTGAAACGAGATGTATTCAGAATCTAACAGGTTATCTTTCCCGCTGAGCCTAGTCTTCTGGCCTTTCCTGATCCTTTCCCACTGTACTGGATCAAATTGGATCTGATTCACCACCTCCCATCCATCTGGCTCCTAAGTTATTTAATACCCTTTGTACTTTGGAAGTATTTTTAATGTATTTATATATTATTTTTTAATAAGGCATAATTTTCACAAAAGAAAAATGTACCTCTATAGAAAATTTAGAAAATATAAAGAAGAAAATTGTATGTCCTTCAGCCCCAGCACTTGGGGACGACCACTACGAGCATTTTTGTCATGGGGCTGCAGAGTGCCTAAGAGCCGGACCAGCTCTGTTCACACTCTGGCTTCACCACCCCCACCCCTGTGTGTGGCCCTGGACATGCTGCCCAAGCCCCTGTGCTTCCATGTACTTTTCTGAAAAATGGGGATAATGATAGTACCCACTTTAGAAGGCTTGGAGAGAGTTGAGTGAATAATGGGCTAGGACACTGCCTGACTCATAGTACCTCGTAGCTGCTATTATTAATATTACTATTATTTTAAATGTATATATTTTAATTGCTGATAAACTGTATATACCGTTTAATATTCTGCTTCTTTTCATTATCTATTGTAAGCATTTTCCAGGTCACACATATTCCCCAGAAACATGACTTACATGACTGTATAATGGTCCATCACTTAAATACGTTCATAATTTCCTCTGTAGTTGACCATTCCTCTATTTTTGGATAGTTGGTGTGTGTATGTTTGCTATAATAAAGAACTCTGGTCTGAAAATCCTTGTTTATGTGTGTATGTACATATAAAAATGTTTGCGTTTGTGTCTGTATCTACATCTGACCATAAGCCTGATTATTTTCTTAGAATAGGATTTTACACCTGAAGAAGGTATGGGCTGTCTAAAGTCTCCAGTAATGTGCTTAGAAATTACATAAAGGCAAGGTTATCAACCACTCACACACTCAGGGCCCCCCTCACTACTCCCCCTCCGGCATGAGATGAGCTCCTTTAAGTCTGCCCATTGTTGCTGCCATATTCTTCACAAGGCTTTGCTGCATTTCACTGGGATGGTAGGAAATGGAATTTTGCCCCATGTGCTTCTGCATACCTTACTTTTTATAATGTTAATAAATTGGAGTACCTGGGTGGCTCAGTAAGTTAAGCGTCTGACTTCGGCTCAGGTCATGATCTCGCGGTCCGTGAGTTCGAGCCCCGCGTTGGGCTCTGTGCTGACAGCTCAGAGCCTGGAGCCTGCTTCTGATTCTGTGTCCCTCTCTCGCTTTGCCCCTCCCCCGCTCAAGCTTTGTGTGTGTGTGTGTGTGTGTGTGTGTGTGTGTGTGTGTGTGTGTGTGTCTCTCTCTCTCTCTCTCTCATGAATAAATAAACATTAAAAATATATATACATAATGTTCATAAATTAACTGAATACTCCCATAAATCCTGGATGGACTATTAACTTGCTTACTGCCCAGTCCATTTTCCTGTGAGTAGAAATACAATCCATGGTGCTGGCAATACTCTTCACTTGTTTCCTTGTTCTTCTGCCCTAAGATGTTTAGCATTTTGGCATCTATCCCTGGTGACAGCACAGGTCCCAGAGCCCTGTAAAAGGTTCTGTGAGAACCTGGCTCAGGTAAGGTACTAGCTTAGGTGGACTGACCCATTTTCTGAACTCTGTATGGCCTTCTCAGCACATTGCAATATATTGCAAATCATTGTAGGGTGTTTCAGATTCCAGTTTCCATTCAATGCCTTCTCCCTTGCAGTCACCCCAGCAGTGTTCATTCTAATCAACCCCATGGGAAGAGAGCTAGAGTTTTATTTTGCTAAAATAAAATCAACTGGGGGTGCCTGGGTGGCTGAGTCGGTTGTGTCCAACTTCGGTTCAGGTCATGATCTCACGGTTCATGGGTTTGAGCCCCACGTTGAGCTCTGTGCTGACAGCTCAGAGCCTGAAGTCTGCTTTGGATTCCGTGTCTCCCTCTCTCTCTGCCCCTCCCCCTCTTGCACTCTTTCTCTCAAAAATAAACATTAAAAAATAAATCAACTAATATCTTCAAGAGCTTTATATTTTACAAAATGCATTCACAAATGTGATTGCTTTGAGTCTCAAAACAATTCTGGGAGTTAGGTACATTTATCTCCATTTTACAGATGAGGCCCAGAGAAGTGAAACCACTAGTTGAACTGGTGAGTGACAGGGACAGATCTCAAACCGGCCTCTTCCTAAAAACTGACCTTTGCCTGCAGCAAAGGAGAGCCAGAAGGAGGAAAATGCCCTTGGGGGCAGGAATATGAGCTCTGCTGGAGTGGATTGAAGGGGCCACAAGTAGGAGCACTGGGACATGGCAGACTTGTTGGGCCCATGGTTATGAGAGCCTGTGGCCAGACCTGCGCCTGTGACTTTGGAGTCTCTGGGACTGCTCCCTGGTATGGACCCTTGGGCAAATACTGCACTTCCCTGAGCTTCAGTTTCCCCATTTGCAGGATGAAAATAACTACTCCTCTGCCAACTAGAAGAATTGCTTTGATGATCTGGTGCCGTGGTGCCTATGATGCTGCTGTGGGATCTTCAAAGTGCAGGGCACGAGGAGTCCTTTAAGCCAGGTTTACTTACTCCAGGTGAGAGCAGGTGGGACTCCGATGAGGGTTCCTTTCTTTCTCTCCTTTTTTCCTTTTCGACTTCTTATTTTTACCTTCGTTATTTTATAATGTCCTTGTAAAACGATGCAAGTGATTATGAGATTAAAAAAACCCCTTTTTTTAATGTTTCACTTAATTTTTGAGATGAGCGGGGGGGAGAGGGGCAGAAAGAGAGGGAGACACAGAAACCGAAGCAGGCTCCAGGCTTTGAGCTATCAGCACAGAGCCCAACGTGGGGCTCAAACCCACGAACCATGAGATCATGGCCTGAGCCAAAATCCAACTTAACGGACTGAGCCACCCAGGTGCTCTGATTATGAGATATTTAAAGTAGAAATAGAAAACCCCAGGTACTCCCTCACCATCCCCCCCACGCAGGCCCCTCACCCCCACATCCTGCTCTGCAGAGAGATAGCCACAGTTTGTGGTTTGGTGCACCTCCTTCCAGGCTTTAAAACCATGTATCCATACATATTTTTATGCATATCTTTATATATATACATATATATGTATATATACGTGTATATATGTATATATATACATATATACACATATACATACACACACACTCATTCATACAATTTTGTTCTTTAAATTAAAAAAAAAAAATGTTCTCTACACTGTTCTGCACCTTGCTTTTTTCCCCTATAACAATTTTATCTTGAAGACCTCTATCTCAGAGCTGCCTAATTCAGTTGTATGTCTGGGCATTTTGTAGATAGATAGATAGATATATAGATAGATAGATATTTAACCAATTTCCTACCAATGTTATTTAGATCATTGCTAATTTTTAAAATATTACCAATAGTACTGTATTAACCATTAGTGCCATTAACCATTGTTACCATGAGTGCTTGATGGACAAGTTTGTGCCCCTGTAAATATATTTTGAAGGGTTATCCTTGTGATACACATTTTAATACCTGATAGGTATGTTAAACTGCCAGATTCCACTCCCACCGGTGGTGTTTGGGGTGTCCTTTTGTCTTCAGTGGCTCTGTTGGGGGAGAGGGTGATTTTGTACCCCTTCAGGGGACATTTGACAGGCATTGGAGACATTCTTTGTTGTCACAGCCTGGGAGGTAGTGCTGGATGCTACTGGTGTCTAGGGGACTGAGGCACCCAAGGATAAACAGGACAGCTCCCGCTGCAAAGAATTATGTCAGTAGTGCGGAGGTTAAAATACCCTGGCCTACACCTGTGCCAGTGCTGGATATTACCAGTTTTTTAAGCTGGCTATTTCTGATAGTTTGAAAAAATGATACCTTATTTTGTTTTGTACCTCTTAAAGAGAATGGAGTTATATTTACTGCTTATGTTATATATTATTTGAATTTGTTATGACATGTATTAATTTTGTAATTTTCTAGTAAAGCCACTGAAGATTTTTTAAGCAACACCTCTTTGATTATTACTATGCAATCTGTCCTTAAGATTTTGTCATGTAGGGGCACCTGGGTGGCTCAGTTGGTTAAATGTTCAACTCTTGATTTCAGTTCAGGTCATGATCTCACGGTTTGCGAGTTAGAGCCCCGTGTCAGGCTCTGCGCTGATGTGCAGAGCCTGCTTGGGATTCTCTCTCTCCCTCTCTCTCTGCCCCTTCCCTTCTCCCTCATGCTCTCTCTTTATCAAAAAACATTAAAAAAAAAAAAAGTCATGTAAGTGCCTGTTTGTCTTTCCCTGAGAAGGTGTAGAAAGAATCCCTCAGTGTAGGCCTTGAGAACTTGTCAATGCTCACATCCTCTGGCCTTCAGAATTTCTCTACTGCACTTCCAAGGCACCTTCTCCCCGTGAACACCCAGACCCAGGAGCCAAGTCCAAGAATTATATTAGCCCAGAGATATTCTTTATCACAGACCAGGGCCCCAAAATGAAATGTATTCTGCAGCTGACTTCAGGACACCTAGAATACCCACCATGGACTCATCTGCCCAAATGCCAGGAGAAAAAAACAACAACAATAAAAAATCCTCATGCTTATTTCTCAGCTGTGAAACCTGAGATCCATTCACCCTGTGAATTGTCCAGCCTGTCACAGCTGAGCCAAGCCCGTGGTGCTTCTGCAGAGCCTGAAGCTGCTGGCATAGGTTCTGATGCAGCATGAATGCTTTCACCTTCCCTCTGCTGGGTCCTATCAAATGGAAAAGGAGTGGAGCCCAGTCCTAAGTGCTGCTCAGCATGTCAAGGACTCCTGGAGAAGTGCCTACACCTTTCACTTAGCTCAGGGAAGCCGGAGCCATCCTGGAGGAAGTGTGCATGGACAACCTCTCAATAATCCCGGATACTCCCAAGAAAGTGTCCCACGTGGCAGAAATGGCACAGACTTGCCTGCAGCCTTTGAAGATCACCCAATAGCAGACTTTCAAAGTGGGAAGATCGCTCCTGGCCTAGTGCCAGGTCCAGGACTTCTGCCAGAAGTTCTGTGCCTTTGATCTGCAACCTGTTATGGTTATCCAGTAAGCAAAGGCATATGCGGAGGCTGCCTGGTCTGATGGCTCTCTCTACTCTGAAAGCCACACAAGTCATGTCAGTGAAATGAAGCATCCAACCTGTGAGGCCAAGAATGCCTGGGACACCCCTGCATTGCTATCTTCATGAGAGAAAACATTTAGAGGTTCAACATGGGAAGGGAGGGGAGTGATCTATGAGAAAGAACACTCATCTGCAAATCAGGGGCTGAGTTCTGCTCTTATCTCATGTACCCTGGGACAGACAACTGTTTTTCTCTAAGGGCCTCAGCTTCCTTGTTAAGTGGTTATTGGAAGCATTCACTCTGTATTTCAATGTGCAATTTTCTCAAATAATAACATTGCCAACTAGATAAAGCTGGCTAAGATAAAGGAGAGATCTAAAATAGAGTTTAAAACCAGTCCAATATCTGCTGGTTGGTTTTTCTCATTCAAAAGTAATAGATGTTCAGAACAGAAAAAACAAAACAGAACAAAACAAAACAAAAAACCAAGATATGGCCAAGCACAAAGTAGTTCATAGAGAACATTGCCCTGGAGATCATGCTGTTGGCATCTTTCTGGGATCCTTCCAGATAAGAGGTTCTTAACTTGGATTGTTTGGATGGGCTTTGTGGGAAGAGAGCCCCTGAATGATTCAACAACCCCCTTTTGTGGTCCATTTAGGATATTTGAGTTGTTTTGCCATTACAAAGAATGCCATGCACATACAAGCTGGATGAAAAAGAATTAGCACTTAATGAGAAAGCAAGCAGAAAAAATGGACAATTTGAACACCTGACAAAGGTGCTTTAAAGGGCACAAAAGGATGCCAAATTGCCCCACAGTGCATAGAAATTACCGATAAGAGACAAATAGATCAATGCTCACTTTAAGCCATTTACGTTTAAGTTAACACATACTTACTGGACAGGTGCTGCTGTATCTGTGCCAGGTGCTGTGGACTCTACAGGCAGCCCAGCCACTGACCTCACAGCTTTCAAACTGGTGGAGACCGACACGGAAATTATTTCATGCAGAAACCGTCATTTGTGTTTAAGCAAACTACCTTCATGCATGATTGGCACAGTAAAACCCTGAATCATTTTGTTCCCCAAGCTCTTCCTGACCCAGCCTCCCAGCCTTTGAGGGCCTGTGTGTTTCAGGTTTCAGCCTTGAGGAGAGTTCTCCTTCCAGCTCACATCCAATCCAGAGGTTCCCTCCAGGTGCCCCTGAATGGAGGCCATTCAACATTTATTTGTCCTCTTCAGAGAACAGGAAGTTTACTACCCTGGATTTGAACTCTACTTGTTTGAAACTTTTCCCTCTATTGAACTCCATCCTCCCTCCCGGTAGGCTCCTCTGATTGGTCCCAGAACCTCACAAAACAAGTCTGCATTTATCTCCAACCTGCAGGTCTAAAGAACTTTTAGATCTTCGGGGGAGGCACCCAATCCCATGGTCTGCCCCCAAGACAGTACCCAGCATCTGTGTCTTTCCCTGGCAGAATAGGCCTGCAGGTCCCCTGTTGATTCATCAAACCATGCGCATGCCCAGACTAAACAAAGTATCCATGAACAGATGGTCATGGCATGGGGGCAGCAAGGCCCAGACCTTTGAGGACAGATTATGCTAGTGACACTAGAAAACTTCCTGCAGCTTCAGGAGGGTGGATGGGGACAGAGAGAAGATGAGCCAGCCCTGATTGGAGGACCTAATTGGCTGTCCTCCCAAAAAGAGCCTGTGTGCCTGGAACAGTGCCTCCCACACTAATGTGTGTGCTAATCTCCTGGAGGTTTAATTCAGCAGGTCTGGCGTAGAACCTGAGATTCTGCATTTTTTCCAAGCTCCCAGAGGTATACTGATACTTCAGGGGATACTTTGAGAAGCAGAGCCCTAGGGCAGTGGTATCATAATACCCTGGAGGAGCTTTAAAAATACAGAAAGTTTGGCCTACCCCAAATTGACTGATTCAGTCTTCTGGTCCATTTATTGACAAGGTCTCAACCTAGACTGCACATTAGAATCATGTGAAGAGTTTTTAAAATGTTGATTCTCAGGGTAGAGACTCACTTGTCTTTCTCTCTCTCTCTCTCTCTCTCCCTCTCTCTCTCTGTCCCTCTCTCTCTCTCTCTCTGTCTCTGTCTCTGTCTCTTGCTGCTTTAGTTTGAAAACCTGACCGGCCTAATTTGTTGTGGGAGCAGAGGTTCCCAGCCCTAGCTGCACATCACCTGGGAGAATAATAAAATGTCAATGTCAGGTCACCTCCCTGCAGACCCACTGAATCAGAATTTCTAGGGGTTAGAGCCAAGAGATGAGCATTCCACAAAGCTCCCTAGATGATTCTGAGGCAAAGCCCCTGGTGTGGAGTCTGAGGGAAGAATATTCTGGGATTCCTGATACAGATACAGGTTACCACATGCTCCCCTGAACATCCGGGGACTTGAGTGTTTAACAAGTGCCATGGATGACTTATGAAATGGCAACTTTGGGAAACACTGGGGTAGAGGAAAGATCCCTGGATCAGAGTCAGAAAGACCGTGCTCCTGGTTCGAGACTTCTCACAGGTCGCAGGCTCATTTCCTCATCTGTAGAATGGAGGTGATGGTAATTGCATGGGGCAGAGATGGATAACTACCCCAGAGGTCTACATACGCAGTCTATAGGACAGTTTGTGTTGAAAACTGGCTGTCACAGGCTGTCACAGAGACTACATTTCCCAGCTCCCCTTTACATTTAGGTGAGGCGGCCACATGACTGAGTTCTGGCCAATGGAACAAGGGCATAAGTGAGGAGGGCTGCTACCCATAAAAACCTCCCACAATGTCCTCTGCTCTCTCTCTCCACTGTCTGCCCATTGGATATTAAATGTCCACTGGATAGCAATGCCTGGGTGATCTTGGAAGCCACATGGGAGGGTTAACAGAACTCTCTGCCCTTCTCCTAACTTGCTGCTAATTGGACCTCATGTGAGTGAAAAATAAACTAGTGTGTAAAGTCACTGTGATTTGGCAATCTATCTCTTAGAGTAGCTAGTGATTTGTTAACTAACATACTGCCCCTAGGATTGTGGCAAAAATGATCTCCTGCAGAGGCTGCAAACTGACAATGCGAGGGCTTGATCTAACCCACAAATATGTTTTGTTATTTCTGTGCCAGCCAGTGTTTTTGTTTTTGTTTTTTTCTCAACACATCTTAAAAGGAGAGATTTCATGTGATCATCTGGATCTCCAGGTTCCTGAAAACCTGGGATAGCTGGCAGCCATGTTGCAATCCACCGTGAGAGTAATTGGCTGGAACAAGGAGCAGCTATGCACCAGGTGGAGCATGTGCCCTCCCAGCCCACCATGTCTCCGCCACACCCTTAGGGCATTACTGGGACCCTGGTAGCTTCCTGAGTCAGAGGCCCTGATGTAATAGATGCAGATATTAGATGCATTCACTGTTAGGATTTTTTTTTTAAGAAAAAAATCTGTGTATTTATTTTGAGAGAGAGGGAGAGAGAGCATGTGCGCTTGAGTGGGGGAGGGGCGGAAAGAGAATCCCAAGTAGGCTCAGCACTGTCAGCCAAGGGCCCAACTCAGGGCTTGATCCCATGAACCGTGAGATCATGACCTGAGCCAAAATCAAGAGTCAATGCTTAACCGACTGAGCCACCCAGGCACCCCCCCACTGTTGGGATTTTTCACAGCACATTTCTTCAGGTGACTTCTAACTCCCAGGAAAACCATTCATCCTGCCCAAAACTTGGAAGCAAAATCTCCTGAGGGATCTTTACAGGCTGAAAGGATGTGCTCCACCCCCACCCCACCCCACCCCACCCCGCCCATAGCCAGGGCCCTTTCAGCATCTGCTATATATGGAGGCAGTGGTGTGTGGAGAAAAGGGCTCAGGTATATCTGGGGATAGATCAGACAGACCTGCATCCTGACCCCAGCTCTGCTTCATCCTAGATGGTGACTGGGGTCAGGCAGTTCGTGTTTCCTGAACCTCTGTGATCCCATCTGTCAGGTTTGGACATTAGAACTCTTCTCATAGGATTTCTGTAAAGTGTCCGGTGAAAGGACACTTAGACCATGTTAATTCCTTCTCCTTTCCCAGGCCTGGCTTGCCCCCGGGAGTGAGGGAGAAATCAAGCAGTATCTTTAGAAACAAAAAAAAAACCCCAAAACCGACTTCAAATTATTTTTAAAAGATATAAATAAAGTACTTCTATTGTAGCTGTATTAGTCTGCTCGGGCTGCCACCAATTAGGGTGGCTTAAACAATAGAAGTGTACTTTCTCACAGTTCTGGAAGCTGGAGTCCAAGATCAAGGTCCCTGTAGAGTTGGATTCTACCTCTCTTCTGGCTTATAGACAGCCCCCTTCTCACCATGTCCTCACAGGGCCTTCCTTTGGTGCTTGCTTGAGGAGATTGTGATCCCTGGTGTCTCTTGCTCTTGTAAAGGATTGGGGCCCTACCCCTATGACCTCCTTTAGCCTTAATAAGCCCCTTCATCACCAAATACAGTTACATGGGGATTTTGTGGGGGGACAATTCAGTCCATAATAGAAGGAAGACTGGAAGATCCAACAAAGAAAAAAAGAAGCACGTGTGATCTCCTCTTGCCCGTCTCCACTCACTGTGATGTAAACCACTTTTACTGACTATCCTTCTATAATTTATATACTTTAAAATTTAATTGTATGTATTTTTTGGCAACCTGCTTTTTCTTCTTTTTGTGTTTTAAATATTATAGTAAGCTAAACTAAATAGAGTTTTTAGAGTAGCTTATATAATTATAACCTGTTTTTAATTGTAACCTTTAAGTTGTAACCTTCCTCATTTGGTAGATATAAATTATTCCATGGCATGAACATACTCTAAGTTATCTAATCCCCTATTGTGTGGACACTTAGAACTCCATTTTCTATGGACTTGGATGTTAGCTCTTGACCTGGGCTAATAACCTCATTCACCTGAGCATCAGTGTCCCCATCTGTGTTGTCAAGATAGTAACAATACCACCTCAACTGAGATAATGACTAAAAAGTGCTTAGCACAGTGTCTGGCACATGGAAAACCCTCAAAGCTGTTACTATAATAACATACATATTATAATACCAGTGGTAGACCCAAGTGAAAAAGTTCCGTCAGGCTCTCCATCTCGCTGTGCACTGAGTTCACATTCAATGGCAACCCCTTGATGGCTGAGTCCATCCCTAGTTCTCTCGGAAGAAGGGCAGAAGCAATCCCATCACTGACAAGGAACAGCTAGTCTCCAGTGTGAATTCATGCACTGGACTGTCAGTATATGTATTTCAGGGTTTTTCAGATTCCTGGCACCCAAACTGAATGTTATTTTCCTGATTCAAACTCTCCAGTGACACCCCAGTGCCCTTAGCATGATGTGATAACTCCTAAATGTGGCTTACCAGGCCTGGCATGACTACTGAGCCTCAACTGTGACCCCTGTCTCCAGCCAGATGAACAGCCACGGGTCCCTGGAACACCCTACCCTCTCTCTCACCTCTGGGCTTTGTCCCTGCTCTTCTCTCTGCCTGGAACACGCATCCCTTTCCCCATCTTCTTGTATCTGGCTAATTCCTCCTCATTCTTAAATTCTCTACTTAGACGTCCTGAGTAGATGCTGATAGTGACCTATCTGTGTCCCCTACTTTCACCATTTCTGTGCACACCAGCTGACCCCCAGGTGGCAGCACCCACATTTATGGTCTGAGGGCTTTTCGTAGACACGGGAACCCACTCTGCCGACTGCGACTGCGGGGCAGGCCTGAAGTGCTGGGGAATCAACACTCCCTGCAAGGAACAGCCTTCTAACAACGGACTGGCAGGACTCAGTGCGTAAATACCCTGGCTCTCTTCCTCCTCGGGAGGGGTTTTACACCAGCCTCAGAATTTCGCTGCAGGATTAAGTTCCAGGCGCCCATGGTGCTAACTTGCTTGAACGTATACCTTCCAAGGCCGCCTTTCTTGTCTGTGTCATCCTGCCATTGCCCTCCCAGAGTTTCCTTCTCCCAAATTAACTGCTTGTCCTTGCATTCTTGTCTCAGGATCTGCTTCAGAGAAACCCACACTGAGAGCCATGGCTCCTGAGAGCCTTTCTTGGCAAGTGGGACAAGCAGATGTCCCTCCCTGACTTTACCACAGCCCCAGTCCTTACCTTAGCACAGCACTCGTCACATTGTGGTATAATTGCCCGGGTCCCCACAGAAACACAGACAATTCACTGGGACAAGTTAAAATGGATGGGAAACATTTGAAAAGATGGTCAACTTCACTTATGACTTAATGAAACTCAAAGAAAGAATGCCAGCCGATAAATACACATAGAAGGGCAAAGTAGAAAATATTTTTACAGCCTCTGATAACTGATTCAGCCAAGGACCATCAATGGAGGAGAAGCCGGATACCCATAAGGTCCTGGTGAGAAGAGGCAAAATGGGCATTTAAACATGGAGAGGGGTGGTCACCACCTCAAATCCAACTTGGCGTCATTAATAGTGGGACAACAAGACATCGTGGAGCTCCTGACACAAGGCAAAATGAAGCACATGGCACCACCCACGAAGGAATGATTAAATGTTTGCCCCCAAAATGCTTCACCCAAATCTAGTCTTCCCTTTAGACCCAAGTACTAGTTTATAGGAAATACAAGGGAGAGTATGACAAGTTAAAGGGCAGAACAGTGACCAATCAGACCCCCAAGTGGAACATTCTACAGGACACCTGGCCTAGTCTCTCTGTGAGTTAACACCGTGGGGAAAAAAAATAAAAAGAAATAAGAACATTCTCCAAAAAGAGACTTGAGAAGTAACAACAGAATTCATGGCATGGTCCTTGACTGGATCCTGGTTCAAACAAACTATGAAGATCATTCTGGTACAACTGGAGAAATGTGAGTATGAACTAGATATCAGGGCCTTATTGTGAATTTTTTTAATGTGAAAAATGTGTTGTTTATGTGAGAAAATGACCTATGCTAGATATAAATTATGTAATACTGAAGTATTTCACCAATGAAGTATCATGATGCCTATAATTTGTTTCAAAATACTTCAAACCCGGGGCGCCTGGGTGGCGCAGTCGGTTAAGTGTCCGACTTCAGCCAGGTCATGATCTTGCAGTCCGTGAGTTCGAGCCCCTCGTCAGGCTCTGGACTGATGGCTCAGAGCCTGGAGCCTGTTTCCGATTCTGTGTCTCCCTCTTTCTCTGCCCCTCCCCCATTCATGCTCTGTCTCTCTCTCTGTCCCAAAATAAATAAACGTTGAAAAAAAAATTAAAAAAAAAATACTTCAAACCCTCCTCCCTTAATTAAACAAACATGGCAAGCTTTAACCAATGATTATATTCAGGTGATGGATATATGGGTGTTCATTGAGCTGTCTTGTTTGCTATGTCATGTTTGAAAATTTTTTATAATAAAAACTCAAAAAGGAAAAGCAAATAAAAACCGTGATACACCATTTTTTACCCAGAGATTCAAAAAGAAACAAAAAAGTTTAACAGTACGCTGGGTTGGAAAAGTGCAGGGAAATGGCCCTCTTGTGGATTCTTAGTGGGGAGCGTAATATGGAATAGCCTCTTCCGAGGGAACTTTGACAGAGGCAAATTCTTTTTTTTTTTAATTTTTTATTGTTTTTTTTTTAATGTTTATTTATTTTTTTTTTAATTTTTTTTCAACGTTTATTTATTTTTGGGACAGAGAGAGACAGAGCATGAACGGGGGAGGGGCAGAGAGAGAGGGAGACACAGAATCGGAAACAGGCTCCAGGCTCTGAGCCATCAGCCCAGAGCCCGACGCGGGGCTCGAACTCACGGACCGCGAGATCGTGACCTGGCTGAAGTCTGACGCTTAACCGACTGCGCCACCCAGGTGCCCCTAATGTTTATTTATTTTTGACAGAGAGAGCATGAGCGGGGAAGGGGCAGAGAGAGAGGGAGACACAGAATTTGAAGCAGGCTCCAGGCTCTGAGCTGTCAGCACAGAGCCCAACATGGGACTCGAACCCAGACCGTGAGATCATGACCCGAGCCGAAGTCAGACACTTAACCAACTGAGCCACCCAGGCGCCCTAAGAGACAAATTCTTTGGTCTAGCAATTCCACTTATCGGAATTTGTCGTATAAATTATACTCAAACGTGCACAAATCTGTATGAATAAGGATTTTTACTGCAGCATTGTTTTGTGTGTGTGTGGTTTTTATGTGTGTGTGTTTTGTAAGTTGGCTTTACCCCCAGCGCAGAGGCCAACTCAGGGCTTGAACTCTAGACCCTAAAGTCAGACCTCAGCTGAAACCAAGAGTCAGAGGCTTAACTGACTGAGCCATCCAGGTGTCCCTGCAACATTGTTTTTATAACAAAAGATTAGAAACAGCACATGTGGCATAGGAGTTGTTACATTTATTATGGCGCGTTCATACAATGCAGACTGTTAGTATGGGCTAGATCTGTGTTGATAGGAAACTCTTTTCCAGATATATTGCTAAGTGAAATATGCAAAGAGCAGGTCAGTGTCTGTCTTATTTTTCACTGCATTTCTGACACCACTGAAGTGACTAGCACACAATGGGTGCACAATGAATATTTGTTGAGGGAAGGAATACACATTTGAGGTGTAACTGCTGTGGCATGGACACCTGTATGCATTCAGGTTGAAGACCCAGATAGGGACTGTGGGGCATCCCAGTAGGGTGCGGGGTCATGGCTCTGGTGGTATAAGAATTCACCCAAGGCAGAACAAAAGAGATAAAAGTTTATTGAATACACTGCAAGGCAGCACTTGTGAGACAGCAAAGGGGAGACTGCTGAGAGGTGGTGGTGAGGGGCTAAAGTTATAGGGTGGAGTAAAAGAGTTACGGGGATGTATGCAAGTGTCCTTTTTGGGTAATCTTAGGAACTGTGCCTGGTTGCAATTGGTCTCTTAGGGCCTATGGCTATTTCACGGTGGCTTGTTTAATGAACCTGTTTGCATCAGCTCGGTGGTCACTCTTTTTGTGACCCTTTTGCCTCGCTCTACATTCCAGTGCTCTCGTCTGTTGCCTAAAAGCAGCCTCTACAGGGACCAGATTTTTCACCTTGATGGAATATCTAAGGTCTTACTTCCCTGAATTCAGACATTTGAATTTTCCCTCAAGACACACCATATCCTTCTTTGTAAAACCAAATCATGAGCAACAATATACTTGGAGGAAAAAGAAGGAATAAAAATTTCCTGAAAGGGTGACAAAGAAGTTGCTGAACCAGGGAGGCTAATGTGGCAACTGGGAGTTAATAGAAAATGTAGCTCCAAGCCTCCTGGCAGCCAAAGCAAAAAAGGGAAACCCATGGACCACAGAACTTTTGTTGTCTGGTAGAAGGAAGGACACTGATTCCTCAAGAGCCATGCTCATCAATCTGAAAGGATGATGTGCTAAGGAGTCCTTGCTTGATAGCATCACATGAGGGAGGGAGGGAAAATTGAGAAGCCTATCTCCCTGGTGCATCTATTTGTTCAATGGTAAATAAATTAAAACAATATTTATATTAGGGGAAGCACGGGGGTATTAGGGAACTTTATATGAAACTCCCATGAATATTAAGCATAAACTAAGTGACAGCAGGGCATTACAGGCTTTCTTGGGCTCCTGTAGTTGTGCCTCAGTCTCCTGGGTGAAGATGTGACCTTGGACCAATGACTTGACATTTCTGAGCCTCACCTTCCTCCTCTAGTAAAAATGATTATTGTGCAGATGAATGAGATGATGCGTATAAAGTGCTTGGGCTGATAAAAAGCTTGCTGTGCTGTTGTTTATATCATTATCGTAGTATCATGACCTTATCACTAAGAGCATATATTCTGGAGCCAGACAGGCTGGGTTCGAATCTCGGCTCCACCGCTTACTAGTTAGGGGACCTTGGGCAAGGTCACTTAGCTTCTCTGTGCCTCAGTTTCCTCTTCTGTAAAATGAGGCACATAGGATTATTGTGAGGACTCAGTGAGTTGATGCTTGTAAAGCCTGGGCACACGGCAAGTGCTATGTAAGCGTTTGCTCTATATTTCATAGTTTGTTCCCCTCTGCCCTTAGAGATCCTTCAGGAGAAATGCTAGGAAACAACAGCTCCAAAGAGAGAAAAGCTATTTCCAGACACTGATTTATACAAGGAATGGGTCTCTATAACACCAGGTGTCCTAAGAGGTATTTGCTTCTTGGAAGACTGAGAGTCAGAATGCGTTAACAATGGTGGAGTCTTGGCAGGTAGCTGGCCAGATATGAGCTATTTGGGGGACATGGCCTATTCTCCTGTGGCTCCTCCACCCCTTCCACGGAGCCTGACGGAGGGGACTGGTAGCTTTTCTAGCAGGGGCCAGGGGCGTCCCTAGGGGAGGAGGAGGGAAGGAGATCCCGGGATCCCCCGCGCCCCTCCCCCACTTGCCCAGCGAGTAATGACATTCACGGAGAGGGGAGGGAGGGAGCGAAGCAGAGGGGCAGGCTCGGCGAGGCCATGTGATGCTGGGCGAGAGAGAGCCGCCGCCGCGGAGCCTCCTTCTTTCCTCCCTCTGATTCCGGGCTGTCATGGCGACCCCCAACAACCTGACCCCCACCAACTGCAGCTGGTGGCCCATCTCGGCGCTGGAGAGCGATGCGGCCAAGCCGGTGGAGGCCCCCGACGCGCCCGAGGCGGCCAGCCCCGCCCATTGGCCCAAGGAGAGCCTGGTTCTGTACCACTGGACCCAGTCCTTCAGCTCTCAGAAGGTAGAGCCCAAGGGAGCAGGGGAGCCGGATGCACCCAGTAGCGAGGAGGCTTGGGGGAGGGGATTCAGGAGGAGGAAGGGGTCCGAGGACCTGGTGAGAGGCTGGAGGGTGGCATGTGGGGGTTCGGGGACCCGGAGGATGGAGGATGCTGGGCCGCTCTCCAGGGAGGTGACTGGCGCTGTCTTGGGCCCCAGGAGCACCGTCCCCAATTCTGGGAACATCCATTCTGCCTCTTTCCCTCCCAGAAAGACCTGGTCTGTTGGAGGGCTGAGAAGAGAGACAAAGGCAAGGGGAAGGGAATGGGCACTGCTGGGAAGGCGGCCTGTTGGAGGGGGCGGCTGCTGCGGGAAGGGAGGAGGAGCGCTTCCTGGGATCCAGCCTCCAGCCCCGGTAGCCCGGTTGTGGGCCTCCCTCCACGCTGCTGTCCTGGATACGACAGGCCCTCCAGATCACAGCTTCTGCCCAGCTGGGAGCCTTCCTCTGGCTGGGGCTTGAAGGGTCTGTCCCTGGTCCTCTCCCGCACCCCCACTTATCTTGAGCTGAGAAAGGAGTTAACCCATCTCCTGAGGCAAGCTCAGTTCGGCCCCTAAAATCTGTTTTGCTCTTAAAGACAGAGAGGGCCCCTCAGCTCCTTCGCAGATCCAGTTGAGCTGGGTCGCAGTTGGGAATCCAGCCTGGTGCTGAGTTATCAGGGTTCCCGCTTCCTGGGGGCGAGGGCCAGGCACAGCGCCTGTGACAGGGGCGCCTCTAGGGGCGCAATCTCCCACCCTAGGCGCTGTCCGTCAGTGGGGCACGAATTCAGCACCATGGCCAGGGCCCAACAACGTGTGCTGCTGGGTTCCAAGTGGCACCCATTGTCAGACCCTGGGATTCCTCTTCTCCCTGGGAGATCCTTTTGTTCCATTCACTCATTTTCCAGATAGAGAAACAGGTTCCATAAGGAGAAAGGGCCTTGGAGCCAAAAGACTTGGGTTTGAGTCTTGGTCCATGCTCAGTTCATCATCTGGAAAATGAGGTAACAACAATTATAATAATAGCAGCTACTTCTAATACCCAGCCCTTCTCAGAGTTGCTGAGAGAGTTGTTGAAAAGGCAGTATAACTTCGTGTTCTAGACTGGCAGTACTCAAACTTGAGCATACATTGGAATCACTGCATGGTCCTGGTTAAAACACAGACTGCTGGGTCCCACCCCAGATGTTCTGATTCAGCAAGTCTAGAGTGGGGCTCAAGATGCTGCATATGTCCAGCCAACTACCAGTGATGCTGATAAAGCTGGTCCACTGATCCCCCTTTGAGTAGCTCCAGTTTAGAGTATAGACTGAGGCCAGACAGTCTCCAGTGGAAGAGCCATCCTCCCCAGTAATTCATTGTAAAACTTTAGACAGGTCGCCTTGCCACTCCAAAGCCTCAGTTTTATAATCTGTAAAATGGAGCTAATGGCAGTACCTTTCTCAGAGGGCTATTTTGAGGGTGAAATAAGGTGACACAAAAGAAGTGCTGATGGCAGTGCCTGGCACAGGGTCAAGTTTCTGATAATTATAGGTGTGATATCGCCACAGTGCTAGGTGAAGGAGGGGTCAAGTTAACCAGGGCCACTCTGGGACTCATCCGTAAATTTTACAAATGCCTGCTGAGCACCTACTGCATGCCAGTCTCCGTGCAAGTTGCTGGGAGTTTGGAGATGTATCCGACTGACGTCCAGATTTCAGAATACCTTCCTATCCAGAGCCTCAGGATCCAGACCCCAGTGATTGGGACTGGACAGGGGACAGAGGGATGGTACCTTCCATTACCATTCCCAAAGGGAGCTTCCTGCTCCTCCCCTTGCCCCCATGGAAGATTTCCTATTCAGCCTGCACTCAGGGCTCAGGTAGCCCCTTGTTCAGGCATGGGACTGCTCACTGCAACCTCATTTGTGACCAGGTCAGCCTGGGAATCCTCCTGCCTCCCCGTCCATGGACTTCCCGTTGCCTAGGGGCCGGTGGTGGGTTCTAGAGACAGTGTATCCTGGTGGAAAGGGCATGGGCTCTGCAGTCAGATGGTCTTGGATTCCATTCTCATCTTGAGTGCTTACTGGCTGTTTGACCTTGGACAAGTCACTTAACCCATCTGTGCCTCAATATCCTCATCTGGCAAAAGGGACTTTTGCATCCAACCCTGCAGAATTCCTGAGGGTTTGAGAGGACATGGACATATGTTAAGTGTCTTGCACATAGTAGGAGTTTAGCAGGTGAATTTCCTTCCTTTCAGTCCCAAAGGGCCCTGCCTGCATTCAGGGAGCAGTTCCCCTTTGTGGAGCATCTGAGAAGCCTGTCCTTAATGGTATATGAATAGCAGAAAATAGCCTACCTCCAAGAATGGTGGTGGCTCCATGGGACATCTGGGGACTATTCCAGAGCTAGAGGGCAGCAGGACAGTGAGGGGAGCCAGAGCCCAGACTCTGGGGCCAGACAGCCCAGGGTTCAGTCTCAACTCTGCCACTGACCAACTGAGTAATTCTGGGTAGGTTGCTCAGCCTCTCATGCCTCAGGCATCACGTCTGTAAATTGAGAATAATAACAGCACCTCCAGGATAAGGCTGTTGTGAGGATTCAGCAAATGTATCCATTAAGTCACCTAGAGCAGCACCTGGCACACAGAAAGTGCCCAGTAAGCGCACTTAGATTTACTAGACAGGAGAGCAAATCCTGACTGTGCCACTTCCCACTGCGTGACTGTGCACGTGTCTTCACTTCTGTAAGTCTCTGCTTCCTCCTGTGTTCAGGAGGAACGGTTCCTACCTCAGAGGGCTGTGAAGACTGAGATCATGCATGGTTACACACTTCGCACAATGCCTTAAAAATGACACGCTAACAGTGAACTTTCAGGCACCATCATAAGTGATCATTTGAGGCCACAGGGTTCAAAGGGGGTTCTAAATGCAAAGTGTCGATGTTAGCTTGCTTCTGAGGCTGTTTCTGGCCCCCCAGCCACCTTCTCTTTGGCTTGGGGGGGTGGGGAGGGGGCAAAAGGGTGAGACTGGAAGGAGCAAGAGTCAAGACACCAGCATCCAGTGCTGGCATTCTCATTCACTAGCTTGTGGCCTCAGGTAGTTCCTGATCCCCTTTGGTCCTCAGTTTCTTCCACATGAAGATGGACTACATGTTGATACAACTTGAATTTCTCCCTCCCCAGGTGGGAAGAATTACCCTGTCTCTGTGTGTCCCCATCCCTTTGAGCATCTTTCTGTCCTCACACCAGGCAGTTTTTCAAAAACCAAGATTGCTATTTACTGGCTGTGTGACTTGGGACAACTTAGCGCTGTCTCTGTGGCTATTTCCTCTTTTATAAAACGGGTGTGATACTAGTACCTACCTCATTAGGCTTTTTGTGAGGATTAAATTAATTAATACACATAAATGTCTTAGAGTAGCGCCTGGTACAGAGAAAGCCCTTTTTTGGGAGTTAGCTATATTGTTGTGATTTCCACCAAGGTGAGCCTCTGAGAGCCGTCCTTGTCTTCCTGCAACAAACTTGGTTCAAGTTTCCCTTATTCCATCCTCTCAGGGTCTGCCCTTTTCTTGGAGGCACCTTTGAGGAGAACCTGGCCCAGGCTTCTGCCCCCAGGAGTGAGAGGCCCAGGTCAGGGTCCTGTCAGAAGACAGTCCTGACACCCAAGACTGAGCAGGTCTTCCAGAGGCCCCTCTCAGACATGGCAGGAGGAAGTGAGAATGGAGGGTGATCTCTACCTCCTACCTGGGCCTTGCCTTTCAAGCTCTTGGGCACTGGCTCCTAGCCCTGTCCATGCTGCCCTTGACAATTTGCCCCACCCCCACCCCCAGAGGCTCACAGGTGGCAACTGCCGACCTCCCCATTCTTCCCAGAAGCCTGCAGTGGCTCACCAGGTGCCTCCAGGAAAGAGCCAGAATCCTCGTCATGGCCTCAGGCTCTACCTCAGGATCCTAACCTTCCTTGGGTCACAGACCCCTTCATCAATAGAGGGGAGCCTGTGAACCTTTCTCAGAATAATGCTTTTAATGAAATAAAGTAAAATACATAACATTACTAGAAGGGAAGCCAATCGAAGTATAGCTGTTGACATCCTTTTAAAACAAATTCATTATGTAATAATATATGTTTCTGGATTAACCCATTCTATAACCTTACCTGGTGGCAGGACTGATCACTGTAGTGTCAAAGTCGTGATGAGTGTAACCGTAGCAATGTGAAGTGATGAAAGTATCTGATGCCTTGTGGTGACAATATTTCAGGCACTGCGAACACTACCATGCTTTGTCGCCTACGCTCATAATTGAAGAAAATGATAACTGTCAGTATGAGATTATTGAAAGTAAACATGTGATTTCCCCATCTTAGTTCAAGGAGCCACGGAATTTATTCACGGAATCTGGGGTCTTGATTAAAATGCCCTGTGCAGCGCCTCATCCCCTCTCATCTCCCCGCCCACCCTGTTCCAGCCACACTGGCCTCCTCATTGTGTTTCAAACATGCCAGACACGCTCCTGCCTCAGGACTTTTGTGCTGACTGTTCCCTCTGCCTAGAACTCTTTTTTCTCAGATCCCTGTGTGGACCCCTCCTTCACCTTTATTAATTAAAAAAAAAAAAAAAAGGATGTTTGAGATAAATACACTGAAGCTCAGAGACTCTTAAGTGTCTTTTACAAAGTCATACAACAACTAAATGGTTGGGCATAGACTCCAAGCCAGCCCATTGCAATTGCCTGGTGAGGAGGGACAGTCCCGACTCTGAAGCACCAGTGAGCTAATTCCATGCACCTGCAGAGAAGATGGTTTGCCCAGGGGTGGCTGATGTCTGGTCACACTGAGTGGCGACCACCAAGGCTGGTCCAGCCTCCAGGGTGCAGAGAGGCAGATGGCCTTGGTGACTGCATGCCCTTCCCCTGGACCTGGCTTCCTCCCACACTCCCCTCCCCCGCAGGATGGCACATGGTTCTGGCCTGCAGCTCCGCTAAAGGAGAAAGTCTCCTTGGCCGCCTGCCGGCCTGACCCTGAGGCAGCTCCAAGCAAAACTGTTACATCTCTAAAGATAGTCCCCTCCCCAGGCACTAGCCCCATCTGGCACCCTCACTAGAGTTCCAGGGCAGGACCTGGGAGTGGTCCCTGGGAGCAGGTGCCCTGCCAGGATGCAAGGCCAAATGTCCGGACCTGTCAAGGACAGAGGCCTGGTTTGGTTTCTGTTTCCATCCATTCAGCGGTCCCAGCTTGGCCTGGAGGCTGGATGGCTGGGCAGAGCGCGATGGTTCAGGGCCAAGGATGCCAGGATGGGCCGGAGGAAGGGAATGGGCAGTTCCACTCCAGCCAAACTCCAGCCTTGATGGTTCTGGGGCTCCTCCTGGGCTCAGGCAGGAGAACATACACATGCACACTCACCTACACATACACACTAGGACACACACTCACACGTGCATATGCACACTCATATCCACACTAATGCACACGCACTCACACAATGCTTTAATACTCAGACACTCATCCACACACCCGCACTCATGAACACATGCACACACACACACACACACACACACACACACACTTGCACACTCATGCAGTTGCTACTCATGTTCAGGCTCACTCACGCACGTATACACTCACACACCCAGACCCAACAGATGCCACCCCCGGTGCTCTCTCTCTGCCACAACTCCTCCGCCTCTCTTAGAATCAGCCATTCCTCCCACTGTCTCCTGCGTGGTCCGAATGTAGCGTCAGCTGGCAGCAAGGCGCTCCTCAACGTGGAGTCCAGCCCTCATTCTACTCATGATGAAAAGGAGGCTCGGGAAGGGGCAGTGACACTCTAAGGTCACATAATAGCATTGCTGTGGCAGAGCCAGGGTGAGGACCTCCCAGCCCCATCTGTAGGACCTGCTTTTGGCTAATGGAGCAAACGAATCTGTGAATGAGCATTGGGGGTTCAGGGGCTAATTACTTCTTCCTCCCCACATGGAAAGAGGTGTTCATGTTAGCTGTGAGGGTTGGGCATGAAGTACTCTAGGACACCAATCATGATGGTGAGTGTGTGTGTGTGTGTGTGTGTGTGTGTGTGTGTGTGTAATAATGATGGTAGAATCCATGTATTAACCTCCCGTGCTGGGACTTTATCCATATGATCCCATCTCAACCTCATGTCAGGCTTGAAGGAGTGGATTACATTCCTCATCTCATAGAACCCAAGATTAGAGAACTCAAGTAACTCATCCACGATCACACAGCAAATAAGCAGCAGAGCCAGGCTTCAAGTCTAGATCTGTCTGCTTCCAGAACCTGATCTCATGCAAGTGGCTAAGACACAATATGCCTATGGGGTGCCAGGCACTGTTCTGTAGGGACTAATGTATCTAATCCTCACAGCAGCCTCTGCGGGAACTGCTAGTGGGACTCTCATTGGACAGATGAGGAAACTGAGGCACACAGATGTAAAGCCAAGTCACCCAGCAAGTAGGTGCCAGAGCTGGGATTTGAACTGACAGTCTGGCACTGAGTCCAAGGTCCGACTATGACACCATGCTGACCCTTCTGAGTGCTTAACTCCTGGCATCTGGGAGGGAGGCTGCGGACATCCAATCCCAAGAGCTACCAACCGAGTGTGTGTGGGGACACTGATGCTCAAGGAGAACCACTTTTGCTAGGCTCAGGGATGCCCTCCCTTCCCCCTGCCCTGGAGCCTTTGGTAGAGTTGCTTGCCATCTTTTTGCTAGGGAATTTGGACAAAAGTCATCTTTCTGAGTCTCAGTCCACAAGCAGGGGACAGTTGGACCAGGTGATCTCTAATTATCTTCCAACTCAGAAATGTTGGCCCCAACATTGAGGCAGGCCCCAGCCTCAAGGCTCTCCATTAACTTCTACCAGCTCAAATATTCATCTGGGACCCCCTAGAGACATAGGGAAAGACTAAGGAGGGGGCAGGCCCAGGATTCCCTGAAGGTACCCGCAGGAGTCAGGACCCACTGTTTCTGGTTTCAGGTCTACTGCTAAATTGCTGTGTGACTTTGGGTAAGTTACTTGCCCTCTCTGGGCTTTGGTTTTCTCATCAAGAAAAACAGGGAGATAGCCTCTGTTCTACCCTCTTTTGGGAAGCTGTTGTGAACAACAACCAGATGGGAAAGTGTCTGGGGGCAATAAAAGGCTCAGCTGATGTTGGCAAATTATTTTCCACCTTGCTTTGTTTCCTAAATAATTTGAGAAATATTGCTCAATAATGTTGATGATAAGAATTCCTATGAATTTCCTGGCCAGATGTACCCCTGGAGGCCAGGCTGAGTGTCCAGTCATAATAGTGAAACCATGACTTGAGTGCCATCTATGTGCCAGACACTGGCGTGGTACTATTAGTACTTCCGTTTTGCAAATAAGGAAACTGAGGCTCAGGAAGTTTAAGGAATCTGCCCAAACACACACAGCAGAGCCAGGAATCCTATCCCAGGTATGTCCAGCTGTGAAATCCAGTCCCATAACTATGAGGGAGCCCTGCCCCTTTGCCCCAGATAGGGCTGTGTTCCTCCCACCAAGAGGCGCCCGGGCCCTGGGAGAGTCCACCTGCCTAAAAAACGAGCAGGAAGCAACAGTGCCCCCTCCTGTGTGTGACCTCTGACCTCCCTTCCCACATGCCCCACCCCACCTGGGCAGAGTGTCCCCCGTGCGTCCGCCCGCCTTCCCCGCTCTGACCCTGGCGCCTGCAGGTGCGGCTGGTGATTGCCGAGAAGGGCCTGGCGTGTGAGGAGAGGGACGTGAGCCTGCCGCAGAGTGAGCACAAGGAGCCGTGGTTCATGCGGCTCAACCTGGGGGAGGAGGTGCCCGTCATTATCCACCGGGACAACATCATCAGTGACTATGACCAGATCATCGACTACGTGGAGCGGACCTTCACAGGAGGTATGGCCGCCACACCCACAGGGGCTCAGCCACAGACCCCAGGGACCCCACAGAACCTTGGGGAGCCTGAGGAAGCTCACTGGGACTGTGGACAAGGCCCAGTCTCCCCCAAAAGGAACAGTGGGATGGCAGACAGGGCTCAGATGCCTACCGCCCCCAGGGACCACAGGGCCACAGGTATGGCCACGATCCTTGGGATGCTACAAACCCTATCCCCAGGACTCCAGGGAAAGGGCTGGCCCAGACATGGCCCTAGGAGCAAGGGGGCTACAACCTCCGTCCCCAGGAGCTCTGGAGTCAGAAGCATGGCCACAGGCCCTCCGAGCCCCCAGGCAGGAGCTGGACCCAGACCATCCTAGTCACCAGGAGGGGCTCAGGTCTTCTGGGGATGCCAGGGCACAGGCAGGGCCCAGGCCTCTGAATCCCTATAAGCATAGTTAGGGCCATGGACTCCCCAGGAACCCCATAGACCTGGCCCCAGGTGCCCCGGAACACTGCAGGTGTGAGCAGGGCCCAGACACCCTGGAACACCACAGGACCCTATGTCCTCTCCTGCCCTCCAGCCTTCTTCAGGTTCAGAAGCCCACTGCCTATAGCAGGTGCTGCAAACTACAGCTGAGAGGGGTCCAGGGACCAGACATGCACTGTGGAGAAAGAATACGAATTAGTTGCCAACAATTAAGAATTAAGGAGAGTTCAGTTTTAAACATCCAGGTTTCTGGCTTCTCTTGAAGCCTGCCAACACTGGGCCTAGACTCCCATTGGGCAGCTCCTCAGCAGACAGCTTGGCAGGACTCCAGGGAGGTGAGGTAGGCAGGCAAGACCACGAGGATCCCCTGTCAGCTGGGGGGAAACTTTATCACAAGAGCCTGGGGAAAGGGGTGGCACCTGGGCCATGACGATTGGGGTTCCAGCACACCGGGGTTGAAGGACAGGGTGCCAGAGCCAGGTCTGTCTGAATGAGAGGGGCAGGGGGCCGGGGCAGGACTCATTGCCCCCCAGCCCAGCCCCGGCTGTGCCCCACAGAGCACGTGGTGGCCCTGATGCCTGAGGCGGGCAGCCCACAGCACGCGAGGGTCCTGCAGTACCGGGAGCTACTGGACGCGCTGCCCATGGACGCCTACACGCACGGCTGCATCCTACACCCCGAGCTCACCACGGACTCCATGATCCCCAAGTACGCCACGGCTGAGATCCGCAGTGAGTGCCATGGGTGACCCCTCAACGGGAGTCCTTCCCCTCCTCCACATCTTCTCCCTACTGTGTGTCTGTAACTCCCCCTCTTCCTCTTATCCTTCCTGGTCTCCCTCTTCCCGTCCCTGACTCTGTCTCCACCCCCTTTCTCTCTGTCTCTGTTCATCTCTCTGGCCCTCGCTCTGGGTGTCTCGTGCTCCATCCTCTGTCTCTCTCCCTTCCTCCCTCCTGCTTGCCTTCTCTCCACCACTCTCCCTGGCCGTCCATCTCATTTACCCGCTTTCAAACCAAAATGTCTCTCCCTCTCTGGCCGTCTCATTCCCCTCTCCTGCCCCTCCTCTTGTCATGCCATCCCGTACAGAGACTGTGGGCTGTCTGCCCTCCCAGAGGCTTGTCTTGTCCATGGAGAGCTGGAGCACATTTGTACTGGAGGAGTCCCAGCCCCAGACACCTGGGGTCAGGGCCCAAGGAGGTCAGGACTATAGCTGGTGATCCAGGGCAATGAGTGACTTCAGGGTTGGTGTCACCAAGGAAGGCTGCCCAGATATGCAAGACCCCTGTGAGGTCTCTTGTTTCTGATTGAAGCATCAGCCACGTCCTGTCCTAGCTGCTAGTCTGGACATGCCCATAGCCTGGTTCATCTTTTTGTTTCTAGCACCTGGTCAATGGGGGTTAGATTAAATCAGATTATCCATCAACAGTTATTTACAGACTTTGGTCCAGGCCCTGTGCAGACACCATGAGATCCTATAGACAGATGAAGTGTGATGATTCTAAGTAGATATTAGGTACTTAGTTAATGGTCACTTCCTCTCAAAGGAGTGAGCTGTTGTTTAAAGTGGGAAGGGGCAGGTTGTGGAACTTGATATTGTCCCTTTAGAGTACCTTTGAATAAGACCTGGAATCTATCAGTATCATCTTGTCTCCATTCAGTCAACATTTATGAGGTCTCCTACGCCCCAGGCACTGGGCAGGGGTCTGGGGACTGATGGGGACAGACACAGCTTCTACCATCCCAGGGTCACAGTTCCATCACAGATAAGCAGAAAGACAAGTGGCCAGGTAATTGCAGTGTGGGACTAAACACATTTGAACAACTTCTCAGGAGGACAGTCTGGCACCCTATATCAAACACAATAACCGTGGATATTATCCTGCAGTCACACTTGGATTTGTGCACCAAGAATCACCATTGCAGCATAGGTGGTAATAGCAAGAAGTTGGAAATAACTCAGCAGTGCATGAGTTGGGAACTGGGCAAAAAAATTCTAGTATTCCCACAATAGAATACTGTACAGCTGTTTTAAAAAATGAGTATAAGGGATGCTCCCTAAGATATGTTAGGAAGTAAGAATAAAGGAAGGCAAAACAAATGCGTCTAGTGTGCTATCATTACTATATTTAAAAGGGCATTAAATGGATACCCAGGTGCTTGCAAACACAAAGATACATGAGAAGCTGCCAATAGGGTTTGCTTTCAGGAAGCAGAACTAAGAGACCACAGACTGAGGGGGGGAGAGATTTACTTTTCACTGCACATTCTTCAATATTTGAATTTTTAAATTTTTTTAATGTTTATTTATTTTTGACAGAGAGAGAGAGACAGAGACAGAGACAGAGACAGAGACAGAGAATGAGTGAGGGAGGGACAGAGAGAGAGGGAGACACAGAATCCAAAGCAGGCTCCAGGCTCTGAGCTGTCAGCACAGAGCCTGACGCAGGGCTCGGACTCAAACCACAAGATCATGAACTGAGCCGAAGTCGGATGCTCAACCGACTGAGCCACCCAGGTGCCCCTAATATTTGAAGTTTTAAACAAGTATACATGTATAACCTGTTCAAAAACTAATTGGTTAAAATTTTTTTAACCAAAACCAATGAGTGTTATGGTAAAGGAAGCATGGAGGCTATGGGAAGATGCCCATTCCAGCCTCTAGGGGCCTGGAGGGTTTCTGAAATGAAGCAACATCCAAGGATGACCAGGAGGTAGGAGGGGAGGGAGAACCCTTTCATTGAGGGGAAGGAGAGGGTGTAGTGTGCTCAGGGAACTGAAGGAAGTTCAATGTGGATGAAGTGTAGTCCGAGGCAGGTATGAGTGGCCATGCTGTGAGTCTGGGGAGTAGGCCTGACAGAATTGGAATTTTGCCCAAAGAGCAGTGGAGAGACAGGGATGGACAGTGACATGATCTGATGTGCATTTTACAAAGATCCCTCACTGAGTTAGGAGGTCCTGGCTGTCATCTAGGTGAGCAATGACGGTGGCCAGGACTGGATGGAGGCAGTCCCTAAATGCTTCTGGGGGCTGGAGGCACTTCCTCATTCCACCCTGAGTCATTTAAAGGAGCCTAGAAGGCAGTGAGGGATCCAGAGAAGGCCTACCCTGCTCCTTCCTTTGAGAAGAGACAAGAACTCAAGGCCCCAGCCCAGCTGGGAGAGGAGAGGGATCAAACAGGATGTAGCAGTCATCCTGCAGTGACCCCTCCAATCAGTCCAAGGTCTTTCCTTGGCTTGGGTTGCCCTTCTAGAGTCTAAAGAGAGCCACGTGTACAGCCCTGGATGACTGGCAAGAGAGAAAATGCTATACTTGACCTTCATGTTCATAAAATATCAATGAGATTTAATATAGCCCCAAAGCTGGAAGGTCTGGGAGGGTATTTACTGTTTTTTCTAGCAGGCCAGGAGATAGGGTGGTAGATCGTGAGACGTCAGAGGGCAGTAGCTGAACACCTGCAGTCACTCATTCACTCACTCATTTTATTCATTCTATTCTATTCTATTCTATTCTATTCTATTCATTCATTCATTCATTCAACACTCACTAAGCTCTTGTTCTGTGCCAGGCCTGTACTGTGTTTTAAGGAAAAAGGTGAATCTGACATAGCCACTGGTATCCAGAAACTCAAATTCTAGGGGGATACATATACATTCGGAGAGAAGTACATCAGAATCTCTGTGGATAGCATTACAGGGTGTGAACTGCACAAGTCCAGGGGGCACTTTTCGCACAGATTGGAATGTGAATGGATTGGTGCAATGGCATCTCTGATTACTATATTTGCAGTTTTTGGCAGAAAACTTCAGTTTTGGACACTGAAGGACAAAGGCATTGAATGGTCAGACCTCTCAAAGGATCAGGATGGGATTTTTGGAGGAGGTGATCTTGTGCTGGGTCTAGAAGGGGATTTTCGGGAATACAGGAAAAAGCTATTCCAGAAGGTAGAAGTAGTGTGAGCAGAGGCCCTGAGGTTTGGAATGGTCTGGCACATTCAGGCCAAGCATTTGGGTGGATGAAATGTTTCCTCAGTGAAAGGTGGAGTTGGTGAGAAGAGAGGAGAGGGATCCTGCTGGTCTTTTAAGGCACGTTGAAGAGTTTGGAGGTTATCCAAGGTCAGTGAGGAGCCAGAGTGGGTTTTAAGCAGGGAATGTCATGGACAAGTGTGTGTTTGAGGAAGACCTCTTCAGTGTGAGTGGGAAGAAGGGCACAGAGTGGAGAGAATGCCAGTGCCTGGGGCCAGGTCAGAATCATCCAGTCTGAACTAAGGGAGTCAGAGGGTTGAAAAGGAGATGTTAAGTATGGGAAAGAATAAGAAGGAGGAATCAATAGGACCTGGGACTGATTTTGTTCAGGGAGGAGGTGAAGGAGGAATTGAAGGCAACCCCCAGGCATCTGGCTTAACTTGGTGTGGGGGAGGGGTGCTGCAGTTAGGGGAGAATGCAGGCGAGGAGCAGGGGGAGCAGGGAAGATGGTGAGGTCTGTTGGGTGAGGTTCAAGGAGCCTAAGAGATGGCTAAGTGGAGTTGGGGCCCAAGGGAAAGGACCAGGCAGGACTGGGGCACCACTCTCCACCTGACTCACCACACCCCAGACTCATTGGCGAAGAATTCTGGAGAAACCCCACCCCAGTCACAGAACAGACCCTAGGATCTTATCCTGCTTATCGTTTACTAGTGTGGGATATTTAGCCTCTCCTAACCCATTTCCTTAACCACGAGAAAGAGTAGGGGGTGGCATGCACTGAAGCATGAGTCTGTCCAGGTTTATAACCTATCCATTTCTGGCAAGCTCCCACTCATTCCCGAGTAGTCCCCTCCTCAGTGGGGTTTCTTGATGCCTTGTGCCCCAGGCAGGTGGCCCTCTATCCCACAGCATTCTGTTCACCCTTCATTGCAGATTGATGGTGCTGTATCCTAGAGATTTCTTTGTGTGTCTGTCTCTCCCACTAGCCTGATCCTAGGGCAGGATGGCACCTCATCCATCCCCGGGTTCCAGCCTGTTGTGCCTACCAAGTGTTGGCTGTCCATATTGTTACTTTTCAGACCAACGTTTGAATAGAACCTACTCACAAGTTTGTGGAAGAAGGGCTGGGGGTGGCACTGGCTATCAGAAAGATGGGACCTTCCTTATTCTCTCCCCAGGACATTTAGCCAATGCCACCACAGACCTCATGAAATTGGACCATGAAGAGGAGCCCCAACTCTCTGAGCCCTACCTTTCCAAACAGAAGAAGCTCATGGTGAGTGCTTCCAGACCTGCTCAGTTCCACTCCCCACTATCTTTCCCATGGAAAAGAACAAAGGCACGAGGCTGGTTCAAAGTAGAGGATCAGCTGATGACATGAAATGAAAACAACACTGGCTTGTTTTTCCAATTCTGTCTCCTCTTGTCATTTACTGGCTACTTGACCTTGAGCAAGCCACTGTCCCCCTGGAGCCTTGGTCTCCTCATGTCTTAGGTTGTGTCCCTAAGAGCAGAGCATTGGATGGAGGTTCTTGGATAAGAGTGACATTGAGGGAGTGTTCTGAGGAGAACCCTGTAAGGGTGGGAGGGATAGGAAAGAGGGAGGGGCCAAGTTCACCTCTGCAGCATGAGTGGCACCACAAAGTTGATCCACCCCAAGGCAAGGGGCAAGCCTTTTATACTTCTGTATCTGTCAGTCAGTGGTTACATATTGCCTGGCGGGGGCTTGAGGGGCCTGTATCTCCAGGCAGCTTTTCTTTGGCTGAGAGTAATTCTCAGGAAAAGGGGCAGCAATGAGCTCCTATTAATGAACCCTTACAACAGTTGGTATATGAGAGTGTCAGTCCTGTGAAAGAGGTCTGGCCAGGACAGCTGAGCTCAAGGGGCACTGAGCACCAGATGCGGGTGCTTCGTAACCATGGGGCACCCTCTACACTGAAGGGGATGTTTGGAGGCTGGGTTTGCCAAAGAGCGTCTGGGTCAAGCTCCTTCAATCCCAGGCCACCCAGGCTCAATGGAAGCCAACTCAACTCCTCTGGCTCCTGCCTGTCCTGTCCCCAGGCCAAGATCCTGGAGCACGATGATGTGAGCTACTTGAAGAAGATCCTCGGGGAGCTGGCCATGGTGCTGGACCAGATAGAGGCGGAGCTGGAGAAGAGGAAGCTGGAGAATGAGGGTGGGTGCCAGCTCTGTCTGGGGTAGGTGGGTGCTGGAGCCCATCCGGCCCACCTGACCCTGTTTAGTTCCAGCCCCTTTATCCCAAAGATGTCAGAGGACCTCCCAGGTCATTAGAATCACGGGCCATGGAGTCAGATACACTTAGGTTTAAGTCCTAGCTTGACCACTTGGTAGTTAAGTGATCATGGGTCAGGTACTTCACTTCCCTGGACCTCAGTTTCTCATCTGTATAATAGGGATAATAAGAAGACCTGCCAAAAGTGTTGAAATATTACATGAAATAATACACGAAGAATGTTTAGGTTAATGCTTAGCACACAGTAGATGCTTAACAAAGATTCATGAAGATGATAATGCTGGTGGTAGTTGGTGATTAACATGACCCACCACATCCTCTTGCCTTCCCCTGCTCAAGGGTGCGTTATGGCTCTTTCTGACCTTGATCTTTCTGTTTAAGTGGCTCTCTGGACCCTAAGTGTGCAGCCTCTTTCCCATCTCCACAACTTTGCTCCTGCAGCTCTTGCAGCCAGGAGTACAGTCTCCATGCCACTCTGCTCCTTTCTCCTTTTATGTGCTGTCTTTGCTACTTCTCTTCTTCAAATTTGATTCCAGACCTTCTTGTCTTGCTCTGTTTTAGGCGACCTGTTAGTCTTGTCTCCTCAGCTGTGCTAATTTATGGAGCCTATGCAACATGGAGTGCTACACTCACAGCTTCACATGCACACCCCATCTAAATGGGAAAACTGTGGGGCACAGTGCTGTAACAGATGGGTTTAGGAGCGCCTGGCTGGCTCAGTCGGTAGAGCATGCAACTGTTAACTCAGGGTTCAAGCCCCACATTAGGTGTTAGAGATTACTTAAAATAAAATCTTAAAAAGGAAAAAAAAAAGAAAGATGGGTTTAGAGTCAGGCAGGTTTAAGTTAGAGTTCCAGCTTTGCCGCCTGTACTGTGTGACTTGGACAAGTTGTTTTCCCTATTGGAGCTTCAGTTTCTTCATCTGTAGAATGGGATGGTAAGAACACAACTTAACGCCATCTTGTTGGACTCTTATAAAAAGTAAATGCACTTTGCACATTGCCTGGAACATGCTAGTTTAAACATATAATAGCTAACGGCATGCACATTCTCCACTGAGAAAAATGAGGCTCAGAGAGATACGTGGACGTGCTCAACATCACACCGCTCATAAATGGCATGGTTAGGGCAAGAACATTTTCCCTCTTGACAGGTCCAGTGCTCTTCCAGCATCTCGTAACTGAGGCAAGCACAAGGTACACATAGATACCTAGAGTCCTGAATAGGGACATTGCCATGAGTTCTAAAGTCAGGGCCCTAAATCCTCTGTAGAAAAAAGCATGGCAAGGCTTAGTAATGAAACTAATATACACATCTCAAGAAGGGACTTTCTCCTTCCTGTCAGGGAAGGTGCTTAAGGGAGCCCTTACAGAAGAGTGCTCAGAGGCGAGAAGGCATGGTGTTTCTAAGACTGCCTTTGGGGTCAGACAGAGTTCTAGCTCTGCCATTCTCTCATTGGTCAACCTTAATTCTCAGGCACATCTTATATATTCATGGGTTAATTTGCTTGGCTGCCATAGCAAAATCCCATAGACTGGATGAGTTAAACCACAGAGATCTATTTTCTCACAGTTGTGGAGTCTGGAAGTCTAAGTTCAAGGGGCTGGCAGGTTTGATTCTTCTGAGGCCTCTCTTGGGCTTACAGAGGCTTTCTTCTGTGTACACACCCCTGGTGTCTGTGTGGCAAAATGTCCTCTTCTTACAAGGACACCTCGGATTGGTTAGGGCCCACCCTGATGGCCTCATTTTAACTTATCTCTTTAAAGTCCCTTTCTCCAAATATAGTCACATTCTGAGATACTGTGGATTAGAGCTTCAACATATGAATTTTGGAAGGACACCGTTCAACCCATACTGCTTTCATCTTTAACAACACTTACTGTGTGTCGAGTACTATTCTGTTTCACATAGTTTAATCCCCATAGCAACTTTAGGAGATAATATGAGTAACTACGATGAAGAAACTAAGGCACAGAGAGGTTCAGTAACCTTCCCAAGGTCACACAGATAGAAATGGGGGAGCCTAGATTTAAACCCTGGCTCCCAGAGTCTGAGTTTTTAAGCTCGAGCTCTGCCACATCTTCTGTGATAAAATGAAAGCCTATTCACAGGGCTGTTGTGCGGCTCAATGAGAAAGTATGTGAAAGGGAATAAACACCTGGCCTGACACACAGTATGGAAATGTCCACAAATATTAGCTGCTGATATGATCAAGGGAGACACAGAGTGTGACCTAGTTGGAGAGCAGGGTTGATAGTCCTGGAGAACAGCTTTGGATGCTCAGGTGATCCCTAGATTGGAAGCCTCCTGACCTCAGTCTCTGTGTTCGTCATGAGCTCTTCCAAGAGGAGGCAACATTGTACTGCTCCATGGCAAGATGACTGGGGCTGTTCCAGATGGGGATGTTGGACAGTCCTGTGTCCCTCCATGGCTGGGGGAGGCAGCAAAGGTCCAGGAAGTAGCTGGGCCCACATGGTCTCTCACTCATTCACCCACTGGGGCGTCCCCAAACTTCCCTGGGGGGATCACTCATGCCCTCCACTTGTCCCCTTGTGAGGCAGAGCCCAGGGTTGGGAGGTATTATAATGTCACAGCTAAGACCCTTAGCATGGAGCCAGATGACACTGATGTGGGTTCTTGATCAGCTGTATCCTAGTTCTGTGACCTTATGGAATTCACTTCACTTCTCTGAGCTCTTCTACAAAATGTGGGTAATAATAGAATCCAACTCACAGGGAGGTTGTGAGGGTTCATAAAGATAATGAGTATTGGTCACTCTCCACATTACCTGGCTAAAAGTAAAATGTTCTAGAAATAGCAGTTTCAAAAATAATTACCATTACCATTCTTTTCATTCATTTATTGTAATATTTCTTGGACACCTACTGTGTGCCAGGTCCTGGGGATAAAATGCAAGAAAAAACAAGATATTGTTCTTGCTCTCATGGAGTTTACAGTCGTATGGAGAAGAAAGACATTAATCAAATAATCCCATCAGTAAAAACAGAATTGTACACAGTGGTAAGTGTTAAGATTGATAATGAAAAGAACAGGGAAAATCTGATAAAGCTTCTCTGAAGAGGTGACATTTCAAATAAGATTTGAAGGATATGGAGGGGCCAGCCTTGTGAAGAACCAGGACAGGTGTGTCCCACACTGAGGGGATACCATTGCAGTGGGGGGTGGGGGGGGGAGGGATAGCTGGGAGCTCTACAGTACTTGGCTACTGTGTGCTGAGTAATGGGGAGAGTGGCATGAGTGAGGTTGGAGAGAGCCAGAGAGATGCAGGATAATGGACCTGTGTTTAGAATTTAGAATGTACCCATATTTATATTTTATTCATATTTAGAATTTAGATTTTATACCATATACAAATCCATCCAATGGGGAATCCTTGGATGGTTTTGAGAAAGGGATTGTATCAGTTAGCTTTTGCTGCATAACGAATAAACTCTAAATCTGAGTGACTTAAAAGAACCTTTTATTTGTTCATGATTTGTGCTTTGGCAGTTTGGGCTGGGCTCAGCTGGGATCACTTGTCTCTGTCCCACATGCTGGTGGTGGTATCACTCAGGTATTTGTGGCCAGCTGGCAGTCAGTGACCTCCCTGGCATGTCTGGTGGCTGGCTTGCTGTTGGCAGGGCCAATGGGAGTAAGTGGGCTACATGTTGCTCATCGCCCAGAGGCTAACCCAGGCTCATTCGTATGGTGGTGGTCAAAGCCATTTCTGAGCAGCGAGGGAGCAAAGGCTCAGCACATAAACCCTTTCCCAGCTTCTGTTTGTGTGGAATTTACTAGAACCCCGTTGGCTAGAGCAAGTCTTGATTAAAGGGGTGAAGACTCTGCCTCTTGTTGGCAGAAGCAGCAAAGCTACATGCACACAGGATGGGGGAAATTGGTGGCCATTGTTGCAATCCACCAATGGTGAGGTGTTCTGACTTTAAGGGCACTCTGGTTGCTGTGAGAATGGATTTCAAGGGAGACTGATGGAAGGTTGTCACAGCAGCCCAGGAGGGATGATATTGGCCTGGACTGAAGAAGTGGCAGGGGTGATTGGGAGGCGTGGATGGACTTGAGAGGCATGTTGGAGACAGAATGAACTGGAACTTGCTGAATGGTCGAGTGAGGTGGGAAGAGTAAGGAAAAGGATGACTACTGGGTTTTGGTCTGAGCTACTGAGTGGTGCCATTTCCTGATATGGGCAGAGGAGGCTGAGTGTTCAATTTGAGGCACAGTGAGTTCAAGATGCCTTTCAGACACCCAAGAGGGGGTGTCACATAGCCATTGGTATTCTAGTCTGCCTTGTAATGGAGAGGTCAGAATCTGAAGAGAGATTGGTGAGACTCCAGCATATATGTGGTATTTAAAGCCATAGAACTGGGCAATTCATCCAGGGAGACAGTGGAGAGAGACAAAACAGAGGAGTCAAGGGCTGATGTGTCCTTTTGCTGCACAGCAAATTTCCCCTGAATTAGGGGCTGAAACAGGAACAAAACCCACATGTTTTACATCACACATTTTCTGTGGCTCAGGAATTCTGGAGCAGGGTAGATGCTGGTTCTAATTTATGGTTGCATGATGCAGGTTGCACTCAAGCTTGGCTGGGGTGCAGTCATTTGAGCTGGAGACTCCACTTCCCAGATGGCTCAGTCACGTGGTTCTTTTTTTTTAATGTTTATTTACTTTAGAGAGAGAGAGAGCATGAGAGTGAGGGGAGGGGCAGAGAGAAGGGGGACAGAGGATCCAAAGCAGACTCCATACTGACAGCAGCAAGCCCAATGTGGGGCTCGAACTCATGAACCGTGAGATCAGAACCTGAGCCCAAGTCAGACCAGGCGCCCCTCGTTCACATGGTTCTTAACTAAAGGTCTCAGTTCCCCGCTGGCCATTGGCAGGAGGCCTCAGTTCCTCATTACCTAAGCTTCAGTGGGGCTGTTTGAGATTCCTTACAACATGGCTGATCGCTTTCCCCTGAACGGGTGAACGCAGAAAGAGAGAGAAGCAGCCACAATGCCTTTTATGACCTACTGTTGGAAGTCACTGTCACTTCTGTCACATTCTATTCATTAGAAGCAAGTCACAAAATACAGTCCATATTCAAGGGGAGGGAAATTGGGTTCCATCGGAGAAGTATTGAGTAGTTCATGAGCGTATACTTTTTTTAAAGTCCACGTGCTTATTTTTGAGAGTGAGCATTTGCATGCAAGCAGGGGAGGGACAGAGAGAGAATCCCAAGCAGGCTCCAGACCAGGGGCTTGAACCCACGAACCACGAGACCATGTCCCAAGCTGAAATCAAGAGTTGGATGCCCAACCGACCCAACCACCCAGGTGCCCTTTGTGAGCATATTTTTAAAACTACCACACCTGCCCTGAGATCCCCCCACATCAAGGAGAGGGTAGAGGCAGAGGAGCCAGCAAAGCCAGCAGAGAGAGGAGCCAGTGATGTAGGACCCTTGTGTGAATGGAACCCAGAAAGGATTGTGCTTTAAGGAAAGAACAGTGTCAAGCCATGAATTTTGTCTCATGGCTGTTGGCTGTGACCTTGCCAAAGGCAGTTTAGTTGGAATGTGGGGGCTGAAGGCTAAAGAGTAAACACGAGGTGAAGAATGAAGACACCTCTTTTGCGACGTTTAGCTGTGGGAGTAGAGAGATGGGATGGTGCCTGAAGAAGGATGCGGGGTGAAGAGAGGAATCTTTTTTAAGATAGGTGATCCAAGGGGCACCTGGGTGGCTCAGTTGGTTGAGCGTCCAACTTTGGCTCAGGTCATGATCTCGCGGTCTGTGAGTTTGAGCCCCATGTCGGGCTCTGTCCTAACAGCTCAGAGCCTGGAGCCTGCTTCGGATTCTGTGTCTCCCTCTCTCTCTGCCCCTCCCCAGCTCATGCTCTCTCTCTCTCTCTCTCTCTCTCTCTCTCAAAAATAAATAAACATTAAAAAAAATTTTAAGATAGGACATCCAAGAGCATATTTCCAAGCTGGTAGAAGTAACCCAGTGGGAGGGAGAAATCAGTGCTGCCGGATGGATGGCACCCAGTCCAGGAGGGGACACTAGGGACCTGCTTCAAGGCAGGGGCCCCATAGGAAACAGGGCACCTCGAATCAGGTAAAGGTGAAAAGCACTTAATCAAAGGACTATTTACAAATATGTGGGCAGGATGCAGGAAGAGCACAGGGACAAATGCAGTGCCCTGGGCCTGAGGTCGCGAGGTCGTGAGGCGTGGGAGCAGCTTCAGGAACATGGACAGAGAGGCTGTGTGGAGAGGGGGACCCCCTGGCAGGAGCTGTGACCTTTAGTCTGTGGACACACCCAGTCCGTGGCGATGCACAGAGAGGACACTGAGGGAAGCAAGACTCTGACCTCACTTTCGCCCACCCTCCCATCTCCTGCCTCTGCTCCCCAGTGGCTGGAGCCAGAGGGCATGGAGCCCCACCGGTTTTTCCATCAAGTCATTCTCCTGTGGCACAGAGCCTCTCGGAGAAGGGAGGAGAGTAGGTCTGGAAGGCAAAGGGAAGATGTGTGGCCTCAGACAGGGGGTGGGGGGCAGAGACCCACAGAGGACCTGGCCATGAGAGGAGGTGGCTGGCGCCCTCCACCGCGGAGTGGCCCAAGGTAGTGTGCATGTAGGTGACTGGCTTTGTAGGTTTCCTGGTTGGAGTGAGGGCTTTTCTGGCTGAAGGTTCCTATTTTCTTTTAATTTTTTTAATGTTTATTTATTTTTGAGAGAGAGAGAGAGAGAGAGAGAGAGCAGGGGAGGGGCAGAGAGAGGAAGACACAGAATCCAAAGCAGGCTCCAGGCTCTGAGCTGATAGCAGTGAGCACAACACGGGGCTCAAACTCATGAACTGTGAGGTCATGACCTGAGCTGAAGTTGGACACTTAACTGTCTGACCCACCCAGGCACCCCCGAAGGCTCCTATTTTCTGAATGAAGCACGCGGTGGCATCATCAGCTGAGTGAGGACTGGGGACAGAGTGTGAGGAGAGGAGTGTGGTTGTCTTTGCAGGGCATGGGAAAGCCAGCCTACTCCAGAACTATCAGAGGCCCAGGCATGGCTGAGTGCTGTCTTGGGCTTTGTGGTTATGAATCTGAGGCATAGCCGGTCAGCGTCACTGTCTCCAGCACACTCAGCTGGCAGACTCGGAGAAGGCACAAGACAGAGTTTGTCCAGGGCTGGGGGCTTTCCAAAGGGAACGCATAGCTGGAGGGGAGGGGGAAACCGAATGGGTCCGGCCCTCTGGTGACATACCAGATGTCTACATACGTGGTGGTCATGGCTATCAGAATTTGCCCACAGACGTAAACACAGGCATGGCCACACTTAGTGACGTGCACATACATGCTCGTGAGCATCTGTCTGCAGGCCAACAGCCAAGTGGATGTGGGCAGGCACGTCACGTATACACGCGGGGATTCCACACCACACGGACACAGATGCCCAGGTGTGCGGATATCCACGTGTGCACACACAATCAGCTGCGGGGACTTGAGCAGGCAAACACATAGGCCAACAGACACATAGATCTGCACACAGACCCAACAAAGAATACACCTCTTTGTTTCTCTTTTTAGAGTTTATTTATTTATTTTGAGGGAGAGAGAGAGAGAGAGTGAGTGTGAGTAGGGGAGGGGCAGAGAGAGAGAGAATCCCAAGCAGGCTGTGCACCGTCGGCACAGAGCCCAACCCGGGACTCAGTCTCACAAAGCATACGATCATGACCTGAGCTGAAACCAAGAGTCGGATGCTTGACTGACTGAGCCACCCAGGGGCCCGAGTGTATGTGGAGATACATGCACATGCGCTTTTTCATCCGCACACGGAAAGAAGCAGTGTTACGTAGTGGTTGTAAGCACAGACTCTGCAACCAGATGGCCTGGGTTCAAATCCAGGCTCTGCTCTGCCGTGAACTAGCTGTGTGGCTTTGACCAAGTTACTTATCCTCTCTGTGCCTCGGTTGCCTCATGTGTAAAGTGGGGATAATAATCCCTACTTGATAGGGTTGTCATGAGGATTAAGGAAATTACAGCACGTGTCCTGGTTCGTCTCCCACCTCACAGGCTGTTCCTTCTCATGTGCCTTTGCTGGTTTCTCCTCGTTCACTGGAGAACCTTGGAGTGCCCCAGCGCTCAGTCCTTGGTCCTGTTCTCAAACCTGTCTGTCTCCTCCAGTCTGTCACTGGGGTCTACAGACCCCTTGGTCCTGCCTCCTTTCACTGCCCCTCGCCCCCATCCTGATCTCACCCTGCTCCGGACCTAGTGGTAACTCCCTTGTCCACCAGCAAGAGCACTCCTTGGCCTGCACCGTCGGCTTCCATGCCCTTCTCTTGCTTTATCATACTTTGTAAAACCTCAAACATGGTTATACCCGACTCTTGACCTAGTCAGCACCGGCACCTGTGAACCCAAGTTAGAGGCTAGAGAAATACACATGCATGCAGGCTGGTCTCACTTTGGATTCAAGACCACTAGCCTTAGATGGCTCTCCGGCTGCCCTGGGCTGCCCCTGTCCCCCTCCCCAGGTGACTACTTAATAATACTTTCTTCTTCCTCCTCAACCTTCTAACCACTGCCTCCACCCCTCCCCTCACTGACTGTTTCTATATCACTGAGAAAATGGAAGCTTTAGGAGGAGACCCTCAGATCTCTGACCCCACAACCTCTCCCCGACCAGCATCAGTGCCCATACACACACCATGTTTTAGCAGCTCAAAGGTGCACCTCTCTTATGTCACATCTCAGCATCTCTGAAATTGCAGTGTTTCTCACAAAGTTTAATTGGCACCATTGTTCCCTCCAGGGTGGATCTCTTATGTTTGACAGCAACTTAGATTTGATGAAACGTAGTACCGCACACTCCCCTGTATTCCCAAGAGTGAACTGTCCTTCAACTAGTAACTCTTCCCCGTGAATACTAGCCATCCTGTTCAAGGACTCACGTCAGTAATTCCCTCCACTGTCTTTTGTAGTGTCATCCCCTCTCTGCTAGAGCATTCCCATCAACATCCTGGGTTTCCTCTCCCAACTTGCAAAGACACTCTGGACCTGTCTCTCATATTGGCATATCCTTCCCATTACAGCGAAATTCCCTGAAAGAGTGATCTTCGCTCACCGTCTCCAGTTCCTCTCCTCCATTTCTCTCTTGAACTCCTTCCAACCAGGCTTTCAGCATCAGCATCTACTCTTGTCATGGTCACCAGTCACCAAATGCCACCACAGTTCTCAGCCTCCTACTTGACCTCTCTGCAGCGTTTGAACACAGCCGGGCACTCCCTTCTCCTTGGGACACTTCCTAACCTTGACTTCCAGGGTAACACAGTCTCCTGGTTCATCTCCCACCTCCCAGGTGCTCCTTTTTATGCTCCTCTGCTGGTTTCTTCTTGCTGCCCAATATCTAAATCTTAAAACCCCCAAGCTCAGTCCTTGGTCCTATTCTCAGATCCGTCTACACTCACTTTCTCGCTGATGTCCCCCCACCTCCATGCTGATTATGTACACCTGAACTAGGTACATGTACCTCTAACTGCTGACTCATCATCTCCCTTTGGCTATCCAACGGGCATCTTGAAGGTTATGTTGTTCAAGAACAAACTTCAGATTATTAGGGCCTTCATTACACTTTACCTCCTCGTTCCATGAAACCATCAACCCCTCAAGACACTGTCTTGTCCTGTGTCATGTCAGGTCAGGTCTTCATGTCCAGCACATACATAAACATTTGTTGGATTAATGAATAAATGAATGAACAAGAAGATACAGAGTGAAAGGGATGGAAGGGATCAGGCTTTGATGGTGGAGGGCATCAGATTCAGGAAATTTCTGAGCTGAAAGGGACACCTGCTCAAAGATGCAGAAGCAAGATTCCTAGGACAGCAGACCTCACAGGAAGTGGAGGCAGAGAGGAGGCAGAGGGGAGTCTCCAGGCATGAGACACAGCAGGGGCAAAGGCCCGGAGGTGGACAGGCAGCTCCTCTGGTCTCCTACATCACCTTTGTTCAAAACCCTGCCATTCTCCCCACTGACCATGTCAATGTCCAAATTCCTTTGCCTGGTTTTTAAGCCTTTTCACTAGTTTATCTGCATCCACTTCTCTAATCTTGACTTCTCATGAATCATCCACTTATCCACTGGGTCCCCCAGGCAAGCCATGCCCATTTTCAGTCCCTCCAGCTGCTATGTTGAGAACACACTCTAGGAAGTCCAGGGCAGAATCAAGAAGACCTTGTAAGAGGACATGATGATAACCCAGGTAGGAGAGAATGTTTGTTTGGACTAGGATGGTAACAATGGAGGTAACATCACACTCTGGATGTATTTTGAAGAGAAGTCGATGGGAATTGTTGACATACTGTACATGAGGAATGAAAGAAAGAGGACTCGATGTGGCATGGGGCTGTGGCCTGAGCAACTGACAGGGTAGGCATGTGGCTGCTGACATGGGGAAGACTGTGGTGGGTTTGGAAGTGACTATCAGGAATTCTATTTTGGACATACCGAGCTTGAAATGCATAGTGGACATCCAAGTGGAGCTGTAAAATGGGAAGTTAGACATAGGAGGCTAGAGTCTATTTTTTAAAAAAAAATTTTTTCAACGTTTATTTATTTTTGGGACAGAGAGAGACAGAGCATGAACGGGCGAGGGGCAGAGAGAGAGGGAGACACAGAATCGGAAACAGGCTCCAGGCTCTGAGCCATCAGCCCAGAGCCCGACGCGGGGCTCGAACTCACGGACCGCGAGATCGTGACCTGGCTGAAGTCGGACGCTTAACCGACTGCGCCACCCAGGCGCCCCTAGGAGGCTAGAGTTTAAATACATATATTTGCACTTAAAAAGTCAGTTGGTTCAAAGAAAAAATAGTAATAGAGGTAGTATAAGCGTAAGGCAAACATCATGAAAGCTGTATGGAAGTGAGTGACCTCAGGGCAGTGCTGTGGCGGGCAGGCAGAGGCTGGAGGAGTCCAAGGGAGAGAAGTCCCATCAGCTTGATGGGACGAAGCTGACCTGTCCACCCCCATCTCCTCTCCCTTCCCCCCAGGGCAGAAATGTGAGCTGTGGCTCTGTGGCTGTGCCTTCACCCTCGCCGATGTCCTCCTGGGAGCCACCCTGCACCGTCTCAAGTTCCTGGGACTGTCCAAGAAATACTGGGAAGATGGGAGCCGGCCCAACCTGAAGTCCTTCTTTGAGAGGGTCCAGAGGCGCTTGGCCTTCCGGAAAGTCCTCGGAGACATCCACACCACCCTGCTGTCGGCCGTCATCCCCAACGCGTTCCGGCTGGTCAAGCGGAAACCCCCATCTTTCTTTGGGGCGTCCTTCCTCATGGGTTCCCTGGGGGGGATGGGCTACTTTGCCTACTGGTACCTCAAGAAAAAATACATCTAGAGCCAGGCCCGGGCTCAGCGCCTGTCGGTGTCTCTGTACTGTGTGATTCCCAGCAAGCTCTCAGTAACGCACTGTCTCATGAACACTTGGACAGCCACTCCCCACCCCGTTTGGAGTAATTCTATCGTCAATGTGAAAACATTCCATAGTTTAGAAGTAGACGTTGCCAATGCCGTGAGTTGAGGCCACGGCTCTACTAAAGGAGAGAAAGAGTGAGCGTGAGTGTGAAAGAGAGAGAGAACAGAAAACACGAATGCCTTTTCTTTTGATTCAAGGTCTCAAGATGGAACTGTGGGGACTGGTTATGATCTGAGGTGAGTCCCAGGCTGTTTGATCCACCAGGGCCCAGATTCTGGGAGGTGCTGGGGGCTCAGAGGGCCTGATCCCCTCGCCTCCCCTTCCCTCTTGCCCAGGGAACTCTTCCACAGGACAAAGCCAACATCAACACTTGACTCTTCCAAGTGGTGCCTCCGGCTGGGGCTGGGGCTGGAGACCGCGGACCCTGGGGAGGCTCCTGAAGACCCCAAGGGGCTCCACTCTTCTCCTGCACGTGGACTGAGACAGCACTGGCACAAGCCAAGACAGTGGCACCCAACCACCAGGCCATGCCTGGGACCGACACCATGAGCACACCCTCTTGTCCCCTCCTGATTTGGCCAATGTGTTTGCTTTACCAGAAGTCCCTGGAAGAGCACCCACCCATCACCTCTTCCCACTGGGGGTTGACTTCCCACCATGGGAGGTGGACTTGCAGCGAAAGCCATGTTGACCTTCTCTCAGAAGGTCAGTCCTGGCCTGCGTGCAGGGGTGGGTCTGGAGGTGGATGGACTCAGGTCCTTCCCTCTGCCTCTGCCAAAGCCACCTCCTTTACTGCCCACCTTCCCCATCACACGTGGGGCTTCCCCTGTGCCCCACCATGCCACATGGAGCAGGGGAGTGTGGTGTCTCTGCATCCCTGCTGCCCTCCCTGGTCGTGTCTCACTTTCCTGTGCCTTTTGCATGTTGGGAGAAGGTCTGGGTGTCACTGCCGCTCATGCTTAGAAACCACCGAAAGCCCCCAATAAAGCATTCAGGAGGAGCAGTTGCTTTTCATTTCTAGACCTGTGTTGTCCATCCATCTCTCCTTTCCAAAGTTTGGGGCAGAGAGGCAGAGACTCGAGGTTCAGATTCAGCGGTTCACAAGAGTAAGCAAGAATAAAGTCCGGGTCTCAAGTTGCTGGTTGTGGGGATGGCTTCTGGGTGGACTTTGCAATGTCCTGACCTTGGCATAAACCCACCTCACTTGGACACAGGGCTTCTCAGTTTACAGAGCATGTTCACAACCATCTGCTTGTGTTAACCTGGACATAGACCGGGGTATACCCAGGTCACATTCCCAGAGGGGAAAATGAGTTAAAATGTCTGAAGAACATTAAACCAGGGATATACCTTATAGAACATAAAGCATAGTTTATTGATTTTGCAAAAATGTATAAGAATTTGCCCTTTTTTGTGTGTGTGATGAAAAGAAAAAAATAACCAGGGCCCTGATAGGACAAGCATGGGACATAATAGAGTCACCATCTGGCACTGTCCACCCCTTAGGCTACTCAAACATCTACACAGACTCTCCACATAATTAAACTCCACTTAAGAACAATGACATCATGCCTAATCCCGATGAGGTTGACTGATCTGCTTGCACCTTCTCTCCAAAATGAGACTCACAAAGCCTCATCAGTAACATCACTCTGGATGATATTGGATTCTACTTCTGGAGGGCACAGGCACTCCTCAGTATACTGTAATCTACATATTAAAATGTTAATTTATCCATCACTAGCATTCCTTGTATACAATGTAAACACACACATTACAAGCGAGGAAGAAAATCCGCATAGCTGCCAGAGTCCTCATGTCTGTTATTGATCCCAAGGCCATTGTGGATACTTATAGTTTCTCCTTTTTCCACTAGCTATCCCATATTCTCTTTGAGGACCAGCACCTCATGGTTGGGGTATTTTATCTGACTCAGGCTTTGGTGGTCTTGAGTTGCTGTGGTCGTCCATTAATCTTTTACTATTGGCCATGGAAATACCACGGGACACCCCAGGGAATCCTCTACTTCCTATACATAGTTTTCCATGCCACCATTGCAGCAGCAACCCCATTTACCCTCGATGACCAGGACCAATCACCCTAGTCTGTAAACTTTTTGCATGTAGTTTCAATGGTAGGAGATCAAAATGGCCAAATTATAATCTCAGCTTCTACTAATTTAGTTGAACCATTGACGTATTCCCCAACAGAAGCACTCCTTCCTTGGGAATTATAAGCTCTAAACCATAAAAGTCCAAAGATTCAGGAATGGATAGCAACATTTTTGTGAATGGGCTATTATGTGCAATAGTGAGAGCTAGTCTCCCATTCCCACCTCAGCACTGCTGAACCTATGTTTTCTGTATGGGGAAGGGACAGCACTGTGGGCCATACAAAGTTTATACTGCATCCTGTAGGACATCACCTCAACATTGCAGTGTCTCCTGGCTGGTGCTGTAATGGAGTCTTTAATAGGCCATTTCAATGTTCTGTAAGCATAGCTGCTTCTAGATAATAGAGCACATGGTAAGACCAGAAAGTTCCACAGGGATAATTACGCCGTTGCGTTTCTTTTGCAGTGATATCAACCCCTTGGTCAGAAGCAATATTGTATGGAATACCAGGACTGGAGCCAAGGTGTCCGTGGATGTCGTGGTCAAAGAAGGCAAATCCATATATAGGATATACAAATTGCTGCTCGCTGCTCTCTCCATGATGGAAGGGGTCAATGTGACCAGTTTGCCACTAGGTGGCTAGTTCCTACAGGGAATGGCTCCATATCAGGAATTCTGTGCATGTTGGGTACTTGATGCTGGTATTACCTAGATCAGTCTTGCTGAGAGGGAGTCCATGTTGTGTCCACCTAGAACTTCTAGCTCGATCACCGTGGCCATTTTGTATGTGAGCCCATTGAGCAAGCACTAGGGTGGCTGGGGGAAGGGAATGACTTGTATCTACAAAACAAGTCATTTTGTCCAAATATTTGTTAACACGCTCCTCTACAATGAGTACTTTTGGGGGAGATACAAACATTCTCTTTCTGTGCCCATTGTTACAGATTCGCCCACAATCTTTCTTTCACAGATATCCTTGTTACCAATCCTCCATTCTTGCTCTCTCCATGCTCTTGATCATCCAGCCAAACCATCCATTCCATGAATATGTGTAGATCCGTCTTTCTGGACTTCTGTCTCCATCTAGATATAGTGGACAACCACAGTTACTGCTTGAAGTCCTGTTCACAGTGAGGATTCTCCTTCTCCAATGTCTTTGAGGGCATTCCCCGTGGTGCCGCGACCACCCACTTCCAGCTAGAACCAGGATTGAGATTTTTCTTCCTCCATCGTTTTATCAGAGTGAGTTCGTCACAAGGCCTTAGGTGTTGGATGAGGAAGAGGTGGTGACGTGGCAGGAATAGTTGACATCCTCTGAGCTGTTTCACTTCCAATTGATAGAATGCTGCTCTACGTACCCAGCCTTACGACTTGATCAATCAGATGGCATCCAGTTCACGACAGGCAGCTCAGGTTGCTTAGTCATTTGGTGTCTCATGGTCAGGTGTTCAGTCTCTTCCAGGGCCCAGTAGCAGGCCAGAAACGAATTTTCAAAAGGACAGTTGTTATATGCAGAAGAGGACAGGACTTTGTTCCAAGAGCGTGGGGGTATGTGCTGAGAGTTTCTTATTAGGGCTGGCTGGAGGCTCCACCCACCATGTCTAAACCACAGACAATTTCAACACCATTGGATCTGCTGGGTCATTCCGAGCATCTGAACTGCAGCCTGCATCTACTTTGGGATCCACCCAAAACCAGAAGTTTTATGGGTTGTCCTGTAAATGGTTTGGAGCAACACACACAAAGGGGGGTACGTTGCCTCTCAAATCCAAACAGGGCCACCAATTACAGTGATTCCATCTTAGTGGCAGGCATAGCAACTTCTTCACTTGGAAGGCATAGCCTGACATTTCCTAACCCCCCGGGTCCCTAGAAATTTTAACAAGGCTACAGGTTCCTGAATGTTCCTGAGGTTTATATACCACCCTCTGGCATGTGTGGGTCTTTCTATAGCATCTGGTGCACTTGCCATTTCCTTTTCACCGGGAACAACATGATGTCATCAACGTGGTGGGTCAGTGTCTTATTATGGGGACATCAGGGTAATCAAGGTCTCTATACATGAGATTACAACAGAGAACAAAGAAGCTGACATAGCCCCACAGTAAGAAGCTACTGCTCTGCCCAATAACAGCAAATGGCTTTTGGTGGTCCTCACCAAATGGTAGAGAGAACAACAGTTTCCAGACCAGATGTTGCATTAAAAGTGCTAGACACTGTGTTGATTTTCTTTAGTAAAGAAGCCACATCTGAAAAGCGGCAGTTTGAGTCACCACCTGAAGGAGTTCATGATGAAACATGACCCTTCTCCAGACCCACCCATTTTCCAGTGTTGTAACTAGTCTAGTGTGTGGGGGCGTGGGGAGTTCCAGGAACTTTCCCTGGTCTACCCGAATAGCCCTTCTACCTAGTTGGAGAGGTAGAAATGTTGGGATGGCCTTAACACATGACTTTGCCTCGGGTGATGAGTGGAGGCTTAGCCTGGGATGGGGGAAGGCAGTGACTGACCAGCAGGAAGAGGTGGAGGTCTGTCTGGTCCTGCTGAGACTGTAAGGTGACTGCCCACAGCAAAGACTGAGAAGCAGTCAATCTCAGTTCGGAGACAGGGTCTTCAGCTGTTAGAAGAGCTGGCAGAGAGGCTGATGCCCAACTGAGCTGTGTCTCCACCAAACACCTAACACATTAGGGCATCTCCCAGGGCATCTGCCTGGAGAGCAAGGAAGCCAGGCCTGGAGAAGTGGGAATAAAGGAGATGGAGTACAGCAGGCAGGGAAGGCAGAATTGTTACAATGACCAAGTGAGTTTTTTGTTGTTGTTTTGTTTCGTTTGTTTTTTTATTACAAAAAAATTTTTAATGTTTATTATTTATTTTTTTCTTGAGAGAGAGAGAGAGAGAGACAGCATGTGAGTGGGGGAGGGGCAGAGAGAGAGGGAGACACAGAATCCAAAGCAGGCTCCAGGCTCTGAGCTGTCAGCACACAGCCCGATGCGGGGCTTGAATTCATGAACTATGAGATCATGACCTGAGCCAAAGTCGGACGCTTAACCACCTGAGCCACCCAGGTGCCCCCCAAGCAATTTTTAACAAGAGGGGAAAAAAAAACATCAAGACTTAGGAGAGTGGAAATTCAGTTTTGTCCCATTAATGAGGGGAGTGGTATAAACTGGCCTGGAGTCTGTCTCCTGTCTTTGTTCAGGGACCCAGACTCCTTCCATGCTGTTTCCCCACCTTCCTCCTGTGCACTGTCCTCATTCACAGGGCACGCGAGGCCCAGGTTTTATCTGATCAGAAGGGAAAGAGAGGCTGGAAGAGTGTGTGTCCAGTATTTTAAGGCCTACACTTGAAAGAGGGTCACATCACTTCCACTCACATTGCATAGGTAAGAATTTAATCGCACGGCCTTGCCCAGCTGCACAGGAGACTGGAAAATGTCTGCGGTTGCACAGCATTGCTAAGGAAGGAGAGAACAGATCTTGGTGCACAGCTAGCAGACTCTCACACAAGGAATAACTGAATGAGATGAGGCACAGGCAGGTGGTTAGAGAAAATCATAGACTCAAAGTCCAGGCCGGAAGACACCATGAACGTCCGCCCACCTGTTCTGCATATGGGGAAACTGAGGCCCTAGATGGGCTGGTTTCTGGTTTGGTCAGGATCCCACTATGAGTGAGCTAAAGCCAAGAGTCTTTTCCCTGGTCCCATTCTGTCTCTTGGAATGTCATGGAGAGAACCTAGGGTGGAGGACAAGAAGAATCAATACGCAAACATTTGCTCAGAATCCATCAGTTGCTGAGCCTTCTGTGAGGTGCCATGGAGGGAAGCAGAGAGGAGGAGGAAGTGGGGCTATCAGAGTTCAGTCACCACCACCACCCAGACGGTGGTAATGGCATCCCCAAAGTTTACACTGTTGCAAAATGTCCCTCCATCATTCACAGATCTGTAGCGGGGAGGACAATAAGGCCCTATTTTCTTCAGCTCACAGCTTTTACCCCCAAAGCCACAGAATACTTGTCCAGGTCACTTCAACATATCTCCAAAGACCTGTTTCATCTTTCCCTCGTAATCTAAGACCACACTGCCTAGAGGCCTCAGTTTTCTCATTTCTAAAATGGAGTTGATAATAATAATAGCTGCCATCCATTGAATACCAACTATGCCCTAGGAAATTCACATACATTATTTCTGACTCTGCAAAACATCGACTTTTATGTTTCACTGATGAAGAAACAGAGGCTTAGAGAGTTAAGCACCCAAGGCACAAGGGGTAGATTGGGTTGCTGGATTTCCTAACAGGATTGTACATCCACAGCCTTTGCCATATAATTTTGTAGCATGTCCCACTGTGGGTGGAGTTTTCTTTATTTCCTTTCCTGCAGATGCCAGGCTTGCCCAGATGACCACCTTGAGCCAGTGGAATGTTAATGGAAGGATGTGACACAAGCAGCGGCTTGCATGTACTGTTCAATTTGTCTTAGGCTTTCGTGCCCCGGGGATCATCACAAGAAGAACATGCCCCACGTAGTTGCTGCCCTTTTAGTCTGGACCCCAGAATGAAAGTAGAACAGACCTGAGCCCAGCTGTGGCCTGGAGCAGAGCTCACTAGTTAAGACCCGCCCACGTCAGTGAGTTGCAGTTACCTGTGAGCATCTGTGTTCATAAGCCATCACACTGGGGGAGGTTTGTTACAAAGCATTATTACAGCAATAGTTGACTAATACAGTGGCAGAGCTGGGATATGAAACCAACTGTGTTAGAAGCCAAAGACCTTCCTGTTTTCTCTATGGCCTAGGTTGAGATAATACAATAAAAACGTCAGGCACCAGATTTAAGAAATTAGAACAAATGCTAGTTGTTACTAATTTAATTCAATGTTGCATTTTTAAAATTATATTGATGACACCAGCTCATTTTAGGGTTCCTGGGGCCATGCAGGGGTTACAGGGCTCAGGCTTCTGAGAAAGACAAAGCTCTAGCTTTAGCTCTAGCTCTAGCTTTAGCTCTAGCTTCACTAGACAAAGGTGAATCTCTTCAATAATAAGCAGCCCTCGTGGGTGCCTGACATTTTAAAACTTATAAAATATTTTCCCATCCATGATATTCATTAAGCCACCCAAAGACTAGTGAGGTAGAAAAAAAGTCCTATCCCCATTTCACAAGCCCAGAGAGGCTAAGTGACTTGCCTAAGGTCACACAGCTGTGGACAGGCAGGAGTGGACAGGCAGGATTTGAATGCAGTCTGCTTGCTCTAATCCAAAGCTTCTACTAACTCCAGATGAGAGTCACCATTCACCCCTGCATTAGTCCCCAGGAGCAGGGGAGTATCTGGCAGACACAGAGCGGACACAGAATCCTCAGGCAATTGGAGCAGAAGTCAAAAAGGGATGGAAGGGTAGGGGTGGGGTGGGGCAGTGGGTGGTAGCAACTTGTTTGGGCAGGACCTGAACAACACTGCTCCAGAAATTAAGATGCTTATGAGGGGTGGCTCCCAGGCTTCTCCACCTGCTTATCTCCTAAGCACTCAGACACCTCAGCCACGCCCTGGCAGAGAAGACGAGGGAAGGCAGGCTCCATGATAAGGCACCCAGCCCGGTTCCCCAAAATAAGCAGCCTGGAAAGCCGGGTCAGCCAGCCTTTAGCTTGCCTGTGAGTGGACAGCACCTCAAACAGGGAGACCTACTTTTCCTTGCCCCCAAATCCCCACGGATAAACAGATGGCCTTTCCTTTCGGCTCTTCTGGATAACACCTCTCTTGCTTTCCCTCATCCCTCCGTGAGCCCTGAAAGCAGACCGCAGACTCTCAGAGGCCCCATTCCCACGCTAGGTCACTGGGACATGGCCTTCTACATTCATTACCTGTCCATTTTAATTACTTCTGAGTTGATCAAAATTAAAGTGCTGACATGTAAGGGGTTCCTTTCTTCTGATTTTAAAGTAAGTTATGGTAATGATGGCACGTTAGACTTACTGTGCCCTTGAAGACATGTGTATGGTACTTCCAATACACTAGGTCCTGTTCTAATCCACTTAAGATACACTTTACAGGTATCTATTCATTTAATCCTCATGACAACCCTATGAGCTAGGTATTATATCATCCCCATTGTACAGATGAGGAAACCGAGGCCAGAAGATTAAGGAACTCGCTCAAGGTCACAAAGCCAGAGTGTGTGTGGCAGAGCCAGGATTTGAACCCAGGCAGTCTGGCTGGAGTCCACGTTAATCTCCTCCCTCTTTTGCTTTTCTAAGCGCTTTATACAAACCATTTCTGCCTGGGCTGTGACAAGGTCAGAGTAGGCTGGGGGCACACCGTGCTTTAGAATCTCAGCACAGCTTGGGAGTTGCTCAATTCACTGCCTGCACCCAGCTGGACGAATCCCCCCAAAGGCACCGTGTCTCTTTGAATTAACACTGGACCTCACACAGTGCCTGGTTCCCTCAGTGTGTCTTGAACACTGAAGCCCCGAATGTTGGGTGAGGGAAGCCACCATCATCCCGACCTTACACTCCCAGGAGGAGAGGCTCGGAGAGAATGACTGGAGAGAGGACACACAGCCGTAAGTTCCAGGCAGTGCAAATCCGAGTCTGCCTGCCTCCAGATTCCATGCTGATACATCACTGATTCTTTGTAGTGACTGCACTGTTATTTTTGATATAGTTACCGTAATTTGGTTAGACAACAGATCGTGACAACTTCTTGCTGTTACAAGTTGCCGCAATGAGGTCTTTATACTCGTTTGCCTGCTTCTACACCCCTTTCCACAGCCCACGGCCCGAGACAGAGGTTGCTGGGTCCGCACATTTTAAGTTTGGACACTACTAGGTTACCTTCTAAACATGTGGTACCAATCTACTACCTCCCCTCTCCCCAGGGAAGGAGGGCACCTATTTTCTGCGCTGTGTGTTCAAATTTCAAAACTCAGCGACTGTATTAGGGGCTTTGGGGACATTTTCTGAAGGTGACTACACTGCACAGGGTTTCTCTGAACAGAACCTACCCCTTCCCTGGTCAAAAGTGATCTGTCAAAAACGGCTGGAGTTTAGGGGCGCCTGGGTGGCGCAGTCGGTTAAGCGTCCGACTTCAGCCAGGTCACGATCTCCCGGTCCGGGAGTTCGAGCCCCGCGTCAGGCTCTGGGCTGATGGCTCAGAGCCTGGAGCCAGTTTCCGATTCTGTGTCTCCCTCTCTCTCTGACCCTCCCCCGTTCATGCTCTGTCTCTCTCTGTCCCCAAAATAAATAAACGTTGAAAAAAATGGCTGGAGTTTAGAGACTTCTTTTGGTAAGGCCTCTGGAGTTCATCCCTCTGGGAATGAGGCTCAGCTCCCCATGTCCAGTAAGTCCGGATGAATGCATACAAATCAGGTCTGAACTACATTAGGCTATGGATGCACAGAAAAGCGGGGGGTGACAAAGAGCACCCAGAGGTGGGCTTCTCCATCACTCACTAGAAAACCAGCTGCCACCTCAGCTCTGAGTAGGAGTTTCTTTTCACGTTGTTTCCTAAAATAGGATCATAACCAGCTTGGGAAGCAGAACAGAGAAAGGGAATAGAGCAGACGCGTTGGTGAGATTACTCAGTCCACCCCCCTCTTTTATCAGGTAAGGAATTGACGGCCAGGGATGGTGACTGACGAATCCAGAGTCACACAGGAAAGCAGAATCAGCAGTGGCAGAATCCAGCACAAAGCCAGGTATCCTCACCTCTAGCTGCGGGCTCTCCATGTTATAGCAGGGCACATCCATCACCCCTGCAGTCCTTCATGCCTTTCTTCATGCTCCGTTGCTCTGGAAAATGGGGGGAATGTTATGTTCCTTGAGAAGGGATGTCTGGATAAAAGTCACTGTAGCATATCTTTGTGCCTTTGTGCGTCCTGTTCTCACTTGCTTGGATTCCCTTCTCTAACTGCCTGAACTCCTCCCCACCTTCAAGACCCAAAAGAGTGGTTATGTTCTGTGACAATATTTTCTAATTTCCCAGGGCATCTGATTGTCTCCTGCTCTATGTTCCCGGGCCCTGACCTTGCCACAGCACTCAGAACATTTCAGGGGCGCTGGAGTGGCTTAGCCTGTTAAGCGTCCGACTTTGGCTCAGGTCATGGTCTCGCGGTTCGTGAGTTCAAGCCCCACAACCGGCCACTGGGCTCTGTGCTGACAGCTCACAGCCTGGAGCCTGCTTCAGATTCTGTGTCTCCCTCTCTCTCTGCTCCTCCCCTGCTCTCTCTCTCTCTCTGTCAAAAATAAATAAACATTACAAAAAAAAAAAAAAAACACTTGATGGTGGTTGTTGATTCCTTTTGTGTCTCGTCCACAAGACTGAAAATTCCTCTAATGCACAGATGTATCAAGTTCTCTGCAACCCCAGCACCTGCCTGAAACTCTGAGCGGACAGACTTTGGACCACAAACTCCAGCGGGGAGGGAGTTTATGCTGACCATCAGCTCCTGGCTCACAGTACAAACTCAGGAAGCTCGGTGATGCTGACCAAATCTGCAGAGGGAAGTACAGCAGTCTAAGGAGCTTTTAATCCTACAGCCGTAGAGCTTTCTGGAGCTTTCAACAGACACTACCTGGAGGTGCCAACCAGGTGAGGCTGACAAACGAGTAGGCAGGCACTAAGAGATCTAGGCCTCCAGGGCACAGGGCACTCTCACAGCAGACCTCACTGGAGTGGACTTTGTACCCGCTCGTCAGTGTTACTCCCATGAGGCTCAACTCCTCTCCTTCTGCCCAGAAAACTCCCAAATCTGGTTGATTCAGACCTCAGGACTCTCAGACATAGCTATGACACAAAGGGAAGGAGTAAATCAAGCTAAGAAATGTATGACTGAAAAACAAAACCAAAAAAAGAAATAATATGACTGAACATATACTTGGTTATAGAATTGAGGAGGAAAAAAAAAAAAAAGAGTAACCATAGTCATGAAACACCCTGTATCTAACGAGTAGCTCAAGTAAGAACTATACCATTTTCATAAAGTAGGCTGCGCTTTCCTGGTTCTGGACTTTCTTAAGGGTTTTAGAAAGGAAAACATGAAACACGGAACGTGGGATTTCATTATCTCCGGTTTACTTAATTTGCTTGTTTACACACACGATCTGTGTGTATGTAACAGTGGCAGGAGCCAAACTCTAAATACAATCTGGTACTCAGACTACGACAGATGCACATGGAAAATGAGGTGTCAGTGAATGAACCTCAGTGTGGAGACGCCAAACAAGCATGGTGGTATTCTGGGATCACAGATGCCCTTCAAAGCCTCTTGCTCAGCACCTGGGGACAACAGACACTTTTCAAAAGATGATACAAGACTATTTCCACAGGAGACCCAGACCCCAAATGGTACTCAAAAGTAGATGTTCGTTTCCCTGCCTCCTCTAAGGAGCCAAGAAGTTCTAAAGGCTTTAGGTGAGGAAAAAGGAGATGAGGGATTTTGGTCCGCTAAGCACATGTGCTGGGTGTTTTACATACATCATTTCCCGTAATCCTAACGTATCATCTCCATTGTCCAGGTGTGGACACGAAGCTTGCCTGTGGTCAGACACCTCTCAGCGGTGGTGCCAATATTTGAACCCACATCTCGCATTTTCCTAAGCCCAAACTCTTTCACCAAACCACGCTGCCTCACAGAGAGGTAGGGAGCACGTTCCCAAGGAAAAGGCGAGGGTGCTAAGACTGAACAGGAAGTGATAGAAGACTGCTCAGTACACAAGGGTCGGTAACTGACACTTTCCACAGAGTTAATTTTAATGCTGAGCCTGAATCAGATCTGCCAGGGGGAAACGTCTGGGTATTTAAGTGTGACAAATAGACACATAGAGTCACCTTGTGTCTGTTGCCTTTTGGTGCTGAACATGAAACTCAAGAGAGACTTCAACCCCTTCAACAAGCCCCCCCCCCCCCCCCCGCCGCCTACTCTACCTCCCCGTTTACAGACGAAAACTCCAAAGGGCAAAAAAAAATCTCATGGGGCCCGTCATATCTTGCCAACGCTCCCAAAGTCCCAAAGCACCACGGGTGACACCTCCGAGATCTCAGAGCCAGCATTTCTGCCACCTTTCGGTACAACGTATATACCTCACATTTTGATCGATACAAATTAACATGCAGCCTGGTGGGATACCAAATATATATTTTAAATACAACTTTATAAGAAATACAATTTACCCTGAAGGTTTTTCAGGCCTCAAGCTCCTAACATGTAAGCTTGAGTTAAGGCAGTTAAGTGTAGTGTTTGTCAGGCTTAGCTTTGAGGGAGAGAAGGAGCATCAAGGAAGCTTCCAGGATGATTATCCAAAATGCAAAGGGCTGGGTACAAAAGGCCTAAGGAGACAGTAAATAGACAGCCTGCAACCTGTGGAGATGACGGGTGGCGGGGGGAGTGTCTTATCACAGAGCTGTAAACGTACCTTTGCGGGTGAAGGTGACAGGCCACAGAAGGACAGGCTGGACACTGAGAAGTGTGCAAAGGGGAAAGGAAAGACCGATTTCAAGGCCAGCTGAGCAGGCCCAGTTTGGGTCTGGTGGAGGGTAGGGCCAAAGTCGTGCCGACATTTAACAGGGACATTTTTGCAAACAGTAGGCTTCCTGCCATCAGAGACAATGGAAGACGTTTTCCTTCACCTCCAATTTATCATAATCTTGTCCAAAATGTTAAAATTCCTTGGGCCACAGCAGACTGGTCAATGTACTTATCAGCTGAGTCTGAAGGACACCGTTCAGCTTACACCACTGATGCGTGGTCAGGAAAGTTTCAGTGCAAGTATGCATTTTGCAAAGTTACTCTGACTCAGCTTAAATTTCACCAAGTTAGTATTAAAATGTCTGCTTTCAGGTTTTATTCTTAATAGAGAAAACAGCCCCATGAAGCGAGGGGGAGTTTAATACCATAATCCAGGAGTCTAGTTTATAAAAAGTAAATTAGTGTTCTAAGAAAACCCTCAAAGCTATCCACACACGTGCCAAAGTGCAGCATCGAGGTTGTGGGTTATCGTCAGGAGTTTTGTCAACACAGAACAAACGCCATAGTTGTTACTGAAAACAATAAAGCATTTGCTCAAAATAGTAGGGAAAAAAGGTAACCTTATTGCTCCAAAAGCCAGTAAAACTGGGCAACACAGACAGAAAACTGGCAATGTTCGTTACACAAAAATCATCCAATACTCAGCCACAGAGGCACTCCAGTTGAACTGTTTTGGTAGGTAATCACAAGCCAGTTGTGATATAGAACATTCTGAGGATAAACAAATACCACCACCAGAGAGTATCTTCGGGCAGGTGGTTGTTTTATAAAGAACCCTGCTGGAAATAAATGCTTACGCAAAGCTGACCAGAGGGAAATATTATTAAATAACAGCGTTAAGTCAGCCATTAAAATACAAGATGACTAGAATCAGGGAGAGAATGACAGTGGCAGAGAAGGGTGCTGAGGCCCTGGCCTCCCCTCCAGCCACACAGTGGAGGCCTTCCTGATTCTGTCGTCTCTCTGAGCCTTAGCTCTGCCCTCTAGGGACAAAAGGAACATTCCAGATTAAGGTCAAGTCTTGCCAGGGACAAAAAGTGCCCGACTGGGAAGGGTGGTGTTTGTGACACAAGATGACATGGCCAAGAAGTGTGGGGATTCAAGTCCCTCCCCAGACTCCACCACCACTCACCAAAACCGCCTGGTGAGCTCCCTCGCTGAAGGAGGACTGATGCTTTAGTCAAGTAGCCAAGAAAAATCATGAAAAATACATTAGCCATTGTCCTGCTATCTATCACCCCTTTTGTTTCTCTTTTATTCCTTGTAACTGTCTTGCTTCAAATTCAAACTAGAGCTCTGGGGAGGAAGTCCTGGGGAAAAGGGTTTCAGATACCAAAACCCATAGGTCCCGTACCAGCCCAGCAAACCGAACAGGGTGCCAAACAGTTTCTGGGACAAGTCGTGGAAGTAAACGGCCGTGCACAGAAACATCCACACCCAGATGAAGGTGAGGAAGCCCAGGGCCACCACCAGGGTGGTGATGGCGGTGTGGAGGCAGTGGCTTCGGTCCGTCTTCACCTCATGCAGCACAGCCATCTCCTCCACAATCATGAGGGCGCAGAAGGTCAGCAGGAAGGAGTGGCCCGAGATGTCAAAGCCATGCCAAAAGCCTCCTTCCCCGTGGCACTGCTTCTTACTCTGGTGCTCCTTTCTGACCCCCTCCAGGGCCGGCGACTGGTAGCAGCTGCCCGTGTAGTGTTCGATGTTGGAGAAGAGAGTTGTGCAGACATACCAGATGGCCGTGCCCACAAGCAGGGTGCTCAGCCGCCGCAGGACCAGGCCGGCCTTGCCTGTCAGGTGGTAGTTGGTGAGGGCAATGAAAGGCAGGAGGAGACAGAAGGTCCAGGCCCAGGCCAGTTTGACAAAATACCTGGCAGAGGAGGAAAGTGGAAGTGAAGAGAGGGGACATGGTGGAGAGGAAACAATGTCATGACTCAGGTCTCCAGACTCTCAAGGGAGGGGAAATAAGAAAAGCTGATAACAGCTACTGATAGCTACTTCACTTACTAAGTTCTTTAAATGTAATCTTTAAACAACTCTAGGAGCTGGCTACCGTTACTATCCCCATTTCACAGATCAGAAAACTGAGGTACACAAGTATTGTGCCCAAAGCAGAGGTCACAAGTGGTGCAGCTGGGATTCAAGTCCAGGGCCTGGGATCTTAGTCTGTGATCCAGGCTCTGGGAAAGTGAACACAAAGAACACTCCCACTTACCCTGGGAAGAAAGTCTCACTTGCCCCGTTTTATAAAGAATGTGAGCTCAGAAAAGTTCAATAACCTGTCCAGGGTCACAATCAAACCTCCAGCGAACCCAGAGTAAACCAAGGTCTGGCCAGCCCAAAGCCCATGTCTTTTCTCCCCCACACTGTGGCTCTTTCCTACATGGCAGAAATGATCTCAGAACAGAACCTGAGTTCAAGTCAGAAGATCAGGTTCAAATCCTGACTCCGACTCAACTTGTTACTACACTTCTCCAGGCCTCAGTTTCCCCAGCTGTTAAGATAGAGCTGAGGAGGCCAAGTGAGTTTTGAAATCCCTCCCAGAGCCAATGATTCACTGGTTCCCTCCAATTAGCACAGAGGCTTGGAACCAAACATCAGAACCTATGGTTACCCACACACAACAGGGACTCGTCTGCCAGGCTGCTTGGCTCCCAGCTCACCCAGGCCAGATAAGGTGGCAGCTGCCTGCCTGTCCCCCCTTGCTCATCAAAGGTGGCTGACCTGGGGACCGGCCACAGGAAACACACACGCAAGAGACTTGGGGCTAACAACCACACTCATCATCCATCTATTCTTAGCCCAGCCTCCATGGAGGCGTGAGGAAGGAAGGGGGGCCAAGGACAGGATGACTTTCTCCCAGGTTCCAAAGGCTTCTCACACACCACCCAAGAGCCTGACACTCACTTCTTCCCTGGGACTGATATGCAAGGATCTTGCCAGAGTCAAGATCTGTCAGGCATTTGACAAAACTGCTGCGGAGAGAAACCGGGGTTTTACGCAGGTAACGAAAGTTAGGTTGACTTTTGGGAGATGCTGCTGACACTGTAATTCTAAGGGAGAATCGAAGTTCACTTCAAGGGCCAAGTCTTATCTTCCAGAGTTTCCCTTTAAGAGCGCAACAGTGTTTTTGTGCAATAAACTTAAAATCCAGTCGTTAAACAAACAAACAAAAAGGCGTGAGTGGGTGGAGTTAAGGAGATGTCTCGAAGAGCCCCACTGGGCTTACTTTCCTGGGCCACTGCCATGAACTCTGAGTGGCTGAGAAGGTCCCAGGAGATCCAGGGGAAAGGTCGGAGGCTGGAGGGTTCCACTCCTGGGGGACTGTCTTGGAGAGGGAGTTGGGTCAGAGGCCGGGGCAAGGCTCGCAAAGGTTGCAGGGTCAGCAGGGGAAGGCAGGTCTTTCACAGGTGGTGACGGGATTCTGTCACAAGCTGGGACGGGGGGGACTTAGCGTGGGGTCTGATACAGGCAGGCAGGAGAGAGGTGGCATCTCCCAAGCAGGTCCAGGGCTGACTCCGGACTCCACGGGGAGGTGGGGGTGCAGCGACAGAGGCTAATTCAACGCCCCATCCCACCCCACACCCCGACAGGCGCACACAGACACGCACACAGCCCTGCAAGTCACTCCCTGCCCAGTCAACTCCGGCTGGCTCGTCTGGGCGTGCAAACGCCAACTGCTAGTGACACTAGCTATTCGGGGGATCCCTCGGTCGCGACACGCGTGCAGATGCACCTGTCACGACGGGGAAGGCCTCCCCTTCCGCTGACTCGTCCATCAGGGCAGCTAAGCCCCGGCTCTCAGGACGAGGCGACGGCGGGTCGGCTATGGCGGGGACAGGGGAGGACCCGGGACGCACTCACACGTTGAGGACGTTGCGCTTGTTGCTGAGGTAGCTCTCGGGCAGCGGGGAGAGCTCCTTGAGGAGGGAGCCCGCCAGCATGGAGGCCGCCAGCGCCCAGGGCAGGTAGCGCCGCACCGCCGCTCGCACCAGCGTCCCCCGGAGGAACCTCGCGCAGCACTCCAGATGCTCCATGCCCGACCTCGTCGGCCACCGTCCGCCTCCCGGTGTCCTCCCGGCTACCGTCTTGCCCTTCGCTCGGGAAGGCGCCGTGCCTCCTCTTGGGCGCATGCGCGCCTCCCGTGAGCCCCACCCCTCGCGGGGCGCTCGCGCTCCCCCTCCTGGCCACTGGCGGCCTCTGCAGGGCGTCCGCTGCGGAACGCCGCGGTCCTTCTCTCACTTCTCCCAGTCCCGCCGCCACGTGGCAGCCTCGGAGTCTTCTCTGGGTCTGGGAAAAAGCGCTCCGGGAGTATTTGCTGGATACCGGAAAGAGTTAAGTGCAGTATTGTAGGGATTGGAGCAGTGGCCACAGCACCATTTAGTCTCTTTTGGAAGCTTGGAGACACCTTGTCCATCTGCGCCTTAGTTTTCTCATCCGTAAATGGGGAGCCAAGAGGAGCTCAACCCTTCCCAAGAGTTAGTTTATGACCCCGAGGTCATTACGGTGATCCAGGTATAGGGACATGAGATTTCATTTCATTAGGAAAGAAGTGCGGAAAATAATTATTCAATTCAAATGTTAAGTTCCTGAATTTCTAGAAACTTTTTAAACAACTAGTGTATTGAGTGAAAATGCTGGACTCTGGGGGTTAAGGTCAGATGAGAGTGTTGGTGACTCAGTTGCTCAGTTTATCACAGAGCTAAATCCTCTCACCCCCATCATGGCTGGGTGCCCAATTCAGTGTTTCTCAAACTTGTAGCTTTTTTTGTTTTTGTTTTTGTTGTTTTTTTTGTGTTTTTTGGGTTTTTTTTTGCCGCTGTATCAGTTTCCTCGGACCGCTGTAACAAATTACTACAAACTGCTTAGCTTAGAGCAACAGAAATTTATTTTCTCACAGTTCTGGAAGCCGGAAGTGCCAAGCTGTTGGCAAGGATGGTTCCTTCCGGAGGCTCTGAGGGAGACTCCTGTCCAGGCCTCTCTCCCAGCTTCTGGTGACTGCCTGCAATCCTGGGCGTTGCTTGGCTTGTAGCTGTGTAACTCCGGTCTCTGCCTCCATCCGCCCGCAGCCTTCTCCCCTCTGTGTGTCTTTCTCCTTCTGTCTCTAACCAGGGTAATAGTCCTTGGATTTCGGGTCCACCGTAAATCCGGGATAATCTCATTTTGAGACCCTTGATTATATCTGCAAGGATCCCATTCCAAATAAGGTCACATTCCCAGGTACCGGGGGTTAAGACACATCTTTTTGAGGATCACCATTTAGGCCATTACGGCTACCTTAGCTGCTTTTGCTATGTCCACATACCACCAATACTAATATTTATTTAAAGCTTTTCTTTAAACAACACACATTTCAAACTTAAATACCTCCCGAATAGCTTCCCGAGCAAATATATCCTTGAGATTATGGATTATGTGTGCCAATTGTATTTATCACAAATAAACATTTATATTGAAATATTCATTATCACTAGCTGTCTAAAATATTCTCATGCCCCTAAATCAAGGATTCATCATCACTAGCTGTCTAAAATATTCTCATGCCCCAAACTTGGGAAGCACTGACCTGATCTATGCCTATAATGGACTGACATTTAAAATCCCTCATGCAGAAGGGCACCTGGGTAGCTCAGTTGGTTAAGTGTCTGATTCTTTTTTTTTTTTTAATTTTTTTTTCAACGTTTATTTATTTTTTGGGACAGAGAGAGACAGAGCATGAACGGGGGAGGGGCAGAGAGAAAGGGAGACACAGAATCGGAAACAGGCTCCAGGCTCTGAGCCATCAGCCCAGAGCCTGACGCGGGGCTTGAACTCACGGACCGCGAGATCGTGACCTGGCTGAAGTCGGACGCTTAACCGAGTGCGCCACCCAGGCACCCCAAGTGTCTGATTCTTGATTTCGGCTCAGGTCATAACTCATGGTCTTGAGATTGGGCCCCACATCTGGCTCTGTGCTGACAGTGTGGAACCTGTTCCGGAGTCTCTCTCTCTCCCTGTCTCTGTCTCTCTCTCTCTCTCTCAAAAAATAAAAACAAAATTTAAAAAAACCTCTCATGCAGGGAATTAATAAACTAATGAGAACAACAGCATTAATTCCTTAGAACCATCTCAAGATGATCTTCATATCTGAAAATCACACTTATCTAATTGGGGTTCTTCTGTAACAAGATATCTCTGGGCCTTCAAAAAGTTACATTCTTAAAAATATATATGTATAATGGTGATCACACCAGCTTGGCTTTTCATGGTCGGGAATGGGAAGTACACAGCTAGAAAGATGCCATTTGTGAAGGCAGCTTGTAAATAGTATCTGAAACCATCTCTATCTGCTGAAGGTTGCCAGATGCTCAACCATTGTTACTTTCCATGGAAAACTGCATAATGGTCAAGAACAGGGAGGTAATTGGATATTATTAAAACGGCTCCATCAGTGAAAATCCAGATGCTGATCCCCCACTCCAAGAAAAGGTGAAAGAGCTCTGCGTGAACAGAAACTCTAGACATCACCCAAATGAACTTTCAAAAATGTACCTCCTGAAACTTTCAGGATTTGTATTTCTGTACAAAGGATATGGGTTTGTTCCATTTAAGACTATGTCGTTTTATCCCTGGAGAATTTTGCAGACTAGGTTAAACCCAGACTTGAAAAATTATACGTCTTTAGAGCAGTTTTCCTTCCTTCCTTCCTTCCTTCCTTCCTTCCTTCCTTCCTTCCTTTCTTTTTTCTTTCTCTCCCTCCCTCTCTTTCCCTCCATTTCTTTCTCTCTCTCTCTCTCTCTCTCTTTCTTTCTTTCTTTCTTTCTACCTCAACCCATATTAAGAAATATATGTTTATGTTGTGAACTCAGTGGTGTCCTGGGGCCAACTATACAGGCCTGTGACAGCAAATTGTTACATTTTCAGGACTTTGGCAAGATGATTGTTAAACATGGCCATTATTAAAAATTACATTATCTAAACTAACAGTGAAACTCAACGTTAATATTCAAAACCCATTGGTTCCTAATTACCTATCCTTACGTATTCTAATTACCTGTGCTTATTATCTATGCTCTTGGGGTTACTTGTATCTGTTGTATCTGTATGGCATGTTACTGCACAATTTTCCCAACTGCATGTTCAGTGACATCACACTGGAAGCTCAAAACCATCTGTGGTGGATGGGGCGCCTGGGTGGCGCAGTCGGTTAGGCGTCCGACTTCAGCCAGGTCACGATCTCGCGGCCCGTGAGTTCGAGCCCCGCGTCGGGCTCTGGGCTGATGGCTCAGAGCCTGGAGCCTGTTTCCGATTCTGTGTCTCCCTCTCTCTCTGCCCCTCCCCCGTTCATGCTCTGTCTCTGTCCCAAAGATAAATAAATGTTGAAAAAAAAAAAATTAAAAAAAAAAAACCATCTGTGGTGGGAGTCTTTTCACCAGTTACTGCAAATCAAGGCTTTGTTTGGTTTGTTGATTGTGTAGATTGAGATACAACTCCATTTGTCAAGTATGGTTGAACTGAAACTATAAATTGTCTACAGATACAAGAGTCTAGCAAAAAGCAATGAAAGTGTTCTGTGAGAATCAATCCACTATATGAAATTTACAGTGAAGAATACTTGTATATTTTATTATTTGTAAATTATGTGCTACACATTCTGTATGTTGAGAAAACTTTATGAAAAACCTATGTATATATATACTTATACATTTTCTTAGAGAGCTAGTTGTTAAACATTTATCAACAAATCACTGGCTGTAATCCAGTAAACACACAAAAATAGTATGTAACATATGAATGAATATACATGCTAACAGATAAATAGACATAGCTATAAATACAGCTTCATGACAGTTGATGACAGAATTTGCCTCTGCTGGTGTGAGGCGCTCTCATATTTTCTGTTTAGTCATAAATTCAATTTTTAGAAATGCTGGTCATGCCCCCTGAATTATTTTGCAACTCACTAATAGGTGGGGATCTATAGTTTGAAAAACACAGAAGATTTTAAGGCACTGCAGGACAATGCCCCGCCCTTCCCCACCAGAGGGTGATAGAAGGCCACAATTTCCAGAGTTCTTCCCTTCCTGCTGCTTTCATGGTACCACCTAATTGCCGATTTTCATTCCTTCTTTATCTAGTCAGCAACTACTTAAAATCTAGTGGTCTCTGACCTCAGGGAACTTAAAATCCAGTGAAGGTGATCATCATTCATTTACTCAGCCAAGCAACACTTATTAAGTTACTGATGAACCAAGCATTGGGTTAGATGTTAGCACTTCCAGTGTGTTGAATAGGTGAGTTTCCTTGATAACCAAAGATTTATCACCCTTTGAAAACACAATCTGTTCTAGTTGGAAGCAGAATCACTAAGTGTGGAATGGTTGCGTGGAAATCATCGGACGTTACCATTCATTATGCTGTAGCCAGCTTGGACAGGCATATATATACATATAGATATATACATATAGATATGTATACATATATACACATATATACATATATATACACACACATATATATATAAGCTCAAGATTAAATAAAAGGAAATATAGGGGGCACCTGGGTGGCTCAGTCAGTTAAGCATCCAACCTTGGTTCAAGTCATGATCTTGCAGTTCGTGGGTTTGAGCCCGGCATTGAGCTCTGTGCTGAGAGCTCAGAGCCTGGGACCTGCTTCGGATTCTGTGTCTCCCTCTCTCTCTCTGCCCCTCCACTGCTCACACTCTGTCTCTCTCTCTCTCTCAAAAATAAACTTTAAAAAAATTTTTTTAAAAGGAAATATAAGTTTGTGCTGCCTTTTCATAAAGAATTTTTCTTCTTTATAACATTATACTGTAGTGCCACTGATTTATAAGGAGATTACATTCTGCCCGAGTAGAATAAAAAAAAAAAAATCTGATGTTTGTTTTCATTGGAAAAGAGATCTTTATTTTGACAATGATCTTGGTCTGTTTTAAAGTATATTGGTCTGAATCGCTTGATTAAATGGCAAAGACTAGGAGGCCTTTATGAATTAGGAGTATCATTAAGGGTCCTTTAAAAAAATACACTTTAGGGGCACCTGATTGGCTCAGTTGGTTAAGAGCCTGACTCTTAACCTGGGCTCTGGTTATGAACTCTTGTGGGATTGAGCCCCAAGTCAGGATCTTGAGTAGCGCTGTCATCGCAAAACCTGCTTGGGATTCTCTCTCTCCTTCTCTCTTCCCCTCTCTCTCTTGCAAAATAAATAAATAGACTTTAAAAAATACACTTTGTAATTTACTTATTCATTTGTTAAAATTTCTGTCTCCCCTACTTGAATGTCAATTCCAGAGAGCAGGGAACATTGCCTTTTTTGTTCACTGATGCACCCCAAGTGTCTAGAACCATGGCTGGCACCTCCTAAGCACTCTTTTTGTTGTTAAACAAATTAATGAATCCTTATTAATATGCTTATGTAAAGGAAGTTATTTTAAACTTAAATCGCTTTTTTACAAACTGAGGGGAGATGACAGAGAATAATAGTTATAAAATTATTATTATTTATCTTAAGATCAAAAAGATTATAAATCACCAGGAAAGAGATTTTCTGGTCCATAAAGTCTGAACAAAGCTGCAGCAGAATGACAATGGATTAAGTAGAGGATGCTCGAGGCCACTGAGGAAAAGACCACATAGGGCCAGGGAAGGGTCAGGGAAGAGTTCTTGAAGGAGATGATTTCCATCTAAGTGGACATCTGAAGAGGAACCCCTGATGGGGTTCGACCCCTGTTGTCCAGAAGAACAGTGGGAAGCGATCATTCCAGGAAGAGCGACCAGCAGGTGCCCTTTAGTTGGCTGGTGTGTGGGAAATAATTCACTCTGGGTTGGGGGAGGGGGTAGGCAGCCGGGTAATTCTCCCAGTGGGCAGCTGGCTCTGTCCACAGCTCCTGGCCAGCCAGGACCAATTCCTTCCTTCTGAACTCTCCTCTGCAATGCCTCCCCCATTCCTAACCTCTGGCCACCTCTTTCTGGCCGGAGGGGACAACCAGCCACTCCCTGGGGTGAGGCAGCTGAGCAAAGCCTGTGTCTGCCAGAGGCCAGACTGCTAACTCGGAGGGGATTGTGTCCTCTGGCAGTGCCCCCAACACACACAACCCCCGACTGCTCATCATGTGGGCACAGAGTCAGAAGGGCTTTGCAGGAGGACAGGGATCTGGCTTTGCTCATCTACGGGCCACAGACACAGCAGTGCGAGGAGCTGCCTGGAACCTACCCCACCCCCAGCACCCCCACTCCCTCCACTGGCCACAGACTCCTGCAGACCCCAGACCCTCCTGTCTCAGGTGGCCACAGGGCTGAGGTTTGGGGTTCTGAAAGAACGTTGGTAAAACTAGAAAGAAAAGAAAGGAACCAAGTATCCCAGTGTTGTTGAGCAGTTACCTATAGGATGAAGGGAGGGCACTGGGATCACAGAGAGTATGGGCAGTTTTCTAGTTCTTTACCTGGGGGTTGTCAGATGTTCACTTTTAAAAATGGATTAGGGGCCCTTGGGTAGCTCGATAGGTTAAGCGCCGACTTCGGCTCAGGTCATGATCTCATGGTTCATGAGTTCAAGCCCCTCATCGGGCTCTGTGCTGACAGTTAGGAGCCTGGAGCCTGTTTCAGATTCTGTGTCTCCCTCTCTCTCTGTCCCTCCCCCACTCATGCTCTGTCTCTCAAGAATAAATAAACATTAAAAAATTTAAAAAAAAATAAAAATGGAATAAACTGTATATTTGTATTTTATAAATCTAGTGCCTATGTTATATTTCACAATTTATGAGAAGGTATACATTTCAAAAAGGAACACCAAACTGGGAATAAAATACTTAGGTTCTAAGAAGAACCCGTTTTCTTGAAACTTAACTAAGTGTCTGGCACTAAATGCTTTACTGTATTTGGCTGTTATTACTTCATTCTGCAAAGACTGAGGCACAGAGAGGCCAAGAAACTTAGCCAAGGTCACACAGCCAGCAGGCCATCAGAGCTGGGATTCAGACCAGGGTAAAGTATGCCTCACAGGGTGAAGCGCTTAACCAGTAGCCACCACTGTCCCCTAGGTCTGGGGGTTGTTGCTCTGACCTCACCGGCCCGCCAAAGAAAAGACGACTCACAGGGTCACAGCACTCTGCAAAGCTTACCACTGGCGCAGTTGGGAAGATTTAGCAGCCATGTGGTATGTTGGTTAAGAACACAGCCAGGCAGACACAGGGTCAAGTCTAGACTCAGGATTTATTACCTATGTGTCCTAGGACAAGTCATTTATCTCTGTTTCTTCATCTGAAAAATGACAACGCTGGAGTGCCAGCCTTGTTGCGGGGATAAATAAGTGAAACCTTATTGTACTAGGTGTGCATACAGTAGGCACACAAGAGATGGTCACCCCTGAAATAAAGACGCTCATCTTTGCTCATAGTAACTTGTCAGACAGGCACAGCAAAGTGTCACTGTCCTCACTGAACAGATGAGAAGTCTGACTCAGTTTTCAGGCCACAGAGTCTCCCCCTGGTCCCTTCCCGCCCCCGCCCTGCTGAATTCTTAGGGTCCGGAGACGGAGCCGGGATGTGGCCGCGGGGCTCGAGCTCCGCGCCCGGAGCAGGAATGTGGGGCGCCTCGGTGGTGGTGGCCAGGCAGGGGGGGGGGGGGGGGAGCTGACACAGAGGCTTTTCCGCTCCAGCTGCAGCGGCCGGCGACACAGCAAATTCCGCGACCACACCTGGCCATGCAGCTGTCCAGGCTGGACCCGGAGGAGGATTCCCCAGTCCTCTAGCCGCGGGCCCCCAAGCCGCGGCCTCAGGCAGGGATGGCGCGCCAAGGCGCAGGATCACTGGGCGCCCCCTCCCCCAGCTGGATCGCCCCTGGCCAGACCCTTCTTCCAGCTTCCCCCATCTCTTTTCGAGGGGAAAGTCCTCTCTGACACCCTCACCCAGGCGGTGAGGGGCTCCCTGGTGCGAGGGCTCTCTCTCTCTGCCCCTCCCCTGCTCTGGACTAGGGTGAGGTGCCCCCTTTCCCTAACGGGCTACGCCCTGGTCTGCTCTCCCTGCCCCCCTCACACTCCCCAACCCCCACCGGCAGGACTGGGCACAGGGCAAAGCAGAAAAGGAGGCCCTCAGGTCATCGCCCGCCCTGGGGCTGGCATGGCCTCCAAGGTCTCCAACCTGTAAGATGTGCTCCCATCTCTCAACTAACCCCTTACACACTCTTACCCGGAGAGTCTTCCCTAACCTGCCTTTTTTTTTTTTAGTTCTTCACACCCACCCAATTCCTGCCTGCTTCAGAGCCTTTGCCCAAGCCCGTCCAGTGCTTGTACTGGTGTCCCTGTCCCGACCCTGTGTCCCAGCTTCACCCCCAACTCATGTCTCTGCTTCTCCTTAATCATCACCTGTTGCTCATGTTTCAACTGGTAGAATGTCTTGAAAACTCTTAGGCCGTGACTCTTCTATACAAAGCTTAGAATCAGCTTGCCAACTTCCTCCAAAATAACTTGGAATTTTGGTTAAATGCGTCCTGAAACTAGAGGTGCCTGGGTGGTTCAGTTAGTTAAGTGCCTGACTCTTGATTTCAGCTCAGGTCATGATCTCAGGATTCGGGGCTCTGGGCTGACAGCGCGAGGCCTGCTTGGGATTCTCTTTCTCCGCCCCTTCCCCACTTATGCTTTCTATCTCTCAAAAATAAATAAGTAAACTTTTTTAAAAAGCTACATAAATTGCATAAAATAACTACGTAAAGGCTATTAAAATCATGTCCTTAAAAAAAAAAAAAAGATGCTTTTGAATCTAAAGTGTAATTTGGTGAGAACGGACAACATACTCAAGTTCACTAATAATGGCGTGATGTGCGTCACTGAAGACAGAGACACAAAACACACAGCGCCTTCCCTCAAAGCGCTTATTTGCCCATTGTCTTCCTTTTTATTGTATTTTATTTCATGAGAGAAGATCTTATTGGGCCCATTCTGCGGATGAGGAAACTGAGGCGCAGAGGAATTACATGACTTGCCTCAGGTCCTATGGTGAGGAAGTGGTCTGACTCACGAATCTGCTCACTGAATCAGTTTGGTCTATGGGTTTGGCGTGTTTGTGTGTGTCTGTTTGTGTGTTTGCACAGAGGGTGTGTTTCCATGGGCCTGGAGTGAAAAGTATCTATATTTGAATATGGATGTGCTATGGGGTTGAGTGGGAGTTTGCAGATGTGTCTGCTCTGTTGGATGGTGACTTCTGTCTGTGTTGATATTGGGGTCTTTGGTTATGTGTGTAGACTGCTGGGGATTTAGGTTGGGTGTATGGGGGAGAATGGATGTGTTGTTGGGGAGACAAGAATGGGATATTTCTGTTGGTATGTGTTTTTTCTTACGTAAGACTTTCATGTTATACTTGTTGAAAGAACTCTTTTACGTTAAACAAAGACTTTTTTAACCATATATAAGTCCAACTTTTTTTTTTAAATTTTTTTTTCAACGTTTATTTATTTTTGGGACAGAGACAGACAGAGCATGAACGGGGGAGGGGCAGAGAGAGAGGGAGACACAGAATCGGAACCAGGCTCCAGGCTCTGAGCCATCAGCCCAGAGCCTGAAGCGGGGCTCGAACTCCCGGACCGCGAGATCGTGACCTGGCTGAAGTCGGACGCTTAACCGACTGCGCCACCCAGGCGCCCCTAAGTCCAACTTTTAAAATTAAAGCATAACTTAATTTTAAGGGCTGAAATCTCAGGTATACAACTAGATGAAGTTTTACATACACACACCCTTGGATCCACCACTTGGATCAAAATAAAAGACAGGTGCAGCCCCTCAGTGGGAGCCCCCTCCTGCCCCCCTCGGTCAGTACCCCTCAGCGTAGCCTCTGTTCCGACTTCTGTTATCTTCCATTAGTGTTACCTGCTTTTGCGCAGTGTGTCAATGGAATCACACCGTGTTTCTGTTTGGGGAGGTTAACGGCTAACGTTGAACAAACTTTGGCTTGTGTGCTAACATGTATCACGCTGAATTTCTCCTAATAGCCAAATAAGGTAGTGTCTATTTATTGTTCCCATTTTATAGATGAGGAAACTAAGGTTTAGAAAGGGCTCAGAGCCAGGTCACATGTCTGAAACCACAGCTCTGCTCCTTACCCACTGCTAGACCATCTTGCCCCCTCTTGGGTAACCTGCCAAGAAGGTGACACTGCTATCGGGCTGCAGAGAGAGCAGGAGGCCGACCTGGGAGCCCAGAGGTGCTTCTGAGTGTGATTTATTTTCTAAGGCGTGAGTTTCTCTGCATCTGTCATGAGGCCTTTCCGATTCTCCTTGCTGGGCCAGGAACTACCACCGGCAGCCGAACCACCGCTGTGCTGCAGAGACAAACCATGCCACAGGGGTCGAGTCCCAGCTCCCAGACTTATTTGCTGTGTGACTGTGGGCAAGTTGCCTCCCTCTTTGAGCCTCGCATCCTCTAACTATTAAAAGGAGATTAAAATCCTCATGCATGGTTAAGGTGGTAACAGATGGAGGATGTCATTGTATAAATGACTCCTGCTGTTATGTTTTTAAAAGCCTGTTTTATTGTAAAATAAAACGAATACAGAAAGTCACACAAAACAGAGAGGGAACCCAATAAAGCAAACCACTTGTAACCACCAGTCAGACCAAGAAATAGGAACCCCTCAAATGTCTCAGCCTGATCACAGTCTGACTTTGACAGTATTTCTTTGTGTTTCTTTATAGTTTTATTGCCCAAGTACACATCCCTAAAGACTATAGGTTAGCCTTGTCCATATTAAAAAATGTGTATCTTTTAAATCTCTACTGATTCCTCCCTCGTCCCTTGCATTTTCTTAATTTATCTTTTGGAAGAATCTGGAGCATTTGACCTGAAAAGTTTTGAAGAGTCTGGATCATTGCTATTATTTTTCACATGCATTGCCCTCCTTCTAGCTTCCTCCCTCTCCTCCTTGGATTTGGAGTGATGCGGATCTGGGTTCCAGTCCAGAGTCTGCCAGTTGCCGTGTGACTTTAGACAAGTCACTTAACCTCTCTGAACCTCTTTCCTCAACTGGCAGATGAGGGACCTAGAAGCTCTCAGCCTCCTTCCTCGAACACCAGACTTCTGTCCTGCAGTCTACTCAAAAGCAACTTTACAGGGTGAGGGATCAGAGACCTGGCTCTGGAATCCAGTTTCCACTGGCACTAGCTGTGTGAACTTGGGCAAATTACTTGACCTCTCTGAGTTTTCACTTCCTAGTCTATAGAATGGGGATTCTGATACCTCACCCAAGAAACTGGAGCCCGGCTTAGATGAGATCAGGCCCCTAAAGCATTTAGTGCCCGGCACCTAGTATATGCTAATCACGGTTGACCGCTGTTGCTATTGTTGTTAGCTGCTCTTAGGGCTACGGTACATTGACCGCTTACTCTGTGTCAAGTGTCTTCAGATGTGCTAACTCATTTTATCCTCACAACAGTGCTGTGAGGCAGCCCCATTTTACAGATGAGGAAATTGGGGCACAGAAAGGTTAAGTAACTTGCCCACTGTCGCACAGATGGTAAGCCACGAACCTGGGTGTCTAGATCCAGAGCTGTGCTGGTAGCCACTGAGCCCTACTGCCTCAAATACGACTACTCTCTGGAAGAATTTCCCTTTGCTTGCCCAAGCCCGGAGAGAATTCCGACAGGGAGGAGGGTGACGTAGTAGCTGAATCCAGCTGGTAAAATCCAGAGGTGAGAAGGTGTTCTTACCCTAAAATGAGATCCCGGCCCAGGACATTAATCTGGGCCATCCCTGGTTATTTCCTGCCCCATCCCTACCGTTTTGATCTACTGAAAACCTGCCGAAGGGGGCGCAGGAACAGGTTCAGACCAGGAGGACAGCAGAGACGTTCCCACCTGGTGGAGTGGCCTGGGGGTGTTGCTGTGTGTTTGCCCGGTGCAATTTTCTGGGTTTCTGTGGATGTGTGAATGTGTGTGGTAGGAGATGATGCTTTTGTATGTGGAGCTGTCTGTCTGTGTCTCTGTGCGGAGGCAGCGTGGCCAGCCTGCCTGGTCACCTGACCCATCTGTGCCACCCACTGGATGTGTGACCCCAGGCAAGTGACTCACCTCTTTGTGACTTAGCTGCCATGTGCATATAAAAGTGGATATGATGACAATATTAGTACCTACCTGATAGAGTTTTTCTGAAGATTCAATGAGCTCATCCAAGTAAGTGCTTAAAATAGTGCCGAGCACTGAGATAGGAGCAAGTATGGATGGCTTATATGTTATCACAGGATTAAATGTGTAAAGGGTGGGTTCCTGTATATTTATACAAGGGCACCCTAGGGGGCACAGTAGAAAGGATCTAAGGGGATGGGGAATTGAGCCGTCTCTGTGGTTTGTAGGAGGAGGATGCGCTTGCGGGAGTGTGTATATGCAGGTGCGTGTGGTGTGTGCCCAGGGGAGGCATGTGCATTCTGTAAACGTGTGAGGATGTTCACTGCAGAGTCCCCTTTACCACACAAATAAGCTCCCGGCCCTAGGACAAGTCCCCGAGGCTCTGTGTGCCTCAGTCTCCCCAGCTGTGCCATGGGTGGGGTTACTGCCTCAAAGGCTGCTGTGAAAACCAGTGAACCGTGGATGTGAAGCTCCACTTGTGTGCAAGCCATAGAAGAAGGTCCGTTGAGCGTGCTGACAGAGGGGGGCATAATCGTTGGCACTCCTTGGTCTGTAAGGGCCAAGGCTGTTTGCGTGTGCCTACCCTGGGCTGCAGAGTTCCCCCTGGGTGCTGTGGGTCCCAGCCTGCCATAGGCGGGTAAGCCCTCAGTCCAGCTTTTTTCATGGGACATCTGAGGCCCAGAGAAGGATAGGACCTTACCTCAGGACACACAGCACTCTGGAGGCAGAGATGGGGCTAGATTGGAGCCCAGCCCCCTTGTCTTTCTGGCACGGTGGTGAAAGCCTGTCCAAGACAGGGCCAGCACCCCCAGCCCTCACTGCCTCGGCCTGCCCCACCTCCCCCAGCGTCCAGCAGGCAGCCACTCCGGCAGGAAGATGTGTGCTTTGGCAGCAGGCATGGTCTGGGCCGGGAGGCTGAGGCTGGGTGGCTGCCGAGGGCGGGAATGCCATGTGTCTGGGGAGAACCCCAGCCCCCAGCGCTCCATTGCCACCTGGCTCAGCTGGGGACCCAACACTGAGTTCTGGGGATTCTCAGAGGTCACTGGAAGAGGAGGCTGAAGGCTTACAAATGCTTCGACTTTGGGTGTTTTTATAGAACCTCTTTCCTGTAAGTCTACTGTCTCCATTACAAAAGTATTGCTTGTTATTTGTGAAGAATACAAGTAATCAGAGAGGAGAAATTAAACTCCTGTCTTAACCTAGAAATACAGCAACTCAAAGACCAAAGGGGCTTTGACAACACACACGTGCACATGCCTGTATAGACATCTGCATGCTGGTGCATGTGTCTGTGCAAGCACACACACACACGCATACGTGCGCGCACACACATACACACACGCACACGCACAGAGCACACGCTGTGTACCGGCATAGTTCTGAGCGCTCCACAATGTTAATTTGTTTTATCTTCACAACAGTGCTAGAAGGCAGGTACCATTATTACTCCCATTTTACAGACGAGGCACAGAATGACTGAGTAACTTGCTCAAGGACACCTAGTTAGAGAGCGAAATAATGGGGATTTGAACCCAGATCCATCGCTTAATTCATTAGGCTGCATGGTGCTCCGTTCGAGTGGCATGCTAGTGAACATCCTCCTGGGCTCTTTCTCTGGGCTTCGATGTTGGTTTGGTTTAAAAAAATAGCATCCTTAGAAACAAACAAAGAAACCCAGAAAATGGCATCCTTTTTACATACTAACAGGGCTCTGGGGTCAGATTTGGATTTGAATCCTGTCTCTATTGCAGACGGCTGGCTTGGCTTTGGGCTCGTCCCTTCATCTCTTGGGCTCAGTTTCTTCACCTGTTAAATGGGGAGCTATAGTATCTGCTTCTGAGGGTTGGCTGAACTTGTGTGTGTAAAGCACTCAGCCCAGGCCTGGCATATAGTAGGTGCTCATTAGATGGGACCAAGTTAATTGCCTACTCTGAGGCTGGACGGCTTCGTAGGGAAAACAGTCAAAGAATACTCTCCCAAAGCAAGGTGGCCTTAATGTTGGGGTCTGGAAGGCAGAGAAAAGCCTCTGTCTCTGGGGTTTCCAAGGTAGGAGTGCTATTTCCTCCTGGAGTCCCTGCCATTGTCACATCCCTACCCCAACCAGCAGCTCAGCCCAGCCCTGCACACCCCAGGTGGAAGCAGGAAGAGCAGAGGCGCCAGAGGGCGGGAGAGGAAAGCCCACAAACGGGCAGGCGGAGCCTCGGTCCAAGCCTGGCCTGGCTGGAAGGGGAGGGGGCTGTGGGGCCCGGACGTCAGATGCCATCAGCTCCCAGGGGACCGTTAAAGTCGCCGCGCTGCCAGGCGGGCCAGGGTGTCTGCAGAGGTCCCTGCCTCCTCGACGCCCGCTGCAACCCGCCTGGGCTGCCCGGCCTGGGTACGCGCCCCTGGGAAGCCTGCTGCGTGGTCGCCCGCACGCATGCCTCTCTCTGGCTGTCTTCTCTTTAACTGTTTTCTCCCGCGTCTTCTCTGTTCTTCTTTCCCCTGTCAGAATTTCTCCCTCTGCTTCTGTCTCTCCCATGCTCTTTCTCTTTTTCCCCGTCACTGTCTCCCATTCTCTCCTTATCTTTCCACCTTCCAATTTCCTTCACCCCTGTTCTCTGTCTTTTTTTCAGACGGCTCTTGGGTCTCTTCTCGTTTTTCTTCCTCTCTGCTTCTCTCTTTCTCTGCCTCATCCTCCTCCATCTCCTCTGCCACCCGATTCTTCCTGTGTCTCACTCTCAACCCCCAAAACACAGCAATTCAGGGATGACAGGGCCTGGCAGTATGCCCCGGGGAAGGTTGGCCCTGCCCTCTGAGGGCATCGATGGAGCCCACTGGGAGCAGGATTGGTGAAGAGGGTGTCCGGGCTGGAGAGGACAGGTGTCTGACTCCTGGGCTCGTGGGATGGGACCCTGGCTGTGATGCCAGCTCCATCTGTGTCACACGGCCTGATCAGGATTAGCTGCTGTCCGGGCATGTCCCTCCATCGCCCGATCCACTGAGTCCACTGGGGTGGGAAGGACAGGGTGTGGGGGCATCAGGACTAGAGCTGAGTCAGGAGATCTTTGCCAAGTTCCCAGGGGTTAGTTAGCACCCTCGGGGTGGCAGTGTTGGAGAACGCTCAGGGTTTGGTGCCCTCACGCCCACCCCCTCCAGGCAGCCGGCGCTGACTGCACGAGGTGACGCGTGACCCTTCCAGCCAGCTATGCCCCTGCTGCCCAGCACCGTGGGCCTGGCAGGCCTGCTCTTCTGGGCAGGCCAGGCAGTGAACGCCTTGATGCCCAATGCCACCCTGGCACTGGCCCGGACCGAGGGCACAGCCGTGTGGCCCCTGAGTGGCCTGGGGGTGCCCCGGTACCGGCGGAAGCGCCACATCTCTGCCCGGGACATGAGTGCCTTATTGGATTATCACAACCACATCCGGGCCAGTGTGCACCCACCTGCGGCCAACATGGAGTATATGGTGAGTTCCCGTGCCTTCCCCTGTGCCCTTTCCAGCAAATGTCAGTCAACTCATCGTGTTCTGGAAGGGCTGGACCACTTGCCAGCCTGGCCCCACTAGCCAGTATCTCGGTGTCTGGGTCCTGTGCAAAGGGCAGGAATTACTCTCCCCATTTGATAGATGAGGACACTAAGGCCATGCGCACAGGTTGTCTTGGGAAGTGGGGTCAGCAGACTGCTGTTTATGGGGCATCTACTGTGTGCCTGCACCTCACCTACACATAACCCTGAGGGTTCTCCTCTGCCTTCGATGTGGAGATTGCAGTCTCCTTTATCCAAATAAACCAAGAGGCAGAGATTTGCCAAAGGTCATCTGGTTGGGATTCTAACCCAGGTCAGCCTGCTGCGAAAGGTTGTGGTCTTAACCAACACAATACCTTGCCCAAGGATTTTGGCTCCCTGCTGGGGTCTGCAGGGGGTGGGTGGCTGGAGAGGTCCATGCTATTGTCTCTTTGCGGTAGGGGTCTGATGGACACTCACAGACTGTACTCAGCAGGCCTGTGGGGGGAGAGTTTGGAGCAGCGGGGACTGGTACCTGGGGTCTCAAGCTGAAGAAAACTGGCAGCTGAGCGGCTGAAGAAGCTGAGAGATATTCCCTTAAGGAGGCAGGACCAGTGGCTGTCACCCCAGCCCCACAGAAGCCAGACTCTCAGAGTGGAGGAGGGGGACTTTCTCTTTATCACAGTCCCTCCCCCAGGACCTTTGTCTCAAACCAGCCTGGAGAGATAGGCTTCTAGCCCACCCACAGATTTCTTTACAGAAAGAGATGGCCAGTCTCCCCGCTCCAAGACAAACATGTTCTTCTCAACAGCCTGCAAATCCCTATGCTTTTGCAATGTGTCCATTCACTTAGGTAGTAACCGCTGCTCAGAGGTAGGCAGTACGCTAAGCCTCATGGAGATGCTGAGAACAGGATGGAAAAGGTGTCTTCCCTCATGGGGATGATAGAAAACAAACATCCACAACATAACAAATGGGTAATACAATGTCAAGTAGGCATAAGGTGTTGGGGAAGGGCGGGGATAGGAACCAGAACGGCAAGCAGCTAGAGGTGGGGGAGTCATTTATTTGTTCATTGACTGACTCATTCATTTATTAGCACAGGGGCTGGCACACGGAAGGTCCTCCATTTTTCAAACAATGACCCATTTATTGTGCACCAGCGTGTGTGTAAGGCACTCATCCCAACGAGTGTTTAATTGTTGCATGCGTGGTGGAACAGAGAGAGTGAAACAGCTCACCATGGACCCCAGCAGGGTCAATGAATGTGGGTTTGATGTTAGCATGCTCTTTCCCTCATTTTACTCCTCTGGTGCACGAAGGAAACACTCCTCTGCATTCCCTAAGAGTGCCAGTTGGACAACCCTGGAAACATGTTTGGACCCCTCTCTTGCTATCCCTGTGGCTTCTTCACTAGCTGCCTTCTGCCCGCAGGACAGGCATCTGGCTAAGCATCCTTTGCCCAAGGAATCCTTTCTCTCCCACAGCCTCCCCAAAAGTTCCCGTCGCCTGTTTCACATGCTCACACCCACCGGGATCGTAATGATTGTTTAATGTCTCATTTCCTTGCTAGACTGTCAGTTCTGGGTGCCTAGAAATATTGTTCAGTATTTGCTGAGTGAACAAATATGATGAATGAATGAATAGTATCTCAGAATCCTAGGAAGTCAGAGTGGAAGGAAACTGGTATTTTTCTAAAAAAGTGGTCCTTTTTCAAGTTATAAAACTTGCGGCAGTCACACATTGGAAAATTATGAAGCTGTTGGGAGGGAGGAGGGGGTTATTCTTTATGTGTTGATGTGGAATAGCCACTAAGATAACCTGTTTGGTTGAGCAAAAGCAGCCAGGAACCTGATAGAAGGTCTGGTTAGCTGCCATTTGTCAACAAAATGTATAACTTTTATATTAAATACAATTATATATTTATATACACTTATATAATTATATATACTTATATAATTATATGTATTATATATAATCATATATTTTACATATACTTATATAATTATATGTATGCATGTATATTCATGTATATTTACTTGTACAGGTATAGAGTGTTTCTGGAGGAGGATGCCTCTGTGGGGCAGGATAGGTGGGGGAGGAAGTCGAGGATTAAGATGAGAAACTTTCGGGGCGCCTGGGTGGCTCAGTCAGTTAAGCATCCGACTTCAGCTCAGGTCACGATCTCACGGTCCATGAGTTCGAGCCCTGCATCGGGCTCTGTGCTGACCGCTCAGAGCCTGGAGCCTGTTTCAGATTCTGTGTCTCCCTCTCTCTCTGACCCTCCCCCCTTCATGCTCTGTCTCTCTCTGTCTCAAAAATAAATAAATGTTAAAAAATAAAAATTAAAAAAAAAAGATGAAAAACTTTCTACTTTTCCTCCTTTAGGCATCTCACATATTAAATTTGTGCGTGTTTTCACTATTCAGGAAAAAAAAAACCTTTTGAACTCAAAATGCTTAATGTTAAAATAAACACATTTTAAAAATACAATAAATAAAATAATAAACCAGTTCCTTCCCCATCACCCTGGGCTCAGTCACTTCCAGGGACTGCTAGGAACTCCCGCACAAACACCACAGAGCCCGCTCAGAGCCGAGAGCCCCCAGCCTGAAGTCCAGAGGCGGGAGTGGGGGTGGGTACCAGACGAGGAGTGGGAGGTCAGGGTGGATCTTGGCTCTGGTGTGGACTTGCTGTTGACCTTGACGTCATAGGCCTTCTCTGACTCTTAGTTTTCTGATTTGTCCAGTGGATTTGGCGCAGGGTTCCAAGCTGATGGAGGAGAAACAGGACCAGGACAATGCCCATCTCAGGACACCGCTGGGATAGCGGTTCCCCCTCCTCCCTGCCCACGCCGGTGCCCCGGCCCCAGGGAAGTTCATGACATTTCTTTCCCCAGGTCTGGGACGAGCGGCTGGCCAGGTCTGCCGAGGCCTGGGCCACCCAGTGCATCTGGGCCCACGGGCCCTCACAGCTGATGAGACACGTGGGCCAGAACCTGTCCATCCATTCTGGCCGGTGAGTGACCTTTTTCCCTTCGTCCTCTCGGTCACTCGATGAGGTCACGGGGCACGGTGGTGGCGGCAGGGTAGCTCCTCCATTCCCCAGCCAGTGTACCTTCCATCTGCTCTGCCTCCCCAGGTACCGCTCGGTGGTGGACCTCGTCAAGTCTTGGTCTGAGGAGAAGCGGCATTACTCGTTTCCGGCCCCCAGGGACTGTCGCCCACATTGCCCCTGGCACTGCAGCGGCCCTGTCTGCTCCCACTATACCCAGGTACCCCTTTGTTGGGAGGAAGGGCCGAGGGAGAACAAATCCTGGGAGCCTAGAAGAAGAAGAATGTGGTGGGACAGAAATTAGAAATAGACCAGAGGGGGTGCCTGGGTGGCTCAGGTGGTTAAGCGTCTGACTTCAGCTCAGGTCATGATCTCTGGGTTCGTGAGTTCGAGCCCCCGTGTTGGGCTCTGTGCTGACAGCTTGGAGCCTGGAGCCTGCTTCAGATTCTGCCTCCCTCTCTCTCTGCTCCTTGCCTGCTTGTATTCTCTCCCTCAAAAATAAATAAATAAACATGAAAAAAATAAATAAATAGAACAGAGGCTCTATGGACTTCCTCTCACACAATAAGCATATTCCTGGAAGGTTGTGTGTATGTTGAACTGAGCTAATTGCATCTTGCGTTGAGTGTCTTGTGTGGGTCCGACCAGATTGTTTGACCCCCAAAATGGAGATGTGTGGTCTGACGAGTTCAAGATTGCTTTAGAATTCAATAGGTCCAAACACTTTCTAGTATATTCTAAGAACCCCACTATCTTAAAAAAGTGGTAAAATAAAATGACAAAATTGTAGTATATTTTGAGTGCTAATATTGAATATGTTACCACTTGTTACACATAAAAATATAATGCCATGTAATGTAGGAAATGGGACCGAAAATTCCCATCACAGGACCAATATTTTCTTTTTCTTCTTTTTTCTTTTCTTTTCTTTTTGAGAGAGAGAGAAAGAGAGGGAGAGAGAGAGTATGCATGAGTGGGGAAGAAGGGCAGAGGGAGAGAGAGAAAGAATCTTAAGCACTGAGTGTGGAGCCTGACTTGGGGCTTGATCCCACAACCCTGGGGTCATGCCCTGAGCTGGAATCATGAGTCAGACGTTCAACTGACTGAGCCACCCAGGTGCCCCAGGACCCATATTTTCTTTCAGTCTGTCTATCTCTCTGTGACTCATTTGGAATTAATGTCAAAACTCTACATTGGAGACCCTCTAGGAAATATGAGGCCTAGACAATGTCCTTCCTGATATCCCAGAGGACATTATTGCCTTCACTTTACCAAAGAAACTGAGGTGCGGAGTGGTGAAATGACTTGGTCAAAGCCACACACTAGTGATGCTGAGATTCTGATCCAAGGCTGTTTAACTCTAAAGTTTGTGTTTTAACTCTAACACAATAATGATTTTCAAGCGGCAGTTACTAGGAAACAAAGAAAGAAAGAATATTAATAGAACAGTATAGAAAATATTAGCATATGTCACACATGAAAATATTAAATATGGGTTCACAAAACTTGTGTTCCAGCTGTGTGTGTGTGTGTGTGTGTGTGTGTGTGTGTATTTTGTGCACTAACAATTGGAAATTCATTCCTTACTGTTGGTTGTAGTAAAAAAACAAAAACCTTGAGAAACATTATAGCACAATGTGTCTCCAGGAACAGGAGGCAGATGGCTTCCCCAGAAAGACCTCACGTAATGCCCACACCCTGAACCACAGCCAGGAGCCTCCCCGTGCCAAGGGGCCTGGGCCCCCCTGAGTTCTTCTCTAAGCCTCCCCTGTCATTGTCCTTCCTCAGATGGTGTGGGCATCCTCCAATCGGCTGGGCTGTGCCCTCCACACCTGTGGCAGCATCAACGTCTGGGGCAACACCTGGCATCAGGCAGTGTACCTGGTCTGCAACTATGCCATTAAGTAAGTGCAGCCCCCAGGCAGGGGACCGTGGGGCACAGGGGTGGACCCTGAAGGTGGAATGGGCAGAATTCAAAGAAACCTCAATACCATACAACTTGGTAGTTTTAGAGTCAATTGATAATTCTTTTTCTTTACCCAAATTGCAAAAGTGATTGGGAGACAGAGGACCAAGTCAGGTGGATAGGCAGCCGCGCTGATGAAGTCAATAGCAGAGAAAGTGGTTGAGATGTGCCAGGCAAGCAAGCTTGCAAATAGCTCACTCTCAAATTGGACCTGCACACCGATTGACTGGGGACACCTGACAACCGCAGTCCTCTTCCAGTAAGTGCATTGCTGGCCCCTCCAAGCTCGTCACAGGAACAGAGCAACTGAGAACACACGCTCCCTGCAGCCAGGCAGATCCCAAGGGAAAGAAAGGAAGGCTAGAACGAGCACACTCAGTTCCTTCCTCCAGACTCTCCAATCAGCTTGGTGGGAGGGAGGTCACGAGTGGCCTTCGTATGTAAGCCTCTTGGAAACATGGAGAAAGAGGAATGGAATTTACAGCCGACTTACACTATACAAATTTGCCAACATTCTAGACTCTCATATAAAAACAAGAACAGGGGCACCTGGGTGGCTCAGTTGGTTAAGCATCTGACTTTGGCTCAGGTCCTGATCTCATGGCTTGTGAGTTTGAGCCCTGAGTCAGGCTCTGTGCTCACAGCTCGGAGCCTGAAGCCTGGTTCCGATTCTGTGTCTCCTTCCCTCTCTGCCCTCCCCGGCTCATGCTCTGTCTCTCTCTCTTTCAAAAAACTAAGTAAACATTAACTAACTAAATAAATAAATAAAAACAAGAACAAATTCTAAGTAAACATAATATTTAGAATTTCAAAATCACATGCTGATAATCACCTTTTACTCTCAAGTAGTCCTTAGCCATTTACAAAATATTTTCATCTCATTATCTCATTGAAGAGATGAAAGAGAAAGAAGGAAGAAAAAATGAGAGTGATACTGGGAAACTTTTTTCCTTTTTTAAAAGAGTAAGAAATTGAGGATCAGGGAGGTTAAGTAACTTACAAAAGTCACAAAGCCAGGAGGTAGCAAAGCTGTTTGAAACACAAGTCTTGATTTCAAGTCCTATGTTCTTTTTTGTTTTTCAGTTTATTTTTGAGAGAGAGAGAGAACAAGCTGCAGAGAGATAGAGACAGAATCCCAAGCACGCTCCATGCTCTCCAAGCACAGAGCCCAAAGCAGGGCTCAAACTCACACAACATGATATCATGACCTGAGCCGAAATCAAGTCGGAAGCCCAACCAACTGGGCTACCCAGGTGCTCCTCAAGTCCTATGTTCTGTCTACTACATTATTATGATATTCTGGAAGTCATTGGTAGCCTGAACACAAATTCTCAAGCCCTTTACCTGTTAATGGTGACATCTATTAACAAAGTATCAGCCCAGCTTTATCAGACACAAAAACACAAAGCAAATTTCGTTACAAATGGCTTAAGGGGCTGTTCCAATTTGCTGATACATCAAACTTTTGCAGCATTAACAGCATAATTGTTAAGATTTTTATTATCTGGAGTCAAGACTGTCAGGGTTCAAATTTGTGATTTCACTTCACTTCTCCATGCCTGTTTCTCCACTTGCAAAATGAGAATAAAATAGTACCTACTCGTTATTACTGAGAGAAGTAAATGATTTGACCCAGGTAACACCCCCGGGCTCATGATAATGTCAGAATATATGTTGATGCTTACTGCTGCGACCACGTCTGGGTTTAATGTCCAGCTCTACCATGTGCATATGAGGACTTTGGAGAAGGCATTTCATCTCTACAGGCCTCACTCTCCTCTTTTAAAAGAGGGCTAATCCTGGGGGCAGTTGGGTAGCTCAGTTGATTGAGAGTCTGACTTCAGCTCAGGTCATGCTCTCACATCTCATGAGCTTGAGCCCCGCATTGGGCTCTCCACTCTCGTCGCAGAGTCTGCTTTGAATCCTCTGTCTCCCTGTCTCTCTCTCTCTCTCTCTCTGCCCCTAAATAAAATAAGACTAATCCTACTTACCTCACAGAGCATCACAGCACATAGTTGCCCACAGTACATGCTTAGTAAATGGTGGCCACGATTATAACTAGGTTATAAACTCTTCGAAATAGACCTAATTCATTTCTATATCCTTTTACTACAATGATTTCAACCCCCTTTTTTATTTTTTTTATTTTTTATTTTTTTTTCAACGTTTTATTTATTTTTGGGACAGAGAGAGACAGAGCATGAATGGGGGAGAGGCAGAGAGAGAGGGAGACACAGAATCGGAAACAGGCTCCAGGCTCCGAGCCATCAGCCCAGAGCCTGATGCGGGGCTCGAACTCCCGGACCGCGAGATCGTGACCTGGCTGAAGTCGGACGCTTAACCGACTGCGCCACCCAGGCGTCCCTCACCCCCCTTTTTTAAAAGCAGAACTTTTTCCCCAGTGGTTAAATTAAATAAAAAAAAAAAGAATGACTTTTGTTCCATCACCCCCAGGTGTCCCCACCGCCCCCCCCCACACCGCCCCCAAACTTCCAGAAGCACCTTTTGGAAACTATGGACTCACAGCATCTGGCTCAAGTCTTGGTGCCCTATAGCTGCTCCTGAAGTGTTTGTTGAATGAATAAGTGAGTGAACTCCATATAAAACCAGAAATGCATACTTTTCTAAGCACTTTGGCTGACTTTATTTACAGTTGTTAACCAGCACTTTTGGAGATAAAAGGTATCCTTTCTGCCCACAATGAGTATTCATATGAAGTGCGAGAAAATAAGGCAAAGTTAACAGTGGCGAGATGATGAGGCAGTCATGAGCAAGAGCTAGGGAATGATTTTAGGCCTTGAGAAGAGGAGGGAGAAAAAGAAAAATCTGTGGGCTGGGATGGGGAAGAGCGGGTATGTAAGTTAGATCTGTTGGAGCAGTCTGCAACACCTGCCCAAAAGCTGCACATGTGCTTCTGTGAGCTGGGGGTCAGCCAACTATGGCTCATGGCCAAAATCTTGCGTGCTGCTAGTTTTTATAAATAAAGGTTTATTGAAACACAGCCACACCATTTGTTTACATATTATCCAGGGCTGGTTTCAATGCAGTAGAGATAGACGGCCCACAAACCCTAACATATTTACTATCTGGCCCTTTACATGAAAAAAATTGCCAACCCTGGGGCACCTGGGTGGGTCAGTTGGTTAAGTGTTTGACTCTTGATTTCAGCTCAGGTCATGATCTCACAGTCATGAGATCAAGCCCCACATGGAGCTCTGCACTGACAAGGCAGAGCCTGCTTGGGATTCTCTCTCCCTCTACCACTTCCCGGCTCATGCATGCCCACATGCGCGCATTCTCTCTCTTTCTCAAAATAAATAAACATTAAAAAAAAAATTGTCGACCCCTGCACAGGCAATGGGAAGCCACTAAAAGTTTTTGAGCAGGAGAAAGTGATGAAAGTGGTTTGTTTGTTTTTAACAGCTTTATTGAGATACAATTCACATACCATACAACTCACCCATTTGAAGTGTACAATTCAATGGGCTTTGGTATATTGTTACATTATTAATTTTTAAAAAATATGTGTAACATAAGATTTGCCATTTACCATTTATCATTTTTAAGCATACAGCTCAGTGGCATTAGTTACATTCACAATGCTGTGCAACCATAACCATTATCTGCTTCCCAAACTTTTTCATCATCCCAAAGAGAAATTCTGTAAACACTGAACAATCAACTCCCTATCCCACTTCCTCCAAAAGGCCATCATGGTCTCTTGAAAGGACTAACTCAGGAGCAGGTAGGATGGATTTGGGATCCGGCTGTTGAAGAAACGGACAGCAGTGGCCATGATGAGGCTTCAAGGGCATGTGCCCCCATGATTGAATTATACTCGTCATCTGATTATTCTAGCTTCTATTTGCACAGCACTTTTGAAGGTCATAAAGTGTTCACACATTTTTGCAGATACCATTTTATTTATTTATTCATTCATTCATTCATTTTGAGAGAGAAGGAGGGGCGGGGAGGCGCAGAGAGAGAGAGAGAGAGAAAAATCTCATGCAGGCACTGTCAGTGCAGAGCCTGACGCAGGGCTTGATCTCACCATGGCGAGATCCTGACCTGACCCGAAATCAAGAGTCGGACACTCAACTGACTGAGCCACCCGGGTGCCCCTCATTTCTTTATTTTATTCAGAAGAAATGAGGTGGTTTATTCTGTTACCAGCTGGGCAGAATCCCGGACCAGAACTCAGAGCTGCCTGAGTCAGGAATGGGAGGTGGGGTGGAGGAAATAAGAAACCCAACACTTACTGAAGAGTCGCTTATTCGCCAGGCATGGTGTTGGGTGCATGCACACAGGGCTCCCTTATTTGATCTTCGCTGCATCCCAGTGAGAGAGAGGAGTCTTCTCTTGGTTTTATAGATGAAGAGACCAAGGCTTACAGACGTGACTTGCCCAAGGTCACATAGCCAGTCAGTGGCGGTGCTGGGATTTGGAAACCTGTGTGAACATTGCTCACATAACTCTCTGTCCCCATCTCCTTGGGACCTTTTCTCTTCCAGGGGCAACTGGATCGGCGAGGCACCATACAAGATGGGGCGGCCGTGTTCTGCCTGTCCCCCAAGTTACCAAGGCACCTGCAGTAGCAACATGTGTTTCTCTGGACTCAAATCCAATAAGCTTCTGTGGTTCTAAATTTCCCCCAGGCCCTGGCGGTGCCTCTGGCCTCCTCCAGAGGATCGCTTCCAAAAGACCAGGTCAAAGAATAATTGTTTTTTTAAAGGACATAATTGGGTTCACTCCTCTGATCTGAATTTTCCCTCCTGACTCCTTCCATTCCCAAAATGTCCAGCATGTGCCTGAAGAAAACAACCTTTTCTTTCTTCCTTCCCTTCTTCCTTCCTTTCTTTTTCTTTCTTTCTTTCTTTCTTTCTTTCTTTCTTTCTTACAGCTTTCTTCTCTCCAACTTCTGGGAAAGAGGCCCATATCTTTCATTGACTCAGTGCTCAGAGAGCCAGGGCTAGATGGGGCTGCCTGGCTAACTCTCAGGTCCCAAACCCACAGGTCTTTGTCCATCCAGTGAAGAGTATTTCTGAAACGATCTTTCGCCTGAAACCCACTTTCATTCACTCAATAACAGCCAAACTTTGAGGATTTGTGGTTCACTCCCATTGCGTGTTACTGGAGCCACCTGTCAAGCTCCTCTTTTACAGATGGATACACTGAGGCTCAGAGGAGGGTGTGACCTACTGATGGCTTCACACTTTGTCTGCAAGGGCACCCAGCTGGGAGCTCAGGTCCTGACATGCCCTACAGGCTGTCTGACTCCTTTGTGAGTGCCCAGATGGAGTGCAAAACCAAAGCTCAGCCCATGCCGCCTGAGAGAATTGTCTTCTTCTGAGCCTGTCTTTTTCTCTACCACTCCACATGTTGGTCTGTCTCTCTCTCTCTCTCTCTCCCCCACATCCCATAGAGCCTCATTCTCATTCCCATAAACCATTTCCCCTCTCCCCGCCCCACTCCACCCAGATATCATAACACACAAAAGTCCTTTTGTTTCCAGAGATAGTAAAATCTCCCCCACAGACCTTGCCCTCCAGCTGGGGACCACTCCCTGCCTGACCAGAGAACACTCCATTCAAAGACCTGGATGGAAAAACAGCCCCTTTCCCTAGACTCCTTACATCGTGCTGAATGGAGTGAGTTTTCTTCCCACTGGTCATTCCCACCTAGGCCACGACCTGTGCATGCCAACACCTCTCCACCCTCTGTCCCAGGCCCCCAGTAAAGTCCTTTGAGATCTGATGTGGTGGTTCTTTCTCGTTCCTCCTTCTCTTAGGTCTCAGAAGGGGTCAAAAAAGGAAGGAAGGGAATTGAGGAGGGGGAGATGGAGTGAGGGTAAAACCAGCTCCAGAGGAAGACCAGAAGAGGGGGCTAACGGCCCCTCAGCCCCTGTTTTGTGCCAGGCACGACGAATAGATCAGCATGCAACTGCATGTGTATGTATTACTGTTCCATTTTACTGGTGGGAAAAGTGAGGCTTGGGATGAGTGCCCATTTCCAAATGCGGGAAACAGGTGAAGGGAAACAAGTAGACTGCTGTGAGTTTATTATTCGCAGATTATATCCTTCCTACTTTTTTTTTTTTTGGATGGAGTATTTTCATTTGTAAAACAGTGGTGATGATAAATGTTAGTTTTTTAAAAAAAATATTGGGGTGCCTGGGTGGCTCAGTCAGTTAAGCACCCGACTCTTGGTTTCAGCTCAGGTCATGATCTCACGGTTCATGAGTTCGAGTCCCGCATCGGGCTTTGTGCTGACAGTGTGAAACCTGTTTGGGATTCTCTCTCTCTCTCTCTCTCTCTCTCTCTCTGCCTCTCCCCCATTTGTGCTGTGTCTGTCTCTCTCAAAGAAATAAATAAACTTAAAAAAATTATTAACGTCCTTATGTTGGGGGGAAAAGGCTTGCCACCCTATGCCAATTTCCCAAAATGTTCTGGAAATTTAAGTGCCATGAGATCCCCTGAATTAAAAGGTATGCACAAGGTCATATAGCTAGTAGGGAGCAGACGTAGGATTTGAATTCAGCTTCATCTGCTCTCAAAGCCTGTGTTGTTTTGACATTGCCTTCCTGTGTCCCAAGTACCAGAAGAATGGCAAGGACAATCACTGGCATCTATGAACTGTTTAGTACACTCTCAATCTCATTGAATTATCACAGCTATCTTAAGTGATAAGCGCTGTTCCCATCTGCCCTTTACAGACATAAAAACTGAGGCTAAAGAAGCTGGATTTGAATATGTTCTATGTGACTCAAAACCCCAATGCCTTAACCCATTTGCTCTCTGCTTCTCAGCTAAGAAGGGAGAAACTCAGAGACTGGACAAAGGTAGGGACGATTAAGCAAAAAGTGACATTGTAGGGACGGGAATTCCAGGTGACCTCCCGGGCTTCCCTCTCATGAAACTGCCCTTGAGCAGAGCCCACGCTGACCAAGAAATGAGCAGGTTGGGCTTGCTGATGCTAGCCAAGCCCTGGACCCTGCAGACCCAGGGTGAGGGCTCAGGGTGAGAGGAGTTGCCATAGCATCCTGGTTTGTTGCTTTGCTGTTCCCACTGAAGGGCAAGAGTGCTTCCCACTTTCTCCTGCAAGAAATCTGCAAGAACATTGAAACCTCTGTAGTATTTTACTTTTTGAAGATTTTCATACCCCAACCTCATTTGGTTGTTCATTCACCAGCTGAGAGTGTTAACAGCATAGACTCTGGAGCTGGATTGCCTAGGTTCAAATTTAACTTCAGGGCTAAGTGTGCTTGGGTAGGTTATTGTGAGCTCTCAGTGCCCATCTCATCTGTAAATGGGGACACTAATAGTATCTGCCGCATGAGGTCCTTCAAAACATTAAATGAATGAATACATGGACAGCACTTAGAACAGTGTTTGGTATATAGTAAGTACTATAAAAGTGTCAGCTCTGAGCACAGTGGTCACTAATATACAGATCAAGGTGGACAAACTATGGCTCACAAGCCATATCCGGCCCACTGCCTGTTTTTATAAATAAAGTTTTATTAGAACACAACCAAGCTCATTTGTTTTTATATTGTCTATGGCTGATTTCATGCTCCCACAGCAGACAGGAGTAGTTGCAAGAGACCACATATCTAAAACTCAAAATATTTACTCTCTGGCCCTTTATAGAAAATGTTTATTGACCCCTGAGATCTATAATGTTCCCAGGCTCCTAGAGCTTGTAATTCCAGTGTGACAGGGAGGCATTAAACAGAAGATGAATACAAATACTTTATTGTAACGGAAGTAAGTGCCATCTGGGAGAAGAACAGGGAATTACAGGCTCCCATAAGGACAAGGGGGCAGGAAGCTAGGGGAGAGAGCACAGGGCTTTGTCAGGTTCTAAAAGACGCCCGCTGGGTGAGAGGGAAAGGGAGTGAAGTGATCCTGGGAAGAGAGGCAGGGGCCAAGTCAGGCACAACCTTGGAGCTTCACTCAAGGACAAGGGGGAGGCACCACAAGATTGTCATTTGCATTTGAAAAGATAATTCTGGCTGCATTCAAGGGGAATAGACTTGACAGGGTCAGAATGGATCCTGGGATCTGGGTGAAAGGCTATTTCAGTCATTCAGGTGAGAAATGAGGATGACTCCTACCAAGAGGATGGCACTGGAGACAAGGAGAAGTGGATGCCTTGGTGAGATGTTTAAGTGGAATGCAGGGGGATTCTGTAGTGGTTGGGTGCGGGTGTGAAGAAAGCGGAGTAGAGAAGGGTGCCATTTTATCAAGACGGGGAATTTAGGGGAAGGAGCTTCGATGGAAGTGAAGACCAGGAGTGCAATGATAGGGGAATATCATATTTGAGATTGCGAAACATACCAGTGGAGATACCTAGGAGATAGATGAGGCCAGTTGGATATATGAATCTGGCCTCCAGAGGAGAAATTTAGGTTGAAGATACATAATTGGGAGTCACGAGTATACAGTTGGCCTTGAGGCCATGGTAATGGATATGATTATGGGAGGGGAGATAACAGAATGAAAAACAAGAAGTAAATCTAGAATTAAGCTCCAAGTAACTTTAGTATTCAAAGACAGGTCGAGAAGCATGAAATGTCAAGAAACAGTCAAGAAGGAAGGAATCCAGAAAACTATAGTAGTGTGGATGCTAACGGAAGAGGAGTCAACTGTCAAATGCAGCCAAATGTCCTTTGAATGCTTCAGTAAGAAATCATCTCTTCCACCAAGGAAGACTGTGTGTGTGTGTGTGTGTGTGTGTGTGTGTGTGTAGGGGGCAGTTGGAACAGAAACCAGACTGAAGTGGGCTGTGCCACAGGAGATGGGAAAAAAAGAGAGCCCTGGTATAGGCAACTATTTTGAAAGTTCAGCAGTGAAGGGAGGAGAGAGGTGATACAGTGGCAGAGATGGGAAGGAAGTTATTAAGGGAGGATTATTTATTTATTTATTTATTTATTAAAAAAATTTTTTTAACATTTTATTTTTTGAGAGACAGAGAGAAACAGAGCACGAGCAGGGGAGGGGCAGAAAGATAGGGAGACACAGAATCCTAAGCAGGCTCCAGGCTCTGAACTGTCAGCACAGAGCCCCACGTGGGGTCTGAACTCACAAATCATGACATCATGACCTGAGCCAAAGTCAGACACTTAACCGACTGAGTCACCCAGGTGCCCTGGAAGCCTTTTTTATTTTTTTAATAAAAGAGATATTATAGCATATTTCAATATTGATAGGATTCTGCTTCTAGAAATTTCCTATAGATATACTCCCCACATGCGGCTCAAGACCCGTGCAGGAAGACATTCACTGTTTGTAGTGACAAAAGCCTGGAAACATCCTAAATGTCTAGCAAGAGGACACTAGTCAAATCAATTAGAGGACATTCACACAGCTGGATCAATACTCAAGTGAATGAGGTAGGTATGCCAGGACGGACACAGCCCTTAGATACCAAGCGAGGAAAGGAGCAAGTGGCATTAAGAGTGTGTTTAACACGTTCCTGTGCATTTTATGCATTTACATTTGTGTCTATGCATTAGTCAGCTTGGGCTACCATAACAAAATACCATAGGTCAGGTGGCTTAAACAACAGAAAACTATTTTCTCATGGTTCTGGAGACAGGAAGTCCGAGATCCAGGAGCCAGAATAGTTGGGTTCTGGGGAAAACGGTCTTTCTGGCTTGCAGATAGCCACCTTCTCACTGTGTCCTCCCACAGTCTTGGAAGGACACTTATCCTATCAAAGCAAGACCCCACCCTTATGACCTCATTTAACCTTACTTACTTCCTAAAGGTCTTATTTTCAAATACAATCACATTGGGAGGTTAGGGCTTCAACATAGGAATTGGGGAGGATACAATTCAGTCCACAGCAGTGTGTACGTGTGTGTATATGTTTAATTTCTGGAAATATAAACAAGAATTTGTATTATAGGAGATGGGCTTATTGTTCATCATACGCTGTTTGCACAATTTTCTTTTTCTTTTATATTTCTTTTAACGTTGATTTATTTTTAAGAGACAGACAGAGTGTGAGCAGGGACGGGCAGAGAGAGAGGGAAACAGAACTGGAAGCAGGCTCCAGGCTCAGAGCTGTCAGCGCAGAGCCCAGTGTGGGGCTTGAACCCACGAACCGCGAGATGATGACCTGAGCCGAAGTTGGACGCTCAACCGACTGAGCCACCCAGGCGCCCCTGCACAATTTTCATTTTTAATACGTGAACATATTACTTTTTTCATTAAAAAAAAAACTAGTTTAAAACAAGTGAAAGCAAAAGGAAAGATCATCTCACATGGTTAAAGTTAAAAAGACTGACAACAATAAACAGCGATAAGTGTATAGAGCAAACAGGAGCTCTCTTACCCCACTGGCAGGAATACAAAATGGTATTCATACAAAAGTCTGGCCACTTCGGTGAGTTTGAGAGTTTGAGAGTTTCTTATAAATTAAACATACACATACCTGATCAACCAGCAATTCCTTTCCTGGAAATTTAACCAAGGGAATGAAAACATATGCCTTCACCAAGGCTTGTTCATGACTAGATGTAGCTTTGTAATTCACAATAGCCCCAGACTGGCAACAACTTCAATGCCTGTGACTGGGTGAACCAGTTACAGAGTATCTATTCAGTGGAATACGAGGTAGTACCAGGGGACCTGAAAGTGGGTGAATCTTACCAACATTCTGAGCAAAGGAAGCCAGACACAAAAGAGTAAATGCTGTCTGATTCTATTTCTATGATATTCTAGAAAAGACAAATCTAATGTAGAGTGACAGAAAGCAGGTCAGTGTTGCATGGAGAGGGAGGTGCTGGAGGATTAACAGCAGGGGAACAAAGAGAAGTTTTGGGGGGTCGTGGAAATTTTCTGTATGGGTTTATACACTTACCGAAGCTCATGAAACTGTGTACCTAAAAAGAGTGCGTTTGATTATATGTAAATTATACTTTCAACAGAAAGTTGATTTTAAAAGTCTAAAGAGGGAGAGGTCAAATATGTAGGAGAAACCCCATGGGCTCACGGGGGGTTCCTGAGCAGGGGGAAGAGGCAGGTGCAGACCAGGTGGATCTGGGTGAAGGAGGTGCAGGTGAATTTGGGTGAGGCGTTTGGGCATGTCCAGGTTTAAGGCTTCTTCTCTGTGCAGAGGTAGTCTCGTCCTGCTGAGGATGAGAAAGGAAAAGTTGCGAGGAGTGAAAAGATTGGAAACAGAGGGGCGCCTGGGTGGCTCACTCGGTTAAGCATCTGACTCTAGATTTCAGCTCAGGTCATGATCTCGCGGTTTGTGAGTTCCAGCCCCATGTCGGGCTGGCTCTGCACTGACCTCACAGAGCCCGCTTCGGATTCTCTGTCCCCCCTCACTGCACCCCCCCCCCACTTGCTGTCTCTCAAAAATAAATAAACATTAAAAAAAAAAAAAGATTGGAAATAGAGGTAGAGACTAGACAAGCCAGGAGAAAGGAAACAGTATAGAAGCTCGGGGTGGCATGGAGGGGTCTGTCGAAGCTGGTGATTTCAGAATCCCAAATCAAGCCACTGGGCACAGTGCTGGGACAAAAGAAAAGGGACTGCTCCAAAAGAAGCCAGGGAGCAAGTGTGCATGCAAGAGAGCTGAGATGCAGGAGGGCTCTGCCGTCAGAGAACAGAATGCAGATTTCAGCAGCAGTTGCCTTTTGAGTAAGAAGGAGACCAGTGGACCAGGAGAGGGGGTGGGCAGAGTCTGCCATTTGGTTTGTGTTTCTCCGTCCCTCATCACACTCACCGGTTTGTAATCAGGTCTGTGTCATAATATCTTTGAATAATCTTTACTATCGTCTGATGAATGCCCATCTCCCCCAGTCGTCCACAAGTTCCATGGGTGCAGGGCTGATGCCTGCTTTGCTTGTTTCTGTATCCCTGGAGTCTAGCACAGGACCTGGTATACAGTGGGTGCTCAGTAAATATATATTCAATGAAAGGGAGACTGTGGTTTGTAATGCTAACTCAACTCCTCTGTCACCAGCTGTGAGATTACAGGCAGACCACGTCTCTCTGTGGCTCAAGTTTCCTCACAGAGGCTTAATTTAAATGTGGCAATACCTGTGTGCTACTCCCAGCATCCAGTAGGTGCTCAATAATACAGTCCTCCACTCCCCTCCTTTTCTCTGCTACCCCTCCCTCCTGCCACAATGCCACACCCATTATGAGGAGCCATAAAACCCAACCCAGGTTGGACTCTCACCTCCTCATCGCCTCCTGGCCAGTCCCTTACCTCAAGTTGGGGTGAGGGGCTGATGTCCCCTACATCTGGCTCCAGGTGCCCCCCAACCCCAGAGAGCAGGACTGGGGCCCAAGTGGACCTCGGATCTGGCCAGGTTGCCATTGCCATGGTAACAGTGACAGTCCTCAGCCGCAGGTTCCCTAAGTGACTGGTTACTCTTTAACATATCCACCCACCTTGGGTGATTAGAAGAATCAATAAGATAACCAGGCGGTGGCAGCTGGCTGTACTCACTGCCTTCCTGGTGGACTGGCTCCCGGTGGCCCTGCTGCCGTTGTGTGTGGGGCCCGGCTCCTCCATGCCCCCGCGTCTCTGGCTGGGTGGGCTCGGCCATGGTCAGTGTGAACGCGCCCCTCGGGGCTCCAGTGGAGAGTCCCTATGGTGAGTGGGACCAAGGGTCGGGTGGGGGGAGGACTGGACAGGACAGGACCGTGGTCAAGTTTGGGAGGCCATGGGACGCCCCATTATGTGTTTCCGAGGAACGCAACGACTCTCTAGGGCCTCCTCCAGAATGGCAGGAACCTCAGGGGATGCATGTGGCTTGCTTCGCTAACGTCCCAGAGGCATGGCAGATTTGGTCTGGGAAGGGCTGGGAGGGGCCATAGGAGCCCCCCCGCAGGGGCTTGCTCCTTTCGCCTCGGCCAAGAGAGACTGCTTTCCTGGGCACGTGTCCCAAGGGTCTTTCCAAAATTCCACAGAGGGCGGGGCTGGAAATACCAACCCATTTGCCAGGGCCGAGTGGAAGCCGACCGGAGCCTTGGTGGGCCTAGCACAGAGCTGGCTCAGGGTCTAGGCGGGATGGGACCCCGGGGGAGGGCGGGGCAGGCCGCTCTGATGAGCTCTGGATAATTCACCAAAGGGAAGCCAAGTCAAGCAACACAGCGTGGGGCGTGGGGCGTCGGAAAAGAATGGTCTCTTGCTAGATGTATGAAACTTAGGTGCAAGGCCAGGGAAGAACGTGTCACTGAAAGGTGAAAGCTTGGGCTCTGTGGCTGGGGTGACTCCATACTGGAGGTAACGCAGCAAATGTAGAGGATGGGTAAACACAGCGTGATGCATCTTTAGCAAGGAATGCTAGCCCATTGTTGAAGGAGCAAAAATGTAGATCTGTTTGCAGATAGGGAAGGACCTCCAGGTTACACCTAGTGAAAAAAACAAACTGAAGCACTGTGTGTAGCATTTTACATTTCTGATAACAGAACGGATATTCGCATGTATATGTACACACACGTTTGTATTTTCATAGAAAGCCAGTAGACAGACAGGAGGAGACTGGTAACAGAGTTGTGTTTCTGAGGAGGGAGGTTCAATAAATTTTTTTTTAACCTTTTCTTGCACATTTTGGATTTTTAAAAATTAGGTGCGTTTTGTTAAGAGATTTAAATCACACAAACACACATAGTGTTTGGCCTCTGGAATCCAGGCTCTAGTTCTGTGACTTTAGACAAATTATTCAACATTTCTGTGCCTCAGTTGCCTTCTCTTTGAAGTGGAGATAGGATGTCTTACAGGCCCTCACAGAGGACTAAAGGAGACCAAGGGTGTAAGCCCTAGGCACCAGGCACATGATAAGGACTCAACAAATATTGTTTAATATTGTCATTAGCTGAGGACAGATGGCCTCAAGGAATCAAGGACTGGTCTCCTGACTGGTCCACTGGGGTCTTTCTTCGACCCACCACCAAACAGAAGTTTGTGCTATAGTGGAAGGAGCAGAGGCTAAGGAACCCAGAATAGCCTGGGGAATCCATCCCCATTCCAGCTGTATGACCTTGGGCAAGTTACTTCCCCTCTCTGAATCTATTTCCTCACCTGGAAAATGGACCTATCTCACAGAGGGTGGTGCAGTGAGAGGAGACAGCACAGTTGAAGGGCTAAGCATGTCTTAAGTGCTCCATCCAAGGTTGAAACACAATTATAAGACTTGGTTGACCCTGTAGCCAGAACAAGACTGTGTCTTGCATAGGGACCAGATAGTCAGCTGCTGTGGAAGGAGGGCCCCAGGCCACAAGCCAAGGCTAGGGATGAACAGAAGGCCCCCCACATTTCTCCCAGGGGGGTACTATAATAATATAACCTGACAGCTTCTCACTGTATTCCAGGTCTATGTACTTTGTAGGGTGGCCTCATGCCCCTTCATCCCGACCTGTACGCAGTGCTCACCACAAAGCAAGTGTTCGACACACATTTGTTGGATGGTTGGATGGATAGATGGTTGGATGGATGGACGTTCTATGCCTATTACTTTAATTCCTACAACAGCTGTTCCAGATAATAATATTGTTATCTCCAAGGATAGAAGAGAAAACTAGAGCTCAGGATTGTTTTTTTAAAAAAAAAAATCATCTGACTTCAGTCCGTTTGTGACTCTCTTGACTAAGCTACAGATCTGGGCTGGGCAGAGAAAGGAGAGCTCCTATGGCCAGATTTGTAGCAAGCATCAACAAAAGAACATTGCTGTCCTGGGACAGCTGGGCATTTGTGTGTGTGTGTGTGTGTGTGTGTGTGTGTGTGTGTGAGATGGTGGCTAAAAGACCTTGCTTTCGAGATAAAGTAAATCTGGGTTAGCATCCTGGATCTGCCCCCTCCTTTATTTTTTAAAGCTGTGTGGCCTATCCCTCTCTGAGCCCCACATGTTGAATGAACTAGGAAGCTCTAGGGAAAATGCATCTTCTGAAAAAAGAAATGAGTGTTTTGAGGAGAACCCCTTTTCCTAGGCTCTGTAATCAGGATAATACTAACCCCCCACCAAAGGCTGCAACTGCAGAGGTAAGCTGTAGGGGAAGGGACGAGGTCCACAGCAGAGCCTCAGGAGGGGCAATGGCAGGCAAGGCTGTGGAGAGGATAACGTGACTTAACACACGTGAGTTAATACACAAGTGCTCAGCGTCGTGCCTGACACAAGGCAACCATGCAGTAAATGTCAGCTGCCGTCTCACATCTTTGAACCCCAGGAGGACAGTCTTTAGGGAGCTGATCTTTGGTGGGGTGATGCTGGGTGAACTTGACCTTCCCCTGGACTTGCAACACACTCATGGCACACTGGCTTCTGGTTTGTAGCTCTCATCATGACTCTGATCAGACAGCATTGGTGTGCGTTGTGGCCTCTGTATCCCCCACTCGACTATAAACTCTGCGAGCCTTGCACGTCTCACACAGAGACTGGCACAGAATAAATGCTCAGTAAGCATCTGTTGGATGCATGAACTGAGGGAGGTTTTAAGAAACAACCGTATGACAACGGTCAACAATGTCAGCCAGACCCATGCTCTACCTTCCTGTCTCTCTCCATGCTCACCGTGCAGACCCAACGTGGCTGGCATGGTGCGGGGCATCACGTCTGCCCTCAAGCACCTGAAGCTGGAAGGGATATTCCTTGAAGTACTTGTTTCTTTTATCAAAAAGCAAAATTTCCCCAGAAACCTCCCAGCAGACTTCCCTGGTTCAAGGAAAGCTGGGAATTCAAGGGTCTAGTGGAAAGAAATGGGAAAGCCAAGACTGACTTCGACCAACGATACTGTTTTCTTGAGGTCTAGCACGATGCTGTTCCAAACAAAATCGGGGTTCTCTCATAACGGGTCTCTCAGCTTCAGCACTATTGACATTTTGGTTCAGATGATTCTTTATTGTGGCGGCTGTCCTGTGCATTGTAGGATATTTAGCAGCTTTCCAGACTTTGACTCATCAGATGCCAGGAGCATTCTTCCTCCATCAGCTGTGCCAACCAAACATGTCTCCAGACGTTTCTCGATGTGCCCTGGACACATATAACACTACTGTGGTATAAGGAAGCAGGGATAGCTTCTGCATGATGTCTGCCACAACTGAATATCCTGTGACTTTTCTGCTGTGGTTATTTGCTTCAGGTGCCAGAGTCTAGCTCAGAGGCAAATCTGGAGCTGCCCTTAACAATTATGAGGATAAGATGCTATTGTGTGCTTATCTGTATGCTATCCAGACTTCTGGCTTCATTCTTTTCTTACCCTTTCCTATGCTTTTTCTTTTCACAAGTTCCCCTTAGCTTCCCTTAATTATCTGTCTTGGTCCTTTGGAAGTTTGTCATTTTTGTAAGCATTTCAAATCTCCTTGAGGGCAAGGTCTGTATTTGTATGATCTTTGTTGTTTTATTCTAGGATACTCTAGGACCTGGACCTATATTGACTTTGAGGGAGGTTTATTGAATGAATGAATGAATGAATGAATGAGTGAATCAGAAAATGGATGGATGAATGAATGGATGTCTGGGTGGGTGAGTGGATGGGTGGGTATGGTGGATGATGGATAAATGGGTAAGTAGATGGATGGGACGGTGGAGAGATATGTAGATGAATGTGATAAGTGGATGAATAAGCAATTGGTTAGCTGGGTGTGTGGGTGGAGGCACAGATGGATTGGTGTTTGGATGGATGATATAGGCTGGGCTGGGCTGGGCTGGGCTGGGCTAACAGAATCTGCAAGTGCTGAGGACAGAACAAGTAAGGAGATTGGGTGCTTTGGCCACTGGTTGACAAACCTCAATTAGGCCAACGACATGAGCCTCAGGCCAGATCAGAGGCTGTTGTCGGGGGCAGTTTGGTTAAATGGCACTCCCACTGAAAACTGTATAAGTGGTTGACACTTTGCTTCGCCATCTGATTCTGAATTTCTTCCTCCATCAAATAAAGTTGGTTGTTGTAAGGATTCGATGAGGTAAGGAAGGAGAAAAGTATCATAAACTAGAAGACGCTTCATTTCCTTGAAGGGCTGATGGGCCCAAAGTTGGATAGGATGCCAGAGGCCGGCCAGCTGTAGGACCGTGTCGGATGTCAGGCACGGCTGTTTCCCTATGTAGAGTCTCCCCCATCGTTTTCCCTTTTCTCACCTCTCCACATCTTTTCCCATTTCACCTCAATTTAATTTCAGCCTCTATAGTTCACTGGTTCACAAACCTGACTGCATATAGAAAACCTCCTTATCAATGACATATTTTGGGGCCCCACCCCAGACCTGGTGAATCAGGATCTCCTGGGATGAGTTCCAAGAATCTTTAATTTTTTATTAAGTCCTTACGTGATTGGGGATCCAGCATAGAAAACCATTGTCTTATTTTGTGCCATTTTATAAAGGGAGGATATGGGTACCCAGAATGGGTCCTGTCTTTACGCAGGAGGCTCCTGCATTCACTGTCACTGTTCATTTATTCACTTTTTCAACAAACCTCTACTGAGGACCTATGGAAAACACAGCATTCTGTTAGGCACTGGGGGAATGGAGGAGAATAAAACGTGGCTTCAGATCTTGGAGAGCACCCAGTCGGGTGGGGAAGACAGACAGCCCAGCCACAATGAAAACAGAGTGCCACGATATGGATGGATAGGGCATGATGGGGACACAAAGGAACTTAGGAGGAGGGCAAGAGATCAGGGACCTCCTGACCCTGGAGGAGTGGACTGATATCTAAGCTAAAACCCAGAGGTTTAGTAGGAATCAACCAGGAGAAGAGAGGGGAAGGGACACCATATGCAAAGGCCTAGAGCCTGGCCTAATCTGTACAGATTTTACTTACAGTTGACTGCAGCTCAGTCCATTCTTCTCTGAAAGTATTTTGGGACTTCTCTGATTGTTTCATGAAAGATTCTGAGATGCTTACATGCAGGAACTATGCCTTCCCTTTCTTTTTGACTCACACTCCTCTTGCATGAGGGTGGGCCTGGGAAGAAGAAAGAAATCTGTCCCCATTTAAGCCCTTCCTATGTAACAGGCTGGACTCTGGTTACTTGAAGTGCTTTCTTCCTTTTATTTATTTTTTTACATCTATGTATTCATTTTTTTAACTTAAAAAAATTTTTTTAACATTTATTTATTTATTATTGAGAGACAGAGAGAGAGCGTGAGCAGGGGAGGAGCAGAGAGAGGAAGACACAGAATCTGAGGCAGGTTCCAGGCTCTGAGCTGTCAGCACAGAGCCCAGCACGGGGCTCGAACTCACAAACCGCGAAATCATGACCTGAGCCGAAGTGAGATGCTTAACCGACTGAACCACCCAGGTGCCACTAACTTTACTTTTTAGAGAGAGACTGTGAGTTGGGAGGCAGGGGAGAGAGAGAGAGAGAGAGAGAGAGAGAGAGAGAGAGAGAGAGAGAATCTCAAGCAGGATCCACTCTCAGACAGAGCTTGATGTGGGACTTGATCCCATGACCCTGCGATCATGACCTGAGCTGAAATCAAGAGTCAGACCCTCAACCTACTAGGGTTGCTGTGAGAATCACAGGAGGTTTATATGTAGAACATGGGGAATGTCTGGCTCATAGAAAGTGCTGTATACATTTTAATTATTATCATAATATCTGCAGAGTATATACCCACTATGTGAAAGGGACGGAATGCTTACTGTGTGTTAGGCATCTTTTAGCTGCTGTGAGACAAACTGAAATGAATGAGGGATATGTAACTGGTCATTCCAGGATGTAATTGTCTGGGTGGAGAATCAGAACGAAGCTTAGTTCCAAGCCTTCAGATACCCTCTGGAGCCTGTCAGGGGGGTATGCTCTTGGGGGCTCAGATCATGCACATAGGCCTGTGGGAGCAGATGGGAGGCATGGAAATGGTGGGCACAGACCTGTCCTTGCCACAGACGTGGGAAATGGCTCTGGCCCCAGCCAGCTTTTTGTGATCCCACTCAAGTCCTTCTGTTGGGTCTCTGCCTCCTCTTCTGAGAAAAGGAGGCATGTTCCTTATTCAGGGGTCATCATACATTATTCACTGGAGCCCTAGGAGTCCAGAAGCATGTCTCAGGGTTCACTTTTGAGGCCAATGTGGGTGTTCAAATGAACCAGGCTCCTAGCCTCCCCCACCCACAACCTCTGGTTCAACCAGAGAAGCTCCATGTTGACTTTGAATGAAACATGTGATGAAAGGAAAATTTATGGTTCATAAATTTTTGGAAAGCCAGAGAACCAGTGTGTTTCAAGCTGCGATCCTGACCCATTAAAGGCTCATGCAACTTATTGGGTTTATTATTCAGGGCAGCACTAGCTGATGTAACAAACCCAAAACGTAAGTTAGAAGTTTATTTGCCTCTGTCACATAGTCATCCAGGGATCCCAGAAGTGACCCTGATGACATTTATCATTTTTGCTCACATTCCATTGGCCAGAATTAGTCACATGACTTTGGCCAAACGCAGAGGAATCTGGGTTGTGTGGTCCCTAGTAGGCCAGCTGTTTTCCAGGAATAGCTCTATAAACTATGGAAGGGGGAACATGAATTTATTGCTACACAGCTGGCCACCTCTGGCTTGGGGTCATGCACACACACACACACACACACACACACACGTGCACACACATGTACATGCACACACATGCATGTACACACACACACAGTCATATATATATCGCAAATGTGAATATACAATTTTTAACATCAAATATTTCAATAAAAAATACACGGATACACAGATAGTGATGAAGCAAATGTGACAGAATGCTACCTACCAATTGGTGAATCTCCGTGAAGGATATGTTTGTGTTCACTGTACTATTCTGTCAATCTTTAGTGGGTTTGACATTTTTCAAAGTACAATGTTGGGGGAAATATAACTGTTAAAGTTTGCCAGAGTTATGAACAGAATAGAACAAGATAGAAATAGAATAAGATTTAATTTAAGCTTCAGGGCTTTGAATACAGGAATCGGCCAACTTTTTCTGTAAAAGGCCAGATGGGAAATGTTTGGGGCTTCACAGGTCAGGAACTGTGGCAAGTACTCAGCTCTGCTGTTATAGGACCCTGGCTGCATGTAAGTAGCCATAGGCAACATGTAAATTAATGAATGTGGCTGTGTTCCAATAAAACTTTATTTACAAAAATAGGCAGTGGGCCAGATTTGACCAAGAGGTTTTAGTTTACTGACTCTTGCTTTAATATGTAATTTTTTAAAAAGACTTTGAAGCAGATATTTTTTTAATTTTAAGCAGATACATTATTCCTAGAGTTTAATTCAACAGCCTTCATTAGAAATTATAGATCAGCGTGTCCAAGCTGTTAGGGATCCCAAGTCCGTTAATGTCCCCTCACTATGCTAGACAAAATAATTTCAGCACATTTGCTGTTCACATAATCAGCTCATTCTTTCACTTTCATTTCTTGCCTTTTCTTTTAATAAAAATGTACTATTTTAAAAAGTATTTTTAGGGGCACCCAGCTAGCTCACTCAGGGGTGCATACGACTCTTGATCTCAAGGGTTGTGAATTTGAGCCCCATGTTGGGTGTAGAGATTACATAAACAAAGAAAAATTTTCCTTGAAATATAGCGTTTCCTACAGAAAAGAACATGAATTATTAATCACAAACAGATTAGTGAAATTTCACAAAGATGGCCACATTTTAAAAAATGAAGTAAAATATAATAGAAAACATCCTACTATATCTCCTGTAGCAAGAGTAAATTTTGCATGTGTGAACACTTTGTTTCATTTATATATGTTTATGGATGCGTGTGTAAGGTTGTGATAATAACAAACTTTTATAAAGCACTTCCTAGGGCTTTACACATATTAACTCCTTCTCTTCACAATGACCCTGTGAAGTAGATGCTATTAATGTCATTCCCATTTTACAGATGAGGAAATGGAGGCACAGAGAGGTTCAGTCACTCAGCGAAAGTGACACAGGCATTAAGAGGCGATGCGGAGTTTCCAACCCAGGTAGTCAGGCTTCAGAGTCCTTGTTTTGACTACCACCCTGTATAGAGGGTCATGGTCAAAATGGTTTAAATGCCACTGGACAGAATGTTCCCAAAGGTTCTTTATAGACTTACAAATAGTGTACTTTTCCTTAGGTGTACCCACAGGGCACAGGGGCTGATTTAGGTAGTACATGGACATTTTAAAATCTTGTTGAGTTTATATTACTGTGTGTTAGAAAATTTTATAACTAGCGTTTATATTATAACTAGCATTTATATTAAAGCATTAATATAAAATACACTTTTTTTTTAAATTTTTTTTTCAACGTTTATTTATTTTTGGGACAGAGAGAGACAGAGCATGAACGGGGGAGAGGCAGAGAGAGAGAGGGAGACACAGAATCGGAAACAGGCTCCAGGCTCCGAGCCATCAGCCCAGAGCCTGACGCGGGGCTCGAACTCACGGACCGCGAGATCGTGACCTGGCTGAAGTCGGACGCTTAACCGACTGCGCCACCCAGGCGCCCCTAAAATACACTTTTAAAAATTAAGATACTCATCAAAAGAAAGAAAAAGATCAAGTAAATAATTACAGGTAAATAAAGTACAGGTAACAGGTAGATATGGTAAAGATTGCAAAGAAAAACACAAATGCCTAGGACTTTGGGGTCAGATACTGAACTTGCATCACATGGCCCCAGATATGGGTCTTGGCTCATTCATATTCTACCTCTGATTTATTTGATAATTTCTATAGGACTTACTATGGACCAGGCACAATTCTAAACAGTATGTAAAAATCACTTCCTTTAATTCTTACAACTGCCTATTGAGGTAGGTAGGTACTGCCATCATACCCATTTCTCAGAAGAGGTAACAAAGGCTCAGAAAGGTAACTTACCCCAAGCCACACAGACTTAAAGAGGCAGAGCTAGGATTCAAATCCAGGCATTGCGTTAGTAAGAGCGATGCTAGCTGGTGTAACAAACACACCCAAATGTGTGATGTCCTTCACACAGGAACCCCAGCTCCTTCCATCTTGGCTGGAAGATGACTTTTATGTTAACCACTGCACCCCCACTGTGATGGGCAGAACTGTATCACTTTGAGCTCCATGTGTTCTTGTGAAAAATGGGTTAATAATGCCAGTTCTGCTTACCTCTCAGGATAGCTCTGCAGGTACAACCAATGTCATATATAAAGTGCAAGTATTGTTATGTTGACCAACACGTATCTTACAGGGTTATTGTGAAGATTAACTGAGACCGTGCAGGAAAAGCTCTTGGTTCATATACAGATGACATCAGCTGTGAATAATAGCCACGTTGTTATTAAAATGATGAATATAGGCTTATCTCCAAATTGGGAAATAGTTCTATAGGATCTTTCCTATTAGCAAGTTAACACATTACATCTAAGACTGAAAAACTGAGAAGTAGTAGTATAACCAAGATATGTAGAAATATAGAGGAAAACTACCTAAAATAGCTGCCTCTGGATGGTGGGAATCAGGTTCAGGAAAGAGTCGGTGGACAAGTACTATTACTGATTATTAGCTTGGTAAGAGTATTTTATTTTTTTCAACTGTGCATCTATACAGCTTTGATTCAAATTTTGAAAAAAAAATTAAAATGGAAAAAAGAATAATTAAACACTATTTCAAACACCTTCAAGTGTATGTGGAAACAAGAGCCCTGGGGCAGAAAGCCCCAGAAGGGAAAAGCAGAGTTAAGGTTCATGTTTAAAATCCCTGCTGAACACATTTCAGCACCTTTCTGTCTCCCAAGTTCTTTTCCCTAACCTAAGAGGCCCCGTGCAGTCTGATTCTTGGCTGTCCCTCTTTTGGTCTCTCCTGTCTTTGTCCCTTTTTCTCACTCTAGTTCAGCCACGGTGGCCTTTTAACTGTCCTTCAATAAGGTCAAGCATATTCCTGCCCCAGGGCCTTTGTACTTGCTGTTCCCTCTGCCTGGAACATCCTTTTCCCTGGATCTTCCCATAATAGAAGATCTTCTCATAGTCTGGGTCTTAGCTGAAAAGTTTTCCACTTATAGCAGCCTTCCTGAACCACCCAAATCTAAGACTGCCCCACCGCCACCCATCACTATCGATCCTGTTATCTTCTACAGCTCTGGAATTGTGCATTCATTGATCTGTTTATCATCTGTCTCTTCCACTACAATGTAAGTTCCATGAGAGCAGGGAATCTGGTGTCTTGTTGCTTGCTAAATCCTCAGCATGTAGAACAGTGCTTGGCACACAGTAGGTGCTCCATAAATATTTGTAGAATGAGCAAATTCAGACAGGGACAGCTGAGTTAGTATGCTGAGGGGCTGGATGGGCCAGCGGGATGGGGAGAAAGCTGCAGCCTCTGCCTGGGTTCTGCCCTGGGTAAACAGGCCTCCCTCTGCTCAGACAGCCACTGTTTGACAACTGTCTGCTGAGGGCCCGGCCAAGCCTGAGCCGCCACACGGCCAAGGCCCCAGGATTCCCTGGGACAAGCAGCAGAGGCAGCCACACCTTGGGGAGAGCTTGTGAAGGAACAGGTCGAAAAGTTATCCAAACAGGCATGAGGAAGGGCGGAGTCTGTGGTGAGACAGAGAACAGTTGGCCCTTCCCTGGGCAGAGCCCAGAGGAGCTGGAGGGAGGCCTTGGCACACCCAGCGGGCAGCTTCCCAGGCTGGGCCTCCAGGCCCCAATTCTGGTCCCTGCTCTGGCCCTGACTTGCAGAGGGACCTCAGGCACTTGCCATCTCTGGGTCTCAGTTTCCTCCTCTGTAAACCAAGGGACCAGGGCAGGTCCAGGGTTTCCAAATTTAAACAAATAAAATGGCAGTGGCATTGTCTCTTCAAACAAAATCTTACCCGGAAGCCAATTCCCAGGAAGGATACCATGGAGGCACTTACAGTAAGTGTGGAGGTGCAGGAAGCTGGCCGAACTGTCGCTCCAGGTCGTTTGGAGGAGCCCCGCTTGAAAACCCCCAGGCTCCTTGCTCTCTGAGTTTCCTGTGCTGTAGGGGTGGGAGAGGCATAGCCAGAGGGAGCATCTAGACTCTTGTAATCAAAATAGATGCAGGGTCAAGCCCCACAGCGTGATCTCAGGCAATTTATTCCACTTTTTTGAGCCTTGGTTTCCCCTCTCTAAGTCTGGCATCATGGGGTATCTGGTTGACTCAGTCAGTTAAGTGTCTGACTCTTGGTTTCAGCTCAGCTCACGATCTTGCGGTTTCATGAGTGCAAGCCCCGCGTCAGGCTCTGCACTGAGAGCACGGAGCCTGCTTGGGTTCTCTTTCTCTTTCTGTCCCTCCTCACCTCCCTCAAAATAAACTTTAAATCTGGCATCATAAACAGTACCTCCTTCATGGTATCATATGTTCAGCACAGAACCCAGCACCTAGTAAATTCTCAAAAAGAATAGTGAAAAAAGTCAACGCTGGTTATTAGGAGAGGTAGTAGAAATGACCGGAAGAGACAGTTAGTTCTCTGTTAGGAGATGGGAAAATACTTAACCACTCTCAACCTCAGTTTCCTTCTCTGTAAAACATGGTGGAGGGTTTCATGGGAGATCAGAGGTTGAGATCCAGCCCAGCCAGTTTGGATTTTTTTGATACAATTTGAATTGACTGTTAACCTTTAGAAATCCCAACTTCCTGCCCCTTTCAAAAAATGGGAAGCTCTGGCAACACTGATTTCCCATGGCCTCGAGGCAAAAGTCCACTGAAACAATTTCAACCGGGTGTGCTTTCTCTAACTTGCTGCAGTCCCCACCATTCCTTAATGTCCCCACACTGAAGTTATACTAGTGAACATAAAACATTGTTTGCTGCACTGTTTTTCCTACAGCAAAGTGTGAAATATGCTTATATACCATATATCACTGAGGGCAATTGAGTTTGATACCCCTGATTGCTGAGACCAAGGAAAAGCTCATTATTTCTGAGAACAATCTCCTGTTTTGTTTTGTTTTTTTAAATTTTTTTTTCAACGTTTTTTATTTATTTTTGGGACAGAGAGAGACAGAGCATGAACGGGGGAGGGGCAGAGAGAGAGGGAGACACAGAATCGGAAACAGGCTCCAGGCTCCGAGCCATCAGCCCAGAGCCTGACGCGGGGCTCGAACTCACGGACTGCGAGATCGTGACCTGGCTGAAGTCGGACGCCTAACCGACTGCGCCACCCAGGCGCCCCCAATCTCCTGTTTTATAGATGTACCATTTTTTAATGTGGCTATTGAAACATTTAAAATTACATACGTGGCTTCCATTGTATTTCCGTTGAACAGTGTTGTTCTAGCCCTTTGGATGCCATAGGAGTGGCCGAGTTCACTGCTAACTCATCCCACCTCCATGTCCCATGCTGACTAGACCAGTCCTAGCCAAACCACTTGGGCTGGTGTCCCTGGCTGGCTCTTCTCCCCTGCCTACATTTATCTCTGGTGTCCCCACCCTTGTTGCCTGCCTGTCTGGAGGACCCTGGCTCCAGAACTCCAGGCCTGTCTTCTAGAATTCTCCACCTGGGAAATCTCACCTCCCAGCCCCCATCTGGTGGCCATTGTGTTTTCTTTATCAGACATTCACATAAAACAATAGTCAATTTGAAACTTCATTACACATCCATTCTTCCGTCTCCAGCCTGCTGAATTTACCCCAAATCCAGTGATTTTGGGGGTGGAGCTGGGGTGGGGAGGGGTTAATTTTTCCCCCTTCTCTAGGGCAAGTCATAGTTTTTCCAGAGATAAGGTAGACTGGGTTTGGGGGAGGGACACAGGTCCTTCTATAGTGAAGGCACAGACTTTGTTTTTGCAAGAGATAATGTCCACAGCTCCCCTGGGGAGATGAGAGAACCCTGAAGGACTCAGGAAGCAGGAAGAAAAAGGAATCTTGGCAGGTCATGAAGACCCCCTTCCGATGGGGCGACCTTGTCTGGTAGTGGCTGAGAACTTGTGCTGCAGAGTCAGGAAGACTTGGGTTAGAGCCATGGAAGCCACATGCCTTAGACAGGTGACAGTACCTCTCTGCCCCTCCGTCTGCTCATCTGTGAAATGAGGATAAGAACAGACCTACCCTAGCACAGTGCTTTTGCACAGAAGTGCTCCATAAATGCTTGCTTTCATCATACCTTTGAAAAAGGGCCCGTAGTGGCAATATGGGATAATTTTAATCATTTTTTATTTTGCCTTGGTGCATTTTCATAATTCTCCTTCCACGAACCTGCTTAAAAAATAATAAATTTGTTAACAGAGAGAGGAGGGCTAAAATTAAGTGGAAATGTCACCCTAACACGGGGCTCCCACAGGGGGCATTAGATCTGGAAACAGGTAAGAAATCTTAAGAGTCTCATCTTCACACACCCATTTAATATCTTAAGCCAAAGCTCCGGGAGGAAAGGTGATTTGGCCAAAAGTCTACAGCAAGTTAGCGGCACAGGCAAAACTAGGATGTCAGACCGCGGAGGTCACTAGGGCCGACCTTCCCAAGGCCACTCAGACAAGAAAGATTCTACTGTTAAATGTCTGAAAAACGCTGGATTGAAGAGAGCTGTGCACATTTCAGTACAGAACACTTCTCAGAGCCCTTAACGTATGACAGTGTGTCTTCAACAGACACCTCCATTGTGCCCACGTGGTTCGTCAGAGCCCCTTGAACATTAACATCCAGTAAAGCTCTCCCTGCTCCCCAAGCAGAGAAATGCTATAGCTTAGATACATGCCTAGATTAAAAAAAAATAATACTTTTTTCAGATATTTTAAATAGTGTGATTTTTAAAAATTACATCTGAGGGGCACCTGGGCAGCTCAGTTGGTTAAGCGTCTGTCAGCTCAGGTCATGATCTCGCTGTCCATGAGTTGGAACCCCGCGTCGGGCTCTGTGCTGACAACTCAGAGCCTGGAGCCTATTTCAGATCCTGTCTCCCTCTCTCTCTGCCCCTTCCCTGCTCACACTCTGTCTCTGTCTCTCTCTCTCAAAAATAAGTAAACATCTAAAAAAAAAATGTTCCAAAAATTACATTTGAATTGTCTGTTGCAGATGTGTAGAAAGTTAATTTTTCATAATACCTTTCCTTTTCTCTTGTGAAGTGGGAAATATTACAAACACACAGGGAAGTACAGAGAACAGCATTGTGAACATCGATGTACCCATCACTCAGTTTTGTGAAATCTTACTCCATGACCATTGTTTCACTGCATTCATTTTTTTTTCATGAAAAGTGAGACATTATACTTAGCGTTGAAGCCCCCTTGTACCTCTCCCCAATCCCATCCCCCTGCCACCCCTCTCGGAGATGACCGCGGTCAACTTTTGCCGTTTATCATTACCAGGCATGTTTTTATGTTTCTACTACATGTGGCTACGTAAACAATGGATAATGTTATTTATATCTGAAAAATGTATTCAAACGGCATGTTATACGTGTCCCTGAGCAACCTCCTTTTGTTCACTCATATAGGAGCTATTTGGATCTTCCCATGCAGATACAAGCAGGACTAGAGGTCACTCGTTGAAAGTGCTGTGTCTGAATGTCCCAAGTGTACTTATTCTGGTTTTTGACAGTGGAGTTGTTTCCAGTTTCTCACTATCTTAAACAGGGCCACAAAGAACATCCTTAGAACTGTGGCTGCGAGCTTCTCTAGGGCAACACGTAGGAGTGGAATTTCTGGAGCTCAGGCAGTGGACATCTCCACTGTGATGAGACATTGGTAAGTTGCTCCATCTTGCCCCCCAACTGCCACGTCAGTCAGCAGCGTCTCAGGAGCACTCCGAAAGATGATGGATGTAAAATAAGAACTTGTATTTCTCCTACTACTAGAGGGAAAGGCTCTTTTGCCGTTTGACTTTGAACTGTCAGGGTACTTGTTCACATCCTTTGCCCGTTTTTCTGTTACATTATTTACCTTTTCTTATCATTTGAAGGAAGTATTTCTTCTACTTTTTTTTTTTTTAAGATTCTATTTTTAAGTAATCTATATGCCCAATGAGAGGCTCAAACTCACAACCCCGAGACTGACGTGCTTTACAGACTGAGCCAGCCAGGTGCCCCAGGAACTACTTCTTCCTGATCCAAATCCTTTTTCAGTTCTATTAGCCAAGAATATCTTTGATTAGACCCAGCTTGTCTTTTCACTTCCTTTAGAGCCTCTTTTGTTGTACAGAAGTTTACAGTTACACGGTAGTTACGTTCTGGTTAAATTATAAATCAGGTTGTTAAATTTACTAATCTTTTCCTTTATGGCTTGTGCTTATTGTATCTTGTCCATAAAATCCCGCAGTGCCCTGCAATTGTGAAGATATTATACGTACTGTTTTCTTCAAGTTTTAAAGTTTCGTTTTTCATATTTAGGTGTTTATTCATAGAAATTGATTTTTTAAAGTTTATTTATTTTTGAGAGAGAGAAAAAAAAACGCACGTGCATGCACAAGCAAGGGAGGCACAGAGAGAGAGGGAGAGAGAGAATCCCAAGCAGGCTCTGCACTGTTCGTACAGAGCCCCACAGGGGGCTTGAACTCATGAACTGTGAGATCGTGACCTGAGCTGAAATCAAGAGTCAGACACTTGACCGACTGAGCCACCCAGGGGCCCCCATAGGAACCGATTTTTATGTGCGGTACAAAATAGATGCCATTCTATTTTCCTTCATACGGAGAACCAATTGGCCCTGAACCATTTTTGACCAGGACATCCTTTCTCCATTGACATGCAATGCAATTTCCTTTTGTCTCTCATTTTCAAATATATGTAGACCTGTTCCTAGGCTCTGTATGTTGTTCCGCTTTTCTACCTCTAGTAGCCACATTAAAAAAAAATATTTTTAAAACCCAGGTGAGTGAATCCACATTTATACCAAAATTAAAAGTTTAATTTTAAAGAAGTCCCCAGGGTGCCTGGGTGGCTCAGTCCTTAAGCATCTGACTTGGGCTCGGGTCACAATCTCACGGTTCATGAGTTTGTGTCTGACATTGGGCGAGCTCAAGCCCCACTTCAGGTGAGCCCCACTTCTCTCTCTCCCTCCCTCTCTCTCTCTCTGCCCCTCCCCTCTCAAAATAACTTTCTCAAGCCTTCTTGGGATTCTCTCTCTCTCTGCCCCTCCCTGCTCTCTCTCTCAAAATAAATACATAAACTTAAAAAAAAAGCTGAATAATATTCCATTATATGTATATATCACATGTGATTTTTCCTGTTTTCCTGTTTATCTGTTGCTTGATGGTTGGGTTGCTTCTACCTTTTGATTGTTGTGAATAACACTGGTTATGAAATGAGTGTCAAACATCTCTTCCAGACCATGCTTTCCATGCCTTTGGGTATATACCCAGAAGTGAAATTGTTGAATCATATGGTAATTCTAGTTTCAATTTTTTTTAAGGAATTGCCAGACTGCTCTCCATAGTAGCTGCATTATTTTATATTCCCACCGGCAGTTTGAAAGGGTTCTGATTTCTCCATATACCCACCAATGCTTGTTATGATCTGTTTTGTTGTTTTTTATCCTATCCATTCTAACAGGTATGAAGTGGTATCTCATTGTGGTTTTGCACTGATTAGCATTTCACTCATGATTAGTGATATGGAGCATCTTTTCATGTGCTTCTTGGTCATTCGTACATTTTCTTTGAAGAAATGTCTATTCACATCCTTTGCCCATTTTAAAATCTGGTTTTGTTATTGTTGTTGAGTTGCAGGAATTTATATACTCTGGATATGAACCCCTTACCGGCTATGTGATTTACAACAATCTTCTCCCGTTCCACGGATTACTCTCTCACTCCATTCATAGTGTTCTTTGGTGCACAAAAGTTTTTAATTTCAATGTAGTCCAGTCAATCGACTTTTTCTTTTGTTTCCTGTGCTTTTGGTGTCGTATCCCAAGAAATCACTGCTAGATCCAGTGTTGTGAATATTTTCTATGTTTTCTTCTAAGAGTTTTATAATTTTAGCTCTTATGTTGAGGTCTTAATCAATTCTGTGTTAATTTTTATATATGGTGTAAGCTAGGAGTCCAGTTTCATTCGTTGCATGGGGAGACCCAGTTTTTCCAACATGAGTTTGGTTTTGATCGAATTTTAGTTAAGACTTCTGCACCTGAGAGATGCTACTTTGATTCAACCTTTGACTGATTACTGGGATCCTTTCCAGGGTAGGTAGTACTTCCCAATATCCAGGATAGATGCACTTCCTGACAGGTAGTCAATTAGCTTGGGCTTGATGCTTCCAATGACAAGACGCTCACTACTTAATAAAGCAGCTTTTCTCCTGCTAGAACTATCGTATCTGGTAGAAAAATCCTAATTCTGGACACAAACCTTTCTCCTTGTAGCATTCGTCTGTTGGTCCTGGTTTGTTTTCTGGGGCTATGAGAAGAGAGAAGCATCTTTTCCAACATAAAGTACTTTGACTTAAATAAGTAACACAACTACATGATAGGCAACTATCTGACAGGTTATAAGGTTTATCACATTTACTCCACAAAGCAATTGATTAACAAGTCCTATTATTGTTTCCTATTTTGCAGATGAAGCAAATAAGGCTTGAAGAGCTTATAATTTTCACAAGGTCAGTTATGTAAATAGTAGCATTGATATATGGAAGGCAGTGGCCTTGACCATTCTGCTACATTGCCCCTCTCCTCATCCCCAACAGCCAGCCCGGAACTCCTTTGGTTCTTTAGTCTTCAAAGGACATGGTTTTCGCATCCTGTCCCATCCTATGACACAGGAATTCTTTATATATTTTGGATATTAATTCCTTATCAGATATAGACTTTGCAAACATTTTCTCCTGTTCCATCAGGTGCCTTCTCATGTTGTTGATGGTTTCCCTTTTTGTACAGAAGCTTTTTTGGTTTCATGTCGTCCCACCTGTTTATTTTTGTTTTCTTTGCTTTTGGTGTCATATGCATGGTCCCTTAAGGGTAGAATGCAGAGGATGTCTTAGCTCCTTTGACCCGAGCGCTACATCCTTCCTGATGTCACACAAAATCAGGTTAGAGGTGTGTGCAGCTACTACCAAATAAAACCTCTAGAACTTAGTCACGTCACCTGCCACTAAGGTAGCTCTCCCCAGCACACTGTCCAGGTGGTTTATTTTTAACCAGTATGGAGGATTTCTCATTCCTCTTCATCGAGTTCAAACATTTCTCCAGGGTCGCGTGGTGGCTCAGTCAGTTAAGTGTCTGATTCTTGATTTCGGCTCAGGTCATGATCTCAGTTTGTGAGTTCGAGTCCCATGTCTGGCTCTGTACATCACAGAGCCTGCTTCGGACTCTGTGTCTTCCTCTCTCTCTTCCCCTCCCCTGCTCATGCAGGCTCTCTAAAAAAAAAAAAAAAAAACATTTCTCCAAATTCATGTGGATCTTGATCCTGCCATTATTTTATGGCTCACACCTGTGCAGAACTCACTGCCTGCCAGAAACAGTTCTAAGTCCTGTCTGTAATTAGCATGATTAATCCCCACAGCCTCCTAATGAGTACATATCATTATCATCCCTGTTTTGCCAATTAGAAAATAGTCACAGAGCAATTAAGTAACTCACCAAAGATCACACAGCCAGTCCGTGGCAGAACCAGAATTCAAGCCCAGAAAGTCAGGCTCCAGAATTTGGGCTCTCAGCCTCTATACAGACGCTTCCAAACATCTGACAGGCTCAGCCAGTTTTTTGGGCCCAAAAAGACTGACACGCACTTAGAGACCTCCTTTTTTTTTTTTTTTTTTTATTTTAACATATAAAGAACAGACTAAGGGCTCAGAGGCTTTCACCCGCAACAGTATTATTTAATTCAGGATATGTTATAATAGTTTATATCATTCCATTTATTTTCCCATCACTTTCTACTTAAGATACTGGTGTTTCATTTGGTAGTAATAACATTTCCTTCTAAAATAAATCTAAATAAAAATAATTGTGTCGATGTAAGAAAAATGTTTAGTATTAGTATGGGAGGTTTCCAAATACAACAAAAATCATAAGGGCCAGAGGAAAATTAGTGACCTTTGGAAAGATCCTGTGCAGTCAAGTTAGGTGAGGCTGTGCTGTAATGACAAAAAGGCCCTAAGTCCCAGTGGCTTACACAGCTGAGCCGATGGCTCACTTACAGTAGTTGTCCGTCAGGGGCTGGTGGGGTGCACTCCCCACCCTGATGACTCCATATCCCTACGTGCTTCTGAAACAGCCCCAGTGCTGGCCCTTCAAGCTTCTGCCCGGGTGTGACGCACCAGTTGTTTCTGCTCTCATTTCATTGGCCAGAACAAGTCACATGGTCACGTCTAACTTCAAAGGAAGCAAGAAAGAGTAATTCGGTCATGCGCCTGAAACGAGAGAGGAGGAACAGGTGAGAACAGCCGGCAGATAGTGAGTAAAGCAATCTGAAAGGTGGGTCTAGGAAAGGAGACTGAGTCTGTCTCTGACCACGATGACCAGCCCCACCAAGGGGCCTTCAGCACCTGTTCTCAGAGAAGGGACTCTGGTCCGCCAAGGATAAGACCGTCTGACCGCACCATTCTGTTAAGCTAGTGCTGCTCCCCGGCAGCAACTCGGGATGCCTTTTGGTTGCAGGGTGTTGTTACTTCGTAGAGTTGCGGCTGAACTCTGTGGTCAGGTTTTGTTTGTTCCCTGAAGCTGGACACAGCAGTTTGGGCTTCGGCTGAGATAGGATTTGTCACTGCTTTGAAAAGATACCCAGAGAAGGGTAATTGGAAAGGAGAGGAATTCAAAGATAGGGCCCAAGGAACCATTTTCCGGGCAAAGAAAAAAAGAATGTGCAAAGACGCTGAGCCAGACACAAAAGGCTGGCGTGGCTGCAGCCACGGACTAGGGAGAATGGAATGAAATGGAGGCTGGGGATGCAGGGATAGACACACAAGGTCCACGGGAGTTTTGAATTTTATGAGTTTAATTATAAATGCGTAGGAAGCCATTAAAGTTTCAGTATGGGGGGGCCTGATGCAGTCTGTGTGTAAAGAATTATCCCCCCCCCCCCCCGCAAGAGTGCGTGGTAGGGAGAAAAGAAGTGAAGAGACTTTCGCAGACCTCCAGAGATGATACTGATGTGGACGAGGTTGAGTGTGGTACAGGTGGAAAGATGGTGAAAATCTGAGTTACTGTTAAAGGTGGCAAGCACTGGATTTGATTTGGGAGAGAGGAACACAAAGATAGTGACTCCCAGGGTGTGGGGTGATGGACTATGACAATGCAGGTGTGATTACTATTGTTCTCTTTCAAAGCATGAGGAAGGGGGAGTGAATTGTCCTTCATTAACCTAGTAACTGAACTCCAGTTCTGGTGTGTCTACTCCCAAGGTCCTACCTTCTCCAATCTCCCCAGACCCATACATTAATTTCTATAATGGGGGGGGGGGATGATATTTAATGCTATTACTATCCTTAAATGTGAAAATACATAAATGCCCCTGAATGCAAATGCACACTATCAGTGGAGCCAGCACGAGGTCTGGGACCCTACTCAACGGCGCCGGCACGTGGGACAAGTGTCGGGAATATAAATTTCATAGATGATGTAAGGGCAGCGCCAGACCAGCCTTGGGGAGCAAGTTTTAAAATCTTGCTTTCTGATTGGTGCAGTGGCCAAGGGCTGGTGTGTCAATGCGGGGATGTTAGCTTGCTCGGTGACTAAACCCAGAGAGCGGTGACTGGTGAACCGGTCGAGCTGCCTTCCCTCTGGGTTTGGAGAGATTAGTCCGTCTTGGCCTGTGATTGGTGGGATTGTAATGCTACTTCCGCTGTGATTGGTTAAACCTGTGCGGTTATTTGAAAGTTTCTCAGCGCCAATCCAGCATTGGCCACTAGGGGGAGCCCGGGATGCGCAAAGCGAGGCTCTTCGGGCGTGTCTGAGCCGCTTCCTCCCCGAAGCCCTCCAGTTCTGCAGCGACAGCTGGTTCTGCCCTGTGCCCTCAGGCAACCGCGGGACTGGGATGGGGGTGTGGGGGACGGAGTTAGAACTCCCAGTTCTGGCCCGGGTGGCCACGCTTCTCTGCACAGCCCTTTTGGCCCCTTCCTCTGGCTCCCAGCCCCGCAGAGGACATTGGCTGACCGAGGGGTGGGCAGAGAGTTGGTGAAGGTTTGTGAAGGCCCAGATCCAAAACGCAAAATTGTGGAGTCTGTCAAAGGAGACAGGGCAGCTCCCCTCCCTCCAAGGCGCCCTCTGCCCGCCTCGGAGTCCTCTCAAGTTGAATAGCCTCCACCAAGCCCTTTAAAATCCTTAAAGGACTTTACGAAAGGAGCATCTCTTTGGGATTTAGAACTGTGCCACGTAGGTCAGGGCCACTAGGGAGATCACCCTCTCCAAAGACACCCCCTGTCATCCCCAGGCGCTAGCACAACCTGCAGTTTCGTCTTGCCATTGCACTTCGTCAATATTTGAAATTCTCTTTCAATTTTTTAAAAAAAATTTTTGAGAGAATGCACGTGCGAGTGGGGGAGGAGCAGAGAGGCTGGGCGGGGGGGGGGGGGAGGGGGGGGTACAGACTTTCAGATGTGGGCTCTGCGCTGAGCCAAAGTTGGAAGCTAAACCAACTGAACCACCTAAACGCCCCTGACATTCTCTTTTGAAACATTTATTTGCTTGCTTACTGTCTCTGCATCACACCTCCCCGTCAAAATGTAAGCTCTGTGAGAGAGGGAATAGGGAGGGCCAGACATGCCAAAGAATGCCCGTTACATTGGAATTTGAGATAAACAACAACTTATTTTTTAAGTGTAAGTATGCTTCCTGCGTTATTTGGTACATATTTATATTAAAACATTATTCGATGTTTATCTTAAATGTACCTGGGCACCCTGCAAGTCTGTGGGGGAGGAATCTTGCCTCTTGCCTTCACAGCTGTATCCCACACCTGCAGTGATGCACGTGGAAAATGCTGAATAAAGGCTAAATGATTGGATGGATAGAGTCCTTCATTCATTCACTCATTTGTCCATCCACCCCATTATATTAAGTTCCAGCTGGGTCCTGGGAATTTAACAGTAAATGGGACACAGTCCAATGGAGGAGGCAGAGACCCAAGCAGCAACCACCATTTGACTACACTGTGATGGTGTAAAGTGTTGGGGGCCGGGTGAGCACAAAGGAGGAACCAGGAGGGCTGCCCAGAGGAGGAGTCCAAGATGGAGCTTGGAGGGGGAAGGGGGAAATAGAAAGGTGTGACAGCAGCTTTGGGCAGAAGGCCTAGCATGTGCAAAGGCCAGAGCCAAGGTGGAGGCTGTGGGATTTGAAAGAGGCGAGTGGCTAGGAGTGGGGGACCGATGTGCAGTATGGGTGGGGCAATCAGAGAGAGCAGAGGAGGAGACTCGTCCACTGAGTATCCGTACCCAGCAGTCAGCTACAACAGTGATGCTAGGTTGGTATCGCTGTGCCCATTGTATTGATGAGCAAAGTGAGAGAAGTGAAATGCTTGGCCTGCCAAATGAGTGGCAAAAGCTGAGCTTCAGACTCATGTCTGACAGACTCTGAAGCCTGCACTGTTCTCAAAAAGCCCCTGGGTTAGGGATTGGAACCCCAATTGGAGGATGAAGAAACTGAGGCTCAGAAAGGTGACAGGGCTGTCCCTGTGAATGTGGCTCCATCCAGTTTCACAGGAGAACACTGAGGCAGTACAAGGGGTACAGTTTGTCGCCAGCCGTCTGAGAAACCACGGGAGGGCGGAGGCAGGACCCAGGAGTCCAGGATGCTGTACTTCCTGTTCCTGTTTGGGTTGGGTCTCCAGGACCCCCTTGCTGAGCCCTGTGGCTAATTCCTTGCATGGGTCCTGGGCGGGTCCACGGTTTCTATGGAGACCACCTCCTACCATCCCTGAAATCTCATTGTGACCAGTATTAAGAGATTAGCGCTGCCCCGCAGCCCTCACAGGGTCTTGGGTGCCAGGGTGGCAGCAGGGGCTCCCCCAGGATGAAGAGGTTGCTCACTGTGCGGGATTCCATAACACCAGGAGGAGGATGTCAGACTGGGGCCAGGGCTTCCCCCAGCACCTCCCAGGTATGGTCCGGACTCCACATCTACCTGGAGAGGAGGACGGGGTGGCGGCAGAGAGACACACGCCTCAGGGGAGAAGTCCAGATTTTGGAGCAGTGCAGAGGCCTTGGACCCCTGGCCCCCAACCCAGGAAGGCCCAGGGTCTTTGATAGGCGGATGCCATTCTGATCAAGGCAGATCCAGATTCCCTCAACAAGGTGAGGGGAGCATTACAGAGTCTTTTAGTTAAAGACCAGCTACCTAATCTCCTTCATTTTGCAGTTTGGGGAATTGAGGCACAGAGAAGGAAAGTGACTGCCCAAAGTCAGTGAGTTAGTGAACTAGAGCCGGTGGGTCGCCTGAGCAGAAGGCAGTGATTAAGATGGCATTGTCCCCTCTGCTTGAAGTCCAAATGCTCCTCCCCGACCTCCACAAAGGGGGCCTCCTAGTCTTCTTCCCCCGGGGCTGTCCCATTGGCCATGCTCCCCTTCCCTCCCTCCCTCTCCTCCTCCTGACCCTTCCTGTCTCCCGGAGGCTGACAGAGACTTCTGGGTAGGCTCCACTCCACCAGAGGACATGGCCGCCAGGCCCTAACTGTCCCATCCAGGGGACATGCCCTGGCTGAGTCACCATCTGGATGGCTGTGGACATTTTTGTTCCCCGCTTCAGCCTCTCTGTGTCTTCAGGGTCCAGACGCCGTGGGGGCCCTACCAGCCCATCCCCACCCCACCTCCTGCCAGGCCAGCAGCAGAGAGATTTAGGTCAGTCTCCAAAGCTCACAGGGTCAGGTTTTCTGGAAGGCCACACTGGGGCCTGGGGACAAACACGGCTCTGAAACCAGGTAGAGACAGCTCAAAACACTGTTGACCCAGCAAGGTGAGCCTCACTTGCCTCCCCTGTGAGGCGGGGGCAATAACCCTTCCTTCCTCCAAGCCTTGCTCTCAGCGGCTGCAGCTGTGCCATTAAATCATCAACTCGAAGTACAGAGCAGTGGAGGGACAGGGGATAACACCCGATCTGGTATGCGTGGAGCAAACCAGGAAGAGGCGGAAAGAAGTGAGAGGAGTGGTTGCCTGTGGTGAGGACAAGGAGTGGACTGGTGGGCACTGGGGAGAAGGGGACCAAGACTTCTCAAAGTTTTTTTATTGTTCTCATTTAAAAATTTTTTAATGTTAATTTTTGAGAGAGAGCAGAGCATGAGCTGAGGAGGGGCAGAGAGAGAGGGAGACACAGAATCTGAAGCAGGCTCCAGGCTCTGAGCTGTCAGCGCAGAGCCCGACGCGGGGCTCGAACTCATGAACCGTGAGATCGTGACCTCAACCAAAGTCAGATGCTTAACTGGCTGAGCCACCCAGGCGCCCCTTGATTTTTGAACCATGTGAATGAAGTACTGATTCAAAAATTAATTACAAAATTTTAACATGGGGCGCCTGGCTGGCTTAGTTGGTTAAGCGTCCAACTCTTGATTTGGGCTCTGGTCGTGATCTCACGGTTTGTGAGTTCGGGCCTCTCCGCTGACAGTGCAGAGTCGGCTTGGAATTCTCTCTCTCCCTCTCTGCCTCTCCCCCTACTTGCTCTTCTTTCTTTGTCTCTCAAAATAAAGAAACGTTAAGAAAAAAATTTTAAATAAAAATTTTAACAAATTGGTAAAATATCACGTAGCAATGACAATCACACATACCTCAACAATATAACAGGAGTATAGCCAAGACTGAGACCAAAGTGCTAGGACTTGACACAAGTCACAGAGAAAGCCTGCCTTTGAGTCTCTGACTTTGACCTGGAAAGGCCCTTTATTTCAAGCCAATCTCGTTTGCCAACTGCAAAATAATGGTCACTGGTACCAAGAATCAGGAGGTCTCTATATGCTAGCCATAGTGCCAGGTGCTATCTGAATATCTTCTCACTGAGTAGGCATTCTGATTACCAGGAAGCTATCATCATTCCCATTTTACAGATGAGGAAACTGAGCCTCACTGAAGTTGCAACTAGTGAGTTGCAGACCATGGATGCACCTCTAGGCCTCTCTCTCTCTTTTTTTTTTTTAATTTTTTTTTATGTGTATTTATTTTTGAGATAGAGACAGAAAGAGACAGAGAGAGAGACAGAGAACAAGCGAGGCAGGGGTGGGGTGGGGGGGAGGTGTGCAGAGAGAGAGGGAGACACAGAATCCGAAGCAGGCTCCAGCCTCCAGGCTGTCAACACAGAGCCCAATACAGGGCTCGAACTCATGAACTGCGAGATCATGACCTGAGCCGAAGTTAGACGCTTAACTGACTGAGCCACCCAGGCGCCCCTAGAATCACTTAGGAACTTTAAAAAATATTGATGCCTAGCACCCACTCACCCCAATCCCAAGATTTGATCATTGGTCTGTGATGGGTCCTGGGCATCAATATTCTTTTAAAGGTCCCAAGTGATTCTAATTCACTGTCAGGGCTGAATCGCTGCTTTATGCTAGACAACTTTTCAAATAGGAAACCGAGGCCAGGGAGGAAAATGACCTTGCCCAAGGTCAGTGGCTGGAAGCTGAGCTGAGGCAGGGCTCTCATGGAGCCTTTTTGAAAATAAATAAGACGTGCTGTCCTCTGGGCAGACAAATTTCCATAGGCACTTGGTTTGGTAAGTGGAACAAGGACTAGATTTCTACACTGACTCACCTCCTTGCACAGAGAAGCTTCGTGCAGTGAGCAACCTGTACAACTGTATGCAGTTGTACAACCTGTACAACTTTGTGCAGTGAGCAACCTGTACAACTGATTCCTCGCCTGCATCTCAGGACTCCCAAAAGGTACATCTCAGTGACTTTCAGGCAAATATCTGGGGCCCTTCAGTACAAGGGTGCAGGGAGACCCAGGGTGGTTCCTGGGATATGGGTTCACCCCTTACACCATGACCAGGGCCTGGGCCAGGCAGGGGCTTGCTATCATCCTTCAGGCCCCACAGGGGCTGGGCAGGCCCCATCTAACTCCGAAGGTCACTTCTGCAGATAAAGTCAGGAACATAATCGGGGCGGGGGGGGGGGGGGAGGGAAGGACATAAACAGAACAACAACAGCCTCAGCCCAGAAGTCACAAGCCACCTGGCAGGAGGCAGCCCTCAGAGAGGCCCCGCCTACACAGACCCAAGTCCTCCTGGCTTGCTTCCTGATCATTCTCCAGACCACAGGCTCTACCCTACCTCCTGAGCCTTGTAGTCGGCATCTCCCACAATGCCCTGCTCTCTGGCCAGAGAGGCTTCCATGTCCTTCCGTCATCACTCACCACGTTCTCCACTTCTGGGTGTCCCTTCTGCCCAGGACGCCACTTCCTCCAGGAATCCATCCCTGACCACTCCAGCCCAGAGACCGACCTTCCATCTCAGGCCTTCTCCAGCCCGCACAGTCCATGCACAGAGCCTGCACCCGCCTCAGGAGGGAGCTTATTTTAATGTCATACTCGCCAACTTGCATTGGGCACCTGGACGGGCGGTGTAGCCTCGGGGTTAAGAGCACAGACTCTGGAGAGCCAGACCGCTCAGGCTGGAATCCCAGCTCTTGCTTCTCACACACTGTGTGAGCTTGGGCATATGACTCAAACCTCTGTGCCTCAGGTCTGCGAGATGGTGATAAAAATACTGCCTACCTCACAGATTGGTTGTGAGGGTTAATGTGGTAACACGTGTAAAGCCTGCAAAACAGTTTCCTTAGCATCAGCCATGGTCATCCGTGCTCCGTTTCGTCCTCATAGCGAGCCTATGAGTTAGGTATTGTTATTCCCAATCGCGGGCGAGGAACCAGATTCAAGAGAGGAGCAGAGTCAGGGAAGGGCCCTGCGTCTTGCTCTGTGGTCTGACACTGAGGACACGGCCGAGGCGGGCCATAACTTGGAGGCCTTGTTTGCTGCTCATGGCTGTTCCTCAGAGGGTCCACAGGACTCAGGGCCAGGTGAATTCTCCAGAAGTGGCTCTAGGCACCTCTCTGCTCGAGCCAGCCATGGGTGGGGGGGTGATCGGCAAAGCAGGGCATTTTCAGTGCATCTTGTTCCCTAATGTCTAGAACACATCACCGAGTCCAGAGAGAGCCCCTGTCTTCCTCAGGCTAGCTGGAGACCTAGGACACGGGGGGCGACCTCCTGTCCCTGGATGAGCCCCCATCCCTCCACCATCTGCACATGGAGGGAAGGGATATCCTGAGGTTGGCCCAGCATCTTTCAGGTTCCCATCACCGGCTCTGCCTCTACCTTTCAAAGGAAGTATTAATGGGAGAGCATCTAAGAGGCAGGCCCTGGGTGAAGCAGGCCTGTGCGTACCCTCCCTTGGCTCCTAGGAACCTCAGATCCCATTTGAAAGGCTCTGGCCCGCACTCTCCAGCCTCTGACACTGCAGGATTCTAGAATCCCATGCTCAAAGCTGCCGCCCTGCATCCCTGTTTGTAAAGCCCCCCCTCCCCCCCCAGCTGCCTTTATCTCTCTTTGGTAAAAGAGCAAATTTGCTCAGGACCCAGAGCAGAGGGAACAAGCAGACTGTTGACTCTTGAGCAAAACCTAGTCTTTGGAGAACAGGAGAGGAGGCGCTGGATGTGCGTGGGGAGGCCAGCAGCCTCTTGCATAACCCGGGTGGCCTCCTGCCCACCCAGGCCTTTTCAGGGTTAGGGGTGAGGCAAACCACAAACTCATGCCCAGTTAATTTTTTAAGGCAAAATCAACAGGCTCAGCAATGATTAGCAGGCAGGTAATTTCATCTTAATCGTGCTGAGTAGAGGGAGGAAGGAGGCTTCTGGGGGCCCAAGGATGGGGTCAGTTATCAGTTAACCACACGAAGTTTGTTTCCTTCCAAATCCGCTGGCCTTCAGCCCTGAGTTCCCTCATCTTCCTCTCGGAAGTACTCCCGTGGCAACCCAGTGGCCATCAGTGATTGAGGGAACGAACGCTCCACCATCCACGGTCCCCAGGAGGTGTTTCCAGGGCCCTTGAGGGCTGTGATGAAGCACCAGTGTCCTCACAGAGCTTGCGGTCTTCTTGTTAAGGCAAAGCTCCCCGCCCCCCACCACCACTGTGTGGCTTTGAGCATGTTCCTTCCACCCTCTGGGGCTCAGTGAGGGCCCTAAGGTCTGTGGTGCAGCCTACAGCCAGCTGCTACTACCCTGGGGACCTCAGTGTCTCCATCCACCAAATGGGTGGGTTGGCTGAGACACCCTTTCCAGTCTTGAAGTTTTGCGAGGTCATGATTGGATTAGGCCAATGTGGCCTTATCCAGGGTGAGGAGGGTTTCAGGGTGAGGAGGGTTGTATGGGCCGTGCTTTAGGAATTCAGGGGGGAGAGAAGGTGCCCAGAACAGGGAGGGGGCCTACCTGATATCTGCTGTTGGCACCAGCAAGCGTCAGATCCCAGCTCCGGGAAGAGAGCTGTCCTCTCAGATGGGAGGCAGGGGTCTCTGTGGGGTGGGGTGGAGTAGGGCTGCGGGGATGGCCTGGCAGACCCCAGTTGGCCCAGGACCCCTCCCCCTGGACTTGAGAACTGCCAGGGGAAAGACAGCAAGGCCGGACCAGCCCCGGGCCTGCTGGCTGCCTGGACTGGAGTTTGGTCAGTGGTTGGGGACCTATATTGTGAGAAAGTTAGGACTTTGTCCACAAACTGGAATTTGAAATTTCAAAGGGGCGAAACTGGAGGGCCCTACCCCAGAGTGGAGATGGCTCTTGGCTTCTTTCCCCCACGACTTTTGTTCTTTGTCTTGATAAGTCCCAGTTCCCCGGGTGGTGGGGCGGGGCGAGGAGAGACAGGAGATAGTAGGGTAGTTAGTACCCACGGGGAGCTAAGATGCCAGGTGGCCTGGGGTGGCCAGTGTCTGGACGATGCCTCTGGATTTGCACATGCCTAGGGACAGGCTCCTTGGCTCCTCAGACCCCTGAGCTCCCGGCAGGAACATGACAGAGTCGCAGGCTCCAGGGCTCCAGAATTCTGTTGTCCTTTCTGGGACTCCCGGAAGGAGGCAGAGGTATGGGGTGAAGCCCTTAAACTCTGCAGTCAGATTTGGGCTCAAATGACAGCCCCTCCTTTGTGACCTTAGGCAAGTCACTTCCTGTCTCTGAGCCTTAGTTTTGTCATCTGTAAAGCAGAACAGATAAACTGAGGGGAGCAGAAGATTCTTAGCTCCGGGCCTAGCACAGAATCTCTCCAGAAACGTTAGCCATTATTATAGTTTAAAAGAAAAATGAAGTGGTCCAGAGTGGCAGCTCTTAACCATAGTCCACACCAGAGGCTTGAGTGCCCTGCCCACAGCTGGGTGTGAGGCAACCCCTTCCCCCCCCCCCCCCAGCTGCCCCAAAGGAGCCCCTCTTCCCTTCTAGAGCTCTCCTTCCCTCCTAGAGGCCTCCGTTTCACTATCTGCCACATGAAGGAGCTGGCTCTCTTGGTGAGCTCTGAGGGCCTCTGTTATCTGCTGGGAGCCACCTCATGTGGAGTGGGGTCAGACAGCCCAAGGGGCAGGGCAGAGGGAAAGAATGGCTGCTGAGTTGACAGCACCGAGGCCAGCCTTTGTATCCCTGGGAGCTCTCCCGAGCAGGGTCCTGATTGCGACCGATTGTGTGGCTAGGGTGTCAAGGAGTCAATCGCCAGTGACGATAATTGCCTCTGTTATGCCAGATGCCTACACGTGGCATAGCCTACAGCGTCCCTGCGAAGAAGGCATCAACTCATTTATCTGAGGCCAAAACTAAGGCCGGGTGGGGTAGGACCTGACATCATAGTTTGGGAAGTTGGCAGTGCCCGGATTTTGACCTAGCTCTGTCTGATTCCAAGGCCTGTGGCTTATTTTATCTTTTTATTTGATCTTCACAACAAACTACACAGTAGGCCCATCTTATGGAAGGAGAAACTGAGGCTCCAAAATAATAACTCGCCTGAGATCACAGAGCCAGTTGATCTCACAGGTGGAGTGTTGTTTATATGGGGGACATGTATCTAGAAGCCATTGCTTGGGGTTGGCTAAGAGCAAAAGGAACCACATACGTAATAGATTGGAAAAGCTCGTGTGTGAGTAGTTAGAGTTCAAGAGTGGGACATGGGCAGGGTATGAAACAGGTTTCTGGACTGTGACTCAGAAGCAGTGGGTCATGTGTGTTGTGCGTTTGGTAAAGTGTTCGTGTCACGGTCTGCGAACTTAGTAGCTTGTCATGTGCAGACTGTCCGTCTGGTGGTTCTTATGTGTGCCGGGTCATGCACGTGACCTGACATGGCTCACCCCAGTTGATCATAGACCTTATTTAGTTCAATCTAGGGTGTCATCTATAGAGGTTGAAAATTTGCTATTTTCGCTACCCGTTAAACTCCGATGTGCCGATAATCACGCCCCATTTTGGTAATGGGGAAGTGTGCCTCTTAGAACTGACAAATCGCTGTATGTGCAGGCCACGTATTGCTGGCTTGTGAGGGGGGTAGCTGTGTGTGGCCCATCGCAGGTGCCAGACAGGTGGTAGGACCTGGGCTCAGCCCTGGGGGGCCCCTCCCAGAGCTGTCCCTCCTTCTCCTCTGTGTTTGTCCCTCAATCCGGTCTCCTGCCCAGCTGAACTCTGTACCGGCTACTGGAGCCAGGATCAGACATCCTCAGGTAGGCACGGGAGGAATCCGCCAGTGGCTGAAGTCTCCTTTGGCCCTTAACAAATGTCAAAGTGCAGATTGGGGGAAGGGGAGCTCTCTCTTCCTCCCTCTCTGGGGGGTCTTGACCAACGGACAAATGGGCCAAGATCTCCCCCATTTTACAGATGGGGAAATTGAGGCCCCGAGGGAGATGTGATTTGGACAAAGTCATCCGAACAGTGACAGAGATAGCTCCTAAACGGAGGTCTCCTGACACCAAATCCAGCCTTTCTTATCCTCTAGAACCATGGCTTCCCCCCACAGCCCCAGTCATCTCAGGCCTGGGGAGACCTTGGAGGGGGGCAGAACTAGCCTACACAGGGCACAGAAAAGGCTTCTAACTGGAAGAATATGAGGGGGGTGCCTCTGCATGTCCTCACACACCACCTCGCCCACTGATTTACCCGCACATAAACTCCCCCACGTACGTACTCACTGATTCACCCTTTCCTAATTCACCCACTCGTTCATTGATTCACTCTGTCACTACCTCACCTCCGCACCCCTCCCTACTCAGCTATCGTTAATTCACCCACTGGTGCTCCGGCTGGCAGAGAGGACAGGCTCCCAGACTCCCAAATCTAGGCCCTTCTGCCCTCGCCTGTGCTTTCTACCTCCTTCATTGCGACCTCACCTCCCCGGCTAGGTGGGGAGCTCTTGACAGGGCCCGAGGAGAGGGCCTTGGGGCTGGAGGGAGAGACAAGAAAAGGGTGAACGCCTGCGGAAGGTTGGCAGGACCAGCTGCAGAATTTGCAGGGCCCCTTGTTCGGAAATCGTTAAGAATTTTGGCAACAGCAGAGCATGAAACCAAGCACAGGGACCTAACTGCTTGGGTGATTGGCTCACAGACGGCCCTTCTGGGGGAGGCGATGGGTGGAGAGAAGAGGGAGATAGGAAAGGGATGGGGCGGGGAAGACGGGATGGGCACTTGCTGGGTGCTGCCTTATGGTTGCCTGATACCATCTCATTTAATACTCAAGCCACCCTTTGAGGTCGATTATGCCTTTTACGGAGGAGGAAACTGAGGCCCCAAGAGGAGAATCATTTACCCAAAGTCCCGATTAGTAGGGGGTAGGCGCCTGAGTGTAATCCAGGTCTGTGGGGCTGCAAGCCTCGTCTCTGGCTGTCTAGGGGGGCGGGGGAAGGAACCAGGAGGAGGTGACGTCTGACCTGAGCAGCTGGTGCTATGGGGGCTGGTGGTGGCCATAGTGGGGTCATGGAGAGCAGGGCGGGGAACCAGGGGTGAATCCATGCTGCTCCCCAGGGGAGATGGGAAACTGGAAGGGAGTTCCCAGGAGGAGAATCTGGAAGACTGGTGTCTGGGCGCTGGGATTTAGGTTTTTAATTCATGTGCCACAAGGCAGCTCCATCTCAAGAGCATTGAAGGTAGAAGTCACTGATTTGGGAGGTTACTGAATTAGGGCATCTTGGAGGTGGGCTGCCAGTGTCTGAGCACATCAGTTAGAATGCCGGACTCGGGGTGACAGTTGCTTGGGGGCATGGCTGAGTCAGGGGTCAAATGAGTGCCGGTGAGTTAGCGTGCCCGTTTTACAAAAATCCATACCTGAATATCGGGGAGTTAGGGCCCCAGCTGTTGTAACAGCACCCTGGTGTCCACCGGGAGCCAACAAACAGCCAAATCCCTGCAGCCCCGCCCAGCCTCTCCTCCAGTGGGGGAGCCGATTAACCATTAACCCCCACCCCTCCCCGGCAGAGCCTCCACCCCTTCGCAGGGGCTAGGCCAAGACTCCCAGCAGATCCTCCCAGAGGACGGTTTGAAACGCAGGAAGGCAGAGGGGGCCCCTGGGAGGAGGCGGTGGGAGGGCGGAGGGCGGGGGCCGGGGCTCTGCCCGGAGCCTTCGGGGTGGGCATCCTGGGCAGGGCAAGCGGCTGAGGTGTGGAAGGGGAGGATGCGCCTCTCCAAAACCCTTGTCGACATGGACATGGCCGACTATAGTGCCGCGCTGGACCCAGCCTACACCACCCTGGAATTCGAGAATGTGCAGGTGTTGACGATGGGCAATGGTAGGTGGGGACAGGTGTACCCAGGCGTGCCACTGGGGGTGGGTATGCCAAGATACCGGAGCGTGTCTGTGGCACTCGACGCTGGGCCGGGGGGAGAATGACAGAAAATGGCAGGTTGGGCCTATAGGCCAGTATGGGTGTCGCCAGGTGAAAAAAATGTGCCCGGGTACAGTGACCAGAGGCATTCTGGGTGCGGGAGGCCTGAGCGGGCAAGTCCCCGGTGAAAGTAGGCCCCGGGATTCCCGCCTGGCCCTTCTGGTCCCTGTTACCTCAAAACTAGGTCTGCTCAGAGCGTCACTGGAGCGTGAGGACACGACCGTGAGCTACCCGTTGGCATCTGGCTCCAGTACTTGGGCCCAACTAGGCCCCTTCACGAACCCTTTGGGCATAGGTCCCGAGACATGGAAAGGTGTCTTCTGTCCCTGAAGATGCTGGATGGAGACACAACCGGGTGTCTTTGGGACTTTCCTGGGGTGAACGCCCCGCTTAGGAAGAAAAGGAGTTCTTAAGGGAAGTTTTGCTCAGTGAGATGCCAATCAGCAGTGAGTGCTGTGTGTGTGCTCATGACTTCCTCTTGGTGTGCCTGCACCAGTTTCTGTGTAAGTGTGTTGGGTGGGGGTGTACCGTGTTGGCAAACACATTCCTTCGGGAATTCATTGGCGTATTTGTGCCCGTGCGTGCCTGTTCCATGTCGATTTCCATTTGTATTTGGTCATCGAGTGTGTCTGTGTCTGTTGATGTCTCTAGGGGCACATGTGTTTGTCTCGCTTATGTACATAGGCAGCAGTGAATGTATGTACATGTGCCACGGATGTGGGTCTGTTCGTGTGCCCTGTGCTTTCTGGATGCGTGTCCTGTATGCACGTTCTGTCTCGTGGCCCTGTTTGTACCCACCTGTCTACAGGTGCTCGGTGCACGTCCCTGTGCTGAGTGTCCGTACTCTCTGGTAAACATGATTATGCAGACATGATATGCAGGGTTTTGATATTGCCGTTTGCCAAAGGAGATTCACATCAGCCACATGTCTGTTTCTCTCTGAGCAGATCTTCTTCTCTGAGTGTGTTTCTCCTCAGGTTTGTATATCCGCTCCCATATCACCAAGAGCACATCTGAATCGGGTGGGAGGGTCTCCTCCGCAAGGAGGTAGGGGAAGGGAGGAGGCCTGGAAGGCAGGAAGCTTCTAGAGGGGAAGGCCCCTAGGCCAGCCTCAGAGGAGAGGTGGCTGGCAGGTGGCCAAGGTCAGCCTGCCACCTGCCTTCCTTCCATGGCTGCGCGGCTTCAGCAGAGGTCTGTAACGCGTGTGGTCACTTTGGCTCAGCCAGAAAGATGTGACTGCCCTGCCCATGGTCGGCCTCACCAGCTGCTCATCTGCCCCTGCCATTCACTCACTGTGTGACCTTGGGCATATCATATCCCCTTTCTGGCCTCTCTATCTTCTGTAAAATGGGCTTAATCACCTCAGGTCTGCTGGCCAGCCGCCTTTTAGGAGTGTCCGCATAAGGGAATTGAGGAGACAACACACAGGAAATGGTAAACAAGAAGCTTCTGCACTAGGCAGAGTGTCGTGTGACCCTGCAGGGACATTGTGTGCTGTCACACTCCAGGCCACTTCCCAGCCCCAGACTACTCCCTGGGGCCAGCCCCATCACCCCTTCAGAGCCTACACCTCCCAGGAATCCTGTGCACTTGAGGCAGAGGCCGCCACTGGGTGTCCCCCAGACAGAACAGCCTCCCGCTCAGGAGCCAGAAGAATCTGGGCTCGGATACTAGCATTGATCCTTCCCAACTATGTGAGCTCTGCAAGCCATTTTCCTCTATGAACTTCTGTTTCCTCATCTGTCAAATGGGAATAAATAATGGCGCCTGCCTCTCAGAGGTAACCAGAGGATTAAATAATACAAGGCACCCGGCGCTTAGCACTGGTAACTGATCCCGGCCCCACATGGGTCTTCTCAAGAACGTTCGGCATCTGTAAGAAAGGGCTGTGTTTCCTTATGACATTTGAAGGGGTCTGAGTGTTGGGATCCCATTTTAAATACATCCTGGGCTGGTGCCTCCAGGACTCCATGGAGAGATCCCCAACTGTCCCCCACCCCACATTCAGAAGCAGCAGCAGCAGCAGCAGCAGCAGCAGCAGCAGGGTCTTTGTTTATCAGAGGCCTCAGCAGGCACCCCAACAACAGCAGCACTGGCCAGAGTCGTCCAGCACCCCTCGGGGTGTAAATCCGCATCCTCTACTTAACAAGTGTGATGACCCTGGGCAAGTCACTTGTCCTTTCTGAGCCTTGGTGTGCTCGATTGGAGAATGGGGCTATCAGCTGAACCCAGGGGTGAAGTGATACACCAGGCGGCACTCAGCCCCTTCCGCCCAGGGTGTAGGAAGCCCTGCCCCCAGCCTCCACCGAAATGGCCAGGAGTTGTGGGGGTCATATCTCCCCAGGGGCTGGGGGAGGTGAGGCTGAGGGAGAAAGGGCACCGACACGGCTTAACAATTATCCCCATCTCCGGGAATAATTCACCAAGTGGAGGGGGCTGCGCCCCCGGGCACCCTCAGGGGTCTAGGAGATGTTCAGCCAGGCGAAAGCAAAGATGCAGCGGTGTCCTTTTATGCCCGGAGGTTGGACAACACCTGCTCCAGGAGTTTGATTTTGCAGGAAAGATTTTATTTCACAAATGCTGATACAGTGCTTTTTATGTACCAAGCACGTCACATACATTGATTCACTGAATCCTTGTAGGAGTCTTAGCCGACGACACATGGCTAAGAAGTGGGCAAGCTGAGACTGAAGCTTGGCAGGAGGGCTACAGAGCGCGTGCTCTTGACTGCAGCGCGACGCCCCTCTCCGGTTCTCAGTGGGGTGTGCCCTGGGAACTCAAGGTCAGATTCAAGGTTTCTATGCAAACATGTGTGCATGCCTGACTGTGTGGTGTACATATGCACGCGTTTTTCTGGGGAGATGGCCCATGGCATTTAGTATCTTCTCCAAGAGGTGGAAGATTTGCTTACAAAAATATGCTTCAGCTACTGAAATTAACACACAAAAAAATTGGAAACAACCAGACCAGTCGAACCACCACCTTTTACAGTTAGGGAAACTGAGGCCCAGTACGACTTGAAGCGAGGGAAAGGAATTTGTCCAAAGTCACAGGTGAGTTAGCAGCAGCATCAGCAGTAGCACCCAGGACTCCAAGCACCCCATCCCCATCTTTGCAACCTGCCTCGTATCCCCCTTCTCAGATTTATAGAGATGCAGTAGATTTTGCCTCTGGGACAGGACATATTCTAGAGGTACCCAGATCCTTGCCACGACCCTCCCAGCAGGACAAATGGGCCACTGTCTCTGGTGCGTGTCTTCCTGTTCCCCGGGACAGTTCGCAAGGCGTGTGGGTACATTGAGAAATGAGGGACAGGACCTGAGCAGGGCCTGAGTAGATGCTACAGTGTGTTTGTCCCTTCCACAGCCCCCTCGGCCCCGTCAGTCACGGTCTGTAAGGGTCAGATGCATCGGAGCGGGTGGCCAGATTTTCATTACTTCCCAGAGAAAGCTGGGCCCAGCTCTCTCCACCTTGGGGAGAAACAGGTCCTCACAAAGGACTCTGTGAAGTCAGTGTCACAACCATCCCTAAGTAATGATGCAAAACGGGCATTCCGCATGCCAAGGGACTTGCCTAAGGTCATTGGGGGAGTGGGAACCTCGGTCTGAATGAGGCTGAAGCCCCGGGGGGAGATCCCCATGACGCTCATATTGGTTTCTGAATCTAAACCACCAGGGGTGCAGGGCCTCTGGGACGTGAATTTCTGTCCCTCCTGAGCTCTCACTCTTGTCTCCTCTGGTGTAGACACATCCCCATCAGAAGGTGCCAACCTCAACGCACCCAACAGCCTGGGTGTCAGCGCCCTGTGCGCCATCTGTGGGGACCGGGCCACAGGGAAACACTACGGTGCCTCCAGCTGTGACGGTTGCAAGGGCTTCTTCCGGAGGAGTGTGAGAAAGAACCACATGTACTCCTGCAGGTGAGGAGCCCCTGTTTGGAGCCTTGATTTCTCTAGCTGGAAAGTGAGTCCACTTGAGCTAATGATGTTCCCCAGTTTGTCTACTCCCGGACTAGGTCCCAGAAACAACCTCCTTCTGAGGACTTAAAGCTTCTTCTGGTTTCTTAGGCTTTGGGGATCCAAATGGGAACATCCATTCTAGGAACCTCATTTACTGAGCATAAAGCTACCAGCTGCCCTTTACTGAGCACTTACTATATGCCAGACAAACTGAATCTTTGCATGTATTTAACTGGCCCCGCAAGCCCATTGTTACTTTTCTTATTTAGCAAATGAGGATCCATGAGGCTTGGGATCAAGCCCACTGTGAAGCCTCAGAGGATGGGGCCCATCCCTCAACCTGATGCTTTTCCTGGGGCAAATAGGGGATTGGCCCCAGGCCTTTCCATATACCCCAAGGGCTTCCCAAAGCCTTCCTCGGGATCCTGCCTTCAAAAGCATCTCCCATGGTGAGAAACAACAATAATAAAATAATGGCATTCGGTTATGAGTATTTGGCATGTGCTGACGCTGTGCCAAGCCCCGTCCACATATTATCTTATTTCTACCTGTCAACACCCCTCTGACATGGTGACTATTATTCTTCCCATTTTATAGATGAGGAAGCTGTGACTTGGAGAGGGCCAGGAATTTGTCCAAGGTCATCCAGCTTGAATGAATGGCAGAGCCCAGGATGATACTGAGGGCTCCACCCATAACCCCTGTGGGGCACTGCCTCTGTTTATGTCCCCTCCAGAGAGTCACTTATGTGAACCAAGTATTGACTCTGAACCGTAACCAGGAGCCTGCTGTGGGCTCTATCACATTCTGTGATAGCAGTGCCCTGGTATTCAAGGGGCAAGTTTCCAAACTCAGTTCTACCACCAGGTCGAGCGATCCTGGGCAACAGGTCACCTCTCTGAGCCTCAGTTTCCCCATGTTCAGCCGGTCAGGGTTGGATTCTCAGAGAGTCCATAGGGCCTTTCTCGTGGTTCACATAGCTCTTGTGATGGAGGCGAGGAGGCTGGGAGTCAACAGGTGGCCAGGGTTCTAGTTCAGTCCTGGGGTGGGAGGGCCGTCCCTTCTCCATCCAACCATCCAAGCCCTCCTCAGATTTAGTCGGCAGTGCGTGGTGGACAAAGACAAGAGGAACCAGTGCCGCTACTGCAGGCTCAAGAAGTGCTTCCGGGCTGGCATGAAGAAGGAAGGTGAGCCTCGGCCCTCCCCCTCCCACCCCACCGCCCCACCCACACCCGCAGTCCTGGACAGTCATTTACAACTGCGGCCACACTTTATGACTTGGCGACAGGCTCCAGGGTGAATGGCTAATGGCTGAGAGGAGGGAGGGCCTGGCAATCTGACCACAGGGAGGGGCTGGGCTTGGTCTTGAGAAAGATTGGAAGAGATAAACTCGCACTCTGGGGCGCTCAGGTTCCCAGCCGTCACCACCCGTACCTGCCTCACCGCCACGGGAAGCCCATTTGGGCGTTTTCTCTTAATATACTATTTCGAACAGGAAGAGAGCAGAGAATGACATTACACACGTCCACGTATCCACCATGCAGACTCAGCAAATGTGGACAGCGTGGGGTGGGAAGTGGGGGCTTTCTTCCTGAGCTTCTGGTCCCAGGGACAGGTGCACCCGTTCCTTAGTTTTCAGTGTTGAGTATCAGGTGGCCCAAAGTTTTCATGTTTTAGGGAATGGGAACGAGGTGTCAGACTTGACCTGGGTGGAGGCAGAGGGGAAGACCAGAGCATGTTTATTAAGGTCTTTCCAGGCCTCCTGCCACCAGCAGATGCCAGTCACTGGGCTGGGCTTTTCCACGAGTGATGACGTGGCACCCTAGGTGGCCGGGGAATTGTCATTCCCCCTCTTCCTGGAGGAGGGAACAGAGGCCCAGAGTGGTTCAGCAACTTGCCTAAGGCCACACAGCTTGTCAGTGCAAGATCCGAGGTTTGCGCCCAGTGCTCCAGACTAGAGTTCAGTGCTGTCTCGTGGTCCCTCAACGCTGCTTCCTTTATGACCTCCAGGCCTCAGGAACAGTTAAAATGTTGGCAGCCTGAGCTCAGGAAGCAAAAATCCTTTAACTTCTTCATCTCCTTCTCCCCTCCTCTCCCCTTCCCCAGCTCGGGCACCAGACCTTCACCCCTAGCCTGCAGCCGTGTGGCACACCCAGCCCCCTGTCCGGTCCTGTATGACACCCCCCGACACACCACACCCCAGGGCAGGAAGCTGGGACCAGCCTGCCCAAGCCGACTTCGCCCAAGCGAAGGGAGGGCACCCCTCCCCGTCTCTGCCTCGGAGCCCCTGTTCTCCCCGACCCCTCCCTAGGACATATTTCTGCATGCCACCCCTGAGGGGACTTGCTCATGAGTCCTGTTAGGGAGTTGGGCCTGCTGACCCCTATGAAGCAGTGGGTGGTCCCCAAGGTCCCCTCCTGTTGCCAACTCCACCATGGTAGCTCCCAGATCTGGGAGGGGTCGGGGACTCTCAGATGGGGAGGGCCTTTTTCAAAGGTCGACACCCCCCACCTCCCCCTACCCAGTTCTCAGTGAGGTCGAGTCTCTCTCCTCTGAGTTGGGTACCACATTGTGGAATGAGGAATGTGAGAGGCGGGACTGTGGCATGTGGATGAGCGGCTGGAGGCAAGGACAAGCCTGAGAACTGGAGTCTAGGGGCCTCGTGGTCTATGGTTCTCACAGCCGGTGGTTTTACTCCCCAACAGCCTAAGGTTTCAAGTTCGAGAGCGTGGATGTCTCATGGTAAAGTTTCAGGCCTTATGACAGGCAGGCAGCAGAAGGATCGACAGCCTTCCTGGGCCGTATGTGGCCTGGTGCCTGCATGTGTTCAGTCTTCATATGTGTCTCTTGCTAAACCTCCAGAGGCGTTGGCATGGGTGTCACTCCAGGGGCATTCCTTCTGGACTCTGGTTTTCCCATCCATAAGGTGCGGAAGGTGATAATGGTGCCTTCCAGCTCTGTGAGTCCAGCTACACACTCACTGATGTACCACTCCCCATGGGGACATGTGTGTTTGTTCCCTGGTCCTCCCCTTGAGCTGCCAAGGAGACAGCAGACCCGTGTCCTGGCTCCTGGAAGGGGAAGGGGAGTTCCAGGCCATTCTGCCTTGGCGTAACCTTGAAAATAGCCAGTGCTTTATGGCTCAGGGAAGGCAGCTTTATGCCAGGAGGATGGGAAGATTGGCTGATGGCAGGTGAGTGTTGGCCTGTAGATGTTGATGCTTATTTGTATGCCTTGGTCAACCGGAAGATCATGATGCATGCAGTAGCTTGGTTGCTTCGAGACTAGGCCAGGGCAGAAAAGTAGTCAGTTGCTGTCACCGTCAAGCTCTGGGAAGAAAGAGGATTACCAGGTCTACCCAAGTCTGCTAGTCCCAACACCCCTTGTCAGCCTGCTGGGAAGTCCTCAAAGCCAAGAGAGATTCTCAGTGGAAGCCTCCGTGATCCAGAGACTTGGGACAAGTTTTCATTTCTCTTCTTTGATGGCCTTAGGATTCAGGAATTGAAACCCAAAAGTGGTCCCTGATGACAGGAAAGCATTTGCTGCAAACACAGGATTTACGGACCGGCCGGGCGTATGCAAGGGCGTCAAATCTACCCCCTCCCTACTTTACAGATGGGGAAATTCAAGCCAGACAGGTGACATGATTGGGTGGGGTCAGGACTAGAACTTGGGCTCCCCTGAGCTGGGCAGACACCAAGCTCCCTGGATGGACATTGGGAGGCTCAGCCTGGAGGCATCTTCTCTGGTCTAGGTTCCTGAAACTTCCTCTTGACCACAGGGAAGGGCTCCAAATCCCACAGGCCTGTGAGTCTTGGCCAGAGGTTATTCCATGGTGGCCAGAAGTGGGTTCCCTTGAAGGGTCGAAGACTCTGGGGAGAAAGCTGGGGGTCAGTGGGCCCAACAGCAGGTCTTGAATTCTCTCCTATAACCTGAGACAACACCTACCTGGGTCTTGACTGGCAGACCCAGGACAAATACCCAGCTCCTGGACGGAAGCCCACTCAGGAAGCTGGGCCAAGGGTGGGTGCAGCAGGTACAGGTTGGTGGTGGGCCGGGGTGGTCTGATGGGTCTTTCCTCAGAACCCCAGCCCAGCCCCCCATGGGCCCCGTCCAGGGGTTCTCTGGGAAGACAGGCTCATCCTCCTCTCTGCCTCTGGCCGGGTCGGTTAATATTCAATAGAAGTTACATTAGGTCCCCGACCCTGCTAATACTGAGCAAACATTTGGAAAACATCATTCCGTGACTGAGCTCTCGCTGGGCACTGATAACACCGGCTAACCTTGAGGAGCCCAATCCGCAGCTGCTGACAGCGGCCCTTTTATTGGGCCCGCCTCCACTCGGCGCCCTGGTGGGTGCGGGCGCTGGCAGCCATGGGAGGGGTGTCGGCAGCGGGCAGGGCCGCCACGTGTGCAGGGGAGCAGTCCCAGGAGCCGGTCCTCTCCCGGGAGGTGGGTCACAGGAGAGATTTCTTACCTGGGACATCGGTCATACCCCACCCACTCCGGGGCTCCGTTCAGACTCTTTGATTTTCATTCTCCGACTTCAAGACTGTGTGAAATCGAGAGGAAGCTGGATGGCTGCAATGTGGGGGTCCCGCGGAGAGAGAGGGCATCGGGCCCAACTGGGAACCAGAACTTGTTGCATTCACCTGACAAACACGTACTGAGCACCCACTGTGTGCCAAGCTGCGTTCTAGTCACTGGGGCTACGGCAGCGAACAGGACCATAGTGCTAGCGTTCTGGAGCTTTCCTTCCCATTGAGGGACAGAGAGTAAAGAATGAACAAAGGATTCTACAATAAGGGCCCCAAAGAAAAGTGAAGCAGTGTAAATAAAGGGCAGAGCATGAGGGAGGGATGCCACGTCGGGCAGGGTGGTCAGAGAGGGTGTCTCTGGAAAGGTGACGTTGGCACGGAACCAGGCGAGAAGTCAAGAGGCTAAGCTGGGGGGTGGGGTCAGAATCCTTGGCAGAGGTGCTGAGCGAGAGCGGGTGGAGTGGGACCCGAGAAGAGGGGCCACGGTAGGGGTTGTGGCTTCATTCCGCGTGGGCTGGGGAATCACTGGTTTTGAGCAGTGGGGGATTGTGACTGAGTTCAGTGTTAGCGGATCCCCTCGTCTTCTGCGAGGTGCCCAGACGGTCAAGGCGAGGCCAAAAGCAAAGAGACCAGGGAGGAGAGCCTGAGCTGCTCGAGGGAAGACATAGCAGGGTCCAGACCGGAGCGGGGGGCGGGGGGGCGGGGGCGTGCGTGGACTCTGTGGGGATTCTGGACAGCACGTGGGCGTGAGCAGAGGCGGCCCGTGAAATAAAGAGAGGACTCCCAGGCTGGGAGAGGAAGAATAAACTAGCCTATTCCTGACGTGGGCAAGACTGAAGAGGAGTGGGTCTGGGAGGGAAAAAGTTTAGAGATGGGGAAACCGAGGCCCCAAGAGAGGACTTGATTTCTACCAGCACACAGAGTAAGTGGCAAATTCCAGACAGCCACCCAGGTCTCCGGCCGCCTCGTGCTCCCTCCTGCCAGCTTCAGCAAAGCCTCGTTCCACAGTGAGGCCTCTTGGACTCTAGGGGACGGCCAGGGCAACAGAAGGTCCATCTTAAATCTTACGCCGGGACTGACACGGATGGGGATGTGCAGGGAGGTGTGGGGGCCCCCGCAGGTGGAGGCCCAGATCTCTGAGTTCCTGGAGGAGAGTGCACCGGTGGGACGGGAGGGGTCCAGGGCTGCTTCTTGCTGTCTCTGAGGTTAGCCTGGAGCACGTGCCAGGCAGGTGGGGGCCTCCAGATCCCCTTTTCCAGGCCTTCCGTCTCCGTGTTCAGGAACCCCTGGGCCATCTCTGTGTCACCCAGAGGCATTTTTTGCCTCTTTTACCCACTTTCATCTGGGAAAAAAGGGACCCTTCTCCAAAACAGAGCTTAAACATCTGTCATCTAGACAGATCCCCTCTTCAATACTCAAGACCCATCTTAAACCCTCTCCAAGGCATCACTGTGTTGCATCCGTCCAGGGACAGGTGGATCACTCCCTCAGCACCCCATTGTGTTGGGGGCAGTTCTGGTGCTTCGAAGTTTCTCCCACGTGCTGGGTTGGAATGCATCTCTCCTCATTCCCACATGCTGAGCCGGGCTCTGCCCCCTGGACGCTCCCTCCTATTCCCACCTCCAACCGTGTTTCCTTTACTCCAGTTCAGCCCTGCAGTATCTCCTGCTGGGTCGAGCTCTCTCCCCTCGCGCCTCACCCGCTCCTCAGCAGTCAGGGGACCACCCTCCCCTCCGCCCCATCCCTGGCCTCCCTCCTCATCGCTCTCTCCTCCTCCCAGCTGTGCAAAATGAGCGGGACCGGATCAGCACTCGCCGATCAAGCTACGAGGACAGCAGCCTGCCCTCCATCAATGCATTGTTGCAGGCCGAGGTCCTGTCCCAGCAGGTACCGGGACGACCCTCTACCCACCTGGGGATCCCCCACACCAAGGAGGGGTCTCGCCTCCACCCCTGTCCTCTCCAGCCAGGTCCTGAAGCAACAGCTAGAAGGGTCCTGGGATATCACAGAAGGGAAACCGAGTCCAGTGTCACACAGCCAGTTGAGTAGCAAAGGCAGAACTCAAACTCGGGTCTGGCACACTGTGGTACTTTCTAGTCCGTCCCTTTGCATGCGTGCATTCTGCAGGCCAAGCAGAGTTTACTGTCATGAGGGCCTGAGATCACCTGAGCCCTAAGAGAACAGATTAGTGCACAAGCAGACAGATTAGCAAACTGGGGCTCAGCCCGTCCCCTGCTCTGTGACCTTGGGCAAGTCACAGCACCTCTCTGGGCTGGTTTCTTTACCCATCAGATGAGGATGATGATTTTTGCCCTGCTTCTCCTATAGGGCCGAGAGTCTCCTTGGGGTTCTAAGAAGCTGACATTGGGAATTGGGCAGCAGGTGAAGGCCTGGGGGGAGGCCTCCTCCCTCATAGCTGACTTCTTCAGCATCCTTTCTGCTCTCCACCTGCCTCTGAGCTTCCTCCGGAGCCTAGAAGGCATCTGTAGTCCATCTCCCCTTTTGCAGACCTGGAAACTATCTGGGGGGAGGGCGCTCTGTGCAGAGGACAGAGACTGTAGGAGGGCTTGGCCATCCTCAGCATTTTCCTTCTCTTCCCCCAGATCACCTCCCCCGTCTCCGGGATCAACGGAGACATTCGGGCGAAAAAGATCGCCAGCATCGCAGATGTGTGCGAGTCCATGAAGGAGCAGTTGCTGGTGCTCGTTGAGTGGGCCAAGTACATTCCTGCTTTCTGCGAGCTCCCTCTGGATGACCAGGTGAGAGGAGACATGGTCTGTGGGCAGTGGGGGCACTGGGCAGGTAGATCCTGCTGGCCCACCTGGGATATAGCCTTGGACTGGTTTGATTTTATTTAACAAAACACACATGGTGCTCGTGTGTGTCTCGAGCTGTTTAAATCACTATACAAATATTAACTCATTTAATCCATCCAACAGCCCTATGAGATAGGTACTATTATCATCCCCATCTTATAGGTGATGAAACTGGGGCACAGAGAGCTTAAGTAACCTGCTCAAGGTCACACAGCTAGTACCCAGCACAGCTGGGATTAGAACACTGTGCATGCAAGTGTGCTTTGGCAGGCAAGCTCCAAAGTCCAGGCTTCTAGCCACTGCACTCCTGCACGAGACAGGTCTCCTGGGGACATGTTGACAGGGCCCCAGAGCCAGGGATCAGGAAATTTGAGCTTGAGCCCTGGCTCTAAGACTGGTGCTTTGTGTGATCTTGGGCAAATTGCTTCCTCTCTCTGAGCCTCAGTTTTCTTATGTGTAAAGTGGGAATTATAATATCTGCTTCATAAAAAATTAAAGACGTCACTATTTGAAATGATCATGTAATGGAGCACCTCCATTGTGCCCAGGCCGCAGCTGGCCTCCCTAAGTGTCACTTTCTTGTATCCCACCAAGATGGTTTCACTCAGCATTTTATTTCCCACGTACATTCTTTGGAATACCGAAAAGGTCCCAGGGAGGCACGGGTACATTTCTGAGGACAGGTGAGTTTCAGAGATATTGCAAATGATGGCTCCTGACTAGGCACCCCCTAGGCCTCTGCACTTTCTGGGAAAGGGTTGCTGGACTGGGTCACCTTCTCAGCTGGGAGGGAGCTCAGGGGCACCAGTGGACAGCGCCCCAGACCTCAGCTCCTGGTGCATTTGCTTCTCTAGTGTGCACATTTGCACAAAACATTGGCAATGTATGTTAGTCTATTAAAGTTTCTGAGAAGTGAACTTTGTGAACTGAACTTTGTGAAACTGAACTTTGTGAAACCCAGGGCTTCTCAAACTCCCCTGACCGCCAGACTCTCCTGGAGCACCTATTTGTATGCTAGGGTCGACACACTATGGAAACACTGGTGTGGCTGGTCCTCACCTTCACACTGGGACCTGGATCGGATGCTCTGTCCCATAGATCCCTCCCCACTTTGGGAAGGATAACAGGCCAGGGATCTTGGCCGAGTTGTCCCTGCCTTTACCCCTGTTCCTTATGTGCTGGCCCTGGTCTCCTCTGCTGGAGAGTCTATATTAATGTTTAATCCCTTCTGCTCCTTCCCAGGGGCTCAGCAGGGCAATAAGATACCCCCAAGCTGAGCAATTGTTAACCTCAATTTCCCACCCAAACCTCCCTGGCTGGGGCTCAGAGCATTCTTAGAGAGCAGTGATGGGTGGCCAGCAACGCAGGACAATCATTAACATCCCCGCACCCCCTGCCTGCCCACCCCCAGAATAGCTGCCATGTCAGGAGGGCTCCCAGCTCCCCGTTCATGGTGTATAAGGAGCCCATCTTGCCCAAGATAGTTGGGACACACGTGGGAGAGTTGGGGGACACTGTCCTCCAAAGGACACCCCAAATCTGTCAACATTGCTCCAGGAGCCACTTTCCAAGTTTGTTTGCTTCTTCATTTGTTTTGGGCACCAATCCATTGAAACCCAGGAGGCTGGGTAGCATTGAATACAGGGGCTAAGGTCTAGAGAGGGAAAGCGGTCTGCCCCAGGTCGCAGAGCAAGGCAGCCACAGGGCTGGGATCTGACTGCAGGTCTCTTGCCCCCTCGGTTTGAGAGTCACTGGGGTCAGTGGCGAAAGCCCTCCACAGCACCTCGAGAATGGGAGGTGCTTGATAATAAGCATCCTTGGCCTCCTTTGTCCTGGTCGTAGAATGTGGACTCACCTGCAGGCCTCTTTACCATTCTCCTCTTTTCTTGTCACCCTCATAAGGTGTGATCATGGGAGAATAGATGAAGAAGAGCTGGTGGCTGCCCAGGAGGGGCTGGATCTAGAAAGGAAGTTAACTAATTTGCTCATTCATTCATTCATTCATTCATCCCTTCACCCATTCCTTCCTTTCTTCTTTCAAATAAATATTTATTGACGGTTTATTGTGTGCCAGCTGCCTTCCATGCCCTAGACAATTTCGCCTCCTTAGAATTTCTCTGCCCTCCCCACCCAGTGTAGCCCCTCTTGTCCCATATCTCTTTATCACGTGACTCTCACCTCCCTCCATCTGTCTTGTCCTTCCTTCCTAAGAAGTGTCTGTCGCTTAGGAGGCACTCAACATTTGATAAATGAGAGAAGGAACAATCAAAACATTTTTGCGTCCTAGTTTAGCCTGCTAAAAAAGTCTCCAAAATTCCCCAATCCAACCTTGCAGACAAGATCGTTGAGGTGACCAGCCTGTGACTATTTTCACCAGTTGCCATTTTTCCCATCCTCTGGGCCTGACATAAACACCAAAGCAGATGGTTCGGAAAGGACTGACAGTGTCCTCCTGGCCAGGCCCCTGCCTCGGACTTCAGTCTTCCAAAGCTGCTTTGTCTTCTCTGCAGGGAAGGAATATGTCAAACCCATCCCCTGCCAAGGACCAGTGCTCACGCCTTTGCTTTGGGAACCAACACCCATGTCCAAATGCTTGGAACTCACTCTCAGAATCCTAGAATCTTACAATGTCAAGTGAGCAGGTACCCTGGAGATCTTCCAGAGTAGGGATTTCCCAAACACGATTGCACATCAGAATCACTGGGAAGCTTGTTAAATACAGATCCTTGGGCCCACTTTTACAGACTCAGAATCTCTGGGAGTAGAGCCTAAGAATCTGCATTTTACAAAATACTCTTCATAATCTTCTATAGCTGGTCCACGGGTAGGAGTTCAGGACCTATGGTTTTAGAACTTCCTGGCTCATAGACCCTCTTGAGAGTCTGATGAAACTCTGCTGCAAAAACAAAAACAAAAACACCCAGAATGTTGTTAAGTTTCATCAGGCACAGAAACAAGGCCCAGAGGGAAGAGGCAGCTTGCCCAAGGCCACAGTAGTTCAAAGATAAAGTTCGCATCTGGCCTCCTAGCTCTGAGTGCATGTTCTCTTCCCTTCCAGGTTCCTGTTGTACCTTTTCCAGGTTTTCTCCGTTGTGGGAGGAAGGCGACAGCTTTCTGAAGCCCTTTTATTGTAGTTCAGGCAGGTAAAGGCAAGGGAAGCATTAAGCCAGCTTTCCCAGGGTCACTGAGTTGGCTAGGAGCAACTTTCCAGGGGGTGCAGACAGCTAGGAGCAACTTTCCAGGGGGTGCAGACAGCTTTTCAGGAGTACCACGGCCAGACACCATCCCTTTTCTCTTCCAGGTGGCCCTGCTCAGAGCCCACGCCGGTGAGCACCTGCTGCTTGGAGCCACCAAGCGATCCATGGTGTTCAAGGACGTTCTGCTTCTAGGTAAGCAGGCTGCCTGCCCCAGCCAGGGCTCTGCGGAGGGCATGCCTAGTATGGAATGCACCCAGGCACAGGAGACTTCCAAGGTGGCATGCAGGGGCAAGGGAGAAAGATCAAGAGTAGCCTCTTCCCAGGGCACCTGGGTGGCTCAGTCGGTTAAGCGTTTGACTCTTGATCTTGGCTCAGGTCATGATCTCAAGGTTTGTGAGATTGAGCCCCATGTCAGGCTCTGCACTGACAGTGTGGAGCCTTGCTTGGGATTCTCTCTCTTCCTCCCTTTCTGCCCCTCCCCTGCTTGCTTGCTCTCGTGCTCTCTCTCTCTCTCTCTCTCTCTCAAAATAAATAAGTAAACATTAAAAAAAAAAAAAAAAAAAGGAATAGACTTTTCCCAGTGTTCCCATCTGGATCCTCTACTCAGATGCAAGAAGTGTGGACACCAGGCAAGGAAGGTCTCCAAGGTTAAAGTTAGAGCACAGTAGGGGTTATCCCTGGAATTGCCCTTGCACTCTGATGTGCTTTCTGGAGCAGGGGCAAGACGCAGGCAGGAATGGCACAAACCTTGGCCTGTGTCACGTCTGCTCCCATGGTGTGTTTATTTATTATTTTAGATGCTCGTATAGATCACACTATGGGCCAGATCCTAGTCTTAACTCTTTACAAACACTACTCCTTTAATACAACGACCCTAGGAGGTAGGCTCTGTTATTTATCCCCATTTTGCAGATGAAAAAAAACTGAAGCACAGAAAGTAATTTATCCAAATATATATGGTTAGTTCGTGGTGGAACTGGATTTCAACCCCAGGCAGTCTAGTTCTAGAATCTGGGCCCTTAACCTTGATGTGTTGTTGCCTCCTAAGTGGCCCTCGAATGTCACTACTCTTACGGGTCATGTCAGAGAATGGAGCACGGGTGATGTGAAAGGCTCCTAGAAAGCCAGGCTCCAGGCCCAGTCCGATGACTTCAAGCAATTCATTCCTTTCATCTGGGCCTCCATTTCTTCATCTGTGAAATGGGCGTGATAATCCCCATGGGGCCTTCTCCCATGGGCACCAGTTGCATTGCAGCTGCAAAGGACAGGGCCTATGCAAAGCTGGGGAGAAGGGTACACCCAAGGGGGTGTCCTGATCCCCTTTCCTTCCCAACCCACCCAGGCAATGACTACATCGTCCCTCGGCACTGCCCGGAGCTGGCAGAGATGAGCCGGGTGTCCGTGCGCATCCTCGACGAGCTGGTGCTGCCCTTCCAGGAGCTGCAGATAGATGACAATGAGTATGCCTGCCTCAAAGCCATCATCTTCTTTGACCCAGGTACAGTCCGCCCCTCCCTCCCGCCCCCGATGCTGCAGACCCTCTGTCACACTTCTCCTGTGGTGTGCCCTACATTCACAGCCTCCCTCTGCAGGACAACAACTGGGAGAGGCTGTTTGCATTCGCTGTTTCCCAGACGAGGAAAACCAGGTTCAGAGAGCTGATGTGCCTTGACAAGGCACATGGGCTCCAGGGGCTTGGTTCTGTCCTTTTTCTCCTTTCCCTTCTGTCCCCTCCTCCCTTCCTCCTCTCCCTACCTCCTCCCTTCCTTCTTTTCTTTCCTTTCATCTTTTCTCTTTCCCTGAAACGTTTTTACCAAAATAATATCTGCACGCATTTAAATTCAAATAGTCGCCCCACTCCACATTCCCTGCTAAAGCCTCCTTCCCGGGGGGCATCATCTCTGATTCTTTTAACTGTTTCTTCTGGCTCTAAATAAAATGCTAAGCCTTCTCCTTCCTGATGTAGCTGTTTCCGATCACAGTTGCCCTCCTACACTCGTGGAGGATCTCACTGTTCCCTTTCGCCATTCCGTCTTCTCTCTCCCATCTTCTTCCTATATTTTCAGGGCTAGTCTGGTGTCTGCTGATTATCTTTACAATGTTGTTGGCTCTCCTCTCCCCATCCCATCTACTGACTTTCCACCTGCATTTTTACAGAATGTCCTTATAGTTATGTCTTTGTGCAAAGCCCGATTTCATTTTACCATATCAAGATGCCTGGACTTCAAAGGCTTGCTTGCTAACTTACCTCCTTACATGTTAGAGGGGACCCACCATGTGCCCAGGCATTGCCCACTGCCCTTAGTGCTAGACCCCACCAACATGGAGATCACCTCCAGTAATAACGGTAACGAAGAGGAAGATGACCACAGTTTCTGGAATGCTCACTAAGGCACCATTCTAAAGACTTGATGTGGATTATGCCACTTCTTGCTTGCAACACGGTACCTCTGAGGTAGGAATTGTTATTATCTCCATTTTGCAGATAAGGAAACTGAGGCATAGGGAGATTGGCTAATTTGGCCAAGGTTACACAACCAGGAGATGGCAGAGCTTGGATTTGAACTTCAGACTATCTAGCACTCAAACCTATATTCTTACCTACTGCACACTCTTCCCCATTTCTTGAAGGGTAAGACTTCTGGTTCTAGTTTCCTTGAGCACCTGGCCCAGGCTTATCCTCTGCAGTGCTCAGCACAGAGCTGGACAGGTAGTAATTGCTCAATAAGATGGGATTATTGATGCTGAGTCAGGGTAAGCAACCTGGCTTGGAGGGCCAGGTGACCTAGTATAGGGCCTGGCATGTAGGTGATGCTCCATAAATGTTTGTTGACTGAATGAAGGAATGCACAAATGTGGCTCAGTGGAGTGAGCCCTGGAATGGAAATGTGAGTGAAATTCTCTATCTGCAACTTACTTTTGCATTAAAGAGTGATAAATGCATTACTTCCATAAAGGTTGAATTTAACTCTTGGACAACCATTTGAATCCCCTTCTAGGTTAAGGATCTAGAATTTATCCATTGATTTTTTTTTTCATTCATTCATCCTTCCATCCATCTACCCATCCCTTCATCGAGTTACCTATTCAACAAATATTGACCATGCATGGTGCTAGGTAGTGGATTTAAAATGACAAACAAGGGGCTCCTGGGTGGCTCAGTCAGTTAAGTGTCTGACTTCCGCTCAGGTCATGATCTCACGGTTTGTGAGTTCAAGCCTCACATTGGGCTCTGTGCTGTCAATGCAGAGCCTGCTTCAGACCTCTGTCTCCCTTGTTCTCTGTCCGTCCCCTGCCTTACACACACACTCTCTCTCTCTCTCTCTCTCTCTCTCTCTCTCTCTCTCTCAAAAATAAATAAGCATTTAAAAAATTTAAAACAACAAACAAGACATGCTTGCCCACCCAGAGCTCATAGTCTGGTGGAAGAGACAGTTACATCCCGTGTGGCCACTAGCAACAGAAAAGCCACAGAAATCTGGGATATGATGGACACTCATAAAGCAGGCTTGGGAGGGTGGAATGGAGAAGGCTTCCTGGAGGAGGTGGAACCTAAGCTGAGACCCCAGGATGACACAGGCAAGGGAGCAGGGAAACAGGGAGACTCTTCTAAGGCAGTGGGAGCAGCATGAGTTGAGGTCTGGTCAGTGGGACCTCAATGCTGATCAGGAGCCCCAAGTCCCCATCATGGATCTACTAACAATTGGATGTATGACATGGGCCAAGTCCTTTCCCTGCTCTCTGCCTCATTTCCCCATGTGTAATGAGGAGGTTGCTTGGTGCCCTCGTGGGTAAGTTCTTGAAGTCCTACTCCTCCCACCCCCCACCCCCATCTCCTGGTTCTGCATCTCAGGAAATGTGACAGAAATGCTTTTCTGCCTCCGTCCAGGAAGCTACAGATGTGCTAGTGTACCCTGGTTCCTGAGGACCCCAAAACCTGTCCTAGCACGGCTAAGGACTCCCTAGGTGACCTTGGGCCTCAAGACCTGCTCTCAGGGCCCCAGGAGTCAGGGGAGAGCTGGATCTCGGCTCCCCAGAGGCTCCGACTGGGCCCCCCTGCCCTCCCTCACCTGTGCCCTCCCCGTTGCAGACGCCAAGGGGCTGAGCGACCCGGGCAAGATCAAGCGGCTGCGCTCCCAGGTGCAGGTGAGCCTGGAGGACTACATCAATGACCGCCAGTATGACTCGCGTGGCCGCTTCGGCGAGCTGTTGCTACTGCTGCCCACCCTGCAGAGCATCACCTGGCAGATGATCGAGCAGATCCAGTTCATCAAGCTCTTCGGCATGGCCAAGATCGACAACCTGCTGCAGGAGATGCTGCTGGGAGGTCCGTGCCAGGCCCAGGAGGGGCTGAGAGGTGGGCGGGCCCCCTGGCAAAAGATAAGCTTCATACCTAGGCCCCACCTCTCAGCTCCATCAACTCCTCCCTCTGTGGCCTTGGCCACATCCCTTAACCTACCTAAGCCTCAGTTTCCTCATCAGAAAAATGGGACCAACGGTCCATTTATTCAGGCACTGGGAACCTAGTGTGTGCCAGTCACGGTTGTAAGTGCTGGAGATTCAGCAGAGAACAAGAGCTCTGCCCTTCTGGAGGTTGCGTGTGAATGCGTGTGTGTGTGTGTGTGTGTGTGTGTGTGCGTGCATAAAGGCTCATGGAAACTGACAATAACCAAAGGATAGCTAGAGATTTTGAAATAAGCAGGTAATATGATAGAGTGTAACTGGAAAGGGGTCTATTTTGGTAGGTTGTCCAACAGAGACAGACTTCTCTGAAGTGGGACTTTTGAGCTAAAACCCAATGGATGAAAGGAAATAGAACATTTAAAAGCCAAAAGAAAAGCATTCCCAGCGGAAGTAACTCATGCAAAAGCCCTGAGGCAGGAGAGGTTCGTGTGTTCGAGAAAGAAGGATAAGGTCATGAGATGAAAACTGATATGGGCAGACACCAAATCGGCAACATGCGGTCTTGTAGGTCACGGTCAGAAATTTGGATTTCATTTTCATTGCAGAGGAGTGAACATCAGACTACTCTTTTTAGCAAACTACTCTGGTTGCTAGGTAGAAAGTACATTCCAGGGGTGGCACAGTGGAGGCAGGAGACCCCTAACCATTACTTGTCTCCAGGCCGGAGTAGGACAGTGAAAGCTGGGACGAAGGCATGACTGGAAGAACGCACAGGATTTGCTGATTGACCGGATTTGGGAAGCGAGGGAAGGGAAGAAACAAAGATGAAACCCACATGTTTGCTTTGAGTGACAGGGGCACTCATGGAATAACTTACTGAGATGAGGAAGCCAGGGGAAAAGCAGGTTGAGGCTGGGATGGTAGCAGCAGTGAGAGACGAGCCAAGAGACTGTTTAGACTTCAACAAAGCTGGAGATGACTGTAGATATCCAAGGGGAATTATCAGGAGGAAGTTGCATGTTTGATTGAGTCTGTTGCTCAAGCACAAGTGCAAAGCTCTGGAGGGAAGACAGCTTCGTGGTGCTCCAGCAGGTAGGGGCCATGGTGATAGATACTGAAAAGTGGGCATCAGTGAATTGACAGATTTAGCCGGGTTGAAGAGTTTTTGCAGTGATGGTACAAGAGGAAGTGGGCTGGGAGGCTAGGAAGCAGGATCTGAGTGAGGGTGCTTGAACTCAGGATTTTGGAAGTGATGTGGTTACTAGTGATGGCTTGGCCAAGGGCCACCTGGGCCTATATTTGGGACTGGATCATTCTTTTTTGTGGGGGCTGTTGTGTACCCTGTTCGGCCACATCCCTGGCCTCGCTACCCATGAGATGCCAGTAGCACTCCTCAGCAGCACAGCCAAAAACATCTTAAGATATTATCAAATGTCCCCTAAGGGCCCCAGATCTCCCCCAGTTGAGAACTACTGTCAGATGATAACTCATTTCATTTTCACTTTGACCCTGTGAATTATGGATCGAGTGTCATCGAGATCCGGGTCAGGACAGGGGCACCTGACCGACTTGGTCGGCAGAGCCTATGACTCTTGATCTTGGAGTTGTGATCTTGAGCCCCATGTTGGGTGTAGAGATCACTTAAAAATAAAATCTTAAAAAAAAAAATAGGATCAAGATGGAGCTTGTGCTCTGTTGGGAGATAACAGGGCCCTGTAATCTCATCTCTGGGCCCTGTAATCTCATCTGGTTATAGAATGGGACAATAATGATAATGATATCCACCTTATAGGACTGTGATGAGGGTTAAATTATTTTAAACATGAAAAGTGCTGTGAAACAGTACCTGGCACATATTAGATGCTCAATAATTGATAGCTATCATGGAAACAGTATACTTTAGAGGTCTCTTGCAAGCCCTAAAATCCCACCATTGTCACACCAGTGACCACAGCCATTACCAAACCAACCTATACCTTATATGGTATTATAAGAGCAAAAGCATAGAAATAGGGAAGTATAGGGAACACTCAGGTGCCATAAGTAGGTTTGGCTGAAGCAGAGGCTATCGGGGGGACAAGGCTAAAGGTGAGTTGGCACCAAATTCTTGAAGGACTTGCATGCCAAGGAGATTTGAGGGCTATTGGTTAAATCTCTTATCTTAATAGTCAATCAATACACTATTCATTATAATATTTTGATCTCACAGCTTCCTTACACGCTCCTTCTTTCTTTCAACTTCTGTTCTCTTGGTTTGTTGGGTCTTCTCGGTACCCTCATGAAACCTATGGATAGGAGTGGTAAGCCCCAGCTTACTAATCCAGAAATAGGTAGCCAACAGGCAATGTCAGTATTGAATGAACAGGTTTATTGGCCACACCTGAAGATGTACCTCAAGGACCATGGTCTTTATCTCAGACTCTCCATCCTGATTGAGTCCCCTCTTTACCTGCAGGATCCTCCAGTGATGCACCTCATGCCCATCATCCCCTGCACCCTCACCTGATGCAGGAACACATGGGCACGAACGTCATTGTTGCCAACACAATGCCCTCTCACCTCAGCAATGGACAGATGTGTGAGTGGCCCCGACCCAGGGGGCAGGCAGGTGGGCAACTTGAGCTCTACCCAGCAAGGGATGGGGTTGGGGGCCCAAGGGGGGAGCCAGGAGAAGGATGGGTCTAGAAGATGGGAACTGGGATACAGCAGTTCTCTGTGCTCTGGGGTAAGGAGTGAGGAGTGAGACTGGCCTTTTTTTAAGGCTGTTTTTTTCAGTGAGGTCCTTTACTCAGCAAGGTAATTAATAGCCTTTATTGAATGAAGCTGTCCTTGGGATGAGGGATCCATTGGATGAATATGTCCGTCGGGGCAAGAATTCCATTAGGTGATGTTGCCCATCAGGTAACATTGTTCTTTGAAGTAAGACTGCCCAGTAGGTAAGACTAGCCATTATACAATTGGATGAGACTACTCCTTGGGTGGGGATGTCCACTGGGGGCCATATATACATATATTTCATTCTGAGGTGAAATCTCAGAAGTGTGAGTTTGTCAGTGGACAAAGTTCTTCAAAAAGTAAGATTATCATTGTGATGAGGAGGTCGTCCGCTAAAATGAGATTGCATTTCATTGAGATTGTTCTTTGGGAAAGTTGTCCATTGAATAAAGTTGGCCAAGTGGGTCATGGTCAAAGTTAACTTCCAAATGTGTGATGCTGTGAGGCCAATTAGTTTCCATTATCCATCTACCTAAATATCAAATAAATAGTATTTTTTGAGCCAGTTGGCCAGACCCTTGGGTCTCATCAACTGTTATCCCTTCTCTCCAAGAAAGGATATTACTGTCACATGCCCCATTGTCCTCAAACAAAGTCAGACTTGGGCTCTGGTCTGGGAGAAGCAGCCCAGATCTCCATGTTAAATGGTGGAGGAGATGGGTGTTGGTAGGACCTAGGCAAAAGGCTCTGACCACACCTGGCCCATCTGCAGCCTCCCAGACTCACCATACTTAGACTTCATGATCTGGAACTCAGAAGGTTTGAATTTTAAGAGACCTTAGAGATTATCTAGTTTAATTCTCTCATTTTATAGAAGAGGGAACTATGTCTCAGAGTGGGGGAAGAACCTACTCAGGAGTCTTCATTTATTCCCTAAAGGGCTGGAATTCTCAGCAGCCCCTGTCTGTCTCTCTGTCCTTCCAGCCACCCCTGAGACTCCACAGCCCTCACCACCAGGTGGCTCAGCGTCTGAGCCCTACAAGCTCCTGCCAGGAGCGATCGCCACGATTGTCAAGCCCCCCTCCGCCATCCCCCAGCCGACCATCACCAAGCAGGAAGTCATCTAGCAAGCCGCTGGGGGTCGGGGGCTCTGCCGGCCCCCCAGCCCCCTCAGAGAGCCCCGGTGGTCACTTGTTCACAGTGAAGGAAGCCGTGACAACAAGGCCAGTCTCAGGGCAGCAATGGAAAGGGCGAAGGGCCCAAGAACTTGGGCTGCGGGCCACATCCCATTGCTACCCTCCACCCCCTGCTCTGGATGATGGGGCTTTGACTTGGGGAGACCCCAGCTGGAAAATCCTCTGTTGCCTTGGACAACTCTTCTCTTGCCAAAGCCACTGCCTTCCCCTTCATCATACCTAACCCCAACTTCTTCACCCCCAAAGGACAACTCTCTGGAGATGACATGGGACCTTGCTTGGACATAGCTAGCTCCCTTTCCCCTCAGACTGGTACTTCTCTCCAAGTACTTTCCTAGTGCCCAGACACAAAACCCTTCAAGGCTGGGTCAGATTGGGGTCTCTGATCCCTCCCTGTCTTGCTGCCCCTGCCTGCAACGCTCCTCTCCACTTGCCACCGTCACCCACCTCAGCCATGCTAATTTCTCCACAGCCACCTCTCCAGAGGCTGAAGAAGACTTGCAGACAACCACCCGGTCATCCCAGGAGCATTTCTAAAGCACTAGCTGGGCTAGGCACAGTGTAGGAGACTGTTGAGAAGGAAGACACCATTCCACCTGTAACCCATGGCTCTTCCCTTCTTTGGGACTTGGGTGGATATGGGGGTGATGCTCCCTACAGCCTGTCAACACCGAGAGGACAATCCAAGGTGGGCAACTGCAACAGGAACTTGGAGGGACTAGGGTGGCCAGAGAAAGCACCAAGAAAGGGGCAGACTGCATTAGGCCTTTAAGGAAGGGCTGGATTTCAGCTAGTGGAGCAGGTGAGACACAGCATTCCAAAGTAGGGCAAACAGTCTGGGCGAGGACTCAGGTCAGAAGAAGGGCGTGGGGGGAAGGCAATGAAAAGACTGAGCTGTCTGGAGAAGCCTGGGGGCCTTGAACCCCAGACTGAGGCACTGAGACGTGGGCTCCTCGGCCATGACTAGCTGGGAGGATGTGTGGCGGGTCGGGAGGGAGCGGGCAGGCCAGATGGGGGCTGGTGATGCATGTAATGCAGGTGAGAGGGAAGACACCTGGAGACGGCGGTGAAGATGGATGGGTGCACGTGGCTCAGAAGGGTGTCAGGGAGGAATTGCCCCCCCAGGGCCCGTCTCAGACTCTGCCTCATTCCTGGCGCTGTGTTAAGTGCAGCACATGCATCGTCTCTTTCATCGTTACCGAAGATGAAATTGAGATCTAAGTGGTTAAGTGACTTTTCTGGAACCCACAGTTAGTAAATGGCTGAGTCAGGATTTGATCTTGTATCTTCCTGGATCAGAACAGGAGCTCTTGACCACGGTGACTAAAAGGGCCCTTCTGTCCTCCCCATGATCCAGTTTGAGGGGCTTCCTGCCCCTGTCGCCAGCCTCAGAAGCCAAAGTCTTATTCTTCCCAGGGGCCCCACCAATGCCCAGGACTAAGATTGGCTTGGAGCTACACTAATATCTAATCAGGGTCCAGCATCCTGTTTGCTGATGAAAAGGAGAAGTTATAATTGTTGGACTCCTTTTCTCTCCTCACTCCCCAAGTCCAGGGCGGGTGTCAGGGGTCTGGCTCTTGGGAGATGGACCAATATGGCCTGGCCATCTGGGAGCAGGATGGTTTGGGGGTGGTTCAAGGGAGGGATGAGAAGGCCTGGGTTTGAGCACATTTGAGAAACATTAAGCCCCAAGATGGAACAGTCAGCATGTCATGTGGAATTTTGGAGGCTTTGGGAAAATTCTGCAAAATGCCACTAAGCCAGTGGGAATGAAAGAGATGGGTCCTGTGGCTGGCACTGTGCTTAGGTAGGAGAGTGAACAGTTAGACTGGCTACCTACCCCACCCCAGGCTGACCCTTCTGAGTGGATGGGGGGGCAGGACTCCAGTGCCCCCAGATTCCACCACTGGTGATGGCTCCTTTTTGTGAAAGAGGCATGAGGGGTTCGAGGGCAATATGTCCAAGGGAAACCTCTACATCTCCAGTGGTCCCAGGAGCAGCCTACCCAAGCCACCAAGCCAAGTCCCTGGTGCCAGAGAGACTGCTCCCCACTCAGAGCTCTCAAGTCTTCCCAAGCCCCTCTCTGGGTCCCCAGAAATTCCAGCCAGGGAGCTCAGACTCATCTGGGACAAGGTGAGGAAGCTGGAACTATTCTGTCATTGCGGTCATTCCCACTCTTTGCTCCTCTGCCCCCCAAAGTCGCTCGGGCCTCTGTCATAGGAGTGAATCGAGTTAAGAGTTTTCCACAGGATGGAGTTGGAGTAGCAGTGGCTTTTAATAGTAGCAAAATCTTCTGGGTCAGGGGTTCAGTCCTTAGCCCCAATTAACCCTGCCAGCAGGAGAAATCCATTCCATTTAAATAATTTTATTGTAACGTGGGAAGCACAAAACAAAGAGCAGTTTGCTTTTCTGATTCTGAGGACATGGCATTGGAAAATCCCTCTCTCTCTCTCTCTGTCCCCCCCTCTCCCTCTCTCCCTCTTCTTCTCTGCCACTTGAGTTCTGGTCCTAAACAATGAAATCTGAAGGACTAAATAAACAAGGGTTGGGAGGGCAAGCATGGACCCTGCAGTTCCTCCCCTGAGACAGCCTCTTCTCCAGGCAGCTCTCAGAAGCTTCCAGAATCTGCATGACTCCCCACAGAGTAGACAGAGGAGAGGGTGGGAAATGGACGCTCCTAGATTTTTGTGATGACCAAGCCAATTGCTTTTGCCAAATTGTTCTGTGATTTGCCCTGATTGGGATGAATTGTGAAATTCACATCAAGCAATACTGGAAGCGGGCTGCTTCCTGTGGGTGTGAATGCCACCAGCCCCTGTGCTGACACCTGAGCCCCTGTCACTCTGCCGCCCGATGGGGCAGAGAAGCAAAAAAACATTTCTTACTCTTATGTGTTTTAACAAAAGTTTATAAAGCAAAATAAATGGCGCGTATGTTTTCTAAGTCCTTGGATGGGTGTCCTTTCTACCTTTTCGGGTGTTAGAAATAAGGATGAGAATAGTCAGAGAGTTCTTTATGATATGCAAAATGTTTTTAAATATATTAGTGCTTTTTTTTTTACATTATTGATTTTTAATCTCACATCAAGAGATAAGCAAGTTAGCATTGTCAACAATAGCCAAACTATGGAGAGAGCCTAAATGTCCAACAACCAATGAATGGATAAAGAAGATGTGAGATATATATATATATACACACACACACACACATATATGACATATGTTATATATGTGTGTCATATATGTTATACATGTATATGACATATATATGACATATACATATATGTCATTGCAAATGGTAAGATTTCATTACATATTCCATGAAATGGAATATTACTCAGCCATCAAAAAGAATGAAATCTTGCCATTTGCAATGACGTGGATGGAGCTAGAATGCATTATGCTAAGTAAAATTAGTCAATCAGAGAAAGATAAATACCATATGATTTCACTCATATGTGGAATTTAAGAAACATAACAGATGAACACATGGGAAGGAGGGAAGAGAAGGAAACAAACCACAAGAGTCTCTTAATGATAGAGAACATGGGTTGATGGAGGGAGGTGGGTGGGGGGATGGGCTAGATTGGTGATGGGTACTAAGGAGGGCACTTGTTATGATGAGCCTTGGGTATTTTATGTAAGTGATGAATCACTGAATTCTACTCCTGAAACCAATACTGCGCTGTCTGGTAACTAGAATTAAATAAAAGAAAAAAGTAAGCAAGTTGGACATTATCCCCAACCCCCTTTATAGACGAGAAAACTGAGGCTCAGGGGAAGTGATTTCCCTTGAGAGGTAGAAGTAGGAATCCAACTCAGATGCCTTGATTCCAAGTGCTTACTGTGTGGGGAGAATGAAAGTCAAGCCTCCCTCTTGGAGAGGGGAGGGCTGAGCGGAGAGAGAGGGGAGAGAGGGAAAGATCTGGAAGAATGGCAAGAGGGTCCAAGATGGAGCCCTAATCTGGGTCATTTCCAGGGACCTGGGCCTACTGCCAGCAACAGGGGATAAGAAGGCACGGGGAGATTTCGTAAAGTTGAGTTGTTTAAAAAGAGAATAAAGGTAAGGACACACTCAAGAATTTCTAGCCAGGTCTGTAGCCACCTTGGTCCTTCCCCTGATAAACCAGGCAGGTGGTCTCACACCTTGGCCACCACACACCACAACCTCATATGCAGTCGGGGGTGTGCTGGAGAGCCAATTGTTAGCTTCTCCTCCCAACTCCATGTTTGGCAACGTGACGTTTACACCACAAGAACTGCAAGAGCTACAAATCAAGGCTTTACCCCTGGGGAGCCAGTTGCTACACATCACCAGCACATCAGGGCATTCAGGGATGGGAGTAGAGCATGCGGGGTGGCTGGACTGTGGATGCCCAGGCATGGGGATGCTCGAGGATGAGGGTGGAACAGGGTGACCCCGTCAGCTTCCCAAAGAAGGGTGTCAACGGTTCTGGGCTGGGAGTCACAGATCAATGTAACATTGGTCAGGTCACCCCTCTTTTCTGAGACTCATCTGTCAAATGGGAATGACAGCTCCCTTCAGGAGTGTTGTCAGGATTAAATTGAATGAGACCATAGTAATTGTACGAGCTGCTGGGTATGAGGTGCCTACCCACCAGGGGTGCAGTGAGAACTCTGTACCCAGACCCTTTCGAACAAGAAGCTAATCATTAAGTTCTCCGGCCTCAAGAGCACCCATGAGTTGCCTGCAGATCCATGGGGCCACTCCTGCCTTCCCCTGTCCCTTCCCTCCACTCCTGAGCTCCAGGAAATGTTTTCCGTAACATTGTAACAGAAGCCTTGTCCATGCCGCTGCCAGCATGGAGTGGGGGTTGGAGGCCAGAGGAGAGGCTACTGCGGTCCTAGAGTGTGCTTAATAAATCCATATCAAAACCATAAACCCTGGGCTGCCATAAATTCCTCTGGCCTTGGTTCCTCCACCTAATCAGCCCTTTGCCCCAGTTAATCACAAATCTCAGCGTGGGCGGCCAGAGCTTCACGTTTGATTTCCATTTCAGTTGCAAAACATCAGCTTGGGTGACAAACAGAAAATCCCATAATCTCCAGTATAGAGTTCCTGAAACCAAGATTCGGAGAGGCCAAGGAACTTGTCCTAAGGCCTAAGGCACACAGCTAGTGAGCAGCTGAGACAGAACTTGAATCCATGTGGCCTCACAGAGAGTTGGGAACTGGCCCCTCCTACAAAGGTTGCTTCCAAAGCCATGACACTAAAAGCTTTTTATCCCATTATTCCAAATGGCGCCCCATTGCTCAGAGTGGGGGTGAGAAGTACAAGATGATAGGCTGCATGAGGATCCAAAGGGAGTTCCACGCTGTGTGAATGACCCATCGTCCCAAATTGGTGGGGATGCCCTACTTCCTCTTTCACAAAACCCAGATCACCTTTGGTCTACATTTCTTGCATCAGGGTGTCTTATGTAAACTCCCAAGACGTGATCTAAGGGACCAGAATCCCAGTATCCCAAGCAGCAATTTGATGATAGTGAAACTAAAACCCAAATCCTGAGTCCAAGGACAACATTTGACTTCTTCCTCTTTTCCAGGCTTTGCTGGACATAATTTAATCCTCACAATAACCCCCTGAATTGAGCACTTTGTTATTCTGTTTCACAAATGAGGAAGGGACTTGCCCAAGGTCCATAACTGATATGACAGTGGAGATTCAAACTGCTGGTTGTCTGACTCCAGGGGCCACTGTGGTGAAATCGAAGAGGACGTTGATGACTCAGTCACTGCATGGTGGGCACAGAAATAGTCAATGGGCAAAGCCTTGTGCCAAAGCATCCTTGAACCAAGGGAGTGAGGGCGACAGGCAGTGAGATGGTAGTTTGAGGGAGGGATTGCTGTGGTCTGGGAAAGGGATGGTGTGCTCTTGTAGGAGAAAGATTCAGGGGCTAGGAAGGTGGAGAAAAGACAGAAGTGCATTCGAGATCGAGGAGAGAGAGCAGAACAGTAAGTTGGGGCAAGCAGCAGGAATGCCCCCGTGGGTGGGAAGAAGGACAGGGACCCGTTTCCTAACCCCCAGTCACTGCATGTGCCACCTTGAGCTTCCCTGTACCCGAGTACCCGGTACATTCCCTCGCTGAATATTTGTATTTAAATCAATTGGTAAACATTCTCTTTACCCAGATCACTGACACAAGTGAGAAACCAGAATCACTTGCCATAAGTAGGAGGTGGTTGCAAAGGAAGAGTGAAAAGAAAGCAATTGCCCTAAAGTGCAACAGGAGAGGATTACCCAGGGGAAGCTCTGCTCGTTTTTCCTTCGAACAGGAAACGGACGAGTATTTAGAGAGATGTTAAAGTCATGTGCTGTCCAATGGAGACTTTCTCCAAAAAGGTTTCAGAAGGAAGTAAGACCTGTAAAGACACAGGCTTTGGGGACAGTGTCACTTAATGTTGTCACTATAACCCTAAAATCACTCAGCATGCCACTGTGTGATGGTATGTGGCTCATCCGTGCCAGGTGGGGGCGACCTCAAACCCTGGGCAACTGGAATTTCTTCTGCGGAAATGGGAAACCACTGGAGATTGTGGCTCAGGGCAAGGCTGTGGCCAGATCTGTACTTTTTTAAATTGTTTATTTTTGAGAGAGTGGAGGAGGGGCAGAGAGAGAGGGACAGAGGATCTGGAGTGAAGCTGGCTCTGCGCTGACAGCAGAGAGCCCAATGCGGGGCTCGAGCCCACAAGCTGTGAGATCACGACCTGAGCCGAAGTCAGACGCTTCACTCACTGAGCCACCCAGGTGCCCCCAGATCTGTATTTTTAATTTTTTTTAAATGTTTATTTTTATTTTTGACAGAGACAGAGACAGAGCATGAGCGGGGGAGGGGCAGAGAGAGAGGGAGACACAGAATCCGAAGCAGGCTCCAGGCTCTAAGCTGTCAGCACAGAGCCCGACGCGGGGCTCGAACTCACAGACTGTGAGATCGTGACCTGAGCCGAAGTTGGACGCTCAACCGACTGAGCCACCCAGGTGCCCCAGATCTGTATTTTCAAAGGATCATTCTGGTAGCTTCATGGAGGACAGACTGGAAGACTGTAGGCGAGGAGACCAGTGAAAACACTCATAGGTGGGACCAGGTGACAGATGGTGGCAGCAGAGATGGAGGGGAGGGAACCAATCCAAAAACTGCACGTCCACTCCTTCACTCACTCAACACACATTTCGTGGGTGCCTGCTATGTGCTGTGCACAGGTGAGAGGACACAGTCCCCGACTCCGTGGGCTTAGCTTTCTAGGGGGAGCAGCAGACGGCGTTGGAGCGAATAAATAAATGAAGGTGATTTCAAATAGTCACATGTCAGACTGTGAAACAGCTAAGTCCTTTCAAAGTAAAACAAGGTAGGGGTGTCTGGGTGGCTCAGTCATTTGGGTGTCTGACTCTTCAGCTTAGGCTGTGATCCCAGGGTTGTGGAAACGAGCCCCGTGTTGGGCTCCATGTGGAGCGTGGAGCCTGCTTAAGATTCTCTCTCCTTATGCCCCTCTCCCCTGCTAGTGCTCTCTCTGTCTCTCACCCTCTCTGAAATAAAATTTTTAAAAAAGTAAAACCAGGTAATGTGAAAGTATCAGCATAAAATAAAAATAACAAAACGGTAATTTGAAAGGACTGGGAATGAGATAACATCAGACTGGGGGGTGAGGGAAGGCCTCCCTGAGAGGTGAATCTGCACCGAGGTCTGGAGGACTGTGTCTGCAGGACGCAGAGCTTGGGAGGGGTGGGGGGTAAGGGTGGGTAGGTACGGCAGGGATAAAAGCCCGGGTGGGAAGAAGCAGAGCATACTGGAGGATGAACAAAAAGGTCAGCGTGGCTGGAGAGGGGCAGGAGATGACATCTGAGAGGTGGGGGGCAGGACCAGGTGGGGCCTTCTAGGCCACGAGAAAGATCTTGGATTTTATCAAAATGAGAAGCTCTTAGAAGTTTTTTAATAGGAAGGTGATGCAATATGACTGTGTTCTTTTTTCTTTTTAAGCTTATTTATTTATTTTGAGAGAGAGAGAGAGAGAGAGAGAGAGAGAGAATGAGCAGGGAGGGGCATAGAGAGAGGGAGAGAGAGAGAATCCCAAGCAGGCTCCACGCTGTCAGCACTGAGCCCAACCCAGGGCTCGATCTCACAGACAACAAGGTCATGACCTGAGCTGAAATCAAGTGTTGGACGCTTAACAGACTGAGCCACCCAGGCATCCTGACTGTGTTCTCAAAAGGTCACTCTCTGCTGTGTAAAAAAACAGACAATATGGAACAAGAGCGGAAGCAGAAAAGCCCAGAGGGGCTGTGTGCCGTGGTCCGGGGGAAAGAGGACGCAGCCTGGACTAGACAAGGTGTAGGGAGGAGTCTAAGGTGACCTCAAGCCCCTTGCCCCCTGGTCTATACACACTATGTCTCAATTATTCAATCAGACACTAATCTGGGCACTGCTGTGAAGGGATTTTGCAGATGTGATGGAGGTCCCAAACCAGCTGACTTTGTGATAGGGAGACTATCCTTGGTGGGCCTGCCCTAAACTGCTGAGCCCTTAAAAGGAGCTGCGCTCTTTCTGGAAAATGAAACGAGAGGCGTGAGAGGGATTTGAGGTGGGGGACATCCTCCACGCCGGCTTTGAAGATGGAGGGGGCCCCATAGCAAGGAATGCAGGCACACTCTAGAAGTAGAGAGTAACCCCCAGCTGTCAGCCAGCGGGGAAACGATGACCTCAATCCTACAACCATGAGGAACTGAATTCAGGCAACAACCTGAATGAGCCTGGAAAGGGATCCTTCCCCACAGCCTTCAGGTAGGAACGCAGCTCAGCCCAGGTGGGAACGCAATCTTGACTTGGGCTGTGTGAGACCTTGGGCAGAGAACTGTGCCATATGTCGTGCCCAGACTTATGACTGGACACTGAGATAATCAATGAGTGCTGTTTCAAGCCACTAAGTCTGAAATAATGTGTCATGCGGCACTGAGGATGAATACAGGTGGTGGTGGGGAGACGTGGCCAGATTGGAATTCGGGGAGGTGGCACCACCAAGAGCTTGCTAATGGGTGGGATGTGTGAAGAAAATAAGATAAGTAGCTGTGGTACTGGTTGTCCTGATCATTGAAATGAGGAAGACTGGGGGGCTGCAGGTTTGGGGAGCTGTCGAGTTGAGGAGCTATAGGTTTGGGGGAACTATAAATTTGGGGAGCTGCAGAATTGAGGACAGCTATAGATTTGGGGGGCTATACATTTGGGAGACTGTAGATTTGGGGGAACTGTAGATTTAGGAAGGTGTAGATTTGGGGCTATCGATTTGGGGGAGATATAGAATTGGGGGGACTATATATCTGGGACTGCGGATTTAGGGACCTCTAGAATTGGGGGGCTGTCGATTTGGAGAACTATACATTTAGGGAGCTATAGATTTAGGGAACTATAGATTTGGGAAGCTGTAGATCTGGGTTAGAAAACAGAGTTCTGTTGGAGATGTTTTGTTTGAGATGCCAATGACACATCCAAGGAATCATTGGATATAAAAACCTAGAGTTCAGGGCAAAGTTGGGCTGGCGAGAAGTCCAAGTTGTAAGCATAGATGTAATTTAAAAGCCAAGTGGGAATATTGCTCAGTAAGAAAAAGGAGCAAACGGGTGATCCGAGCAAACTGGATCTCAAATGCATCATTCTGAGTGTAAGAAGTCAGGCCCCAAAGTCTACACACAATAGAATCCCATCTATATGATATTCTGGAAAAGACAAAATTCTAGAGTCAGGTACTGTGGTTGCTAGGCAGAAGGGCTGGGGTGGAGGGTTCAATGAATAGGATGGGGCATAGAGGGAGGGGATCGGGTAATGAAAAGTTCTATTTCTCGACTCTGGTGGCGGTTACATGGCTGCACACACTCGGCAAAACTTGCCGAACGATACGTGAGAGAGAGTTCAGTTTTAGAATATGGAAATTATACCTTATATAAAAAATGGAAGAAAAACAACCCCTTGTTGTTGGAACTCATTTGAAGAGGGAGTGTAGCCAGCAGCGATGCAGGGGAGGATTTCCCTCTGGACCACTCCACCATCCATGGGGAGGGAGAGGGATTCACGCAATGTTGGTTGCAGGCCTACTGCGTGCTAAGTACACTGACAAGTTCATTGTCTGGTGGAAGCACCTCATTGAGGCCGGGAGGCAGCTTAAATCGACTGTCCTTGTTGTACAGACGAGAGGAAGTGACTTGCCCCGGGTCCATACAGAGCATGTAATAGTGGCAAAATGAGATCCATACTGGGGTACCCTGCAATCAGTTCCCTGTTTGTTGAATGAATGAGTGAACAAATAAATATCACTGTGCTCCAGGTGCTGGAGGCATGACCACCAGGTTCAGGCTGAGGATATGAGAACACGGTATTTTTTAGAGAAGTCGGGGCCATAAAACTTGTTCCGTTTCCCGACTTGTGCAACGCCCAGCCCCTCCCCCCGTGGCTCTGAAATTGCTCCCCGGCCTTGGGAAGGGCTCCCGGGCTTATCTCAGGGGGAGAGTGAAACTGTAAAAGCCTTTATGGCTTGAGATCATGTCTAGCAGGGGCAGTGATTGTTGCCATAAACCTGCACAGCCCTGTGAGGGCGATGCCCTGGGACAGTTGAGCAATGTCTAGGGACAGCCACTACCGAGCTGGGCACATGGGGCCTGTGGTCAAGACTCGTCACACACTTACCATGTTTTATCCCCGCATAAACCCCAGGAGGTTGCAGTTATTGTGATATATTTCTAGGAAGCACCTTTTTTCCCTGAAATTAGGATGTGTCTGCAAGTCAATGGCATCCTGGAATCACTGTTGGTGAGGCCGGTGGCACTCATGACCTGGTTGGTTCTGGTCGTTACTTCCAGTGGCCTGGCTAGACAGCTACACACCCTGTATATTTCATCACAAACAATTTGAGGATCTTTGAGGAAGGGAGCTGAGTCCTGGTCGTTTCCCAAAAACCTTCCGTTGGCACCTTCTGATAAGGGCAAGAAAGCACCAGCATCCAGCTTGCAGAATAGGAGCAAGCAGTTCGAAGAAGATCCTAGAGTCCGCAGTGGGACATTCTTTCAAGAAATGTGTGATACAAGCTTTTCATGGTATGGAGGGTAACACTGTGTGAAAACCTATGGACAAGGAAGATTCCAAGGGGCAAAGTTATCTAGATGAGCTGGATGCTGACTGTGAGGAAGCTTTAGGAGTTCTCTAACTCATTTATCTCACTTATATCTTCCTTTGCATTTATGTACAAGGGTGACATGTGATTTGTAAAACAATCAAAGTAAGTCTCTGAGCTCTTTATTCGTTATAAAATAAAAAAAAAAATCCTAAGTCATAAGAAAGCGTTAATGTCACAATTTAATTGTCAGTGTGTTTTCCTTCTTAGTGGTATGCCGAATGCCAGTGTCTTTTGCAACAGAAGCATCTTAGGTTAGATTCTACCCATTTCACAGATGGGAAAACCAAGGACACAGAGCACAGGGCAAGTAAGTGGTGGAGCCAGGATTCTCTTTGACAACAGACTATGTGCTCTTCCTGATACCCAAGTCTGTCTCAGCAACCCCAGCCTGACCAAGCCCGTGACCCCAACCTTCGGGCTCTCTCTAGGACTGTGGTGTATGTGCCCAACACAACCCCACTTTTAATCACCTGGTCTTGCTCCAAGAAGACTGGACTCTTGCCTCATTTTACAGATGAGGAAACAAAGGCCCAGAGAGGTTGCCTGACTCTCTCAAGGTCACACACAGGTCAATGTCAGGAAAGAGTCTGGAATCCAGGGCTCAAAATCCAGTATTCTTACCAGCCTCTCAGATTTCCTAGATCCAGAAAAGCCAGGCAGAGATGGGAGAGCAAGGCTCTCAAAGTGGGTCAAAAGAAAGGACAGTTATGACAAGAAGGATTTCCGAGTTCTGAACACATAGCAAAATAACGTAAAATGTCTTTACCTAGGTCTCGTTAATACCAACAAGTTCTGGGATCGCTGTGCGTAGAGGGGCGGCAGAAGCACTGTCTTGCTCAGAGGAGGGAGCCAAACTACACCAGGCACCTCTTCCATCCCTACCAGATCCGACCTCTCCCCCGTAAGACCCTCCAGTGGCTTCCCGCCATCCCTAGAACAAAATTCAAACCCTTTACTGGCGCCCTCAGGCCCTATATAACGTGGCTCCTGACCATCCCTCCAAAGTCATCTCCTACCACTCTGCCCCTCTGCCACTTGACTCCAGCCCCCTTCGCCTCCTCCCTGCTCCTCAACACACCAAACCTGTTCTCATTTCACAGGCTTTACCCTGACGTTCCTTTTTTTCTAGAACACTCACTCTTTCCCCAGCTCTTCCCCTGGCTGCTCCCTTCTAATGATTCGAGTCTCTGTTCAAATGTCACCTTTTGAAGAGGCCTTCCCCGACCAACTTAGCTAAATATAGAAGACTCTATATGGTCTCTGTTGCAACTGCTTAAATCCGTTATAGTGTGAAAGCAGCCATAAACAATACATAAGTGAATGGGAGTGACTGTGTTCCAATAAAACTTTATTTACAAAAGCAGGCAGCAGGCTAGATTTGGCCAATGACCATTGTTTGCTGACCCCTACTTTAATTTATTGTCTTGTGTGATTTCCTTCATGCTTACAACTATATGAAAGTATCTATTTATTTGTATATTGACTTATTGTCTTCTTCTACCCTTCCCCCTAGACTGTTAACTCTAAGAGCATGGACTTTGTCACTACACCACCATGGTAACCAGCCTCCAAGATGGCCTCCAATGAGCCCCACTTCCTGGTATTCACATATCGTGAGGTCTTCTCCCAAATTGAATAGGGCTACCCTGTGTAATCACTAGGATACTATGGAAGTGAAGGAGTGTGATTTTCAAGGCCAGGTTAAAAAAAGCATTGTGACTTCCATTTTGCCATCTTGGATCACTTGCTCTGAGAAAGCCAGCAACCGTGTTGTAAGGACACTCAAGCGGGTCCACATGGGGAGGAGCTGAGGCCCCCCTGTCAACTGCTAACAACGTGGATGAGCCCTCTTGGCAGTGGATCTTCCAGCCACAGTGAAGCTTTCGGGTGACCATGGCCTTGATGGACCTTCTGGCTGCAACCTCATGAAAGACTCTAAGCCAAACTATCCAGCTAGCCACTCCTGAAGTCCTACCACATAAAAACTGTGACATAATAAATTGTTATTGGTTTAAATCAGGAAAATTTGTTACGCAGCCATAGATAAAATACAATTGCCAGAACAGTACCTGTACATTGTATACACAAAAAATATTGGTTAATAAATAAGTTGGGTGCTTAATACATATGACAGAGGGACACATTATAAAAATCAACATGTGAAAGACATCAATGTAATAGTATATACACATATGGAAAAATAGAAATTAAATATACAGAAGAGCACAAGTTGGGCTTTCCTAATCCACTAACAGTCCTTGGACGAGTTGCCTGTACAAGGATTCTTCCAGCCTTGTGATCTTGCTTCAGGGAGTCTCGGTTCATGTTTCTAACGCTCTCTAAATGGATGATTACGTGATTCTGAGATTTCAGGTTTTTGCCTCACCAAATCCGTGATTCTCAAATTTTGGGATTCTGTGATTCTAACATATTATGATTTATTTAACAATACATATCTTTGTTCAGCAACTCTTCTCTGCAGGCACACTCCCAGGAGCTACAGGTTCAGGAGAGAAAAGATGACCCCTGTTTCTGCCTTCCTGTAGCTCATGTGGCTGATGGGGACACAGGTAAGCACATGGGCATATGTGATACATAGTGAGCCTCCGTGTGGGTAGGCACAGGAACCGGGGTGGGGAGGGGCTGGAAGTGGAGAAGGAGGCACAACTCAGCCTCTTTGAGAGGGGCATGAGCAGAAGTGGCTTCCCAGAGGAGATGGGAAGAGAGAGGGAAAATCCCAACCAGAGAAGGGGGCACTGGTGCACGCTGTGGTCCAAGTGGAGGGAACAGCAAGTGCAAAGGTCCAGGGGTTAGGAAAAGGGAGAGAGAGTGGCATATCTGGTAAGATGAGGTCGGTATAGGTTGGTGGAGGGGTGCTGGAGAGGAGCAGAGTCACAAGAGACTATGGCCGGGTGACAGAGGACCTAGTAAACCATGTCAAGAAGTTTGAACTTTATCCTGAGGGCAAAGGGAAGCTAGTGAAGGGTTTTAAAGGGAAGAGTGGCACAGTGTGCTTAGTTTGGAAAGGTGGCTCAGCTGCTGCGTGCAAGTTTGGAAAGAGGAGAGACCAGAGAGAAGGCTGGACCGAGACCCCAGGTGAGAGAAGAAGAGGCCTAAACAGATGGGAGAGGGCCAGAGAGAGATGTTTTATCTGCAGTGTGTTGAAAGGACGGGGGGTGTGGATTATAGTGGTAACCTGTGAGTGTGGAACTCCTGGACTTGATGACTCTCTGATTCTCAGATCTTGTGCTCAACACTTCATAGTTCTTTGTCACAAATTGCTTGTTGATATCACTATACATTTACAATCCCTGACCTCACACTGCCCTGCATCCCTCCTTTCTGAGCCTGTTTCCCCTGTTTGCAAAGCAGGGGATCATCAGCACCTTCCTCGAAGAGCAGCCAGGGGAGTGAGAGCTGGTGTGTGGTCAGCACCTGCATGAAGTAGGCGTTTGGTTCCTGGTAGGTATGTTTGCCCTAAGCGCTTAACATATAGGCATTGTCAGGAAAGAACTGGGTCTTGAGAGCACAAGAGAGATCAGAATTGAAGAAAAGAGGCAAGGAAGAGCTTTGTTTTCATTTGCTCCTAGCTGCTCCTGCTTCCCTGCTTCTGGCTGGGCGTCTGGTTCCTGGATTTGGTTATTTGCTTCCAGGCACTGACAGGTGTACCGGTGGGCTGTGGGACTCCCCATATCTGTAGCTTGCTGGCCCTCCAAGCTCCTCCTCCTGGGTCCAAACTCTCCCAAGGGCTGCAGACACCAGCCAGGGGTAGCCAAGAAGGACCTGGTCTTCCCTGGGCCGGTCTGAGCCAGGCCAAGTACTCCCTAACTTGCTCCCAACCCAGCCCACCCTCGAGGCCATACTATAGTGTTCCCTTCTTCCTGACTGTTCTGTTGACTCAAACAAGAGCAGGCCTTTGGAGACAGAAACCTCATTTGTCTCCCCAAAACAACAATATGTAGTCTCTGGAACCACACCCAAGGCTTACATGTGCTCCCGTCTTACAATGTGTTTCTGGCCAGTGGTTCAGCTTCAATTCAGTTTAATCCATGAAACACAGTTGAATAACACAACTGTAGGCAAACCCCACGTTGCTGGCTGGACCCTTGGAGACTCACTCCTTGCCTGGAGGAGGAAATGGGAAACCACACAAGGTTTAGTGAAGGGTTGAGCTTAGACTCCAAAACCAGAACTCTCCGTCCATTTCTTTACCCACAGTAGGGGTTCCACAAACATCAGTGAAATTAAGTCAAGTTAGAAATTTAAGTGACACACGTCATATACATTTACCAGCTAGCATTTGCATTAGTAATTCTAGAAGGTGATAAGAGACCTCAGAGAAAGGTGGCCTCTGGGGAGGTGAGCTGGGTAGGTGGGGTCAGGGGGTGGCGGGGGGGAGGAAGACCTACTTTTCATTTTATGCCCTTTTGTACCATTTTGAATGTTTTATTTTCATCCGGTGCTCGTAGATCAGAGTCAATCAATCAAACAAACAATCATAATTAAATAAACAATTAAGCGAGCCAGGCTCTTTTGTAACTCCATGCCTTTGTACATGCTGTTCCCTCTGGCTGAAATACCCTTTCCCGGTTTGCTCCACCTGGAGAACTCCTATGCCAGTAACAAGACTGAACTCAGTTGTCCAGTGTCTGGGGCCTGTTGCCATGTCCCCGCGATGGTTATTTTCCATTTGCGCATCACCTCCACATGTCCTCATCTGCCCTGCTCTGTGTCCCAACAGGCACCCATGCCTCCTGGCTTCCCACTGGGTCCCTGGATCCCATCAAAGGGAGGACTCAGTATTAGATTAAAGGGCAGGAGGAGAAAGAAATGGGGGTGTTTACGCTCCCCATCTCGTCCCTGTTTTGCCTTAATCTTAACAGGGACTGCATTTCTCCAAGGTCCCCACTCTTGTCTTGGTCTGGCTTCTACAGTTCCAGCCGTCTCTGGGAGTGCTAACACTGTTCCCTCTCTTGTTCCTTCAAGCCTTGGGGCGATAACAGCTCCCCACTGTTTCTAGTCCCTGGGTGCCTCCATATTCCTTAAAGTTTCCCTCAGCCTGTTCACGCCTCTGTAAATACGTCCTTCATTAAATTTGCTTCAGTAAAGACGGTGCTTCTCTACCTGTAATAACGTTGCCCCTAAGGGGACAGTTGGCAATGTCTGGAGACACTTTTGGTTGTCATTGCTAGTATGGAGGTAGCATTCTTGGCATCTAGTGGGTGGAGATCAGGGATGGTGCTGAACATCCTACAGTGCACAGGAAGGCCCCCACAGCAGAGAATTGTTTAGCTCCAATTAATGGCGCGAAGTTGAGAAACCCTGATTTACACCTTTGAGATGCCAACTGCTCCCTGCTTGGAGCCTAAGAGTTCATGGCTGGGGGGTCTGGACACCCGCTGCCCTCCCTACACTGTGATCTACTCATTTACATGCCTGATGTTGGCCTGCTCTTAATGGCAAAGAGATGAAGAGGCCCAGGCTTTGTCTTCAAGCTACCTTCTGTACCGTGGGGGAGAGAACATGGTCAGCTGGGTCCCTCACCAGACTCGAGTCCTTGAGGGCAGGGTCTCTGTGTCATTCGCCACATAGCCCCAGCGGTAAGAGACATTTGCTGATTGAATCAAATAATCCTTCAACAATGTCTTAAAACAGGCTACAGAAGACAAGGGACTAGACTCAATGACTAAACAGGACCCAGGGAACCTGGGTGGTTTTCTCTGTAACAGAAGTTCCAAGGAAACCACAGTTAGGCAAACATATACAGAATGAATGAATAATGAATGAATGATAGGCCTGGAGACATGGGTGGGTGGGCAGGATAGAAAGCAAGAAGGCAAGAAAGTATCTCATCTGTTAAGTGGGTATCACAGTAGAACCCACCTCCTAAGATGACTGCCAGAATAAAATTAATGGAAAGCACTCAGAGTGTTACTTAGTGCCTGGTGAGCACACACACAAAAAAACCCAGTATCTATCAGCTATCTGGAGGAAGTGATGGAGGAGAGGCTTCAAGGTGGGGGCTGGGAAGGAGCGCCACTAAGAGGGGGCTCCTTTACACCTCTGGGCATCTATAAGATGGGCAAAATACAGGTAAGATTGGTGCTTTGCAGAAACTGTATCATAAGGGAGGCTTCAGGGGTTCCACGACATGTGACCCTAATACTATTTTCAAAATCAAATCTATAGGGGCGCCTGGGTGGCTTAGTTGGTTGAGCGTCCAACTCTTAGTGTCAGCTCAGGTCATGATCTCACAGTTCGTGAGCTCAAGCCTTTCATTGGGCTCCACGCTGACAGTGTGGAATCTGCTTGGAATTCTCTCCCCTTCTCTCTCTGCCCCTCCCCTGCTCACTCTCTCTGTCTCTGTCTCTCTCAAAATAAATAAACTTAAAAAATTAATAACTAACTTATATTGAATACTTATTATGTGCTCGGTGCTTTCCTAATGACCTTATAAGAATTATCTCATCTACTCTTCATAAGAACCCAGTGAGAGAAATATTATTAGCATCCCTCTTTGCCCAGTGGCACAGAGAGGTTCTGTAATTGCCTGAGGTCACACAGCTCCTGAATAATAGAGCCATGATTTGATTCCAGGTTGTCTGGGCCCAGAGTACCCATATTTAACCATGACCTCTATTACACATATGACTATATTTTAAAAGAGCTTTTGAGATGAGATAATGGCAATAGTAGTAACGATGGGAAGGAAGATGGAAATATACATCTAAAACACTTTTTTGAAACGGTAATAATGGCAATAAATTTTTTGAGCACTCAGATGTGAATTCCAAAGTTCAACCCAGTGGAGACAACTTATATTCTAACCTGGGCTGCCAGATCCACTTATTGTGTGGACCTCACAATAACGAGCCACCTCTGTTGAATTACAGCTGGAGTGGAAGACTCGAATATTTACAGGACCAGCTGGGCTATGTTGGTGAGTGAGGTGGGCCTGGGGGTAGTGCAAAAGGGGGTGGTGGGAACTGTGGCAAAATGGGAATGGAATGCACACAGTGACTGGGAGCAGCCATCCCTCAACTCTGGGCACATGAAACTGAGGGCCCAGTAATGGCAGACCTTCCAAGAGAAGCCAGACATCCACCGTTCACAGCAACAAATTTAGTGAAAACAAAACAAAAGCACTAGGTGCATGAAACAAAACTTATCTATGGGTCAAACCCAGTTCCCTGCCCACTATGCCCCATGTGCTGTTAAAAAAAAAGTCACTATTTGAAATTATGGCATATTCATACAATGGGACAGAATACAGCAATGAGAATGAATGAGCCCTAGCCATAAAAAATGTGGATGAATCTCACACAAACATAATTCAGACACAAACGAACACCCCCTGTACATTCCAATTCCTTTTTTTTTTTTTTTTAATTAAAAACTGTGTAAGGTTGGGGCACCTGGGTGGCTCAGTCGGTTAAGCGTCCGACTTCGGCTGAGGTCATGATCTCACAGCTTGTGAGTTCGAGCCCCACGTCGGGCTCCGTGCTGACAGCTCAGAGCCTGGAGCCTGCTTCGGATTCTGTGTCTCCCTCTCTCTCTGTCCCTCTCCTGCTCGCATGCTCTCTCTCTCTCTCAAAAATAAATACACATTAAAAAAATGTTTAATGTGTATTTATTTGGGGGGGGGGGAGGGGCAGGGAGAGAGGAAGAGAAAGAATCCGAAGCAGGCTCCAGGCTCTGAGCTGTCAGCACGGAGCCTGATGCGGGGCTCGAACTCATGAACCGCTGGATCATGACCTGAGCCGAAGTCGGACGCTGAACCGCCTGAGCCACCCAGGCGCTCCTGTACATTCCAATTTCTATAAAGTTCAACAACAGAGCAAATTCATGGAGGCTGTTAGGAGTCAGGACTGTGATTACTCTTGTCAAGGGTAGTGACCAGCTGAAAGCACAAGCGGGACTTCTAGGGGGCTGGCGGGGTTCTAGTCCTTCATCTGGGCGCCAGTGACAAGGTGGGGATGGTGCTCTCTTTGTGATGATTATTGAGCTAACGTGGGCTTTATGCATTTTAAAAACGTGTATTTTTTAAATGACATAAGAATTTCAAAGCACACATGCACACAGATTGTTACCATTTGGAAATACTTGTCTGGATGGAGCAGGATTGCGTTTTGATATGAAGGAAACCAAATGCTGGAATAGTTGGATTTGGGAGGCTGGCTTCCCTGCAGGAGGCGTCTGCTGGCTCTTTGATGGATAAACGCAAATGAAGCAATCGTCAGGTGTGCCCTGTCTTGAAATTAAGGTGTTTAATAAGACGCCTTTGTTTTTCTCAATGATTGCTTTGTATATCTGTGCTGAGAATCATGTCTGTTTCGTTCGTCTGGTTTACCCAAGTTCTCAGGTGTTTGAAGTTATAAAAATAACTTTGTACACATTTTACATATCAGGCTTTCATGGGAAGCTTAAGGTTCTAAAATGCTGCCTCTCAGAAGCAGGCTCCACAAGGCAGGATGGCTTCGGGGTGATTCACCCACGGGGATGGGTGGCCCGGGAGTGCCGGCACTTGAGGACGGAGGGAGCACGCAGGAGTCACCGCAGCCATTTCTCCAAGGGCGTGTCTCCGTTTACAAAGGGCCTTTTCATCTTTCGTCATCCCTTCAGCAAACATGTCCAAGTGCCCACTCTGTGCCAGGTTACAGGGTGTAACGTTCATCCAATAATCACAAAGACGGAGCTACCAACAGTGGCAACAGTCGTGAGAGCACGGGCCGGAGACCCTTGCTGGTCTCCGCCCTGCCCCCCAAACCACCCAAACCCGCCCCTTCTCACGACCCCACTTGGCCACCCTGGCCTGGTCTTCACCATCCCCAACTCTGCAGTCGCCACCTCGCTGCTCTCCCTGCCCCACTCGGACCCCTAAATCCATTCCCCACAGTGTTTTTTTTTTATAAAGAACAAATCAGAAGACCTCACCTCTACCCTACCCCCAACTCGAGAATTATACCCACGCCACACAGAGTGACACATCTCCTCCCCACCAGCCCTGTGTGGGCCCTGATCACTTTGGCTCTCCTCTCTGCCTCCCTCCAGGCATGCGGATCCTGCCTCAGGGCCTTTGCACTTGCCCTTCCCTCTGCCTGGATTCCTCTTCTCCCCCATCTTCAAACGGCTACTGTTTCTCGTGATTCAAATGTTGCCACAAATGTCACCCACCCCCAAGCAACTGGCAACATAGAAGCCTCTTTGGCTGGGTGTTGTGTACTGCCTGAATTTTGTACCATGTGCCTGTTCAAATAAATTGTTAGTTCAAATCCAAGTGTCTCCTTGGAGAGGCTTTTCTGGAAAACAATCTTCCCCGCTAGAATTTTCCCTTATGAAGTACTAATTGCCTTGGCTTTTTTGTTTGTTTTGTTTTGTTCTGTTTTTAATCTCTTTTTAGTTTATTGTCTATTTCCCCTTCATGAGAACATGGACTTTACCTTGTCTTACCTGCTATCCACTATAGTCCTGGCCCATAGTAGGTGCTCAATAAATATTTATTGAATAAGTGACCAAAAGAAGGGAGGCTGGGAGGGAAGGAAGGATGCCTGTGACGGTAATGGAGATTTAACCCCACAGAGCTGGGGGTGGGAGGCTTGGGCTTAGCTCCAAGCAAGGGGAACGGTTGGCAGTCGGAGGGCTTCGAGAAGGCTGGGCTGATGGGACTGGAGACGAGAAGGCCAGGGTGTAAGGCAGGCAAGATACCCATTTTACAGATCAGGAATCTGAGACTCAGCAAGGGTAAGAGACTTAACCAAGTCATCCAGCAGGCAAGGGTCTGGGTTTAGAATTCAGGTCCCAACTCAAGGTCAAATAAAACCTCACAGTGATTGAGCATGTGTATGTACTAACGTAAGAGATGGGTACTATTATCATTTTTTCATTTGACTAATGAAGAAACTGAAGCACAGAGAGATTGAGCAACTTGCCCTAGGCCATCCAGCTTGGCAGTAGTCAAGCCTAAGGCCTTTCCCTGGCTCCCAGTGGTTCCCAGTTTCCACCTCCCAATTCTCCCACAGCCTCTGGCCTCACACAAAGTTCCAGTCTGGACACGGAGGGGCTGTGAGTTTAAACACTGACCCTCACTGGAGCTTGGGGCAACGCCAGAAACTTTCCAGGACATGGGTTCCCCTAACTCCAAACCAAAAGACAGTGCAACTAGCCCTACCTTCAGGGCTGCTGGGAGAAAAAAAGTGATAAAAAATAATTATAGGACTAGTAAGTGATAAAAATAATTGTAGGGCTCCTGGCAAACAGCCTGAGCTATAGAGATACTGAATAACGATAGCAGGAATTTATGGCCCTGTGGGCCCAGTCTTTTAGAGGCTGGGGTGATAGGAGCCAGGGTCATGAGTGGGGTCATAGGCAGAAAACTCCCAGCAGCCCCTTCCTATCCTAGCAGCCCCAGCAGGGAAGCAGAGGAAGCAGAGCTGAGCGCTCAAGAGCACAACCTCTGCAGCCAACACGTCGCAAGCTAGCTGTCAACTCTCCTCTGCCTCAGTTTTTCTAACCCGCAAAAGTGTCCAGCGGCGGCACCTGGCACCCAGGGCTGTGAGGGGCACTAACTGAGGAAACTACTAGAAGGGCACCGATACAGCGCAATTGCTAAGTGATCCTTCTCAGAAAATGCTCCGCATACGCGCACTACACCTGCTTGCGGTTTTACAGTCTGATTTTTAAATAGACCCAACAAGATATTGTAGGCAGCTTTCCACGTCTGCAAGCTCGTTTCTTAAAGTAAGGTTTTAAGGGCTGAGCAGCTCACTCACTCCAGAGCCCCCTCCTCGCTGCGGATCCACACTGCGCCCTCTAGAGGCTGTTTATTTTCTGCCTGCGTCTGCCCTAAGAGCTTTCTGCAGATCCCTAAGGCAATCAATCCTAAGGCATTGAAACCAGGCCTCACCGACAGCAAGGCACTCAACCGGGGTCGCAAAGCTGGGTCGCAAAGTCTAACATTTAGACTCCAGAGGCAGAACTCAAGACTGAGAAGCACTGAGAAATTCAAAAGGGTTTGGAGTCAGGGGGACATGACTTTGAATTCCCGTTCTACCAGTACTGACTGTCACCTTGGGCCAGCGCCTTAATCTCCAAAACATCAGTTTTCTCATCTGTAAAACGGGACTGCTGATAGCCATCACACAGCGTTGCCACAGAGACTGCTCCAACCTGGCAAATAGCTGCTGTTTCTGGAACGGTAATGCGTGTGGGGCTCCGTGTTAGGTGCTTCTCAGACAATATTTCATTTAACTAATAAGCACAGGCAAAGCATCTTGCAGGCAAACAGCAATGTTAGCTCTCCTCGAATGAGCATTTCATAAGGTCAGGGGCTATGGCTGTTTTGCTCCCTGTGTGACTTCAAGGTCTAAAACAGTGCCAGGTGCACAGCAGATACTCAACAAAAATTGTTGAATGAATAAAGGACTCGAATGTAGTCGATATCAGTGACGAAAGGGCTCTGTTGCTTACTGGGTAGATGTAAAGACTCAAGCCTCTACACCTCTGAACTTCAGTTTTCTCCTGGGTCTAATGGGTACAATGACACTGGCAGCATTTATTGAGCACCAATTGTGTGCTGGGCCCTGTTCTAAGTGGCTTATATCTCCAAGTGGCAATACCCCCTTTAAACCTTACAACACTCTTTGAGGTACTATGATTAGCCCATATTAAAGTTAAACTAGCAGAGGCTCAGGGAGATTGTCACTTGGCTAAGGTCTCATGAATAGAAGAGGTGGAGCTGGAATTCAAATCCCTGAGGCCTCTGATGCACCTGCAGAGTGCACCTGCTGAACACTTCTATAGTGCCTTTCTTTATTATTATTATTATTTTATTAAAAATTTTTAAGTTTATTTATTTTGAGAAAGACAGAGAGCAAGCAGGGGATGGGCAGAGAGAGAGGGAGAGAGAGAATCCCAAGCAGGCTCCACGCTGTCAGCACGGAGCCCGATGCAGGGCTCAAATTCATGAACCATGAGATCATGACGAGAGCCAAAACCAAGAGTTGGATGCTTAAACGACTGAGTCACCCAGGTGCCCCTATAGTGCCTTTCTAAGAGTGACCCTTCCTCCCCGAGCAGCAGTAGAAAGAGTAAATACACGGAGGTATATTCGTAGAGGGGAAATACTACACAGTAATGAAAAAGAGTAAATTACCAGTGACTACAACAACGTGAGGGAATTCGTACAAGTACGTCGAAAGGAGCCAGCTGCGAAAGATACTAGAGTTGCCAGATAAAATACAGGATATTCAGGTGAATTTTCATTCCAGGTAAACAATTAATTTTTTTTAGCATAAATATTTCCCAGGGGAAATTCCAACTTAATTGGCATTCTGGATTTTTATGTGCTAAACGTGGCAACTCTAAATATTATATATGTGTGATTCCACTTATACGAAGTTCAAAAGCAAGCAAGAGGAATAAATGGTGATAGAAGTTAGGATAGCAGTTGCCAGGGGCGGAGTAAGTAGAAAGGCTGTAAGAACAGTTATGTATCAAGGCGCCTGCGTGGCTCAGTTGGTCGAGTGTCCTGCTCTTGATTTCGGCTCAGGTCGTGATCCCACAATTTCTCTCTCTGCCCCTCTCCTGCTCATGCTCTCTTTCAAAATAAATAAATAAACTTAAAAAAGCTTTAAAAAAAAGCGCTGTATATCTTGATCTGGATGGGAGGTTACCTGTGTATACACACTTGTAACAATTCACCAAGCTGTATACTTAATATTTGTACATTTTACAAGTTTTGTGAATTGTGACTCCTTAAAAAAAAGGTTTAAAAATTTTAAAGAGCAGTACACCCTATTTAAACAATCGTTAGTAAGAGTATCTGATGGGGTACTCAAAAGGATAAAATGGGATAATATCTTAGCACGTTTTAGGAGCTCATATTAAGAACTCAATGAATGGAAGCCACTGTTAAAAGTGACAACATTCATGTTATTATCACCCCCTTTTGTGATTTTCTCTATTGCAGATTGATTGGAGTGCCCTCAAGTGTCTACATTTTGTCATAGCACCTCAGTTACTGCAAAGAATACCCTTTACCCAAGTTTGGAGTCTCAATTCTGAAGGGCAGTGCTTTGCTTTTGCTCCAGAAAGCAGAAGAAAGTACCCAAATTCACATCAGACCAAGGCTCCCAAGTCCAACTCTAGCCCTGCCCATGGTAGTCCCCTGATGTTTGTGAGAAGACAGGCAGAAGGGGACGCACAGGGCCCTATATTTCACTGTCGGAGCACAATTGCAAACATCTTGTCCCCAGGAACTCACATGATCATATTTGAAAGCAGCATTGGACGGGCTACACAAGCTTTCATGTCAACAATCACGGCCGCTTCCACGTGGGTGCTTTCAGTGGGTGCTTCCTATGTGCGAGATACCATGCAAGGAAGGAGATATATGTCCATTTCCCCCCTTTTAATCCTTAAAATGACCTGTGAGGCACAGATTGTTTGTAGCCTTTTTTCCTCTTAAGAGTATGCCTTGGGCATCTTTCCATGTCAATAAATATAGCTGTGGCGGTAAGTACTTGATTCAAAGGCTGAGAAACTTAGTCAGCAGCCACTGCCCAGGTAAAGATCAATAATAGTTAACATTTATTGAGTGCTTTATTACACACCAGGCCCTACGCTAATTGTTTAACACGAACTATCTTTCATTTGATCCTAGAGGCAATCTGGAGGTAGCTTCTAGTATTATTCAGATGAGGAATCTGAAGCTCAAAGAAGTAAAGGAACCATCCAAGGTCAGACAGCTGGTGTAAACGGCAGAGCTGGGATTCAAACCCAGGTGGGTCTGATTCTGGTGCTGGGCTCTCCACCAGCATATGGGAAGGACAATACAGGGGAGAACACAAGGGAAGGTCCCAGAGTGGAGAAAGGAGCCACTGACAAATCCTGAAGGCAGAAAGGCAGTGTAGACCGAGGCCAGGGGAGAGGCAATTTCTGAAAAGCCCTAGATCACCATGGAAGGGATGGAAGGCTTCCTGGAGGTGATATCATTTCGACTGACTCTGTCTCCAGCCAAGAAAGGAGGGCTTTTAATAACTCCCAGCTCTTGAGTGGTTTCACATCAGACACACATGGCTTCACATACTAATTGTGCCCCTCTCTAGTTGAAACACACACACACACACACACACACACACACACACAATATTGAGGTATCATTGGTGTACAATAAACAACTCCTATTTAAACTGCATGATTTGGGCCACCTAGGCGGCTTACTCGGTTAAGCATCTGACTTTTGATTTTGGCTCAGGTCATGATCCCATGATTCGTGGGTTCGAGCCCCACAATGGGCTCTGTGCTGACAGTGCAGAGCCTGCTTGGGATTCTCTCTGGGTTCTTTCTCTCCCTTTCTCTCTCCTTCTCTTTCTGCCCTCCCTCCCCCTCAAAATAAACATTGAAAAATTGCATGATTTGATGGATTTTGACATACGTACATACCCATGAACCTACCACCACAATCAAGATGATGAATATCTCCATCACCCCGAAAGTTTTCCGGGGCCCCTGTGTAAGCCATCTCCTCCTAACCACACACACCCCACTCCCATCCCCATGCCACCATGGTAACCATGGAGTACTTTCTTTTCACTCTAGGTCACTTTAAATTTTCTGGAATTTTATAGAAATGGAATCATACAACGTGTACTCTTTTCATCTGGCTTCCTTCATTGGGCATCGTTATTTTGAGATTCACCCAGGTTGTTACACACATCCATAGTTTGTTCCTCTTCATTGCTCTTTTTACTTACTATTTGCATATCAGTTCGTTTACCACATTTCCCCGGGGAAGAACACTGTTTTCCCCAGTTTTGGGCCATTACAGATAAAGCTGCTAAGAACATTCAGGTGCATGTCTCTGAGTGACAGATGCTCTTGTTACCGGAGGGCAAGTGCCAGGGAGTGTCATTGCTGAGTCATGTAAGCGTATGTTTAACTTCTTCAGAAGCCGCTGCAAACCATTCTCCAAAGTAGCTGTGCTGTCCTGTGTCCCCACCAGCAGCGTAAAGAGTCTCAGTTGCCAGGGGGAGTCTTCTCCATCTTAGCCATTCTAGCCAGATGCCCTAGTGTTTCTCAACCTGCAGACCCCACTGGTGGCCCCTCAGCCTTTCTGGAGCCCAGTTTCTTCATCTGTAAAATGGAGGGAATCGTAACAGCGTTGAAAGGCAGTCAAGCTGGCACATAGGCAACACAGCACAGGGACTAGCAGACCGTCCGTGTTTCCTAAAAGCTGGCCATTTTATTAGTTGGCCCCCAGCCATCCCATGGTCTGGGGCCTTACCCCAGGACACACCTTCAAACTGGGTGGTAAAAGCTGCCTCCTTTGTATGGAGTCCATGCTCCCAGCCCGGAGAAAAACCAGAGCAGCAGGGAAGGTTCCAGGCACTATGCTGGTGCTGTGCATGGCTGAGCCTTATAAAGCCTCAAGGTGAGTGGTTGTTTTTTTCTTTTTCTAACTTTACATATGACAAAACTGAGGTGTGGTAACCAGTCGCTGGCCAAGGTCACACAGCACTTAAGGGACTGTGCTGGGATTTGAACCTCGGTCAGTCTGCTTTGAGGGCTAGAAGAATCACTAATGGCATACCTGACCAGCAAAATGGCCCAGTCACAAAAGTACCTCCTGAGGCTCAGGGCCATCTTTAGCCAGGTTCTCTGGAAACAGAGTCTGAGGCAGGGACTGAGTGTGTGTGATTTATTTATTTTTTAATTTTTTTAATGTTTATTTATTTTTGAGAGAGAGAGACAGAGCATGAGCAGGGGAGGGGCAGAGAGAGAAGGAGACACAGAATCTGAAGCAGGCTCTAGGCTCTGAGCTGTTGGCACAGCTCACAAGCAGCAAGATCATGACCTGAGCTAAGTCGGACACTTAACCGACTGAGCCACTCAGACACCCCAAGTACATGTGATTTATTAAAGGGGGAAACTGTGAGAGAAGGAGGAACGCAGGATAGGAAGGAACCGAGCAAAGTTGTGCTCTCACATAAAGTCCTGTGAGGGGGCTGGCCTGTTGTACGTCTGGACGTCTGTCCGTTGGCTGTGAACCACTCTGTGGGTGAGGAGGGTAACCTGTTGGGTGAGGTGACTTCTGAGGTCATAGTGCTCAGGAGGAGACACAGTAAGGCATTAGACACCAACAACTGAAGCATCTAGGAGGATGGGTGTGCTGGCCCCATAAAGGAAGGGCTCCAGAGGTTTCCAGAGGTACCCACACACTTCTAATGAGCCAAACTCCAGAGCGTTCGGGAACATTCACTTCCAGGCTTGTTTTGGAGAATTGTCCACCTTGCTGTAAGCAGCATGTTGAACAAACCCGACCGGTGACATAATCAAAACACACCTTTATTTTTGTCTCCCAATGTCCCTTTTAAGATTAATTCAGTGAAGTGACATTTTCTTTGCCACTAGGTGACAATTCATCCCCCGTTACTTTTCTGCTCATTCTCAAGACACAGACAATTCTATAATCACTTTAGGTCACAAACACAGTAGTGATTTAGAAATTAGAATGCCCAGTAAAGCCACGAATCAAAACTCCCAGCTTGATTTGGGGTTAAAGCTTCTCCCCTCAGCCAGCTTGACCCTTCTTCGGTCTGGCAGCCTACCCACAGTGGGGGGAAGGCGGGGAAGGTGGCTCCTCTCTTTCTCATCCCCTTCCCCACAGGTGGGGCTGAGGGGGCTGGGGAGAGAAGGGGAGGGGAGAGGATGGGTCTCACTTGACCTGCCACCATCTTGGCTGGCTTTGAGCTCTCTGGTTCTAAGAGACATTTTAAGCTGCCCCTTTTCTGTCATGGGATGCTGTTGTGGGCTCATGGGGATGGCCCAATGCTACAGCCCCTTCTCACCCTTGACCTTGATGGATGCACCTCTCTTCCTAGGGGTCCCTAGCAACTTCTTTCTCAGCCCTAGGAACCTGACATCCAACCCTAGCTTTTTGGTGCTACTACTTCTCTGTGCTTCCACAAGGCCCTAGGAGACAGGACCCAAGCTGACCCTGTGCTCATGCTGGTCCATGAGGAATACTTGGAGAACCTGGGAGCATGGGCTGACCTCAGCACCTCCACACTCTCCAGCTCCTTCACCAGTGCAGCTGGGCAGCCTATTTCTCTCAACCTCTAGATGTCCCTGCCCACATCAGACCCCTGGGTCCCCACACAGGGGCCACATATTAAGCTCTTCAAATTGTACCCCCCTCAAGAGCCCCCACCACTCAATTCTACTCTTCTAAGAAGATGGCCACCAAAGGGTCGTTGTCCTCTCTCCCTGCCACTGGAGAACCATGGGTGGATGTCGGGGCAATAATACATATCAGGATTTTAAGTGGTCATGGCCAAATTTAGCAGTTGTGGGCTTTGGACTGTACTCTTGAAAAGTTATCGATGGCTCTCCCAACAGAGCATTTGAGCTACAGTGTACAAGTTACATCCCCCTCCCTGGGCCTCTGTTTTCTCCTATCTTCATGAAGGTGACAATACCTACCCACAGTGTTGTTATGGGGACTGAGTGACATAGTTAATTTATAGTGTTGCCAGTATTAGGGGCACCTGGGTGGCTCAATCTGTTAAGCTTCTGACTTCGGCTCAGGCCATGATCTCATGGTTCGTGGGTTTGAGCCCTGCATCGGGCTCTGTGCTGATGGCTCAGAGGTTGGAGCCTGTGGATTCTCTCTCCCTTTCTCTGCCCCTCCCCTGCTCATGCTCTCTCTCTCTCTCTCTCTCTCTCTCTCTCAAAAATAAAAACATAAAAAAAATTTATAGTGTTGGCAGAACTGACTCTCTAGGATCTCACAGTCACAGACCTCCAACTCCATCTCTGACTGCTGACAAGTGACTTTCCTCTCTTGGCCTCAGTTTTCCCACCTGTCCAATGGTACTCATAAGAGCCCCTATGTGATAGCATCTCCACAAGGTTGGTGGAGTGAATATATATAAAGTGCATAGCACAGTGTCTGGCATTTGGTAAGGACTCAGTACTGCTGGACGTTCATAATACAGTGGAGGGTGGACCGGGTGGACTCTTAAGCTGGTACTTGTGGGGCAGGGGATATGGAGTCTCCACTCTTGCTGGTCCCCTACCATTCCAGGCCCTGTTTTGGAAATGCTTCAGCCCAGCTGGGATCAGGGGCCCCTGGGAACAGATAGGACTGCCCGTACCTCCAAGCAGTCATGCTGACTCAGATTCAAAAATCAATGTGTGACCAGAAAAACACAGCGGGCTCTCACCTCTTGTGGGAAATCTGCACAGCCAGCTGCACACATGTCTTTATCTCAAGCTCAGAGAGGTGGCCAGCCCTATTCTGGGCCCTGATTCCAAGATTTGTGAGCAAAAAGCCTTGCACACAGAGTAACAGAAGTCTCTGTCTCCTTGAGGCATGCCAGGCCTATGGGTCACAAGCTTCGCATGACCTCGTGGTTGGGGTCAGGCATGTCTGGTGCTTGCCAAGCCCTTGACTTCTCCCAGCCCTGGTCTGGACACTTCTCAAGCCAAGTCAGGCTCTGGACGGCTGGTTGGGCAACCCATGACCTCAGACTGGGTCAGATCCATCAGATGAGCATCTGTTGAAGAGTATGGAACATTTTGTTCTTTAGAATCCCAAGGGCCAAAGAGTATGAACCCTCCCCATCCACAATTTATGCCCCCCCCCCCCCCCCCGGACCAACTACCATTTACTCTGGGCAAGTTCCTTTGCCTGAGTCCAATTTTCCCACCTGTCAAATGCAAACCAACAAGTACCTTTGCCTGCCAGGGTTGTTGTGAGATTCAGGTAATGAGTGTCAGGGGGTGGCACACACTGGCAGGCACTTGATGGGGGAAGTTATTCGGGCAAACAGGGACGCTGGACCAGTACGTTATATATGCGGGGTTGGCGGGGGTGGTGGGGGGGGAGCATGGACTATGGAGGCAGAGTTACTGGGTTCAAAACGAGGCTGCTGCACCACCTTCTGCATGGCCACAGGTGACTTCTCTGAGTCTCCATTTCTTCTCTGTAAAATGGGAATAAAAATAATAGGGTTGTGAGGATGCAGTTAGATGAGATGTACTGGGAACAGTACCTGGAATGTAATAATCACTTAATAAGCATTAACTACTTTTGATGAGTCAGACATGTTGGTAATAGTGCTGAAATCACACCAGTAAGGCTGTTTGACAGGATTAACAGGGAAGAGAACTCATATTCATTGAGTACCTACTATGTACCAGGCCGTATCCATATATTCAAACATGTGTATACGGACACACACACACACACACACACACACACACAGAGTGAGGTAGGTAGTTCTGTTTTCATCTTTTAAAAACTTTATGTTATGAAACAAATCACAGATGCGGAAAATCATACAAATTAAATTTGTAGCTTAGTGATTATTTCAGGGGCAAATGCCCTCATAACCAACACCCAGGTCAAGAAATAAAACTTTGCCAGTGACCCCAGGAGCCCCTCCATGTACCCCATCTCAATCATAGCCCTCCCCCCACAAAAGTAATTAGTAGCCTGACTTTTAGAGTAATTATTTCCTTGCTTAATCATATGAGTGTGCATCCCTAAGATACTGTAGTTCAGTTTCGCCCATTAGAAGAAACTAAGCATGTGTTTTAAGCCATAGATTCCCCTTATATCTCTTTCTTTTCCTTGAAATTTATCTGTTATGCTGCTTGACCCATAGAGTTCCTCAAAGTCTGGATTTTGTCTCTCATATCCTCACAGTATACAGTTCGACATGGCCCTTTGACCTCTGCATTACTTGTATATTAGCAGCTGAGTCAGACCCAGTTTCCATCCCTCTGGTGTGATTATAGGTAGTCCTTCTTTTATCAAGAAGCACATACGTGGCTGGAATTTGCTCTTTTTTGATATTACCGGCTACTGGGTACAACAGCTACATACATTAATTCATGGCAGCTGGCAAAATAGCAACATTGTATTATTTTGCCTTCCTGCATCAATTGTAGTAGTTTTATAAGAAAATGGTTTTCTTAATCTATTATTTGGTCACTCAGTGGTACAGTTCCAAATTGGAAAGGTGGGACAAATACTTGACTCTTTTCTTTTATTTACATAGTTTCCAAGAATATAATTTGTTTCTATGCCATCCTCAGAAGACAATCAGTTAGTGTGTTGGCTGAATGTCATATGAACTTATTGGAACGTGTTTGATGCATTTCAATCAATTGCAATTATTAGCTTTGTTGCAGCTGAAATTGTACTATCATCAGGTTGGTTTCTAAGTCCATTTGGTAGCCTCGATGGCTTATGGCTTACAATCAATACTAAAACTGGTTCTAGGAGATTGTCTGAGCTCAGAATCACATGCTCTGAAAACAGTGACAGCTCAGGCATTTCTGGCCGCCTTTAGCACATACCCAATGCCCAGATTTCTTTCTCCAGAGACTGGATGAAGCTTGGAGGGCAGGATGTTTGCAGCCCTCCAAACCAAAATGCAGAGCAAGCTGCCCTCCCTCTGGTGATCTTTCTGCTCTCGAGTGGGGTGGTCATCACAAGTTAACAGACGTGTCATGATCCAATGTACCAGAACTCTGCACATGCCATTCTACTGAATCCTTCTAAGGACCCTCTGGACAATGGGAACCACCTGCCCCCCATTTTACCCATGAGCAAATGGATCTTTTGGAGGGTTGTTCAGTGTGTGTTACTTCTGAGTGTCCAGTGCAGAAAAGTCAAAGACAGAAGTTCAAATCTCAGCTCAACCATGGATTCATCATATAAACATGGGCAATTTCTTCTTCTTCTCTGAGTCTGCTTCCCAGCCTGTAAGAACAAACAGGCAAAGTAACCTCTTAGGCAAAGTAAAATTGGGGGCTGTGCTGTCATACAGACTTGGGCCCCAAACCAGCTCTTTCATTGACTATCTTGAGCCCCTAGACAAGTGACTTTCCCTTTCTGTAGAGGGGAAATGGAAAGATGTTTCCTCATCTGGACAGAGGAAAATCCTAGCTTGCTGTTCACAGGGTTGTAGTAAGGCATAATTGAAATCATACAAGCAAACTATTTGGTAGAGTGCCTGGTGTATATAATCCCTCAAAATATGAAAACTCTCTTTTTGTTAAGTATCTGAGACTCTTCTAATCCTGAGATAACTTGGTTCCATGATATGTAACACCAAGAGGAACCAAAAGTAATGGCCCTCAATTGAAGGATGGGGCAGGGACTTCCGGGGCATCTCTGAATCTTGTCCCACCCTTCCCCTGCCCTTGAGACCAGGTTCTAGAACAATATTCTTCTCCCCCTGCTGGCAGTATCTGGGATTGCAACCTGGATGGTACCACCAATGGGTCCGGGATCTGAGTGAAGGGGTTTATCTCAATGACTAGGACAGCATGGTTTGAGTGTATATATTGGAGAGAGAGAGAGAGAGAGAGAGAAAGAGAGAGAGAGAGAGAGAGAGAGAGAGAGAGAGAAACAGACTGAGTGGGGGAGGGGCAAAGAGGGAGAGACACAATCTCAAGCAGGCTCCATGCTGTCAGCACAGAGCTTGTTGTGGGGCTCGAACTCACGAACTGTGAGATCATGACCTGAGCCAAGATCAAGAGTCCAATGCTTAACCCACTGAGCCACCACCCCTAGGACAGCATGGTTTGGATAGGATCATCCCTCCCCCGTTGCCACCAGAGCTGTCATTTGTAAAAACACTGTATGCCTGGCAAGGGCCAAGGTGTTTCCTCTTATGATCTTATTTAATACACTTTTTGCTCATGAGGAACCATAGGCTTTGGAAATTTGAGTGACTTGGCTACAGTCACATAGATGGGAACAGGGTTGCCAGATGGTGGTAGGCTGGATAATGGCACCCCAAAGATATTATTGTCCTATTCTCTGGAACCTGTTAATATCTTACCTATGTGACAAAAAGAACATTGAAGATGTGATTAAGTTAATGATCTTGAGATGGGAGATAATCCTAGATTATCTGGGTGGGCCCAATGTAATCACAGGAGTCTTTATAAGAGGGAGGCAGGACACATTGTACTCAACAATAATGTATTGTACACTTTAAAAATTGTTAAAAGTATAGATCTCATGTTAAGTGTTCTTACCACAAGAAATATTTTTAAAAATTTCAAAGAGGGGTGCATGAGGATCAGAGTCAGTAGAGATGTGCCAACAAAAAGTAAGGAGTTGAAGTGATTTCAGGAATGAGCTATGAGCTATGGAATGCAAGTAGCCTCTAGAAGCTAAAGAGGCAAAGAAATGGATTCCCTGCTAAAGTCCCCAGAGAGAATGCATCCCTGTCACCACCTTGATTTTAGACTTCCGACCTGCAGAACTGTAATCGAATAAATTTGTGTCGTTTCAAGCCACTATATTTGTAGCAATTTGTTGTAACAGCAACAGGAAACCAATACATAGATGGATGGAGAAAAATAAACCAAACACAAAAAAATCAGGGTGTCCAGTTAAATTTGAAGTTCTGATAGGTAATAAATTTTTTCATCTAAGTATATCCCAAATGTTGTACAAGACATACTTACACTTAAAAAGAAATTGTTGCTTATTGGAAATTCAAATTTAACTGAAAGTTTTGTATTTTATCCTAGAAGTGGTGGAGCCAGAGCAAAAGTCAAAACTTATGATTCCCAGGCTCCCCCACTTTCCCTAAGAATCTGGGATCTGGCAGAAACTGCCATGCTTTTGTGGCCCTCGTGGATCAGTTCCTATCTCCCTAGAGCTCCTCTTGCCCCTGGGTTGGAGGAAGGAAGAGATTGTATAAGATCATCTCTTGTATACACATTTGGGCTCTCAGCTCTCCCAGGCCACAGAATTTCTCTCTAGTAATGGTTTTGTGTCTTTTCCCACTTGAAAGAGTGACCCAGGATCTTTGTTTCAAAGCTGTAGTTGCATAAAATATATGGTGGTGGTGGTGGTTGCAGGGGGGGGGGGGGGGTGATGGTGCTGGGGGTTTTAATGAACCGGGATGGGGCAGCAAAGCCTTTTTCAAGCTACCACTTTCTGAAGGGCTTTATGAGTCCCAAAGCAGGAAACAAACAATACTCAAAAGGGATTTCAAAGCAAGAATCATGTTACAGATGAGGAAGCTGAGGCCTGAGGTAACTCAACTTCAGACCGATGTCCTCTAGGTTGGCATCTCCCCCTTTGCAGCAGCCAGTCCTGAAGCAAGAATCCTGGCATGCTAGTCTAAGAGGTCTGGGTTGGAAGCCCTTTACTTCACCAATTGCCAATTCCCCCTCCATGAAATACGGGGATTCCATAAATAGGATAATAAGACAATGGGTGTAAAACACCAGCTACATGGAGGTATGTTTTCAGAAATGGCAGCTTCCTTCCTTATTTCTTTGGGCCTCCCTGACCCCGTCTGTACACCCAAAGCGGCTCAGGCTCCCTGACCCTGCCAACTAGCCTCTCCGCAGGCCTGAGTCCTCCAGAGCACAGACTTGGCCGCTAGGTGGGGACAGAGGGCCGGCACTGCGGCGAGACGATGCACATGCGCACTCACGGGCGGCGCCTCGCCTTCCCACGCCCCGCGTACGTCACTTCCGGCGCGAGGGGCCGGGCCGGCCGGGAAGGGAGTGCGGGTCGGTTCTGTGTGCGCTGCCGGACGAGGCTCCCGCCGCCGATTGACCCGCGCTCCGCCCCGTAGCCGGGCCGGTGAGTGCCCGCGAGACCACCCGTGTGTCATGGGGGTCGGGGAGAGGGACCCCTGAGAGGGAGGGAAAACCGGAAGTGAAGGACCCGAGGAGAGAGACCCCAGGAAATGGGACACTTGGGGAAGGGGTGACAGCCGGAAGTGGGGGGCCTCAGAAGGTTGTCGACGGGACGTGGGGTCTCTGGGGCTCCAGAAACGATGGCTTCCTGGCCTCTTCTTGGTGGGGTGGGTAGGAAGGCGATGGGTTCCAGGTGAGGAAGATTCCAGGCTTCACCGTAACAAACGGTGTTTGCACCCATCCATACGCCCATCCATCAGTTCATTCTGGAGACTGACTGAGTCTTGCTCTGAGCTTGACACTACCGAGGCCCTGGAGATTAAACAGGAAGCTCCAGGGGGAGGTAGAGCCAGCGTGGGGCTAGACGCATCCCTGCTCTGCCTCACTAGGTGTGTACCCTCCAGCACATCACTTGACCTCATATCGTCCGCTAATATTTACAGAGCACCGTCATGTGCCAGGCTAGGCCTATAGCCTATGGACACTACAGTCTGTCTCCCAGGTAAGCACCCGATTGAGATTACAGGCATCTGTTGGTGACTCCATGGAAACAGCCCAGGGTGGGTCCTGTGAACCAGGAATGTTGTTTCATTCCTCACTTAGCATTCCTCCGCCAAGCCGATTCCACTCATTCAGCAAATATTTATGGAGCGCAGATTATATGTCTGACACTTTGTTAGGTGCTGGGTTTAGGGTGATGAACAAGACAGATAATGGATGCTGCCCACAAATTGCCCACGGTTACAACAGAGGGAGAATGCTATGCTAAGGAGCTGGTGGGGAGGCTCCTACCCTGGCCTGGAGTTGAAGAAGTCTTCCTGCTTCAAGCACCATCGTCTCTTCCCTGGGTTACTTCTGTAGCCTCTGAATGGTCTCTTTCTTTGCTTCTGTCCTTATCCCCTTACAATCCATTTGGGAGACAGCCGGGTGATCCTTTAAAATATAAATCAGATCACATCACTCCACTCAGATAGCCTCCACCAAACTCAGTAACAGTCAAAGTTCTTACTGGCCCTCAAAGCCCTGTACCTATGGGGCCCTTAGTACCTCTATAAATTCATCTGCTAATATTCTCCACCTGGCTCGTTTGGCTCTAGCCAGACTGGCCTCCTGTCTGTTCTTCGCAAAAGCCAGATGTGTTCCTGCCTGTGGCTTTGCCCTTATTCTCCAGATACCTACGTGGCTTGTTCCCTCATCTGCTTCGTTTTGCTCAAATGTCATTTAGGTGAGGACTTCTCTGACCATCCTATTTAAAATTGCAGCCCCAATTCCCAGGTAACTCCAAGCCCCTTCCCTGCTTTACTTCTCATCATAACACTTTTGTCTGGTAGATTACACAGTTTATTTCACTTATAGTCTGCCTCTCCCGCTAGAATCTAAGTTCAACAAAGGCACTTTTTTTTTTTTTTTTTTTTTTTTTTTTGCTTGTTCACTAGTGTATCTCCAGTGCCCAGAGGAGAGCCTGGTACATAGGAAGTACTCAATATTTGTTGAGTGAATGAAGTGGCATTTAAGTGGGACTTAAGGATGAATGAGTATTAGGTGAAGAACTGGAGGAAGAGCATGCTGATCACAGAAAACAGGATGTGAACAAGACAAGAAAACCCAGCTTTGGAAGGGAGTGAAAGCAGCTGGGTGGGGCTGGAGGTTAGAATGCAAGGGACAGAGCGGGCAGACCTAACATTTAGGGGGAGTTACCTGGTCACCGCCCACATGAAGAGACCCCTGAGATGGTCCTTGCTTTCCTGGTTGAGCTTGGGAGTCAGGGATCGGTGGCAGTCTGTGGACAAGAGCTTGGGCTTTGGAACTGGGCAGCTGCTACCACCTTGTTCCTGGAATATCTAAAAACAGCTGTTTTGTTTTTGTTTTTTATTCAATAAATGTATTAGTTCAGATCTTCCAAGAAGCAGACACCAGGATGAGGTGAGACAGGCAAGAAATGAATTTGAGGCAGTGCCTGTGAAGCATAAAAGGGAGGAGAACTGGAGAAGTCAGGGAGAGCCTTCAAACAATGATCCGAATCTACCCCCTGAGAGGGAGGTTTGGGTAGGAGGTCATGGACTGCAGTCCCACGGAAGTTTCGGCCAGGCTGATCAGGAGTCTTCAAGGCAAAGTTGCCTGTTAGAGGAAGCCCGCGTTTCACTCAGTCACTGGCTGGGGACAGTCTGTGGAAAGTGTGGCATCTACCTGGATGGTGCATCCAGAGGGCTGGCAGCTGGGGTCATTCATCAGTTATGTTCCATCCCAGCGGGAGAGTCCATCAGCATGGTTTCACGGCCATCAGGATAAGTCCTATGTGTATATGGTAGAAAAGTCAAATGGTACAGTAAAGTCTCTCTCCTCTTTAAATGTCCAGCTGTCCAGTACTGCTCCCTAGACAGAACCATTGATAACAGTTTTCTTGTATTTCCTTCCAGAAATTTTAGGTGCATTCACAAGTATATATGAATACATTTTTAAAATATAAATGAGATTATACACATTATTCTGCCTCTTGCTTTCTTTTCCGTAGTGTGTCATTTATAAAGGCCTGCTTAATTCCTTTTTATGAGTGAATAGTATCCCATTCTTATAATATTATTTAACCAGTCTCCAACTGGTATGCAGTTACAGTGTTTCCTATCTTTTCCCATTATAATTAGCACTTGAAGTGATCATCCTTGGGTGTCTGTTTTGCACACACATGCAAGTGTATGTCCTAGAAACCGGATGCTGGGCAACAGGTGTGTGGTTTTAAATTGTGGTCCGTATCGACAAGCTGCCCTCCGAAGAGGCTATGCCAGTTTATTCTCTGACCAACAGCAAGCATATCAGCAAAAATATCAAGTATTTTCACCAGTTTCAGACTTTTGATTCACATTTCCTTAATTACGAGTAGACTGAGCAACCGTCCCTACATCTGTCAGCAAGGCCACGGTGTTTGGTGAGGAGTGTCCATGCCCTGCTGTAGCTGCCCGGGGGCCTCCGTGGAAATGTGGGCTTCGTTCAGTCTGGGGTTGGACCTAGGCACGTGGTTCAGATCAGTTCGTTGCCCCAGTTGAGAACCACTGCTCTGACAAAAGTGTGCCTGTCCCCCCCCCCCCCCCCCCCCCCACACACACACACATCGTGCTGCCCTGAAACGAGCAGGGCCGGGCTCTGTTGACTTGGCTTTGGGGTTGGTGTCTTGGCAGGGATCCTGGTAGCTAATGTCCGAAGAAAGCGACTCTCCCAGGACCAGCCCCTCCGCGGCCTCACTCTCGGAGAATGAGCTGCCGCCGCCACCTCCCGAGCCCCCGGGCTATGTGTGCTCACTGACAGAAGAACTGGTCACCAAAGCCAGAGAAGAGCTGCAGGAGAAGCCAGAATGGAGACTTCGAGACGTGCAGGCCCTCCGTGACATGGTGCGGAAGGAGTGTCCGAACCTGAGCACGTCCCTGGACGACGCCTTCCTGCTGCGCTTCCTCCGAGCCCGCAAGTTTGATTACGACCGGGCCCTGCAGCTCCTGGTCAACTACCACAGCTGCCGGCGAAGCTGGCCTGAAGTCTTCAATAACCTGAAGCCCTCGGCCGTAAAGGATGTCCTCGCTTCCGGCTTCCTCACCGTGCTGCCCCACACCGACCCCCGCGGCTGCCATATCCTCTGCATCCGCCCAGGTATCGCCCTAGACTCTTCGGGCGCGCGCATCCCGGCCGTTTGCGATGTGTGTCTGGCGCCCTCTCTCCCTTATATTTTCCTGTTTGTTTTCTCCCTGTTACAGCCAAAGCTCTTCTGATTACAAATGACAAAGAACTACTCAATCTGGCTTAGGAAAAAAAAAAAGGGGGGGGGGAGGAGTTAGTCTAGAAAGACATGAGCATCCCGAGGAACCAGCGAGCTGAAGGTGTAGCTCTCACTGGGCCCGGCACCCCAGAACCAGGATCCAGTTCATTCCCCCATTGTGAACTAAGCCAGCCATTCTCCCTGTCCTGCCTGTGTCTGTCAGTCTGTGCATCTCTCTGGGCCACACGTTCCTGCTGTCCTGTGCATATCTTCTTCCCCCTTCATTCTGTAGAGTGGCTTTTGCTTCCTCTGTGCACATGGTGAGATCTGGTATCGCTCCTCTACTTTGTTAAGACATCCATGGACTTTAGATTCAGTTTTCCATCTTAGCACTTCGTGGGTATTAATCAGGACATCTCGTAACACTCCTCTTAAAGGGACGCCTGAAGGGGAATAGAGACCTCCCTGTGCCTTCCTCTGCCTTGAAGTTCCATGTCACCAGGTGCTTTGGTCATTTACCAAACCCTCTTTGGAGATTAACCATCCTCTTGAGCCCTTAGTGTGTCCCAGGCACAGTGTTAACTGATTTATCTGCTATTTTAGACACTTGCCAAAACTGGGATTGTTTACCTTATTTTTTATTTTATTTTAAAATAAGCAATGCAGTGGAGATTTTAGGGCACCGGGAGCCCTAGGAACCAGTCAGCTGTGGGTTTTTTTTGAATTTTTTTTTTTTTCTGCTACTCCTCTGTACTCAACTCATAAGGATATTACAAAACAGATTAGCACACTGATTTCACCTCTTTGCTTGCGTGGTTTCAACCCTTTGCTTGCGAGGTGGATTTTCCCGATGTGTCTAGAGCAGAGCTAGACCCTTCCCACCGATGCAACTTTTTAGGAAGAGGCATACACAGGAGGTTTTGTTGTCAACTGGCTATTAGCTTTGCCTTTTTATAAGCTCTTTTGGGACATATGTGACTGAAAAGGATGAAATCCAGTTATGTAGAAGCAGCTCTAATTGGCAGCAACATTAAACAGCAAGCTGGCACAGTTTTTGGACAAAGACTTTTTCCATACGAATGTTGTGCATATTTCATATCCCCTTGGTGGTGACAGTCACGTGGAGTTTTATCTTCCTAAGAAAAGGACACACCGGTCTCGGTGGGATTTTCTTGAGAATAGGGTTAATAGTCAAAAGTTGTCATTTTCATCTTCTTCCCAGAGAAAGGAAGGACTCCTTAAATATATAGGGAATATTAAAGAAGCATCCAGAAAGGGGACTTTGCTCAAACCACAGCACTGGAAAGCTGTCTCTATCTCTGCCTCCCTTGGTACAGGCTTCAGTGTCAGGCCAGCTCTTGCCTCGTGGGGCCCCTGAGTCTCTGGCTCCTGGCCTCACCACTACCGGAGGGAAGAGAGATCTTTTCTTTCCAAAGGGCCGAGGTCCCAGAATTGAGTCCCTTTGGCTCTGTTTGATCTGGCTTGGATCACATGCTGTGGCTAGGAGGAGGTGAGACCCGCATTGACCAAGCCCACCTCTGCAGTCAGGAGTCAGGTCAGTTTTACCCAAACTGCCCGGCTAGCATGGAAAGAGGTAGCTCAGGGTGGTGGTATAAAAATCTGGGGACACATCTGTTGGCAGAGGCACAGATGTCCATTAAGGTTAGTGTTATTATCCCATTCTGCTGAGGAGATGTGGGCTCAGAATGAGGAAGTAACTCACCCAGGGTCACACAGCTAGTTAGTTGCAAACCCCTGGGTGTGTCTGACTTCAGAGCTGATGCTTTTAACCGCAGCACCCAATGGCATTTCCACTTCACAATGTGCTGCTGTATTTGGAATTAAGAACATCAGCTGTTGCTTAAGGCGTCCCATTTACTAACCTAAACAGTCAGGCCAGTAGAATATCTTTCTTTCCATCTTTAAACAAGAGTTCTAGCAAGGAGATCAATCTTAGCCTGTGGGTTACCTGTTTGTATTCATCTCTGTAACATTCTGTTTCTTATGACCTCAGACAGATGGATACCGAGCAACTATCCAATTACCGAAAACATCCGAGCCATATACTTGACATTAGAAAAACTCATTCAGTCTGAAGAAACCCAGGTGAATGGAATTGTAATTCTTGCAGACTACAAAGGAGTGAGCTTATCAAAAGCATCTCACTTTGGCCCTTTTATAGCCAAAAAGGTGATTGGCATCCTTCAGGTATGGCCCTTGTCTGTTGTGTGCCTGCTCCATGATGGTTTTGGCTTTCCCCAGGGCCTGTCCATTTACCACAGAGCCCATGTGCTACACAAACCCCACTTCTCCAATGACCTGAAAGATGCAAAAGCATTATGGGAAGAAATGTAGGTGCCCTACTTACCACACACTCTCGTCAGGTTCTCCAGTAGTTTCTGAGGTGCCTTCAGTCTGGGCAAGATCAGCTTTAGGGCAAGAGCCCAAACAACCAGAGAAATGCTTTCTGCACATTTTTTGGGGGGTTCTTTGCTCCAGAAGACAGAGGAGCACTTTGAACAAATGAAACTGAGAATCTGTGTTTCCGTCTGACTGCCTGTCCTGCCCTCTGGGACCTAGGGCCGGGGAGCCTGTTGGACTGTTTTGGACAGATGCTTTCACATTTTGCGTGTTCTGTATTTCAGGACACAAGTGCCGGGAACCGGAAAGTTCCTCCCATATGTGCACAGTGTTCAACGGTTTGCAATGTGCTTTTATAGTCATTATCTCATTCAGTCCTACAGGGAGTCCTCTGAGATAGACAAGGCAAGAATTTGTGTTCCTTTTTAGCATACGTGCTGCCTAAGCGAGCACGAATTACTTTTCCTTTTAGATGGATGGCGACCCCAAGCCCTCACAGGCGTAGCCTGGCCTGAGTCTCCCAGCTGTAACAGTTTTGGCTCCTCATTCCCCCGACTAGCTTGTGGGTGCAGTCTCTCGTGAGCTGTGGGGCACCAGACATACAACAGTTTCCTCTCTGAATCCCACAATGTGTGTAAGCCCCTACTGTTACCAGGCTGATTATTTCGACATCAGTGTTACATTCGGTCGTTATCAGAAATGTGAATTCTGGCAACGAGCTAATACTCTGGCTTTCCTGAGCTCCCACTCTTCTTTTGATCTACTGTGTAGATTCAAGTATCAGCATAATGAGTTTGGATCATATTTTCTAGTCTTGGAAGGTAATCTGGGGGAAAAAAAGTCCCAGGGTTAAATAAGTTTGGGAGGTGCGGTGTAGCATGTCCCTTTCTTGTGAATGTGACTGTAAACATTTGCACGCAAACAGTGTCACATTTAAGGAAACTGTGTGACTCTGTGATCTGCTATTCTCAAACCTACCTACTGTGGAACCTTTTTTCCAATCACACCTAGTACTGTCCTGAGAAACACTCTTTGGGCGACACTGATCCTGAAGGTCTGATGTTTGCTACATTGATCCACAGGCTCTGGCCTTTTTATGGCCCCTCTCGCCCCCCCCTCCACCCCTACAAGAGGAGCAGCCCTGCACTTATTTGCCTAAGTCTAGGTCCCAAGAGAGACTCTTTCTCTGAGGCTTATCTTCCTGGTTAGCCCCCACGTGGGCCATCTTTGATGAGGCCCTGAGAATCACACCAAACCAATTTGGGGGCCTAATGAAGAAGACTTAAATGAGAAAGGCAGGCTGTGGAAACAGTCTGCAGGCACCCGACCTGTTCTAACACCTCCTTCCCTTCCCTCACAGGATGGCTTCCCCATTCGGATAAAAGCAGTCCATGTAGTGAATGAACCTCGAATATTTAAAGGCATTTTTGCCATCATAAAACCATTTCTGAAGGAGAAAATAGCAAACAGAGTAAGTGATGATTCTGTTAACTTGATACTTTGATTTTTTTTTTGTTTTTGCTCCTTTATTGGTGACATTGATAAACTTCTTTTAGTTTATTATTTTTGCCCTGGAGTGATTAATTTGGAAAGTACAGAGTTACAGATAAACTAAATGAACAGTCCTTTCTGTGAGAAGAAGATAAAATTAATCAGAATATTTGGCAGTGGAGAGAGCAAAGTGGGATTGGTATCGTAAGAGCTTCTCTGCTGTGTAGTCATTTAGACTCTTTAATATCCTGGCCTGGGCACTGCGAACCAACATTGTATTTTGTGTGCAAGAGGGCATGGAAAAGCGTAGTCTCAGGCAGATAGTTGAAAAGTTATGGCGATTTCTTACTACAGCTCCTTGGGCTTTAAAAACGCTATTTTTAAGGCCTCCCATTTACCTGATTTGTTGTCTTGCTATATCAAGTTTGTGGAATAATTCAAGGTTTATGAGATTTGTGAGTTGTAGCTTACCTGTTATTTAACAAAGGATAGATGGTGCTGACCTAGAAGAGCCACGTCTTCTCCCTCAGCCTCTCTGAGGACTGCAATTAAATGTGGTTCGTATTTTTCTCCTTCTTCCCCAGGCCTACGAATATTATGGTCCCTCCAAAGATGGTCTTGAATTTTGTACTCTTTTTCTTTTTTTTATTTAAAAAAAATTCTTTTTTTTTTTTTACATTTACTCATTTTTGAGAGACAGAGACACAGCACAAGTGGGGGAGGGGCAGAGAGAGGAGGAAACACAGAATCCGAAGCAGGCTCCAGGCTCCGAGCTATCAGCACAGAGGCCGACACGGGGCTCGAAATCATGAGCTGTGAGATAATGACCTGAGCCGAAGTTGGACGCCTAACCAACTGAGCCACCCAGGCGCCCTATGTACTCTTTTTCAAAGAGGAAACACATAGAGATAGAATCTCAGGGTTGCAGGGGAAGGAATTTAAAATCCAGACAAGGGGGCACCTTGCTGGCTCAGTCAGTAGAACATGCAACTCTTGAATCTTGGGGTTAGGAGTTCCAGCCCCATGTCGAGTGTAGAGATTACTTAAAAGTAAAATTTTTAATAATAGTAATAATAAAATCCAGATTCCGGGACCTTTTTCCTGAAGATTTTAACTCTAGTTTAGGGGTGAAGCCCAAGAGTCTGTGTTTTTAAACTCTACTTAAGGTAATTCTGATGCACAGTTTGGCTTGAGAATTGCTAATTTAGTAGCATCCCTGCCTAGTACCTGGAGATACTGTTTGGAACCTTTTTTTTTTTTTTAATTCTATTAAAAAATTTTTTTTTAATGTGTATTCATTTTTGAGACACAGAGCACGAGCGGGAGAGGGGCAGAGAGGGAGGGAGACACAGAATCCAAAGTGGGCTCCAATCTGTCAGCACAGAGCCCGACACGGGGCTCGAACTCACGAACCGTGAAATCATGACCTGAGCCAAAGTCAGATGCTTAACCAACTGAGCCACCCAGGCACCCCAGGCTGCCAAAGCAGCCTTTGGAAGAGGCCTTTTATATCTATGAAATGACCGTATCTGTGGTCCATTATCCTGTTCATTTCATCCTTCATATGCTCATTCACTCATTCAAAAATATGTATCACTTAACTACTATGTACAAGTATGTTCTAGATGAGCAATATAGACCAAAATCTCTGCCCCCTGGGAAGCTTGCATTCTAGAGAGAGACACGGACAGCGGATGTGTATTACCTAGTATTAAAATGTGGTAAGTGCTATGGAGAAAAATTCAGCAGAGAAACGGGATAGTATAGAACGGGGGCAAGGGGATGTAGCCTTCAACAGGGTGGTTAGAGGTGGCATCGCTGAGAAGCTGGCCTTGAGCAAAGACCTGAGAGAGTGAGCATAAAGATAAGAGAATCAGCAGTGGCACTGCCCTGAGGTGGGAGCACATCCGCGGAGGGAGGAGGGAGACAGAGGAGCAGCAAGGGCAAGACTATGCCAGGCCCTGTGGGCGTGAGGTGGGAGCGTTGGCAGGTTGTACAAAGAGGAGCGGCACCGTCCAGCACCGAGAAGAGCTGAGATTGTAGGACAGGCTGTGAGTAGGAAGACCAGGTCAGAAGCTATCGTGGGAACCCAGGGGAGAAGCCCTAGCGGCATGGTTCCAAAGGGGTCGAATCCCGGATATACTTTGAAGGGCCAGCCAACAGTGCGTGGGTTATAAGGAAGGGAATTAAGGGTCCTCGGGCTTTTTGAGGAACTGGAAGGGCGGAGTTGCCGTCAACTGTTCCTTTATAAGGTCAACAGATGTTTGAGCGCCTACCTATCCTGCAGGCCACCGATCCTGATTAACCTGAGGACACGTGTGTTTCCATCTCATCCCCCCTTTAGTTTTTCCTCCACGGGTCTGACCTGAACTCTCTCCACACAAACCTTCCAAGAAGCATTCTCCCCAAGGAGTATGGGGGCACAGCTGGAGAGCTGGACACCACCGCCTGGAATGCGGTGCTGCTGGCCTCGGAGGAGGACTTTGTGAGAGAGTTCTGCCAACCTGTTCCCATCTGTGACAGCATCCTGGGCCAGGCCCTGCCGCCCGAGGGGCTGAGCTCAGACGCGCAGTGTGATGATTCCCTGCGGGCCGTGAAGTCACAGCTATACTCCTGCTATTAGCCAGTCCTCTGTGAGTGCCACCATCTTTAAATCCTTTCCTTTTGCTTTGGGGAGGCACAAGGAGAATTTGAGGTGCCACGGAGTCAGTCTTGCTCCTTGTCATTGAATTGCATCCTGTGGGGCTCTGAGGGTGAGCCACGGGGTAAGCCCTTGGTTACTCGAATTAATCCATGGAAGACACGGAAAATGTCCTCAGTGATTCCCAAATGTTTGGAATCTCGGTTTGCAACCATTAATCTGGAAGCTGTATCTGGTTCTTACAGATGTCGGAACAAGAAAAACCAGGACCAAAGTCACTTTGGTCCCACATTCAGGAGAAAACAACCTGACTGGCCAGTGGCGACACGCCTGTGAAATAACTTGGCCAAGCCTACCAGGTGGCCACACGTGAGACTCTGGGAATTTGTCTTTCGCATGAACCCTAACTAAAGACCTCTGTTCCTCATCGTGAAATTTCTAGTTTGAGGTCCAGACCCCAGCTGCCATCACTGGGTTTGGAAAGCACCTTAACTCAATCGTGGGAGCATCAGGACATAAGCAGCACTTCATGATCAGATTTGGGAGCGAGACTTCAAAGCACCTCTGGGATTCACTGGTTGACTCTTGCAATAGAAACTGAAGTTTTCCCAAACCCATAAAGCCTTAGCCCTGGTTCTCAATAGAATCATACAGGATCCTAAAGGTATATGATTTTACTCAACCTGAAACGCTGGATGTGAGACCTGAGTAGCTAAAAGAATTCTGGCCCAAGAATTAAGATACCAGGGCTCTAGCCCCAGATGTGTGACTGTAGACAAGACCTGGGCCTCTGTGGGCCTCACCTTTCTCATCTGTAAAATGAGGCTGGATGAAATGATGCCTAGGGCTTTGGCATGACGTTCGGGATTTGGTTTAGTTACTGAATGTTAGATGTTGGCTTTCTGCCTAGAAAAATTGGTTTTCTTGCCTCTAGATGCAAGTGGTTGGATCTTGTTTTGTGGTACATCTGGGCCTCTCCAAGAGGCGTATGTCACCATCTGGCCCTGCCTTTAAGGAAACTAGTATGTATATTCTTGGGACCTGGCAATAACGAACTTCCTTCTTGCAGGAAGGATTAAACTTGAAAAGGGCAGGTGAGATGACCAGGGTTTGTATGAATTCCTTCTATCCCTGAGGCTCCCCCTCAGGGAGTGGTACCTTGTAAACCTGGCAGCGGGGAATGGTTAAATGACTTGAGTGGGATTCTTAAATTTTGGTCTCTGGAAATTATTGCAAGGGCAGGTTATTGCTGGATCACTTCTGGGGCCCCCACCCTCGCAGACCGTCTTGAGTCTCTGCCTCTGGTGTGGGTGGACAGACCTTATCCAGCGAGACTGAATGTTAGTTCTGCGTTTCAGCACTTTAGACCTTTGCTGTCAAAAATTTAGCCTTAGCCCACGCATCAAATTAAGTGGTTCATTTGGTGGCTTTTGACCTATTTTCTTTTGTATTCATTCCTTGAAAGTCATGGTGTTAAAAAGTGACGAGTACTATGTGTTGTATAAGTACCTTCTCCATGCATTTATTAGACCACCAGGCAAGGGGGACAGCTCAGTTAGGTAGAGAACGGTACTCTGAAATGCAAAGGCCAGTCTATTGTTAATAAGCTCTTCATCGGTATAGTACTGTTTAAAATGTCTGGAGAAGTTGGTGGTGGAAATTATTCACCTCATTAGTGCCAATTCCAGAGAAAGATCCTTTCACCATAGATACTAACCCTGAATCCTCGTGGGACCTGGCAGAGCTGGAAATACCCAAGTGCATACCCCTGGCAGCCTCCGGTTCCGTCTGCTGATGACAGTGTGACCAGCATTGCTGAAAAGATCAAAATAGCACAAGTAGGATGACTAAAGTAGATGGTTCAGAACCCAACTGCTTGGAGGTGGGAATTGGTTAGAGGCTTTCTCACATCTCAAAGAGGAAAGAGTTTAAAAAACAAAACCAACAGCAAGCTACAATGAAGGACAAATGAACCATTTGGCCCCACCAGGTTTCCAAAGTTTAAACTCTGCATTGCATTCCTGGCCGGTTTTGCCTGTGTCTATTTGACTACAGAAGTTTATATGTATTTAAGCTCACCTGGACAAGTATGTCAGAGACCGGGATGCTGCCCGTTTCCGAGGCCTCTCCAGTTGGACCAAGGAGCTGTTGCATTCAGCTTCTGAAAGGAGTCAGAGCTAAGATCTGTCTGTCTTCTGCAGCTTCAAAGAGAGATCAAACAGCTTTGACACCTCAGGAGGTTTGAACCAAGCTGTGAAACTGGGACTGCTTGGGTGAAAATCAAGGCAGTTTCTGTGTGGCTTCGCCAGGCATTTGTGTAAAGTTTCCCTAGCAGGGTGAGGGAACAACCAAGGGAGCACCCAGTGAGCCTGACTCGGTAGTAGGGGTACACTGATGGGCCAAATGAGGGAGCATCCGGAGACCTGGGAGTGTCTTCCTTCAGGGAAAAATTCTGGCCCATTTCACCAACACCTGAAAAGTAACTTTTCCCTAAATTCAGGGCACTGTGGTATAGAAAAGGGAAAGGAATGGTGTATCAGGAGACCCGAGTAATGGCTTTATGTTACCGTGGCCTTGGATGAGCCACTGAACACCCCTGAATCACATGATAAAAAGGATCTACACTCAGCTCTGAACCCTCTGTTTTCGGCATCAATTGGCTTTACTGCTACAGGGACATTGTACTCTGCCTTTTGGAGGCCTTTCCTGCCTCCCCCCTCCTCCCCTGCCAATCTGGGTTACTTTATAGGAAATGTAGGTCTGAATGAATCGACATCTGAAGCTGTCAATGCCAAATGACTCTGTAAACTTAGGTAAGATGGGGGTCTTCTTCCTCTTCTTATACAGAATCTGGAAAATTGTGTCTCTTCCTGGAATCCTATTCTGCCTTCACAGGGGGAGGCTGGAAGAAAGCTACAGAAACAACTGTGCACACCTCTGGCTTCTCTGGAGTTTATTTGCTTTTGGCAGAAGTGGCTTTAGCGTCCCCAGATTTCATCTTGCTTTTACAAGGAGCCACATGTCCTTAGAGGTTTACAAACACTTCGGCTTGTTAAGATACTACATTTCTGCCAGAGAGAGAGGACAGCAAGAGGTATTGTCCCTGAACTCCTGTAAGATACTGAGCCTTTCTGAATTCTCCCTGGGTGGGCAGTTTCTTTAAATGCCACGGGATTCTCAAGGTCAGTCATGAGATTACTTTTTCATTTGGGGAGGCAAAAGCTGTAGTACTGTTGTGGCATTATTAGAATACTTCATTTTAAAGTGTTCAGCTTTTAAGGTTTTCTCTTGAAGCCCCCTCTTCCATTTAGGAAGTGAAGTGTTAACCAAGGTCATGGCGTAAGTGTGGCTGTTCTGTGGCATGAGATATGTGGAGACACCAAACAGAAACCTCTCAGCTGTTCGGGAAAGTTGTCAGTTCTGGTGATGCCTCTCAGTATGGGGATCTGTTAATTTCATAAATCCAAAGTAAATTCCTTCCTATTCTCCCGACTCAGCAATGGTTTGCTTGACAGGCCAAGTAACAGGCGTCATCAGATCCAACATTCCTCCTTAACAGATCTTGTTCCACAGGAAGGCCCGGTGTGGCTCACGGATGGAGATGCTAGTGATGAATTTACCGTTTGACGGCTGCTTTTCCTTTGGTCTCCCTGGCCAGCATGTTTAGCTGGGTAGAAACTCAGCTGCCATAGGGGATTCTTGTGGATTCGCTTACAGCTCATGGCAGTGGAATACCCGCAACCTCTCTCCGACACCACTCCGACAGGGCCGGAAGGTGGGCTAATCTTCTGACCAGACTGGGGCACCGTTTCAGCCGCTGGTCACATTCCTCGCTTCAAACTGAAATTCAGTTTAGCTTTGAGTATGGACACGTGGTGGTGGATTCATCTACTTCAGTGTTTGTTCTGACCAAAAAGTTTATTTTTCTAGTGCATTTTCTAAGTCAAAGTGGTGAAAACATGTAACTTTAGTATGCATGACTGGGTCTGAAACAATAAAAAAATCCCCGTAGGTTATGCGTGGAGTCCTTTTGCGACAATGACAGCTCGGACAGAGGTTCTGAAGTTTTGTGATTCACGGTACATGGCGGCTTGGGCAGAGCCTCCTTCCACATCAGATAGGGAGAGGCCCTGTGGCAACACCATGCACCTCTAGACTTGGGGCTGGCCACCTCCGAAGATCGTGCACACTTAGAAGACCCCAGCATATACAGAGAATGGTGTTCACTGCACACAATGGTAGAGACAACATGCAAATGTTTCAGTTCTTAAGGCCCAGCTGTACTTTCTGGAGGGGGCTCAGATTCTTCCAAGGATAGCTAACAGTTCCTGGTGCCAGTAAGCGCTGGGTATCCATTACGTTAAGTATTTCACATAGATAACTTCATTTAACCTTTAAGTGTACTTAAGTAATAGTACTGCAAGGTACAGAGAAGGAGGTACAGAGGGAGGGAAACGAGGTACAGAGAAGTTAAGCAGCTTGCCCAAGGACACACAGCAAGTCAAGTAGTGGAGCTGGGTTTCAAAACCAGGTAGTCAGACTGGAGCCCAGTTTCTCTTGATGGTTAGAGCCAGGCCGTGCGTGCCTTTTACTGTCTGATCTGATGATTCGAAATACTCTCCTGTTTCAAGTATGATCCAGGGCTTCTTCAACATGCTGACATTATTTATGCTTATGTATAATTCAGCACTCACGTGTACAATTCACTTGACTCTTGAGTAATACCAGGTTTCCTAGCAACAGGCCAAGTTATTCTTAGAGTACAGCCAAGCAAACAGGGATACTGCTCCCTAATTTTCAAAGGAAATTTGTTATTTCAAATTAATATCAAAGTTATCATCATGAGAAAAAATAAGAACTTTATTGGACTCTGTTACACTTATTTTACAATTTAGTATTGCTTTATTTTGCATTACATAAGGTGGGGGATGTTACACCGTCATGTTTTTGACGTTCGGGACCTTTAAAGGTCTTAATCTGGCTATCCTTGCTATTAAGGAAAAGTGGGGTGTCTGCTTTACACTGGCAAAGCAAAGGGCTAAACCCCCCCTTTTTGCCCCCCAACTCCCTTGCTACTCTATCTCTATACCTTGATATAAAGCACTCTTTTGAAACATGGTGGTTCCAACAATTCCTGGCAAGTGCTGCTTCCCTACCCCATCCCCCAACCTCCATCCCAACTGAGATGGTGCCCTTTGTGTCCTACCTGTTTAGTTCTGTAAGAACACCTTAAATCTGGCCTCCGTCAGACCGTGGCTGAACACCTCCCACCTGCGAATGCTGTCTAGTCTCATTTTAGCCCACAGCCAGACCAGCAGCTACCACTCGAGTGTTTACAATGCACTGAGCACTTTGCAGAGTAACTTTACACTTTTAAACAATCTTATGTACTAGGTACTATTTTTTATTCAAACGAGGAAAATGCTGAGGCTCAGACAGAGTCACACAGATAGTCACCGGCCCAAGGTCATAAAGCATAGTATGTACTCAATAAATATTAGCTGCCCAGTTTGACAGACAGAAATGGCAAAGCTGGATACAAACCCCAACAGTCTGACTTCCAAGCCCATGTTCTTAGCCATTCTTAAGGGACCAACTCCAGCCTTCTGGTACAATTTGTTCCTGTTCTTGTCTCTCACCATATAAATGGAACCCCACGGACTCAGATGATTGAAACCAGCATCACTCCAGAATCTGCCTCTCCCTGTATCTAATCAATTGCCAGTTTTAAAATTTTAATTACTGAGTAGCTCAGCTATCAATTTCTCCCCATCCTCATTTTCACTCCTCTGTTTCAAATGGTCCATGGCCTGCCCCGGTCTCATCTCTAAATACCTTCTCTACGCGTCAGCCGCAGTGACTGAAGACCATTTGTTTACGTCACTATGAATATGCTCCCTGCTGCTCTCAATGTAAGGTTCAAACTCTTCAGTGTGGGTTGCGAACCCCTTCATGACCCAATCCCTGCCTCTTCTCCCCATTCCAGCCTTACCGAATGGGTTTTCATCTCCCTGCTTTTGACGTGCAGTTCTGTCTACCCCTCGGCAATGCCAGCCCACTTCCCCAATTCTCTCTCAGCTAGCTCCTAACAATCCCTGGCCTAGATGCCACTTCTTCCAGGAAGCCTACCAGGACAACCCCCCCCCCCCCCCCCCATCACCCCAGGCACCTCTCCTTTGGGTTCTCCGCAATTCCTCAATCACAGCACTAATCACACCATGCTGTACACCTGTCAGCTCATTTTCACCCTCCTCTAAACTTTAAGTCCAAGATGGCAGAGCTGGTGTCTGTCACGAGTAAAGTTGTATCCTCGAACCTGACAGAGCCTGGTACGGAACAGACCGTTCTATTCTACCTCCTTGTGTGCTACCTCTCCTGAAGAAGTTTCCTGACGGTGCCCGCCTGCCTTGCCTCTCATCTATGCAAGTGTCTTATCCAGGGAAGATTATTAGTACAATTTTTGGATGAGTTCAAGCCTTTACTTACTAGCCAGACCTTACGTTTTAGAAGGGACAGGCACATTCTGCTCAATGCTTGATAAACCCGACTGCCCATATAGGTCTAAAAAATATAGGATGGCTGCTAACTCATAAAAGCTGTAAAAAAAGGGGGGGGGGGGGATCCTTCAAAGCTTAAGTCTCCATTTTAATCAAATAACTTTATAGTGCAAATATAATAAATTCACATGCATTTACTTTTACATACTCATATAACAAGATAAGTACATTGACCTAAAGTCGCACTGTTTTCCCAAGTGAATCTTCATTTTAACCAAACCTACAAAGCGCTTATGGAAAGCACTTCTGGCAAAGCTATAATCGCGCAGCATCAATGCTGTAGTGTAAAACACGAATTGAACAAACTCAAGCTGTAGAAGCAGTAGTCACATCAGCCACCCTGCTCTTCTGGGGAAGGACCCACACACACACTCCTCCCCAAGTACTATGATGCTACACATAGTAGGGGTTTAAGGACCGAACAGAGTGTTTGCATCACACAAGTAAAGACTTCACAGAGGAAACCCGTCATAGAAATGGTGGTTTTTGTGTTCGTTTTTTGCTTTTTAAGGATACTGCAATAGAAATATATTAACGATTGGCCTCAAATATCCAACATTTTTCTTACATTTTAAATCAAAGTTGTAGGATCCTATAGGTCTCAATAAAGAACTCTTCACAGCACAGCTGTGGTTCACTTTAAAACACAAAATGTTCCCTTTGCGATATATCCTTACAAATAAACATAATATACATATAAATGAAAAGTTCAGATCCTGCATCAAGCATTACTCTATCTTGCCCTCTGATACAAACCTGGATATAGTCAAATTTGCAAACTGTTCACTTAATATTTTAGTTGAAGCAAAAGTAAAATAGATATGGGCTTTCAGCAAAGCAGACCTTTATGAATTCTCAGAGGCTCAGCTGAAGTCACGATTGGTGAGGACGAGTGGAGCCACAAGGGTCCAGACATAAAGGAGGAGGCAGACCCAGCTGGAGCTGATCTTGACCCACACGGCTGGCCACTTGCTGGTCATGCTCTGGAACTTTGCATCGGGACTAAGAAAACAGAAGAGAGTCAAGTAAAGGAGCCTGTTATCAGTATCCAGCAGCCCCCTGGCCAAAGCCAAGGAGGAGGCTGACACTACTCTCTAGTAAGGTTCTAGGAGGAACTTGAGAAAGCTGCTATTATTACTTTTTTATAAGCAGGGGACTCTGCCTCTCAAAGAGCTTTTATCTTCTTGCTAGCACGAAGAACTCTGACTACCGTATCCCCTGGGCAAAGTTCTTTAGGAACGTCTAGCTATTCTAGATATTGGCAAAAGTCTACATTGAAATGGCATCCCTCAAACTTGCCTTCTGTATCACATCATTACTTTGACCAGAATACTCTATATGGCCACACATAGAGGAAAATTAGTAAACAAAGATGGGTCAGGCTGCTTTATGTCATGATTTTCTCTCTCAAGTAACTCAAGTCTGGAAGGGGTCTCCATGATTTGTACTGTAAGAACTCCAACTGGATTTTAAATCCAATAGGAGAAAAACTCAAAGGCACTTCAGAAAAGAGCACTGAACACAACTTCATGATATGGGCAAGACAAGGGGGTTCTGGGGTCAAGCAATGGATGGAGATTTTCAAGGGGGCCAAGTGGTCTTCCACCTGGTTAGTCTGTGCCTCCTACCTGTACCAACTGGTCAGGGTCATCATGATGTACAAGGAAGCCAAGGAGAGCATGAAGTGGAATAAGAAGTAGCTGTACTGCACTCCTTCTTTCTCATTGTCCACAGCCCGCCGAGGCTGTCCATCTTCTTCATCACTGCCACCATTGGTGGTTGTATCACGGAGGATCACGCTGTCACTTCCTGACAAGGTCAGCTTACTTACTTGGCTATTGTTGGAAGTGCGGATGCTGGAAAGTGATCCAAAAGAAGACAAATCGGAAAGGGGCTAGGAGGTGAATTGCTGCCATTGGCCTATATACATGACGGTTATTCCTGAACTACTATTTGGGGACTGAAGGCCTTCTGGAGGGCTACCGGTCATCACAAGACAGCAGGGGTGGGGGCACCTGGCTGGCTTACTCAGTAGAGCACGCGACTCTTGATCTCAGGGTTGTGAGTTCAAGACCCACATTCAACGTAGGGATCACTTAAAAATAAAATCTTAAAAAAAAAAAGAGAGTACTTTTATCAGTTACTACTTGATGGCTTAACTGCTTAGGAGTTTTCACTATGCTCTCAATGTCTGCTTCCATGACTTCACAAGTGCCTCTTCTATGCTTGGAATACACCACCCACAAACCTTCTCCCAGCTAACTTACTTATCCTTCAATTCTCTATATGCCACATCTTCTAGAAAGCCTTCCCTGACATCAGTTCATCACCAGGCTGGGTTAAAATCCCACAGCTCCTTATGCTTCCCTCTGCTGTAGCACTTACCATGCCTGTCTTTCTTGCTAGTCCTAGAACTCCTCAACAACAACGACCGTAGTCATCTCTGCGTTTCTAACAGCAGATGCTAACTGTAAGTGTGTTAAATGACTGAATAAAAAAAAAAAAAGTACATACAACTGAAGGACAAGAACCACACAATCATCTCAACAGACATAGGAAGAGCATTTGATTAAAATCTAATAATGCCTTTTCCTGATAAAAACACTCAACCTAGGAATAGAGAACTTCCTCAAACTGATAAAGGGCATCCATCTATGAAAAACCCAGAGCAGACATGCTTAATAGTGAAAGACTAAAAGCTGCCCTGCTAAGATCAGGAACAAGACAGGTAGTCTACTGTCCCCATTTCTATTCAGCATGGTACTGGAGGTTCGAGTCAGAGTAATTAGGCAAGAAAAAGATAAAAGGCATCCTGATTGGAAAAGCAGTAAAATGATCTCTACTTGCAGATAACTTGACCTTGTACGTGGAAAACCTTAAGGAATACACATACTATTAGAATCAATAAATAATCTTGCAGGACACAAGATCAATATATAACAATTCTATGTCTATACATTAACAATGAACAACCTAAAAGACAAATTAAGAAGACAATCTCCCTATGGGGCATCTGGGTAGCTCAGCTGGTTAAGCGTCCAACTTCAGTTCAGGTCATGATTTCATGGCTTGTGAGTTTGAGCCCTGCATCAGGCTCTGTGCTGACAGCTCAGAGCCTGGAGCCTGCTTCAGATTCTGTGTTTCTTCTCTCTACCCCTCCCCCACTCACACTCACGCTCTCTCTCTCTCTCTCTCTCTCTCAAAAATAAACATTAAAAAATTTTTTAAATTAAAAAAAATCGAACTTATAATACTTAGAAATGCAAAAAAAAATGTTTAAGACTTGTATGCCAATAACTCTAAACCACTGATAAGAAACTGAAGACTTAAATGAAACATCCTATGTTATAAACTAGAAGCCTTAATAGTGTTGAGACAGTAATACTCCCCAAGTTGACGAACAGATTCAATGCAATCCTTATTTAAATCTCAATTAAACTGACAAGCTAAACCTAAAACTTACATAGAAATGCAAGGAATTCAGAATATTCAAAACAATCTTGAAAAAGAACAAATTTGGAGGACTCACGCTTCCTGATTTCAGAACTTAGTACAAAGCTACAGTAATCAAAACCGTGTGGTACTAGAATAAGGATAGATACACAGATCGATGAAACAGAATTACAAGTCCAGAACTAAACCATTACATTTATGGTCAATGGATTTTTGACAAGGATACCAAGACAACTCAATGTTGGAAAGAATGGTCTTTTCAACAAAGGGTGCTGAGCCAAGTAGATACCCACACATGACGGAATGAAGCTGGACCCCTTACTCAAGTCATATATAAAAACAATAAAAAGACAAATAACCCAATTTAAGAGTAGGCAAAAGATCTAAACAGACATTTCTTCAGGATATACAAATGGCTAACAAGCACATGAAAAGAATGCTCAATACCATTAGTTGCCGGGAAAACACAAATCAAAACCGTAATGGAATGCCACTTCACATCCTCTAGAATGGCTACAACAAAAAAAAGACAATTACAGTATTTTGATTAAGAACTGATGAAACTGGAAGACTCATACATTGCTGCTGGGACTGTAACATGATGTAGCCACTTTAGACAATACTTTGGCAGCCCGGCCATTCTACAACTAGGTATGTATCCTAGAAAATTTAAAGGGTACATCCACACAAAAAACTTGCACACATATGTTCATAGCAGCATTATTCATGCTAGTCCCACAGTGGAAACAACCCCAAAACGTCCATCAACTGATAAAGGATAAACAAAATGTGGTATATATGCACACAACAGAGTATTATTTCCAACAATAAAAAGGAATTAAGTACTGATATGTCATAACATGGATGAACCTTGAAGACATTATACTAAGTAAAAAAAACAGTCACAAAAGACCATGTATTTTATGATTCCATATATATGAAACATTGGAATAAGCAAATTTACAGAGACAAAAGGAGATTGATTTCTGCCAAGGACTGGAGAGGGAGGGAATAGAAAGGTGACTGCTAATGAGCATGGTTTCTTTTTGGCAAAATAAAATGTTCTAAAACTGATTGTGGTGATGGTTGCACAATCCTGTGAATAGACTAAAAACCTGAGTAGTATAATTTAAAAGGGTGAATTTTATAGTATGGAAATTATATCTCAAAAGCAATACACAACACGTTAGGCCAAAAGCAAAACAAACAAAAAAGATCAGACAATATAACAAACACATGAGCACAGCTGTGTTCCCATACAACTTTATTCGCAAGAACAGGCAGCCAGCACAAGGGCTATAGTGTGCCAATCCGTATTTTAAGCAAGCATCAAAAAAAAAAAAAAAAAAAAAGATAAATCTACACAAAATGTGGAAAGCTGTCCAAATTATAACAACAAAGTTCATATCTGAGAATACTACATGGATTTATATGGTACATTCCTAATTGATTTTAAGTTATTATTTATCAAGTGATATCATGTATATAACTATACATAAAATTGTGTATATTTCTACAGATACAAATAGATTGACAGACACTTAAGTATAAGCAAAGGGGAAAAGTGTGAACTATTATGTACCATATAATGTTAACCATGGAAGAGGTAAATTTGGAGTGAGGATACTTTCATTCTCCACTTTATACTTTTCTCACTTGTCAATTTACATAAATATATCCTTGCCCATTTTTACCTCATATTTTTAATTATTAAAATAACATATGCTATTATGCAGAAAATACCAATAAAAATGGGTAAGAAATGAATCACCTTTTATCTATACATTTGCTTATTCCAATGTTACATATATAGGAGTGCAAAGTGCTAAAATAGGTTATATCTGAGCTCTTGGACTAACTAGAGACTTTAAAATTAGCTGTAACAGAATTCTGTAGTTTTGGGGTTTTTTTTAAGTTTATTTATTTTGAGAGAGAGAGAGTGTGCGTGCACGCATGGGGGTGGGGGGGTTGGGGTGAGGGAGAAAGGGAGAGGGAGAGGGTTAGGCAGAGAGAGGGAGGGACAGAAACCCAGGCAGGCTCTGCGCTGACAGTGCAGAGCCCGACTTAGGGCTCGAACTCACAAGCTGTGAGATCATGACCTGAGATCCAGAGTCAGACACTTAACTGACTTAACTGCCACCCAGGCACCTCTGTAATTGTTTATGTTTTTTACAATGATCAGGAAATAAAGATTTTCTTACAAAAAAATATCAACCAGAGCCATTACTCTAGTTGATCTAGGGTCAGATGAAGACTTTATCCTCTAGTTAAAGAGAAGGTATCTCTATGTCAGTTTGGAAGGAATTATTTGATGAGATAATTTACTGGGCTTTAAGAAATATCCATGGCTGGGTAACTGAGGCAAGTCAAGGGCTTCCCATAAAGAAGAGTTAAATTGTTGTTTTTAATTCCTCACACTGCTTTTTGAAAAGAAAATAGCTTTCTTTGCTCTATTATTAACTGTCCTAAGAATCTTGTCCCAAGTACTTTTTAGCTTACCTAGAATACAAAAGGCAGAGAACAAAGCCTGTCAGCCCAATAAAATTCTCTAGATCCAGATGATGCCCACTCTTTGAGGGTGGACCAGAGGTAGGGACCACAGCAGTTGAATTTCCAGGAGCCAAAGTTGGTGCGGTCATGTGTGTAACAATGCTGAACAGGCCAGGGTTGCAGGAACGATCTGAAAATGGAAAATTTATTATCCTTAGAACTCTTCTTGTTCCAGGAAACGATTTGAGGGATATGCTCACACATTTATTCAGTCATGATGTATAGCATGAGACTGCTATACTTAAAAGAACCTGGAAACTTAGACATATTTGTGTTGCAATCAGTGACTTAGTTTTAGAAAAAAAGATGCAACAAAATATTTGTCAAATTTCATAAATGTCAATCTTCATTTTACGGATTTTGAAGTTTACTGGCAAATCTTTTTGCGTCTATAGTTTTACAAAGGCTTTAAGCGCCAGGAATTTTTCCCTAGTTTTGTTTTTACATAGTTAAATAGGAGTACAAAAACAATAAGTTGAGTCATCATTGGAAGGTCTGCAGTAACTGTTTTCCTTTAAAACAAGTCCACAGAATACCCTATTGAGTGAGACACAATGCAAAGGAGATTTCTCACAGTCATTTCTTCTAGAGCCTTAACACCAAAGTGAAATTCAATTAAAAAATGCTACAGAGGGCCAAAACAATGTTGCCTTGTCCATCTCTTAACTAGTCTGACTTAGTCTAAGTTCAGGGAAAAGCTTAGACTGTATAAAGGACTGTGGTCCTTCAGGCTATCAGCTATGAACAGCTAAGAACAGACATGAAGAATAAAACTTGAAATGTAAGTATCTGCATCATAGTTAACACTGTACGTTGGAGTGAACTTTTTTGTTTGTTCGCCTGTTTAATGTTTGCTCTACCTCTAGTTTTGCACCTGCCAAGAGTAATTTCCTACTTTCTTCTCATCAAATGAATGTGCTATCGACATTCCCTTACCAGGTTCATTGGACATGGCTGACCAGGTGAGGTACATGGTGTACAGGGTGATGAGAGAGGACTGCAAGAGACCAGAACGAGGCTGGTGTTCCTGTGAAATCAAAAAGAAAACAATGCCACAGGAACTGCAAGGGCTGACTTCCTAAAACCCAGTGGATTTCCCTAGGCTCCCCTGAAATACTATTAACTGAGAACCTGCTGATTCTACTTGACAGCTGAAAGATGAAAGGTAACCTGTCAGTCTGAGTTAGCCTGAAAAAGAACCGAGAAAGAGGAACCATGTACTATTGGTTCTCAAGGGATTTCATAGTCCTGGAATTCCTGTATATCCCACAGGGGCTTGATTTACTAGTCCCTTGGTGTAGGAGAATCTAAGCTTAGCTCTGGCCTAACTAGCTACCAGGTGATCCATCATCTCTCTGCAACTTCAGCTTTTTCATTTTTGAAAGGAGAGGCGATGTCTCATATTCTTTTCATATTTCTCATCTACAACTCTACGAATTTTTTAAGTATGGTTTTTAAATGGTGAAACTTGCACACTTGAGTTTTATTTTTAAATACTAAAAGCAATGATTTTCTAGTTTAATATCTTGGCTAAGGTTTCCTAAGAATCACTCACGATGTAAAGTATTTTATAAGAGCTATAAATTTTCAGGTTACCTAGGGTTTTTTTTGTTTTTTTTTTAAATGACAGGGAAATTATTCACTCAATGGCACACTTTACAGTTACTAAGTTATAATTATAAAGACTTTATCATAATATGGGAAAATATTTAAGTACATAATCTTAAACATAAACTCACATAAAAGATTATGTCAGTTAAAGTTTAGCATCAATTAAAAATCTGTCACAGGAGGATGAAGCAGAAGACCATACCTGAATTTTTGGGTGGATGGATATAACAGAAACCACAACGCAAAGGACCAAATTAATACTAATGAAGAACTTGTTCTCCGTGCAGCCATCCGGTTTGGTGTAGTATGCATAGAATAACCCGACAAACACGACTGACAGGATGTAACAGATGCTTGTGACGGAGAGTAAAGCTAGAAAAAGGGAAGCCAACATGAATGCTCGTGATTGTAACAAACTTTTCTAATGAAGACCAATTGTCTTCTACTCCATATAAAAATAAAGACACATTATTTTATTGTTAGGGTGGTCAACATCTTACAGGAAAATTACAGGAGACCCAAGGCTGATGTTTCAGACAGCATTAGAGGCAGCTCAATGTTAAATTCAAAAATCCACCAAGCAACTGAATTCACTTCCTAGACTACCTTACTTAATTCCATGGGTTGAAAAACCAGACATGTGATCATTCCAGCTAGAGTAAACTCCAACTGTATGCAAAGTAATGTTCATTACAAGCCTTTCTTAGGAACCTACAAAACTTCTGGGCCGTCAAACTGGCTGAGGTCCAGTAAGCTAGATGCCAGGGATGGTGTTAGCAGAAAACAATGGACAGGCATCTTTTATGATGTTTGTCCTCTGCAGCTACTGCCACATAAACCTGTTTCCTGTCACTGTGAGACCACATCATTGTGGGAAAGTGGTATATTTGCTGTTTTTAAGTACCTAAAATAATATTCCTTTCTGTTCACATGGACAATCAACAATTAGCTGTGTAACTCTGAAAATTAGAAAACATGACAGAGTAACAGTATGCTCAGACCAACTATAGCAACATTGAGCTCAATTAACTTATACTTAATTCACAGCAGACTTATTTGAGAAAATTAGTTTCCATTTATCATAATCTCCATGGATTTTGCATGTTTAAAATTAAATGATGTATATATTACTATCAAATGATAATGTATATTAAATTATTAGCATAGTTCCTAATGTTTTTCCATAAGAACATACAAGATTTCTCTACTTTTTAGTTACTCCAAAGTATGGCAAATGCTCAGCTCATTATCAAATTCTTCTAAAGTTGAGTGAGTCCAAATGAATTATAAAAAATGGAAGTAAATACAGGGGCACCTGGGGGGTTCAGTTGGTTAAGTGTCTGACTCTTGATCTCGACTCAGGTCATGATCTCATGATTCGTGAGACTGGTTCATGAGATTGAGGCCCGTGCTGGCCTCTGCACTGACAGCATGGAGCACACTTGGGATTCTCTCTCTCCCTCTCTCTCAAAATAAATAAATAAACTTAAAAAAAAAAAAAAAAGTCTGGAAAGACACAGACTAATATGTTAACAGTGAGTATTAATTACTGAAGAGTTGGATTATGGGGGAATGTTTTCTTTTGTGATTTTTGGTTTTCCGAGTTCTTGACACAGAGCAGCTATTACTTTTTATTTTTTTAGTGTTTATTTTATTTTTGAGAGAGAGACAGAGTGTGACTGGGGGAGGGGCAGAGAGAGAGGGAGACACAGAATCTGTGCTGTCAGCACAGAGCCTGATGTGGGGCTCAAACCTGCGAACTGTGAGATCATGACCTGAGCCCAAGTCAGACGCTTAACCGGCTGAGCCACCCAGGTGCCTCACTATTACTTTTATAATGGGTGGAGGGGCGGGAGCTGGGTCCTGGTCCATTTATTTTTTTTAAATGAGGTATGCTGGGTCACTGCCCCTAGTAAGGAGAGAACTCAACTCCCACCCCATTGTTACAAGCTGTATATCCTATTTCTACCCTAGAAATTTTAAGTGCCCTTTTTCTACCAGAAAGCTTTTACAAGGGGTGTGAGTCATATTCTGAATAAAGCAGTAAGGACTGTTCACTTCTATCTGCCTGAGGGATGTGGGCAGATGACCCCTATGTATAACCCACCTGAATCCCCTGTCTATGGCAACAAGGAAATCAAAACCAAAACTACATCACTATATACAACTGTTTTCCTTTATCTAAACACATCTAGTTACATTATAAATCTCAAAATAAATGAATTGAGAGAAGCCAACGATTTATGTTATCTGTGCTTCCTCCTTCTAGTAATGTATGCAATTCAGAACTGACTTGGGGCGCCTGGGTGGCTCAGTCGATTAAGCCTCCGACTTCAGCTCGGGTCATAGTCTCACAGTTCTTGAGTTCGAGCCCTGCGTCGGGCTCTGTGCTAACAAACAGCTCGGAGCCTGGAGCCTGCTTCAGATTCTGTATCTCTCTCTCTCTCTCTCTCTCTCTCCCTCCCCTGCTCATGCTCTGCCTCTCTCTGTCTCTCAAAAATAAATAAATGTTAAAAAATTTAAAAAAAAAAAAAAAAGAACGGACTCAACTGGAAAACTGTAGTTTTTAAAAAGTCAGCTCTCATTTGGAAGTTTATACATTTAAATCAATAAAGATTTTTACTGCACATCCTATTTATTTTTTTGTTTCAAGTTTTTATTTAAATTCTAGTTATTAACATGTATGACAATATATGATAACAACATATATGGTAATTCTAGTAGTAGAATTTAGTGATTCATCATTTACATACAATACCCAGTGCTCAACACAAGTGCTCTCCTTAATGCCTGCCTCCATTTAGCACATTCCCCCACCTACCTCCCCTCCAGCAACCCTCAGTTGGTTCTCTATAGTTAATAGTGTCTAACGTACATTGTGTTTAATGTAGCATAATGCAGTATGGCTCTTATAGGTGAGTTCAGATACTTACCAGCATACCAACACCTTGGATTTCCTTCTTCCATTCGATTTACCCATGATTCATTCACAGAGTGAGCAAAGTCTACCAACAGCACTAGCTGGATGAGGATGAACAAAAAGGCCCCTACCATGCCAACAACAAACCAGGCTACAAAGCAAAAGAACAAAGGTATTCTTAACCACAGGAGTAACATTTCAGAATATCACTGCCCAACATTTTAAAACAATTTCAATTCAAGTAAGAGGTGGTAAAGAATATTCTGTCTCCAGCAGCACAGCAAAATTATTCCAAATCCAAACTCAAAGGCATTCTCTGAGAAGTGTTTTGTTGGGTTTCAGACCTTTTAAAACTTGTTCTAGCTTGTGCCAAGGGCAGCCTGGGATCTGACATTCCAAATGGTACAATAAGCATTTTCCTTTATTTTACAAGGGAAAAAAAAAAAAAATCGCAGTGGAAATCCACAGAAGTCACTTGATGTTATGGTAAGAAAGCAGATTAAGACAGGGATATGAGCACATATGAGTTCCTACAGGTCCCTATGTTGACAAGCTCTCTGATTAACTTAGTACTGCCAAGTGAGAAGGTAAGCTATATTAAGATACTGGCAAAATATGGTTCCAGCTGAGAAGTGGGCTGAATGCCTCCTGGGTTTATACAATTAATTACGACCTTAATATTAGTACTGAGTCACATAGTTGAATACCACTTCATTCAATTGCCAGTTCTGCAAAACCAGTAATGAAAATGTAGCTTAAACTCCATCATTTGTAGAGTCTGTGTATATTATAATTAACCCCCTTAGTAGCATACCTGTGGCAAAATGGCCCCCAGGGATGTAGAAAGAGCCAACCATGATACCAACGATGGCAGCAATTTTGAAGAACCAAAACCTATTAAAATATAAAAAAGTACATTTATGAAATGTTAATTTTTGCTCTTATGCTGAGAAAAGTGAATTTCTGAAATGCAAAAATAAAGACTCAGCATTTCCAACATGATTGTCTGGGCTTATCCCTTCATTTGATATGAAGCTGTTTCACTCAATCTTTCATACAATTTAAAGACAAACATTAGCCCAGAGAACAAATCACTCATAGATGTAAGAGAAAAACACATAACTTAAGAATTTCCCTACATTTAGCAATTAAAGATAGGAATTTTTCTAGAATTCTGGGGCATTCTAAACTAACAATGTTAGCTAAATATGAAGCAACTAATTATTGGATCTAGGAAAAAGTTATCATCTAATCCTTCTTTCACAATACAGGACCTAAGTGCCTTGTGCCCACAATCACACAGTTCATCACTGGCAAAGCCAGGACCAAAGCTGGCTTTCAGTTCATGATCTTTAAAGACTGCCTTGTATGGCAGAGTGAAAAGAATCAGGCTTTGGAGCTGGACAGACCTGAGTTTCAATCCTACCTCTAACTCTCACTGGCTCAGAAATCTCAGACACTCCACTCTCTCTGAAGTTCAGTTACTGCATCTATAAAAAGGGGATTATGATACATATAAAGTTTACAGAAATTTCAGTCTTCAAATAAGAATTATTTGAAACCGGGACGGCTGGGTGGCTCAGTTGGTTTAAGCATCTGAATCTTGATTTCGGCTCAGGTCATGATCTTGCAGTCCAGGGTTCGAGTCCCACTTTGGGCTCTGTGCTGACAAGTGTGGGGCCTACTTGGGATTTTCTCTGTTTCTCTCTCTCTCTCTGCTCCTCCCCCACTTGTGCATTCTCACTCTCTCTCAAAATGAATAAATTAAAAAAAAAAAAGAATTACTTGAAACTAAGAGGAACTGAGGGCAGTCAGGAATGGAAAACGACAGATGTGTAAATCAGTGATCCAGTTTATTTTTCTGTATACTGTTTAATATATCAGGTACATTTTTCTCTTTTAACAATAAAAAGTGTATGTGTCTGTGTGTGTGCAGTGCCTAGCACAGTGTGTGAACTGTTTTCACAGGTGTTTGATAAAAATCTAGGAACCTGAAACAAAGGTATTAAAAGAAAGGACAAGATTTTCCTCATCCCCTCTACCCTCTCTGTGCTACAGAGCTCCAACTGGAAATAACACTGAAACAACCTCACATGTACAATAGGTCAGAAACAGATCAAAAATATATGTGGACCACCGATTCATACACTCTACTGCTTCCATCCGGATAGCAACATTAACTGCTCAACAGGAGGATCCATGCCATAATATAGCAAGTAAATAATAAAATAAATTGTACATACCCATTGTGTACTGCTGCTCTGGGATCTTTACTTGTTTTTACTTTTAACATGAGCAGAGAGAAGACAAAGAAAAAGATGGCCAAGGCAAAGTTGATCCGATATACAGCTTTATAACCAACCAGCACGTCGCAATCTTGATCTGCCTTTATATCAGCCACCTTGATTTTAAACCCCCCTTCACAGAATCCAGGGATCTGGAAAAAGCAATTGCAATGTTATGGCAATATCCACATTTAAACGAAGATTCTATCCCATCACAAAAAAGCCTCGATTTCTAAAACTGACTGCTTCAACAACTGCAAGACTGTCCTGTGGGACTTCACTTTTTGCCTTCCAATTCACTTGCAACCTTATCACCAAACAGTAGAAACAACTTGTATTTTGCAAATAAAAGTGAAGTGCTCTTTTCTTATTGATGAGGTTATCTCCCATTTTGCCACAAATTTTCATGGCAACTGACTCCTTCCACAGGTGAAGGTCGAGTCTAGGTAAATGTTTAAATCTGAAACATACATGGAAAGATAATGTTTTCGTGTCACTCTTTTAATATCTTTCTCTGAGTTGTGACACGAGACTCTGAAGATGTTCATTCTGACAACCTTTATTTCTGGAAAAGGACTAACCCTTTCATAGTCTATGTCTTGACTATACCCAAAAGTAATTTAAAAACCCAACAATTACAATGAACTTGACTGAGTTTTACAATGGTGAAAAGTTGGGACGTTAATCACAACTAAAATTGTGCCAACTGTAAAAATAATACAAATAACCAGCACATTAAGGCCACTGTTACTTCTCCTTACCTTCTTCAGCTGAGACTCCATCCCTTCTGTCAGCATGATACAGGACACAGCAGCACCCAGGAAGAGAATGAAGGCGTAGATGAGGCGGGTCACCGTGGAATTCTTACTATTGGGGCAGCAGCTACACAGCAGACATGACGCACCACTGCAAAGGCACGGAACCTGCGACAAGCACACCACAGCCACGTGAGACCTCTTTCAGTGGACCTCTTCGTGTCGTAAGTGTCACAGAGCAGAATATGAGGAGTTCGGCCAGGTTTTCACAGCTTTACCTGAGATAGTTATAGCTGGGAGGAGGAAGTGATTAAAGCACGGATTCTGGAGTCAATATTATTTCTGTCACTCTACTTCAGCAAGTTACATAAGCTAAGCTTATTTCTCCCTCTGTAAAATAGACTCAATAACAGAATCTTCCTCCCCCACACATTGCTATATGAAATGAGTACTCAACACAGGCCTAAAACATGGAAGGAGCCCAGTATATGTTAGTTATATTCACACAGAGAGTATACTTTATTGAAAAACAGTATATATTAATACTGAGAAGAATAGGGGCGCCTGGGTGGCTCAGTCGGTTGAGCATCCGACTTCGACTCAGGTCATGATTTCACAGTTCGTGAGTTCAGGCCCTATGTCGGGCTCTGTGCTGACAGCTCAGAGCCTGGAGCCTGCTTTGGGTTCCGTGTCTCCCTCTCTCTCCCATCACCACCCCCCCACCAACTTGTGCTCCTCCTCTCTCTCTCTCTCTCTCAAAAATGAATAAACGTTAAAAAAAATTTTTTTTTAAATACTGAGAAAAATAAAAACCTACCTCCACTTGCTATTTAAGGAACCTAGTTACCAAATCTGGTGTTATAACATAAAGCAACATTACATGGAAATCATCGTAAATAAGGTTAGCAAAAGCCATTTAGCTCCTTTCGAGAGTAACCTGGAGAGTCCTTACAGAATCACCATTTGACCCAGCAATTCCAGTCCTAAATAGATACCCAAAAGAACCGAAACAGGTATTCAAACAAAAGCCTGTACATGAATGTTCAAAGCAGCACTATTTACAGTTGCCAAAGGCAGAAACAACCCAATGTCTATCAACTGATGAATGGATACATAAAACGTGGTATATCCACACAATGGAATATTAGTCATAAAAATGAACGAAGTACTGATATATGGTACGACATGGGTGAACCTAGAAAACATCATGCTAAGTGAAAGAAGCCAGACACAAAAGGTCACATACTGTATTTCATTTATCTGAAATATCTGGAATAAATAAATCCAGAGATGGAAAGCATTAGTTTCCAGAGGCTGGATGGGGGTGGGGGGGGGGGTGTGTGTGAAGAAATGGGGAATGACTTCTTAATGAGAATTGAGCTTCTCCTTTGGGGAAGGAAAATGTTCTACACTAGACAGATGTGATGACAGTACAACACTGTGAATGTACTAAATACCACAAAATTACACACTTTAAAATGGTTAGTTTTATATTCTGTGAATTTTACCTCAATTGAAAAAAAGAAAAGTAACCTGGATCTCTGGTGAGCATTCCAGAGGAAGGCATAATTTGAGTCATTTTTATGTAGGCTTAATTAGGAAAGTGCTTGAATTGCTTTCACAGGTGACATTAAGTCACATCACAAGGGCAGGCTAAAGTCAGAATCATCAGCAGAAGCAGGAGATGTAAATTGTAGAGGATGCAGGGCGCCTGGGTGGCTCAGTCGGTTAAGCGTCCAACTTCGGCTCAGGTCATGATCTCATGGCTCGTGAGTTCGAGCCCTGCGTCGGGCTCTGTGCTGACAGGTCAGAGCCTGGAGCCTGTTCCAGATTCTGTGTCTCCCTCTCTCTCTCTGACCCTCCCCCGTTCATGCTCTGACTCTCTCTGTCTCAAAAGTAAATAAACGTTAAAAAAATAAAAATTGTAGAGGATGCTGGTCTCACAGTATGGTCCCAGTCTTTACTTTTTATAGATGGTACCTTGCGTGGCCTTTATCATGGTTTTGTGTGATCTGGAGCAAGACGTTAAGCTTCTTAAAAGCCCAGTTTTCTCATCTGTAAAAATGGGCATTAACACCACCTACCCAAACAGTTACTGTGTGAAGAATGAGCTAGTATCAGGAATATCCAGTAAGTAGCATAATGCCTGACACAGCAGGGGCTCAATAGTATCACAGTAGCCATTAACATTTGTTACCACAACAACCATGGGAAATTGATCACCCATATTCAGTATCCAATTCTTAACTATAATCTGGGCCAAAAGACCCAGAGGTCTGTAGCTAGCCAGCGACTGGAACAGAGGTTTTACAGTCAACAACGACACTAATCACTTCAGGTTTATTTTGTCTGCATCCACACACTCCTGACTCTCTGTAGTTATTTACTTTCTGGCCCATAAAATACTCTCATAATAACTGCCTACTGTTTGTTATGGGTTGAACTGTGTCAAATTAGTATGTCGAAGTCCTGATCCCCAGTACTGGAGAATGTGACCTAATTTGGAAACAGAGTCACTGCAGATGTAATTAGCTAAAATGATGTTATGCTGGAGAAGAGTGGGCACCTAATTAAACATGATTAGTGTCATAAAAAGGAGAATTTGAGCACAGACATGCAGCATGGGAAGAATACCAACTCAAGACGAAGGCAGAGATCTACAAGCCAAGGAATATCAAAGACTGATACAAACCACCCGGAGCTGGGAAAAAGGCATGGAATAGATTCTCTCTCATCACCCTCAGAAGGAGCCAACCCTGTCGACACCTTAATCTCAGACTTCTAGCCTCCAGAAACAGAGAGACAATAAATTTCTGTTGCTTAAGCCGCCTAGTTTGTGGTATTTTGTTATCGAGCCCTAGCAAACTAACATACCTACTTACTTGTTTATAAATATCAGGAGACTTTAAGTACCTTTAGGAGGGACCACCTACTGTTTGTCTCCTGTATCTTTACACAGTAGGTACTCAATCTGTGGAACAAAGCTGTCCTACTGTTATTATCATTTCCCTATCTCGGTATATGACAACTCTACTCTTCCTGTTACTCAGGCCAAAAACCGTGGAGTCATCCTTGATGCCTTCTTTTTTTTCCAAAACCATCACCCAATCTGTGAGCACATCAGCTTTATCCTCAGAATATATATCCAGAATCTTTTTTTTTTTTTTTTTTAGTTTTTATTTATTTATTTTGAGAGAGAGAGAGAGAGAGAGAGAGAGAGAGAGAGAGAGAATATCCCAAGCAGGCTCTGCACTGTCAGCACAGAGCCCAACGCAGGGCTGAAACTCATGAACTGGAACTCATGAACCGTGAGATCATGACCTGAGCTGAATTGAGGGTCAGACGCTTAACCGATGGAGCCACCCAGGTGCCCCTATATCCAGAATCTGATCACTTCTTAGCATCCTTAACTATCATGTTGGTCTGAGCCACTACTATCATCACTCACCTGGATTAATTGCAATGGCTCCTGTCTCACTGCTGAAGTGACCCATTCAGAAGCCAGAGTTGGTATAGGTTATTTTAAGATGAAGACATTTGAGATTCAACAGAAAGGGGAAAAAGCCTTCTTGGAGCTTTCTTCATCTAACTAAAAGCAGCAACTTCTAGGATATGAAGCTGCCATAAACTCTCTCTCCAAGAGTTTTATGGCCATGAAGAAGACAAAAGACCTCTGCACCTACACAAACAAGTATTATCACAAACTTCCTTATCTCCTGTTTGTTCTAAAAACCCACCTGTCTTCTCTAAAGAAACCTATCCTAGGGGCGCCTGGGTGGCGCAGTCGGTTAAGCGTCTGACTTCAGCCAGGTCACGATCTCGCGGTCCGTGAGTTCGAGCCCCGCATCAGGCTCTGGGCTGATGGCTCAGAGCCTGGAACCTGTTTCCGATTCTGTGTCTCCTTCTCTCTCTGCCCCTCCCCCGTTCATGCTCTGTCTCTCTCTGTTCCAAAAATAAATAAACGTTGAAAAAAAAAAAAAAAAAAGAAACCTATCCTATAAAAGCCCTTTTCTTCTCCCCTATTAAGTTAGGTATATAATAGCCATATTTTCTAACTACCCTTTTGAGTTATTAATCACTGAATGATGAAAAACATCCTGTGTATATGTGTGTTGCATGTGTACATAGCTCTTTTTTCTTGTGCTAATCTGTCTTTTGTCAGTTTAATTCACAGACCCCCAACCACTAACCTCACAGAGGATGCAAAGAACGTTTTTTCTCCTTTACATTGCTCTCCTCTTTCTTTTCTACCATCTGTTCTCCACACAACCACCTTGTTAAAACACAGATCAGATCCCATCATTCCTCTTTTCTATAATGGATCCCTCTGTCACTTTAAGAGTAAAAGCCAAAGTCCTTAAATTATCCTACAAGACCAAACAATGGGTTATCTACAGGATTTGGCTGGCTCCCTGCTACCTTTCTGACTTTATTTCCTATTATTCTTCCCTTCCCTCATTCCATTCTCTGGTACACTGCACTTCTTGCTATTCCTGTTGAACAAAAGGGATTAATAAAATATAAAAGCAATTTATAGAGAGAAATGCTTTGATGGCATCAATTCAAATCTTAACTTTACAACAAAGCCAAAACGTGTTGCACGTTGTTAGGATTTAAAAAAAAAAAAAAAAAAAGACATCTTTGTTTCAAATTACAAATCACTCCTTAATTAATTACCTTCTTAACTATATTTCTTCCTAAATCTATTTTGCAAATAGCCTGACCCACTAGTGGATCATAAAATTCAACCAGGATTTGTTTTAATGTGAAAGAAAAATTGTACAGCAGATGGTAAAGGTAAAATTTATTTCATGAAACTTGGGTCTAATTGGGCATATTAAATCGACTACATAAAATTTATTTCTTGTTTTGGGTCAAGGTCAAAAAATTGGAAGACCGCTGCTCTCAGGGAACCTGCAAATGACTAAACACCCTTCCGATTTAAGGTCAACAGCCTTAAAGAATGGAAGGGCACCGGGCTGGCTCAGTCAGAGGAGCATGTGACTCTTGATCTCAGGGTTGTGAGATGGAGCTCTACTAGGTGTAAAGATTACTTAAAATCTTTAAAAAAAAAATGGAAAATACACTTTGTCCCTAAGAAATGGTAGTATAATGAGTTGAGATTGAGTCCTTGATCAACAAAATCAGCTGGGAAGTTATGAAACAAAAAAATGATTTTAAAGAATCATGATCCTCAGGGTCAAGTATATGAGGAAATTCACCATATTCTCGTCCCTAGATCCTAAACTTTCCTTTTTAAAATAGGCCGTTTACAACCTACAAAGTGATTCAATCCAATTTATTCACTTTATCCTCACAGCAGCTCTCGAGGTGAGGAACGCTGGAGTGATTATCCTCATGTTACAGGAAGCCAGAGATAAATGCCTTGGACAAGGTCTCAAAATGTTCACGCCACGGCTTCCAATTTTGAATAATAATCCACCAGGCTTTCTTTCCTTTGCACCAGAACTGCATACAGGCCTTGGTTAAAATCCCAGCTCTGCCACATACTCTGTAGCATTGGCAAATCCATGCTATGGGATAAATATATCGTTTAAGCCACCCAAAATTAAACGACGCCACCTTATGAAGGTATTTCGAAAAGAAGCAGAGCGCCCTCGCCCCGGAACTGTCATTCCGCGGTTCAGGTCCCAGCTCCATAGGAACCCAGAGGCCTGAAGGCTCACGGGGGCGGGGCAATCGAAATTGTAAACAATGACGGCCTGGCCTCCTACGTTCCCCCTACAAACCCGGAAGGCGAGCCGCGTGATCCCAATCTCCAGGGGCAATCACGGATTTTGATTTGGGCCCCCGGATACTCTGTGCAGCCCAGGGCCTGTGCCCCCCCACTCCCGGCCAAGGACCGACAGAGTCTGGGCCTGGGACTCCCTGTTGCCCTCCCCCAAACTACACGTCCAACGGAGTGATCAGACCCTGGGCTCACCCAGCTGGCGAGGGAGAAGACGCCCAGCACAGCCCCCATGGTGACGCCTGGTGATGGAAGCGGCCGGTCGGTAAGCTTCTAGCGCGGTGGTAACTGCCAGTCGAGGCGTCTCCCCAGAAACGCGACGTTTTCTCAGGCCGGAAACGCGCTAGTTGCGTCATTGCGCGACCCCGCCCACCGCCCTCAGCCGCTGCTGCCCGAGAGAGCCTCTGTCATTGGTAGAGGGAGAAGGCGGAGCTAAATCGACCTGGCCGTATACGGGAGGCGGGGCTAAACCAAGCCAGAGGGGAGGAAGGAGGCGGGGCTAACCTGACCCGTCGCTAAGGGAGGAGGCGGGGCTAACCCGGCCGGCGGTGAGGGAGGAGGCGGGGCTAAACCGGCCTGGAGCTAAGGGAGAAGGCGGGGTTAACGCCGCCTGGCGCTGAGGTGGGAGATGGGGCGAAAGCGGCCCAGAGCGGCAGGAGGTGTGAAGGCTTTATTCCTTCACCTCACTTGTATTCACTGGGAGCCCGTTATGTGTCGAGATCTGAGGTACAAAAACACACAGGAATTTATGGCCTACTTAAGAGCCTGACACCGAACATAAATGCACTGTGACACACGGTGATGAGTACTCTGAAGAAGTAGTATGAGGGAATGTCCTTTCAATAAAAGCTTATTTATTAACGCTTACTATGTGAGGGGAGAATAATGTGGTTGGGGGTGTGTTTTAATCCGTTAAAATTACACACACTGGAAGGGTGTTCTGAGGAATTTGTATTTAATCTGAGAACCGAAAGATGAGTCCAAGCTAATCGGGGAAAGATGAGCGTTGTTTCTTAAAATGCGGAATCTATATACCACTTGGGGCAAATGGGAGGGTCTTGGGTGCATGAACACATTAGGTAACGCTGAAAAAGGCAGAGTGAGCAAGTCCGGTTTCAAACCAAAGAGGAAAGTTAGTTCGCCGCTAGTACCTAACAGGTTTCTAACATTCGCTTGCCTCCATTTTTGACAGAGCGAAGGCTTCGTTTTCCAGGTCTCTCCAAAAGGTAAGCCCATCTCCAGGTAAGGAACGTTGTTTTGTTTTAGGATCAGTGTGTGTGCTTGCAGAAATCCGTTCATTTGTAGCAAGCCGTGTTCCCGAACCCCAAGTTCGGCTGCCCGTGGCTCCAAAGGCCAATACTCAAGAGGTGAGTTTTGCCTGGAAAGGAATATGAATTTTATTCGGGAGGCTGGCCACCTGGGGAGAAGGCAGACTCTTCTCCAAATGCCGACTCCGCCGCGGTTTCTGCCTGGCCCAGGGATTTTTCAAGGGATTCAGGGCAGGTCATCGGTACAGGGAATCCAGTGGTCCCAACATTTCTCGATTATGTGCAGACTTGCTCGTGCCAGCTAGAGACGTTATCACTGCTCTGGGAGATTGTGCAAGGGGGTCTGGTTCCTTAGTGCCTGGGGATTGCTGCAAGGGGGTCTGGTTTCTGTTTCGTGACTTGCAGAAGTGCTGTCCTTTCTAGAAAGAGTGCATGATCTCTATACCAAAAAAGGTGAGTCAGCCAATCAGTGGGACTGAGGGTGTTTGCTGAAGTTTAGATTACTAGGTTGGCCACACAGGCCGAGGCCGCTTCAGCAATGCTGGTTGTCCATTTAAGAAGTGATGTAAATTTTGCTGGGTAAATTTAAGTTAAAACTGGGAGTCTATTTTAAGAAAAAAAATTGGGAACTGTTTCACTTATATATATAACAGTGCAGGTGGTATGCAGATATGGCAACAACGATGAGAGGAGAGTGTCACACAAATGACTAAGTAGGGGAACATTTACCTGGGAATATAAGAACCTGTAGAGTTTGGCATCCTAAAATATTTAGATTGGAAGAAGCCTTAGAAATATCTGAATCTGTTTTTTTACAGAAATGGAAAAAGGCTCAAAGTGAAATGGTTTACCCAAGGCCACAGAAAAGGTTGATGGCAGAGGAAGGAGAATTACTTAAGCTTTCCTAATTCCTACCTGAGCTCTTCGCCCGACCCCCACCCTTACCACTCAATACCTGCCCGAGTGGAGTTGCCTCATGGTCACTGAACCTTTCAGGTAACCCTTAAATCCTTACTTCTTCCTGTTCGGGTACTGCTGGACTGGCCTAAAGAAAGCGAAGACTGTAATGAAGTCCGTGGTCAAATCCCCTCAGAGACATACCTATACTCAAAAAAATACCAAATTTATTTAGCGTGTACAGCAAAGGAGAATTCACATCAGAGAAAACATGAGGTATCTCTCTAAGAGGGAATTGGGAAGAGCTTATTGTAGGATTTGGGTTTGTGCTGCGTATCTGTAAGGAGGGTTTAAGCAAGTGGGGAACAGTTTTGAATTGGATACAGTTGAGAAGCAGGGGCCATTGGATGGTTAGGTATCTCATTGGTTTACCCAGGAGGTGGGAGGATTAGAGCAGAGCCAGAGTTATGATTGAGAAGGAAGCAGGACCCACTCGTGGTAGAAGAGGAGAATATTGTCATATTTGTGATTCCACAGCGGCCTTGTCTGCTATTTGTTTACATTCTGTGAGCGCTGCTGTGTACATTCAGCGAGGAACACCAGGTCTACCTGGCAGCTGAAGACTTTTCATTTTCTCATCTACCCAACTGTGGGATCTTGCCGGTCTCTCAGTGTTTCTGACCCTAGTGATTAAATGTACCTCATCTAGGTGGCAAACATGGGGAAAGCCGATCATCTGCTCCAATTTCCCACCTCATGCAGGAACCCCTCGCATTTCCTCTAGGTTGGGGAGCTCACTGCTGCCCTAAGGCAGCCCCTCCTGTCTTTACATGTTGATTGTCAAAACTAGGTTATTTCTTCCCTTGTAAGGGAGGAAGTTTTTCCTCTACCCTCTGGATTCACTGATTGGGCAGGGGAGGCCTGGAGGTTTGTATACCATTCTGACAAAGGATGATACATTTTAAATTTGTAGAGAAGTTCTAACACAATGAAAAGCAGTTTAGGCTATTAGGGAGGTAAAGCGGGAGAAATTAGTGGAAGGATTGTTTTAGTAAGGTTTATTATGTAGATCCCTCTCTTGATAAAAGTCCAGAGTTATCTCCTGTTTAACTTCTGCTCTTCCTGATGGGGAGGGTGGGGGTAACATCTTCACAAAGGGAAATTCATAAGGATGAGGGCAGAGAGCTTTTCTGTGTCTACTTCTCAGTTGTTATCGGCTTGAAATAATTCTTATTTCAAAGTGGCATGTTCTGGGGTGGCATATTCTAGTCCCACACATTCTTATATGTTGTTCGAAAAGATACTATGGGTACTTGGTTTTTAAAAATACTGCATAAAAGTACAGTGAAAATGTATTACCTTACCCCCTCACCTCCCAGATCTCTTTCCAGAGTTTATAGATGCATATGCCATGATTATATGTATTATCTATCATTCCCTTTTTACACATGGTAGCATTCCAACCACATAGTGGTGCATATTGCTTTTTTCACTTAACTTATTCATTTATTCAGTAAATATTTACCATGCTCTTACTATGTGCCAGGCAGTTCCCAGTGATGAGAAAACAGCAGGGAACAAAACAAAATGCCTGCCTTTTAAAGAGCTTATGCTGTAGTAAAAAGAGACAAGTAATAAACAAATATAGGGGTGCCTGGGTGGCTCAGTTGGTTAAGTGTCTGACATCGGCTCAGGTCATGACCTCAGGGTTCGTGGGTTCGAGCCCCACATGGGGCTCTGTGCTGACGGCTCAGAGCCTGGAACCTGCTTTGGATTCAGTGTCTCCCTCTCTCTCTGCCCCTCCCCTGCCTGTGCTCTGTCTCACTCTCTCTCAAAAATAAATAAATGTAAAAATATATATGTATTTTTAAATAAACAAATAGAAAATGTCAGATACTGACAAGAGCTGGGAAGAAAAATAATAAAACAGGCAAGGAGAACACAAGAGTTGGTGGGGGTCTGCTATTTTAAATAGTCAGGGCAGGTGTTTTTGAAGACCTGACATTTGAACAGAGATACTAAAGAAATGAGGAAGCAAACCGCAGAGGAAGAGTGGTCCCGACATGGAATAGCAAGAGGAAAGGCCGTGAAACAGAAGCATGTGTTAAGTAACAAAATTCAACCCAGTAAATTTGAAGATGTAGTTGGTTTTTTTAAGCGATTCATCAATTGAGTGTTACTCCTCTAGCAAGTAGAGAGGCACTCCTTGAAGTTCTACAAAATGGAAGCTTTTACAGAAGGAGAGTGGGGGCAAAAGTTATTAGAGGAAAAGGATTGTTGTAGACAAGGCCACTTTCTAGGGGAAAAGCAAGTTGTCTTATGCAGATTACCTCATCCTTCTTTGGGGTGTGGAGAGGGACCAGGTGGCAGACTCTTTGGTGAGGATTAAAAAATTCCTGGCTGACTGGCTAAGACTACATGCCTGGGGGAGGTTGAAACTGCAATTAGACTACATATTGAGCACACGTTTGGGAATTCTGTCTAAGCGACACCCTTTTGGGCCTGTGTGTGTGTGTGTGTGTGTGTGTGTGTGTGTGTGTGTGTGTGTGTGTGTTTAAAAACATGATTTACTTAAAAACAAGGCCAATGTGGCTGGAGCATGAACAAGAGGGGAAATGGTGAGAGATGAAGCTGAACATGGTGAACAATTCCGGATTTTATTCCAAATATGATGGGAAGGTTGTTGAAAGGTTTTGAACAGGGAAAGGACATGATCATGTTTACATTTTAAAAAGGACATTTTGGCTTCAGTGTGGAGAATAGACTGGGGCAAGGTTGGTAAGTTGGAAGTAATAGTAGATACAAAGACAGGACTAGTTTGGAGACCATTGGTGTAAGCAGAGCTTGAAGACAGGTCTTTATCTAGACTTTATTTACGTCTTTATTTCGGTCTCTCTTAATTCTTGCTGTAGAAATTCATTTTATGGGTGCATCTACTGATGGACATTTAGACTGGTCTCAACCAGTTTGCTTTTACAAACAGTGGAGCAATGAATATCCGTTGTGCCCATGTTTCAGTATATTTGCAGGGTTATTTCAAGAAATATAATTGCTGATCAGAAGCTACATTTGCCATATTAAAATGCAATCTGGTGATCTAATTCTCACCTTGAGCCCAAAGAAACAAGTTTATTCATTCTTTGCCACACCACCCCTTCTGAGATTAAAGGGAAACGCATCTGCCACTCCTCCCACATCAGTTTTCTCGTCTTTAAATATTCCCAGTCTAGCAAGCTTCCGCCTATGGCCCCGTTCTCTCCTCCAACTGTCCCCGTATCTGGTTACAGAGAGATAAACCGAGGCAAAGGCGGGATCCGAGGTACAAGTCCCCACCCCTCCCCTCGCCTTACTGTTTCCCTTTCCCTCCGCATTTCTTTCCTTTCCTTTTCTCCTGGGGCCTAGTTTCAGGCTGCCAAACCCCACCCTGGTCCCTCACGGCTCAGGACCCCAACGCCCACTCCCTTTCCCTCCTCTGGCGGCTCTGGGGCCGCGGAAGGGGACGCGAACCGTCCCGGTCCCTTCCGAGCCGCCGTAGCGCCCGCCGCGGGAGTTCGGCAGCTCCGGTCGCCAAGGCAACGCGCTCCGCTGCGCGCTGCGGGCGCCAAGCAGCCCGGCGGAGGCGCAGCGGGCCGGCGGTGGCCCCGGCTCAGCGAGGCGGCGGGACTGCAGGTGAGCAGGGCCGGGCGGGCAGTTGCGACCCAAACACGCCGCTTCGGCGTCGACTCGTCGCAGCAGACCTGGGGCTGGAGCGCGGGGGACCCCCGGGAAGGAGGCTGGGGCCAGACCTTAATCCCCTGCGCCGCGCCCGGGCGGCACCCCCTCCTGCCCTGCAACCCCACTTGGCGCTGGTTTGGAGTGCGCTTTTGGCTGTTTACTGTATTTTGGGCCCATTGCTCCTCCTGACCTGCAAGTTTCTGAGAAAAAGAAAACCCCTCTTATTTGGGTGTTGGGGAATAACTCAAAACTGCAGAAAATGTGTGTCGGTGCGACTCTCCTGGGGCCAGAGAGGATTGACTTCATTGTACATCAGTTTTCCCATCTGCAAAATGGGCATAATAATAGCTGTCTTATAAGGCAAACTAAATTTATATTTAAAACCCTTGCAGGTAAGTTCTCAATATCTTGGAGCTTTTATCAGTGCTACTACTACAAGGAAGTCCATCACTGAGCATGTATTGTGTGCCGGGGCCTGGGCTGATCGCCACGCCACGGGTGGAGTGAATGAGACGTCTTGTCCTCAGGGAACTCCACGGTTTTACCGTATAAACAGGAATGCATTGTGATTCAAGCTATGGTTTTGGACATACAGGGGACCGTGAATGCCTAGAGAAGGCAGTTAACTTAGAGTTCAGGAAATGAGGCTAGGGAAGGTGGTCAAAGAAGATGACTTCCAAAATGAGACATGAAGGCTGCCTTTGTATTGGCCAGATGAGCATTGTGAAGTGCACAATGTTCTAGGCAGAGAGAGCTGCATGTGCAAAGCCCCAGAGCTAGAGTGCAGCCTTTTTGGGCATCTGCAAGGATTTCATAGGCTGGCTAGAGACAGATTCCAAGAAGTGGAAGTGGTCTGGCTAGATGATGTTTGAGAGAAAAGCAGGTGCTGCTTCAGAAAGACTTTCCTTGTATCTCCTTTAACTTCTGAAGAATTTGGATTTTAGCTTGGGGGCATTGGGGAGCCATCAAAGGATTTTAAGCATGCAGTAAGTGTGTGTTGTATGTTGCATGTGTTTGATCAGAGGTATGGTTTCAGAAAGATGGGGGCAGTTGTGCTCCTTCTCGGTCTTCATTCCTCTTATCTGTTTTTCACATTGCAGCCATTCATTTATGGCAATTCAAAGAATATTTATCAAGCGTCTGTTATGCACCAGGCATTGTGGGGGCAGTAAGGACTCAGATTCCTGCCCTCACAGCATGCATTCCAAACATGTTCCAAGGTACAGTTATGGGGTATAGTACATGAATCCAGTACAACTGGAAACTTAACATTGGAAGAGAACCATCAAGAGAGATTTGAAAAAAAGAAAGAAAGAAAGGCCTAGATCATTTGAGGCCACTGTGTTGTACACTCTTGGAAGAAGGGTTCATTTAGACTATACTAGGAAGGAATGGCCAGAGAAGTAGAAGGAAAACAGGAGAATGCAGTCATGAAAGCCAAAGGAGAGGTTAATTTTGCAGAATCCTGCTTAGGTTTCAAGTAAGATAAGTTAAACATTAAAATGTGTCCTTCGGATGAATAAATATAGAGGTCACTGGGGACCTAATTGAGCAGATTTGGTGAAATGATGGGGGTGGAATCTAGAATATCGGCAGCTTCCAAAGGTTCAATGTAATATATCAGTGGGATGAGGAGAGAGTGGGATGTGAGAAAATAAAGACAAAGTGTAGGCAGCTCACAGAGTTTGGCTGTGAAGGGAGAGAGGGGAGAGAGAGAAGGCTGGAGAGCGATTGGGGAATAAGGTGAAGTTTTAAGCATGAGAGAGACGTGAGCAGATTTAAATGCTGATGGCAAAGAGCCAAGTACTGAGGAGAGAGGCTGAGAAAATACAGGAGATGAAAGGGGAAACGGATGGCACTACTTTCCCAAAAAGGTAAGAGTGGATAACATCCACAGCACAGATCTTTACGAGGAGTCTGACAGCTTCTGCTTTTTTGAAGAAGTGAAAAGCAAGGCAGTTGATGACAAGGAGTATGTCAGTGTAATTCAACAACAACAAAAAATAAAAGGCATAGTGTGGAGTGAGTTATATTTTCATTATTGTCCTGTATTAGACATTTATTGAACTAGTAAGTGTTGAGCACTTTTCATGCACTAGCCTCAATTAATGATGTAATCTTGAGAACAATCCTGTGAGATAGCCTTTATTATGATTCCCAGTCTGTGGATGAGGAAATTGAGGTAAAATGCTTCCCCAAGGTCATACAGGATTTGAATCCAACTCTTTTTTTTTTTGAAAGACAGCCAAGGGAGCAGGGGAGAGGGAGAAAGAATCTCAAGCAGGCTCCACGCTCAGCACAGAATCCTACACAGGGCTGGATCCTACCACCCTAGGATCATGATCAGAGCCAAAATCAAGAGTCAGATGCTCAACGGGACTGAGCCACCTAGAGCTTTTGCTCTTAGTCACTATGCAGACAGTATGACTGTCTACCTACGTATGATACGATGACCTGCTGAGAAGATTCAAGAGAATTAAGTAAAAATAATTAGGTATAATAAGGTTAAGTGAACAAGCAGGTATAACAGACAAAAAGCAATAGCTTTATGCAAGCCGTAATAGTCAGAAAATGAAATTGTAGGAGAGATGAAAATAACAACATGAAAAATAATATACCTAGGAACAAACTTTCAAATAAATGGGCCCAGGCTGGCCTCATAGAACAAGAGTGGCTAGAGGGGAGGAGGCTAGGTACAGGATGGATGTTTGGATAAGAAAGAGGTATTTTTCTTTTGGAAAATATTGATACTGATACGAGAAACCGGGCATGTAAAAAACAAAGCAGATGCCTATTGTAAGACATATTGAGAAAATATGCAAGATGTTGACTGTGATGTTTTTATAATGTTGAAAACAGACTGGTTAAATTATGGTGCAGTCCTGTGATATGTACTATTAGTCATTAGAAAAGAATGAGGTGAGGGGCGCTTGGGTAGCTCAGTTCACTGAGCATCCAACTTTGGCTTAGGTTGTGGTCTTGAGGTTTGTGAGTTCCAGCCCAGCTTAGGGCTCGCTGCTGTCAGCATGGAGCCCACTTCAGACCCTCTGTCCCCTTCTCTCTCTCTCCCTCCCTTGTGCATGCTCTTTCAAAAATGAACAAATATTAAAAAAAAAAAAAAAAGAATGAGGTGGGAGCTATATATATAAGAAAGATGTTTGCATCATATGGTTAGGTGTGAAAAGTGCATTACAGTACAGTGTGTTCCTATTTTTGCTTTTTAAAGTGTATACATACAAATCTATAGGAAAAATGTCTAGAAAGAGTAGTTCTTTTTAAATTTTTTTTAATTTTAATTATGGCAAAATACCCATAACATAAAATTTACCATCTTAAACATTTTAAGCATATAGCTCAGAGTGCTAAGGATATGCACATTGTTATGCAACAAATCTCCAGAATTCTTTCATCTTGTAAAACTGAAACTCTTTATCTATTGAACAATTTCCCCTTTTCCCCTTTTCCCCCTTCCCTCAGCAACCCCCCCCCCCACAACCACCCTTCTCCTTCCTGTATCTATGAATTTGACTGCTCTAGATACTTGATATAAATGGAATTGTACAATATTTGTCTTTTTGTGACTGACTTATTTCGGTTAGCATAATGTCCTCAAAGCTCATCCATGTTGTAGCCTGTGTCAGATTTCCTTCCTTTTTAAGGCTGAATAATATATATTTTTAAAAGTTTATTATTTTATGAGAGAGAGAGAGAGCACGCGCATGGATGGCGGGGTAGGGAGGTGCTGAGAGAGAGGGAGAGAGCAGGCCTCACATTGTCAGTGCAGAGCCCAATGTGGGGCTGGGGCTTGAGCCCACGGGTGAGATCATGACCTGAGCCGAAATCAAGAGTAAGACACTTAATCTACTGAGCCACCCAGGTGCCCCTGAATAATATTTTATTGTATGTATATGTACACGTTGTGTGTACATAGTATGTATAAATATTATGTTTATCCATTCCACACATGGGCACTTGGGTTGCTTCCACCTTCTGGCTATTGTCAGTAATGGTGCTATGAATATGAGTGTAATAGAGAGGTTTTTTGTCCATGTCAGGAGATCATGGGGAGACTTTTGTTCCTTTCCTTATTGCCTTATTTATTTATTTTTTTATGAGCATGACTTGTTTTATAATCAGAAAAAGCAATAAGGATATGTCCTATTTGGGGAGATTGGGGAGTAAAGGTTAAAAAAAGGCCTGATCTCGGGCAGTGTTAGCAGGAATGGAATGGAGAGGGCAGATTTGAGAGACACCTCAGGAGAATTAACCGGACTTGACCACTAAAAGGTAAGGGAGAGGAGAGTGGAAGACTCGCCCCACCAGTGATGACAAGGGACATCAGTCCTAGAGGGGCTTAGACTAGGGGAAAAGGGAGGATGTAAGGCTGGAGAGCCACCTGAACCTTTGTTCAGGAATTTGGACTTTTTCCTGAAAGCAGACGGAAGCCATTGAAAGGAAGGGAAATGACTTAATCAGAATTGTGTTATAGAATGATCACCCTGATTCCCTTCAACCCATTCTGCAAGCTGAAGCAAGATGGGGCCAAGTTTCCCTTTGTGTTACTTAGGCTTGAACCTCTGCTAATTTCCTTTTATTTGAGATGAAGTATTAGTGCTGAAAGATACATATCTGCTCTTGAAAAGCACCTGGAATATTTCAAAGAAAGTGCTATTTAGATTACATTGATTTCTAATTGTATTCTGTTTTATCTCAACCCCACAGTCTCCTGTAAATTTACTTTCTACCTTTAGTAGGGGAAGTATGAATAATTGAGGAAGTAAACAAGATATACAAACAACTCAAGTTCGAGAACTTCAGTTTATTGTTAATAAATTTTGACACTTTCCTTTTGGGAGAAAAAGGCCAATGTACAGTAAACACTGTCATATTAAGGAGATATTACAAAACAAAAATTTGGGGAAGTTCTAAGAGACTCAGCCCATTACCTGTTTCTTTTCTTTTCTTTTTTTTTTTTTTAACGTTTATTCATTTTTGAGAGAGAGAGAGATGGAGTGTCAGTGGGGGAGGGGCAGAGAGAGAGGGAGACACAGAATCCGAAGCAGGCTCCGGGCTCTGAGCTGTCAGCACAGAACCTGACGCAGGGCTCGAACTCACTAATTGTAAGACCATGACCTGCGCTGAAGTCCGATGCCCACCCGACTGAGCCACCCGGGCGCCCCTACCTGTTTCTAACCCAACAAAACTACAATCTCTGTCTGCTTCCATACCATCGCAGAGAGAGAGAACTAACTATTATGATAACATATGTAAGAGTTTTGCAGTTTATAAGGGCTGAATTTCCGAAAGATGTGAATCCATGATCTCATTTCATTCCTCCGAAAAATTGTGTGAGGCAAGGATTATCATTATCATTCCCATTTTTAGATGAGAAAATTGAAGATCAGAGTATTCAAGAGTATTCCAAAGTCCTATATCTACTAAACTCTGGAGTTTGAATCTAGGTTTTATTTTCTTTTTATATTATAGCTTTTTAATATGGAAAATTTTAAACATATACGAAAGTACAAAGAATAGTATGATAAATATCTATATACCCATACCCCAGCTTCAATAGTTACCAAGACACGGTCAGTTTTATTCTATCTATACCCCCTACTCCCTCTCCACCTTGGATCTTTTTTTTCCATTCTGGATTATTCTAAAGCATATCTTAGATGACGGATCATCTTATCTGTAAATGCTTCAGTATGTATCTAAGAGATAAGGACTTTTTCTCCCTTGCCCCCTTTTCCCTGTAATCATATACCATTATCATCATACCTGAAAAACAAACAGTAGTAATTCCTAAAAAACACCTAGTATTTATTTGGTATTCAGTTTCCTCAGCTGTCTCATAAATGTCTTTTTACAATTGATTAAATTGAGATCCAAACAGGATCCACCTATTACATCTGGTCGATTGTCTCTTAAGTCTTTTCATTTATAGCAATCTCCTCCTCTTTCTCCCCCCCCGTTCCCCTTGCTTTTATTTGTTGAAAAAGTAGGCCATTTGTCCTGTACAACTTACCACATTTGGTTGGTTGGTTGGTTGGTTGGTTGCATCCCTTTAATGTGTCCCTCTCTTCCCTTAATTTTTTTGGCCATTATACTTTATAGGTGGTGTCATGCATCTCATCATGTGCACAAATGAGGGACAGGGGAGAGAGAGAGAGAGAGAGAGAAGGAGAGAGAGAGAGAATATGAATCTTAAGCAGGCTCCATGCTCAGCACAAAGCCCCACACAAGGCTCCATCCCACAATCCTGGGATCAAGACCTGAGCCGAAATCAAGAGTCAACCACTCAGCCAGCTGAGGCACCCAGGCACCCCTCCCTGGATGTGATTTTAAGATTGATCATGGGGTTCAGATGTTGTTAGCATGCTCCATCCATTATAAGTTTCTCATTAGTCTTTCACAGAATGATTTTAGCAGCTCTTAATGATCATTGCTCAGATCTAGAATTTCTTTAGGGTTTGGAAAATGAATCTAGGTTTTCTAATACCAGGTCATGTACTCTGTTAAATCCCACTGTCTCCATATTAAAGGAATGTTTTGTCCTGTATTCTCTGCTGTGATGGATGGAGAAAAATCTCTCAATTAATGATTCAGCTTAACATATATTTTTAAAAAATAGAGCCCATATGCTGTGTCTAATACTGGTTGCTCACAACATTGTTTTCTTAGGTTGGTCTTGTGTATTGGCAAAACCACACAGTGGAAAGGCTGCTTATGTCAGTGTTTTTCAAACTACACATTGTTATTATACATTAGTATGTTAAAGAATTATTTGGGGGAGAAGTTCCAGCATTTTTTTAAAATAAAAAATTAGAATAGAAATAACGGAAAAAAAGTGCATCTCATGTAAGAAGAATAAGCTTTGGTTTGTAAGACTTTTGTTTCAGCTCTTTCTGTGTATATCTGGAAGCCATAATATAGAATGCATTTCTTTCTTTTTTTTTAATGTTTATTTTCGAGAGAGAGAGAGAGAGGGAGAGAGCGAGTAGGAGAGGGACAGAGAGAGGGAAACACAGAATCTGAAGCAGGCTTCAGGTTCTGAGCTGTCAGCACAAACTCTCGAACCACGAGATCATGACCTGAGCCGAAGTTGGAGGCTCAACCAACTGAGCCACTCAGGCACCCCTAGAATGCATTTCTTATTGAGGTCTTGGCCAAAACCAAATTGTCCCAGTGTTCAGATGACCACCCTGAAATATAGCAACTTTTTAAATTTTGTCTTTAAATGTTTATTTATTTTTGACAGAGAGAGAGAGAGAGAGACAGAGCATGAGCAGGGGAGGGGCAGAGAGAGAGGGAAACAGAATGGGAAGCAGGCTCCAGGCTCTGAGCTGTCAGCACAGAGCCCAACTCAGGGCTCGAACTCACAGACCGGGAGATCATGACCCTGAGTGGAAGTCGGACGCTCAACCGACTGAGCCATCCAGGCGCCCCTGAAATATAGCAACTTTTTTAGTCAAGGATTCAGTTATGTTCAAATGTACTATTTATCAAATAGTACAGTATATTGATCCATTTTAGAATTTCCTTTAAAGGCTTTTTTGGGTGACTGCCAGTTAACCAAAATTGCATTACCCCCGTGACCTAATCTTCTAGTATTCAAGTAGAAGAAATGTGAACTCTTCAGGGATTTGTTTTTGATTCTCTTTTACCCTTGAGGATGATGTAGATGACTCCACTCAATACTGGTATCATTAAAAGTCAGGCTGGAGGGGTGCCTGGCTGGCTCAGTTGGTAGAGCGTGCGACTCTTGATCTCAGGGTTGTAAGTTTGAGCCCAATGTTGGGTGTAGAGATTAGTTAAAAATAAAACCTTAAAAAAAAATAAAAGTCATGCTGGAACCTCAGCGAGATGAATTGGTTGGGAAAGGGGAAAGACGTCAGGAGTGGACAGGTAGAGAAACAGACTCAGCCTGTTGGTTGGCTTCTGGGGCATGGGAATGGGGTAAGGCAGCCAGACCTCCCATGCACATGATGGTAAAACAGAGGTAGCCCTAATACTATTCAGACTTCGATTGGAATTGGTTTAGGACATGGGAAGATGGGATATTTAGTGACACCAGTGATAAGCGATTAGAAAATGCAGATGTTGGACTATAGTATATAGTTAACATTTTAAAGCTGTGGAGACTGAGATTCAGAGAGTCAGTTGTTCAGAATCAGCCAGTAAGTGGGGGAGCAAAATTTTAAGGGTTTACCAAATCCTGGAAATATTCTGAATAAATGTATGATGCTGAATAAGTTCCTTAATAATAGTATCTACTGCATAGAATTGTTATAAGGATTAAATATATAAAGCACTGAGCACAGTAAGTAGTAAAAGCACTTAGCACAGCCTTCCTATGAGAACCACTCAGTAAATATTATCTATTACTTTTTAAAATAATGAACGTATTTTACTTTATGTCTTTTTTTTTTTTTTTAAGAGAGTGCAAGCAGAGGAGAGGGATAGAGGGAGAGAGAGAGAATTGTGAGCAGGCTCCACGCTCAGCATGGAGCTCCGATGCAGGGCTTGATCCCACGACCCTGGGATCATGACCTGAGCCAAAATCAAGAGTTGCCTGCTCCTCTGACTTCGGCTGAGGTCATGATCTCACAGTCTGAGTTTGAGCCCTGCGTCAGGCTCTGTGCTTACAGTTCAGAGCCTGGAGCCTGCTTCAGATTCTATGTTTCCCTCCCTCTCTGCCCTTCTCCAGCTCATGCTCTGTGTCTTTCTCTCTCTCAAAAATAAATAAACATAAAAAAAAGTTGGATGCTCAACCGACCGAGCCACCCAGGCGCCCCACTTTATGTCTGTTTTTAACCTCTCCTTATTCCAGAAATGATTAAAGCTGTATTACAAGATTCTTTTTTATTACTGTTGAGATGTAATCGATATTTATCATTGTATTAGTTTTAGGTATACAACAAAATGACTTGATATATGTAATATTATGAAATGATTACCACAATAAATTTAATAAACATCCACCCTCAAAAAAGCAGGGAGGAGGCACCTGAGTGGCTCAGTCCGTTAAGCATCTGACTTTTGATTTTGGCTCAGGTATCTCTCTCTCAAAAATAAATAAATAAATTAATTAATTTAGTTAATATCCATGAACACACATAGTTACAAATTTTTGTTTTGTTTTGTTTTTCTTGTGATGAGAATTTTTAAGGTTTACTCTTTTCACAACTTTCAAACATATAATACATTTGACATTGGTCTTATATTGTTAACTATATCTAGTTAACTATAGTCACTGTGCTGTACATTAATTACATTTCCAGGATTTATTTATCTTATAACTGGAAGTTTGTACTTTGACTGCCTTTACCTGTTTTGCTATCCCCACCCCCATCTCTGGCAACCATCAATCTATTCTCCTATCAATGGTTGTTTTTTTGTGTTTTTTTTTAAGATTCCATATATAAGTGAGATCATAGTATTTGTTTTTCTCTGACTTATTTCACTTAGCATTATGCCCTCAAGTTCCATCCATGTTGTTGGAAATGGCAGGATTTCCTTCTTTTTCATAGTTGGATAATATTGCATTGTGCATATATACCACATTTTCTTTATCCATTCTTCTGTCAATGGACACTTAGGTTGTTTCTATGTCTTGGGTATTGTAAATAATGCTGCAGTGAACTTGGAGGTGCAAATATCTTTTCACAATAGAGATTTCATTTCCTTCATATCAATACCCAGAAGTGGAATTGCTGGATCATAGGGTAGGTCTATTTTTAATTTTGTGAGGCACCTTGATAGTGTTCCCATAGTGTCTACCAACTTATGTTCCCACCAACAGTGTAAAGGTTTTCCTTTTCTCCACATTTTTGCTAGGATTTGTTATCTGTTGTCATTTTGAGAAAAGCTGTCCTAACAGACATGAGGTGATACCTCATGGGTTTTGATTTGCATTTCCCTGACGTTTAGTGATGTTGAGTACCTTTTCATGTACCTTTTGGCCATTTGTATGTCTCCTTTGGAAAAAAAAAAGTCTATTCAGATCCTCTGCACATTTTTTAAGTGGATTGTTTGGTTTTTTCTTATTCAGTTGTGTGAGTTTTTTGTATAATTGGGATATTAACCCTTTATAAGGGGGCCTGGGTGGCTCAGTTGTTAAGCATCTGACTTTGGCTCAGGTCACGATCTCCTGATTCGTGAGTTCGAGACCCATATCTGGGTGAGCTAGAGCCCCGCTTCGAGCGAGCCCCGCTTCTCTCTCTTCTCTCTGCCCCTCATGGGATTCTCTCTCTCTCTCTCTCTGCTCCTTTCTCAGTTGCATCCTCTCTCTCTCTCTCAAGACAAAAACAAAAACGAAAAATCCTTTATCAGATATGTGATTTGCAAATATTTTTTCCTATTCTGTAGGTTGCCTTTTAGTTTTGTTGATGGTTTCCTTTGCTGTGAAGAAGCTTTTTAGTTTGATATAGTCCCACATGTTTAATTTTGCTTTTGGTGTCAAATTCAAAAAGCATAGCCAAGACTGATGTCAAGGAGCTTACTGCCTATGTTTTCTTCTAGTTTTATGGTTTAGGTCTTATGTTCAAGTCTTTGATCCATTTTGGGTTGATTCTTGTGTGCGGTGTTAAGTGGCCCAGTTTTATTCTTCTACATGTGCTGCCCAGTTTTCCCAACACCATTTACTAAAGAAACCATCCTTTCCCCATTGTGTATTCTTAGCTCCTTGTCATAAATGAATTGACTGTACATGTGTGGGTTTATTTCTGGGCTCTCTATTCTCTTCTGTTGATCTGTGTGTTTATTATTTCTGAAATATGCCTCACAATGTAAAATAGGTAAGACTTCTGTACCTCCTGCTCCATTTCATTTTTCAGCCACTGCCTTTGCTTCTGTGTGGACTGCTGGCACGCCCTTCTTGCTGAAAAAATGACTAGCACTCTCCTTTGGTTTGGGACAACTAATAGCTACAAGGTATTAGGGAGAAACTAGAGCCTAGTTGGGATGCCTCTGAAAATGGTAGGATTTGGGGAAATACACAGGCAGGTGATCAGTAACTTTCAAACAGAAAAAGGGAACAAAATGTTTTATACCTAAAAGCCCTTGTTTTTAATTTTTATTTTTATCAAAGGAATAATAAAGACTTCTTACTTCTGTGCTATAAGATTCTCTATTTGAGGATTTTAACCGCTTGGAAAATGAGATAATCAAGGGCGCCTGGGTGGCTCAGTCTGTTAAGCATCCGACTTCAGCTCAGGTCACAATCTCGCGGTCCGTGAGTTCGAGCCCCGCGTCGGGCTCTGGGCTGACGGCTCAGACCCTGGAGCCTGCTTCCAATTCTGTGTCTCCCTCTCTCTCTCTGCCCCTCCCCCGTTCATCCTCTGTCTCTCTCTGTCTCAAAAATAAATAAACATTAAAAAATTTTTTAAAAAAAAGAAAATGAGATAATCATAGATGTGTCGTTTAAAAATATAACTTTTAGGGGCACCTGGGTGGCTCAGTCTGTTAAGTGTTCGACTTCGGCTCAGGTCATGATCTTGCAGTTCATGAGTTCAAGCACCGCGTTGGGCTCTGTGCTGACAGCTCGGAGCCTAGAGCTTGCTTCAGATTCTGTGTCTCCCTCTCTCTCCGCCCTCCCCCACTTGTGCTCTCTCTCTCTCAAAAGTCTCTGCCCCTCCCCTGCTCACACTCTGTCTCTTGTTCAAAAAAATAAAAACATTGAAAAAATTTTAAAAATGTATAACTTCTAAATTTTCATAAACAATTTAATTGTACATGAGGCAGATTTGGGTGCGGTTTTTTGAGTGATTTTCTGTGTACTTTTTGAGTGTACTTTTGAGACTAGACTGTGTTTCTATTTGAATATTTGTACCAAAGCTTAATATTTTCCTGTTTTCTGACTGTATTTTACTGCCTAATAAAATAAATACTGAGTGTATTATTTTAAATCCACTTATTTGAAACACACTACCTATATCCTTGTGATTTCTAAGTTAAAACCTGAGGCATTAGATCTTTTCAACTTAGTTTATTTTCTTATGGATAATCTATTAAAGCTGAAGGCATCATGATTGAAAGTCACTGAAACTTAATTAAAATAATATTTCCAGGAAGAAGCTAACAAAATGGCATAGGGTTCCTGTGACCTCAGTGTCACTGTTCTAACCAACATTTGGGAAATGCCAGAGCTTGTGGGAATGTGGAATTACACAGTGGAAAGAACAAGAACTTGGGTTTCAGGCAGATCAGGGTAACCTTGGGCAAAGTCTTTTAGTCACTTCCTTTATCTATGAAATGTCTCATGAGATCCTTTGAGAGTTAACTATTATAAAACCTGACCACTAGAAGGGACTTTGTAAATACGAGTTATCTTCTGTTCTCTCACTTTTATTTCCACAAACCTACCTACTGTGTGCTTCTCCTTACCCCCGAAAGGAAACTTGAAGGGGCGCCTGGGTGGTTCAGTCAGTTAAGCATCTGACTCTTGGTTTTGGCTCAGGTCATGACCTTGCATGTTTGTGAGATCAGTTCCTCATCGAGCTCTGTGCTGTCAGAGAGGAGCCTGCTTGGGATTCTCTTTCTCTCCCTCTTTCTCTGCCCATCCCCCACTCATTCTCCCCCCCACCCTCTCTCTTTCTCGAAACAAATAAACTTAATTTTTTAAAAAAAAGAAAAGTTGAAAAAGAATAGAAAAGTTGGTGGTTTCATCCTACTGTTCAACATCAGTTAAACATATGTAATTATATTGCTTTTTTGTGTGCACAAGGGTTAACATCAGTGGTTCTTGATGATCTCTGCATGTTACACGTGGTCCATATGGCCATATTTTCCAGACCAAAAAACTGGGGCTTGTAGTTTGATGAATATAGTATGCTCAGAGGTTCAAGAAAACAGTATATATATATTTATTTTATTTTATTTTTAAGTAACCTGGTGTGAGGCTCGAACTCACAACTCCGAGATCAAGTGTCGCATGCTCTACCAAATGAGCCAGCCAGGCACCCCTGGAGAATAGCATATTTTAAAATAATGCAGTCTTGGGGAAATCCTAGATGTGTTTTTATGTATCCTAAGGAAGCAATACAAAGTCATGGTGAGAAGGCATTGGAGTCCTTTGGACATGACTTTCAAATCTTGGCCCAGGCACTTTCTACTTTTGTGCACAAGTTACTTAGCTTTTCTTCCTAAGCTTCAGCATTTCCTCATTTGTAAAATGGATATAGCTAGCTCATGAGGATTGCATGAGCTAAAGGACTCAGCACAAGGCCTGGCAGGTAGTAAGTACTGGACATATAAATGTTAATTGTTGTCATTATTATGAGGCCTTTGAAACATGTACATGTATTCAGTAATTTTTTTTTGCAAAAGCCTGTAGAAGAACAAAAGCTTCTTTTTTTTTAAGTTTTTTTTTTTTTTTTTTTTTTAGAGAGAGAGTGCGAATGAGCAGGGGAGAGGGAAAGGTGCAGAAATATTTTGATGCCCAACTTGGCATGCCCCTGGGGTCTGTAATAAGACCTGACTTATTTGCCTTTCTCACAGTATTTGAATAACTGTTAGCACCTATTCCATTGCCTTTAAGATAATCTCTTTGAAGAATGTGCATGTTTTGGGCTCATATAACTTGTACTTGTTCCAGAGGTAAGACTGACTTCAACATTAACTTAATCCATTGCCAGGCTTCTTTCCCTCAGATTCTCTTGGTGGTGCCCTTCCCAGGTTGTTGGCTTCATCTTTAGGCCAGCAGCAAAAGAGCTGTGGCGGTTCTGGGCCCCAGGTCCGTGTGTAGCACCCACCAAAGGAATTGGAAGATTCTCTCTTCCTCTGTTCTTCTAAGTGAAAAATTTTCTCAGAAGCCCCCAGTATACTAATCCTAAAATCTCATTGGCCTGTGTTGGGTCATGTGCCCATTCTTGAACCATTTGCTGTCATCAAGGCAATGCAGTGCCTTTTTGGCTTAGGCCTGGTTCTTGAACAAGTTATTTATGAGGGGGACGAAATTATCTTTAGGCCAATCAAGAACAGAATTGTGTTTCTATTAGGACGTTTTTCTCTGAAGAGGAGGAATGGCCTCTGAATAGATTGGCTGGCTAGGAATTCCGTTGGCTGCTGATAATAGTGCTTTAAATAAGACAAATTAGGGGCGCCTGAGTGGCTTAGTTGGTTAAGCGCCCGACTTCAGCTCAGGTCATGATCTCGCGGTCCGTGAGTTCAAGCCCCATATCGGGCTCTGTGCTGTCAGCTCAGAGCCTGGAGCCTGTTTCAGATTCTGTGTTTCCCTCTCTCTCTGACCCTCCCCCGTTCATGCTCTGTCTCTCTCTGTCTCAAAAATAAATAAATGTTAAAAAACATTTAAAAATAAATAAATAAGACAAATTATTTTTCTTTCAAAAAAATTAAGTCCAAAGTAGGCAGTCTGTTGCTGGCATGGCAGTTCAACAGTGCCATCAGGCAGTCAACATTTTTCTCTCTTTCTGCTTCACCGTCCTTATCCATGGCTATAACTCTCATGGTCACCTTGTGGTCACCACTGGGCTTCTCGCTCTAACCAAACAGTCCTTCCTCAAGGCAGGAAGAAGTAGGAAAGGAGAAGACAAAGGACGTGCTTTAAAGTACTGGAAGTCCCAACCAACACATTCAGTTTACATCTTATTGTCCTTTCTTATAGGTGAGGGACGCTGGTGAATATAGTCTCTTAGTTGGACAGATTGCTGTTCCCAACAATATAGGGATTCTGTTGCTATGGAAGAAGAGAAAGTGCCTGTAGGCCTGGCACTGTGCAGTGCCCACCACGGAAGGCACCGACAATCTCCACTACTCTCCATTTGGAGGAAACCATAGTTTGGTATATATTTACTGTCTTTCTAATCATCATCATTTTTTTTTTTTAAGTTTCTATTTTTAATTTTGAGAGAGCATGAATAGGGGAGGGGCAGAGAGAAGGAGACAGAGGATCCGAAACAGACTCCATGCTGACAGCAGCAAGCCCAATGCAGGGCTTGAACCCATGAACTGAGAGATAATGACCTGAGCCAAAGTCAGACACTCAACCGACTGAGCCAGCCAGCCAGGTGCCCCTGTATTCATGATTTTTCAATCATATTCTACATGTGTTATAGTTCATATTTTTCCATTTAACATCATCATGAGTATCTTTTCATGTTTTTTTGTTTTGTTTTGTTTTTTGGTTTTTTTGAGAGAGAGAGAGAGAGAGAGAGAGAGAGCATGCACAAGCGGGGGAGGGGCAGAGAGAGACGGAGACAGAGGATCTGAAGTGGACTCTGTGCTGACAGCAGACAGATAGCCTGATGTGGGGCTTGAGCTCATGAACCGTGAGATCATGACCTGAGTCAAAGTCAATGCTTACCCGACTGAGCCACCCCGGCGCCCCATGAGTATGTTTTCATGTCAGTTAATACATAGGAGAAGCTTCTTCATCTCCACTTAACAGATGCTAGAGTAACAGATCCTCTTCATTTTTACTATAAAACGTAGTGTTTAATTCCATGGCCCTCTGAATGTTCTCGGCCAGTAAACAACTGTATACTGTGCAGTCCAATACAATAGCCACTAGCCACATGTGGCTGTTTAAATTTTAGTTGATGTCATTTAAAAAGTCATTTTCTCTCTAGAAAAGCCACAGATGACTGGTCATTACTGTAGTGAGCAGCCCAGAAATGGGATTGCAGACACTGGTGTGGGGCAGCTCTGCTCCACAGCGCCAGCACAGCACAGCTCTCACCTGTTTGGGTTTAGGGTGTTTGAGTGTAGTGGTTAAAGTCACCAACCCGGGCACCTGGGGGGCTCAGTCTGCTGAGCGACTGGCTCTTGATTTTGGCTGAGGTCATGATCTCGCAGGTTGTGGGATCGAGCCCCGCGTCAGGCTCTGCGCTGACAGCCTGTGGCCTGCTTGGGATTCTCTCTCTCCCCCTGTTTCCGCCTCTCCCCTGCTTGTGCACACTCTCTCTCTCTCTTTCCCTTTCAAAATAAGTAAATAAACATTTAAGGTCACCAACTTGGAACCAGACTGCCTCATGTGAATTCTCACTCTACTATTTGCTAGTTGTGTGGCTTCAGGTAAGTTCCTTACTTTCACTGTGCCCCAGTTTCCTTACTTGTAAAATGATGATCCCAGTAGTACCTAGACTGTGAGGGTTAAAGGATTTGATGTATGTAGAGTGCTTAGAACAGTGCCTGGCACAGAGTGAACAATTGTACATATCTGTCACGATGCTGCTGTTGCTGGTGATGGTGGTGGTAGTGATGGTGGTGATGGTGATGACCAAGAGTCAGCTGGGTTTGTTCCCAAGCCTGTTCGTGCCAATTTTACTTGCTCTTGTGATTACAAAATAACTGTTACATAGGCTAATGAGATTTGGGGACATAAAGGGGGAAAAAAAAGACATTGTTTTGTGAAAAATAAGTTTAATGTGGGGCGCCTGAGTGGCTTAGTCGGTTGAGCGTTCGACTTCGGCTCAGGTCATGGTCTCACAGTTCGTGGGTTCGAGCCCCGCGTCATGCTCTGTGCTGACTGCTCAGAGCCTAGAGCCTGCTTGGGATTCTGTGTCTCCCTCTCTCTCTGCCCCTTCCCTGCTTGCACTCTGTCTCTCTCTCTCTCTCTCTCTCTCTCTCTCAAAAATAAATAAAACATTTAAAAAAAATTCAGTGTTTCCAATTTAAATAAATAAATAAATAAATAAATAAATAAATAAATAAATAAGTTTAATGTGTTTGAAAGACCTGATAAAGGTAAAGGACAAAAATAAACTTCTTGTTAAATTAGATACAGAAGAGACCTCTGAAAAGATTGAGGAAAAAAATTCATCAAAATATAGGACTTTGCCTTCAGACTTTCCAGTAAAAACTGGAAAACATAGACATGCATCATGGGTGTGGTTCATGCAGGAACTTTAATTACTAGAACTTATTTTGAAAGAAAAAGCCTTGGTCTCCCCAAGTATTAGGCAAATCATACATTTTTAATGCTTTCTCTCTTTAATTGGCTGTTTATGTTTTTGTTTTCTTAATGAATTTTTTACCATGATTAGTCCTGATCTCATCAGGGAGAGAATGTCTGTTATTTTTTTAATTGTTACATATGGATTACCGTGCATCATTTGAAATGAATAATATCACCAAACCCAATTGTTGGACATTTACATTGTTGCTCAGTTTTTAGTGTTATAGTTGGTGTTCTGGTGAGCTTCTTTACAGCTAAATCTTCTCCAGTCAGTATGTTTTGATCACAGGACTTCAGAGGAATCCTGCCCCTTTTCACTGACAGACCCAGATTTCACAATCTGGAAATGCTTATACTACCATAAAAAAGGGCACGTGGGAATTCCAGCCCTAATTTTGCTTTTGGATTTAGCTCCATTTCTTCTTGTGGGTCACTAACTGATTTTAAGTTAATGTTTACTGTTTCAAACACAAAGTTTGAGCTGCCCCAGAGAGTTCAGCGTAATGGAAGATGTCCTGATGTGACTTTTTTTCCCAGTTCACATAGCACTTTGTTTGAACTTTGCTTTTTATAGCGTTTCTCACAGATAGTTCTCTTCTGTAATTATTTTTGCATTCATTTTTTATTTGTACCAAACTCTTAACTTGTTGAGGACTGGAGTCCTTCACTGGACCTTTATATATCCTAGCATAATGGGCCCTCACTTTGTGTTCATGGAAAGAATGGATGAATCAGTGTCACTTTCTTCTATTATGACATGGCCATCTTCCATAGCATGCCTTCTAATTCCTTGTTATGGAGGCTAGTCTTCTAAGCTCTTTATGATAGGTCAGGTTCCATGTTAGAGCAAAACACGCTAAATGTTTGTAAGGCGATTTTATTTATTTTTTATTTGAAAAAATTTTTAAAGTTTATTTATTTTGAGAGAGAGAGAGAGAGAGCACATGTACGAGCAAGAGGAGGGGCAGAGAGAGGGAGAGAGAGAATCTCAAGCAGGCTCTGCACTGTTAGCATGGAGCCGACCTGGCACTTGAACCCACAAACCGTGAGATCATGACCTGAGCTGAAATCAAGAGTTGGATGCCCAAACAACTGAACCACCTAGGCGCCCTTGTGAGGTGGTTTTGAAGCATAAACAAAGGTAAAATAAAGAAACCGCCCATCACCCATCATCTAGCTTCAGCAATTACCAACATTTGAGGGTCAATTTTGATTTGGACAGAGAGAATCTGGGGATTCTGAGGATTCTGAGGATTCTGGGGTGCCCATTTAGATTGTGTGGGGAAAGACGCAAGACATGTATAATGGGCAGGGTGGAGCAAGAAGAGGTGATGGCCAAGGACAAATCCCACCTAGGATTGTTGTCAGGGTTCTGGGAGTTGACGAGAACAGCACAAAGAACAGGGCCCAACATGAGGTGAGTGTAACTTAGTGCTGCCACTGCCACACCGTGACTGTCACCATTGCATAGCTTGAGGGAGCTGAGTGTGGTGGCCGAGGCACTTGGTGACCTTGGACATCAACCTTTCTGAGCTGCAGTTTCTCTGTATGAAAAATGAGAATGATGGCATCTTACATGCCATGGGAAGCAGTGAAAGAAGGCATATAAGTGTGTTTTGGATTAGTTAACAATCACACTTTTCTAGAGTGCTGTTCTGGCTTGGAGAGACCAGGCTTCTGGAGTTTTTGAGAGTCAAGCCTGTTCCTTGTATGGACTCTTGTTCTGAGACTTCATGGTATTAAGGGGCCCCAGAGTCATTTTTCAACCTAGCAAATAAACATTATAGCACTATAAATTTTGTTTCCATTTGCAAAATACTTGTTTCTAAAGCATGAAAACAATTTTGCTTTATATAGCTTGTCCATATATGCACTGGAAATGAAATACTTATCAACCAAGTAGGTAAAGAGATAAAAATAGTTTTCCTAAGGAATGGTTTGCTGGGAATTAGTGTTAGGAAAATGTTGTGGCAGAATCTGTTTCATCGGCTTTGAAATATAAACAGTATTTTCATTTGTCTATGTTTTTCTTATAACACTTTGCTCAACTCCTAATTAAAAATAGCTTTCCCAAATTCCTCCAGGATTCCTCTTTAAAAAAAAATCAGTTTTCTTTTCAATGAAGTCTAAGTTTGAAACCCTTTGCTTTCTCCTTAGTTCTGCAAAGAATTCTAATTATGCGGAACATTCATCCAAATCACAGACATATCTGTCTGAGATAAGAATTAGTAGATACTGTGGGAAGAGAAGCGGAATATCCTTGCTGGTTATAATAAATTTCTGCAGTGTTTGTTTGGATAGGACAATCAGCTGTCACATCTCCTGGGCATGAAAGTTATAATAATTCCCAGTCAGAAAGTCAGTGCCCTGAACTTAAATTCTCAGAAAGATCTCATTTCAAACTACCACTTGCCATTAGGTTTGACTTTTTAAAAGTTTGATTTTTATTGTTTTAGCTAATCAAATTTGGCCATTTTACGATTTGTGATTTATAGCATCCTATACTTTTATAAGCTTCATCATTCAAACAAACTAAACTCCCATTCTGTGCCACCAAATAACAAAATAAATAAATACAAAATGCAGTTTTATCTCCAAAAGAGCAGTATCCTAATACCACTATTTGGCCCCAGTGACATATGATCTCTCTTAGCTTTATTTCCCATAGACTGTTCTATTTTAAATGTTTTATTGCAGTTTCTTTTCTTGGTTGTTTTTCCTGAGATTCCAGTATATTTTGTCGATATTTCTTTTGGAAGGATCTAACTCAAATCATCTCTAGTAGTCATCCAGCCAATGTTGTAGTAGAAGATAGCCTTCTTCTAATTTAAATTTTAATTTAAATCTAATCTAACCTTCTAGATTTCTTCTAGAGACGCTGACAGGAAAAACTTTGGATTTTTATAATTATGGGGACGCCCCTTCTCTGTGATACGTGTTTACGTCTCCTTGAGTGAAAAGGGAGTTGGAAAGGGGATAAATGTACTCTTTGATCTTCCTTATTGATCACTGAAAAATGAAATTTGGAACTAGTGTTAACTTCCAAAGGAATTGGAAGATTTTATCCAGTATATAAGGTGTACCTTCAGTTTTTAGGTACTAGAACTTTAGGATCAATTTTTCCCCTTCATTTCAACATATATTGAACATGTACTATGCACATAGTATTGTGCTAGGTGTTTTACATATATTAAGTAGCTCATTTAATTGTCAGAGAAGCACTGGTAGGTAGATAGGATTTAAATACCCAGGTGCTTAAGCTGAAAACCCTCTTCCTTGATCCCTCTTTCGGTCCTATCCACACCCGGTCCATTTGGTTACACCGCTGTAGTAGCAAAACACACCCTGCTCCCTCTGTAACCTGTGAGCTGTCAGACAGCATTGGCTGCCTCCTCGCTGGTCTCCCTGATTCCCTATTTGTCCCACTGTAAGATTTATGGTTGTACACCTAAAACTAGTACAATTTTATATGTCAACTATAGCTCAATAAAACTGCAGGAGGGAGTGAGTAGAGAGAGAAATGAGGGTCGAAGTTAAATGCCCGTGATCAAAGGCTTTAGGTAGAACTCTGTAGTTGCTGTCCAGTATGGTAGCCATTAGCTACATGTGACTACTGGGCACCTGAAATGTGGTTCATCTGAACTGAGATGTGTTGCGTGCAAGAGATTGCAAAGACTTCGTGCAAAGATAAAGATATGTTGTTCATAATTTTATACTGATTACATGTTGAGATGATAATGTTTTGGAAATACTGTGTTAAGTAAAACAGATTAAAGCTTTAAGAAACGGTGTTATGTATATATACATATTATGTATATATATAAAAATCTCCACATAGCAGCCAGGGTATTTTTTTTTTTAACTTTTTAAGATAACTGTAGATTCATATGCAGTTGTAAGAAACAATACTGAGATCCTATGTACCCTTTACCCAGTTTCCTTAATAATAGATCTTAGCTCAGATGTCACCTCCTCAAGGCATCCCTGCCTGACCACTCTGATATAGCCTGCTGTCCCCACTTTCATTCACCTGTCCGATTATTCTGCCTAATTTTCTTCATAGAATTTGTTAATGTCTGAAGTTATTTATTTACTTAGTTGTCTTTTGTCCAGAAGAAGGTGAGCTAAAGAGAATGGGAACCTTATCTGTTCTCTTCATTGCTTTATCTCCAGTGCCCAGGACATGAACATAGTAGGCGCTTGATAAATATTTCCTGAATGACTGAACTTTGTGGATGTGGAAACTAAGTTTCGAAGTGATTGAGTAACTTAACTGTGGTCACATGGCTAGTAAATAGTGGAACCATGACTTGAAGCTACAGGCACAAAGGCCCTGAAGTCGAGCTGAGTTCATCCTGTTCAAAGAACAGATAGGACCAGGATGCTGGAGGATAGGCAGTGAGAGGAGGGAGAGTGGTACCGTTTCAGACTAGAGAAATAGTCCGGGCCCAGGTCACCTCAGGCATTGTAGACCGTGATGATGAAAGTGGATCTCATTCTGAGTACAATGGGAGACACTGGAAGGTTCTAAGCAAGGGAACGCTATGAACAACATGGTCCAGCTTAGCTCATGGGAGTTCTGGGACCAAAGTCCGGGTCTAGAATGAAGCTTTCTTTTCCCTTGCGTTGCCCCCATGTGTATGCATTTCTTTTGGAGACCACTTCAAGAAAAGGACTCTGCTTTTGTCACTTTCAGACTATCACCCATTAATCACACTGGTCCTCCCAATAAGGAGTTCAGGCAGAATGATGTATATGTGCTGGGATGGAAAGGAAGACGCAGCTCATGCTGGGCTTTGGATACGTTCAGGAAGAGGCACCAGGTGACACCCAGTCAGTTCTTCATTGTACCCTGGCCTCTGTAGGTGCAGCACATGCAGCTTGGAATTCTTGGGGACCACCCTCGGCTTTATGTTAGCACAGATGATACTGTCAACTGAAATATTCTGTATGGGGTAAAGCCAGTTTTTATCTGAGGCAGCATTAAAAACAAGGGCAGTTCTTCAGAGAGCAAATGAAGCAGCCAACATAGGAGAAAGATTTCCTCATGTATCTGCTGCAAGGGGCTGTGAGAAGCCCAAGAAAATAGATAGCAAAGAAAAGTTCAGCCCTAGTTCAAAGAATTTAAAATCTGTTTAGAGAGTCGCCTGCAAACTGAAAAGTAGTTGATACTTCAGAGCAGCCTTACACTAATTGCCTGGAAGAAGGACTCCAGACGAGGTCAGCCAAATGATGGCTGAGCCTGGTAAGGCTCACAGAGGAGCTGGTGCTTGGCCGGCGTCCTGAAGGATAAATAAGAATTATGAAGGAGAAAGGAGGAAAGGTGTTCAGGTGGCATGGGAAAAAACAATGTCAGGTCGTATCTGAGAAAAGAAAGGTACTCCAGAGCAGAGGCTAAGTAGGATCTATCTGGCTGCAGCAGGTTCAAGAAGGGGAAGAGAGGGAAAGGATCTGATTGGAAGGAAATAGCGTGACAATGACTCTTGGTCAAGTGCAAGTGCACTCTTTTTCTGCTTGTTCAAATAACTCAGGTTGGAGAGATGGGCAGGTGTGTGGATGGGTGACTGTTCACTGAAGTATGATGATAATAGGTATGACTTCAATAGCACCTACTCTGTGCCAGGCTCTGTTATAAGCACCTTCCATTTATTAACCCATTTAATCCTTAAAAGAGATCTTTGAGGTAGTTACTATTATTATCTGCATGTTTCAGATGGGGAAACTGAGACATCAGGAGGGGAAGTAACCTGCCTAAGGTCACATAGCTCTAGAGTCTGTGATCTTAGCCTCTATTATCACCTCTCACTTAATGGGGGCCAGGTGGATTCCCCCCCTCCAGCTTTGTGTTATGAAACATTTCAAACATACAGAAAAAAAATTTTTTTAAGTATAATGAACCTCTGTAGCAATTACCTAGATGAAACAATGCTAACATTTTGCTGCATATGCTCTATTATATGTGTGTATTTTTCAGTTTTATAGTGGACTATTCAAAAGTATGGTACAGACATAATTCATCCTGAATACAAAGCAGCAGCATCTCCCTTTTATTTGTTTGTCTGTTTGTTTGTTTGAAGTATTTATTTATTTTTGAGAGAGAGCATGAGCAGGGGAGCAGCAGAGAGAGAGGGAGAGAGAGAATCCAAAGCAGGCTCCACACTGTCAGCATGGAGCCTGATGTGGGGCTCGATCCCATCAACCGCGAGATCATGACCTGAGCTGAAATCAAAGAGTTGGATGCTTAATGGACTGAGCTACCCAGGTGCCCCAGACCATCTTCCTTTTAAATGGTATTCACATCCTTCCTTTTCCATGCATTCTTGAAAAATATATTGCCTCTAAAACTATGGGAAGGTATGTTAAGTGTGAAAAGAAGTTAGATTCTAGGCTCAAGTAATTATGTACAGGTTTTCCACTTACATGAATGTCTTGGTATTTGCAAATCAGGCAGGGTAATTAATGGCAGTTTTGTTTCCATAAGACTGCCTCATAATTTGCTGGACATTTAATGTCCGGGTCCCCTCCTACTAAATACCCATTTGAGTATGTAGGTTTCGAATACTGTGAAACCAAAATGCCCTCTCCTCCTCCCCCATTTCTAGAAAGCACTCTGGTGACTGTGCCTGAGAACATTGGCTTAACTGGCTAATGATGGAACTGTAGGTTAAATTAAAAGAAAATGTACACTCACAGAACCCATACTGTAATGATTTAGTGTTTGTTTATGATTCCGTGTTGGAAGTGATGAAGGTGGTAGAACTTACCTGTAATGTTCCTTTTGTTATGTGACCACGTACATTCTAGATTTGTATACATATATTCATTTAGTCAATTAAATCCCCCCTATCACTACCACCACTTTGTTCCAGCAAGGCTGTATGACAGTTCTTGATTTATTTAACCATTAAATGTGTCTCCTTATGTATTGATCTGAATCAATTAGGAAATATCTATAATTCTTGTGCTTTTCCATATAATAGGACTTGAAGCAGACTCAGGGCCCACTCAGTTTGCTTTTCCAGCTTTATTTTCCCTGTTTTGCTAGAGATGCTGAAGGCTTTATCTCAACTTTATTGCTCCCTGGACTTCACCAATCTCTTTAGTTTTCACTGTTACCTGTCAAAGTCCATTTGTCAAGCTTATCTCAAATGCCATTTTATTCATGGATCTTCCTCAGAGCACTATATCAGGATGTAATTTAAACCCCATAACACATTCTTGTTCATGACACTAATCATAGACTGCCTGTGTTACATTTCATTGCCTATTTCCCTCATCTTCCACATGTATTTCAGTAATAACTCCCTGGGCAATTTGTATGTGGCAAGCCTTGTTCAAGATTCTGGAAATAGAGATGAATCTCCCCTAGATAATCCCATTTTCTTCTTTGCTTTCTTGATAATTGAAGTGGCCTCTTATTCCCTTGTATCCCCTGTGGCACCTGGTACATTGCCTTGCACTTGGTGTTTCGTATGTATTTCTGAATTCAGTCTGGGATACAGGAAAACAAGCACTTCCAAGTCAGATCTGAGTTAAAATCATGACACACCACTGTGCAACCTTGAGTAAATCACTTAACTTCCGTGCGCTCCAGGGTTTTTATCTAAAAAACGCTGATAATAACAGCCATCTTACAGGACTGTTGCAAGTTTAAGGATGAATTATATGATGTGCCAGGCACAGTTTAGCACCAAATAGGTGCTCATTCAGTGGTAGTTTTTGTAAGGGAGGCTCAGTCATTCCTTTAGGTCAGTTGAGTGATAGGATCTTAATTGTCTTAAAGGAAATGCTTACTTAGTCTTGGGGCTTCTCCAAGAAGGAACAGGCCCTTGGGGAAGGTCTGGCCAATCGCTGATTAACTGTTCCCTTTTTAGAGTCCGTGATCTGAGTCTCTGTTTTGGAACTACTTATATAATATATACCACCTGTTATTTGTATATTTTTAGCAGTGGGAGTCGGGTAATCCTAATCCTGTCTGTAAAAGAGCAAACTGTTTACCAGAAGCAGAGCCTTTTTCTTAACACTGACTCACACTGACTCATCCTTCTCATTTTCCTTCCCACCGCTCATAACAACCTTGCAAGGGAGAGAATTTTTAGGGAAATCAGTCGGGTTACTTTTTTTTTTTTTTTTTTTTAATTTTCCAAAGTTGAAAGCTTGAAGGTGTCACGTCATTAATTCCATCTCAGAAAAGCCTCCTGCCCTGGAGTGGCCACAATGACCAATGCCATGTAGCTGGACATCTCACATAAAACCTCCTCCAGACAAACAATTCTGTTGGCTGAGAGATTAGACAAGTGCCTGAAATGTACATGTTAATTGACTAAACACATGTTCGCACCTTAACTCACATTCTGTTGAAACTAGAAAATTTCTTCTTCTGAGATAGGAAACCTGAGCAGAATTAGAGCCAGAGCTATGATACCTAACAGTGGTTTTGAGATACAGATACAATTCAGGTAGCACATTATAGTCAGCACAATGGGGAGAGAAGGTTGTAGATCAGGATGACTAATACCTTTGTGCCTTCATTTGATATTCATTAAATGAATATTTGTTGATCATCTGTGATGTGGCAGGTGCTAGTGCTGTAACAGTGAATAATAAAGACATGGTGTCTGTTCTCATGGACCTTGCAATCTAATGTGATTACAAATCATTCACTTGTATTGAATGCTATGGTGGTGGAAGTAGAGGATGCTAAGGGAACAGAGAGGTGCCCTGCCCTGTAAGTGTGAGCATGCACTTGTGCATGAAGGTGAAGGGAGGAAAAGGTACCCAAGCTGAGGCTGGCTGAAGTAGGCGCTAACTAGAAGAAAGGAGGTAGGTGGGGCAGGGATAGCTGAAGAGACTCCAGGCAGAAGGAGCGACAATGTGTGAAGGCCTTGAAGTGGGAAAGAGCTTGCTCATGGAGGAACTGAAATAAGTTCCAGGGTGACCCAAGGACAGTTGAGTGAGAGGGAAGTTTGGCACAAGAAACATTTGGAGAAGCTGCAGGGTCAGATCATGCAGAACATCGTGGGTCAGTTTATTAATTAAAAAAAAAAACAAAAAACTTTAAAAATGAAGTAGGGACTCCTGGGTGGCTCAGTTGGTTGGACTTCTGACTCTTGATTTTGGCTCAGGTCATGATATCACAGTTCTCGAGTTTGGGCCCCACATCAGACTCCATGCTGACAGTGCAAGCCTGCTTGGGTTTCTCTCTCCCTCTGCCCCTGCCCTGCCTCTCTTTCTCTCTCTTCTCTCAAAATAAATAAATAAACCTTAAAAAAAAAAGCGAGGTAAATTTTACAGACAGTGCTTATTGTTGCATCCACAGGACTCCTGAAACAGAATGCTACGGGCACCAGTGACAGTCACAACAAAGTTTATTGCAATGAGAGGCAAGGCTGACAGATTGGGACCAACACTCTTGATAAGAGTGTGTCCCCGAACAGCCGGGGTACAGAGTTTTTAAAGCCGATCACATCGTTTTATCATTACCTGGGAACAGAACAGAGAAACAGTTCCCAGATGAGTTAGAAACAGTTGCTGAACGAGGTGATTATTTTAGACTTTCTGCCACTAAGTTGCAACCAGTGGATCTCCTTGACCTTGCCTCTGATGCTCTTTTCTTTGAGCTTTTGTTTCCTTCATTGGTGAAGCCTGATTTACAAGAGTATGAAGCGTAATTTACAAGAGTAAAGCAAGGCTGTTATCTCTTGACCTTAAGTGTCATAGAGAACAAAGCTGTTATTTTTCAAGCTACAGTGTTAGCCTTACACTACAATTTAACCCTTAAACTTATGACAAGTGCATATACTTTTGTAAGCAATACCCCATTAGGAGTAAGGACTTTTAGCTTGATACTAAGGCTGTGAGACAAATAGGTTTTGAGCAGAGCCCAGACTTGATGCTAATTGCTAGCTTATAACCCCTTGGGTGGCGAGGGCACCAGTAGGACAGGGCTGGGATAGGTGGTTGTCTGTAGGTGGGTTTAGCAGAACCCAAGTGCTTTGTAGGATCCAAATTATCTACACAGAGCACAGAATACTGTGGTTTTTCAGGGTCTTCCTGGAGAGATTCCCAGGTGACCTGCAGTTTGAAGAAAGCCTCCTGAAATCATGGCTTGCTAGCTACAGAGGCAGTGTTTCCTCCAACTCCATTGATGAGACAGAAGAAAATAATTACCTTATCGATATATTTTCCTACAGTACATGTGACATTTTCCTTTTCTAAGAGTAGTATATTAAAAATATCGTTACAGTTTTGGGTTTTAGGGAGTTACTGAAGCTTATAGCATTTAAGTGTTCCATTTCAATATCTGGATTTTTGACATGATGCCAGAAATCATTTAATGTGTTACTGTGCTATTGTTGTTGTTATTCTTAAAGAGAGAAAGAAAAGATACTATGTATGGAACTAATTATCCTCAGTGTTTCTAATCAGGACATGGTTTTTTTCCTACTAAAAAAGAATAAGCAAACATAAAAACGTATCGAGAGATCTGGGTCTATCCTCTACCTCCCCTTTTTCCTTTTAAAAAGCCATAAGAAACAGTGGGTAAAAACAGTTTACTGCCACAATATGTGAAATATATTTTCAAGAAGTTTGTTTCCCACCAGGTTTTGTTTGTTTCTCTAAAGCTTGACAAGCTCCATAGGTTTTATATAAGTTTGGGCTTAACCTAAATTCATAGCCATATCCAGACTGCCTTGCATCTTTCTATGTCCAAATTCAGAGGTACCATCTTGTTAGTTTGGGGTAGATTACAGGGTGGTTCAGGCCCACGGGGTTTAATCACTCAGCAAAGCGTGTCATCTGAAACACCATGGATGAATTTAGAGGACCGGGAGGTTGAATTAATAGAAACAAACAATTGAAAGGTGGTTACCAGGGGCTGGGGGTGGGGAGATGTTGGTCAGAGACTACAAGCCTTCGCTTACAATCTCATTAATCTCTAGTGATCCAATGAACAGCATGATGACTATAGTTAATAATACTGTGTTGAAATTGGCTAAGACTTTAAGCATTCTTACTACACATAAACATACAAAAAGGTAACTAACTATTTGAGGTGATGGATATGTTAATTAACCTGATTTGGTACTCATTAAGTATATGTTAAATCATCACATTGTGTACTTTATTTTTTTTAATTTTTTTTAATGTTTATTTTATTTTTTTTTTGAGAGAGAGCGAGAGACAGAGTGTGAGTGGGGGAGGGGCAGAGAGAGAGGGAGACACAGAATCTGAAGCATGCTCCTGGCTCTGAGCTGTCAGCACAGAGCCCGACATGGGGCTCAAACCCACCAACTGTGAGATTATGACCTGAGCTGGTCAGATGCTTAACTGACTGAGCCACCCAGGCACCCCGGTTGCCCTTTTTTAAAGTTTATTTATTTCTTTTGAGAGAGAGTGTGTGAGCAGGGGAAGGGCAGAGAGAGAGAGGGAGAGAAAGAATCCCATGCAAGCTGTGCTGTCAGCACAGAGCCCTATACAGAGCTCGATCTCACAAACTGAGATCATGACCTGAGCCGAAATCAGCACTTGAACGTTTAACCACCTGAGCCACCCAGGTGTCCTTGTGCAGAAGCTTTTTAGTGTGATACGGTGACACTTCTTTTGCTTTTGCTTTTAGTATTCTATTCAAAAAGTCATTGCCAAGTGTCAAGAGTCTTTTCTCCTGTTTTCTTCTAGGAGTTTTGTAGTTTTAGGTCTTATATTAAGTCTTTAATCCATTTTGAGTTAATTTTCATGAGTGATATAAAGTAGAGGGCCAAGTTTCATTATTTTGCATATAGATATCCAGTTTTCCCAATACCATTTATTAAAGAAACTATCTTGTCCCCATTGTATGTTCTTGGGGCTTTATCAAAGATTAGTTGACTGTATATGCCTGAGTTTATATCTGGGCTTTCTGTTCTGTTCCATTGGATGATGTATCTGGTTGCATACAAGTACCATACTATTTTGAATACTGTAGCTCTCTCTCATAGTTTGAAATCAGGAAGTGTGATGCTTCCAGCTTTGTTCTTCTTTCTCAAGATTATGCTGGCTATTTGGGGTCTTTTGTGGTTTCATATGAATTTTAGGATTGATTTTTCTATTTCTATGAAAAATGCCAATGGAATTTTGATAGAGATTGTATTAAATCTGTAGATCACTTTAGGTAGTATGGACATTTTAATAACGTTAATTCTTCCAATCCATGAACACAGAATATCTTTCCTTTTACTTGTCTTTCTCAATTTCATCAATTTCTTACAGTTCTCAGTGTGGAGATCTTGTACTTCCTTAAATTTATTCCTAAATATTTTATTATTTTTGACACTATCGTAAAGGGGGTTGTTTCCTTAATTTCTTTTGCAGATAGTTCATTGTTAATATATAAAAACACTACTGATTTTTGTATATTTTATATCCTACAACTTTACTGAATTTGTTCTAAATTTTTTGGTGGTGCCTTTAGAGTTTTTAAAGATCATGTTGTCTGCAAACAAAGATAGTTTTACTTTCTCCTTTCCAAATTAGATACCTTTCATTTTCTTTTGTTTTTCTTCATGTTTATCTATTTTTGAGAGAGTGCAAGCTGGGGAGGGGCAAAGAGAGGGGACAGAGGATCTGAAGCAGGCTCCGCAGTGACAGCAGCAAACCCAGTGTGGGGCTGGAACTCAGGAACTGCGAGACCATGACCTGCGCTGAAGTCTGAAACTCATCTGAGCCACCTAGGTGCCCCTCATTTCTTTTTCTTATCTAATTACTCTGGTTGGGACTTCCAGTGCTATGGTTAAATAGGAGTGGCAAGATGGGGTATCCTTGTCTTATTCCTGATCTTAGAGAAAAAGTTTTCAGATTTTCACTGTTGAGTGTGACACTAGTTCTGGGCATGTCTTCTATGGCCTCTATTATGTTGAGGCATCATTTCTTCCTTTTTAAAAAAAATTTTTTTTAATGTTTATTTTTGAGAGAGAGAGCGAGAGAGAGAGAGCACGTGCACTAGCAGGGGAGGGGCAGAGAGAGGGAGACACGAAATCTGAGGCTCCACACTCTGAACTGTCACCACAGAGACCAATGCAGGGCTCGAACTGGGGAACGGGGAACAGTGAGATCATGACCTGAGCCAAAGTCAGATGCTTAACTGACTGAGCTGGCCAGGCGTCCCAAGGCATCATTTCTTCTGTACTTAATTTGTTGAGAGATTTTATCATGAAAGGAAGAATTTTTTCAAATATTTTTATGTATCTACTGAGATGATCATATGATTTTTATCCTTCCCTTTTGTTGATACGGTGGATCACATTGATTTGCATTTGTTGAATCATTCTGACATCCCACAGATAAATTCAACTTGATCACAGTGTATGATCTTTTACTGTGCTTTTGAATGCAGTTTGCTGATAGTTTGTTGAAGATCTTTGCATATATATTCATTAGGTATATTGGCCTGAAATTTTCTTAGTGTCCTTATATGGCTTTGATATGCTGGCCTTGTAAATAATTTGAAAATCTTCCTTCCTCCTCAGTTTTTTTTAGAGTTTGAGAAGGATTGGTATTAATTCTTCTTTAAAGTTTGTGTTAGAATTCTCCAGTAAAGCCATTAGGTCCTGGGGTTTTTTTGTTGGGAGGTTTCAATTACTGATTTAACCTCTTTACTCATTATTGATCTGTTCAGATTTTCTATTTCTTTATGATTTAGTAGTGGTAAGTTATATGTTTCTAGGAATTTTTCCATTTCTTCAGTGTTCTCAAATTGGTGTACAGTTGTTGATAGTACTCTCTTATGATCCTTTGCATTTCTGTGATATCAGTTGTACTGTCTCCTCTCTCATTTCTAATTTTATTTGATTCTTCTTTTTTTCTTGATTTCTAACTAAAAGTTTATCACTTTTGTTTATCTTTTCAAAAAACAGCTCTTAGTTTGTTGATCTTTTGTTTTTCTGGTCTCTATTTCATTTATTTCTGCTCTGATCTTTGTTATTTCCTTCCTTCTGTTAACCTTTGGCTTGCTTTATTCTTCTTTTTCCTTGAGGTATAACACTTTTTTTGAGAGAGAGAAAGAGAGAGGAAGGGAGAGAATGTGTGTATGAGTGGGGGGGAGGGGCCAAGAGAGAGGAGAGAGAGAGAGAGAGAGAGAATGAGAGAGAGAGAGAATCTCAAGCAGGCTCTACACGTCATTGTGGAGCCCAACACAGGACTCGATCCCACAAACTGAGATCATGACCTGAGCCAAAATCAAGAGCCAGGCACAACCAACTGAGCCACCCAGCCACCCCAAGCCTATAAAGTTTCTGCTGAGAAATCTGCTGATAGTCTTATGGAGATTCCCTTGTATGTGAGGAACTTTTTTCCTCTTGTTGCTTTTAAAATTCTTTCTTTGTCTTTCATTTTTGACAGTTTTAGAATGTATCTTGGAGAAGATATTTTGTGCTGCACCTTTTTGGGAGTCTGTGAGTTTCGTGAACTTGGATATCCAAATCTCTCCTTGCATTATTTTCTCAAATAAGCTTTCTGCCCCTTTCTCCCTCTTCTTCTGTGACTCCAATAATATGTATATATTTTTTCCTCTTGATGATATCTCATAATTTACATAGGCTTTCTTCACTCTTTCATTCTTTTTTCTTTGTTCTCATTTGACTGCATAGTTTCAAATTACTTTTGACTCGCAACTTCTTTCCTTTGTTTGATTAAGTCTGCTGTTGATGCCTTCCATTGCATTTTGTATTTCATTCATTATATTCTTCAGCTCCAGAATTTCTGTTTTTCTTTTTTTTTTTTATAATTTGTGTCTTTTTGTTAAAATTCTCATTTTGTTCATGTATTGTTTTCCCAATTTCATTGAATATCTTTCTGTGTTTTTTTGCAGCTCACTGAGCTGCCTTAAAACAAACTATTTTGAATTCTCTATTGGGCAGGTCACAAATCTCCATTTCTTTGGGGTCAGTTACTAGAAAATTATTGTGTTGTTTTGCTAATGTCAGGTTTCCTTGATTTTTCATGTTCCTTAAAGATTTACATTGTTCTCTTTACATTTGAAGAATCAGTCACCTCCTCTAGTGTTTACTGACTGGCCTCAGGGAAAAAACATCTTCTGTTCACCTTACTAGGGATTCTGAGGCTTTCTCTGACTTTTTCTGTGGATGCATCTCCTCCACACTTCTTGTTGTTCCCTCTTGGGGAGGAATTCTTAAAGATGTATGCCTTCTCTCAATCCTGTAAAGCCAGGCCTGGTGCTGACAGCGTCTTGTTTGATTTTCTTTGGGTGGTTCTGAATACTCAAGTTTGTGATTTTTTTCTGAATTCCATAGAGTCAAGCCAGCTTTTTGCATGTGCTCACTAGCCATCTGCAAAGGCTTGCACTCACTGTCCTCAGGGTACTTAACTTAGAGCCGGCCATGGAATGGTGTGGGTATGGATGAGGCTCATGAGGCATTGTGGGTACCCATGGGCCAGTTGGCGGGGGAGTCGTTTGGGGGGGATCCTCAGGCAAGGTGTTGCTGGCAGCTTATGGGCAGACTTCCTGATGGAGTCCATGAAGGGGTAGTGTGATCTGTGTCCCTTTGATGGCCTCCCAGAACCCTAGCTCCTGTTCTCTCAGTCCCTGCCTACCCCACAGTCATGTAGAAACATCAGTCTTCTGGATGGAGTGAGAAAGAAGGGCGCCTCTTTGACAGCATCTTGTACAGCTGGGGAAGCTGGGCCTTCACTCACAAACACTCACTTTTCCTCATGGGAGAAATCATGGGGCAAAAAGGTCTCTCTGGGCCCTGAGCTGTGCTGTGGTGGGGGAGGAATGATTGACGTAACGTGGAGCTGTTCCTCTTACCCTCTTCAGTGAGTCCAATCTTAGGTTTTTTTGCTCTAACAATGTGCTGAAATTTTTCCACTGGATTCCTGGACCTCCACAAAGATACTCTTGTCCATGGGTGATTGTCAAAATCATTATTGTTTGAGGGAAGGGTGATACAACACTCATTTTTTGCTATTTCGCTGATGTCACTCCTATATGTTTTTGTAACAAGATGAAATCCATCTCACAGAACCCAAGAGTTAGAAGGAATATTAAAGACTTCTACTAGTTTTAAAATTTATTGCTGATCGCTTACTGTTAGCAACTAAATCTTTTACTGCCTAAGATAATCTTTTCATTTTTTTGTCCTCATTTAGCTAAATCTCCTAGTTTAAATTTTTTTTCAACATTTTTTATTTATTTTTGGGACAGAGAGAGACAGAGCATGAACGGGGGAGGGGCAGAGAGAGAGAGGGAGACACAGAATCTGAAACAGGCTCCAGGCTCTGAGCCATCAGCCCAGAGCCTGACACGGGGCTCGAACTCACGGACCGCAAGATCGTGACCTGGCTGAAGTCGGACGCTTAACCGACTGTGCCACCCAGGCGCCCCTAAATCTCCTAGTTTAAAAAAATGTTTGTCATATATATTTCAGTTGATAAATATCTTGTCCCTCATATGTGACAAATCAATTAGACATTTTGGCTAGTAATAGTATTAAGTTTGTGAAGATCTATACTAAATTTGGATTCCAAGAATAACATGTTTTCATTTACAGCAGAGTATAGATTTGAGAGATAGTTTTTACTAATTATCTCAAATTGGGATGTGAAATCATAGTGGCAGTGTAGGTTTCAGTCTCCTGCATGTTTCCTTTCTGCCAAGTCTTTGAATGTGCCCTCTTATTCAAAAGGCCCCACTCATTGTTTTTATGATAGTCTAGTAACAGTCTCTAGTTTGGCCAAGCTCATTTGTCCTCTAGTCTTCTAGGATTATTTACAATTCCAAACTAAATTTCAGGGGTTGTATATATCTTGCATTATCTTAATTACTTCATTAAAATTCAGAAGGGGGCCATGAATCTTACCTATCTTGTTAGAGTCACATATAAAATTATTTTACTGGGATTTTCAGTGTATTTAGAGTAATCTCTACTTAACAAAATTGGCCTTTTCATTTCTTTGTATTATTTCACCAGTCAGTTCCTCAACCTTGACTGAATAGTAAATGTTTAAAAGAGGCTAGACCTTTATACCTTGGTCTCAAAGAACTGTAGCAGAGTATAGAGTGCAAACATGAGGTGTGGTGCTTGCTGCTTTGGATTCCCAAGACTTTCCTTGTCTGAGACTGCAAGAGAATTTGGGAGGAGCCTTTGCATAGCCGCGGGGCTAGGAACTTCTCTGTTTTTAAACATTAACCAGCTTTCTTCAGGAGACCTCTGTAAAGCCAGGAGTCATTAGGAACAAAACTTTCAGTCTGTAAATGGACCACAGTATTTTAATAGAGCAGTATGAATATATAATACTCCATTCCATAATGTAGATATGTTTCTGAAAGATACACTGCTCTGTATCATTTTTGCTATTTAAATTGTCATCCTCTCCATTGTAATTGTTCTTATAATAGTAGCACTAGTAGTAATTAACATTTATGGAAGACTATGTTTTATATGCATAGTTTCCTTTAATCCTTATAACAGTCTAATAAATTGGGTATTTTATTCTCTCCATTTTACAAGAGAATGGAGACTTAAATAGACTATATACAATTTGTTTGGTTGGTTTTGGTAAAGTTCAGATTCCTTTTGCCCTCTGTTAGGCACTCAATAGTAGACATTCAGTAAGTACTTGAGTGAGATATAAAACCATCTTGTCTTTTGCACGATTTCCTTCTATTCCATTCCTACTGCCAACTCTCCAGTCCAAGCTCATATTTCTTGCAGTTTAACCAGTTTGCCTTTTTCTAGCCTCTCTTTACTTTAATGCATCCTTCTGGTGGGGCTCCTTTTGCCAAAGTAATGTATCTAAATCTTGCTTTGTAAATGTCACCCTGCCACTTAAAATTATTTATCACCGATCTCCTAAGGAATGATAATGGGCTTTGGGTTTGAATGGCCCTCAGTAAGAATAAGCACTTAGAGATTTCAGTGTATCTCAACTTCCAAACAGTCTATCTGCTCTGGCTTTTGTTTTCCTTTATTAAAATAAACTCTTTCTTAAAATAAAAATTCATAAGTGGTTCATTTCTAGAAGTAACCATTATAAATTGCCTGGATAATCCTTCCAGAAACTGTATATCTCCAAGCAGAAATATTAGATCTGTTGGTTATTTTAAAATTACATAAATGAGTTCATATTGTTCATACTGTTCTGCCACTAGTGTTCACATAGATCCATTTTATTCTTTTAAACAACTTCATGATTGTATCAGTTACAAACCTTTTGGCTTCAAGTAGCAGAAAACAAAGAATGTACTGGAGGGATGTAGGACAAAGTTTGGAAAATGGTCAGGACCAAGGCAAGCCTGAGAACCATGAAGTAATAGGCTTAATGAGCCTCTTTTAGCTAAAGCAGCCAGGCCAGTTTGTTGCCATCACTGCCCTAGAACTCTCAGGAATAAATTCCAACTGTCCCTTTGTCTTTGTGTCACTGGCTTATGATTTAGAGTCCAAGTGGCGGGAGTACCTCCAAATAGGAGGCAGATGAATGCTGGACAGCTTAAAAAAATGATGAATTTCCATTTCAGTAGTGTTCTGTTGTATAAATATGCCATAATTTATTTAACTAGCTATTTCTTGGTAGATATTCATATCTACATATTCATAGTTGTCATATTCAGTTTTTCACTAGCAAAAAACACTGATTCAAAGAAAATTAGTTTGTGAATTTTTAAGTGTATCTGTGGAATTAATTCCTAGTTGAAGACTGTGCTGTATGTATCAAAGGATATGTACATTTAAAATTTTGATGAATATTGCCAATTCATCCTGAGAAGTTTGCACTAGCTTACATTCTACAGGGGGAAACTGACTTTCTCTTCGTTTATAAGATACAAAGTTATTTATCACCAAATAACTCCATAAAAACCACAAGTGTCAAAACAAATGGAAAACCAAGTCCAAGTGGTTGGAGTATAGAATTTCAACTTTTACCAAGCAATAAGTGTATTAAGAGAAGTTTCTGATCAGCTAATTATATTTTTCCATTAAGAGGCTAACATGTTGGGGTGCCTAGGTGGCTCAGTTGGTTGGGTGTCCAACTTCAGCTCAGGTCATGATGTCACAGTTCACAAGTTCGAGCCCTACATCGCCTCAGTGCTGACAGCTCAGAGCCTGGAGCCTGCTTTGGATTCTTCTTCTCTCTCTGCCCCTCCCCTGCTCATGCTCTGACTCTATCTCAAAAATAATAAATAAACATTAAAAATTTAAAAAAAAAAGAGGCTAACATGTTCATCAGTACCCAAGATATACCTGCTGACATTCTGTGAAATATAAAAAATAAATCAACTTACCATATTTTTTTCCTTTCCATGTTTGTTTTCCTCTGTATTGGATCCTTTCTTCATTTTATTTATCTTTTCAAAGTTTGTTGTATTTGTTTATTTGAATAGGCAATATTATTATATGGTACAGAATTCCCAAGTTTCTTGACAGGTACGTGCTGGGAATTCTACTTTCCAGCAATGGAAGACAAGGTCATTTGAATCATCCCTGCTGATGACAATTTAGAAAGCTGCACAAGATATAAAAACATTTTCCTGAAAGCTTCAAAAAGTTTAGAAGATATTAAAGCATTGTAGGAGAGGTAAACCTAGCTAACAGAGGTAAAGGCTAAGAGAGGTAAGCCTAGCTACCAAAGCCATTTTTGTTCTGAAGGCATTTGTTTATCCTGAGAAAGCATCTTTGTAATTAAGCTATACTATTGGTGGCCTCATCTGTGAGGACAGAATTCATAGCTTGTTGCCTGTCAAGGATAGGGACGCAAGTAAACCACCTTTCCAATTTGAATGGGACCCCTAAGGACATGAGGGGGATGTTGAGCTAAACCATCTCTCAAAATAGCTGTGCAACTAAAGCTTCTGGGGAAATTTTAATCTTGATGGTCTTAAGCTAATAGTGCCATCAGGCAAGTGGCAAAAGCAAGCAAAAATCCTTTCTAAAGAAAGATGTTATCCTGGATATCAAAATAGTCCTCTAAATAATTTGTTACATGATGGTCAGCACATAGAAGAAAATGAGGTTCACAAGGAAACAAGACACCCATGAAAAGAACTAGAAGAAACAATATATAGCAGAAGCATCCTCAAAGCCATGAGATATTGGAAATTCAGACACGGACTATAATACAACTAATTTATTATGTAAAAAGAAGTAGAAGCCAAGAATGGAAATATCAGTAAATAATTGTACACTGTCAAAAATGACAGCAGATTTGAAAAAGAATCAAAGTGGCATTGTAGTACTAAAAATATAATAATCAGAAACAAGATCACAGTATATTTAAAATCACTGAAGAGAGAATTAGTGAACTAGAAGATAGGTTAGGAGAAAACGATCCAGAATGAACCCTCAAGAGACAAAAGTATGCCAAATATAGAAGAGATGGTAAGAGAATTAAGAGAATCCAATGAGAAGGTCTAATATACATTTAATTGGAATCCTAGAAAGAGAAGAGCAAGAATGGCACAGAAGCAGTATTTGAAGAGATAATAGCTGAATATTTCCCATAAATGTTGAAAGATATGAATTCACAGATTCAAAAGTATATAGCCCAAAATGCATATAATGGGAAATAAAACAGGCTAAAAAGTGAGCATCTGCCCTTTTGTATTTTTTACCTATTTATTATTATTATTATTTTATTTTAGAGAGAGAGCATGAGTGGGGAAGAGGGGTAGAAGGAGAGAAAGAGAATCCCAAGCAGGCTCCATGCTCAGCCCAGAGGCCAGTGTGGGGTTGGACCCTGGGATCATGACCCAAACAAAAATCAAGAGTTGGATGCTCAACTTGACTGAGCCATCCAGGTGCCCCAAGCAAACATCTATTTTAGGAAGTCAGAAGAAGCACAGCAAAATAATTCTAAAGGAAATAAAGACAAAGAAATAAGAGTAGAAATTAATGAAATATAAAACAAGTATATAACATAATCTATCAATGAAAACTTGGTTCTTGGGAAAGATTAATAAGAAGTATTTACTCTAGTAAGGTTGGTTAAGAGAAGGAAGGTGGGAGGAAGGGAGGGAGAAAAGAAGGAAGGGCACAGATAACCAATATCAAGAGTGAAAAGGGGGGAATCATATAGTCATTAGTAAGGTAATAAGATATAATGAATAATTTTATGCCAAAATTTTTGGAAATTTAATGAATTGATAAGTTTATTAGTAATGTAACTATTAATAAAAATTCAATCAGCAATTAAAAAAACCTTCCCACAAAGAAAGTTCCAGGTCTGGATGGCTTCATTGGCAAGTTATATCAAGTATTTGAAAGAGAAAGAATTAATATTACACAAACTCTTCCTGAAAATACAAAAAGAGATTATCAAAACAAAATAAAAACTTGACAGTAATATTGTGAGGGAGGAAAATTCACAGGCTATTTTACTCACAGATATGGAAAATCCTAAACTAAATATTAGCAAAGCAAAATCCAGTTTTTCACTTACTATTGTGGTGTAAGAAACTAGCCAGAATCATGTGCCTTAGAAGAGCCATTTTCTATACCAGAGATTCTGTGGGTCAGGAATTTCTGTGCTCCATTTTGTTTGGGCCCCCAGCTGGGAAGACTCAAAGGAGAGCTTGGAATCAGCTGGAGCCATTTTTACTTGCATGTCCAACTGTTGACATTAGCTGTTGTGTAGACGGTCAGCTGGCTGTTGTGTAGAACCTCAGATCATCTCTAACACCTACATAGGATGTCTCCTTGTGGTCTGCATGGATTATTTTGAGCCTCCTGATAGTATGGCAGCTGGGTTCTAAGTGCAGGATCCTAAGACAGTTAATTGGAAGTCCTTAACATGTTTATGTTCTAATCTTAAAATTCACATATGCCACCACCACCATACTCTCTTGGTTGAGGGAGTTACAGAGGTCAGTCCAGATTCCAGGGAAGATGTCAAAGACCCCACCACCCAATCAGAGGAGTGCCAAAGTCACAATGTAAGAAAAGCACGTAGGATGGGATAGTATTGTTGAGGCTATCTTTGGAAAGCACAGTCTGCCCTATCTATTAGTACCTGAAAAGGATAATACATCATGACCAAGTTGGGTTTATACCTGGAATGCAAGGTTGGTTTGATACCATAGACTCAATTAGTGTAATTTGCTAACAGATTAAAAGAAAAAAATCATGATTATGTGATGTAATTCAGTATCTATTCCTGATTAAAACAGCAGCAACAACTGTAGCTCCCTAGGAATAGGTGGAAAATAGGAAGGGAGCTTCCTTAATCTGGTAAAGAGAACTATAAAACATGTACAGTAAACATCATACATAATGGTGAATTTTCACTTTGAGGAAGTTTTCACCAGAGTTGCCCTATTATTACATCTATTCAACGCTTGTTGGAAGTTCTAGCAATTGCACTGAAGCAAGAAAAATAAAAGTATTGGAAAGGACAAATTAATGATTTATTTACATGACATGATTGTTTATATAGAAATTATAAAAGAATTCTACAAATAAATTATTGAAGTTAATAACAGTTTTGCAAGTTTATTGGATACAAAATTAATATTCAAAATCAGTTCTATTTCTATATATCAGCTACAAATAGAAAAATTAAATTTTAAAAGATACTCTCGGGGTGCCTGGGTGGCTCAGTCAGTTGAGCATCTGACTTTGGCTCAGGTCATGATCTCACGGTTCAAGCCCCACGTCAGGCTCTGTACTCACAGTTCAGAGCCTGGAGCCTGCTTCAGATTCTGTATCTCCCTCTCTCTCTGTTCCTCCTCTGCTTGCACTCTCTCAAAAATAAAGAGTAAAACAACAACAACAACAAAACAAAACTCCCTACAGCAGCATCAAAAACAGCAGATCCCTATAGAGAAAACTATGAAATTTTATTGGGAGACATTAAAGAGCAACCACATAAAAAGAGAGATCTTGTTGCAGATATTAGAAAACTCGCTGCTATAGAAATACTGGTTCTTCATAAGACATGTATGTTATTCTAGATTAGATGGGATTTAAGAAAGAAAACAATCAGATTCCAAGTGGGGTTCTAGATTGGATCCTAAAAAGAAAAAAGAAAAATCTTCCTTTTATCCTTATCCTTCAGCTACCTTGGAGAGACCCACCATTTCCAGTTTCTCATGCATCCTAGAGATAGTCCATGCATATAAAAGTAAATATGCATATTTATTTCTTTCCTTATTACAAAGTAGGTAAGTATACTGTTCATATTGTTCTGCATCCGGCTTTGTAAAATATATATATTTTGGAAATATTTTTTGTATCACTAAATAGCTATCATTTTTTGTCTATCTAAATGATTATGGTTGGGGCGCCTGGGTGGCTCAGTTGGTTGGGTATCCGACTTCAGCTCAGGTCATGATCTCACAGCTCTTGAGTTCAAGTCCCGTGTCGGGTTCTGTGCGACAGCTCAGAGCCTGGAGCCTGCTTTGGATTCTGTGTGTCTCTCTCTACCCTCCTCTGCTCATGCTCTGTCTTTCTCTATCTCAAAAATAAATAAACATTAAAAAAATTTTTTTTAAATGATTATGGTTGCATAGGCTTCTGTTTGGAAGTACCTTGATTTATTTAACCTGTCTCTCATGGATGGATATTTAGATTATTTCTAATCTTTTGCTGCAATGAATACATATTTCATATTTTTGAAAGTTTGCCTTTATGATAAATTCCCAAAAGTGAATTTGCCCAGGCAGAGGATGTGTGACTTTTTAAATTGATTGACAAATGATACTGTATCAGTGTATGACTATATTAGCAGTGGATGAGAATTCCTGTTTTTGAACACCAGTGTGTTAGACTTTTTGATACTCTCCAATGGTAGATGAAAAATAGAGTATCAACTAAGGTTGAATACTTTTCATATATTCAGAGCCATATGTATTTACATTTCAGTAAATTCCCTGTTCATATTCTGAGCTTATTTGCCCCTTAGGTTGTTGGTCTTTGTCTTATCAGTTTCTAGAAATTCTTTATAGATTAAGGGAATAGGCTAGTCATGCTATGAAATATAATTTTTCCCAGTTTGACTTATGATTTTTACTTTGCTGATCATGATTTTTTGCCACACAGAATATTTTTATTTATACACAGTAGAATTTATCAGCATTTTTTAAATGACTTCTGGGTTTTAGGGGCGCCTGGGTGGCTCAGTCGGTTGAGCGTCTGACTTCAGCTCAGGTCACAATCTCACAGTTCGTGAGTTCGAGCCTGCGTCAGGCTCTGGGCTGATGGCTCAGAGCCTGGAGCCTGCTTCTGATTCTGTGTCTCCCTCTCTCTCTGCCCCTCCCCCATTCATGCTCTGTCTCTCTCTCTCTGTCTCAAAAATAAATAAACATTAAAAAAAAATTAAAAAAAAATAAAAAAAATAAATAAATGACTTCTGGGTTTTATTTCATATTTGGAAAGGCCTTCCCAATTTTGAGGCTATAAAATGTGCCATGTATTTTTCTAGTACTTACATGGTTTATATTTTTGCATTTAAATCTGTAGATCCATCAGAAGTTATTTTTTGTGTGAGTTATAAAACTCTGCTTATTAACCTACCTTTCTCAGGCAGATGGAGAGATGGATTTGGACTCTAGGGGAGAGAGATCTGATAAAGAGTCTTGATATCTTTTAGGGTATGGAATTCGTTTCACTCCGAGGAATTGGAATGAGCATCTGAAGTTAGCGCTCCCTCTTCCCCACAGCAGGTGGGAAAAGTAGTTTTAAACTGAATCCTTTTTCAGTATCCCATTTCATTTCCCAAAACTTTCTATTACTGCACTACCTGACATGTTACAATTTTGATCTCCTTTTTGTTCCCTTTTAAGTGGCTGTTTTCTGATGTCATGAAAAGGCACAGCTTCATTTCATTTATAAGTTCTCTAAATTATGATGTGGCATGAAATATAGTGAAGTCTAGTCATTATTTTTATGATCATTGTTTCCAAGGGCTTTCTTTTCTGATTGTGTTTGCCTGGTCCCAAAGCCATCTCATCCAGTGATCTTTTTTTTTTTTTAACTTTCTGTAACTCTGCATCCATGTATTACTTTATAAGGCAGATTGTGAGCACAGGAGGAAACACACCTTGATCATGATTTCATATTCCTGTCATTGTTCCAATATAAATGCACAAACCTTCCAAACCTTTGAAATTCAGTTCAAACTTCTCAATGGAAATAAAGAAAATTAGAAATCATTTTTCTTCATTAGGTCTTGTGGTCCTTAATATAAATACTACTGTGCTGCTTGGTCTTCAGTGGATGATATTAACTTTGAGGCACTTAGGAAAATATATTACAACATCATTTAAAAATGAAATGTCACTCTAAAGCCACAGTTTTCATGTTTCTTGTGGGTTTTTTTCTATTTATCTACATTCATTTATCAGGTGCCCTTTGTTTTGCTAGGCATTGTGCTAGGGTGGTTGGGGCTGTGGAGATGAGTAAAATATTTTATCCATCAACTAAAGGAGGCACAGATACCACAAATAATCATAATGTACTGTGCTGGGTTCTATAATAGAGGTGCTTTTTAATGTTTATTCATTTATTTTGAGAGGAGAGAGAAAGTGATCATGAGCTGGGGGGAGAAAAAGAAGGAGAGAGAGAGGATCCCAAGCAGGCTCCATGCTGTCAGTGCAGAGCCTGATGTGGGGCTCCATCTCACGAACTGTGAGATCATGACCTGAGCTGAAGTCAGACGCTTAACCGACTAAGCTACCCAGGCGCCCCATCTATAGTAGAGATGTTTATTGGGAGCATGTATTACTGATCATGGTTTTTAGTAGCAAAGGATGAAATTCACTCTAGCTGGTTTAAGCAGAAAGATAGTTTACACAGTCCCCAGGAAGTTGATAGATCTGGGTTTGAATGTTACACAACTGGAAACAAAGCAACCAGGGACAGTGTTTCCATAAGAAATGCCCAAGCACACTAAAGGGGATTGTTTTAGGGAAAACACTACTGCTTCCTTGACTTGCGTCTTCAGCACAAATGGCATTAGATATTGGACGGTAGAAACTCTGTTCCAGAACAGTCCTGTAACATGAGTTTATAATTTCCTTTAAGGTCTCCAGTACAGTTAGATGCAGTTAGCCCAGTTCATGATCTTTATGTTCCTCATGCCCCTGATTGGTCTAGAGCAGCAACTACTGAGCTTGAAATAGCTTTGCCTTCAGTATGCACTTCACTTCGGATGACTGTGGGTGATTACATTAAAAACTCTTTCATTTCATGCTATCAATGAGCAGCATCCTGTCATGTAGTGCAAGAATCAGCAAATTATGGCCTGCCACTTGTTTTGGTAAATGCAGTGTTATTGTAATACACTATATTCCCCTGCTTGCACATTGTCTATGACGGCTAAAGAGTTGAGCAGTTGCAACAGGAGTTACTTGCTGTGCAAGTTCCTTATCAGTTACTTGTTCGGAGAGATACTCTATGTGATGGGGTCCTGAGGGACTGGGACAGCAGTCAGTGCTCTGACATTCATAATGGGCCTCGTGTAGCTCCCTGAGTTATATGATGTTCTCATTAAGGTTCCTTTCAGACACTCCAGCCCTTTCAGTCTTAGCTGGAGTGCAGGCCTTTATTAAGAAGTGCAGCATTCAGTGCTGCAGGCCAGTCTTCATTGCTTCAAGCCCATTGGCTCTACTTACATAATTAATTTCTATTTTATTTTATTTTTTGGCCTTTTGCTCTGTTAGGTGCCCCTTTTAGTCCTTCAGATGATGGTGTCTCCAGCTCATAGAGGATTCTCTTGTTAGGAGTCCAGTAAACTCTCTGCCATAACATAGAGATAATTTTGGGATATGGCCAGAAACTTTTGGATGCTGACGAGTGCTTGAAAGATCTGTCTTTCCTGTAAATTAAGCCAGATTAAATCAGGATTATCCTTGTTGATATTTGCACATATGGAGTTAATAGTTGGGTGCCCAAGAATTATAGGACCACAATTCAGGTGTAACTTTGTTCTCTTCTTTGAGCCCAGGCAGTATATTTAGTATATTTAGTCCACACTGAAATCTTCTGTTAGTAACCTGGCTTTCCTGTGAAGGGATCCACATGATGGAGAAGCCCCCATGTTACTGTCCTCATCTGATTTTCTTCTTTCAAATTCACACTATGATTAATGAGCTTTTCTGTCCACTTCCTCTAACAGAGGCAGCCAGTCTACTTTTGTTTGCTTTCCAGTTTGTTGCTGTTTAAATTAATCTTCAAGCACATCATCTTTCTTTTTGTTTTCCTTATTGGGACTTTAATAAACTTCAACATAAGTATCTACAGAGGCTTCTTATCTCTGGGTTGACAGCCTCAGTCTTCTCCAAGGGAGAGGGAAGAATCCCTTTTATCTTTTGCAAGTCTGCCCTCTTTTAAAGACTGCTCTGCTTTAGGCCTGGAATTTTTTCCTGGCTAAGAATTTTCATCTGTGGACACAATAGCCTCTTTGCTGCTCTTTAATAAATAGTCTCTGTTTATTATAAATCATGGCATTGGTGCATATTAGTTTGAAGTTACCTTTAGTTCTATGGACTAATAGCCTTGTTCTTGATCTAATCTTTCATTGTACTGAAATCCACTGGATGCACAATTACCATCAACCTGCCAGGAGCAATGTGATCAGTCATGGGTGGGAAATGAGAAGAAAACTCTGGGATCCTTTCTCTGTGATTTTCTCACCAAATGTTTGGAAGGAGGGCTCTGGCTGAGGAGCTCAGAGACTTCCCAGGGCACTTCTCACAGGATCCTGCCCCCTTCTCTCTCTTCTCCATCTTGCTTTTAAAAGATCCTCCTTTTTCTCCTCTTATTTTCCCTTTCTTTACTTGGTATATATTGTCCATAGGAACTTAAAAAATAATTTTTATATGTTTTCTTTTTATAGAATATTATATTTTTAAGAAGAATGTTTTGCCAAAAACATTTGAAATGCCAACAGACTGAAAGAAAAAAATTAAAATTACCTATAGTGTTACTAATAGATTCATCAGTTCTTTTTTTTCTACAAAATACTATTTTCCCTTTTGCAAACATGAGCCCCTATTATATACACCTTAACATTAACATGAGACTATTTTTCTCATGTTCATTAGTCCTTTGTAGCATCACATTGTGATTGCATAATAATCCATCTTATACATGTACCAAAATGTATTTCGCCACTCTAATTGTAACTTTTAGGATTGTTTTCAGTTTGTCAGTCTTCAGGACACTGGTAAATCAGCAGCCTGAGTCCAGCCTTTGCACACATCCCATAATGATTTCTCCAGGAAGTGGGTTGACCTGGTCAAAGGACATGTATATATATATATGTGTGTGTGTGTGTGTGTGTGTGTGTGTGTGTCTGTGTGTATACGTGTATGTGTGTGTGTGTGTGCATATGTGTGTATGTATATATATTTTTTAATGTCTTTGTTTAAGTTTATTTATTTTGCAAGAGAGAAAAAGCATGACTTGGGGAGGGGCAGGGAGAGAGGGAGACAGAGAAAATCCCAAGCAGGCTCCGCACTGCACTGTCAGCGCAGAGCCTGATTCAGGGCTCGAACCCACGAACCATGAGATCCTGACCTGAGCCGACGTTGGACGCTTAACTGAGCCACCAGGCATCCCTGTATATATGTATTTTTAATCAAGTAAACTTTATTTTTTAAGTTTATTTATTTGAGAGAATGAGAGAGAGCAGGGAAGGGCAGAGAGAGAGGGAGAGAGAATCCAAGCAGGCTCTGCACGTTCAGCATGGAGCCCTGTGCAGGGCTTGAACTCAAGAACTGTGAGATCCTGACCTGAGCCGAAATCAAGAGTCAGAGGCTTAACGAACAGCCACCCAGGCGCCCCAGTAAACTTTCTTTTTTAGACCAGTTTTAGGTTCAAGCAAAATTGAACAGAAAGAGAGAGTTCCCATGCACCCCCTGTGCATGTAGGATTTTAAGGACTTCAGTGTGTGTTACCAAGTTGCCTTTTAAGACCCTTGTACCATTTTCTATTCTTAACTTACATTTTCCCTTTTTTTCCACAACACCATGTGTTATCATTCAAAAGAAGTCTTTGATAAGGTACATTTGAAACAATACCTACTCCAGTCATCTTTTTTTTTTTTAATTTTTATTTTGAGACAGGGATAGACAGAGCATGAACAGGGGAGGGTCAGAGAGAGGGAGACACAGAATCCGAAACGGGCTCCAGGCTCTGAGCTGTCAGCACAGAGCCCGACGTGGGGCTCGAACTCACGGAGCGCGAGATCATGACCTGAGCCGAAGTCGGCCACTCAACCGACTGAGCCACCCAGGTGCCCCTACTCCAGTCATCTTAAGACTGATTTATTTTCTTCTGAAATTCATATTTATGTTATTCATCCCATTACTATTTTTTATGGTTGGTGGTGGCAGAGTGCCACCAATCTTCCTTCCTTTGCCAATTTAACAGAAATTAGAAAAGTAATACCTTTTATTTATTGATAATTATTATTATTATTATTATTTGATGTTTGTTTATTTTTGAGAGAGATAGAGTGCAGTCAGGCACGGGAGGGGCAGAGAGAAGGGGACAGAGGATCCAAAGCAGGCTCTGTGCTGATAGCAGTGAGCCCCGTATGCAGCTTGAACTCACAAACCGCAAGATCATGACCTGGAGCAAAGTCAGATGTCCAACCAACTGAGCCACCCATATGCCCCATATTATTATTTTTTTTGAGAGAGAGAGAGGGAGAGAGAGAATATGAGCAGGGGAGAGGGGCAGAGAGTGAGAAAGAGAATCTTAGAATCTTAAGCAGGCTCCACACTCAGCATGGAGCCCAATGCAGGGCTGGATCCTACAACCCTGGGATCATGACCTGAGCCAAAATCAAGAGTCAGACACTCAACAGACTGAGCCACCCAGGTGCCCCCGAAAAGTAATAATTGTACACAAAAATAAGCACGTAGACCAGAAAGATACAAAGAAAAAAAAGTCTCCCTCCTCACCCAGGCTTTCTCCTGAAAGTTACTTGGCTTTTACTTTAATGGTTTTTAGCAATTGTGGTTACTTCCAAAATTGTAAATAAGATCTATACACACACATAGCTATTTTTTCTTCTTTATTTGTGTTTTTAGAGTGTTAACTTTGACACGTAGCTCCGTATTCCTAAATGACAGATGTCTTAAAAAGTTCTGGTGCTTATCTCCTCTCACTTGACTTGTGCTTCTTATTTGACCTCAGAAAACTTCCCATGCTGGCTTGCTTTTAATTCAGGCATGTATTTGCATATTTGCTAGAGTGGTGGCACCAATCATTTGAGGTGTTTGGGGAGGCAAGTTATTTATTAAATATATTGAATCCATTAATTATATCTAATAATTATTTAGTATATGTAATCCACGTTAGTTAAAATGGCAGTCTTAATCCACTCACTTTGTATCTCTTGACTCTCCTCTGTAAAAGATGAAGAGATCAGCACCCAGCACTACACTTTACCTTCTGTTCTTCCTTCTTCATTCTACATTCAGATGAGATGCTATTATTTTCTTCGTTTTACAGATGAGATAGCAGAATTAAGAGAGGTTAAGGGATTTGCCTGAAGTCACATAGCTCATAAATGGGAGAGGGAGCCAGGATTTTTTCTCAGGTGCATCTGCTTATACTGGTGCCTCGTTAACATAGCCTCTCCGCTCTGTCCCTCAAGGCTGTTATGACCTCCACTCCCCATCCTGTTTCTGTTGCTGCTATTGTTTTTTTTTCCCCTGTGAGTTTAGGGAAAGGTAGGTAGATCTGTATTTTGACTTTGGCTGAAAGACTTACAAGCTGTAAATTACCAAATCACTGTGCCCTTGAATATAAGCACTTACAAGATGTTTTGCAGAAGAAATTAGACAATCTACTTGAAAGTTCCTGTGCAATGCAAACATCAGACATGATTAATTTCAGAGCTCAGTAAATATTTGTTGATGTAACAATGCAAACCAGCAATGTAGATTGTGGACTTCTGTTAGCATAGATGAGTCCTTTGGAACAATCATTTAGTTTGTTAATTCCTTTTTCTTGAAGTGGCATTTAAAAATCCATGGTTACTTACTGTTTATTAAAGAAAAGAGCTCTGTTCTTTTGGAGATGTTTTTATGCAGACACAAAGGGAAATCAAAGTCCACAGAAAAGCAGGCTATTTAAAGTGGCTCCAATGTTTTGGCCTCTTGTTGCTTTCCTCCACTTGTGCTTCATATTCTCATCACTCATTTCCACCTGTTGTTCCATTTGTAGTTAGTTAGACCTGGGGCCAAAAAGGAAGTTGAGGGTCGAGGTTACTCTGAAGCACCGCCTGACTTATCCCACCCTATTGTAGTGGTCTGTTTTCTTTCCTTCCCTCAGTTGACAATAACTCAGTGAGTACAGGGATCACGTTGCATTTGTTTATGCCTTCAGCATTTGGTGTATTAGGTCTCCAACAAATGTTTATAAATGAATGAATGCCAGCAGTGTTTTTCTGACTTCTGCATAAACTGCAAGGTGGCTTGTGATACCCATTGTCGGCGACAAACTACATCTGGTGCAGTTTCCCTACAGTGGAGTCCCCGAGATGGCCTTGGACAGGTTCCACGGACCTCTTGAAATTATATACATCCAAAGGTAATGCGTTTTCCAAAGAGCAGCATCTTACTTTTCATCACATTCTCAAAGGAATATGTGACCTAAAATGAGTTGGCAACCACACAAATTGTGAAAAGCTTTTCAGTGGTGTGGAAGAGCCATTAATTTATTTTTGTGCCCACACGCATATCAGTTTGTTGCTTGACCCTCTTGATAAATAAACTATATGTAAGTAACCCTGATGTGTTAGCACTTAAAGATCTAGATAAGATCAGCTTGATTCCTTGTTACTTGCCCGGTAAAAGTCCAAAGTTTCCCCAGGAATCTGCAGATTCCTTGGGGGTGAAGGTGTGGCTTCTGTTCTCTGGGTCATCTCTGCCTCCTCTTTCTCTGTTTTCTCAACCTGTCCGTTTCAGAATTGAAAGTCAATCCCTTCCTGGTTTCTGTCAGGAACACAGAATACACTCACAAAAAGCATTTGTAAGTGTTGTTACCAGCTTTGCTGGTGATTTGGGAGCCCCAGAAAGGGGTCGCATGGCAGAAAATCCAGACCTCTGGCTTCTTCCTGGCTCCCTGTTCCTTCCCTTTCTTTTATTCATCACAGATTTCCCCTTGGAATTCAGTTCTTCTTTATTGTGTAGAGCTACTTGGCAACCTTCAGCTTTTATTTCTGTTATTTTTGCATGGCTGAACTCAAAAAGGTGACCAGGAGCCAAAAGGGCCTCCCATTTGACAGCCTTTCTCTTTGGAAGGCAGATGTGGCTGTAACGATTTTTTTTTCTTGTTGTATATATATTTTAACATCTTTTCAACTTCCTTGAATCCATCTTACTAAATTCTGTAGGTCTGTGTTCTTATGAAGAATGTCCCTGACTTCACTGCAAACGTAGGCCTTTATAAATGGGGTAGGACCTATAAGCATGCCGAAAATCTTGTTCTTACATAGAAACGAAAGAGGACGAACATTTTTATCTTGAGATCTGCAAAACTAGTTTCCCTCACTGTGCCGTAAACTGAGATTCCTTCTCCAAGTTTCTTTAACTTTTTATTAATCTTCTTTTTTTAAAAAGGTAGTAATATATTTATTTTTGATGACTATGACATCAGTATGAATTTTTCAAAAATTAGAACAGTGTGGAAGTACACAATTAATGAAACCCCTCCCCCACCATAATCCTGTCCAGAGATGGCCTCTGGTAACATTTTGGTACATATCCTTGTAGAGATTTAAATGCATATAGCAACAATAAAACACTGACTATGAGCCGGGTACAGTGCTTTGTCTCATTAAATCTTCAGTGTCTCTGAGATGGGGCCCCCCATTTACCAAACAGTAAACTGGAGGCTTATAGCTAACTGATGACTTTCCTAAACATATTTCCAATATTTGCTTCTGTAAACAGTCTACAGTAAATGAAGACGTAACTAGCTGTTGCTTTTGTCTGTTTATGTCCACATGATAAATTTCCAGAACTGTAATTGCTTAGTCAAAAAGGGTGCACATTGAAACTTTTGGTGCATTTTGAGAGCGGTGGTGAAGAGCATGGGCTTCGTGGTCATACATACCAGTGTTCATATCTTCACTGCCACTTGCTGGCCACTCGCTAGACTTAAGCTGTGCCTCAGTTTGCTCATCTGTAAAATGGGGTAATTCCAGAAACCTCACATGGCTTGTGAGGATTAAATGAGATGATGCATGTAACATCCCTGGCTAGTATTCAACACATAGGAAGAGCAGTGCATTAGACACACTGGGTCATTGCTCATATAAAGCCAACATTTCAGTGTGGAAGGTGGGGAGTCGCAGTGAAGACGAACAGTACACAAATTAATGAGCAAGAAAAATAGCATGCCATGCAGACATTTAAAAGTAAGTGATGTGATAGGTAGATGGGTGGTTACCTTAGGTTGAATGGTTGGGGAAGTCCTCAAGAGGTGACATTTTAGCTAAAGTCTGAATAATGAGGATATTCTTTAAATTCCTAGAAGTAGAATTGTGGTATCAAAATTACATGCATTAAAGCCTTTTGTTAATATATTGACCAAATATTACCAGCTGACCAACAAAAAAATTTTTTAATAATTTACATTCCCTCTGCATATAAACATGTTTCTTTCCTTCACCTTTACCAGCACTTTTCTTTTGATTTTAAAAAGTGGGGTTAATATAAAGATTATCTTGGAGACCTTCCTGTTTGTCTTCTAATGTGCTTCATTAGCAGGGGTCAAAAATAAGAAAACAAGTTAGTCCCTTGGAGGGATCCCTTACTTGTCCAACATCACCCCTACTATAAACCTTTCTGCTCACTCACTCTGCCCTTTTTCTCTATGCCAGTTCCTGCACGCATTGTGTGACAGGACTGGAAGCCACCAGCACGTTAACCAGCATACATGTCAACAACCACGTTTCCCCTTGGGAATCAGGCAGTGCCTGGCTCAGGGGAGGTGCTGATCAAGCATTGCCTTTGCTATAAAAACAAGGCAGCTTTTAGAGGTGGGGCTGGTCTTTCCAAACAAATGTGTTGGCAAGGGTATAATAACCTGTGCGTTACAACTGCGCAGAAGGCTCTGCACATCTTTCTGTTCCAGTCACACCCCTCTCCGTGTGGCATGCGCTGGGGGCAGGGGTCTTGTGAGCAGTCACTGCCACTGCGGCTGCCCCAGAAGCGGTGCGTAGTGTCTCTTTGGTTTGTTTGGAATGTGTGTATGATTACATATTGTTTGTGGATCTGTTCTGTAAAACCTTTTATCATCCTAAAACTGTGTCATAAGAAACATTCTCTTTGCAGGTCTTGAGTGGGGCTCAACATCATTACAGTGATATAGTACATGTTCAGTTACAGAGCTTATTCAGATACTGTTTTAATTTCAGTCGTATTTTTTATAGAATACACATGTATTAGACTTTAATCTCTGATTCAAGCCTTAAAGAAAATGACATTATGTAGTTTAAGCTCACAGGCAAACGGACTGCAAGTTACGTGTTCTTAAAATGTGATTTCTTTTTATGATCTTGATCTTTTTAAACTCAGCAACCTAAATAAAACATCCTGAGGGCAAAATGTGTGAGCGAAGGGGTCCGGGGGTGGCGTAGGGAGGGAATGTGTTTGATGAAATTGTCCAGGAGCAAAGCACCACTCACTTGAAGCCCAGAGATTTGTCATCCAAATATGTGCAGATTGCTGGTACTATAAATAGTTTGAACTCGAGTAAACAGCTTCTTCCCCCTAGCTACTGCTTGGCCATTGTTCAGATGCCAGAACAGCCAGGGAATAGCATCTCAAACCAAGCTCATGGCACTTGTGCCCAACTCTTAGTCTGCTTCTTTGCCAGGTAGAGCCAGCAGCCACCCAGGGTTTGAGATGACCAGAAGGCAGACATTCAGGCCCTTTAGTTGCCCACTTTTGACTTCCACCCTGACCCAGCCTATCGTTACAGCTTTATAAACTTGCCTCTGCTCTAGAGTAGCAACAAGCTAAGGCTCCTGGCAACTATAAAAAGCCCTGGAACCACATGGCCGATGAGTACATGTAGGAGACACAGACATTTTCTTTTTCAGGGCTGAAGCATGCATGGCTCATTCCTTTCTTTTGGAGCCAAGGAGAGTGGCACTGGCTGTCAGAACCGCTGCAGGCTGCCCATGCCAGCAGCTGACGTGCCATGTGCCAGGAAGACAGGCTGTTGACATTTTAAGAACCCCTTTGAGGACTCAAGTAAAATGCTGACATTAGAGCAACCGAGGACATTCCATGGTTTATTACTATATTTCCTTTGGAAAAAATAAGTCTCTTTTTAAAATTCCTGCTTCAGCTGCATTCATTTACTCTGACTCTATGTCAGATGCCTCTGAGGAGGTTATGAATAACAACATTTTGTTGTTGAGGGGAACAGATGATAGGAATGATAGAAAAGTAGTGAATCGGGATCAGGGAACCTGGATTCTGGGGCAAGTTACCTAACTTTTCTTAGCTTTAATTCTTTCATCTGTCAAGTATAGGTAATTCTGTCTCTCCTGCTTCATGGGTTGGATGACAAAATGGATGTAATAATACTTTCTGGACTATATCAAACTAGTGGACCGTAAAGGAGAGGTAGGTTAGTTAGAAAGAGTCTCGCAGGCCTGGCCTTCTACTTTGTAACCTCAAGCAAATGGCTAAGGTCTCTCAACCTTAATCTTATCATTTGTAAAATGGGAATATTGATATCTGCTTTGCAAGAGTGTTATAAAGATTAGAAATAACCTATATTTCTAGAAATATTTCTAGAAATAACCTATAAAATAACCATTTGCACTGACAAATGGTAGATAATTATTAAACTGCAGTAATAATTATCATTATATTTAATGTGGAGGCATTCACTCTGGTTATTCAGGATTCTTTGCCTAGAGAAACAGGCTCAGTTTGTAGATGTTGAGATTAGCAAAAGGCCCAGCTAAAAGCTGATGGCAGTAACTGATAAAAAAATAGATAACATTTTTAAAAAGTCAATACACAAACATAATTTTTAAAAAAAATCTGCAGGTCTGGAAGGATACCCGTTTCCTGCTTGCCCCTCCCCCGAGGCAACATCTCCTGCCTTTAGCTCTTCCAGTGGTTCCCTCTGTTTCTCTAAGTAACATTACACTACCTCCACTATTTTTTTTTTAATTTTTAATGTGTATTTATTTTTGAGACAGAGAGAGAGGGGGATAGAGGATCCAAAAAGTGGTTCTGAGCTGTCAGCACAGAGCCCAGTGCAGGGCTCGAACCCACGAGTGGCGAGATCATGACCTGAGCTGAAGTCGGACACTTAACTGACTGAGCCACCCAGGTGCCCCTCCACTTCTTTTTTAAAACTAATTTTTGTTTTTGTCAAAATGGCATATGCACATAGATTCTTTTTAAGATCAATATCATTACTTGTTACTGAAACAACAAATAATGTTTCATTAAACAAATAATGTTTCAATAAATTGTTACTGAAAATGGCTGTCTTCTGCCCCCACCCCTCTATCCCCTGCCTCCTGCCCTGCTTCCAAGAGCATCCATTTTGGATCCCATTAGTTGTTTGTTCTAGTCTTACTTCCATGTATCCAAATAATATGCTTATACAGCTGCCTCTCTGTGTAAACATTCTCTTATTGTGGAAATTTTCAAACATATTCAATACTAGAATAATATAATGAGTGGTCATGTACCAGCCATTATCCAGCTTCAAGAATCATGACCCATCTTGTTTCATCTGTGCCTATAGCCACTTTTCCCCTTGCCACTGGATAATTTTGGAATAAATTTTAGGCATCATGTCATTTCATCAGTAGCAATTTCAGCATGCATCTCTAAGAAAACAAGGATTGCTTTGTTAAAAATGTAACTATGCTACCCTTATCACATATAAAATAATTAATAATCCCTTATTACTAGCAAAGATCTCTGATTAACTCCTAACTATTTTTTTTTATTCAAATCAGATGCAAGCAAGGACCACACACTACCATACAACTTTTTCTTTGTTCATCAGTTTTATTTTATTTATTTAGTTTTTCTTTGTTCATCAACTTAGGTGTTACCTATTGACCTCCTCCAATGGCACATTAGGCTTTAGCTTTTTTTATAAGCACCGCAGCCCCCCTCACGCTTCTCCTTTACCTTTTTCACCCAGTATCACTGGTTTTGGGTTAAGTCAGTATCCAGTGTTTTGTAGCATTATGGCGTCGTAAATATTTACTGCTGAGCCAGTAATGTTCTGGTTATTTTTCCTTTCTGTATGGCTTTTCCTGGATGTAATAACAGCTGCGTCTTTACTATGCTCAGTTCTCTTTGTTTCTTACTGCAAAGTCTTCCCATACTCTTCCGTGGACTCTCAGTACGATTTTCAGCACACCTGTCGGGGAGTCCCCAGTCAGACTGGCGCTCTCTAGGCCTGCGGGTCAGCTGAAGTCCTGAGCTACCCTCAGCCTCATCCTGGGCGTTCCTTCCACCTCTCTTGTTAGATCCCTGCTTTCAACTCCTACCTTACAGCTTAAACCCTCCTTTAGGGGAAGGATATTCTCCAGGAGTTGAGTGAGAAAACAGTACACGAGAGAAACTGTTCTGAGTCCTTCCATGTATCAAAATCATCTGCATTTTGCCTCGCTGAGGATAAATTCTAGGTTCCAAATCATTTTCTTTTAGAACTTTTCCCTTTGAAAGCGTTGCTCCGTTGTCTTCCGGCAGCCAGTATTGCTCGGAAGAAGTCTGATGCCATTCTGATTCTTTTCTTTTGAAACAGTCTCCCTAGAAACGTGGAGGATTTTTTTCCTTTTGGATTCTGCAAGGTTAGGAGAATGCATATAGGCATGGGAGACTCTCCTCCTTTTTAAGGATGCAGCCTTCCTTTCAGCCCTGGGAACGTTTCCTCATGATTTCTTAGATGATTTCCTATTGTACCTTTCTTTGTATTCTTTCTCTGGAATTCCTATTTAGTCTAATGTTGAACTTCCTGGATTGTTGTTCTAGATCAAAATCCTTTTTTATCCTGTAAACTTTTCCCCCCTATACTGTATTTTGAAAGATTTCCTTTTCATGTTTTCCAGGTTTTCTACTGAATCGTTAATTTCAATATTCATATTATTAATTTCTAAGAGTTCAGTGTTGTCAGCTTATTTTATGGACATAGATAGTATCTTCAGAATCTCTCTGAAGACATAAGAAAATTTTTTGAAAGGTTTTCACTTGTCTGAATTTCTTTCCCATAAAACAGTCCATTTTCTCTATATTTTAGTTTCTGTCCTGCTGTTGGTTTTCCTCAAATGCCCTGTGATGCCTTTTTTTTTTCTTTTTTTCCTTTTTTTTGCCAATTGTAAGCAATAATAAAAGCCTCCTTTTAGGAGTTAGGCCTTCGTTTCCTCTGGAACTGGTTGTCTGTTTGCCACATGGACCTCACCCCTGCCTGGGAAGCTGCCAGAAGTTCGGTCTACCACACTAAAGGGTACACTTTGCTTTAGGGCACCTGACCAGCAGTTAGACTGAGGGGCCCTCAAAGGTCAGGATAAGGACGCCCGATCTCCTATGAGACAGGAGGTATCCTGTGAACCTACCTATTTTTTTAAGTGCATGCTATCTGGGATCAGGCTTCCCTTCTCTTGCCATCCCTCCATCGGGCACACTGGCTGCATCACCAGCAGTCTAAGGGGGCCCAGGAGGTGGACCCTCAGAACATCAAACCCTATAAAGAATACAGCCAGGTATATTCCAAAATCAAAAAAAAAAAAAAAATCAAACATTTCTTTGTCATCTTTTGTGGGACTGACTCCTCTCTGCCCCCAAATGACTTAAGTGTCTGATTTTATTTTATTTTTTATTTTTAAGTTTACTTATTTATTTTGTGAGAGAGAGAGAGAGAGAGAGAGAGAGAGCGCATGAGTGTGCACAGGGGAAGGGCAGAGAGAGAGAATCCCAAGCAGGCTCTGCTCTATCAGCACCCAGAGCCCAACATGGGGCTTGAACTCGCGAACCTTGAGATCATGCACTGAGCCGAAATCAAGAGTCGGACACTTAATTGACTTAGCCACCCGGGTGCCCTTAAGTGTCTGATTTTAAAACATTATTTGAGGGGCGCCTGGGTGGCGCAGTCGGTTAAGCGTCCGACTTCAGCCAGGTCATGATCTCGCGGTCCGTGAGTTCGAGCCCCGCGTCGGGCTCTGGGTTGATGGCTCAGAGCCTGGAGCCTGTTTCCGATTCTGTGACTCCCTCTCTCTCTGCCCCTCCCCCGTTCATGCTCTGTCTCTCTCTGTCCCAAAAATAAAAATGAACGTTGAAAAAAAAAATTAAAAAAAAAAAAAAAACAAAAAACAAAAAAAACATTATTTGAGTGTAGGTATGGTTCTTTTTGGGTCCATATGCCAGGAGGTTAACTGGTTATTTCTGTGTGGTAGGAAGATGGATGATTTTCCTCCCTTTTTTCCTGCTCTTCTATATTTCCTCTTTTTTACAGTAAGCAATTATAATTGGAAAGAAAAACAAATCTATTTTTTATAATTGTCTCAGTCAATATGCTTCTTAATAATGTCTAGAGAAAATGGGGACCTTCTAGCTGTGTGCCATAGTGAATAAGAGAGTTTGAAATGGCATGACAACTGAAACCTGCCTTTTTAAAAAAAAATTTTTTTTACATTTATTTATTTTTGAGAGGCAGAGAGAGACAGAGTGTGAGTGGGGGAGGGGCAGAGAGAGAAGGAGACACAGAATCCAAAGCATGCTGCAGGCTCTGAGCAAGCTGTCAGCACATAGCCCGATGTGGGGCTCGAACCCACAAACCATGAGATCATGACCTGAGCCAAAGTCAGACGTTTAACCTACTCAGCCACTCAGGTGCCCGTGAAACCTGCCTTTGATAGGGTGAAAGCTAATTGCATTTTGCAGCAGCTGTTTGGACTAGGTCAGTAGCCATGGCCAGAACTTATTCATCATATGTTCCTTTCAACAGATGTCAGTCAGTTACCAGTTCAACAAATTACCTATTGTTCTGTGTCTAGAATTTCCTCATGTGTCAAATGGAAATAATAATACCTACTTCATAGGACCTCACAGGGATTAAATGAGATAATTTATATAGAGCAATTGGAATATTACCTGGTGTATGGTAAACGTCCATTGTAAGTTTTTATGATTTATAGATTTTCTTATTTTAACAAGTATCTCATCATATGTACAAAATGCTCATAAATTAAACACAGATCTTTTCCATAAGGAACTCAGATTCTAGCAACATAAGATCTGCCCAAGAATAAATATGCCTCAGAGAGGAGAAAAGCATAAGTTTTGTAAGAGAAAAACAGATAAAGTACTAAGGAAATTCACAGGGAGAGACCCCTTCCAGACTGGGGGGTGAAGGGTGGGAATTAAGGGCAGCTTTGTGCAAAGGGGCTGCCTGAGCCCTTCAGAACAGCTCTGCGCTCAGAAGCAGCCAGCGTTTCCTCAGGTGGAGCCAATACCGCGGGCCATGTAGAGTTGGGAGCTTTCCTGCAGGGAAACCCTATCAGAGTCAGTAGAGTGAGGGACTTCAGAATACAGGCCTGGCCCCAGGCAGCCCTGGCGAGGAGCCCAGGCTCCTGCCCGTATTCCAGTGAACCTGGCACAGGCTGGTCAGCCTCTGCAGCATCGGTCTCCACAGCTGTAAGATGAGAGGATACCAAATACCTCCTGCCCCTGATAATTGTCAGGGTAACATAAGGTGGTGTCTGTAGAGCGCTAGGCACAGAGCATGGCCCCAGTCCACACGGTAAATCCGCCGTTGTCAGAAGACAGAATGAGCGTGATGGTGTTGTCCTGTTTTCTCTTCATGGACTCTGTCACAGATGTACAAGTATTCAGTCTGCCAGGCAAGTGTTATAAAATGTATGTGGTCGATGGGGCGCCTGGGTGGCTTAGTCGGTTAAGCGTCCAACTTCGGCTCAGGTCATGATCTCATGGTTCGTGAGAGTTCAAGCCCCGCGTTGGGCTCTGTGCTGACAGCTCAGAGCCTGGAGCCTGCTTCAGATTCTGTGTCTCCCTCTCTCTCCGCCCTCCCACACTTGTGCTCTCTCAAAAATTTTAAAAAATAATTAAAAAAAGTAAAATGTATGTGGTCGAAGAAAACAATATCTTTGTTTTTATGAACACGCTCCTTACTATTATTCTTGTTCAAATAACAAAACATGATTCAAAGAATTGGGAGTGATTTCAGTAAACTGATCTGTCCAGGGCCCAGCTCATTTTCTGATGCCCCCTTGGGCTTCTGGAATAAAGGCCTGGCCAGACAATAGTCCCAGTCTCCACCTCCAGTCCCTCCAAGCTGAGTGTTCCTGCTGAGAACACAGCTCTAGGTGGGCTTTTGTTCCTTATTCATCCTGAGAATGAATTCTAGAGAATTCTAGAGAAATAATGGGTCCTCTGGCTTCCCAACATCCTTGACTTTATTCATTCACCGTTACATCATCTTCAGAGTAGAGGATGGTGACACTGAATCAGAATTAGAAAATAATGCCTTTACTTTAGGATGTCGCAGCTTATTTTTGCAAGTTTTTTTTCCAAGTATTTTTGAACATGTGGTATGTGCCAGGCACTTAATCCACACAATAACCTTGTAGGGTAAGTGTTATTATTCTCACTTTACACAGAAGTTGACTTTCCCAAGGTTATACATTGCTGGACCATCCAAGGACAGGAAGGAAAAACCCAGATCTCTCTGAGATGGTAACTACTGTTCTCCATGAGCTAAGAGGCTGGAGTGCTTTTCCTTCTGTAGCCCCACACCAGCTTTGGGAAGGCCTTAGATTGGCACACTCCCTCCTGACATATAGTCTGTTTGCTTAGTCTTTCCTGATTACAGCATCAAAGATTTCTGAGAACTAATTAAAATTTTTGTTAAGTCACAAACTCCCACAGCCTTACCCCCACCTATAAATAGCTTCTTTCCTAAAAGAGCTCCAATCCCATCTTGCCATCCAAGTAAGTTTAAGACAGATCAGATCTGCCTTTTGTGGGGAAAGGCGGTGGAAGCCCAGACTCCTTCAGGTCACGAGGTATTTTGGTAGCAAAGCAAGTAAGTAGTACCGCCTCTTACCTAATGAATGGCCTGTCGTGTTTCCGTTAGGCAGTAGATGGACTACCTCCCCCTCCCCTGGCCTGGCTGAAAATCCTCCCTCCCACCCCTTCCCTATTTGTTTTAATAAGTTAGCTCATTTTTCTAAGTAGAGATGATCCCATTTAGAAACAAGGGCCATGTTCAGAGAAGTAGCCTTGGCATGTGTATGGCATGCATGCTGGCCTAAGTAGGAGTTAAAAGACTCAGTTTCCAAATCTCACCCTTTAATCTTGAGCTGTATGACCGTGAGCATGTCACTTCTCTTTGTTTCATTTTTCCTACCCAGGAAAAGCAGACTAAGAATTTAGCCCCCGGGTACTAATTCTCCTAAAATGAGAATCAGGCGAGATTACGTACGACAACAAAGCTGCCGTCTATCAGCTCGTAGTATGTGCAGATGCTTTCATTTCCCTTGCACGTGTTCTTTCTCACTGCCCTAACAGGCAGGCCCTAGTGTCCCATTTTATAGTTTAAAAAAAAAAAGTTCAGAGCAGTTAAGTCACACAGGACTCAGATCCACATCTCTGGCTCCCACACTGATGCCCATAAGCAATATACATGTCACGCTGCTTCCCCTTGTACCCAGAAGTACAGGGCTTTCGTGTGTCTTCCCCTTCAAGAGCTCTGCAAATGCAAGAGATTGCTACTCTTTCTCCTAACCCCTGCTGGTCCACGTTAATCCCTAAGGACAGTTCTCATACTTCTTTATCTTATCCAGTAGTTTATGCTGCCTCTTCCCATGTCCCCCAGGCCTTGTTCAGTGAATTCTTTGGTGTTTTCTCCCAGAGAAACAGTTCAGCTGCACCACAAAGGAGGCTAAAGGAGCCAGGCTGAGCCTGGCATCTCGGGCATCAGCCTCTGACCTGTCAAGGCTTCTCCCCTCCCTTAAGCATGTCATCAGCCGGCTTGCAGTAAAATTCTTTATGTTGAGATTGTTGATAAGCTCCTCAGTCACTGACCTTCAAAAGTAGGAGGCCCCAAAGCCATCTTCATTGATGGGGAAACTGAGGTGCAGGAAGAGAGGTGACTTGAGGCCATTCAGTTAGGAGTGTGATTGAGACCAGAAGCCAGTTCTCCAGGCAACAGACCAGTGCGCCTTCCGAACCTCACACTTGGGCACATGTCCTCTCCCCTAAGTGAGGGCCAAACATGCACTGTGCCCAGCATGCACCCAGAAAACTTGGGAGGAGAAATTAAACAACTGAGAAAATTGAGCAGGAGGAAATGGGGGTGGGGTCGAGTGGGGATCTCCACCCTAGGAAGCATATTACACACCAAAGTGAATGAAAACACAGCAAAGCAAACCAGATCACCTTCGGTCATCAGTGACTATGAGGCAAAGGGACTTAGGCCAGGATCCCTGGCCCAGTGACTGGATAGGAAGCCTTTTGTCACTAAGGCTGCACTGTTTAAAATTGAAGGAAGGATGTTAGGCAAGTGTGACGGCCTGGGATGCAGTTACAGCCCCCGCCCCCCCCCCCCCCCCTCCGGCTCATTGTCCAGAGGAAATGGATCTCCCCCGTGGACAGAGAGGTGGAAACCAAGCAAGGCAGCTGAGTGGTTGACATCATCAGGCTGAGCATTGGGTTACAACAAATGGGGACTTACTTGGCCAGAGACGTGGGAAACACCCACTAAAACCCTCGAAGTGCATTTCATTTAGAGACTCTGAAAGAGGGAGGGAGAGAGAGAGAGAGCAAGAAAGAATCCAGACTGCTCTGCCGGCCTGGTCTGCTAATCTTGCTAACCCTCAGAAGGGAAGCATTTTGAATCCTGGTTTCTTAAATCCTCCCCTCACTTGTGACTGAAGAGCCCTGGACTTTGGAGAAACTCTTCGCTCTTGTGAGTAGAACTTTATTCTCCGCTGCTCCCACCCCAAGGGAAAGCAGAGCTTGGAGGCAGAGCCCTCTGGAGAGCTCTGCTGGCTTTATAGCCTGTTGGCCACAAAGTGTCTATTTTTATATTATGATATATTATTGCTCTGAAAATTATGACTTTGTCTGAAACTGCCTGAGGCTAGAGTCTGAACTCAAGCTTCACAGATGGGCTCCATTCAAACGCTGTTTGACTTTTTTACCCCAAGAAGGCTGACAGATTGGCCACAGCTTTAAAAGCAGCTGCTTGCCCTAAAGATAGGTAAAGAAATAAGTGTTCCCTTAGGCATCGGTGTTTGTAAAAACCTTTCGTTTTTTTTCTCTGATTAAGAAGGTGGTACAACCAAATTTACACATTCCAGGGACACAGGTCCCTGCAAGTGAAAATTCCCCGTAGTCCTTTCCTCACAAATATAAGATTGGTATCGTAAATGTAAGCTAGATGATTAGGTTTCATGAAGTTAGCTTATCACATACACCTAATGCCGCAGTAGCTTCATAGACTCCAGGATGGAAAGAAGCGTCGGAAAACTTTAGCTTCGTGGTATTTTTATTGCTTCCTTTTTAAAATTTGCTGTTGATGACTAGAAAATAAACAGAACAAGTGTAAGTAAGCACTTGGGCATTTTATTTGTTGGGGTTTGTTTTTAGGATTTTAAACCGGGTGAGGGGCGCCGAGGTGGCTCAGTCAATTAAGCGTCCGACTTCAGGTCAGGTCATGAGCTCGCGGTTCACAAGTTCGAGCCCCTCATCGGGTTCTATGCTGACAGCTCAGAGCCTGGAGCCTGCTCCTGATTCTGTGTCTCCCTCTCTGCCCCTCCCCCGCTTGCTCTCTCTCTGTCTCTCTCTCTCTCTCTGTCTCTCTCTCTCAAATAAATAAACATTAAAAAACAAAAACAGGGGCGCCTGGGTGGCGCAGTCGGTTAAGCGTCCGACTTCAGCCAGGTCACGATCTCGCGGTCCGTGAGTTCGAGCCCCGCGTCAGGCTCTGGGCTGATGGCTCAGAGCCTGGAGCCTGTTTCCGATTCTGTGTCTCCCTCTCTCTCTGCCCCTCCCCCGTTCATGCTCTGTCTCTCTCTGTCCCAGAAATAAATAAACGTTGAAAAAAAAAATTAAAAAAAAAAAACAAAAAAAAAACAAAAACAAAAAACGGGTGAGCCACTCTGTACAGAGGGGAAGGGAGGAGGCTCACCAGCGGGCGCCGGAGCTGAGGCTTCTGCGCTGGTTTGAGGTACGTGGCTTGGAGCCGCTGCGAGCAACCCACCTCCCCTGCCAGCAGGTAGAAGCAGTTGGGAAAGTTAAAGGGGAAAGACTTCGGCTTTAAGAAACAAAGGGCCACCCAGTGAAACTTTGTGGCCCTGAGCAAGCGTTCTACACTTTCTGGACCCCAGTTTCCTCTTTTGTTCCTAAATAAAGGGACAAAACTAGATGGTCGCTATATTTCAGAATTCAGCTTGACGTGAACCATCCATATCTTTCTTGCTTTTGAGGAGAATCCTTAGGGCTTGAGGAGCAAAGTGCCTGTGGTTTTCAGTATCCCAGAGTGGCTAAAAACGGGCACCTGTGAGGACAATTAAAAGAGGACATAACACAGTAAACAGTAAGTTACTTCTGAGTTTTTATAGTTTTGTAAGGTGTGATGAAGAAAGTCTCAGTGTGGTGTACGTGTGGGCACACACACAATAGGGAGGGAGGAGAAACAAGAATTAACACTAACGAGTGTCTCATAAGTGCTCAACCCCATGTTATGCTCACCCTTTTGCAAAACCCGAGGTGGTCAGTGTCATTACTCCCCGATCTCCATTGTATGTTCCATATTATCCTGAACTCCTTCCTCGTGTTCACCTGAACTGTGCTCCCAATTACTGGCATAACTTCCATTCACCGTGTCTCCTCTGGACCATGTGCCCTCTCTCGTGAGTCTGTCTCGGACGTTACCATAACCCCATTACCAGGTAGAAAGCCTGGCACACAGTTCCAGAGGAAACACAGCATACTCGATTTTAATGTAGAGACCACCATCCTAGTCCCTGGCTTGGCACAGGAGAGGGAGAAAAGGAAGGAAAAATCTCTCTGCTGCCCTTCTACCTTCATCTTACCGAGACGCGGCCTCTCCTGCTGCGGGAAAGGATGGCCAGAGCCAAAGCACAAAGAAAAGCAGAAGATGTCAAATCTTGAATTTTGAGTTTCTAGGGTCCCAGGTATTGTCAATTTAAGGGATTTTTATCTTTAAGCCTATTAGAGACTCTAACCCTCAAGAAGATGCAGTATTTAAAAACTGCTTGGGGTGCCTGCGTGGCTCAGTCTGTTGGGCATCTGACTCTTGATTTCAGCTCAGATCGTGATTCCAGGGTCTTGCGATCAAGCCCTGCATGGGGCTCACGCTGAGCATGGATGGAGCCTGCTTAAGATTCTCTGTCCCTCTGCCTCCCTTCCCTACTCACGTGCTCTCTCTCTCTCAAAAACAAACAAACAGTCACTTGAATTAAGACCATGGTTACAGGAGAGTTCTCAAAGCCCCTTGGAGTATCTGAGAGTTTCAGTCTCCTCCAGCAGCTCAACCCTTGAAAGTGCACCGTTGCTGCCATGGAACCACCATGGCCGTGGGCAGTGGGCCTCTGTCTCTACCCAGCTCCCCAAGATCTCCAGACTTTGGCTGATTTAAAAACTGGTCCTTCCTCCTAAGATGGTGGTGAGGAGGTGATATTTCTGGAAGGAAAGTACCTGGTTTAGGTTTTTATTTTTGTTTGAATTTTAATGCCTTTAGCAGGTGTGCTCCCCAGTTGCTTACCATCTGTGTTATTTGCTTGCCTGTCACCATCTCTAATCTCCTGCCTGCCCCTTGTCCCCTGTGGGCATTTGTATTTTCGACCTCTGGGCTGGTTGGTATTTGCAGTCCTTGTCACTTCAGACTGTCTAGGGTTCAGTGAGAAGTTGGGGAGGGGAGCAGGTACTCCCCACCTCCTAGTGGAGACATCTTAGATTACCTCATAGAGCCTGCTTCTCTTCTGTGAAGTGGGGGGGATCACAGTTATACCTACCTCCAGGGATACCATGGGGATGAAACAGGATAAAGCTCATAGCCTACTTAGTTGGCAGGAAAATGCTTGGGATTAGCTACTTTATGGTTTCCAGAAACAGAATGTTAGCCAAGGTACACAGGCCCTGGCCCCCTGAGTCATTGGATGGCATTTGTTTGAGGGATGTGAGGTCATCTCTGAACTTATCAGTGTTGAAGCCCATCCTGGCTCTTTCAACAAAGCCTTAGCACTGTTTCCTATCACCCAGTCAGGTGCTGTTCTCCTGGGACCAGAGGATGCTGGCCCAGCCACTTAAGGAAGAAGCTGGTGGCAGGTGTTACTTTCTGAGTGTGACAAGAAGCTGAGTTCACCCAATTAACTCTGCTGAGTGTTTTCACAAGGGGCCAGAAGTGATTCCTAAGTGGAGACAGACGTGGAAAATCTAAAGTTCTTGGAAACAAGTCATTAATCATGACCCAAGGCTGAGCTCACTACCTCCTGGAAATCTTTCAGAAATGCTTTATGAAAACTTTGTGCACTGCTTCTTCAAAGAGTGGTTCCTTTGGAAGCTGCCGTCAGGTCTGATGCTGAGTGATTCTAAATTGCAGATTAAAATGCATCTGTCTTATTAGAGGAAGCCAGCGTTTCCTAACTTTATTTAGAAGACGTCTCTTTAATCTTCCAAGAAATTACTACTCTTCAACTTGGCTTTTCCGAAATGAATAATGGACCTTCAGGTCACTAAAGAAATGAAGGTATTGTTAGCTGATGCGTTCTTATTATGTCCCAGGGACTTAGGTCAGTCATTATGTTTAGTACTTTATAGGTGTGGTCTCTGCCATTCAGTAAATTACACTGAGGGCAGACCTAGGACCAAGCATGAGGGTGGAGGAACAGGGCCTGGAGGAGAGATAGCCTGTGGCTTGTGAAGTTCTCAGAGCGTCACGGAAGACAGACAGATGAACAGTTGGAGTGGACCAGCATCTGGCAGATAGGGGTCCCGATCTCCAGCTGGTTGATTACCCCCAGAGCTTTGCCAGCTTTAGGGAGAAATGAGAGCTGCGTGCTGCTGAAGCTTTCACTCCTGGAACCTTCCTGTCCAAGGCTTCAGATGAAAGACAGGAACTCTTCCTCACAAACTGCAGGGGCCCCCGCCTTGGAGGATCCTAAATCTTCATTCCCAAGTTTAAGGAGACATAAGGACAGGTGATTTTGCAGTCTAAGATCACCACTGGATCTTGCTGGTTTGTTTTTATAACATTTATTGTAGAGCATTTCCTTTTTCAGATTATGAAATTAGAACATATTCATGGAAGGAAAGCTAGACAGTACAGAAAAACACTTAAATCCTCACCCAGTGGTTTCACATCTTTGATTTTTTAATAAGGCTTGGCCAGGTCAAAGGGTATGAGCTTTGTTAGGTCTCTTATCCACATTCCAGTTTGGCACCAGAAAGTTTCTGCCAGTGTAAGAAACTCCCCTTTAACATTACACGCTTGTCCTGTCCTCACCCCCCATCCACTCACCCACACACTACCACTGCTTTTCAGGTTTCACTTGTCATTTTCTGGGCAAAGTCTCTGTTTGCAAATCTCAAAGGTGTTCATGCCATGTGCTGCGTTCCCCTGGGTAGGAGAAACCATTGTCTGCGGTTGGAGACTGCAGCCTTCCCTTGTACTTTCCCGTGCGTGTGCAAGAATTCGTCCCCTGTTCAGAACCCTCTGTGTGTCAGGCGTTATGCAAGGCGCTATGGGGAATGCCAAGGTAAATGAGACCTCTAAGCAGCTTGCAGTCTGATAGGAAAAAAAAGACTCCAATAACTCTAACACGTGTCATTGTGCACCCCCAGAGAGGGACAGTGCCATGGAAAGCCTGAGAAAGAGGAGGGGCAGTGGCATTTGAGTCGAGCCTTCAGTTCACTTCAATACTCTTTTCCTGTGTTCAGCTAGTTAGTATTTATTGAGCACCTAATTATTTTCCAGGCACTGGGCAAGGTGATAGGAGGACAGTGTTTCATGGAACAGGCATGGTCCTTCTTCACATGAAGCTTACAAGGACGTGTAGTGGTGTTATGAAATGAATAAACAGGGGTGCAGTCAGGGCAGGTTTGCTTGAAGAGCCAGTGCTGAGATGAGGTGTCCGTTAGGCCAAGAGCTAAGGCAGGAGGTGGGGAGGAAGGGTGTCGTGGGAAAGAATCCAGATAGGGAAAGGTACATGTGTGCAAGGGCCCAAGGCAGGAGAGCATGTGGGATGTTGGAGAGACTGAAGGGAAGCCAGTGTGGCTGAAGCATAGAGGGGAAGAGAACTGAGAAGGGGGCAGAGGTTAGGGTTCAGAGAGTTAGGCAGGGGCCTGATGATGTAAGCCTTTGTGGGTGGTGTTTGCTGTGTGGAGAATGGATTGAGGGGCAGTCGCAGTAGTCGTGGAGAAAGAGGATTGGCGTTGGGTAGGACAAGAAGGTAAGGGTGGGGAGATAGAAGAGGTAGTAGATGGATTTGAAACCACTAGAGGTAGAAACTTAGAGGCTTTTAGTCTGTGCCAGACTCAGGGCTGGGCCCTGAGGGCATAGAGATGAAAGAGATACATCTCCTGTGCCCTGGGCTTTTAGAGACCTAGCAGCATTGAAGGTTGGGTAGGATGTGGGTAGGCAGACACAGGAGCATGGGATTTCCTTCTCATAGTCAGCAGCTGTATTCCAGTACATGAGAAAGTTTCTCTCTCAGGTGGCATAGAATATTACTCCTGGACTATAATTCTTTTCCTAAAAGGCAAGGAGAGCTGTTATTCCCAAGAGCCTTCCTTTATTCATTGGCTTGCCTGCCTTTCTCCTTGTGATTTCATACCCGAGCTCCCTACTGGAGTCCTACTGGACTTGGGGTTTGGAGACCTGAGTTTATATTGCAGCTTTGTTACCAACCTGCCATGTGACTTACAAAGATTCTTAACTTGGCTTGGGACACCTGGGTGGCTCGGTTGGTTAAGCGTCTGACTCTTGGTTTCAGCTCAGGTCATAGTATCACAGTTTGTGGGATCGAGCCCCATGATGGGCTCTATACTGACAGTGTGGAGCCTGCTTGGGATTCGCTCCTTCCCTCTCTCTCTCTCTCTCTGCCCTCTCCCCCTACTCATGCTTTCTCTTCCTCTCAAAATAAATAAATTAAAAAAAAAAAAAGATTCTTAACATCTCTGGGTCATTTTCACCTGTAAGTAAAAATGATACTGATCTGATACCTGGGTCATTATGAAGATGAAATTAAGATAAGACATCTTAAAATGCTTTGTAAAATATGAAGTGCTATAGAAATGTGAGGTGTCATTATTATTTCAATGAAATAAAAGAACACAAGCTAAAAGCAAAGCATTTCACTGGGGAAGGCCAGAGTGTACCTTGCACCTAACTCTGAAATAGCAGATCTAGTATAGTAGCTGTCCTTCAGGAGTGTTCTCTTTTATTTCATTCACTGAGATAAACCATTTCCTCTCCTTTCTCCTTCCATCAAAATGGTTTGCAGAACAAGCCATTTTGTTTCTCTGGATTCCGGAACCCATTTGATACAGAAGCCAAAGCATCTGCTTGAAGCCCAGGAGAGCCTGTGAGCAGAGATGCAGCATTTGCAGGGCTTTGGTTCCCAGCAGCCAGTACACTCCCAGGAGTGGATTTAATTGGCTCAGGGGGAGGACAGCAGTCAAGGGCACTGAGCCATGGAATAGTCAGCAGCACAAAACCAGCCCACACACCACCTGACCTGGGCAGTTTGTTTGTTTGTTTCTTTCTTTCTTTCTTTCTTTCTTTCTTTCTTTCTTTCTTTCTTTTTTTAAAAAATGTTTATTTTTGAGGGAGAGAGAGAGAGAGAGTGCAAGCAGGGGAGGGGCAGAGAGGGAGGGAGACAGAGGATCAAAGCAAACTCCACTTTGTCAGTGCAGAGCCGGATGTGGGGCTTGAACTCATGAACTGTGAGAAGATCATGACCTGAGCTGAAGTTGGACACTCAACCGACTGAGTCACCCAGGTGCCCCCCGGGCAGTTTCAAGCCAAAGCTTTAGGCTTTCTTTCGGATTTTAAAAGGGGAAAATTCCTTTTTTTCTAAGTAATATTTTTTCCCCTTCCTATTTTTTTTAAAGTTTATTTATTTATTTTGAGAGAGAGGGAGAGAGAGAGAGAGAGGGAGAGAGAGAGAAAGAGAGAGAGAGAGAGAATGCATGGGGGAGAGGCAGAGAGAGGGAGACAGAGAATCCCAATCAGGCTCTGCACCATCAGCACAGAGCCTGATGTGGGACTCTAACCCACAGACTGTGAGATCATGACTTGAGCTGACACCAAGAGTCGGATGCTTAACCAACTGAGCCACCCAGGCACCCATATTTTTCTCCTTCTTGAATAAAAAGCATAAATGTTTAGGAAATGAAGTACCCTTTTTTACCTCCATGAAGCTTTTTTAAAAAAAAATTGTCTTCCAGCCATTAAAATGTTCTGTTTTGACCAAAAAGAAAGTAAATACAGTTAACTATCCCATGTAAAGATAAACAGGTAATGTGTAACATAGCTTATTGGAGTTTTCCTCTGCTCTCATATGCTTCTTTGTTATTGTTTTTATTTTCATTAATTTTCCCTAAAGTAGTAATGCATATGTTCATTGTAACTAAACAATTTGAAGATGTTATAAAGAAAAAGTTATAATCTCTCCTTTCCCCCTTCTTCCCATTTCCTTCCTTCTGAAATCAGTTTGGTATATATACTTCCATACCTTTCTCCAAGCTCCTATTGAAGTGGATGCAGTGTTTGTGTAGATGTGTGGTTATTTGTTTTGTCAGAAATGGGATCATACTTTTATTCTGCACTTCCTTTTTCCCACTAAATAATACATCCTGGGTAGGTATAAATCTAATTCACCCTTTTAAATAGCTTCAGGGTGGGGTGCCTGGGTGGCTCAATCAGTTAAGCATCCAACTCTTGGTTTCAGCATAGGTCATGATCTCAGGTTCATGGAATCAAGTCCCACAATGGGCTCTGCACTGACAGCACGGAACCTGCTTGGGATTCTCTCTTCCCCTCTCTCTGCCCTTCTCCCCACTCGTGCTTTCTTTCTCTCTCTCAAAATAAATAAACATTTTTTAAAAGTTTTAAGGGGCACCTGGATGGCTCAGTTGGTTGGGCACCTGACTTTGGCTCAGGTCATGATCTCACAGCTTGTGAGTTCAAGCCCCACATCAGGCCCTTTGCTGACAGCTGAGAGCCTTGGAGCCTGCTTCGGATTCTGTCTCCCTCTCTCTCTGCCCCTCCCCCACTCATACTGTGTGTGTGTGTGTGTGTGTGTGTGTGTGTGTGTGTGTGTGTATGTGTGTCTCAAAAATAAATAATAAAACACTAAAAAAAATTTTTTTTTAAGTTTTAAATAGCTTTAGGGCTATAGACCTACAGGTACCACAATGTATTCAGCAAACAATGTATTTGTTCTTTGATAGATATTCAAGTGGTTATGTTTTGTTTTCTCTAAAAATATTGTTGCATTAAATATATACATACATCCTTTTTTACTTGTGCTTTTACTTATTGAACTGAAGTCGAGTTGACACACAATGTTACATTAGTTTCAGGTGTACAACACAGTGATTTGCCAAGTCTGTAGGTTATGTATGCTGTGCTCACTGCAAGTGTAGCCACCATCTGTCACCATACAACACTATTATAATACCACTGACTATACTGGTGCTTTCATTTCTATAGGTTGCATTTTCAAAAATAACATTGCTGGGTCAAGGGGTCTATGTATTTGACATTTTAATAGAGAATACCATCCTACTTTATAAAGAATTCTAGTAACTTGCATTCTTCCCATAAATGTGCAAGTACTTTCATTTCACTAAATCTTTAATATTAGGTATTCTTTCCCTTTCTCCCTCCTATCCTCTGTCTCTTCCTCCCACTCTCCATCCTCCTCCTCCCTCTATCCCTTCCTCTCTCTTTATGGTTTCATTCTTTGACCAAGCTGATGGCAGAAAATGGTGTCTTTATAGGTGCTTGCTTTGTATTTTCTTTACTACTTGTGAGATTGAACATTGTTTCATGTTAATTGGCCATTTTATTTTCCTCTGAATTTCCTTCACCCTTTTTCCTTATGAATCAGTTGCCTTTTTCTCAACAAGTTACAGGAGCTCTTTATGTGTTAAGTATTCTTGCAAATGAATTTTTGCAATGTATTACAAATATTTTTCCTAATCTATTATTTGTTTATTAAATTTTTCTATCTGTTACTTCATTGTGTCTAGATTTCTTGCCTTGCTTAAGAGTAATATCGCCACCGGGGTGCCTGGGTGGCTCAGTCAGTTAAGCGTCCGACTTCGGCTCAGGTCACGATCTCGCGGTCTGTGAGTTCGAGCCCCGCGTCGGCTCTGTGCTGACTGCTCAGAGCCTGGAGCCTGTTTCAGACGCTGTGTCTCCCTCTCTCTCTGACCCTCCCCCATTCATGCTCTGTCTCTCTCTGTCTCAAAAATAAATAAACATTAACAAAAAAAATTTTTTTTTAAAAAGAATAATATCCCCACCTCAGAGTTATATAAATATTTTCCTAAATGTTCTTCCAATACTTTTAGGGTTTTAATTATTTAATCCTGAACCTTTAATCCCTTTGGAATTATGTTTATACATAGCAAAGAGGTAGGGATCAGGCTTTATTCTAGGTCTGCCAGCACCATTTATTAAATAAACCATCTTTTCTGTTTTGCACTGAAATTCCATCTTTGTGATAAATAAGTTCCTTTCTTGTATCCTTTTCTGAACTTGCTCTGTTAGTTCACAGACCTATTTGTTCTTATAACCATGTCTTTTTATTATGTCTTTATAAAGTAAATTTTTATTATCTCCTAAGATAAATCCCCTATTTATATATTTTTAAAAATAATTTTCTTTTCTGTTTCTTGGCTAAATTTTGGGGTGTTTAGTATTCCATATGAACTTTAATTTTACCCATTTCACTTTCAAAGAAAAACTATTTGTATTCTTATTGAAACTTAATTAAGACAATGTAGTAATTTGGGAAGGATTAACGTTTTTGGATAATTAGACTTACACTTAAGTGTGAAACTTAAGTGTTCTATTTCAATATTTTGTCATTTTACCTTAGAATTTTTCAATATGCAACATAGATATATTGGGTCAATTCCAGTATTTGTCCTGAATAAGGACCATGCGAAGTTTTAGTTCTGATCTCTTCCATCCTTGACACTCTTACTGTCAAATGTGTAATATTGTCAGATTTGTGTTTATCTTCCTACTTAATCAGTGTTTTCAATTTACCAATATACTGTACTTACTAGTTTTGCTCACTGTTGACTCTAAAACCCCACTTACTTTCTGTGCTTGGTTTCCTTCCTGTTGGAGAATGTTCTTGGAGTCTGAATGGCAAACTTGCTCAGTCTTTGTCTGGAAACATCTTTTGTCCTCACTCTTGATATTTTAGAATTCTAGATAGACCTCATGTATAACGATTACGAAAGTTGTGTGCGTCCCTTTAAAAGTTTTCAACCAAAATAGGAGTCATTCATGTAAAATGTAGAAGTCTTTCACTTCCTTTCTCCTAGTCTCTGAGTCCCAGAGAGAGAAGCACTGTTCAGTTTGCTGATGGCCTTTTTCTATGTAGATACAAAACAAAACAAAACAAAACTGTGTATGTGTACAAATGCTGTACTTTTTCCTAGGCATAAACAATCATGTTCATACTTTATATTAAAAATTATGACCTGTACAGTGTCACACTCCTTTTTAACAACAGAGCGTGCCCTTTTTTCCATGTCAGTACAATGAAATCTTTCTCATTCTTTGTAGCAGCCATCTAGTATGGTATTAGTACATCATAATTTAACTCTTTTTCCTATTAGCAAATATTTAACTTGTTTCTTCTTTCCTTTGCTATTGCACAATATGTTTTACTGATCATCCTTTTACTTGTGGGAACATACCTTTGCTATAAATTCCTATATATTTGACCCAAAGGGTGTGCACATTGAATATGTTACTAGATACGCTTAACTTGTCTTCCCAAAAGATTGTTTTAGTTTACAACCCTAGAGTATGTCTGGCTCTAATTCTTGTTTTTCTTGTCCCTTAGAATTTCCACACTGATTAGTCAACAGTGGAAAATCCGAAGAGATGCAAGTAGGAAAAAGAAACTAAAACAGGTGGGTAGTCACATTGCTCATACCACTACTACAGCATCCCAAGTGTTTATCTAAATACCTTTACTTCTGTTCAAACAAATAAAAGAAATAGGTTCCAAGTGAAATTAGTAAGGAATTTTGGTCCCATGAAGAAAGGTATGGCCAAAGGTTGGCCCTTTGCAGAAGTTATACAATATCACACTGCAATTTTACAGACCATTTCTTTACAGCATCAGAAAGACTATTTACTTCTAGTGACTTCAAAGAGAATGGGTTTCTTCAGCCATCTATTTAAGCTGATGGAATTATACACAGGGGCTATCAGCAAATTTGGGCATGACGCCAACTTTCTTGTTTGTTGTGCAAAGCTATTTTCATCAGGACCAAAGCACATTATGGGGATTTTAATACTGTGATAGAGGAGCAAAAGCAAGCAAAGCCCAGCCTGGAGAAACCAGCACAGCCCAGTGGTCTGATGAGGAGAGAGGGTGCAGGTCCCTTCCAGTCGGAAGAAAATTGCAGTTCATGAAACATGAATGGCCTACTTGGAAGTATGGCCACTTTGGGTCGGTGTTCATACTTTAACAGTTCTGGCATCGGTTAGTCATTTTTAACAGCCTTTGATCCGTGGCTCAGCTCCCTCCCCTCCCTACAACATGTCTACCCCTCTCTCGGCTCCACCTCCCTACAGTTAGAGCAGAATCTCCCACCTTCATTTCTCTGTCCAAGGCCTAGTAGTCCCAGGAGCTTGGGGGAGTTCCACCTCCTTTAAATTCTGTCTCATGGCCTACCCTGCCTCCAGCACCTATGAGTCCCCTTCTCTGTTGGCAGAGTGAGAGTCTAGTCTGTCTGGAAGCTGCCCTGGGGCTGGAAGTCCCCAACTGCTTATCAGCAAGGCTTCGGGGCCTTGCCCTGCAGTAGCTTCCCAAGCTACTGGGCTTGTGTCCTGTTCTGACTCAGTGCCCCTGGGAACCCCCTGGATGCAGCTGTTTGCAGTGACTAAGATGCGGCAGCCGGTCAGCCCCCAGGACTGTTTATCTGGCCGAGGCCGATTTAGGAGGGCAAGCCTGCAAAAGGCCTCTCTGTTCCATAGCCACTAAACCTTGAGGACGCTGGGGTTATAGGAAGTCTAGAGCTGGGGTTTTTAACCAGGGGTTTATAGTTAGCTTCTGGGATTCAGAATTCCCCTGTATTCATAGGTACAGTGTGCGTGTGTGTGTGTGTGTGTGTACACACACACACACTTTTCTGGGCCAAGTGTCTGTAGCTTTCCTCAGGTTCTCAAATGTGATCTGAGATCTCTGAATTTTAAGAACCATTTGTCTAGAGAAAGCCTAAAGTGTTGTAGGCCACTGTGTCCCCCTGAGCACCAGCCTCACAGATGCCAGGATCTTGAGGGACCTTACCAGGCTTCTAGGTTTTTCTGTTTGAGGCTGAACTGGGACAAATTACTTAGTGTCACTGAAGCTGAGAGCCTTCCCATGGAATGTCCCACAGTCCAGTCATGAAATTGCACCCCCATCCCTGGTTTCATCTCATTGAACACACCAGGTGTGCTGAACACTTGTAGGGGGTGGGGTTTCTGGCTTCTGAGTCCATAACTCAGAAGGGGCTCTGTAGGCAACTCTACTGACAGTGGTGAGAATAGTGCTGAGGGCTGGAATTCAGTTTGGCTCCTGATTGCCAGGAAGAGCACTAAATGCTTTATCTACATCATTTTCTTTAACGCACACACTCCTTCAGTGAGGCTGGTACTGCTGTTTTACAAATGGAGAAATGGAGGCACAGAGAGATCTAGTAACTCACCAGAGATCACAGAGCCAATAAGCCAGTAAGTGATACATGACCCGTGCACATGAGCTTAACCACCAAGCTTCATGGTAAAAGTAAAGGGCATTGACAGAAAAGCTAAAGTAAACGGGGGTGTTTAGTGTAGGGCAAGCTGCCCTGTATATTGTGATAGTGAGAGCATTGCTGTTACACCAGATACACAGCTGTGGTCTTAAATCATTAAGAAAAGGTTGGTAATAGTGACGCCTGGGTGGCTCAGTCGGTTAAGCATCAACTTTGGCTCAGGTTTGTGAGTTTGAGCCTCGTGTCAGGCTCTGTGCTGACAGCTCAGAGCCTGGAGCCTGCTTCAGATTCTGTGTCTCCCTCTCTCTCTGCCCCTCCCCTGCTCACGCTCTCTCAAAAAAGAAAAGGCTGGTAATACATTAATGCATTAATGCAATACATGAGAAGAATTTCTATCCATTATAATTCAGATAAAGGATTTTTTTTACAGCTTTATTGAGATATAATTCGCATACCATACAATTCACCCATTTAAAGTATACAATTCATTGGTCTTTAGTGTATTTAGAGTTGTGCATCTGTCCCCATAATCAGTTTTAGAGCATTTTCATTACTTATCACCTTCCCAGCTCCCCACCCCTCCCCAGTCCTAGGCAACCACTAATCTACTTTCTGCCTCCAGGTGAGGTTTTGATACTTACAAGATTAACCGTGTGGGAATCTTGGTGATCTGGAGTGAGTTGTTCCCTGAGGGAAATTTGACTCTAACATATTTTATAAATGACTTTATTGGCTAAGAAGCTATAAGTGTGTCTTTGATATGCCTGAATTTGGGGTTGACATAGGCAAGAGACAAGTATTTTCTGAATCATTTCCACTTGTCAACATCGCCTGTCAAATAGGCTCCTCTGGGTAAGTGACTGTAAAACTTGGCTTCGTGGGGCCACCTCTCACCACTGGCGTCAGAACCAGCGGTAATCCAGCACAGGATCTTTCTTCTGTCATCTGAATCCCTGGTGTGGCTTCTCTCTCGGCTTTACTGTGGTTGTCGGTGTGAAGGCTGCTCATGTGGGTGCCTGTCACTGTAAAATTCAGGAGACAGCACGTACAGTATCCTGTCAGGCCCTTTGAGGACATCCAACTGCGTGCTCTCTTGAGCTGTTTCATGGTAGCAGATCCACTGTACCTCTCTCTGGATTCATTCATTCTTTCTTTCTCTCTTATTAGAGACCATTTATTAGGCATTATGCAGCAGGTGCGGTGGTAGGTGCTCGGTGAATCTACTCTCCAAAAGCTCCTTGTGCCCATCATTACAGTGTGTGGCCTTGTGTCACCAGGTGGAGAGAGCCATTTGTGTTGAGAGAAGCCTGAGGCGCAGGGGGTTTGATGATAGAACAGTTCTCTGAGGGGGACGACACAGATGCAGTACTGTCCACCTCAAGACAAAGCCGTCCCCAGAGTGCACCAGCCTCAAGAATGTGCACCGGGGCGCCTGGGTGGCTCAGTCGGTTTAGCGTCCAACTTCAGCTCAGGTCATGATCTCACGGTTTGTGAGTTGGAGCCCCGCATCAGGCTCTGTGCTGACAGCTCGGAGCCTGGAGCCTGCTTTGGATTCTGTGTCTCCCTTTCTCTCTGCCCCTCTCCCACCCTCACTCTGTCTCCCTCTCTCTCAATAAATAAATAAACATTTAAAAATTAAAAAAAAAAAGAATGGGCACTGAATTGGGAATGAAGAAATACAGATTTAAGTCCTGGTTGGAGGACCTTGGGTGACTTGTGCCACCTCTCTGAGCCATGGTGTCTCCATTGTGAGGGTTAAACAATGCAGTGCCTCAGATACTTTCGGCTCCATTGCTAGAAGGAGTGTGCATGTAGTAAGTGTTGAATGAAGAACTAAAGGAACGAAGGAACGTTCTGTGATTGTCAGGGCGAGAGTAGAACTGGAGCAGGTCAGGCGACTGGGTAGAGATGAGTGTAAATGAAGACAAAGGAGAGCCTCCCTTTCCTTTCCCTGGCAGTCCACTCCTGCTGCTTCAGCCCCCTTAACCTCACCTTTTCCTCAGGTTCTCTCTCATCCTCTGCTTCTCTGAGCCAGAGAGGCGCTGCCTTTGAGGCCCCAGAGCCAGCCAGTCCTGGGTGAGAATCCAGGCTCCAGCACGTGCTATTATGTCTAACAGGGATCTAATTATACTAGGCTACTGTGAAGTAACTAAGACGGTGTATGGAAAGCACATGTCACCATGCCTGATGCACAGAATATATACCCCATAAATGGTAGCCATTTTCATTTTATCACTGTCACTGTTATTTCTTTGGTCAGGAGCCAGGGCTCAGATTGTTATCTTAATCACTGGCTTGAGAGTATGGAGGTTCTTAAGTTTTTATTTTGTTTGTTTACTAATTCATTCGCACAATTGTATTTATTGAGCCTCTTCCGTATGTCAGGAACCATGCTGTGTGCTGGGGATACATTGGCAAACAAAGTCGGGGTACCTATCCTCGTGGAGCCAATTGGGAAGGCAGATAGTGAACAAATATATCAACACTCGCAGCATGGCAAAACGGGGAGCTCTTATCTTTTCTGCTGGGTCAGGGAAGAGGATGCTGTGGCTGAAGGGTGTCTGTCCTGGGCCACTAGGAGTTACGCAGGACACTTCAGGGGGCTGGCTGTCCCGTGAAGACTCAGTGTCTGGATGTAGGGAGTGGAGGGCTGCAGTACTGAGCCCAGGGACTGGGAATCTTGGGCAAACTGTTGCCATGGGCCAAAAGCACAGGTGAATCTATGTGCTCTCCTCAAGAACAGTCCCTGAGTTGTAAGCATGTTGCCTTTCCAGGTTCCAAGGGAGGCTCTTTAATTAGTATTTACCTATGTTGTGTTTTGTGGATCCTGATCTCTACTTCTATCCAGAGGCAGGAAGAATGGAACAAGAACTTTGTTTCCCCTTCAGCTTAAGACCAGAGGACCCAGGCCTTGCTGGCACTGCGTTCGGGCCTACAGTATGTCTGTGAGTGTTGTGTGATGAGTAGTGCCCTTCACTGCCCCGAGGCTCCACTCACCCCACACTAGGGAGAAGGCTCTGAAAATAGGCATGGAAGGGAAGCATTAGAGTATCCAATTGGAAACACCTGTGAAAGGGTCACATCAAAATCAGAGCAAAATTCAGAGGCACCCTTGTCCTCTCAGACCCCAGAGGGTACCAGCCACATTCGGTCTTCTTTCCCCACCAGTCCCCGTCCCCCAGCCCTGTGGCCTCCTGGTCATCTTTCTGGATACCAGGCAAGCCCCGCCTCTTGCAACTCCTCCCTCTGCCTGGCACAGCTTCCCCAGGTATTTGCCTCCCTTCCTTCCTTTGGGTCTGTGCACCGGTGTCTGTGCATCCAAGGCTCCCTGTCACTCTGTAGAAAACCCCACACCTCTTGCCCCGCTTTAGTTCTCTCCTTAGTACTTTCACCACCTGACATTTATTCTGCTTGCGTGTTAGTGTGAGTCACTCCACTAGAATGTCAGCGTCATGAGGGCAGAGGGTCTGTTTTGTTCGCTGCTGAACCCTCAGTGCCCAGTGAGTGATAAATAGGAAGGAAGGGTGGAGTAACTTCCTTAAAATCAGTGCCTATAAACGACCGGCTTCCTGAGCCCCCACTCTGCCTTATATGTCTTTTTATTACAGCTCTTACCTTCCAAGCTCTTTAAAGATTCTTAAAGTTTTTAAAGGTTTATATACAGAAGTGGTCTCTAAACTCTTTTCTCTCTCCTTACCTGTGGGGGCTCTGACACCCTCTTGTCAGTAGTAGAGACACGCCACATCCTTCTGCCTAGTGTTACTAGAATCCCTGTGGGAGGCAAGGGGCGTGGCTTGAAACCGTCTCCTGGTGATCCTGGTAACCCTGGTGTATGCCCCTCACACTGGTCACCCCACCTAGACCATGCGTGAGTTCATCTCCCCACCCAGACCATGAACTTCCCTCAAGGGCATAGTGATGTCTTACTGTTCTTGTATCCATGGCATCTGGTCCCAAGCCTGGTGCACAATGAGTGATGAGTAAAATTTTGTTGAATGAATGGATGGATAAATTAATAGTATAGAAATCACATCTTGCCGCTTTTCATTCTCCACAGTAGATTTAGGGAGTGCTTTCATATAGACTTCCAGAGAGCTGGCATGGCAGTAACCTGTTAGAGACCACTCTGGCTGTCCGCTGCTGAATAACACTGCAGCCCCAGTACTTAGTGGTTCAAAATAACAGTAATAATTTATTATCATCTCTCATGGTTTCTGTGGGTCAGAAATGTGGGGACAGCTTGGCTGGGCTCTTGTGGCTTGGATCTCATGCACTTGCAGTCAGATGGTGCTGGAATAGCTAGAGGCTGCCATAGCCAGCGGCTGCTGGCTGTATCTCTCTCCATGCCCTCCCAGGATCTCTCCATGTGGGCATTTCATTGGGTTGGTTTGGGCTGCCTCAAAGTGTGGAGCCTCAAATTCCCTACATGCAGCTCAGAGCTCCAAAGACAAGTGGCCCAAGAGAGAGCTAGCTGGAGGCTCTGTCTCCTTTCCTAACCTCGTCTTGGGAGTCCCACAGCATCGCTTCTATTGCATCCCATTAGTTAGGAGTAAGTCACTAAGGCCAGATCATTCAAGGGATGCAAATTAGACTCCCCTCTCGATGGGAGGAGCATCAAAGCATTTGCAGATGTGTTTCAAAACCACCACAAAGATCCCATTTTACTCCTTCATTGCACATTTGAGACACCCACTGTGTGAGGGGGAAGAACCTTGCCCAGAGGTACCCAGCAGAGCTGGTGCTCAGCCTCTGGACCTTTGGCCGGCCTGCTTGGAAGTGTACACTTTCCCTTCCTGCCCTCCCTGCACGGTCTGACGGGGACTGCCAGTCTCTGGGAACCATTTTAGCTAAGCCCTCACCAAGTTTAGATAGCGTGTAAACAGCAGGAGGCCCGGAGAGACCCAGCCTTCCTTGTCCCCAAGCGGTAATCCAGCTGGACTGTTCTGCCTCTTTCCAGAGACCTCCACAGAAACACAGATGTTCATGGATTGAAAAGTTTATATCACTGTCTCAATCCCCAGCCCCAGCTCTCTGCAGAATTCAGAGAATCAACCTAATACCACTGAAAAAATTCTGAAGATTTTTACCTCCAAATGAAAACTTTTTTTTTTTAATGTTTATTTTTTAGAGACAGAGCACAAGTCGGGGAAGGGTAGAGAGCCTGGGGCACAAAGTATCCAAAGCAAGCTCTGTGCTGACAGTAGAGTCTGATGTGGGGCTTGAGCTCATGAACCATGAGATCATGACCTGAGCTGAAGTCGGACACTTAACTGTCTGAGCCACCCAGGCGCCCCTGAAAATTCTAAATAGAACTTTTCTCAAGTGTGGGAAAAGTGCGTGTGGGTATATGTTTCAGCCAGCACTGTAGAATATTTTCGTGGGACTTCATTGCTTTCTTGCCCTTCCCTCAGGAATGCTTACTGTGAGGTTGGAGACTGATGGGAGAAAAGGGAACGGACAGCATTTAACAGATGCTTACTATATGCCGGGCAGGTGCTTTCATTTCTGTGTTTTGTAGCTTAATAGCACAGGCTCAATTCTACCCCACACTCAGTGAGTATACAACTTTGGGGAAGCTTCTTAACCTCTCTGCATCTCAGCTCTCTCTTCTGTAGAATAGGATTAAGAACACTTTCCACTTCACAGAGCTGTTATAAAATTAAATGACATAATGCCTGTAAGGTGCTTAGCACACAGCCTGGCATGCACTAAGGACTGTGTAAGTGCTGGCTCTGATCATTCCTCACAACCACCTTTCAAGGCAATTGTTATAGCCCCATCTTCCAGAAGAGGAATCTATTGGTCAGGTGAGTTGCCCAGCTATAGGGGCAGAAGCTGGTGACTCCCCAGCCCTTGCCGTGTCCACCACACTACACAAGACTCCTGGTGGCTCAGCCGTGCCGTCACGACATGCGGCAGTGGTGAGCCACAGAGGCTCTGAAAGCCTCATGCCCTGCAGGGCCCTCTGGTCAGGGTCCTAGAGCAGGAAAATGTGAAAAGACAGAGCCAGGAATCCATGTACAAGGCTCTGTAAAGAGCAGAATAACAGAGAATATTCCAGGCAGAGAGAACAGTCTCATGAAGGCCCTGAATTCAGGAAGAACTTAGTTGCTTTGCGGAATTGAAGAGTAAATGAGTCAAAAGACAGTGGTAATGGGAAGAAAGGTCACAGGGGACGGCAGGGCCAGATCAACGCAGGAATTTAGGGACTGGTGGCATGAGTTTAGATTTTCCCAGATGTGAAATGGAAAAGCATCAGAGGTTGAAAGAAGCAGGGGAATGACCCAACGTCTGATTTGCAAACATCACCCCAGTTGTTTGTGTAGAAAATAGACCGTGGGCCAAGGACAGAGCTGTGATGCAGTGAGGACGCTCCACCAGGGATACAGGTGAGGAAAGATGGAGACCAGGTGGTGACCGTGGAGAGGGGGGGAAGGCAGATCCAGGCTGAGCTTCCCAAGTAGAAATGATGGGACCTGGTGACAGATTATACATGAGTGGAGGCTGAGGAGGAATCCAGGATGCCTTCAGGTCTCCAGCTTGAGCAGCATGGACAGATGGTGTCTTCACTGAGCTGGGGAAGGCTAGATGAGGCAGGCTTGTGGCTTCACATGTGAGGTTTGAAATGGAGTGGGATGTCCAAGGGACATGCTAAGTAGGCAGACTGGCAACTCTAGAACTCTGGAGAGTGGCCTCTGGCTATATAGGGAGTCATCAACACACACTTTTTTTTTTTTAATTTTTTTTATGTTTGTTTATTTTTAAGAGGGAGACAGAGTGTGAGCGGGAGGGAGAGCGAGGAGGAGACACAGAACTGGAAGCAGGCTCCAGGCTCTGAGCTGTCAGCACAGAGCCTGACACGGGGCTCGAACTCACAAACTCTGAGATCATGACCTGAGCCAAAGTCGGACACTTAACCAGCGACTAAGCCACCCAGGCGCCCCTGTCAACACACACTCTTAAGGGAAAGGGTCGAGAACTTCCAGGGACCCAACGGAGAGAGAGGAGGACCAAGCCAGATCCTGATTCTTGTCCTGGGGGGCCTGTAACATAAAAGTCCCTGACAAAGGAGGCACCTGTGTGGAAGAGGTTGCGGCATGGCCCGAGAGGTTAGGGGACGCCCCTGGAAGACAGTGATCTGAGAAAAGTCCATGGGGACTAGCAACCAGGAGGTCAGTGAGGACTTTGTGTGACTCAGCACCCCGCCTGTCCTTTCCTCCTCACTGAGTGGCCTCCCAAAGCCTGTGTCTCTACCACCTGCTTCTGGGGCTACATGGTTCTGGCCCTCTGGGTGCAGAGGCCAAGCCTCTGCCTAACTGCCTCCAAATGAAACCTCACTGGAAGCTGCTCTTTGAGTGGGCATCAGGCATTGCCCTGGCAGGAGACTCCTCTCTAGTGACTCCCCTCTGGGTGTGCCCCTAAGGCACCTAGATAGAGCTTGGTGCCGGTCCGCCCCCTTAGTGCAGGCCTCACATGGTTAGATTGAGCTGCCTGCCCCTTCTCAGGTTCTGGGAATGTACTTACTTTGGGACCCTGACTTTCCTGCTTGCTTCCCTCTGGTCCTGGCTGCCTGTCACAGGGAAAAGCTGCTTCCTCTGAGTCTGAGAAATGCCAGCTGAGTAGGCCCTGGTATTTCCATCAGGTTTCCACAGCCCTTTCTTCCGTCAGAGAAGCCTTCCAGAGCATTTTCCCCACCTCTGAGGAGGCCTCTCCCATGGGACCAAGTCTCATTCTGTGCCCTTTGCAAAAGGGTCTGCTTTCTTTTTGTATGGTCTTTGCAAATACTTTTTAAAAAAGAAAAAAAAAAAAAAACAGGAAATGACCTTTCTGGTATATTTGGAAAACAATTTGGAGTTGTACTGGAATCTGCCTGAGCAATGAGGACGAATAGCTGTGGACTTGGAACAGACCATGTAGCTCTTGGCAGAGCCCAGGGACTCTTCCGTTTACAGGGCTGGGGACAGTGTTAAAAACTAAAGGGAGAAGGCAGTTTCCTGTGGGGAGCTTGACAGTGCCCAGAGCAAGCACCTGCGAGAGCCCCTGACCCCAGGCCACCAAGGGTCTGGGCCTGGGAAGCTGAGTACGAGAGTCTTCCCTTCCATCCTAAGCATTCGGAGTCAGATGCCTTACAAGTGACCAGACCCCAAGAAGGCTCCCAAATCTGAAAGCGAGGATGAGTGGAGGAGCAGCATCACTTTTGATCACCTCATAGGGCTGGAGCTGAGATGAGGAGATATTAGATGGCTGTAGACGCAGCTTATTTTCTCTGCCTGGATCACACTCTGTCCAGCTTTGCTGTAGACCTCAGCACAAGGTCACCTGCTTAAGGAGGCCTTCGCTGACCATATAACCCTTAACTAAACATCCACACACAGAGAACCCTGTTCTCTTCTTTCAATGCACTTATCACTATCTGTGATGATAAATCATTGACCTGTTCAATGCCTTTTTCTCTTATCAAATTGTAAATGTCTTTTTATTCTCCAAAATATATCCCATACCTGACACAGTGCCTGGCATATAGAAGGTGGTCAGTAAACAATGAATGAATGAATGAATGAATGAATGAATGAAGAAAGAAAAAGAGAAGGGAGGGAGGGAGAGAGAGAGAGAGAAATGTCAGGACTGAAAGAGATGTAGGGAGCATATTTCAACCTTTGTTATATTCAGATGGGCAGAAAGGAAGATGGGGGTGTTGGAGAGAGAGACAGTCAGAGAGTCAGAGTCAGTCACCCTATGGCACAGAGATTGAGCCAGACCTTTGGCCACTGTTCTGTTGCAGGGTTGCACACCCTTTGCTCCTTCTGCCTTGGAATCTAGAACATCTTCTATTATTTATTCATTCATCAAATATTCATATATCAGTATACATGCCAGCCAGAGCCACCACTTGTGTGGAACTAACATTCACTTCACCACCTTCAGCACCATAAAGAACAAAAGAAGGAAGTGTAAGTTTTTGGCCTTCTGCGCACCATTAAACAGAGAGAGTAAAAACAAAGGAGTTGAATGAAAATGTCAAAAAGACAGTTTTACTGGTAAGACACCCAGTGAAAACAGGCCATACTAATGACTTATTAATTGTGTGCCTCTTACATTGCACATAACTTATCAGACCCTACACACGCCATCTCATTCAGTCCTCACAACAGCCCCCTGATCAGCAGGGTGTTACTGTTATCCCCACACTGCTGAGGAAGAAACTGGAGTCCAGAGAGGTGAAGGGAGATGTCCAAGGTCTCTGAGCCAGTGAATAGGGACTCCGGGCGGCATGTTTGTCCTAGATGCCATCTATTACACCACACATGCCCCTGGGAGATTTGCAGTGTCGCTAGGGCTCCCGAAAGGGGGGAGTGGTGTGGGAGAAAGAGCTCTGGGCCGGGAGTTAGGACCCCTAGATGCAAGAACTTTAGGCAAGTCATTTTTTCTTTCTGAAGCTCCGTTTCCCCAGCTATTAATGAGAGGCTTGTCTAGATGAGCTCTGGGATCCCCTTCAGTTTGATTATTCCACAAATGGTTTTGAGAGAAGTGGAAAAATTAATTAAGATAGATCTCTAACTCATACATTTGAGTAAATAAATTCCAGATCAAGCAAAGATTTAAATGTGAAAAAGTCATGAATGTGTAAGAAATAAACAAGGGAGAATTCTTTACTAATCTCAGAGTGGGGAAGACATTTCTGTATGTGATGCAGAATCTAGAAACTATAAAATAAAATATGGATCAGTTTGACTACATGAATAGAGAAAAATGTGTGCATGTGAAGAAATGCCAAAAATAAAGCCATAGAACAAATGACAAGTAAAAATTACTTATAATTTCTCTTAAGGCAAAAAGATTAATTTCCTTAATGTATAATGAACTCCTGCAAATCAATAAGAAAAAGAGCTACAGTCCAATAGAAAAATGGGCACAGGATTTAAGTAAACAGTGTACAGAAAAGGAAATAGACGTGGAATGATGGTCAGCTTCACTCACAGGAACAGTACAAGCTAAAACAGCCAACTACTGTTTCACCTTTCAGACTGAGGAAAAAAAGACAAAAAGACAAGTGTTGATAGGAATGTGTTGAAACAAAGTGTTCCTCATACATGCCCAATGAGAGTTAACCTCTGTGGAGGCAGATTTGGCAGTGTCTATTACCCTACCCAAATCACAGATCCTTTAATGAATGTGGCAGTTCTACTTTTATGGAAGCCAGGGGCGCCTGGCTGGCTCAGTTGGTGGTGTGTGGGACTCTTGATCTCGGGGTTGTGGGTTCAAGCCCCAAGTTGGGTGTAGAGATTACTTTAAAACAAACAACAACAACAACAACAAAAAACCCAAAGTCCATCAAGAGGGAAGTAATCAGTCTACAACAATGAGACGACAAAATACTATACTGTCAGTGAAGAAAGTTTTAGCTGTATAAAGATTTTGGGTTTGTCTCTTGTGTTTTTTTGATATAATCAGTGCTGTGGTTTCAGGTCCTCTGCCCATTTTTAATTGGATTACGTGTGTTTTTTTGTGTTGAGTTGTATAAGTTATTTATGTGTTGTGGATATTACCCCCTTATCAGATATATCATTTGCAAATACCTTCTCCCATTCAGGTCTGTCTTTTCATTTTGTTGATGGTTTCTTTCACTGTGCACAAAAATTTTTATTTTGATATAGTTCCAATAGTTTATTTTTGTTTTTTGTTTACCTTGCCTTAGGAAATATGTTTAGAAAAATATTGCAAGGCCAAAGAGGTTACTGCCTGTTTTCTTGTAGGGGTTTCATGGTTTTATGTCACATATTTAGGTCTTTAATCCATTTTGAGTTTATTTTGGTGTATGGTATAAGAAAGTGGCCCAGTTTTCCTAGCGCAACTTATTGAAGAGACTGTCTTTTCCCCGTTGTTTATTCTTGCCTCCTTTGTCATAGATTAATTGGCCGTATAAGCATGGGTTTATTTCTGGGCTCTTCATTCTGTTGCATTGATCTAGGTATCTGTTTTTGTACAAAGACCATACTGCTTTGATACTACAGCTTTGTAGTCTATCTTGAAATCTGGGGTTGTGATACCTCCAGCTATATTCTTCTTTCTCAAGATTGCTTTGCCTGTTTGGGGTCTTTTGTTTGTTCGTATAAAGTTTAGTATGATTTAGTATTCAGTATTATTTTAGTTCTGTGAAAAATGCTGTTGGTATTTTGACAGGGATTACATTGAATCTGTAGATGGCTTTAGGTGGTCTGGGACATTTTAACAATGTTCTTCCAATTCATGATCATGAAATATCTTTCTATTTGTGTCATCTTCAGTTACTTTCATCAGTATTTTCTAATTTTCAGAGTACAGGTCTTTCACCTTGGTTAATAAGTATATTCCTAGTAATTCTTTTTGGTGCATGTCCTTTTTTTGAGTTTTATACTACATGCACATGTATTCAAAAAGGAAATAATTTAAAAATAAAGTGAATGTTTTCACTATGAAAAATACAAAAATTTTAATTGTAATTTAAATATGTGATATCATTTTTTATTTAACAGTTGTGAGCATTTTCCCATGTCTTCTAAAAATATTCACAAACATTTTAATGCCTGAAGTGTATTTCATTTGGCTATAAATCAAACATTTGTATAATTGTATATATTTCTCTGCTGTCCATATATGAGCTCATTTTAGTGTCTTAGTTTTTGACTATTATAAATACCATAATGAACATCTTTGTATATCTGCATTTACAACTTGGATTTTTTTCTTAGAACAGTTATGAGCTTAGTTGCTCAAGGATATGAAAAAAGTTGGTTTCTTTTTTTTTTAAGTTTACTTATTTTTGAGAGAGACAGAGCGTGCATGCATGAGAAGGGCAGAGAGAGAATCCCAAGCAGGCGCTGTCAGCGCAGAGTCCTCGAGGCTCTGTCTCACGAACAGTGAGATCATGACCTGAGCCGAATTAAGAGTCAGACACTTAACCGACTGAGCCACCCAGGCACCCAAAAGTTGAGGTTTCTTGATGCATCTTATCAAATCACTCTCCAGAGATGTTCTGGTGGTTTATACTGTCATAGGCAGTCTGATAATGACCATTTTCTGACGTAGTTCCCAACTCTAAGGATTCATTTCCCCGTTGCTGTTGACTGTAAGCAGCAGAGAGCAAGAATTCAAGTGTTGAAGAAAAATGAAATTGTGTACTTGTGCTGTGGCACAGGGGGCTCCCCAGACTAAACCCTACAATCGCTCTGGAATCCCTGTTACCCAAGGGAACGAGGATGGGGCAGGGGCAGCCGGAGCATGTTGGCTGGGTTGGTGTTTTCCAGGATTGGGCTTTGCACTTGGCACACTTCCCTGAACCAGGAGGATCAGCTCCCTGCACAGGGCAGCTTGTAAGGTCAGCCAGGCAAGGGCAGGAGTCAAAGCCCCAGGGTGTCTATTCCATCAGGAAGCTGGCCTTTTAGATGTAGCTTGTAACTCCATCCCACAGTGGCATCAGATTCTAGAGGTACCGGACAAGAACGTTACATCAGTCTACAGTAGCCTGAGGCCTTTCCCAGCAGCCCTGCGGAGTCACTTTATCATCCCCACCAATTGGCTAAGAGAGATGGAGGGACAATAGACAGGTAGATACAAACTTGAGAAATATTTATTGAGCACATACTCTTTGCCAGGCACTGTTTGAGAATGTAAAGATGAAGCACAGAGCATCTTGGCCCAGCTGCCAAGATTAGGCCTTTGGGTCTGGTGTGGTGAAATCTCCTGGAGCTTTTCTAGTTGGAGAAAAGCTAAGGAGACAGAGCTTGGGGAGATGGTGTGGCCTGCCCAGGGTCTGTCCCTTCCCCTCGGATGTGGATGTAACATGGAGGATGGGCTTTGGGTCTAAGATATTTCTGAGTCATGGTTATGAACTCACTCACTGACCTCAGAGGGCTATTGTGGCAATTTAGTAAGTGAGGTAGGGAAAGCACAGAACGACTTGGCAAGTGTTACCTTTATTATTGTTTAGAATTGTCATAAATTTTCGTGTTATTACTGTTGTTGCAACAGGCCATTCCCCTGTTCTGAAGCTTTGAGCCATTTCCCAAGAGAGAGAGTGGAGTGAAATTTCTGTGACCTGCAGAAGGAACCACTTCTGGGGCTTCAGAGAGTTCGTTGTGTTGTTTTGTTTTTTTACTGACAAGACCAAGCACTGGGGCAACTTCTTTCTCTCAAGGCAACCAAAAAAAAAAAAAAAAAAAAAAAAAAAAAAATAGCCTGAGCACACCCTCTGCTGGAGCTTGGGGGGATTGCCTTAGACAGGATCCGGCCCTGCCTTTATTTTACAGATGGGGGAACAGAGGTCTGGAGAGGAGCTGAGCATTCTGAGTGCCCCTGCTGTATTCTTTAGTGGTCTCTTCTGAGCTCGGTGTTGTGGGGAGACATTGGGGCCAGCCCTCCACACCAGTAGCCCACTCTTTCACACATGCACACTCCCCTTTGGCACTTCCCAAGCCCACCCCAGGCACCTTCTGCCAATGTCAGTTACCTAAAAAAAGCATCACACGGTAACTTGGGCTGATAAGAACTTCTGCAATTACAAAAATACAGTCTTAGAAGTTCCCCTTAGTTACAAAGAACCACACTTGATAAGGTGATTTTTTTCCTTGTATTTGCTCTTTCCCTACAGAAACTAGTTTCTATGTTAGGTGTTGTTTTGCAGTTAACAGTTTATCTCAGAAACCTTGCCATATCAGTACAGGTTCATCTGGTATGATTTGATTGCCTTCAGAAACTCAGAGGTGTTCAGTGAGAGATATTCATGTCCCCCTAGCAGATGAACATTTTAATACAGTAGCAATACTGATTGTTGGCAAGGGTGCAGATAAATGGACAATCTTATAGTGCTGTGTGTGGGAATATAAATAGGAGTAGTACAGAATTTATAAGTTTTTTTTCCCTTCATCTTTTATTGTCCTAAATACCTATGCTATTCACAAAGGCAACTTGGAAATGTGTCTAAACAATGTGGCTTAAACATCATCTCACCCTTCCTTTTAACCCAGCAATTCTACTTCTAGAAATGCATTCTAAGGAAATAACTAGAGCTAGACACAGATTTGCATAAAGACCACATACTATGTGTAAATGGCAGACAATTGGAAATACCTCCATGTTCATTTCTAGAGGACTGATCAAATCTTGGTACATCCAAGTACACATGTACAAAACTCACCTAGAGAGAACCTTAAATGATATGTTCTAGAGTGTTCTACAGAGTAGGCTATAAAATACAATACATGGTATGATCTCCCAATTTTTAAAAAATGTATGTGGCTCTTTTTTATGTATGTGGTTCTCTTCTCACTCTAGGCTATATTATCAATGACCAGAGCTCTTAATCATAGTAACTCCTAATTTCCTGTCTTTCTTCCCCACGCCACCCCCATCCTTCTTCTGAGTTCTAGCCCCGTACTTCCATTGACCTACTGTACGTCTCCCCTTTGAGGGCTCACAGGCCTCTCCAAGTTGGTGTGGTCAAATAGAACTCAGCCTTCACCCCACCATCATGCCCCAAAATATTCCTTCTGTGCTGTTCATCTCAGTCAACCACATTTTCATCTGCTTACTCATGTCAGAAAGCTCACTTCCCCACCATTCAGACACCAGGTCCTATTGATTTAGCCTCCAAATTACGTCTAGAATCTGCACCACCACCTCCTGCCTCTACGGACCATCCTCTCACACCTGACCTTCTGCAGGAGCCCTCAACTTGCCCACTTCTGGGCCCTGCTCAACCCAGATGTCAGAGTCATCTTTGAAAATGCAGATCTGAGCTTTTGTGACCTGGCCAAAACACTTGAGTTGTCAGGTTGCAGAGGTGATCTGGCCCCTGCCCAGCTCAGCAGCATCCTTGGTGTCACTGCCCCTCACCCAGCATACATGAGTCTATGGCTCTTTTGGTTCTTCTGTTCCACCAAACCCATCCCTCCCCTGAGCCTTCACACGTGCTCTTCCCCTCAACTCCTTATCTAGATAACACCTGTTCTTCCCTGGAGCTCATCTAAAACATCACTTCCTGATCCCCAGCCTTGGTCAGACCCTGGTAGTCACTCCAGCACCCTGCCTTCTCCCTGGAAGCCCTGAGCACCCAGACAGTTCCTCGGGTGATTTAGGCAATTTGCTGTGGCCCCCAGCAGGCTGTAGGCTCCCGGAGGGCAGGGACTGTGGCTGACTTGTTCATGGCTTCATCTGTAGCATCTAGCCAGTGCTAGATATTTATCAGTAACTTTAGAGGAAAGACAAGGGATGTTCTTTCAACTGGCCATAGTGGTTTTCTGGGTGTGAAACTTTGGGTGATTTATTTTGTTCTTCACACTTTTCTGTGCTGTTTTCAATGATTAAGGCAGAAACTGTCATTTTGTCGAAAGACATCCGTGCTAGGGACCGGAGCAGAGTCTTCCCTGCAGGATGGACCCGGCCTCACCTTTGTGCTCCTGCCCCTTTGCCCACAGGCCTGAAGAGCGATGCGACAGGCGTGATGGAGGTCGAGTCCTCCTACTCGGACTTCATCTCCTGTGACCGGACAGGCCGTCGGAACGCGGTCCCTGACATCCAGGGGGACTCTGAGGCTGTGAGCGTGAGGAAGCTGGCTGGAGACATGGGCGAGCTGACACTCGAGGGGGCAGGTCAGAACCCACGGGTCTTTACCATTCCTACACTTCTGGGCTCCAGGGCTGTCCTCCAAGTCATAGACCGCCCACTCCAAATCAGTCCCAGGTGGCATCTCAGGCCCTGAGGACTCTCTGGCCAGGAACCTGGGGCTCCTCCCTTTCCTCCCTGCCCTCCATCCACAGGGCCTGTCAGTTCTCCCAGACTCAGCCCAGGTCCTTCAGCTTCCCTCCAGCCCCACAGCCTCCCTGCACCACTCCCTGCCGGCCAGTTGCCAGCGAGACAGCAAGACTCACTCAGACCATCCTGTCTCCTCCTGCCTCTGCCAAGCCCATCATCACAGGGCCCTGCCGTGGGGCCAGACCCTACCCTGCCCTGCCTCTGGGTTCTCACCAGGGGCCCCTCTCCCTTCACTTTCTGTCCTCCAGCCATACCCACCATTAGTCTGTTTCTGTCAAGGTGCAGGCCTGCCCTGTCCAGAGCCTTCTGTGTCAGTTTCCTCTACTAGAACCTTCCCATTCAGTCCTGGGGTTGCCATCTCCCCACTCAGGCTGTACTCAGAGGCACCTGCCCAGTCACTGACCTTCGTCACTCTGACAAGGTTTCATGTGTTTAAATGTGCGCTTCAGGAGAGCAGGGGCCTTCTCTTCTGCTGGCGCATAGCAGGTGCCTGGGAACTACAGGCTTCATGAATGAATGGGGAAGATAGCAAGCCAGCCACCAACCCCCACAGTGCCTGGGGCCACCCTTCTTTCAGCCCTGGGACCTTCCTCTAGACAGCCTTCTCTGACCCTCCTGCACTGGGTAGAGCCCTCTCCTCCCTGTCCCCAGAGTTCCACAGAGGCGGTGTCTGTACCACATCACCTCCTACAGCAAACTGCAACTGTAGGGCTCCGTGGGTCTCCCACAGAGCTGTCCTGGAGGGCCACCATCTTACTTTCCTCCATGTAGCCTTCAGTCCAGAGCCCTTGGTGCTTGTTGGCCAGAAGTGACCATGGAGTACGGAGCAGACTGGGCACATGGACTCACCCCTCTCCTGTAACAGATGGCCCTACAGGCCCAAGAAGCTGGGCGGCTTGCTCAAGGTCACCAGCAAGTTAACACTGTTAGAATGGCAACCTGCCCAAGGAAGCACACCCCATACCTCCCCCAGCCTCCCCCCGCCTTTCCTGTGGCCACGCTCCTCACAGCTCACCTCAGCCTGCTGCCTCGGAGCCAGAGGAAAGCACGTCTATTTCTCAACAGCCCCTTAACATGCTGCTCCCTGGGGCTGGTTCTTCCTGCCCTCCCCTCACCTTGCTTGCTCTTAGAGACCCAGACTGCTCTACTGAGAAGCCTTCCCTGACAGCCTCAAGCCAGAGGCGACACCTCTGCTCCCAGCCACCTCCATAACCCCACTTAGCACAGCGCCCCTCCTCTCCCACCTGGATCTTTGTCTCGCGTACGTGCTACATGGTGGCATATCGGCATATTGCTCACAGCTTCTGCATCCTTATGCTCAGCTCTAGTGAACGGTTTTCTGTCTCCTTCTACCTCAGTAGTAGTAAGCACTCATCCATGGACACAGGCCCTTCTCATACCTGTTTCCTCTAATTTGGAATCCTTGAAGTGTCTGGGTCCTCTGGGTCTAGGACATTTGCCTGCCAGGGTGACAGACATTTGAAAAGGGGACCTGAGGAAGGAACAGTGTTCAATGCAAGGAAATGAAGCAGTCATGCTGGAGTGTAGGCCAGCCTGGCTGACGAACCTTCCAGTAGGCCCTGCAATGAGCCGTTTCCACAGGCAGGCCTGGGGGGCTGTGCTCAGTCCCCCGGACTCACTGAGGGAGCGGGCCTACAAAGATTCTGACCAGCAGGCCCGGCTTAGAATCTGTTTGCTTAAAACAGCCCAGGAGACAGATGCCCAGCTGGACGGAAGGGGAAGTATGGCCTTGGCCTGTCCTGGAGGCCCAGCCGCTGGCCTTCCCAAGTCTGTGGCCTGTTGGTGTTTGTTAATGCTCCCTAAGCATATCGTACACAAGCCTTTGCCTTTCCTGCCTTATGTGGGGAGGATGTTTCCCTACTTTGCCTAATGATAAGAGACAAGACATGAAGAAAGGAATACACTGCCCAGCAGTTTCTGACCATGAAAAATTCTGACCAGTTTCAAATTGTGCCCTGAAACTGACCCCAAGGAAGTCCCAAGAATACTGATTGGTGAAGAAAGTGCTTGAGAACCTTCTCCCCAAGAGAGAGCTGGGACTGGGACAGAGGAAGTGCTGGCGAAGACATTCCCATGTGCCGGGTGACCACCTTTGGCCCTACGCCTTGGTCACACACAGGTGAAGGTGTCCCCATCCTCACTTTAAACAAATTGCCTGAGGTCCCACAGCAAGGAAACAGAGCAGAGATTACTAGGGAATCCAACGAGAATGTTCCTGCTGGCCAGGGCAGGAAGCTCAGGGTCAAATTGGGTATCAGAACCTGGGAAATTTGCCCGAAGTGCAGACTAGTCTGTCAGGCTTCTGGAGGGCCAGAAGGACCCTCTGGGCCCAAGCTTTTGTTACAGGACCACCCAGGATAGGGGTAGTGGTAGGGATGGGCACCAGACATCCACGTTCTGGCTGCACCACTGGCTACCACCACCTTCTCAGACTGCTACGCAGGTGGGATGAAGCAGTGCCGAGGATAGCCAGCCTTCATAAACCCTGGAGAGTGCTGCTTTGTGGCCGAAAAAATTCAGTGGGAAAGACATTGGCTGTCTCCACTGCTTACGTCTAGCAAATCAGTTCATGTCTTCGAGCCTGCTTTTCCCATACTATATCATGACTCTAATCATAATCTCCAGGCTGTGTGGGTGCTCCAGCCTCAGGAGCTCAGGACAGGGTGGGGTGGTTCTCCTTGGTCAGTGGAGGGATTGGTCTAAGGATGCAAAGACAGCGGCCCTATTGGGAGGTCAGGCTGGTCTGGTAAGGACACAGCACAGTGAAACGGCCACACCCTGGTACTCCCCTGAGCTAGCCTGTTCCCTGCCCCTTCTCTGTCTTATGAGAACAACTACCACTCACTGAGCACCCATTCCATGCCGGGACTTCACATTTGCCCCCTCCTTTTGAGAACCTTCACAGACAGCCTGATCCTCAACTGAGGCTTGTAGCAGTCGTCATGAGCCTGGCCTTTCATTGACCTTAATTATACTAGTAACACCGCCTGCATTTTCTTCGTAAACGTTGTTAGAGGCCAAGCTAAGGGTCTTTTTGGCCATGGCCACCCTTAATCCAGCTCCTGCCCTGCGCCCCAGGGCTCACCCACTGTTCTGACTTCAGCTGCATCCTTCCAGGCCTTCTGTGCTTTACGTTTGTGTATATGCTTCTTTTCTCTCTTCAGAAGGACAGACAGAGGCGGGCACCCCAGACAAGGAAGCTAGCAAGCAGCCTGAGAGCAACGATGGGACCACCTCGTCTTGAGTCTGACTTTGCCCATGGAAGGTGGAAGAGAGACCTGCTGTCCCCACCTGGACAGGGAGCCCTGGCATTGGCCTGGCAGCCCCTTCTGAGCCCCTGTACCAGGCAAGCCAGGCCAGAGTGAAAAGGCACCCCCGGAGGCCGCCGTGGCCCCTACCCTGGAAAAACCCTCCCCCTGCACCCTCAGGCTCCACTCGCCCACCACCTCCTCACCGTGCCCAGGCACACTCTCAAGACCCTGTAGCTGCGGGGCATTATTTATTCAGCGGGCACCTGGGTGAGCAGCACCCCAAGAACACGCCTCCATAGGTGGTCTGGGCGGCAACCACGGCCCAGCTCTGCCCCGCCTTCTCCAAGCCCAACCTTCTGGGTCAAGACCTTCGTATCCCTTTTTTTAAAAAACACTTTTAAACTTTTTAAAAACTATAAACCTCTTTTCAGCAGAGAGGAAGGGAGCTGACTTTTTTTTTTTTTTTTTTTTTTGGAAGGCATTGTAAGCAGAACTGACCATCTGTGCAGCTCCACGTCCCCTCGTGGAGCTTCACGGATCCATTTCTAGGAAAGGGGTTTTGTGCTCACAACTGATCAACTCTTTGCCCTTTCTACCAACATAAGTGGCACCTAGGACCCAAGAAATAAATGCTGATGATTTGTGTGACTGGTTTAAGATTATTTCTCCTTTAAGCAGCAAAAGCAGGGGTGGGCCAGGTTTCCCCGAGTTAGTTGGGATCTGTCACTGCCCTGGGTTTCCATGGAAGGGCATACCTGAGAAGATGCTGGTATTCCACAGAGGCTGGCACCCTCCTCGGCCTGGTGCCTGATGAGTCTTCTTCCATCTGTCCCTCTTGCTTACCCCAGTCCACAGCTCACCCCCATGGGCAGGCCCAGCCCTTAAAACCTACAGTGAGAGGGGACTCAGAGGTAGCATTTAAGCACATAACTCTTCAAGAGAAGCCTGGTTTCTTCTTGAGGGAAGGCAGGCTATGGTTCCCTCTTTGCCCCGCCCCCCCCCAGCATCAGAAGCTCTAGCTTCTCCTTTGCAGCCCCCGCCAGGGTCCCAGGGTCCCGCTGCTGAGCGGGCTGCCCGAGTCTGGGAACCCACAGCCTCCTTCTGTTCTCACTCCGCCCAAGACCACAGCACTGCACAACACTAGTCATTAGCTTCTTTATTGAGCACCAGATTTTCAGCATGAGTCCCCATAGGAAGGTTTCAGATTCAACCAGACTCTGGTCCACAGTCCGAGGAGAGATATAGCGTGAAGTTTTCACGTGTACAGAAACAGGCACACAGGCTTCAAGAGCAGCAGTAGCTGACTATGGGAACCCTGGTCTTCCTTGAAGGAGTAAAGGTAGGAGTGTCATTCCAGGCCCCCGAGTCAGGGAGGCTCCATCCACAGGGTGAGGGCTTGGAGAGGTGGCCGTGATGTCTTCAGAGACGCTGCCCTGCTTTTCAGGTCAGAGACACAGAAAGGTTAGGCACCTTCTGGTACCCAGGATGTAAGAAAATCCCAGAATATCAGAGCCAGAGAGGAACCCTTGCTGCAGATGGGGAGACTGAGGCTTAGAGCGAGAGAATGCTTTGCCAAGATCACACAGTAAGAAAGCAGAACAGAGCTAGGACCTAGGCCCAGCTCCCCTGCCCTTCACTTTAGGTGGCCATGGTGACAACCCAAGTTGCCAAGACCTTTGGGACTACACTTCAGAAACTCTCCCCTGACACCAGCCTCAAGGCAGCATTACACAGAAGGTAAGCTGATCCAGTGAGAGGCGCCGTCACCTAAAACCACGTGGCCAGGGAGTCCCCACACACTCTTGGCACTGCCCAGGAGGGGAAGGGGGTGCTTCTTGCAGGAAATCCCACAGAAAGCCAGGCTGCAGCCAAGGCAGGTCGGCAGCCCAGAAGATCAGCCAGGAACATACCTGCAGCAGCCAAAGATGGCATCCCATAGGCTTTATAGAGCAGATCAAGAAGCTTCCTCTTCTCATCTTCCGGGAGGAAACTGGACTTTGCCGCATTGATGTTCTAGAAGGACCAAAATGGTGGATAATAGGACACCAGAGAGCATGGAAGGAAGCCCTGGGCAATCTAGTGATGGGCCACCCTCTTCAGTGAACACGGGCAATCGATTAAGCTCAGAGCGGAGAAGGACGTGTCCAAGGTCACATGGCAGCAAGTGCCAGAGCAGAGACCATGAGGTTCCGTGTTCTTGAAGTGGCACTACAGGACACAGTGATGTGAGGAGGAATTTGGAGAAATGTGACACAGGGTGGGATACGTGTGGGGCCAGAGAGATACTCCTGCCAGGATGGATTTGGGGTGTCACAACCTCTAAAATCAAGGGCTCAGCCTGGGATCTATGAATGGCCTGAAATGTGTGCAGAATTATAGCTGAGCACACCTTTCTGGAGAGAGAGTGGACAGTTTTTATCAGATTCTTTACAGGCACTCAATCCAGGCAAAGGCTAAAAAACCTGGTACCAGGTCAGCACACCAGCCTGAGGTCATATCCATAGAGGGCACCTACCTCTAGGTCTGGCTTGGCTTGGCCCGTTGAGGCAAAGTCACTCATCTCCAGAGGTTCCGGGCCCTGGCCAAGACCTGCAGGCCTCACACACCCCCAGGGCCAAGAGTCAAGGCCACCAGGCCTCACGCCCACTCACCAGCCTCTTGAACTCCTCTTCAGTAAAGCCCATGTTCTGTTTGGTCATTTGGTAATCGGTTTCCAGGGTGGACTTGAAGATGAGAGGGTCATCCGTGTTGAGTGAGTAGTTAGCCTGGTCATGTTTGAACCTGGATACAGGGGTGAGGGGGAGAGGGAAGAGCCTCCTTTTACTCTGCGGTGAACAGTCACCGCATGTTGGCTTTCACCCTCCCTTGAGCCTTGCAGCACCTTTAGACCTGGAAGAGCTGCTCGCTGTACAAAGGAAGAAAATTCAGAGAGCTCAGGCGACTTGTGTAATGCCACGTAAATAGCAACTCAAGACAGACCCATCTGACCAGCCCAGAGCTGGGCAAAGGCAGAAGAGGAACAGGTAGAATGGCAGATCATATGAAACCAGAGAGCATGGAAGGAAGCCCTGGGCAATCTAGTGATGGGCCACCCTCTTCAGTGAACACGGGCAATCGATTGAGCTCAGAGCGGAGAAGGACGTGTCCAAGGTCACATGGCAGCAAGTGCCAGAGCAGAGACCATGAGGTTCCGTGTTCTTGAAGTGGCATTACAGGACACAGTGATGTGAGGAGGAATTTGGAGAAATGTGAGACAGGGTGGGATACGTGTGGGACCAGAGAGATACTCCTGCCGGGACAGATTTGGGGTGTCACAACCTCTAAAATCAAGGGCTCAGCCTGGGATCTATGAATGGCCTGGAAATCAGGGAGGCCCAGCAAGCAGCACCCTCTGGAGCCTTCGTCTTCACAGCCCGCACTCTGAGGGAGCTGTCTGGACTCCACCCTGTTCACCCTCAATCCCACTGGCATCAACTCTTCAACCAGCCCCGCGTGGAAAGGGTTCCTGGCACAATCCCAGATCACCGTCTCTGTAAACCCAGGCCTTTCCTGGCTCTTACCTCACTTGACTTGTGTAGCACAATTGTACACTGTTGACTGGTCTTAAAACCCTTTTGATTTCTCGGAGAGCACACTTTTGGCTCACCTCGTACCAGACTGTCCCTTAAACGTCACTATCCTGCGTTCTCTCCTAGGCCCTCTTGCTCCCCCATCTCCTGAGGCTGTCACTTCTCCATGAACCTTTCTCCAGCCCACAGGCTGTTTCCCGTGTGCCTCCAAGAACCTGTGCTCGGACGCTCAGCAGGTACCACACGCTCCACCACCCTGAAGCGGACCTCAGGACCCCCTTGTAATCCGATCACAGCCCGAGCTCCTTCCCTTCTTAAGCTTGGCAGACAGACCAGTGCAGGCCTGACCACGGTTGCCCCAAGTTCTTGTCGCCTTCTCCTGTGTCAGTGAAAGGTGGCTTTGCCCTCCTGAGGCCTGATGCCACCCCCGGGGCTCAGTCACAGGACAGCTGGAAGAAGGGCCAAGGTGTCTGGTTAGGTGGTGGGTTAGAAGCAGGCTGGGATGGGCCAGACCCCCCCCCCCCCACCATGGGAAAGCTTCAAGATGGTGCTTGGGGGGAACACCCGGAGGTGCCAGGACCGCACAAGCTGGAAAGACTCCTCTTCCTGATGCCTAGGAGGCCAAATCAAGCGTGGAAGCACCCGTCCCACCTCAAGGCCAGCGGAACATTGTGCTGTGGCCACAAGAGTGAGGGGGCCCCGGTCCACTATTCGGGAGCGGGGCTTCCTCGGCATGTTATAGTACACCCGCAGTTTGGGCTCCTCGTCGGTAAGGTGAGGACAGCAGCACCTGCTCCCCAAGGCCTTAGAGAGATTTCCTATCAAGAGGCCTCGTGTGGGCCAGCACCCAGCCCCTGCACTTCCCTCCCACCCTTCACTTTGCTATACAAAACCGAATGGGCCCCAGGGCCTGGGCCTCACCGAACCACCGGGTGCTCCGTGTCCGACTTCCAGGCGCCTGTGAGGTAGCTGGACCAGGGGCAGACCTGGAAGAGCAGGTAGATAGCTGGCACGCGTGCCCCCAGGCCACACTGTTCCCAGACCCCAGGCTGGGACACCCCAGGGTGTCACCCCTGCTCTGACACCGTTCTCCGCACAGCCACGCTGGCCTCCCAGCTGCCGAGTCCTGTGACCTCCATCCTGGCAGCTTTGATGCCCACTGCCCAGTCCTGCCACACTGGCCCGGCCCCGGCGGCCCCTGGCCTTCCGCCTCGGTCCCCTCGCTCCCCGGCCACTCACCTCAAAATGCAGGTTTTCGCGGCGCAGCCGGGTGTAAAGGGCCTCGTCATCCAGCGTGTGGTAGCCGTGTCCCACCCTCTCCGTCTTAAGCGTGTCCACGGCCTGCAGAGAAGCAAGTGGAGCCTAGTGCCAGGTGGGCAGGAAGTGGGGAGAAGGGCCCCACGCCAGCCCTGCCTCCTCACCTGTCTCACCACTTCCGCGGAGCCCGCCTCCCCTGCATGGACAGTGCGGTGAATGCCGCTCCTCACGGCCTCCTGGAAAGGCAAGAGCCAGTCACGGGCGGCCTGGGGGGCACCAGCGGCCTGACCTTCACCGCACTCTGGGTCTGAGTTTTGGCAGCCTTGAACTACGCCCAGTCAGCTGGCCTGCTTCAAGATGGGGAAGTCGGGGGTTTTGTTTGTGTCATCATAATCTAAGTGGCAGCTGCCCTTTATTAGACAGTTAATGTGTCTGTCACCGTATGAAATGGTTTGTATATGTTACCTAACATCCACAAGTATTATGATACCTGTTTTACAAGGAGAGAAACAGACCCAGGAAAGTAACAGAACGATGATCGAACAGGTGGGGAGCCGAGCTCTGAATCTTGGAGGGGAGACTCCAGAGCCCCTTCTCTAAAGCCCCCGCTGCATCCACGGGAAGTGCATCGTCAGGCTTCGAGATGTTTGCTCTAACTCTGTCATGCCAACAGATGCGACGGAAGCCCAGAGAAGGGGCAGCCTCACCCAGGTTCACATAGCAAGGTACAGACAGACAGAAACAGGTTCACACATAGTACTCCCAACACCAAGGGGGAGTCTTCTGTTTATACCAAATTCCCAATGTCTAGCACCCCCAAGACCCAACTAAGCTGCACTAGGGGACCGCGGAGGCCTCACGCACCCCAGTCCGTGTGACCTCTCCCTCCTGGGTGGAAGCCAGCTCCTGGTGCTCACCCGGTGTTGCCCTCCCCACCGTCCTGCGGGACCCACCTCGTAGGCCTGCACGTGTCCTGGGAAGAGACTGCTCCCTTGGATGGTCTCGTCTCCAGCCAGGTCAATGGCCACCACAGTCTGATGCTGGTACTTCTTACACAGCTCCACCACCTCCAGGGACCAGTCTGTGGGCAAGATGCCCACCGGGTGTCTGATGGCATCACCGAGGAGAGCCCCCCCCCCCCCCCCGCCCCGCTCACTGTCCCCCAACCTGAGCCCAGCGGCAAGGCGGGGGGCCCACGTCGGGTCTTCAGATCCCGCTGGCCATGGCCTAAGCACGTGGCCTTTGGCCAACCCCTCCATCCAGGGCCTCGCTTTCCTCTCCTCTGAGAGGACTCCAGCTGCCACCACATCGGCCCCTGGCCAGGCCGTGTGTGGAAAGTGCCGAGGGCGGGGCCTGGCTTGGTCAACAACAAATGGCTGTGTCTCACCTGACCCCACCTCTGCCCTCGAGGGGGCGGGGTGAGCTAAGCCTCACTTGGCTCATGAGGAGATGGAGACCCCCGGTTTAACACGGAAGCCCAGAACAGACCCCACACGAGCGCTACTGGACGTATCGCTAACATACTCCGTCCTCTTAACCAATCAAGGCGTCATGAAGGGTTTAAAAACGGGTGGACAGTCACAGGCTTTGGCACCAGATGGCCCCGTGTTCTCGCGTGGGCTTTCTGCCTTCCAGACTGAGGAGAGAGAGGCTCCCCGCCCTTCAGTAGCCTCATCTACCAGAGGGGAAACAACGGCCATCCTACCTCACAGGCTGCTACAAGGATCAGAGAAAATACGTGCAAGTCTCTGTACACGGAACCCGGCCTAGATTTTTTTTTTCTATTGTTCAGGTTCCTTTGGATTTGTGCTGCCTGCAGGTCACGTGGCCGTCAGGCCTGATCTCCCTGGGGAGAAGCGTCTCTCGGCTGCCAGGAGTTCCAAGCCCGAAGCCCCAAGGTCCTGCTAAGGGGCTCAACAAACACCATGGTGCTGGGGGCAGGGGAAGCCCGGATGTGGCTCCAGGGCCAGGCTGGGGGATCGGCCGGTGTCAGAGGGGCGGCCCGGGGCAGGGCTGAGGGCGTACTCACTGGGCTGGTGGCGCATGCAGCACAGGATAGACCGCACCTTCACCCCAAAGTCTCGCTCTCCCTCCTGCAGGCCCTGGTTCACCACAGCCACCACCTCGTCGGGGGTGAGATCCCCTCTGTGTGGGGAGAAGAGTAGGGATGGGGCAGAGGCAAAGGTCTAAAGGACACAGCCCCGGGATGGGATGTGGGGGGCATTGAGGGGAGAGAGAGAGAAGAGTCTTTTGAAGCGGCTTCAGCCCCCATGAACCCACCGCCTCTGGGGAGAAAGACATGGCCCCCAGCCCTGGCACACCCCACTTCCGGCTTGCTGGGGCACTTCCAGACTGGAAGGTGTGTGGGGCGGGGGTAGGGGGTGCTGGTCAGACACAACCCTCCCTGTGGATGCCGGGCACTGATAAGCCTGCCTGCTCAGATTCCCACTAGTCCGCATGTATCAGAGTTGTAACTAGAAGGGGGCAGTGGGGTTGGGCAATGCCACTTAGAGACCCCTGGGGTCCCAGCAGAGGGGCAGGAATGGGCCACACTCACTTCAATCACAGGGTTAGAACAGGACACCTAGAAGTCACTGGACGAGGGGGCTAATGTTTCTAGACTGTGGGTCTGTGTCCGGGACAAAGGAGGCAAGACACAGATGCACACTTTTTCCAAAGGTAGATAAGTAAGTAAATAAGTAAATAAATCAGGCATCAGGCCAGCCAGCCAGCCCAGATGAGGGCTGGGAATGTCTCTTGTGACAGAGTTAAGGACAGGACCTTAACTTTCTGAGGGCATGGACAGGACAAGGGGGGGGTGGTAACATTAGGTCAGGGGCTCCTACCAGCCTGCCCCCGAGTCTCAGGTTGACCCATCCCACCATAGCCTGGGACCGGCCCCTCCAGGTGGTCACTCACTCGGCCTGGTCCCAGGGGATCGGCTCCACTTTAGAGTTGGCCAGCAGGTGCGGGCTGTAACGCACCTCCACATACACCACGCCCTCCTTGGCCTTCATCTCGACAAACTCATAGGCGATCCTTTTGATGGCCTCCCGGGAGCCCCTGGGAAGGGAAGAGAAGGGTTGGGAACAACAATCGGATTTTAAAAACGGGCAAAGGACCTGAATAAACATTTCTCAAAAGACATACAAATGGCCCGGTTTTATGAAAAGGTGTTCAGCATCACAAATTACCAGGGAAATGCAAATCAAAACCACAACCTCACACCTCACACCTTGTTAGGATGGCCACGATCAAAGAGACAAGTGATGGTGAGGATGTGGAGAGAGGGGCCCCTGTGCACTGCTGGCAGAAACGCAAATTTTTGCAGCCACCGTGGAACACCGTGTGGAGGTTCCTTGAGAAATTAAGACTAAGCTGTCATATGATCCGGCAATCCCCTTCTGGATATTTGTCCAAAGGAAATGAAATCAGGATCTCACCGAGGTATCTGCACTGCCATGTTTACTGCAGCATTATTTACGACAGTGAAGACATTGTTACAACCTCAAGGTCCACTGAGAGATGAATGGATAAATCTCTCTCTCTCTCTCTCTCTCTCTCTCTCTCTCACACACACACACACACACACACACACACACACACACACACTGAAATAGCATTCAGCCTTAAGGAAATTCTGCCATTTGCAACATGGATGAAGCCGGAAGACATTATGCTAAGTGAAATAAGCCAGACGCAGAGAGACAAACACTGCATGATCTCACTTACATGTGGAATCTAAAACAGTCCAACTCATAAAAGCAGAAAGTACCACAGTAGTTGCCAGGGGCAAGTTGAGCAGGGAAAGGGGAAATTGGGAGATGTTGGGCAAAAGGTACAAAATTTCAGTTCCACAAGATGAGTAAGTTCTGGAGACCTAATGTACAGCATGGTGACCATAGGTAACCATACTGTATCACATACTGGAGATTTGCTAGAAGGGTAGAGCTTAAGTGTTCCCATCACACACACACACACACACACACACACACACACACACACACACACACACACACACACACAGAGGCAAGAAAAAAGAAAAAGGGAGGCACCTGGGTGGCTCAGTCAGTTAAGCATTTGATTTCGGCTTAGGTCGTGATCTCACGGTTCATGGGTTCAAGCTCCACGTCAGGCTCTGTGCTGACAGCTCAGAGCCTGCTTTAGATTCCCTCTCTCTCGCTCTCTCTCGCTGTCCTTCCTCTACTCACGCTCTCTCTCTCAAATCAACATTAAAAAAATATTTTTTTAAAAAAGCAAAAGGTAACTATCCACAGTGATGGATATGTTAACTTACCTTGCCTGCAATGATCGTTTCACAATGGATATACACATCAAAACACATTAAAGGCACACAATTTCTATTTATCAATTATACCCCAATAAAACTAAGGCGAGAGAGAATGGACAAATCCAGACAGTACCCTGGGGTCGGGGAGAAACCCGCGACTCAGACTTGAATCCCGGCTCCCACGCTTACCTGTTGCGGGACTCTGATGAGTCAGCCTGCCGCTCACGTGAAACGTGATTGTGAGGACAAACACGTTAAACATCATAAAACTCACCCAGGCCAGTGCTTAGAGCAGAACAGACAGATGCTTGAAGTGGTTTTGTTGGTAGCAGAGTGCTGGCTCTAGAAGCAAGGCACATTTAACCTGCCAGGGCCATTCTAAGTACTTAAGTGACAATGAACTGTGCCTAGCTGGAAGTTTCCGCCATGAAGAGTGAAAAAAGAAAATGGTTACTAGAATGTGTGAGGGAAGTGTCTTGGGGAAGTTGGCCAACTCCCAGGAAAAGGGGACCATGCCTTTGCGGATGAGGTGGGGGGCAGCTGCTGCCTTCCCTGTGGGGCAGGGGCAGAGCCTGGGTCTGGGACCTCAGACCTGCCGCGGGGGAGCTGGCCTCCCAGGAAGAGGGTGCCAGATTGCCCCCACCCCCCACAGCTGTGGAACGCATTCATTCCCCACCGTGACCAGCACGGTCCTAGGCCCAGGGGATACAGCAAACAAGGTGGACAAAATCCCCGTCCTTGCAGTGCCTACAGTTGAGCAAGGCAGGCAAGTAAATATGCAAAACGTAAAATCTACAGTAGGGGGTGCCTGGGTGGCTCGGTCAGTTAAGCATCTGACTCTGACTCTTGATATCTGCTCATCTCATGGCCGCGGGCTGAGCGTGGAGAGAATCCCTGCTTGGGATTCTCTCTCCCCCCCTCTCTGCCCCTCCCCTGCTCATGCTCTTCCTCTCTCTCTCAAAATAAATAAAACTTTAAAAAAAAAATTAAAAAATAAAACCTACAGTAGGTCAGATGGTGAATCTAGCCAACAGCCTCCATCTGCCTCAAGAGGGCTTCTTCTCTAGCCCTCCAACAACCCATAATGGGCACGTGCTCCAAACCTTTCCTCAGGTCCAGCCCTCTGGACAACATCACACCTTATCTATCCCAAAGCTTGGGCCATACTTCCTCCTCCAGGCAGCTTTCCCTGACTGCCTCCAGCCCATTTGCCTCTTCCCCTTCTGGAGCTCTGGAAGCACAGACTGCAAAGGCTTGACTCTCACCGGCCCTGGGAAACTCTGCCTCGTGCCAGGAAGCTCAAGGTGGCATCAGGGGAAGAATCTGTGTGGTCCTGGCCGTGCTCCTATACTTCCTGAGCCTTCATTTCTCCTCTGCAAACGAGGAGCGTGTCCACCTGGCAGGACTGTCGACAACCACAAAGAGTACAGTTCTGGGAGCTGCACACTTATCCTTCTAGATCAGAGAGACTCTGCTATTAAAAGATGGAAGGAATGAAAGGTAACATGAAAACACCAGTGCCTTGGGCGCCTGGGTGGCTCAGTCAGTTAAGCGTCTGACTTCGGCTCAGGTCATGATCTCACGGTCTGTGAGTTCGAGCCCTGCGTTGGGCTCTGTGCTGACAGCTCAGAGTCTGGAGCCTGTTTCGGATCCTGTGTCTCCTTCTCTCTCTGCCCCTCCCCTGCTCGTGCTCTGTCTCTCTCTCTCAAAACTAAGTAAACATTAAAAAACAAAAACACCAGTGCCTGGCTGTCCATGAAGGTATCTTCATCATAACAGGGGACTTGCTGAGGACAGTGCTGTGTCCGTTCCAAACTCCAGTCCTAGGAGGTAGATGGGATCACGAGCCCCACTGTCTAGGTAAGCGAACAGAGGCCCAGAGAGGGTACATTTTCCCCATGTCACAGTTATCTGGTGACAGGATCAGACACTAGGATCTGAGCTCCTGACCTCACCCCCAGTCACTTTTCCATAGAAGTTGAAGAAAAACATCAGTGCATTATACCCACGTTCCAGGAGGAAAAAAACTCAAGGCCCAGACGTAGGGAGAGATTCACACAAATGCACACAAGGCTGAGAAACAGAACTGGGGTTTCACCCCACAGGTGGAGGCACAGGCCACAGGGAATGGGAGTCACCCAGAGCCTGGGGCAGGGGTTGGGGGTGACTCACGCGATGACAGGCATGTAGTAGTCAAACTTGGTCAGGAAATCTGGGAGGCTGGTGGGCTTGTCCATGCCGATGATGTCCCGCAGCTCCTCTGCGGTGTCAGCGGGGAAGGCAATCCCCCTCTTCCTGGGAACAGAACCGTGAGGGCAGCGGGCCGCTCCTGAGCGGGACCCAACCAATCCCTCAGAGGAGCCAGAACAGGAAACCCAGGGATCTCTCCACCCAACTCTTCCCGTTAAACAGATGGGAAAACTGAGGCCTGGGGCGTTTAGAACCCAGACTGGAATCCTTCCAGCAGCTCCTGTCCCCAAGGCTGTGACCAGCCAGGGAGTCGTAAGAGGGGATAACCGGAGTTAAAGTCTGTACACATACACACGCACATCCCTGGTGCCTGGGACCCGAGAAGCTGCCAGGGCAAGCCCACGGTTTCCTCCTCAGCCCCAGGAGTGGGGAGAGCCAGCTGGGCTTCTGCCAGGTCAGGGGTTATCGGGGCACTAACTGCAGCAACACAATGCCCGGGGCAGGCGCCAGACCTGCCCCCTCCGTCCTCCCTCTGGCCGGCACATCAGAGAGGCCCGTCCTGCGCACTGAGCTGGGAGTGTCTGGTGGAGGCTCATGGGAAGGCATGGGGGGCCGGCCACCCACCTCAGCGCGGTCTCCCCTCTCTGCCCGCAGACCCCGTGTGGGGCTCGCCCAGAATAGCCCTTCTGGACCGGAGCCTCCTCTCAGCCGCGGGCAGCGGGGTGCGCAGGTGGGCTGGCCTCCTCTGCTGTGACTCCCGGGTCCCCCTGGGCCTCAGTTGCCCCACTTTTAAGAACAACAGACATTCAAGACACGCTTCTACCATGAAGGGACAAAACAGGAGACCAAAGGGGCTCTGAGGAAACAACACAGAGAACAGAAGAAAACCTGAAACTCTGACAATGAAGGGCCTCAGGGACAGGCGAAGAGGTCACGTCCCTGAAACACAGCATCCTTTTCAGGAAGGGGACAACCAGAGGGTAAGGGCTCCCAGAAACCTAAAAGAATATGGCGCCAGTCATCGTAAGGATATAATAAAATGAATGGAAAATAAAGCGGCGAAACGCCTCCAGCAAGTACCACAAGAGACGAAAAATAGGAGCAAACGGTTAATCAGGTGACTAGATCAGGCTGGAGCAGCCGGTTATCTGCAAAGCAAGAACAAAAGAGGGAAGGAAGGAAGGAATCGCCAGAGAAACCAAAGTTTGAATAGTGTTTATGTTCTTTACTGACTTCGGTCACTAAAACACTACGATGCTTCCCCACATAAATCCCTAAGGCCCCGACGTAGGCTCTCCTCTCCTCCCGGTGGCCCAGGAGTGGCCCCCAGTCTGCAGCCAGCCCCCACCCCCCCGCCTCCCCCCAGCCCCGTGTCCCCACAGGACACCATGGGGGGAGATGGCATCCCTGGTGTGGTCCCGGCACAGAGGGCAGCGTGGACCCCCTGATCCTTCCGTTGCCGGGCAGCCTGCCCCAAGGCCACCCTCAGAAGGTCATCCCCAGGGACCGAATCCCCCGCCCCCGAGCCAGGACCATTTAAGTGCTGTGTTTGGGAGCTGGTGGTGGCAGCAGAGGAAGGCTTTGGCGCTCACGTGGTCAGAGGCAGTGGCCACGCTTGCATAGGCCCTGCTGGACCTGCTCTGTGCGGCTCCCCTACCGGTCTTCCTCCAGCCCCCACGACCACCGCTTCCTGGTGGGGCTCTTCCTCCTGACATGCTTTCAGACTGTCCCTTTTACACACCTGTCCAGATGGACTCCTCCCCTTTCAAGGTTTTCACCTGAAAATCCAGAAATCTCTGCCTCTACACACCACCACTTGAGGGCCTAGGGCGGGCCGGGCACTGGATGGGACAGCAGTGACCAAGATAGACTACCTACCTCCTGCCACCTCTCCCCTCTCTGCCCCACACTCCACATCCCCAAATACAGCCCCTCCGACCCCCCAGCTGCCCAACCCACGGTGGGGGGCCTCCCCTGGGACTCCATCTGCTTTGCCCACCAGCAGCCAGTCCCCAAGTCCCACTTATTTTCCTTCCTAAATGTCTGTCCCATTAGTGCCCCCCTCTCCAGACTCTCTCCTCATCAGCCACCAAGAGATCTTTTGACAGAGTGGTCAAAGGAGGCCGGTTAGAGGAGGGGACAGTTATGCAGAATTAAAAATTTTTTTAATGTTTATTTTTGAGAAAGAGAGGGAGACAGAATATGAGTGGGGGAGGGCAGAGAGAGAGAGAGAGAGGCAGACACAGGATCAGAAGCAGGCTTCAGGCTCTGAACTGTCAGCACAGAGCCTGACACGGGGCTCGAACTTAATAAACCGCAAGATCACGAAGTCAGACACTTAACCGACTGAGCCACCCAGGCGCCCCTTAAGCAGAACTAGAAAAGAGACAGAGGGAACAAGAGGGGCTCCAGGCAGAAGCCAGCAGGGAAGGTGAGGCATAGGGAGGCCGGAGCTCAGAGTAGGGTCAGTGGTAGGTGACGAGCCAGAGGGCAGGCAGAGCCCAATGGGGCTAAGTTAGGGCCTTACTCCCAAAGCACAAGCAAATCGCTGAAGGATTTCAAGCAGGGAAGTGGCGTAAAGCGGTTTCAGTGCTCCTTCTGGCCGCCGTGCGGGTAACAGATCCAAGAGCTACTGTCGCAGTCCCAGCAGGAAACAAATGGGACAGACACTCTTTAGGATCTCACGCACGACTGGGCCTCCAGAAGCTGCTTAGACCAAGCTGTAAAGCTCCAGTCTGGGACCCAACGCTGAGGCAAGAAGGAGTTCCTCTTAGGGCCCCGGGTCCTCCTGCCACCACAGCCACTCGGCAGCAAAGGCTCCACCCGGGACCAAGCTTGGTCCTCAGATGGTCCCTACACCCCAGTCAGCCCTGCCTTGGCCAGTCCTCTTCCGGCCGTGGTGGGTGATGCGGCCACAGGGAGCCTGGCCAGAGGGCCCCGTGAGGAAGAGGAGCTCAGGATTTGGAGGTCAAAGTCCATCCCCCTGCCGTAGGTGCCAAATCACCCAGGGTAGGAGCTGTCCCATCCGGGGACCTCCACATCCTTGTCAGTAAAACAGACAGTACTTTCTTTGCAGAGAACAGAGAAGCAATGAGGCTATTTACGTGTCCAGCGTAAGACAGCAAGTTCCAAAGCCTGACGGACTGGGTTCCTTAAAGCCTGTGTGACCCTGGGAGAGTTACTCAACCTCTCTGTTTATTAAGTCTGGCAGGTTTGAGAAACATCCAGTGTGGACTAAGTAGCAGAAGAGGTCAGAGAGGCCACACAAGCTTTGCAGGTCTGTAAGGGCCATGGGTGGACTTCAGCTTTGCCCCTAAGCAAGCTGGGAGTGTGGGAGGGCTTGAGCAGGGGAGGGGGGCTGGTCAGACTCTGCTTTAAGGCATTTGTTCTGACTACAGTACTGTGGGGACAGGAGACGGGGGAGGCCAGAGCGGCCACCCGGAGACCAGTCAGGAGGCCACTGCCACAGTCCAGGTGGGGATGCTGGTGGCTCAGGCCAGGGCGGTGAAGGGAGGAGAGCGAGCCCACGTTCAGAACGTGCTTTGGCAAAACGGCTGACAGGGTCACGAGGAGATCGAGAAAGAGGTAGGAGAAGCACCCGAGAGGACAGAATCATAGGAGCAGAGGGAAGCAGCGGGCACAAACACGGTCAACGGAGGCCCAAATCACAGAGGCAGAAGAGGCGCCACTGGATTTGGTGACCAGGAGGGAGGGAGGGTCTTCCTTCTTTCCTTCCTCAGCCCACCACACCCAGGAAGTCCTCCAGTGTGTCTATGGGCATCCACAGCTGCGTCTGACCGACTCCCTGCTCCCACGCCTGCTGGCCTCGAGCTCAAGCTCCAGCTGGCACCTGTGACACCCCTTCCCCGGGGCCCACAAAGCCCCCCCACTGCTCCTGATGCCAAGGTGACGTGGGGACAGCAAATCCGACCAGCATCCCCACAGGGGCGGTTCCCCTCCCTCCTCTCTCTACCCCGTCCCGGACTCAGGCCTCCTTGCTCCACCACCACGTGCCCTCTGACCCCTTGAACTAGCACCTGCCGGGAGATCCCATCCCCGTGCCAGTAACCCGCCTTAACGGCCTCATTAGGGGCCCTGGGGGAACGGCCAGCCCTCCGCACGGGCAAAGGACAGGCCGAGATAAGCCAAGCAGCTTCACCCCACTCAGCCGGAGCCACGACTTATAATTAATAACACCATCATTAAGTGCCCTTTATGGACACCGTGCTTAACCCCGAGCTAAGGGTTTTCTGTGCACGGCTTCCCCTAAGCCTCCCGCTGGCAGGAGTTAATGTTCAGGGTGTGGACTCAGGGCCACACCCATGCTTACTAGACAAGTCCCATCACCTGCCAGGGCTCAGTGTCCTCCTCCCCAAAATGGGGACAACAGTGGTACCTCCTCACAAGCTGTCGTGAGGATGGAGTACGTCAGCCCCGGTGCAGCGCTTCTATGGCGCTCAGCACGAGGTCAATGACGTAGGGGAGTCAAAAACTACATCAGTAGCAACTCCCTAGGGCAGAGTGAGGTCTGTGTAAGTAGGACAAGGCGGAGAAGTGTGTTCTCGCCAGACCTCTGTCCCCAGCTCTCGGAGGTGGAGGAGGTGCTCCGGAGAGTTGGGGGACAGACTCCCCAACATCGCTAGTTCTCTGGAACGGGGGCATCTGGAGAGGCCAGGGGACTCTGGCTGACGGAGCAGAGTGTTCACACTTGGGTCTGAGCTGAACTGCTCCAGGCAACGAGAGAGGCGGAGTCCTCCCAGCTCCACAGGGAGGGAGTGCCCAGCAAACAGGTGAAGAGCACAGTCCCCAGAAGGAGGGGTGGGTGGCAGAAGGGGCCCCCATCTCCCAGGACAGTTCTGGAAAGAGGCCAAGGTTGCAGCAAGGAAATGGTGTGCTCACATTTGCATCCGGACCCACTGACCTCTAAAGTCCCTGCTGTTAAGTGTCAGACCCAAGAGAAGGGCCACCATGAGCCCTTGAGGTGGGGAGGGAGGGGCGGGTGTCCCTCACTGGGGGGGCACTAGGGACCCTTCAACCCACCCATGTGCCTGTGAGCCGAGGCAGGAGGCACATTCTCGCTTGGAAGATGAAGAATGGCCCCCAGAGGAGGGGCCTCCTGTCCACATCCCCCAGCAGGCTATGGCCAGGGTCACATAGGGAAAGCCCTGGGGATCAGATGACCCTGGGTCAATTTTAGACTCTGTTTATGGTTATGTGGCCTCAGGCTACTGCCTTCACTTCTCTGAGCCCCTGGCTCTCCTCAGTGACATGGGGATAGCAACACCCTCCCTCCTCCAAGTGTGGAAGGATTAAATTCGCTGACTCAAGGAGAGGGCTCAGCCTAGCGGCCCAGCACGAGGAGATGCTCAGCAAATGGTCCCAGCATCCTGTGTGGGTGCATCACCTGCCATAGACTCTACGGATTCAAAACACAGTGACCGGTTCAGTCCTGGGGATTGCCTCCTCGTGTGTGTGTGTGCACACGTGTGTGTGCACCTGTCTACGTGTGAGGCAGGGCAAGCTCTTCCTGGCTCACCTGGCAGCAGGAAGAAAGAGAAGCACAGAAAGCAGAAGACTTGGGCTGTGGGTCTCCCGCTCAGAGCTGAGGGGCTTCGTTTGTCCACATACCACCTTGTTCCGGCCAGGGGGCCAGCTTGATTCCATGGAGATATAGGAAGGAACAACCCTGGAATTGTCCAGAGTCCTCTGGGTTGAACTGTGGGCCCCCAAATATCCCCAAATGTTGGGGAGGAAGGTCTCTTATCCAAGGACTTACTTGCCATAGTATAAGATGGTTTCAGGCTTGATGGCCCCATCCAGGTGGATATGCAGCTCCACCTACAAGGGGGTAGAGGAACAGACACCCATGAATGCCTGAAGTACCTTCCAGAGGGTTTGCGTTAACAATGACCATGATACCATTAGTCCCATCAACTGGACACTTACCACATATGCCCCACTAAACTCTTTACACACACCACCTTGTTTAATCCTCATCTGTGGGGTGGGTTTAATGGTCATCTCCAGCTCTTTAAGACCACAGACAGGTTCAACCACAGCTGAGGTTCAAGCAGGTTAAATAACTTGCCCATGGCCACACAGCAAGCCATAGAGGCAGGAACCCAGCCTAGTGCTTTGGTTCTCAACCACAGCTGGTAAATGGCAGAACCAGAATTGTAACCCAAGTTCAATCCCAGAGCCAGTGCTCTTAAACACGAGGCCAACCATGGTACCATAGGAGCTATGGAGCCCCAGCCACTGCCCCCACCCAGGCAGTGTCTGCTCTCCACCAACTCACTCAACAAAATCCAGTATTAAAAAGTGTTGACCACAGACTTCCTGGACCTGTGAATATCCACAGTGGATTTCAAAACGCAGGCCCCATCTTCAAAAGCAAAAGCAGATGTCCCTTAAGCACAATTATCAGGAATCAATATTAGGCGACACAGATCCTTCCAGTATTCCAGAAAGGGTACCAGATACTTGGCCATCTTGGTGATCTTTCTCTACACACACACACACACACACACACACCCAACAAATGTTGGACACACAAAGCCAGGAGTTTAAGGACACAGGCTTTGGAGACTGCCCATCAGACTGGACTCCCAGATCTGCCCCTTTGCTGGCTGTGTGACCTCATCTAAGACTCTTGATCTCTCAGAACCAGTTTCTCAGCTACAAAACAGGGTATTTCTGCCTCCCTCTCCACGGACAACTCTAAGGATTTAAAACAAAAAACAAACAAACAAACAAAAACAGACAGTGTTGGGTGCTTGGGTGGCTCAGTCAAGTGTTCAACTTTGGCTCAGGTCATGATCTCACACTTCGTGAGTTCAAGACCACCCCCCCTCCCCCATCGGGCTCTGTGCTGACAGCTCAGAGCCTGGAGCCTGCTTTGGTTTCTGTGTCTCCCTCCCTCTCTGTCCCTCCCCCGCTAGCACTCTGTCTCTGTCTGTGTGTGTGTCTCTCTCTCTCAAAAATAAACATTAAAAAAAAAAAAAAAAAGACAGTGTAGGTGGATGTGTATGGCCCACAGGAAGCAGATGCCGCTCTCGGCCAGGGCATCTTCCAGAAGTGGTTAAGATGAGCATACCAGGCGCACCTATGTGGCTCAGTCCGTTAAGTGTTGGGCTTCAGCTCAGGTCATGATCTCGTACTCTGTGAGTTCGAGCCCCGCATCAGGCTCTGTGCTGACACTCAGAGCCTGGAGCCTGCTTCAGATTCTGTGTCTGCAGGACCACCCAGGCCATAGGGAGTCAAGTTTTAACTTGAGAGCACAGAGAAGTTATGACAGGGTTTGAAGCCAGCTAGAGGGGGAAGATACTCAGAGCAAAACCAGCTGGAGGCTATGAAGGTCAAGTTTATGAGAGATGATGGTGCCCCGAACCAGGGTGGCAAAGAGGGCATGGAAAAGCAGGGGGACAGAAAAAGGGGTCAAAGATGATGCCTCGGGTTAGGCCTTGGTGGGGATGGGTAGCGATTCCCACGCTCTGGGCACAGCCCAGGAAGAAACCCCAGCGCTCAGAGGGAAGGTAGGGCAGGGGTAAGAGGAGAGAGACATGGTCCGTTTGATCTTGGTTAAGCTAGGATACCTTTGAGCCCTCCACATGTAAAAGGACAGAGCCAGGAAGGAAAGTTCTAGAGTACTTTGAGATGGAGGCCGGCAATGCAAGTAGGAATATGGATGATGAAGCCATGGCCTTGAATGACCTCACCAGGGAGAAGGTGTTAAGAAAGGGGCCAGAGAGGAAGCCTCCATGAGCACCAGCACCCAATAGCTTTACACGGGAGGTTGAACCTGGAGAAGAGCTGTCAGAGAGGCAGAAGAGAAACCAGGAGTGTGGTGTGCAGAAGGCAAGGGACGATCAGATTTTTTTTTTAATTTTCAATATTTATTTTCAAGAGAGACAGAGAGACAGAGTGTGAGCAGGGAAGGAGCAGAGAGAGAGGGAGATGCAGAATCCAAAACAGGCTCCAGGCTCCAAGCTGTCAGCACAGAGCCCGATGTGGGGCTTGAATCCACGAACCATGAGATCATGACCTGAGCTGAAGTCGGACACTTAACCGACTGAACTACCCAGGCGCCCCTAGGGACAATCAGATTTTAAGGAGGAGGGGCGCCTCGGTGGCTCAGTCAGTCGAACGTCTCTTGATCTCGGCTCAGGTTATGATCTCACAGTTCGTGGGTTCAAGCCCCGAGTAGGGCTTCACGCTGAGGGTGCAGAGCCTGCTTGGGATTCTCTTTCTTCTCTCTCAAAATGAACAAAACAAAAAAGATTTTGAGGAGGAGTGGCCCAGCAGGTCAGCAGAATGGTAACTGCCCAAATATGGCTAGATCTGAATCCTGAGAAATACAGATTTCCTCACCCGGCAAAACAGGTGGTTTAAAGTTCTGAGGAGTTTATCCCGGATTATCTAGATAATGCAATTACCCATCTCCTTATGAGGGAGGCAGGGTTTTAAGAAAAACTCCTAGCAGTGTGACCACTGAAGCAGATGGGAGCTGAGTGGTCACAAGCCAAGGACAGCCTAGAGCCACTGGAAGCTGCCAACAGATGCATCTCTCAGAGGGTGTGTGACCCTACTGACACCTTGGTGTTGGCCTTCTGACCTCCAGAACAGGGAGAAAATGTCTATTGTTTAAAAAAAGGTGGTTTTTTTTTTTTAATGTTTATTCATTTCTGAGAGAGAGAGAGAGAGAGAGAGAGGGAGGGAGGGAGGAGTGGGGAAAGGGCAGAGAGAGAGGGAGACACAGAATCCAAAGCAGCTCCAGGCTCTGAGCTGTCAGCACAGAGCCCGACAGGGGGCTTGAACCCATGAACCGTGAAATCACGACCTGAGCCAAAGTTGGCTGCTTAACCGATTGAGCCACCCAGGTGCCCCGAAAATTTCTATTGTTTGAAATTCCCATTACTGTGTGTGGTTATTTGTTACACAGCAGCTACAGGAAACTGATACAGTGAAGTCCTGCCAGACATCAAGCAATAGGAGAACAGAAACATGTCCCTTGGGCTAAGGCCACAGGGGACAGGGACCTGGAGGGGAGGTTCTCAGCCCTGGGTGCCCATTAGGAGCACCTGGGAAGCTTTGGGAGGTCACCCACACCCAGGCCCAACCTGGTCCGTGAAGTCACATCCTTGGGCCTGCACATGGGATCATCGTTAGATTTAAATACACATAGCCAACACTGAGAAGCGCTATCCTACAGGAAATATCCCAGAGGCCTGAGGGGGACAGAATCCACACTGGAATAGGGGAAGAAACAAGTAGAGGTTTTAAAAAAAAAAAAAAAAAAAAAAAAAAAAAAGGAGAAAGTTTAGATTCTTCTTTCCAGAATTTTACTCCTGAAGAAGAAGAAAAGGCTGGAGAAAGGACTAGAGGGAGAGGTGGGTCCAGAGAATGGTCTGTAGGGTGGGAGTGACTGGGGCAGGCTTAAACGCTGATGGGGAAGACGATTTGCACGAGGCTACAGAGAAGGCCCGAGGGCTCTCCCTGAGAAGGGACAAATGGAAGAGCTGGACAGGGGAAAGGAGGAGGGAGAGGGAAGGGCTCCAGGCAGAGGAGCCCCGGGTGCAAACATCTGGATCAGGCAGCAGGGAGGGAACTGGCCTGATACAGAGAACGATATAGTGGGGAGAGGAGGCGGCCATAGAAAGGGGGTGGAGGGCAGGGACAGGTCATAGTTAAGGCCGGATCCACGGAAGGGTTTGGGATAGGTCACCTCTAAAAGTGCCTTCTGGCTGCCGTGTGGAAAGGAGGTGAGGGGGAAGCCAGAACAGAAGCCAGAGCTGCCCAGGAGTCAGGACTAGAGATAAGCACCCACAGGAGACACCTGCCGAGGCACGGACCGAACTGGGAGTGCCCCACTCGAATGCACGGGCTAACCGGGGCAGAAGTGCAGGGAGGGAGGAGGAAAGAGGCAGGAGGCAAGAGCCCCCCTGGGGACAGGGAAAGCAGGGCCTGCTGCCCCACTGTGTCCTACAGGTCCCACCGCTCCTGGGGCTTCCCGGAAAGCTGCCTTGACTCCTGTCAGGGGAGAAGCAGAGGCAGGAACCCCCTTCCTCAGGCAGCCCAAGCTCCTCAGGCAGGCCTCTTATGGAACTTTCTAGAGATGAGCCACTACCCACGAAGATATCAGCATGCCCCAGAGGATAATGGGGTGCAAGCTCCAAGACTGGGGTGGGGACCCTGCTCTCTTGTCCCCATTCAGGAAAAAGGAACAGCAGGAACCAGGAACAGCTTCTAACTTACTGAGTATCTACGACGTACTGGACCATCCACACACATTAACTGATTTCATCCTTAACAACAGCAAGGCGGGAACTTCACTACCATTTTACAGAAGTGGAAACTGAAAGTTCAAAAAGTATCCAGGGACACAAAGGCAGGCAGTGATAGAGTCAGAATTTGAACCCAGGTCTGAGTCACACTGAGCTCTTACTAGACTTTCCCTGCAGGCCTGGCCTCAGGGAGTCTACCATAAGTGATTCAGTAAGTGATTCAGCAATAGCAATAACCAGCTGCCTACTATTATTAGGTCCTTTATCTCAGTTAATCCTGACCTCCAGGCAAGGTACACCTTACAGAGGTATACACATCAGCCCGGTGCCACAGAGGCCAGATGGGCTTGCTGAGCTCCAGGGAACTCTGTGACCTGCCCGACATTGCCCAGGCTGATAGCAGCAGAGCTGGGTTAGAACCCAAGTCTGTCTCCAAGCGCACGTCCCGCCTACAAGCCAGACCATCGCCCCGGAGCGCGCACCGGACCTGTGCCCGGCCACCTGACCTCTCTGCAAGGGAGTCCCTCCCCCACTCCCCTGCACTTGCTCCCCAGGAGGCCAACTCACAAGCAGCATCTGAAAAACACGGCACGCACGAAATCCAGAAAGGAGCAGGAAGCATCCTCAGTTACCAAAACTTAAAGCTCCCCCCAGGTGCTGGGCACAGTGGGGGCATGAGCAGACGTGCCGAGTCTGGCTCTCAGGGGACGCCAGCCAGCCAGGTGGAGGCCAGGGAGGTGCATTCACTCACCCAAGGTGTCCGTGACAGAGCCAGGACAAGGACATAGGTCATGGACTCCTGGGCCAGGCACTCCCAGATCGGACTCTGGCTCCTAACTGGCAGGCAGTGTGCCTTCAAAGCACACCCAAGTCGAACCGGGCGCCCCCCAACACAATATTCGGTTTTGTTTTCATCCTGCTGGCTTTTGAAATTTACTTAACACGTCTGTCTCCCTATTAGTTCCCTGAAAGTGTGGACTCTGTGTCGTGATGCTGGATCTTCAGTGTTTAGGACAGTGCCCAGCACAGCAAAAAGCGCTCAGCACACGTCGAGTGACCAAGTGACTGTTTCCTCCGCTCTCTGTTCTAGGTCAGCAGTGCTGTGTCCTCTCCCTGAAACAAGGGAGGGGCCGACCTACCCCCTTGGGCTGGGAGAGGGCAGTATAGACAGGACTCCTTGACCAGCCCCCAGAACCTGGATGAGCCACAGGTGCCCACAGCCAGCCAGACACCCTCTCCCTCCCTAGCCCCGGTCTTGGCAATGAGCCGGTGCCCACAGGCCACCATGGCCTCTCAGCTGATTTTTGGGGGAAAACCAGGAGGCAGAGCGGCCCTGGGCTGACAAGCTGTTTCAGCCACACTTCCTCTAGAAAGTCCTCTGTGCTCAGCCCCATCTGAGCTCATGCAGCTCAGAGGCGTGGACCTGAAGGGGCCGAGCAGTCTCCTTGTGCCACCTGCTTCCTGGGGGCCTGATGGAGCAGAGCATAGCGTTCAGTTGCTGCCGTGAGCTTCCCCAGACGGTTCAGAGATAGGAGGGCATGTCTTCAGCCAGGGGCACATCCTGTGGAGCAACAGCCTAGGAGCTCGACACAGCTATCCCCCACTTCATAGGTGGGGAGACAGACACAGATTAAGGAACCAGCCCTCAGCCACAGATGGCTGAGTGCCCCGGAAGCTGTTTGACTCAAAGCCAGAGGCTGTAACAGCCACAGTGCGCTCCCTTCATCCTGCAGATCAGAGCTGAGTCAATACTGGTAAAATCTAAACAGAATGGTTGAGAACCCGGACAAGGATAACGAACAGGAGCGGCTGGCATTGGGTGCCCTGCTCTGAGCCAGGCCTGCACTAGGTTTTCTATAGGCTCATACACATCTCATTCCCACTGTACAGAGAGGAAAACTCACTCCTCTGCTTCCATTGTCACAAGGACACCAAGCTTGTTTCTTCCCTCACCTTGCTGCTCTGGGGCCTCAGAACCCTAAGGGGTGAGGGTGAGCCTGCCCAACACTCTGGGTATAGATAGGCTTGGACCTCACTTTGGACCCCCTGGCCTCCTCTTCTCCCCTGTCCGAAGCCAGGCTACAGTGCTATCCTTCCCCGCCCCAGGGGGGCACCTTCCTAGGACAACTGGGTAGGTCGACAAGTCCTTCCCAGCTCACAGGGCCCCTTCCCACCCAGGTCAAGCCAACCCCAAGATTAGACGTAGAATCAGAACTGCGGCCAGCCTCCCCCACCTCGCTGTGTGACCACATTTACCCTCTCTGGTCCTGGCCTCCTCTGTCAAACAAAAGGCTTCCCTGAAATCTAATCTCATTCATTCCCTTCTCTCCCAAGGGCCATCTGAGTTATAATGGTCAGGTGGGCTCTTTGAGGGGCTTTTTAAACACAGGTGGCTCTAGTAACCAAAAAGTACTGAAAGCCCAAATAAGTGCTAACAACGGCCTTTGTGGCAGGAAGTCCAAAAGATGAGAAAGACTCTGAAGGTGGAGGGGGCCTCCCAGAGGGCACCGGGGCTCCCATGGCAGTCCTGGGGCGGGGAGGGAAAACACACTTAAGGGCCTGCTGCTTGCCAGCCGGGGGCTTCACTAGTGCCTCTCAGCACAATTTCCCCGAGATCCCACGACTTTGATTTGAACCAACCCATTTTACAGAGAAGAAAGCAGAGGCCCAGAGAAATGTCCACCAGAGCTCTTGTAGCTGCTGAACAGTGAGGCAGGGATCCACCCTCAGTCCATCTGAAGCCCAAGGTTACTCTGATTCTAAGTGCCTTCCCGGCAAAGTGGTAAGGGCAAATTTGCAAGGCAGTTGGCCTTGCAAATTTTAGGCAGTTTTAGGTAGAACTGGGTTCAAGTTTAGCTCTGATTTCTGGCTGTGTGACTTTGCATAAAGTTCCTTCCCCTCTCTGAGCCATTTCTTCAGATGTCAATGAAGAAGACCTACCTTAAAGGGCTACTGTGAGCATTGGATGAACATAGGCAAAGCAGTTAGAACGGTGCCTGATACAGAGTAAACATGCAAATAGGAGAAAGAAAAATTTTGTGGGCAGGGTGCCTGGCTGGCTCAGTAACGCAGGAGACTTCTGATCTCAGAGTTGTGAGTTCAAGCCCCACATTGGGCATAGAGCTTACTTTTTTTTTTTTTAAGTTTATTTATTTTTTGACAGAGGATCCCAAGCAGGCTCCACACTGTCAGTGCAGAGCTCAACGCAAACCCGTGAGATCAAGACCTGAGCTGAAACCAAGAGTCCGATGCTTAACCAACTGAGCCGCCCAGACGCCCCTGGCATAGAGCTTAGTTAAAAGAAAATGATGTGGGAGATTTAGCCCCAGTTCTCTGCATCGGGGAGGGACAGTGTAGAAAGTGTGCTCCGGGCCTGGGCCAACTCGCTTGCCTGTCTACAGCTTTCAGGTTCTCCTTTTGTGTAGCCTTGGGCAAGTCACTTCCCCTCCCCACGCCTCAGTTTCTTCATCCGTAACGTAAAGGCAGATGAAGATATCTACCTCGTCCAGTTGTCCAGAGAACGTTGCGATGTAAATCACCAAAAGTACCCGGCAGCCGCTGTTATTACAAAAATCGGCAGGTGACCAGCATTGTCCTCCATGCCGAAGAACTCCTGAGCACCACAGGATTTTTCAGCCTTGCCTCATGTAGAAGAAGACTGGTAAGGGCCACCACTCCACCTTCCCTATACCTCCTCCAGTGCCCAATAGGTACTCAGGAAGTATTTGTTAGATTAACACTATCAGACCAGGGAGGTGACCAGATAAGGCCTTGCTCCTCAAACCGAGGTTGGTCCGTGGTCTAGCAGTGTTATTAGCATCACCTGAGGGCTTGGAACGGACCCTCTCAAGTTCCACCCCAAACCCACCAGTTCAGCGTCTGAATGTTAACGAGGCACTCAGGTGACTCGAGTTAACATTTTAAGTTTGGAAAGCACACCCTTGCTCTGCCTTCTTAAAGCTGGCCGGGGCCCTGGGCCTCACCCGGTGGTAGGCATAAGAAGCCAACCAGCCCAGCAAAGACTCCTGTCCCAGACAGGCCTACACCTGGGCACTGGCACCTCTACCTCAGAGGCGTCTCCAAAGGCAATATCAGGAAAGCTGGATGGGGCATGGGATTTTTGAAGCCAGCCCCCCACTCTGGGCTCAAACCCCAGCTTGGCTACCTCCGTGCCGTGGATCTTAGGCCTTGTTAATCTTCCCTCCATTCATCTGTGTAATGGGATGATACCAGCTGTCTCATGGAATCACTGAGAGAATCAAATGAATTAATAAAGGTAACGTGTTGAGAACGGTAGCCGGCACAGAGCCCTAACAACTCAATTAGCTCCAGCTACTAATTCTAGTTCTCACGATTATCTGTTCCCCCCACAGGGAGGCAGGGAGCTGGCTCCGGCGGCAGTGGCTGAGACAGGCTCCTTTTTGCTCCTCCCGCCAGCGCAGGCACATTCCCTCCTTGCAATATACAATTTAATCACATCTTCACCTACATAGAGGAGGACACTCTACCTTCCCTCCCAAGCACCCCCTTTTAACTCTGGACCGCCCCCCCCACCACCACACCACCCACAAGCAGGTGGGGCCCATTTCCCAGGTGTGGAAACTGAGGCCCAGAGAGGGGAAGTAACCCACCACCTGGAATCAGAGAGGATTGGGTGAGGCCAAAAAATGGTAACAATGACCTCTCCCTCACAGGGCTGTTACAAGTATTGCAGGGACAGATGTGGAGCACACAGCAAGTTCGCAGAAGTGTTACCTATCATCTCCATAGCTCCAAGGTCGCTTCCAGTCAGGGGGCTTTGTCTACTGCCTTAGGATTCATAACAAGGTAAGGTGGTTCCCCCGCCAAGGGCAGAGGGAATCCAAAAGCATTTTAAAAAGAAAAGGGGGGGGGGGAAGCCCTCGCAAGGAAAGAGGCACCGAAGATGGGGGCTCCCAGACAAGGTGCGGGGGAGGCATGGGGTAGGGTTCCACAGGAGCGCTCCCCAGCACTGACTTGCGGCAGAGTAGCTGAGCATTTACCCTGTGGTGGGGGCATCGGCAGTGAGGGGCAGGCCTTACCTCCTCCAGCTCTCACCCAGCTCTCTCTCTCTCGCTCTCTCACTCACACACACGCACACACATGGGATACTCACCAAGTCTTTTATGGTGTCTGCCGTGATCATTCGCACCCATTTCTCAGAGAGGGAAGTGGAGTCTGTTTACAGCTCACTCCTTCCTGTGACCCCTCCCCCCACCCCCAGCAGTCTCAAACCCTGCTAGCCCATTCACTCTGCTGGGCGGACTCCTGGACCCTTCCCCTCTGTGGACTGAATCTCAGTGCTCCAAAGCCCTGCCAAGTGGGCCTAGACCCTCCCTGACCCAGGCATTCCCAAGAGGCCACAGCTGGTGGGAGGAGGGACCACGGAGTTATCCCTTGGGGCCAGTGGCTGTGGCTTGGCCTGGAATGAACCCAAGGCCTAAAGCCCACTCAGCCCCTCGTGGGGAGAGAGGGGCGCCCTGCTCCCCTCCCTCGGCTCTATGGCACGGTCCTTCCGACTGGCCTATCCATAAACCCGAGATCCTCAGCGCTCTCAAACCCATCACAGTGTTGGAGCATAAAGCTGTTTCCGCAACACTTTAGGTGCCTATGGGTGTAGACACTGGGGCCCATTTTGCAGCTGAGGTTCGAGAGGTCAAGCCCCCTGCCTAGGTTCACACAGCTACCCGGTGCTGGTGCCAACAAGGCCCATTTAACAGGTAGTGAAACTGAGACTCAGAGAGGACAAGTCAGGGGCAGAAGCAAAACTCGGAGGCCAGCCGGGGGCGCCTCGGGATTCAGGACACTCCCTGCCTCATTGTCTCTCGTTAAACTGCCCGGAGGCACCCCGGGGGCCTGAGCTGAGGGAAGAAAGCGGCTGGCTGCAGGGGCCCGGGTTTGCTCCCGGGGTATGGACGCCCTTAAGCCCTCCAGCCAGACAAGGAGCCAGACCCCCCGGACCCCAAGGCCCCCCCGCGCTCACTTTGGGCTTGTCGAAGGCGGGCGTCTGGGTCATGGTGCCAAGCGTGCGCCCCAGCAATGCTCCCTCCGCCGGTAGGTGCTCACCCGGGGGACCTGCCTGGACCGCGGCCCGCCACGATCCTCTTAACGCGGCCCGGCCCCGCCCCCGAGCCGGAGCTCCCGCCCCGCCGGAGCCCCGCCCCGCCCCCCAGCCTGAGCCCCCGCCCCGCCCCTCAGACCCGGGTAGTGTATTTCCTGGAATTCCTTCCTAGCGAGCGGCGGGGACAAATCCGAGCGCCCCCTGGGCCGTGGCCCGCCCTGAACCTCCGGCCCCGGGACGCAGTGTTGGAGCCACCTGTGGGCTCGGGCTCCAGCCGCCTGGCTGGCTCTGCCTCCCTCCTGGCCCCTCGAGCACCATTCAAGCTACCTCCTGGGCGCCTGCAGCGTGCCAGGCCCGACCTGGAAGCTGGGAACGGTGAGCGTCACAGACCTCGTGTGGCTTGCACTCTACTGGGCGAGACACACGCTCATCACAAAATCCCACAACATAAATGTACAGTCGGGGACCTTAATGGGGACTAGCCGTGGCTTGCAGGTCGGCGAAGGCTTCTCTGGGTTTACGGGGGGGGGGGGGGGGGGGGGGCGGGGAGTAGGGGTGGAGTGGAAGAGGGCAGCCCACGTGGAGAGGACATTCTCTGTGAGACCCCAGGGCTCTGGGGAATGAACGGCGAGGAGGGAGGCATAGCAGATCCCCTCCTAGGCATTTACCCTTGAGAAACCCGCCTGCGTGCAGTCAGAGAGCATTTTCGAGGATGTTCACGGCAGCACTGTGCCTCACAGCAGACAGCACTGGAACCACCCCCTAATGCCCATCGCACGGAGTGGGCAAAAACTGGGATTTTCACTATAGAATGTTACACAACCGTGAAATTGAATGGACTCCAGCTGCAAAGAAGCTAGACGTATCTCAGAAACCACTCTGCATGAAGAAATAAGTTGCAGAAAAACTATGTATACTATGATGCAACTTTTAGAATGTATGGTAAAAGCAAAACCAAAAATATGCTTGTGTGGGCACATGCACATGTAGAAAAAACTTTTGAAGGGAAAGATAAACACAAACTTAAGAATGTTGTCTCAGGGCAATGGGAAAGAAGGGGAAGAAGAGGAGTTCACAGGTACATTCTGGTTACAGGTGGCGGTCCAGTATTTGAGTAGCATTATTTCATTTCATAATGTTGTAAATAAATTGATATATACGGGGGAAACAGGGTGGGAAGTGGGTGGCAAGGGGCTAGTCAGGTGAGAGCTAGATCACACTGGGGATGTGTGAGACACGGTGAGGGATTGATTGGTCTTTGCTCCTGAGAGCACTGGAAAAATCAGTGGAGGGTGTAAATGGAGGCAAAACAGGATCAAACTTTTATTTGGGGGGAAAAAAATAGTCTTCAGCTACTCAAAGTATGGTGCAGGGATCATTGGCGTCTATTCCCTGGGGCTGATTAGAATGCACACTTCCAGCCCCCATCCCAGCCCTGCTGAACTGGAATCTGTATTTTAACAAGATTCCAGGTGCTTTGAATGCACATGCATGTTACAGGTTAAGCCTGGGCTCGCTGCTGTGAGGGGAAAACATTGGCGGGGGGGGGGGGGGAGTCAGTGGGGTGCAGAGGACATCCCTGGGGGACTAGAAAGGGAGCTGCTGCAGTGGTCTAGGCAGAGTGTGGTGACAGTGGAAGAGATGGGGAAAATCAGATTCAAGCTACGCTTACAGGGTAAAATCAGCTGGACTTGGGTTGGGTTGTATGTGGGAGTGAGGGAGAGAGTAGGTCAAAAATGACCCTTCCAATACGTGGTTGGAGTCAGAGTTTTTTGCAAGACCCTTTCCTGGCTCTCCATGTAACTCAGGATAAGAATGGCTCTCATTTAGGGGCGTCTGGGTGGCTCAGTTGGTTAAGCGGCCGACTTCGGCTCAGGTCATGATCTCACGGTCCGTGGGTTCAAGCCCCGCGTCGGGCTCTGTGCTGACAGCTCAGAGCCTGGAGCCTGCTTCCGATTCTGTGTCTCCCTCTCTCTCTGCCCCTCCCCCGTTCATGCTCTGTCTCTCTCTGTCTCAAAAATAAATAAATGTTAAAAAAAAAAAAAAATGGCTCTCATTTATTGAGACACACTTGGGGCCAGGTACCCTGGGAAGTGCTTTATAGGCACCATCCCGTTGAATCTTCGCAGCAATGCTGTGCAGTGGGAACAGACTTCCTCATTTTACAGATAAGGACACTGAGGCTCAGACAGTGGAACAGCCTGCTTAGCGTACATTGTGAGTAGCAGAGACGGAATTGAATCCGAATCCAACTCTAGAGCCTTCATTCTCTGCCTTGTTACTGTCTCCCCAGCCCCTGTCATGACTTTCTGGTCCCTGTCCCACGTCTGTCCCTTGACTTCCTGGTGCGTTTCCCAGACACTAGTCAACCTGGGCAACTTGCTGGTGGAGTAAAGGCGATTGATCACAAGTTCTTTGCTGTTCCTCCCATTGTGGCTTTCCTTCCTTCTGTATCTGGGCTGGATGGAGGGCCTTATTCAACAGAACACGATGGAAATGACATTCCTGGACTTTGAGCCTGGCTCATCAAAAGCCTGGCAGCTTCCACTGGGGCCTCTTGGACACTCTCTCTGGGAACCCTGAGTTGCTGCGTATGAAGTCCAACCACCTTGAGCCCATCCTGTTGGAGACCCCATGTAGAGCCACTGCAGTCTAGCTGAGCCCAGCCTTTCTACCACTCCCACCAAGAAACCAAACACACCAGTGAAGCCGTGTTGGACCCTCCGGACCAGAGCAGCCGCCAACTGAATTTGTGACTTCGGTCGTGCCATGTGGAACCGAAGAATTACCCAGCTGACCCCAACCCAAACTCCTGACCTACAGAGTTGTGGTATGTAATAAAATGGTGGTTATTTGAAGCCACTAAATCGTGGGGGATAGACAGTCCAGCAGAAGGAGACAACAGGGATGCTAGTGCCTGGCCACCCAGCCCCTCCAGTCTCTGCACCTGAGTTTATGCCATTCTGACACCCAGAAAAGCCTTTTCGCAGATCCTGAACTATCAAAATTCTGCCTTCTCAAGCAGGTCGAACACAAAGAGAAGCAATCAGGCTGTGTGCTGCCCGGCTTGTGTTTGCTCTTACGCACTGCTCCATGCCAGGCAGCCCCCCCACTACATCAGCCGCTCTTGCCCTCTGACTTGGGTTTGGCCAATAGGGGGCAGCAGCAGGAGGTCAGAAAGCGGGAGGAGGGAGACGTCAGGATGTTTATTCCTTCTCTCCCCCCTTGCACAGCCAGCCACCGGGTCAGCTGTGTCTCTCCACCAAGGCCACAGCTCCTGGCAGGCGGTCCGGTCCAAGCCACACTGCCCACCTTCAAAGGCAATGATTCCTTTAGTTACCAGCCTCAGGCTACTGCTCCACCCCTTCTTGCTTTCCAGAAGCTCTGCTCTGGGTTCGAGTTCCCTGGAAGCAGAGCCTGAGGTGAAGATTTGAGTGCCAGGCAGTGTATTTGGGAAGAGGCCCAGGAAACGCAGGAAGACAGGAAGGGAGCCGATGCAGACGGGCTACAGGACCAGGCGCCTAGAGCTCAGTTGTGCAGTGAACTCTGGGAGACCATGTAGAGAATGTGTCAGAGTTAACCCTGCAGGAGTGAGGAGGCTGGGAGGTTTATCTATCAACTGCCCTTTGACTTGAAGACATTCACTTCTGGGCACTCTGGGCTTGCCCAACCCGCTGGCTCAGCTTGTTCCCATGGCTAGAAAACACCAGGAGAAAGAGAACAAGCAGGAGACTGACCCTGATACTACATGGCATGAGTGCCATGCAGAGGCGATGCTGAGGGCTCTCGGGCTGGGCCCTGAAAGCCATGCCTAGCCACAGCTTTGTAAATCCCTTGTTTTTTCCCAGCTTTACTGAGGTAATGATTGACAAATGAAATTGTAAGATATTCAAAGTGTTCAATATGGGCCGCCTGGGTGGCTCAGTCAGTTAAGCGTCCAACTTTGGCTCATGTCAGGATCTCACGGTTTGTAGGTTCGAGCCTCGCGTTGGGCTCCGAGCCCGCTTGGGATCCTCTGTCCCCCTCTCTGTGCCCCTCCCCGCTTGCATGCTCTTTCTCAAAATAAACTTTAAAAATTAAAAAAAAAAACCCCAAAGTGTATAATGTGATGATCTGATATAAGCATACATGTGAAAAGATTCTCCCCCCACCAAGTTAATTAGCACACTCATCATCATATATTTACCTCTTTGTTTGTTTTGGTGAGGACACTTATGTTTTACTCTTAACACATTTCAACATTTCAGTTATGCAAAAGTGATATCCACGCCAGCCGTCCTGTTACGCATTATATCCTCAGAATGTATTCATCTTCTTAATGAATATAATTCCTTTATTAAACTTCCCTCAATTATTCAGTTTGTTTGCCTGCTTTCTGCCGGGACCCTGGGTGATATAGGCTGGTCTTGACCTTCACATAAATACAGGGTAGGCCAATGTCTACAGAGTTGGAAGAGGGGTGGAGAGAGAAAAATCTAGCTCGGGATCTAATTCCAGCCAACAACAACAACAACAAATGAATGAGCGAATGAAAACAGACAACTAATGAATAAGAATTGTCATAGACTCTAAGTCTAAAGTTCTCTTTTGGCCAGCAAAAGAGCCGAGGCAGGATTAAAGCGAGAGATGGCTCGGAAAAGACAAGAGCCCCGAATAAGGATCCTTGCCCCGTTTTAATTAGTATCGGAAGGCTTACAAACGTGATGGGTGTGTACAAAGAGACAAGGAAACTGGGAACGTTAACTTGGGAACGTGAGGAAGGAGGGGGTTTTGAAGATATACAGTGTTTGGGGTCTGGGTCAATATAAAACAAAATCCGGGCGCCGGGCAGTCGGGAGGAAGGTTGTTTACAGTGGACGTGAGGAAGCACCCCTGTTTATCTTTGCCCAGGGGATGAGACAGATAGAGGAAATAACCTCAGGGCTGACCAGGCACCTTTGCTTTTGTTAACCATCTCCACTCTTGGCTGCTTTGCCTGCAGCGGCAGTCCGTTGTCCAAATCACCAATTTACCCACCCTGGCCCTGTCCTCCTGGCAAAGCAGCTTTTCTGCCAGAGTACTGAGTTGGGGTGCTTCCACCCTGAACATCTAATCTTGTTTATTTCATACACCTGTGTGCTGGGCACCTTTGTGCCGTTCCTATTTCAGGCCTTTGCCTCTCCCTATTTGGGGGGCTCTGCACCCCCTCTCTATTTTGGGGTGCCTTTGCACCTCTCTATTTCTGCACCTTTGTGCCTCTCTATTCTCGGGGTGCCAATCTAGTTTACCCAAACTCGGGTGCGAGCATCTTATGACTTTATTTCTTTATGCCTTGTCAACCCATTGGTGTAAACCCGGGGGATTCCTAAGCTTATCCCCCACAAAGAATATTCTAATTGGACACAATACTGATCAGGAGTATCATGTCCAGTTAAACAAATTAAGCTGGTAACTTAGTACTGCAGAGCCCAATGTGATTGTTAGAGTTGGGAAAGGGAAAAGTTACAGAGACGAGAACCAGGCTTTCATGGCAGATTATCAGCTGGGGCAACCCTGGCTACTGTTACACATAGAATGTTATAGATACCCAGCAAATAGGCTAGAAATAGAGTCCTTGCTTATATAACAGTTGTGAGCAGGTGGCAACTCTCTACTTGGTCCTACGACATGTGGGTCTCAGGTGGCCCTGGGGATCATCTTTATTCCAGCCATTCATAGGGCGAAGAGAGTACTAAGGGGTGTAAGGGCTCCAAAGTGCACACATCACTCCTGCCCACATTCAATCCCCACAGCTGCCTCATGTGCCATACTGAATTGCGGGGAAGGCTGGGAAATGTAGTCCAGCAGTGCACCTGGGAAGGCGACCTTCCCATAAGACTTGTCATTGTATGTGTGTCAGAGAATTGTGTGACCTTGTCTAAACTTACCAGCCAGGTGGATAGTCTATAAAGGCAGGACAGGGTCAACTTATGCCGGATCCCCAGCCCTGACCCAGGGCCTGGGGGAAAGTAGGCACTTGCTACACGTTGGTGGAATGATAGGATGTAAGTAGGCAATTAAGGTTATTGTTGTCGAGCTTCTGAGGTATATGGGAAGCCCTTAATGAGCATGACCTTGTGTCCCAGCCCTGTGCAGGCTCAGGTTGCCTTGGATTAAGGGAGGGCAAGATGATGCCTAAAGAAAGAATTTCAAGACAAAGGTAAACCCCTCCCTACCGCACACACTCATGCAAAATTTGTGTCACAATAGTAGCTACTATTTATTGAGCACCTATTTTATGCTGGTCGCTGTTATTCACGGGCATAGGATTTCATCTAGAGATCCCAACCCCCCCCCCCAGCAGCCCTATGATGTAGGTTCCATGATTAGCCCCATTTGCTGGTGGAGAAATCAAGGCTCAAAGTGGTGAAAGATGAAGCTGGAATTTGGGTGTGAATATGCTAGACTCAGAGCCTGTGCTCTTGACCTCTACCAGTATCCAAGGGGATGCAGGGTAGGTTGGACAGCAGCCAGGTCTGGGGGAAGAGGCCTGAGTAGGCAGGCAGGAGCCCTGGGTTCGCATCCGGCTCTATGTGACTGAGGGCAGGTCACCTCATTCGTTTGGCACGTAGTTCCCTCGGTTGGCTCTGCACCAGGCACTGAGGATATGCAGAAAAAAAACCCATCCTCTCCATGGTTTGCTCCTGGGCAGCAGGGGAACCAGCATCATCAACTTGATTCAATGTGACAAGGGTCATCAACTATTTCTTCCTCCTCGGCTCTCATGTCTTCCTCTGTGAAACTTTCAGCAAGGGGTCGGGAAGTCAAGGGTTGCAAACTCAAAGACCAACAGAGCAAGTTTGGAATGCAGACAGTCTGGAGTCCTGGCTCCACCGCTTGCAGCTCTGTGACTCAGGGCCGGTCCTCTCTGGGCCTCAACTTCCTCATCTGTTGAGTGGAGATAACACATGTACACACTGAGCTCATGGGATAACACATAGCCATCCCTGATTCATAGGATAACCCACATATATACCTAACTCGCAGCGTAACCCATATACAAATCTAGCTCATAGGATTCTGTGGGCTGAGACACACGCGCCCAGACCTAGCTCGTGGGATAGTCCACAGACATGCCTCACTCGTGGAGGAGCAGTGGAAGTAAGGACTGTGCAGTGAGATGGCAGATGCCCCACAGAAATGCTGCTGTGCCGAAACGCGAATCCTCCGAGTGTTCAAGGAAATCCAGAAACCACAATTTCCATGTTTAAAATGTGTTCAGACAGACGGTGACTATACTTATGGTGAGCAAGAGTAATTTATAGAATTGTCAGATCAATACGTTGTACACCTGAGACTACTAGAATGTCACAATTACACTTCAATAATAAATTTTAAACTTAATTAAAACCAAGAAGTAAAGCTCTAAGAATACTAATAAAAAAATAAAGAGGGGCGCCCGGGTGGCTCAGTTGGTTGGGCAGCTAACTTTCGCTCGGGTCATGATCTCACCATTCTCGAGTTCCAGCTGTGCTGAGTGCTCAGACAGCGCCTGGAGCCTGCTTCAGATTCTGTGTCTCCCTCTCTCTCTTCCCCTCCCTTGCTCATGATCTCTCATGAATAATTAAATAAATAAATAATCTCTCTCTCTCTCTCTCTCACACACACACACACACACACACACACACACACAAATAAAGAAACATAAAAAAAAATTTTTTTAATAAAGAAAAAAGCCACACTGGTAAGAAAAAAAAAGTGTTCAATACCTCCTGAATCTTAAAAACTTTGATTGAGCTAAGAAACACCTCTGTGGGCCAGATTTTGTCCCTGGCCCTGTGGACTTCATAACAGCCAAAGTCTCTGCTGATTCTGGTCTCTGAATAGGAAAGAGGACAAGGAAGGTGTTGCCCCAACTCAAATTTAACCAGGCAGAATTGGAATCAGTTGCATACAGTAGAAAATTCTAAACCAATAGTAGCCAAAACAGGAAAGAAGTTTACTTCTCTGTCTTGTAAAAGATGTCCAGGGGCGCTTGGTGGTTCAGTTGGTGAAGCATCCAATTCTTGATTTCAGTTCAGGTCAAGATCTCACACACGGAACCTGTTTGGGATTCTCTCTTTCCCTCACTCTCTGCCCCTCCTCCCCTCTCAAATATAAATAAAATAAACATTAAAAAAAAGTACAAAGATGCACAACGCAGGCTAGTATGGCAACTCTGTGCAGATGCCTCCTTCCATCTCTCTGCTCTGCCGTCCCAAGCATGTGGCCTTTATCCTCATTGTCCAGCATGGCTGCTGGAGCACTGGCCATCACATCTGCAGCCCAAGACAGCAGAGTGAAGGAAGAACTCTCCTCTTTTAAAGATAATTCCTGATTTCCTCATGACACTTCCACTCTTATAGTCAAATGGCCATACCTAATTGAAAAGAAGACTGAGAAACGCTTATAGCCGGGGAGGCAAGGTAGCTAGCTAAAATGCGAGGTCCACCTGCTCAAGAAGAGGAGACAATGAGCCATTTGTGCCACATCAAAGAACTGGGTGTGTGAGGAGGGTGTGTGGATGGGCGGAGGGGTGTTGCCAGGCTGCCAGATTCTGCCTTCTAGGCCTCAGGTGTATTTACAGCCCTGTCTGACCAAGAGAAGAAAATCAGAGAGTAAGACAGAAAGAGGGTAGCTGAATATAATAATGAGAGCAACAACTTACCAAGGACCTGCTATATTCCAGGCTCCGAGCTGAGCCCCGGCGAACATCACAGATTAGCATCCCAGGCTCTCTCGTGGGTGAGCCTCCTGCTGTGAGGCGGGAGGTCCCGTCCTGCCTGTGCCAGCTGGGGAAGGAGACTTAGAAGTCCGCCGTCTGCCAGACAGATAACCACCAGCCTTTCTGTTTTCAGTCCTGCCCTACACCTCGGTCTTTGGAGGTTCTTGGTCTCTCTCATCCCTGAGCCTTTGATCTCCAGTTGTCTTGTGTCCTGATGGCTCCCCTGAACAGTCAGGGTTCAACTTTCTGGGTTTCTCAAGTCAGCCTACCATCTGTTTTCCAGCTTCGAGAGTTTGGTTGACTGTTCTCATCTGCTGTGAGCTCCTCACATGGTCTCTTTGTCCCAGTGGAGAGGTGTGCATTTTTAAAAATGCTTTTATGTCATTTTATTAGAATTTCAAAAACAATGGAGGCGAATAAATGTGTTCAGTCTGCCGTGTTTAACCAGGAGCCTCCAGCCTGCATTCTTGGGGCGCCCTCAGCACACAGGGTTCTCTCTCGCTCTTAACCCCGGGAATGCTTCCCTCTCGCCTCCATAGCCCAAACCTGCTTGTCAAGTGCGACGGCCTTGCCGCCCTCTTCTTTGTACTTAGGAAAAAGAAATCTCTGATATGGCTCATTTCTGAGAAGTCAAGTGTGGACGTTAACAAGTTAAAATTTGAATGTGGGGATGAGAGTTAGTCATTTCTGAATTGGAACATCAGAGTAAATCTCCCTCCAAAGCAATATGTCCACTGTGTTTACAAGGGAGTCCAAAGTCAATGCTCAAGGGGAAAGCCAGGTAGAGCCACGCTTATCCTTACAAACGACTGAACACAGACACATGGCCTCTCGGTGAGTCTGACACAGTCACCATTTCCTCCAGAGTTTTCTCCCGGTGTCTTGGTGAAGTGCCTGCAGGAGATCCTGGTTTTGGTTGAGGAGCCATGTTCTATGAACAACACGCACCTCCAGACCCTGGGACCCCCTCAGTGCACCGTGATGCTCATGATGCTGGTAAGAAAAGGGGCACATGGTCCCCAAGAACTGGGGTGACCGACCGCCCTAGTTTGGTGGGACCGAAGAGTTTCTGGGGACACAGGACAGTTGCAGGGCAAACCGGATGGGTGGCCGCCCTGCAGACCTGCTCCTCACACGTGCTCCCGGGCGTGTGCTTGCTGCACACGTAGCTGAACATGCTCATCCCTGCTGTCACCACCTACCCCGGCGGATGGTGGAGCAGCTCAGAGAGTGCGCTCTGGAACCAGGATGCGGGGGCCAAACCCTAGCTCCAACACTCACCAGCTCTGAAGCAAGTCACTTTACCTCTCTCTGCCTCAGTTTCCTCATCTATAAAATGGGAATCATAGTCAGAACAAGTCTACTCCGTAGGTTTCTGCAAGGATCAAGTGAGTTAATAGATATAAAGCACTTAGAATGTTTACAGGCCACCATCTCTTATCTGAAACCCTGATGTCTCAGGGTCCTCGTGTGTTTTGGGATTTTGGAAGCTTTTGGGTTTTAGAAAGCACACACCAGGGGCGCCTGGCTGGCTCGGTCAGTGAAGCGTTTGACTCTTCATCTCAGGATTGTAAGTTTGAGCCCCACGTTGGGTGTAGAGATTACTTAAAAATAAAACCTTAAAGGGGAGCCTCAGTGGCTCAGTTGGTTGAACATCCAACTCTTGATTTTGGCTCAGGTCATGATCCCCCGGTCGTGGGACTGAGCCCCACGTCAGGTTCTGCGCTGAGCATGAAACCTGCTTAAGATTCTGTCTGTCCCTCTGTCCCTCTTCGCAGCTCACACTCTCTCTAAAAAAACAAAATAAGATAAAATCTTTTTTTAAAAAAAGACAAAGCACACACCATATGTTATGTAACACACCACTGGGGTCTGGGTTAGCATCCCATAATTAAACACATTAATATTTCTGCAGAAAAGAATGTATGAATATTTATACATGTGCTCAGGTTAGATTTGGGGCACCAAATGAATTTTGGTACTAACCTTATTTTGTTCAGAATTTCTTGGATTCAGAAGTACGGGGAAGGAGTTGTAGACATGCACAGTTTGCTGGTGTTATTATTATTATTATTGAAAGAGAGAGCACAAGCAGAGGAGGGGCAAAGAGAGAGGTAGAGAGAGGATCCCAAGCAGGCTCCACGCTGTCAGCACAGAGCCCAACATGGGCCCAAACTCACCAACCGTGAGATCATGACCTGAGCTGAAATCAAGAGTCAGATGCTTAACCGACGGAGCCACCCAGGTACCCCTGCTGGTATTATTGTTTAACGGACATCTGGTGTAGCTACCACACAATTGCTCCTTAAGGACAACTCAGGCTTTTGTGCCCAAGGTCCCCACTCGTTCCTGAAGCTTCCTAGTGGGGTCTTTCTGCGCCAGCAGCTGTGAAGGGACATTCTCTTTTCTTCTTTCTCTACCCAGACCCTCAGTGTAGTAATTTCTCTCTGTTCCTGTCAATATGCGGTTGGTGGGTGGTTGTTGGCGAAAGTGGCAGCTGGATGCAAATTCAAGTCCCCAAGCACCTTCCTGGGTCTGAGCTGGGGAGCCCGCTGGGCCCCGGTGGCCAGAGCAGGGGCGTGGGTGGTGGTCATCAGTGTGGAAAAGTGACGAGCAAGCTGAGCTTCTGGCAAAGCGGCCATGGGTTCCGTGGGTCTGGTCTGGGAGGTGAAATGGTAAAGCCAAAGAAGGAGTCACGGCCCCTCAGCAGCCCCTGGGCCTCCACAGAATCACCGCCAAAGACACTGATTTACTTGCAGAAAAGTGTCAGAGGCGACTAGTTGGGGCGTGTCTGGGAAATGCATGCTTGGCAGGTTACCAGGGAGTTACAGTGACTTCAAGGAGCAGGCGAAGCCCCCCAGCACAGCCACTGGGAGAGGGCTCGCCTCCAACGGCTCTCCACCCTTCACAGAGTGCCCTCCCCGCCCTCCTGACGCACACATTCCTGGCACAACTGCCTCGGCAGGGGATTATTTTGCAGATTGTTTCTTTCTGGGTGTGATTATCTGGGAAGGAAAATTGGCTTCTGCGTGTTTTCAGTGGGGCTTTGGCAACCAGGGACGTGGGCTCTTTCCCAAGAGGGAGAGAGAAAGGGAGGCTTGGGGTCAGGCCTCCATGCCAGACGCAGGTCTAGCCCCTTGGGGAAGGCGCCTGATTTTGCCCGTAGGGCATTTCTGAGCCTTCTGCAAACTGGAATCAGAGCAGTCATGGTTCCCCCATCTTTTCACACCCTCCACTACATGGGGTGCCCCCTTCCCCTCTTTGCCACTTAGCTCCCCCTTTACCCCCAAAGGGCCCTAGTCTTTGAACCTCTCCCTCTTTTTCTCACTTCCTCTCTGCTCGCAAGTAAAGAACTTAAGAAAGAATCCTGGACCGGGAGCCGTGAGACTTCAGTCCAAGTTCAGCTCTGCCCACCAATACACTGTGACCTCGAACTGGTGCCTTGTCTTCTGTGTGCCTCAGTCAGGAAGACTGAGGTCAGGGATCAGGTGAGCTAGAAAATCCCGGCCAGGCTGAAAGGGGCAGCTTAACGTTGCCGCGTGGAAAAGTGAGCCCAGTGCTACCCGATTTCCAACTTTTCGGAAGAAGCTGTATTAGTCAGGAGAGGTTGCCGTGACAAGCAGCCCCAACGTTCAAGCCTTTAAAATTGCTAAGGCATGTATCCTGGTCCCACCACAGTCCAACGTGGGCCAGCCACGGGTCCTCCCCCTCCACTCCTTTTGTCTGGTGGCTCAGCCACCGCCTAGGGCCACTCCCCAGGTCCTCCCCTGGACCCCCGCTGTTCATTCCGTGGCCTCCGTGCCAGGCGGCCTCCCGCAGGAGTCCCCCTCGTTTTGCACTCGCACACCTCGTTCCACAAACATCTACTGCATGCCTACTCCACGCCAGGCCCCACGACAGGGAAGGAGGACGCGAGAACCACCAGGAAACCCTTCCTTCCCTTGAGGACCTCACAGCTGTTTTGACCTCTGGGTGGAAAACAGTGTTGGATTTTTAAAACTAAATATTAGAGCTATTTGTCACTGCGTTACGTTTTAGCAGTGGCCCAGTCCTTAATCGAAAAGAAGGACTCCCTGAGGGGGAAATTCTAGGCCTAATGACTGCTAGGGAGGGCCCGGGCAGAGTCCACGGGTGGGAATGTCCCCTCCAGGCCCTAGGGTTCAGTGTGCGGGAGGGTTCAGGCAAGTGCTTCGCCCCAGCCTCAGCCTTCACCTCTGTGAAATGGGGAAAGGGATCTATCTTAGAGGCTGTAGGGAAATTAGAGAGCCACGTAGCACAGCTGATCACGGTGCGGAGAACACTGGAGATGCAACCCCCGCCCCACCCCCCCACCCCCCAGCCGGTCCCCAGCGACCACTGTAGTGAGTCAGGGCTGTTTTGGGGCAGGTGGCGCGTCAGTGTCAACCTTAATTCCCAACCAACATTTTCTGGGTGTGACCCTGGGCGAGGCCCTGGGGACGTGTAGTGAGAAGGTCTGGCCCCGATGACAGGAGCTTAGAGTCCTGGGGCAGCTGCCTTCTGACTTCTGTGGGTGTGAGGTTGGCCCTCACCTGACCCCTCACGGGGGTGAGCCAGCCCTCGCCCTCAAAGTGAGAGGTGGATGGGGGGATGCACGCGGATTCCAAGTCACTTGACTGTAACAAGCAGGTTGATCATCTTGGTGGACATCAGCAAGGCAGCGTCAGAAGCCCAGGGGTGAGGCCCCCTGGGCGGGGGGTTGGGGAGCGTTGAGACGGCAAAGGAGGAAGAAAAGCCTTCTGCTCAGGCCTCGCTTCACAAAGGCGATGTTGCCACTTACTCTGGGACCAGAGCACTTCTGCTGGTCGAACACCACCAAGGTGCGGCCATAAGACCCATTTTATAGGGGGTGCCTGGGTGGCTCAGTCGGTTAAGCATTAGACTTTGGCTCAGGTCATGATGTGAGTTCGAGCCCCGTATCTGAGCTCCTCTCTCCCCATCTCTCTGCCCCTCCCCTGCGTGTGCTCGTGTCCGACTTCGGCTCGGTCATGATCTCACAGTTCGTGAGTTTGAGCCCCACGTCGGGCTCTGTGCTGACAGCTCAGAGCCTGGAGCCTGCTTCGGATTCTGTGTCTCCCTCTCTCTCTGACCCTCCCCTGTTCATGCTCTCTGTCTCAAAAATAAACGTTAAAAAAAAATTTTTTAATATTAAAAAAAACCCCATATTATAGATGAGGACATTGAGGTGCATAACGATGAGGCCAACTTTCTCAAGTCTATAGGGCTGCTAAAGGGTGGCCTGGAGATTCAAACCCGGGTCGACACTCTCTTCTGTGCTTCACAATGGTGCCCGGGAGGGAGATTTCTGTTGAGGGTCTCAGAGGACCTCCTCCCTGGGTTCCCAGTCAGCTGTGCAGGACCGAGGAAGGGAAGCAGGCCAGCTAGGGCTCTGAGGGATCCGGCAGGAAGTGTATTTCTCTGTCCGAGGTGTGCGGTTCATCTGGGAAGCTGGGGTTACTTCCTCCCTCCCTTTCTCCCTCCCCTCCTTCCTTCCCTCTCTCTTCTTCCTTTCTCTTTTTTTCTTTCTCCCTCCCTCCCCTCCCTACTTCCTTCCCTCTCTTCCTCCTTCCTTTCTTCTCTCTTCCTTCTTCTTCCTTCCTTCCCTCCCTCTCTTCTTCCTCCTCCTTCCTTCCCTCAATACTTCCTTCCCTCCATCCTTTCCTCCCCCCTCTTCCTCCTCTCTTCCTTCCTTTTCTTCCTTCCTTCCTTCCCTCCCTCCCTCCTTCCCTCCTTCATCCGTTCGTCCCTTCCTTCCTTCCTTCCTTCCTTCCTTCCTTCCTTCCTTCCTTCCTTCCAGGTGGATTCCCAGCCCTGGCAGTTACTATCTGGGTGACCCTGGTAGGTCACTTCAGCCTTCTGAGCCTATGAGTCTACTGTATACCAGGTACTGCTCAAAATATACTGAGGGCAAACAGTGAGCTAGACAGACTTGGTCTCCAGCATCCTGGGGCAGCGAACTGGCTCTGGAGGCCTCCTGGAAGAAGCGATGCTCAAGGTTCATGGGGTGGGCATGGTGGGGATCTCGTGCTGCGGAAAGGTGGAAGGGGATTTCTCGGGCTTACTGTGAAACTCACAAAGCTTAAGCTCTAGAGCCCCTCACTTGCCAGGCGACTTCCAGTGACCTGGGAGGGGCCCCAGCAATGCACACTCAGGATCACATGCTATTGTAGAGTCCGCCAAAGCAAGCTGTTTTCACTGCAATTAAGAATGCTGCCTCTCCCCTCTCCAACTTCCTCCCTGTCACACTTCCCCTCCTTTTGGGTATCGGGGGAGCCGCTGTGGCATTTTGGGTATCTAGCTAAGGGGAAGCTGTCACAGAGTACTGACATCGATGAAAATAAAAAATAATAAAACTCAAACTACACCAACACAAACAGGATGTGGGCAAGAAACTGGTTGAGAGGTGACATCGATGCAAATAATTTTTAAGTTTGGTAATCAAGGAAACCTGCAAGTCCTGAGATCCTCTATGATCCTTGATCTCGAAGTTTTTCGAAATTTGACAATAATCCTAAGACCTTTGACATTACCAATAATGACTTGCGAAGTTGAAGGAAACTTTTTGAAACTACTAACGATGGGGGAAAAAAACTTTGGGTCACCTGTGCTAAAGAAAACTAAGTTATCTTCTTATTCTCTCTAAAGAAAATGTCACATGAAGAGATTTCCCCAAAAGTATATAACCAAAATGTAGGAATGAAGGTATTATGGCAGCATATCAGGTGATTAACATAAATATTATATTGTTTTTCTGGACATTGTGTAGCGTTTATGAACTTTTTAAATTTTGTTGTGGTTTTGTTTCTCATTCTAACTATTCACATTTTTGTCTGATTTTTGGGGGCTTTTTCTTAAAGAAAGTCTCCAGCTTTATATGTGTCAGGCCCACAAAATCTGATGCAATTCTATGGAGAGGATATGGCATGTGCAAAGGCCCAGTGGTAGTGGGGTGGGAACTTTGCTGTGTTTAAGGAATAGAAGCACAGAGAGGACAGGCAGAGGAGGAGAGGAGGGTATTGCCCATAACCCTGACTTGACCTCTCACTGGCTATGTGGCCAAACAGGGATCTCCAGAGAGATCAAGGCCAAAGAAAGGACCTCATAAGTCTTTCTTCAACCTCCTACCAGTGCAGGAATCCTCTCTCTGACAGCTTCCCACTGACTCTGGCTCTGCATACCCCCTGGGATGGGAAGCTCACTAAAATCCTATGCTATCATAACTCAAAACTCTGATTGTGGGAAGTTCTTTTGTCAAGCTGACCACTAACTGCCTTCAGTTCCCTCTTGGGTCCTCATCTTCCCTAGGGACCCAGAAATCATTGGTTACTGCCAGCTTCTTCCCATTTCTTTTTTTATTTCAAGAGAGAGAGAGCATGAGTGGGTGTGGGGAGCAGAGAGAGAAGGAGAGAGAGAATCTCAAGCAGGCTCCGTGCTGTTGGTGCAGAGCCCAATGTGGGGCTTGATCCCATGACCGCAAGATCATGGCCTGAGCCAAAATCAAGAGTCAGACGCTCAACCTGCTAAGCCACCCAGGTGCCCCTTCCCCATCTCATTACAGCTCTGCAGACACCGGAGGGCAGTGTTCAGGTTCGGTTCTTGCCCAGTATAACCTGGCTTCCTTCAAACGTTCCTTCTAAGACTTGACTTCCAAAGTCTTTCTCATCCATCATCTCAGTGATACCTTAACCACTCACACATATACAATGCTGATGATGATAGCTAACACGAGTTGAGTGCATACTATGTACTAGGCTCTGTGTCAGTTGTTGCTTATGCCTAATCCTTAAGGCAAATCCTAGAAAACAGGTAGTCATAAAGCCCATTTTACATAGGAGGAAATCAAGGCTCAAAGAGGCTAAATAACCAGCTTAGGTTACAGAGCCCATACAGGTGGTACAAACAGATTCTTTGAGTTCAGAGCTCATGCTTTGGATCACCACATTAAATGACTGGAATGGGAGGGGAGGCGCCTGGGTGGCTCAGTCGGTTAAGCATCTGACTTCAGCTCAGGTCATGATCTCACGGTGCATGAGTTTGAGTCCCGTGTCAGGCTCTGTGCTGACAGCTCAGAGCCTGGAGTCTGCTTCAAATGCTGTGTCTCCCTCTCCCCCTCTCCTGCTCATGCTCTGTCCCTCTCTGTCTCTCAAAAACAAATAAATGTTAAAATAATTTTTAAAAATTAAAAAAAAAAAGGAACAAAAAAATAAATGGCTGGAATTAGGGGGTTCCAGTCTGTGCAGATGAGAATAATTCTGTTTCAGGGCTGTAACCTGGACATCCTGTCTATGGTTTTAGTCTGCTGACCTGTCCAGTACATTGTGGGTGGACTTGCCTTATATATTGTGTGAGCCAATATATAAATCAATCCGACTTCCCCACCTTCCCCTCCACTCTGTGTATACACACACACACACACACACACACACACACACACACACACACACACACATCTTCTACTGGTTCTGTTTCTCTGCGGAACCTAGCCTGACAAAGGTCCCGTCTCCCCGCCTTCTGACTGCATGTGTCTTAACGAGGCATCTAAGATCACCAAGTCCAATCTGCATAATAGTATCCATTAATGGGACCAACGTGATTCCTGTGAGATGGCGAGACAGTCATGCAGAGCCTGGGGACTGACCTACTGCTGAAGGAAGGTGGTGATGGTGAGCTGCCATCCCTGCCCGTGAACTCAAACCACTCTGGTAAAGAGGAAGAGCCCTGAGTATTCTTCTGCTAACCGTGTCACATTGGGTAAGTTGCTTCCCTTCTCTGGGTCTCAGTTTTCTCCTCTGTAAAACGAGAGGGCTGGGATAGATGACCTTCAAAGACCCTGCCGCTCCTTCTCATCCTGAGCTGGTACAAATAACCAGAACTTTCTGTCTTACCTGCTGCAGGATACTGACAATCTGTCAGTTTCTCTCACCCTCTGTTTTCTTCCTGGAGCGAAATCGCCAATGACCTACCTCTTAGTGTGACTATGCCGCTAACGTGCAGTAAACACCGAGATTAAGGGCACTGGCTTTAGCAGGTGGCCAAACTTGACTTTGAGTCTGAGATCCACCACCACTTGGCTCTGAGGACTCCTTGAGCAATCACCTCACTTCACCTCTCTCAGCCTGTGACCTCACCTGCCGAACAAAGACTAACGTGCCGACCTTGAAGGACTGAAGGTGAGATCAGATCCTGACTATACTTTTTTTTTTTTGAGAAAGAGTGCATGCACACACGTGTAAGCGGGGGAGAGGCAGAGAGAGAATCCCGGGCAGGCTCCTCGCTAAGCATGGATGTCAGGATCCAACCCAGGACCCTGGGATCATGACCTGAGCCGAAATCAAGAGTTGTATGTTCAACCGACTGAGCCACCCAGGCACCCCTGAAATTAGATCCTGATTATAAAGTGCTCATCACATCTTAGGTACCTGATGAGTTTCTAGGCCTCTTGCCTTCCTGAATCCCTGTGTTCACAATCTTTCAAAGCTTTAGTCTCCTCATACATCAAAAAGGAATAAGGAACCCTACTGGGTGCTGTCCTAGTGACTTCACATACTGCTTTAATTTACTGAAAGTTACCTGCTAGACAAATAAAGGTTCACAATCGTCTTTTTCCACTAGGGAAACAGGAATAAAAGGATTCTGTAGGGCAGCAGAGTGAGTCTATGTAAAGGACACACACTCTATTCCCTTAAGCAGTAGGGGGGCCAGGAATGGGCCAAAAGAGCAGAGGGGAGTGCCTGAAAACTGATTATTCGGGGCCTCTGGCATCCTGTGCTCTCTGGGGCCCCTCCTGGGAGGAGAGGAGTCAAGTTTGTGCAAAGAGAGACTCACAATAGGAAAGGCACCAGGGCTGGAGGTGCCCTGCAGCCTGCCCCAATCCCTCCTGGCTGGGGAAGGGGAGATCTGCTCACCAGACACCTGACCCTATGGAGGCCCCGCCCAGCCTCAGCTGGGCCCTGCTAAAGGCCAGGCTGCACCTGGTGGCAGTGATCTCAGAGCAGAGGCTGCTGAACCCAGCTGGGTACAGCCGGGGACAAAATAGGAAACAGCCTGCCATTGTGTTCCCTCTTCCCCTGCCCCTACCCCCGGTCCATCAGGGAGTCAGGGAGCTGAGCCCCCTTACAAAATGACCAGACCACCATTCACACCTGCTGGGCCCTGCATGCCGTGCTGAACAGGCTCCACTCTGGCCCAGGACCCTCTAATGGCCTGCAAGGGAGTGGGGGGAGGGGCGAGGGACTGGCAGATGGCCACCTTCATTTGACAGTCAAGTAGAACAGGGCCCAGAGTAGGGCCAGTTTATGTGTCTGCCTCCTCCACCAGACTATGAGCAACTTGAGGTGAAGAACTAGGTCTTGATCACTGGGTCATTCATTCCAGGTAGAGGAAATAGGCAAATGCAAAGGTCCTGAGGCAGAAATGCACGTTGGAGAACCATCTTGGTCAGTGAGCAGAGTAGTGAGAAAAATTACAGGTGAGTTGAAGAAGTGGGCTCTGACTGGAACACGAGAGGCCTTGTAGACCATGAAAACAAGTCTGGCTTTTATTCTAGTTGCCTAGAAATTCACTGAAAGATGCCTGCTCTGAGAGTAGATACTGCAAATAGCCAGAAAGATAGTAGCCTCATGTTCTGGCATCCAGCATGGGTAGCAGACTGTTACCTGGTCAGTCCCAGAGAGTGTGACCATGTTCTGATGTGGAAGGACCAGGGGGGCCCTCCCCCTGCCCAGGAGCCAGAGAATAATACTTCAAAAATAAAAAATAAAAAAACACTAAAAAACATTTTTTAAAAGGGGCACCTGGGTGGCTCAGTCAGTTAAGCATCCGACTTCAGCTCAGGTCATGATCTCACAGTTCATGGATTCGAGTCCCGCATTGGGCTCTGTGCTGACAGCTCAGAGCCTGGAGTCTCCCTCTCAATCTACCCTCCCCCACCTGTGCTCTTTCTGTCTCTCTCTCAAAAAATAAACATAGATTAAAAAATATCTTTAAAAAAGCAGAAGTGGCATTGCAGGCAGAGGAAACAGCAAGTGGGAACCTCTGAGAAGACAGAAATGTTGGGGGGCATTTGGGGACCATAAGGAGTTTAGTGCGCTTAGACGGTAAGATGCTACCAGGGGGTGTCTGGGTGGTGGGGGACAGCGGGGTGGCCAGCAGGGGTGCGGGAGCTCTAAGGCCTGCGTCAGATTCTTCCACTGCGTTCTGTTGTATGGTAACCAGTCCCTCCATGCTGGGCACTTGGGTTCTTTCTAGTTTTCCCCTGTTAGAAACAATGCTGTGATGAACATCTCTGTCCACACACCTCTGTGCACATGTATGATTATCTCCGTACAGTAAAGATAGGAACACCTGAGGGCTTCCTGGTGGACAGGTTGGAGCAGATTCTGTTTGCCAAACCAGTCCTGGTGCTTTTGGACAGCACTTTGCTGGGTGTCTGCTTGAAGGGTCCTGGACAGGGAGACACTGGGAGAAGGCCTGAGGGAGCGATAGAGAGCCCTGACCGTGACCTCTGGCTGCCCAGGCCAGATAAAGGGCAGGGAGGAGCCCCCCGACCCTGGGCCCCACCTGTCCTGTTGCTGTACGTTTATCTGTCCAGCTGTCCTGGTGCCCCAGCTCCCGGCTCCTCCCAAGGAGGCGATAAAGGTACTTCAGAGGCAGGTCTTCAAAGTTGGGGTACCAGATGCAGAGTTCAAACCCCTCACTCCTCAGGGAGAAGCTCAGAGTTTTTGCGTTCCCTCCCAATTGTGAGTCTCCCCACTGCGGGGGGCGGGGGGGGAGGTTTGTGGCGAGAATGTGTCTCAGCCTCTCCTACCTGCTTTGATGTGGGTTTTTTTCTCCTTCGCCTAATGTGTGGGAGTCATTCGGCTAATTGTTCTGTAAGTAGCTGCGTATCCAGTATATCCAGTGTCTGGGAGGAGGAGAGTTCAGGATCCTTCTACGTCACCATCTTGAGCCAGAACTACAACGGCAAAAGCACTTCCACATTGAGCATGGATCTGGGTTCAAATCACAGCTGTACCGCTAAAGAACTGAGTGACCTTTGGGCCAGTTACTCAAACCCTCAGAACCTCAGTGTCCTCATCTGTATAACAGGGGAAAAAACCTAGCAGGGTTACTTTGGAAGTGAAATGACATTGACTAGTACCTGGCCCATGGTCCAGCTCTCAGTAAATGGTGCTGTATATTTCCATCATCATCGTGGGTCTCCAGCCTTTTTTGAAAGACCCACAACAGCTTTATGGGGATAAAATCTACATGCCTGACAATGTACTCGTTTAAAGTGTGCAATTCAATGGCTTTTGAGTATATTTCTCACAATCACTTTTGCAACCTCTTCAGCATCCCCCAGACCCATTTGTAGTCCTTCCCATCTCTCCTGCTGATTTCCCTCCCCCTCCAGCCCTAGGCAACCCCAGTTAACTTTCTATGTATTTGCCTATTCCGGACCCTTCAAGTCAATGGAATCATACAAAATGGAAACCTTGCAAAGTCTTCTGTGACAGCCTTCTTTCACTTAGCATAATGTTTTCATGGTTCATCCATGTTTAATCAGTGTTTCATTCCCTGGTATTGCTGGCCAATATTCCCCTGTGTGGAAAGACCACATTTCATAGATCCATCCATGAGCTGAAGGACACTTGGATTGTTTCCACCTTTCGGCTCTCATGAATAATGCTGCTGTGAACAGTTACGTGTGGATGTACGTTTCATTCCTCTTGGGTATATACCCCAGAGTGGAAATGCTGGGTCATAGGGTAGCTCTATTTTTAACCTTGTGAGGATCTGCCAGACTATTTTCCAAAGCAGCTACACCACCTTACATTCCCACCGGCAGTATATGAAGGTTCTAATTCCTTCACATCCTTACCAACACTTGTTACTGTCGGTCTTTTTTTATTTTTATTTTTAGCCATCCTAGTGGGTGTGTAGCCAGATCTCATTGGGGTGTTGGTGTGCTTTTCCCTGATGGCTAACATCTCCATCTTTTTCAATGGAATCTGCTTTGTTTCCGGGGACAGATAAATCCTGGGACACCCTTTTCCCAGTATGGAAACACTAACGTGTCCCAAAAAGAGGGGAAAAAAATCTTATATGAAAAAAAAATGTCCATGATGAATTCATAACACTCCTTAGGCTTGCTCTTCCATAAATGACTGTTTCCTTGTTTGGGGACATGGGGTAGTTTCTAATTTTCTTCTATTATCTTCAATATAAAGACTGGTTGTCACATGGAAAATGCTTATGATAAGTAAACAAAAGCAGGCTGAAAAAATATCCAGTTCAGTCATCATATCTGAAAACAACATATGTTTGTTAATTCATTCAAATGCGTTTTGACCAACGTGCTGTGTTCCAAGCCTCGAGCTAGCTGACAGATGGACAAGGCTGGAAAAGGAACAGCAAAGATGCAAATACCACTGGGTAGGGGTGATGGGGGCCCCGGTGATAGATTCCCCACCCTTCCCCATCTCTATTTCCCAAACTCCCTGGACTATTGTTATGGTGCCCTTGCAATGATAAAATTGAGGGAAAGAAGAAATAACTATTGATTTAAGGGTGATGGGAGAACCATTTCTTTTTTTAAAAAAGTATTTATTTTTGAGAGAGATAAAGAGAGAGTGAGTGGGGTACGGGCAGAGAGAGAGGGAGAGAGAGAATCCCAAGCAGGCTCCTCACTGTTTGCACAGAGCACAACTCGGGGCTCGATCCCACAAACTGTGAGATCATGACCTGAGCCAAAATCAAGAGTTGCACGCTTAACTGACTGACCCACCCGAGCATCCCACAGAAGCATTCCTTGAGCCAGATCCTTCAAAGCTACCATTTTATAGAATCTCCACGCAACTTGGGAGGCTAACAATACAGTAGCTAATATTATGGCACTTACCACATGTCTGGCAAGGGGTTCCCTTCCACTATGGTGGTCTGTCTTTCCACATTTACCCACACATGTGCACAGCTGCACATAAACTCATGTTCACACTCAGATCCGCACCTGCAGCCTTGGACATACCCGGGAGCATTCATGCCACACCTAGACTCACATGGGCACTTACGTGCAGGACTGCTCATATCCACAGGTATGCGCATGGACACATGTGTACGTGTGAACTATGCACACACACATATGCATGTGCATAGAGGCCATACACTTTTGGACTCATGTCTAAGAGTGGGAAAAGGGGTGCAGATAAAGGGCCCAAAGTCCAACTTACCCTCAAAGCACCGTCTGCTGCTGGCAGGTGTGTGTACAGGACTGGGTGAGGCAGGGACAGGTGGCTATAGGCTCAAAGGGCAGCAATGACCTTGTGCTAGAAACCAAGGGCCACCCACTAACTTCTGGACAGCAACTAGAGGGCCTCATCTGCTGGGCAAATCCCCAGCTGGAGGGCCTGAACTGAGACCCTACATACAGCCCAACCCTGTGCCAGGAGCTCCAGGGGCTGCAGAAAAGAAGACACCATCCAGGTCCTCCAAAGGTCCCCAAGGAGTTGAGAAGACAAGATTCACATCTAGAGGAGGCCTCACATAGCGGTCAACGGCAAGCATTTTAGCGACAGACTTCCTGGATTAGAATCTTGATTCTACCATTTACTGGCTGTATGACCTGGGCAAGTCAGTTAACTGATCGGTGCCTCAGTTTCCCCATCTATAAAATGGGGAAAATTCTAGTGCCTACCCCTTGGGTTGTTGCTTAACGAGTACTAAATAAATACATCTTTACAAAATAAGCTGTTCTGAGCAAAGGGGGTTTGGGGGTGAGGGACAGGCACTGAGTAGCAAGAAATTCCTCAGGACCCTGGCCCTGTGTCCTACTAGCTGGGTAACCTCGGACAAGTCACACAACCTCTCTGAACCTTAGAGCTCCTTATTTGTAAACGTTGCACAAACATTCTTGATCACTAAACACATATTTATTGAGGACCTACCATGTGCCATGCATAGAGAAAATAACAGTGAGAAAGCCAGACGGTCCCTGTCTGCATGGAGCCTACAGACTCAGAAGAAGGATGAAGTGAAACATCTGGTGCATAGTAGGTGTGCCATCAGTGTTCCTTCTTTTCTACCATTGTAAAGACAATACGTCAACATTGTAGAGAGTTTGGGGAATGCAGAGAGGCTGAGGTGGGGGAGATCACTCGGAATCTCCCCGCCCCTAACAAAACTAGTCATTTCATTTTGCCTGTCAAGCCAGTACAGGGCCTGGCTCGTGGTAAAACGCTTTAAAAAGCATTGGAATTAGGGCACCTGGATGGCTCAGTCGGTTAAGCATCCGGCTTTGGCTCAGGTCATGATCTCATGGTTCATGAGTTCGAGCCCCATGTCGGGCTCTGTGCTGACAGCTCGGGGCCTGGAACCTGCTTCGGATTCTGTGTCTCCCTCTCTCTGTCCCTCCCCTGCCCACACTCTTGTCTCTCTCTCTCAAAAAATAAATAAACATTAAAAAAAAGTTTTTAAAAAAGCATTCGGATTAACCAATACATTGCATTTGTGATCAGCAGAAAACAGCTAATTACACTGTAGCATATTTACTCGATGGAAAGCAACACGAGCTGTCATGGCCAGCCCTCGGCACATAGAGGCCTTTCCCTTCTTTGGGACCTACAACATTGCCATGTTATAGGAAACAAAACTGAGGCTCAGAGAAGTCACGTCACTTGCCAAAGGCCACACAGAAATGTGAAGAGCCAGCTTCAGAAGCCAGAGCTCTTTGGCCCACACTGTCTCGGACTGTGGGACGCAGCCAGAGATGGACAGTAGGGCTTTGGGCATGGTGACAGGGCTGCCTTTCCATTTACTGAAGCTCAGGTTTGGGGAGTCTTTGTGAGCCAGACCTAGGGACACAGGATAATTGCCAGGCTCTTACATGGTCCTGGGGTTCTCTTCTGAGCCCAGAAGGCCCTCACTCTTACCCCCTTGGGAACTTGGGGGCCAGCTTAGCCAGGGTCATAGCACTAGACAAGTCCGTGACTTCTGGTGCCCTCTAGTGGGCAAGGAATGAAAACCTCTGGATCCCTCAGGGACCTGGGAAACCTCTGGATCCCTCAGGGACCTGGGAGCCCACCTTGCGGAAGTCAACTGCTCCTGCTGCTGCTAATGATGGTGGCCACACAAGTGCTGAGCATGTGCAGGCACTTTGATACCTAATCTCACGTAATTCCCACAATAGCTCTCTCAAGGTGGGGACCATCATTACTACTTGATATATATAATCTGAGACTTGGGAAAATGACTTACCAGGGGCATGTAGCTGGTTGGTGGCAGGGCCAGGAGGTAAGACCTCGATGCTCATAGGAGAGAGCATCGTTAAGGAAGCCTTCCTGCGCCATGTGACAGCCCTGTGTGGTTGGACACACGGCAGGGTCACACCCCCCACAAGACCCTTGGAGAGGGGCTCTACAGTGCATTCACCTGACTCCGTATTTGATACATTTTGCAACATGAAGACACTTTAGTTGTAATTGGTTAAGACTACTGTCTCTACTCCACTGTCTAGAATGTTTTCATAATCACAGGTGATAAATATACATTAATAATTCATTTGACACATTTTGTTAAACGAATGAACAGATGACAGTAGAATGAATGAATGAAGTAGCATTTAGTTCACTCTTGAAGGAAGGAGGCGATTTTCATGGATACTTTTCAGGCAGTCTAGGGTTACCCTCCACAGAGCCAACTTGGGCCATGGTGGTCTTGAATGTCAGAGTGACACTCAATCTGGACTGCTTTGGCAGGCAGTGGGGGCGCTATGGGAGGTTTTAGAGCAGAGGAAGGATTTGGGTGTAATCGTCAATTAAGCAGAAGCTGGGCATGGTGACAGGGCTGCCTTTCCGGAGCCCCATGGCAGGGTGGCGGCGGGCGGGGCACAGACTGCCTCTGGTAAAACTGCCCTCAGCCAGCACCACCAAACAGCGGGTGCTCAGGTGATGGGATCACAGGGGTCCCGTCCTTCACAGTGCTCCTTTCTACAACATCCCTGGGAGAGAGAGCCCAGGCTAGGAAAGACCAAAACTTCGGTGGGTGTTCAGCCTGGATTTGTTCAACAGTTTGGTGCGCCCAGCCCAGTGTGGGAGAAGGTTGGGGCCCTGCCCAGGTCAGGCATGGGGTCTAATGGGTGTGAGGGTCCCAGGCATTACGGCATGTCCCAGCCTCTTGTTTTGAGGTGAGGCGGCCATTCCACAGAATAGGAAACGGGAGCTGGCGAGGCAGGGGTGGACCTATAAACATCCAGCTGTCCCTCTGCCTCCTTTACTAGGCGCCGCGCTGCGCCTTCCCTCTCCTCCAGGAGTAGAAATCAACAACCCCAACCCCCAGCTACCGTGTATTTAGAACTTGTTTTGTGCCACACCCCATTAATGTCCTGTCACTTGATTGTTCCTCCAACAAACCTCAGATTCAGAGGAATGGCTAACTATTTCCGTTTTACAGATAGGAGCTGGAGATCCCAGAGAGGTGAAGTTGCTTACCCAGGTCACACAGCAATAAGCAGTAGAAGCGAGATCAAACCAGGGTCCCGAGGCAGCCCCCCGAGTCCCCCCCCCCCCATCTGCCCGGCCTCCTGTGCTGGTCCGAGCTCAGGTGCAGAAACTCAGCACTGCCAGCAGAGGGAGACACGCCCTAGAAGATAAGCCCGGCTTCCCAGAGCTCTGGCCACTGGGATTCTCCCTGCGGGGAACAGCCTGGCTAAGGCTACTCTAGGATTCTGAAATGCCTGGCCTTGGGTGCCCCCTTAGTCCCAGGTTCAGGTGGGGCCTGAGGAGCACGGAGATGTGTGCGGGGGAGTGTAAAACAGCTGAGGTGAGCCCATGGTTCACAGAAAAGGAAACCCAATGGCTTTTAACATAGAAAAAGAGGTTTCCCTCACTCCTAGTAAGTGAAATCTGTGTTAAATCCACAAGCCGGCACTTGTGATCTATTAAATTGGCCACTGTGCAGGTGAGGGTATGGAGAAACGTGCCCTCATACATTGCTGATGGGTTTAAAACTTGGCTTATGGAAGGCGATCTGGTAATAGCTATTGAAACTGCAAATCCGCATGCATCCAAAGGGCATGGAAAATACATGAATCGAAAGACTCGTACTAGACGTGCATTATTCAATATGGCGGCCACCAGCCACACCTGGCTACTGAGCACTTGAAGTGTGGCTGGTTCCCACTGAGATGAGCTGTAAGTATAAAATACACACCAAATTTTGTCAGTATGAAAAAAAAAGTAAACTAATTCCTTAATAGTTTTTTTATATTGATGTTGTGTTGAAATGATATTTTTGATAGATGGAGTTAAATCATTTTTCAAGTTATACTTTTTCTTTTTTACTTTTAAAACATGGCTGCCAGAAAAATGTTAAAGTAAGTAGGTGGTTTGCATCTGTGGCTCATATTTTTTTTGTAGCAAAATACACATAACATCAAATTCATTATCGAGGCCATTTCTAACTGTACAGCTTAGTGGCACCAAGAATGATCACGTTGCTGTGAACACGTGACCACCAGCCACATCCGGAACTTTTTCATCTTCCTGTATAGAAACTCTGTCCCATCAAACAACAGCTCCCCGTTCCCTCTTCCCAGGCCCTGGAAACTACCATTCTAGTCCCTGCCTCTCAAAATTTGACTGCTCTAGTCTCTCCTTCATATAAGGGAATCCTACGGTGTTTGTTCTTTGGAGTCTGGCTCATTTCACCTAGCATAACGTCTTCACGGCTCACACGGTGTCCAAGTGTCCTTCCTTTTTAAGGCTGAGCAACAGTCCATCGTGTTTACGTACACGTCTATTCATCAGCTGATGGACATTTGGGTTGTTTCTACATTTCGGCTGTTGTAAATGCTGCAATGAACGCTTATGTACAAATATCTGTTCGAGTCCCTGCTTTCAGTTCTTGAGTATATCCTGTAGTAGATTTTACTGGACAGCACTATACTAGTAATTTCCATAGCAGCACTATTTGAAATGCCTCCAGACTGGGAACTGCCCAAATGCCCATCAGCAGCGGAACGGCGAAATAGATTTTGGTATATTCACACAGAACAGCACAGTAAGAATGAATGAACAAGCACACGCACAGTGTGGATGGAGCTCACGCACAGAGCAACACGTGGGCTGTGAGTCCACTTGCACAAAGTTCAAAAGAGGCAAAGCTAACCTGTGATGTTAGAAGTCAGGGTGATGGCTCCTCTTTGTGGGCTGTGAAGGGGCTTCTGAGGGGCTGGCAGTGTCCTGTTGATCTGGCACTGGCTTCAGGAGTCTGATTACTTTGTGAAAATTCACCAGCTAAACTCTCAGTTTTGTGTATATGTCAGGCTTCTGTAAGAAGTTCTAAAAAAAAAAAAAAATGCATATACCCTTTGATCTAGTGATTCTAGTTTTAGGAATTAAACTACAGATATATTTTTCACATGTGTGAAATAAAGCAAGTACAAGGTTCTCCATTGCACTTTCTCATCATAGCAAAAAACTGGAACATCTCAGCTCACACCCACTAGGATGGCTATTATCAAACAAAACAAAAACAAAAATAGAAGCTCCCGGCTATCTCAGCCAGTAGAGCGTGCAACTCTTGATCTCAGGGTTGTGAGTTCAAGCCCCATGTTGGGTGGAGACATGACTTTAAAAAATAAATAGAGTCTTTAAAAAAAATGAAAATAAGAAGTGTTGGCAAGGATGTGGAGACTGTGCACTGTTGGTGGGAATAGAAAACAGTGTATCTACTGTGGAAAACTGTATGGCAATTCCTCAAAAAATTAAAAATAGAATTACCATATATCGCTCAGCAATCCCATGTCTAGGTGAATACCCAAAAGATTTGAAAGTAGGGTCTTGAGGGCGCCTGGGTGGCTCAGTCGGTTGAACATTAGGCTTTGGCTCAGGTCATGATCTCACGGTTCATGGGTTTGAGCCCCACGTCGGGCTCCACGCTGGTGGTGTGGAGCTTGCTTGGGATTCTCTCTCTCTCTCTCTCTCTCTCTCTCTCTCTCTCTCTCTGCCCCTCCTCCACTCATGCTTTCTCTCTCTCTCTCTCAAAATAAATGTTTTTAAAAAATGTTTTAAAAAATGGCTAAAATGGCAAATTTGATATTATGCATATTTAACCACAATTAAAATTTTTAAAAAGGGAGGTGTCTATAAGGTGAGCAAAATACTCAAGATACTGTGAGTAATAAAAGTCAAGGGGGAGAACAGAGTGTAAGGAATGTTTCCATTTGTTTAAGATATCAAACTGTTAAACAGAAGACACAGAGATAGGATAGAAGTGACTTTCCAGACCAGATTACCATGCACAAAGGACTAACAAAGAAAGTGGGCAAGGACCCGTCTTTGCCCCTCATGACTTAGAGAAAGTTAAGGCGGGGGCGGGGGGGGGCTTGGTGAGGTGCTGTGCAGGAAGGGGGTGCAGCTCAGGCCTGAGGGACCCCCACCTGAGATAGCCAAACAGAGGCGGCACCTCCATATGTTGGACTAGAGACTAGGAGGGTTTCTGGACCAGTTGGGGGCTGAGGCGGGGGGCGGGGGGGTCTGTCATCTTGGGTCCTATCCCAAGAAGCTGGAGATGGGTGTGGGATTCCTAGGGCTGAGCAAGGAGTGGCAGGGGACTTGGCGCATCCACCAAGGTCAAGGGTAAGAGGAGCCCGCAGCAATGGCCAAATTCATGAAGCCCACAACAGTGTCCCATGATGGAAACATGGGACAGCTTAAAATGTCTGCTGGCTAGAAATAAGTCAGTCAGAGAAAGACAAATATCATATGATTTCACTCATATGTGGAATTTCAGAAGCAAAACAGATGAACATAAGGGAAGGGAAGCAAAAATAAGATAAAGACAGAGAGGGAGACAAGCCATAAGAGACTCAAATAGAGAACAAACTGAGCGCTGCTGGCCGGGTGTTGGCTGGGGGGGGGATGGGCTAAATGGGGGACGGCCATTAAGGAGGACACTTGTTGGGATGAGCACTGGGTGTTATATGTAAGTGACGAATCACCAAATTCTATTCCTGAAATCACTATCATACTATATTTTAACTAACTTGGATTTAAATTAAAAAATAATAATAAAATAAAACAAAACAAAACAAAACGTCTGCTGGTTAGAACACTGGAAGCCAGCCAGGATGGCAGCAGCTCGATTAAGACCCTTCCTCTCCCCTTATCACCTCCACCCAGCCCCACAAGCAGGGGAGAGGAGGAGGGATGGAGAAGAAGCAGACATTTTTTAAAAACATTTATTTTGAGAGAGAGAGAGAGAAAGCATGAGTGGAGGAGGGGCAGAGAGAGAGAGAGAGAGAGAGAGAGAGAGAGAGAGAGAGAATCCCAAGCAAGCTCCACACCACCAGCGTGGAGCCCGACGTGGGGCTCAAACCCATGAACCGTGAGATCATGACCTGAGCCAAAGCCTAATGTTCATTTCCCACTGTGGGAAAGAAGCAGGGGAGATGGTCTAAACCCAAATCAAATTGGGAATTTCCCTGAGTATCCTGACTGGATACAATTTGAGTGGAGACCATGTTTGAGACTGAAAGTGACGGCAGATTTGTCTCTATCTAAAAGCTGCTGAGACAACATGACTCCATTCCATGTGCCCTCCCATTCTCCAGGGCCCTGGCAGAGGAAGGGGGGGGGGGAGGGAGAGAGGGAATGACAGAGGGAGAGAGAGGGAGAGAGATAAGGAGGGAGGGAGGGAGGGAAGGAGGGAGGGAGGGAGGGAGAGAGAAGCTGCAGGGTCTCTTAAGGGCCTGCCCAGAACTAGCACAAGGTTGCTTCTACCACATTCTGTTGACCAAAGCAACACCCAAGGCCAACCCATCTTTGAGGGAAATAAAATCTACTTTTTGAATGGAGGAGCTAGGTCAAAGTCACATTGCAAAGGGGTGTGGGAACAGTGAGGGATGGAGAACTGGGCCCACTTTCTTAACCAGTCTCTCAAAAAGACCTTGCTTCCCTTGCAAGGGAAGCTGGGAAATGCAGGCCAGCTGCAAGTCCAGAAAGAAGAAGCAGGTTACCGGTTCTGCCGTACCCGCCCCCTCCTCTGCTGGTGCACTTCTAGGCACCTGCCTACAGTGCTCAGCCCAGCAGAGTGGCTTAGCAAGAGCCTCTATTCTCAGATATGGAGGTCCTGACTTCCCATTTGTGCGACCACACACTTCTGCTCTCAGGAGCTCCATTTTCTCATCTGGAAAATAGGGATATGACAATAATAATCGCCTCCCATTGACATGAGGATGATGAAAGCACTCTTCAATTAATGAAAGCCTCAGACTTTGCAAAGAACTGGCTGACGCTGTGCTTTCAAAAGTGTTAGGTAACTAGAGGACACAAGAAATCAAGATATGTGTGCAGACCTGGGGAGATGTGTTAACAGTGGGGGTGGGGGGAGCAATCAGAGGAGCTGTGGCAGGAGAGGCTCCTGCAGCCAAACTTTGACAGGTGATGAGCAAAATCGGAATAGACCCAGCAGACAGGGAAAAGCACGGTAGGGAGAAAGAACAGCACATGCAAAGGTGTGGAGGCTGGAACACACGTGGCATGTTGAAAGGTCCCATGCCTCACTATTTAAAGCAGAAATTCCCCAAGGGTGGGATGCTGGCTGGGCTAGGGGCTGACGCACACTAACATGCTTGTTCCTTGGCAGGGCATGTTCTAAAAAGGGGGGGGGGGTGAAGAATGAGAAATTGAAAACAGATCATTGGGGAGAAAAGTATTTCAGGCTCGAGACAACTGTCTTTGCAGCCTCTGGCTCCCATCCCACCCATTCCCTGGCCCTGACGCAAGGCTGGCTGGAAGAAGGTGTTTCTCCTGGGATTGTTCAAGCTGAGGGCCTCGTCGGCAGGAGGCTAAAGCCTACCCCATTCCTGTCTGGGTGCCAAACTCTACACCAGGCTTAAATGGACCCACAGCCTGACGGCATACCTGAAGCCATGTGAAATCCTCCCTTGATTCTCCCCTCAAGATACGGTCTGTTATTGTCCCCATTTCCCAGATGAGTAAACTGAGGCTTAGAGAAGTTAACTGGCTTACCCACAGCCACATAGCCAGCCAAGGGTGAATCTGACCGATTCCATTGCCTTATCCTGGGCCTAGGGTGCAGGTAGAGTAGGGAGATGTTTAGAACAGCAAGGAAGAGCATTCCATGGGGTACAGGATTTAGTGTGTGAGGTGGTACAGTGCAAGGAGCAAGTGTTTGACTCAGAAGTCAGATTTTGGGGGCTGTTTGTTACAGCAATATGACTTAGCCTATCCTGACTGATACAAGTCATGAGAAACAAAGTTACACGTCCTTTAAAAGGTTACGGCTTACTATCTTCCTCTCAGAAGCAGCAATTAAAAAAAAAACCAACTAATTTTTAAACTTTGACAAAGTACATGTAACATAAAATTTGCCACCTTAACATTTGAAAATGTACAGCTCTGTGGCATTAAGCCCATTCACATGGTTATGCTGCCATCACCACCATCAACCCCCAGAGCTCTTGTTGTCCTGTGAGGTTCAAACTCTGTTTCCATCAAACATGAACTTCTCCTTCCCCTTCCCCAGCCCCAGGCCACCACGCTTCTACTTTCTGTCTCTATGCACCTGATTACTCCAGGTACCTGAACGTCCTCCTGGTTCATCCATGTTGTAGCCTGGGTCAAAACGTCTTCCCTTATCAAGGCTGAGTAATATTCCGTTGCACGTACATTTGTCATTCATTCACTCAACCATCCCTCATGGACACCTGGGTTACCTCCACCTTTTGGCTGTTGGGAATAATGTTATACAAAGGGAGCACAAAAATCCAGAGCCGCATTATAAAGCAAAGTTGTCGGGGGAGATACGTGCACTGACCAAGACGCCAGGAGACTCCAGGCCTCCGGATCCACCACTAACTTGCCGTTTCTCTTTGGGCACATGGCTTTCTGCATCCGATTCAAACTCTCCTCGCTTCGCTGCCTACCTCACGGTAGCGTGCGGAGACCGGGTGGGACCGTGCGCCGTATGAACGCTCCCTGCAAAGAGAAGCCACGAGAGACTGTTATTGCTGTTACTTAGTGGGCTGAGGGTGATGATTTCCCAAAGGCATGAGTCACTAATGGTGGAATTCTAGGCATCAGGAGACACAGTTCTGGGCAACAGAGACCAGATTCCACACAGAGCAGTGACCCTGACCCTGAGCCTGCTAGGGAGCCACACCCTCTCTCCTTGGCCACTGGCTGTTGTGAGGAAGCAGTCAGTGAATGTCATATCACATGGTCCTTAGGGTAGAGCCTGCAGCTCTTATTGCCTCACATGATTGTTAAGGAGGCCGAGAAAGGGTGATACACTTGCCTGGGGCCACACAGCCAGAGAGCAGTGGAAGCCAGACTAGAACTCAAAGCTCCAGACTCCCAGCCCTGCACCACCCTGCCTACCATGTGGTTCCAACTCTAGGAAGAGGGTATAGGGACTGAGCTCTGGAAGAGCAGTTGGGGCAGGGAGAGAAGGGGGCCCCAAGTGGCCTCATGGGGAAGGGGGAACTTTCTTCTTTGATATCATGGAGATTGGCCTAAGAACCTCTCAACTTACAGCCCTCTCCATACTTTCCAAACTCCTGAGAGCACTCGTGATAACAATACTTGCTACTATTAATTGAACCCTTCCTAAGTCCCAGGCTTAGAGCTGAGTACTTCACGTGCTGGTCTCCTTCATCCCTCCAGTGAGCTAGGAACCAGTGTTATACCATCCAAAAGCCCCCGAACCTGAATTCAATGGCATTTTCCAGGTCATAAAATGCGAAAAGCCCAGAGCTGGCTTCGAACCCAGGGCAGAGTGCCTGTGGTATCTGTGTACTGAAGCGCAATGATTTACTGCTTCGGCTGAATTCTGTAACAGTTGTGAGGTCAGGGGTGGGGGTGGGGGAGGGCTGACTTCACCCATTGCTCAAGAGGGAAAACTGAGGCTTGGAGCAGATTAGTGGCATGTGGACAAGAGGAGGAGTCAGGGCTGGGTCAGGGCAGGCTTCTGTCCAGCACATCTGCTCCGGGGAGGACAAAGCTCTTCTAGGAGTGCTGCGGCCCCTGTCAGACCTAAGCAGGATGGGGCGGGGGTAGCGATGGAACCTATGTGGGCCCCCTCAACCCGGCAATAACGACAGCCAGCACTTAAGGAGCGCTAACCAGGCTCATGGTGTTCAGCTTGACACTTCCTCTGGATTATTTCATTTCGTCTCCACCCACGTTGAAGGAACTCACCTTCCTCTCCTCACTTTGTAGATGGGAATGTTCAGGTTCAGGGAGGTGAGCTCACTTGTCCAGCTGGCCAGGCTAGAAGGTTGTGGAACTAATATGCGAAAGTCTGGCCTTTTACCCACCCTGCAAGATCCCCTCCCCAAGGAGAGGAGAGAGCAGCAGCCCGAGTAAGCCCTGCACAGCCCGCCAGGGCTGAGGCTCGGGAGATTCCATTTGCCAAGGGTCCCCAGGTACGCTGTTCTCAGAAACCCATATTCCTCAAGCGGAGCTATCATGCATGGTGATTCAACAGCCCCCCTTCCCCGCCGATTCTCCGCCGTCCACAGGATAGAGGATCCATGGGGTGTGGGCCCGAGGGCTGAGCCAACAGAGGGGCTGGTGACAGCAGGTCGGCCCAGGCAAATTTGGCTACCTACAGAAGCCTTCCCCTCCCTGTATGTGCCGCTCTCAGCACTGGCTGGGGAGGAAGGCAGCATCTCTTAGGCCCCATCCTTTCGGGGCCCTTGATCCAGCTCAGATCCAGAAACGACTGCCCATTCTCTTTCCTGCCTCTGGCCTTCTCTCTAGAGCCTTGCCTTTGCTCTGGGATAGGGGTGGGCAATGTGTTCAAAAGTCTCTTCTCTAGCCCCAGGGGCTAAGCCATTCAAGAGTCTCCAGTCCCCATGGCTCATTTTCAGGGACGGGCTTGTGTATCGGCTGGGTTAAGTCATGCTAGCCACTGTAACAAATACCTCCAAGATTTCAGTGGCTTTCCACCACGTTTGGTTCTTTCTCACATGCCCATATGGGAAGTCTTAACAGAAACATTTTGATCTGTACAGCCATTTAGGGACAGAGACCCTCCCTTCCTAGCTTGTGATTTGGCCTTCCTCGTCCTTATTCAGCAGGCAGATCGGCAAGGATCATAGGCCAGACCTGAAAACGATGCATTTATTTCTGCTCATATCCCATTGGCCAGACTCGGTCACATGGCCACACCTAACTGCACAGGGGGCTGGGAACTGTAGCCTGGCTGTGCACCTAGAAAGATGGCTATCAGTGAGCCCTAGCGGACTTCCATGGGAATATGACCCCGTTCTCACTGAGGAGACACAAAGTCTGCCAGGGGGTTCTGAGGAGGGCTTGCCTCGATTATAAGAAGCTGTGTAGGGAGACGTTCCTCTCTTCTTCCCTTTAGGTGGTTGCATGAGGATATGATGTCTGAAACTTTGGCAGCCATGTTGAGACCACGAGGAGCCATGCCTGAGCCCTAAAGCCAACACGTGGAAGACACTGGCGCTGAAGTACGGGTCCCGGATGACATCACTGAGCCTCTGAACTAACCACTCCTGGAACGACCCAGCCTGCAGAGTGCTTGACTGCAGAGGTCTCTACTGTGGAAGTCAGGAGCATCAGGGTATTCTACTATTTGCAGTCAAACCTCCTGACTGACACCCAGGAGTGAATGCTGGAAACAGCCGGCCCGTCGCACAGGCTGTTGTGCTTATTTTAGGGGAAAGGGTGGGGAAGGTGCAGCAGTTTGAACACAAAATGAGCAACTACTTATGTGCCAGGACCCTGACACATGTAGGGTCTATGTGGGGATAAACTGCCCGGATTCAAATCTTGGCTCCATCACCTCAGCAGCCCGTGACCTTGGGTAAGTCACTGAACCTCTCTGTGCCACAGTTACTCCATTCCTAACATTGGGGTGCTTCTAAATATTCCACCTACTCGGTAGAGGATTAAATGTCCAGTTCATGTAACCAGTCTAGCACATTATCAGTAAACGTGAGCTTAAAAATCCTGACCAGACCCTGAGGGGTATGAGGAATATTAACCCCATTTAAGAGATGGGGAATCTGAAGTTCAAGGAAGTGAAGTCTAAGAGCATACAAATAAGGAGAGACAGAACCTGGATTTGAACCCAGGTCGAGTTGAGCACCTACAATGTGCCAGGCATTGTGGCAGGTGTTTAGTTACATTAGCCCATTGGATTTGCACAGCAGCCCTGCATAGGAGGTGGTGCTATTATTTATTATTTATTCCTACTATTTATTCCCATCACAGAGGTAATGAAAGTTGCCTACAAGTAGGGTCAGGATGTCAGCATTTGAACCTAGGCCTGGGTCCAAGCCTTTATTCTCTCTACCATTTATCAGCCCCCCTCACAGGGACCCACAGACTATGATAGTAGACCCTCAGGCATCGGAGGAATAAGACACTTGGCCCCCAGGGCTGTTCAGGGTCTCCTGATCTCATTCCCCAAAGCTGGCTGCCAGTTCAGCCTATCTCCACAGTTGTCCTGGTGATGGCTGTACCCTTGCTCTGCCAGGAAAACCAGGACCTGAAGCAGAAAATCCTGAGAGAGGCAATGCTTGGCTTACTTTATAAAGCAGAACTTTAGGAGCTGAACCATAATGGAGTAGGCTGCCTTGGGGTGAGCTCCTCGTTCCTGGGAGAATACAAGGAAAGATTGGTGGTCAGTCTTCTCCTGTGAAGGTTTTAGAGGCAGTTCCTGCATGGAAAGATACTGATTCGAAGACCTTTCAGTTTTGAAAATCTGTGATCGTGAGACTCCCAGATTCCAATCTAAGACCGCACGATACTCAGAATCTAGGGATCTAAGATTGTGTGCCTTTGCCCCCCTGCGTTTTCTGTCCCCACTTCAGGCTGTTGGACTGTGACTCAGGGAAGGGATATTCCAGTGAAAGCAGAGAATAACTTTTTAGGTTTCAAAAGCCCCCCTTCCTCCCCAAAAGACCATTCCTAAAGGGACTTGGGGCATAGTGAGTACATCATGAGTCAGAGAAGGGCAGGCTTCCCTGCTTTCTCCAACCTTTGGGATGGTGGCTGTTCCGTCCATCTGGGTCCTGGAGCAAGGGGACATGAAGCCAGCGGCCGGGGGCCTGAGTGCACACAAAACCTGAGAAACAAGGTTTTGGGGGTGGTTGTTACTGCACTGTGACCTGGCTGACCCTGACCGATGCACATTCCTTCCCCTCCCCCTTCGCCTCCTCCCAAATAAGAGAGCTGGGAAGGGAGCCAGAGAAAAAGCTACGAGTGAACATTTTTTTAATTTCGTGGGTCAACATGACCCCAGACGGTTCTGAGGAATCCAAAAGTAGAGCAAGGAAGGTATCAAAAGATGAAACGATCACGTGGCCTGTGTAAGCCAAGGGGGCCTGAGACACCCTCACACTGAGACACAACCACAGGGAAAATGCACACACACGTGTGTGCATGTGAGAGGGAAGAGCTGGGGAAGAAAACAAATTGATCAAGACTGATTTTCTGCCCACTTGTGAAATGGGATGTCATAACAAACATTCAGGATAGATTAATTTCCTGCTCATCTGAATTAACTGAGATTTGTACCTGCTACCCATACTCCTAAGATTGCATAATCCCCAGAGTCTTGGATTCTGGGCTTTTACCATGACTCCTTCCCCAGGTGGGAGGTTGTAGGTACATGGACATGACAGCAGCCAGGTCTGGAAACCAGAAGACCTGAGATCTGCTCTCAAACGTCACCTTCCCAGGGATGCCTCCTCCGGCTCGAAAACGGAACTCTCTCTGCTACCTGGGCATTCCCCATGCTTCTTCCTTTTTCTCCAAAGCACTAGCATCAACTGACACACTGTATATTTTACTTATTCGTTTATTGTCTATTTCCTCCACTTGACTGTAAGTTTCAAAAGGGCAGAGAGATTCCTTCCTTCCTTCCGTTCTTTTTCTATCTCCTTTCTCTTTTTTCTTTCTCTCTTCCTTCCTATGTATCTATAAAATACTTCAAACCTACAGAAAACATAGAAAACATATAATGAACACTCATTTGCTATTTGCCCATCCCCTAGGTTTAACCTCTGTTAACATTTTACTCTATTTGCTTCATTTTTGTTTTGGTACCAGCGTTTTCTAAAGTAAACATTATTCATCATGATACTGCCTCTTTAAAAGCTTGAAACCAGAGGGTTGTGTCTCTTGTATTCATTGCTTTATGATTTACTGCCTGGAAGTTGGTAGGCCTTCAGTAAATAGCTGTTGAATCCTCATGCAAGGAGGTATTATTATCTCCATTTTTGGAAGAGGAAACAGGCACAGAGAAGTCAAATAACTTGTCCAAGGCCACACAGCTAGGAGGCGGTGAAAGGGGAACGGGAGTTCAGGCAGGCTGAGGCTAGAACCCAGGCATTTCCTGCACTAGAGGCCTCTAGGAGGCTTCTTCAACTGGGATGTTCCTTCATCTTCTCTGCCCACCTGTCCCATCCCACCACCATCCAAGAGGAGACCCAGGGCAGGGAGACGGTTCACAGGCTAGCCAGAAGCAGGCCATGCCCTATCTGGGCACCTGGGTGGTCTCTATAAAAGCTGGGGCCCTCTCTCTTGCCCAGGGGTGGAGACAGAACGCTCCTTTCCAGTTGAGTGACCTTTGGGGTTTGTTATGAGTAGAGATTCCTTCTGGGGAACGTGATGGCTGATGCTAGAAGGCCGAGTCCCCAGACTTAACCCACAGGAATGTGGGGAGGAATCTCCAGGCCTCTGCCCTGCAGGCCAGCTCTCTGGGCCGCCTTGGGCCAGCCAGAGGAGGGCGGTTCTAGGCAGCTGTCCTGGTTGCTGGGCCTTCTGGGGAGGCGGATTGGGACCTTTTAATCCTGGACTGGGAGGCAGCTCCATAAAAAGAGGTACAGGTTTCAAAACCGAAGAATCCTGAGGTCTGCATCTTCCTAGCCATGTGACGCTGGACAGGTGCCTAGGCTGGCGAAGCCTTGGTTTGCACATCTATCAAATGGGGAGAATTATTGTCCCAACTCACAGCAGATCTGGGACTAGGACGGGGCAGGCCAGGTGCCCAGGACACAACATTTAAGGAGGCGCTGGCTCTCAGGCAGGAGAGAGTATGTACCCCTTAAATTATGTACCCCTGTCACCTCACTGCTAACCCTGGTCCCCGCCCTTCTTCCCAGGGTTGTCGTAGGCAAGAAATGAGATATTCTGTGCAGGGCACATTAACACAGTGCCTGGCACACGCCTCACTCTTTGGGAAAGGCTGTTGTTGTTATTCTTACTGACTGCTTTTCAGAAGTAGGCCGGGCCCTTGCCCAGCCACGGTCCCGTTTCCTGTCTCTCTCAGTGGCCTGTGTCTCTTCCACCTGTGTAGACTGCGCCGTTTTCATGATTTATCCCCTTCTCGCAGGATTTGACCCCTACAAATTTCATGACTTTCCTTGGCCTATGGCTCCTGCTCCACGTTGACGGCACACGAACAGGGATTGCCCATATTGACCGTGGGCTTTGAGTGTGCCGGGCATTGTGCTAAGCACATAGCTGCTACCTCCCAGCTAATCCTTACCGTGACCCTGTGAGGTAGGAACTATGATGTGCCCATTTTGCAAATGAGGAAACTGAGACGCTGAAACAGTAAGTGACTTGTCCTATGATGGGAGGGCCAGAGCTCAGGGCAGGCCAACGTGGTCTGACCCCACAGTCCTCATGATGGAGCCCAGACATAGCTCCTTCTGCCTTTCACTGGCCTGTGCCCCACAAGGTGCAGACACAGGACTCAAGGCAGGGGCCCCAATGCCAATTGGAGGAGACTGACCTCCCTGAGCTAAATCAGGTGCCAGGCACCTGGGGACAGGGGGATGGCCCAGATGCCCTGTGGGCATTTCCAGGCCACAGCGGGTGGTTTCTGAGTTCTTCCGAGACCAGACAGCTTTCTGTCAGGCTCTGGCGGTAATGACATTGAGCTCTTATTTGTGGAGCATTCACCCTGAACGAGCCCCATGCTCCGTGCCCCACATTCAAAACCCCAAGCAATCCTCACAGTGTTCCTCTCATTCATGATTGTCTATGTTATGAATGAGGGAGACCTCAAGGCACCCAGCAGGGGGCACGGCCCAAGTATAGGACAGGTCCAACGTCTGAACTCCCATTTGTCTGAATGCCAGGTGGGCTGGGAGTGAAGACAGAGCTGCTGAGGGCCTTGTGGGCACCTCCCCACCCCCACCCCGCCCGTCTCTGCTACCTTCTGTGTCTCCTCCTGCTGCTGGCAGCCACTGTGGTCAAAATGGGATCCACCCCCAAAGTAGGTCACTGAGGAGACTGGGGCTGAGGCCGGGCTGGGGAAGGCGGCACGTTTCTGGGCTCCAAGGACTCCAAGCCTGGCCACTCCATGACCACGCCCTGTGCCCCAAAGGCACACATACATTGCTTTGGATGAAGTGGAATCTGGGGCAGGTAAGTTTCGATCTGGGGGAGATAGCTCAGCGCCAGGAGCCACGCTGGGGTTTGTCATTTGTACAAATTGGTCCAGTCTCATACAAACACTGCTCGGGACTGTTCAGGGCTTCTGTGCCTCACAGGACAGTCTAAGCCTTTTCTTGGCATTCAAGGCTGTTTGCAGACGTCCCTCAGTCTTGCCACCTGTCACTCTCATCACTCATGCACCTCAGCCCTGCAGGCCCCAGCCTTTGCTATTCCACAAACAGGTCGTGCTGCTGAGACTAGGACGGTGGCCTGGCTCTGCGTCTTTGCCTTTCCACAGGCGAGGCTCTCTGCCTAGAGGGTCTTCCCTCCCCCAAGATCCTTCTGGATCTTCTCAAGCCGGGCTGGGCACAACTCTGAACTCCCAGGGTTGCTGGCAAAAAACCTACATGGACAATGGGTAGCTTAGTGGTTAAAAATGCAGGCTATGAACTGAGGCATGGGTTCAGTCCTGGCTTCACCACTCACCAGCTGGGAGACGTCGGGCCGGCCTCTCTGAGCCTCGGTTTGCTTCTCTGAACACAGAAAGAATGACACGACCGACTCCGTGCTGGGGAATCAGAAGGATGTCATGCACTTGAAGCATTGCGCTCAGTGCCTATGGCCTCTCTGCGTTCAGAAAGCATCGGGTGTTCCTCTGCTCGCCCCGCCCCCAGGTTTAAACCCCGAGTTGGTGGCAGTCTCCTTGCTGGGTGCTGGGATAGAGCAGTGACTGGGATCGTGTGGCCCCTGCTCCCACAGAGACACTGGAGAGCCACATGTTCACCAATTCATTTCCATTGTGACTACAGTAATTAGGTACATCACAGCCCGACCTCCTAACCCCCCAAACCCTCACCTTGACCTTGAAGCTCCCTGGGGCAGGAACCAAATCTGATTCATCTGCATAACCTCAGCTCCTCAGTCATGGTGTGGATGCCCCGCAAATATTTCAGTTGAAAAGATTTCCATAGCAAACAGGGCACTGAGTATGTGAGAGCAACTCTGTGGTACATTTTACACGAATGAGATCATTTCATTATATCAATGTCTCCTTGTAGTGGGTACTATTATCATCACCCTCATTTTACAGACAGGGAAACCAAGGCACAGAAAAATTGAGCAAACTATCCAGAGTTATACAGCCAGTGAGGAGCGATGTCAGGATTTGAACCCAGGCAGCCTAGCTCCAGAATCCACTGGCTACTTGCTTCTGGTGAGTTGATGCCATTTTCCAGGGTGTCCAGAAAGGGCCTGGTCCCCTGACCCAGCTCAGGAAGCTGGACCAGGGGGCCCAGAGCCGGCCTGAAGACCTCGCCCATCTCTACCACCCCCTGTTCTCTGGGGGGTGGGGGGTGGGTCCTCAGCTCTCCACTCCCCAAGTGGGCCATGAGGAAAACAAGGCTTCAGCTGCAGCTTTGATGTCCTCTGCCAAGCTGGCACTTGGAGGCCTGGGGGGCCTCAGGGGATCCCAGCCCGGCAGCTGGGCCAGCCTCAGGGCCAGGGTTTCCGTAAACACCCCCAGTGAGCCAGCCCCATGTGGCCAGTCCGTGGGCTGCTGCTGGCCTCGAAGGCCGAGGTTTGGCTGACCCTGTGAGGCTTCCTGTAGCACAACCACTTCCAGCCCCTCTGCCTGGCTGGGCTTCCAGTAATGAAGTGTTTTCTGTGGGGCCGGCTGGATGGGGCACTGGGGGCCTCTCTGTCCCACGCGCTGCACTGGGCTCCTGGAAGCCGGTCTGGGTGCCCCTTGCTGCAGCCTGGACGGCTCATCTGGTGTCTGAGGGTGAAATCACTTCTACGGGGGCAGGTCTTGGGTTCCTGAGAGTGGGGGCTATGCCCAGAGGGAGGGTGTGGCTGGTTCTTTCAGAAGGGCTGCGGGGTGAGAGAAACTGCCAGGCAGCTTGGAGACGGAAGGGCAAGTCTCAGCTGTGGCTACAGCCTCCTCGCCGCCCAGAGCAAGCAGCTGCAAGGGGCTGTGGGGCAGGGGGCAGAGACGGAGGGGGCACGAGTCACAAGGAGCGTGTCATCTCCTGAATGCCGCTATGCCCAGCCCTTTAATTCTCATGACAGCTCTGCTTGGAAACTGAGGCCCAGAGAGGTGAAGTGACTCACCCAAGGTCACGCAGTGAGTGACAGAGCCAGGACATGACTGGGTCTCTCCCTGCCCCCTGAATCGCTTCTATCTTATTGTCTGAATCCCAGACAGTAGGAGCTGGGAGATGTTTCCAGGCCATCTTTTAAGAAGAAGTAAATCACAGTGGTCAGGCCTTGGGGACTGCTGGTGGGTGGGAGAGGGCCCGGAGCCCCAGCTGAGGGCCCCCTCCCTCTGCTTCATCCCAAACCATCTTCCCTGGGCCGGTTTTAACAATGTCAGTTTTGGGGCACCTGGGTGGCTTGGTCGGTTGAGCGTCCGACTTCGGCTCGGGTCGTGATCTCACGGTCCGTGAGTTCGAGCCCTGCGTCAGGCTCTGTGCTGACAGCTCAGAGCCTGGAGCCTGTTTCAGATTCTGTGTCTCCCTCTCTCTCTGCCCCTCCCCTGTTCATGCTCTGTCTCTCTCTGTCTCAAAAATAAATACACGTTAAAAAAAAAAATTTAAAAAAAAATGTTAGTTTTGTGTGGGAGTTTGTTCTGAACAGGGGTCTGCTGTCTTCAGAAGGGGGTTCTGGGGCAACTAGGAGTCAGGAGTGGGGCTCCCCTCCCCCAGCTGGGGACCCTGGGGCCCAAACTGATGCCTGGCTGGTGACTCACTCCCTTCTTAGCACATCCTCCTGTCCCATGACTGAGAGCCCTGTGGGGGCGGCCCCCAACCAGGGTCCCCCTAACAAATGCCCTCCCCACCCCCAACACACATAGGGACTGGGAACAATTAACTCATGGCTCAGGCCAGGCCAGATGTTCACGTGGGTATTGGGTTTGCTAACCACATGCGACTCAAGGGCTCCCTCAGAGCTGGAAGTCTCCCAAGAGGCCACAGAGGGCCACCTTGTCATGTCAGAGCAGGGGAACTAAGGCCCAGAGAGGGCAGGTGACTGCCCTACGGCCACTTAGGGGTAGAGAGGAGGAAGGAAGCTGGCATCCTGATGCCTGATCCCGAGGTTTTCTGCATCTCCAGACAGTCCCTGGGTTTCCCAAGGCAATCCCTCTCCCCAGCCCCAGCCACAAACGTCCCCCGCCAACTGACACAGGGCCCTCCATGACCATGACCCACAATGTCCCCCCGAACTGACACAGGGCCCTCCACGACCAGGCCTCTCCAGCTGCATTTCGGCCTGCCCCTCACTTAGCCCTCCAGGATTTTTCCAGGCTCAGCCACTCACAGCTCCTGCTCTCGTGCTACTCCCAGGCCTTTGTTCTCTCCCAGCCTCTATTTTAATGGACTTTTTGCCTGGACAACTCCTACTCTTGCCTCAGGACTCGGCTCGGATGTCACCTCCTCCAGTAAGACTTCCAAAGCCACCTCTCCCACCTCCCAGACTGGGCTGGGTCCTCTTCTCTCATTGCCTTCCCAGTTACTGTGCTCTAATCACCTCTGCTTGTCTCTCTCTTCCCCTATAATCTGTGAGCCCACTGGACAGAGACCTTATTTAAACATTTTTTTTAATGTTTATTTATTTTTGAGAGACAGAGTGAGTGGGGGAGGGGCAGAGAGAGAGAGAAAGAGAAAGACACAGAATCTGAAGAGGTTCCAGGCTCTGTGCTGTCAGCACAGAGCCCAACGTGGGGCTCGAACTCACAAGTCGTGAGATCATAACCTGAGCCGAAGTCGGACGGTTAGCCGACTGAGCCACCCAGGCACCCCTTAATTAAAGTTTTCCTTTTAAGTTTATTTATTTTGACAAAGAACAGAGCACATGAGTGGAGGAGGGGCAGAGAGCAAGAGGGAGAGAGAGAATCCCAAAGCAGGCTTTGCCTGCTGTCAGCACACAGCCCGATGTGGGGCTCGAACTCAAACCGTGAGATCACGATCTGAGCCGAAGTCAAGAGCTGACGCTTAACTGACTGAGTCACCCAGGCACCCCTTGAGACCTTATTTTAATTCTGTATGTACTCATAGGGCATGGCCCACTACATTCAGTGCTTGTTGAATGAATGCATGGGTGGATGGATATACAGATGGATGGATGGATGGATGGATGTACAGATGAACAGCTGGACTGAAGGACAAATGGATGGATGGACTAGGTATGGATATGAACATGTAATGCCACCTGTAGGGACTCAGTGAGAGGTAAGTACCTGGAGACCGAATGTCCTGAAGGATGGAGAGGCTCTTTGATGGGGAGGGAATAACCTAACCTATTATCTGCGTCCTCCAAGAGATGTCTAGCAAAGAGCAAATCCACCTGTCCTGTCACCCAGTCCCTCATGAACAACAACTGGTTCCAACTCAACCTGGTCTCCTGAACTCTGACTAGTCAGACATCAGTGAGTCTACAGGAACCACCTCTGCCTCCTGACATTCTAGAACTCTATATTCCTGAGGTCCCTCCCTCCATGCTTCCCTCTGGATCAGACCTGACACTCATGCTTCCAGACACAGAAACAGATTCCTAGAGCCAAGAGGCCCTAGAAAATACGGAGTTTGCCCCAGTCCCATTTAACAAATGAGGAAACTAAGGCCAAGCAAGGGCAAGGAATTTTCCCAAGAATGTCTAGCCATAGAGCTGGCATTAGAGCTTGGGTCCCCCAATTCACTCATGCTTGCAACAAATATGTAAGTAGCACCTAACATGTGCCCGGTTCAGTGCCTTCTCCCTGGCACACTAAGTCTGTAAATAAACCCTCATGCCAATTTCCAAAGCCCTTTCCATGTCCCATCATGACTTCCTCCCAGCTCCCCAGCAGGCTTATCAATGCTTCACCAGCTGCACCCTTGGCACAGCCCCGGGTGCCAACCCCCTCACCCAGCAAGTGAGGACCAGTTCACTGCCAGGCTTCCCAGTTCACACGGCTGCATGAGGCCATGTGCAGAGGCGGTCACATGCGTGGGCTGAGAGCTCCGCATTCCAGCCCCTTTGGACCCTGTGTGTCCCTGCACACAGAACCTTGCCAGCTCAGACTGAAGCCAAGTGTTAAACTGTTCAAGTCCCACAGCTGTCCTAAGGGGTGGGAGAAGGAGCTCATCATGGCACCTGGGATCTCAGGCCAGGAGCACACCTCTGAACTCCCGCCCAGACCGGGGAATGTGTGGAAGGAGAGGCCGGGAGAGGTGCCTGGGGGCTGGGTATTTGCGGACCAGCTGAACCGGCACCAGGCAGAAATTCCATTGGCATACAAATCACCTATGGGTCTCGTTAAAATGCAGGTTGATTCTGGGCGGGGCTTGGGATTCCTCCTTTCAAACAAGCACCGGGGCGGCGCCACTGACCTCCAAGCACACACGTGGGGAGGGAAGGGCCAGACAATCGGGCCCAAGATGGAGAAGACCTACCTGACTCCATTGGACTCTTCGTGAGCAAAGATAAACCTTCGTTGGGTCAAGCCACTGAGCTTTGGGGATTTGTGACCTCAGCATAGCCTAATGTCCCCGAGTGACACATTAGGATAGGGGACTGTCCTATGTAGTCAGGCCACCAATATTTACTGAGTTGCTGCCATAAACTCATTTTGTGCCCCAGGGGCCTCCCTCTTCAAGAGGCGCTCACTCTCCAGTGACGCAGTGCAAGGCGGGCACCTGAGAGGGAGAGTCCCTTAAAGTTTGCTCCCTTGGGGCATCTAGGAGCACCCCTTAGTGCACCCTAATCCCAGCACTGTGAGTCATGGGGGAGCCGGGATTTGAAGCCAGGACCTTTTGACTTATGAGGCTATGTTTCCTTCCGGTAACGCAAAGGGGAGACTGGCTCATTCTGGGATCTTATCTAGGGGGGTGGCTACAGCAGCAGCCAAGAGACTCACGGGTTCCCTGGACTGTCCCATCCCTCCAGCACCAAACTCAGCGGTTTGGAGCCCAACCCACTCGCACCCGGTCAGCAAAGTGGCAGTTCCCGCCGCAGGCTTTCAACACTCTGAACTGCGTGTGGAAGGCTCGTCTCTGACACTTTCATCACCAAATGCCCCGATGCCAGCCTGCGTGCTTCCAGAACTGGCCAGGCCCCAGGGCCTCCCCTCCCTGTCCACACGCTGCCATCCCCAGTTATTAGAACAAGTTCCAAGCAAGCAGCCACACTCTGACTCAGAGGGGTCGGCCGGGGGAGGGGTGGGTGGCAGGATTTCCACTCATCTCTTGTCGCCTACCTGGCTGGCGCTGGCCCATGCCTTCTTCACTCCCCCAGGACACCACGGCGGCCTCACCTCCCCACTGCCTGTGGAGGCTCCCCCTCCGATGTTGCCGTGAGCAGCTCCTCCCCACACGGAAATCCTCCTGTCTTCCTCCTTGCCTCAGCGAGATAAGTGGTTCCACGCCGCTCCTCCCAGGAAAAACTAATCAATGCTGATAGAGGTCAGAATAGCGAGTACCTGGAAGGGGCATGAGGAAACTTCTGGAAATGTATCTTGCTCTGGGTGGTGGTTACATGGGCGTGCACACATGCAAAGAGTTGTCGAGATGTACACTTCACACTAGCACGTTGCCCCTCGATCTAAAAAACATATGCCACAGAGAGCTCTAGGAGCCGTAGCCAAAATAAATAACACCAACCACAACGGAAGGTTCTGGAGTCAGACGGACCAGTAACTGAAAACCTGGCTCTAGTGTCTAGCTGTGTAACCTTAGAGAAGTTACTTATCCTCTCTGAACCTCACCTTTCTTACTGAGGCATACAATGTGAGGATTAGAAACACTACTTTTTATAAAAAAAAAAAAAAATACTTAGCACCGGGCTGGCTCCCTCTGAGGGCCCTTTTCTTTCATTGTTGTTAAAACCGGTGGTCTCAGCAAAGACAGGGCATGGGAGTGGTCTTCCCTGGGTGCAGGCAATAAGAGGGGCACATCGTCTGAGAGAATTTAAAGGTAAAATTGGGGGCGCCTGGGTGGCGCAGTCGGTTGAGCATCCGACTTCAGCCAGGTCACGATCTCGCGGTCCGTGAGTTCGAGCCCCACGTCGGGCTCTGGGCTGATGGCTCAGAGCCTGGAGCCTGTTTCCGATTCTGTGTCTCCCTCTCTCCCTGCCCCTCCCCCGTTCATGCTCTGTCTCTCTCTGTCCCAAAAATAAATAAACGTTGAAAAAAAAAATTTTTTTAAATAAAAAAATAAAGGTAAAATTGATGAGGGGCACCTGGGTGGCTCAGATGGTTGTGTTCAACTCGTGATTTCGGCTCAGATCCCGATCTCATGGTTCGTGAGATCAAGCCCCAAATCGGACTCTGTGCTGACAGGGCAGAGCCTGCCTGGGATTCTCTCTCTTCCTCTCTCTGCCCCTCCCCACACTTGGGTGCTCTCTCTCTCTCTCAAAATAAATAAAATAAACATTAAAAAAAGATAAAATTGATGAGAAGTCAGTATATAAATATAAATCACATCAATCATAAATTCATGATAAAGTACTTCGCCCTGAAAATATCTTTTTTTTGGTCCAAGTTCTAAACAATTGATGCCGTAGCTGTTGAATTTTAATAATGAGTAGGTAAGCTTCGAATTAGCACATTTTAATTAATTATCCTTTAATAAACCTACGTGGAAGTGAACTTGGAGAAGTCTAGGAAGACAGTTGCCCAGTGCACATGAGCCCAGGAGCACACGTTCACTGAGAGCAGAAGTGCCTGACAGTTTGGAATGTTGCACAGCACCTGTCTCTAACCCTGGGGGTGACAGTTCTGCACCCCGACAGTAGATGAAAAGCATCAGTGGATGCTGAGTGACAGTGAAGACGGAGCTAGAGGTCTGTCAATTCTCTCATTCTACGTGACTCCTTGGAATTTGGGTCTGTGCTAAAAATTTAAAACGGTGAGGGGTGCCTGGGTGGTTCAGTCGGTTAAGCATCTGACTTCAGCTCATGTCATGATCTCAGGGTCCATGAGTTTGAGCCCTGCGCCGGGCTCTGTGCTGACAGCTCAGAGCCTGGCGCCTGCTTCAGGTTCTGTCTCCCTCTCTCTCTACTCCTCCCCTGCCCACATTCTGTCTGTCACTCTCTCTCTCTCTCAAAAATAAACATTAAAACTGTGACACAGTGTGAGCTGTGGAGGGTGGTGTTTTTGTTTGGTAAGTGCAAACCTTAGGTCATACATGAAAAGTATTTGTTTCATTTTATGATTATTATGGAAAATAGTTCTGTCGTGCGAAGGAGGGGGTGCTCAGCAAGGATCCGCTCCGTGTGTAGAGTCCCCTAGGCATGCCTCTGACTGAAATAGAAGCATTTATAAACGAGGACCGCATCCCCTTCCCTGCAGGCCAAGGGACCCCCTGCCCTCCCCCTCCAGCCAGAACCCACAGAGACGGAGCCGGGGTCGTACATTTCAACCTTTATCTCCCCTCCCCATTGCCTCCTTCCCCAGGACTGCAGCTGGGAGGGCGTTTCCCCCTAGGAAATCCACTCAGTCTGACCCCTATATCAGCTCACCCTTCTTCCTCACCAACCGCCCATTCTGGAACCCAGCGCCTTCACTTCAAGTTTTGGGGTACTGGTGGAGATTATGGGGGCCAAAGCCCTCCCCAGCCCCCCCTTGACACCACCGGTGATTATCTTTGCCAAATGCCACAACCCAAGCAGTTGCCCATGTCCGGCAGCCCTGGTGGCTGGATCGTTGGAGATGGCCCCAGACACTGGCAGTATGAATTCGGTGTCCTGCTCCCCATGTAGAACACCCCTCCCCACCTCCGCCAGCTCCGGCCACACCTTTGGCTCCCAGAGTAGGCATGTTATCACGCTCACTCCTGCTGTGTTTGCCTCTGCCTGCAACATTCTCCTCACACCTCCTTTTCCTGTGGTTCTCTGTGAAGGCGCCTCCCCCAGGCAGCCACCCCTTCCCTTCGGTCTGAACAAGGACCCCTCCTCAGTATGCCCAGAAATTCCACCTGTTTTCCCTCTGTCGTCACCCACTCTGGGCTTTGTCCCAAGGTCACTCTTGTGTCTCCAGCTCCTACAGAGGGGGCCTCAGAGATGGCTGAATTAAACGAAATGGATTTGGTTCTTCTAGATCATCTGGCAGGGGCCCGGCAAGCACTGGCACACAATAGGTCCAGCCTGCACGGGGCTCACCCACTGTGGGCCACCTCCTGGAGCCCGGGGAAGCAGGCATTGGGGAGGCCTCTTGTTGCCAAAAGCAAACAGGCCGCCCAGGGAAGTTTTGCTCTGGGTCACACCCGCCTCTGGATGGCCGCCAATCTTCCTGCCAGAAACCACAGGCCCAGCTGAAACTGCCCAGAGTCCGGGCCACGGGGCTTCGGAGGATTTGGGTCGGCGCGGCAAAGGGGGTATCTGCTGAGCTCTTTCTGGAGCCACAGCCCCCAGGGGGGCGGGCAGGGGTCGGGCCAGGGCTCATCAGCAAGAGCAGCAGCCCAGGAAGGTCCCCTTCCCTTCCTGGGCTGGGAGGAGCCAGAGAGGCCCCTGCCAGCCTGTCACAGGCTCCTGGCACTGGCATTGGCTCTGGCTTTCACACACGGGCGTGCGCACACACGCACGCACACACACACACACGCTCACACTGGTAGGCACCTTCTTGGTGGCCTCGCCGTCTCATCTTCAGGTAAATGGGCTCATCAGTGGGAGCATGAGGATGGGGAGAGGAGCAGGAATGCAGAGACCAGCGTGTGTGTGCATCTGTGTGTGCGTGTGCATCTGTGTGTGTGTGTGAGCCTGTGTGCCTGGCAGTGACCTCACAGCTGCCGGAACATAAAGACTCACAGGTCCTGCCTCCCAGGCTGAAAGCCGGCTCCGTGGGGGACACAGTGACATGAGAGTCACACTACAGACCCACCTTCTGGCCTTCTCCCTCCTCTGCCTCCTCTCAAAGGTAAGGGGGCCCTGGGCCCCAAAACATCCTGCTGACTTCCTTGGTGTGTTGGGGAGGTGTGAAATCACTGCCAAGGACCCCCTAAAAGAATTCCTGCAGGTCTTCTATGTTGGGCACAGCCGGGCTTCCCTCCCTGGTGCCCAGAGAGTTGCCCCTGGCCAGCTCTGCTGTGTGATCTCAGGCAAGTCCCTTCTCCTCTCCGAGCCTCAGCTGCTTCCTTGGATAAATGGGCATAATGATCATGAGGCTTTTGTGAAGATCATTTATGGTAATTCATCAAAAGTACTCAGCGCAGCACCCGGAACGTGGCAGGTGTTCAGAAGCAGAGGGTCGTGACTATTAGCAGTCCCCAGAGCCCTACAAAGCTGAAGTGGGCATCCTCATTACAAATAAGGAGATGCCACATACACCCTGCTTTGCCTGATTGTGAGCCAGGGTTTGAAAGGATGTTGGTGTCTAACTGATCAGAAAAGTTCACGCTGCAAGGGCGTTAATGCTGTTGGCAGTGAGTGACCTAGTGACCTGCAGACCTGGCTGAAAGGGGACAGGGAGACACCTTGTGGAATGATGATCTCTTATGGGACATTTTTTCAGAAGGTCTGTGAAACATCTACCTTGCGTAACGTATCCAACAACCTCGTAAGGATTTATTATCCCCTGTTTTTAGTCAAGCAGGACTCAGAGAGGGCAAGCAACTTGACTAACATCACACAGCAAAGAAACATCAGAGCAATAGAGGAAGTGGAGCCCAGGAAAGGCTTGAGTGTGTGGAGGGTGGGGAAGGGGTGCTTCTACTTGTGCCTCTCCTGCCTGGGCCTCTCCCCTACCTGGATCGAGGCCACAGCTGCTGATCCCTGTGATTCCCTCAGCAAATGCTGAGTTCCCGACGCCTTGGAGATTGGCCCCACTGCGAGCCATGATCTCACTGGGCTTTCATGCTCTGCTGAGGAGCACAGCAGAAGTTTTGCTCTTCTGGGTCCTGAGCAGTGGTGGGGCAAGGCCCAGAACTCCGCCAGCGTTCCAGTCCCACTGTTTGTTCTCCCGAAGGCTCCCGGCAGAACATCATGCTTAGGTGGGTGGCTTGGGGGCTCGGGGTTCTGGGCCCAGGCTTATATAAAAGACCAAAATGAAGCCATCCTGGGCCCACTGTCCTCACCTCCATTCTTCCTGGTCCCAGGGAGCCAGGCAGCATCCTGCACAGGACTCAGGGACCTGGTCATCATGAACACGGAAAGCTACAACAATCCTCAGAACGAGAATTCCGAGCCTTCCGGCGGGCTGTGGGCTCCTGGGCTCAGGCCTGTGAACAGGGGCAGGTGGCAGAGACCTGGAAACAGACAGTCACGATGATCGAGAGCTAGCCGTGACCTTTTATCCCTGTCACAATTTTAAGATAGGTTTGTTTTACTGAGAAGGAAACAGCTCCCTCCCCGACAAAGCGGTTCAGCAGCGTGGTGTTGAAAGTCACACAGCCAGTCAGTGGTAGAACTTGGATTTCAACTCTTCCTAGAATATTCTGTGTCCAGGGCTCTTCCTCCTTGGTGACCGCAGCAAGGGTCTGGAAAAACCATGTGTGCAGGGGGTGGTTGGGAAGGGCATGGAGATAGAGGGAGACCAGAGAGGGCCTACCTCCCCTTGGTGTGCTCCCTTGACCTGTCACTGACTGTCCTGAACAAATGGGCAAACTGAAGCAGAGGCTAAGCTGGCAAACAGCTCCCCAAGGTAGGTGTGATAATTACGACCTGGGCCTTGGATTCACGTGAACCCAGATTCCGGTCCTGGCTCTGCCTCTTACTGGTGACGTGGCCACACTGTTTTGAGCTTCTACGGTGGGCACAGTGCTGGCACCTCACCTCGCAGGGCTAAATCAGATGACACATTACGGCTGCCCGTGGTAACTGTTAGCCATAATCACTGATATTAGTAGCAGCCCCTCCTGCGTGTCAGGACCTGCACATCTGGCCCTGGCCACGCTTGCTCATGGAAAGCCAAAGTGGGAACCTGGGTGCAAGCCAGACAGTCTGTGGCCTGGCACCCCGGCTTTCAGGTGGGAGGGACCCGAGAGCCAGTTCTGGTCAGAGTCCCCACTTCCCACTCACCGAGGGAGCCCACCCTCTGGTTTGAAAGGGAACCCCAGAGTCCGGCTGATTGCTCGCTGGGTCAATTCCATGAGAATAATTTCTAGGTTTGTTAAAAGGCAGAGTCAGACTCATAAAGCGGGGCCCCAGATACTGCAACAGACTTCCGGGTGACGCTGCTCCTGCTGCTGGTCCAGACCACGCTTTGAGGAGCGAGCGTAGGCCAACTTCTCTAGAATCTCTTTGGTATCACCCAGTCTCCTGCTTGGAATTCCTGCAGAGGCAGGAACTCTCTCCCCTGTGAGGCTCCACGCTTGAACCTGTTACCAGTGCTGCCCTAGCCTGGTCTGTGACACCCCCTCCCACCCAAGGCTGGTTGGCCAGTTTGGGGCGGCCCCTGGTGGCCAGGGTGTGAGCTGCAGGCCACTGAAGGCAGGTTTGCAGGACGGTGGTAGGGTTGGGGCAAAGCGGGGATTAGGGCAAAGAGGTCATTGCCTGCTTTGGGGCCACACCAAAGATAGGAGGTTATTAGTTTGATCTTTGTAAACTGTAAGGCTTCCATTCTCCAGGTAAAACCCTCTGGTCCTCCAAAGATCCTACTGAACTAAGGATTGGTCCCTCACGGAGGGGGCCACTGGGAACATCTTGAGTTACGCCTGCCTCTTGGTCCCCACCTCCAAATGGACATATGGGGAGACCATGGCATCCGGTTTCTGGTTTGGTTGTTTCTGTGTCCTGAGTGGGAAGAAACAGCCAGGACACTTGGGTCGATACCCACCTGGGGGGTGGGTCCCTGGCTCAGGCTTTTCCCGACTATAGCATCCTTAAGGAGGAAGCAGGCTCCCAGCTCTGTGGCTAACACACTGTGACTTTTGGCAAGACCCTTGTTCTCTCTGGAGCCGAGGGTCCCCATCTCTCCATGGCCAGGGGCTGGGGGTTAGAACTGGAGCAGAGGTGCCAAAATCCTAGCTGTGCATCAGAAGCCCCTGGCAGCCTGGTACAAATACAGATTCCGGGGCCCTGCCTCTGGAGGTTCTATTTGGTAAGTCCCAGGGGAGGTCTGGGGTTCAGTATTTTCCCAAGTTTCCTGGCTGATTTGATAAGTATCCAGAAATATATTCTGGGTTATTCCAACAATCAAAAACATCTATGATACTGTTTGATTTATTCAGCTGTCGAGATAAAGATTTGCAATCTATGTGCTAGAAAACATATAGTGCCCTGTTATTTTATTTTTTATTTAAAAAAAATTTTTTTTTTTAATTTTTTTTTTCAACGTTTATTTATTTTTGCGACAGAGAGAGACAGAGCATGAACGGGGGAGGGGCAGAGAGAGAGGGAGACACAGAATCGGAAACAGGCTCCAGGCTCTGAGCCATCAGCCCAGAGCCTGACGCGGGGCTCAAACTCTCGGACCGCGAGATCGTGACATGGCTGAAGTCGGACGCTTAACTGACTGCGCCACCCAGGCGCCCCAAAAAAAAATTTTTTTTAATGTTTATTTATTTTTAACAGAGAGAGAGAGAGAGACAGAGACAGAGCATGAGCATGGGAGGGGCAGAGAGAGAGGGGGACACAGAATCTGAAGCAGGCTCCAGGCTCTGAGCTGTCAGCACAGAGCCAGACACAGTGCTCGAACTCATGAACTGCGAGATCATGACCTGAGCCGAAGTCGGACACTTAGCCGACTGAGCCACCCAGGCGCCCCAGTGCCCTGTCATTTTAATCCTTTGTTTTGTGGCGTTTGCCTTACTATAGTGTCTAAAGGGCGGGGCCTCAGCCCTTCTTTGTCATTCCCAACAGTGATCATCATTTGCTAAATGCACTGAGCACCTACCCCATGCCTGGCTGCCTGCTCAGGGTTTAACATGCATCACTTTATGTACTCTTCAAAACAATCTTCTGAGCTAAACACTGCTATTGCCCCCTTTTTACAGATAGGGAAACTGAGGCTAAGAGAGCTTAAGTAACATGCCCAAGGTCACTCAGCTAATAAGAGGCAGAGTCGGGACTGGAGTTCTAGTCCAAAGTTCTAGCTCATGACCACAATGCCAACTGTCTCTTAGGGAGGAGTGTCACGAGGTTCAAGGCCAGGTCTGTGTGACCCTGGGGCCAAAGTGTGGATCTCTCACTGCCCCCCTTGAACGGCCATGGCTGAGTGACGTCTCTGTCTCTGCAGGTATGTGCCCAGCTGTGCCCAACACCATGTGTCTGCCCCTGGCCGCCACCCCGATGCCCACCGGGGGCGCCCCTGGTGCTGGACGGCTGCAACTGTTGCCGGGTATGTGCACGGCGGCTGGGGGAGCCCTGCGACCATCTCCACGTCTGCGACCCCAGCCAGGGCCTGATCTGCCAGCCCAGGGCGGGCCCTGGTGGCCGAGGGGCCGTGTGCCTCTGTAAGCAGGTTTGCGGGACTGACGGTGGATATATTTGGGAGGGTCAAGGCTGAGGGGACCTGAGTCAAAGAGAAGCTCTTCTCTCTCTACCTCCTTACATCAGGTGCACCATCCTTTCCAGCCAAACCCGGTGACCCGCGTTTCCCTGGGCCCTCCCTCTGCCCGCCCCCCGACCTTGTCTTTGATCCAACCATGCCCTCCACCTGAGCAGCCTCCCCCCATTCTTACCTGTCCAAATCACAACCCACTGTCAAAGGCGAGCTCAAACACTCCTCCCCTGGAAGTCCTCCCAGATTATTCAAACCAGATGTTACTATCCTTTCTTGGGACCTTCACACCTTTTTGGGAAAATAAAAGCATTGCTGCTTATTTAGGGCGTAATACGTCTCAGGCAGTGTGCTGAAACTTGCCACATAATCCTCACAACGATCCTATGTGGTAAGTACTTTCAGACCCATTTTATAGATGAGCAAACTGAGCCTTAGTAACAGTAATGGGCATGATTACTCTTACACAGCTTGGGACCAGATCACACAGATTCTAAAGCAACGTTTTGTTCTGTCTTCCTCCTGGATTGGGAGCCTTGGGCTATCGTTTGAGTCCTGAGTCTGCCATTTACTAGTGACCTTGACCATGTTATATCTCTCAGCATTTTAGGCCTTGGTGCCTTCTGGCACTTTAGATCAGGGTTTCTCAACTTTACTCTTTGGGGCCAGATAATTGTTATAATTCTTTGTAGGGGGGCTGTCCTACACACGGTAGGACTTTTAGCAGCATCCCTGGTCTCTACTCACTGGATGCCAGTAGCATGACTCAGGTCATGACAATCTGTCTCAGACATTGCCAAGTGTGCCCTGGGGGAGCAAAATCATCTCTATTTAAGGACCACTGCCTTAGAGAAACAGCAAAATGTGACAGTGTTCTCTTTTTTCTTTTTTTTTTTTTTAATGAGTCTTGTAGAGCCATCTATCTGTTTCATCTATTTGCATGTGTCATTTTAAGAAAATAAGAACAAGAGAGGGGCTCATGAATCATTGACAATGAATCCACTTATCGAAAAAAACAAGGCTTAAAGACTGATAACAACAAGACTAACAGACATAAGGTTATCAACACTAAATCCTTGTTAAATGTTTTTTTATGATCAGGGGAGTATAATCACGAGAAAGTAGTGATTTGTTTTATAAACTGATAGATGGTTGCTAAAGGGAAAAATGAGAGAAGTAACATTTAGCTCACCAGGCCATTGTTTTAATTAGCCAGGACACATGTAAAGCACACGGCAAAGCTTTATTTGTTGAACACTTGCATGGCACTTACCGTGTGCGAGGCGCTAAGGGTTTCACAAATATTATCTCATTTAATCTCACAACAACCGTGGGGCGCCTGGGTGGCTCAGTCGGTTAAGCGTCCGACTTCGGCCCAGGTCATGATCTCGCAGTCCGTGAGTTCGAGCCCCACATCGGGCTCTGTGCTGACAGCTCAGAGCCTGGAGCCTGTTTCAGATTCTGTGTCTCCCTCTCTCTCTGACCCTCCCCCGTTCATGTTCTGTCTCTCTCTGTCTCAAAAATAAATAAACGTTAAAAAAAAAAAAACTAAACAAAACAACCTTATGAGGTTGGTCCTGATGTCATTTGCATTTTATAAATGGGAAAAAACAAAAAGAGGCACAGAGAGGTTAGGCAACTTGCTCAGGATCACACAGCTCATAAGGAGCTGGGCTGGGATTTGAACTCAGGGAGCTGGCTCCACAATCCTCCTTTCCATCACTCTTCTGCCTGACACTCAGCATATGATTAGTACACATTGGCTGTTATTGTCACTAAGTTTTTTAAGGGGCTTTTCCTAGTCTGTCTTGACTCAGACTTCAAACAGCTGGAGGTCAAAGATGTATTTAGTCTTTGCTTCTTCCTACAACTCCCAGTGCTAGTCAGGCAACATAGTGGGTGTTCATGAACCAAATCTGGAGGCTGGTGAACCCCACAGATGAGCCAGAGCCAGCTAGGAGGAGGCTAGCTCCTAGCCTGGGTCTAGGTCTTAGCTCTGGAGGGAATGTGCTGCCCAAAAACTCTCCTGTCAGTTCCTGTTGGACAGACCTCTGACGGCCGACTCCAGTCTCTGTGCGTGTCCATCATAAGCCTCTGATCCCTCATACCCCAAGCATGCAGCCTCCGCACTCAGCCGAGGGCATCCCCGCCCTTCCTGTGGCTTGAGTTTCAAACTTTACAGTCATTCTTGACCTCTCTCATTTTTGCACATCCCACATACTTCCCACAAGCAAAGTCTTCAAGATATTTCTAGAACCTTCCGTTCCCAGTCCAGCCCCTGCTACCAGCCTGGTCTGAGCCCCATCATCACGTGATGGATGTTGCGGTGGCTGCATAACTGTCTCCCTGCTTCTCTCCTTGCCTTTCGCCTGTTTCCAACACAGCAGCCACAGGGCCCTTTCCATACATACATCAGACCACATCCATCCTTGGCCTCAAGGCCTCCAAGAGCTTCCTACCACCTCCGAATACAAGCCAAAGTCCTCCTGGTGGCTACAAGGCCCCACAGGGTCCTGCTCCTACTTTCTCTCTGACCCCATCGAACCCCCTCTCTCCCTCCCACTCTCTGCTTCAGCCACACTGGCCTATTTTGTTCCTTAAATATCCCAGGGAGGCTCCTACCTCAGGGCCTTTGCACTGGCTGCTTGTCTACCAGCATTCTTTCCCCCAGATACATGCATGGCAAGTTCCTATACCTCCTTCACATCTTTACTCAAATATCACCCTCTTGGTGAGGCCTTCCGTGATCACCATTTTCAACACCCCTCTCTTAAAACCCTTCCCTCCATTATTTTTCTGGCTCTAATCACCATCTGACATCATAAACTCTACTTGCTTATTGTGCTTATTTCTGCTAGGGTGAAAGCTCCAATGAGGGCAGGATGTTTGCCTGTTTTAGTCATCGCTATACCACAAGTACCCAGAACAGTTCCTGATGCATAGTAGGTACCCAATAAATAAGCGTTGAATGAATGAATGAATGAGAGTAGGAGTTCTAGAGAAGCTAGCAGGAAGAGGCACAGGAACAGGCATTTATTGAGCATGTCCTGTGAACAAGCCCTTTACACACATGATTTCATTTTACCCTTAATAATGAGGAAGGTCCTATTATTAAATTTATTTTGCAGATGAAGGAAGTGGGGGTCAGAGAGGTTAAATCACCTGCCTATGGTCACACAGTGTGCAAGTGGCTAAAGGTAAACAAACAAACAAACAAAAAACAAATACCCTGTCGTTCCCTCTCCTGTAAGGGACCCTCAGAGGGAAAGAAGGATGTAGAAATCACCAGATAACAAGACTGGGCTCTCAAGTTTCTTTTTTTAATTTTTTAATGTTTGCTTGTTGTTTGTTTATTTATTTAGAGAGAAAGAGCATGAGAGGGGTGGGGGGATGGAAGGGGGGAAGGGCAGAGAGCAAGGGGGAGAGAATCCCAAGCAGGCTCCATGCTGGGCTCCATCTCACAAACCATGAGATCATGATCTGAGCCAAAATCAAGAGTCGGCTGTTTAACTGACTGAGCCACCCAGGAGCCCCTTTAGAGGAGCCCCTCTAAAGTTATTTGAGGGAGGTTGCTGGACAAGAAGGTATTGGAAGGGCCAGGTAGAGGCAACTATATGTGTATGCCGGGGGTGGGGATCCAAGGATGAGTAAGTTTGGAGGTACCTCATGTGTTTGGGACCACGCACAAGGGTGCACGCAGACCCCAGCGTAGGGAGTGACTGCCCAGGGACCATTGCTCCCACTCCCAACCAGCCTGAGCTGTAGGACCCAGGAGGGGTGCCAGGAAACCTTGCTAAAATTATCACCACTCCAGCTGACTTTCCTAAACAATCCCTCTGTTTACCAGTCATCCCAGCGACCGACCGGGAGGCCCCAGGGCTGTGACATCAGGAGTCTGGTGGGAGACCCAGGCTCGGCCAGGCTTAGGGTGTAGATTAAGGCACAGCTGCCCCCTACAGTTTCCAGGAAACCAGCGGCCACATGATCCAGGCCAGAAGGCCAGGGATTTGGAGCCAAAGGGCTGCGGCCTAGAAGGAGTGGGGAGACTGCTAGTGCCCACCTGTGCCTCTCAGAGGAACAGGCATCACCCGCTCCCACTCACCTGCCATGTTCCAGACTCGGGGCGAAATCCTTTAAGTACACTGGCTCCTTCAATCCTTGGTGGCCCCGTGAGCGGGTATCGTGGCTCAGTTTCCACAGCTAGCAAGTGGGAACAGGGACTGCCCTCCACATCTGTGTGGTTCCCAAATTCCTGCGTGTGTATAGGCTCGCTAGAGGTTTCTCTCTGAAATCCTGGGAAAATCTGCCTTCCAGCAAATCTGTCCCCAGAACCTCCTGACCCCTCCTAGCTCTCTGCACTTCCCGGGCGGCTCACACGCACCTCTCCACGGCTCTTCACTCTGTCTTGGAGACAGTGACATCTGTCCCTTGCCTGGGCATCAATCCCTCACGGCAAGGACTGTGTCATAGTCCTGCCTAGGAGCCCAGTGGATGGCACACAGGAGGGGCACACTACATATCTCTGGAATTTATAAGAAGTCGGAACTCTTTTATCAGTGTCTCTCACGTGCTGGGCCTTGCACCGGGCATTGCAAAGGGCATTTCCCCAGGGTCTGTGTGTCCCATCCATGCTCTGAGCCGGCCTGGGGGATGGGGGTGTGCCGGCAGGAGCACTCCCAGCCCCAGCCCTCAAGCAGTGCTTTTCCAGTGGAGGAAGTGAGGATAGCGTCCACATCTTGAGGGCTCTGTTCAAAGAGTGTTTCTTGAACACCTACTATATGCCTAGTACTGTGCCAGATGTTTTGTACATATTATCTCGTGTAACTGAAGGTACTGAGCTGTTCTCATCAGTGCTATTGTTAAGGGGACTCAGAGAAGTCAAGTAACTTATCCAAAGTCACACAGCCAGCAAGTTAAGCCCTGGCCTAATAGGGACGACTACCACACAGCAGATGTACAATGAAATTTTGTTGCAGAAACCCTCATTGTGTACGTATGTTATATATTATTAATATATAGTACTTATATTCATAGTAACAACAGAGCAGCTAGGATCTATCGAAGATCTCTTTTATGTTGGATTCATTACATATATCATTTCATTTTGTCTATACCACAACCCTGTGAAATAAGTATCATTATAACCCACTTTGCAGGTGAGGAAACTGAGGCAAGAAGTGAAGTCGCTTGGCCAAGGTCCAGAGCTAATAAAGCAGAGTGGGGCTCCGACCAGGCCAGCGTCTCCCCATCCCTTGTGTCAGGATGCAGTGTGCCACGCTGTGTTCCTGTTGGCTCCAGGGCAGGCTGGCAGTGGGGACGGGGTACATACGATGGGCTGGAGCCCTTTGGCCCAGTGTCCTGACCCTGTAAGGGCACTGCTCCCCAGCAGGATCTGGGCCAGCTCTGCAGAGAGACCATGTGGAGGATGTGGCTGGCACAGGCTTGCCCAGGGAAAAGTTGGGGGTCACGGATGGGGGTGTGGTTTCTCCTCTGCAGGGGGAGAGGATGACGGGAGCTGTGAGGTGAACGGCCGCGTGTACCGAGATGGGGAGACCTTCCAGCCCCACTGCAGGGTTCGCTGCCACTGTGAGGATGGTGGCTTCACCTGTGTGCCACTGTGCAGTGAGGACGTCCGGCTGCCCAGCTGGGACTGCCCGTATCCCAGGAGGGTTGAGGTCCCGGGCAAGTGCTGCCCTGAGTGGGTATGCGACCAGGGAGGGGGGCTGGGGGTCCAGCCCCTCCCAGCCCAAGGTGAGTGCAGGGTTGGCCTAGGCCAGGGGCAGGGCCGCCTGGGGGCGGGGCGAGGGCGGGGCTTCTCAGGAGCCAGGACTCTGGACTGGTCAAAGCCAGGGGCAGGGCCACCGGGGAGGGGGGCGGGGCGAGGGCGGGGCTTCTCGGGAGCCAGGAGACTGGACAGGTCAAAGCCCAGGTTTCCCTGACAGGACCCGGGAGGGGGTGCGGGCTGAGGAGACTAGGTGAGCAGAGTGGGAAGTCACAAGACCTCTTTGAAACTGACAAAACAAGAAGTAATATAATTTTAAGTCATAAATCATGAAAAATGAAAATTAGTGGCAGAGTGGAGAAGGGAAAGGAGGGCTAGGATCCTTGAGCCAAAGGCTCGCATTTCATAGCGGAAGTACTATTACGACATACTACTATTATAATTCTAATATACTAATACGCATTATAATATATTTATATAATTTAAATATTGTATACTAGTATTAATATGTAATTATTTGGATGTACCCAAAGAGGAACTCAAAACTGAATCAGGCAAGGTGGTTGCCTCTGGGATGTGGACTTAGGGGCAGAGGTGGAGGAAAGACAGTTACCTCATGCTATAAACTCTTTAGAGATTTGGTTCTTGCTACATCACTGAGTTATTATGATTATCATATGAATGTGATTTTTCTAGAGAAAGGCAGCTGGAAAGAAGGCATGGGTCCATTGGCGATGGACCATATTGGGAGTAGAGCATGGTGGGTTCAGCATGGAGTCTGCCCGGGGTTCTAAGCCCGGCTTCACTACTTCTAGCGGTGGGACTCTGAGAAAGTTGCTTAACTTCTCCGGGCTTCAGTGCCTCCAACTGTTCCAAAATGAGAATAAGGGCATCCACCTCGCAGAGTTGTTGTGAGACTGGGCGAGTAAACACAAGGAAAGTAGTCAGGCAGTGCCTGGAACATAGCACTCCGTCCGTGGTGGCTGTAGTTATCCCCATGACGGAACGGGGCACATCCGCTTCAATGCACAGCAGGATGCCAGCGAGTTCATCTTGTGCGTAAAAAGCAGGAGAGGGCACTGTCTATGCAATTTGGCCTCCGGTATGTGAGTACATGTGCGTGTGCATACAGACCGCACACAAGTCATATCACGCGGGGTTTCTCAACTTTGGCACTAGTGACACGTGGGCCGGGTAACCCTCTGTCGCGTGGGAGCTGATAGGATGCTTAGCAGCATCCCGGCTAGACTCCAGTACCCCCACTCCCAGTGTGACCACCAAAAGGTCTCTGGACGTTGCCAAATGTCCCGGGGTGGGGAGCAAAATCACCCCCAGTTGAGAACCAGTTGGTTAAAAAGGACCAGAAGAAAGGACACCAAAACCTCAGAGCAGAATCGGATGTGAGAGGAGGAAAACCTAGACGGTGGTGAACCCCCCGTCTTGTTCCGGGCACAGCCTCAGAACCTCTAGCATCTTTGCGGCCGGGTCACGGTACCACTACCCGCACAATCTCCTTCCTGTAAGAGGCCGTGGGGGGAGGAGTGCAGAAATGAGAAACGTGCCACTTCCTGGGGCACCGTCCTGGCCGGCACCATCCTAGCTGCCTAGTAACCCACACATACGAGGTGCTTACAAGTAGGAGTACTGTGCTAAGCACCTCCCCTCCATTATTTTATTCAGCCCTAACAATCGGCCAGTAGAAAATTTACATGGGAAGAGACCGAGGTCCAGAGAGATTAAGCAACGTGACCAAGAGGGCACCGCTAGCAGTTGGGTTGACTTAGCCGCCAAGCCCTGACCTCGCAGTGCTGACCTCTTTTTCTTCCCCCCCCCCCCAGGACCCCAGTTTTCTGGCCTTGTCGCTCCCCCACCCCCTGGCATCCCCTGCCCAGAATGGAGCACGGCCTGGGGCCCCTGCTCAACCACCTGCGGGCTGGGCGTGGCCACCCGGGTGTCCAACCAGAACCGCCTCTGCCGACTGGAGACCCAGCACCACCTGTGCCTGACTGGGCCCTGTCCACCTGCCAGGGGCCGCAGCCCACAGAACAGTGCCTTTTAGAGCAGAGCTGGGAAGGGGGGTTCGGTGCCCACCCTAATCCAGCAGGCAGCCCCGTGCCTGGGCCCTCCCCACACCCTTGACTGGGGCAACGCCATGCAGGCCCTGGAGGACAAGAATGTTCACAAGCCGTCTGGTCCATCTGGACCCTGAGATAGAGCTGGGTTGTGTGCCCCAGTCTCCCTTCCTCTACCTCACAGCCTAGGGAGCTGGCCAAGGTTTCCAGGGTCTTCTGGTCCATTACCAGCCTCCACACAGCCTTTATCAAACACACACATGGGCAAACTTTCCAGCAGATAAGGCAACCAGCTGTCCCTTAATCATTAGGCCAAGGCAGGTGCTGGGCTGGACTGGCTATTTTCCCGGGGGTGTGGTGAAGAGGGGCGCACAGATATTCTGAATCTCTTGCTCCCTTTCCTGGAGTTGACATAAAAACGTCCCAGGTACATGCCTAGGCAAGAGCTTGTAGGTCAAGCTTATGCTGTCTGAGAAAGCGCTCCCCATCCAAGGGCAGCATGCAGAGGCTGCACCCTTTGTGAAAATCACAACGTGAAATCACACTGTCTTGAAGAAAGAAAACAGGCCTGAAAGGGATCCGTTAAAACCAACTCTTGTTAATAAAAATGAACCTTTCGCGCACACCTGCAACGTGCCAGGCACTGAGCTAGACGCTTTATATAGAGCTTGGTGCTTCGCAACATTTAAGACCAGAGAAAATCAGGGGGAAAATGAAGGCTTGCCCCCAGCGACTGGGGAACACGGCCTGAAATAAACCCACCCAAGTGTGCAATTGTTTGAAGTCTCATGTTTTATTGTCTTTTTTTTTTTTTAACCTACATATAAATTTTCTTTCCTCCTCTGTGATCTACATCTGTGTGTTTAAAAAGGAAAGCTGTGTTCTCATCACACTCCAGTCAGGAAATTAGAAAACATGGAGTATTTAAACAGGGATTTCTTTTCATTAAGCTAATTTTATTGAGGCATGGCTTACACACAGTGAAACACACAGGTCTTAACATATGGTTTACTGAGTCTTTACAAATGTATACGCCTGTGTAATCAATACCCCCATCAAGGTACAAAACATTTCCATCGTCTCAGGAAGTTTCCTACGGCGCCTTCCCCGTCATCCCCTCCACCCCTGAAGGCAACCACGGTTCTGAGTTCCAGCACCTTAGATGACGGATAGCTAGCTGCCTGTTCTTAACACAAAGAGCATCACGCAGGAGGTATTGTCTTGTGAATGGCTTCTTTCACTTGGCACCAGCTGTTGGGATGCAGGGTTTGAGGGAGAGCAGAGCCCAGAAGCCGTGATCAACCAGCAGAAGGTGGAACCACAGCAGGGCCGGCTGCGGGGAGCAGGAGCCCCCAAGGACACGCAGCCTTGCAGACCTAGCAAAAAGCGATGGAGATGGGGAGGCAGACCTGGCTTCTGCTTCTCCTACCCCCCAGTTTCCATTAGTGCCTTCCATTGGTCACATCACCCCCTCCCCCGGAAGGTGAGAGGCAAGGGAGCCTGGGAGTCTAGGGCCCTGAGATACTCTGCAGAGGAGGCGAAGGGTGGCCCCAGCTCACAGAAGGCACATGACCTGCCCCTGGGGACAGCTGCCTCCAGCACTTTACTCAGGTAACACCTCCTCCAAAAACCCCAGACAGAGAATCACAGGCAGCGTCTGGGCCACTTATTCCTCACAAAACTCTAGTTCACAGATGAGAAAGCTGCTTGGACGCCCAGTTTACCTGACTCAAGGCTGAGTTGATGCTCTCTTACGGGATGAGAGTTTCAGTGGGTCAGGCTCCACAGGGGTAAACTCTGAACACATTGCCGGGGAAAATTCGGAGAATATCCCTAGAAACAGTGAGAGCGAGGATGAGGACAAAAGACCTGTGTCCAATGATTCCTGCATGTGGGGCCCTTGCTTCCGGGCACTTTACCCACAATTGCATGTTGCCCTTGGGACATCCCTAAAGGAAAACGCTATCGATATTCCCATTTTAGAGATGGGTAAACTGAGACCAGAGTAACGGGTTGTCCTAGGATTGTGGTGCTGGGCCCTGGGCCATCTGGCTACAAGGCCTGTGACCTCACTATCAAGCAGCTGTGAACAGAGCTGTACAGAGTGGGCTTGGCCATCCAGCCCAACCCAGCTCTGCTGTTTCCTGGTGTGATCTTAGGCGGTACCTAACTTCTTCGTGCCTCAGGGTCCTTTTCTGTAAAGTGGGCTGAACAGCAGCGCTCTACACAGAGGGTTGTTGAGTATTCTGAGACTGAAATAACAATTTTATTTTTTTTTAACGTTTATTTATTTTTGAGACAGAGAGAGACAGAGCATGAACGGGGGAGGGTCAGAGACAGGGAGACACAGAATCTGAAACAGGCTCCAGGCTCTGAGCGGTCAGCACAGACCCCGACACGGGGCTTGAACTCACGGACCGCGAGATCACGACCTGAGCCGAAGTCGGACGCTTAACCGACTGAGCCACCCAGGCGCCCCTGAAATAACAATTTTAGCTATCATCCTCTTGACTTGACCTTTTAGTGCTTTAGTTTTTTCATCTGTAAAATGGGCATAAAGAGCAGTACCCACCCTAAAGGATCACTGTGTTGATGAGTTCCCATATTAGGTTGCGGTAATTCCTCTGTGTTCACCCGAAATACAGGCTATTATTATTGTCCTGCCTTCACGGTTCTTTGGCAAGTCAGGGAAAGATATGAGGCAAAGGCTGGGAATTTTGTTTGTAAAGAAGAGGAGGTCATTTGGGGGGCACAGGTTAGGTGAAAATCAGACTCCCCCCACTGAAACCCACAGCTGGAGGTGCTGGGCCCAGCCATTCCCCGTTACATTTATACTTGTTAAATATCCATGTTGTTGCAGGTAACAATCGTGCATTCCTTCTCATCACTATGGTATTATTCCCTTGCACGAATATACTACATTTTCTCTACCCCTTCTATGCCTGATGGGTAGTTTCCGGATGGGGGCTATTATGAATAGGGTGTCATTCTAGCCCGTGTCTTCTGCTGGATATTGATGAACACTTCTGTTGGATCAACATTCAAGAGTGGAATTGCTGGGGTCTGCACTCTTCTTCCTGGGTTCGATTATCTTCCAGTAGATGGAGGTTTCTATACAATAAGTACTCAATAAAGACTTATTGCATAAATAATAAGAGAGCTGGGGCACCTGGGTGGCTCAGTCAGTTAAGTGTCAGACTCTTGATTTTGGTTCAGGTCATGATCTCACGGTTTGTGAGTTTGAGTCCCGCATCAGGCTCTGCACTGACAGTGTGGAGCCTGCTTGGGATTCTCTCTCTCTCTTCTCCTCTCTCTGTTCCTCCCCTGCTTGTGTTCTCTCTCTCTCTCTCTCTCAAAATAATGAACTTTAAAAATTAATGCTAAAAGAGCTAGTATTTATTGAGTTCTCACCACATACAAGACTCTGCTCCAAGCATTTTCTATGTAATCTCTCACTTGACCCTCATAATAACATTTGAAGTATAATTATGCCCATTTCACTGACAGAGAAACTGAGATGGCAAATTGAGGAAAAAGCCCCAAGTTCACAGGGGCAGAACCAGGATTCAAACCCAGAGAATCCTGCTCGAGAGCCCGTGCCCCTGGCCACCAGGCTCCCCTGTGAGCAGTCACTGCAGTGTTCAGGGGTGAGGCCCACGGGCCTGGACAGGTAGCTGTGGGCATGGGAAAGAGGGAACAGACGGAGAATCAGCAGAGCCTGACATTGCCTGTGAGATCTGGTTTGAAGGATGCACGTGAGCAGCAGGGGAACTAAGATACCCAATACAGCCCTGGGCTTTGGGCTGGAGGGCGGCAGAGTGGAGGGGCCACCAACAGAAACCCGGGGGAGTGGTGGAGGCTCTACAGGTGGCAGATGAGGGGGTGTCCTCGATGCCTTGAGTTCGAGGATGCAGTGGTCACCTAGGACAGTGTGGCCAGAGGCAGCTGGAGATCAAAGACGATCAAAGATCATAGACTGACATAGAGACATGAGTTAAGGTCGGGAATTTGAGGCGCTGCACAGAGGCGTAGATGATCACATTGACCCGGCCATTTAGTTATGGAACTACAGACAAGTATGGGGTTTGCTGGTATGTATAAACTCTTACCACCCTGTCCTCTCCACTGCTCCCCAGCCAGGGCTACCATCATCTCTGCCCCGATGACCTCACACCCTCTTCTTGCTCTCCTGACTTCCACTCTGCTCCTTGCAGTGTGTGCAGAGGGATCCTGTTCAAGCCAAGCCAGACCACGCCGCTCCTGCACCTGAGAACATCTAAAGGCCTCCACACAACCTACAGCGCCCCTCACTGTGCCCCAGTCACCTGTCTGCCCTCATCCTCAATTACTCTCCCCCTTGCTTGTGCTGCTCTGACCTCATGGTGCTCCTGGCTGTTTCTTGAACATGCCAGACATTCTCCCACCTCAGGACCTTCGCACTGGCTGTTCCCTATGCCTGGCATAATCTCCCCCCAAGTTTCCCCATGGCTAATCCCCTCACTTTCTTTCAAGTTTGACTCACAAAGTAAACACTTCACAGAGAACCTGCCTCAGTCACCCTGTTCCGTCCCTCTGATGCACGTAGCATGTACCATGTTTTAACACACGACCTGACTTGTTTGTAACATTTATTATTTGTTGCCTGACTCCACAAGTGCTGGCTGGGACCTATTTTTTCTGCTTTGTTTCCTGGATTCCCAGGACTTAGAACAACACCGAGGACAGAACCAGGCTTGGTCCTTATTGAATGAATGAAATGATATACCTTCATTCAGCATTTTGAAAAAGGGATTTAATGGGGACTTAGAAAGGTAAATACGCCATCGTTGTCAAATGGGAGTGGCTGCCCGGTTGGCAGTGATTTCCCAGTGGCCATGTTTGGGTGGGTCAGAGCTCACCCCATCCCCACCCAACACTCAACCTCAATAGTTCTCAGAGTGGGGTCCCCGGACCAGAAGCATCAGCATCATCTGGGAACTGGTTAGAAATGCAAATATCTTGTGTCACATTCCAGATTCACAGGAACTCTTGAGACGGGGCCCAGAAGTCTGTGTTTTAATAAGTCATCCGCCTCATTAAAACTGTAAGGTTAATCAGGAGTGTGGCTCCAGGGGAGAATGGGAGAGGACAGTGGTGCGCTGCTGCCCCCTTGTGGCACTCGCGCGCATGAACGGCCGAGATGCCCGGCGGGGAGGAGCCCTGGGAGGCGGGCGGGCAGGGCGTCTCCACCCGGAAGGGCCTTGCCCAAAGGCAGGGAAGAAGCGGGATCCTTTACTGTTTGCACCAGCGCCACAGTTTTCTTGACTCCAAACACTACACGGATGCCTCTGAGGACCCCTGCACCGCCCTGAGCGAGAGCACCTTAATGTGGCCCACCCCCTCCACGACTCCGAGTCCCTCGTCCACAATCCAGCTCCCTCCTCCCAGTGGCCAGACTATGCAGCGGGGAGCTGCTTCTGGAGCCCAGTTATGGTTATGTCACTCTGCTTAAACCCCTCCGAGGCTCAGAGCTGCCCTCTGGCTTGGGTCCAGACTCCGTCCATGACTCACGGGGTCCTGCTTTGTCTTCCCGCCTCTTCTGCGCCCCACCACACTGGACAGCTTGGTCTCCCCCCACCCCCCCCACCCCCCCCCACCCCCCCCGCCAGGAGCACTCTTTCCCCCACGTCTTCACTTAGATGACCCCCAGATTATTCTCCATTAGTCGCAGCTGCCATGTCTACCTGAGGTCAACCTTCCCCTTGCGCGCTGGCTCCCACCACTCTCACCTTCTCAGGTGAGGTACCGGGAAGTCCCCCTTTCCACTCCCACGTCTTCCCATTTCTCCCTCTCTTCCCGATCATTCCCACACACATACACACGTGTTGGCTGCTCCACTAACAAGAGGTTGGGTGCCCTCTTCAAGGGGCAGCTCCAGCAGCCTCACTGTCACATGCCTCTCCGTGGCTACAACGTGGTCTAGGATGTCAGTCACATCCTCAGCAACAGGGTCCTGATTTAGCTGATTCTCAAGAACTTTGTCCTCTTCTGCTTTGATTAATTATAACATCAGGGGGACCCCAAGGGCAGGAGCCCGAGCCTCTTGGACACCCTGAGGTTGGCCAATGAACATAGTTGTGAGTGGTCCCATCATACTGGTCTGGTTCTTATCTGTGGCCTATTCACTGCCTCCTGGCCCCTCACCACTGGCTTTCATAAAAGCGTTCTGAATCCCACCGCTGGGCTAGGTCTTTTCATCCACTCTTGGTGAGAAGGGGACATTAACATGAGCTGCCTCAGCAGCTTCTCCCCAGCCCTGAAGCCAGCAGGCAGCCAAGCACCGGCGGTTGACTTTGACTTTCACCCTCTCCTCGCTTCAAGGACGGGACCTCCAGGTCCTGATAACCCTCCTGCATCCCCCAGGCTTGGAGACATCCCATTCATATCCTGTTGCCCTCCTGTCTTCCTTGATCCCTGCTCCGTGCCCCACTCGCACCCCACTCAAAGCCCAAGGTTTGGGAACCGTGGCATCCACACTGTGTCACCGCTCACTCCAGGTGGCCAGTCTGGGGGCCTAATGGGAAGTCCCCCGGAGGCCGTTCGCTCAGATTTCTCAGCTATCTCAATTCAATCTCCCAAAAAAATCTACATGTATTTTAAAATCTCCTGTCAACAGTCATATTTGTAATGTGTCCTTAATCACTGTGATGCACATATGGGTCTTCATCATAATTTTTTTGCCGTTTATTTATTTTTGAGAGACACAGAGATGCAAAGCATGAGCAGGGGAAGGGCAGAGAGAGGGGGAGACACAGAATCCGAGGCAGGCTCCAGGCTCCGAGCTGTCAGCGCAGAGCCCGACATGGGGCTTGAACCCACGAACCGTGAGATCATGACCTGAGCTGAAGTTGGTTGCCCAACCAACTGAGCCACCCAGGCTCCCCAGGAAGGACTATTTTACCACTGACCATGTTTAGATTTACTGGCATGTGTGATAATAAAGAGCAGATCACATTTAGCCAGTCTTATTCAAGTTTTAAAAGTCTTTAAAAAACAATGCACCCCTTTATCACCTGCCTCTGGGGGTACACCACTCCAACACCATGACCCCGCCTTGCCACATCACTGCTTACTAGCTAAACCCCAAAGTCTATTTCTCAGTTACATAACACTCCTAACAGGTGCTTCTGGGTGATAGTCTCCTCCACAAAATGATTAAGAGACTCGGCCTCCTTCAGTCTTATGGCTCCGCCCCATCCCCACCTTATTGGCATCCAGAATAGCACACACAGGTCAGGTAGGCAGGTCAGCCATCCCATGCAACGCCTCAAGAATGTTTCTGGAACAACTGGGATCAGTGGTGAACAATTACCATCATTTTGACTCAAGTAGCCAAACGGTCACTGGCTAAGCTTTCAGTTGCCAGAGGCTACGTCTGCCACCCTGAGAAGAGACTGCCGGAAAATGAAGTCACACAGAGCCAAGTAATTAAGGGAGACAGATGCCAGGCAATAGGGTATGAGCTGCTGGGTCCAGCCATGCCTGAAGTTATACCTCCCTAAACCTTTCAGTTATGTGAACCTGTAAATTCCGTTTCTATTTAAACCAGTCTGAGTTGGGTTTCTATCACTTGAATTAAAAGAGTCTTGACAAATATAATTGTATATGGTAGTGTAATTACCAGTCTATTCTTGGCTTTTCTGTTGGGCTCTGCTCCCTAGAAGCCAAGTAGATTTCTGATTCATCCTTGTGTCCCTGAAGCCAGCACAGGACCTGGCACACGGTAGGTATTTACCACATGCCTGCTGAATGGTGACAGACTTGGGTTCTAGCCCTGATTCCACCTCCGGTTTGTGACCTTGAGCATTGAATTCTCCTTTCCGAGCCCAGTTTTCAACTGTAATGACACGGTCATCTTTGCCCTTCCCTGCTTGAGGGCTGTGGTGAGGACCAGAGAAGTCCAGGCTGATGGAAGTGCTTGGCAAACTCTAAAGCTCTACATACATTGGAGCTATAATTATATTTTCAAGGATGTACATTTTGTCCTAATTTCACCAGCCCCCGACAGACTGTGGGTTCTTGGGACACAAAGCAGACAGCATGTTGGAAGAACAGAAGGATCGGAGAAGAGCATACTCAGCTGCCCCCAGCACCACCTCCATCAACACCAGCCTTGATGACCCTGCAGATGAGACGAGCAAGATGGACCCCTGGTGGCCGGCACCTGCCCCCCATGGAAATTGGTGAGACCAGGCATCTCAGTGTCTTCTTAAATTTGAGTCCTTATAAGTGCTATGACAGTGGGGCAGAGGGTGGCTGGTTGTTCTCCAAACTGTCTCTTTCTTCCTCCTGGGCACCCAGAGAGAGACCCCACCTTCTGGCCAGGGGACTGAAGTCTGGCCGTGGGATAGGATTTCAGATCTGAACCATAAGCACCCCACTTACAATCCTCCACACTTGCTCTTTGCCTTTGTCCACTGGTCCCATCCAGAGGACCCAATAGACGGCTCCAAGGGTTGTTTTTTTTTTTTAATGTGTATTTATTTTGAGAGACAGAGAGCAAGCAGGGAAAGGGCAGAGAGAGGGGGAGAAAGAGAATCCCAAGCAGGCTCTGCGTCGTCAGCACAGAGCCGGTGTGGGGCTTGAACCCACGAACCATGAGATCATGACCTGAGCCGAAACCAAGAGTCAGACGTTTCACTGACTGAGCCACCCAGGCGCCCCTAGAACATTGTTCTTAACTGTTCTCTGTGAGCCTAGGTCCCCTCACATAGCTGTTTGTTGGGGACCACGATCAAAAAGACACGACTAACGATTGACCCCTGAGCTGGACCCAGTACTCAGAGGCTCCTCAGCCTCTCCCCTGCCCTTGGAATGTGGGTTCCACTTGCCTTTCCTGTTCCCAGAGCCTGCTCCAAGGACACAGCCGTGAGATGGTGATGTGGTGTTGAAAACACCCGCACAGTGTATGTGACTGAGCCCAGTTAGGGCCCCCTTCGTGAACCCTTAAGATTTGGCGGGCAGGTGCAGGGATCCATTCGTCTTTCTGCTGCCTGGGACAAGCCTCATATGGGAGTTCCCTTTGCCATTATTAAAACTGCCACCTACCAACCTGGAGTGGCCCATCTCTCTCTTGGGTCTCTCCCTGTGCTCCTCAAGTGGGGGCTGGTTTCAGACTATACCTGGGAAGCTCAAGAGAGGGTTGTGAGCCTATACTGGTAAAATCTATGATCTCCTTCTCCGATTAGTAAAATTAATACATAAAATAACATATATGGGGTTACAAAGGAAACAAATTACTGAAATATGGTCACTAAAATTAAAAAAAAAAAGTGAGATAGTTACATATGTGCTTCATTTTAACACAGTAAACAAGATCGAGTCTAATTACCGTCATTTCAATGTGGTGATTGTCTGCAATTAACTGCAACGTGATGCGACAATACCTGTGACTTCGATCGGCAACAAGTAGGTACAGCTAATGCCACCTTGTCCACGTTCCGAATCGAAGGATGTGCTAAGAGTCAGCTCGAGGTGAGTGTAAATAAAGATGCAATTCTTTTCCCTCTCAAGTCCATAAATCCCTAAATTCCATCCATAGATCCCTCGACTCCGGGGTAAGAGTCTCTGCTTTAGGGCAGGACAGAGCCACGAAAAAAAGGCCTGTGTCCTTGGGTGACCACATAGAGCGGAGACCCCTGCAACACGTATGCAACCCAGAGGAAAAGACAAATTTTTTCCAGGAACGTCAAGACTCTGGGGCCAGGATTGATTTACTGCGCCAGCTGGGTGAACCTGAACAGGCCATCCAACCTTTCTGGACTTCCGTAGCCTCATGGAGAAAATGCAGACCATGATCCCAGGCTTCCAGGGCGGCCATGAGGACAGGAGACAATAGCTCGAGAGGTTTGCAGACTCTATGCAATGTATGTCTGAGGTCTTCAGACACCAGCCGGTGAACTGGTACTGAAAATAAGGGCAATGCAGTGGAACTTCATCAAGTTAAATGGATACCATCTGTAGGACTGGCCTTTACCCTGAACTTATGGCCTCTCTAATTTGAGGGGCTATGAAATTGATTCTTTTCTAAAATGAGGATGCCTATAAATAACGCTTGTGGATTTCCCCCATTGTTCTCACTTTGCAAAGGGAGTTGGCGGTGTTTTTTGGACTCACAAATAATTTCATGAAATTTGGCGGTTTATGAAGACCAAAAAGTGGGAGACCACACAAATAGCCATTCTTATTATCACTCCAAACTAATAAAGCTTAGAGAGGATTTGATCCCTGACCTGGCAGAAGTCTGAATAACAATAATACTTACTATGTACTGAGGGTTTCAACGTGTCCCCAAGTGATCAAAATATTTGACCTGCATCACTGGTTTATTGAATAATCTGAACTTAGTAAGGGGACACACAGAAGCGGGGTTTAGTTTTTCTTCAGCTGTTGTCTTTGAACACATTGCATCAAACCTCTCCTTGCCCATGCTTTTTAGTCGGGCTGAGATACCTCATCATATCCTACTGAACACTTCTGCTAAGTCAGGACTGACCCTTCACTTCAAGAATGCATTGTTATTTAATGTAACAAACTGTTAAGTAGCCTAAGTAGGTGCACCTTGTTACACTAGGTGGTAGGTACTATTATTAAAAGCATCTTACAGCGCTCGCTTCGGCAGCACATATACTAAAAGCATCTGACAGATACTAAGGCCCAGAGAGGTGAGGTAAGTTGCCTGAGGCCACACAGCTAGTAAGTTATAGACACAGGATTCAAACCCAGAATGTCTGGCTCTAGAATCTTGCTTTTAATCTCTGCAGCACTGAAAGCAGCGTGAGGGTCCCTTTAACACCTTTCCCACCCCCACCCCTTCTAAGTTCTAGCTTCTCCTGTTACGAGGCCTGGAGGGAGCAGTACAGGAAAGGGGGCAAAAATCAAGCTGGTGTTGCTTGAGATCATCTCAGGGGGATGGATTCCTTCTGTGTGCCCAGTGTCCGAAGGCTGGTATGCTTGGGCCACGTGGGTAGCTTATTCAGGGAAATCTAGGACCCATGGACCTCTCTGAGACCCTGTCCCCAGAAGTACACTTCATAGCCTCTTTCTGCCAGAGTCCTCTTTCCTGGAAAGCAAAACGATCATCCCTTTTGGGCAGGATACTGAGCAGATGGCCCAGCACCTACTCAGCTCACGGGAAGCTCTCCCATCCTTGCATGGCCAAATGGCTGGGGGTGCGGGATGCCCTCCGCCCTGCCATCTCTCTTGAACCACTTTCTTCCAGCTCAGACTCTGCGGGCAGATGTGCAAGCAGTTGGAGAATCAGAAACCACTCACCGCTTCTGGCAGGAACCCCAAGTCTCTACAAGCAGGATCTATGAGGACAAGGGGAGTACCCCTTTGTTCTTTCCCCAAGAAAGCAGAGAAGAAAAGGCATGTCGTTTCTCCCTGTTCTAGAAAATCATTCTCAAATTCTAATCTTCTGCTTATGGAGGCTGAGGGGGTGGGGATGGGGTAGAAGAAAACCTGGTATGATGTCCCTAAGAAGGTCCTACAGGCATGTGTCTCGTGGCTTTCTGGAAATAGGGGGTATCTAGCACCTTGTGGTTTTAAGTGGAAATAGGAGGCAACAGAAGCCCCATTTAAGAATCTGTTACGTGTATGTCATCGAATTTAACCCCCACAACAGCCCTATAAGGTAAATTCATTAATTAGGGTAACGGCAGTTGCTATAACAAGCAAACCCCCAAATTCAGCCGCTTAATGCAATAGAAGTTTATTTCTTACTCACGTAATAGTCCAAAGCAGGTGTTCCTGGCTGGAGTTCCTTCATGTGGTGAGCCAGGTAGCTTACAGGTTATGGCTCCACCAAACTCCGGGACCTTGGGAGCCTTCTGCAGCTAGATTGCCCTCAGGGTGGAGAAGTTCACCTGCTCCTTAAAGGCCCCACCTAGAGATGACACTCACCACGCCCACTCACATTCCATTGGTGCGGGCTAGTCATGTGGTCACGCTAGGAAGCAAAGGAGGCTGGGAAGTGTAGTCTCCATCTGGGCAGATGTCTTTCAGAGATGATTCCACACTAGGTAGAAGCTTTCTTTACCAATGTCTGTTTAATCAGCCCACCAGGTTAACCAGTGCTCTGCATTTCATTGGAACACGACACTCCTGCCCCAGGCACAATGAAAGCTCACAGCTAGCAGGCCACTGCCTGGCATTCCATTCTGCTGCCTCCCACAGAATGGTGTTGTGGGCTGAAAGTCTGTGTACCTCCCGTCCCCAAATTCGTATGTTGAAATCCTAATCCTCAATATGAAAGTATCGGGAGATAAGGTCAAGAGTGGGGAGCGCTTATGAATGGGATTAGTGCCCTTATAGGAAGAAATAGGAGAGAACTTGCTTCCTCTCTCCGCTCTCTGCCATACGAGGAGAAAACAAGAAGACGGCCATCTGTAAACCAGAAAGAGGACTTTCACCAGCCGCGCCGGCCCCCTGATCTCAGACTTCCAGCCTCTGTCACCGTGAGAAATAAAAGTTTCCTGTTTAAGCCACCTCATCTCTGGGATTCTGTTTTGGCAGCCTGAGCTAAGACAAATGGCACGTTTGCCAAGAATCTGCTGGGCCTGTTCCCAAACCAGTTTGCACCGGCCACACTTGTTATTGTAACGATATTCCACAGGCTGATGAAATACGAGTGCAAAAAGGAAGAGATTTGTTTTTATGAAAATTCGGTAGAGACGAGTTGCTAAAAAACACTGTCAATTTAGGCATGGAAGAAACAATGACAAGAGATCCAGAAAAAACCTGCCACGAGAGAGAGATTCTGCACTCGAGTTGCTACACAGTATCTTCAAATCCTTGCTCCGCTTGAAATAAACCCCCGTCAGAAATCAGAAGATAGATCCTGTAGCTGCTGTAAGGAGGACAATGCTAAAAGCCAATTAGCAGCTCAAGAATGGCAAATGTTCTAGGTGTTTATCATTTAAAATAATTCTGTGCGGGGCGCCTGGGTGGCTCAGTCAGTTGAGCGGCCCACTTCAGCTCAGGTCAGGATCTCGCGGTCCATGAGTTCGAGCCCCGCGTCGGGCTCTGTGCTGACAGCTCAGAGCCCGGAGCCTGCTTCCGATTCTGTGTCTCCCTCTCTCTCTGACCCTCCCCTGCTCTCTCTCTCTCTCTCTCTCTCTCTCTCTCTCTCTCAAACATAAACATTTTAAAAAAATAATAAACGAAAAACCATTTTATTGTGAAAATTCTCAGGCATACACTAAAGGACACAGAATGGTTTCACAACTCTCCATTCCCCCTTCAGTTAGTTTTCTTACTGTTTATTTATTTTTATTTTTGAGAGCGACAGAGAAAGAGCGGGGGAGGGGCAGAGAGAGATGGAGACAGAAAATTCCAAGCAGGCTCTGCGCTGTCAGCACAGAGCCCGATGTGGGGCTGCACCTGACGAGTCATGAGATCGTGACGTGAGCTGACACTGAGTTGAGCATTTTACTGACTGAGCCAGGCAGTGTCCCACCCCCGTCAGTTGGTTTTTAAAATTAATAACCAGAACAAAAGTTTTAATATCTCCACTAGCCCAAACTCCCAATGGCTCCGACCGAATGGCCGCAGGCTCCGTGTCAGGAGTCCTTTGAGCAGCTCTGGTGGGTCCTGACAGTCAGGGACAGGGTCATGCTCAGCTGCCACTTGTCCCCTGACCAGTATCTGCATCAGCCTAGGGACAATGGTGCCCCCCCCCCCAACACACACTGGGTACAGCTATGGTGTTTCCGGTAGGTTCCATCTCTCTGGGCCCCTCGAACCAGTGCCTGGAAGATTCTGCAAGACCCCCAAATCCTACCTATAACCTTCTTTAAATTAGCAAGAGGCAGCTTTTAACTTCTTGCAGCCCAGATCCCTCAATGATCCTCCAGCTGCAGAAAGGTCACAGCTGCCACCTCCAAGAAGCTGGTACCTGAGGCCCAAATGATCCATTCTTTAAGAACGGAGACAAGAGACAGAGATCTTATCAGGAAAAATGCCTGAGCCCTTCAGGCTTCTGGAAAATTACTGAACTATATTCTAACTATAAAAATCAATCCTTTGAGATCCCAGGAGGCCTAGGGAATAATCAGGGTGGAAAAGGAAAAGACAACATTAATTGGGTGTAAGGGGTACTCACATGTGCTGGGACCAGTACAGAACTACTGGTACTCCCATGTCACAGATGAGGAAACTGAGGCTCAAAAGTGACGTCATTTGTCCAAGATGGAACAGAGATCTGACTCACTCAGAAACTCCTGTTCTTTCTGGATTACTGCCCTACCATGTGCCACCTTGGATGACAGTCCCTTCTCTCTCCCTGACCCTGGGTCTTCCCTCTGACATGAATGGCATGGCCTGCCTGGCTCACAAAGCTTTCAGAAAGCTCTAGACTCATAAGGGATGTGAAGTGCTCTGAAAGGCAACCAGGGTCCAGCTGGGGACTGGGATCACCCTTCTTGTTGTCCTCAGAGCTGGCAACCCTGGGGCTCTGGAAGAAGATCAGTGGCCTCACTGAGGGGCCATGCGTGGGACTCCGGCATGAAGGGACAGAGGAAAATCACTGGGTCCCCTCAAGTTCCCAGAGTGGGAAGAAGGGGAGCAGGTGGGGAGGCAGGTGAAGGGGGTGCCTCGGAGTGTTGCTGTTTTTGGTGACGGCTCAGCTGACGGTTTTGCAAGCTGAGAAATACACACACACACAAACTCTAACCTCCTCTGGCTTAAAATAGAGCTGCTGAACCAAAAATGCCAAGCACAGGGCACAGTCACCTGCCCGGCGGGGCCAGACAGCTCCAGCATGGCCCCAATAATACCCCCCCTCAGTGGGCACATCTGACAAACCAGCTGGGTGTCACAGGGTCCTCACGATGACGGTGGAGGCAGGCAGCCAGCCAGTACTCCTCAGCTCCATCTTCGAGAAGAGGAAGGTGAAATCCAGAGAGGCAATAGGGGCAGGGGGCGGGGGGGTGATAAAGCCGGTGGCATCTTGCCTGACGAAGCACCATGGTGCATTGGAAGGATCATGACCTTGGGGACCGCGCAGCCCCGAGTTCGAGTCCTGGCTCAGCCCCTGCCTGGCTGTGAGGACGGGACAAGCAGGGCATCTTCTCTGTGCCATGGTTTCCTGCACTAGAAAGGGAGGGCCCCGTCGGTAATGTGGGAGAATGTGCCTGGCACACACATGCACTTCCAGAAAAAGAATTCCTGACATCTGCAGGCAGACAGTTGTAAAAAGGGAGGAAAAGCAGTGAGCTGCTCCTGGGCACCTGGAAAGTGACACACAACATCTTCTATAATCCTCGACGTGGTCCCATGAAGGGGGCGTTATTATCACTTTCATTTCTCACATGGGAGAAGCGAGGCCAGAGAAGTGTTCTACCCACACTCACCCACCGGGAAAGTGGAAGAGCTGGAATTTGAACCCAAGCCTCGTTGACTCCAGCTGTGTCAATGACCAGGATCGTGATTGTCCCCGAAAGTTCTTCTCAGGCCCTTCTCAGGCTGTAAATCCACGGTGCTTCCCCATCCCCCCAAGACTGTGGCCCCGGGTCTTGCCCCTCTGAAGTCTGGGCAGGAATCAAAAAAGTTACAGGGGTGCCTGGGTGGCTCAGTCGGTTAAGCGTCCCACTCGACTCAGGTCATGATCTCGCAGTTCGTGGGTTCAAGCCCCGCATTGGGCTCTGGGCTGACAGCTCAGAGCCTGGAGCCTGCTTGGGATTCTGTGTCTCCCTCTCTCTGCCCCTCCCCTGCTCATGTTCTGTCTCTCTCTCTCAAAAATAAATAAACACTAAAAAAAATTTTTTTATTTTTTTGAATAAAAAAAGAATAGAAAAGCTACAAATAAGGCTGCAGCGCCAGAATCCTGCTTCTGGGTCTCTGAGCTGCGGTCTGGCTCCTCAGGAAGAGAAGTGAGTCAGAGCACACGCCACAACGTCTCTATGGGCCTGGGTGTTCGCTCACTTGTGACGTCCGAGGCAGTGCCTAACACTTCCAGATGGTCCTCAGGGGCAGATGCTGCTCTGGGTGCCTCCGGCTTATGGGCTCCTTCGATGCTCACATCAGTGAAGCCGTCCCTGCTGCTGCTCCCAGAAATGGTCACAGACGTGGCGGCTCGAACAACACCAACGTGCCATCTTCCACTTCCGTAGGGTGGAGGGCTACCCGGGTCACACAGATGAACTGCGCTGAAACTGAGATGCTGGCAGGACTGCATTCCCTTCCGGAGGTTCTAGGGAGGAACTTCCTTGCCTTTACCAGATTCTAGAAGCCACCTGCTCTCTTTGGCTTGTGGCCCCTTTCTCCATCTTCAAAGCCAGCGACGTCAGGCCAATTTCTTCTAACAGTTGTCCCTCTTCTGCCTCCCGTGTCCACGTGTAGGGACCCTTTTGAGGACACCGGGCTCACCCAGACTGTCCAGGATCACCTCCCGTCTCCAGGTCAGCTGATTAGCAACCTTCCTTCCACCTGCAACCGCCCCCCTCCTCTCTGCCACGTACCCTAACCTATTTACAGGTGCCAGGGAAAGAATGTGTGCATCTTTGGGGGGCCATTCTGTCAAGCACAGCACCTTATGAGATAGGAGCTTTTCCAAACCCCTTTTACTGGGGGTGGGGAGACTGAGGCATCCCAGGTCCACACACTGGTAAGCAGCAGAACTGGGATATGAACCCAGGCAGTCACGGTGCAGAGTCCGTGCTCTCAACTTCTACAGGCGGCTGTGGCTCCTCTGTCCGCAGCCACCAGGTGTGCGCTGTGACAGATCCGGGTGCTGAGGACAGAGAGGGGACCAAGGTAGGATTCCTGTCCTCAGGGGGAGCATAGATATGGAATGTGAGGATCCCAATGCACTGGAAAGAAGGGAAGACGGCAGGAACTCAGAGGCCTCTGGCAACACAGAGAAGGCCGCCCGCGGAGGGGTCAGGGAAGGAGATGTCCAATGAACTGGGAGCTGAGGATGAACAGGGCATCGGCCATCCAGGCCTACGGCGTAGGAGATCGTGATGACGATATGCATGAATACTTGCCAAGCGTTTCACCCGGGGTTTGGCCCCTGGCAGGCATCCGATACATGTGGGCTGCTGAGTGTAATGGAGAGAAGACTGTTTCAAGCAAAGCAAGAGTTTGTGCAAGGAACTGAAAGTTCTGTGTGCCTGAAACAAACAAAAAACCGCAAAGGGGCTGCTGGAGTAGAGATGGGGGGTGGGGGGGGGGACAGGGGATGCATGCCAAGGCTGCAGCAGAGACCAAGCCATGCAGATGCTCTGGACACCTGCGAGAGAGGCTGCCCGTGCTCGCCCCGAATCTCCACGAAGACCCACCCATTTCAGAGTGAAATGAACGGGTCTCACCTCAGCGCTGGGCGGCAGGAGTGGATTCCTAGGGAGTGAGGTCAACGGAAGGCTCTCCGAGCACCCAGCCGGTCAGGCGAAAGACCCAGGGGTCATCCGGAGCGCCCCCTTGCCCTCCATATCCAGCCCTTCAGCAGGTGCTGCTGTTCCGTGCGTCAGGGTAACACCAGCTGCAGTAACAGGCTGGCCCCACAGCTCAGGGCCTTAATGCAACAGAAGTTCAGAATAGGTGCTCCTGGCGTGGGGCAGCCTTGGGCTGCGTGGTCAGGCACCCAGTCCCCTTCCACCCTGTGGCTGTGCTCTCTCCTAAAGCCTTTGCCTCTCTGCATTCAGCCTGCAGGTGGGGGAAGAGAGGTGGAGTGCGGCACTGGGAGGGGTCACTTCTGCCCACATTCCATTGGCGGCAGTTCTAAGTGCAAAGGAGGCTGGGAAATGTGGCTATAGCTGTGTGCGCCCAACTCCAGCCCACCACCCTATCCCAGATCCAGCCCCCCACCTTCTCTGCACCTCCAGTGCCCTGCCCCTGGTCCAGGCCAACCCCCACTACGTGTGGGGACTACGAAACTCTCCTAACTGGCCTCCACTCTTAGTCACCACCCCTTTTCCACAGGACAGCCAGGATGCTCTTTTTTTTCTTTTTAATGTTTATTTATTTATTTTTTTCTTTTTTGTTTTTTTTTTTTAATGTTTATTTATTTTTGAGAGAGACAGAGACAGAGCTTGAGCAGGGGAGGGGCAGAGAGAGGGAGACACAGAATCCAAAGCAGGCTCCAGGCTCTAAACTGTCAGCACAGAGCCCGACGCGGGGCTCGAACTCACAGACCGCAAGATCATGACCCGAGCCAAAGACAGACACCCAACCGACTGAGCCACCCAAGCACCCCAGGATGCTCTTTTTTAAAAATGCTAATCAGAGGGGTGCCTGGGTGGCTCAGTCCGTTAAGCATCTGACTCTTGATTTCAGCTTCGGATTCTCTCTCTCCCTTTCTCTCTGACCCCCCCACCCCCAGCTCATGTTATCTCAAAATAAATAAAATTTTAAAAATTATTTAAAACCATACAAATGTCTATCAGATCACTGGTGTGGGCATCCTGCTTGCAGCCTTTCCAGCTGTAACGAATAGACCTGCATGAGGACTTGTAAGACCCTGTGTGAAATCGCCTGTTTTCCTTCTGCTGCCTGCCCCTCCACCCCCCAGCTCCCTGACCCCCCTGGTTCCAGCCACACTGCTTCTCTGCTTAAAGGACTTGCACTGGCTGCCTAGATGCTCTCTCCCCAGTCACTCCTCAGAGAGGCCTGTCCCGCCACCTCAGCTGGTGGCGCCCACCTCCCCCCCCCGAAACTGTCTCCCTTCTGTCCCACACTTGTCTTCAATGATCTTCGTGTGTCTGTGCTGTCGCCAACCTTCTTTCCTAGAGTATCAGCTCTATTTACCCCCAGGAAGCTTGTTTGCACCAGTAGGTGCTCAGTAAAGATCTGATGGATGACTGACTGACTGAACGAACGAGTGAATGACTGGCCCAAGGTCACAGAACCAGAGTGGTGGATGGGACATCTGCACGGCCGGGCTTTGGGCGCTTTGCTCCAGCTGTCACCGTTGGCAGACACCTGCGCCGTTGGGTAAACAAAGGCAGGTGTTGGCAGGGGGCGGGGCGGCAGGAGGAGTCCTCTCGATCCTCCTCGGCCCCCCCCACCGAGGCCCCGCCTCCGCCCCCCCCCCCCCCGCCCCAGCTCCCCCCTCCAACGCCCGGCCGCCCGCAGCCCGCTCCCCGCCGCGCGGGGCGGAGGGCGCAGCGCGGGGCGGCCGTCGGGGCGCATGGACGGGCCCGGGGCGCGGGGCCCGCGGCGCCGCCATGAGGAAGCAGAGCGTGCGCACGGCCGCGCTCATCCTGTGCATCCTGTCCTACCTGCTGGTGGGCGCCGCGGTCTTCGACGCGCTCGAGTCCGAGGCGGAGCGCGGCCGCCAGCGGCTGCTGGCCCAGAAGCGCGGCGAGTTCCGGAGGAAGTACCGCTTCTCGGCCGAGGACTACCGCGAGCTGGAGCGCCTGGCGCTGCAGGCCGAGCCGCACCGCGCCGGCCGCCAGTGGAAGTTCGCCGGCTCCTTCTACTTCGCCATCACCGTCATCACCACCATCGGTGAGCGGGCCCCGCGGCGCCCCCCGCCCCGGGCTCGAACCCCTCCTCTGCCCCTGCCCGGGCCCGGTGGCTGTGGACCAGTCGTTTCAGCCGCCCTCCGCCGAAAGGGGACGGCGTCCCACGCGGGCGGGGCTGGGAGGAGTCGGGAGCTCAAGTTCGCCCAGAGGTGGCACGCGGGAGTGCTCGGGGGAAGCCTCCAGGGGCCGGGAGACAGGTGGAGCGGGGCGAAGCGCGAGTGGCTGGAGACGGAGGCTTCCTTGCCTGGCTGCATCACACTAGCTGTGTGACCTCAGACAAGTTGCTTAACCTCTCTGAGCCTCAGTTTTCTCCTTTGTAAAATAGGGCTGCTAATAGGCCCTATCTCAGGGCTGTACCGAGATAATTATTGCCAAGGAGATAATGTGTGCAGAAAGTTTTAGCGCAGGGCATGACACATACAAAGCACTAAAAAAGAGAGAGAGATTGATTTTTGTATTATAATTATTATGCCGTTACTCCATGACAATGGGATCTAGTCTGTCTTAGTCACTGCAGTGTACCCAGCCGAGCGCATAGTAGACACTCAATAAATATTTGTTGAAGGAATGACTGATTACCACAAGCTTTGGACCTCACCCTCGGGGATCCAGAGCAGTTTCTCTGCAGCATCTGGACCGTCAGTCGTTGCCATGGCTACCGTCTGGCTGGTACCTGCTGAGCAGAAGCCTGGGGAAGCAGGAAAGGAGAGAAGCAGGCTCTGCAGGGCTCCAGGCTGGGTGTCCACTGCTTCCCAGGCCCCAGCTGTGGATGTCCAGGCACCCCCTAGAGCTTGGATCGCCACTGTGGAAGCCTGAGCTTTGGAGAAAGTTTTTTCCTAATGCTCTTGGCGAACGAATGTGAGCTGTGGGTTAAAAGCCCGAGTTCTGCAATTACATAGCCCAGAGTTCTGTTCTCATCTCTGCTGCCTCCTGTCTGTCTTCTCTGGCAATTGAACGTACCTCCCGGAGCCCTGGTTTTCTCGACTGCAAATACAGTGCTTGCTACCTCGCTGGGTGGTTGCCAGGTTTAAATGAGGTCAAGTGTGTAAAATGCTTGGCAAGGTGCCTGAGGCTAAATAGGCACTATTAATTGGTCATAATAACAATATAACAATTCATTGTTTGCCAGCTGTGGGCCCAGCTCCCACTCAGCCCATTATGACCCCTCCTGTGAACATGGGCACCCCTGCTTCCCTACCCAGGCTCAGCCCAAGACACTCCCTGTTGCCATGCCCAGTGGTGTGGGACCCCATCCACCTTTTCTGCCCTCCCCCACGTTATCTGGAAGGCTCACAGCTGGTTTTGGCCTTTTCTGTGGGCTGTTCCTCACTGGCACCTTGGGAGCTGGGGGAAAGGGACCCAGTTAGGAAACAGCTGGAGCTTTGCCTTTTCCGGCCACCTGGGGGCGCCAGCTGGGGCTGTGTGGTCCCGGCTGCAAAAGCCAGCCTTGCAGAGAGCCCAGCGCCAGAACCCAGGAGCTAGAGCTCTGCAAGAGGCACTGAGGCGCAATGGAGGAGAGTGGTTAATGGCTCAGGCCCTGTGATGTTTGGGCAGCTTCCTTGCTCTGAGCCTAGTTACCTTGTCTGCAAAAACGGGAGACTAATATTGCATACAGTAATTAGGAGGGTAAAATAAAATAATCTATGTAGAGTACCTAGCATGTTTAGTTATTATCATTGTTCATTTCACTCTGTCAAAGCCTGACCTAGCCCCAACCAGCTGGAAACAGCGCTGCTTCGCATCTTACTGCTAAAAAGGTTCCCCTGTGTCGCACTCAGCACCCCCTTCAGTTTGATTTGATTATTGATGATGAGCATTATCGATATTAAACTTTCATTGGGCCTTTTGTCTGTGTCAGGCTCTGTGCAGGGCACTGGTGACTAGGGACACACAGAAGTGATTGGCGTGGTCTCTGGCCTCAAGGAGCTCACAGTCTCGTGGGCGGAGCTCCCCCCAGAAACAGATAGGGAGCAAACTGATGGGGCCACGCAATAGAAATGTGGATGTGGAGCCAAAGATCTTTAATAACATGTATTGTGTCGATATTCTGAATAAATGATGCGTGCACGCAGCATACACAAAAGGGTAGAGAATGAAAAGGAAGTCTCCCTCTCACCCTGTCCCTCAACCCATAAATCTCTTTCCCTGGGTCAAATACAGTTACTGGTTTTTTGTGAATCCTTCCACATATATTCTCTACCTGTGTATTCCTTTAAAACACACACATATATAGACATTAGGTTATACACACTGTTTTGTCTAGCACTTTCTTTTTTCACTTAATATATTTTGGCGATTTTTAAAAAATCAATCCCTAAAAAGCTGTGTCATCTTTTTCTTGGCCGTATAGCAGCATTTCTCAACCCCAGCACTACTCACACGTCGGACCGGATAACTCTGTTGTGGAGGGAGGGCTGGCCTGTGCATCACAGGATGTTTAGCATCCCTGGCCTCTACCCACAAGACGCCAGGAGCATACAACCATCCCAGTTGTGACACCCAAAATGTCTCCAGACATTGCCAAATGTCCCCCTCAGGGACAAAATGACCCTTGGTCGGAACCATTGCTGCGTAGGGCTCTGTCATTTGGTTGGCACCATGATTTATTTCACCAGGCCCCTACCGATGGACACTTAGGTTGCCTAGTTTTCACCACGAGCGACGATGCTTCCCTGATGCCCCCCACGCACATCTCACTTTGCACACACATGTATTTTGGAGGACTAACTTCCTAACTGTGGAAATGCACGGGCCAAGCGTTTGTGTGTTTACATTTTGGCAGATGGTGTCCATTTGCTAGAGGGGGCACCTTCTTTGGACTTTTCCTGGGTTATGGGCCTCTTTGAGAATACCCTGAAAGCTTTCGCTCCTCTCTCCAGGAATGCTTGGTCCCTGGGGATGGCATGGTGGTCCAGGACTCCAGGAGGCCCACTCATGTGTAGGTCCCCGACAGCAGTCGAGGGGACCTGATGAAGAATTACTGCTTCAGACTGAAGAAGTGCTTAGCGAGGGCTGGCTTGGAGCAGGATGTGGGAAGTCGTGGACTAGGGCAGCAGGGAAAGGGCTATCCAGGGGAGGAAAAAAAAAATGAGAAGAGGCATGTGGAGGTGGGAATGCTGGTTGGGGGAACAACACAGGGTGGGGCTGGACAGGTGCGGGGTGGTAGGGGGAGTCAGATCACCAAGGAGCTCCGACACCAAGTGAGAAGTGGTAGGTGCTTTACCCTGTGGGTCCTGGGGCACCATGGAAGATTTTGTTTGATGTTTAAATCAAGGCATACTTCACACACGGTGAAACACACATTTTTCAGTGTAGCAGCCCTGGGCAAGTTCTCACGGGTGAGGACCTGTCCTGCAGCCACCACCGAGACTTAGCAGGCTCCCATCACCCCCAGATTTGTCATGCCCCTTTCTGGTTAACCCCCTCCTCCAACCGCAACGACTGGCGACCACAGATCTGCTCTCTGTCCCCATGGTTTTGCCAGAATGTTTCCAGAATGCCATTTCAATGGAACCATGGAGTGTGTAGTCTTTTGCGCTTGGCTTCTTTCGCTCCCTGTAATGCAGCTGAGACCCATCCTTTGTTGGCGCAGGTAACCCCAGTTCATTCCTTTCTGTTCCGGAACGGAATTGCATTGTACGTGCGTACCGCAGGTTGTTGACGCGTTCCCCAGCCGAGGGACGCTGGGTTGTTTACAATTTGGGGCGGTTAGGGATAGCCACACAAGGTTTCAAAAGCGGGGAATGACCTAGTTAGAAGCAGCAATTCAAGACGCTGCGCAGGCTCCGGGGGGCAGGGGAGGGAGCCCGGACAGGGCGGCTGCGGCCGGTGCTCACCACCCCTCCCCTCCGCTCTCCCTGCAGGGTACGGCCACGCCGCGCCGGGCACGGACTCGGGCAAGGTCTTCTGCATGTTCTATGCGCTCCTGGGCATCCCCCTGACGCTGGTCACCTTCCAGAGCCTGGGCGAGCGCCTGAACGCGCTGGTGCGGCGCCTCCTGCTGGCGGCCAAGCGCTGCCTGGGCCTGCGGCGGCCGCGCGTGTCCACCGAGAACATGGTGGTGGCCGGGCTGCTGGTGTGCGCCGCCACCCTGGCCCTCGGGGCCGCCGCCTTCGCGCACTTCGAGGGCTGGACCTTCTTCCACGCCTACTACTACTGCTTCATCACCCTCACCACCATCGGCTTCGGTGACTTCGTGGCGCTGCAGAGCGACGAGGCGCTTCAGAGGAAGCCGCCCTACGTGGCCTTCAGCTTCCTCTACATCCTCCTGGGGCTCACGGTCATCGGCGCCTTCCTCAACCTCGTGGTCCTGCGCTTTCTGGCGGCCAGCACCGACGCGCCCGAGCGCGCCACCCGCCGCGCCAGCCCGCTCCGCCTGGGGGCGCCCGAGAGCCGCGGCCGCCCTCCTCCCCGCTGCCCTGCCCGCGCCGGGGGCTCCGCCTCCATCTCGTCCCGCGTGCACCGGCTGCAGCTGGGGGCCCGCGACAACCTGGCCTTCTCACCCCCCTCGAGCCCTGGGGCTGTGGGCGGCGGCACGGTGGGCAGGCCCCCGGCCCGGCGGAAGTCCATCTGACAGCCCTGTCCCGGGCCCGGAGGGTGGGGATTGGGGGAGGTCGAGGGAACAGGAGGGGCTAGGGTCACCTGTCAGGGCATGCTCCCCAGAGCTTGGAGAGGGTAGAGGGGCTGTGGCCTCAGGGCCATCTTCTGCCACGAGCAGTGTGTCTTTCCCTTCTGTGGCCAGCCCCTCCTCCTCTCCAAAAATCCATTAAAGCCGCACCTTAAGCACAAGCACGTCCTGTAGGTGCAAATCCCCGTGGTCCGAACTGTTTTAGGAAGGCGCGGCCACATCAGCCACCCAGGAGAGGCTCTCCACAGGCCCATGTCATCAGCTAGCCCTCCCGAGTGGAAACAGGTGGCTGTTTCTCCGCTGAGAGAGGAGGCAGGTTTTCCGTGTTGTAAGGGAAAATGCGGGACTTTCAACCCTGGGAGCCAGGCAGTGAGGCCAGCTGCTCACACCAGGAGAGGCATGGGGGTCGGATGCACTGAAGGGAAACAGCTCCTGTCCCCGAGTGGAGGGGCGGACAAATCTGCGCTAAACGATTGCTCATCCTCTTGCCCAATGTGTAGAGTGGAATTGACCCATGTGAATGAAACACACCCTCCGCCCGACCCCCCCCCCCCCATGTTCTTTGTCCTTGGCGAGCATCATCCGAGGACGAGGGGGGCCTTGTTGACACCCACCACATCACTGGAGCACCTGGACGCAGTCAAATGCTGTGGGAAGACCCCTCTTCTGGAAGCCGTGAGATCTGGGTCCTGCCAACTGCCCTCAGCGTGACCTTGGGGAATGTCATCCCCTACCTGGGCCTCAGTTTCCACATCTGTAATGACTGAGTTCACCTGGAATCGTGTCCCCACCCCCACCCCCTGCATCTCTGGAAGGGTTCCTGGGATGCACCCTGCCCCCTAAGGTGTCCGTGGCATCCTGCAGCGCTCGGCTTCCTCAAACACCAAGTACCCGTGGCTTCCCAGATAGAACTCTCAACACAAAGCAGAGCGAGCCAGGTTAGAAAAGCCAAAAACTTTAATTTTCAACATGAGCTACATGGTCATGAACACAATGCAACGTGACCCACTCCAACCCAGGCGCCCCGGAAACCCTCCCTCCCCAAAGTCCCGAGTGGCTCCTGCTCCCAGAGGGGGAGTGAGAGAAAAGTGGGTGGATGGAGAGGCCCCCAGCCTGAGGACCCGGGGTCCGGCCTCCCAGCCACCCCCTTCGGAGGCAGGCATAGAATGAAAGGGCTCCAGATGTGATGCCTGAGGCCCCGGGTTCAAGTCTCCACTTTGCCCTCACAGAAGCTAGGAGTACATGGGCACAGTCAGCCTCCCCCACAGGGTTTGAGTCCGATGCGCTCATGGACATGGCAGCCTTCTGTCCACTCTGAGGCGCTGCTATACAGACAAGGGGCCCTCCCACAGAGCCAGGGGAATCACTGCGGGGGAACGGGAGAGGGCTCGGTCCCCTGGGCCGGGCACAGTGCTGCTGCTCAATAAATAAATGCAGGTGGCCTTGCCTGACGCAACAGCTGTGCTCCAAAGGGAGGGGGGCTCGGCGCCGCTTCTGAACACCGAAGTGCGCCCAGGAGCTCCTGGTTTAAGGAACCGGATGGTGAATCAGCTCATAAAGTACGTAACCACCCCCTAAGCTATCTGCTTCACCTCCTCTTAGAGCTCTGAGCTGTGGGAGAACTGAGTTCCAGTCCGGACCCCGCCGGGAACCCACAGTGGGACCTTAGCTGGTACTTTCCCTCCCAGGGCCTCAGCTTCCTCCTCCATAAAGTGGGCTGACAATACAGGCCCCCTCTACCCCCCAGGGGCTCTTGTGAGGGTATACTCGACGTAAAAGCACTTGGAAAGCAAAAGTTTGAAAAGCACTACGGGAAGGTCAGATCTTGTTACATCGGAAAGTTTTGTGAGGCTTTCCTTAAGATGACATGTGTCACAGCCGTCTCACTCCCACACAGCCCCCGGGCGGGAACCGGCACTTACCTCCCTCAGGTTGGTCCTACAGGGGTTCTGACCCACCCTCAGCAGGAACCCCTACCCAGACACCGAGGTCTGGACCAATCCTGGGCACCCTCAGTCCGCTGGGCCAGACCCCAGGGCAGCTAGGGCTCTACGGTAACTCTCTCCGCCAAACCGGGGTCCGCAGAGATGGAACCAAGCAGGGCCCCGTGGCCCAGGGCTGAAAGGCCACAAATGCTTATCATGGCAGACATGCCTGGGCAGTGGCTTCCGGTCCCATGGAGGGAAGCACAACAGAGCCCCATCGCGCATCTGCTGAGGGGTCTTGGGCAAGTCACTTCCTGACTCTGGGCCTTAGTTTCCTCCCCTCTCAGATGGGCTACAATTTGCTCTTCCCATCTTTTCTGGGAGGCTCTACGAAGAGAAGGGAGGAAGAAGTGTCACGGGCAACAGTGGCCCCACCTGGGCCTGCTCTGGTTCCAGCTCAGCCTCGGGTGGGAGGAGGCCAGGATGGAGGCGCCACCGAACTCACAGGTGACCCCAGAGGCGAGCGTTCCCCTCGCCAGGCCTCAGTCTTCATCAGTGAAATGGACTTCATCAATGGTCCCAAAGGTCTGTTCCCAGCTGTATGGAAAGTGGACTCTGGAGAAGGGAAGTGGAGAAGACTCCCTCCCACAGTACCCCTGCATGTGACTTTTGGCCCAGAGATTGAAAAAAGAATCAGCCCCTCTATAAACCCTAGCCTCCCACTCCCAAATCCCACAATTCCACCTCTCTGCTCCTCTCCAGAAGGAGCTTGAGCTGGCAAGGATCAGACAGCAGTAGGGACAGGCTGGCCTTGAAGGTTCCCCAAAGCTAATACTGAGAATAGTCACCCCCTCCCCAAATCCCCATCTCTTGGTGAGGACAGACAGTGGTTCCGCACCAAATGGTCAGAGCCCCCTTGGAAGCGGGGCACGTGCTCACAACAATGATACGAAGAAACAGGGCTCCAGCCCCCACCCCACCCCACCAGGAGGTGAACTGAGATTTCACAGAACAAACAAGAAAGTCACTGAGGGGGGCCCTCGGTGACCACCCCCAGGATGTTGTTATTGCTTTGGAGCGTGCTCTCTCCCTTTATAAAGGCTGTGCAGACACCAGAGGGTAGGCTTGGGCTGGGGGGGCTCCGAGCCCTCTCTCCCTCTGTTTGGGACAGCCTGGCTCTGCCCCGTCTTTGAAAAGCTACCCCTGAACAACCAGAGCAGTGACGGCTGGAGAGAGAAGGCGCTCTCCTGGCTCAAAATATTCCAAATGGTGAGTAATAAACGAACAGCAGAGAAATCACACTGGTTAAAAAAACAAACAGGGGAGGGGCTGATTCTGGGCCTCAGATTAGAGGCCACCCAGAGCCCTGCTGCCTCCTGCCCCAGCCTTGGGATTCCACCCAGCACAATCCCAGGAAGCTCGGAAGAGCTCATCGATAAAAGAAAGGGGCATCTCTGTCTCCCCTTCCCAGTGCAGCATGGGAAGCTCTATGGAGGCGATATAACTCATCCGGGACTTTAAAGGCTCCCCAGGGCTTAAGGAGGCAGAGGGGAGGGGAGGGAAGGATAGAGGAGGAGAGGGATTCCAGGTGGAAGAAATTGCCAGATCAATAGCCTAGAGTGAGGCCAAGGACAAGGCAGGGCTGAACACAGCTGGGCATCCTCGGTGGAAAATGACCTCCTCCAATGGAGCCCAGGCCTCTTCACCAAGGCCCACAACCCTCAGGAGTGCTTCACAAATAAAACCAGTACCAAGGATAAGACGTCAGAACATCTGAGTATAAGGGGCAGCTCCAGCTACAACCGGGTCAGAGGGGTGGGGAGGGAGGAGGAGGAGCGAGAAGAGGAAGAAGAAGGGCTGGCCTCCCATGAATCAGGCTCCAGGCTCAGGCCCAGACCAGTGAGGAGACAGCCGCCTCCTGGAATGTTCTGGTGTGCCTCCTCTCTACCCATCCTGGAACTCTGTAAAGACTATATGCAAGCTAAGAAGAGGCCCCAGGGCTTGGAACGCTAACTCTACCCAGCTAAACTGGACTACGCCCTACACAGCAGGGACTGGGTAATGAGGGGTGGTGGGCTGCTGGGTGCCTCCCAGGGGAGGTGGCAGAAATGTGCTTCTATAAAGAGGGGCCAGCCTGTGTCCTCCCAGCATGCAAAAGGGCTTCCGTGGGCCTCGGGGAGGGCCGGGCCAGGAAGGCAGCTACCCAGGCTTGCTTGAGAAGGAATCTCCTGATTCTTACACTCATGAGCCAAGGTAGTTGAGGCAGGGGCAGTGGGTTCTGCCCTTAGTACAGGATGGTTTGTTTAAAAAGACTAAAATAGGGAAGCTCTGTTGCCTCCCCAGACCCCTAGCCTGGAGGCAGAGGGGTAGACAAGAAGACCTTTGACCTCACCCAACGAGGAGGGATTCTCCTATATGGGAAACCCTTGCCTTGGCACCACTGGTCCCAACCCCAACTTTGCTTAGACTCCCTCTCCAATCCAGCGCCCCCAAATTCAGAGACGGTGAGCTCCCTGGACTTGGGGTTCTCGAAAATCAGGGTCCCGTGGCTCCTTCACCAAAACACAGACGACCCAGTTCTTTCCAGTCCATTTCCACACTATCTCGTTGCAATCCCACGGAGCTAGGCACCCTGGGGGTCTGTGCCAGGTCCAGGGCACCGCCTCCTCTCCTTTGGCCCCTGCTGGACCCCAATTCCTAGAGCCACCGGAAGAGGGGCAGGCAGGAAGGGACAGACAGATGGACTCGGACAGGCTGCGGCAAAGCTCCTTCCACGGGCAGGCGGAGGGAGGCCGAGCTCCTCATCATGTGGGAGGCTCTGGACCCCCCGGAGCTGGCTCCGGATCCTTGCAAAGCTGCCCCATCAGCTCTGGGGCAGGAGTAGCTGCCTGAACCCGGTGCCGCAGGAAAGACACTTGCTGGTAATTGGCACCATGGAGATGGCCGCTGGGTTCTGGACTTGGCTCCGGGCAGCGAGCTTCCGAGGAGGCAAAAAGGGGGAGCAGTCGGACAGTGTCTGGGACAGGAGGATGGTATGCTCTGCCACCTCAGTCTTTCCTTTCTCCGGATTGCAGCCACATCCACCAGGTCAAGAACCGGCCAAGTCAAAAGTGCAGCCAATCCCGTTGGGAGAGGGAAGGTCTTAGGGGGTAGGAGGCAAAAAGGGGGTGAGGAGGGGTCCTGGGGGTCAGGTCTCCCCGTTCTGCTTCCCCACTGTGGGGGAGAACCCCATCCTCCTCTGTTCAATGTGCCCCTGGGCCTGGGGTCCCAGGTTGGGGCTGGGCATTCTCCAGGCCTTCTTGGGGAGCCCCTCCCCACCCCGGCCCTAAGATCGCTCGCCACAGGGGCCCACGGTGCTCTCGAGGGACAACTGGGACGCCTGCCGGAGCAGGGGGCCCGCAGCTGGGTCCACCATGGAGGAGGTGGGGAAGAGCTTGTACCAGCCCACGGCCAGGGTGGTCAAGTCCAGCTCCTCCAGTAGCACTCGGGCCACACCCATGAACTGCTTCCGCTCCATGCGCCCATAGTTCCCCCACACGATCACCTGCGGGGCGAGAGACACTGCGGTTCAAATCTTGCCATTCACGGGCCCAGAACCAGAACTCAGGTCACCCTCATGCCCACTTGACCTCTGAGTCCTGTAGATGCTCCCGCCTTAAAATTGCTCAAGCCTGGGGTGCCTGGGGGAGCTCAGTCGGTTAAGCATCCGACTTCAGCTCAGGTCATGATCTCAGGGTTCATGAGTTTGAGCCCCGCGTTGGGCTCTGTGCTGACAGCTCAGAGCCTGGAGCCTGCTTCGGATTCTGTGTCTCCCTTTCTCTCTCTCTCTGCCCCTTCCCCACCTGCACGCTCTCTCTCAAGAATAAACAAACATGAAAAAAAAAAAACTGATCAAGCCTGACCATATCTTCCTGGCTCTAGTGCCGCCATTATTGCTTGCCTGGGCAACTGGCTTCCTGCCTCCCATCTAACTCTCTCCATTCCACCCTCCACACCCTCCACCTTTGAAGTTGAGCCTTGAGGGCTGGCCCTACAATGTGAGTCCCCTGCCTGGTACCCTCCCCCTGCAATCCCCACCAGGCCCTCTGCTTCCAGATTCTCGGAAACCCCCCATGAGAAACAAAACAAAGTTTTAAAAGTGGCTGATGGATGTATGGTATACAAGCTAGCTTCCTTCCTTTTTCCAACAGACTCTTCTGTAGTGCCTGCCCCATTTCTTGGTCAACACTCTCCCTTGGAGCAGCTAGTCGGGTGGTTTCTGTGGCTGCAGGACCCTCATTTGCTCTTTTGGAGCTCAGAGTCTAACTCTGTCCCCTGTGGGGTTAGCCCACAAAGGTGGGCTGGCTCAGTCACTCCGTGGAGCCTGATGACTTTAATGCACAGCCTCTGGGGTCAGACACAGATGGGTTCAAATCCCAGTCCCGGCTGGGTGGTTTGGGTTAAGTCATCCAACCTCACGGGCCCTCAGAGTGGTTTCTAAGCGAAATTATCCCCAGTTTCCCTCGCAGGCAAGGATCAAAGGAGTGGACGTCCAAGCTCACTATGAACTGTCAGCTGCTTCTCGAGCACACAGGGCAAGATGACAACAGCATGAGCCACTACTGCATACGGTGTTGGACGCTGCTCCAAGGCTCCATTGGCCTTAGATTCAACCCTCCCAACAACCCTACAAAATGTTTTGATTTCACAGCTGTTTCAACTGAGCCTCAGAGAAGTTCAATCATGTGCCTGAGATGGTTCACCTGACCAGTCTTCGATGCTCCTTGGGCAGCTGATCAGAAGTCCGCCTCTGGTGCATGGATGGATTCATTTTAAACTGGGGTTATGGGCTGAACTGTGTTCCCCCAAAATTCATACTGAAGCCCTAACCCCCAGAATGTGACTGTATTTGGGAAGAGAGTCAAATGAGCCCATAATCCCATCCGACTGGTATAAGAAGAGGAGATTAGGACACGAAGAGAGAGAGAGAGCAGGGACGCGTGTGCACAAAAGCAAAAAGACACGTGAGGACACAGGGAGAAGGCGGCCTTTGCAAGCCAAGTAGAGAGGACTTGGAAGAAATGGAACCTATGATACCTCGAGCTTGAGCTTCTAGCCTCCAGGACCGTGAGAAATAAATTTCTATTGTGTAAACTCTCCAATCTGTGGTACTTTGTTACGGCGGCCCTAGCAAACTATTACAACTGGCATTTGGATCTCGCTCACGGGGCTGGTGGGTCTGTCCTGCTGTGACATCAGTCAGAGAGCTCACCAGCAAGGACCCCACTCAGCTTTCTGTTTCCCCATCCCCTCCACATCCCAGACAGGGATGTTCTGTGGAGCTTCTCCAAAGATGCTCAGGCCAGAATGCTCTACCTTTGTCTACTGGACCAGATCTGGCCCATAGATGTTTTTAAATTTTTTTTTTTTCAACGTTTATTTATTTTTGGGACAGAGAGAGACAGAGCATGAACGGGGGAGGGGCAGAGAGAGAGGGAGACACAGAATCGGAAACAGGCTCCAGGCTCTGAGCCATCAGCCCAGAGCCTGACGCGGGGCTTGAACTCCCGGACCGCGAGATCATGACCTGGCTGAAGTCGGACGCCTAACCGACTGCGCCACCCAGGCGCCCCTGGCCCATAGATGTTTTAAGTTGCATGTGAATGGCTCTAGACTAGAAGAGTTCTCCCAAACTTTTTTGACTAGTTTATACAGTAAGACATTTACATCATCACCCAGTGCATACAGGGGACTCCCAATTGAAGAAAGTCAGATAAGACCTGCCTAACTAAGAATGATCAATGTTTTCTTTCCTATTCTATTCTGTTAAACAAACAAACGAACCAACTTGTTGAGATTCGCTAAACGGATTTCACAGCTCGCTGATGGGTCTTAACCCTCAGGTTGAAAAATTCTGCCCTAGATAGGCCCTGGGCTTCCCAGTCTGGCCAAAGTCCCACTGTCTTGGCAAATTTGTAGCACGCTGGCCCTGCCCTCATTTGCTTTGCCTGCTCTGGTTAGAAGCAAAAAACTGAGGTACAAGCCAGAGGTGCCCAAGTGGTGACTCCAAGGCAGTGGGCATACGGTTCCTGCAGGCATCCAACCTGGGCCCTGCCAACACCCACGATGGGCAGCTATTTCTAGCTTGATGCCTGAGTCACCATTAGCACCCCCCTGATGGCCAGGGAACCAAACACCTCTCTGGATCCTCAACAGCTCCCAGTCTATTATCTTGTGCTCCAGGCCAAGCCCCCGGCTTCCAGAGGCTGTTCTGATAATGATTAATAATAACAAGAAGAACAATGGTGGCAGGCATTTGTGGGGCACTTACCATGGGCCGACCCTGCATTTTTCTTGCACAAGGCACCCATTTCGCTGTCACAATGTTATCTGTAGGTACTATGAGCACCCCCATCTTATGCCCATCTTACAATAAAGAAGCTGAGGGTCAGAAAGGAACTTGTTCAAAATTGAATTGTGGAGCTCAGATCAACCACAGTGCCCTCCTTCCTCCAGGTGAGGCCCTCCAGAGACACCCCCCACGCTGGGGTGCCCCCTCTCTCCCTCTGGAACTGCATACACAGACCTCGGGGCCCCTCACCTGCAGGACTTTGCCCTGGGGACTCTCAGGAAACAGCAGCACCTGGTTATACAGCGGGTCCAGCGACTTGCGAGCAACTTTGGTCTTCTTCTTGGCAATGCAGACGCCGTTCTCCAGCAAGTAGGCCTTGATGTAGGCCGCTGAGGACAGAGACCGGCGGGATGAGTTCGACTCTGGCCCCCAAATGGTGGGCAAATGGCACAGTAGGGGGAGGCTCCCCACCCACTGCTGGGGGCCAGATGGCCTCATGGGGTTTGGGGAGGCAGCTGCAGGGGTAAGTGTGGTGGTAGGTGTGAGTGACAGGGTGCAGCTGGGGTTGGGTGGGGCCTACTCCCCCTCCTTGGGTGATCCTACCTGCCCCCTCCCTGCCTTTGCTCACTCTGTACTTACCTGTTTCCTCCCTTAGTCCCCGATTTGCTCACCCCTTCCCTGGCTTACCCCTTCATCACTGACACATTCACCCAATACATGTTTGCTAAGCACCTACTTACTGTGTGCCAAGCACCTAGGCATGGGGGTATAGCCATAAACAGGAAAGATGGTCCTTGTCCTCCAGAAGCTCAAACCAGTGGGGAAGACCAGTAAGGTCAACTGACAATCTCCAGTGGTTCTCAGAACAAACTCAAAACCACTACTCCCATGTGAGTCACTGGAGTTGGGACAAGGGAGTCCCCTGTAGTTGGGCCCAATTTTCTCTCTTCTAGACCCGGAAACCCCTCAGGGCCTCCCCGCCGACCTCCACCCCTGCCTTGTAGAAGGAAGGGCAGCCCCACACCTGGCAGTGTCTTGGAGCCTGGCTTGGCCGTCAGTCCCCGAGCCTGGATGATGTCCACTTCCAGCTGGCCATTCCGCTCCTGCAAGCCGATCTCCACGTCCCCTGCAAGGGGCCCCAAAGCACGGGACTGGGAAGTGGCTTAGAAGCTCGCCCAGGGGCTCAGCCTCTCGTCTCTACTTAGGGATGAAGCCCCCCCCTTCCCCTGCTCCCACCCAAAACAAGACCAGAAACCACTCCAACATGAGGCTCTGCTGAGCCTGTGGGTGCAGACTAGGCTCTAGGCTGGGTGCTCGGTGGATGGAGCCAAGGGGGATGGGGACAAGGGGGAGAACGAGGGCTTATGGTGCCCCCCATCAGGAATAGGTCTTGGGGCACTCACCCATCGGCGTGGTGGCCAGGGTCTGGCGACCCACGAACTGTGCTGGCCCCATGCTGCCGAGGAAGTCACTGAACTGCGCGTCTGACGCCAGGCAAACTCCCCCATAGTTAAGGCTGCAAGAAGAAAAAAATGAGACAAAAACTAATGTTCCCAGGAGCTGACTGAGGACTCTGATGACTCAGGCAGTCACCTCCAGAACCTCCCTCATTCCACGGGGATTCCGTCCACATCCATCACCCGGCCTCAGGCAGACCTCTGTCCTGTCTCTCCTTACTTCTTTCTATCTTCATGGCCCTCAAATCTCTACTTCGACTCCAAAATTCTAGGGCTTAGCATTTGTGTCCTGTACCATACCCCCACCTCTCCTCACCAACCCTCAGGTTCCACCTCCATGAAACAGGTGTGACCATATCTGCCCCCCGGGGTGGTCGTAAGAAACATGGGAGGTGATGCTGGTCAGTGCCCGGCTCCCATGGTTTAGTGCCACAACACTGGTCCAGAGACCAGCAGCATGGCCCAGGAGCTAATGAGGAATAAACGTGCACCGCACTCTACTCCGACCTGCTGAATCCGTCTGCCTTTTAATGAGAGCCCCAGTAGACTCGTTTACACCTGACAACTCGAGACACACGGGACCAGGGGCTCGGCCTCGGAGGTCTGCCTTGGTTGCTGCTGCTCCAAGTTCACTGCGCCCTGTCTGTTGGGAATGAGACCGCAAATCTCCTTTGAAAAGCCCCTCCCCAAGGCACCAATTCCCCTGGAGTGGAGCAGAGCAGGTTCAAGAGTCTGGGCGTGAGCTCCGCCTGGCCAATCAGCACATTCCTTCCCTTGGCTGTTTACTGGCTCAGAGACCTGCACGTGGCCCAATTCAGCCCACAACAATCTGGTTAGGAGGCTTTCGACTGTGGGGAGTGAGAAGCTCTTTTTTCCCACCAGGCTTGAGCCTGAGACAGAAGACTGGAGCCATTGGCAGCTATCTTGCCGCCATCTGGGGTCCGTGAAGGAAGCCATCATACAGGTGGCCTCGCATAAGCTCCTGGACCAAGTTCTGCCTAAAGCAGGATACTTCACCTCTTCCGTGGTTACATAAGTCAATAACGACTATTATTATTACAAATTATTACCTTTTTGCTTATGCCAATTTTAGCTAGTTTTTCCTCTCTCATCTCCGAAGTGGGAATAATAGTGTTCCCATTTCCTAGGTGTGAGATGAAGCACTGAGTACCATGCCTGACGTACCCTGTCACCTTCAGGAGCAAAGCACGGGCAACCCATTTCCCCATGTGACCCTCGCTCCGACCCCAGGATGTTGGTTCTTCATTTTACCACCATTATTCAGGTGAGGAAGCCCAGGTCCTGCTCGGCCTAGAGCCACGGAGCTCACAGGGCAGTCAGCACTTGAGTACAACACTTCTGATGCCAATCCCCGGTGACTTCCTACCTGGGCAGGTCCCGAGGATAATAGTGAATTTTTAACAAGTGCCCACTGTGTGCCAGGTTTCACAGCAGCGGCCAGGGCGGTCTCTGAGCAGGAGGAGGAAAGCACCTTGGGGCATGGAAGGTACTGCATGCTTGGTTCGCTGCACAGAGAGCAGACTCTCCAAAGCTCCCACCTTGGGAAACCTGCTGGGCTCTCAGCCTTGAAGGAGCAGGAAGAGCTTCCAAGGAAGGTGGGGTTTTGAGATCCACCCTGCACGGGTGCCCCTTCCTGCTTCTGAACCACTCAGCCCACTAGTCTGTCTTTCCTGAGGAACCAGACCCTGTACACTGAGACCCCACCGTCTTGCTGGGGAAATGCATTGCTCCTGAAGAAATGTCCTAAAGAAGACAGTATCACAAGACACACCCAGTCCCCTGCCCACCCACTTTGGGTTGGGTACCTCAGTACCAAGGGCTTATTACTATGTGCCAGCACCCTTCCAGGCTCCAGGGCTTATTCAAGTCTTGTCCTCACGGGCCATATATTCTGGTGTGACTCATGAAGATTCTAGTGAAGCAGGTATGATTTTATTTAGCTAACATCAAGGACACTGAGGTTCAGCGCAGGAAAGCCACCTGCCCGAGTCACACAGTGAGAGGCTGGGAGAGGCAGGATTTGAACCTACATCTGTGGGCAGAAGACACACACTTAGCTCACTGCCACAGCACACGATAACCTCCCCTTGTCCAGGACTGGCCCCAGTACATGGAGTGGACTCCTAGAAGCCTGGTATGTGTTTGTTTCTTTCTTTCTTTAAAACATTTTTTTAAATTTTTTATTTATTTTTGAGAGAGACAGAGACAGAATGCCAGTGGGGTTAGGGACAGAGAGAGAGGGAGACACAGAATCCGAAGCAGGTTCCAGGCTCCAAGCCATCAGCACAGAGCCCGACGCAGGGCTCGAACTCACAAACCGTGAGATCATGACCTGAGCCAAAGTCAGACGCTCAACCAACTGAGCCACCCAGGCGCCCCTTTTTTCTCTTTCTTTCTTTTTTTCTAACATTCTTTTAAATATTTTCTTTTTATTTGACACACACACACACAGAGAGAGAGAGAGAGAGAGAGAGAGAGAGAGAATGCAGGGGAGAGGGGCAGAAGGAGAGAGAAAGAAAGAATCCCAAGCAGGCTCCACGTCCAGCACAGGGCCCGACATTGGGCTCAATCCCACAACCCTAGGATCGTGACCTGAGCCAAAATCAGAGTTTGACGCTCAATCAACTGAGCCCCCCATGTGCCCCAGTATGCATTTCTGAGTGCGGTGAATGTTGTTCTCATCTCTTCCTCCCGGACAGACAGCTCAATCTATTGCTCAGCCTTGTAACCAAGTGTGGCCAATATGAGCTGAAGGGATACAGGCCACTTCCAGGCCTAACCTATAAAAACCTCCCACATGCCATCTGTCCTGTGCCAGTCTAAGCCTATCGGTAGTAATGCCAAAGGCTAGAAATGCCTGGGGCACTCACCAGGAGCCGTGAGCTTCCCACAGACGTCTCCCCTCTCCAAACCAATGTAACGACTGGACCAACCCTTGTGGTTCTTATTATGATTGCACGATGCCCTTCAGCCATCAACCACCAGGAAACTGAAAAAATAAAGGCTTATACAAGACCTGGAAAACCACACAGCACACATGGGGTCTACACAGCAAGATCATGGGAAGAGGGGCACGAGACAGTGCACAGACCAGGGGTTCTGCCTTTATTGAGTTCAAGGGTGGGGGCCTAGGGTCTCAGGGCATGCTCTTTATTGGTGAATTTAAAACACAAGAGTGGGCATTTAAAGAATGGGAAGAGAACAGACAAGTAGCCCAAATAGTTACTGAAATCAACCAAGATCTATAAATCAACCCAAATCTCTAAAACAAAAGAACCTCAGTTTCGGGGGAGGGGGAGCTGGCCTGGCTCTTTGTGTGGCTGGCAATTTGTTTGCCTCTTTAAAATGAATGCCTTAGCAATCAAAGCATAAGTCAGACTCCTGCACGACAAAAATAAAACAAAAACAAAAACAAGAAACTGTCAGGGCTCACAGGACACCATCTCACACCCATTAAAATGGCTACTATCAAAAACAAAATAAAATTAAGAAAACAAAATAACAAGTGTTGGCAAGGATGTGGAGAAATTGGAACCCGTTGCACTGTTGGTGGGAATGTAAAATGGTACAGCCGCTATGTAAAACAGGATGGCAGTTCCTCAAAAAAATTAAAAATAGAATTACCATATGATCCAACAATTCCACTTCTGGGCATGTGCCAAAAAAAGTGAAAGCAGGGCTTCTGAGACACATTTGTACACCCATGTTCATAGAAGCATCGTTTGCAACACTCCGAAGGTGTCCATCGATGGAGGAACGGTCTGTACATACAATGGAATATTATTCCGCCCGAACAAGGAAAGAAGCTGTGACACATTCTACAACAGGGCTGAACCTTGAAGATGTTACACTGAATGAAATCAGCCAGTCACAAAAGGATAAGCACTATGTGATTCCAATACAAGAGGTATTAGGGCAAATTCAGAGACAGAACGATGGTCGCCAGGGGCTGGGGGGGAGGGGAGAATGAAGAGTTAATGTTTTATGGGTCAGAGTTCACTTTAACAAGATGTAGAGTTCTGGGGGTGGATGGAAGTGATGGGTGCACAGCAGTGTGACTGTACTTAACGCCACTGACCCACACACTTGAAATCTGTTTCGGTGAGGGATGAAGGGGAGGGGGAGCCCCAGGCTTCCAGCTGTGGAGTGAGTAAGTCACCGGGATGAAAGGCACAGCATAGGGCCTTCAGTCAGTGATACCGTAACAGCGCTGCTGTATGGGGACAGATGGTACCGATGTATCACCATGTTGCACACCTGAACTAATGTAACATTGTGTCAATTATACTTCAGAAAAACCCCCAACTGTTATGATGGTAAATTGGCATCATGTGTATTTTAACCACAATTGGAAAAAAAAAACAAACCACATGATTTTCTCTCTCTCCCCTCCCCCCCACATCAGAAGCCCTAAGAAAAAGGGAGCCTGGGCCCAACGACCAGAAACACCAGCATTGAAATTTGCATGAACAAGAAACGAATGTTTGCATGAAGTCATTGATTAAAGAGTCTGGTTATGGCAACTGGCACTGCTTAAACAAATACAGTGACCTTGACCCCTGGCCAAAGCTGATGGATCCATGGCTTAGACATCTGACCCAAGCTCAGTCAAACAAAAACTCCCTCTGGGAAACAAGACAGAGAAGCCCAGAGACTGAAAGTCCTGAGAACTGAGTCCCGTGCGTAGCCCTCACCAGGAGCCCCAAACTAGCCCCCCAATCCAGGCTGCCCAAGCTCTGCCCTCGACCATGTGAGACACCTGAGTGGCATGACAGTACCTTCTGTTTTTACTTAAGCTATTGGCAGGGTTGATGGCAGGATAATAATTTGACATTGTAGCCTGAGTGTTTTTCCTTTTCGTGATTTCCTACCATCCCTCCACCTTCTTCCATTCAGGCAGGAGCCTCAGACAAGTGATGACCCAGTAGAAGGCAGACAATAAGCATATTCTTGGCTGTTGAGTTTCAAATCCAAGAAGAAACAGAAGGATGCGCACAAACCACGCGGTCCTGCACCACCACCCCCAATAAACAAACAAACAACTCCCCAGCCTGAGAGAGCAGAGGGAGTCAGGGAGGACAAGAGGGTCCGCGGGTAAGATCTGGGTCCCTGGGCTGGGCTGGTGGTGCTGAGCGATGACAAAAAACCCCACACAGGCCTGGAGAATCTGAAAGCAGAGGGGCCTTGTGCCTATTCTTCCTACTGGGTGGAGCTGAGAAACGAACATGACGCTTTGCAGAAATGGCTGCCTGGTGTCTTGTCAAGTGAACCTGTGTCTGAGGCTGTGTGTGTCCCTCCATGCCGGAGAGAAGCATATGTTCCTGCTGTACCCAAGAGAGGGCCAAACCAAAACAGAGGCAGAGGAGTACTGAATCCAAGCAGTCCGGCTTCTGAATCTATTATCTCAGCAATTATGCAACAGCCTCATGGAGAAAGTATGGGAGAAACTTAAATATCTAGGGATAGAAATGTGTACCTATTATTCCTGCAAAGATCCTTAATTAACAGCACCAAAGCTAAGACCCAGACTTCCTCACAACTGAGGACATGGGACTTCCTCCACAGCCCTCTTTTCCAACCCATGCTCCTGGCCATCTGTGGGGTCCAGGCTCCATTCTGTAAGGAGGGTCTGGGCTCCAAAAGCCCAAGAAACAGCGGTGCCTCTTGGGTTCCAAGTCACCGTAGGGCCCAGCCTCCCAGGCAGAGCGAGGCTTCTGCAGCCTGAAATTGAAAGTTCCCTCCAACATCATCATCGTCTGCTCCTCAGTTCCTGATGGGATTGTGAACAGACAATGGGGAACTGGCAGGCCTGGTAATTAGCAGTAATTGTTTATAATATCTGGGCGGCTGCCTGATTTCCCATCCCAGGGTGCCTCGCCAGCTGCCAAGGAACCAGGCAGACGCCCCAGAAACCCTGAATGGGTTATCACATCCTCCATGGGGCTGGAGGACGGAAAAGGCAAGTGGTGACGGGTCCCTGCTGGCCTGAGGACCAACTGTATCAGGGACCCCACTCCACCTCGGGTTCTTCCCTGGAAGAGGATAAAAGGCAGGGGACACAAAGTCAGAGCTGGTTCTACTCACTGGTCACCTGCCTGCTGTGTGATCTCTGGCAAGCGGCTGGTGTCTCTGTGCTTGAATCTTCTCATCTGCACTCAGGACCACACCTATCTACCTCTTGGATAGTGTGCAGCCATTCCTTTGGCAGGTGCCTGTGCTGTACCCATTCTAAATGCTTCAAAAATCTCTGCTCATAGGAGCCACTCTCAAGGGGGTGGGAAAGAGCCTGCTGAGTTAAATACCATACACATGCTACTACTTAGACCATGCCTGTATGCAGTAGGAACTCAGTAAATGTTCACTGCCAAACCTTTCAGCTGGTCTAAAACTTGGAAAGTATGGTGGTTAAGACTGGACTTTGGCATAATACAGACCTTGGATTCCAGTGCTGTGCAACCTGGGGTGAGTTTTGTAACTTCTCCGAGCTGCTATTTCCTCATCTATGAAATGCAGATCAACTATAATCGCCTTACTGAGTTGCTGGGGAGAGTCAGTGAGGTAACACAAGCGAGGTGCTCAGTATAGGACCTGACAACACAGTATGTGCTGAGTGAATAAAATCTGGTCCCTGCTGCCTGGCCTGGGAGAGCCTCTTCTCCCTCTTCATGGCATTTTCATGGCACTTCTGAGTCCCCGCCTGTCTGGAAGTGTAGCATCTGGATGCCTGAGACCAAGCCCAGGCCAACTAGGGGGTAGTGGGGGATGGGGGAGGGCTGCAGTAGCTGGTTTCTCCTGAGGACACATGTGAGCCACTCGGGTGCAGGCACAGGCCTAAAACAGGATTACAATCCGTGTTCCACTGGGCTTTTATTTTTGTGTTAATGGTGAAATAAGATTGCCTGCATTTCAACTCTCATTAGTTTTGTTTGGGGAGCTGAAACCCATTTGTCTTTTATTATTAACCTTGGAGCTCAGTTTGGACCCTGGATTTTCTGTGCTCTTGACAGTTCAAGAAGTAATTGGGTTATTTGGGGAGTGACTCTTCTCTTTTCCAGATGGATCACCTGTCTCAGTTGCATCCGAAATTAAAAGGCTGCACAGCCCTCCTGGTGATTATGGGTTATGTGCTTCTGAAAGAAAGGTCTTAGTAGTTTATGGGTTCTCTTCCATTCACTGTCTGCCCCCCTGTTTCCACCCATCCATCTACCCTCCCACAGACTGGTGAGCCTACACTACAGCCAGTTCTGCTGTAACACAGAATATACATTCCTGAAAATCACTCTGCAGTGCAAAATGCTTCAATAAAAAATCAGCTTATGGGGAAAACAGGGTTAATTAAGGGCACAACACCCAAATACTACATCAGTATCACATCCACAAAAAGAAAAAAAAAAAGACAGGAACATGGTGAAAGTGGTAGCACAGTCTTTATACACATTAAAAGGTTAAGAAATGCATAAATGCCAAAACAAATACAGCGCTGTACCTAGGAGATAACCTAAAGTCTGCTTGTGGAAACGAGTGTCAGAGGGATGGCAGCCGGTGAATTACCGTGCCTGGCGGAGCAGGGCTTTCTGAAGTGGGACGCCGGGTGTGGACAGAACACCAGCCAGGAGCTGTGGGAAGCAGGGAGCTGCTGGCCGTGTGTCTTATGTATTCCCGTGTAGGGGCAGTTTTCTGCGTTCCCCTAGTGTGTCCCATGGATGAAACGCACCTGAGCAAAGGCGAAATCTGTACTGCACTCAAATTATTCCCTAATACTTCAACTGTGTTGGAACAAATTCATGTTTTCAAAACAAGCGTTGTAGCAGAATTGACTGTATGCAAGGACACACAGAATCCGCAATCCCCACTCTGGCTTCTCAAGTATTCAAGACATTTCCAAACCTGCCCCCAAGCACATGAGTGCAGCTCACAGGCATGAAGCCAGGGATTTGATTCACGTATCAAATAGATAACCGAAAGGGAAACCAAGGCACAGAAATGTTACATAACCCAACCAAGATCACTCTGCTAGGAAGTGGCAGTCTGACTGCAGAGTGCATCTTCTTAACTACTCTGCTGTGCTACCTCCGTGTGCCCTGAGGAAACCTTCACCTTGACCAGAGCAGAGCACAGGGGCTTGCACTGCAAGCCCTGGGGTCAAGCAGGCCTGCATTTGAATCCTGAACCACCCCCCCCCCCAAATCCACTAGCTGTAGAGACACATTCTTCACCTCTCAGAAAGCCTGGGTTTCCTTTTTGGTGAAGCAGGAAAAAACCATACGATACCCCTCAGTGCTGTTGTAAGTACCGAATGACATAAACCCATAACCAAATCTGGCACAGTCAAATGTTCCATAAATACTAGTGCTTATAAAGCAGAACAAAACATGTCCCCCTGTCTCCTAGCCCACAGCCATATCCAGTGCTGGTTTGTCCTTCAGGCACAATGACTCTGTTAAATAGCAGAAGTGGGGAAGAGAAAGGGGGTTCCAACCACCCACCAGGTCTCCTGGGCCTTTGGTGACTAGGGAAACAGCCTTGGCAAAATGTGACCCTGAACCCAGGTGCAGTGGCCATGCCATCAGCTCACAGTCTGCTTTCCAGGGCTCTGGGCACAGTGATCCAGACACCCAGGGAGCTGGATGTTGATGACCCAGACGCCTTAGAACAATGCGGGACACAGGGAAGGAGCAGGAGGGGCTCTGGGAGCCAGCTTTGAGAGCTTCCGGGCCCCGGAGAGGATGCCGGGCCCCCGATTCTGAGTGATGGAGGCTGGGGAGGTGCAGGAAGGAGTGAAATGTGGGTGTGCTTCTGCCCGCAGTACCTATCCGCTATCTACCAAAATGCGCTAAATATCACCTGCAGGGCAATGCTGGGCAGGCACTGAACTCAGATAGACAGACACACGTGTGACAATTATGACAGAGTGGAGGGTGCTGTGGTGGGGGAGATCAGGCTGTGGAAGCCGCTGAGACAGCCAGAGGCATGGCAGACCTCGATGTTCCGCCTCCCCTGCCCACATCCGGGGCAGACATTGCTAATCGACCTCAGCATTCCTGCCGAGGCTAGAACGGGCTCCGGAATCGTTCTCCACACAGCATTCCAGGGAGCCACTATCAATTAACCAAAGCTGGCACCGGAGATGAAGCGTATGCGCCAGTTCTTAGCTGCGATCTGGAGGAGGAATGAGTCAGAGGGTGGAGGGGGAATAGAGGTAGGAAAGGCAGTGCAGGTAGAGGAAGCAGAGACCTGGAGAGGAGACAGAGGTTCAGGGCTCTGGAGCAGGGGGCACAGTGAGGCCGGGAAGAGGCTGGCAGAGATCAGCGGAAGTGCTGAGTGACAGACTATGGAGTTTAGACCAAAAAGGAGTCTTGCATACATCCCCACAGGAGTGATGAGTGGCCTCGCCAGGGGGGTGGGAGGGAGAGAAATGGATGAGTCAAAGATAGTTAGGAATAAAATGGAAGAGCCCAGTGATGGGTTGGGTATGGAACACAAGCGGCGAAGCTGCCTGGGAGAACCCCAGGCTTCTGGTCTGGGCAGCCAGGAGGCGGTAGTGCTGTGGGCTCAGACAGCAGGCTCTGTTTACCCGGACCCCCACATCTTCCAACCCTTGCCACATCAGTGCTCACCAACCTCTAACAGTCAGGACCTGTGTTCCTCTGGCCCTAAAAGCTCACTCTGCTGCAGGGAGGGCAGGAGAGTTAACTGAAAGCAGCCACCAAACAGTAAGTGACCTGAGTCAAGAATGAATATTTAGCTCCCCTCACCCGCTCCTCCCGGGGTTAGCTTTGGGGTGCACGGTCCCCCTGACTGCCAGAGTCCCCTTCAGGATCAAGCTCTGGTTGCCTGTGGTGGCAGCTCGCTTCTTAATTAATTTTTTTAAATGTTTATTTATTTTTGAGAGCGAGAGACAGAGCGTGAGCAGGGGAGAAACAGAGAGAGAGGGAGACACAGAATCTGAAGCAGGCTCCAGGCTCTGAGCTGTCAGCCCGGAGCCTGATGTAGGGCTCGAACCCACGAACCGTGAGATCATGACCTGAGTTGGAGTCTGGTGCTTAACCGACTGAGCCGCCCAGGCACCCCAGCTCGCTTCTGAAAGCACATGCTCCTGCATGCCTGCTTTGCTTCTCTCACGTGCTCCTCTGCCATGGTTTTCTGGAACCATCTCCCAACTGAATTACTTGGACTCAAATCCATTTTTCAGGCCTGGTTCTGGGGAACCCAAACTAAAGCAGACAGTCACCGGGGAGTATCTCAGGATTCAGGGGTGTCTGGGGAGGCACTATTCTCATGGCCCTTTCTCAGGGGGCTTGAGCCCCTGCTCTTTATCTGGGAGAGATGGGCCTGCTGGAGGGGAAGGTGGGAAGCTTGACTCTGCCAAACCCACAGCTGTTCCCTTCCATCCTTGACACAGAGAACTCCAATTTTCATTGAGGCAGAACGGGGCCCAGGGAAGGAAAGCCCTTCCCCAGGAGATACACCAGGATTGGTCCGACACCCTGAGACCCAGGCAGGGAAAAGATGAAGGGATTCATTGAGCCACCAAACCACCCTAGAAGCGTCCACCTCCAGAAATCTTGATAGATGCAACCATTAAGTAAGGGAAAGAGTCAAGTGTAAAGGTAAAGGGCAGACTCCAAAGCTTAGATTTGAAGGCTGGCATTTAAAACCACTTACTGGCTGAGTGACCTTGAGCAAGTTAATTAACCCTTTTGGCTTCCTTTTCCTCATCCGTAAAATGGGGGACATGAACAGTCTCAGTATCATCAGGTTGTCGTGAGGATTAAATGAGCTGTTATACGTAAAAGCACTTCGCCCGGTGCCTGCCCAGAACAAGTGCTCCATAAGGGTTAGCTCTAGAACATTATTACCACTAAGCCAGGGCTTCTCAAGCTTCATGTACACACGACCCAGCTGGAGATCTTGTAAAAATTCAGATTCTGATTCAGTGGGTCTGGGGTGGAGCCTGAGAAGCTGCATTTCTAACATACTCCCAGGGGACCCTGATGCAGCTGGACTGTGGGCCACACTTTGCACAGCGAGTGCTGACGTCACTGTCAGCTAATATCGTGCAACCTGGAGCCCAAGGATCTTCGCTGACAGAATGGCCTCACCCACATGCACCCCTTCCCCAGCCCAGAGACCTGGCTAGGAGGCAGTGCTTTCCAAGTTCTCTATGCCCATCTTTTGCAGCTCTCACTTCACTGATAACTGCTTGGTCAGTGCAGGCCAGGGTGTCCCAGGTGCCCGGCCCTAGCACACTGTAGGTACTCGATCATCACTGCCAAAATAAAACCCCCTGCGGCCACTTGCAGAAATACACACGCCCAGTGATCCAGCGCACGGGCAGACGGACCCAGCAGTGCCAGGGGCCGCAGGCTCGCGGGGGCAGCTCAAGCACACTGGCTCCTCGTAAGCCTCAGCTGGGCTGGCAGGAGCCCAAGGGGAGGACAGTCACACCCCCTCCTATTTCAGAGCCTGGCATCTGGGTCCCACCAGCGCCCAAAATACCTCCAGAACAAGGAGGAGGCCGACCACAGCTCCATGCCCCCACCTGTTCTTTCTAGGTCCCTTCCTGGCCCAGGTGTCAGGTGGAGCGGTAGAACCTGGCCGGGTTCCATCAAGACTCAGACCCTCTCTGGAGGGCAAGAGTCTCCCCTCTGCTGGAACCTGCATCCTCCAACCCACCTAGTCCTTCCTCAGCTGGGTTCACGATATCCACCCCAGACTTTTTGATAATCAAAACCATCACAGCCAACATCAACCCCATACTTGCTCTGTGCTAAGTACTTACAGATGATTGCATCGGGGGTGGCTCCCTGTATCCGTTAGGACGCAACTGGCCACAAGGAGCAAAATACCCAATTAACAGGGGCTGAATCAACAACCAACAACAATAATCATAGACAATAATAATAGACTAACAGTGCATGCTACGTACCAGTCGCTGTTCTAAGCGTTTGCACATGTGTTAATTCATTTAATCCATACCACAACTCTTTTAGTGGTCTATACTATCATTGTCCCCTTTCCATAGATGAAGAAACTGGGCTCAAAGAAGTAAAGTAACTTCACCAAAGTCACACACCTATGAAGAAGCAGAAATGAGAGAGGCACCCGGGTGGCTCAGTCGGCTGAGCGTCCGACTTCAGCTCAGGCCACCATCTTGTGGTTCGTAAGTTCAAGCCCCACATCAGGCTCGCGACCCGTCAGCCTGTCAGCCCAGAGGCTGCTTCAGATCCTCTGTCCCGCTCTCTCTGCCCCTCCCCCGCTTGTGCTCTCCCAAAAATAAATTTTTTTTTTTAAAAAGAAGGAGAAATGAAGCACAAACCAGGACAGTTTGACTCCAGAGTCTTGACTTGAAGCGTAAGAGGCTGAGAGATGTGCTCAAGGCCACCTGGGGGTCAGTGGCAGAGCCAGGGACTAGGACCCAAACCTGACCCCCTGAAACTCAGCAGAGACCCACTACTACCCAGATGCCTAGAATATCTTCCTCCAAGTTTGGCTGCCTTGCCAAGTTTCTCAGGTTAAAGAAAACATTTGTTCCCTTCCTCCTCCTCCTCTTCCCCTCCCTTCCGCCTGTCCTCCTCCTCTCCTCGCCCTCCGGAAAGCCTCCCTAGGAGGTGGGTGGAACGGCAGCATCTGCCAAGGCAAGGCCATTCACAGAGGCCGGAGATGCCCAGTTTAGGAGGGGCTGGGGGTGGGAAGGCCTCCAGCCAGCAGGAACCCCCAGCTGGGAGGCAGCGTCAGAAATGAGAGGAGAGCAGGAGGTGGTGGCCAAGCCCCTGCCCTGCCCTCGGACAAGCCACTTAGCCCGTGCTGTCCAGTGGAATGGTCTCTGAGGACAGAGAGGCTCTATATCTGCACGGTCCCAAACGGTTGCCTCTGGACACGTGTTGCTGTGCACCTGAAATATGGCCAGTGTGATGGAAAAAGAGATTATTTCACTTTATTCAATTTTAATTAATTTACATTTAAATAGCCACGTGCCTAGTGTCCGCTGTACTGGTTGGCACAACTTTACCCTTCCCCAGCTGAGGATGGCTAAGACAAGAAAGCAATATGTTGCCATGGAATGAGTCCCCACTGGGAGTCAAGACTCCTGAGTTCCACACCTGTTAATGTGCTGTGTGACCCAGAACAGGTTCCTGAACCTCTCTGGGTACACTGATCATCACTCTGGAGCAAAGTTTCATTGCTAGGGATCCACAGATGGGCTTTAGGGGAATCTGGGAACCCCTTACAGGTATGAAAAGAGGATGTAGGTCTGTGTGTGTGTGTGTGTGTGTGTGTGTGTGTGTGTGTGTGTTAGGGGGCATGTGCATGCCAACAACTTTCCCAAAATTCTCAAAGAGGTCCATAATTGCTGCAGACAGGAGAACATCCTGGGGAAAGATTAGTCCTCCCCCAGGGAGCCTTTAGAAAATGGAGTTCCTGAGCTCCACTCCCAGAGACCCTGATTCCAGGCACAGGCCCCTGCAACCCGTATGGGGAGCAAGTGCCCAGTGATTCTGATGCATCAGGGGAGAGAGGTGCTGGCAAGGAGGGAGTCATACCCAATGTTCTATGACTCGATGTTTGTGAAACTCCTTAACAAGCAGTAATATGTATTTTTAAAAACCACTTGTAATTTAAGAAACTAAGAAAGTGAAGATGACACAGTAACACTCATAATAAGACCCCTCTCCACCCCCTTATTTCCCAGCACTCACATGTGGCACTCGTGTGCCGACACCGTCCTGTGCTCTCTGTAAATATTAACCCACTGAATCCTCACAACACCCCTCTGAGGCTGGTACGAGCACCCCATTTTACAGATGAGGAAACTGAGGTGCAGAGAGGGGACTTGCCCAGGATCACGCAGCCAGTGGGCAGTTGGGCCCCAGAATCTGCTCCACGCTGCTCCACCACTGGGGCTCCTTGTTTATCACCCCCCTTCTGGACTACCAGGAGTGCTGAGACAATGCCCCGACCAGCCTGAGGCTGACCCAGGGCTCCTGGACAGGGTCACTCAGCCCTGCCCGCCCCACGCCACAGGGCTCTCGAGAGCCAGGAGGGCTGGCAGCAGGCTGGCCCCACACTCACTTGCCCTCGGAGCCGTAGCTATTCATGCTGTCCTCGATAGACTCGTGGCTGGCCTGGCGCAGTGTCCGGCTGGGCATCTCCACTGCCAGGCCGGTCTCCGTGCTCCTCTGGATGGCCCCCTTCAGCCTCCGGCTGTCCCCTTCTGGGCAGAGAGGCCAAGAGAGATGGGGAAAGAGACACAGGATGGGAAGGGGACAGAGAGACAAGTCATCTGGTTAGTGTTACAGTGGCTGGTGTCGGCCCCCACCCCCAGACCATCAAATTCCTACCACCTGCCCCACCTGTACCCCCCTTCCTGGGGCAGCCATGCCCTTCATACCCACCCAACAAGCAGTGTCACATGAGTCCCATTAACTAACGCATTCATTTACAGGTACTTTTTCTTCCTTGAATCCATCTCTCCCCTGCAACTTTCTACAAATCATTTCTCCTCTTCCTCTTCAGCTACTGTTTTTTTAGAGTTTATTTATTTTGCAAGGGGAAGGGCAGAGAGAAAGAGGGTAGAGAGAGAATCCCAAGGAGGCTCCGAGTTGTTAGCATGGAGCCTGACACACGGCTCAATTTCATGAACCATGAGATCATGACCTGAGCCATAACCAAGAGTAGGACACTTGACCACCCAGGTGCCCCTTCAGCTCCTATTTATTGAGCACCTACTACATGCCATACTCTGTTGAGTGCTTTGCATGGATTTGGACCAGGTTTTGCACATCAGTACAACTGGCAATTTAGATGGCATACAGTGGTGTTGTCAGGGGCTTCCTGTACATTATAGAAGGTCTATCAGTATCCCTGGCCTCTACCTACTAGATGCTAGTAGCACCCTCCAGTCCAGTTGTGGCAACCAAAAATGTCTCCAGACACTGCCAAATGTCCCCTGGGCGTGGGGCAAGTCACCCCTGATTGAGGACACTGATTTAGACCACTGGCTCTGAAACCAGACTGTCCAGCTTCAAACCTGGATCTCTTTCTCACTGGCTGTGAGAGTCTGGGCAAATCACTCATCCGCCCTGTGCATCAATTTCCTCAACTGTAAAATGGGAGAACAGGCTTATTATGACAAATGGCCCTCTGCCCTTGCTACTCCCTCCCCTCAAACATCTCCTCCTCTGCCAGTAGCTCACTCCTTTGCTTCCACTCTGCAATCAATCACCTTATCCAAGACCTTCCTTGACTATTTCCTGGCCCCTCACAACCCCTGCCCCTCTCTGTCCTATCATCCTGCTTTGGCTTTCTTTCTAACACCACCCCAGATATGTTGTACATTGTTGATTTATTGACCAGCTTCCTTCCCGCAGAGGGTGAACTCCATCAGGACACGGTACTTTGCTTTGCTTTGTTGACTGTCGAAGCCGTGGGGTTGAGAAGAGGATCCAGCCACAGTAGGTGCTCAATAATTGCTGGATGAACAAATGTGTGCCTTGAGAGTGGTCTTCCTCCTCAACCACCCGTGAGGAGATGGGTCTGCTCTCTCATGTTAGCATCAAGGACACTAGACACAGAGGTTAAGCCACTTGTCCACACCCATCAAGACTTAGAAAGGTGGATGGGGGGGGGGGGGGGATGGGGAACAACAGTGCCAGGAACTGACCCCAGGAGAGTCTCTTTGTTCCATGCTCCACAGCCCGGTGATCAGGGTAAGCTTTACAACTCCTGCCTCCCTGCAGGCACTGTGGGTTTGCTGGAGGTGGGGATAGATCTTTAGGGGGATCTTCCCCATGTCTCTACAAAGTCTGGGATGAGTTCGTACACCTCAGGGGCTTTCTCAGCGCCTGCTGACCAACCCACTGCAGTGAAGCAGTGCCACCCAAATCCCATCATTCTGCTTGGCAAGAGGTAGGGGGACTCGGGTCTGCATGCCAGGAGACAGAGCAAGGCCAGGACGCCTCCTGGTGGCTGCCTCCTGGCATCCCTTCTCCTTTCCCCTTTGACTTTAAAAGATACACACACACACACACACACACACACACACACACACACACACACTGTGTGTTTCTCAGAGTGTGTGCCCACGTTTGTCTCCCACATGTATCTGCATTATTCAGGCGCACAGATGTCCACACACTCAACACACAGTAACACAAATACAGGAATATACGTGCAAAGACAGTGTGTTAATGTATGTCTGAGTGTTTGTATTTGTGTGTTGCCATGAGTCTCCATATACCTACCATTCTGTGTTTCTGAGACTAAATGGGTATGTGCCAGTCACACAGATGTACATCCATAAGAAGTATATGGCAACCCACTCACAAAAGCACACAGAGAAACTGACGCTGTGCATTTCTGGGTGTGTATCACCTGGGTGTTTCTGAACACATGTGTCCCTGTCTCTGTGCTTCCCTTCATTCCACAATTGGTTCTTTCCCTAAGCTGTATCTGCATCCCACCCAACCATTTCTGTGTTTCTGTGCATAGCAGGTGCTTAGATAGAGTAAGATTCAGAAACACACACATGCACACTCACAAGCACAGAGAGATGTCCCCCACTGCACATACACACAGTGCAGACTTACGTCCAGGGACAAACCCCACTCCCTCACACTGGGGATACAAACCCACAACCCGGAACCCTGCAGGCAGGCTACAGACACCTGCCTGGGCTTTCCACCTCCCCACTGAGCCCTGTTCTAGAGCACCACACTGGTTCGTTCCCCCACCACCAGGGTCTGACACATTTCTCCTGGAAAAGGAAGAACCAAAGCATGACACAACAACTCAGTCCCCACAGGGGCTAAGGAGGAAGTTTGGAAAGGTGTGCTTCACGTGCTGTGGCATTCTGTAGCACCAAAGCATTTCACATCCAGTACCCTGTATGAGCCTCGGTGAGGCTGGTTTTGCAATCAGATGGAGCAGGCATAGAATTCTGTTCTGCACACACTAGTTGCTAGACCTTGGGTGAGTCAGGTAGCAGTTGAACCCTGTGGAGCAGTTGAACATCTACCACAGAGCCTGGCACACAGTAGGTACAAAACAAAAATGGCCACGTGACTGCAGAGAAAGACCTAACACTCCCCAAATATGCTCATGCCAACTATCTTGCATTTTCCTCCAACCTGCCACCATCTCCACCATGGGAGTCCCCAATCAGGTACCCAACCACACCAACAATGTCCATCTAACCTCATGGGTTAGATGGCCATCCCTTGGTGACTCAGTCAAGGTCCCCAAAGGGACTGTGCCAATGCTTTCACACTTCCCACCCCATAACCCCATCACCCCAACAAATGACCTTTCTCCCACTTTGCTGAAAGAATGTGTCTCTTTGACTTGCTCTTTCTCACTTCCAAATTTCACCATCCTTAGACCTTTCAACATGCCCCTCACCCCTCCCCTCCTCTCTGGGAGGAAGGGGTAACCCTTCTCCTGGCCAAGGCTGATCAACCACCTGTTCTCCTCCTCCCACCCTCTCCAAGAACTCCTCCTCTTAGCATTTGTCCTCTCTGGGCCTTGATTCTGCCACCTCTACATCTTCTGGCTCTTTCCATTCCTCCTGCAAGTCTGCTCGAGGCTTCACTTCTTCCACCACCCCCTTCAACCAACAAACTCCTTCAGAGAACACAGACAACCACACACTGTCATCTCTTGCAGTGTGGCTTCCACTCCATTCACACAGCTTACTAAACCAGTCTCCAGTGACTGCTCATGACTAAGTACAAGGGCCTTACCTCAGCCCCCAGCTCCTGAAATATGGCACTTCCACTCACTCAACATTTACTGACTGCCTTTGTGCTCAGTGGGAAGCCTTCATGAAGATGCAGAATGTGCTTCTAAGTGCTGGTCTCCACTGATAAAGCACACACCGGTGCAAGACAGGAACTTCAGCCTCTGCTTCGGGTCCACTGGGTCCCAGAAACAGAGCCTGGCTTGAGCCGTGGTAGCAGACGATGTTGAAGCACCACCCACATCTCACAGATCTTCCTTCATCCCACCTCTGTGAGGCCCCTCTACACTGGCTTCTGAAAGCCACCACCTGCCAACTTTTGTGTTTGCTCGGTCTTCCTTTGGGCTACTGAGCCCATGTTTCCCCCACACAGACAGAGGCAGAAGTGCCTGGGGGTTTATGACCTGTGATCCCCTTCATCAAAGACCAAATAGAACAGGAGAATGAACCCTCACTCCGGTCCTTTGCTTCAGGTCAGAACAACTCTGAGGCATAACAGGCTCCAGAGGAACACTGTGGGAGGGGTTGAAGCTGCCCTCTGTGGGCTCTGCCTGACTCCACATCCCTGCATGCTTCCTGCTTCCAGGTCTCCTGTGGGGGCATTTCCATCACTTGCACACGAATCTTATCTCACGGTCCTTTTTGGGGAAATCTGACCTAAGACACCTGCCTTGACTAGCAGCCTAAGAAAGTCAAAGTTCAGAAGTCTTTGCACTGGTGGGGTCCAGCATCACAGTGGAAAGACCATTTCCTTCATGAATGTGGTGATAAAAAGAGCTGCTGCATAATGAATGCAGGCATGGAGAAGGGCATGCTTTCCAAAGGGATGGTTAAGGGGGACAAATGACAGGCTACCTTGTCCACGGTCATCACAAACGACCCACTGGAGAGGCCTGGAGTTTGAGTGCTATAAGCTTTGGGCACCAACTGTGGCTGGCTACTGTAATGTACAAATAAATGGGAATTTGGATGACCCACTTCTGGCTACCCACTCACACTTGCTGCACCCAAAACTTGAACTGAGCAGCTTGAATTTTCTCCCACAGGGTCCTAAGTGCCTCTTCTCTCAACCTGTGCAGAGCAGGGATAGTGGCGTGGAGTGTGAACAGCTGGAGCCCTGCCAGGAGGCAGCAACAGCTTGGGGTACCAACACCACTGTGTACCAAACACCGTGCCTGATGCTGGAGACAGGAGGGAGTATGATGGGAGTGGTGGTCCTTGCCTCCACAGAGCTCAGAGTTCAGAGGGGGTGTTGGACACTGAACAGATGATCACATTGACTAATCACAAGTGTGTTAAATGCTTTGAAGACCAAGTACAAGATGTAATGACAGCACCCATTGGGGGGGCCAGTGGGAGGGAGACTAACGTAGGCTACTGATTACTTCATCCTTTGAACAACAGCCACTTCAGATCTCTTCTTTGACTTCCTTGATAGTAAATTTTATGAATCTCCTCCAGTCTCTCTGACTACTGCTTCCATCCCTATATGTGAGGCCCTCACCATTCAGTCCTTGGGTTCTCTCTCTCTCTCTCTCTCTCTCTCTCTCTCTCTCTCTCTCTCTCTAACTCTGCCCCCTGTCAATTTCAATCCCCTCCCACAACCTCAGCACTACCCTATGCAAATGAATCCCACCCTCAACCTGTAGCCTTTAACTCTGTTCACAGCAATATTTCCAACTGTATTCTGAGCATCGCTACCTGGATGTTGAGCAGGATCCTTGAATGCAACCTGGCCAAAACTAAACCCATCCCTGGTCCCACCTCCCCCAATCAACTCAGCCACCCAGACCCAAAACCGCCTCAGGACCTCTCTGACTTTTCCTCCTCTCTCATCAAATGGCAGGTCTTATAAGGTCTTTCCCTGTAATATCTCTTATCTCTTCCCTTTCTTGTCCATTTTCACAGCCAACCACTGTGATTATCTCAAGTCTATACTACGTCAACAGCCCCCTAACTGGTCTCCCTGCTTCCAACTCACCCACCCAACAAGCCATTAACAGATTAACTATCTTAAATTACCACTTCAGACAAAGATACTCCACTCCTACTCATTTATTCTACACAAAAAGTCACAAAAGTACATAAAGATATGCATGAAGAGGTTCCCCATGTATTATTTACACCAACGAAATGCTGGAATTAACCGTCCACGAACAGGGGACCGGTTTATTAAATGATATATCTGCACAATAAAATACTGTGAAATAGTTAGAAAGAATCATCTAGGGGTGACTGGATGGCTCAGTTGGTAGAGCATGTGATTCTTGATCTCAGGATTGTGAGTTTGAGCCCCGCGTTGGGTGTAGAGATGGCTTAAAAATAAAATCTTAAAAACATCATCTAGATCTACACATACAGTGACACAGAAAAACTGCCTCAACATACTGTTAACAAAGTATGTTGCAGGACACTATGTAAATCATAATACCATTTTTGTAAAGCTATAGATAGCTCATATATATTTGGGAGGAAATCTGGGAGGATATGAACCAAACTGTTAATGGGGAATAACTGTTAGAGGAGGGGTTTGAAAGATGTGTTTCTGGAACTTTTAAATCTAAGTACTGTAAGATCTATACAGAAAAGTGCACAAACCCAAAGTGTACAGTTTGATGAACTTCCACAAAGCAAACATACTTGTATAATCAGCACCCAGATAAAGAAACAGAGCACTGCAGGGACCCCCAAAGCCCACTGTGATGTCTTCTGGTCTCTCTCACTCCACAAGGGTAGCCACTATCCTGATCTCTAACACCAGATATTAGTTTTGCCTGTTTTTTGAACTTTATAAATAGAGAAGGCCATTTTTTTGGGTGGGGTGGACCGGCTTCTTCTGCTCGGTGTTATGTTGACTGTGTAAGGCCCACTCATGTTGTGTGTAGTTGTAGACGGCTTATTATCACTGCTATATAGTATTCCACTGTATGAATATACCACAATCTATTCATCCACTGTACTGTTTAGTATTTTTTTCCAGCATAGGGCTATTAGAAATAATGCTGCTATGATTATTTCGGCACTTGGCCTTTAGGGAAGATTCACACATGCATCTCGGATATATACCTAGGAACAGAACTGCTGGGTCATAGGGCAAGAATTTTTTCAGCTGCCAAATGATTTGCCAAAATAGTTGTACCAATTCACACTCCAACCAGCATGTTGGGAAAGTTTTATTTCTCTTTTGTATGTGTCTATGTCTCTTGAATTTTTTATAGTTAAATGTATTAATTCTATAATGTAAATGAAGGCAAAACCTAAATTTATAAATAAATCACAGCTTCAATCATGCCATGATCCTATTTAAAACCTGAGAATGGCTCCCCGTTGCCTGCCAAATTAGGTTCAACCTTTGCAACCAGGCATTCAAGACTCCATTATCAGATTCCCAGCCCATCTGCTACTGGTCTCCCTCACAATCTTCCCACCCCAGCCCAGCTGGGCGCCTCATTACTTTAGGTACATCCTCAGTAACGTCCTCATCTTGGTTTTCTCTCCTTTACTTTCCTCCCTTGCTCACCTGCCCTATTAAAATTCTAACCATTCTCTAGAGCTAAGCTTTAAATAATACCTATAGAGTTATTCGGCACTCACCAAACTCTTAGGGCTGTTGCAAAGAGTAAATATAACAATTAGGTAATGTAATGATACAAACATTTAATCCTTGGGATGTCCTAGGTGGGCGATGGCATACTGCAATCACTTGATAAAGATTATTATTATTATTATTATTATTATTACCATTGTGTCTGATGTTATGCCACATGTTTTAAGTGGGCATCATCTAAAGGTCACAATAAACTATGAGTGAAATAGTTACTGCCCCATTTTACAGGAGAAGAAAATGAGAATCCAGAAAATTAAGGAACTTTCCCAAGGATACACACACCTACTAACGGCAGAGCTGGAATTCAAAGCCAGATCTTTCTAATGCCAATAACCATGTTTCTCATGAACCACTCAACTAAATTCACTAAGCTTTACCACAGGATTCAAATGCCATATCTTCCATAAAGATTTCCCTGATCAGACTCCCTGAGTCCTAGGAGAACTTCATCTTCACTACTGGTGTACCTACTCCACTGAACCTGGAAACAGTCCTCACTCAATCTAGCTGATATCTGCATCTACAGTGTAAGCTCATTCCTCACTTACTACCCTTCAGCACCTAGGACAGCACCCAACATTGCCTATCCCCACTAATAGTGTTTAATTGAATTGGCTTTATTTTTAGGATGCATCCCCAAGAAAAATGCAAATTCTCCAATAAAGCAAACAAGTAAGTTTCACTCATATGTGCTTAATGTACCTTTTCCCAAAATCAAGCATTCATAAGGAACAGGATAATAAAAATGATTTATTTATCATAATGATTTATCATCATGATAAATTATTAGTGTAGATACCATTATTTATAGCACTTAACCCTGTGCCAGGCACTAGATAGATAATTTAACCATAACTCTGACAGTCAAGAATTGTTATCCTAATTTTACAAAAAGGAACCAAGCTCAGAACAGATCAGGAACTTGTCCAAGGTTATACCAGACAAGACAGAGCTAGGCTTTAAACCCAGGTATGTGTGAAAAACAATCTTAAATTCTCAACCGCTAGAGATTTCAGCACTGTGGTGGCGGGAGGAAGAGGAAACAGAGAATACAACTATTCTCCACTTTGACATTTTACCAAAGATGGATCTTTACAGCTTTGTCTTCCAGATGAGGAACCCAAAGCTGAGAAAGGTTATATGACTTAATCCAGGTCCCCAGGTTGCAAAATCCCTAATCATGTCACTGACCAGAGTGTAATCTTGTCTCTGTGAATGGCCCACTATGGGTCCATATCATAGTCTGTGAAATTCCCTAGACACAAGAGCTCTGGGTCAGTCTGTTATTTTAAACTAGGATCAGAGCTATACCATGGCCCCTGAGCCCACTGCTTCCCCTGCCCACAGCTACTGCTCTTTTGTTCCTCTGAGACAAATACCCTGGAGGGTGCTGCCTCTTCTTCCTCCATGGTCAACCTCTCCCTGGCTTAGCTATTCCTAAGTGACTTCAGCCTCACATGTCTTTCTTGCCCACGTCTTAAAACTCATCTGAAAATCAAGGCTGAGGTGGCATGCAGGCACTCAGACCTCCTTAGCCCTGATATTGCCTCTGGCTGTGTCTCCAAAACCAGGTCAAGGAAGCACAAACCCTGACTGAGGGCTCTTTGCCTCCCCCTCTTCTCTCTGCAGCTGTAAAAATCTTCCTTCCATTGAAATCAGAGAAGATTCCATTTGGAGGGAACTTCTGGGTCATCCAGACTAACGTCTTCCTGTGTAGAGGGGCAACTGAAGTCTACAGAGGGACATGAGTCAATGACTATGTTGAAATGAGAATTCAGGTTTCTTAACTGCCAACCTCTCAGCCCCTTTTCACAGTGAACAGCCATTTGCCACTATTTCTGGAGCATGTTCAGGAAGCAGCAAAGCCTAATGGTTAAAACCATGGCCTGAGTTGTAGAGCTGGCCCTGGTCACTTTATTGGTAATGTGATCCTTGGCAAGTTACTTACCTTCTCTGTATCTTGGTTTCCTTCTATTCAAAGAAATAGAGAAAATAATGGTATGCACCTCAAAATATGTTTATGTGGATTAAATAAGTTAATATTTGGTAAAAAAAAATACTTAGAACGGGGTCTGGCACATAGGAAGTGCTATTTAGTAAATGACATATAAGTATTTGTTAATTAGGTAAACTGTGTCTCCATGTCTCCTTTTGGGAATTCAAATTCAGTCTTACTCTACATTACCAGAGTCATAGCCTTAGCTCACCCCCTAACCTTCTCTTGCCTGGACTACTGCAGTAGTTAACTAACTTAGAGGCTCCCAAACACTTGCCTGGAGGTCAGTGGTGGTTCGACAGTTTGGAATACATTGGGAACTCAGTTAAAACACAGGTTCCTCTGTCCCCTCTCCTTAGAATTCTGGTTCTGTAGGCCTAGGGTGGGGTCTGTGAATCTGTAGTTTCCCCAGGTACCTGAAATGCTTGGTCAGGTGGTCAGTCTCTACTCTAACTGGTGTCTCAGCACCAGAACATTCTCTTCTGCCAGTTCTCCACTCTGTGGTCTGCATGAACTTTCTAAAACTTAATCCTGAATATGTCATATCTTTGATTAAAACCTCCAATGGGGTATCTGGGTGGTTCAGTTGGTTGAGCATCTGACTCTTGATTCTGGCTCAGGTCATGATCCCAGGGTCCTGGGATTGAGCCCCACATTGGGCTCTGTGCTGAGCAAGGAGCCTGCTTAAGATTCTCTCTCTCTCTCTCTCTCTCTCTCTCTCTCTCTCTCTCTGCCCCTCTTCCCTACCTGTGCTCTCTCTCTAAAATACATACATACATACATACATACATACATACATACATACATACCTCCATTGGTACCTCAATGCTTGCAGAATAAATTCTAAAGGGCTTAACACACATTGCCTTTCAGATCTAGTCCCAATCTACATTTCCAGCCTATTTTTTCCTGTTTCTCCAATGTGCTCTCCATTCCATTCACACTGAATAATTCAGGTAATTCCAAACATCCCATGTGACCAACTACCCCCAAATGTCTTGCCAATCATCCTGCATATAAAATTCTTACCATTCCCTTCTCTTCTGGAGAAAGATGCTTTTAAAAACAACTGTTTGTTAAAGTATAATATATATACAGAAAAGTGTACAATTATATGATGTACAATCGTAAGTGTACAACTTGATGAATATTACAAAGTACACTCACACAGGGAGCCAGCACCCAGATCAAGAAGCAGAACATTACCAATGCCCCAGAAGCCCCTCATGAGTAATGGTTACTTCTCCAAGAGTAGCATCATCCTGACTTCTAATACCACAGGTTGGTTTTGCATCTTTTGTACTTTTTTTTTGTGTGTGTGAGAGAGAGAGAGAGAGAGAGAGAGCGCATATGAGCAGAGAAGAGGCAGAGAGAGGGGGAGAGACAGAATCCAAACCAGACTCCATGCCTATCAGCACAGAGCCTGACACAGGACTCAATCCCACGAACTGTGAAATCATGACCTGAGCTGAAATCAAGAGTCAGACACTTAACCAACTAAGCCACTGAGGCATCCCTCTTTTGTACTGCTGTATACACAGAATTGTCTCGTATATATTCTCTAGTGTCAACTTCTTTAATTCAACATTATGTTTGAGAGTTTCATTCACATTGTTTCAGTGCAGTTCATTCTCATAGCTTTATTGTCTTATACTGTGTGAATATATAAAAATTCTATTGCTGATGAATATTTGGGTAGTTTCCAGTTTGGGGATATTACAAAAAGCTCTGCCAAAGACATTCTCATACGTGTCTTTTTGCAACCATTTATTTGTGCACTTTTGGGGAGGGGGGCACAAGCCTAGGAGGGAAACTACTGGGTCATTAAGGATATGCATTTAAAATGCTTTTTAAATGGATTAAGCATGATGTGGACTGGAAATATTAACAGAGATTATCCTTCAGCAAGAAGCAATGTTCTGAAGAGATGAGGCTCAGAACTAAAATATTTTGGGAAGAAGGATGGTGGGAAAACTGTTGATTAACCGTCTATTTGGCTCACATTTATATTCCCCAAATGTAATAGTTGTTAAGTCAATGTATAAAGGGCAGACAGCACCCAATACAGAAGACGGAGGGGTGAAAAAGGCCTGGAACTCAGTAAGCATTCAACAAATGCTGGCTATTATAATTAACCTCTTCAAGAGTCATTGGCCAATAGCTCACTAATACCATCTTTCATATATTGTCATTATTTCATTGATTCTAAGACACACATTTTCAACATCTCTGAAATTAAGATGTGAATGACAACTGATGGCAAGTCAGTAAAATTCTGACATGTTATATCTGTCTTGGTGGTACAAAAATGAAGTTGTGACTTGAAGTTGAAAACCTAATGCGGAACAGGAACGAGCAGCCCAAAGTGTTGGGAACTGTCCGTGGTGCTGACCCAGGTGCTGAGTCCTTGGCTTGCCTGGGCCAGAGGTGGCAGCACACAGGGAGGGGAGATCTCAGAACAACAAAGCAACCCCAACCCATGTTTGTTTTTAAGTCACGATTCCTTTCCAAGGGCTTAACTGATGCCTCAAATTCCACCCTTCCCTCCAAGGGCTTACTGATGCCTCAAATTCCACCCTTCCATGTAAAGACAGGAACTCCCACTTACAGAGCTCCCAGAGCCTACAACAGGCATTCAACCTACTTCATCTAATCCTCACAACCAGAGTTGACCCATGGAGGTTAATGAACCTGCTCAAGATGGCAAAGCTGTTAAGTAGGAGAATGATCTTGGTCTAGTGCAGACCAGAATGTAATTTTCCCTTTAGGCTGCTTTACACTAGGGGGACAATTTATAGTCCCCACAAGTGGCTGCCTTTCCCCAGGAAGCCATTCCCAATGGCTCTTATGACAAGGTGAGCAAGCTGTGGAAGAAGCTGAGTTGTGGGCAAAAAGGTAGAGGCTGTGGTCCCCTCTGGCAGTACGAAGCCTCACTTTACATTGTGTGTGACTTCCCCAGAACTCTTTCCTAGATTTGAAGGGAGAAGAGGGACAGATCATAAAGACACAGAGCTGAAACTGGTGGGAGTGAGGGAGGCAAAGGGTACATGATAAGGATTTGAGAACACCAGATAGGGAGGGTCTAAAGATTTTGAGAGAATTAATTGGATAAAGCATACAAATGTGCTTTGTATCTCTAAAGAGTTATGCCTCTGGAAGAAAATATTATTCTCATTTGTCCAATGAAATATGCATTGACTGAGCTCATTTCCTATCCCATGCTTTTTGTGACTTTGGAGATTAGAAGACACAGTCACTGTCCTTATGGAGCTTACAGTTGGTGGAGGGGGAAGGGATAGAAAACAGATAAGTAACTGTCATTCATTCAACAAACTCTTACTAAGTGCCTATTCAGTACCAGGGCCTGTGCAGGAGACTCATAATACAGACGAATTAAATCCAGACCCTGTTGAAACTCCCAGTCTATCGGGAGACAGACAAGTAAATGGGCAATTATAACACAAGCTGTTATAATTACAACATACAATAGTTCAAGGACAGAGATATACACATAGTACTATGGGAACTGAGGAGTAATTAATACAGCAGTAATAGTAGAGGTAGTGCTTGGGTTGTAAGAAGAACTATTTCAATACTGAATTATACTTGGTTGCAAACAAAATCATAGAAGATTTTATTGTAGACGCAAGTGCCTTCTGGGAGTTTACAACTGAAAGCCATATTGACAAGTATGTAGGAAGAAGGCAAAAATGCAGAACCAAAATTTTAACCGAGGACAAAGAACTCTGAGTGCACAGTAAATGCATTTGGGGGAAGAGATCCTACACTTACCATGGATGGTCAGGGGAAAGTCATTCACTGTATTCTTACCAGCATGAGAAGACTTTCTTGAGAAGAGGTATTTCAGCAATCATTGGAAGGAAGATAAGTCCCCACAAGTGGCTGCCTTTCCCCAGGAAGACATTTCCAAAAGCCCCTAGGACAAGGTGAGCAAGCTCTGGAAAAAGCTGGGGTGTGGGAAAAGAGTGGAGTCTGTGGTCCCATCTGGCCCTAGGAAGCCTCATAATCCGCATACCATCCAAGGCTTCCAGAATCTGCCACAAACCTATACTACAAGTCTTACATCATGACCATACCAGGTGTTCCGTCCACACTGGATTACTCATCATTAACCAAACACAGCCTACATACTTCTGTCTTCTTAAGAACACAGGCTAGGGAGCCAGAATAACTGGGTCCAGGACTTGCAGCATCTCTCTGCCACTTTCTGAATAAACTCAAGAAAGTTGCTGAACCTCTCTGAGACTCAGACCCTCATAAAATAGAAATAATAATAGAACGCACTTCTTGTGGTCATATTGATCAACTCTCACTGGATTATGCTGCAGTAACAAATGATGTCCAAATCTCAGTTGCTTATAGAACAAAGGTTTACTGCTTGCTCATATTAAACATCCCTTATTAGTTAGCTGTGGCTCTAACCCATGAATTCTTCTGGAATCCAGGATGAAAGAGCAAGCCCTATCTGGGACATGCTAATTTCCATGGCAGAGGAAAAACAGAAATAATGAAACCACAAAACATCTCTTCTAGCCACTGTACTTTTCTCTGTGTATATTTAAAAATTTTAAAGATTACACAAAAGAACAGATATATTTATCCCCTAATAATGTAAAAAGGCCAAAGGTATAGAGGAGATAGGGGAGCTCTCTCCCTTGTACACACATTGCAAAGCCACCAAATGATTTGTTATAACAAGGCAGTGTGTTAGCCTATTTTAGCTCAGATTCACATTAATTGTGAAATAAATCCCCTCGTGCCCCTAGTGGGGCTGACCTCAATGACATAACATATGTACAGTAACTGCCATGGGAAGATAAAGGCACTCAGGAAATTATAGGCACTACGATCAACAAGATTCTGAGATAGATGGCAGTGTCCCCACTTCCCAGAAACTCTCAGAATACCAAGGCTCTGAGAACTGAAGCACTTTGCCCAGCGTCCCACAGCAAGTTAATAGAGGGGCAGAATGCAAAACAAACCCGCCCAGACTACACAAAGAGTCAAACACAAATGTTCACAGCAGCATTATTCATAATAGTCAAAAAGTAGAAACAACCCAAATGTCCACCAACTGAGGAATAGCTAGACAAAATCTATTACACCCATTTAGTGGAATATTATTCAGCTGTAACAAGGAACGGGGAGAGCTGATAAAGGCTACAACACAGATGAACCCTGAAAATATGCAAAATGAAAGAAGCATCATGAAAAATACATTTTCTATGACTATTTATATGAAATGTCCAGAATAGGCAGATCTATACAGATAGAAAGATTATTTATTTCTAGGGAGTGGGGTGAGGGGTGAGGAGAGATGGGAGAGCGAGTACTAATGGCTACAGGATTTGGAGGGGGAGAGATGATGAAAATGTTCTCTGGTTGATTCTGGTGATGACTGTGTAACTGTGAATATGCTAAAAACCACTGAGCTGTACACTTTAAGCAGTGAATTGTATGGCATGTAGTTATATCTTTCCCTCTATATATGTATATATACCCATTTCCTTTCCCAGGCCCTGTTCTTAACCCCTATTCTATACTGACCCCCCCACAGGGAGCCAGCAGCATGGTGGTGGATAATGCTTCTTCAGGTCAGGACTGGCCTCAACAGAGGCAGCAAACGGCTCCAGCTGAGCAAGAGGCCAGCATGTGAAGCCTGTTGCAGAAGCCAGATGAGGTCTAGGCTGTGCACTCTGGACCCCAGACATTCCATCTTCAAAGCACACATGTACACTCATATCCCCACAAAGGCACATGGATGAAGAAATGCAGTGAACACATAGGGGAGAGGGGAAGGAATCCCTTACTCCCAGCCATACCAGGGCAAGCTTTCTGTTTATGCCTCCGGCCCCCCACGGGCACCTTCCTCAGTCTACACATGGTCAGCTTATTTCAGAGCCTACCAGACTCAGAAGAATTAACCAGGATCAGCCAAGACCAGTTGGAACCAGCTGGAATCACCTGCACCAGCCCTCCCCAGAGCAAACTCACCTTAGATGAGCTACTCAGCGCCAGAGGCTGCTGGTAAACCTGGTCTCAAGCTCTTGCTCAGCTCATCCAAATATCATGGCTGCTGAACATCCAGTCCCCCTCTGCATGCTCTGCAGGACAGAAGCTAACCAGGAGCCCACCGAGGCTTTCCAGGCCAGAACCTGCTCCCCACACCTGCTTAATGCCTGCTGGGGTTTCATACTCCTTGGATAGAAGCGCCATATTTTATCTTCAGTTTAAACAAATGCCTCCCTTGATTTGGCCTTAGCAGAGCTGCTGAGCACCGCTGGGCTCCATCTTGGCCAAGGGACCTCAGTTCCTTTCTATTCCCTCAAATGAGGGCAGAGATCAGGTCTGCCTTACAGACTTGCAAAGATGCCTGGTACTCAGCAGGTACGCTTCGGAAAACCAAAGGTGGAGCTTCCGAATTCCAGCCCTGAGCTTCTCAAACTTTAATTTGCAAATGAATCACCCAGGGAACTGGTTAAAATGCAGAATGAATTCTGCATGGGGCCTGGAATTCTGCATGTCTGAGGCTCACCAGAGGCCAATGCTGCTGATCTGTGGCCCACATTTTGAGTAGCACTTTAGCCCATTCCACTCACTCTTTTTGGATTTCTTCACCTTTTCTGATTGTGCAAAGAGTCTCTTGAGAAGCTGACAAAAGCTATTTATTCTCTCTTTCCTTAGAAAAGTACCTGTCAGCACATATACACAGTATGTTGCATAAAATTTTGAGGTTTGAGGCTTGCAGTCTAGTGAAAAAACTTTCTTTTGGACAGACACACTTTAGTTCTCATTAAAAAAAAAAAAGAAAAGAAAAAAGATGCAGTAGGGAACAGAAAACAAAACAAAACAAAAAGCCCCAGCAGAATTAGGTCTCTTAGGTCTGGTCCTAGCTCTACCACAGATTTTCTGCATGACATCAGACAAATTTCTGCCCCTCTCTGAGCTCAGTTTTCCCACCATGAAGGGACTGGACTAGATTACAATGATATATTTGTTTTGTCTTTTTTGCCAGCTCTGGTACTGTTGCCTAAAATACTCTGTGTTAAGAATTCTTAGACTGTGTCTGGACTTGGCAGAAAAGGGTGCTATGATTGATTGGTGATGCCTGCCATGGTCCCAGGAAAGAGGGGCCTTAATTGATTGGTGATGTCTGCCAAGGTCCCAGGACTGGAGGCGATGGGCTTCGAGCCACTATCAACCTATCCCCTAGAGACCCTCCAGCTGTGACATTTCATAGCCCATTTAGAGGAATCCCAGGTTGGGGAAAGAGAAGTCTGTGCCTGTCCTCAAGGGGGCAGGAAGGGATAAATCTTTAAGCCACTAGCTTCTCAAATCTGCCCCCCTGCAGCCCCCTTTGAGACATGGTAGCAGAATCCCTTCTCCATGGCAGAGAAGGACAGCATGTCCTTGCACTCCTATCCTTGGCTATTTTTAACTCCAAGGACAGGCTCAGGCAGAAGCTGAAATATAGAAGGGCTGCGGTGGGATACCCAGCCTCCTAAGGCAGGAGAAGCCACCGCCCTCCCATGGTTCCCAAGTCGCAGCATTGGTGGCCAAGTGAGAGTCAAAGCAGGCTGTCAAGGGACAGGAGAACACTCCTCGCCTTCCATGTGAGGGAGGCTCTGCCCTGCCCTGGTACAACCACAGACCCTCTGCCAGTCCCTATTCCACTACACCCTGTATGTGCTCATTCATGCATCCAGTCCACATACAGGAGCCAGGCTTCATACTAGCGCTGAGGACACAGCATAGAGCAAGGTGATGGAGGTCCTTGTTCACCAGGCCCTCCCGGTCTAGGGTGGAAGACAGAGCCTGGTGTCGTAGCACAATTCTGTGGTTACAACTGAGGTGACTGCGAGGATGGGAACTACCTTGTGGTCACCTCCACACCTGTGAGCTCCTCAACTTCATCTTTCTATCCCTGGACCCTAAGACCTACTCTGGCACAGAGGAGGATTCAGAGAATATTTGCTGATTGAAAATATTACATAGGAGATATTTTCTGGAGCTTGAGGATCCTACAGGAGCCTATCTCAGACTACATGAGATCGAATCATTCATTTATTCTCCCTCCAAGTACTTTTCTAAGCCCATCGAAATGTCAGGGACTGTCCTAGGCACTGGAGCTAGACAGAGCAGGGAACAACATAAGGAAAAACAACAGCCCTCCTGAGGCTCCAATCTAGGAGAGGAAAGGAGACACTAAACCACCCAAATATGTGAAGATACAGAGGGTGCTAGAAGGTGATGAGTGGAGGTGGCTGGCCCGGGAGGCCTCATCATGATACCTGGTTTAAGACCCAAAGAAGGTAAAGGAACAAGTCAGATGGATACCTGGAGAGAAAATGCCCCAAACACACACACTCTGAGGTGGACTTATGTCAGGCATGTCCCCAAAACAAGGAGACCAGAGCCGCTGGAGCAGAATGAGCAAGGGAGAGCGGTATGAGATGAAGTTTGAGACAATGTGGTGGGTGAGGAGGGGCAGACTTTGGCAGACAGACACTGCTTACATCAAGCCTGGCATCCAGTGGGTGGACACAATGGGTGATGATGATGATGATGATGATGATGATGATGATGATAGAAGCAGCCAGCATTCACGAGGCAATGATCACCAGATGCTATGCTATACAACGAACATAGGTTCACTTACTTCCTACAGCAACACACGAAAGAGGCCCTATTTTATCCCCATTTTACAGATGGGGAAGCTAAAGTTCAGCAAGATTTATGCAGCTTGGAAATGGCAGGGTTGGGACAAAAATACTGGCAATCTGGGGCCAGAATCCTCTGTCTTCCCGAACACACCAGCCTTTTGCACAAGTACCATGAGTACAGTTTCTTTCCCTCTCCGAGTTCTTACATTTCTTGGACTCCTATGAATATCTTTTGAAAGCCGTTTACCTCTCTTTTTAAAAACTCCTGGTTTTCTCCAGAAAAAAGTACAGATGCACAATGACACGACCTACACATAATTTCAAGAGGTTCAAGGTGAGGGGCACCTGGGTGACTCAGTCAGTTAAGTGTCCGACTCTTGATTTCAGCTCCAGTCGTGATCTCACAGTTTCGTGGGTTTGAGCCCTGTGTCAGGCTCTGCACTGTGTCAGCATGGAGCCCACTTGGAATTTTGTCTCTCTCTCTCTCTCTCTCTCTCTCTCTCTCTCTCTCTCTTGCCCCCCTACCCCACTCATGCTTTCTCTCAAAATGGATAAACTTAAAAAAATAAAAAAATAGGTTCAAGGTGATAAACCTCTGCCCTGAAAGTAAGCGCATTTTAAACATTTGTAGCAAAAGCAGAATTGCCAGAGATGTCCAAAGAAGCAGGAGAACATGGACTCCTCTTATAGGAGCCCAGCTAAAACTATTTCTATTTGTCAAGAGCTTACCAGGAGTGAAGCACCTGTAGACTTGTTTTATCCCATGTAAGTCTCATGTAAACCCTGTGAGATGATTGTTATTATGCCCCCTTTACAAATGAGGAAATTGAAGCACAGAGAGGTTAAGTGACTTGCCCAAGACCACACAGCTGGTTTTTGACAGAGCTGGAATGTACCTCAGATCTAGCTGACCCCAGACCTCAGTCTCTACTCCAGATAGTCTCCATCTGGTGTCTCTAACTGCACCTCCTCATATTCCCAGAGAGGGGAAGAAACTTGCTCAAGGTGTCAGCTCAGCACATATAGAGCTGGGTCTAGGGCTGTGTTGCCCTAGTAATCGCTACCTACATGTGACCACTTAATTAAAACTTTTAGAAATTAAGAATTTGGTTCCTCAGTTGTACTAACTACATGTCAAGTGCTGAACAGCCACATGTAGCTAGTGCCTCCCATTTTGGGTAGTACAGATATAGAACATTTCCATCATCACAGACATTTCTACTGGACAGCACTGGTCTAGAACTCGGTCTCTTGACTCCTTACCCAGGATTTTCCCACTGTCAGAGGTTCCTAGAAATGAGATTTGCCTGATCGGTGAAGTGGATGGAAGGGGAGGCAGGAACAGGGCAGCTGAGGTTGTACAAGAAAGCAAGCGATCTCAGAGAAAGGCTCACAGGAGGGAAGCTTAGATCCACATCTAATATAGGATTAAAGACACGGAAGTCACTGGCGTGGGACCCACCTTGCCAGCAACAAACACACCTGTATGTCTGACTACAGGGACCCTCTTCTAACTACAGAGTTTCTCATTTCTTGTTGATGTCTGTGGTTTCTTTCCCAGGAGACAGGGCCTTTCATCCAGATCAGGCTGAACGGCAGCCCCCTGGGAGAGAGAACTCAGTGCCTGAAATGCCTGCTCACCTTGCCGGGACAGCGAGGAGGCCAAGAGTAGGGGACACTCCGCAGCCGGCCAGGGCCAGCCTTGGACCCAACAAATGAGTCAGACCTGGACTCAGGGGAGCAATGCAGTGGGCACCCGGTAGTGACTCAGGGTGGAGTGGGGACTGCGGACAGTGGACAAGGTGTCGGCTGCACCGGAAGCTGCCAGAGCAAATCTGAAGACCCGAGCCCCAATCAGGCTGCGAATCCAACCCAGGAGAGCCGGCTGAGCAGCGAGGCCCTACAGTTCTCCCCAAGGACTCCTTTATCCCTGCAAGATGCTCAAAGGCACCGTAACTAGATTTTTCCAGTGGAATACTGCGGAGGAAGAAAATAAAAAACTACACAGCTGTCCCTAAACTGCCCAGCACCAGGGAAATCATGGGGGCTAAAGTGTGTGTGTGGTGGGGGACACTTAACCCTGTGCACATTGTCCCTCTCCTCCCTCCTTCCTTCCCATAGGGTCTGATGCAAAAGCCTGCTGATGATGGGAGAAAAAAGAATTAGCAGAAGACACAGATTAAATTCTTTTCCCGTCTCTTATCACCTGAGGAACTCCTCCAACCCTCCGAGCTTCATCTTCCTACCAGTAAAAGGTGGGCGATTTTACTACCTGCTCCAGCAACTTATTTGTAAGGTTCAGTAACACTAACCATACTGATGGTGACTGCCGTTTAGTGAGAACTTTTTCACCATGTACCACATCACCTACAGTAGGGCTGGGCACATATCAAGCACTCTAAATGTTGAATGTAAATGTCTCACATAATAACAGTAGTAATGATAATAATGATTATGATGATGATGATGAAGTAGGTGCCTTACTCCTGTCCTGAGCCCATATCACACATTACTCGATCCTTCCAATGACCTGATACTGTTATCATCTCCATTTAAGAGACGAGGACACTGAGACATGGAGAGATTCATTTGTTTAAGGACACATCCAGTAGGGTAGGACAAAAAAGTGGGAAGGTTTAAATGCAGGTCTCTCTGAATTTAAAATCTATGTAGGTTTTGCCTCTCAAATTAAATAAGTATTTTGCAGACAACAAAGGGCTGTACAAATTTGATTTTCAGTATCATCATTGTATTAGGATTAATGGTGAAGGTGACTCTGGGCACAAAGGAAGGACATTCTGCAGTCGAGCTGCCAGTCAATGGGAGGAACTGCCCTGAGGTTATGACTTCCCTCACTGTCATCCAAGGGAGACTGGACAGGGGGCCAAGGCAGCCCCCAGATGGAGACTAGATCAGTATGGCAAATCCTAAATGTGGTTGAACATCAGAATCACCTGGGGAGCTTCTGAAGCAATAGATTTCTGGGTCCTATCTGAAAGTTTTAGTTGAGTCTGGGTTGGAGCTCAAGATCCTGGTGTCAGATGGAAAACACGTACCCAGCAGATTGGGAATCACTGGACTAGTGAAATGCTGAGTGCCCTCCTCACCCAAGATCCTGGGATGCTAGAAGCCATGGGAGCCACCAAAGGAAGCTAGGATGTGCCCTGAAGAAGCATGCAATCGCTTAATAATAATGAAACCTTGCTCTGCGCCAAGCACCTGTGTGGCCCCAGAGACCCGCCCCCCCCCGCCCCGCCTCCTCCCAGGCCACCTCCTCCCAACTCCAGCATCCCATCCTCCAGGACACCTTTCCCCACTCCCAGAGCTAGGGACCCCTCTTTGGGCTTGCCAATGACAAGGTTTGTATTTGTGGCATCTGAGCCACCCCAGGCTGTGATGGGGCTGGTGGCTCACTCAAGTCCGTGTGCCGGTCACCCGGGGCCTGGCCTGGGTGCTCACTGCACTCTTGCCGAGAGGCCCTTGCGCTGCTCCATGAAGGATGGGCAGAGGAGGCGGGGAGGAAAGCAACGGCGGCAGGAAGGAAGTAATCCAGGTCACCAGGTTGGGAGGAAACAGAACCTACAATTTCTCCCTGCCACTGTTCAGAAACGGCCTGGGCTATTTATAGCTCACAAGCCTTCTGCTTCTCGCATTTAAATGCGGGGCCAGGCACGGAATAAAATCCTGGGTAAGTCTGTCAGTTTTAAATTTATTTATTTATTTATCTTTTACAAGAACAAGAGCGAAAAGCAGGAACAGAAACGAACCGTGGCTATTAGGGTGAGCTGCCTTTGTGCTGTCCCCGGGCCGGCCTTGGCAAGTCTGTGGTCTACAGACGAATCATACGGTTCTAGACCTGATCCTAGAAATCAGAGTGTCCCTGTGGAGACCAGCCTGCGAAGGTCCTTTTAAGGTGATTTTTAAACAGTGGCTTCAGTTTACAAAAACACTACCACAGCATGACCCTGCCTTGGTTTAAACACACATTCCTGCACATACACATACACACACACGCACACGCGCACACAACTGGAGACAAACAGCCCCAATGGTTAAAACATTCTGCTTTTGGATGACAGAATCGGAGGCATCTTTATTTTCTTTTTGTGTGCTTTCTCTGCATGTTTCTCAAAATCTCCACCATGGGGACACATAGCACAGACTGAGGATGTTAGACCCAAGGAAACCGACCCTGCTGTTTGCTAGGTTGTGACCTTGGGGGGAGTCTGGGAATAGCAACAGGACTGAAGACTGTATAAGGTAACACATGTAAAATCTTAGCACAGCAGCTGGAATGTGGTACGTGCTCGGAAATGTCAGCTAGTGTAACTGTACAAGTGTTTGTAACTAGTGAACGCACAATATTGTTTTAAAAAATTAAAATGACAAGTGGTGACTCTACCACTCCCAGTGTAGCAGGAGCCCCGTGAAGAGTCTGGGCCAGCCTGGGAGGGCTCAGAGGGCCAGGTCCCAAATCGTCCCAGCCAAAACCACAGCAAATGATTTTTCCACCTTTGCAGAGGATGGTGGCTGGGGGTGGGCAGTGAGTCCCGCCCCTCTCGGCAAGGGCCCAGGAGGCCTGAAGAGGACAACAGAGCTCTAGTCTCCAAGAAGGGCCAGGGCACTACAGCCTTTCTTAACCACTCACTTCTTTTCTGGCCCTACATCCTCCTGAGGCACCTACCTTCCCTACCCTACCTCCCCAACCCCCAGACATCAAGAAACCACAGGAAGCTCCTCCCTGACTACACAGCCTGGTAAACAGCTTCTCACACCCCCTGTTCAATGGGGTCACCCAGTTATCTGCTCTGCTCCTCTCTCCTTCTCTGCTGAGGGAGGCCCCTGTCCTACCTTCAAGTACCCAGCACACTGGAGCAAGGATCAGTAAATATGTTGGCTGCATAAAGAATGCTTTCAAAAATCACAAAGGGCAGTGCAGAGCAGTGGTTAAGCTAACAGACTCACATGCCAGGCAGGCCTGTTTGACTTTACTACTGAATGACCTTGGGCCAAAGAAGAACCTATCTTCTCTGAGCCTCAGTTTCCTCATCAGTACAATGGGTATGATAATTTTGCCACCTTCATATTCTGATGTTTCAATAGGATAATCCAGGTAAAGTGTTCAGAGTACCTGGCATGTATGAAGAAAAATAAACATTTACCATCATGATGAGGGTGATTATTTTTTTAATGTTTATTTATTTTTGAAGAGAGAGAGACAGAGTGCAAGTGGGGAGTGCGGCAGAGAGAAAGAGAGACACAGAATCCGAAGCAAGCTCCAGGCTCTGAGCTGACAGCACAGAGCCCAAGGTGGGGCTCAAACCCACAAACTGTGAGAGATCATGACCTGAGCCGAAGTCAGATGCTCAACCAACTGAGCCACCCAGGCAACCCATGATGAGGATGATTATCAAAAATGAAAAATGAGGGGCTTCAGATCCTCTGTCCCCATGTCTCTGCCCCTCCCCTGCTTGTGTGCATGCTCTCTCTCGCTTAAAAAAAAAAATAAACTTTTTAAAAAATGTAAAATGACTTAATGATTATTTTGGGATCCCACAGTGTCAGCACTTTCCCTCTGGTCTTGCCCATGGCTCCTCTCTGGTTCAGGTTCGTGGGGCCCTGCAGACTACTGGACAAGCATCTACCTGCACAAAAATGCCCAACTGAGGCTGGGCCCAGGAGAGAAATACAGCCCATTTTCCCTTGCCAAGCAGGACACCCAGCTGGCACTGGAGAAGGGGGAGCCTTTTTCTAATTCATCCTTCCACAGGACATACCATTCCCTTTATTTTTTTAAGTTTATTTATTTATTTGGGTGGCGGGGAAGCGGGGGGGGGGGGGGGCGGTGCGCAGAGAGAGAGGGAGAGGGAGAATTCCAGGCAGGCTCTGTGCTGTCAGCGCAGAGCCTGATGTGGGGCTTGAACTCACAAACCATGAGATCATGACCTGAGCTGAAACCAAGAGTTGGACGCTTAACCGACTGAGCCACCCAGGCGCCCACCATTTCTTTATTCGATCACCCAGGGTGGGGGTGAGAGTGCCTTTCTCTAATATGCACAAAGGTACCTTGTAAGCCATGTGTACCGCAAATGGGACTATGAAGAGAAGGGCCATCCCTGGGCGGTTCTCACTCTTGGTTCAGAGAATGACACAAAGAAAGGGCCCCTAAAATTGTGGGGCCCAGGGCAAGAGTACAATGGAGGCCCTCATACTTGCTCTAAATATTTAAAAGTTATAAATTAGGCTATTGAATAAAATATGTTCTATCCTTCTGTTCTGACAAATATACCTCCATAATGACCTTGAAGGCCAGCACAGGTTCAAATTTAGAATCCACAGTGTTCCATGGCTGAATATGGAATGAGGAGAGAGCGGGTCCTCAGCTGAAGCCTGCCTCTTCCCTTCAGTCCCACTCCCACATATAAAGGGGCCCACTTTGCACATCTGTGCTCTGTTCTCGCTTCCACAAACAGCCACTTTGGAGCCACTTATCAGGACACCAGTGATGGGCAGAGTCTACCCTCGGGAGGATGGACCTAGGGAAGGGGTCTGCACAGACCCCATAAGGAGACTCAGGGCCATTTGGACAGAAAATTCAAGGGTCCCAAACACCTAGAATATGGCCTAGAAAGAGGGGCCCAGGGGGGCATATCCCCTTCATGCATAGACTCCCCATCCAGTGAGGAGGGCCACAGAGCTGCCTAGTAATGCTGCGGGCCCCAAACCAGGGCCCTGCTGGCCAGGTACAGAGGCAGTAGCCATACAGCCCATGGTTCCACCAGCAGCCAGGTCCCCCACTCACTACACGTCATGAGAAAACCTGCACGGCCTGATACGGGTCCATTCTTTGGGGGACTGTGGCCCGAGCTGTACCAAACCCTTTCAAAAATCAATGAATTTGTCAGCTACTTAGGGTGGGGGGTGGTGAGGTGAACATGAGGCTTCTGTCACCTTTTTTCTCAGGCAAGGCCCAGATTTAGGGGTTTAAATTTCTGGGGCAGCCCCGGGTATCTGTAGGCCCTGTCCTACTTTGAGCTCTTTTTGGGCCTGGAGACATACAGACCCTATTCCCAATTCCTGGTCAGGGCTGGGGTTTCAGACAACCCTTCAAGTGCAACCATTACCCGAAACAGTGGTTTTCCTTTATTTTTTAATTTTAATTTTTTTTTTAAAGACATAGACATTCACCTCTGGAGAGAAATTATGGGTTTCAAGAGTTCTTGACAAAGAGCTTCATTCCAGAAATGTAAAGCCAGCATTTTAAATTTGGTTCTTATTCACTGCTGGGAAGTATTAGAACGAAGATTATAAATTTAATAATGTAACACGGCAGGAATTGGCCCGGCCTCATCTCCAGGAGAGTAATTTGTTCCTGCCTTCAAACTGGCACTTCCCAGCCTCCCAGCATCACCAGACCAGCCTGGTGACACACTCCTGACTTTTTTGTGTCTTGCACTCTAGCCCACGCAGCCAGCCGAGACACCCGAAGATCATCATCACCATGGTCTGGGGATTCAATGCTGGAATGGTCAGACCCATTTGGGGAAAGTCACTATAACCAAAAGGAGTCATCCCAGGGCCTCTTGGCTCCCACCTGCAGCCAGACAAGTCCTTGCAAACCCCAGATTTGAGTCTGTAGCTTCCCTTGAAAAACCCAACTGGGGCTCAACTGTCCGTAAGTCCAGGATTCTTGACTTTAAAGATCTAGTATGGTCTAGTCCTGCTACTTTGCCAACCACATGCTCCCTTCCCTGGGTTTTCAAAACACCACATGCCCCTCCCACCACAGGGCCTTTGCACAGCTGCTAATAATAACATGAGCTAATATTTACAGAGGACTATGTGTCACACACTATGCTAAGGGCTAAGGGCTTGACAGATGTCCTCTCATTAATTCTCATTCCTACCCTGAGAGGTAGGTAGTATAGCCAAGTGGTTAAGCTCAGATTTTAGAGTCACACAGCTGGATATGAATCCTGCCTCTGACTCTGATGAGCTGTGTGATCTTGGGCAATGTACTTAATCTCTCTGTGCCTGTTTCCTCACCAATTAAACAGGCATATTGATAGTATCTACCTCACAGGGTAGTTGTAAGGCTTGTATAAATGAATGGAGGTGAAGTGTCAGAATGTGATGGGCGCTGTGAGTAAATCATCACTATATTCTTCCCATTTTACAGAGAGGGAAGGAGAAGCACCATGTGATTAAATGACATGGTTAAGGTCACACAACTACCAGTGGGGATAGGTCTCCAGACTAAAGCTCTCAATTTTCACCATGACATATCCATTGTAGAAAATTTGGAAACTACAAAAAAAAAAAAAAAAAAAAAAGACCAAACTACCCATAATTCTGCCATGTTGTAGCAATTACAGTTAATATCTCCCATTTATGTGGCAAAGAGGAGAAAAGGGGAGACAGCCATACAGACTGAGAGAATCAAGGATTCGACCCCTTACTCCCTTAGCTGACTTCCAAGTCTGTCCTCTCTGCATATGGATGGCATCCTGTCTCGGGTCCCCCCTTCCCTACTTGGCCAACTCATCCCTCAGATCTCAGCTTAGCTTGCACCCCCCAACCCAGGGCAGGTCAGTTCTCCAAGCCAGAGCCTTTCCCGGCACCCCCCACTTGTCTCGTATGGCACTTACTACAGTAGTGGACAAATTATTAGTTATTCCTTTGGGTAATCTAATGCCTAGCCCCTCCCCCCACCAGACAGTAAACTCCATGAGAGTTTAAGGGACAGATTAAGACTGGGTTTTTCTTGGGTCATCAGCACCTAAGACAGGGCCTTGCCAACAGCAACTACTGGCAGAAAAGAGGGAGAAACGGAGGTGGTAGGGAGCATAGGAGGGAGGGAGGGGTTTGGGATTCAGCTCCACCTTTCCCAAATCAATGCCCCTGAGGTGGGATACGGACAGGGAATCACACAGTCCTTGATCCGGAGGAGCTCTTGGTGTGGCAGTGGAAAAATGACAGAAACCACATTCTGCAACCGCCTGTGAGAGAGAAAAGTGCTGTGATTGCCCAGGAGGAGTGATCAACTCCCTGTGAGAAAAGAGAAGTGTACTTCCTGGAGGCGGTGGCATTGGAGCCCTGAAGGAGGAGGGGGAAGGCATCCCAGAAAAGGAAACTCCTGAAGCAGAGGCATGGAGGTAGAAAACGCAAACTAGACTGCCAAGAATGGAGGAGCCAGTCTTTGCCTAAAAGTAACAAATGGCTGGAAAGCCTGGAAATAAGAAGTTAAAAAATAATCTGCCCCCCCCCCCCAAAATGTGTTTTCCTGTTCATTCTGCCATTCTCTTTCCAGTGCACTCTTCCAAACACAGCCATCCCCCAAAACTGGCATAAGCGATGTTGTTGGTCCCCTGTCCTGGATCTTTACTACCGTCAGTGACCACTGGCCTGACTTCCTGTTGCCAGAACCTAGACTTTGTAGCTTGAGGGCTACGACCTGTGGCAGGCAGGAAAGGACAGCAACAAATACTCCCCAGCCCAACCCCCACGGCCTTCAACCACTGACTGACAGGAATTGCTGTATACATACCCCAGCTCCCTCACCCCTGGGTGGGCTAACCGGGGTGCCTGTTCTACTCCAGGGTCTGCAAACTACCACGCAGGAGTTAAATTAGCTCACTGCTTATTGTTGTAAATAAAGTTTTATTAGAACACAGCCTCACTCATCCATTTACATATTCTCTCTGGCTGCTTTCGAGCTCCAACTGTGTAACAGCAGTGGTAAGAGACACCTTATGGTCCACAAAGACTAAAATAACCACTGTCTGTCCCTTTATACAATCTTCCAGAAGCCCCCAGCAAGATTTAACCCTGCTTGCCCTCAGTCAGGGGCTGATACCACTTCGTTCCCTAACTCACTTTCTCTCACACCTCTCCTGACGTTTTCAGTGATCACCTCTGTGAACCACACAAACTGTGTACAATTGCTATGCGACTGTTTGACTCCTAAAAATGGCAATTTCATGTGGTCCATCCTAATACTTATTCAAAGCCTTGTTTCAGGAACTGCTTCTGGGGGAACCCAAACCTGGACAGCAGGGTGTCACTGTGCCCATTTGCAGGCCTTAATTTGAGACTATTCCCTGCACACACACTGCAGAGGTCAGCTCTGGTTTCGAACTCCCTACCCCCACCCCAGTCAAAACCTTGCCAAGTCCTTGCTATGTGCAGTATTATTAGAATACCTTCAGGGTTACCTGTGGCTTACAGCCATGGACTTGTTCATCTAAAGAGGAAAGCAAGGCTCAAAGAGGAGCCCATGGTCATTCAATTGGCAAACTGGCAGAAATGGGGTCTCAAATCCAGGGCTCATTCCATGACAAATCAGCTATCCCTTAACCCTTCTCTTCAGGCAGCCTATTGGGGCCTTTGCCCACCTCTCTGGAAACAGGGTCAATTTTCCAAGAGGATCAGGTGAATTCAAACAGGCAAAAATGTTCTGTCAAACCCAAAGGGCTTGAACATCAAGACAGACACCCTTCAGAGAGGTACTTAGAAGCCCACTAAGAAGCATGAAACATACAAATACATTCATGAAAAAAATGAAATGCAGTACAGAATGTTGGAAAAGACCGTAAGTGATGGAGGCAGACCTGGATTTGAAGCCCTGTCCTACCCTTCGCTAGCTGTGTGACTGTGGCCAAGTCAAGAGTCCATCCAGATCCTTGATTGTTCCAGCCCACCTACCATGATCATCGTACACACCTTGTGGGGCTGTGGAGAGGGTGACCTGAATTAGGGGTGGACACTGCTCAGCCGGAAGTTTCCAGACGGTCAGCGGGGGGATCCAGCCTAGCCAGATCGCCTTCACCAAGCAGGACAGCCATCCCATAGCTGCTGTGAGTAGCTGCAGGTCCTGGCTCACAGCTGCCCCTTCTTTGAACTGCCCTTAGCTAATGGGAGCTGCCTTGCCCCAAGAGTTATGTCCTGAACTTTGGGGACTGCCCACAGCCAATGACCGACTGATACGGGAGTGCAGGAGGCCGGTCAACTCTGCAATGCCACCTGCTCCCTAGAGCTTCCCGCAAATCAGGCTGAGGCTAGGCCACAGCTGAGTGCCCACCTTTAGCTGCCTCTTTTCCTGCCCATCGTGCATCCCTCTTATAGGCCTCCCCTGAAAGGACTGCACAGCACATCACCTGCACAAGAGCCCAAGTCTCAGGCTCAGCAACAGGAAGGAAGAGTTCTTCCCTCCCCTGCATTCTTTTCAACTTGAAGACTCCTGGGAGGAGCCTAAGAACACTCCGCATGCTCATTTCTCCGGAGCTAGTGGCACCCACTTGATTCCCAACAGGGCCAAACTTCCTGGTGTGGGGGTCCCTCTCCCAGAACTGAGCACACCCAACAGAGGCTGGGCAGAAGTGGCAGATTCCGGGGGCCAGATGGCTTGGGATGGGTTGGTCCTGGCCTGGGGCCCAGAGGCGCCTGGTTCAGTCTTGATGTTGGGCCCAGGCAGATGAAAGATGTTTCTTGAGACATTTGCTGAGGAACTAATTAATTTCCATTACAGGCCCCAATTAGTGACACATCCTCCCACCCACTCCCCAGGCAACTCCAGGCAGCAATTCCCAGGGACATTGAGTGTTGGAGATGCAGGGTGAGGACTTAAAGCTTCAGGTGCAGACAGGGTCCACAGTGGCCACTTGGGGCACCTCACAGGAGAGGAAAAGGCCCTGGCTAGGAATCCAAAAACATCAGCTCTATTCCTGGCTTTGCCACAGACCTGCTGTGAGGCTTTGGCCAAACCAGACGATCCTACTCTGGGCCTCAATGAAGACGAGCAGATGACCTCAGAGAGACTCCCAGCTTGGAGGCTCCAAGATAGTAATAGCTTACACTCTTGACACACTTTTGCTGTGTGTGGGCTCTCTACAAAGCACTTTACAAATACTTACTCATTTGATCCTCATCATACCTTCAGGGAAGGGAGGAGCTATTATTAATCCCTTTTTATGGTTAAGGAAACTGAGGCTCAGAGAAGTTAAGTAACTTGCTCAAGGTCACACAGCCAATAAGCAGCAAAGCCAGTATTCAAACCCAGGCCATCTGGCTGCAGAGTCTGCATCATAAACCCCACCAAGCTACACTGCCTAGTCTGACTGCTCTCAAACCTTCACAGTGCCTGATGCAGAGCTAACCACCACCATAAGTGCTTAATAAGAATCCGCTAACTGGATGGGGCGCCTGGGTGGCTCAGTCGGTTAAGCGTCTGACTTCAGCTGAGGTCACGATCTCACGGTTTGTGAGTTTGAGCCCCACTTCAGGCTCTGTGCAGACAGTTCAGAGCCTGGATCCTGCTTCAGATTCTGTGTCTCCCTCTCTCTCTGCCCGCCTCCTCCCCCCCAGCTTGTGCTCTGTGTGTGTCTCTCTCTCAAAAATAAATAAACATTTAAAAAAAGATAAGAGGGGGCGCCTGGGTGGCGCAGTCGGTTAAGCGTCCGACTTCAGCCAGGTCACGATCTCACGGTCCGTGAGTTCGAGCCCTGCGTCGGGCTCTGGGCTGATGGCTCAGAGCCTGGAGCCTGTTTCCGATTCTGTGTCTCCCTCTCTCTCTGCCCCTCCCCCATTCATGCTCTGTCTCTCTCTGTCCCCAAAAAAATAAATAAACGTTGAAAAAAAATTTTTTTTAAAAAGATAAGAATCTGCTAACTGGAAAATAAAGAAGAAGCTGGCAGCCTAAAAGACCACAATGGTATTAGGAGTAGGACTGGGTGGCTGAGGTGGGAGTCCAGCTTCCTTGGGTGTCATTGGTGAGGTCTGGCTTTTTCACTGTAACATATCATCGGTAACAGCAGAAAGAGCTGGAAACAGTGTTTGTCCTGGGGACGGGGCAGGAGAGTCAGAAGATGGAGGCATCCAGGACAGTTTTCATTGGATACTTTGCGTGCTTTTAAAATGCTGCACCACTGGGGCGCCTGGGTGGCTCAGTCGGTTAAGCGGCCGACTTCGGCTCAGGTCATGACCTCACGGTCCGTGAGTTCGAGCCCCGTGTCGGGCTCTGTGCTGACAGCTCAGAGCCTGGATCCTGCTTCAGATTCTGTGTCTCCCTCTCTCTCTGACCCTCCCCCCATTCATGTTCTGTCTCTCTCTGTCTCAAAAATAAATAAACGTTAAAATGCTGCACCATCTAGGGGCGCCTGGGTGGCTCAGTCAGTTAAGCAGCTGACTCGGTTTCGGCTCATGTCAAGATCTCGCGGTTTGTGAGTTTGAGTCCCACATCGGGCTCTGTGCTGACAGCTCAGAGCCTGCTTGTGATTCTTTTTCTGCCTCTCTCTGCCCCTCCAGCACTGACTCTCTCTCTCTCTCTCTCTCTCTCTGAAAAATAAACAAAAAAAAATTTTAATGCCCTACCATCTGCATTTATTGCCTACTCCAAATAGCACTTAATCTTTTCAAAATTATTCAATGACCAATCAGCCAAGGACCAGCTAGAGAGAAATGGTGCCAGGTGGGATACTCTGGAGATAAAAATGACCACAGAGGGGCTGAGCAGGGTCGGAATGCAAAGGAGGAGATGGGGGGTGGGGAGGATCTGGACAAGTGTCCTCTGTTTTCTGGAGGACTCTGGTTGTGCCTAAACAGACCCTCCTTCTGCAGATGGGCATTCTGAGGCCCAAAAGACAAAGGGAAGTGGTTGTAGAAGATGCTGAAATTCAGCGGCTGAACGGAGACCTCTTCCCTGATTCCTCGTGCAGCCTCTTGGGCTCCACTCAGCACACAGCAAACGCTGGCAAACCAGAGCAGAGCCACGAGTCCAGACCCCGGGTGTGAAGCCCCACCCTCCCCATCCCGCCCGTCCTGCACCCAGGCAGTAGCTTCCATCTCTCAGATGCCCTATGGGTAGTACGTACATTACCTCTAAGTCTCACAAGGTAGGAGTTATTCACTCCATTTTGCAAAAGATGAGGCTGCACATAAGAGTTACATATCGTAGTCAAGAGACACAGCCGGTACATGGCAGAGACTCAAAGCCAAAGCCTGTCCTCCTTTCCGTCCCTGAGCCCCCTCTCCCGGAGACTCCTTCCCATCAGTTTCAGACGAGTCCCACCTGGAAACTATTTGTAAATGCCTTGGTCTTCAGACTCCGAGTTTTATGGGAATGGGTGGGAATCTTATCACATCATAAGGTTTGTCCCCCACTACCTCCAACCTGAGCTAAATCTCAACCTTCCTTAGAAAATTACCAGAGACCCTTTTCTTAGACACATCTAAATTAACTGACTCAGTAAATTCCCTTGGTAGCATTTCCCAGCATTTTGCCCCTCAACATCGATGATTCCTTTGATTTACTTTTTCCCAGCAGAGGCTTGTCCTCAAATGAACCTGCCGGTTTTAAGACATAGCCCTGCCTTTCTCCAATTCAGGAAAGGGACTGTGTCCTGTTCCCTCTGGTAAAGGCACTAGACTTGAACCCCTCAGAATCCCCAGAACTGAATCCAATATCCCACAAAAGGATATTAAGGCCCAATGTGTTATTCACATTGACTCATTTATCATTTATACAGATGACTTCCAAAAGGATTTATGGGGTCCCACACGTTAAACCGGTACAAAGCAGGGCAGCATCTGAGGCTCATTTGATCTGAGACCATGTGCTGGAGACGGGAACGCCTGAAGACTATTCCCAGCTACTGAATTTGGTACCCAATGTCCCAGCATCTAAGACACAGGTAGCCAGGAGACATCCTATGTTAAGAACCCTTCATTTCTCTCCAGCTTTTTTCTCTAACCCAGTAGTTCCCAAGGCAGGGTCCCTGGACTAGCAGCATTGGTATCAGCATCATCTGGGAACTTGGTAGAAATGAAGAGTCTCAGCTTCTACTCCAGGCTGAATGAGACACGCTGGGGTGGCACCCAGCAATCTGAGTTTTAACAAGCCCCTTAGGTGACTGTGACCCACTGAAATGGACAGGAATAGCCACAACTGCAGCAGCTACCCCTAAGAGAGCATCTACTATGCGCTCAGCATGGAACACACGATCTCATTCATCCCTATAACCGAGGAAACCTTCATTCCACATGCCCATTCTGGACTAGGTGCATCCTGGGCATCACACCACTTATTCCTCATGATAACCCTTTGAAGAACTTACTATTCCCCCATTGTACAGATGAGGAAATGGAGCCCTAGAGAGCTGAAGCCACTTGCCCAAAGTCACACAATTTAGAAGTGGCAGAAGCAGGATGAAAATTCAGGTCTGTTGGATTCCAAAGCCACGTTCTCTCTGTCGCAAAACAGAAGCTCCCTGGGGTCTTTCACAACTACATCAGCCTGAGGAGCTATGAAGCTGGGTCAGGTAAGACTCAAGGAGGGGAGGTGGGCATGCAAGGGAGGGCGGAGCAGGAGCCCTGCCCAGACTCCACAGTGCCCTCCAGCTGCAATGTGAAACAAAGCCACGCGATGCATTTAAAGGCACAGCCACCTATGTCTAAGGAATAAAATAGACAGGGATTCAGGAAGCATGAGTTCTTGGCTTCTCTCTCTGACTTTACACAGATGGAGGGCCTTTTCTCTTCCCCCTCTGGACCCGGTTTCCCCACCTGATACTCTTTACTGTCTGCAAGGTTGAGCGATCTGCCCCCAGCTTACTTCTCTGACTTGTGTCCCCTCATCCATTCTATGAAACCACACTTTTTGTTCCATAAACACCCAAGCTCACATTGACCTCAGGGCCTTTGCACCAGTGGTTGTCTCTGCCTAGATCACTCTACGCTCTCAGATTCCCACTGCTGGCTCTTCATCATTTAGGCCTCAACTCAAATGTCACTTCCTCGGTGAGTCTTCCCTGACTACCTTACTTATTGTTATCTTCTATCCCATCAGTTTTATTTTCATTTCACTTAACACAATCTGAAATTACTTATATTTTAATTTCTTCCTGTTTATTGTCTGTTTCCCCCACCCCAGAACATAACTCCATGAGAGCAGAAACCATGTCTGCCTTGTTCCCTCATATGTCCTCAGCACTTAGAATACTGTTTGGCACTGAGCAGCTAGTTAAATATTAGTTGAATAAGTAAATGCCAAAGAAGAAAACCTGGACTCAGAGGCCAGAGCCCTGGATCTGGAACATGTGACTCTGGCAAGCCATTCTGCCTCTCTGAGCCTCAGTTTCCTTCCCTGCCTAATGAGGGAAGGACTAGATGCTCTCCAAGGTTCCTTCTAAGAGCGCCAGTCTTGGGAGGCCAGGCCTAGAAGCCACCCAGCTGGTCCATCCAGAAGCAGCAGCTGGCCGGGGTCCTGCAGCAGCTGCCCCCTCCTCACCCCCACCAGGTCCCTACCCAGGCACGCAGTCACCTCACTCCCCCATCGCAGAAACTGTTAATGAAGTGCGCACTGCTAAATGCAGTTACAATTACGGGGGCTAAGAATAAGGCACTGACATCAGCCACGTCAGTTTCCGAGTGAATCAGAAAGGGAGGAGGGAGGAAGGAGAAAGGGGAGGGGGGATGGCGCTCTAGAGCTGTCAAGTAGAAATAGCACAGCGTTAAATATAATCCAGCACTGGCCTACATCGGTCTGGAGAGGCAGGTGACGGCTCGGCCCCCAGGGCCAGGGCCGACAACTGGATTCTTCAAGGAGGCCAGGCACAGCCCCGTGATGGGGATCATCCAGGAAATGATGGCCAGAAAGGCAATCCAGTGGACTGGGGTGGAATGGCAGATGCTGGAGGGGCATATCTGAATCTGAACAAGACTCCACACCCCAGCCTCCGTCACTTGCTGTTTTGTTAGCACGAGCACAGCCCCCAGGGCATACACAGCCCTCTCCCACCTGGAATCTCATTTCATGCCAAGAGGCAGAGGGTGGCCTCTGGAGTCAAACACATCTCAGTTTGTGAATCACCACTGTGCAACCCAAGAAAGTCATTAAACTACTCTAAGCCGCTTGGCTTTTCCCCATCAGCAAAATGGGTACATCTGTAACAGTAGCTACCCTTCTGGTTGCTATAGAATTCGGTAAGATCAGGGAAAGCACGGAGCACAGCCAAGCAAGACTTTCAATCATTTTATTTTTATAACCCTAAGAGATGCTAGACGGGATATTTAACCCTTTTTCCAGAAGAGGAAACCAGAAGAAGGTTAAAGGACCTGCCTGAGGCCCCAGAGCCATAGTGGAGTCCAATGCTAGCCCCATGGAGTAACTGGTAGGGGAGACAGTGGATTGCAATGTGGTCTCTCCAGGTGACTGGCGGGGGGCGGGGGGCGCACTGGAGATCTGACAGTAAGACGGGGGTGACAGTAAGACAGGGAGATTGCAAGTAGCCCTGGAACAGGGTGGGGGGCACAGGTTACAGCGCAGGACGTGTTTGCACCCTTTTGAGCACATCGCCCAGACTGGCACCTCTCCAACAATTCTTAAAAGAAACGCTGAAGCGATGGTTGTCAAAGCCAAAATGAAAAGACGGTAGAGGAGGCAAAGTAAAAGGCCCAGAGCCTGGAGAGGTCAGCTGACACGGAGGCGCTCTCACACTCCCGCTCTCCTCCACACCTCCGCCCCGCCCTCACTCAGCCTGCCAGGAGGACGGGTGGGGAGGGAGGCAGAGCGCCACCTGCAGAGGGAGCCGAGGTGGATGGAGCCCTTCTTCCCGCTTCCCGCTTCCCGCTTCCCACCAAACAGAACCAGACAGGCCTCGGGCAACTGCAAACTCAAGGAAGCAGGAGCCATGAGTCTGGCTGCTTGGGGACAGGGAAGGGGGGTGTCTGAGGGAGAGGGATTTAAGGAAAGAGCTCTCAAGGCATCAAGGCAGTTCTGCAGGGCAATGATCTGAGTAGTGGGGGAAGGAGTGAATCCCCATGCACCCGATTCTTCTGAGATGCTTCTTTCAGGATAATTTGACTCAGATAAAGTAGTTTGGGTCCATACTCTCACCCCACCCTGTGACATGAACCATGGAAAAAATTGGTTCAATTCTTTACCAGGCCTCAGTTACCCAAATCTGTAAGAGTTCTGCACAACTCCCAAACATACAGAAGATTACAGCACTTGGTGGTAAATTGAGGGAGGGGACTGAGGGGGACAGAAAGTGGCCTGCCCTAGAAAAACGGGTGGGAATGGAGGCTTCAAAACCTCAGCCTCACACCTCAAGTGGACCTGATCCCGAAGGATATTTTAAGGCCTCTCCCTCACCTTTCCCCCTTATCCACTCAGTCCTAGTCCTGCTCTGAGGCTGAAGCACTGTGTTCCCACCCACCAACTCAGCGGGAAGGGGTGGGACAGCAGGACGTTTTGTTTCTCAGAGAAAGCTCAGGTCAAATTTCAAGGACAAAAGTTAGCACTTGGTCTGGGAAAGAAACCTCTGCCAAATGGAGTAGATTGGGGGTGGGGAAGGAGGTCCAGTGCTGTCCTTCCAGGTGCCTGGGGTGGGGGCAAGAATGAGAGCTCTAACTCCCCCTGCCGGGATCTGTCTGGCAGGATATAGGCATCTCCGCCCCACAATCCAGGAGAAGAAACTCAGACAAACCCCTCTATTTCCCCCTCTCCAAAAACAACGGGAGTGGGCTTTGGTCCTAGTTTGTGGGACCCATCCACCATGCCGCCCCACCCACCAGATTTGGCCTGAGCGGAAGAAGGCGGTGCAGTGAAGGGCTTTGCAGCCCAGAGATGTGGCCCTAACCGCTAAGCGAGGGACTGGTAGCCGGCCCGGTGTTGCCATGGCAACTTTCTCCAGTGCTGGATCGAAGCATCCTATGGGCAAATCAGAGCTGGCTGCTCCCGCTTCTCCGCCCTTCTCCCAGGCCAGGGAGAATTGGATGCCGAAACCACTTGGTCAGACTAAGGGACACCATCCTCAATTCCAGACCCTGATGTTAACAACCGCCTTTGGTATTTGTTGTAAAGTGGAGATACCCTTACTCCCCAGCAGTGCCCCAATGCACCGTAGCAAGGCTAAGACAATAGATGTGAAGAAAATTAACTGTTAAGGAAGGACAGGGAAACAGGGAGCTGGACTGCTCCCCACCCTCTTGTTCCACAAGCAAGTCCCCCAAATCCCCATCTTTAAACCGCTGCCAAGAAAGAGGGCCCAACTCTGCCTTAATAGCTTTCACAATGCAATTAAATTAGCTTACAAAAATTAAAGCTAACATTTTGAAAATCCCACAGATGCTAGTTTACAGTCATGCTCAGAAACAAATCTTATTTGATAATTTGATAATAGCTAACAGGTATTGCGAGCCTACCCAGTGCCAGATACCGTACTAAGCCCTTTGCATGGCAAAAACAATGTAATAATCAAAAGCATAGATGTTTCAGTCAGATCGCTCAAGTTCAAATCCTAACTCCCTCACTTCTTGGCTGAGTGACCTTGAACAAATACTCTCTGTGCCTCAGTTTTCTTATCTGAAAATGGGGATGTTAAATGTTAATTTTATAGGGTTGCTATGACAAAAGAATTAAAATAACATATTTAAAATGTGTAGGAGGATGCCTATCAAAAGGTAATAATTTAAAAACTGTTGACCCTATGCAGTCCACACTATTACTTTCTCCCTCATTCAGATGAAAAAGCTGAGGTCATGTATCTAACTCCCCAATTACAAACCCAGAGCCAGCGAGGCTGAGCAATGAAGATATGTACAGGAAAATGCCCCCCAGTCCATGTCTCTCTAAAGTCCCCAGCATCTTTGGAAAAGGGACAAAAGCAGCATAAGAAATGAGTTCAGAGTGCAAGGTTGGGGCAGAGATGCTCCTTGGGAAGAATTCTAGGAATCTTCAATGACCGGCATCCTGAGCTTTAGGGTGGCTAGAACAGGGTGGGAGGAAGGAGCAGCTTCCTATGCTCACAAAATGTCCAAGCCTCCCAAGCCCGATGCAGGAAAGTACTCTGGCCCAGTTAAGACTAATGAAATAGACTTCTCCTCACACAGTTTCTCAGGAAACCAGCTGAAGGTGCAGGTGAACCCTGAAGATGGCTCTGGCTCAACCTGGGTGATGGACACGATGCATTCAATAGGATTTGGAAGCAGCATCAAAGAGGAGGCATCTAGATGAGCCAGAAGCCATCAGGGACACACCTCTAAGCCATCAGACAGCCCGCATTCATGGGCCAGGGGAGGAGGGATCAGGGCAGTGGAAGGCAGAGGGAAGCCAGTTCTGATAGCCCTCCTACTGAAGCAGTCTCTGTCTAGCAGGTGATAGATTATTCAAACTGCTTTTAGAAATTAGTTCAGTACGGTGCTGTTCTAAAAGAATAAATCCAAAAGGCTTTTTTTTTAGGAGAAAATTAATGACTTTGAGAAGAACAAGAGAAATTAAGCACCAAGACAATGTTTCCTACTTCCGATTTTTACCAGACACTCATTAGTCTTCCGGAAATGAAACTTGACTTTCTCCCTCCCCCTCCCAAACTCAAAGCATCCCTTAAGATGAGCAGACAATGAGCACAAGATGCCCAAACCAAACTCTTGGCTGGCAGCCGTTCCCTGGGGCCTCCTCACCTGGGAACCATTTTCTACACAGTGAGATTTAGTTTTTAAAAAAATCCTCTTTCAGACAGAGGGCTAGTAGTTTACTGGAAAGAGAACTGGAAACCTGATTTTAGTCTCAGCTCTATGCCTACCTCATTGGATGACCTTGGGTTACACACACACACACACACACACACACACACACACACACACACACTCATCCACTTGAGCTCCAAAAGGGGTTGGACAGGATGATTTCTAGGTCTCTTCCGAGTCCAAGACAAGAATTTGAAGAAACATCTCTATTATAACATCAAGGACTCTATTCTGACTTAAGTGAAATCGGAACAACTTGCCTGCAACCAGCAATAATAACCAAGGCGTCTGACCCATGACATGGGATACGACTTAGGAGAAAAACCTAACTGTTCCTGCCATTGTCCCTGTCCCTGCACCTCCAAACCCATGCTCCTGCCCAACCTGCCTCTTGAGACCAGGTAGCCTATTGAACTTCAGGAGAGTCCTTGACCATTAAGTGAAAGGTGGAAGCATCATCTCACTTCTGCTGGTGGGGATCCCTCTCCCAGCCTTCATGCTAACCTGATTTCCTCCAGTGGAGGCCACTGTGTTGCACAGCCCCTCCATACCTCCTTACCTGGCCAGAATAATGACCTCCCTCAGCTACATCAAGGGATAAGTTAACCCTCTGAGCCTCGGTTATTTTTTTCCAAAAAATGGTGATTCTGTACAATGGTTTTGCAGTAACCGTATTTACCCTACTCCCAACTCTAGGTCTGTGGGGAATCTGTCTCACACACACACACACACACACACACACACACACACACACACCCATCCATTCACTTGGCCAACAAATTCTTCTGGAGAACCTTTTCTCCACCTGCCTCTTGCTCCAGCAGGAGGACATGAGCACCCATTACCCACGGCTCCATCCCATGTCTCACCAGATAACTCGGTGACCAGACAAGGGTCTCTGCAGGCAGGGAGTCTTAAGCAGGACCCATAAACTCCCTAACACTGCAGACAAAATTTTGAGGATGGTTCGTATGTGTATTTTTTGAAGAGACAGTTCATATTTTCATCAGGTTCTCAAAAGTGTCCGTGAAACCATTTTGCTACTCCCCACCACCTACACCCCTCTCGTTTTTGTCCTCTCGCTGAACTCACTCTCAGATGTTCAGCTTCTGTTACCTCAGATTTTCAGAAAACATTTTTAACTGCACCCCGTGTCTGAGGGACTGCCATCCCATTTTACAGATGGGGATATGGAGGCTAGGAGTGACATGACTTGCCCAAGGTCACAGCTAATAAGCTGAGAAGCAAGACTGGAACCTGATGCTGACTCCCAATCTGGCACTCTTTGGGGAACTCTCACCCAAGCCCTCTAGTTGCCCCACCTGTTGGTGGATTCGCTACTTCACCGCGGAAACAGATCCGGAGCCCTCACGTTCCCTCTTCCCGATCCCAGGGCCCCAAAGAGCAGGTTTCCCTACATTTCCCCGCCCCTCGGGCTCTGGCTGAGGCTGCGCGCAGGCCCGGGAGAGCGAGGTTCGGGCCGCCGGATGGTGACCGGGTTCAGCCCACCCAAAGGGGCTACTCCAGGGACAAGAGCACCCAGGGGCCGGGCACACTCCGGAGGGTGCGCAGGTGAGGAGTTGGCGCCGCCCTACGTCTCCTTCCAGGACGAGCGGGGAGGAAAGGCCGCACCCGGCCAGTCTTCCCGCGGCCCGCCCCAGTCTGATAGGAACCAGGAGTCCGGAGCCCCAGCTTCTGGGGGAAGAAGAGGAGAGACAAATGGGGACGCTCAAGGCCTTGGGCGCAGGGCGGGGGTCTTGGCCAGGGAGCCTCTGGATGCAGGCAAGACAAAGATGGAGAAGTAAGGTCTGCGCGCCACCTCCAACGGCGGGGGGCGCGTCAGAGCCCCAGGGGTGAGGCTGCCAAAGCCCCGGGGCTCGAGGAGTGGGCACCACAGGCGGGAGGCTCAGGGAGGGCGGCAGGTCGGATCCAGGGACAAGACAGGGGGCACCCGGCAGGCTCGGGTGAGTAAAGAGAGCTGGTCCGGGCGACCCCACGGGCCCACCTGCGGGAAAGGGGTGAATGCAGAGGAGCTCGGGGTCCCTGGGGACGGCTGGAGGCTAGAAGGCACCGCAGCTCTAGACCTTGAGGCCTCGTGGGTGGGGGCGTATCCCGAGCGGGACTGCCAATGGGGTGGAGAGAGTGGCCCCCTCTTAGGGCGCACCCGGTCGGGCAGGGGGCCTCCGGCCCCGGCTCCCGGGACCACCTCCGCCCCCCCCCCCCCCCACCGCCCCGGGGATCGGGGGCGGGCGGCGCGCTTACCCGCGTCCTCGTCGTCGAAGGAGTTCATGCACGGGAAGTAGATGGCGAGCGCCTCGAAGGAGGCGGACAGGCTGAGGCGGCTCTGCGAGCGCTCCATGCCGGCGCCGGCGCCCGGAGCCTCGGCCGCAGCGGCGGCGGCGGCGGCGGGCGGCTTGGGCAGCTTGGCCGCCCCATTCTTAACGCGGAGTACGGCGCGCGGCGTGGTGGCGGCGGCCCGGGGCTAGGCCGGGGCTCCGCGGCGGGGCTGGCGGGCGCGGCGGGGCCGGCGGGCGGCGGGCGGGCCGGGAGCGGGCGGCGCGCGGAGCCCGAGGCGCGCTGTGCTCCCGGCGGCGGCGGCGGCGGCGGTGGTGGTGGCGGCGGCGGCGGCGGCGGCGGCGACGGAGGTGGCGGCGCAGCGCTCTGGCCCGCGGCGCCCCCAGCCGGCCGCGTGGGGCGGGCTCGGAGCGGCCGCCGCAGCCAATCGGCGCTGCCCGGGGGAGGGGGCGCCGCGCGCGGGGGCGTGGGAGCCTGGAGGGCGCGGGTGGGGCCCCTCCTCGCCGCCCCCAGCCCGGCAGGTGTGCGCGCCCCGCGAGAGGAGCGGAAGGGAAGGGTTGCGCCCCAGTCCCGGGGCCGTGCCCCCCTCCCCCACTCTGTCCCAACCCCACGTTCAGCCCTCAGACTCGCCCAGGATGCAGGCGTCCATCACCTACCGACAGAGGCCTCACCCGGGGCACACACAGGCTCAGAGGGGACACACTCAGAGCGACCGGCGCACAGCGCTCAGCCTCCCACGGAGACCCTCAGATTAACACATGAACCCGCAGAGGAGCTCAGACAGGCTCCCACACGACTGCATTCACTGTGCGAGCTACACCACAGACACCCTCAGACTCATACACACACCCCGGCAGGTGCTCCCACAGACTCGCTCACTCAGAGACACTTGCGGAATCAATCCACAGACACCCTCAGACAGACTCGAGAGACCCACACAGGTAGATACACCTACAGACACCCTCAGACTCTCACACAAGACCTGCAGAGGTAGATACATCCACAGACACACAACAGACTCCTATGGAGATGGGGGGGGGGACAAGACAGAGAGCAAAAAACAGGGACCCCCTTGGTCACAGAAGGAGACCCCCAGATCCCACACAGACCCACAGAGACGTTCAGACAGGCACATACACTCACGTACCCACACTCCTTACAGATGTCCTAGAATTCACACACACAGACACTTGTACACTCAGATGGCACACACTCTCAGACCTGCACACAGAGACACTCAGTGCCCGCCATCATCGACTCCCTAAGCGCTGATTCACACGTGCACAAACGCTGGTGGACTCCTGCACGGTTAGCTTCAGACACAGACCCAGAGAGTCACTCAAACACACTTCAGTGGGCACACGCATGCTCACACCCAGACGCAGACATATAGCCTCGGTCGCTCCCAGTGGTGGGTATATTCTGATGCACAGACCCCCTCAGATGCACGCACAGTGGGACCCACTCGACCAAGTCCACAGGCTCAGACAGACACAGCCACATATACCCCTCCAGGGACCCACAGTCTTCAGACTCATATACACCTGGGTTCAGACACTCAGAGCCCCCAGGATGAACATAATCCCAATCAGAAACCCGAACTCCATTCTCTAACCCAGGGCCTGAGGTCCCCATCCAGGCAAGCCCCAGATGTTCGACCTCTGCCAGATGTCCTCACACTCTCTTTACAAAAGCAGGCTCGGGAAGTGGCGAGATCCCAGAGTTTCAGTCCAGCTGTGGCACTACCCTTCTGCGTGGCCTAGAGCCTTTCAACTCACTGACCTGTTCCCTCATCTGTATAATGGGGAGACCCTCCGTTTTGGATGGTCGTGAGGATTAAGTTAAGACAGCATGTGTATTAGTTTTTTATTGCAGCATAACAAACTGAGAGGCTTAACAACACCCATGTATTAGTGTACAGGCCTGTAGGTGTAAGCAAGTTTGATGGGGTTCTTTGCTTGGGGCCTCACAGGGTATCAGCCAGATGGGGCTCTTCTCTGGAGGCTATGGAGAAGAAGCCCCTTCTAAGCTCACTCAGGTTGTTAGCAGTATACAGTTTCTTATGGCTGTGGGACTGTGACCCTTGTTTCCTTGCTGGCCTTTGGCTGGGAGCTGCTCTTAGCTCCTAGAAACGGCTCTCTGGTCCTTGTTCATGGCCTCTTCCATCTTCAAGGTCAGCATCAGGATGTCAAAAATGGAAGTCAGAGACTGCTGCTCCTCTGCCAAAAAACAAAAACAAAAAAAAAAAGCCCGCCTTGGTCTATCTCACTCTGGGGTCAAAGTCCAAGTTGGACACTGTCCTAACTCTCCTTTGGCTCTGCTCCCTATTTGTCCTACCTCTTACCACACCCCTGGCTCACTCGGCTCCAGACCCACTATCCTGACCTTGCTGTTCCGTCTGGCTGAAACACTCTTCCCTCACGAGAGCTGCGTGGCTCACTGTCACAGACCTGTGCTCAAACATCACTTTCTTGGTAAAGTCTTCCCTCGCCGCCCTTTAGAAAGTAGCAGCATCCCTTCCTGAAATGCCAAATCCTCCTTACCCTGCTTTATTTTTCTCTTTAGCCCTTATCGCTATCTGACGCATCATATATATGGAGCCCGGGCAGCCTAACTCCAAAGCCGGTGCTCTGTCCACTGCTCTGCTAACCTCCTAAGACCGTGGCAGAAGGAACACAGAGGGAAGGCGGCAGTCAGAGGCCTTAGAGAAGGCACAAGGACGACAGAGAGGTCAGGGAAGGCTGGTCTGGAGCTGGGGAAGGAGAATCAGGGACCCATGAAGAATGTCTGATTGACCAGCCATGAGACTCCCAGGAACCAGGCCCTAAATGTCGAAAGTAGACAGTGTGGCTGGTAGAGCATTCAGACCCCGCGTGGAGGTTCAGATTCTAGCTTTCCCACTTACCGTCTGAGTCACTGTGGTGGCTTTAAAACATGTGTGCACATTCCTTGACTGTCCTCCCATTGAGAAGTAGAGTCTATGTCTCCTCCCCTTCAATCTGGGTCAACCTTAGTGACTGGCTTGTAACCAGTAGAATGCAGAAGAAGTGGCATGCATAACTTCTGAAGCTAGGTCAGAAAGTTTCCTGCAGCTTCTTCCTGGCTCACCTGGGTTAAGCACCCTGGGAGAAGCCAGCTTCCTCATAGGAACCCTGACTACCCTGAGACACCCCTGCTAGAGAGGCCACGTAGGCCCAGCGGAGCCCCCCGCCAACAGCCAGCATCAACTCCCAGGCATATGAGCGAGTGATCTTGGGTGTCCAACTTTGATGCAGCCCGAGTGACATCTGACGGCAACTACATGAGAGACGCGTCAGCAAGAATGGCTCCGCTGAGCCCTTCCCAAATTCCTGGCCCGCAGAATAAATGCTGGTTGTTTTACACCCCGAAGTTTGGGGATAATATTTTATGCCGCAATGGAGTAGTGATCTTGAGCAAACAAATTAACTTCTTCTGGGCCTGTTTCTTCAGTTGTAAAATGGGGACAATGCCTCCCGGTGTGCACATCATCACCGAGTGAGTAATAAAGGTGGAGCTCTCAGAACGGTGCCCAAACACAGTAAGTGCCCTGCAAGTGTGAGCTCCTACGACTAAGGACCGGACGGCCCCATCTGTCAGAGGCAGACGTCCAGAGCTGGAAGGAAACTAAAAGGTCATCCAACCCCTCCCCCACTCTGGGAGAGAGGGGAAACTGAGGCCCAGGAAGTGCCAGGGGCTGCCTAAAGCCGCAGAGCCCATTGGGGCAGAGCTGTTGGAGTGACAGAAGCCTCCTGACCCGGGCCAGTGGTCTTCCTGCTGTGCTCCAGGTTGCCTGCTCACCTGGCAAGAGAAGCGGGGTGTGTGGGGGGGGGGGGCTGCCTGGGGCGAATGTGACAAAGCTGGCAGTGTGGAGGAGGAAAGGCAGCCAACGGAAACAGACTTGGCCTCTGGCCAGCAATATAGGCAGTGGACTCCTGGTGTGATTTCTCCTTTCCTGGTTAGCTCATGCCTAAAATTCCACCAATAGGGTTTAGGCCTGTAAGCTTACATCTTCGGTTCCTTGTAACTATGTAATTTCCCCATGGGAAATCTAAGTCGTCCACTACTTGTACCTGAGTATGGATAATGTGTTCTAGGAACGAGTTTGATGGTGGGGGGTGCTCGAGCTGGGGGGTGGGGGGGGAGTAGTGAGTCCGGAAGAGAGAACAGTGGGGGGGTCAGGAACAGACTCTGAGCGCGGGCTGAGATGGAGGTTGCCAAGGGCCAGACAGCTTGGTGGATTGGAGTCAAAGGCATACTGCCTGCCTTGAGTTTGAGTGCCTCTCCTTATTTTAGCTGTGTGAACTTGAGCAAGTCCCCTCAGGGTTCTCATCCGCAAATAAGTGTAACTGGGGCGCCTGGGTGGCTCAGTCAGTTAAGCGTCTGACTCTTGATTTGGGCTCAGGTCATGATCTCACGGTTCGGGAGATCGAACTGAGTCAGGCTCTGCGCTGACAGCCCGGAGCCTGCTTGGGATTCTCTCTCCCTCTCTCTGCCCCTCTCCCACTCATGCTTTTCCACTCTCTCTCAAAATAAATTTTTAAAAGTTTTTTTTTTAATGAGTATAATTAACATTCACTTTGCCAAGTCCTGGTGAAGAGGAATGTAAAGATAGTGCCTGGCAGGTAGTAGGTATTTAATAGATACATCTGTTGAGTAATTTCTGAGTGCCCACCGAGGCCTGTCATCATACCTGGTCCCTGAATTCATGGAGTTTATATAGTCCAACAGATAGCTATGCCAATAATTATTTAATTATAACCTTATATAATAGTTTTATTATAATAATAACTCTCATTACAGTTGTGATAAGTGTCATACAAGATATACATTTACGGGCTTTATAGTGCGTGTGTGTGCATGTCTGTGCTTCTGCAAGTGAGGGGGGGTGTGAATCTAATCCAGCCTGAGGGAATCTAGGAAGTCTTCCCTGGGTAGGTGACATTTAAGCTGAAAATGGCACCAATTATATACCCGGCTCTGTTCTTGACCCTGAGGAAAAAAAATATATATATATTATATATAAAAAATATATATATGTATATAGTATATATATACATACATATATATAATATATATGTGTATATATACTATATACATATATATTATATATATACATATATGTTATATATATATTATATATATATATATATATAATATATATATATATATCAATGTGTGAGGATTAAGAGACAGACTGGACTGGTAAGGACCAGGAAGGAAAAGGTGGGACAGAGGCACTGCCCAGCTTCGGAGCATCAAAACAATTTGGATGGAGCACCTCCGGTTCGGTGTATCTCCTCCAAGACAAAGCACTGAGGGGAGGGACCCTAAATTTTGCCTATTTAGCAAGAACCAGGTGACTGTCTTTCTAGGGAAAAAGGGAGGTGGCTAGAAGATAGCTAAACCTGACAGGGCCCTGTTTGTAGCTTTGCCAGAGAGACGCTAATGCTGTCTGTGTTCTGCCTACTGGGGTAGGTGTGTGTTATGTGTGTGTGTGTGTAAAACATCTCTGTTTATGTGTGCATGTCTCCTATAGACAGGCATTTCTGCCTGTCTCCTTGTCTGTGAATGACCTTGTCTCTAAACATGTCCTTGCAAGGTGTGTGTTCTTGTGGGAAGTAAGTCCAGTCTGGCTTTAAATGCAACATGCATCCTGGTGTTTGTATGTCCTGTTGAGTGTGTGTGCATGCATGTGTGTAACTGGGTTGTGTCAGTTATATTTGTATATCAATGTAAGATTCTGTTCTGTCCGTGTGTGTGTATCTGCCTCTCTGCATACTGGTTGGTATGAATTTATCCTTGACTGAGTGTGAATGCAGCTGTTTATGAACTTGTCCATGTAAACTGGCAGCTTGAGAGAGGACTGTTGTTATTTCCTTAACTTAATCCTTGCCTTTAAGTGGCTAATACATGACTAAGCTGATGGGGTATTAAAATCTTTTATTATCCCCAAGTCCCTAACCAACTACCTAACAATTTATTCTTCCATCCATCCATCCCTCCATCTATCCATCCCTCCATCCATCCATCCCTCCATCCATCCATCCATCCATCCTTTGATCCCTCCACCTACCTATTCATGTCAATTGCATTTACTAGCTATGCAGTTTTCTCTCTTAGACTAATTACTAAATTTCTCTGTAACTCAGTTTTCTTATCTATAAAATGGGGATGATACAAGCATCTACCTGAAAGAGCTAGTTGTGGGTGGGGTGAATTAAGTGAGATATTGCATATAAAACAATGAGTACATTGCATAGCACATAGTAGGACTTACTATATTAATTATCATCATCACCATCATTGTGGTGGCCGGAGTATTTCAGCAAATTCTCAGCAGCATTTTACTAAGGGCTGCCCCTGAGCTAGAAGCTGGTGAGGCCCTACCTATAGCAGAAGCCACTGTCACCACCTTCTTGTGTGACCTTGGATAAAGCCTATGCGCTCCCTAGACCCATAGAATGGATAGAGCATCCTTGCTGTAGAATCCCCCTTATGGAGATTCTGACAGCATGTGTACTTTAAAAACTGCAAAGAGCTCTGCACAGTTATATAGCAGGCCAGGAGACACCCCAAAGCCTTAGGATGGCAGTCCTGGGTCATCTGGAGGGTCAGACAGAGCTGGGACAAAGCCAGGACTTGTTGCCACTGCATGGCTCAGTCTACTGCTTTCTGCTGCTTTCTTCCTACGACTTCCGGTCTCTGTTCCCCCTCTGGAGAAGCACCTGACATGCTCTAGTGGCAGGGAACAAGTGTGTGTGGGAACAGGAAGCAAAGGGGGGAGCAGGAACACACCTTCTTTACTTCTTCATGAAGAAAAGCATCTTCAGTTACTATTTGGTGAGGGGCATTATAGTTTAAAAAAACAGAGAGAGAAGGGGCGCCTGGGTGGTTCAGTTGGTTAAGCATCTGATTTCGGCTCAGGTCATGATCTCATGGTTCATGAGTTCAAGCCCCTCATCAGGGTCTCCGCTGTCAGTGCCAAGCCCCACTTTGGATCCTCTGTCCAGTCCCCCCCCCCCGCCCCGCCCACCGCCTCTCTCTCTTTCTCTCTCAGAAATAAACATTTAAAAAATAAAAATTAAAAAAACAGAGAGAAAAAAAACTGGGTAGGAGGTGTGATTTCTGCCCCAATAAATCACCACTTTGGACAAGAGACAGAGAAAAAAGGAAACAAAGAGTTGAAAGAAACCGAGACGAGAAAAGAGACAGGGACACAGTAATAGAGAGACCCAAGAACAAAAGAGGCAGAGGCAGAAACAAGAGAGAGGGAGGGAAATCTTTGGAGACAGGAAGACAGAAGGAATGAAGTCAAGCTTTAGAGCAGACCTGGTTTGGGCTGCCCTGAAGAAAGGCTTCACCGGCTGCAACCCCAGGATCAAGATTTTGCTGCTTTTCTTGGGTCACCTTGACCAGCGTGCACGCACGCGCGCACACACACACACACACACACACACACGCTCACCCAAACCAGGCTGTGTTGTAAGCAAGAAATAAAACTGTATCACCTGAAGTCGCTGAGATTTCAATCACATTTGTGGCTGTTAGCCTTCCCTAGCGAATATGTTCACTGCTGGGTACTTGTACTTCCACTGGGAGAAGAAATGAAGAAGAAGTTGAAGCTAATGGAGCCTTGTCTGGGCCATGGACCACGCAAGTGAAGAAAGCCCGACTGCCCAGAGAAGCAGGAAATTCAGAAAGAAGTCTGTGGAGATGAACAGAGCAAATCAAGCTGGGGGAATGGGGAACAGGCAACCTTTGTGTCTGGTATGAAAGTTCCCGGTTCTATTCCTTCATGAGGGCATCTGAAACCTACATGGTGGGTTGCCTACCCAAACCCATGTTCCTGCCCCTTCCCCTCTTCTTATTTGGGTAATCCACCCTCCACTATGAGCGTCACATTCCTCTTACCAGTGTTTGATGTATGCCCAGGACTCACTTCTGACCCATGTGAAGGGAGTGAGATTTGGGGGGCAAGCAGCTACTTGGAAATGTGCCCTCGCTCTTGAAAAATATTCACTAGAGAGAAACATTACCTTTTCCACGGCTAGACATATTCTTATTGCAACCAGGAGGGAAGCTAAATTAGGACAGAGCTGAGACAGTGGATGGCGGAACAGGTAAAAGAACCCAGATCCTTAATGATGTCATTGAGCCACTGAATTAACCAACCTTGGAGCTGCCCTACTTAGTGGGTTGGTGTAATCGTTAGCATATACATTTCATTATTTTTAAATACATGTTGCCTTGGGCTTTTTGGTTTGGTTTTGTTTGTTTGTTTGTTTTGTCACCAAAAGTATCCCATGGATATAACTCACCTGACTGTATTTCCTGCCAGTGACTCTTTGACATTCCCCTGCATCTCTCCAATATGTTTTATTGAATACCAAGTAACCCCAGACTCAGCTGGAGCTTCTCCAAGCCATCTCTAAAATGTTGATTTTGGGGGGCAAAGGGGTAGACAGGAAGGAGAAATGTGAGTGCAGGTCCTGGACCCCTGGAGAAACGTGTGGGAGGGGAATAAGTAATGACAGCCCTCTCCCCAGCCTTGTACCTGCGAACCACGCTGACTCATGCACACATCACAGAGCACCTGAAGAGTAAATATTTAGTGAGCACCTCCTTTGAGCCAGACGTTGTTCTAGGTCCCAGAGAGTGCAGAAAACAATACTCAAACAGGCAAAATGACGGTCCTCATGAAACTGATACTCTACTGGGGAGAAACAGACAATGAAGAAGAGAAATAAGTCAAACACACAAACAAGCAACCAAACTACATTGTTTGGTTGGCGGCAAGTGCTGTTGAATGAAGTATAGGAAGTAGCGAAGGATCCCTGGGGGTGTCCAGAGAGGGACCGATAATGTCATGCAGGATGGCTGGGGAAGGCATCATGAGAAGGTGACATCCGAGGCAAAATCTGAAGGGGCGACTCATGTAGACAACTGGAGAAAGAATGTTCCAGGCAGAGGGAGCAGCTAGTGCAAAAGCCCTGAGGTGGGAGTGTGCCTGCCGGGCTGGGGAAGAGGAAGAGAGGCCAGTGCGGTGGGAGTAGCAGGTGGTATCGACGGGCCTCCTGGATGTGTGCAATGGTCGTCAGCCACAGGTATTGTTTTTGCTGCTATTCTTTAAGCTGGCTTGCTTTTTGTTTAGATGCATTTATTGGGGACCAAATCTTTACATCACTTCTATAAATGAAGAGCCAGTATCACTTGCCCTAAATAGAAGGTAACCAAAGAGGTAAATAGGACAAAACAGAAACAGCATTAAGTTATAGGGCGATACCGTGGCCTGCAGAAGGCCTGAGTCTGAAGCCAGCGATCTCCTTGAGAAAAGGCTCATTGACGGTCGTAGAGAAGCGACGAGACACAGCAGCACCAAGTGAAGACATTGTCCATGAAATGGAGACTGTCTGGTTTAGGTCGTGTGACACCACCTAAAACCATCTGTGTCCTGCCAGGCAGGGTGGCCAACTGCTCTGGTTTCCCTGGGACCTAGGGGTTTCCCAGGATGTGCTTCCAGGGCTACAACTGAAACAGTTTTGGACATCCCGCCACCAGGGGGCCCCGTCCCACACCTTGGCCTCACACCCTCTTGTTTCTGCTTGTTGTTCTCCAGGTTGCCCCTTGGGTGGGCTGACTCCAAGATGATCCGCACCCCCAGGATCTGTGCCCGTGCCCTGGGCACCCATGAAATACCCTTGAATGTGGGGGTGACCTGTGACTTGCTTCTAGCCAGTAATGTGTGACCAAAGTGATGGGATGTCGGTCCCGTGATCACATCACATTTGAGAGTGGCATCTACATTGCTAACATACCCTCTCTCTTGCCCTTCCCAGTTTGCGTGCTTGATGGGGCAAATGGTCACGTCAGGCAGGCCCAAGGGCAGCCTCTGGCCAGCAGCCCACTGGGAACCAAGACGGTTCTTTTCTTGGTCCAAAAGTCCAGAGAAAACGAACGTTGCCAACAACCCGCTGAGCTTGGAGGCAGACTCTTCTCTCATTGATCCCGCAGATGAGACCACGACCCAGGGCAACACCTTGACTGCAACCACCCAAGCGACCCTGAAGCAGAAAACCCAGCAGAGCCTTGCCTAGATCCTGACCCACAGAAACTTCGAGATAATAAATGTATGTGTGTGTGTGTGTGTGTGTGTGTGTGTGTGTGTGTGTTGTTTAAGCCCTTACGTTTATGGTAATTTGATACTCAGCAACACCTGACTGAGACATTCTTTCTGTCTCAGGGCTTCTCCGGGTCCTGCCCATTTGGATGGCTCATTTATGCACTCTTTAGACCTGAGGCCATTACATGTGACCCTCAGGGAACCCTCCACTGTCTCCTGGCTGCACCAAGCTGAGGCTGACAGTGGCTTAAGCCTTAAGTATTTTAAGTGGTGCACGGAGCTCCATACTTAGGGGATTTTTACTCCCAGCCTGATAAACAGGACAGTTGCCAGGACATGGTGGAGTCTGGGCCACTGGGCATCTGAAGACTGGCAAGCTGCCTGTAGGGCTGGGTCAGGGCCAAGACTCAGCACCTTGACTGCTCCTCCTGGCCAAGCCCCTAGGCTGCAGAGTATAAGAGACCGCCAGGCCCTCCATTGTCTAGACTTTCTTCTTGCCCTCCCTGCTTCTGACCTCCTTGCCCATCTCCTGTTTTCCCATCCCCATAGTTTTGTGCCTCCTTCTCTCTTCTCAACCTAGTTCCTTCCATTTGACAAACCATCTAGGTAGCCTGCTCAATTTTCAAATCAAAATAAATGTATTTTATCACAAAAATAATGTTTGCACATTTTAGGAAATTCTGGGGAGAAAAGAAACAGAAAGGAAAAATTGACAATCATCTCATCGCACTACCCAGAGACAGCCAGTTTGTAACCTGATGTGTTTTCTTCCTCTCCCCTCCCCTTGACCGTGTTTCGTTTAAGTGCTTTTTTAATGGTCTCATACTGTAAGTAGTTTCATGGCCTGTGATTTGTTTTTTTCCACTTAGCTTCCTATCATGAACATTTTCCCACAGCAATAAATACACCTCTATGTCAGTCTTTTAAATTACCGAGTAACATTTCATATGATTTAATGTTTTTGCTCTCATGTTAAAATGTAAAGAAATACTCTTGTAGTTCAGTTGCTGGACACATGCATAAAGACTTCTCTAGATGAGGAATCACCGGTCAAAAAGACGCACGATATCGAAGATTTTAAGAAGTATTGACAAATCTCCCCGAACAATACTGGACCACTCTTCACTCTCCAGAAGCATATGACATCATTCCCCATTCTCTCAAATTAGCTATTCTCTTTGTGATTCCTTTTGTTTGCCATCACAGTCCTATTACTACGTTGCTCCTACTCCCCCCCACCTCCAGACATCCACTCTGACGTGTCAGATGTACAAGCATCAGCAGTCCACCCTCAAAACCTCTGTGTATGTGTATCCTCAAACAATATATAATACTGCTTTGGGAGGGCATTTATAAAACCTCACAGTAAGTCCTATTGTGCTATATATTACATTCTATTACCCCTTTTTGTTCAACCAATACTGTTGGTTTTCTAAAACTGAGATCTATCCTAATTTATGTAACTTAAATTCATTTTTTTTAATGTTTATCTATTTTTGAGAGAGAGAGAGAGAGAGAGAGAGACAGCGCGAGCAGGGAGGAGCAGAGAGAGAGGGAGAGGATCCAAAGCAGACTCTGCACAGGGATGCCTGAGTGGCTCAGTCGGTTAAGCGACCGACTTAGGCTCAGGTCATGATCTCACAGTTCATGAGTTTGAGCCCCGCGTCGGGCTCTGTGCTAGCAGTTCAGACCCTGGAGCGTGCTTCAGATTCTGTGTCTCCATCTCTCTCTGCCTCCCCCACTTACTCTCTCTCTCTCAAAAACAAATAAATATTTTAAAAAAGATTTCAAAGCAGGCTCTGTGCTGACAGCAGAGAGCCCGATGCAGGGCTCGAGCTCACGAACTGCAAGATCATGACCCAAGCCAAAGTCGGACGCTTAACCCACTGAGACACCCAGGTGCCCCATTGGGTTTTTTTTTTCAAATGTTTATTTATTTTGAGGGAGTGAGAGAGAGTGCACATGTGCGTGTGCAAGTGGGAGAGGGGCAGAGAGAGAGAGAGAGAGAGAGAGAGAGAATCCCAAGCCAGCTCCTCACCGTCAGCACAGAGCCCAACACAGGGCTAAATCCCAAGAACCATGAGATCATGACCTGTGCTGAAATCAAGAGTCAGACACTGAACCGACTGAGCCATGCAGGTGCCCCTCAAATTCATTTGTTTTAACGACCATTCAATTTTTGTCTCCATTGTTTAGATTCATTTTCAGGCTGATGTAACTGGTTTCCATCATGTTGCAGTTATAAACAACACTGTGATGAATATCTTCGTTCCCCCCTCTCTTTATCTCAGCTAGAGTTTCCAAGCAGACGTGGGATTGCTGGGTAGCAGGGATAGCAGTGTCTTTCAAACTCTTTTGACTGTGACCCCTCATAAGAAAGACGTTTTTTCCATCACAGTCTGGTAAGGCTCCCTCCACATACACAGGTAAAACAAAGTTTTGTGAAATAGTGCTTATCCTTATCATAAGAAAAACATTCTGATGTGCTTTATTCTACTTAACTTCCTTTTTAGAATGTTGATCACAACCTATTGAACTAATTTTATAACTTGTTAATGGCCCATGACCCACAATTTGAAAAGTAATGGGTTAAGGTATTTTGAATTTTGGGGTGTCTGGGTGGCTCAGTTGGTTAAGTGTCTGATTTCGGTTTAGGTCATGATCTCACAGTTTGTGAGTTCGAGCCCCGCATCGGGCTCTCTGCGGTGGGCACAGAGCCCACTTTGGATCCTCTGCCTCCCTCTTTCTCTGCCCCTCCCCAACTTGCATGCACTCTCTCTCAAAAATAAACAAACATTAAAAAATTAAAAATTAAAATAAATTAAAATGTTTTAATCTTAATAAAATAAGATAAAATAAATTCAGTTTCACGAATATTAGTTTGAAATTACTCTTCGGAGTGGCTACGCTAACTTACGAGGAATTAGGTTCTCATTTCCCTATGTCCTAGCCAGCACTTGATTTTTTTTTTTTTTTTTTTTTTTTGGCCAGTCTGATGAATCTAAAGCAGAATGCTGTTGTTTTGATTTTTCTTTCTCTGATTTCTAAGAAGTTGTTTCTCCTCATATGTTTATTCACTCCCTGAGTTCCTCAGAAAGTGAGTTTGCCTATTTTTCTATTGGGTTGCCAGATTTTTTTTCTTGCTGATTTACTACTAAGTTTCTTATATAATTTAGATTTTAATTTTTAACCGTCTGTTGTTGTAAATATGCTGCAAATACCTTTTCTTGGTCTATTAATCATTCATTAACTTTGTCTGCGATGTCATTTATTGAGCAGAAATCCATCAGTTCTTTCCTTTATGGTTTGGACGTTTTGTATCTTATTTAAGAAATGCTTCCCTAACTCAACATCATAAAGATTTGCCTTTCGATTTTTTATAGCTTCTTAAACCATCTGAAGTTTGTCTTTACGTGATATGAGATAGGATGTTATTTTATTTTTTCCATACAGCAGACTCACTTTCTCCAACACTGTTAGAATAATCTGTCCTTTCTGAATTCTTCTCTTCTGTTCCATTGGTCTACAGTGCTTGAATTAATAGCACACTTGGAAACATTAGACTTCATAATATGTCTTAATATCTGGTAGGGTGAGATGCCCACCTTTGCTTTTATTTTTGAGGCTACTTACTTTAGCTATTCATGGAAAGCTTATCTGCCATGCAAATTTTAGAATTGGTTTATCCAATTCCTCTCCCCCAAATATCGACTAGAATTATATAAACTAACACCATTTCAATGTTGTGACTTACCTTTCACAAACATATCTCCATTTATCCAAGAAATAAACGCCTCCTTTAGTGAGCTTTCTCTGACATGCTTAGCTAAATTAATGTCTAGATAATTCATTTTCTTTCTTTCTTTTTAAAATATTCTCCAATTTCATATGTGGGAATGGTATCTTCTTTGAGGACAGCCAGGGTTTGGGGTTTGTTTGTTTGTTTGTTTTTGAGGGAGAGAGAGAGTTTGTGCATGTAAAAGGGCAGAGGGAGAGGGAGAGAGAGAATCTTATGCAGGCTCCACGCTAGTGCAGAGCCCAACACAGGGCTCAAACCCACGACTGTGAGATCATGACCTGAGCCGAAATCAAGAATCAGACTCTCAACCGACTGAGCCACCCAGGCACCCCCAGCCCGGTTTTTTATACTCTTCCTTTCGTGACCCTGTCTCCTGGAAAGGCAAGAAATGACCCCGAAGATCTCAGAAACCCAGGCCCCTATAAGGACCAGGCAGAACCAGGAAAGCAATAATCAGATGGGTAGTTGCCAAGGGTTCCAATCTATTGAAGGTGCTGTGTATATCTGGGGCTCTAAAACAACTTTGCATGAAATGAGATGGAGAGAATAATACTGACCTGGGTTCCTTTCAAGGGTACCACCACCCCTGTTTGAAGGAGTTACCTAAACTGCTTGGGTGTTGGGGGAGGGAGAAGATGATTTGCCCGTTAAACTGCCTTCTAAGGGAGATGAGTCTTCTTAACTGCAGGGTGCTAGTCTCATTGAGCTGGTTATACAAGTTCGAGGCTAGAGCTGAATTACTTGTTGCCACAAGGATCCTTCCTTCCCAGCTCTTTTTCTGTGCATCACCCAGCCTCTCTTCTAAACAAATGTTGAGCAAACATGCATTTAAAGGGAAAAAGAGACACTGGATTATTAGCTGTTCTGAGCACTACGCATCTCAGGCTGGCAAGGTATGGGATGGTGAGAGAGCAAGAGGTCCTGGCAAGGCCCTAGAGAAGCCCAAGCCTCCAGGAACCAGGAAATCAGGTAGACCGCCAAGGTATGAACGTGGGAATGGGGACCAAGGCCAAAGCCCTATTACAGGAACTGTAGCCCAGGCCGGATGGAACAGGACTTCTTAAACCAGATAATAGTCCCATTGTTGAAACACCAGCACATGTCCCAACAGAAAAAAACCAGCAAAAGACCTGACCAGGCAAATCTCCAAATGAAGAAAAACAGGTGGCCAATACAAGGAAAGGAAACGATCAATCTCACTAGACGCAAAACAATAAGAGATTTTCCCCCCTTATCTGATTGGCAAGGTTTCTTTTTTCTTTTTCCTTCTCTTTGTTCTTTCCTTCTTTCTCACTCTCTTTTTTATGGCGATACTCATTACTGAGAGAGAGGGTGGTGGAGGCGCAAGCTCACGCCCAGCTGGTAGGTCTGTGTGTTGGCACAGCTTATCTGGAGGGCAATTTGGCAGAGGCTGCCTTAAAAACCCCAAAGACAAGCACTCTTGGATCAGCAATTCTACTTCTAGGAAACTTTCCTAAGGAAATAATTAGAAGTGAACACAAAGATGAATAATAGCCGCTTAACATTTACTGGGTGTTCAGTCTGTGCCAGGCAATATGCTAAGCTCTTTACACTTAAACCTCAATCAGGCCTCGCAGCCACATACGGTGAGATGGGGATGGCCACGTCCATTTTCAGGCGGGGAAACTGAGGCTCAACAAAATTTGTCGAAAGTTGCACAAATTCAAGCCTATCGAGTGACAGGCGGGGGCTGAAATCCCCCATCTCTCTCTCTCCAAAACCCGTGCTCTGAACCAGCTCACTGTCCTATAGTGAGAAGTAGAAGGACACACAAACTGGTGTTCCGGAAAAGTATGAAAGTGATGTTCTACATAGTGCCGTTTGAAATAGCAAAAATTCAGAAATAAACTTAATTGTGTAAGAAGTGAAGGATAATTAGGGGGCGGCCGTGTCCCGGGAGTCGCCGAGATCGCCGCGGGGAGCCCGCTGCGGCCGGGTGCGCGTGGCCATGTGGCGGGTGCTGGCTCGCGCGGGGGCGCCGCTCCTGCGAACGCAGCTGTCAGATTCCTGCGTCGCCCCGCCCGCCAGTGCTGGCCTGAAGACGCTGCTCCCGGTGCCGGCTTTTGAGGGTGAGAGCTTGTGTCAGTTCCGTGTTTTTCTCTGATGGACCCTAGAAGAGGATGTTTCCATTCCTGAAAAGCCCAAGCTTAGATTTGTTGAGAGGGTTCCACTTGTGCCAAAAGTCAGAAGGGAACCCAAGAACTTGAGTGACATACGGAGACCTTCTGCCGAAGCCACCGAGTTCACAGAAGGCAGTTTTGCAATCTTGGCACTGGGTGGTGGTTACCTCCACTGGGGCCATTTTGAAATGATGCGCCTGACAATCAACCGCTCTCTGGACCCGAAGAACATGTTTGCTTTATGGAGAGTACCAGCCCCTTTCAAGCCCATCACCCGCAAGGGTATGGGACAGCGCATGGGGGGAGGCAAAGGTGCCATTGATCACTACGTGACTCCCGTGAAGGCTGGCCGTCTCATAGTAGAGATGGGTGGGCGTTGTGAATTCAAAGAGGTACAAGGTTTCCTCGACCAGGTGGCCCACAAGTTGCCCTTCCCAGCAAAGGCCGTGAGCCGTGAGACTCTAGAGAAGATGCGGAAAGATCAAGAGGAAAGGGAACAGAACAACCAAAACCCCTGGACCTTTGAGCGCATAGCCACTGCCAACATGCTGGGGATACGCAAAGTCCTGAGCCCGTATGACTTGGCCCAGAAGGGACGGTACTGGGGCAAGTTCTATATGCCTGAACGTGTGTAGTGAGAGTGGGAGAACTAAGTGTACAAAGGCTGCTGAGAGAAAGAATCTACGCTTTTATTCCCATCAGCCTACCCTCCAAGTCTTCGGGTAGCTCTGATATCTAACTGAGGAGCAGTGTATGAGTAAATGAGTTCTGAAAGATTGTACACTATGTGCTGATTTTTTTAAGTGCGTTGTATTTACATCAAATAAAGTTTGAGGATCATCTCAGGAAAAAAAAAAAAAGTGAAGGATAATTAAATACATCCTGTAGAATAGTATGACAAAATACAGTCATTAAAAAGAAATCTGGAAAAAATTATGACAGGGAAATATTCATGATATACTCACTGAAAAAAAAAAAAGTAAAACAGCTATGTCCCGTTTTAATTTTAAAAATGCATCTATACCATTTTTATGAAGTTCAAAAGTAGGAAAGACCAGAGCAGTGATCAAGATCAAGGGAAGGGGTTGTCAATTGGGAAGCCAGCTAGGGTACAGGAAATGTGCTAGATCTTGATCTGGGTTGGCTGACGCTGGTGGATGCATACCTAAATATTAATCCAGCTGTATGATTAAAACGTTAATATAAGTGCTTTACATAAGTTAGGTTTCTCTAAAAAAGAAAAAAAAATACATAAATGTATAGAAAAAGCCCTAAAGAATAAGAACAGAAGAATGTTAGCAGTGATTGTGGCTAAGCATAATTTTCACTTTATTCTTTACAGTGTTCTGTACAGTTGACCGTGAACTGCACGGGTGCACTTAGATGCAGATTTTTCCCCATATATACAGTCTCATACTGTACATTTCCTCTTTTTTTATGATTTTCTTAATAACACTTTTTCTCCAGCTCACTTTATTGTAAGAATCCAGTATATAATACAGACGACATGCAAAATAACTGTTAATTAACCATTTATGTTATCAATAAGGCTTCCAGTCAACAGTAGGCTATTAGCAGTTAAGTTTTGGGGGAGTCAAAAGTTATATGTGATTTTCAACTGGGCATCAGCAACGTACAAGAGTCAACTGGTACTTTCTTTCCTTCCTTCTTTTTTTTTCTTTTTTTTTTTTTTTACAATGCCTGTATTACCTTTATAATTAGAAAAAAAAATAGTGTCAAGTTCATCATCAGAGGGGAGGAGGGAAGGAGAGCATGCACTTGAGAGCCAGGTATGGTCCGGACCTGGCACTCGGGGGGGGTTCCAGTGCTGGAACGGGAGTCTGGTCTTGCAGGCAGGATGCCCCCGTTCCAAGGATGGAGAGAATGGAGGAGAGAAGCCCTGCTTGATAGGTAACGCTGAGAGAGGGGCCCTGAAGAGCCTGGGATGGACCCAATTCCTGCAACTTTAAATGCCTGCTCGGTGGGTGCTGTGCAGACACCCCCCCCCCCCCCCCCCCGCAGTCACAGCCAAGGCTCCTGGACTCCTCATTCTGCTGCCAGTCAGATGCCTTGTTGCTCACTGGCGATGACATCAGGCCTCCCGGGAGCACACTGTCTGTCAGTCAGCCTCTTCTGGCAGCAGTAAGCCAACTCTGCCTCCTCTCTCTTTTAAAGGGACAGCTTCTGCCCGGATGAGGGAGCCAGGTTGGGGCCCTCTTGACTCCCTCTTTCCATTTAGAGTCCAATTCCAGCGCAGTGGAGAAATGAGAGGGGGTGCAAGGCAGGTTTTCGTGGCTGCTTCCTGAGCCTCAGCTCATCCCTGACAATGAAACCCTGCCAACCAAGAAGTGGATCAAAATAAAGAATTTAGGTACAAAGAAGCTTTGGTATATAAGATTACCTGTAAGTATTAAATATGCCTAAATATAGAATAAGAAAAAAATAACTGTGAGAATTAGCAGCTCTTCCTTCCTTACTAAGAAATACCAATTTAGATTGGGTCCATCACATGTACCTAGTAAAAAAAAAAAAAAATCCCACATTTCCTAGCCTGTTACTGCCAGGGGTGGCATATAACACAGTTACGGCCAATGAGATACAGACTAAAAATTTGTGGAAAGCTTTGTTGATAGAGTCATTTTCTCCTCCTTTTAGTGAAATAGAGACATGGTGGCTGGAGCTGCAGCAGCTGTTTTGTAATTATGAGGAAAACCCCAAGAGACTTGCAGAGACCCCAATCCTGACATTCTTGAGGCCCTGAACCTGAGGCAGTGACTGTCTAACTCTTCACTACTTGTTTATTTAAGCTACTGTTTTCTGTAACTCATGACTAAAAGCAACCTCTAACTGTTTCACTCAACAATGTAAACATAATAACTTAAATAATGCAAAATGGGAAGTTTGGGGAGAAGGGATGGGGAAAAGCATAACAGTGCCAATGTTTCGGGGCACCTGGGTGGCTCGGTTGGGCGTCCAGCTTCGGCTCAGGTCATGATCTCTTGATTTGTGAGTCCAAGCCCCGCATTGGGCTCTTTGCTGACAGCTCAGAGCCTGGAGCCTGCTTCGGATTCTGTGTCTCCCTCTCTCTCTGCCCCTCCCCCACGCGCACTCTGTCTCTCTCTCTCTCTCTCAAAAATAAATAAACATTAAAAACTTTTTAAGGGGCGCCTGGGTGGCGCAGTCGGTTAAGCGTCCGACTTCAGCCAGGTCACGATCTTGTGGTCCATGAGTTCAAGCCCCGCGTCGGGCTCTGGGCTGATGGCTCAGAGCCTGGAGCCTGTTTCCGATTCTGTGTCTCCCTCTCTCTCTGCCCTTCCCCCGTTCATGCTCTGTCTCTCTCTGTCCCAAAAAATAAATAAACGTTGAAAAGAAAAATTAAAAAAAAAAAAAAACTTTTTAAAAACTGCCAATGTTTCACTGCAGGTAGTTGCTATCTGAAATTGAAATATTTAGTTAAAAATGATGATGGCTGCAACCTCTTGATGTTTTCCGGAGGGATCTTTGGTGAGCTAATATTGTTTTTGGTGGCAAAAGAGCTATCTAAAGTTCAGATATTCTTTCATCTACAAAAATTCTATTAAATCCCAGTCAAATATATGAAAGATCTCTCAAAATTAAAGAAGAGTTTTATAATATGAAACAATTTTGATAAAACTATTTCTGATTATCTGTGTACATGCATTGAAAGATGTTGGGCATGACATTCATCTCATTTGAATTATGCAAATCTCAGGTGTTTTGGGTTTTGTTTTTCGACTTTTAAATTTGAAATAATTGTAGATTTACAGAAGAGTTGCAAAGATAGAGCAAAAAGTACCATCTCACTTATTCTTCACCTAACTTGCTCTAATGTTAACATCCTTACATAAGCACGGTACATTTATCAAAATGAAATTAACTGGGTAATATGCATAATATGATTAACTACACTACAGACTTCATTCGGATTGTCCAATTTTTCCACTGATGTCCTTTTTTCTGTCCCAGTTTCCAAACCAGGATACCATCTTGCATTCAGATGTCACGACTCCTCTGGCCTATGACAGGTTCTCACTCTTTCCTTGTCTTTCATAGTCTTGACATTTTCAAAGAGTAGCGGTCACTTCATTTTGTAGAATATCTTCCATTTTTGCTAGTCTCCCACTTCCTCATGATTAGACTGAGATTATAGGTTTGGGGGGAGTGCTGTGCCCTTCCTATCACATCATAGCAGGGGCACATAATATCAACATGACTTACCCTTCGTGCTGTTGACCTTGATCACTTGACTTTCTCACTTCCTTCTTTGTACTTTTCCATATTGCTTTAACTCCTATAATAAGTATGTGAAGTCAGCGAATCTGGAAGTGCTTCATAAACCGAAGAATCCAAAAATGTGAGGGTTAAATTTTTTATTTGAAAGAGAGAATTGATGTCCAAGCCTTGATTGGGAGAGGGAGATGGAGATAAGTATAGCTACACCATCAATGTTTAATTGGTCTGGAGGCTAGCCAGGGCGGCGGGGAAAGATAGAGATGACTTTGGGATTTATGTAACTGCTGGCAGAGCAAAGAATTAGGGCCTTGCCCGGATGGTTTTCATAGAATACATTTCCCTTTCCCCTGTATCCCTGGGTAAGAGTAGAGGCCACCCCACCAGCCTAGTCAGAAACGACCTAACAAAGGAGGATTGGTTCTGTTGGGAAAGCGAGTGGATGTGGGAACGAACACTAACCAAGCACCATCTCTGCTTACACCTCACTCGTGTAACATTCACAATGCTGCCAACTAAGTGTGATGATCATCTCCACATCCCACGTGGGCAAATTCAGATTCAGAGAAGTGAAGGGACTTGCCCGAAGCCACACTGTCGGCTAACCATCAGCTATCTCTCAGGCAAAGTACGGGGTGGCATGGGAAAGCCACCGTGTGAAATTAGATCTCTGTGACACCAAACCTACGCTCTCTCTCTTCCACTTCACGCTATCTGCTGCTTGGGAAGAACCGTGGTCAAGTATGGGAATTCTAATCATGGGGGAAGCTGTGGCGACTACCCACTCTCCATAAGGTTTTTCATCGTCATAAGCTCTGTGTCTCCTCACTGATCAGAGAGTCACCTGGCACGAATTCCGGGTTCAGGATCCCACCACCCTTTGGATGCCTTGGACAACTACCCTCTGCAATTGAATAGTAACAAAGGCCCAGGGTAGCTGGGAAAGCCTTTCCCTAGGATGTGTCCAGCCAGGATGCAAAGAGAAACAAAGGGGAGGGGGGGGGGAAAGGGAAAGGAGAGAGAGAGAGAGAGAGAGAGAGAGAGAAAATTGCATGGTTTTGGATTCTAGACTCTTCTTTCCGTCAGCCCTAAGGCCCGCCTTAGTTTTGTTCTTCCTAAGGATAGATTGAGCCAGTGAAGAATCCTTTTTTCTTGAAGCTGATTCAAGTTTAGTTTTTTCAACTTGAAACCAAGGTGTCCTGATGAGCACATTCACCTTAATCTAGTTTCTACTCATTCTTATCATCACTGTGCCTGTGGCTTTTGCCTATCTGGGCCCCCAGATCTGTTTCACGAGTGGCTATGAATACAGGCTCTGGAGTCAGAAAGACTGGGGGTCAAATCCCAATGCTTGCACCAATAAGCTATGTGGCCTTAGGCAAGGACTTTACCTCTAGAGCTTGTTCAATCTGATCAAATGGGGTGATAATATTCCTGCAAGGGGTATTATAAGACTTACACAAGAATAATTCATGCAAAGTGCTTAGCACAACACAAATTTAACTTAGTATTCAATAAACGACAGCTATGATTATTAGCATTATTCAATTCTCCTTGCCAACAGGTCACAACTTATTGATTACCCAATTCCACGAGACACCTGCTGACCTAAGCCATTTTTTTCTCACCACATAATTCATACACCACTGGTAGCCTATGGGGTAGGAATTCCCAGGGGTAGGAATCTACCTCAGCCCCTCAAGTGACAACTTAGGGCTGGCATTCCAACAAACGTTTGGAATTGTATGGCCGACCTGTGCCTGGTGGTATGCAGTAAATATTTAACAACTAGCACTTCAAAATGAACAATAACAAAAGTGTTTTTTCCAGCTTCCATGGTGTAAGTACTCCCACCATGTCTGATTCCAAGCTATCAACACAATGTCACTCAGCACAGAGTTGGGAAGAAAGTGTGCAGTTGACACCCATGAGCTAGAGCTGGCCAGTACAAGTGACTTATCGAGGGATCTCTTGGGTGAAGCCTTTGAGGGGGTGAGGGAAGGAGAATACGACTAGGGAGAAAGGTAGGCAAAAAAAATATGGGTGCAGCTCCAGTCTAGCCACTGCCTAATTCCAAAGAGGGTTGTCCCAGCCTGAGGCAAGGCGGTGGGGGACTGTACATCCAGTTAGTTGGTCATTGGGTACACAGGGGCACAGGTTTTCAGGGGCACAGATTCCCAGGGATTTCCTGTCAAGGCAGTTCCACTGGCTGAGGTGAATTGTCAGAAGGGAGTGGCCGTGAGCTGTGAGCAACCAACTCTCACAGCAGCTGGGGGATGAGTACACCGGCCTAGTGAAGGGCCCTAGTGGGGCCCCAGTGTCATTTACTAGGTAGTGATAACAATGCTGATGAGAATTTTTATGGGGAAGAAAATGGTGGTGGCGGTGGTGGTAATTGGGGAGCATGGTGACGGCGGAGCTTCTGAGGGTGACAATGAGTATAGCAAAGGTGCTGGTTATTAGAGGGACCAAGGATACCAATATCCTTACTTCTTCAAAGTTGGTCTCTTTCTTTTCTGCTTTGTATTTCTACAGTAGCCCTGGGGAACAAAACTACTCAGAATTTGATCTCGTTGAGACTAGTGAATGAAAACATGACTGAGAAAGTCGCAATGCATTCATTTCACCAGCGATGTCCTGCTGGGTGTGTGTTTTAACAATGCACACATTCTCCAGGGCTGTGATTTTGTTCTGTTTGCCACTCTACGTCATGGTTCACTGGGAAACGCAGGGGTGTGGTGACTTTAGCCTTCTTAACCCATCAAACCTATCAGTAGT